>NC_136431.1:30742500-33272500 GCF_052849685.1 Lactuca virosa | reverse complement strand
TGATTAGCTGGTCAGCAAAATCTTGCCAATCATTTGGTTTGGAAATATCCTCAAGTTGCAGGTCACAAGAACCATAGTCAGTGGGATGAAATTACAAATACAGAAGCACAATTAACAAAGGTAAAGGGTGAAAACATCCTTTGAAGCATTTCAACAAACACGTTGTGTGCTAAAAACAAACAAAAGATATTTTCCAAATCTGAACGGTTGAAAATCCATCAAGGTGAAGGGAACTAATATAATATTCAAAAGTAAAAATCTCAAACAATTTTTGTGAGAAATAAGGTCATTACAACTTAACTTGGAGGTCAAACAAAAAAGGGTCATTTTCAGTATTTTTGTCATGACGCCTTAATAGTCGAAGGAATATTCATGTGATCAGGTTTGTTGTCATGTAGGTCTCCCCAGAAGACGAACCCTAAATATGAATAGCAAGTAACTAGATAAATATTTCAACAACCATTTTCATAGCAATAAGCCAATAACATGTAAATATGATACCAGAGCTTCAGCTTGTTCGAGTACAACTGTTATTTCAGAAAGTTTATGCTTCTTTTGCTCTGGAATTCAACTATGAAATTCAAATCAACACATATGAAGCAAAAGTAAAACATGATTTTAATTTTTAAAAGCCATGGGGTATTTAAATTTAGAGAAAGAAAATAAGAAACAAGCAATGGTAGTTACAAATATGAGAATAAATGAACAACACTTATCATTTTCTGCTTCTGTTATCTAACCAGTAGTTGCAAAGAATAGAGTTCTCAAGAGGAATAACAATCCGATATTCTATCGATCATCAAAAAATTCCCTAATACTTATATTTCTCCTTTTACACAGGTGTTGGTTTCATCTAGTGGACTTGCAATATATAGAAAGTAAAGGCAGTAGGTCAGATCGGAGCCAACATGATTGAATCAAAAAAATCAGAAATTGATATAGATATGAAGGCATTTACCAAATCAAATCGATGTGTAGGAGAAACATATCTGGTGATGATGGCGTAACGATAGAGGAAGAAGAGAGATCTCGATCGTAGTGGAGTAGTCCAATGATGATAGAGAAACATGGGAGAAAGGATGTGCAATAATGGCGGACAAACCGATTCAAAACCAAAGCATCTTCAGTGGAGTTTTTTCTATGAAGAACGCGAGATCAAGGAGTGTGGTGGTCGACAGAGGTAGAGGTGGCCGATGAAGGGAGGAGGGTGGCGATCGACGACGGATGATGGAGGAGGGAGTCTTCTTTGATCGTCAATGAATAACGTGAGAGGGAGAGAGATTTGATGTTGAATAGAGATAGAAATAGTATAAGGAAAGGGTTTGATGGGATCAGGTATAAGTTATCTATCCCTAAAATGCCCTCTGACTAATTGAAATAAGATACCCCCGTGCTTTTTATTTCCAACTTTTTACAAAAATGTCACAGATCATCTTGAGCCTCTATTATTTTGATCTAATAGTCCTTGTTTGGTTCTCGAGTTCTCGGGAAACTATAGGTTCTCAAATGATCATCTCTTTCTCTTTCTCTCTCCCTCTCCCTCTCTCTTTATATATATATATATATATATATATATATATATATATATATATATATATATATATATATATATATATATAGGGTTAGGTTCATGTGAGACGACCTAATTTTGTGAGACCGTGAGACGCAATCCTAACCACTCATTTGGTAGATAAAAAAATACATTTTTTACATATTCTAGTAGAATATTAAAATATTCTACATATTCTACATATCTGACAAATCTAGTAGAATATTCTAACATTCTAAAAATCACATTAAAATATTTACAGTGTAATATTCTATTAGAATATTTTACGTAATTTTAAAAAAAAAAACGGTAATTTTTTTTAATTTTATTTTTTTAGGTAATTAAAGTAACGAAAATAATAATTAAAAAAAGATTTTTCGTATTTTTCCTTTTATTTTGCATTTTAAAATTAATTTTAGATTTGGTCTCACGGTCTCATAAAATTAGCATGGTCTCAAATGAACCTGAACATATATATATATATATATATATATATATATATATATATATATATATATATATATATATATATATATATATATATGTTTAGGCTCTATGGAAAACAAAAAACCTTAAAAAAAACTCCTAAAAATCATAAAAATGCATAAAAAAATACTTAGAGGTCATAAAACTTTTTTTGAATTTTTTATGAAAAAATCACATGATTTAAATAAATTCGCTGATTTTTAATTTTTTTTTTTTAAAATTGATTTTTAATTTTTTTTCAGTGAATTTATTAAAATACCTGCGATTTTTTTATAAAAAAATTAAAAAAAAAAAGTTTTGTAATCTCTAATATTTTTTTATACATTTTTATGGTTTTTAGGGTTTTTTTGTTTTCCAAATAACCCTTCCATATATATATATATATATATATATATATATATATATATATATATATATATATATATATATATATATATATATAGTTAACATCTATGATCCTAAAAATTAGTGCATCCTTGGATACTAAATATAGAGATTTATTGGTGAAAAAGGATCAAATTAGTACAATAAGTATTTAACAAACAGGGAGAAGCATTATAGAGATTAGTTTTTGTACTCTCACGATTTTGACGAAGTATTTTGTTTCCTTTGTAAGTTATTTAAAGAAGAAATCACAACCAAATAATCTAACATATAAAAAGATAAACAATTGGGGACATTCATAAAGGTGCTTACAATATACTTATCATCAATTTTAAGTTTTAAATTTAACAGTAAATACTTTATTTACTACTATTTTACAAAAACCTTTTCTTTAGAGCCTCAATTTGATTTTCATATAGTGATTTCAAAATATCATATGATCGGACATGATTTTAACATAAACAAGTCTCACTTACACATAAAAGAAAAAAAGCAATAACAAAAGGAAATCAGAATAATAGAGTAAAAACAACAAACAAAGATTGAAACCCAAACAGTATAGAGTTGGTGTAGGAAATTTTGTATGCATTGCTTTCATCATCTTCAATGTGCTCAGCCACATTAAAATCACCTGTAACCACCCAAAAACAAAATAATTCACTTTTCAAATAACGTATTTCACTTTCAGTAGAACCATATCGACCCTTGACATCATTTAACACCATTTTGCAAATATAACTCGCTTTGCAAAAATATTTTTATATTAAAAAAAATATTCCAAATACATTCTCTTTGTTTTTTAACTTGTCTTGATTAATAAAAAATACTTTTATTTATTTGTTTTTAGACAAATTTGTCTTGCACCTTTTTTATTATTAAACAAATATAACCACACAAATAATAATTCGTATACAATTAACTTCAATTAATTATAATATTATACAAACAACAGTTTATTGAATAAAAAAAATACGTTTATAAAACATTCATTTTAAGAAACAACAATCACAAATATATAAACTCAATCTTAAAACTAAAATAAACCGAATATTAACAAATTCATGTATAAATTCAAACTTGAAGAACCATAAATGACACAAAGAAACTTTAACACCAAATTTAGTGGTTAAGAAATAGTACAACATTTTATGTTTATACTATTCATAACATCAAACTTGATGTTGAAAATGATGTTCCGTTCGAGTATCTTAACACCATATTTACACCAAAAATAGTGTTAGGTTAAAGATTCCTTAACATGTTTCATTTATATTATTCTTCTAGCAACCTTTAGTTAGCCATCATATATATCATATATATACGTGTGCAGGTGTTTGACATAAGTGCTTACCCTAATACCAACAGAGTCCAATCCATAATGGAATGAAAGCTCCCACACTATAAGTCTGTAACTGTTGAGACTCAAACCACATACACACACACGTCAGGTATGTGACATAAGTGTTTGCCCTAGTGCCAACAAAGAGCCGAATCCACAATGGAATTAAAGCTCCAACACTGTAAGTTTGTAGCTATTGAGAGTAGCTATTGAGACTCGAACCACATATATACACAGACGTATATACACAGACGTTAGAGACACATGATACGTTAGAGACACATGCGTATCAGACGTCTGACATAAATGTTTGCCCTAGTACCAACAAAGATCCCAATCCACAATGGAATTAAAGCTCCTACATTGTAAGTATATAGCTATTGAGACTCGAACCACATACATACACAGACGTTAGAGACACACACGTATCTGACTTCTGACATAAGTGTTTGCCCTAGTACCAACAAAGAGTCGAATCCACAATGGAATTAAAGCTCCAACACTGTAAGTCTGTAGCTATTGAGACTCGAACCACATATATACACAGACGTCAGAGATAGATACGCCGAAACACAGACGTAGTACCAACAAAGAGCCGAATCCACAATGGAATTAAAGCTCCAACACTGTAAGTATGTAGCTATTGAGACTCGAACCACATATATACACAGACGTCAGAGATAGATACGCCGAAACACAGACGTATCACACAGGCGTATGTAACGTCCGACATAAGTGTTTGCCCTCGTACCAACAAAGAGCCGAATCAACAATGGAATTAAAACCCCCACACTGTAAGTATGTAACTGCTAAAACTCGAACCCTTAACATTTACTACAAGCATACCACCCCAAAACCAAACTATTACCTCTATGTGGGCCATAGCTACAACCCGCTTTTATCGTTTCCTTCACATCATTTACTGTAGCACGATTATAAAAAACATAATGTGATAACATATCATCAATGCAATTAAGCACAAGATGCGTCTCCTTTAAACACGGCCCATTGCAGTATTCATCGGTGTATCCAGGTGGCACGTTGAGTTGACCGCTCTCAGTCAACCTACAAGACTCTTCACAACTCCTATAGATCTGCCACGAATCAAAATTCATGCATCAGAGTTGTACGTAACTGTACAACTAGTTAAAGCAAGGTAACATAACCTTACATGTTTATCACTAAAACATTGAAGAGCCTTCACAATAACCACCTCAGGTTCATCCCCACCACCACCACTCACCACCCCATGACCACCATTACCACCGTCTGGTTCAGGTAAATACCCCAGTCCAGTTCCAGCAATTCCCGTTTCAGATTCCCCTGTAACATATCACTTTCATCAAGAAAACTTTTGTGTCAATTTTTTTTTTTATTGAAATTTATTAAAGGGTTACCTGTTTTGACAAGAATTAAGAACAAGAGCATCAGAGGTAAAAGAGATTGCTTCATTTTGTTTAAAGATGTGTGTGTAATGAAGAATTATGTGATTATATCTGCCATTTATTACATTCTTGATGAATGGAAATTCATCTTTGTGGGTAAAAAGTGTGTAGAAAAAATATTTTTTGGGGAAATTTGATTGGTAAATGAGAAAAAATTCAAGAAAATTGGTGGGTTAGGGTTGACTAAAAAGATATAGTAGCTGGGAGAATCACCAACATTTTTCTTCATTCAACGTTTCTTTAGCTAAAATCAAACCTAATTTACAGTTTTTCCATTGAGCATGCATACCACGAACAGGGGCAATAAGGTAATTTTGACTAAGGTCTCTTGGATTTGCAGATCATTCTTAATACAACAATTCACAACACTGAATACCCTCTTGTGGTTTTCATTTTATCAAAATTGATACTCATTTTGTCAAAAGAAATTGGAATGCTTGAGTGATCGCATCGAAATATACATGAAATGACCAAAATACCCTTTGACATTGACATGATAAGGTAGCCTTCTAAATCCAAATCAATGTCGTCAATCTTTTCTCATTGTAACAAAGGGTAACCAAGTAACTCTTGAAAACTTTCCAAAAAAAAACGTATTGTTGTAACTAATCGTGAAATGTCCAAAATACCCTTCAACATTGACACGATAAGGTCGCCTTCTAGACCCAAATCAATGTCTTCAGTTTTTTCTCATTGTAACAAAGGGTAACCGAGTAATTCTTGAAAACTTTCGAAAAAAAACGTATTGTTGTAACTATTCGTAAAATGTCCAAACTACCCTTCAACATCGACTTTATATCTGTCAATAAATAGCAAACTTTAAGCTAACCTTGATGTACTGTAGATTGAAACCGGCAATGAGGCTGCAAGTAAACTCCAGGATGTACAACTATTAAAGCCAAAGGTACAAATCTTTAAATTGCTTGTGATTTTTTTATAAAATTGAAATTGGTTTCAAAACAATTCCCTTCTCTTTACACTTGAGAAACATATCTCGGGCCTCAATAAACCTACCAGATTGAACTAAACCATCAATATACAAATTACAGGTAAAAGAATCAGGGGTACATCCGTAATCTTCCATCGATACAAACAACTCTTTAGCTTCTTTATATCTCCCCAAATCAAACAACATCTTAATAAAACCACTATAAGTAAAGTTATCAGGAGTCAAACCTAAAGTCAACATCATCTGTAAAACCCTTTTCGCCTTCTCAACTTCTTTCATCCTACAAAAACTCTGAATCAAAGCATTGAATGAATAAACATCCGGTTTGACCCCGTTGACTTTCATCTTCTTTAACAAACCCTTTGCTTTATAAACATCACCGATTACACATAAAGAATGAATCAAGATATTGTAAGTTATAGAATTCGGATGAACACCCCACTCAACCATTTCTTTCAAACAATCAAAAGCATCATCAATTTGATGGGTCCTACAAAGCCCATGAATTAATGAACTAAAAGTATAAATGTCTGGTTTAAATCCACCTTGTATTAACATCTTAAGAAGCTCTCTTGCTTCTTGCATATCACCAATCTTGCAATGACATGAAATGAGGGTGTTGAAAGTGACAAGATTTGGAGAAATGTTGAGGCGAATCATGTCTAGGAATGTTTTCATTGCTTTATTGATCATGCAAGTTTTGCAATATGTGTCAATTAACATGTTGTATGATGTCACATTTGTTAAAAGACCATTTTCAAGAATCTTGTTTAGGTACTTTTCGCCTTTCAATGAGCTTCCATTCTTGTATAAAGATTCAATAAGAAGAAGATAAGTATTGAATCCAAGATTTGTGCCTTTTTGAATCAAATCATCAATGATGTCACATGTTTCCATGAGATCAAATCCTTTAAGTAAAGAAGTGATAGTGATGTTGAAAGTCATAGTATCAGGAACATAACCTCTCTTGATAACTTTCTTCAAGAAAATAGCAGTTTCTTTACACATAGATGTGGTTGAAAGACAATGCAAACAAGATTCACAGGCTGCTATGGGTAACACTTGTTCATGTTCTATGAAATCGGATAACGGTTTAAAGGCCTCGAGTGGATGAAAATTACGAAAAAGCCCATTGACTAATGATCTAAATGTAGCTTCATTAGGTCTCACTTTATACTCTTTCATTGTCTCCAAGATCTTAAAGGCTTCTTTGATTCTTTTTGCATTACAATACCCGTCAATAAGTATTGTATAAGTAAATACATTTGGTGAATACCCGATTTCTTGCATTTGTTTCAATAATCTTGAGGCTTCATCTACAACTCCGATTTTGCAGACTCCATGGATGAGGAAGTTATAAGTAAACCTATCAGGGTCGCATCTGTCAGCTTTCATTTGATGGAATTTTAAATATGCCAAGTCAAGTGCATTGGACTTTACCAATGCATCGATTACTGCATTATACAATCTCGTAGTAGGAGTAAGGTCTAAATATGAAATTTGATCGAAAACCTGAGAGCAATACTTTGCTAAACCTAATCTTCCCCAACTGCTTATCAAAATACAAAGTGAATCCTCTGTAATAGAACACCCGGAAGTTCTAACAAGACTAACAAGCTCCTTCGATAATAAAACCGGACCTTTTCTGTAAAAGGTATTTGCTAAAACGCCTCGAATCGATTGGTTCTTCGCGAACAACGGGTTGATATTCGAGACCCACAAATAAAAAATCAAATTATGTAATGGGTTTTCCTGATTCTGTAGAACGCTCACTATAATCCGAGGGTTTAAGCTAAGTTTTTTGGATTTTAGGTCGTGGTTTAGTAGCAAATACCAATCTTTACTCGAAAGAATCTGAGAAATGTACTGATGATCAATGGGTTTATGAGTGGGGGTTTTCGATTGGGAGTTAACTGCAGAAAACTTACCTCTTGCGGTGAAATTAGTGGTGATGACTGGAGGGTTTTGGTGGTGGGATGAAGAATTGGATTGAATCTTTGATTGAATTTGTGACTTGAGTGTAATTTGATTTGGGATTTGCTCAACCCTAGAAGCAAGAGCAGAAAGGCGTCTCATGTCCGCAGAGCCCAAGCACCTGGTTTGAATTGCCAAGTTCAGGTCAGTTAAAAGATTTGGCCAAAACTGAACCGGAATACACGGTTTTTTTTTAAAGTGAACCGAACCCCCCATTCAATCCGAACATTCAATCCAAATAAGACATTGGTTAATTAAAAATAAAAAATCTTATGTTATATACAGTAGTACTAGGGGTGTGCGCAGTGCGGTTTGATGCGGTTTAGAGCCAAAACCGCAAACCGCACCGCACATGCGGTTTGAGTTATTTAGAAACCGCAAACCGCACCGCGAACGTTCAAAACCGCATTATGCGGTGCGGTTTGGTGCGGACGGTTTATGCGGTTTGAGTAATTATTTACATTAAATTTAATGACAATACTATCATTGTCGTCACTAACGGCTCACTAAGTGGTCATTAAGAAATTTGGTGGTCATAGAATTGTGGTCATTAACTACTTATGAATATACATAAGTTAAGAAAACATAGTGTATAAAATAATGGTCACTGAATGTTAGTGGAAAATGAATTTAAGACAAAAAATATGGTCACTCCATTAAATTTTGCATTAAATTTTGGATTAATTAATATTACATTTCAAAAACTTAAGATAATGTCACTAATTTAGGACCCGTCAAATTATTTTCGAATATATATATATATATATATATATATATATATATATATATATATATATAATCATTAATTGATTTTATCAATGTGGTGCGGTTTTAAATCGCAATATTGTAATCGTAAACCGCACCGCATAATGCGGTTTAACAAAAATACAAACCGCAAACCGCACCGCGGGTGTTTTAAACCGCTTTATGCGGTGGAGTTTGGTGCGGTGCGGGCGGTTTATGTGGTTTGTGCGGTTTATTGCACACCCCTAATATACACCATCTTCAGTCTTCAGAAATTCTTATGTTAATATGTTATACACCATTTTGGTCGGGCTACCAAGTCTGATGTGGCTATATATATATATATATATATATATATATATATATATATATATATATATATATATATATATATATATATATATATATATATATTCTAATTAGCATTGAAAGAAATAAAAAATGCAACATGTTGCACATTTCTTCTGTAGTATCGAACTATGTGATGGTCTTACGTTTAATTTGAGTTTACCATAACTATTGGGATACCGGTCATGTCATTTCCTGTCATGTGAGACGTCCAAGTAGACTCTCAAAAACTTTATAAATTCTTCTACTGTACTTTTTGTTTTAGGCGGTGTTCTCTTATTACCATGTATTTGTTATTATTTATAGTTCTCTTCCGTTTTTTTCCACGGAGTAGGTCGGTTGTGTCTTGAACCCAACTTACTTGTGGTACAATAAGTAGGGGTGAGCGTGGTGCGGTTTGGTGCGGTTATTGGCTAAAACCGCACCACTAACCACAAATGCGGTTATTAAATTCTAGAAACCACATAGTGCGGTTAGTATTGCGGTTCGGTTATGCGGTTATTTGATGCGGTTTGGTTAATTGCGGTTACGGTTGCGGTTATTAACCACATGGGTTTGGTGCGGTTTTATTGAGTGGTTTTATGCGGTTTTTAACCATGTGAAGTTGGTGTTTTTTTTTGCTTTAAGAGTTTGTTGTTTTTATATGCTTTTAAGAGTTCAAGACTATTAGTTTTAGTAAACAAATGATAAAAAGAAAGCAATAGATAGACAAAAACTTAACACTAACAAACTGATATTATCTTCAAAGCATCAACAAATTTCATCACTTTTCAAAGTTCAACAAAACAAAAACTCTTAACACTTTTTGTCTTCTAAAAATTGACCATTCATTCATCCTATTTAACAGCTTGCAATTGAAACTTTCTTTCTGCGTCATAGACTACAAGTAAAAAACCAAAATCATTAGTTACTCTAAACTTAAAAAACCATTAAAAAAATGCCAATAAAGATATAATATATTAGTTACGTGGTAGAAAAGCAATTCAATCATTCTTTTGTTGAACATCATTGGATGGCCTTTTACCCCTTGAAAGTGCATCTACACAGAAAACAATTATACATGATAATATTATATTATTAGTACAATACTACATAAGTGAAAAACTAAGTCCAAAAAATATGGTGAAAACTTACCAATTTTTATACCCGCCATATGCTCATTCAATTCTTCAATTTCTTTAGTCTTCATACTACAACCTAACTCAAGATCCACCAATGAAAGCCGTATCCAATCTTGTGTACAAATTAAAGCTTCTGCAGTGTCGGTGTTAAGTGAACTCCTATACTTATCGATAACTCTACCACCGGTACTAAATGCCGACTCTGATGCAACCGTCGAGATTGGCATTGCCAAAACATGTCTAGCTAGTATAGACAATACAGGGAATTTGGCCGAATTTGCTTTCCACCAACCTAATAGATCAAAAGTTTGGTCCCTTTTTTCCCTTCCATCTGCTAAATAGATATCCACCTCGCTCTTAGTATCTTGACCCTCATCGTCAAATTTGTCAAATTCAAGCTCCAAATCAATATTCATCTCACAAAAGCTACTTGATTTTTCACCAAAACCACCATCTTGTGTGTTTTGTACATTGTTTTTTTTCCACTTTACTCTTGTAATGGCTAAACAAATCATCAAGAGTCTTTTTCACCTTTTCCAATATCTCTTTGCTTTTCTCAGAATTCGTACCATAAATCGTTTGAATGCAATAATTGACATATCAAAGCTTGTTGCGTGGATCCAAAACAACCGCAACATACAATAGATAATTCATATTATCTACATTGTCCCAATATTTATCATACTTCTCTTTCATTGACATGGCCATCTTTTTCTTTTGTTCATCTTGACTCAAGCACATTCGGGTGATGTTTGCTTGCATTTTCACAAGCTCAGAAAAAAAAATATTGGATGTTACATACTTCGAACCAGATATCTTGGTTGTAACATCAGAAAATATTTTTAAGTACTCGATCAAATTCCTATTTTAAATATCAATAATAATAATAATAATAATATGTAAGTATTCAAAAGATATATACGAAGTACTAACAAAAAAAGTTAATCATACCTAGCTGTTTCCCAATCAACGTCACTTGGAGCACCAAGTACTCTAGTCTTCCTTTTCCTTTTCCTTGCGCTCCTTTCCAAATCTTCCTCCGCCTCGGTGCGGAAATAAGCTCCATAAGAAGAATCTATCATATAAAGCCTATTAAGAAAATAAAACATGGATATGATATTATTTTGTCACTGAAACGAGAAATATAACATAAATATATAACAAGTAAACATACCTTTCAAACGCGTTCTCATAAATTACGGCTGTTTCCAACATTAGATATGTTGAATTCCATCTTGTATCGACATCAAGAGATGGCTTTTGTTTGCATTTTATTTCAACTCGAGCAATACAGTCTTCAAATGTTTTATATCGAGCTGGTGATGATCGCACGTAAGTCACCGCATTTCGAATTCTAGTAACAGATTCGAATTGCTCTTCCAATCCATCTCTAACCACGAGATTGATGATATGTGCACAACAACGAAGATGCAAATATTTACAATCTAATATATCATGTGGACCCTTCAACATCCTCTTTAAATATCTTATTGCCCCATCGTTTGAAGATGCGTTATCCACTGTAATAGTAAACACAATCTCAATCCCCCAGTTTTGTATACACTCATAAACAAGGCGCCCGATCGTGTCACCCTTATGATTCTCTATAGGGCAAAAATTTAGGATCTTTTTTTGTAAAACCCAATAATCATCGATCCAATGTGCAGTGAGGCACATATAATTGACATTTTGGACCGATGACCAAGTGTCTGTAGTTAGACACACTGTTTGGCCTTTCATCATAGCTTTCACTTTTTCCGCCTCTTGTTCATAAATCGATAAACAATCTCGAGCGACACTCCATCTAGATATGAGCTTAAACTCAGGATTCAATTCCCACACAAACTCCTTAAAACCCTCATCATCAACAATGCTAAAAGGTCTATTGTCTTTAATGCACATTTTGGCAAGGGCTAATCGACATTTCTCTTGGCTAAAAGAATGCTTAGCTAAAGACCCACTCGCCTCCGTACCTTTTGGCTTAAAGCTTAAAGTCGTTTGTTTCTTTATATCGGGTTTTTTATAAAGTGGGGAGGTCCTACATGAATGGACTAGATGAGTAAGTAATGCAGATGTACCATTCTTTCTAGTGCCACAAGCCAATACTCTTTTACAATGTTTACATTTTGAAGATGTAGCGCCTTTGACATATGGGAAATGATCCCATACAATGGATCTCACCCTACCTGTTGACTTCTTTTCTTCTTCGGTGTTACGTTCACCGGTTAATGGAACTTCAACTCCATTGTTATTTTCATCATCAACATCAATTATACCTTCATCGGTAGCCATTCTGAAACACAAATAATCAAACAGAAACATTCAAATACCTAACCTATTAGTGTTCTATTATGTTATTGTTACCTAAACAAAGGAACAAAAATTAACTAAACAAAGCTTACTGATTTCAAAAATTAATTTCATATTTTCATATGTGTGCAAAATCTGGAAAAATAAAGATAATTGGCTTTCATGAAAAAAATCATGAAAGTTGCTTCCAGTATGTATTAAAAAAATGAAATAGTTATATTTACCCTTTTAAAGAATTTAATTTCGTGAAGTAGTTATATCTTAAATTTACTCTTCAAACGTTAAAGCGCTCATGCATAATTACATATATACTCCTATTTTACGTTGTATGAAAAAAAAAATCTCAAAAACTAAGTTCATATATTGTTTATGGTTTTTGTAAATACAAATTGAAACAAATGCACAAAGCTACTGAATTAAACACATACTCGAAAGAACGATGACATTCATGGCAGTGAATAAGGGTAACTGAAAACCTATTGTTATCTCTACACAAACCAAAACAAATGATTTTTGTAAACGTAACGTTATATATGTGATTATGTCTACTTAAGATCGAAGACGCTTGCCGTATATATTTTTTAAACAGTAAGAAACAAACCTGTAGTGGCCGGAGATGGTGAGACGTGTCAGTGTGATTCGCCGATAGTGTGAACGTTGACGTAGAGTCGTGCCTAACACTGATGATGTAGTGGCAGCCGGAGATGGAAGACTGAGGGTTGAGACGGTGAGGGATCGTGACTTCGTTCGTGAGAGTGGGAGGCGAAGAGTCTGAAATTTAGGCTAGGTCAAACTTTGAATCCCGCTCAACATAACCTTGTTTTTTAATTAGGATTATTAATATTAATAAATCAAATAATAACATTACATAATTATTTAAAATTTGTAAATTAGTGGTTCGGTTAGCGGTTCGGTTAGGTTTAGCGGTTCGGTTAATCTATTCGGTGCGGTTCGGTTATTTGCGGTTTTTAAAAAAACAATAACCGCACCGCACCGCAAAATTTCGGTTTTGGTAAAATTGAAAACCTCACCATCGGTTATCGTTTCGGTTTCGGTTAATCGGTTTCGGTTTTTGCGGTTTTTTCGGTTTTTTTTAATTGCGGTTCGGTTTTTGCTCACCCCTAACAATAAGTGTATGATCATGATTATTCATGTATAATTTGACGTTATGAATTTTACTAACATATGTATTGTTGATGTTATTGCTGAAAATTGGCACATGACACTTCTTCTGAATATGATGTTGTATGGTAATGGTGTGCGTGCAATGTCATTCCTTAGTGTTATGAAAGCAAAGACTATTCATCTTGACTATAATGAGTGGCTGAAAAGTTGATTAAGTGCATCCTTTTAGTGATCCTACCTTTTCCTATAGGATGGTTGGCAAATTTTGAAGCAATTTTCGAACATCACTTCTATTAAAGTTCCTGAATCTAGGTACACGTACACCGTACACCATGTTCATGTGAATGTCTCCCTACATATCTATGGATTAGTATTGGTTCTTCGTCCCAACAATGATGAGGTTTTCGAACCAAGTTGATGAACTTTACTTTTGTGCTTTTATTGAACCGATTATTGTAATAAAATATTTGTGTGAGGTCCTCTAAAATGAGAATCTTGATTCCTAGTACTCTTTCCATGGGTCATCATTCTTCTAAAAACGTATTAGTTTATGTCTTTCTAACATGTAACTCCTTAGATGATATTCTAATTCTCTTTTTAACATATTGTACGTAGAAGCTTCGTGGCCATAGCTTATATGATACTCTTAATATATATTTGTATGTCTTGGTGGATTTTGTTTTCGGATTTACTTCCAACTTTGATGATCCCCCATGGTTTATTGGTCGGAACTTTTGTATATATTGTGGTGTTTTGTTGAACTTCACCAATTTTTATGTATGTTTGTATAAACCAGTTTATTATTTATGTTATGAAATTGTTATGGTCAATCAGTTTTCCATGTGACAATGGTGTTTTGCTTCCTAACTTGCCTTTAACTTTTTATGTTATGGCATCCTCATGTATGAGGAAATGAAATATATGTGATCTATGAGCTTTTTATGTGTTCTTGATGGTTTGTCGGATATTTTTTCTTCAAAGAGAACTGGGCTGAGGATGCCAACAACAAAGCAACAACCCAAGCCTATTGTGTGATGGAAGAATAACATCATCGCCGACCATGGTAGGGTTACTGGAGGGAGGCATCGACAATTAAGAAAGGAAAGAGAAGGATAGTACACGGGGGAGAGAAAGGAAAATGCAAGATTTTAAGAGAAGATAGATGGAAGGAAATCAATTCGGTCTGATATCATGTTATGTAATAAATTCCCCTCACAGACACAATATATACAAAGGAATAAGGCCATGGGCTGAAAAATACTATGGGTTATACAATGTTGGCCTAGGCTAAAGGCATACACAAATAATAAAGTCTAACTACACATACACTTACTACACGGCCGGTCCTAACGTATTTTGGGCCCGGGGCGAAAACAAGAAAAAGGCCTCTTATTATTTATTAAAAAAATTATATTGCCAAAAATATATTGGTTTTTAGGGGTGTTAGCTGAATAACAAAACCAATTCAACTGTAAAGATGTGCAAAAAACAAAAGCCGAATCAAAAGCGAAAGTCGGACCAGACTAAAAAAACAACAATTTTGTTTTTTGAGTTTTAAAAAAGACCAATTTTTCGATTCGGTTAGCTTTTTATTCATATAAAATACGAAAAAATAGCAAAGAGGAATACTCAAAAGATACTATTTCATGTATAATTTGATTGATTAAATATATTAAAAATAAAATAACTAATATGTTTGTACAGTATTTTGATTAACACTTAATATAATTTAGGATTCAATACTTGATTTTCAAACTATAAAAGTATCTTTTACTAACAAATAGATAATACTACAGTGAGAATATAAAAGGTTTAACAAAAAAGGCAACATTAAATATCAAATATATTAAATATCTTAGTGGAAAATGGAAAATAAGTTGTGGACTTAAATAATATCTATGGTTAATAATAAAAATATGAAAAAGAAAAACGATTAGCATAATCGAATTTATATTTTGAAATGTGGGCCACAATATTTATCTATGTGGCCGTGTATGAAAAAAGAAAAACAATATTTTAAACATCCCATTTTCCTTTGTGTATATTTTTGGGTTAAAACTTGAAAGTAGTCAAAAATAACTTAAAAAGAGTGGAAGGAGAGTCGAACAGCAAGCCCTGGATATAAAGAGGCAAGTCTTAACCAGCTAACCTGAAAATATTTTGAATAATGATGCAAACAAATTAATATATATAATGATAAAGTCGAATTAATTTTGGGGTCATAACAGTACCGTTATGAGGCCCGGGGCCGTCACCCAGCTTGCCCACCCTATTGGGCCGGGCCTGACTTACTACAAGAATCAAGTAATAACTACTTGAATACAATAATTTTCGTTTGCATGAAATTTCTTAATACTTTACAAGTTTACATAAACATTGATGAAATAACATAAATGAAAGAAATATATATATGTATGAAAAAACAATCTATTTCACTTGTTACGCATAAGCCAATCCACCGTAAAACAAGTAGGGTTATTCTTTGAGATTTCATTTTAAAATACACATTACACGTTTGTTGTAAATATTCATAATGTTGGATATCTCCAAAACCAATTTTATACTGCATTGACAAGCATATCATGCATTGAAATAAAGTACATGCAATGTTTTGGCCATGCAAATAAAACGCTTAACATTTTGTCACTAAAATAAGATAAACTTTCTTACGGCATTGAAATCACCAAAACCAATTTTATACTGCATTGACAAGCATATCATGCATTGAAAACGCATATTATACTGGATTTGACTAGTTCAACACCAAAGAAAAGTTTATATCTTTAACTTAAATCACCATTAAAATTGCTAGCATGTCCTAGCATCCTTTTGTGCATTTTGTACACTTGTTACTCTACCTGAAAAATCACAAAGAATAAAATATTAAAACTTAGGTTAAAAATGACATTAAAAATTATAATCTTATACTTAGAAACTCACATGGTTGTCTCCTCCAGATATACAAGCAGGTCGTCTTGGAGGCAAACACTGACGAGGTGTTCTCTACATTCAATTTTCACTTATTGTTAATACAGAAAATAACATTCTATTATTTAATTTGACAATTTTTATTTTCTAAGGCTGACCAACAAAATATTTTGTTTCTCTTTCAAAATATATATATATATATATATATATATATATATATATATATATATATATATATATATATATATATATTTTGTTATGATACTTAGATTGTGTTTTGACAAAACTAGTTGTTAGTTGTTAGATAGTAGTTGTAACTCGTAAGTTGTTTGGTTGTTAGTTAGTAGCTGGAAGCTAGAATGCGTAAGTTAGTAGTTGGAAGTTAGAAGATGCAATTTTTTTGTAAAGTGTTTGACAAAAGTAGTTGGTAGTTTTTAAAGATGTAAAATTAGATAAAAATCAAAAGCCAAAAGCTCCAAAAAAAAATAATAAAATAATAAAATAAAATAAAAAACTATTTAAAGTAGTTATTGGATTAGAAGTTTTTTGTTTAATAAAAAGCTAAAAGTTATCCAACCAAACTTTTTTTCTCCTTTAACCTTCCAAAGCTCTCCAAAGCTCCATGCCAAATTTTTGCATGTGAACTAAAAGTTTCACAATCATATCAACTATGAACAAGATAATAAGCGAAAATAATTTGTCTAAGAAAATAATTATATAGATTGCAGTCTGATTTAACTGAAGAAACATCATATAAGTGATATAATGATAAAATTATAACCATGAGATTGATAAACTTTTTTTGTTAGATTATGTAACTGGAAAAAATATAAAAATTCAATCACATTTTATCTTGCTTTGACAATTAGTCAATTAGATATACAGTTGAAATTAAATCATCGCATATTTAACAAAGACATAATTACATATAAGTTATAACTATATTCTTCATTTCAAAATTATATATTATTTAATACAGTAAAGAGTAATGATAAAATGCAACATGACAATACATGCCATATGAAGTTATTCATCTTGACATGTCATGCATGAGATTTCATTAAAGAAAACCAATCAAATAAACAATTATATGATATACTATTATATAATATATACTATGATATTAAAAAAATATTAAATAATATGCATTGTTTTATTCAACTTCAAATTTTAATTAAAAAATACCTCTAATTTTGGTCGCAAGGTCTCTATAGCTATCGTTGATTTCTCATTTATCCCTGCACCTTGCTGCTCAATAAAATGCAAGCTCATTAGTTTATATTTAGCCAATTTTGAAATAATCCGGCCCATATTGCATCGGGCCATTATATATCATTTAATTAAAAGTTACCTTGCATAAGGCCCAGTCTGCTGAATCAAAAAAAGCACGTTCATGATCCTGCTCGAACGCATAACACAAAATATGATGGAAATAAGTAAATCCATAGAGGGGTAAAATGGTAATTTTGCATGAAAAATCTAGAGAAAGGGTAGGTAAATAAGTAATTTTAGCATACCTTTGAGATTAAGGGCTTCTTCTTTGGTGCTAGACCTCCATATTTCTGTTCCATTGTTGCCCCCTAAAGTTATGCGAAAAGAAATATAACTTTTAGTTAATAATTCTAAATTTTAAGTTGATGTGTTTACACTTATATATATATATATATATATATATATATATATATATATATATATAATTTATTACAAAGTCTTATTAGTACAAAAATAATTAAAGCCAACAATCGGAAACCAATTATACTTTTTAAATTAATTGTGATGTATCTTTTAGCCTAACTAACGAAAGTATTGTCTCTTTCATAAAGTTGGAATAAATTTTAGGGTTTTTAGCCAATAAATATGACAGAAAACTAAAAAAAATACTTGTAAAACTTGAATTTAACATTTATGATAACAAAGTTTTTAGTTTTATTTACAAAAGCAAAGATGTGAACAAAGTGATAGAAGCGTGTATATGTATGTGCACAAGTCGTTTTCTTTCAAGGGGCAATCCACATGATTCACTTGACATCCCAACAACATATGATGTATCGCATACATGTGAAATTACTATATCACCCTTCAAACCTAATTGGCCAAAATGTAAAAAGAAATATCTTAATTATGGACCACCTATACTAATATGGTAGGCCACTTCCCACGTGATTAATCTAGTTCTAGGACCGCTATGAAAAAAAAAATAATGCATTTTTCTTACTTTATATAATATTTTGATACAAATTAAAAGGAAAATATATGATTTTTTTTTTCAGAAAAACTTGTTTCAAAGCTGATTTTCGAAGGAAATGTGATGAAGGAAAAGATTGATGTAGTAATTTTCTATTTAAAGAACGAAATCGTTCACGATCAAACGTGAGCTACTATATATATAGAAATAATATTTATATCAAAATCGAGACAATCCAACACGTAGTATGACAGACCTTTAGTCACACGTAACACAGACCGAACAACAAAAAGATAATGTTATCATAATGTTTCGGAAACACGTATAAAAATTGTCATTTCTATATAAAACCTAATTTGTTAACATTTACAGGCATATTGTGTTAGACCTTTTATGCACCATATACATAAATGATCAGATAAATAGTGAAACGATAAAAATGTTAAAAAAAATACTGAAAACTCTTGTGAAAGCATCGTCCTTATATGTCATGTATCATGTGTTTGTAGAACCACCAAGTCAGTATATATTAATTAATCACAAATATTCAATTAGAGGCCCTTTTTAGCTAATTTATTCTCCAAAACCGTTGTTTTTATGTACAGTTTTTTGTTTTGTTTCCTACTTCCAATATATGTAAAACCATAACAGCTATGTAAAAAGATTAATAAATAAAGAAATGAATAGTAACGGAATTTGATCGTTTTCACATTAAAACTGAACAAAAGATACTCGGAGAAAGTTTAATTACAATATTACCTCGCGTTCATGACCATTTTTGGAGATAAACTCGTCGTTTCTCTCATATCCTGCCATTTCTGGGTAAATTTGAAACAACAAATTAACATTTAATAACTCAAAAACTTCAAAAACACATACATATAATCATAAAGATGGCTTCTTTTCATTGTACTTCACGTGCTTAAGTCTCACCTCTTTCGCCCAACAGAGAAAGATGACGTGTAATGTAGAACAACAATACAAAGACGAAAATAGTTAGGAAGAAATCAAAACATAAGGGATAATTTATATACATCTCCTAGGCCAAAAAAAGCATCTAATTCATGATTGGAAAAGAATATACTTATATGTATATATATATATATATATATATATATATATATATATATATATATATAGAGAGAGAGAGAGAGAGAGAGAGAGAGAAAGAGATTACCTCCAAGTAGAGAAATGAAGAAAGGAAGCAAAGGAGGATGGATGGAGATGAAAAGAACAAAGTGAGAAATATATATATTAATAAGTCAAATAGAATAAAAATTGTGAAAGAAAGGGAGGGGGTTGGGGTTGGGGTTAGGAGGGAGGAGGGTGTGAAGGAAGAGGAGAAACAAGAATATATATATATATATATATATATATATATATATATATATATATATATATATATATATATATATATATATATATAGGGCTAGGTTATTTTGTTTCTTACATTTATTGTGTGCTAGAATGCACCAATATAAATTTAGTAAAATTAAATAATTATTTAAATATAGATATTAAATGATTTCCATAATTATATGTATATTAAATGATATCCATAATTATAATTCTTTTTTTATGGAAACTAATTAAATCCGTCATTAATGTCAGCAATAACATTCTTTTAGAATTAATTCGCATCTAGGTTTTATATATGAGTTCGTATTTTGTTTCAGGACTCACTCACTTAAAATACAATAAAGTTGCATTGAATATGAAGAACGAGAGTGTATTCTACTAGAATACACTCTCATTCTGCTGGAATACACTCTCATTCTTCTAGATATAAATTCATTCTGAAAGAATATTATTGTTGACATTAATGACAAATTTAATTAGTTTCCATAAAAATGAGTTATAAGTATGGATAGCATTTAATATACATATAATTAATACTAAATTCCTATAGGTGCATTCTAGCACACAATAGATGTGAAAAACATTTGAACCTACCTATATATATATATATATATATATATATATATATATATATATATATATATATATATATATATATATATATATATATATATATAATGTTAGGTTATTGTGTTCTAACTATCTATTGTGTGCCTGTATGATTGATTCTGGACCAATCATTTTAGTTATTTTTAGAAAGTAATTAATACATATTACATATTAAAGATATAATGAATATTAATTAAATCTTCAGCATTTAATATGCATTAATTACTTTTTTAAAATAACTAAAATGATTGGTCCAGAATCAATCATATATGCACGCAATAGATAGTAGAAACATTTGAATATATATATATATATATATATATATATATATATATATATATATATATATATATATATATATAGTAAGACTTAAAAATTGGTAAGGAGTCCAAAGACATATGTTACCTTTAAGATTGAAAAAGTAAATTGTCATGATTTATTTGATTTATGATAAAATCTTGCGAGATTAAATGATATTTTGATAATTATTTATGAGATTTTAATAATTTTCGGATAAGGTTATTTATTTGGACGGTACAAATAACAAAAAAAAAAAGAAAAAAAATCCGAAAATCAGCACCCCTTACACACTGATGCGCGTCCCTTCCTCTAGTGTCACCCCTTACACAAAATCTTTGTTTCACTCGTCTTGCTTTTCGGTCATAACTTTTTTTTTTCCGAAAAATAAACTGAAAAAACCAAAGTTATTAAACTTTAATGTTCTACAAAATGAGAATAGTCATGAATATTTGAATTTTTTTTTTAATATTCTGTTTTTATAAAAATCCAAAAAATAAAAAATATTGTTCTAAAAATTATAAAAATTTAGGAAATACTTCTACTCATTATATTAGTGACTTTATACAGAGAAACTTTTAAAAATAAGTTTTTGAAGTTTTCATTTAATTTTAAAAATTATAGTTTTTATAAAATATAACGATTTTTTTATCCAAATTCGAAAAGCAAATTATAGAGAACTCAAAAATTCATGAAAAGCCGAAGTTTTTTTGTAAAACATAAAAAAAATACTATGATTATTTTTAGGCATTCTAAATTTGTGATCATAAATATATCCATATGTCTTATAAAATCTCATGGTATATATATATATATATATATATATATATATATATATATATATATATATATATATATATATATATATAACCAATTTTATTTAATATTTATATAAGTTTAATGTTGAGATTGATATGTGTAGCATCAGCTAACTTTCTCATTTGAAATGATTCTAAATTATATGCTGCCAAGATTGCAGATTACTAATGATACGTTTTGATTACAAATAGATATATGATGATCATAATCTGAATGCATTTTCTAAAATGAAATAATATATAAAGTATGTAAATATGTATGCATTTTCTAAAATTAAAATAATATATACAGTATCTAAATATGTATGCCAATAAATATTTAAACTAAGGCTGTTAAGATCGGGGTATTATATATGATCGATTTCCGCTTTACAAGATCGTGATCGTAAGATCCTACCAAAAACATTTTAAAACATAAAAAATATATTTTCATCAATCTGTTAACCATTCACCTAACAATAAATAGTTTAAAACATAAAAGATTCATGTATAATACATCATTTAATGAAAAACAATTCAAAATGGGTATTCTAAATAGTTAATTCAATAAAAAATATTATAATATTTTAAAATAATTAGTAACGATGATCTTACGGTGGATTCTACGATCTTACGATCCGATTCTACGATCCTACCGCGATCTTACCGAAATACAATCCTAGTAAGATCGGGATGACTTAGGTGAGATTGTAGGATCGTACGATCTTACGATCAAGATCGTGATTTTAACAACCTTGATTTAAATATTTCATGACAAACATAAACAGAAACAACATGATGTATGCTTTTAAAAAATTATAAAACAATTGTTGTTTATATTTATTCTAGATTTATTTATATGTAAATATAAATGGTTGTGTATGTTTATATGTTTTTCTATATCTATAATTCTATACATAGAATGGATTTAACAAGGGGTTATGCCACAATAGTCATTATACTTTAGCCCCAACTTTATTTTTTATTTTTTATTTGTCATTATATTTTAGAAAACGTTTTATTTTCGGGCCTTCGTCGGTCACCAACAGGTCACGATTACGTGTCTGTTTAACTTAGATAAAATATTTTTCTCAATTTGTATTTTACTCTGATATTTATGTATGAGTTTGTATTTAGCCCTAACATTTATTTTGCTTCCAATTTGCCATTATTTTTTAGAAAAAATTTCATTTTAGTCATTGGCCGGTCACAAGTAGGTATTTTACAACGTAATCACTTAAAATGAAAAAGGTAAAGACGTAGGCAATAGTTAAAACTGCGACTTCTTCTTGAGAAGCGGGCTGTGTTAGCTAGTATACCAATAGATCCTTTTTTCTATGTTATCAATGTTTGTTGTATTTAATGTACACATGTATTTTGAAATGAAGGAAAAAGACCTAATGTAAGTCTTGAGTCTGTAACATCTAATAAATAGTGTTAAGTTATTCATAATCCGTCTAAAAAACAATTGGTTATTTCTAATGACATAGTTGTTGGAAACTCAAAAAAATGAGATGCCAATACATAGAGTTTTAAGGGTTAAATAAAAGAAATATCATTAAAAGTTAATTTTTCTTTATTATAACTTTTGTACTTTCATATTTTCTTATTACATGTACTTTCAAATTAATTGTTATCAAGGTATTGTACTTTGATAAATATACTGACCATTTATGTAATTTTGTAATTTTTTCTAAGTATATTTATCAAAGTACAATGTCTTAATAACAATTAATTTGAAAGTAAATGTTGTATAAAGAAAATATGAAAGTACAAAGCTATACGAAGGAAAGAATAAGGTTCAGTGTTATTTCTTTTATTTAACTATTAAAATTTTACATATTGACATCTCATTTCTTTGGTTTCTCAACAAATATGTCATTAAAAATAATCAATGGTTTCTTGCATGAATTATGAATTAATTAAACATTTTGATTAGCTTAAAGATTAGCATGTCATTTTGTTTATTAGATGTCTCGGACTCGAGACTTACACTAGACCTTTTTCCTTCATTTTAAAATATATTCGTAGATTAAATACAATAAACACTGTGACGTCCCATTTTCACAGGCAAAAATTTTCATTTTTAAATAAGGTAAAATCATCATTTACATAAAACCGAAGTTATAAAAACCCATTTCTTCCAAAATACGGTTGTTTGAAAATCAGAGTAATATAAATAATGTTGAATCTCCATTGCTGCTAATGTATGTGTACAGTCAAGCTTTCGCCTTCCCACGATCACCAATGGTACCTGAAAAACATTTAATCCACAACTGTAAGCCAAAGCTTAGTAAGTTCCCCCAAAATACCATACACCACAATATACATACAATGCATGCAGACATGAGCCTTCAGTCTGTCTGGCCCGCTTCTCAAGGCCTAAAGCATGCCTGGACCACTCCTAAGCCTACAGTCTGACTGGACCGCTTCACAAGGCCTACAGCTCACCTGGACTGCTCTCTCTCTCAGCATACAACTGACCCACAACTGGCCTACAGCACACCGCTGGCCCGCCCGGTTATCTTGGCCTACCGTACAAAGCAGGACCACCTCAACCCTCCACCCAATATGTCAAAATATGTGACAAAAAAGCAATCAAGTAAGCACACAAACACAGACAGCTATATAGCCTAGTCTACCTATCTAACAACTCATTACCGCATACCAGGCCTCATATAGTACACTACACAACTACTACCAGATCTCCAAGGAATGCATAACTATATGTCACCAGAGGTGAGATAGACATTCGAACATGTGATCCCACTCTAAATCCACAACCAAAGAAGTAATAAGAAAGAAAGCCTAGATCAAGGGTTCTCAGGCTGTCCTACGTGACTACATATAGTCCCTAGGGCACTCCATTATATGAGCACCAAGCTACTGGTACTCTAACTAGCATCCTAATACTCCTATATCCCGAGATACAATGATATACACTACAATACATAGTATAGTGAGGAAACTCACCTGAATTGAAGCCCCAAGGAAACACAACACCCTTACTCCCTGCACTGATCGTTCCCTCGAACCGACTAACACCAAACAAAGGTAGAACCTTAATCAATAATCCAATTCCTCCAAGTTTGACCCAAAATCAAATTGGTCAAAAAGTCAACGATCAATGGTCAACCACGTCGTGGGAACATCAAGACAAAACAGTCGCGTAGCTAAGAACAACTATGTCGTGGCAAGACCATTGCCACATCGTGGGAACTGGCAGAAGGCCATGATCTTTTTCGTAAGAGCTTAACTCTTATATATTTAAACCCAAAACTTCAAATATACTTCTTTTCAATGACTTAATGGATAAAGTTTCCAACTTTATCCATTAGGAATCTTTCCTGAGGCTAGATCTACAACCCTAAGTTCATTAGGTCCTTAATGGGGCCAAACTTGAGCATAAACAAAAGGAACTCCAACTATGGCTCCTTTTTCTCACTTTTCAGAACATAATGACCATAAGATACCATCTACAAGCTCTGGAGTTCTTTAACTCCCAAAGCATCCAAATAAAGGGACCAAAATCCTCTAAAATGAGCTCATACTTGAAACAAAAAGAATAATGACCAAGGTATGAACTTTATATCTCCAACACTCAAAACACTAAAGAGGATGATGGATCCAAGCTTGCACTTTGTTCCCTTACTTCCTCGTGACTTCCTTCTTCCTCAATCTTCACCAGAATCCAAGAAATAAGCTTCAAATCGAAGGAACAAGCTCTCAAATATTCATGGAGGCTAGGGTTTTGTTTGAAAGGGTTTGTGGCTGAAGAAGATGCCCTAAACCTTGATTTTAGGAGCTTAAATATGGAAGAAACCCTAAAAGATCATGGGCTTGGTTTGCAGCTGATGCCGCGTCGAGGCCTTCCTTTGACACGTCGTGACGGCCATCCCGGATACGCGTTCATGAATTTGGTATGCTACATCATGGTGATCCATTCAACATATCGTGGCACAAGGTTTTTTTTTCTAAAAACCATACTTTTAATCCCTCAAGCCCTCAACCAATCTATCCTAAAAAATAGGTGTTACAATTCTCCCCCACTTAAATTAGATTTCGTCCTCAAAATCTGTCTTTACAGTTTACACTCCTAACACCCTTCACACCCCTTATGGGTTCTCCAAACCCGATTCATTCAACACGATTCGATATCATTTTGAATGCCAACATCTACAATTATCGACAAAAAGGGTTCCAAAACAAGGCTCATAAGCCAATCCGAGCAAAAACTCCAAAGATCTTAATCACATCTAATGCAACATATCTTAAGCAGTCGACCACCTTCCGACACTTATGCTACCACCATTCTTAGCGAAAAATATGTGACCTGAAGAAGAACAAACTCCAATATAACACCACTAATACACATATAGAAGAACTAACTCCCTTGCCTATAACTTGTAGACCCCAAAGTCATACCAAACATCCAGGTAGACAGAGCCATCCCATACGTCACCTAGGCTGACCAAAAGCTCACAAAACTAATCTGACCAAGACCTCATGACCTTGTGTTGTCTTCCAAATAACCAAAGAAGGGATCTACAACCAAACTTCATAGCCGACAACCTCACACACCCACATAATAATGAAAACCCTAAACAAAATCCCAGCTGGCAAAAACTACACTAACATATACATCCACCATGACGACTGATAATCTGTAGATTTGATCGGTCTGATATCTTCCTGGTCACGCGTCGTCCTACTGGTAAGTCGAATATGGAACCCACGGCCACCCGCCGTCATCGATAACCTCATATATATAAATGTACTAACGAAATTTAAACGAAAACCAATCATCACATACTAAACTAGACCATATTCCCACTCAACTCTAATAGCCTTAATCTGCTATCCACTAGAAACTCTCGGGCTTACCCCTGACCTGCCAACCACTAATAGCTCTCAATCTTACCTCCGATCTGCTAACAACTAACATCTCTTGGGCGTATCCTCGATCTGCTAACCACTAACAGTTGTCGGGCTTACTCCCGATCAAGTAACCACTAATAGCCCTCCAGCCTAACATATGCACACATCGAACCTGTAAGACTTAATTATCCCTATCAAGCCTTTGGGTCATGACTCGGACTTCTAGGTCCCAATCAAACAAGAGCAAACAAGGAAGTCCTCCTCACGTCCCTCAACCTGATCTCCTAACACCATTGGATTCTAAAGCACGATGATGCCCTATGGAATACTAACACAACTGCAACTATGACAATTCGAAAGGAATTCAACAACTATGGTGATGAACCCAACGCTGAAATCAAGAGATTTAGCAATTGCGTAAAAGTCTTGAACTTGAGCAATCTGGCTGAAAACTGCATTTTGGCTCAAATTCTTTCTGCTATGAAATCTCCACTCTCCCCTACTAGGAATATACGAATAATTCAAATGTGGGTACCATTTCCATAAGAAATTTTTTTTCATTTTTAAATAAGGTAAAATCATCATTTATAAAAAACCCAAGTTTTGAAAACCCAACTGTTCTAAAATACTGTTGTTTGAAAATCAAACTAATATAAGTAATGTTCAATCTCCATTGTTGCTAATGTGTGTATACAATCATGCAATCGCCTTCCCACGATCACCAATGGTACCTAAAAAATATTTGATCCACAACTGTAAGCCAAAGCTTAATTATTTCCCCAATGAATAACCCGAAATGGAGTAAGATAGCCATGAGTCTAAGTCACCCCAACAATGCAGTCCACCGAGGACCTCGAAACACTTCCAACACAAATGCATACACAAGACAACATTCATTCCGAAGGAAACTTCAAAAAGAAAATTCTAATTCATAAATGAAAAAAATAATAATAAATAAATTGAAAACATACCCGCAGTCGACATAGTCGCCACACCTGGATCCTATGTAACAAAATGGTAGGCTCTTCCTTCAGCTCCAAGCACCTCATTTAACACCCGATTCAAGATATTTTACATTTTGACCCTTTGTATAAAAATAGTTTGCAAAATTGGTCCCTAATGGCGTTTAATGAAAATTAGAGGGTGTGCTTGTATGTGGGGCGTACGTCTAGTATGCAGGGCGTACGTGGTCATGTGACAAACCCTAATTTTTAGGGGTTGGACCCTATTTAAACAACCTTATGCCCCAAGGTTCTTTCCTTACCAACCTCCATTGCCCCTTTTGAGCATCATTTCGAAACCCTAATTCATTTAGAGTGATTTGACCCTTGTATGTGTGTGTTTTGGTGGGTGTTTGGTGAACCTTGAAGAAGAAGAAGCTTGGTGAAGGAGCATTGATCAAGTTGGAGCTTGTAGATCCAGAGTTTACTCACATTTCTCAGCTTCTTTGAGGTATAAAGTCTTGACCTTGGTTGTTCTAAGCTTAGATATAGATCTAGTGAAGTTTTGAGCACATTTTGGTCCCATGATGAGTTCTGGTAGGGATTGTCACTCCAAAAGTTATGAGTTGCTCTTCTTGATGTTTCTGAGGTCCCTAGTCCATAAAGTTTGCATCTTGATGGTTGAAGATCAACCATGCATGAGTAAATGCTCATTTGGTGAAAGTAGGGTGCTAAATCTAGGGTTTGAGTCTATTTGAGTCATGCAAAGGCACCAAGTTGGTAAATTTATTGTTTAAGAAATCCCCAAGGTCTGGATCTGAAAAATGGACGTTTGGTCTTAAAGCATTAAGTGCTTAATGAAGATTTGTCCACTAGGGGCATACGCCGGGCATACTCTAGCGTACATTATATGTACGCGACTGAAGCCCCGTAAACCCTTAGTCACAAAGATGTACGTGGGGCGTACCCAGGTGGTATGCTGAGCGTACGCATCTGGTTTCATTTTGGGCTTTTTGGTTTTGGGTCACTCTTGGACGTTAGGTTTTGGGCTCTTGTTGGGCCACAACTCTTAGTGATTTGGGCCTTTTGGATTTGGGCCATTATTGGGCTTTGAGTGCCTTTATGGATTTGGGCCATTAATGAGCTTTGAGTGCCATTGAGTGGGCCACTGTTAATTGGTCCAATTGAGGGGAAGGGTAAAATGGTCTTTTACCCTAAGAGTAGGGATTTGTAAATTAAAGTCCCGACTACGGTTTATGACCGAATTATTGATTAAGGATAAATTTTGATTGAATAGTGCGGGGATTCTCCGGTTCGGCAGCCTGAGCATCTACTTGTTTAGCAACGGATCGAGGTGAGTTTGCTCACTATACTATAGGATACTAGGGATTGTATGTGCTTGTAGTCTTTGTGACTCCTGTTATATGCCTGTATGCCTATGTACCTATTTGTTATATGTATGTGGGGTGAAAAAGACCCGATGGTGAAATAGACCCAGTACAACCTTGTGATGACATATGAGTTGAAATAGACTTGGGGGTGAAATAGACCCGGAGGTGAAATAAACCCGGTACAGCCTTGTGCTGACATATGAGTTGAAATAGACTCGGTACAACCTTGAGCTGACATATATGTATGGTATGCGGTATTTTCGGGAACTCACTAGGCTTTGTGCTTACAGTTTTCAGTTTATGTTTCAGGTACTTCCGGTTCAAAGGGGAAGAGCTCGGGATGATCACATTGCACACACCATGATTTCTGATTTATTGGACTCTGTTGTATTTTTGGATGTTTATTGATATACTCTGATTTCCTTATGATTTTGATATATATGTTTGGTTGATTGTTTATTTAATATAAAAACAAAATTTTTGGTTTCAAGTTTTTGGGACGTTACACCTCAGGCCTCCCCTGACATCCATTTGGCATCTGCCATGCTAGAGGTGTGGGTTTCTGCACTTCACCAAAAATGAGAAGGGGACAATGAGCTCTAATGTGACCCTTCTGGTCGCAGTGGAAACAAACCTACACAGTTTGCCTGCATTCCTTGCCGAAATGACCCTCCTTGCCACACATGCGACTTGAAAAAGATCGACACCTTCCATCATGAAACTTCCCACACTTATCACATTCAGAAGTCCTCTGATCTACTGGTCCTACTCTTGTGTCAGTGGACTTGAACCGCTTGGCCGCTGGCTGCATCTATATTGAAACTGGTCTATCCTCCTTCCCCTGGGTCTCTAATTCAATCTCTCTTCTCCTGGCATTCGACTGCAACTCAGCCACGGTCTAGTACGACCGAGTCGACATGAACTCTCAAATCTTCATCTTGAGCAAACTCAAGTATCGTGACATCTTCACTTGCTCTGAAATAACATGCTCCGGGCAGAAAAGGGCTCTCCATGTAAACATGTTGGTGATCTTCGTCACCGATGTAGTCGGCTGGTTAAGCAATAGGTACTCCTATTCCAGTTGCTCTCTCTCTCCATAAGTGGAACATACTCCGCACATAACATCTCCAGAAACTGCTCCTAAATCACTGGGGCTCGCTCTACATGTGAAAAGGGTTGGGTCATAATATACCACCAATCCTTTGCTCTCAGGCGAAGAAGATTCAGTGAAAACTTTACTTTCTAGTCCTCGAGACATGAACATGTGTAGAAACATCGCTCCATGTCATATATCCGTCTCAAAGAAATAATCGTGACAACGGAAACCTACGTGATGGCAACATAGCGCCCATCGAACTCCTCAATCAGGATGGTATTAACAGATCCAAACAACTCCGGAATCGCCTCTTTAATCGCCTCGGCCACCTTGGTGGCAATAATCCTGTGAATCTCCTCATCACTCGAACCCGACCTCTCAGTGTAGCCTGCACCTGATCCTGAACATCTAATAGCCACCATTCTGATATGCATAGCAAAAAAGATCAAACATCTTGACATAGGACTCAAACACACTATGCCTTAACCTATTATTTCCTTAGTAACCTTGAGGTTCCTTCTGATTCTCATACGGATCGTGTGCTTTCAGTAGTACATGCCCATACTACCTTCCACACCTATTCGTAGTCGACTCAGAAATCCTCTCACGGTCCTATGTCACTACACTAGACCACCCCTAGGTGCACCATCACCCATATTCTCCTATGAGCCGCAACTAACTTCCTAGGCTCTCCTCCTAAGACTCTTGTCAACCATGTTCCCGCACTGCAATAATCTCTACCGACACCGCTTGTTTCCTTGTGCATGCAAGTTATATACAATAAAGGATCAAACAGACTATCGAATAAATGACTCTACCCTAAGTCCACAACCAAATAAGAAACATGAAATAAGGCTAATTCAATCATTCTAGGGCTATACAATCCTAATCATATACAACTATACAACATACACCTAGCAACAACATAATCAAGCAGCACATAACAAGCAATTCCCTATGCTATAAGGCATCACATAAATCAGGAAATACTTATCATACAGTTATCGAAGGGATCCTTAGACTATCCACTAGCATGCATTTCTAATAATTCACATATCGGCAAACTCAAATTCAACATATAGAACAAATATGGATATTTTGGGAATCACTTTCCTGTTCGGGCTCCGGCTGCTATACACATTGCATCTTCTTGTAAAAATAAATCCAAGTTAGAGATTCATGTTCACAATCTTAGGCCAATAATCAAACAAGAACATGACAAGAGACTGAACCCATCTATCTAACCTAACCATTTTCTTAAAAACTATTTTTCAAAAACATTTTGTGAAAATACTCGGATCCTAGTTTGAGTTTGGATTCACACAAGTGTTCCTCCAAATCCCTCAAACCTGGGCTCTGATACCAACTTGTAATGTCCCATTTTCACAAGTAAAAATTTTCATATATAAATAAGGTAAAATCATCATCTACATAAAACCCAAGTTATAAAAACCCATTTCTTCCAAAATATAGTTGTTTGAAGATCAGAGTAATATAAATAGTGTTGAATCTCCATTGTTGTTGATGTGTCTGTATAGTCACCCTTCGACTTCCCATGATCATCAATGGTACCTGAAAAACATTTAATTTATAACTGTAAGACAAAGCTTAATGAGTTCCCCCAAAATACTACACACCACAATATGCATACAATGCATGCACACATGAGCCTTCAGTCTGTCTGGCCCGCCTCTCAAGGCCTGTAACATGCCCGGACCACTCCTGATCCTAGAATTTGACTGGCCAGCCTCGCAAGGTCTACAATTCACCTGGACCGCTTTCTCTCAGCATACAACTGACCCACAACTAGCCTACAACACACCGCTGGCCCGTCCATGTATCTTAACATACAACACAACGTAGGACCGTCTCAACCCACCACCCAATATGTCAACATATGTAACAAACAAGAAATCAAGTAAACACACAAACACAAACAACTATCCACCCTAGTCTACCTATCTAACATCTCACTATCGCATACCATGCCTCATACAGTACACTACACCACTACTGGAAGATCTCCAAGGAATGCATAGCTATATGCAACCAGAGGTTAGATAGACATTCAAATAGGTGATCCAGCTCTAGAGCCACAACCAAACAAGGAACATACAAGAAAGCCTAGATTAAGAGTTCTCAGGCTATCCTACGTGACTACATACAAACCCTAGGGAACTCCACTAGATGATCACCAACCTACTGGTACTCTAACCGTCATACCACTACTCATATATCATGATACACAAGGATATACACTGTAATACATAGTATAGTGAGGAAACTCACCTGAATTGAAGCCCTAATGAAACACAACACCATGCTCACTCCCTGCACTGATCTCTCCCACGAACCAAGTAGCACCCAACAAAGGTAGAACCTTAATTATTAACCTAATTCCTTCAAGTTTGACTTGAAGTCAAGCTGGTCAAAAAGTCAACGGTCAACGGTCAACAAAAGTCAACGATCAACCCGCAGCACGACGTGGAGGACTCTTGGCCATGTCGTGGGAACATCAGGATAAAATAGTTGCGAAGATGAGAACCACCATGTCATGCCAAGCCCATTGCTACGTCATGGGAGCTGGCAGAAAACCGTGTTCTTCATTAAGAGCTTAACTCTTACAAATCTAAACCTAAAACTTCATATCTAATTCTTTTTAATGACTTAATGGAGAAAGTTTCCCAGTTTATCCATTATGACTCCATCCAACGGCTAGATCTACGACCCTAAGTTCATTAAGTCCTTAATGGGGCCAAAAATTAAGCATGAACACAAGGGAATGAAACTATGGCTCCTTTTTCTCACTTTTCAGAACAAAATAACCATAAGAGACCATCTACAAGCTCTGGAGTTCTCCAACTCCCAAAGAATCCAAATAAAGGGACCACAATCCGCTAAAATGAGCTCATAGTTGAAACAAAAAGAATAATGGCCAAGGTATGAACTTTATACCTCCAACAACTCAGATTACTAAAGAGGTTGTTGGATCCAATCTTGGTCCTTGTTCCCTTGCTTCCTTGTGACTTCCTTCTTCCTCAAGCTTCACCAAAATCAAAGAAATAAGCTTCAAATCAAAGGAACAATCTCTCAAATCTTCATGGAGGCTATGGTTTCGTTTGAAATGGTTGGAGGCTGAAGAGGATGCCCTAAACATTGAGTTTAGGGGCTTAAATATGGAAGAAACCCTAAAAGATCATGGGCTTGAGCTGCAGCTGATGCCATGTCATGGCCTTTCTCTTGCCATGTCATGGCAGCCATCCCGGATACGCATTCATGCATTTGGCATGCCAGATCATGGCACAAGGTTTTTTTTCCCAAAATCCTAACTTTTAATCCCCCAAGCCCTTAACCGATCTATCTTTGAAAACAGGTGTTACAAATACTGATAATACAAAAAAAAAGTCATTGGCTTATTAGCTAACACACCCCACCCCTCGAGGAGAAGTCATAGTTTCGACTCTTGCGTTCGTCGTTTTATTTTTCATTTTAAGTTATTACGTTTTAAAATACTTATTTGTGACTGGACAAGGGATAAAATGAAATTTTTTCTAAAGGGTAATGACAAATGGGGAACAAAAAAATGTTGGGGATAAATGTAAACTCATACGTAAATGTTGGGGCTAAATGCAAGCTGAAAAAAGTATTTTATCTAAGCTAAACTGACACGTCATCATGACATGTTGGTTACCGACGAAGGGCGCAAAAATAAAATGTTTTCTAAAATGTAATGGCAAATGCGGAACAAAAAATAAAGATGAGGCTAAAATAGAGCAAGGTTGTCTATATAATGGCTTTTATGGCATAAAACCCTTTAACAACTACAAAATATATTAATAAGTAGATATAATGTTTGTCAATATGTATATGTGTATATTAGCCTCTTTGTACTATAACCTGTTTGTAATCTACCCGCCATTGCCTATAGAAATTTTTATACTTCTAAATCATTAATTAAGTAATATTAAAATTCTAATTCAACATAGTATTGTCAGTAATTCCAATTGATTGATTGTCTTTCATCAATCAATCAATCTCTCTCTCTCACACACACACACACACACTACCTTTTTATAGTAGCCTTACACTCTGTTAATATACTAGAAAAATCATCGTGAACATTGATTCAAGTTTACAGAATGATAAGTAATTTCATTTTACTGGAAACTTGTGATAATTGTGAGAAAATTACAAAGTGTGATTTTTATTATAAATAAATATGACTAGTGTTTTCAAGAAAACAAGTAGGAATGCAGTTACATTCCTAGTCTTGTATGTGAATAAAATATTAATTTTTGGTATAAAGATCATGGAAACTTTAAGGATTAAGTAAAATTACATTGATTGTCAAGATTTAAAAGGTTCAAGATATACGACAGATAATACCTAAATTAGTCATATATTTTGGATATTTATCTTAATAAATTGTTCTAGAATGTTGTATTTTATTATAATTGATACTTAATATGCTTAATATTGGATAAATATAGTTTAATTCGTAGCGAAGAAAAAGGAGAAGATTAGGATAAAAATGGAGTTGATATGGATCGAAATAAATCTTGCCATAAAATTCAGGGTTAGCGTCATGAATAATGAAGATCGCGCCGCGATGAGGTTTAAAGATTTGAGAACCATCAAGACAGATAGTGCATAGCGGCACAACATTTGAAGCATAGCGTCACAACATTTTATTTTCTATAAATACGAGATTTTACAATGCAGTTTGATGAGCAGAAAAATACAGTCCTCTATTATGAAAAATAAACCCTTTGACTCGTAATCAAGGTTGAAGAACAAGAAGCGCACATACTTTTGAAGATCAAAGCAAGGAAACTGAGAAATTCGTTAGGTTTGCTTTAGGAATCATATTGAGTTTTTCTATTTTAATCATCTTTTATTTTTCGGTTAAGATGAGGGCTAAAACCCTATTCTTCTATTTAGATGTAGATAAACCTAATTACTATGGTGTGAATTCTTAATTTGGATTTATAAAAGTTGATTATATATTATTTTTGGATTAAACACTCAACCTTACTTGTTAATGTTTCGATTTTTATTGCTTGCATCTAAGTTTTATATGATTTCGATTATCAATCTAATCATATTAACTTGTATCTTAATAAGTTTGTAATAATAAACCATTAGGACTGGAGATTAATCAAATCCTAGGGTTAGGTAACATTAATAGATAACTTAGCTTATAAGAGAACATTAGTTTATCAAACTGTGCTTGGTTTAATTTTTGTGAGCATTAAGATTAACCATTAGATTAATTCATTAATAATTTCAATCATTAAATTAGTTGTTTACTAGCTATTTGCATGAATATTGTATCATGTACTTAATAACCATTAGCATTAACTAATCTAATCAAGATTGTTAATCCTCTTACAAATTGGTAATCTCTAGTAAATTCATTACACTTTCAATAACTCAACCATAAGAAAGAGGGGGATTCAAAATATTAACATAAGCACTTCTAAACTATTGTCTAAATCAATTTATTAGCTTTGTTTGATTGTCTTAATTAATAAGTTGAAATCAAGTTTAAAACACCTTTATTTTTTTGTTTATAAGTTAGTTTAATCTGAAATGAATCATACATGTCCCCTAGTGTTCGACACCCATATATTGCTATGTGATCAGGTACACTACTTGTTAGTGCGTTAATGTGTAGTTGAGTTAATTGACGATTTATAGGTTCAAAACTAGTGCATAAAATACACATCAAGTTTTTGGCACCATTGTCGAGTAATAGTTTTATTCCTTTCAAATTTAACTAGCCAATTATAATTCGATAGTAGATTACTATTTTCCGTTTAGATTAGTTTTCTTTTTCTGAAAATTGTTGATATTGCAACGTGATCCTATATAGGCAGCAACATGACATCGCTGCTCTCAGTATAACACCAATTCCAGGTAAATATTTCTTTTGTGTTTATATCAATTAAAGACTCAAAAGTCATATCATTACCAAAATTATAGATAATTACTTAATGACCAAGTAATTATCATATAAGGGTTTTAAACCTTCCTCTATAAATAGAGGGCCATACAATCATATTCACGTTGTTAATCCCAATTGAAAAAACCCTAGAAAATTTGGTTGCCTCTAACCCTTCTCTAAATCGCAAACATCTCAATCATCGCGATGCAAAGCTTTCTTGATTGCGATGCGTATTCACGACATAAACCCTTATCGTCTTGGGGTTGTGTGTTGTCGTTTTTTGAAGCTTGTCAAGTTTGGTAATGTGATATTTGAGTGCAACTACATCAAAAGGATTCTCTTTTGGATCGTACATCATCCGATCAACTGGTTAGACGCAAGAAAGCAAAGGCTACAAATGTATATATCTTTTAACTTATATGGTTGATTTATTTTAGGTTCTTTAGATTGGCTAAACATAGATTTGGCTATTGGGTTCACGAGTTTGTTTTGTTTACAGTTTCATTGTGATCATTTGTGGTCTTTTGAATGCTCGTAACCCAACACACCGAGCAAGGTAATTCAACTCTCAAGGAGAGATTTCCCTAACTTTATACTCTAGAATCGAATAAATATTGCAAAGTTTCTGATAGGATTTGTATTGGTGACGACATGAAGAAATTCTTTTTTTAGGAATGGAAGAGATAAATGAATTCTACTACTGATTGCAGATATCTGTCTGCTTTGTTGTAGGTCTTGGAATGTTTTTTTCCCTAATACTGATTTAGACCTTTGGAGATGGAAGGGAGACAACTCTGGTAGATTCACGGTGCAATTTATATGGAAGTTGATGGAGTCTTAGGTTGAAGGGAGTGGTAGAACTCCTAGCACATTTCCACGTAGGTTTATTTTTATTGACACGTAGGTTTTTTTATCGCCATGTAAGCTTAGCATGTTTACATTAAAAAAGGTAGGGAGTGGTAGTCTGTGATTTCAGATAGATTTTATTTTAAAAAAGACAAAAGGAAAAAAGAAAATAAAATAGAAACAACCAATCAGACCTCATCCTAACCATTTTCTCTATCTCTCATCTCTCCTCTCGTTACACCCTTAGTGATAGCCCCTTAGTGATCCCATGGGAGCAGTGTTTGGCTTGTTCTGGCGAGGGTCTTAGCGAACCCCACTCCCAGCAACCTTATGATAATCTTTCATCCTTTGCTGATATTCTTGGTGTAATTGGGTTCCTTGGAAAGCTGCATGCTTCTCATGAAGGCTTTTTTATAACAAACTTTTGTTACCCTCTAATCTGTTGGAAATTTTAGTATAAATATGTATATTTTTACTGACTTTGGATAGATACAAATATATACATATGTTGTATATATAATTAAATCTACGTAGGTTTGTGTTCTTCTCCATGAGAGCTTCGAAACAATATATTGTATGTCTAAAATGGAGTATATGTGAATGAGATATTGATGCTCAAAGATGGGTATTTGAGAATAGAAGATAGCATGAAAGGTGGGTGTGGGAATGAGTCTTACATTAGTAGAAAGACCATACTTAAGTGAGTTTTTAAGCTTTAATGTATGATAGGCTTACAAGCTTGTATATATGGTTTTACTCCAACTCCTACCCGTGCGCAGGGGGTTCGAATCTTAGATTTCATAGCCCAAATTCACCGAACTTGTGCGTGGGCGCGACCTACGAACACAAATGTAGCTCCAAAAACTCGAGCTCGTGCAACCCTCATTTTTGCTTAACTTGAACGTTTTGGTCATTGTTTTGAATTTTGTAACTGATACATTTATTATGCATTTAATGAAATTTGTTGGCACAATTAATTCCTTAATGACAAATTGATTTCTTGTTTCTACATAAACCAATATAAAAGCAGACCTCCACTGCCTCATTCGATACACATGAAAATACTCATCTTATTCCTCATTTTCTCTGCAACTATTTTCAACAAGTATTTCAAGAAAGTAGCCATATTCGGCAGTACACATTGTTACGGTCGTTGTGTAACACCGTAAATTTTCAAACAAAAATTTCAATTTTACAAATCACGTAATTCTCATAACATAGTTCACGAAACCCCAAATGACAATATTTTCAAAAACACAAAATCAGAAAATGTTTTAAACACAATCCAGGATCCTCTAAATGTGACTCCGCCTCATGTGTACAATCAAGCCGGTGCCTTCCCGTGATCCTGAGAAGTACCTGAAACACATAACACAGAACACGGTAATCACAAAGCTTAGTGAGTTCCCTAATATACCACACACATCACATTAGCCACTCAAGGCTAACTCAATACGACCCTCCGGTCAATGTGTCTCAGTAGGGACCCTCCGATCCCACAACTCGGGTGGACCCTCCGGTCCTAACTCAGTAAGCTCATAATAATAATACTCAACATAAATCACAAAGACATAATGCAAGATATCACAATACACAAGTAAGCACATAAGGCATCTCGGTCACACAAAGATACCATTCGTGGTAAGTATAGTGAGAAGACTCACCTCGTAAGAAATCGGATAACGTCAAACTCGAATCACTGGTCTAGACTCCGCCTACACATATGATAATTATCCCTAATTAATAGCGGCTCTCAAAGAAGCTAGAATAACCCTTCTACAAGCTCACAGAAGGGTAAAAGACCATTTTACCCTTCCATGGCCTTAATAGTCCACAAATTGACCAAACCCTAAAAGTCAACTAAAAGTCAACGGCAGCACGTACGCCGCGCGTACCAGAATCCTACACCGGGCGTACTCCAACGCCATGCATGCATCGGGGATTACCGACCCTACGCTGCGCGTACTGGGATTACGCTCAGCGTACATCCCAATTTTGCTCTTCCTACTCATTTGGTCTTAATCCGTTAAGACCTTAGCTCATATCACATATCTGGACTCCCTAAGGGCTCTTACTCCATAAAGTCTGTGACTTTAAGCCTTTGCATGTCTGACAAAGTCACAAACACCCAAAATTCTCGTCCTCTTATCTCAAAATGCTCATATCTCATGCATGGGTTGATTCACACATCCAAGTCTTGATTTTTATGACACTATATCACTAAAGACACTCAAAGGAGCTGATCATAGTCTCTGGAGCTTAATATCTCATAAAGCATCCAACTTTGGGACCAAAACCCTAAAATGGTCTAACATGATGCACAAAACAAAAGAGTGAGAAAGCTTTTAGCTTTATACCTCCAAATGAAGCTCCCAACACATATATGCTCAGATCTAAAGCCTGGAATCCTACTCCTTCTTCTTCAAGGCTCCTTCTTCACTCCAAAGAAACACAAAGTCACTCAAATGCTCTCAAATGGACACACACAAGCTCAAGAATGAGAATTAGGGTTTGAGAGGGTTGTTTGTCTGAGAATGGTGGCCATGAATGAGGCCATCATATCCTTTATATAGGGACACACCCCAAATTAGGGTTTTCAGTCTGGGCCTAGTACGCCCAGCGTACTAGGTGGCTTCCGCGTCAAAAACACGCATATGAGTACGCTCAGCGTACACTCGCGTACGCCCCGTGTACTAATTTATCACCTTTTCTCAATAAGGGTTGAACTTGACAATTTACCAATAGAACAAGGGCTTATAAGGTATACCTGGTCTTGGGATGTTACATGTTGTACCTTGGGAATAGACGGCAAAATTCTTTAAGGAAATTGAGTCCAACTCGAGCCTCATCCACTTCGTTTATTACTAACGCTTTTTGCATGTTATTCAATTCAGAAGCGGAGCCCATAACTAACAATCTTAAACAAATTTTTTAGTTTCTTTCTATTCTCCTTTTTATTTCTAAATTGAGTGTGTGTTGATTTCTTCTATTTCAGTAAATAAAACAGACTCTCGTTTTGCTGTAAATAATTTAACTGTGATCTCGATTCTTTCAAATATATAAAACTCTTGCTGCTACTGGTACCCCTGTTCTGAACTCAACTGTTGCACTTATGCCAAACATCATGGTTAACCATGCTGAGTGACCTGAAAAATTTTCTAGTCAAACTTCCAAGAGAAAAGGCAAGGGAACTCACATAGGGAAAGGAAAGGGTAAAAACCTAGGCCCCAAGGCAGGAACTTTCAAGAAGAAGTTCAAGTGCTAAAATTATGGCCAACTAGTCACAAGGCTTTAGAGTGCCTGCAGCCCAAACGGGAGAACCTTGAAGCAAACATGGTGAATGATGACATGGAGTTGGTGGCCATGATAACTGATCTCACGGATATGGTCATGGAGGTGAATCTCATGAATACTAATTTAAAGGAGTGGTGGATTGACACGGGGGCTACTTATCATGTGTGTCATGACAAGAGCATTTTCAACACCTACAAGGAAGTTGAAGATGGTGAAAAGCTCTACAGGGGAAATGCAGCTACTATAGATATCAAAGGTGTTGGTGATGTTGTTCTCAAAATGACCGGGGAAAGATGTGAAACTTAGGGATGTTTTGTATGTTCTAGAACTTTGTAAGAATCTAGTGTCAGGTGATTTGTTGAATAAGTTTGGTTTTAAGCTTGTGTTTGAGTCGGACAAGTTTGTTTTGTCCAAGAATGGTATGTTTGTAGGGAAAGGATATGCCTTGAATGGCATGTTCAAGATGAATGTAATGGTGACAAAAGAAATGCATAAAGCAAGCTCCAGTTCTGCTTATATGCTTAAGTGTTCAAAGTTTGGCATGGTCGTTTAGGACATGTAAATTACAATTCTTTTAAACGTTTAATTAAACTAGACTACATATGAAAATTTGATATTGACTCAAATCAAAAATGTCCCACATGTGTTGAAGCCAAACAAACTAGATTATCTTTCCAAACAATCAAAAGAAACACCGAACCTCTTGATTTAATTAACACTGATGTGTGCGGTTTAAAATCAATTCCTACTCAAGGTGGGAACAAATACTTCATTGCGTTCGTCGATCATACTACAAAATATTGTTACATATATTTACATAAGAGTATAGATGAAGCAATGGACAAGTTTTTCTTGTATAAAAATGAAGCTGAAAATCAGCTCAACAAGAAAATTAAAGTAGTTATAAGTGATAGGGATGGATAATATGTTTCTCCATGTGCTGAATTTTGTGCACAAAATGGAATTTTTCATGAATTCACATCACCCTATTCACCTCAATCTAAGGACATTGTTGAAAGAAAGAATTATACCTTGAAAGAGATGGTTAACGCCATTCTAATTAGTTCGGGTGTAAACCAGTCAGTGTGGGGGGAAGATATTTTGCCGACTAACTATCTTTTAAATAAGATACCTCATAAAGAAAAGGATGAAGCACCATATGAACTTTGTATGGGAATAAATTCATCATATAAGTACTAACGAGTGTGGGGGTGCCTAACAAAGTTGTTGTACCACCGCCTAAGGTACAAAAGTTAGGCCATGAAATAGTGGATTATGTATTGATCAGATATGCACAAAATAGTAGTGCATATCGATTTCTTGTGCATGATTCTAATAATCCTGAGATACACAAGAATAGAATAATGGAGTCAATTAATGCTTCATTATTTGAAGATTTATTTCCTTGTTTAAACAAGGTGGTTGAAAGCTCATCTTTACCAAATAGCGAAGCTGTTCGAGAGGACGAACAAGCTCAATCCGAGGAAAAAGGGATATAACTCAGAATAAGTAAGAGGGATAGAGTTGAAAAATCATTTGGTGACGATTTTTACACCTATGTGGTGGATAGTGAACCTAAAACCTACCAAGCGGCGGTTACATCTTCTGAGGGATCTCAATGGAAAGAATCCATAAAAAATAAGGTAGAATCTGTCTTACAAAATCATATGTAGGAGCTAGTGGATCTACCTCCAGGGAGCAAGCCTCTTGGTTACCATTGGATCTTTAAAAGAAAGATGAAAGCTGATGGTAGTATTGACAAATACAAGGAAAGGTTGGTAATCAAAAGGTATAGACAAAAGAAAGGTCTAGATTACTTTGATACATATTCGCCAGTAACACGAATAACATCCATTAGATTAGTTATTGCCATTGCAGTTATTAGAAACCTGCAAGTTCATCAAATGGATGTGAAAACTGCTTTTCTAAATGAGGAGTTGGAAGAAGAAATTTCTATGGAGCAACCTGATGGATTTATAGCCTCTGGACAGGAGAACAAGGTTAGTAAACTTGTTAAGTCTCTATATAGATTAAAACAAGCTCCAAAACAATGGCATCAAAAGTTTGATCAAGCCATGATGGGAAGTGGTTTTAGAATCAATGAGTGTGATAAGTGTGTCTATGTGAAAAACACTACTTAAGGTTATGTCATCTTGTGTTTTATATGTTGCTGACAAGCTTATCATTGGTAGTAATGACAAGATGATAAGGTCCACAAAGGATATGTTGAAATCTAAGTTCGCGTGAAAGACATTGGATTAGAGGATGTGATTCTTGGAGACAATATCAAAAGAACCCATAATGATTTGATTTTAAGTCAAACACACTACGTGGACAAGATTCTTGAAAAATTTGCTAAGGGAGATACTAGCATAGCTAGAAATCTATCTGATACTAGTTAACATCTACGTAAAAATAGAGGTGACAGTGTTAATCAAGTGGAATATTCAAGAATCATTGGCAGTCTGATGTATCTAATGAGTTGTACCAGACCCGACTTAGCATATGTTGTGAGCAGTCTATGTAGATATACTAGTAAACCCAGTTCTGAACACTGGAAGAGTATTACTAGGTTGTTAAGGTATGTGAGATACACACATGAACATGGACTGTATAATATGAGACATCCAGTTGTTATCGAAGGATACATTGATGCAAATTGGATATCTAACATAAAAGATTCCAGATCTACAAGTCGATAGGTGTTTATACTTGGAGGTGATTCTATAGCTTGGAAATGGTCCAAGCAAACACTTGTATCTAGATCTACGACGGAATCTAAATTTATCACCTTAGATATTTGTGCTGAAGAGGCAGAGTGGCTACATCAATTTGTATAGGACAATTCCCGAATCGCCAAAGCTGGTAACGACCATATGTATACATTGTGATAACCAATTGGCAATTGGTAGAGCTCAAAGTACAATGTATAATGCGAAATCAAGACACATTAGACGTAGACATAAAACGATACGACAACTAATCTCTACGGGGGTTATCACGGTTGATTGGGTGAAGTCAAATGATAACATTGTGAATCTACTTACAAAAGGCTTGAGTAGAGATGTAGTTTATAAGTTGTCAAGAGGAATGAGACTAAAGCTCTTGAATAAATAAATTCATACGAAGGAAACCTTACCCAGAAGAATGGAGATCCCATGATCTAGGTTCAAAAGGACAACCTAGTTGGTAGAAAGACTATCCTCAAGTGACTTTATAAGCTTGAATGTATGATAGACTTACAAGTTTGTATATATGGTTTTACTCCAACTCGCGTGGGCGGGGGGGGGGGGGGTGGGAGGGTGCAAATCTTGGATTTCGTAGGCCAAATTCACCGAACTTGTTGTGGGCGCGACGTGTGGACACGAATGCAGCTCCGAAAACTCGAGCCTTAACCACTATGTTTTTTGCGGGTTATACAATTCAGAAACGGAGCCCGTAACTAACATAATTTTGTTATGGGAGGTGTCAACGTTTCTTCATGTTTATGCCCTGCTGTTGAGTTCAAGGCTTTGAATACTCTCTTTCTAAGGAGATATGGGGTTTATTCATGGAGTGATCTTTTTTCTAGTGCCCCCTCGAATTTGTTGTATCTTTCTAATCTTATCAACGAGAGTGTCATTTGGAAGGCAAGAAATACGACTGTTTTTAGAGACCATAGATGTAGCTCATTGAAAGCGGCTGATGAGATCCATGTCTTCATCTTTAACTAGATTAAACATAAAGCTAAACAGTCTAATTTGATTGATCTTTATTGTGTTTTTTGCCGCGAAATGCTTGTAATTTGTGACTCTTTCTATCATTTTGCTAGAGTGTTTGTCTTTTTTTGCCATTCCATAAAAATAAATATACTAAATTATAAATTTAAGAAGTTAGTTTTTTGATATAAAAACAAAATTAAGGTGGGATTTCAACATCCACAACCCCCAAACTAAACATGTGCCGCATGATGTCACATGCTACAGACTCCCACCCTACCGACACCCCCTCATCCGCCGGACGCGTGTGAACCTCAATTCGGTCGGTAATTGTTCTTCTTTTAAATCTAAACGCCGCCGGCACGAAGGAATGATGTAAATCTAATTTTATATGTTCGTAAATGTCTTTTTGAGATATTTACTTATTAGATATCTAAAGATTAATCACGTTATTTTTACAGCACTCGAATCGAAAGCTGCTTAAAATTTTAAAGTTAACGTTTGTGTAATTTGTTCAGCTCGTCTTTGATTTTCTTTTCTCCAAATCTAGTTGAGCTTGAGAGCAAGCGGATCCTACGTTACAAAACTGGACGTAAATTTAACCATGATATTTGATCATTTGGTTGATTAAGTCACTATAACTAAATATTTAGGTTTTTTAATATGTTTTGAATAAGCTAGAAAAGAGTTAGAGATAAAACAATTAATCAAAACAAATATTAATAATTAGAATTTAGTTTATTATTTCTATTTGAAATCCAATAATAATAATAATAATAATAATAACAATCTTATAAAAAAAATATACCATTCTTGGTTTTATAAAACCTAAAATCACTGACGGATCTACATAGGTGCTTGGGATACCCCTCAAATTTCGTCTAGAAAGATGGATTTTTTCGTAATTTTTTATACCTCGGTAAAAAATATAGGCTATCCTATATTATAAATCAAACTTTTTTAAAAAAACTCAAAATGTTTTAGCCCAATATTTTAATCAAATGAAAGAATATGAGATAACCCAATAATATCCAATTGTCCAAATCTTGTACCCATTTGATAAAAAAGGCGTGAAATAGAAACACAACAGAAGATTGGTCGACATTGCATGTTCTGACGACCACTATTCCAATGATCACTGTATATTACACGATTTTTTTGTGCTACCTCTTACTTTGACCCTAGCTCCGTCACTGCCTAAAACCAATTGACCTAGATAACTCCAAATCACCCAAACATGGTTATAACAACCGCATCGAAAATCTTTCGCTGAGTTCCATTAAAGTGCAGATGATCCACATAACATATCCGATCACAAATTGTTCGACAAGGTATGTGAAATTTTAGGTTCGATAACCATAACTTATCAAAATTAATGTTATTTATTTATGTATAGTTTGAGGACTTTGTATAGCTAGTATAGCTCGATTCATTGCTCGTACAATTCTTGTATTTATTCTAGTGATCGTTGAATAGAACATCAAGGCCTTCATTTCATCAACTTTAGATTCGGATGAAATATACTATGTTGTTTGTGAGGTTTTGTTTGAAACTCATTGTATAAGTTTGGGTGTTCTCTGTCATTAGACCTCTAAGCCCAAGTCTGAGAATAATCTCCAGTCGTACAAACTTCATTCTTTAGTCAAAATTATGGAAATTGATAATAGAGCCATATGGTTAATGAAAGAGAGAAATTACAAGGTTCTTGATGAAAAACATGAAAGCAAAGAACAACAAGATGGGGAATATAAAGGCAAGCTAAGCTAACCCTAATGGGCTTGTTAACATGTTGTCGCACGCGTATTAAGCAAATAAACTATCACTGCTGGTTGCACTAAAAATATAGCACAGGGAAGCAGGGTCGAATCCTCAGGGACACAACCTAATGGTCAATGCCTTTTTTCATCAGGCACAATCTAGTCAAGAAACATAATATAAAAGGGGGATTTGAATTAAACTAGAACTAAAATTTGCAGTGATATTAAATTAAACGAAAATCAATAATAAAAATGGTTTCAGCTCTACTGTGACTTACCTAATCATGCAACTGATCCATATCTGACTATTCGGAATGCGTTCTATCTAAGTTGATACTGAGAAAAACTAACAAGCTCTAGTAATTTCTCTTTTACCTAAATTAGTTAATCAAAACAAGCTCTTCAATTAACTCTAACTTTTTACTGTCTAATCAAACAAGCACTTAATTAAGATCAAAAAAGTTGCATTAAGATCTATGTAAAATTCCCAGCAATACCCAATACTTCTCAGAAGCTCGGAAGCGTAAATATATGATTTTTACAGTTTATAATAAAGTCAAATCCCAAACACGGAACTGATTTATTACTTGTTACTTTTACCAGTTTGTTAAGAACAATTACGGATTCTATTACTGATTAACATGAATGATTAAACCCTAATTAGGTGATCAGACTAACAAGAATCAAAATCAAACATTCATTAAGCTCAAAACTGAAAAATCTAGATAGAAACACAAAACGAAAATCAATCTAATGATCAATCACATGAAAAGTACTTGTCTTTGCAAAACTGAAAACTAAGGTTTTAACCATACACGGCTAAAATCTGATAAAAACAAATGAAAAGAGACATCAAACAACTAATCTTACTAATCTACTTGAAGGAGATGATCCACAGTCTTCAGATCTTCAGAAATCGTTGAAATCGGAGAAGAAACGCCTCCAAAATCGTATTTTTGTCGTCTGGTACCTCTAGGATCGCCAACTCAGGTTACTGGAAGGTTATTAGGTTTTACTTATACGTCCAGGAGCAAAAACGATGCGCATGCGATCGCATGTATCAAAGCTGCGATCGCAGGCTTTGAAGAAAACGCGTCTCGTGCCTTTTTAATGAAGTAGGATACCATTTTCGCACTTTTTGGCCAACCTGCGATTGCATGTACACAGCCTGCGATCACATGTATTGAGTTTTCACTCCCGGATGAATTTTTGGTACTAAAAAACCTCGAATCCAAGCTGCGACCTAACCTGCGATCGCATAAAGGCCCCATGCGATCGCATAAAGGCAACCTGCGATTGCATGTTGTTCCTAAGACGTCCGAAATTTCGTCTACTTTTCAGATCATTTTGAATCGCCTCAATCGAAGTTACGGTTCATGAGATATGGTCAAAATACTGAGAGGGGGTCAAAGCTGCCAGCAACATCCTTTAACTTTAGATTGTAGATTCTATCTTCATGCGATCAATTCAATTGAATGTTTATTGACCAAAACATCTTCCAAGCATTCCTCAACATACTCCATAAGTCCCAAGCTCCATTTTAAGCTCCAAACATGCATCCAGCTGCTCCCAAAGCACTGCTCCACTCGAACTATCTGAAATTGACATAAAAACATGAGCAGTACGAGAATTCTAACGAAATACATGAGCTGAACATTATTTAAATAAATGACATGCAATTGTACAAAATATGATACTAAATAATAATGAAAACTACCCTAAAAGATGCATAAAATGGCATCTAACAAATCTCCCCAAGCTTAAACCTTACTTGCCCTCAAGTAAGAAAAAGATAAAACATTATAAACAAATAGAAAGATGTAGATGACATAAAAAAGAACTTAGAATAAAAACTAAAACAAGATTAAGGAAACTAAAAATTTAAACTTTATCAAAACATTTCACTCTTTTTTTTTGTTCACATGATCAGATTACACAACGAGGAAGCTCCAATGAAATCACTACTTAGACAACAGTCTCAATACTTTATATTAACGATTCATAATTATATTTAATGAGTTAAACCAAACATGATCAAATATCTTATACGCCGAATTAAATTTGTGAAAACAGTGTATTTTTAAAAATAATTTCACGAAAATTCGTTTATATAAACTTAGCTTGACCAACCCCTCCTTTTTTTCCGAACTCGTCCAGTAAACGCGATAAGCTCCATTATGGACAGAAAATCCAAGCTTACCCTTATGATTCCACTATCGATGGATCAATCTCATTATACCACACATCGTCTTCGTCTTGATCAACTCTTCAGATTTAACTTGTTTGCTTCTTGATTTCGACTTGAACTTGACTTGGATTTGACTTTGAATTGCAGATTTCTTCAAATTGCTTGATATACCATTTCTAACATATATATTGACTGGGTACGAATTTTACTTTGAGGCCCACCATATCTTCAATACTTCAAAAATGATAACTAAATTGTGGGTATAACAAGAGTTCCCTCCCAACCTCAAAAGACGCATAAACTATAGGGTTCAGTACTTCAAGGAATGATAAGGGTTATCCAATCTAGGTTCTTTTTAAGGCATTCAAGGAAATTATTTTCAAAACACTGTTCGTTTTTCCATCTCACACTTCCATTGTAAAAATTATCTGACTCATATGTTGGTTAATATTGAAAACATTTAAAGCACTTGAAAAGATAATTCTTAAAATTGATTGTAATGAGACCGTTATTTTCGGTAACTATCACACTTCATCTTAACAGAGCTATCGAATGTAAATAATATCCTCATCTCATGTAAATTTTTTATTTTTTTGGATTTTGATATGCAGAAAAAAAAACTAGAAATAAAATCTTTTTGGGCTTTTCTTTGTTTTCATGAATGCAGAAAAATAAAAAGGAAAATATTTTTGGATTTTTGTTTTTTTATGTGCAAATGCAATGGAATAAAATGCAAAAAGAAAAAAGAACACAATTTTTTTTTTTTACAAAAATGCAATTTTTTTACACTAACCCCCTCCCCAAGCTTAAAATGATGCATTGTCCTCAATGCTCAGAGAGGAATGAACAACTCAATAAAGCAAATAAAAACAAAACTTTGCAGCTAGGAAAGAGTGTACCTGATAAGTTTGAAGAAATCTGATTTTGACGAAGATCTGGCGAAAAATCTGAATTTCAGCAACTCTGTCAATCCTCTGATTTCCCCAAGCTTGCTTGGAACTACGACCATCTCTTTATTGAAAGCATAAAAAATAAAAATTACTCATCGGGTTGCCTCCCGGAAAGCCGCCCTTTTTTAAAGTCGTTGGCTCGACTTTGCCCAACCAGATTATTATATGGTGTGGTTGAGACTTCTCTGAAGCTCAACTCTTTTCCTTGTGACTCCATATCCCTTCAAATATGGCAAGATGGGTGGATCTAGGACTTGTTCAACAATCGGGAAAAACTCCAGATTTTTATCAAATGACTCAAATTTTAGATTTTTGAGTCGTTTTCTTTTTCCATTCTTCTTGACAGCACCCAACTTTTTTCTGATTTTTCTTTTTTAGCTTCATGTCATAAATCACCTTTTTCTCATCTTCCCCAAGCTTAGCTTTTTCCATCAGCTTTGTATTAGTTCCTCCAGCAGAATTCACATTATCTTTCATCTCCCCAAGCTTATCTATGCTCAGCTCCTTTAATGTATAATTATCTAGTTTCCTGTCTAAAAATAAATTTTGCACAAAACCATTAGAAAAATCACAGCAGTCCTCTGAAAAAGGACTGCTGATACCCAGATAATTAATAGAAAATTTATCAATTGGAGTTTCAGCATCATTTATTTTAAAGTGCACAATATCACCATCAAACTCCATAGAAAGAGTACCAGCAAAAACATCAATCTTGGTTTTAGCAGTTTTCAAAAAAGGTCTTCCCAAAATAATTGAGTTTGCATCTGAAGTGTCCAAGTTTACCATGTCCAAAATGTAAAAATCAACGGGAAAAATCAAATTATCCACTTGGACAAGAACATCCTCCAGTACACCTTTTGGGTGTACTGTCGAGTGGTCAGCCAATTGGATAATTGTCCCGGTCTTTTGTAAATTTCCCATTTTTAATTTTTCAAAAACAGAATAGGGAAGGACATTAACTGAAGCTCCTAGATCAAGCATGGCTTTTGGAAAATCAAGGTTCCCCAATTTACAAGGAACTGATAAAATCCCCGGATCCCTGCACTTTGGAGGCAAACCTTTTTGTAAAATAAAGGAGATATTTTCTTCAGCTTTTACAATCTCATTAAATTTCATTTTTTTCTTTGAGACACATATATTTTTAAGAAACTTAGCATAGCGAGGGATATGTTGGATAATATCTAAAAGTGGTATATTTACCTCAACCTTGCGAAGAATTTCCATAATATCTTCATCATCTCTTTCGCGCTTCGTGCTCCTCAGTCGCGATGGGAAGGGTGGTAGTGGCTTGTATTCTTTCAGAATTGGCTTGGGTAGTGTTGGAGTTTCTTTTCCTTCCAGATTTTCAGATCCTTCTTCAACCAACACCTCTTCATATTCCTTCTCTTCTTTTTCATGCTCTTTTAAATCTTCTTCTTCGACCAGAACTTCTTCACTTTCTTCCTCAGATTCGTTTTCTGGTTCAGATGTGCTTGGGCCTTCATATGTTTTCCCGCTTCTCAAGAAAATGGCACTCACATTGTGCTTCAGATTGTTTTCTGTGTGCTCTGGTAACTTTCCTTGAGATTCCAGACGACCCACAGAAGTGGCAAGTTGAGACACCTGCTGCTCCAGATTTTTGATATTGGCTCTGGTTTCGTTCTGGAATGCATGAGTGCTGGTGGCTAGACTTTTAACAATATCCTCCAAGGCCATGCTAGAGCTTCCAGAATGTTGCTGTGAAGGTTGCTGAAAATTATGCTGATTCTGAAAATTTTGCTGAAAACCCGGCAACTGAAAATTTTGTTGCTGCTAAAATCCGGGTGGAGGCTGAAATTTTTGTCTTTGATGATAATTGTTCTGAAAATTCTGTTGGTAGCCCCCGACAACTTTGACTGCAAATGTATCCTCTTGCAATATTGGGCACATATTTGTAGGGTGATCAGTCTTCAAGCAAATCCCACATTGTTTCTTTGCAGCTGCTTTTTCTTTAGTCAAGAGCAGAACAACTTTCTTAATTCGGATATCTGAGCTTCCAGATGAACATTGATGACTTCCTTAACACCCATTGGCTGATCTGGATACCACTCATCTTCATTTCCATAATGTTTAGACTCGATCGCCATCTTTTCGATTAGCTCTCTGATTTCAGTTGGAGTCATATCTCCCACAGAACCACCACTGGAAGCATTTATCAGGCGCCTCTCCATGGGTGTCAGACCTTCACAGAAATAGTTGTAGAGTTGATAGTCACTGATCCCATGTTGGGGGCACCGAACCAGAAGCTTCTTGAACCTTTCCCAGTAAGTATGTAAAGCTTCTCTTTTTCCTTGTTTGATCCCAAGGATTTCTCTTCTAAGACTGGAGACTCGCGTTTCTGGAAAATATTTCTCTAAAAACAGCTTCGCGAGTTCTGTCCCAGTGGTGATGGAACCAGATGGGAGTTCGTACAACAATTCTCTTGCAGAATCTTGAAGCGAAAAGGGGAATGCCCTTAACTTAATTTGGTCTTCTGTAACAGCATGCAGCTTCATTCTTGAACAAACCACATGAAATTCCTTAAGGAATTTATGTGGGTCTTCGTTTTCCAATCCTCTAAAAGTAGGGAGAAGGTGTATCAGCCCATATTTGAGCTCGAAGTTCTGGGCTTCGGGAAAAGTGATACAGAGAGGCTGTTGATTGACCTCTTGGGTGGCCCACTCTCTAAGTGTCTTTTCTGCTTCGTCTCCACTCATGGTTGATCCTTCAGATTCGGTTTCTGAAGAGTCTGTGGTTTCAGATTTAACGGAAGAGGGTGGGGAATATGTTTTATAAGGGCTGTTTTGAGGAGAAGGGGGGGGGGGGTACTTTCGGAATAAACACATCTGATTCGTTCCACAAAGGAGTGCCTTGTGGTGTGGGGGTTTCTGGGGGTATGGAAGATGATGAACCAAAAGGACCAGCTGATTGTTTCTTTCTTGCTGCCTCTTTTTTTCAATCTCCTTTCAGTTCGCTCGATTTCTGGATCAAAAACTAAAGGTGTACCTGAACGAAAAATTCTTGGCATAAAACTATTAGAAAGCACTGTGTCCCCGGAAACGACGCCAATTTGTTAACACGCTGTCGTACGCGTATTAAGCAAATAAATTATCACTGCTGGTTGTACTAAAAATATAGCACAAGGAAGCAGGGTCGAATCTTCAAGGACACAGCCTAATGGTCAATGCCTTTTTGCATCAGGCACAATCTAGTCAAGAAACAGAATATAAAAGGGGGATTTGAATTAAACTAGAACTAAAATTTGCAGTGATATTAAATTAAACGAAAATCAATAATAAAAATGGTTTCAGCTCTGCTGCGACTTTCCTAATCATGCAACTGATCCAGATCTAATTATTCGGAATGCGTTCTATCTAAGCTGATACTGAGAAAAACTAATGAAAAGAGACATCAAACAACTAATCTTACTAATCTACTTGAAGGAGATGATCCACAGTCTTCAGATCTTCAGAAATCGTTGAAATCGGAGAAGAAACGCCTCCAAAATCGTATTTTTGTCGTCTGGTACCTCTAGGATCTCCAACTTAGGTTACTGGAAGGTTATTAGGGTTTACTTATACGTCCAGGAGCAAAAACGATGCGCATGCGATCGCATGTATCAAAGCTGCGATCGCAGGCTTTGAAGAAAACGCGTCTCATGCCTTTTTAATGAAGTAGGATACCATTTTCGCACTTTTTGGCCAACCTTCGATTGCATGTACACAGCCTGCGATCACATTTATTGAGTTTTCACTCCCGGATGAATTTTTGGTACTAAAAAACCTCGAATCCAAGCTGCGACCTAACCTACGATCGCATAAAGGCCCCATGCGATCGCATAAAGGCAACCTGTGATTGCATGTTGTGCCTAAGACGTCCGAAATTTCGTCTACTTTTCAGATCATTTTGAATCGCCTCAATCGGAGTTACGGTTCATGAGATATGGTCAAAATACTGACAGGGGGTCAAAGCTGCCAGCAACATCCTTTAACTTTAGATTGTAGATTCTATCTTCATGCGATCAATTCAATTGAATGTTTATTGACCAAAACATTTTCCAAGCATTCCTCAACATACTCCATAAGTCCCAAGCTCCATTTTAAGCTCCAAACATGCATCCAGCTGCTCCCAAAGCACTGCTCCACTCGAACTATCTGAAATTGACATAAAAACATGAGCAGTACGGGAATTCTAACGAAATACATGAGCTGAACATTATTTAAATAAATGACATGCAATTTTACACAATATGATACTAAATAATAATGAAAACTACCCTAAAAGATGCATAAAATGGCATCTAACAGGGCTAAAGACAAAAGGAGCCCAAAACAAGAGTGCTTATAATAAACATATATATGCTAACATCCCCCCTCAAACTCACAATGCCACAGTAATAAGCATTGAGAGTTTGTCACACAAGAACCAAACTCGAGATGCTGACAAAGCCTTCGTAAAAATATCAGCAAACTGCAAGGTGGATGGAACAAACGGAAGTGATATGGTCCCGAACTATAAGTGATGATGGGTAAAGTGACAATCAATCTCAATGTGCTTCGTCTGCTCATGGAAAACAAAATTCTTCACAATCTGTATCGCACTTTTGTTATCACAATGCAGGAAAGTAGGTGAAGAAATGTGAACCCCCATATCTGCAAGAAGCCACCGTAACCAGATAATCTCACATATAGTCACAGCCATAGCATGATACTCAGCCTCCGTCTAAGATCTAGAAACAACGTCTTGTTTCTTGCTCTTCCAAGAACCGAGAGACTCTCCAAGAAACACGCAAAATTTGGTGGTGGATTTGTGATCATGACGATCACCATTCCAATCAGCATCATTATAGGCACACAACTCAAGAGATGACGCAGAGGGAAACAAGAGGGTCTAAAACTGAGTGCCACGAACATATCTTGGAATACGGAGTACAACGCCCCAATGAACAGAAGTAGGAGCAGTAACAAACTGACTGACAACATGAACATCATGAGCAATTTCCGGATGAATAACTGTGAGATAAACCAAACTTCCCACAATAGTCCGGTAAAGATTCGGATCAGACATAGTAACACTATCAGTAGAAGAGTACCATGCATTGGTTTCAAGAGGAGTATCTACAGTCTGATTTTCAGAGAAGACCGGCCGTGTAAACAAGTCAGATATATATTTAGTCTGAGAAAGAAGATACCCTTTCTTAGACCGAGCTACCTCAATACCTAAGAAATAACACAGCAATCCCAAATCCTTCATAGCAAATCGACGAGCAAGATAATGCTTCAAAGAGTCAATACCACCATGGTCATCACCAGTAATAATCATGTCATCCACATATAAGGACAAAAGAATCCGTCCTGCACTTGAGCATCTAATAAACAAAGCCGAATCATTATTACTCTAAAAAAATCCAAGAAAGGTAATCACTATGGTGAATTTCTCAATCCAAGAACGAGGTGCTTGCTTGAGACCATACAAAGCTTTACGAAGCCGACAAACATCACTCGACTGGTGTTGAATTCTTGGGAGAGGAGACATATAAACTTCATGGAGGTCACCAATCAAAAAGGCATTCTTTACATCCATTTGAAAGATCTTCCACTGTCGAACAAATGCATCTGCAATCATAATACGTACCGTCGTCATCTTTGCCACTGGGGCAGAGGTTTCCTGATAGTCAAAACCGTACTGTTGGGAATACTCTTTTGCTACAAGTCTGGTTGTTTACCGCTCAACATACCCATCAGATTTTGTTTGTATCTTGTACACCCAACGACAACCAATCGTATGTTTTCCATGAGGAATGGAAAATAAATCCCATGTATGAGTCTGATAAAGAGTAGTGAGTTCCTCAACTATAGCATTCTGCCAAAGATGATCCAATAAAGCTTCTCTATATGATTCAGGTTTTGACAGATGATGCATACTCGCTATAAATGAAACAAATGATACTGAGTATGTAGAGTAGGCAAAATTTGGAAGCTTGGTGAATTTAATTGTAACAACGTAAATTTTCAAAACAATTTTTCATTTTTAAAACATAATTTCATTCATAAGATATCATAAGAATCCATTGTGTCACATGTCATCATAATAAAACAAATCCCAAGATCTCTAATACATAAATCCCATCAATGTGTACAAATCATGTCGGCGCCTTCCCGCGATCCTCACTGGTACCTGAAACACATCACACAAACACTGTAAGCATAAATGCTTAGTGAGTTCCCCAAAATACCACATACGCACATACGCCACTCAAGGCTATATCTCTACAAGACCTTCCGGTCCATGTGTCACAGGGGACTTCCGTCCCACGATCCTGGTAGACCTTCCGGTCCTACCCCTAATGACCTTCCGGTCCACATCTTCCTGACCTTCCGGTCCATACACTGTTGACCTTCCGGCCCATATCATAATGACCTTCCGGTCCATACCATACTATTCAAATCATGCATAGCACCTATAATCCGTATAACATCATATATCACATTCTACTCATAGCACATAAGACCTTCCGGTCACACATAATTACCACTCTAGGTAAAGTATAGTGAGAAGACTCACCTCACATGATGTCTAGTAAACCTTCTGGCTTGATAACCTCGATCGAGCCCCCGCCTAACACATAAGGCAAACATTTCTAATTAATACTTCCTCTTGTCCTCATCTCTAATGAATGGGTAGAAGACTATTCTACCCCTTCTTGACCTCTCTTGATTCAGCATGACCAACACCCTAAGGTCAACTGAAGTCAACCCAGGTCAATGGTCAAATTTTGACCAGACTCGTCGAGTGCACTCGAGTGACTCGGCGAGTCCATGCGCGTCCTCTGAATCCTCATAAAGCCTCACTCAACTCGCCGAGTTAACCTTTCACTCGACGGGTTACCACTGGACACGAATCGGGGCAACCCGACTCGACTCGTCGAGTTCCCTTATGGACTCGACGAGTTCCTTCCATGACAACACTCAAAAGACCTTCTGAGGTCAGATCTGTTTCTCTAACCTATAGATCTGACTTCCCACTGCTCAATAATCACGTAAAGGTCCAATCTTTACACTCATGCAACACACATAAGGCTTCTTTTGGTGAAATAGCTTCTAAAATGGCAACCTAGGCTCATATCTCCAAAGGAACAGCATAAAGCAGAATGGTTGGGACTCTCTGGACCTCTTAAGGTCTAGATCTAAGACTTTTTCCACATTGGGACCTTATATCCATCATATACTATCCAAGAAAGGGTAAAGAAAACCCTAGATTCAAGGATTCTACACAAAACAGAAGGAAGGGGCGAAATACTACCTCAGAATGGAGATCCTTGCTTGGATGTCTCAGAATAACAACCTCCTTTGGTCCTTCTAGCTGAATCCCTTCACTTCCTTTGCAAAAATCACACCAAAATTACTTGACTTCATCACAAGAACTCTCCCATGGCTCCAATGGCGATTTAGGGTTTCTCACAGGGGATATGAGGCGCATCCAAGGTCATAAGTTCCTTTAAATAGGCTCCAACCCCGGAACTTAGGGTTTTCTCTGCCCAGTACCTACTCGGCGAGTCCATACTTGGACTCGTCGAGTCCGCTCATTAAATCCACGTGGTCAACTAGATGTGACTCGGCAAGTTAGACCTACGAATCGTCGAGTCCCTCCTAAATCCTCGAAATTGAAACACGAACTATCATACCCGAAATTCCGGATGTTACAAATCTCCCCCACTTAATTTGATTTCGCCCTCGAAATCGCTTCTCGAACCACATATATAGAAACCAAACACCCAAAAAGCACCACTGAAAGGATCTCACACCAAAACGATATCTTCCTCTATGAATACCTGAACCCGACCAGGAACTCCTGAATTCGAAACAAATCCAGCCCCTCTGCCACTACGATATCCCTTCTGACTTCCAAATATAAACCCAACAATCGGTTACCGATCACCCATGTCATACGTACCCAACAATCTCGAATACACTTCCAAAGGTTACTCATAACATATTCCAAGTGTCTCACTGACTTCCTTCTCACATCAACTATCTCGGCCCAGTGACACACAAGTCACGAACTTCTCTTTACCCCAACGAATACTATACTCCCAACTGAAATCGTCTCACCCTCGACCTCAGCCGAAATAATAATCATTTGCCTCATGCACCTCTTGGTATCTCCCGTACTAACGAACTGACCACACTCGGGTCTAAGATATCGGTGACAACAATACCCCTCAACCAATAATCCACCTCAGAATCCAGAATCTCCTCTCGCCTACCCAATGTACTACCAAAGCCAAACTCAAACTCGAGATTCTGGTCCGACCCAAAGTTGGAACCACTTGTCCCAATGAAACAATCATCTCATGACTCAACCTGCAATCCGCACGAATACCACTTTTTTTTCCAATTCCCTCATGATGCGACAACCACCACTCAAGTCAGAAGTTAACGATTCCCGACAAATATGGGGACCCCATTCTCTTTCCTGGTTCGACCGCCAGGCTCCCAAAAACTCAACTATTAGGGCTACCCTCGCCCAAAACTCTTCTGCGTCGTGCTTTGATCAAAGAGTACTTCCTCATAACCACCTCTTGCTGACTCAAGAGTACTACAGTTCCTCGTGGCATCTCAAGAACCTCCCTCTAACTAGTAAGTACTACGGCTCCCCGTAGCAATCACGACAACCTCTGACTAGTGAGTACTACGGCTTCCCGTAGCAATCACGACAACCTCTGACTAGTGAGTACTATGGCTTCCCGTAGCATCACAACAACCTCTGACTAGTGAGTACTACGGCTTCCCGTAACATCACAACAACCTCTGACTAGTGAGTACTACAGCTTCCCATAGCATCACAACAACCTCTCTTTCCTGAAATCCTCATTCTTAAATAATCCCTCCTGATGTGAATACCCAAGGGCTCCCACTGGTACTGCAGATACACAATACGCCACTTGCAGTCTCAACCCAAGACTCAAAACTAATCCGAACTTCAGGTCATCATACTCGGATATCCCGGAAAATTACCACTGAACCTCATGATGTACTGCCTCAACCCCTGATCTCCTTCATCATTCACAGATACACCCACGCATTCCCTTAAAATCTCGCAACAAATTTTCCTTTCATCTCACGCCACTATGGAGTATCCCAACTCTCAATTGAAACATGAAGGAATTGCCAATGACCCAGAACATGTTGACGACAATCCGAAACTTCCTTCTATATAGCTCAAAAACTCATGCAAGAATACTCATAATGACCTCGAAGTTGTTGCCTAATCAGTTCCTGCCCTTCCCGAACCGCATAACAGCCCGTACAATGAACCAGAATTCTCTCCACTGCCGGACAAATCTTACGAGCCAACCATCTCGAGTTCACCATAGTAATCTCGAAGAATTTCCTAACCACCTCAAGGTCTCCGACCAACGGCTACTTGTCGTGGGGACACTCATCCGTTCTCAACATGCACTACATGCATTATCTCACTCTACGTCTCGCCTCGACCACCAATACCATGATCTCATGAACCTGAACCGCAGATCTCTATATCCGGATCTCTAACCGCTTTTGAACAAATCTCAGATCCCCTCAATAAAGTACCCGGTTCTCCCCCACTCAGGGTTCGGACCATCACGAATTGGCGTACTAACAATCTATCTCACAGACCGTTTCCGCCGAAAACATCACACTTACTCTTGGAAGGTGCTGTGCGATAATCTCCCTGATGGAGATTAAGCAACTCCAATATCCCGGATTTCTGATGAAATCCTCAGAAACTTCTCATCATGATTGCCTTTAATCATTCCGAATCTCATACCAATCCATTTCCAGACATCTCGACTGTCCAGTAAAAACCCTGACTCTTAGTTTGGGAATAATGAATCATCATACTCCTAATCCTTGACTCCCAAACCATCGTTCCATCCCATATGCTACAAACCCTTTACAGCCCTGCTGTAAACTCTGTCTCGCTTTGGCAGCCGAGCAAAATGCTGACCCACATCGGGTACCCTCGCCATATACTGTCAGTACTCCCCCACTAGGGTCTCGTATCGTCACCATCTAACGCTCGCAGTCTATAACAGCTCCAAATCGGCTCAACCGATCCATGCCCACAATGACACAAACGTCCCCCATCGCAATCGGGACCAGATCTATCGGGAACTCAGCACCGAAGATCTTGAGTACACATCCTCGAATCACCTCAATAGCATACACCGCTCGCTCATCGGCTATAGAAACTCGTAGAGGTCGACTCATCGCTTCTCGTCGGATACTGATGTGCTGGCTAAATGCTAATGACACGAAAGATCGACTCGCACCTGAGTCTAATAACACCAAAACAGGTACGGAATTCACTAGAAAAGTACCAGCCACAACATTAGGTGCTGTGCGGACCTCCTTCCGCTGTCACCTGGAAGGCTCTCCCTCATGTCTTCGGTGCCTCGGCCTTCACTGGCCGACCCTCAGTAGCTCATGTAGCAGCATGGGCAGATCCCTGTAACAGCTGCGTACACTCGGCCCTCCGGTGGCCAGTCTGGTTGCAATGAAAGCAAACCATGAATCCCTTGGGGCAATCCTTGGCTATATGCCCCTCCTTGCCACATTTGTAGCAAGCACCTGCTCGACAAACTCCATCATGTCCCTTACCGCACTTCCCACAAGTGCGGCCCTTCTGGCCTCCAGATCTCATATCAGCGGGCTTAGCCAGCTTGGCTGCCGGCTGTACCTGTACCAGTCGCCTGTCCTTCCTCTGAGACTCTGCCTCCTCCCTGGCCTGAGTATCTAGCTCAATCTCCCTCTTCCAGGCATTTGCCTGGAGCTCAGCAAATGTCTGGTAAGTCAAGTTCGCCACGAACTCCCGAATGTCCCTCCTCAGAATGCTCAAAGACCGACTCATGCGTGCCTGCTCAAACAACACGTGCTCAGGGCAAAACAACGCCTTCTCGTGGAACATCCGTGTAATCACAGTCACGGACTCCGTCCCCTGCTTGAGGGACAATAACTCCTGTGCCAACCGTTCCCTCTCCACCGGGGGAACATACTCGTCTCTGATCATGGTGGGAACCTCTCCCAGGTCACCTCTGAGATCTCTGCAAGAGTGAAGTTTGCCGTCACAAACTTCCACCAATCCTTCGCTCCCAAGCGGAGCTGGTTCAGCGCGAACCGTACCCTCAGATGCTCCGGACACGAACAGGTGTAGAAGCATCCCTTAATATCAAAAATCCATCTCATCGCAGCAATCGGGTCCTGAGTCCCATCAAACTCTGGTGGCTTCGTGTTGCTGAACTCTCGGTACAGCAACGAGTCACCCCCCTGTGGCCTAGCAGCTGCGACAGCAGCGGTGGCTGTAGCAGCAGCAGCCTCCATAACAGCAGCATATCGCTCATCGAACGTCTCAATCAACGTGGTCTTAATAGACCCAAACATCTCCGGTATGGCCTCTCGTATAGCTGCGGCCACCTCGTCATGAATCATCCTACGAATATCGTCATCGCTGACTCCGCTGCTCTCTGGTGTGTGATGTGTACCCACCATGATGTCTCACAACATAAACGAAATTAGAGACTCGTTCGAGTATACTCGTACTCGATCACCCAATCCTACTTGTTCCTGGGAATCCTAAGAATTCTTACTTGGAGTGCTCACTGATCCGGTGTTTTCAGTAGTACGGGCCCTATACTACCTTCCACACCGCATCAACATTCATTCCAAGTCCTCCTCCTAGGATCCCATATCACAAGTACTCTACATCTCGCTAAGCATAGGCTACCCTTCGGTAGACTTCTCATAAGCTCCTCACTGCTACCTACTCACTCTCGAAGCATCTTATAGCAGCAGTAATCTCCTAGGCTAAGGCATCACAAATCAGGCCACTCTAGTCCTAATAGGAATACCTAGCCTACTCTAGCATGCATATCATATCATATCTCATAACACATAATGTAAGGGTATTTTGGGAAATCACCGTTCGGGCGCTGACTGATCGTACACATTGCTTCTTTCCGCTTTCCTCACATTCCTTTACTTTTTAGAAAAATTGTTTCTTTTATGAAAACTTTCTCAAATCCTCAGTTTGAGTTCAAATACACCCGAAGGTGCATCCGAATCCCTCAAACCAAGGCTCTGATAACAACTTGTAACAACGTAAATTCTCAAAACAATTTTTCATTTTTAAAACATAATTTCATTCATAAGATATCATAAGAATCCATTGTGTCACATGTCATCATAATAAAACAAATCCCAAGATCTCTAATACATAAATCCCATCAGTGTGTACAAATCATGCCGGCGCCTTTCCGCGATCCTCACTGGTACCTGAAACACATCACACAAACACTGTAAGCATAAATGCTTAGTGAGTTCCCCAAAATACCACATACGCACATACGCCACTCAAGGATATAGCTCTACAAGACCTTCCGGTCCATGTGTCTTAGGGGACTTCCATCCCACGATCCTGGTAGACCTTCCGGTCCTACCCCTAATGACCTTCCGGTCCACATCATCTTGACCTTCCGGTCCATACACTGTTGACATTCCGGCCCATATCATAATGACCTTCCGGTCCATACCATACTATTCAAATCATGCATAGCACATACAATCCATATAACAACATATATCACATTCTACTCATAGCACATAAGACCTTCCGGTCACACATAATTATCAGTCTAGGTAAAGTATAGTGAGAAGACTCACCTCACATGATGTCTAGTAAACCTTCTGTCTTGATAACCTCGATCGAGCCCCCGCCTAACACATAAGGCAAACATTTCTAATTAATACTTCCTCTTGTCCTCATCTCTAATGAATGGGTAGAAGACTATTCTACCCCTTCCTGACCTCTCTTGATTCAGCATGACCAACACCCTAAGGTCAACTGAAGTCAACCCAGGTCAATGGTCAAATTTTGACCAGACTCGTCGAGTGCACTCGCGTGACTCGGCGAGTCCATGCGCGTCCTCTGAATCCTCATAAAGCATCACTCAACTCGCCGAGTTAACCTTTCACTCGACGGGTTACCACTGGACACGAATCGGGGCAACCCGACTCGTCGAGTTCCCTTATGGACTCGACGAGTTCCTTCCATGGCAACACTCGAAAGACCTTCTGAGGTCAGATCTGTTTCTCTAACCTATAGATCTAACTTCCCAATGCTCAATAATCACGTAAAGGTCCAATCTTTACACTCATACAACACACATAAGGCTTCTTTTGGTGAAATAGCTTCTAAAATGGCAACCTAGGCTCATATCTCCAAAGGAACAGCATAAAGCAGCATGGTTGGGACTCTCTGGACCTCTTAAGGTCCAGATCTAAGACTTTTTCCACATTGGGACCTTATATACATCATATACTATCCAATAAAGGGTAAAGAAAACCCTAGATTCAAGGATTCTACACAAAACAGAAGGAAGGGGCGAAATACTACCTCAGAATGGAGATCCTTGCTCGGATGTCTCAGAATAACAACCTCCTTTGGTCCTTCTAGCTGAATCCCTTCACTTCCTTTGCAAAAATCACACCAAAATTACTTGACTTCATCACAAGAACTCTCCCATGGCTCCAATGGCGATTTAGGGTTTCTCACAGGGGATATGAGGCGCATCCAAGGTCATAAGTTCCTTTAAATAGGCTCCAACCCCGTAACTTAGGGTTTTCTCTGCCCAGTACCTACTCGGCGAGTCCATTCTTGGACTCGTCGAGTCCGCTCATTAAATCCACGTGGTCAACTCGACGTGACTCGGCGAGTCAGACCTACGACTCATCGAGTCCCTCCTAAATCCTCGAAATTGAAACACGAACTATCATACCCGAAATTCCGGATGTTACATTAATGGGATGATTAGACCGCATGAGGGGTGATGGAGGTGAGTCTTCAATCTCAATAGTCGAAGGCGCGAACTCAGGAGAAGTCGAGAAACTCTCTGAAGATGGGGGTGTGTCCTGAGCTGGAGGATCAGGCGGCATAAATGAATCTCGAGCCTCTGTATCCTCATCGAAAGGATCAGTATACAGAAGATTTGAATTCGTTACATTATGGGTTGTAGCACGAGTTGAGTAGAAAGGAATATGTTCCAAGAATGTGTCATGCCATGAAACATATAACTTCTAACTCACAGGATCATAGCAACGATATCCTTTCTATCCAACACCATACCCTAATAATACACAAATAATAGATTTTGGTCCTCACTTGTTCCTCTCAACATGAGGACGAAGAACAAAACAAGTACAACCAAAAACTCGTAGAGCAGAGTGGTTTGGTACGTGACCATATAGCTTCTCAAGAAGAGACATTCCTGAATTCAATGCAGTAGGAATACAATTAATCATATAAACAGAAGTTAAGACTGCTTTTCCCCAAAAGGCACTAAAAACCTGCATAGACAAGAGCAATGAGCGGATTGTCTTAACAATATGACGATGTTTCCGTTCTGCCACACCATTTTGCTGAGCAATATCAATACACGATGACTGTTGTATGGTACCATCAGAAGCAAGTAACTGAGTAAACACATTAGAGGTATATTCACCCCCTAAGTCACACCTAAAGCACTTTATCACAGCTGAATGGTGACTTTTAACAAGAGCTCTAAAATTTCTATAAATGCCAAGGAAATCAGCTCTGCGTTTCATAAGATAACCCCAAATATAGCGAGTATAATCATCTATAAAAGATACATAACAGGCCGACCCACCCTTTGTGGATACTGGTGCAGGACCCCACACATCAGAATGAATAATATCAAAAGGAGCAGCAGAGCAAGACATACTTTTACTGAAAGGTAAAGCAGAAAATTTTGCCATTTTACAACCACTACAATCAGAAATATCACAAGTGTTCAAATTACCCAAAACACCATTAGAAGCTAGAAAACTTAAACGTGATATAGATACATGTACCAAACGAGAATGCCAAAGATAAAACTAAGACGACAAAGGATTCAAACGAAAAGAAGACAAATCAATGTTGGAGGCAGCAATAGCATAAATTTTGAGAACCTCCAAGACATAAAGTTCTCCCACCCTACGACCAATCCCAATCACCATCTGAGTGACTTGGTCCAATATAATACAAATAGAACTAGAAAAGAACACCCATTTACCAGACTTACACAAATGGTTGATCGAAACAAAATTCAGAGTGAGTTTGGGAATGTAATAAACATCAGGGAGAGACATATGAGGAATAGAAACAAACCCAACACCCTCGGCTGTCATCGATATATCACTAGCAGACATAAAATAGATAGATGACATGCATGAAAGAGAAGTAAACGATGACAAATAAGGAGACATGTGATGGGTTGCACCAGAATCTAAAATCTACAAAGATGAAGGTATATCTGAGGTACCGGATGAAGTAGGACAAGAATAAGACATAGATGCAGACATGGCAGTAGGATTGGAGGCCAAATACTATATGAAACTCACAAAAACCTTGGGATCCAATGCAGAAGGTGGCCTATTGCCAACTGACTCAGTTTAAACTAATGGAGCATCAGCAGCAGCAAACAGTGGAGGATGAGGTGGCCATGGAGAAGCACTAGAAGAACATGGCTGAAACCTTTACTGACCAGACCTATGTTGTTGTCCCGATTGAGTCTGACCAGATTTACCCTTGTTAACTAACAATGGAAACTGAGCTTTCCAATTATTTTTCTGTTTGCAGAAGGAACATTCATCAGAAGGAACCCTTGGAGTTTGACAAGACTAATTAGTGGAAACAGCAAGTACAACGGGAGTGGAAGTAGGAGTGGAGATTGCTTTAGAACCTTTATATGCGTGAGACTTGATATGAGTCTCTTCAGCAATCAGCATATGAACAACAAAATCCACTGAGGAAAGAGGGGAACGATGAAGCATAGTTCCACATAGGACTTCAAATCAGAATGCAACACCATAAAAAACTGAATCGAACGTTGTTCTTCCCTCCTAGCGATATAAGGCTCAAAGTCTTTTAACATTTTAGATTCAATAAGAGCTAATTGATCCCACAAATCAGACATTGCAACATAGAAATCTTGAATACTCATATCATTTTGCTGAAGGACATGAATGTCATATTCTAACTGATATTGTTTAGCAAAGTCGGACTGAGTATACAGTCCCTCCAAATGATTCCAAACTTCCTTTGTTGTGTCATATTTAGCCAATTGCATACTAATAGACTGTGTAACCGAATTTTTAATCCAAGTAATTACCTTGTAGTTATTAGTCTCCCGCGCATCAACCAACAAATCGAAATTTGCAACTTGAGGTACTGAAGGTTTGGCTTTAGTCCCAGTGACACAGCTCCACGTATTCTTCCCACGAAGGAAGTTCTTCATAACATAGCTCCAATAAGTGTAATTCTCTCCATCCAATCGAGTACTCATTTATTGAAGGGAATCGTCCTTACCAGTCATGATGACAATAGAAAAATAACCACAATAATGGACAAGTAATTAGAGCACAAGAACCGACTCACAATTCTATCAGCGTATTGAGGTTGTTGATGGTAGAAGCTTGAACTTCCACAACGCCTTCATAAGCCACTATCAGCATATCCATCATCTCTTGAGCTGACTCACAATTTTGTACAAGATGATACATGTAATAGGGAAGAGAGTTTCCTATCACTGCTCTAGCTTTCACATCAAGACTAATAAGTTTCTTGTCATTGTCTTCATAACTAGTCTCTGTTTTTTGCTTCAAAGGGCCAATGGGAGCATTGTTAGGCAAAGTTTAATACATAGGAACGTGAGGACCTTTTTCAAAAATTTTAAGCATCTCATAGTCCATGGTTTCAAGAACAACCATGGCCTTAGATTTCCATATGGAAAATTATGATCATGGAAGGGAGGAATCTTGTTTAGACCAAAAGATTTGGGATTATAGGAAGTCGACATGATTACTTGAGTGTATCAAAAACACGCTATAATACCAATTGAAGGTTTGTATTGATCGGATACACTTCAAGTCTAATAAACAAGAACAAACTAACTTAGCAAATAAAGAACATAAAAAGTAAAGAACACGAAATATTCACCAAGTTGTCTTTCACCAAGAAATGGTTTGTTTTTACGAAGAAAATGGGTTGTCACAAAGATGGTCACCAAGACATTAACATTAGGGTTTCACCCTAATGTTGAATATATACTAAACTATACTAGTATATCCCTTCAATAAAGGGATTATATCTAATCTATACTAAGAACCGATCCTTGTCACCAATATATAGGATCTACTATTTATTCTATACATATATGTATCATTACCTAATATACAATGATTACATTTAGTTACTATCTACACGCTGACGCTGATAAGGCTTGAGGCGTTGGCGTTGGTGCTGATGTTGGAGTTGGCACTGGCGATCAGCGTATAGAGTATTTGACTCATCATATCATAAGGTCTGACCTTACAATCTCCCCTTATCTGATGATGGCAAAGCTAATCTTCATTAGAGGATTCATCAAAAGAAGCATTGTAGAATTTATCAGCCTCTTTCAAGATTTCAGGCTTTACCCACCTGAATTCATAAATTTTGAGTTCTTCCAATCTTTTGCTAAGCTCAAGAGAAATCAGAACATAATACCTCTTTCAAGTTCTAAATGACTAAGTTCTTCCATGTGAAGATGAAATAAATTCTCAGTGGGTGTAGCGGTAAGATCATCAGTGCGTTGAAAACACATGTGATTTTGACTATCAAGATAAAAAATACCATGTTCTGGTTCTCGAATGAACATGTGCTGAATAGTTTCAACACCCACTGGCAGTTCGTTGTTAATGTAATGAGTGCCATATGGAATAAGAAACTTAGTATTTTTCGACCTTTTAGGGGCTCCTGTTCTTCCTGAAGTAGATGGTCTAGATGGACCAGCTGATGACACAAGATTCAGCTTCTTGACACTGTCGAGCAGATGTTGAATAGATAATTTCACCTATTGGGAATGAATACCTTTATGTTTGTCAATAATTTCATGAATTTGTATCCACTCGTTGTAGCCAAATTTGACAAGCTCATGAGCGAGTATATCCTCAGTGTATTCATACTCATTCTTCTATCTAACCAAGTGAAGCTTTAGTGACTCGTTCCTTGGTTTAGTGCACCTTACCCTAACGATAGGACCAGGTTTTGATCTACGAGCTAGAACATCTCCAAACTTCTTTTTGTAAATCCTATCATTTAGCTCTGAAATCCTGTGTTGTTTTTTCCATATAATTATTGAACAGTTGAATATTCTTTTTTTGAAAATTGGTGCTTTGAACATCAGCACTTTCATCAGCGGAAGCAAGAGCCTGAGAAGATTTAATAGACAGACGTTCTCCTTTTCTAGCTTCCTTTCTAGATCGAATAGCGGCATTATTCTCTATCATATATTCTCTAACTTCCTCAACAGTTATATCCCATTCTTCAGCTAAAAGATTCAGATCAACAATGAGCTTACTTTTCTTGGAAGGAGGAGGTGCTGAAGGATCACCAACAACAGATTAGCTTCCAACTTCAACGTCATCAGCTCCCCCTAAGAAGGAAGCCTTCCTCTTTCGAGGATTGAGCTTATCATCACCAGACTCTATGTCACTGTTATTTCCCTGAGGAATCTCCCCTAAAAGTATGAATCAGGGTAAACTACACTCAAAGAAACAACATGAACAACAACTTGTGCCATAAATCCCAGATCATGAAACCCTTCATAGTCATTAGTCTCTGATTGATTACCAACGTCTGGGATAGGCTGATGATCTTTTGTTGCATCAGCGTGTGGAATGTTCTTCTTTGTCCATCAACAACAATTTCTTTTTAACTATAAACTTCAACCCTTCATGATTCAAAATTTTTAGGAAGAGATGGAGTTAATGCAATTATCACCATTTGCTGATCATTACTTCTTTGACTATTCTCCCCCTTTTTGGCATCGTCAGTGTGGGGAGGAGAACCAGGTGGAGTGTGAGGAGGGGAATGAGATGGTGGATGAGATGGAGGTGGATTTGATGATGGAGGTGGAGGTGGAGGAAAATTATCACCTGGAGAATTTGGTGGAGTGTCATCAATATCCATATCATCATCATCATCATCATCATCCAAGGTAATAATGCGTTTTATATCAGCCACATCCTTTTCTACCCTAGTCAGTATTTCTCCTAAGGACTGAGTTATCTGCACCAGTAGAGAGTGAGTTAAAAGCGAACGGTGGTTTGAAAGTTGGAGCTTGATTCCCCCATGATAAAAAGAAGCAGTCGGAATAGGTGTTGGGATAGGAGGAACAGTTGCAACTTGAGGAGAATGAGTCCTTGATCTTGGAGAAATCTGATCTTGGATCAGTGGATCAGTAGTTTCCACTTGAGTTGGGGTTGATCCACGCTGTACAATATCATCTATAGAGGGATTGTATAAGAAGTAGAGGAGAATCGAATGTGCTTGTTCAATATTAAAGGAGAAGTCATTCCCTAAACATGAGCTTCACCTCTATTAGTGGCAGGTACATCCTCTTCATCTTCAGCCTCTTCTTCATCATCAACGTTTTCTTCTTCTTCATCATCAACTTCATCATCCTCTTCTTTAGAGTTAGAGGATTCAACAACATAGGGATTTGCAGTCCATATTTCCATCCTCTGGGTAATAGAGAGATCATCATCAGAAGGAGCAGTGTTGATGATCTTTGAGGAGAGAACATGAATTGGAATGATTATCCCATGATTATCAAAGTAACCTTCATCATGATAGGTGCCCTCAAGAGAAAAGTTATAACCTAATCTTTCACGAATGGACCTAATTTTTCATCTGAAGGAATTTTAGAATAGTTTTCTGGTCAAGGAAGACAAAGGGCAGTTCGAAAGGATTCCACATCAATAGTAACCCTAGATTGACCATCTCCAATGGTTCCGGTAATGGTTTAAGCATCAGAATCAACACAACAAGAATATTAGAACTCATATACTTTCTTAGGGTAGAGTGGCTGTAGGAGGTCACTGAAGACATATCGAAGATGGAAACTTTTGACATAGTTGACAAAGTCTTCGATTCCTGAGTTCACGAATTGTTTTAGGATGACATCAGAGAATGCCCTATTGTTTTCTTGAATGATGATGGGAGAATCAGGGGCATGAGGACCTTTGACAACATTAGCGTTAGGAGCAAACTCATACAAAGGCTTTAACTTGATGAGAGCTTTGAGGAAGACGATGGTTGAGATATTCATTTTCGAGAGAGTCGGCTTCTTGAAGGAATTGCAACGTAACCTAGGGGGGAGAATTCCCCTATTTTATAAGAAAATATCTTTACCCTTGCGTAATAATTAATAGAGAAAAGACCACCGTAAAAATCTTGTGCTTCAAAATAATGATTTAATTCTTGATAGTCATCCAAAAGTTCCCGCTAAGATATGGAAGTCACATCAGTGAGACATAGAATCAACGGTAATAATCATCAGTGGAAGCAATCAACATATCAGACTTGCAGCTTAAAATCCTGTAAGTTTGTGATGTTTCCTGATACTATATGTTTGGACTACCATTCACTGACATAGTATTGCGAGATTTCATCAGCGTGTGGTTTCTTACTCTAACCCATTAAACACTTTTATTAGAAGAAAAGGGCAAGAGTGGTGTGATGCGCATAATACATTCCGGTAAGAAATGTACCCATCGGTAAAGAGTGTTGAAGTTTTATCAGTGTATGGCTAATGCAATTAATCATTAACTTCTTAATAGAAGAATTTTTGGGAAAGAATGGGTAGATGCGTGTCACAGACAATGATATACCCATCGGCTCAGATTTTTCGAATTCTCATCAGTGTCTGGCTTCATACGCTGAATCATAAAATTCTAAAGAAGAATGTATGGAGAGAATGGATTGATGCGTGTAATAAGTTGTGGTGTTTTAGCTTAACCATATGCATAGATTTTTCCATCTCTCATCAGCGTGTGGTATAATACGATGAATCATAAAGCTTTTAAAGAAGAATGTAAGGGCAAGAGGGCGTTGGTGCATGTGATAAACTACGGTACATAGACTAACCATCAGCATATTGTTTCACACTTTTATCAGTATGTGGTATATCATAGTGAATCGTAAAATTTTATTAAGAAGAAATTAAGGAAAGTATCGATCGTTTCAGTCACACTGAGGTGGAATCAATGTGAATCATAAGCGGTGTTAACTCATCAACAAGAAGTGCTTTAACTTTCGTATCATAGAGTTAAGTTGCAGACTAGAACTTTAAAGTTCACTATCAATTCATTTACTATGGTACATGACAGAATAATAAATAATATAAGAATACAAAAAAAGAGTTACTCAAACAAGGAAATATTCTAAATGTGATATTTGTGCAGCTTTTTCAGAAACATGATAAAGACTCGATCCATCAAATCTTTTGAATTGAAAGGCCATAAATGTACTTCCATTTTCCGAGATGTCTACCATTCAACAATGTCTATAATAGAGTAAACAAACAATATCAAATATATCAAATGAAAACTCAAACCATAGACACCAAAGAGAGAGAATACCTTTCATTGTTAAAGTATTACATATCAAATTAAAACACAAATCATAGACACCAAAGAGAAGAACATGAACCAGTACTTGTAACCAACGAGTTATGAGAGTCACCAAGACAAAACTCAAAGGTTCCAGTCGTTGTGATCTATTAAGGAAAAGAAGGGGACCACCGTATTGTTGAAGAGGTCTTTGGATTTCAAAGGGGAATTGGTGTTGCAGTGACAACATCTATGGAAATTAGACGTGCTATGTTACCTAACTTCACTTCATCCCATTTCAACAGAGATAGGTTGTTCAAGAAGGGAGAGGTATGTGCGCTAAAGAAGACATTTTGGCATAGTTATCTACAATCTGGTCTCATCAATAGGATGCAACATGTTAATCAGAATCAAGGAGTGAGCAGGTTGTGCTGAAGAAAAGATGCAGAGACAACTTCAACTAGCTCTACTTTGAAGATGTTGCACCGAAGGAATGATACACTGATCCTTTTTCAAAGGAACAAATAAGTTCAGTTCACTATCGAGAGAGAAGAACATAAGCAATGTTAGTACTATAATGTTGTAACGCCCAAATATGCCAGGTAAATGTTAAATTATTTAATTCCTTTCATTTGGACATTTGGGCCCGAGCATGCTGGGCATACATACATCCGCCGTACTCCAAAGGATGCATGAGGCGGGATGTCACCCAAGTACGCTGGGCATACGTCAGTCAGGGGAAAACCCTAATTTTTAGGGTTTGCAACTTATTTAAGCACATTAAGTTCTCCAAATCCTTCACCTTATCAGCCTCCATTATCTCTTGAGCCATATCTCGAAACCCTAGCCGTATTGAGACTGTTCTTGAGCTTATTGAGAGTTTTTGTGTGTTCTTTTGTGATTTTGAAGAAGAAGGAACTTAGTGGTGGTGCATTGTTGGAGTTGGAGCTTCAAGATCCAGGGCTATCTTCTTTATTGCAAGCTTCTGGAGGTAAAAAGTTCTTACCTTGATGGTTCCTTGCTTAGGTTTCTTTTGGTGGGTAGATTTAGGAGTTTTGGTCCCATGACTTTGGTCTTATGGAGTATGGACTACTCCAGACCATTTATCCTTTTTAATACTTAGGAGTGCATGGAGTCATAAAATTGGATCTTGAAACTTAAAGCTCAACCATGCATGAGTTGGTGACCACTTAAAGGAAAGAGAATGCTAAATCCATGGGTTGAGTCCCATTAAGACATGAAAAAGCATAAAGTTTGCAACTTTATGGCTTAATATGCTTTAATGAGCTTAGATATGAAGTTGGATGTTAGCTCTTAATGAATTAAGACCTTAAAAGTGAGTTATGGCCAACTGGGGTGCACGTCGGGCGTACGTGGGTGTATGCTGAGCGTACGCACCTGGAGTCTCGATCCTGCGAAGCACCTGAGTATGTCGGGCACACTAATGGTACGCTTAGCGTACTATCCACAGAGGGTTTTTTGGGCTTTTAGTTCGGGCCACCTTGGGCTTAGGGATTTAGGCCCTTGTTGGGCTGCAAGCCTTTTTGTGATGGGCCTTTTTGGACTTGGGCCCATTTGGGGTATGGAATATCTTTTGGTCTTTGGGCTAGTTGGATTCGGGCCATGTTGTGTTACGCCCAATAAGGCAAGGATTAAACAACCTTTTACCCTTGAAGCCAGGGTTTAGGATGTAGATTCTTGGGTAGGATTAATGCCCTAATTGCTAATTATAGTTTTATTACTTGTGATTTAGTGAGAGGACTTCATGAATCGCAGCCCAAGTATGATTTGATATCTTCAGACTGAGATGAGTTTCCTTCGATTTACTCGTGAGTCGAAGGCACTAATGTCGACCCACTAGACTATGTTGGTAGGATTATAATTGTCTTTGTGACAATTTCCTGTATTGCCTGTATATGTGACTCTTACTGTTCTGATTATGTGTTAGTTGTAGGGGTGAAATAGACCCGATACCGATTGAAAGAGACCGAAGGGGTTAATATATACCCAGTACCGGTTGAAAGAGACCGAAGGGGTTGAGATATACCCATTACCGATTGAAACAGACCGAAGGGGTTGAAATAGACCCAGTACTGGTTAAAAGAGATTAAAGGGGTTGAAACAGACCCCGTTATGCTATGACTGTTATGTATGTATGGTATGGGGTGTATTAAGGGAGCTCCCTAAGTCTTGTGCTCACAGTTTTTAGTTTGTGTTTCAGGTACTTCCAACTCGAAAGAGAAGGGCCCGACTTCATCGCACCGCATCTGCCCATGTTTTCTGCATTTACATGATTTTGGGATTTGTACTCTGATATTACTTTCATTATGATACACTTTTGGTTGTTTTGTCATGACTATTGGATGTTTGAAATGAAAATTTTTATCTGGAAATTTTGGGATGTTAAAAATGTACAATGTGTACTTCTTTGGTAAAATAAAAGTTAAAAAGAGTTTTTGAAGCAAAAAGGTCATAGCAAATTAAAATTTTAGCAGCTTATGTTTAGAAGTTTTAAGGTAGCAAAGAAAAAAGTTAAAAACATAAAATAGCATTGTCTAAACACATAAAATCAAAGCGTATAAATGTTGTTGTCCCTGAGTGCAATTAGCATAATTTTTTTCTTAGAGTCAAGAACCTTTCCTTCATGGAAATCAAAGAGAACCTTATAACCAGCGTCACAAAGTTGATTGATGGAGATAAGATTGCTTTTTAGACGCTTGACATAGAACACCTCCTCCAGGTTGAACACCCTACACTCAAATGTTCCAACACCCATGACAACTTCTTCATTGTTGTCCCCAAAAACCACAACATGACCATCTTTCTCCTTAAAATATGTTAAGAGGGACTTGAGACCGGTCATGTGTCTAGAGCACCCACTATCAAGGAACCAAGTATGTTCTAGATTTTGACTTGACCCTTTAACAACTTGGGAGGTATCAACATCACACATGTTGAGATTACCATCAGCGGAATCATCGATAAGAGCCATAAGACCCTTAAAAATCATCCCCTCATCTTCAGATGTCTCCTCTTCTTCGACCCGTTCTTCATGATCCTCTTGTTTTGGAAAGAAAGCTTTTGCCAGAGAGATGTTCTCCTTCTTCATGTGAGCTAATAGCTTCTTGTACAACACTTCATAGTTCTCTGGACTTTAAGCTTCTTTCTTCTCTTTGCATTCCCTAGCAAAATGACCAGGGCTTCCATAGTTAAAATAGTTGAAGGTTTTTATCAATCGGATACTATCCCGTGTCTCTATGGATCGACCCTACTTGCTTTGTACTACCTTTTAGTGCAATATAGTAGTGTTCTTTTTGAGTATATCATACCTCTTTATTTGTTGGGTTTGACACGCCTAACAAATTGGCGCCATTGTCGGGGACACGGTGTTAGTAATTGTTTATGCCTAGATCTTTCCGTATAGGTACACCACTACCAATTGACTCGGAGATAGAGAAGACTGCAAAGAAGTTAAGGAAGCAAGCCAAGCTTCGTAAGAGGCGACCGGGTTCCGGGACTTCTTCATCATTTAACCCCTCTTAAGTGTGTCAGAAACTGAAACAGAAACCCTCTCACTCTCACCTCAACCATCCTCATACAGAAATACCACTCCACTTTCTTCACCTACTCATAACATCCCAAACTCCACACCCACTGAAACCTCAATTCCTATTCATACAATGGGAGATAACCATGGAGGAAATCCACCTCCAAATCCACCACTGGAGCAAACCCTTTTCCAATGGGCGAGGCAAGAGGTTACTCAACAACCTCTTTGCATCACATATCCGGCAGCCACCAACTTAGAACTAAAATTCGGGCTCATCCATTTACTCCCAACCTTTAGAGGCCTGGAAAATGAAGATCCTCACAAGTTCCTCACTAAGTTCCATGTTGTGTGTGTGGACATGAAACCACACAATGTCACGGAGGATCAAATCAAGCTTACGAAATTCCCCTTCACAGTGCAAGATGCAACAAAAGACTGACTCTATGACCTCCCACCGGGGACGGTTACTACTTGGGTAGATCTTTCACGCCTTTTCTTGGACAAATGCTTCCCGGAAATGAAAGCTTCAGCCCTATGAAGGGAAATGATTGGAATCAAGCAACATAAAAGAGAAGCTTTCCACACATATTGGGATAGATTCAAGAAACTTTGTGCCCGTTGTCCCAGGCATGGAATTACCGAATACCAGCTCCTCCAATACTTCATTGAAGGCATGACTCCAATGAAAAGAAGGCTTCTTAATGCCTCAAGTGGCAGGTCTTTACCCGAAAAGACTCCAACCGAAATCCGCAATCTAATAAAAAACATGGCTGAAGATTCTAAGCATTCAAGCCATGATGAAGATTGGTACACAGATACACCCCGAGGTGTAAAGGAAGTCCAAACTCCTCAAATTGAAGCTCAATTGTCTAAGCTTACAAAAGTGGTAATGATGCTAGCTAAATATAAAGGTGTGCAGCCTACACCCCGCCCTTGTGGTATTTGCACTCAAGTGGGACACCCAACCGATATGTGCCCACAACTTCAAGAAGAAGATTATGAAGAAGCAAAAGCTATGGAAGGCTATTCCGGATCAAATCAAAGAGGATACGATCAGCCACGGGGTGACCAAAGATGGAACAACAATCAAGGTTGGGGGGAATCAACAGGGAAATTCTCAGCCAAGTCAACCACATCAATACCAACAAAGACCACCTTTTCCACCACAAAACTTTTAGCCAAGGCATCCACAACACCCTCCTCAACAAGCAGGTTCATCAAGTATGTCCTTAGAGGACATAGTGAAGAGTTTGGCAACTAGTACACAAGCTTTCCAACAAGAAACAAAAGCAAGCATAAAGAACTTAGAGCAACAAGTTTCACAGCTTGCTACTTCCGTAAGCAAACTAGAATATCAACGAAAGTTGCCCGCCCAAACAGAAACGAACCCAAGGCACAACGTGTGTGCCATCACATTGAGAGGCGGAAAGAGTTACAATGGTCCAAAAGTGTCGGTTGATCAAGAGGAAGAAGAAATGGTGGTCGAAGAGGAAACCAAAGAAGAGAAGAAGGAAGATAAAACAACCGAAAAGAAGCCCTTCGTCACTGAATCTAAAGCCACACCTGCTCCATTTCCCGAAAGATTAAGGAGCACGAAGAAAGAACGGGAGGAGAGTGAGATCATGCAAATGTTCAAAAAAGTTCAAATCAACATTCCACTCCTCGAGGCCATCAAGCAGGTACCTAGATATGCAAGGTTCCCTAAGGATCTCTTTGTATCTAAAAAGAAAATAAAAGGAAACCAAACTATAAAAGTCGAGGAAAATGTATCTGCGGTTTTGCAAAAGAGGATGCCCACGAAGTGCAAGGATCCCGATGTGTTTGCCGTACCATGCAAATTGGGGAATATTTATGTACCTCGAGCTATGCTCGATCTAGGTGCATCCATAAATGTCCTACCATGTTCTATTTTTAAATCAATTGGTGTAGGACCATTGAGCAAAACCGGTGTGATCATCCAACTTGCCGACCGGTCAATAGTACACCCAAAAGGTGTACTAGAGGACGTGTTGGGTAGACCTTTTCTTAAAACTTCTAAAACAAAAATTGATGTCTACAATGGAACTTTAACCATGGAATTTGATGGTGAAGTTATCAAATTCAATGTCCATGAAGCAAAAAAGGTTCCTTCCGATGTTCAATCTGTCAATCTTGTGAATTTGATCCAGCCCTCAACTAAAAAGGGTTTAAACTTGTCTAACAATGAATTTCTAGAGTTTGTTTTGTCACGAAAACTAGACAGGGACAAAGCCAAAGAACTTGCAAAGGAGTTCGATATAAATAATGAGGTGCTGGAGATTTTGGAGTTTATTGATGACAAGAAGCATATGTGGATTGATGATATGAAATCCAAGCCACCTACTACCAAAGCCAAATTCCTTCCACCGGTGGAACAAGCACACGATTCGGGATCAAAAACTCCACCAGACCCTTTAAAGAATATACATATCGAGAAGGAGAGCACCCAACTGGTCATCAACTCTAATAAACTATCAAAGAAGGAAGAGAGGAGTTGATAACCTTGCTAAATAAATACCAGAGAAGGATTGAGTGGACAATCTCCGATATTAAGGGTTTAAGTCCTTTTTGGTTTGTGCGCAAAAAGAAATCCAAAGGAAGGTTGAATGTTCCATTGAAGGAGGTGGCGAGAAGGTTGATGCGTTGGAAATGCCCACATACTTAGAATGAAGCATATTCACGGGCCAAGTCAAGCCAACGACGTAAAAAATGGATGGCTAACCGGGAGGCAACCTGGGGGTATTTTCGTCATTTTTTTGTTTTTTACATTTCATCATTTTTAATTGTTCCAAATGACTTTTTAGCTCTCATATAATTATCAATGAGTTTCCAAAAAAGAAAAAATAAATTTTGATAACCGCAGGGTGCCGAAACCGAAAAGCACGAAAACTTATAGAACCTTTGACACAACCTGTGTCGCTTTTGACCCTATTTGACACGGGGCCGTGTCCGAAAGTTGGCTAAAAAATTTTCAAGTCTGGGAATGAGACGGGGCCGTGTCGTTTTTCCTTCGTTTGACACGGGGCCGTGTTCGACGTGCTGTAACGTTAATAAAAAAACGGGTTTTGCTCATTCTTTCCCTTCACCCACTGTTTTCACTCGTTTTTCTCTCCATTTTTCTTCCCCAAAACCGATTTCACTCTTAAAACACCTTAGATTCCTCAATTCCAAGTGAAATCTTCTCCCAAGGTATGAAATTTCTTTCCCTACACTTCATCTTCTTTATATTGAAGCTCTTTGTTGGACCTCTCATGGTGGATTCGGGTTTTTCTCACAAACACTAGATCCGAAAATTGACCATCAATTGTGTTAATTTGCTTGCCTTGTTGTGTAGGATAAGCTTGGGGAGGACAAAGGAGGAATATTCACCACAAAAGTCACACATTCAAGCATAAATCCGGTATACTCCTTCCAATACTTATTTAGTTGCTTGAAATTGTTCAAAGTTTGTATCTTTGTGTGATTATTGGTTATTAGTGGACAATTTGATTTGGAATTAGTTATCTGTTACCTTTATGCATTTGAAACCCATGGCACCCAAAACTTCAAAAAAGAGAAGAGTCCCTCATAACCCAAATCATGAGGGCATTGAATTTGTGAGTGATTTTCAACAACAAAAGTTTGATGCTCTCTTTGAACGGGTGTTTAGCTCTCAAAAATTTGCGGACAAGATTGCCCTGATGCATCTACATGTTGACCAAGGTGTCCGAATTCTATTTCGAAACATCGGTTGGGAAGAGCTTCTTAATTATGGGTAACATTCCTACCGCAAGCCCACAATTGAATTCTTGTCATCCCTTGAGTATGAGGATGAAGTCCTATCCTTCCGCCTTTGCAACCAAAGTTATCAAATTAATGCAGACGAACTCAGTGCCTTACTCAATGCTCCAATGGATATCACCTTTCGCCCGAACTGCAAACGAATCCCAGGTTTTAGTGCATCAACCTTTTGGATTCAAATTTCCAGCGAAGATCGTTATCAATCAATAGTTTTAAAAGCGTCCCGCATCCTCCATCCAGTCCTCCGTATTGCTCAGCGTTTACACGCCTCCATTATCTTCCCGAGACATGAGTGCAACACCATAACCACATATGAGTTGAAATTGCTGTATTGCATGACTCGAAATCTTCCAATAAAGCCTCACTTGGGTGCTTTCATTTGCACAAGACTCTTCAATACAAGCCAAGCAAACTCCGGTCTAATTCAGTGTGGAGGATTGGTTGATCTTATTGCAAGTTTCGACCCAATTAGTGTCGAACTCGATTCATTTGAGCAATTTTCCTCGGACGAGACTCTATCTCTTGCTGCCTATGAGTCCATGCACATGTTCAAACTGTTGGGTTTTGAGCATTCTAACACTCCTATGGTGTACATGCAACCCTAGAAACCTTGGATCTATGTTTGACTAAGATACATGCAAATAATTATTTTTCTAAGGTTCTTATCCTAACTAGCATGGCATGGGATACTTGAATCAAATAAAACTAGTAGAATTACGTACCTTGTAGTAGTAGTTGATTGCTTGGAGTTTGAGAGTCTAGCACCAATAATGTGGATGCCTCAAATGGAAGTCACAAATCACCACAAACTTGGAAACTTGAGAGAATAGTCACAAACTTCTTGAAATCGGCCATCTTGGTTTACACACATCAACTAGTGTGATTTCAAGAACCACAACCTCCTTTATATAGTGTGGTGGATTAGGGTTACATTCATGTAAACCCTAATACGCATGTCTTTTCATTTCCATGAGATCCATGGGTTAAAGCTCCATGGAGTATCCATGGACTTTCCATGCAAGCCTAGCCCATTCCAAATAAGCATTAGCCCACACTATATAAATACAAGAGCCCATATTTAATTAGTCATACTTTTGATCTCTAAATTAATTCTAGATTAATTATAGATCAATACTAATTAAATAATATGATTTTATATTAATATATTAGAACTTATAATATATTAATAAATCATAACTTATACTATTCTCAAAAGATTATCCGTAAATTGTTCGGGTGAAGTGCAACCCAAATGGACCATTCCGGGTCGGGTCAAGTACATACCAAATATAGTTATGGACTTAGACACTATCTCCAACAGTCTCCCACTTGGATAAGTCTAATAACTATAGTTGCAAGTATGACTTCAGGAACCGATCACCAATCGTAGCTCTTAAAACTCTGTTGAACTATGAAGCGCCATTTTAGATAAGTGATCATATAATCCTCTGTTCTAGATATCAGCCGGACGAATACATGGAACATGGTCTTGCTTATTGTCCAACATTTGTTTCCTGATTTCCGATTTGTTTGACATAGAACTTAACTGAACACATCAATTTAGTTCTGACCGGGTCCGGTACATAGGTCAAAACAAAATCATCGAGGGGCCCAGATATCGCTTCTAATTCTAGAAGGAACAGATAAACTTCGACTCATATGTTTGCTCTACTACTTGTTGAATTACACACAAAAGCACGGTTTATAACATCGAGTTACCAATGCGTTTTCGTGCAATCAATGCATAACCAACTCATAGGCAACAAATCATATATCTAGGTTTGAAGACTTATATGATATTACCGTCTCACGATCACTCGAGATAAATTCAATGAAGTGATACAAGTGAGCGTGGGTTGAATCCAATACTCAGAACTTATGAGAACTCATGAGTGTTGTAGCCCCGCTTTGTCTAACATCTTAGACCTCTACAAGCCAACCCATGACAGTCTTGATTCATATCTACTTCCAACATATGACCGACTGTGGAAAGTTTGAATAATATGATATAAACCATAACATAATTATTCTGGAAGTCAAAACATGCAAAAAGAAATAATAGTAAACGATTGACAAGAGATAGCAACACTTTACTCATAAATAACAGCTTTTATTTATAATCAAATGTCAATTACATTTTACAAATTTCAAGATTATCTAACTACTAAAACAAATATCATCCTTCAGCCCTATGCTCCGAGCATGATGGAGATGCTTAGCCCGAGTCAGTCCCTTCGTGAGGGGATCTGCTGGGTTCTCATCCGATGATACCCTCTTTGCCACGAGGATTCCTTCTTCTATTCGATGTCTGATGAAGTGATATTTTCTGTCAATGTGTCTGGATCTCCCATGATCTCTTGGTGCTTTGGCTAAGGCAACCGCACTATTGCTGTCACAGAAAATCTCCATTGGCTCCTTTATAGCTGGTACAACTCCAAGGTCTCCGATGAAGTTCTTTAGCCATATAGCCTCCTTTGTTGCCTCGCTTGCTGCTATATACTCTGATTCACAAGTGGAATCAGCCACTGTCTCCTGCTTGGAACTTTTCCAAGTAATTGCCCCTCCGTTTAGAGTAAAGACCCAGCCCGACTGAGAGCAGAAATTATCCCTGTCAGTCTGAAAGCTAGCATCACTGTACCCTACAACTCTCAAGTCCTCACTGCCACCGAGGGTAAGGACCCAATCCTTAGTCCTCCGTAGGTACTTGAGGATATTCTTTACCACAGTCCAGTGTGCCTTGTCAGGGTTCCCCTGATACCTGCTAACCATGCTCAAAGCAAAGGCTACATCAGGTCGAGTACACGTCATAGCATACATGATCGATCCTACAGCTGAAGCATAAGGTATTCGACTCATTTCTGCTATCTCAGCCTCAGTACTAGGGCTTTGTGTCTTACTTAATCTGGCGTTACTCTGGATGGGTAACTCTCCTTTCTTGGAGTTATGCATGTTGAACCTTTTCAACACTTTGTCCACATAGGTGCTTTGACTAAGTCCAATTAGTCTTTTACTCCTGTTTCTCAAAATCCTTATCCCTAGGATATAGGCAGCTTCTCTAAGGTCCTTCATAGCGAAACACTTCCCAAGCCAGGACTTTACTTCCTGCAGGGTTGGGATGTCATTTCCTATGAGTAGTATGTCATCCACATACAGTACCAAAAAGCTGACTATACTCCCACTAGCCTTGATATAGACACAAGATTCATCTTCACTCCTTGAAAAGCCAAATTCTTTGACTTTCTCATCAAAGCAAAGATTCCATCTGCGAGGTGCCTGTTTTAATCCATAAATGGATTTCTCGAGCTTACACACTCTACTGGGGTACTCTGTACTGACAAAACCCTCTGGCTGAACCATGTAAACATCTTCAGCCAACTTTACATTAAGGAAAGCGGTTTTAACATCCATTTGCCATATTTCATAATCATGAAATGCAGCAATGGCTAACAGAACCCTAATAGACTTAATCTTGGCCACTGGTGAAAAGGTCTCATCATAATCAACTCCCGGAGTTTGAGAATAACCCTTTGCAACCAGTCGTGCCTTATAAGTGTGTACATTACCATCCATGTCGGTCTTCTTCTTGAAGATCCATTTGCACCCAACTATCTTACGATCAGGTACATTGTCAACCAAGTTCCAAACTTGATTGTCATACATGGACTGTATCTCGCTATCCATAGCCTCTTTCCATTTAGCAGCCTCAGGGCCTGCCATGGCTTCCGTGTAGCTGTTAGGCTCATCCAGATTTACCAGTGTGTTATCACTGATAAGTGTCTCACCTTCTGCAGTAATATGAAAACCATAATAATGCTCAGGTGCATTCCTAACTCTGGTGGAACGCCTCAGAGGTATAGATTCTTCAGTCGGCTCAACAGGAGTTTCCTCCTCAAGTTGAGGGCTAGGGTTTGAGGTTCCTTCACCACTTGACTCTTGAATTTCCTCAAGGTCAATTTGCCTCCCACTGTCTCCTTGGCTCATGAATTCTCTCTCTCGAAAGAATCCTTTCCTTGCTACAAAGACCACATTATTACTGGGTCTGTAGAAGATGTAACCAAAGGATTTCTGTGGGTAGCTGATGAAAATACACCTTTCACTTCGGGGTTCGAACTTATCGTGAGTCTCGCGTCTCATGAAAGCCTCGCAACCCCAAATCTTGATGTGGTCTAGATTGGGAACTTTTCCAGTCCACACCTCGTGAGGTGTTTTGGCAACCTTCTTTGTAGGGACTAGATTAAGGATATGGGCAGCAGTCTCTAAGGCATACCCCCAAAATGAGATTGGTAGCGAAGCTCGACTAATCATGGAACGAACCATGTCCAACAAGGTCCGATTACGCCTCTCAGCTACACCATTCAACTGTGGTGTCCTAGGAGGTGTCAATTGTGAGACAATCCCACATTCCTTAAGATGGTCAAGGAACTCAGTACTAAGATACTCACCACCACGATCGGATCGAAGCATCTTAATGTTCCTTCCTAACTGATTCTCCACTTCTTGCTTAAACTCTTTGAATTTCTCAAAGGTTTCTGACTTATGCTTGATTAGGTAGACATATCCATATCTACTAAAATCATCAGTAAAAGTCACATAGAACCGATTAGCATCTCTTGTGGTGGTTCTGAAGGGTCCACACACATCCGTGTGTATGAGGTCCAACAAACCTTCACCCCTAGCACAAGTGCCAGTAAAAGGTGACTTTGTCATTTTACCAAGCAAACAAGATTCACAACTATCATATGACTTTAGGTCAAATGACTCCAAGACTCCATCCTTTTGGAGTTGGCATATGCGTTTCTTGCTTACATGTCCAAGACGACAATGCCATAAGGATGATTTATCTAAGCTAGTGGAAGAGTTAATACACAATACATTATTTCCTAGATTATCTACAACAGATACAGTTTCATACACGCAATCACAAGGTAATGCTTTAAAATAAAGAACATTATTAAAGAAAGCATCAATACTACCATTATTATTATCAAAATAAAAGGTGAAACCTTGTTTATACAATGCATGAAAGGAAATAACATTTCTTGCCATTTCTGGCGAATAATAACATTTATTCAAATCTAATGTAAACCCACTATTTAGCACTAAGGAATAAACTCCTATCTTGGTGACAGGTGAAGCTTTCCTGTTTCCCATGATCAAGTTTATCTTTCCCTGCTCCACATTCTCACTTTTTTTTAGTCCCTGCAAATCACAACATATGTGAATACCACAACCTGTATCAAGGACCCAAGACTTAGAATGAGGTGAGTTATTAGACAATATAGTGTATATACCTGCATGGTTGGGTTTTACTTTCCCATCCTTCAAATCTTGCTGGTACGTTGGGCAGTTTTGCTTCCAGTGTGACTTTTCATGGCAATAGAAGCATTCAGCCTCATTAGGGTTAGCAGAAGGAGTGACAAAACCTTTCTTGGTTTTGCTTGAAGAGGATCCTTCAAGGATCTTACCCTTGGTACCCTTAGAAGGGTTCTTTCTCTTCTTCCCTTTGCCATGCCCGATTGCCAAGACATTGGCCACAGTTGGAGTAGGAGTAGGAGTAGTAACAACCGACTTACCCTTTAGACCACTTTCAGCGGTCTTCAAGAGTCCTTGAAGTTTGTTGAGGGTGACTTCTTCCTTGTTCATGTGATATGTCATGCGGAATTGATCATAACACTATGGCAAGGAGTGAAAAATGATGTCTATTGCTAACTCCTCAGGGAAGTTCACATTCAGCTTCAGTAAACGGTCCACATACCTTTGCATTTTCTGCATGTGGCCCGTGATGGGTTCACCATCCTTCATTCGGGTTGTTATCATGGAGGAGATTATTTCATATCGCTCTTGACGAGCACTTTGATGGTAGCGGTCCATCAAGTCCTGGTGCATCTCAAAAGGATAATAGTCCTCATAGGACTTTTGGAGCTCGGCTGTCATGGTGGCCATCATGATGCATGCCACTTTTGTAGCATCTCTTTCATGTACCTCATATTCAGCAAGATCTTCAGGAGTAGCAGTTGGCTCGGGTACCTTCAGCTCCTTGTCGAGAACATATTCTTTGTTCTCATACCGAGTGACCATCCTGATGTTTCTGGTCCAATCTGTAAAGTTGGACCCATCAAAGATGACTCTCCCACAAAGATTCATGAGAGAGAAGGAGCTAGTAGGGTTTGAGCCAGAAGCATTGTTATTGGAAGACATCTGAAAAGAAGAGAGAATAGATTAGATTAGATATAGAGATAGTCCTTAACAAAACACCCAAATGTAATATTAAGGCTAGGACCCATCACAATATTTTATAACTTAGAAGAGGGATGCCGTAATCTAAGCTATAAGATATTTGAAGGTAGGTGAATGACGATTCACCAATTTCCACCATGAAAAACGAAATATTTAATTAGGTTTTAATTGGTTTAGAAACTCCTAGATTCTTTGAGATTCATTGAACTTTCTTCAATGGCATGTTTCAATCTCGAGTGTGCCCTTCAAGTTTTGTGACTGGGATGCCGAGGATCACAAAACAAGGTGTGAAGTAACCATGCAAATTACTTGGTACCCTTAATGTATTACCCCTCAATCGATGTGCCGGTTAACCACACACGCTCCATCGATACTATGATAAACATTAAGTCACCCTTTACCTACCTTGTTAAGTTCAAGTTAGTGTGCCGGTTAACCACACACGCTCCACTAACGACTTAAACAAAGTGTAAAGTGTAATTTCATGGATTAGCACCTTATTCACATTTTCCTAAAATAACTAAGATTGGGAATTCAATAAAGTTTAGTTACTTTAGTATTATCATTATACTTTTAATGAGAATTTATAAGTCCTTGTCCTACCCGTTCGGCTAACGACCCTCCACCGATCAAGGAAGCGGTGGGTGAGAGTGGACACCCATTAAGTTGCCATTTTATAGGCAACAACCTTATACCCCCCTTATAGACCGGCTTCGTGAATGAGGCGTACTAGCGGTAAGACGACTTGATCTTATACATATATAAATATTATTAAACTTATAATATTATAAAGTATAAGGGTTGAATTTTAACTTTTAAAATTCTAGGGGTTGGAACTAAAGTTTTTAATATGACTTTACATGTTCCAAAACTTGAGGGCAAATTTTGTAAACTTTCAAAACTTTTCATTTCTCATAACTTATGAGTTAATGGTTATTAAAAATGAAGACTCTTCATTTTTTGTAACCTATGTGTTCTTTTAATGGTTATTTATAAATGTGACTTTTGGTTATCCATAACTTAAGAACTAGTTATGGACTCCATTAAAACACATAAAGATCAAGAATTAATCTAATCAATTATTAGCACATAATTTCTATGATCTTCTAAACTCATATGTTTATGAGTGTTCATATCAAAAATTTCAAGAATCGTAAGTACATATACAAAACTTGAAATTTTGATACGAGCTTTTGAACAAAACTTCGATTTTTCAAGTTTTTTTTTTTTTGCATCAAGTATCAAATAAACAAACCAGGCTCTGATACCACTGATGGGTTTTGAGCATTCTAACATCCTATGGTGTACATGCAACCCTAGAAACCTTGGATCTATGTTTGACTAAGATACATGCAAATAATTATTTTTCCAAGGTTCTTATCCTAACTAGCATGGCATGGGATACTTGAATCAAATAAAACTAGTAGAATTACTTACCTTGTAGTAGTAGTTGATTGCTTGGAGTTTGAGAGCCTAGCACCAATAATGTGGATGCCTCAAATGGAAGTCACAAATCACCACAAACTTGGAAACTTGAGAGAATAGTCACAAACTTCTTGAAATCGGCCCTCTTGGTTTACACACATCAACTAGTGTTATTTCAAGAACCAAAGCCTCCTTTATATAGTGTGGTGGATTAGGGTTACATCCATGTAAACCCTAATACCCATGTCTTTTCATTTCCATGAGATCCATGGGTTAAAGCTCCATGGAGTATCCATGGACTTTCCATGCAAGCCTAGCCCATTCCAAATAAGCATTAGCCCACACTATATAAATACAAGAGCCCATATTTAATTAGTCATACTTTTGATCTCTAAATTAATTATAGATCAACACTAATTAAATAATATGATTTTATATTAATATATTAGAACTTATAATATATTAATAAATCATAACTTATACTATTCTCAAAAGATTATCCGTAAATTGTTCGGGTGAAGTGCAACCCAAATGGACCATGCCGGGTCGGGTCAAGTACATATCAAATATAGTTATGGACTTAGACACTATCTCCAACACAAACAACAGGAACTTGGGTTTCATTGGACCATTAATCCTGATACATCATCCACCCTCCTCATTAATAGCACATCCACCCATTATCTTGAACTCTCCATTTCAACCGAAAACACTGATTGGACCTTATCGACATTTATGGAGAACGCGGAGGAAGATTTGGAGCCGAATTCGAGTGAAGAAGAGGATGAAAATGAAGGAGACGACCCTATTCACAACGATCCATCTCATGCGGGGCATATTGGGTCATCTAGTGGGGCAGGTTCCTCTGATTATCCACCCTACCACCAGATGTATATGGATCACTTTTCTGATCTTCATCGTGATTACTCTAGCCTACATACCACCGTTCAGTCTGTGGTCACGCGTGTTGATTCCCTCACTACTGACTTTCAAGGGTTAAACAAGCGTTTTGGGGAATTCGCCACAGAATATCATACTGACAGAGAGAGGCGTGGCAAACACATAGAAGACATATTTGGGGCTTTTAATGAGGTGAGCCATTGGACCGCTCATTACCCCGTATACCAGCCGCCTCCTCACGAGTAGATCATCCCGCCCCTCTCCAAGCATCGAGGACGATGCTTATTTTAAGCTTTGGGAGGGGTATGAGGTATTACATGTTTCATGGTTTTACTAAAAAAATAAAATAATAATAAATAAATAAAATATTATTCTATTTTTGTTTTGATCCAATTCCAAGCAACCAAATCTTCTTAAAATAGATGAGTTGGTAAGTGAGTCATATGCCTTAAGATTAAACTTGCTCATTTTCATTAAAACCTTAAAGCTGTCCAATCACACACGAGCACAGCTCCCGAAGCTATTCGTGCAAAACAAAAAATGAAAAAGTTTTCAACACCGGAACATAACGACAGGTATGAGTCAACCTTTGGGACATGTGACTGGTCTTATGAGTAGTAAGTGCTCAATTGAACCCAAATGCCAAATTCAAGAAATCATAAAAAGAATTTAAAAAAAAGGCAGTGACCCGAGCCTCCCAGCACTCTAAAAGTCCTTTCTGCTTATTCCCTTTTATATACCTTGCTTGGGGACATAGTTTCCAAATATACTTATGGGTTCTTGCGTGTTAACATTAGTCCCCCGAAAAATTTCTTAGAAGCCTCTCACGGTAATAGACCGTGAGATGTCCCATAATAGAAAAGTCAAGGACGAAAATATAAAGAAATAAGCCTAGCAAATAAATTGATAAGAGTATTATGTGTTGTCTTAGCCTTTGTAAATTAATATATATATATATATATATATATATATATATATATATATATATATATATATATATATATATATATATATATAAAGTTAATCTGTGACCTTTGGGATTCGAATAAGTAAACTCCGAGGGGTGTTCCGCACCTAGTCACCTAAAGCTGAATTGTTTGGGACTGATTGGGTTGAAAGTTCGCTACACGGATTCCATAGAAAGTCATGAACTTAATAATAACAAAAAATATAGATATGTATAGGTATCCAAATAAAGCTAATCTATGGCCTTTGAGGTTCGGGTAAGTAAACCCGAGGGATCTCTTTAAATCTAGCCCACTAAGGTCACCTGGTCTGGATGTGTTGGTTGGAAGCCCGTTACATGGATTTTAAAGCAAGACATGAGCTTTATTTGTAGGAAAATATAATTAGATAGTTTGTATATATTTATGTTTATAGTTTAATTGAATAATATGTTTAGGAAAAATGCTTGGCTGCCAAAAGATTCCTTTGGACTTGGACTTGAACTTATGACAATGGGACTGACTGTAACTACTTTGACTGGTGTAAGTGGTTTGAATTTGTAACCAATCTGGGTAAATTTTAGAGAATTTTTAGAAAATATTTTTTTTTAAAAAAAGATTGTTGTTAATCAACAAATAGTTGGAATCGGTCATTGTCATATTTTGTATCATAAAGATGGTTGAGCATATTTTTTTTCATCACATGTATTTCCACGAGAGTAAGACCATAATTTGTTCCATGTGCTGATTCAATACTAGTAAAAGTGAATAAGTGTTGTAATCTTCGATTCTGTTGAGTTGTATTAGGGAGTGGCTAAAAGTATTGTTTTTAATGAATATGTGTTTGTGAGGCCAAAACCAAGTTAGTTCAAGGCATGACAGGTACATTCTCGACTATGTGGTAAAAGCAAGGCCAATTGGGTTAGATCATTTTTTTTGTTTTGTTATGTTTGTTTGATTCATTGCATTGTACTCCAAAATTAGGATCTAGATTTTTATCTTCTTTTCTTTTCTTTTCTCCAGTTTATGTATTTCTTTTGTTCTTTCTTGAGGACAAAAAATGTCTAAGCTTGGGGAGATTTGTTAGGTGCATTTTATGCACCATTGAAGCATGTTTAATTCACTCTTTTTTCATTTCAATTTAGTAATAATCCATGCATTTTACTTGGTTTTGGGACAAAACTTGGCACAATTTATTTCCACACTTTTTATGCCATTTCAGGTGGTTCTAGAGGTTGGCGATGAATCGGGATGGTGAAAAAAGGCCGGGAGCAAAGATGCGGATTTTTCAGAGCAAAATTGAAGAAAACAAGAATTTATCATAAAAGAGTTGACATGGGTCGTGTCTCTTTTTGACACGAGGCGTGTCAAATGGTTTATCAACGAAAAGTGGTTGCGAATGAGAAAACTTTCCAACTTTTTGAATGACACGGGGCCGTGTCATTTCTTTACAATTTGACATGGGGCCGTGTCTATCGTATAAATTCCGGGACAGTTTTCTTTTATGATCGAATTTCAGGATTTTGAGACATGACACAGACTCTCATTCACTCCAGACGACCAAGGACGACTCTTAGAAGAAGTTTTTAGTTTGTAGCTTGAAGAAGATCATTTGGAAACATTTTAATTTCATCTTTGTAAGCACTTTAGCACTTTAATTTCCTTTCTAGACTTGTTAATATTGTTCTAGTCATGTGTGGCTAGAACCCTAGATTCTCCAACTTCATGTTTTGACTTCTTAGTTGTGATTTCAATCATATGACCTGATGTTTTCTTTTAATTTCTATATAGTGAATTTGATTTTGCTTTAATCATATGTTTGATTCTAATTGGGATTCTTATTGGCCATTTGTATTAGGGTTAGGTCATTCAAGTTATCCAATTGCAAAATCCATAATTGTTTTGTGAATTGGACTAATTAACAAGCACTAAACTGATTTCCATTGAATGACTTTAGTGTAAATCTTATTCACACATTCTTACACTCCCGAGATTGTGAGGAGTATTAGGTGTTGTTGGGAACATTCACATAAAGTCTAATGCAATATTTTAATCGAATTCTAAGAGCTTGTTTAGATTAGGTTAGTAAGGTTAGGGTTAATCAAAGAGTTTGTTTTGGTTAATTAATGTGGTGAATGGGAAGTGTTAGAGCTTGTTAACACTTTCAAGTACCAACTTAGATAGAATTGAGAAACTATCTAATCATCTTTGAATCACATTGCTAAGTTGTCATACATAAAGTTGGAGTCCTTACAATTTCTGAATTTAATCCATTCATTTAGCTGATTCTTGTGTCTTTAATTGTTTGTTTTAATCATCGCATTCAAAACCCCCCTCTTTATTGTTGATGACCAAAGTACCTTGCGCAAAGACGTATAGGCTGATTGTCCCGTGTCTCTGTGGATCGACCCTACTTGCTTTGTACTACCTTTTAGTGCAATATAGTAGTGTTCTTTTCGAGTATATCGTACCCATTTATTTGTTGGGTTTGACACGCCTAACAGATACACTTAAAGTATAAAGACCAAAAAGAAACTTAAACAACGAAAAATAAAGAACATATATTAAAAGACACAGAGAGTTCTCTAAATTGTTTCTTTCACCAAGAAAGAGGTTTCGTTCTCACAAACAAGTTGGTTGTCACAAAGACGATTACGCCACCAAGCCGTGTTCACAACATTAGGGTTTTTTCTAATGTTGTATATATAATAATCTATACATATCAATCCCATGATTAGAGGGATTGTATCTAATATATACTAAGAACCGATCTTATCATAAAGATACTGGATCTGTGATCTATTCTATAGTTATCTATATCATTATCTAATGTACAAAAGATTACATAGAATAACTACGCTATACCCTGACGCTGATAAGCTTGATGCACTGGCATTATCGATGTAGTTGATGTTGGATAAGGTGTCTAAGTCCATAACTTATTTGGTATATACTTGACCCGACCCGGCATGGTCCATTTGGGTTGCACTTCACCCAAACTGTTTATGGATAATTTTATGAGAATTGTATACTTACGATTTATTAATATATTATAAGTTATAATACATTAATATAAAGTCATGTTATTTAATTAGTTTTAATCTTGAATTAATTATGAATTGATTTAGTGATTAAAAGGAAGACTAATTAAATCATGGGCTATTGTATTTATATGGTGTGGGCTAATGCTCATTTGTTAATGGGCTAAGCTTATATGGAAGTCCATGGATGATCCATGGAGCTTTTAACCCATGGATCCTTGGAAGAGGAAAAGACATGGGTTATTAGGGTTTCACCCTAACCATGCACACTATATAAACAAGCTCATGTTGCATGAAATACTGCCCTAGTGTGTGTGCAATAATGGTGGCCGATTTCTAAGTGTTAGTATACTCTCTCATACATTTTCCAAGTTTGTGGTGATTTGTGATTTCCATTTGAGGCATTCACATTATTGGTGCTTGGCTCTCAAACTCCAAGGAATCAACAATCAACAAAAGGTATGTAATTCATCTAGTCCTTTTATGTTTAAAAGTACCCCATGCCATGCTAGATAGGTTATAAACCTTGGAAAATAATATTTTGCATGTACCTTAGACAAACATAGATCCAAGGTGTATTAGGGTTGCATGTACACTTAGGAAGTGTTAGAATGCTCAAAACCCAACAGTTGACACTGACGCTGACAGATAGTGTTAAAGTGTTTAACTCATCAGATCATAAGGTGTGACCTTACAATCTCCCTTATCTGATGATGTCAAAACTAATCCTCAATGAATTATTTATCTCGTGCTCCCCCCTTGAGAATGAATGCTTAACTCTTCAGCTTTAATGAATGCCCCCCCTGAGAATAAAAGTGACTTCCCATCTTTTATTTTTCAAGCAGTTGAGGCAACAGATCTGACTTGATTATGAAGAAAACCGGATGAACGAAGAATTATAAGCTGAGGATGAAAATATCAGTAATAAGCTTAACTCCCCCTTAAATTTAGCTCGGTTCCCTTTAACTCCAGGTTGAATATCTAGTTCTTCCACTTTTTGACATCAACATGAGAACAAAACTGATGAAGAGTATCAGTGATGTAACTTTGTAGTGTAGCATAGGATTGTGATGTCTTCTGATTATGTGGGTTTTAAACTATCAGTCATCGATATAGTATTGTGAGATCTCATCAACGTGTGACATCACACGCTGAATCATAAATCTCTTTTATTAGAGGGAAAATGGCAAGGGTGGATAGGTTCATGTAATATATCACATACAATGATATACCCATCGACACAGATTTGTCAAGCTCTCATCAGCGTTTAGTACACTACGTTGAATCATAAAGTTTTATGAAGAAGATAAATGATATACCCATCCATAAACAGTTTGGGTTGCACTTCACCCAAACTGTTTATGGATAATTTTATGAGAATTGTATACTTACGATTTTTTTAATATATTATAAGTTATAATATATTAATATAAAGTCATGTTATTTAATTAGTTTTAATCTTGAATTAATTATGAATTGATTTAGTGATTAAAAGGAAGACTAATTAAATCATGGGCTATTGTATTTATATGGTGTGGGCTAATGCTCATTTGTTAATGGGCTAAGCTTATATGGAAGTCCATGGATGATCCATGGAGCTTTTAACCCATGGATCCTTGGAAGAGGAAAAGACATGGGTTATTAGGGTTTCACCCTAACCATGCACACTATATAAACAAGCTCATGTTGCATGAAATACTGCCCTAGTGTGTGTGTAATAGTGGTGGCCGATTTCTAAGTGTTAGTATACTCTCTCATACATTTTCCAAGTTTGTGGTGATTTGTGATTTCCATTTGAGGCATTCACATTATTGGTGCTTGGCTCTCAAACTCCAAGGAATCAACAATCAACAAAAGGTATGTAATTCATCTAGTCCTTTTATGTTTAAAAGTACCCCATGCCATGCTAGATAGGTTATAAACCTTGGAAAATAATATTTTGCATGTACCTTAGACAAACATAGATCCAAGGTGTATTAGGGTTGCATGTACACTTAGGAAGTGTTAGAATGCTCAAAACCCAACAGTTGACACTGACGCTGACAGATAGTGTTAAAGTGTTTAACTCATCAGATCATAAGGTGTGACCTTACAATCTCCCTTATCTGATGATGTCAAAACTAATCCTCAATGAATTATTTATCTCGTGCTCCCCCCTTGAGAATGAATGCTTAACTCTTCAGCTTTAATGAATGCCCCCCGTGAGAATAAAAGTGACTTCCCATCTTTTATTTTTCAAGCAGTTGAGGCAACAGATCTGACTTGATTATGAAGAAAACCGGATGAACGAAGAATTATAAGCTGAGGATGAAAATATCAGTAATAAGCTTAACTCCCCCTTAAATTTAGCTCGGTTCCCTTTAACTCCAGGTTGAATATCTAGTTCTTCCACTTTTTGACATCAACATGAGAACAAAACTGATGAAGAGTATCAGTGATGTAACTTTGTAGTGTAGCATAGGATTGTGATGTCTTCTGATTATGTGGGTTTTAAACTATCAGTCATCGATATAGTATTGTGAGATCTCATCAACGTGTGACATCACACGCTGAATCATAAATCTCTTTTATTAGAGGGAAAATGGCAAGGGTGGATAGGTTCATGTAATATATCACATACAATGATATACCCATCGACACAGATTTGTCAAGCTCTCATCAGCGTTTAGTACACTACGTTGAATCATAAAGTTTTATGAAGAAGATAAATGATATACCCATCCATAAACAGTTTGGGTTGCACTTCACCCAAACTGTTTATGGATAATTTTATGAGAATTGTATACTTACGATTTATTAATATATTATAAGTTATAATATATTAATATAAAGTCATGTTATTTAATTAGTTTTAATCTTGAATTAATTATGAATTGATTTAGTGATTAAAAGGAAGACTAATTAAATCATGGGCTATTGTATTTATATGGTGTGGGCTAATGCTCATTTGTTAATGGGCTAAGCTTATATGGAAGTCCATGGATGATCCTTGGAAGAGGAAAAGACATGGGTTATTAGGGTTTCACCCTAACCATGCACACTATATAAACAAGCTCATGTTGCATGAAATACTGCCCTAGTGTGTGTGTAATAGTGGTGGCCGATTTCTAAGTGTTAGTATACTCTCTCATACATTTTCCAAGTTTGTGGTGATTTGTGATTTCCATTTGAGGCATTCACATTATTGGTGCTTGGCTCTCAAACTCCAAGGAATCAACAATCAACAAAAGGTATGTAATTCATCTAGTCCTTTTATGTTTAAAAGTACCCCATGCCATGCTAGATAGGTTATAAACCTTGGAAAATAATATTTTGCATGTACCTTAGACAAACATAGATCCAAGGTGTATTAGGGTTGCATGTACACTTAGGAAGTGTTAGAATGCTCAAAACCCAACAATTGACACTGACGCTGACAGATAGTGTTAAAGTGTTTAACTCATCAGATCATAAGGTGTGACCTTACAATCTCCCTTATCTGATGATGTCAAAACTAATCCTCAATGAATTATTTATCTCGTGCTCCCCCCTTGAGAATGAATGCTTAACTCTTCAGCTTTAATGAATGCCCCCCGTGAGAATAAAAGTGACTTCCCATCTTTTATTTTTCAAGCAGTTGAGGCAACAGATCTGACTTGATTATGAAGAAAACCGGATGAACGAAGAATTATAAGCTGAGGATGAAAATATCAGTAATAAGCTTAACTCCCCCTTAAATTTAGCTCGGTTCCCTTTAACTCCAGGTTGAATATCTAGTTCTTCCACTTTTTGACATCAACATGAGAACAAAACTGATGAAGAGTATCAGTGATGTAACTTTGTAGTGTAGCATAGGATTGTGATGTCTTCTGATTATGTGGGTTTTAAACTATCAGTCATCGATATAGTATTGTGAGATCTCATCAACGTGTGACATCACACGCTGAATCATAAATCTCTTTTATTAGAGGGAAAATGGCAAGGGTGGATAGGTTCATGTAATATATCACATACAATGATATACCCATCGACACAGATTTGTCAAGCTCTCATCAGCGTTTAGTACACTACGTTGAATCATAAAGTTTTATGAAGAAGATAAAGGAGAGAATGGATTGTTTCAATCATGCTGAGGTGAAATCAGCGTGAATCACTAACAGTTTAACTCATCAACAAGAAGTGGTTCAAGCTTTCGTATCATAGAGTAAGTTGCAATCTAGAATCAAAGATTCACCGTTAATTCATAATGTTACCATGTCATACCTCAAACTCGGAGGTCAGGCACATGAATAACCCTTTGTCATTTAAGGACAAGACAAGTATCTCTTACGTTGATGACTATGCAATCAATGTAAGCCATTGGGTTTTGCTCAATGTTTCAGCAGAACATAAGACTTGATGCATACGACAAGCATGCTTCCAGGGACAGGGTCAGGTAAAGATGATTAATTTAAAAATAAACACCCTAGCCTTTCTATCAATAACTTTTTATTTGGACCATATAATCTCATTTAGAGAGTTTACACAATGCTAGACAATCAGCGTGAGAGGGTGACTCACCGTTCTCAACAGATGGTCTCGCTGATGAGAAACTTACAGAGATTTTGTCACATAAAGCAACACGCTTCTAGGGACGATGATGTGTCAAAAGTTGCATACTAGGCTTAAATTTTCCACCGTCGGATTCCTTCACAAAATGGTACAAAAGAATAAACAATATAAGAATACAAACAAAAGAATTAGTCAAACAAGAAAATAATTTAAACAAGGAAATATGTGTAGATTTTTCAAAAAAGGAGATTAAGATTTGTTCCATAAAATCTATTGAATTGAATGGTCATTAATGCAATTCCATTGTCTGAGATATCTACCCCTTGAATTTTTAGCTATAAAAGAGAACACAAGCAAAGATAAACTCATCAGTAAATATCTTAATATGAATCAAGAGTGATGAGGCCATTTATAATTGAAGTGTTTCAGATGCTTTCCAAGTTTCATGTTCATCAGGGGCAAGAAAAGAGCAAGAAGCAGTCTTTGTAACCTACGAGTTAACTGGCTCGAATCCATAAAACCATTGTGTCTTCAAGATCAACACGAGGACATTCGAGGTTTTATCGGATTATGAGTCAGTAGATGAAAACAAGACTTACTGCTTTGATGGTTGCTCTTTGCATCCATAACAGTAAGTGAAGGAGAATAAGGATATCCTCAAGAAGAACATGACATGATGCCACTCTTTTGCTCGGCACCAAGAGCATTGAGATCTTTTAGCTAATGCAAAATCTAAAGAAAGAAGATGTAGACAAATCTTAAATAAGCCAGAAAGATGTATAAGAGAGAAAAGAATACTTGTAAATAAACAAAGCTTAAACATACTATGTAAACATCTATAAACATAATAAAAGTAGCATTTTTTGTGTTTTTATATCAAGCAAAAAAAAGAAATGTTAAATTAAAAATTAGAGAACAATTAAATCATTGAAAGCATGGCAAGATCTACAATCAATTTGTTCAAAGTCTTTTCATCCAATGCCTTAGTGAAAATATCATCCAACTGAACAGTGGATGGGATGTAGAACGACTCCCCTCTTCCCTTTTGATTTATGTCCCTGATGAAATGATGATGGATGTCGATGTGCTTGGTCTTGGAATGTTGCACTGGATTTTGTATCATTTGAATGTCGTTAGTGTTGTCACAACAGATGAGTGTCTTCGAGAAGTTTAGACCATAGTCCAAGAGTTGATTCTGAATCCATAATATCTGAGCACAACACCTTCTAGCAGCAACATATTCAACTTCAGCAGTAGAACAAGCCACTGATGTTTGTTCTTTATTGGACTAGCTTACTAATCTATTTCCAAGCATTTGAGCTCCTCCTGAAGTGATTTTTTGATCGATGCCACATCCACCATGATCGGAGTCAATATATGCCACCAGATTGAACTCGGAATCACGAGCATACCATAAACCCAAGATTTGGTGTATGTTTTAAATATTGAAAGATTCTTTTCACAGCGAGTAGATGAGATTCCTTTAGACTGGCCTGATAACGAGCACACAATATAATAGCAAACATAATGTCAGTGTAACATCCGAATTTCCAGGTATCATAATTTAAGTATTTATTTTGAGTTAAGAAGAGGGACTCGACGAGTTGACGCATAAACTCGTCGAGTAGGATTGCGACTGATGACTCGGATTAATGAATGGACTTGACGAGCTGATGAGTCGACTCGACGAGTCCGCGCTGTGGACAGAAACCCTATATCTTTGGGCCTGTGCCCTATTTAAGGGTCCTTATGGCCTTCATTGGCGGCCACACACACACTTGAGTTACTTCGAGAGTGAGTACCGAGTTATAGCCTCGAGTGGCTTATGTGTTGTATGTGGTATTTTGGGGAACTCACTAAGCATTTATGCTTACCGTGTTATGTGATATGTGTTTCAGATACTAGTGAGGATCGCGGGAAGGCGCCGGCATGATTTGTACACACTGACAGAGGATTTTGTATTTGAGATTCTAGGATATGTTTTACCGTGATAACATTTGATACACTTGAGTTTTGAGATGATTTATATGAGATATGTTATGTTTGAAAAATGAAAATTTGTTTGAAAATTTACGTCGTTACAAGTTGGTATCAGAGCCTTGGTTTGAGGGATTCGGATGCACCTTCGGGCGTATCAGAACTCAAACTGAGGATTTGAGAAAGTTTTTCATAAAAGAAACAATTTTTCTAAAAAGATTAAAAGATTTTCGAGAAAAGCAGAACGGAGCAGTGTGTACGATCAGCCAGCGCCCGAACGGTGATTTCCCAAAATAGCCTTACATTATGTGTTATGAGATATTATGTGATATGCTATGCATGCTAGAGTAGGCTAGGTATTCATATCTAGGACTAGGGTGGCCTGATTTGTGATGTCTTAGCCTAGGAGATTACTGATGCTATGAGTTACTTCGAGAGTGAGTAGGTAGCAGCGAGGAGCTTATGAGTGGTCTACTGGAGGGTAGCCTGTGTTCAGCGAGATATAGAGTACTTGTGATCTAGGATCCTAGGAGGAGGACTTGGGGTGAATACTAATGAAGTGTGGAAGGTAGTATAGGGCCCGTACTACTGGAAACACCGGATCAGTAAGCAGTCCAAGTAAGAGTCCTTAGGGTACTAAGGAACAAGTAGGGTTGAGTAGTGAGTGCGAGTATACTCGAGCGCATCTCTGATTTCTTGGTGTTGTGTTTCATAGATATCATGGTTGGGACACGCCACACACCAGAGGGCAGCGGCGTTAGCGACGAGGAGATTCATCGGATGATTCATGACGAGGTGGTCGCGGCGATCCGGGAGGCCATTCCGGAGATGTTTGGGTCTATCAAGACCACGCCGATTGAGACGTTTGATGAGAGATATGCTGCTGTTACTAAGGCGGTTGCTGCTGCAGCCACTGCAGCTGTCGCTGCCGCGAGGCCACAGGGGGGTGACTCGTTGCTGTACCAAGAGTTCAGCAACACGAAGCCACCAGAGTTTGATGGGACTCAGTATCCTATAGCCGCGATGAGATGGATCTCTGACATTGAGGGATGCTTCTACACTTGTTCTTGTCCGGAGCATCTGAGAGTACGATTCGCGCTGAACCAGCTTCGCTTGGGGGCGAAGGACTGGTGGAAGTTTGTGACGGCAGACTTCACTCCTGCAGAGATTACAGTGGTGACCTGGGAGAGGTTCACCACCATGTTCCGAGATGAGTATGTTCCCCCGGTGGAGAGGGAACGGTTGGCTCAGGAGTTCTTGTCCCTCAAGCAGGGGACGGAGTCCGTAACTGTGATCACACAGATGTTTCATGAGAGGGCGTTGTTCTACCCTGAGCACGTGTCCACTGAGCAGGCACGTATGAGCGGATATATGAGCATACTGAGGAGAGACATTCATGAGTTCGTGGCAAACTCGACGTACCGGACATTTACCGAGCTCCAGGAAAATGTCCGGAAGAGGGAGATTGAGCTAGAGACTCAGGCCAGGGAGGAGGCCGTGTCTCAGAGGAGGGATAGGCGGTCGGCACAGTCTCAGCCGGCAGCCAAGCGGGCAAAGCCTGCTGATTCGAGATCTGGAGGTCCGAGGGGCCGCACTTGCGGGAAGTGCGGCAAGAGCCAAGAGGGAGTGTACAGAGCAGGGGTGTGCTACAAGTGTGGCAAGGAGGGGCATTTCGCAAGGGATTGCCCCAAGGGGTTTGCAGTTTTCTTTCGCTGCAACCAGACTGGCCATCGGAAGGCCGAGTGCCCACATCTACTTCAGGGATCAGCACAGGGATCTACACCTGCTGCTAGAGCTACCGAGGCCCGGCCAGCGAAGGCCGAGGCACCGAAGGCTCACGGGAGAGCCTTTCAGTTGACAGCGGAGGAGGTCCGCGCAGTGCCCGATGTCGTGGCTGGTACTTTTCTTGTGAGTTATGCACCTGCTTTGGTGTTGTTTGACTCGGGTGCGAGTCGATCTTTCGTGTCATTAGCGTTTAGTCAGCACATCAGTATCCGACGAGAGGCGTTGAGTCGACCTCTGCGAGTTTCTATAGCCGATGAGCGAATGGTTTATGCTACTGATGTGATTCGAGGATGTGTACTCGAGATTTTCGGTGTTGAGTTCCCGATAGATTTGGTACCGATTACGATGAGGGATGTCTGTGTCATCGTGGGCATGGACTGGTCGAGCCGATTCGGAGCTGTTATCGACTGCGAGCGTCAGTTGGTGACCATACGAGACCCTAGTGGGGGAGTACTTACGGTGTATGGCGAGGGTACCCGATCTGGGTTAGCATTTTGCTCGACTGCCAGAGCGAGATAGAGTCTACAGCAGGGCTGTAGAGGGTTTGTAGCCTATGTAATGGATACACGAGTTGCCGCAGAGAGGCCGAGTTCTGTCGGTGAGGTACCGATAGTGCGAGAGTTTCTGGATGTTTTCCCCGAGGAGTTGTCGGGTGTGCCTCCCGAGAGGCAGGCGGACTTCCGCAATGATTTGGTTCCGGGGGCAACGCCTATTACCAAGGCACCCTATCGCCTTGCGCCACCAGAGATACATGAGTTATCCTTGCAGCTTCAGGAGCTGTTGGGGAAGGGATTCATCCGACCGAGTAGCTCGCCGTAGGGAGCGCTGATCCTTTTTGTCATGAAAAAGGATGGTTCACACCGGATGTGCATTGATTACCGGGAGTTGAACAAGTTAACGGTCAAGAACCGTTATCCATTACCGAGGATCGACGATCTGTTCGATCAGTTGCAGGGTGCATCTTGGTTTTCCAAGATAGACTTGAGGTCTGGATATCACCAGATGAGGGTGCGTGATGAGGATATCCAGAAGACGGCGTTCAGGACTCGTTATGGGCATTACGAGTTTGTGGTGATGCCTTTTGGGCTCACCAATGCACCAGCAGCGTTCATGGACCTCATGAACCGAGTATGCAGGCCGATGTTGGATCGATCGGTGATTGTGTTCATCGACGATATTCTAGTGTATTCGAGATCCAGAGAGCAACATGAGGAGCACCTGAGGGAGATCCTTGGAGTGCTGAGATCGGAGAGGCTTTATGACAAATTCTCCAAGTGTGATTTCTGGTTACGAGAGGTCTAGTTCTTGGGACATCTCGTTAATCAGAATGGGATATTGGTCGATCCGGCCAAGATTGAGGCTGTGATGAGTTGGGAGGTGCCGAGATTCCCCACTGAGATCAGGAGTTTTCTGGGGTTGGCCGGCTACTATCGGAGATTTATCAGAGATTTCTCTAAAATTGTCGTTCCCCTCACCAGATTGACCTCGTTTGGGGTCCCGAGCAGTAGACCTCGTTTGAGACTCTTCGCCAGAGATTATGCGAAGCCCCAGTGTTAGCCCTTCCGGAGGGAATGGAGGATTTCGTGGTGTATTGTGATGCGTCTATATCGGGGTTGGGTGCGGTGCTTATGCAGAAAGGGCACGTGATAGCATACGCATCGAGGCAGCTAAAGTCTCATGATACGAGGAATCCCACCCACGATTTGGAGTTGGGGACAGTGGTGTTCGCCCTCAAGATATGGCACCATTATTTGTATGGGGTTCGGTGTACCATATACACGGACCACAAGAGTTTGAAGTATCTGATGGATCAGCCCAACCTGAATATGCGCCAGAGGAGATGGTTGGATGTGGTAAAGGACTACGACTATGAGATCATGTACCACTCGGGCAAGGCTAACGTGGTAGCCGATGCTCTGAGCTGCAGAGCGGAGAGTGCCCCGATTCGAGATGTATGTATGAGGATGACGGTGATGACTCCGGTGTTGGATACCATTCGAGAGGCCCAGGCAGAGGCTGTGAGACCAGAGAACCGCAAAAGAGAGCGTGTGATTGGACAGGTATCCGAGTTTGTGACGGATAGCTGAGGGCTTATGACCTTTCATGGTCGGATTTGGGTGCCGTATACGGGCGGGGCACATAGCACTCTGATGGAGGAGGCGCATAGATCGAGATTCTCGATCCATCCCGGGGCCACTAAGATGTATTTGGACCTGAAGAGAGACTACTGGTGGCCCTGTATGAAGAGGGATGTTGCATGGGTAGTAGAGAGGTGCTTGACCTGTCGCCGGGTTAAGGCCGAGCAACAACGTCTGCATGGAAACTTGCAGCCATTAGAGGTTCCCCAGTGGAAGTGGGAACAAATTTCTATGGATTTTATCACCAAATTGCTGAGGACCGCGAGAGGTGTTGATGCAATTTGGGTGATTGTGGATCGGCTGACAGAGATATATGTGAGGGGGGTGGTGTTGCGGCATGGAGTGCCGATCTTGATTGTGTCAGACCGAGATGTACATTTCACTTCCAGGTTCTGGAAGAAGTTCCATGAGGAGTTGGGTATGAGATTGCACTTCAGTACTGCTTACCACTCACAGACGGATGGACAGAGTGAGAGGACGATACAGATGCTCGAGGACATGCTTCGAGCATGTGTTATGGACTTCGGGGGAAGTTGGGACACATACCTACCTTTGGCTGAGTTTTCTTACAATAACAGCCACCATTCGAGTATAGGTATGCCTCCCTTTGAGCTTTTATATGGGAGGAGGTGTCGAACTCCCATCTGTTGGGGAGAGGTAGGGCAGCGAGTGATGGGTAGCACTGAGATAGTGCTTAAGACGATTGAGCAGATACAACAGGTCAGACAGAGGTTGATGACATCCCAGAGCCGCCAGAAGAGTTATGCGGACAGGCGGCGATCCGAGATCGAGTTCCAGGTTGGAGATTTCGTACTCCTGAAGGTATCTCCTTGGAAAGGAGTGGTTCGATTCAGGAAGAGGGGCAAGCTGGGGCCCCGATACATTGGTCCGTTCAGGGTGACCGCGAGAGTGGGTAAGGTAGCATACCGTTTGGAGCTACCTGCGGAGTTAAGCCAGATTCATGATACCTTCCACGTATCCCAGTTGAGGAAGTGTATAGCCGATGAGACGGCAGTAGTGCCGCTAGAGGATATTCAGGTGGATGCGAGCCTGAATTACATTGAGAGGCTGATCGCGATCTTGGATCGAAAGATCAAGGTTCTGAGGAACAAGGAGGTGCCTCTGGTTCAGGTCCAGTAGCAACATCGGAGAGGGTCCGAGCTGACTTGGGAGTCGGAGACGGAGATGCAGGAGCAGCATCCGGAGTTGTTTGCAGAGTAAGACTTCGAGGGCGAAGTCTGATTCTAGTGGGGGAGAATTGTAACATCCGGATTTCCAGGTATCATAATTTAAGTATTTATTTTGAGTTAAGAAGAGGGACTCGACGAGTTTACGCATAAACTCGTCGAGTAGGATCGCGACTGATGACTCAGATTAATGAATGGACTCGACGAGCCGGTGAGTCGACTCGACGAGTCCGCGCTGTGGACAGAAACCCTAAATCTTTGGGTATGTGCCCTATTTAAGGGTCCTTTTGGCCTTCATTGGCCGCCACACACACACTTGAAAGACCCTATCGAACCATAGAGCATAGAGAGTGAGGGAAGGAGCTAATTACACCACCATAGTGCATTCTTGCAAGGAAGGAAGGGAGATTCAAGCTAGGCTGCTTAGAGGGGGCTCAGAACTTCTTCTATTTCATCAAAGGCTTCTGTTTGAGGTATGAATCCATGCCTATTTTCGTGTATAAAGGAGATCTCATGAATCTAGGGTTTCTTTACCCCTTCTTTAGTTGGAATATGGAGCATGTGGAGTCCCATTGAGGAATAGACATTAGATCTGGACCTTGAGAGCTCCAGAGAGTCCCAATCATCCAACTTTATGCAGTCCCATTGGGGTTTTGAGTCTAGGTTGTCATTTTAAGAGCTATTTCTTCAAATAGAGCTTGTTGTGTGGTGCATAGACATAAAGATTGAACCTTTACGTGACTTTTGGGTGCTAGAAGGCCAGATCTATAAGTTAGAGAAACAGATCTGACCTCAGAAGGTCAAATGAGTGTTGCCATGGAGGAAACTCGCCGAGTCCATAAGAGGACTCGACGAGTCGGATCGGGTTGCCCCGCGATTCGTGATCAGTGGTAACCCATCGAGTGAAAGTTTAACTCGACGAGTCGAGTGAGGCCTTAGGAGGATTCAGAGGATACACATGGACTCGCCGAGTCACCCGAGTGCACTCGACGAGTCTGGTCAAAGTTGGACCGTTGACTGGAGTTGACATCAGTTGACCTTGGGGGTTTGGTCAAACTGATTCATGAGATGCCGGGTAGAATGGTCTTCTATCCATTCTTTAGAGATGAGAACATGAGGAGAGTATTTATTAGAGATATTATCATTTTGATAGGCGGAGGCTAGGTCGGGGATATCGAGCACGAGAGTTTACTAGACATCGTACGAGGTGAGTCTTCTCGCTATACATTACCTAAAGTGGTATCTATGTGCAGACCGGAGGGTCTTATATGTTATGTGTATGTTTGAGCTTATGTGCATTGTGATATATGCATGATATGTGTTATATAGACCGGACCGGAGGGTCCAACGACTTACGAGGCCAGAGGGTCCTCGAGTAGACCGGACCGGAGGGTCCAACGATTTAGACCGAACCGGAGGGTCCAACGAGCTAGACCGGACTGGAGGGTCCAACGAGTTACGGGACTGGAGGGTCCCGCTGAGACACATTGACCGGAGGGTCATACCGAGTTATAGCCTCGAGTGGCTTATGTGCTGTATGTGGTATTTTGGGGAACTCACTAAGCATTTATGCTTACCGTGTTATGTGATATGTGTTTCAGGTACTAGCGAGGATCGCGGGAAGGCGCCAGCATGATTTGTACACACTGACAGAGGATTTTGTATTTGAGATTCTGGGATATATTTTACCGTGATAACATTTGATACACTTGAGTTTTGAGATGATTTATATGAGATATGTTATGTTTGAAAAATGAAAAATTGTTTGAAAATTTACGTCGTTACAGTCAGGGCGACTAGCAGTAAGATAAAGTAGAGAACCTATCATTCCTGTAAATAGAGTCACATTCACATCAACACCATTTGGATCAACACCAATAGACATTGATGAGGACATTAGAGTCTTGGCCGGCTTGCAATCAGATAATCCATACTTCTTCAACATAACTGCAATATATTTAGTTTGGAAACGAAAATATCGTCAGTTTTTTGTTTGACCTGCAAACCCAAAAAGAAATTTAGTTCACCCATCATGCTCATCTCGAACTTTCTGGACATAATCTCTGTGAATTCTGAACTAAGCTTTTCATCAGTGGATCCAAAGATAATATAGTCCACATACACTTGGGCAAGAATGATACGGGATCCTGAATTCTTTATGAATAAAGTATTTTCAATCTTTCCTCGATTGTGTCCATTTGAAAGAAGATAGCTTACCAATGTGTCATACCATGCCCTAGGTGCCAACTTTAAACCATAAACGGCTTTATCAAGTCAATACACATGGTTTGGAAATTATTCATTTTCAAACCCTAGAAGTTGCTTTAGAAAAACATCTTCTTGAAGATCACCATGTAGAAAAGTAGTCTTGACGCCCATCTGATAAACTTTGAAGTTCTTGAAGGAAGCAAAAGCAAGAAACAGGCGAATCGCTTCAAGTCTAGCAACAGGAGTGAAAGTTTCATCATAGTCCAACCCTTAAAGCTAATAGAAACCTTGAGGCACAATTCTAGATTTATTTCTTATAACAATCTCATCCTCATCCATTTTGTTTCTAAAACCCAACGAGTGCCAATTATAGTCTTCCCTTGAGGTTTTGGAACAAGAGTCCACACACGATGTCTTTGAAATTCATTCAGCTCATCCTCCATAGCCTTGATCCAATCAGCCTCTTTCAATGCATCAACGACATTTTCTGGTTCAATCATAGAGACGAAATTAACAAACATGCAGAAGTTGCTGTTGAATCTGCTGCGGGTGAGAGTTTCAGAATTTACATCTCTAATGATTTGAGATTCAGGATGATTTCGGAGAATTCTTGGATTTGAACTTTCATTTGTGTTACTTTGAGCAGAGCCATCTTGATTTGATGGTTCAGCTTCTTCAGGGATGGCAACCCGATCTTCAAAGATAGGTTGTAAACTGATTAGTTGATCAACATTTGGTACAACAGGCTCAGTGTCACTTGGTAAAAACTCAGGAACGAGATCAGATGGACTGTAAGTAAGTTCATTTAGATTTGATTAAAGATGATCAACTCGATCATGAATGAATGAGTCTTCATCAAAGTTAACATGAATTCTTTCTTCAATAATTTTCCTTGAAAAATTGAATACCCTGAAAGCCTTGGATATGATGGAGTAACCTAGAAAAACTCCTTCATCATCTTTAGCTTCAAACTTCGAACGTTGATCTCTTTGATTCAATATGTAACAAACACATCCACACACATTTTTCTGAGGAGTTCTAACAGTTGAAAAGTTCTGAGAAATTCCTGAGATTGAGCAAAAATTTTCCAAAGAGGAGTTTCTGAATTCAGTTCCATGATCACTACATAATTGCCTGACTTTGTGATCATAGAGTACTTCCAACTGCTTAATGAGGGCAATGATTTTATCAGCGACATGAGTCTTCTTTCTTAAAAAGACAACCCATGTAGACCTTGAAAATTCATCCACAATGACAAGAGTGTATTTCTTTCCATCCATTGACTTTGTCTTGAAGGAAGACTTGGTTTTCTTCCCCTTTTCACATGTTGAGCACAACTTGTCCTTGACAAACTGCACTTTAGCAATTCCTCTTACAAGCTGATTCCCTGCAATCTTCGAAATGTTCTTGCAGTTCAGATGCAATAACCTCTTGTGCCAAAACCAATTAAGATGAGATTGAGTACGAGAAAAGAAGCAATGAAGAAGAGATTTGTTAGCATAAAACATATCCAAAACATAGATGTTGTTTTGTCCATTTGCAATAAGAACATTGACATTCTTTTGATCAACAACCTTTCCTTCTCTCTTGTTAAAGAGAACTTCGTAGATAGCGTCACATAGTTGACTGATTGAAATGAGATTATGCTGAAGACCTTTCACATAAGAGACATTATTGAAAACAACGGAGTTGCACTTGATGAATCCAAATTCCTTTGTAGCTCCCTTGCCATTATCTCCACACGTAACAGTTGGACCATCTTTCTTTATAAAGTCTTCCAAAAGTAACTTGAATCCGGTCATATGTCTTGAGCATCCACTGTTAAATACCAAATCTGTTTTTTACCCTGAAACTAAGATATACAGTAAGCCCTGAAACAACAAACAAACAAAATGTACACAATATACACTGACCCATCTGCAAAGGGTCACTCAAAAAAAAATATTATAACATACATCAGGGATACAGTTCAAAGAGTTTCCCTTTTTGATCCACTTATCATTGTGAATCTTGATGTTGTCAACGTGAACGAAATTCTTTTCAAAAGTGCACTCGCTGACTTTGTGAGATGCATCACCACATCGATAACAAACTTTGACTCCATATTCCTTTAACAATTGATTTTGATTTCTTTTCAACAGCTGAATCTGAAGAACTTTGATTTTTGATTTAAAAGTTCTTGATTTAGTTCTGGAACAAGGAATGTCATCGATGGTATGCTTAGATATTACTTTGTCATGAGGCTCATGATGCATTCAAGATTCATCAGAAGTAGAAGAATTTGATTGATCTTCAGGTTCATATTTGCTAACTGAGCACTGGGGAAACATGCTAAGATTTTCGTTCACATAATAAAGTTCACCATTACATATAGGAAACTTTAGTAAAATTTTAGTAAGGAAGAACATACTCACGATGAGAAGGTTGGTGAGAAGGATCAAGAGCAGATAATTTAGAAACACATTTAGTAATGCCATTAGAATCAGTAGAGCTGTGAGTATTAATTAAAGCTTGATTTATAAAATAAGAACTCACAAATCTACACTTAAAATCTTCTTTTAAATAGTCAACTTTATAAAAGGTTTGCTTAGTCTCAACAACTTTATTTAAGGAAACAACACCTTCTATATCACCTCCAAGAATTTTCTCAAACTGATCTGGAATCTGAGCATTAATAATTCTTGCGACATTAAAGTGAGAAGATGTCCTGTTTTTTTAAAATAAGTTGACTTCTTTTAGCATGATCAACAACCTTTTCTTTTTCAGTGTGAAGAAAATTATTGGTTAGCGAGATACATGTGTTTTCCCTTTTTAATATAGAAATATATTTTTCAAGAAAAGAGAGTTTTTCCTTGAGTTTCTTTAACTCAAGACTAAGAGCAGATTTTTGCTTATTTGAGACAGATAGATCAAAGCGCAAGAGATCAATTGTGTGATCCTTTTCGATAATCAACAGAATAAAAATTTGACAATATTCTTTACCTGATACACTGAGGTATCGTAACATTCTGACTTGAGATCCTTATCATTGTGAGGAAGATCAGCATCAAGGGTTCCAATGCTATCATGTGAATCGTCAACGTGAGATTCAATTATCTTAGCCATGAGACACTTACTTTCATCGTCGGAGGATTTTTCCTTTTCAAATGCTGATGATAAAGTGATCATCATCTCTTGAGCAGTTGATCACTTTTGGACATAAACCTTCTCATAAAAACTAACATTCCTCCGCCATATCTAGTGGCTAAAGACGGTGTGGGACGATGAAGATTAATTCAACGATGTTGCAAAAAACAAATCAAAAGTGGCAAGAAAACTTCTTCTTGAAGGTGAACCCATAAACAACTATGGCTATAACTCACTGATTAGAGTTAGATATGGTGGTTAGCTTCTTTACACGACGGTATCAACCAGTGACGTGGGTTTTGTTAAAGAACTGTTGAAAAGAGACCCATTGCTTGTTTTTGGTGAAGGAGAGTATGGTGTTACTAATATATTGTATGTTGCTACACTCAGAGGAAGATGATGAAATTAGAACTTGATGTCCGCTCTGTTCTGTACCATCAAGGAAGAAGAATTTCTCCATCGTTTAGATTATTTTTCTATTTTTTGGATTATTTCTCCATCGTTTCTATTCTATGGCTGATCAAGAGCTCTATAAGCAATATATAAAGATGATCCTGAAGCTTTGCTTAAAGGTGTTGCCATGGCCGGACATGTTGGCATTCTCCGTCAACTCGGTGACTTAGTGGAGTCAATACATTTGTTAGCTTCATCTCTACTGATTTTTGGTACTCTAAAACAAGCCACACATATGGAAATCAATAAATTTTCTTTTTGCCTGCCATGTGTTTGTTGAAATGTCAAAGAGAAATGAAACATCTATGCAAGAGCAGGATCTGAAGTGAAGGCTTTAATATAGAGAACACGGGAATGGGTAGCGATGGCGACATTACGGTGGTGGTGTAGTTGGGAGGAAGTAGCTCCGACAAGGTGTGTGTGTGTGTGTGTGCGGGGGGGGGGGGGGGGGGGGTTGAGTTGCATATTTTAGTGTGTGTATGCGTGTGTGGGTTTTTATTTTTATTTTTAGTGTGTGGGTTTGTTTTCATCATATTTGTTTGCAGGTTTTACTCTGTGTGTGTATGTGTGTGTGCGTGTGTGTGTATGTGAGAGAGAGAGTGAGAGGCCCATTGTATATTTAATGATTATAAAATATTTACGAAAAATGAAAAATAAATATACTAAGTGTATAATAGTTTTTTCAGTTTTCTGATGGACAAAAAACGCAACAAAACTAGCTTAAAAGGACAACAAAGCCAAAAAAATCGATGTTTGGATTAAACCTCAGGAAAAATGCATACTACAAGGACCATTTTTGCAGTTTGGTCTATTGATAATATGCCAACAACTACGCTTGTAATTGTCATAAGAAAGTCCAAATTAAGATTCAACACAGATGCTGACAAAGGTGCGAATCATTTCGTAACTTTATTTATTTATTTTAATGGATGCCGATGAGGGAAAAAACAATCAATTAGTGAATAAAAGATAATCTATAATTTCTCGATGGAAGAATGGTTAATGAATTACAACATGTTTGGGTCAAAATAATATTCAATAAAGAAAAGTTTGGCATCTTATTTATGACCAAACTCTGAAACAAAAACAATATATCTTGTTCTGTATTTTAACGAAGGTTGTAAACAAACTATGAGACAAAATAGCAAAGCAAGAATTCATGAAAGAAATATGTTTATTCACATCCTTTCTTTAAATTTCTTTAATTGAAAGTTACATATACAAACCAAACAAATTAAGCACCTCACACCTATAGGGTTTTAGTCCCTTAATAATTTTCTTTTGAATTAAAAGAGAAAAATAAAATATGCTACTAAACACCCCATTTACAGTTTCTGTTTTAACCGAGGGGCAAAAGTAGGACAGTAAAAAATGTAACTTTTGATAGTTAAAGGTCTAATATGAAAAAAAAACATCATCAATACTTAATTTCTTCTATAGTTGGGCTGATAGTTAAAGAATGCTTAAGATCACCAATGTGTAGGGTGTGTTCACCCATTGGAACCCTTCGGATCCCAAATTGGTCCACCACACTCATGTGTTTGCAGACATGTAGGTCAAGTGCGACCCTTTGTAGCCCACCAGCCACCACATGGACCTTTTGGAAGCCCACTAATTGCTTGTTTGTGGCCCATTTCCCTTGTGGTGGGCTCGAGAACACCATCACAGTATGGGCCCCGTCTATGGTTCCTGTATTCTTAACGTCGACGTGTAGTCCCATTAGGAGGTTCGAACATTTTGTGTGGGATACACGAATTCCGTTGGTTAGGGTTGTTGTGTTGCTGTTTTCAAGGTGGATTGGTACCATAGAGACTGAAATCGATGTTGGGGCTTGAGCTATGGAATGTTGGAAAGTTGTGTAACTTAGACCATGCCCGAATGGATAGACCACAGGCCCTTTGTAAAAACGGTAGGTTCGGCCCGGGTAGTTATGGGCCGGGTCGGCCCTCATTGCCATATTTGTCATTGGCACCTTGGCCAAATACTCTTGTGGGTACCATGTCATAGGCAACTTTCCTCCTGCAAGCAATCCACGAAAAAGATATTAGTAGCCTAAAATATTTAGGCCCATTGGACATATACATAGGCTCAATGACTTGTCTAAACTCATTGGCTTTTAAGAAAATTTATATCTTTTTATTTTTATTAACCTGGATTTGTTGTTCCAAATAAAATATCGGCGATTGCAGTTCCACCTGATTGACCTGGATACCCAGCCCAAATTATAGCCAAAATCCGAGGGTCATTTTTAGCGAAAGTGATGTCTAGAGGGCCACCAGACATAAGGACAAGCACAACCGGGCCTCTTGAAGCTTTGGCAACTCTAGATATTAGCTCTTGTTGATGTCCAGGCAAGAGTACATTGACCCGATCTCTTTGTTCGGCTTCAATAGATTGATCAAGGCCCATGACCAATACCGTTGCATCAGCTCGTCGGGCAGCTCCTTCTGCGGCTCCAATAAGGTGGTTTCCTTTGCAACTCACGTCGGCACATCCTGCCTGGTGAATTGTCTTAACATATCTAGCTATACCTTGTAAGGGCATAGTATACCCGCAAGCAATTCCTAGAAATATCCAAAATAAACAATATGCTTGTTAGATTTGTTTTTAAAAATTTTATACGAATTTAATTTAATTTTTAAAATACATACCCGCATAGTTGCCTATCATGGTGACAGTGACATCTGAATTTGGACCAACAACTGCAACGGTACGATGTAGCGATGTTGACAAGGGTGGGCCTTTTCCACGGTTGTCTAGAAGGACAATCCCTTGACGGGCCGCTTCTAGCGCAAGATGGTCACTAGACCCTAAGCACACATCTGGGATTCCTAAGTTTGCGTAAGGTTGCCTAGGCCCATCAAACATGCCCAAACGCATTTGAACCACCATTGTATTGTATAAGGCCCCATCAACATCAGCCTCTTTCAATTTCCCTTGTTTTATCGCCCCTTCCGTATACACGGCCAAAAACGGGCCACAATCCAAATCAAGACCTACAATAAATAAATTCAAATAAAATGACGCACAAAGTAATATATAACATGCTATATAATTTGACTCAAAATTTGTACAAACCTGCTTTGATGCTATCAGCAGCTGCATCTTCTGGTGTTGCAGTATAGTGTTGACTGGTATACATAACTCCGACCGAATCACAGTCCGAAACGATGTATCTGTTATTTTAAGAAAACTATTAAAACTCAAATTTGAAAACGAAAATAGTGAATCATTGTTGCATAAATTAGTCGTCTAAGGCGTACCCATTGAGGCGCCAAGTCCCGCGAATCGTGTTCTTGAGGAGATTCTCATCCGCACACGTAGGCTTCCCATTAACTTGATTGTACGAACACATTACACTAGCAACTTTACCTTCTAAAACACAAGCCTTGAAGGGCACATTATATGTATCCTCCAAATCTTGTTTACTCACCTGCATAAGAAAGAATTTATACCACTTAATCTTGTACTGAAAAGACCCAAAAAAGGCGTAAAAGAGGTTGAAATTTAGTCACATAGTTATTTATTCATAAATTTTAAAGATTTACATAAAAAAATATTGTATTTTCATGGTTCTTAAATAATTGATCTATTAACAACTAATCAACTATATGTAACTTTCAATATAAATGTTTACATAAAGTTGCATTTTTTGGATGCAACATTAAAATGATGTTTTTGTATGCCACTTTTTCTATGGGGTATGAAAGAAAGCTACGTTTTTGGTTAGATGTTAAAAGGTGCATATGTTTCAACAATCGTGAGCCACTTTTTGTATAAAATAAAGGTAAGGTTTCAACGGATACAATATTTCTTAGGATATATGCTTCTTGATGTGATGGAGTGTAAAAAAGTTGCGTGATAGTATAAACTTATTATATGGTTGATTTCTTTTACCAAGAGTTTATCAAATTTGTCAATTTTGGTATCGGATGCAAGTTTTTATTCAAACATTTGAAATTAATTTAGTAAAATTATTCTGGGTTTACAATAAAGTGTTTTTTTTAAATAAAATAAGTGATAATGTTTCCTTTTATGACCAAAATATGTAATTTTGACTAAAACAATATTATTCATATTTACCAATTTATATAAATTTTTTTTCCAGTTTTCTTCTATTAATTATGCAACTGCATTTCCACCTGTTAAACTAGTTAGTGTTTAACAGTGTTTTTTGCCAAAATGAAATGCCATTGTATATTTTGCACAAAGAACTATACTATTGCATAAATTATAAAAACAAAATAAAAGGTTTTTACACATATGCATGTTTAACCCAATTAACTATATATGCCACTTATTCAACTACGTTCCAAAATTTTGCCTTGGCATGTTCATGGTGCATATTTAGCAATCTGATCCTAACTTTTATGTTGCCGTTTAAAAAAAATGCATTTTTCTTGATTTTAGATGCCAAATGATGTATCTTTTTCCTACGGTTTCTCTTTTCTATTACAAATGTAAGTACTTTAGTAATTTCTCATTTTTGCTAAATGATGTGATTTTCTTAAATGGTGTATTTATGGTAACAATTTCTCAATTTTTTGTGGCGATTTAAAAATAGCACCGTGTCATTTGGTAACTAGTTTTGGAGAAAATCATTTCATTAATTCCAATGCTTTGTTGCTACCATATAACATTCTTTGTAACCAAGTTCCAAAAAAATCCTTATATTTCGTTTTAATGTGTTAAAATCTAGTCATTTTTAGTAACCATATGACACTTTTAGTACCTTTGCATTGAAGTGAAAACGATCAACTCCATTCCAATTATCAAGATCGTATGCAGTGTAGTGCTTACAACAGGCTGCAACTTTCAATCTGTTACCCACATTGCCTTGAAGTCCTTTCACATATCTAACAGCATATCGAGCAGACAATACTGGATCCTCTCCTGGTGTTTCTTGACCCCGACCCCACCTCGGATCCCGAAATATATTCACATTTGGACTCCAAAACGTTAGCCCCGCCTTTCCTCCATTGTACATTGCCCGTGCTTCATTTGATACCACCTGAATATATTTTTTACCGAAATATTAAAAGACAAGAATCTCTAAGACTGAAATACTATATCTCTCAAACGATATAATATAGTATATTTATTTAAATTCATAGAAAACGATTTATTACAACATATATTTATGAAATTGCGTGTTTAGTTGCATACCAACATTGGCAATTTACAATTTCATATATTTTAGTGAGATTTTTGAATTTGTTATTGTTATTGTTGTTATTTCTATGATGATAAAAATCTCAAATATGCAACAACTTATACTTTATTAGTAGAGAAAGTATAATTAGTCTGTTGTTATGTCAAAGTTTGTCATTATGAATAATTGAAAAATATATAATAATAATAAAAAGAATAGGGGTCTTTTTGGAGGATGGGTAATAACTTATTATAGTAGAAAGAGACCCCACAATTAGGTTAGGGGCGAAAATAAATGGTCCAATTGGTCATGTATATGAAAAGTATGGGCTATAACTTACAAACATGCTAAAAAAATCCACTTGTTCTGAAAAGGGACATGACAGCTTGTACCACCAACATCCACAAGCTACTGTCCTGGGTTATCCATCTTTGTTTTTGTTATATTCCCATACATAAAATACTTGTATATTATGTATCAGAAGTTGTATTCTCAAAACATCAAATACAACATCGTGTTTCCTCGGTTTACTTCTTACAAAGGTCATTTTGTGGTAATATACCTATGTAAAACAACTCTTTTTCATTGGTTATGGTTTTGATTTTATCATTTGATAGTTGTTCATTACGCAATTAAATTAACTATGTTAATAAAGTAAGATGCTTTTCATATCAATGCCTCATTGAAAGCAATTTTTCTTGTTAGATGTCTCATGTCTAAACTACTTATGAATCTTATATAAGACATTAGGCTAGGGAGTTTAGCAAAGTTAAAGCCAATGCCCGATATCATATGAAAAGACAATAATACCCTTTTGATAAAACACGAAAACATATTATAGCCTACCATTGTTACATATATATAGGTTAGAAAAATGTACACTTTATTGATTATTGTTTGTTTTGTTAAGGAAAATGCATGCATGTTATTCTAATTTTGGTTATATGCACTCACGAAAATGTTTGGGCCTAGTAAAAATGAAAAAAAGGAAATGTTTGTCGCATTTATATATACAGTCAAATAAAATATAACACTACACCCCTCTATGTTTACTAGATATGTGTTAAAAGCCCCTCAATTATTGCTTTGAAGTCACATGCAAATAAAAAAGATTTTCTTTTTCTGTCAAAACAGGCACTGTTTTCTGGCAGTAGAATTTGGTTATCTTGTGAGTGAACAGTGAACCACATTAGCACGAGCACCAAAATCAAGTAAAAGTAATAATTATTTAATATGCTTGTATTCAAAGTATTAATAATTCTTATAAATTTATAAGTAGTACCAAATAAATGAATATTTTTTTAAAATACAATATGAAAAAACGATATATAATTATATAAACAAAGTATACAAAATATGGTTGTGTGGGTCCTTTTCACATTTTTATTGAGACATGGGTCTGGTGTATACGTATTGGTCCTACCGTTTTACCTATATCTTTTTTGTTCGTTTTATAGAATTATAGGTTATTCGTATCTCATGCATACAATATATATTTTAAATAAAATATATATATGTAAAGTAAGGTATTTAGTTTGATTATAATTCGAAAAATCGATCACCTCATAATTACTTGAAGATAATTATCATTATCTCCTTATTTCTCTAGCTTTATATTATTATACAGAAAATAAGAAAACAAGAAAAAGTCTAATTACCGTTCCGATTTCCTCCCACAAAGTGTCGTTAAACGTGGATGCAGTCGTGATAACTTGAGGAAACTGCGTGGCGCCATGAAACTCGGGAAGGAATTTAGTTCCAGGACCCACGTCGGAGACACCATGCAACGCCTCCGACCACCATTCATATCCCTGAATCCCCAACCGAGGAATACCGGCGGCATTATTTACCAATAATCTTACCTTCTCTTGTAAAGTCAAACGTCCTAACAAATCTTTAACCCTAACTCCAATGGGTAAGTTTATCCGACAAAACGGGTGGTCTTTAGTGACCCGATTACTGGGATCACATGCAAACGGAGTTCTTGATTCTCCAGTGGAGAGGAGAAGGAATCCGATGAGGAGGAAGAAGAAGAAGGTGGAGGGTGAAAGAATGAATTTGGTGTGAGTTATTTGGACCATCTTTGTGTGAGTTTTGGTTTGGTTTGAAGGAAGAAAATGAAGAGTGAAAAGGTATTTATAGGGTGATATTTGAAGGTGGCGTATAGATGGTGGGTTAGTTTTTGTGTTTAGGATTGGATTTACACGTCCCTTTATAACGATGTTGGCCACTAGCTGCCTTACCTCTTAACACTCTACATATTCTGTTTTCTTTTCAAACAAAAGACAATACAAACCCAGCCCATACATACATACATACATACATACAAATGTGTATGTGTGTGAAAAAGTGTATTAATTTAAGGTGCAAATTGAAAGAGAGAAAGATGAGGAGTACAGCACGCATTTGGTTAAAACGTCAATTATGGATGACAAGCGCAATAAAATGGGCAAAACTACTATGTATAAAAGATTACTTATTTACTTTAGGAAGTTAATGAATATAATTTATCTTCATATATTTATAAGATTTTACTATGTAAGTGAGGATTGAAATAACCAACTAATAAAATTGGTACATGGCGCGCACTATAAATTTAAGGCTTTATCTTGGACCATTTCCACACAATATCATTTTTTTTATATTAAAATGCTATAAAAACAGTGTAAACAACCATATATATATATATATATATATATATATATATATATATATATATATATATATATATATATATATATATATATATATATATATATATATATATATAGAGATAGATAGAGGGGTAAGTTCAATTGAGAAAATAAAAAAGTTTGAGAATGGGGGAATCGTTCTCAGCCACTCATTTATTTTTTCCGCAAAAGCCTTTGTTGTACCAGCGGAAATGGATAAGGAATACACATGTGTTTCCAACAAAACATGTTTCCTTAAACTATGCTAATCATTACCTTAATATATATACAAAAACATAGTTTTTTTTTTGTTTTTTTAATTTTTAAGAAGCTATTTATATCGAAAAATGATTTTAAATATACCAAAATTTATGATTTTTTATTCTCTACAAATAGACATCCATATTGATATACTTTTAAGATAAAATAAAAAATTTATTTTTTTTATATTTTCAGCTATCGTTATTCATAAGTGAATAAAAATGCATCAGATTTTTGCTATAGTACATTCGTTATTCACTTATAAATAAAAATATATAATTAATTTTTTTTTACAGTTTAAGTATCATTTATACTACTTATTCATATATGAATAACAAATTAACTGTAACAAAAATCTGATAAATGTTTTATTCATATATGAATATAAAATATGACGACAACTAATACACGTTTTATTCATATATAAATATAATATATGATGAAAGATGATGTAAAAAATATATTTTAAGTAAGAAAACTTTATTGCGTGTCATATTCTTATATGAACGATACTTAAACTATAAAAAAAGTTACGCATACGTTTTATTCATAAGTGAATAACGAATATACTGTAATAAAAATCTGATAGATTTTTTTTATTCACTTATGAATAACGAGAGCTGAAACTCTAAAAAAAATAAAATTTTTATTTTATCTTAAAAGTATATCAATATGGATGTCTATTTATAGAGAATAAAAAATTATGAATTTTGATATATTTAAAATAATTTTTCGATAATAATGGCTTTCTAAAAATAAAAAAAAACGAAAAAAAATATGTTTTTGTGTATATTAAAGTAATGATTAGCATAGTTTAAGGAAACATGTTTGGTTGGAAAACACATGTTTATCCGTTATCCATTTCCGACGGTACGCCTAAGTGTTTTGCGGCAAAATAAATGTGTGGCTGAGAATGATTCCCCCATTCTCAACCTTTTTTTTTCTCAATTGAACCCTCCTTTTATATATATATATATATATATATATATATATATATATATATATATATATATATATATATATATATATATATATATATATGGTGAGGTTCAATAGAGAACCATAATTAACCAAGGAACCAATCTTTTTTTCAACTTTTACAACTTATTTTTTATCAAAAAAAAAACTAAAAATACAGAAATTCATAACTTTTTATCATTTTTCCAATGATATCAAATTCGATTTTTTTTTACGTCAAATTCACAATGTGAATCTTTGAAAATTCACAACGTGAATCCGGATTCACACGGTGAATCCGAAAAATATTTTTCACATTCACAATGTTAATATATGAATTTAGATATTTTTAGATTTTTTTTTCGATAAAGAATAAACTCTAGAAATTGAAAAAAAGATTTGGTTCCTTGAAGAACCAATAATTATGGTTCTTTATTGAACTTTTCCATATATATATATATATATATATATATATATATATATATATATATATATATATATATATATATATATATATATATATATATATATATATATATGTTTTACATAAAAATATATTTTCATTTTAAATTTATGAAGATTGTTAAAAGCACCTCTCAAGTTACTAGCTTTTCACTTATTTGCTTACATCTTTTTTATATATAAACTTTATAAAATACATTATAATCAAATTAGTTATTTATATTTTATTAATCCTAGGTATTTTATTAAAATGGGGTACAACCCAAAAAATAATACGAGCTAGAGGATAATTCTCAACCACATATTTTCTTAAGGGAAAGAACGTCAAACGTTGTCTTTGGACGTGATACAATCATGCATTATGCACGTCAATGTAATACGAACTCGAATATATATGATTATATGTGACGAACGTCCAACGAACGTAATTTAAATGAGTTTTTCTCTTTTTTCGTTTTTTTTTAATTTTAATTTTATTATAAAGATAAATTCGGTTTTTTAGTTTTTTTTTTTTCGTTTCAATTTTTTTAATGTTTTAAGTAAATCTATGAAGTTAATTGTTTTTTTTTTAAGTTTTTTGAACTGAATATTAGTTTGGCATTTTGTTATTTAACAATTATAAGAGTTTCCAACCATACATTATTAAAAATTATAATATTTTTGGGTCACAATATTTATGGATAATCTATGAAGTTAATTGGTTTTTTTTTGTTAGTTTTTTGAACTAAATATTGGTTTGGCCTTTTGTTATTTAACAATTATAAGAGTTTCGAACCATACATTATTAAAAATTATAATATTTTTGGTTCACAATATTTATGGATAATATCATTTTGTATCATAAAATTTTTATCGTAATATATTCAATTTAATCAAGTTTTTGGTCATAACAAAATTTGGATCATATTTGTTGAATCATTTAATTTCGAATAACAAAAGATCGACTAAGTGGTCATTTGATAGTTACTGACTGAGCTAGTGTTGATTGAGTTAGAACTTCTGACTGAGTCCACATCTGATTGAAACCATGTTGTTTGATTATATCTCTGACTGGTTGTGATGAATGATGAAAAATGACCATATTACCCCTTGATGGAAAACTTTATATAACACCAAAAATAACAAAGAATTTTATTCTCTATTCTAGAAAAGGCAATGAACTTTGATTGAACAAACTAATAATTAACAGAATAAGCAATGAACTTTGATGATAAATACACATATGCAAAGAGAACATAATAAAAAAAAACATGAATTACTTGTTTCAATCAAATTACAAAACAATTTGGAACACCAACTTTGACTTTTAATTCAATACTTCATCATTTGAATCATCCTCGAATCCTCTCCCTGAAAAAAAAAGTTTAAAATCAATAATAAAAATCTTTGTAACAAGAATCACAACATATATTTATATAAAAAACTGCAAGACCATCTATGCATTCATAAGGTTCTCCTGCTTCAAGTTTCAATTGACACCACTTGAGAGATAGAGATTAATATATATATATATATATATATATATATATATATATATATATATATATATATATATATATATATATATATATATATATATATCATGAAATCTGTGAATGTTTAATGTGTAGGTTCAAACAACATAACATATTGCAACAGGATAAAAGATTTATTTAATCATCATACCAAATCTATATATTTCCTTACATATGATGTGATTTTGTGAATTTAAAAAGAAAAAGAATGAACTTACAAGAAGGATTCAGAACTTTGACCTTTCTTCAATCTCATTCATATACTTGTAAATATCTTTATCGGCTGGAAATTCTTATCTCTTCCATTAATGTGGCACTGGAAACAGAGAAACAATTAATAAACAAGTGTCTCAAACGATCACACTATGTATAGAAATCGATGGAGATAGTAGGCAATACAAAAAACTTACCGCATAGCAGAAAAATAGAAGCAAACGCGTTCTCCTTCTCTATCTTTCTCCCGATCGATCGATCGATCCTAAAAAAATCGATTGAAGAAATCGTCTCTCTCGTGCAAAAGTTAAAGGAAGAAAAAATCGATTAAAGAAGAAATCCCTTACCTGCAAAAATTGAAGGAAGAAGAGAGCGCCGACGGAAAGAAGTTGCAGGCTAGGAAGGGCCGATGGAGGAAAAGAGCGTTGTGTCGTTCACGATGGGGGACGTTCAAAGCTTCAAGGTGAAATGGAGAAATTTCCCAGTCAGTCTCTTTTTTACGAAGAACCGAATCAGACGATTTTAGATGACCGAGTAAGAGAATTGGACCGGGTCATATGCTTTTAGACCTTTATCAAACGAGTTGACTGGACCGAGTCAGCCAAAACGGCTACAGCTGACCCGGACCCAGTCAGTTCCATATCAAACAGGCCCTAAAGATAATAACATATTTGAATCAAAATATTTTTGGATTATAACAAGTTAATGATCATAAAATACTTAATAATCTCATTTTGGATCATATTACTTTCGACCTTAGTTTTTTAAGAATTTGTAATCTTTTAAAATAAATGTTATATCTAAAGAACTTCATTTTTGAAAATTTCATTTCAAAAGGTTCATAATATATTATATATAATAAACGTTAATAGGATTTTTTATTTGTAGAATAACAACTTTTACTTCTTATTTTTTGTAAAATCATAGATTTCTTTAAAAAAAACTTAGGTACCTTTAATATTTAATATTGTTTGACCTTTTGATGTTTAACAATTATAAAAGTTTTGAATCATAAGATATTATCATAATATATTTGGATCATAATATTTTTGGATAATATCATTTTGGATCATAATATATACAATTAAATCAAATTATTGGTGATAAGAATTTTTGGATCATTATATTTTCTGAATTAATTAATTTTGAATCATAAAAGATACGACTAATGATTATAACATAATTGGATCAAAATAGTTTTGGATTATAAAAAATTAAAAATAACAAAATATCGAATCATATATTTTTTGAATCATCTCATTTTGGATCATATTATTTTAGCATTAGTTTTTTTAAAAATGTGTAATCTTTTAAAATAAAATGTGATATCTAATCAACCATATTTTTGAAAATTTCATTTCAAAAAATTCATAATATATTATATATAACAAACTTTAGTAGGATTTTTGATTTGTAGAATGACAATTTTCACTTCATATATTTCATAAAATCTTGGATTCCTTTAAACAAAATGTAGGTACCCTTAATATTGGTTTGACCTTCTGATTTTTAACAATTACAAAAGTTTTAAATAATAAGATATTAAATATCAAAATATTTTTAGATCATAATAATCTTGGATAATATCATTTTGGATCATAAAATATTCAACTAAATGAAGTTTCTAATCATAGGAATCTTTGGATCATTATATTTTCTCGATAATTTAACTTAGAATCATAAAAGATACGAGTAAAGATCATAACATATTTGGATCAAAATATTTTTGGATTATAAAAAATTAAGGATCATAAAATAATGAATCGTATTCTAGCTCATATTATTTTCAACATTATTCAAAAAAAAAAAACTTGTAATTTTTTAAAATTAAGTGTGATTTCCAAACAACCTTATTTTTTAAAATTTCATTTCAAAAAGTTCATGATATATATATATATATATATATATATATATATATATATATATATATATATATATATATATATATATATAGGGCTAGGTTATAATGTGGATGGACAATTATTGTGCAGACGTGTGGACAATGCAATTCTATGAGAATTACTAAGAGAATACATTGTTTAGTAATGCAAATACGTTCAACCTTACAAAAATATCGTCATTTTCATGCATTCTCACTAATTCTTATTAATTTTTGTTCTCACAAATCGTTTTTCACTCATTATCATTCTGACAGAATACGATTCAATAAACATTCTGACAGAATGAGAATAATAATTAAAAGTCTATAATAACCTTATAGACGATTTAATTAGTGAGAATGTGTGATAATGACAATAGTTATGTAAGATTTAACGTATTCATATTATTAAACAACATATTTTCTTTGTCATTCTTATATAATAGCACTGTCCACACGTCCACACAATAGATGTTCATCCACATTTGAACCTAGCTATATATATATATATATATATATATATATATATATATATATATATATATATATATATATATATATATATATATATATATATATATATATATATATATACTTTAATAGGATTTTTGATTTATAGAATGACAATTTTCACTTATTATTTTTATTATAAAATCTATGAGTAGTAACCCATCTCTCTATGTTGAACTTACCATGTTACTCTTCCAGATTTTCCTAAATGCACTTGGTCTTTCAAATTTTTAGACAAAGTGCCCCATACTTTTAAAAACTAATTATTATTTTTTCACATTATATCCTAACCAACCAGTTATATAAATAAAGGGTCTAAATTTGTCCTCGCAGTTCCAACCATCTTTTCAGTTCCTATCTGATCCTATATATATATATATATATATATATATATATATATATATATATATATATATATAAGGAGGATTATTCGGAAATCAGTCGACACTTGTCAAGATTCAGAAAATATCTTATGCCACTTGTTAAGCTTTGATGACCCTTGTTAGGAAGTAATGTGGATAACACACGAAACAAAAAGCACATAAAGACACAATATTCACGTGGTTCAGTCAAGGTGACCTACGTCCACAGCTGGGAGGGGAGAATTCTTATTCACAAGGTTCTCAAAAAGATTTTACAAATACAACCATCATAAATTCGACCTACTCACTAAGGATAATAAAGACACAAAAGACCTCTAACAAATGACTAGCAGACATCCCTAGTTATAGACTATGGGTTAGATCTAAACCCCTAATGGGTCAAACCCATCAATCTATAGGCCCATGAAAGGTGTCAACCAATCACAATCCGCCTTGCAACCTCATCTAGAACCTTCGTACTTGAGATACATTACTTGAGTATCAGCCACATACATGATAGAGTCTCATCAGCTAAAATGATTTGTTATGAATGACCATGGCATATCATGATGGAGAATCCTTCATCATGCACCAAAGTGGTACAACATGCCATTTAGGGCATACACCTTGAGCATCTTCAACTTATGAGCATCCTTGGACAATCTTGATCATCCTAGTGTGCCACATCAATCCACCTAATGGCACATCATGATACATTAGTGGTGCATCATGATCATCAGTAGTGCATCCATGCTTCAATAACACATCACGAGTCGATCAATACTACAGAGTACACCAAGGCACATTAGAGTGGCACACCTTTGTACCAAGGTGGCCGGTGTGACATTTTTATACTAAAAATATTTTAGTTATAAATTTATAAAACTTTTATCTAACACGTCTTAACTAACACTCACATATGCAGTGAATATGGTCGAATATAATATAGTTGCGGTAAATAAGGGTGTCGAACTCTCGGGGAATATGTATGATTGATAACAGATTAATTTAATTGAAACAAAAGAAATAAATATGGGATTTTGTTTAATTGAAATCTTAAACATACAATTCAAACTAACAGACATAGTAAATCACTAGAATTAAAGACAATGATTTTGAAGCACTTCCACTTAAATTTCGAATCCATATTTCCTATGGTGAATATAGGATATTGTAATGAAGTATAAAGAGATTATTGAGTTGACTAGCAATTATGATCTAATTACTAATACTTGTGATTAACAAGTGACTAACTTCAATGTTCATGAGACTAGAAACCTATAACCATTTAATTATTAAAATTACTTATGAATCAATCATGAGTTTAATCATAAAGTTCATAAAATTAAACCTAGCAAAGTTGGTTAAACTAATGCTCTCTTAAATGCAAAAATTATGTATTGATATTACTTAACCTTAATATTGGTTAAATCACTAGTCCTAACAGTTTACGATCAAAAGTTATTGTGACATCCTTCAAATTTTGGTCAACAAAAGGCAACAAGGGTCAACAAAAGTCAATTGTGCGTATATTAGGTCAAAAAGGCGAAATGTGATTTTCGTAACATCCGTAATGTATTATCGAATATTATAATGCTACGTACGCTATTCTGAATTCATTATCGAATAAACGCTTGTATTGCGAACAATAAACTATGGTAACGTAGTAATTCGATAAAATACACAAATATTACCGGGAATTGGGTAATGTTCATAACACGAGGTTTACGTGTTCACAAATCCATAAACACGATTCAAACATCATATGACCTATTATTTAGTTAATATTCCGGTGGTTTTCCGGAAAAAGGTCATACATCAAGAAAAGGAAAGTTACCACGATTTGACACTCATATTTTATATAACGAATTGGAAAATAATTAAATTATAAGGTTCTAATATTATTGTTAATAATATTAAATAAGAATATTTTTGTTAGTTATTAAACCTTACAAATTTCTCTTATTACACTATACTTTTATAAAAATACAAGACTTTTATAAAAAAGGGCTAGAATTTTTTATAAAAACCATAAGAGACAAAATGTGTCACCTCTCTCCTAATATTTCCCTCTCCTCCCAACACACTCATGATCTCTACCATATTAGAATAATACTAGAACCCATGCCTTGAATATTTTATTCATAAGGCTTTACTTGATTATAATAAGCTACACAGCTTAATTCTAATTAAATAATCACACAAACATGCTTCTTCCCTTCCCCATGCATCCCACCTCACTCTCCTCCCTCCTCTATACAAATTACGACCGAAAAGGCCTTTCCTGTAACACTCTAAATTTTCAAAACAAAATTTTCATTTTTAAATCACATAAAACTCAGTATTACATTTCTCAAAACCACAATGTATCAGTTGTCAAAACACCATTCAACAAAATGACTGATAATATCCTAGAATCCTCAAATATAATCTCGAACAGGTCTATATAATCAAGCTGACGCCTTCCCGCGATCCTGAGAAGTACCTGAAACACATATAAGACAACATGGTAAGCAAGAAGCTTAGTGAGTTCCCCAAAATACCACATACACAAATAATAAGCCTCTCATAGCTATAGCTCGACATAGACCCTCTGTCATGCGTCTTAGTGAGGACCCTCTGGTCTCACGGCTCGGTGTGGACCCTCCGGTCATGTGTCTCAGTGAAGACCCTCCAGTCTCACAACTTGGGTTGGACCCTCCACTCCTGTATCTCAGTGAAGACCCTCTGGTCCCACAACTCGGTTTGGACCCTCCGGTCCTAACTCAGCAAGGCACAAAATAATATAGCATATATGACAAAGAAAAAAATGCATAATATCACATAACTCAATATAAGCACATAGGACCCTCCGGTCGATAACTCAAATAAGACCCTCTGGTCGATAATTCAAATAAGACCCTCCGATCACACAGTATTACCACTCAGGTAAGTATAGTGACAAGACTCACCTCGTAAGTAAGCAAGTAGATCTAGTACCCCACAAACAGTCTAGACTCCGCCAACATAATATAATCATTTCTAATTAACACTTAATAATCAAAACTCTAAAAAGTTAGTCTAACCCCTTTCCTCACTCTCGGAAAGGGTGAAAGAATATTTTACCCCTCCATTGTCTTCTTAACTCATGTCTTGACCAAACCCTAAAAGTCAATGGAAGTCAACGCTCGAGTCAACAGTCCACGTTGACCCAACTCGTCGAGTGCACCTATGCGACTCGTCAAGTTCCTCCTGTTCTCAGAAAATCGGGAAAACTCCAACTCAACTCGTCGAGTTGTCTCATCAACTCGTCGAGTTGTAGCGCGTCCAGACTATTGGGGAAAACCCTGACCGACTCGTCGAGTTGGCTCATCCACTCGTTGAGTCCCATAAGTCAATTTCTCATTCAGATGATTTTAAGCAGAACTAAAGCCCCAACTCTAGATCTAGCCTCCCAAGGCTGAAATACCATGTAAACCTGCAAGCTTTACGTCCATGCATGCCACCTGTGACAACCGTCAATTTTTGGCCAAGTCAAAGTCAACTAAAGTCAAAAAGTCAAACCGGTCAACTCATCTAACCCTTGTATATTAGGGTTTCCATTATGACTCTTATTGTACTACTCGCAATCTTAAAATAAAGTATCACTTAGAGTATTCACGTGTTCGGAAATTCTAAACCCTAATTAGAGTAAGTGATGAATCTACTCGATAAAACATTATTCCATACCCCCTCGAGAGCGTATAACATTCACAACAAGGCTTAACAGAGTGTAAGAAGCTTGCGTTGCGAAGCCAAACACTCAAAAAGGTCACAAAAGATTCTAAACCCTAATTAGAGTAAGTGATGAATCTACTCGATAAAACATTATTCCATACCCCCTCGAGAGCGTATAACATTCACAACAAGGCTTAACAGAGTGTAAGAAGCTTGCGTTGCGAAGCCAAACACTCAAAAAGGTCACAAAAGAAGTCTCTCCCAATCTCTTTCACTCTAACTCTCCCAAAACTCTCTAAGTAAGAGAAATCTCTCCAAGAATGTGAAATCTCTCCCAAATCTCTCCAAGTATGTGAAATCTCTCCCAAATCTCTCTGTATGAGAAATCTCTCCAAGTATGTAAAATCTCTCCCAAATATCTCTCTGAATGAGAAATCTCTCCAAGTATGTGAAATGTCTCCCAAATCTCTCTCTATATGAGAAATCTCTCCAAGAATGTCAAATCTCTCCCAAATCTCTCCAAGTATGTGAAATCTCTCCCAAATATCTCTCTGAATGAGAAATCTCTCCAAGTATGTGAAATCTCTCCCAAATATCTCTCTGAATGAGAAATCTCTCCAAGTATGTGAAATCTCTCCCAAATCTCTCCAAGTATGTCAAATCTCTCCAAGTATGTCAAATCTCTCCCAAATCTCTCTCGAAATCTCTCTCAACTTCTTATAATCACTCGGGGCATCCCGACCCTCGATTTAGTCGAAAACTGCTAAAAAACGGAAGTCTACGCGAAAAACAGCCCTAAGGAGCCGAAACCCCTCTTAGGAGCCGAACCTCCTGAGAACCGAAACCCTCTCAGCCGAAATGGACCGAGGGCTCTGTCTATTTCGATCCCCTGATCATGTTGAACCGAGCCTTCTCATAGAACCGAAAGGCAACAGCCGAGACCGAACCTCGCAGATAGCCACCGAGACCGAGCCTCGCCTTCTGTTCCTTCTCCTCGCACTCTCGGTTCCCTCTTCGCACCTTCGGTTCCTCTTCCCCTTCTCTCGGTTCCTCTCCAGCGACCGAACCCTCCTCTCGGCTCCCACCTACTTTCGGTTCGAAGCATCAGGAACCGAACCTCCGGCCCAGACTTCGGATTTTCGCCTGTTTTTCCCGGTTTTTGACCATTTTCACGTATTAAGCCCGTTTTTCGTGATTTTAACGCGGGATTTTCTCCAAAAATCATATTTTAACATATAAGACCTTAAATATTCATAATTTAAACATATTTTTATTAAAATCTTTATTTAAGAATAAAATCTAGTGGGTGAATATTTGAGGTGGAGTGTTGACTTTACCTTAGTGTGTAACATAAGCAACCTCCCATACCCACTCCTTGACCATCCACAGTCACTATTCCACCATACCTAGTCATTTCATAGTACTTTTCCAGCCACACACTTGGTCAAGAGCTGGAAAGCCCTCCTCTCTCCTCACATTACTCTCATTTTCCTCCAAGTGACAAACTTCATTCTCTCTCACTTCCTCCTTCTAGATTTCGAGATTCAAGGATATTCTCCAAGCTTTTCTTCTACATTTGGTAAGTATCTTCCTCTTACACTTAGATATTCTACTATCCTTCATCCAAATCATAGATTGCTTACACAAATATCGTCATATTTGTTGTTAGATCTTCAAATCTTCAAGCATCTCCCAAGTGTTCTTGAGTTGAACACTTCTTTTCTCCATCATCCATCTACTGAAATCATTCAAGGTGAGTTCATACCCCTACATTTTCATGTTTTTCTTAAGTTTTAAGGGGGGGGGGGGGGGGGGGGAATACAAGTTAAAACACCAAAAACTTAACTAAACTCAAACAACAGCTTTCATCAGAAAAGTTGAGTCTTATTCACGGACTGTTTTGACTATCCTAAACTTAATATCTTTCAAAACGGTTTAATATTCAAATAGTTCAGGTTCATACCTTTAAAATTACTACTTGCACACATCCATATGATTTTTCTACGATTTATGGTGATTTTTACAAAACTACCTATCATTTCAGAAATGAATTCGGACTAGTCTGTGAATATGAACATTTTAACACAAGTTAAAGACTTCTAAAAATCATAATAAAAATTATGAATAAACTAGACACGTTTTGTGAACTCTCAAAATTTACGGAATCAGTTTTCGACTTCGTATGATTTTTCTATGATTTTTCTAAAACAGTCTAGAAAGGTAAAAATTAAGATAACAGCTTATAACTTTCATCACACTTTGTAACTTGTTGAGCAAAGTGTTAATATTTGAAGATTTCATATTTTACATGTGTTTCTTGTTGTGGTATAATTATATAACAGAAAATACTCGCTGAATTGTAAGAATCCTCCATTATTACCATTAGTATAAAAATAAGGCATGATAAACATAGTTATATTTTTGCTATACATTCAACTTACATAGAAAAAGGGTCCTTATACATCACAAACAAACATCCTAGAACTATAATAGGTATAGTTAGGTTGCATATACATTACAAACATTTTGGATAAACTATAATATGCATAATTCATGTTCACTATCACTACCACTATTTGGTGAATTATGATATGTATAGTTTATGTTCACTACCACTACCACTTTTGGATAAACTATAATATGCATAATTCATGTTCACTATCACTACCACTATTTGGTGAATTATGATATGTATAGTTTATGTTCACTACCACTACCACTTTTGGATAAACTATAATATGCATAATTCATGTTCACTATCACGACCACTATTTGGTGAATTATGATATGTATAGTTTATGTTCACTACTGCTACCACTATTTGATAAACTATAATATGCATAATTCATGTTCACTATCACTACCACTATTTGGTGAATTATGATATGTATAGTTTATGTCCACTACCACTACTTGATGAATTATGATAAGCATAGTCTCGGTCTCTGGTTTTTAAGACTACATTCTATCTAAAATTGTTAGTTTTCAGTCATAATTACTAAGTGTATATGCTAGAGTTATATAGAATTTAGTCGTGATCGACTTAGAATTGGCGGGTCCGCTTTATTTCCTGTTCCTTGTTTGGTTGTGGGCCTAGGGCAGACCCATTACATTCGACAGTCTATTTAACTTAAATTTTATATAACTTATATACACTTAGACATTATAGAAGGAAACGATAGGAAATTCTAGGAGGCACTATTTATTAATACAGAAACTTACGATTCACACTTTAAGGAAAATATCAGATTTTCTTTGGAAACATATTTCTATTAAAACTACATTACGTCTAGAATTGTTAGGCTTCAGCTATAATTGCTAAGTGTATATGCTAGAGTTATATAAGAAGGAACCTACAGGTCTTTCTAGGGTTCATTATCGCATAACATTAGAGCATTCATTTCTCACTTAATTAAGAAAATATTGGATTTTCTGGAAACATACTCTGTCGCTTTTACAAGGAAAACGGTTTCTTTCTCAAACAAAACTCTTATGAACTCACCAACTTAATTGTTGACAATTTTTCAAAACTACTTGTATTCTCAGGAAATCAGTGAACCAGGAAAACCAACAGCATTTTGAGGATGGGACGATAAATCGTCAAACAGTTCATTTTGTCATCATAATGTAATTGACTTTGAAACATGTAAACTTATTCTATGGTGTAACCTTTCCAATTATATTTATGATGGTTGTATTTACTTTGAGCACTATTATACTCGTGGTTGTGATACTATACATGAAGTCCTCCACCCCCGGACGTTTCCGCCATCCTTGGTTTGGGGGTGTGACAGATTGGTATCAGAGCATTGTTTATAGTGAACTAAGTATATCGAACCACATAAGATATACAAAATATAAATGCATTGGGACTAAGGTCTCTGATTTAACATTTTCAAATAACTATACTTTTAGAAATAAATAGTTTCTTGTTAAAAGTATACATGCATGCATACATACTAAGGTCAACATCATTCTAGAACAAAACAAAAGTAAGGACTGTTGAATGGCACAAGTAGGCGTGGGGATGTATATTTAGGTCTGGGAAGGACATAGCCTGATCAACTATGTCTAACCCAGAAGTGATTAGCATATGCCCGGGAATGGTTGTGGCGTTGCAACAAGTCTAAAAACTTACCAATTCTATCTACAAACGAACATTGAAAAACATAAGTCAAACATTAAAATACTATAGGAGTATTTGGTGATACTATAACCAACTTATGTGAAAACTAAAGGCCCCTATTAGTAGGTCTATAACGACTGAGTGCATACGCTAAGGTTATACATAATTAAGGATATTATAGACTCAGAATCTATGACTATTGCTCTACTTCCTGTTCCTTGTTTGGTTGTGGACTTAGAGTAGAGTCATTTATTCGAAGGTCTATTCTATCTCAGATTATGTATAACTGGTATGCACTATGTGATTATAGACGTGACTAATAAGGATCACCCCTATAAGTAATTATAGGATTAGACGTCTATTAATTATCTCTTCTACCCCTATTCTCGCACGAGCAAGGTGATGGGTAAATATTAACGCCCGTACAAAACCTACTTCTACCCACTACCATAACTCCGTCTTAGGGACGTTAGCAGAAACACCGAGAATAGTTCCGTAAAGATTATGTCTTCACAAGAAGGTAACCAGCCGACAAGCAAGGCAGCAAACCTACAGATAGATCCTGTTACCTTTCAAGCTGCAGTCACGGCAACCGTGACAGCCGTCATGACGCAACTCAATGCTAACAACGCCAGCAGGGATGGAAGCGGTACCGACAATACAAATCGTTGTAACAATCAGGAATACCGGCGGGTGTCTGCCCATGAAGGCGCCTCAGAAGCGAAAGTTTTGGAACAAAAAGGAGCGCAACCAATCTCAAAGATTCGCTAAAAGACAACAACCCGTGGCCACCCACTCGACGATTTCACCAATATCAAATTACATGCGACTTACATATACCACTCGATCATAGAGTAACCTGTTAGGGATCATGATATCAAGTATCATTGCTAGCTATCAGAACACACTCACTACCAGAGCTAGACGTTGTGGTATGAATCATCTGCAGTAATAATAACATCGAACGAAGCGGAACACACTGAAAAGAAACACAAGATACTCTATCACCCTAATGAGCACTTCTTACGAATACAGCTTAACACATGTTTTACCTAAAAAGATACTATTGTCATCATTCAATTTCGATTGGTATAGTCCTCATCTTCCCGATTTAATGGCTACGAAAGGACCCTTCACCTAACCCACTGAATATCGAAACCTTCGTCTCCCATAAACACATCCAACACGGACCTCCGGGTCATCTCTCGCCGTGAAACCCCAAAACACCCACCAGAGGAGTATTATACCTTCCGAAACCTTACCACAAGTACTTCCAGGAGACCCTTCACGCAGCAGATAAAGTTCAAGCACAGAAGCTTGGGACGAATACGGTTAGTCTACCACTACTATGTGTATACGCGAGGAAAATGTATAATTAAGATTCTACGGACATTGGATGTGTGCTTCCGCCCTATTTCCTGTTCCTTGTCTGGTTGTGGGCTTAAGGCGGGGTCACCCATCCGAATGCCCTTGCAATCTTAATGATATACGACTAGTTTACACCAAGCGATTATAAAAGAACTGGTAGGACTTATAATGCAAATTTCGTCACAATTTGTTGAAACATTCGTAATGCTGGAACTCGCTAACTACATTATAAAATATTCATAGTGGTAATACCAAGTATAAAGCGGAGAGCATAAAGGCACACATAAAATACACTATCATTCCAAAACAATAACTCCTTTAAATCGACTCAGCTCAAGTTACAATAAGAAATTCCAAGGTCGTCATTTAACATCAAGCGGGTTGTTCCCCACCATAGCAATTCCTTATACGACGAAAAGTTCCCCCATCTTTCCTCCAAATTCTTGAAGTCCCAGTCCAAACACTAATTTCGGGACGAAATTCTTTCTAACGGGGGGATGATGTGACAACTGTCAATTTTTGGCCTAGTCAAAGTCAACTAAAGTCAACAAGTCAAACCGGTCAACTCATCTAACCCTTGTATATTAGGTTTCCATTATGACTCTTATTGTACTACTCGCAATCTTAAAATAAAGTATCACTTAGAGTTTTCACGTGTTCGGAAATTCTAAACCCCAATTAGGGTAAGTGATGAATCTACTCGATAAAACATTATTCCATACCCCTCGAGAGCGTATAACATTCATAACAAAGGCTTAACAGAGTGTAAGAAGCTTGCGTTGCGAAGCCAAACACTCAAAAAGGTCACAAAAGAAGTCTCTCCCAATCTCTTTCACTCTAACTCTCCCAAAACTCTCTAAGTAAGAGAAATCTCTCCAAGAATGTGAAATCTCTCCCAAATCTCTCCAAGTATGTGAAATCTCTCCCAAATCTCTCTCTGTATAAGAAATCTCTCCAAGTATGTGAAATCTCTCCCAAATATCTCTCTGAATGAGAAATCTCTCCAAGTATGTGAAATCTCTCCCAAATCTCTCTCTATATGAGAAATCTCTCCAAGAATGTCAAATCTCTCCCAAATCTCTCCAAGTATGTGAAATCTCTCCCAAATATCTCTCTGAATGAGAAATCTCTCAAAGTATGTGAAATCTCTCCCAAATATCTCTCTGAATGAGAAATCTCTCCAAGTATGTGAAATCTCTCCAAGTATGTCAAATATCTCCAAGTATGTCAAATCTCTCCCAAATCTCTCTCGAAATCTCTCTTAACTTCTTATAATCACTCGGGGCATCCCGACCCTCGATTTAGTCGAAAACAGCTAAAAAACGGAAGTCTACGCGAAAAACAGCCCTAAGGAGCCGAAACCCCTCTTAGGAGCCGAAACCCTTCTTAGGAGTCGAACCTTCTGAGAACCGAAACCCTCTCAGCCGAAATGGACCGCGGGCTCTGTCTATTTCGGTCCCCTGATCATGTTGAACCGAGCCTTCTCATAAAACCGAAAGGCAACCGCCGAGACCGAACCTCGCAGATAGCCACCGAGACCGAGCCTCGCCTTCTGTTCCTTCTCCTCGCACTCTCGGTTCCCTCTTCGCACCTTCGGTTCCTCTTCCCCTTCTCTCGGTTCCTCTCCAGCGACCGAACCCTCCTCTCGGCTCCCACCTACTTTCGGTTCGAAGCATCAGGAACCGAACCTCCGGCCCAGACTTCGGATTTTCGCCTGTTTTTCCCGGTTTTTGACCATTTTCACGTATTAAGCCCGTTTTTCGTGATTTTAACACGAGATTTTCTCCAAAATTCATATTTCAACATATAAGACCCTAAATATTCATAATTTAAACATATTTTTATGAAAATCTTTATTTAAGAATAAAATCTAGTGGGTGAATATTTGAGGTGGAGTGTTGACTTTACCTTAGTGTGTAACATAAGCAACCTCCCATACCCACTCCTTGACCATCCACAGTCACTATTCCACCATACATAGTCATTTCATAGTACTTTCCCCACCATTTTCCCGCCACACACTTGGTCAAGAGCTGGAAAGCCCTCCTCTCTCCTCACATTACTCTCATTTTCCTCCAAGTGACAAACTTCATTCTCTCTCACTTCCTCTCTCTAGATTTCGAGATTCAAGGCTATTCTCCAAGCTTTTCTTCTACATTTGGTAAGTATCTTCCTCTTACACTTAGATATTCTACTATCCTTCATCCAAATCATAGATTGCTTACACAAATATCGTTATATTTGTTGTTAGATCTTCAAATCTTCAAGCATCTCCCAAGTGTTCTTGAGTTGAACACTTCTTTTCTCCATCATCCATCTACTGAAATCACTCAAGGTGAGTTCATACCCCTACATTTTCATATTTTTCTTAAGTTTTAAGGGGGGGGGGGGGGAATACAAGTTAAAACACCAAAAACTTAACTAAACTCAAACAACAACTTTCATCAGAAAAGTTGAGTCTTATTCACGGACTGGTTTGACTATCCTAAACTTAATATCTTTTAAAACTGTTTAATGTGAAAATTGTTCAGGTTCATACCTTTAAAATGACTACTTGCACACTTCCATACGATTTTTCTACGATTTATGGTGATTTTTACAAAACTGCCTATCAATTCATAAACGAATTCGGACCATTCTGTGAATATGAACATTTTAATACAAGTTAAAGACTTCTAAAAATCATAATAAAAATTATGAATAAACTAGACACATTTTGTGAACTCTCAGAATTTACGGAATCAGTTTTCGACTTCGTATGATTTTTCTATGATTTTTCTAAAACAGTGTACAAAAGGTAAAAATTAAGATAACAACTTATAACTTTCATCACACTTTGTCACTTGTTGAGCAAAGTGTTAATCTTTGAAGATTTCATATTTTACATGTGTTTCTTGTTGTGGTATAATTATATAACAGAAAATACTCACTGAATTGTAAGAATCCTCCATTATTACCATTAGTATAAAAATAAGGCATGATAAACATAGTTATATTTTTGCTATACATTCAACTTACATAGAAAAAGGGTCCTTATACATCACAAACAAACATGCTAGAACTATAATAGGTATAGTTAGGTTGCATATACATTACAAACATTTTGGATAAACTATAATATGCATAATTCATGTTCACTATCATTACCACTATTTGGTGAATTATGATATGTATAGTTTATGTTCACTACTACTACCACTTTTGGATAAACTATAATATGCATAATTCATGTTCACTATCACTACCACTATTTGGTGAATTATGATATGTATAGTTTATGTTCACTACCACTACCACTATTTGATAAACTATAATATGCATAATTCATGTTCACTATCACTACCATTATTTGGTGAATTATGATATGTATAGTTTATGTCCACTACCACTACTTGATGAATTATGATAAGCATAGTCTCGGTCTTTGGTTTTTAAGACTACATTCTATCTAGAATTGTTAGTTTTCAGCCATAATTACTAAGTGTACATGCTAGAGTTATATAGAATTTAGTCGTGATCGACTTAGAATTGGTGGGTCCGCTTTATTTCCTGTTCCTTGTTTGGTTGTGGGCCTAGGGCAGACCCATTACATTCGACGTTCTATTTAACTTAAATGTTATATAACTTATATACACTTAGAGATTATAGAAGGAAACTATAGGAAATTCTGGGAGGCACTATTTATTAATATAGAAACTTACGATTCACACTTTAAGGAAAATATCGGATTTTCTTTGGAAACATATTTCTATTAAAACTACATTACGTCTAGAATTGTTAGGTTTCAGCTATAATTGCTAAGTGTATATGCTAGAGTTATATAAGAATCTAGTCACAATCGACTTAGAATTGGTGGGCCCGCCTTATCTCCTGTTCCTTGTTTGGTTGTGGACCTAGGGAAGACCCATTATATTCAACGGTTTATTTAACTTAAATTTATATAACTTATATACGCTGGGTAATTATAGAAGGAACCTACAGGTCTTTCTAGGGTTCATTATCACATAACATAGGAGCATTCATTTCTCACTTAATTAAGAAAATATTGGATTTTCTGGAAACATACTCTGTCGCTTTTACAAGGAAAACAGTTTCTTTCTCAAACAAAACTCTTATGAACTCACCAACTTAATTGTTGACAATTTTTCAAAACTACTTGTATTCTCAGGAAATCAGTGAACCAGGAAAACCAACAGCATTTTGAGGATGGGACGATAAATCGTCAAACAGTTCATTTTGTCATCATAATGTAATTGACTTTGAAACATGTAAACTTATTCTATGGTGTAACCTTTCCAATTATATTTATGATGGTTGTATTTACTTTGAGCACTATTATACTCGTGGTTGTGATACTATACATGAAGTCCTCCACCCCCGGACGTTTCCGCCATCCTTGGTTTGGGGGTGTGACAGATTGGTATCAGAGCATTGTTTATAGTGAACTAAGTATATCGAACCACATAAGATATACAAACTATAAATGCATTGGGACTAAGGTCTCTGATTTAACATTTTCAAATAACTATACTTTTAGAAATAAATAGTTTCTTGTTAAAAGTATACATGCATGCATACATACTAAGGTCAACATCATTCTAGAACAAAACAAAAGTAAGGACTGTTGAATGGCACAAGTAGGCGTGGGGATGTATATTTAGGTCTGGGAAGGACATAGCCTGATCAACTATGTCTAACCCAGAAGTGATTAGCATATGCCCGGGAATGGTTGTGGCGTTGCAACAAGTCTAAAAACTTACCAATTCTATCTACAAACGAACATTGAAAAACATAAGTCAAACATTAAAATACTATAGGAGTATTGGGTGATACTATAACCAACTTATGTGAAAACTAAAGGCCCATATTAGTAGGTCTATAACGACTGAGTGCATACGCTAAGGTTAGACATAATTAAGGATATTATAGACTCAGAATCTATGACTATTGCTCTACTTCCTGTTCCTTGTTTGGTTGTGGACTTAGAGTAGAGTCATTTATTCGAAGGTCTATTCTATCTCAGATTATGTATAACTGGTATGCACTATGTGATTATAGACGTGACTAATAAGGATCACCCCTATAAGTAATTATAGGATTAGACGTCTATTAATTATCTCTTCTATCCATATTCTCGCATGAGCAACGTGATGGGTAAATCTTAATGCCCGTACAAAACCTACTTCTACCCACTGCCATAACTCCGTCTTAGGGACGTTAGCAGAAACACCGAGAATAGTTCCGTAAAGATTATGTCTTCACAAGAAGGTAACCAGCCGACAAGCAAGGCAACAACCTACAGATAGATCCTGTTACCTTTCAAGTTGCAGTCACGGCAGCCGTGACAGCCGTCATGACGCAACTCAATGCTAACAACGCCAGCAGGGATGGAAGCGGTACCGACAATACAAATCGTTGTAACAATCAGGAACACCGGCGGGTGTCTGCCCATGAAGGCGCCTCAGAAGCGAAAGTTTTGGAACAAAAAGGAGCGCAACCAATCTCAAAGATTCGCTAAAAGACAACAACCCATGGCCACCCACTCGACGATTTCACCAATATCAAATTACATGCGACTTACATATACCGCTCGATCATAGAGTAACCTGTTAGGGATCATGATATCAAGTATCATTGCTAGCTATCAGAACACACTCACTACCAGAGCTAGACGTTGTGGTATGAATCATCTGTAGTAATAATAACATCGAACGAAACGGAACACACTGAAGAGAAACACAAGATACTCTATCACCCTAATGAGCACTTCTTACGAATACAGCTTAACACATGTTTTACCTAAAAAGATACTATTGTCATCATTCAATTTCGATTGGTATAGTCCTCATCTTCCCGATTTAACGGCTACGAAAGGACCCTTCACCTAACCCACCGAATATCGAAACCTTCGTCTCCCATAAACACATCCAACACGGACCTCCGGGTCATCTCTCGCCGTGAAACCCCAAAACACCCACCAGAGGAGTATTATACCTTCCGAAACCTTACCACAAGTACTTCCAGGAGACCCTTCACGCAGCAGATAAAGTTCAAGCACAGAAGCTTGGGACGAATACGGTTAGTCTACCACTACTATGTGTATACGCGAGGAAAATGTATAATTAAGATTCTACGGACATTGGATGTGTGCTTCCGCCCTATTTCCTGTTCCTTGTCTGGTTGTGGGCTTAAGGCGGGGTCACCCATCCGAATGCCCTTGCAATCTTAATGATATACGACTAGTTTACACCAAGCGATTATAAAAGAACTGGTAGGACTTATAATGCAAATTTCGTCACAATTTGTTGAAACATTCGTAATGCTGGAACTCGCTAACTACATTATAAAATATTCATAGTGGTAATACCAAGTATAAAGCGGAGAGCATAAAGGCACACATAAAATACACTATCATTCCAAAACAATAACTCCTTTAAATCGACTCAGCTCAAGTTACAATAAGAAATTCCAAGGTCGTCATTTAACATCAAGCGGGTTGTTCCCCACCATAGCAATTCCTTATACGACGAAAAGTTCCCCCATCTTTCCTCCAAATTCTTGAAGTCCCAGTCCAAACACTAATTTCGGGACGAAATTCTTTCTAACGGGGGGATGATGTGACAACTGTCAATTTTTGGCCTAGTCAAAGTCAACTAAAGTCAACAAGTCAAACCGGTCAACTCATCTAACCCTTGTATATTAGGTTTCCATTATGACTCTTATTGTACTACTCGCAATCTTAAAATAAAGTATCACTTAGAGTTTTCACGTGTTCGGAAATTCTAAACCCCAATTAGGGTAAGTGATGAATCTACTCGATAAAACATTATTCCATACCCCTCGAGAGCGTATAACATTCATAACAAAGGCTTAACAGAGTGTAAGAACCTTGCGTTGCGAAGCCAAACACTCAAAAAGGTCACAAAAGAAGTCTCTCCCAATCTCTTTCACTCTAACTCTCCCAAAACTCTCTAAGTAAGAGAAATCTCTCCAAGAATGTGAAATCTCTCCCAAATCTCTCCAAGTATGTGAAATCTCTCCCAAATCTCTCTCTGTATGAGAAATCTCTCCAAGTATGTGAAATCTCTCCCAAATATCTCTTTGAATGAGAAATCTCTCCAAGTATGTGAAATCTCTCCCAAATCTCTCTCTGTATGAGAAATCTCTCCTAGAATGTCAAATCTCTCCCAAATCTCTCCAAGTATGTGAAATCTTTCCCAAATATCTCTCTGAATGAGAAATATCTCCAAGTATGTGAAATCTCTCCCAAATATCTCTCTGAATGAGAAATCTCTCCAAGTATGTGAAATCTCTCCCAAATCTCTCCAAGTATGTCAAATATCTCCAAGTATGTCAAATCTCTCCCAAATCTCTCTCGAACTCTCTCTTAACTTCTTATAATCACTCGGGGCATCCCGACCCTCGATTTAGTCGAAAACAGCTCAAAAACGGAAGTCTACGCGAAAAACAGCCCTAAGGAGCCGAAACCCCTCGTAGGAGCCGAAACTCCTCTTAGGAGCCGAACCTCCTGAGAACCAAAACCCTCTCAGCCGAAATGGACCGATGGCTCTGTCTATTTCGGTCCCCTGATCATGTTGAACCGAGCCTTCTCATAGAACCGAAAGGCAACAGCCGAGACCGAACCTCGCAGATAGCCACCGAGACCGAGCCTCGCCTTCTGTTCCTTCTCCTCGCACTCTCGGTTCCCTCTTCGCACCATCGGTTCCTCTTCCCCTTCTCTCGGTTCCTCTCCAGCGACCGAACCCTCCTCTCGGCTCCCACCTACTTTCGGTTCTAAGCATCAGGAACCGAACCTCCGGCCCAGACTTCAGATTTTCGCCTGTTTTCCCCGGTTTTTGACCATTTTCACGTATTAAGACCGTTTTTCGTGATTTTAAAGCGGGATTTTCTCCAAAAATCATATTTTAACATATAAGACCTTAAATATTCATAATTTAAACATATTTTTATGGGAATCTTTATTTAAGAATAAAATCTAGTGGGTGAATATTTGAGGTGGAGTGTTGACTTTACCTTAGTGTGTAACATAAGCAACCTCCCATACCCACTCCTTGACCATCCACAGTCACTATTCCACCATACCTAGTCATTTCATAGTACTTTTCCCACCATTTTTCCAGCCACACACTTGGTCAAGAGCTGGAAAGCCCTCCTCTCTCCTCACATTACTCTCATTTTCCTCAAAGTGACAAACTTCATTCTCTCTCACTTCCTCTCTCTAGATTTTGAGATTCAAGACTATTCTCCAAGCTTTTCTTCTACATTTGGTAAGTATCTTCCTCCTGCAATTATATATTCTACTATCCTTCATCCAAATCATAGATTGCTTACACAAATATCGTCATATTTGTTGTTAGATCTTCAAATCTACAAGCATCTCCCAAGTGTTCTTGAGTTGAACACTTCTTTTCTCCATCATCCATATACTGAAATCACTCAAGGTGAGTTCATACCCCTACATTTTCATGTTTTTCTTAAGTTTTAAGGGGGGGGGGGGGGGGAATACAAGTTAAAACACCAAAAACTTAACTAAACTCAAACAACAGCTTTCATCAGAAAAGTTGAGTCTTATTCACGGACTGTTTTGACTATCCTAAACTTAATATCTTTCAAAACTGTTTAATATGCGAATAGTTCAGGTTCATACCTTTAAAATGACTACTTGCACACCTCCATACGATTTTTCTACGATTTATGGTGATTTTTACAAAACTGCCTACCATTTCAGAAACGAATTCGGACCAGTCTGTGAATATGAACATTTTAACACAAGTTAAAGACTTTTAAAAATCATAATAAAAATTATGAATAAACTAGACACATTTTGTGAACTCTCAGAATTTACGGAATCAGTTTTCGACTTCGTATGATTTTTCTATGATTTTTCTAAAACAGTGTAGAAAGGTAAAAATTAAGATAACATCTTATAACTTTCATCACACTTTGTAACTTGTTGAGCAAAGTGTTAATCTTTGAAGATTTCATATTTTACATGTGTTTCTTGTTGTGGTATAATTATATAACAGAAAATACTCACTGAATTGTAAGAATCCTCCATTATTACCATTAGTATAAAAATAAGGCATGATAAACATAGTTATATTTTTGCTATACATTCAACTTACATAGAAAAAGGGTCCTTATACATCACAAACAAACATGCTAGAACTATAATAGGTATAGTTAGGTTGCATATACATTACAAACATTTTGGATAAACTATAATATGCATAATTCATGTTCACTATCACTACCACTATTTGGTGAATTATGATATGTATAGTTTATGTTCACTACTACTACCACTTTTGGATAAACTATAATATGCATAATTCATGTTCACTATCACTACCACTATTTGGTGAATTATGATATGTATAGTTTATGTTCACTACCACTACCACTATTTGATAAACTATAATATGCATAATTCATGTTTACTATCACTACCATTATTTGGTGAATTATGATATGTATAGTTTATGTCCACTACCATTACTTGATGAAGTATGATAAGCATAGTCTCGGTCTTTGGTTTTTAAGACTACATTCTATCTAGAATTGTTAGTTTTCAGCCATAATTACTAAGTGTACATGCTAGAGTTATATAGAATTTAGTCGTGATCGACTTAGAATTGGTGGGTCCGCTTTATTTGCTGTTCCTTGTTTGGTTGTGGGCCTAGGGCAGACCCATTACATTCGATGGTCTATTTAACTTAAATTTTATATAACTTATATACACTTAGAGATTATAGAAGGAAACTATAGGAAATTCTAGGATGCACTATTTATTAATATAAAAACTTACGATTCACTCTTTAAGGAAAATATCGGATTTTCTTTGGAAACATATTTCTATTAAAACTACATTACGTCTAGAATTGTTAGGTTTCAGCTATAATTGCTAAGTGTATATGCTAGAGTTATATAAGAATCTAGTCACAATCGACTTAGAATTGGTGGGCCCGCCTTATCTCCTGTTCCTTGTTTGGTTGTGGACCTAGGGAAGACCCATTATATTCAACGGTTTATTTAACTTAAATTTATATAACTTATATACGCTGGGTAATTATAGAAGGAACCTACAGGTCTTTCTAGGGTTCATTATCACATAACATAGGAGCATTCATTTCTCACTTAATTAAGAAAATATTGGATTTTCTGGAAACATACTCTCTCGCTTTTACAAGGAAAACGGTTTCTTTCTCAAACAAAACTCTTATTAACTCACCAACTTAATTGTTGACACTTTTTCAAAACTACTTGTATTCTCAGGAAATCAGTGAAACAGGAAAACCAACAGCATTTTGAGGATGGGACGATAAATCGTCAAACAGTTCATTTTGTCATCATAATGTAGTTGACTTTGAAACATGTAAACTTATTCTATGGTGTAACCTTTCCAATTATATTTATGATGGTTGTATTTACTTTGAACACTATTATACTCGTTATTGTGATACTATACATGAAGTCCTCCACCCCGGACATTTCCGCCATCCTTGGTTTGGGGGTGTGACAGCACCTAGGGCTCAAAGTGATGGGTTTTGAGCATTCTAACACTCCTATGGTGTACAGGCAACCCTAAATATCTTGGATCTATGTTTTCTGTAATATACATGCAAACTTGCATTTTTCCAAGGGTCACCACATGGGTTTAGCCCAAAATAAGGAATCATGGATCATTAGCCCACTTCATAAGAATGAATGATTTACACAATCAATCCCCATATATTTAATTAGTCTCTTTTGATCACAAAATTAATTCCAAATTAATTCTTGATCAATATTAATTTAATAATATGATTTCATATTAATATATTAGAACTTATAATATATTAATAAATCATAAATAACCTTTTCTCAAAAGTCCATCCTTCAAATTGTCTCGGTGAAGTGCAACCCAAATGGACCATGCTACTCTCGTGTCAAGTACATACCAAATATAGTTATGGATTTAGACACCTTATCCAAAAGTCTCCCAGTTGGATACGTCTAGTAACTATAGTTGCAAGTATGACCTCAGGATCCGACTAGCAATCGTGGCTCTTAAATGCCTTTGTCGAACTTAGACGTACCATTTTAGACAAGTGATCATAGAATCCTCTGTTCTCAAGATATCAGCCAGATAAACACATGGAACACAGTCAACTTTATTATCCAACAGTTTGTTTCCCGATTTCTGATTTGTTTGACATAGAACTTAATCGAACACATCAATTCAGTTCTGATCGGGCCCGACACATAAGTCAAAACCAAATCATCGAGGGGCCCAAGATATCGCTTTTAATCCTCCAAGGACTAAAAGGAACAGATAAACTTTGACAGTATATGCTTGTACTAACTATTTACTGAACCATACACAACAACACATTTTATAACATCGAGTTACCGATGCGTTTTCGTACTATCAATGTACGACCAACTCATAGTCAACAACTCATATATCTAGGTTTGAAGATTATATGATATTATCGTCTCACGATCACTCAAGATAAATTCCATGAAGTGATACAAGTGAGTGTGGGTTGAATTCAATACTCAGACCTTATGAGCACTCATGAATGTCATAGCAATGTCTAACCATTTCTGACAATCTACAAGGTAAATTCATGACAGTCTTGATTCAATACCTACTTCCAAAGTATGACCGACTGTGGATGGTTTGAATAATCCAATTATTCTGGAAGTCAAAACATACAAAAATGAAACAATAGTAAAACAATTGACATGAGACAGTACCATACTAGTAAATAAAAAACACCTTTTATTTAAGCATCAAACGCCAATTACAGTTTATCTATTACAAGTTTCGAAATAGCTATCTAATCATTAAAACTAATATCATCCCTCAGCCCAATGCGCCTCGCATGCTGTAAATGCTTAACCCTACTCAGTCCCTTCGTGAGGGGATCTGTCGGGTTCTCATCTGATGATACCCTCTTTGCCACGAGGACTCCTTCTTCTATCTTGTGTCTTATGAAGTGATATTTCCTGTCGATGTGTCTGGACCTGCCATGATCCCTTGGTTCCTTGGCTAAGGCAACCGCACTATCGCTGTCACAGAAAATCTCCATAGGCTCCTTTATAGCTGGTACAACTCCAAGGTCTCCGATGAAGTTCTTCAGCCATATCGCCTCCTTCGTCGCTTCGCTTGCTGCTATGTACTCTGATTCACATGTTGAATCAGCTACAGTCTCCTGCTTGGAACTTTTCCAAGTAATTGCTCCTCCATTCAGGGTAAACACCCAGCCCGAATGAGAGAGGAATTTATCTCTGTCGGTTTGAAAGTTGGCGTCACTATACCCCACCACTCTCAAGTCATCACTCCCACCAAGTGTAAGGACCCAGTCCTTAGTCCTCCGTAGGTACTTGAGAATGTTCTTTCCCGCAGTCCAGTGAGCTTTGCCCGAATTCCCTTGATATCTGCTGACCATGCTCAAAGCAAAGGCCACATCAGGGCAAGTACAAGTCATAGCATACATGATCGAGCCAACAGCGGGAGCATATGGTAATCGACTCATCTCAGCTATTTCAGCCTCTGTACTCGGACTCTGAGCCTTGCTCAGTTTGGCATTGCTCTGGATTGGTAAGTCACCTTTCTTGGAATTATGCATGTTGAACCTCTTCAACACCTTGTCCAAGTAGGTACTTTGACTAAGTCCAATTAGTCTCTTACTCCTATCTCTCAATATCCTTATCCCAAGGATAAACAGCTTCTCCAAGGTCCTTCATAGCGAAATACTTCCCAAGCCAGGATTTCACCTCCTGCAAGGTTGGGATGTCATTTCCTATGAGTAGTATGTCATCCACATATAGTACCAAAAAGCTAACTATACTCCCACTAGCTCTGACATATACACAGGACTCATCCTTACTTCTTGAAAAGCCAAACTCTTTGACTTTCTCATCGAAACAAAGATTCCATCTACGAGATGCATGTTTCAATCCATAAATGGATTTCTCAAGCTTACACACTCTATTTGGGTACTTGGCATCGACAAAACCCTCTGGCTGACTCATGTAAACATCCTCAGCCAACTTCCCATTAAGGAAAGCGGTTTTGACATCCATTTGCCATATTTCATTGTCATGAAATGCAGCAATGGCTAGCATAACCCTAATTGACTTAATCTTCGCTCCTGGTGAGAAGGTCTCGTCATAGTCAACTCCCGGAGTTTGAGTAAAGCCCTTCGCAACCAGTTGCGCCTTATAAGTGTGTACCTTCCCATCCATGTCAGTCTTCTTCTTGAAGATCCATTTGCACCCGACTGTCTTACGACCCGGTACATGGTCAACCAAGTTCCAAACTTGATTATCATACATGGACTGAATCTCGCTGTCCATCACCTCTTTCCATTTAGCAGACTCGGGGCCTGCCATGGCTTCCCTGTAGTTGTTAGGTTCATCCAAATTTATCAATGTGCTATCACTGATAAATGTATCACCCTCAGATGTTATATGAAAACCATATAACACAGGTGGAACACTAACTCTACTGGAACGCCTCAGAGGTACGGACTCGTCAATCGGATCGACAGGAGTTTCCTCCTCAGGTTGATCGCTAGTGTTTGAGGTTCCTTCACCGCTTGACTCTTGAAGTTCTTCAAGATCATTTTTCCTCCCACTGTCCCCTTGGAATATAAGTTCCCTCTCTCGGAAAACCCCTTTCCTCGCAACGAAGACACCATTGTCACTCGGTCTGTAGAAGAGATAACCAAAGGACTTTTATGGGTAGCCGATGAAAATACACCACTCACTCCAAGGTTCGAGCTTGTCGTGAGTCTCGTGCCTCACGAAAGCCTCGCAACCCCAAACCTTGATGTGTGCTAACGAGGGAACTTTCCCTGTCCACATCTCGTGAGGTGTTTTGGCAACCATTTTAGTTGGGACTCGATTAAGGATATGGGCGGCAGACTCCAAGGCATAACCCATAATGAGATTAGTAATGAAGATCGACTCATCATGGAACGAACCATGTCTAACAAGGTTTAGTTGCGCCTCTCAGCCACACCATTAAGCTGTGGTGTCCTAGGTGGCGTTAACTGTGAAATAATTCTACACTCCTTAAGATAGTCCAGGAATTCGATACTAAGATACTCACCACCTCGATCGGATCGGAGCATCTTTATCTTCCTGCCCAGTTGATTCTCCACTTCTTTCTTAAATTCTTTGAATTTCTCAAAGGTTTCTGACTTATGCTTGATTAAGTAGATATAGCCATATCTACTATAATCATCAATAAAAGTCACATAGAAGCGGTTAGCATCCCTTGTGGCGGTTCTGAAGGGCCCACACACATCGGTGTGTATGAGATCCAACAAACCCTCACCCCTTTCACAAGAACCAGTGAAGGGTGACTTAGTCATTTTTCCAAGCAAACAAGACTCGCAAGTGTCATCCGACCTTAAGTCGAATGACTCCAAAACTCCAGCCTTCTGGAGTTGGCCTATGCGCTTCTTGTTGACATGTACAAGACGACAATGCCACAAGCATGCCTTATCTAATTCATTGGAAGAATCGATATGCAACACATTATTTCCTAAGTTGTCTACAACCATCACAGTTTCATATACACCATTAAAAGGTAATGCTTTAAAATAAAAAACACCATTATAATAAGCATTTATTGCACTAATTTCATTATCAAACGAAATTATGAAACCTTGTTTGTACAAACCATGAAAAGAAATAACATTTCTCGCCATTTCAGACGAGTAGCAATAATTATTCAAATCTATTTCTAACCCACTACTAAGCAATAAAGAGTAAACTCCAATATTGGTGACAGGTGAAACCTTCCTATTCCCCATGATCAAGTTTATATTCCCGTGCTCCACATCCTTACTTCTTTTTAGGCCCTGCACATCAGAACAAATGTGAATTCCATAACCTGTGTCAAGAACCCAAGAGTTAGAATGCGATGAGTTTTTAGATAGAATAGTGTAAATACCTGCATGGGTGGGTTTAACCTTCCCATCCTTAACATCCTGTAAGTACTTGGGGAAGCTTCGCTTCCAGTGCCCCTTTTAATGGCAATAGAAACACTCTGCTTCTTTTGGTATGGACGAGGGAGTAGCAGAACCTCCTTTGGTTCCACTTGAAGAGGATCCATCAAGAGACTTTCCCTTGCGGCTCTTGGAAGGAGTCTTCCTCTTCTTCCCCTTACCTTGCCCAATTTCCAGAACAGGGGCATTAGATGTAGGAGTGGTTACAACAGATTTATCTTTAAGACCACTTTCGGCAGTCCTCAAAAGGCCCTGAAGCTTGCACAGAGTGACTTCCTCCTTGTTTATATGACAAGTCATGCAGAACTGATCATAACATGGAGGTAAGGAGTGTAGAATAATATCTATAGCCAGCTCCTCATCAAATTTCACATTCAATTTGAGCAGACGGTCTACAAACCTTTGCATTTTCTGCAAGTGGCCTGTGATGGGTTCACCATCCTTCATCTTTGTTGTAATCATGGAGCAGATGATTTCATACCGCTCTTGACGAGCACTCTGATGGTATCTTTCCATCAGGTCCTGGTGCATCTCAAAAGGGTAGAAGTCCTCATAGGACTTTTGGAGTTCAGGATACATGGTGGCAAGCATGATACAAGCTACCTTGGTGGTATCTTTCTCATGTGCCCTGAAATCAGCAATCTCCTGAGGAGTAGCAGCAGAGTCATCAATTTCCTTAAGCTCTTTGTCGAGAACATATTCCTTGGCCTCGTAGCGAGTGACCATCCTGATTTTCCTAATCCAATCATTGAAATTAGTCCCATCGAAGATGACTCTCACATAAAGGTTCATGAGAGAGAAGGAGCCGGTAGGGTTTGAGCCAGAAGCAGTGTTGGAAGACATCTGAAAACAAAGAAATACAAAGTTTAGATTAGATAAAGAGTCCTTAATATAACACCCAAAATGAAATATTAAGGCTAGGACCCAACACAATATTTTACAATTTGGAAGAGGGATGCCGTAATCCAACTTGCAAAATATTTGAAGGTAGGTAAATGACGATTTACCAATTTCCACCATGCAAAACGAAATTTGTTAATTAAGTTTTAATTGGATTTGAAACTCGTAGATCCTTTGAGATTCATTGAACAATTCAATGACATGTTTAAATCTCGATTATGCCCTTCAGGTTTGTGACTGGGATACCGAGGATCACAAACAAGGTATGAATAACCATGCAAATGTACTTGGTACTCTTAATGTCAATTATCACCTTAATCAATGTGCCGGTAAACCATACATGCTCCATTGACCTTATGATAAATGTTAAGCTACCCTTTGCCACCCTTACTAGTCGAAGTTAATGTGCCGGTTAACCACACACGCTCCATCAACGACTTGGTAAGGTGAAAAGTGTAATTTCATGGATTAGCGTCAATTTCACATTTTCCTAAAGTAACTAAGAATGAGAATTTATAAAAGGTTTAGTTACTTTATAATTATCATTATACTTTTAATGAGAATTAGAGTCTTCGTCCTACCCGTTCGGCTAACGACCCTCCACCAGTCAAGGAAGCGGTGGGTGAGAGTGGACACCCATTAAACTGCCATTTTATAGGCAGTAACCTTATACCCCCCTTATAGACCGGCTTCGTGAATGAGGCCTACTAACGGTAAAACCGACTTGTCTTATACATATATATAAATATTAAACCTATAATAATATAATAGTATAAGGGTTGAATTTTAACTTTTAAAATTCTAAGGTTTGGAATTAAAGTTCCATTTGGTGAGACTTTACAAATTCCAAAACTTGAGGGCAAGTTTTGAAACTTGTCAAAACTCTTCAAGTCCATAACATATGAGTTTAATAATCTATTTATGAGAAAAACCTTTCATGTTCCATAACATCCATAACTTGAGGACAAGTTATGGAGTCCATTAAAAGCGTTTAAAACATAATTTAACTAACACAATAATCAAATAATTCATGCAAGATTCAATGAAACTCATATGAACAAGGCAGTTCACATCAAACAATTTTCATGTAATTAGATTAATCATATAAACTAATACAAAACATGAAACTTTGACAATTACCTTCCAAATGGATGAGCATGATCATTACCATATCTTAAAAAACATATTTTTATGATTCAAAACAGTTTGGGGTAAGGGCCTAAAATCGGTTTTCTGCACTCTGTACAACCAACTCGGCGAGTCCATGAACCAGACTCGTCGAGTAGCTCATTTTGTGCTTGGACTCGTGGAGTCCATCAGTGGACTCGACGAGTTCATCAGTCAGAATGCATAAAACTTGATTTTTTCAACTTCAAACAACAAGTAGCATCAAGTATATTGGAAAACAATCCTAGTCTCTGATACCACTGATGGGTTTTGAGCATTCTAACACTCCTATGGTGTACATGCAACCCTAAATACCTTGGATCTATCTTTTCTCTAATATACATGCAAAATTGCATTTTTCCAAGGTATCATCCTAACTAGCATACAATGGAGTAACTATACAACAAAATTCAAGTTAGATGACATACATTTTAGTGTAGTTGGAAACCTTGAAGCTTTAAGATCCTAGCACCAATAATGTGAATGCCTCAAGTGGAATCACAAATCACCACCAACAAATGGAAGAACTTGAAAGAGGTTACTTGCACTCTAATTTCGGATAGCACTCTTGTGTGTATACTTAGTGTCCGATTTTGCTAGCTAGAGGGGTCCTTATATAGTGTGGCTTGATTAGGGTTACACCATGCAAACCCTAATGTGCATGCCTTTCCACATTCCTCATGCCCCATGGGTTTAAACCTCCATGGAGTGTCCATGGGTCACCACATGGGTTTAGCCCAACATAAGGAATCATGGATCATTAGCCCACTTCATAAGAATGAATGATTTACACAATCAATCCCCATATATTTAAGTAGTCTCTTTTGATCACAAAATTAATTCCAAATTAATTCTTGATCAATACTAATTAAATAATATGATTTCATATTAATATATTAGAACTTATAATATATTAATAAATCATAAATAACCTCTTCTCAAAAGTTTATCCTTCAAATTGTCCCGGTGAAGTGCAACCCAAATAGACCATGCTACTCTTGGGTCAAGTACATACCAAATATATTATGGACTTAGACACCTTATCCAACACAAAGTGCCAAAACAAGGCTCTATGGAGGGCTCAATGCATAAAACTTGGACAATAGCTTGATAAAGCTTGAATCTTTAGGCCCAAGAGACCTCATATTGCCCAAATCTGAAGTTTCAACTTCATGGCATGCTCAACAACTCAGAGGCTCAAAAAGGAAGATTGAAATGGCCACAAACTCCCTAAGAAGAGATCTAATCAAATAATGATCAAGGTGATAGCTTTTTACCTCCAAATATCAGCTAGTACTGGAAGAACACTGGATCCAAGGGCCTCTTCTCGTTCCAAGCCTTATGCTCTTCTATCTTCTTCCAAGAATGCACCAAATCACACACTTTTAGTCTCTCTCTCTCTCTCTCACAGATGATACCAGCTGGTTTAGGGTTTCTCTCAGGGTGTGAAAGTGATAAGGGAGGCGGAAATGAAGGCTTAAGGTCCTCCAACTCGTCGAGTATACTCTAAAAATCACGCGACCATTAAATCCTCTACTCGGCGAGTTGGGGCCTCTAACTCGTCGAGTTTTTCTGACAATATGAATGCAAATTAATTAAATATTATACCTGGTAGTCGGGATGTTACAATTCTCCCCCACTAGAATCAAACTTTGCCCTTGAAGTCATCCTCCGGAAACAACTCTGGGTACTGCTTACACATCTCGGACTCTGGCTCCCAAGTCCACTCGGATCCCTTCCGATGCTGCCACTGAACCTGAACCAATGACACTTCTTTATTCCTCAAAACCTTCACCTTCTTATCCAAAATCGCCACCGGCTTCTCAATGTAGTTCAGGCGATCATCAACATGAATGTCCTCTAAAGGAACCACTGCCGTCTCGTCGGCTACACACTTCTTCAGCTGGGACACATGGAAGGTGTTATGGATCTGACTCAACTCCACAAGCAGCTCTAACCGATAAGCTACCTTACCCACTCGCGCGATCACTCTGAATGGACCGATGTATCTAGGGCCCAGCTTGCCCCGCTTCCTGAAACGGGTCGCCCCTTTCCACGGGGATACCTTCAGGAGGACAAAATCCCCGACCTGGAACTCTAGCTCTGAACGTCGCCGGTCTGCGTAACTCTTCTGACGACTCTGGGCCATCAGTAACCTCTGTCTGACCTACTGGATCTGCTCTGTCGTCTTGAGCGCTATCTTAGTGCTCCCCATCACTCTCTGCCCTACCTCTCCCCAATAGATGGGAGCTCGACACCTCTTCCCGTATAAAAGCTTAAAGGGAGGCATACCAATATTGGAGTGATGGCTGTTGTTGTACGAAAACTCAGTCAAAGGCAAGTAAGTGTCCCAACTCCCACCAAAGTCCATAAAACATGCACGTAGCATGTCCTCGAGCGTCTGAATCGTCCACTCGCTCTGCCCGTCTGTCTGTGGGTGATATGTGGTACTGAAATGTAACCGGGTACCCAACTCCTTATGAAATTTCTTCCAGAACCTGGAAGTGAAATGCACATCTCGATCTGACACTACCGATGTTGGAACCCCATGTTGTGCCACCACCTCTCAAACGTAGATCTCAGTCAATTTATCCGCAGAAGAGCTCTCACTGATAGCCAGAAAGTGAGCACTCTTCGTCAACCGATCTACAATCACTCATATCGCATCGACACCTTGCACGGTCCTCGGTAATTTGGTGATAAAATCCATGGAAATTTGTTCCCACTTCCACAGGGGAACTTCTAAAGGCTGCAACTGGCCATGAGGATATTGGTGCTCCGCCTTGACCTGACGACAGGTCAAGCATCTCTCGACTACCCATGCCATATCTCTCTTCATACAGGGCCACCAATAATACCTTTTTAAGTCCAAATACATCTTGGTGGCCCCCGGATGGATCGAGAATCTCGACCTATGGGCCTCCTCCATCAGAATACGTCGAGCTCCACCCGTATATGGCACCTATATCCACCCACGGAAGGTCATAAGCCCCCGACTATCCGTCTCAAACTTAAAAATCTGTCTGATCACCCGCTCTCTCTTACGGATCTCTGGTCTCACGACCACCACGTGGGCCTCTCGGATGGTATCTAAGACTGGAGTCATCACCGTCATCCTCATGCACATGTCTTGGATCTGAGCACTCACTGCTCTACGAGTCAGAGCATCGGCTACCACATTAGCCTTGCTAGGGTGATACAAAATCTCACAGTCATAGTCTTTTACTACATTCAACCACCTCCCCTGTCTCGTATTCAGGTTGGGCTGATCCATAAGATACTCTAGGCTCTTATGGTCCGTGTATATGGTGCACCGGACACCATAAAAATAGTGGCGCCATATCTTGCGGGCGAACACCACTGCTCCCAGCTCCAAATCGTGGGTGGGATACCTCGTCTCGTGAGGCTTCAGCTGCCTCGACGCATATGCTATCACGTGTCCCCTCTGCATCAATACGACACTCATCCCTGATATAGATGCATCACAATATACTATAAAGTCCTCCACTCCCTCAGGAAGGGCTAACACTGGAGCTTCGCACAATCTCTGGCGAAGAGTCTCGAATGAAGCCTATTGCTCGGGCCCCCAAACAAAAGTAACACCCTTCCTGATCAATTTGGTGAGAGGAATGGCAATCTTGGAGAAATCTCTAATAAAACCTCTAATAGTAGCCTGCCACGCCCAGAAAACTCCTGATCTGGGATGGGGATCTCGGCACCTCCCATCGCATGACTGCCTCAATCTTGGCCGGGTCGACCAAAATCACATTCTGGTTAACGAGGTGTCCCAAGAACTAGACCTCTCATAACCAGAAATCTCACTTGGAGAATTTAGCATAAAGCCTCTCCATCCTCAATACTCCAAGAATCTCCCGAAGATGCTCCTCGTGCTGTTCTCTAGACCTCGAGTACACCAAAATGTTGTCGATGAACACGATCACCGACCTGTCCAACATGGGCCTGCACACCCGGTTCATGAGGTCCATGAACGCTGCCGGTGCGTTGGTGAGCCCGAAAGGCATCACCACAAACTCGTAGTGCCCGTAACGAGTACAAAAGGCCGTCTTCTAGATATCCTCCTCGCAAACTCTCATCTGATGATACCCAGATCTCAAATAAATCTTGGAAAACCAAGACGCCCCCTGCAAATGATCGAATAAATCGTCGATCCTCGATAGTGGATAACGGTTCTTGACCGTCAGCTTGTTCAACTCCTGGTAGTCGATGAACATCCGGTGTGAACCATCCTTTTTCTAGACAAAAAAGGATCGGCGCTCCGCACGGCGAGCTACTCGGCCTAATAAAACCCTTCCCCAACAGCTCCTGGAGCTGCGAGGATAACTCCTGCATCTTGGGCGGCGTAAGGCGATAAGGTGCCTTGGCAATAGGCACCGCACCCGGAATCAAATCGATCTGGAACTCCACCTGCCTCTCAGGAGGCACACCCGATAACTCCTCGGGGAAAACATCCGGGAACTCACACATAGCCGGAACATCGGAGATAGAAATCAACCTCTCAGTGGCAACTCTTGTATCCATCACATATGCTAAAAAGCCCATGCATCCATGCTGTAAACTCTGCCTCGCCCCGGCGGCAGAGCAGAAAGTTGATCCAGATCTGGTCCCCTCGCCATACACAGTAAGTACTACCCCACTAGGGTCTCGTATGGTCACCATATGACGCTCACAGTCAACCACAGCTCCAAACCGGCTCAACCAACCCATGCCCATTATGACACAGACATCACCCATCGCTATCGGCACCAGATCTATCGAGAACTCAACACCAAAAATCTCTAATACACATCCCCGGAATACATCAGTGGCAAAAATCGCATGCTCTTCGGCTATAGAAACCCTCAGCGGTCGAATCAACGCCTCGCGTCTGATACTAATGTGACGACTAAAGGATAAAGACACGAAATATCGACTCGCACCCGAGTCAAATAACACCAAAGAAGGAACATAAATCACAAGAAAAATACCTATATACAACACAGTATAAGCATAAACAAATCTCAAAATAACATAAGTAAGGAGATACATACCAGCAACAACACCAGGAGCTGCGCGAACCTCCTCCGCAGTTAACTGAAATGCTCTCCCACGAGCTCTCGGAGCCTCGGCCTTCCCCGTCCGACCATCAATAACACGTAAAGCAGCAGGAGCAGAAGCCTGGGTTGATCCTTGAGTGAGCTGGGGACACTCAGCCTTCTGGTGGCCCGTCTGGTTGTAGTGAAAGCAAACCGAAAAATCCCTTGGGGCATTCCCTCGCCATATACCCCTCCTTGCCACATTTGTAGCAAATCCCCGCTCGTCAAGACCCCTCATGACTCTTGCCGTACTTGCCACAAGTGCGGCCCTTCTGGCCTGCAGCTCTCAAATCAGCGGGCTTAGCCCGCTTCGTCGCCGGCTGCGACTGCACTGGTCTCCTATCCCTCCCCTGCTGCTCTCCCTACTCCCTGGTCTGAATCTCCAACTCAATCTCTCTCCTCCTGGCATTGATCTGCAACTCAGCCAATGTCCGATAAGACGAGTTCGCCACGAACTCCCGAATATCGCTCCTCAAGATGCTCAAATACCGGCTCACACATGCCTGCTCAGTAGACACGTGCTCAGGGCAGAAAAGCGCCTTTTTCATGAAACATCCTCGTAATCTCTATCACTGATTCTGTCTTCTGCTTGAGAGACAGAAACTCCTGTGCCAAACATTCCCTCTCCACCTGGGGAACATACTCATATCTGAATAACTTGGTGGACCTCTCCCAAGTCACAGAAGCATGATCTACAGGGGTAAAATCCTTCTTCACAAACTTCCACCAGTCCTTCGCTCCCAAGCGAAGTTGGTTCAACGTAAACCGAACTCTCAAATGCTCCGGGCATGAAAACGTATAGAAACACCCCTCAATGTCGGAGATCCATCTCATGACAGCAATTGTTGGGTTTTGAGCACTATAACACTCCTATGGTGCACATGCAACCCTAAATGCGTTGGATCTATGTTTTCTCTAATTATACATGCATATTTTCAATTTTCCAAAGCATATATCCAAACTAGCATACAAATTGTCAAATGAACAATACAACTAGTTAGATGACTTACCTCTTAGAAGGACTTGTAGTTCTTGACCCTTGAAAGCTTGAGCACCTCAAGTGTGATGCCTCTAATGGTTCTCAAATACCAATATGCAAGAGGAGGCTTGAGAGAATAAGTTACTTGCACAAAATCAATATCACTCTCCAAGAATGTTGTGTCACAATGTTGTATCCGATTTTGGCCATGAGGGGTTTACTTATAGTGTGGCAAATGCTAGGGTTACACTTTGTAAACCCTAATGACCTTTCATATTACTTAGGATCCATGGGTTAACCTCCATGGACTATCCATGGATTATCTCATTGGTTTAGCCCATCCTAAATAATCATGGATCGTTAGCCCACACTATAAGAATCATTGATTTACATTATCAATCCCCACATATTTAATTAGTCTCTTTTGATCACAAAATTAATAAATTAATTCTTGATCAATACTAATTAAATAATATGATTTCTCAATTAATATATTATACTTATAATATATTAATAAATCATAAATAACCTTATTCTCAAAAGTCCATCCTATCAAATTGCACTGGTGAAGGCAACCCAAAAGGACCATGCTACAATCGGGTCAAGTACATCCCAGTTATAGTAATGGGCTTAGATACCAAATCCAACAGTCTCCCACTTGGATAAGTCTAATAACTATAGCTGCCAATGTGACTTCAGGATCCGACTTAACAATCGTAAGCTTTCAAAAGCCGCTGTGGAACTCTGACCTAGTCTGTGACGCGTCCTTCAGATATTGAATCATATACTCCTCTGTTCTCAAGATATCTATGCGGCCAAATACATGGAACATAGTCATACTTATTGTCCTGCAATTTGTTTTCCCGATTTCTGATTCGTCTGACATAAAACATAACTGAACACATCAATTTAGTTATGACTGGGCCCGACACATAGTCAAAACATAATCACCGAGGGGCCCAAGATATCGCTTTTAATCCTATTAGGATAAAAGGAACATATAAAATTCGACATTATATGCTTGTACTAACTACTCATTAAGTCTTGCACAACGATACGTTTTATAACATCAAGTTACTGATGCATTTTCGTATCATCAATGCACAACCAACTCGTAGTCAACAACTCATATATCTTAGTTTGAAGATTATATGATATTATCGTCTCACAATCACTCGTGAAAAATTCCATGAAGTGATTCAGGTGAGCGCGGGTTGAATCCAATACTCAAATCTTATTTCAGGAGCACTCATGAATGGTGTAACACACTTTTTCTGTGTCTAAGGGCTTAGACAATCTACAAGCCAACTCATGACAGTCTTCTTTCATACTTACTTCCAACGTATGATCGACTGTGGATAATTTGAATAACCTAGTTATTCGGGAAGTCAAAACATGCAAAGTGAAACACAAGAATAATACTAATCCTATATGGTCCCAAAACTTTTGAGTGTAAATAAAAAACCTTTTATTTAATCACCATATTGATTACATATTATTCGTTGTAGAATTTTTCGATTTATCCACTTAATACATGAATTAACACAATAGTTATCCCATGCTCCAAGCATGCACACTATGTTTGCCTATGGTCCTTACTTTGTAAAATAGATCAATTGTAAACATTTCCAATGATACTCATTTCACAATTCCAAATCCCTACCGTAAGTGTAAGAATACCAAGTTCGTGCCACTTACTGTAATTTGTTAGATTTTAAACTTATATGCAGTGATCCTTTTGTAATGACTATGTACACAAGTCACATAGACTTTGTCAATTATAAAACTTTCCATTGGAGATTGTTACAAGACAATTCCATAGATCCGAAGTCTCCTATTCAAAGCACATTCCTGTAACATCCGGATTCCCAGGTATCTTATTTTAAGTATTTATCTTGAGTTTTAGGGAGGGACTCGGCGAGTAGGCGCTCAGACTCGCCGAGTAGGAGCGCGCATTTCTTGTCTGATTTAATGAAGGACTCGACGAGTCGATGCGTGGACTCGGCGAGTCCGCGCTGTAAAGTGAAACCCTAATTCTCGGGGCCTGTGCCCTATTTAAAGGCCTTTACGGCCTCCATTTGCGGCCAATGCACCCCTGAGAAACCCTAGAGAGCAGAGAGAAATCTTGTAGTGCAAGAGGAGGGCTAATTCATCATTCTAAGTATGATTTTGCAAGAAAGAAGGAAGGAGGACAAACAAGGAAGATTGAGGAGCTCAGATCTATCACCCATTTGATCAGAAGAGGCTGCTAGAGGTACTAATCTGTGCTCAATCTCGTGTATTTGGTGATCTACTTGAATCTAGGGTTTTCTTATGCCTTCTTTGGCTTGGATTCGAAGTATGTGAGGTCCCAAGGTGGAGTTCTTCTTAGATCTGGACCTTAAGAGGTCCAGAGAGTCCTATCTACCTTGCTTTTTGCTATTCCATTAGAGATATGACCCTAGGTTGCCATTCTAGAGGTTATTTCACCAAAAGGAGCTTTATGGACATTGCATCAGTGTAAATGTCGGACCTTTACGTGATTATAGTGGTTGGGAAGGCCAGATCTATAGGTTAGAGAAGTAGATCTGACCTCAGAAGGTCATTTCAGTGTTTCCATGGATGCAACTCGCCGAGTCCATAATGGGACTCGACGAGTCGAGTCGGGGTTGCCCCGCTATTTGTGACAGATGTAACCCGTCGAGTGGGACGATGACTCGACGAGCCAAGAGAGGCTAGAAGGATTCAGAGAACCCGCATGGACTCGCCGAGTCGCCCTTGTGCACTCGACGAGTCGGGTCAAAGTTTGACCGTTGACTTTCGTTGACTTTAGGGTTCTGGTCAAGACTGATTCAAGAGAGTTCAAAGAGGGGTAGAATGGACTTCTACCCAATTTGTAGAGATGAGGCTATGAGAGAATATTGATCGGGAATGTTATTTGAATAATAAGAGGAGGCTAGGTCGGGACGTTGAGCACGAGAGTTTATCCGACTTCATTGAGGTGAGTCTTCTCACTATACTGTACCTGGAAGGGTACCTATGTGTGACTGGAAGGTCTTGTATGCTATGAGATGTATGTGCTATATGCGGTTATGTAATATGTATGTGCTATGTATGTTATGTATGGTAAGGACCGAAAGGTCAAGATGATATGGACCGGAAGGTCAAGATGACATGGACCGGAAGGTCAGGAGGTTACGGACCGGAAGGTCGATACGGGTAGGACCGGAAGGTCTACCGGGATTCGGGATGGAAGTCCCCTGAGACACATGGATCGGAAGATCCTACAGAGTTATGGCCTGGAAAGGCGTATGTGTTGTATGTGGTATTTTGGGGAACTCACTAAGCATTTATGCTTATAGTTGTTGTGTTATGTGTTTCAGGTACTAGCGAGGATCGCGGGAAGGCACCGACATGATCCATACACACTCATAGAGTTATGTTTTGAGATTCTGGGTTTAGTTTGTTATTATGACAGTGGATACAGTTGCTTGATATTGTTTTGATGAATAAAAGTATGTTTTAAAAATGAAAAATTGTTTTGGAAATTTACGTTGTTACAAGTTGGTATCAGAGCCTTGGTTTGAGGGATTCGGGTGCATCTTCGGATGAATCTGAACTCAAACTGAGGATTTGAGAAAGTTTTTCATAAGATAAACAATTTTTCTAAGAGAGTAAAAGATTTTGAGAAAGGTAGAAGGAAGCAGTGTGTACGATCAGCCAGCGCCTGAACGGTGATTTCCCAAAATACCCTTACATTATGTGTTATGAGATATGTTATGATATGATATGCATGCTAGAGTTGGCTAGGTATTCATATTAGGACTAGAGTGGCCTGATTTTGTGATGCCTTAGCCTAGGAAGGATTTTGCTGCTATGTGATGCTTGAGAGCGAGTAGGTAGCAGTGAGGAGCTGATGAGAGGTCTACCGAAGGGTAGCCTATGCCAGTGAGATATAGAGTACATGTAATCTGGGATCCTAGGAGGAGGACTTGGGGTGAACATTGATGCGGTGTGGATGGTAGTATAGGGCCCGTACTACTGAAGACACCGGATCAGTGCACAGTCCAAGTAAGAATCCTTAGGGTACTAGGGAACAAGTAGGGTTGAGTTATCGAGCACGAGTATGCTCGAGCGAGTCTCTGATATTATTATGTTGTATTTCAGAAACATCATGGTTGGGACACGCCACAGACCTGAGACGAGCGGCGTGAGTGACGAGGAGCTTCGTCAGATGATCCACGATGAGGTGGCAGCGGCGATTCGAGCCGAGATTCCGGAGATGTTTGGGTCTATCAAGACCACATTGATTGAGACTTTTGATGAGCGGTACACAGCGGTGATTGAGGCTGCGGCTGCTGCAGCTACTGCAACTGTGGCTGCTGTCAGGCCTCAGGGAGGTGACTCGTTGTTGTTTCGGGAGTTCAGCAACACGAAGCCACCAGAGTTTGATGGGACGCAGGATCCGATCGTTGCGATGAGATGGATTTCTGATATCGAGGGATGCTTCTACACATGTTCATGTTCGGAGCATCTGAGGGTACGGTTCGCGCTGAACCAGCTTCGCTTGGGAGCGAAGGACTGGTGGAAGTTCGTGACGGCGAGCTTCACTCTTGTAGAGATTTCAGAGGTGACCTGGGAGAGGTTCACCGCTATGTTTAGAGACGAGTATGTTCCCCCGGTGGAGAGGGAACGGCTGGCACAGGAGTTCTTGACCCTCAAGCAGGGTACTGATTCTGTTACTATGGTTACCAGGAAGTTCCATGAGAGGGCGATGTTCTGCCCTGAGCAGGTGTCTACCGAGCAGGCACGCATGAGCCAGTATTTGGGCGTTTTGAGGAAGGATATTCAGGAGTTCGTGTCGAAATCGACTTACCAGACATTTGCTGAGCTCCAGGCAAATGCCCGGAAGAGGGAGATTGAGTTGGAGACTCAGGCCAGGGAGGAGGCCGAGTCTCAGAGGATGGATCGGCGGCCGGCACAGTCTCAGCCGGCAGCCAAGCGGGTAAAGTCCGCTGATACGAGATCTGGAGGCCAGAAGGGCCGCACTTGTGGGAAGTGCGGAAAGAGACATGATGGGGTCTGTCGATCAGGTGCTTGCTACAAATGTGGCAAGGAGGGGCATATCGCCAAGGATTGCCCCAAGGGGTTTATGGTTTGCTTTCATTGCAACCAGACTGGCCATCGGAAGGCCGAGTGCCCGCAGTTACATCAGGGATCAACACAGGGATCTGCACCTGCTGCTAGGGTTACCGAAGTTCGGCCAGCAAAGGCCGAGGCACCGAAGGTTCGCGGGAGAGCTTTCCAGTTGACAGCGGAGGAGGTCCGCTCAGCGCCCGATGTTGTGGCTGGTATGTATTCTTTATTTATTTATGCTGAGTTGAGATATTGTGCTTATATTATGATATGCGTAGGTACTTTTCTTGTAAGTTCTGTACCTGCCTTAGTGTTATTTGACTCGGGTGCGAGTCGATCATTTGTGTCGATAGCGTTTAGTCGGCACATCAGTAGCCGACGAGAGGCGTTGAGTCGACCTCTACGAGTTTCCATAGCTGACGAGCGAGCGGTGTATGCTACGGATGTGATTCGAGGATGTGTACTCGAGCTCTTCGGTGTTGAGTTCCCGATAGATCTGGTCCCGATAGCGATGGGGGACGTGTGTGTCATAGTGGGCATGGATTGGTTGAGCCGATTTAGGGCTGTTATAGACTGCGAGTGACAGTTGGTGACGATACGAGACCCTAGTGGGGGAGTACTTACGGTGTACGGCGAGGGTACCCGTTCTGGGTCAGCATTTTGTTCAGCTGCTAGAGCGAGGCGGAGTCTACAGCAGGGCTGTAGCGGGTTTGTGGCATATGTGATGGATTCACGAGTGGCCGCCGAGGGGCCAAGTTCGGTTGATGATGTGCCAATAGTGCGTGAGTTCCCGGATGTGTTTCCTAAGGAGTTGTCGGGTGTGCCTCCCGAGAGGCAGGTGGAGTTTCGCATCGATTTGATTCCGAGGGTAGCGCCTATCGCCAAGGCGCCTTATCGCCTTGCGCCGCCAGAGATGCAGGAGCTATCCTCGCAGCTTCAGGAGTTGCTGGGGAAGGGGTTTATTCGACCGAGTAGCTCGCCATGGGGAGCTCCGATCCTTTTTGTCAAGAAAAAGGATGGTTCACACCGGATGTGTATTGATTACTGGGAGTTGAACAAGTTGACGGTCAAGAACCGTTACCCATTACCGAGGATCGACGATTTGTTCGATCAGTTGCAGGGAGCGTCTTGGTTCTCCAAGATTGATCTGAGGTCTGGATATCATCAGATGAGAGTGCGTGATGAGGATATCCAGAAGACGGCGTTCAGGACTCGTTATGGGCATTACGAGTTTGTGGTGATGCCTTTTGGGCTCACCAATGCACCGGCAACGTTCATGGATCTCATGAACAGGGTGTGCCGACCGATGTTGGACCGATCGGTGATCGTGTTCATTGATGATATTCTGGTGTATTCGAGGTCTCGAGAGCAGCATGAGGAGCATATGAGGGAGATCCTCGGGGTTTTGAGATCGGAGAGGCTGTACGCCAAATTCTCCAAGTGTGACTTCTGGTTGCGAGAGGTCCAGTTCTTGGGGCATCTCGTTAATCAGAAGGGGATATTGGTCGATCCGGCCAAGATTGAGGCAGTGATGAGTTGGGAAGTACCGAGATCACCCACCGAGATCAAGAGTTTTCTAGGATTGGCCGGCTACTATCGGAGATTTATTAGAGATTTCTCCAAGATCGCCGTGCCTCTCACCAGGTTGACCTGGAAGGGTGTTGCTTTTTCATGGGGTCCGGAGAAGCAGACCTCGTTTGAGACACTTCGCCAGAGATTATGCGAAGCCCCGATGTTAGCCCTCCCGGAAGGGATGGAGGATTTTGTGGTGTATTGTGACGCATCGATATCAGGGTTGGGTGCAGTACTTATGCAGAGGGGGCATGTGATAGCGTATGCATCGAGGCAGCTGAAGCCTCATGAGACGAGGTATCCCACCCACGATCTGGAGTTGGGGGCAGTGGTGTTCTCCCTCAAGTTATGGCGTCACTATTTATATGGGGTTCGGTGTACCATATACACGGAGCACAAGAGCTTGAAGTATTTGATGGATCAGCCCAATTTGAATATGCGCCAGAGGAGATGGTTGGACGTGGTAAAGGATTACGATTGTGAGATCCTGTACCACCCGGGCAAAGCTAATGTTGTAGTTGATGCCCTGAGCTGTAGGGCAGAGAGTGCCCCGATTCGAGACATTTGTATGCGACTGACAGTGATGACTCTGGTGTTGGACACCATTCGGGAGGCCCAGGCAGAGGCCGTGATACCGGAGAATCGCAAGAGGGAGCGCGTGATCGGGCAGGTGTCTGAGTTCGTTACCGATAGCCGAGGGCTAATGACCTGTCAAGGTCGGATTTGGGTGCCGTATGCAGGCGGGGCACGTATCATTCTGATGGAGGAGGCGCATAGATCGAGGTTCTCGATCCATCCCAGAGCCACTAAGATGTATTTGGACCTGAAAAGAGAGTATTGGTGGCCCTGTTTGAAGAGGGATGTCGCGTGGTTTGTCGAGAGGTGCTTGACCTGTCGCAGGGTTAAGGCCGAGCACCAGCGTCCGCATGGCAAGTTGTAGCCACTTGAGGTTCGCCAGTGGAAGTGGGAACAAATTTCTATGGATTTTATCACCAAATTGCCGAGGACCGCGAGGGGCGTCGATGCAATTTGGGTGATAGTCTACCGGTTGACTAAGAGCGCTCACTTCCTTGCTATCATTGAGAGCTCTTCCGCTGAGAGGCTGACCGAGTTGTATGTGAGAGAGGTGGTATCGCGTCATGGAGTACGGATCTCGATTGTATCAGATCGAGATGTGCGATTCACTTCCAGGTTCTGGAAGAAGTTCCATGAGGAGTTAGGTACGAGGCTGCATTTCAGTACCGCATACCACCCACAGACGGACGGACAGAGTGAGCGGACGATTCAGACGCTCGAGGACATGCTCCGAGCATGTGTGTTGGACGTCGGGGGAAGCTGGGACACGTATCTGCCGTTGGCTGAGTTTTCTTATAACAATAGCCACCATTCGAGTATTGGTATGCCTCCCTTCGAGTTGTTGTACGGGAGGAGATGTCGGACTCCCATTTGCTGGGGAGAGGTAGCGCAGCGTGTGATGGGTAGCACTGAGATAGTGCTTCAGACGACAGAGCAGATACAACAGGTTAGACAGAGGTTATTGACGGCTCAGAGTCATCAGAAGAGTTATGCGGATAGGCGACGATCCGAGCTTGAGTTCCAGGTGGGAGACTTCGTACTCCTAAAAGTGTCTCCTTGGAAAGGAGTGATTCGATTCAGGAAGAGGGGCAAGCTGGGGCCCCGGTATATTGGGTCGTTCAGGGTGACCGCGAGGGTGGGCAGGGTAGCATATCGGTTGGAGCTACCTGCGGAGCTGAGCCAGATTCATGACACCTTCCACGTGTCTCAGTTGAGGAAGTGTATAGCCGACGAGTCGGCAGCGGTACCACTGGAGGATATTCAGGTATATGCGAGCCTGAATTATGCTGAGAGGCCAATCGCGATCCGTGATCAGAAGATCAAGGTTCTGAGGAACAAGGAAGTGTCCCTGGTGCAGGTCCAGTGGCAACATCGGAAAGGGTCCGAGCTGACTTGGGAACCGGAGCTGGAGATGCGGGAGCAGCATCCAAAGTTGTTTGTCGAGCAAGACTTCGAGGGAGAAGTCAGATTCTAGTGGGGGAGAATTGTAACATTCGGATTCCCAGGTATCTTACTTTAAGTATTTATCTTGAGTTTTAGGGAGGGACTTGGCGAGTAGGCGCTCAGCCCTAATTCTCGGGGCCTGTGCCCTATTTAAAGGCCTTTATGGCCTCCATTTACGGCCAATGCACCCCTGAGAAACCCTAGAGAGCAGAGAGAAAGCTTGTAGTGCAAGAAGAGGGCTAATTCATCATTCTAAGTGTGATTTTGCAAGAAAGAAGGAAGGAGGACAAACAAGGAAGATTGAGGAGCTCAGATCTATCACCCATTTGATCAGAAGAGGCTGCTAGAGGTACTAATCTGTGCTCAATCTCGTGTATTTGGTGATCTACTTGAATCTAGGGTTTTCTTATGCCTTCTTTGGCTTGGATTCGAAGTATGTGAGGTCCCAAGGTGGAGTTCTTCTTAGATCTGGACCTTAAGAGGTCCAGAGAGTCCTATCTACCTTGCTTTTTGCTATTCCATTAGAGATATGACCCTAGGTTGCCATTCTAGAGGTTATTTCACCAAAAGGAGCTTTATGGACATTGCATCAGTGTAAATGTCGGACCTTTACGTGATTATAGTGGTTGGGAAGGCCAGATCTATATGTTAGAGAAGTAGATCTGACCTCAGAAGGTCATTTCAGTGTTGCCATGGATGCAACTCGCCGAGTCCATAATGGGACTCGACGAGTCGAGTCGGGGTTGCCCCGCGATTCGTGACACGTGTAACCCATCGAGTGGGATAATGATTCGATGAGCCAAGAGAGGCTAGAAGGATTCAGAGAACCCACATGCACTCGCCGAGTCGCCCTTGTGCACTCGACGAGTCTGGTCAAAGTTTGACCGTTGACTTTCGTTGACTTTAGGGTTCTGGTCAAGACTGATTCAAGAGAGTTCAGAGAGGGGTAGAATGGACTTCTACCCAATCTGTAGAGATGAGGCTATGAGAGAATATTGATCAGGAATGTTATTTGAATAATAGGAGGATGCTAGGTCGGGACGTTGAGCACGAGAGTTTATCCGACTTCATTGAGGTGAGTCTTCTCACTATACTGTACCTGGAAGGGTACCTATATGTGACCGGAAGGTCTTGTATGCTATGAGATGTATGTGCTATATGCGGTTATGTGATATGTATGTGCTATGTATGTTATGTATGGTAAGGACCGGAAGGTCAAGATGATATGGACCGGAAGGTCAAGATGACATGGACCGGAAGGTCAGGAGGTTACAGACCGGAAGGTCGATACGGGTAGGACCGGAAGGTCTACCGGGATTCGGGACGGAAGTCCCCTGAGACACATGGATCGGAAGATCCTACAGAGTTATGGCCTGGAAAGGCGTATGTGTTGTATGTGGTATTTTGGGGAACTCACTAAGCATTTATGCTTACAGTTGTTGTGTTATGTGTTTCAGGTACTAGCGAGGATCGCGGGAAGGCGCCGACATGATCCGTACACACTCATAGAGATTATGTTTTGAGATTCTGGGTTTAGTTTGTTATTATGATAGTGGATACAATTGCTTGATATTGTTTTGATGAATAAAAGTATGTTTTAAAAATGAAAAATTGTTTTGGAAATTTACGTTGTTACAATTGCTTTGAACGTCCTTCTTGAATAAAAGTTTCTAACTTTCTCATAGATTCTTGATATCCAACTCCCATTATGGAAATATTTCCATATCTACCATATAACAACTCATTGTTAAAAGAATCCCGTCTATTCATAATAATGTCAATATGGTCCATCCATTACTATACTTTCAATAATCCATAAGCAACCAATCTTTGGTGAACCTTGGATTGTTCTTAGCAGGTGTTTAATAACTTTAGTCATATCTAGTTCTAGTCCTTTTTACCTCTTAATGCCCTAGGCATTTGGAAAATTAGAACACATGAATATTATAGCATATGCAAATATTATAGCATATGCAATCGATCCTATGCCCGAAGCATATGGGATACGATTCATAATGTCTTACATAAAGACATGATACTTGACCAGTCACTTGCTATAATATTTCCATATATAGAATTTCCAATGTTGAAGCATTTCAACATGGTATTCATATAAATCCTTGACTAAATTTGATTAAAATCTCAATCTAAACTTTTCGAATTGAAATGAAGTATAAGTTCCTCTCCCTTAATTATAGCAAAACAAATTTTTAACCCTGCAACTTTGCGAATTGAAACTTTTGTTTTCTATAATTAACATTGCTTACTCGCAACACTTGCAATAATGATTATGCTCCCACTAGCATAACAATTATTTTGTTACTAGCATAACATTTATGCTCCCACTAGCTTTGACATGTATCCAAAATCAGCTGGACTTCTAGAAATCAATACTTATTGACTTTCTTACCAAAGTTCAGATTTCTGATACGAGATGCTTCGATAAACCTTTATCTAAGCCCACATACCTTTTATTAGAAAGCTCATATGTGTGTCTAAACAGTTTTAGAACTTTCAGCAATAAGTCTCAAATGTTTAGACCTTTTGCCATTTCTCACAATTCGAACTATGAAGAGGGATGCCGTAGTCATAATCGAATTTGAGAATACAAATATCACAATTGCTAACTTTTTGAAATATACTTAGTGAAAGCATTTCCTCATAATCATTTTCATGAATTGGAGAGATACCTTATGACACTTAGATTTTTAATGGCGTATGTGTTCCTATCCATGTGAATTTGTCATAACCATAATCTTAAGACAAGGTTAGAGACAAATCCAAACTCATATGGACTGAACTTGCTCAATCTTAATTTCTTTCCACCTGGAAACACAAGGGCCTGCCATTGCTTCCAGGTTGTTATACAAACAATTGAGAACTCATAGAACTCACATGCATAGTCAACTTTAACTGGAATGGGCACGGAAACAAGAATATGTCAACACGATAGGTTACAAACCTTAAGTCGTATGCTAGTGATTAACAATAAGTTTACTCTTGATTAGTTCTTGAAACTTTTCAAGACCTTTAAGACTCCCACTAACCTCTTGATATATAAGATTCTCTTTGTCAAGAAACATTACTTGACAAACAAATATTCAAGAGTTAGTGTGGTTTCTTATCAAGACAAACACTTCACACAATTGGTCTTAGTTGGTCTTTGTTTTATCCAAAACATCACAACTTACCAATTTCAAATGTACAAGAGTAGAAAACATTTTACTCTACATTTTCTGATATGTCACTCAATATACAATCTTGGAGTATGACTCTAAGATTTGATTTTGGAACGAAGTATGATTCATCTTAATTGATTTAACCATTTCAACAATTCACGATTCCTCTTCTTAGCCACACCCCGAACCAGACGGCGGAAACGTCCTAGGGCTCGTGTGACTTAAATTGAAATATCATCACAATGCATATACATGAAACATAACACCATCATCACCAACATTACATAGTACAACCATCATTGTTTACATCAAGTACATTGTTTTACATTACAACTTCACAGAACATAAATTGTTTATCGATTGACATTGCACAAAAGAAATTTCAGAAACACGCTTGAAGGTTCTTCAGTCTAACGATTTCCTGAGAATAGAAGTTATTTTGAAAACGATCAACATATATAATGTTGGTGAGTTCATAAGCATGCTTGATATAAAAATAGTTTGTATTGTTTGTAAAACCCAGAAAATCCGATATTTTCTGTAACAAAAACTGTTTACGAAAAAGATGTGATGATCCCATAAGTGTATATGTATGTGATTTCAAAACATGTAAAAGTGAAGGTTCTTCATAATTGTTCTTTGTATTGTTGTTGTTGTATCTTGCAGTGAATAATGTCGTTCCCCGGAAAACCCGATGTTTTCCAATTTAAATAGTATGATAGTTTTGTATTATTGTATAAATCACTTTGCATCGTCACAGTGTGTGAATATGATTTCTCATGAACACTTAGATGGTAATGGATCTCTATGTGAGTCGTTATAACTATGCATAATAGTGACTAATTCGCCTGTCTTGGCATTTTACCAAACGCCGGTTTTGATCAAGGTTTTGTCACCCTAGACTGGCCGAGTCTAACTGTAGCGAACAGCTCAGGTGTGGCGGAGTCACCCCCGTATAGATCTATACACAAACTCTCCCTCTCCCTCCAGGAGACTCTGATTATAACCACAGGCTACGGCCGACACTTATTGGTGCCACCCGTTATTTCTCACTAAATCCCAACGAAATTGAATAACCTTGTTTTACAACCCGAATGATATTTACGTGAATATGAAGTAAGCTTAATAGACACGAAAAAGAACAACTGTGACCCACTAATCATGTATGTTATTACAGATTGTCGAGTATGCGACGGACACGTTAGCCCATCAAGCATATGATAATTGATTTAGACCATATTAGCAATGAAAATGGGCCACGAAGGCCCAATAGCATGCAAAAGCTAATGAGGGTCCATTAGGCATGTAATTGGGTCACCGGAAGCCCAATAAACATGTGTTGATTATATTGGGCCCAATAATCGTGTAACTGGGTCACCGGAAGCCCAATAAGCGCGAATAGGAAACATTGGGCCCAACCGTCGTATCATTTATAGGTTTATCGATATAAGTTGTGGTATGGGATTTGGTTTACATTTAGTGTGTACTTTCGATGTTAAATACTCAATGTTGGTTTGTAACGATATTCTTAGTTTTTATAAAAATACCATTTTTTAAACCTTCATGTTGTAAAAATTTATACCTTTGGTCAAATTGTTTAGAAATATGCATATTTGGCCCAAAATGTTTATTTGACCATTTCAGTCCCTTTTTCATACAAAATTTACCTTTTCAGCCCTTAATGGTGCAAAATGACACCTTTAGTCATTTTTGATGAAAAATGACATTTTAGTCAATTTGATTACTTAACTTGGCATTTTCGGCCCAAATAAAATTTTAAATTATAATTTCAGCCCAACATACGACTTTTGACATTTTCAGCCCTTATTTGTTAAAAATTTACATTTTTGGCCCATTTGCCGTAAGTTTTACACTTTTGGCCCAAAATCTGAAAACTTTGCATTTTTAGTCCAATTTAGCAAAAAGAGTCATTTTCAGCCCCTGAAATAGTTTAATTATGTTTTAGACTTATAATTTTATGAATTTATAATTTCAGTCCCTAAAATTCTTCATTTTCGTAATTTTGGGCCCAAAAATCCGTGAGGCCGAAATATAAGCCCATTAAGCAAAATTCTATATCTTTGGCCCTTTGAAAAGTATTATTTTCATAAAAATCAGCTTTTATATAAATAAATACTTTATAATCCTCATAAAACCGAAAATTATCATCTTTCAACCAAATCTTTGTTATTTTTGCAAAAATGACACTTGTAAAGATCTTTGGCTTTGTTTTTCACTTCTTAAACTTAAGGACTCTTAGATCTATGATGTATGTTGTTTATTATGTTTTTGTTTATGAATCTTTCACATTTTAGCTACAGATCTCGAAATATAATAAGTATTAACACATTATCACAACATAAACCAAAGAAATCACATATAACATGCAAACACACATAGATCAACACATAACACTTGTACTCTCCCCCAAAACAAGTAACAACCGAAAACAAGGGGGTATGAACTCACCTTGGGTTTGAAGTTTCGGTTTTTGGTGATGATGTGAGGAGATTCGGCCTTAACAAGCTTCTTGAGGGAAATTTCGAACTTAGATGAGTTCTAAGAAGCATGATTCATGATTTAAAGAGTAAATGAGTGCTAGTTCTAACAAAACATGATATTAGACTTTTTGGTTAGAAGTATCTTACCAAAGATATGGATTTTTGTTGAAGTCCTCTTGGAACACAAACAACCCACATGATTTTGAGGATAAGAGAGAGTTTTCAAGATGATTTTGAGAGTGTCTGTAAAAATATGAAGGTGGTGGTGTGGGTTTGAGATTCTCGGCCTTAGTAAAAGGAAAAGGAAGAGAGAAGATCAAAGGGGTTAATGCATGATGGATAAGGATGATTTTGCTTTGATACATGTGAGTCCCTTTGCCTAGAATACCACTAAGCAAAGGTGAGGTGTCAAGAGCTCAAATTATCTTGTTTTAAATTTCTCTCTTCCTTTTTTTTATATAATAGTTGAGCCGAGAAAGGCTAAGAAGAGAAGAAAGGATGGGTAGCTTGGGCCTTACTTGCTTGGTCATGATCCTATATGGCCCAATTAATTAGCTCTCGGCCCATTAGGCTCCTTTGGATATTCACGGCCCATTGGAACCAAATAAATGGAGTTTATGGCCCATTAGGGCTATTGGAGTTATTATGGCCCAACATGGCCCATTAGGGATAACATGAGCCATTTTAAGTCCACATGGCCCAATACGTTAAGTTTTATGAATATGGGTCCATTTAGAGCCCATTTAAGGGTTTTAAGCCCAAAGTAGTCAGATTGGAGGCTTATGGGTCCATTACGCCCAATAAGAAAATCCTAGTCCATAATGGACTTAAACCGGGATTTTTAGGGTTTCCACTCTGTAGTTGACCATTCGAAGTGTTTGTATTGAACTTTGATCTTTCATTTGGATTTTTAAAATGGAAGTTTGTTGTCATTGAACACTCATAAATCATGTTTTCAAGTCATGGTTAAAATTGTTGCCATTGTTAATGTTCACTTAAGGATAGAATTTCCTAGCCAAATTTGCTAGTTGTGACATCATCCCCCCGTTAAAGGGAATTTCATCCCGAAATTATTTTGAAAAATTAGGTTTGTAGATGCGAGAATATGTGAGGGTACTTCAGTTTCATTTGGTCCTTGCGTTCCCAAGTGAATTCCGGTCCACGCTTTTCGTTCAATCGAACCTTCACAATTGGAATGCGACTTTGCTTAGTACGCTTCACCTCCCTGTCACACCCCCGAACCAGACGGCGGAAATGTCTGAGGGCTCGTGTGACTTAAATTGAAATATCATTACAATGAATATACATGAAACATAACATAAACATCACTATGCCTTAATACATTACAACTGACATAGTTCACATCAAGTACATTGTTTACATTACAACATCACAAAACATAAGTTGTTTAACGATTGATATTGCACAAAAGAAGTTTCAGAAACACGCTTGATGATTCTTCATTCTAACGGTTACCTGAGAATACAAGTTATTTTGAAAACGGTCAACATATATAATGTTGGTGAGTTCATAAGCATGTTTGATATAAAAATAGTTTGTATTGTTTGTAAAACCAAGAAAATCCAATATTTTCTATAACAAAACTGTTTACAAAAAAAAAGATGTGATGATCCCATAAGTGTATATGTATGTGATTTCAAAACATGTAAAAGTGAATGAATTTCATTATTATTCCTTGTATTGTAGTTGTTGTATGTAGAAGTGAATAATGTCGTTCCCCGGAAAACCCGATGTTTTCCAATTTAAATAGTATGATAGTTTTGTATTATTGTATAAATCACTTTGCATCGTCACAGTGTATGAATATGATTTCCCATGAGTACTTAAATGGTAATGGATCTCTATGTGAGTCGTTATAACCATTCATAATAGTGACTAATTCGCCTGTATTGGCATTTTTCCAAACGCCGGTTTTGATCAAGATTTTGTCACACTAGACTCGCCAAGTCTAACTGTAGCGAACAACTCAGGTGTGGGGGAGTCACCCCCTTATAGATCTATACACAAACTCTCGCTCTCCCTCCAGAAGACTCTGGTTATAACTACAGGCTACGGCCGACACTTATTGGTGCCACCCGTTATTTCTCACTAAATCCCAATGAAATTGAATAACCTTGTTTTACAACCCGAATGATGTTTACGTGAATATGAAGTAAGCCTAACAGACATGAAAGAGGACAACGGTGGCCCACTAATCATGTATGTTATTATAGGCTGTCGAGTATGCTACGGACACGTTATAGCCCATTAAGCATATGATAAATGTTTAGGGCCATATTAGCAATGCAAATGGGCCACTAAGGCCCAATAGCATGTTAAAGCTAATAAATGCCCATTAGACATGTAATTGGGTCACCAAGGCCCAATAAACCTGTTTTGATTATATTGGGCCCAACAATCGTATAATTGGGTTACGAAGGCCCAATAAGCACGAGTAGGAAATATTGGGCCCAACCATTGAATCGTTTTTCTGTTTGTCGATATAAGTTGGAGTATGGAATTTGGTTTACACTTAGTGTTTACTTTCGATGTTAAAATACTCAATGTTGGTTTATAACGATATTCTTAGTTTTTTTTTTTATAAAAATACCATTTTTAAACCTTCATGTTGTAAAAATTTATAACTTCGAACGAAGACAATTAATGGCCCAACACTATGCAACTCTTTTCTTCTAGCCCATGTTCTCGGCCTTACCTCAAAAAAAGAGAGAGAAATGAGTGATTAACTAATGTTTTGACACATCATTTTTGTTTAGGGGATAATTAGACAATTACTCAACATGTAACTAAGCACTCTCATGTTCCTATGCATCTATCACCTCAAGACTCTCTCCTCTCTCTTTCCCTTTAACTCTCGGCCGAGAGCATCAAACACCCACACAAAATTTTACTTTCAAACACATCCAAATCTCTCAAGAACATTCTTACTTGTTTTTAAGATCTTCGAGATTTAGAGCTATTCAAGAAGGTTTACCACCTAAAAGCCATCACGCTTTGGAAAGTTCTTGCATATTCAAGTGTTATAAAACCATTTTTTTTGCCAAGCAACTCCTTTCTAATCAAGTATGTGTAATCATACTCTTAGAAACTTCCTAAGTCCGAAAACCACTCCAAGAAGTTTGTTCAAGGCCAAAAACCACACCATCTCCACCATCCTTCCATCAAAACCGAATCCATACCCCAAGGTGAGTTCATACCCCCTTGTTTTCGGTTTTTACTTGTTTTTGAGGGGAGAATACAAGTGTTATGTGTTGATCTATGTGTGTTTGCATGTTATATGTGATTTCTTTGGTTTATGTGGTGATAATGTGTTAATACTTATTATATTTCGAGATCTATAGCTAAAATGTGAAAGATTCATAAACAAAAACATAATAAACAACATACATGATAGATCTAAGAGTCCTTAAGTTTAATAAGTGAAAAACAAAGCCAAAGATCTTTACAAGTGTCAGTTTTGCAAAAGTAACAAAGATTGGGTTGAAAGTTGATAATTTTCGGTTTTATGAGGGTTATAAAGTATTTATTTATATAAAAGCTGATTTTTATGAAAATAATAGTTTTTAAAGGACCAAAAATGTAAAATTTTACTTAATGGGCTTATATTTGGGCCTCACGGATTTTGTCACACCCCCGAACCAGACGGCGGAAACGTCCGAGGGCTCGTGTGACTTAAATTGAAATATCATTACAACGAATATACATGAAACATAACATAAACATCACCATGCATGAATACATTACAAATGACCTTGTTCACATCAAGTACATTGTTTACATTACAACATCACAGAACATAAATTGTTTAACGATTGATATTGCACAAAAGAAGTTTCAGAAACACGCTTGATGATTCTTCATTCTAACGGTTACCTGAGAATACAAGTTATTTTGAAAACGGTCAACATATATAATGTTGGTGAGTTCATAAGCATGTTTGATATAAAAATTGTTTGTATTGTTTATAAATCCAGAAAATCCAATATTTTCTGTAACAAAAACTGTTTACAAAAAAAAGATGTGATGATCCCATAAGTGTATATGTATGTGATTTCAAAACTTGTAAAAGTGAATGCATTTCATTATTGTTCCTTGTATTGTAGTTGTTGTATGTAGAAGTGAATAATGTCGTTCCCCAGAAAACCCGATGTTTTCCAATTTAAATAGTATGATAGTTTTGTATTATTGTATAAATCACTTTGCATCGTCACGATGTATGAATATGATTTCCCATGAGTACTTAAATGGTAATGGATCTCTATGTGAGTCGTTATAACCATGCATAATAGTGACTAATTCGCCTGTCTTTGCATTTTTCCAAACGCCGGTTTTGATCATGATTTTGTCACCCTAGACTGGCCGAGTCTAACTGTAGCGAGCAGCTCAGGTGTGGGGGAGGCACCCCCGTATAGATCTATACACAAACTCTCGCTCTCCCTTCAGGAGACTCTGATTATAACTACAGGCTACGACCGACACTTATTGGTGCCACCCGTTATTTCTCACTAAATCTCAATGAAATTGAATAACCTTGTTTTACAACCCGAATGATGTTTACGTGAATATGAAGTAAGCCTAACAGACATGAAAGAGGACAACGGTGGCCCACTAATCATCTATGTTATTATAGGTTGTCGAGTATGCTACGGACACGTTATAACCCATTAAGCATATGATAAATGTTTAGGGCCATATTAGCAATACAAATGGGCCACTAAGGCCCAATAGCATGTTAAAGCTGATAAAGGCCCATTGGGCATGTAATTGGGTCACCAAGGCCCAATAAACATGTTTTGATTATATTGGGCCCAACAATCCTATAATTGGGTCACGAAGGCCCAATAAGCACAAGTAGGAAATATTGGGCCCAACCATTGAATCGTTTTTCTGTTTGTCGATATAAGTTGTAGTATGGAATTTGGTTTACACTTAGTGTTTACTTTCGATGTTAAAATACTCAATGTTGGTTTATAACGATATTCTTAGTTTTTTTTATATAAATACCATTTTAAAACCTTCATGTTGTAAAAATTTATATCTTTGATCAAATTGTTTAGAAATTTACATATTTGGCCCAAAATGTTTATTTGACCATTTCAGCCCCTTTTTCATAAAAAAATTTACATTTTTAGCCCTTAATGGTGCAAAATGACACTTTTAGTCCTTTTTGATGAAAAATGACATTTTAGTCCATTAGATTATTTAACTTGGCATTTTCGGCCCATATAAAATCTTAAATTATAATTTCAGCCCAAAATACAAGTTTTGACATTTTAAGCCCTTATTTGCTAAAAATTTACATTTTTGGCCCATTGCCGTAAGTTTTACAATTTTGGCCCAAAATCTAAAAACTTTGCATTATTAGTCCAATTTAGCAAAAAGGGTCATTTTCAGCCCCTGAAATAGTTTAATTATGTTTTTGACTCATACTTTTATGAATTTATAATTTTAGTCCCTAAAACTCTTCATTTTTGCAAGTTTGGGCCCAAAAATCCGTGAGGCCCAAATATAAGCCCATTAAGTAAAATTTTATATTTTTGGTCCTTTGAAAAGTATTATTTTCATAAAAATCAGCTTTTATATAAATAAATACTTTATAACCCTCTTAAAACCGAAAATTATCAACTTTCAACCCAATCTTTGTTATTTTTGCAAAAATGACACTTGTAAAGATCTTTGGCTTTGTTTTTCACTTATTAAACTTAAGGACTCTTAGATCTATGATGTATGTTGTTTATTATGTTTTTGTTTATGAATCTTTCACATTTTAGCTATAGATCTCGAAATATAATAAGTATTAACACATTATCACCACATAAACCAAAGAAATCACATATAACATGTAAACACACATAGATCAACACATAACACTCGTATTATCCCCCCAAAAACAAGTAAAAACCGAAAACAAGGGGGTATGAACTCACCTTGCTTAGTTTTTCTCGGTTTTCAAGAAGAAATGTAAGAAGTTGATGTGATTCTCGGCCCTAGCAAGCTTCTTGAGAGGTCTTTGGCTTAGATGGGTTCTAAGAAGCAAGATCATGAATTTTGCATGACTTAAGAGGAGATTTTTTTGAAGTTATCAAGAATCTAATCCATGGATTTAAGCAACAACTTACCAAAGATGATGATTTTGATGGAAGAACCTTCTTGAAAATGCCCAAGATCTCGAAATTTTTGAGAGAAAGGATGAGTTGTTGTTGTGAGTGTTTGAGAGAAAATTCAAGTGAAGTGTGTGTGTGTGTTTCCTCTTGGCCGAACATAAGAAGCGAGAGGGAAAGAAGATGTGTTGTTCACCTAGATGCATGAGACATTATGCCTTGTTATCCTTTGAATAAAAATGATGTGTCAAGGCTTAATAATCCCCATTAATTTCTCTTTTTTTTTGCATTGTTGGGCCGAGAACTTTGGCTAGAAGGAAAGAGTTGCATAGTGTTGGGCCATTAATTGTCTTAGTTCGAAGTTATAAGGCCCAACTTGGTATTTTCGGCCCATTGGGCTTTTAGGGGTGTTCACGGACCAATTGCATAAAAGAATGGGTTTATGGTCCATTAATGCTAATTTGGTTAGTTATGGCCCAACTAGGCCCATTAGGGTAAACCAATTCATTTTAGATCCATTTTGGCTCAACATGTTAAGTTTCATGAAAGTGGGTCCAATTAGAGCCCATTTAAGGGTTCTAAGCCCAAAATAGTCAAATTGGAAACTTATTGGTCCATTAGGCCCAATAAGGAAATCCTAATCCATAATGGACTTAAACCGGGATTTTTAGGGTTTCCAATCTTTCGTTGACCATTTGAAGTGTTTGTAAAGAGTTTTTGATGTAATTTTGTTGTCATTGAATAAACATCATGCATGCTTCTAGATTTTGTTTACAATTTTGTCCTTGTTAATGTTTACAAAAACATAGAATTTCCTGGTTGTGACATCATCCCCCCGTTAGAGGGAATTTCGTCCCGAAATTCTTTTTGAAACTAGATTGGAGAATGCGAGAATAAGTGAGGGTACTTTTGCTTCATCTGGTCTTCGCGTTCCCATGTGAACTCCGGTCCACGCTTTGCGTTCCATCGAACTTTCACAATCGGAATGCGACTTTGCTTAGTACGCTTCACTTCCCTGTCCATGATTTCAACTGGTTCCTCGATGAACAGGAGATTCTCGTTGATTTAGATTTCTTCCAATAGGATGACAACAGTTTCATCGGATAAGCACTTTTTCAGATTGGAAAGATGGAACACGGGGTGTACGCTGGTGAGCTCGACAGGTAGTTGCAGCCTATAGGCCACTGGACCGATTCGGGCTAGAATCTCGAATGACCCAATGTATCGTGGGTTTAGTTTCCCCCGTTTCCCAAAACGAATCACCCCTTTCCAAGGAGAGACCTTCAATAACACCCGATCCCCGACTTGAAATTCTAGGGGCTTTCGCCGTTTATCAGCATAGCTCTTCTGTCGGTCTCGTGATGCCTGAATTCGAGCTCTGATTTGAACTATCTTTTCTGTTGTTTCACGTATGATTTCTGGCCCTGTTAAAGCATTGTTTGGTTTCTGTCCTCTTTTTAGCTGAGTGTCACCTACCTCAGCCCAGCACAACGGTGATCTACATTTACGACCATATAATGCTTCAAAAGGAGCAACTTTGATGCTTGTGTGATAACTATTATTGTACGAAAATTCAATTAAATGTAAGTGGGTATCCTACGACCTTCCAAAGTCTATCACACATGCTCGAAGCATATCTTCAATCGTTTGAATGGTTCGCTCACTTTGACCATCCTTCTGTAGGTGGTAAGCAGTGCTCATGTCGAGTTGTGTTCCCATAGCCTTTTGAAGTGATTGTCAGAACCGTGAGGTAAACCTACTACCTCGATCCTAGATAATAGATATTGAGATTCCACGGAGTCTTACTATCTCCTTTATGTAAATTTTAGTCAATCTTTCTTTCTTGTAAGTTTCCTTTACTGGCAGGAAATGAGCGGACTTAGTCAATCTATCGTTGATCACCTAGATAGGTGTCCGGTCCAACTCCAATTTCGTCCCCCTTTTGGCTTCGAAAGTATTATCCATCCCACGCAGTGCTTCCTTCGCGGTATTTCCTGGTTTTGATGCCTTTGAGGCAGGTCATAGGTGTTGATAGTGTTTGTTCTTGTTTCGCGAGCAAACGAGTATGTTATCGAGGAAAATAAATAAAAGGTTGGCTGGGAATGGTTGGGAAAACTCGGTTTGAGGGATCCATGAATACTGTTGGGGCATTCGTTAGACCGGATGGTTTTCACAACTAATTTGAAATGGTCGTAATGAGTTCGGAAAGCAATTTCTGGAATGTCCATTTCTTGGACTGGAAGCTGATGGTAACCGGACCCTAGACCTATTTGGAGGAGTAACTAGCTCCTTGGAGCTGGGAAAATAGACCGTTAACCCGAGGGAGTGGGTAGCGGTTCTTGATAGTGAGTTTATTCAGCTCTTTTATAGTCTATGCACATCCGGAAGGATCCGTGTTTTTGACGAACAAGACTGGGGCTCCCCAGTGTGAGAAACTTGGCCTGATGAGTCCTTTGCCCCACAATTTTCTTAATTGACCGGATAACCTACTGAATTTCGGTGGGAGCTAACTTATAGGGTGAATTAGCAATTGATGTGGCTCCTGGCACTAGGTCGATTTGAAATTCGACCTGTCTTTCTGGAGGTATTCCCGAAAAATCCTCGGGAAATACGTCTGGAAAAGTCACACGTCACTGGGATATGTCGAATGTTTATTTCTTCCTTCGACTTGTCCACGATGTGAGCAAGGAAGGAGTAGTTCCTTTTATGCAGGCATTCCTGTGCCTTGATGCATGAAATAAGACGAAGGTTGACTCCGGGTTTATCTCCATAGATGATTAGGGTTTCATGATTAGGAAGATGAAGGCGAACGGCCTTCTCGCGGCACATAATATCAGCATGATGAGGGCTCAACCAATCCATGCCGGCGATCACATCGAAACTCCTAATATTTACGGGCATCCAATTTATTTGGAAAGTGTGGTGGTTAAATGTTAACGTGCACCCTACATAGATATCCCTAGTTGACTCTGTTTTCCTATTAGCCATTTCCACCGTGAAGGCTTCATTGAGCTTCTGGGGTTGTTGATTTAGTTAGTGTTTAAACTTGTTACTAACGAAGCTTCGCTTCGCTCCACTATTGAATAAGATGCATGCATATGTGTTGTTAAATAGGAACGTACCAGTGACAACGGTAGGGTCTTGGACTGCTTCGCCTTGTCCCAGAGTCAAAACCCTTCCTTATCCTCCATTTCCTTGATTGTTGACATTGGGGCAGTTTCGCCGGAAATTCCCAGTCCGTCCACATCCATAGCAAGTGTGGCTAGCCCCAGCGTTGTTGTCGTTGTTGTTGTTGGTGTTGTTGTTGTTGTTGTTGTTGTTGTTGTTGTTGTTGCGGTTGTTGTTGTTGTTGTTGTTTCCCTGTTGCTGGTTCTGGGGAGGATAGGTCCTACAGTATCTTGCCGTATGACCCTTTCGGTTGCAACTGGTACAATACATCTCCATGCATTCACCATTGTGATGGAGATTGCATTTTTTGCACTTTGGGAGATTTCCGGAATACTGCTTAGGGGCACTTGGGGTGGATGAGGCTGGAGCATGTGGTGTGGAGGGGACTTGGGTGGTTGCAGCATGAATTGTCACTGTTTTTTGTTTCTTTGACAACTCTAAGCCTTGTCGTCCCTTCCGCTTGTTATTCTTTCCCTTCTTGTTATCGCTCTCCTTCTTGTTTTCAGTTTCCCCTGCTTTTTCGCCCTTCTTGTTGTTGTGGTCGTACAACTTCTTGGCCAACCTCTTGGCGCTGTCAAAGGTTTCAGGATTTGCGGCTATCACGTTTCCTTGAATTAGGGAGGTTAATCCCCAGATGAATCGTTTGATCTTCTTTCCTTCCGAGGTAATCATGCCAGGGCACAACAGAGACAGTTCACTAAACCTTGCTCCATTTTCTGAACCTCGACACGCGGGCAATATTCAGCCATTAGCATTTCTTTCAATTCCGCCCGTTGCATGGCATTAGACACCGGAAGAGTCATAGCCTCCACATGTCCATTCCACCAGGTGAGGGCTTGATCAACAAATGTACATGCTGCAAACTTCACCTTGAATTCTTCAGGGCATCCGCATATCTCGAACACCGATTCCACATTTTCAACCCATCTTTTCAGGGTTATTACTCCCCCTGTACCATTTAAGGTTCGCGGTTTGGCGTTGGTGAAATCTTTGTAGGAGCATGTCTTGGTAGGCCCCTGGTTCATTCCGTTGTTTGAACTTCCGGCCCCCTGTCCGTTGCCTCCACCATTGTTTCTATTGTGAAACTGCACCAGTGCTGCTGTGACTGCAGCAGATACAGCCGCTTGAAATGCAACTGAGTTGATTTTTGGTGGCGGTGGTGGTTGATTGTTTCCACAGTTTGGTCTTTGCGGCATCTTGCTGTCATGGAACAGAAAGATGTTGAGTACGCATCGTATTTAAGTTGGGAATACCGTGAATCGATTGTGCATCTAAGTGATTCTATATATTTACACCAAATAATAAGAATATAAAACACATAGCAGATAACAACATCACGATAAAACACATAATATTTTCCACTAATAATATCCGCCTTTGATACATGAAAATTTGCCCGAAAGGGCATACATAAGGGTACAAAGTTTGGCAGCATAACGACTCTATGAGTAGTGTGATCACTTAAACATAGAGTCGTCAATACATAACGTAGTGCGCATAAAAGAAACATAACACTAGTAGGGGGTCTACTGATTCTAAACACACTAGGAGGTGTCTAACGGTGGTAGCGAAATCATATCCCAAATAGCGGTACCAATAACTGATCCATCTCGGTCATTTACCCGATGACCTCATCCCTTTCCTGCTCAGCCTGCACGGCTTATGCCTCCATGGCAAATAGCTGTTGCCGAAGTGTGGCAGCCTCTGCCTCCAGAGAACGATCCTCACCAACGGGATTTCCTGGTGGAGCAGGGTGGTCCTGGTGTGCCTCGTCGGTAGGTGGTTTGACGGGGGATTCGTCTGTGTCTATTTCCTCCTCCATGTCGTCATCAGTCCCATCAAACTCGTAGTCCGTATCAGTGTACTCGTCGGGCTCAATGCCGGGTGCTGCCCCTTGTCCTTCCTCGGGGTTGTCTTCAATCATTCTGTGGGCCACCAGCGCCTGGTGAAATTGAATGCCTTGATGCTCCTCCTCCATGGTGACTGTGCGAGAAATTTGTGATGAGGAACGCGTAAAGAGGGTAAATTTTATAGAAATAAAATTTTCTTCTTCTGGGTATTAAGTTTTTGTTTTATCGATCATTACAATCACACCCGGGCACATGACAGTCGTACCTTGGGTGAATGTAGTTGATCAGGCTACATTTACCCCCATTACGACTTCATAACTGTCCGAGCACAATCGAAAATGTTCGAATCCTCCCAAGACTTTTAAATGTTGTTATATTGTTGTTTTTAATATATGCACATAAGTATGAAATTTTATTTTTGTTCAGAGTTATTTATTCCCATTGTGTTTATAGTTGCATATCATGTGTGGTTAGATATGCTAGTTCACTATAAACAAAGCTCTGATACCAACCTGTCACACCCCCGAACCAGACGGCGGAAACGTCCGAGGGCTCGTGTGACTTAAATTGAAATATCATTACAATAAATATACATGAAACATAACATAAACATCACCATGCATTAATACATTACAACTGACCTTGTTCACATCAAGTACATTGTTTACATTACAACATCACAGAACATAAATTGTTTAACGATTGATATTGCACAAAAGAAGTTTCAGAAACACGCTTGATGATTCTTCATTCTAACGGTTACTTGAGAATACAAGTTATTTTGAAAACGGTCAACATATATAATGTTGGTGAGTTCATAAGCATGTTTGATATAAAACTAGTTTGTATTGTTTGTAAAACCCAGAAAATCCAATATTTTCTGTAACAAAAACTGTTTAAAAAAAAAAGATGTGATGATCCCATAAGTGTATATGTATGTGATTTCAAAACATGTAAAAGTGAATGCATTTCATTATTGTTCCTTGTATTGTAGTTGTTGTATGTAGAAGTGAATAATGTCGTTCCCCGGAAAACCCGATGTTTTCCAATTTAAATAGTATGATAGTTTTGTATTATTGTATAAATCACTTTGCATCGTCATAGTGTATGAATATGATTTCCCATGAGTACTTAGATGGTAATGGATCTCTATGTGAGTCGTTATAACCATGCATAATAGTGACTAATTCGCCTGTATTGGCATTTTTCCAAACGCCGATTTTGATCAAGATTTTGTCACCCTAGAGTGGCCGAGTCTAACTGTAGCGAACAGCTCAGGTGTGGGGGAGTCACCCCCGTATAGATATATACACAAACTCTCGCTCTCCCACCAGGAGACTCTGATTATAACTACAGGCTACGGCCGACACTTATTGGTGCCACCCGTTATTTCTCACTAAATCCCAATGAAATTGAATAACCTTGTTTTACAACCCGAATGATGTTTACGTGAATATGAAGTAAGCCTAACAAGCATGAAAGAGGACAACGGTGGCCCACTAATCATGTATGTTATTATAGGCTGTCGAGTATGCTACGAACACGTTATAGCCCATTAAGAATATGATAAATGTTTAGGGCCATATTAGCAATGCAAATGGGCCACTAAGGTCCAATAGCATGTTAAAGCTGATAAAGGCCCATTGGGCATATAATTGGGTCACCAAGGTCCAATAAACATGTTTTGATTATATTGGGCCCAACAATCGTATAATTGGGTCACGAAGGCCCAATAAGCACAAGTAGGAAATATTGGGCCCAACCATTGAATCGTTTTTCTGTTTGTCGATATAAGTTGTAGTATGGAATTTGGTTTACATTTAGTGTTTACTTTCGATGTTAAAATACTCAATGTTGGTTTATAATGATATTGTTAGTTTTTTTTTTATAAAAATACCATTTTTAAACCTTCATGTTGTAAAAATTTATAACTTCGAACTAAGACAATTAATGGCCCAACACTATGCAACTCTTTTCTTCTAGCCCATGTTCTCGGCCTTACCTAAAAAAAAGAGAGAGAAATGAGTGATTAACTAATGTTTTGACACATCATTTTTGTTTAGGGGATAATTAGACAATTACTCAACATTTAACCAAGCACTCTCATGTTCCCATGCATCTATCACCTCAAGACTCTTTCGTCTCTCTTTCCCTTTAACTCTCGGCCGAGAGCATCAAACACCCACACAAAATTTTACTTTCAAACACATCCAAATCTCTCAAGAACATTCTTACTTGTTTTTAAGATATTCGAGATTTAGAGCTATTCAATAAGGTTTACCACCTAAAAGCCATCACTCTTTGGTAAGTTCTTGCATATTCAAGTGTTATAAATCCATTTTGTTTTGCCAAGCAACTCCTTGCTAATCAAGTATGTGTAATCATACTCTTAGAAACTTCCTAAGTCCGAAAACCACTCCAAGAAGTTTGTTCAAGGCCAAAAACCACACCATCTCCACCATGCTTCCATCAAAACCGAATCCATACCCCAAGGTGAGTTCATACCCCCTTGTTTTTAGTTTTTACTTGTTTTTGGGGGGAGAATACAAGTGATATGTGTTGATCTATGTGTGTTTGCATGTTATATGTGATTTCTTTGGTTTATGTGGTGATAATGTGTTAATACTTATTATATTTCGAGATCTATAGCTAAAATGTGAAAGATTCATAAACAAAAACATAATAAACAACATACATCATAGATCTAAGAGTCCTTAAGTTTAATAAGTGAAAAACAAAGCCAAAGATCTTTACAAGTGTTAGTTTTGCAAAAGTAACAAAGATTGGGTTGAAAGTTGATAATTTTCGGTTTTATGAGGGTTATAAAGTATTTATTTATATAAAAGCTGATTTTTATGAAATTAATAATTTTCAAAGGACCAAAAATATAAAATTTTACTTAATGGGCTTATATTTGGGCCTCACGGATTTTGTCACACCCCTGAACCAGACGGCGGAGACGTCCGAGGGCTCGTGTGACTTAAATTGAAATATCATTACAACGAATATACATGAAACATAACATAAACATCACCATGCATTAATACATTACAACTGACCTTGTTCACATCAAGTACATTGTTTACATTACAACATCACAGAACATAAATTGTTTAACGATTGATATTGCACAAAAGAAGTTTCAGAAACACGCTTGATGATTCTTCATTCTAACGGTTACCTGAGAATACAAGTTATTTTGAAAACGGTCAACATATATAATGTTGGTGAGTTCATAAGCATGTTTGATATAAAAATTGTTTGTATTGTTTGTAAAACCCAGAAAATCCAATATTTTCTGTAACAAAAACTGTTTACAAAAAAAAAAGATGTGATGATCCCATAAGTGTATATGTATGTGATTTCAAAACATGTAAAAGTGAATGCATTTCATTATTGTTCCTTGTATTGTAGTTGTTGTATGTAGAAGTGAATAATGTCGTTCCCCGGAAAACGCGATGTTTTCCAATTTAAATAGTATGATAGTTTTGTATTATTGTATAAATCACTTTGCATCGTCATAGTGTATGAATATGATTTCCCATGAGTACTTAGATGGTAATGGATCTCTATGTGAGTCGTTATAACCATGCATAATAGTGACTAATTCGCCTGTATTGGCATTTTTCCAAACGCCGGTTTTGATCATGATTTTGTCACCCTAGACTGGCCGAGTCTAACTGTAGCGAACAGCTCAGGTGTGGGGGAGTCACCCCCGTATAGATCTATACACAAACTCTCGCTCTCCCTCCAGGAGACTCTGATTATAACTACAGGCTACGGCCGACACTTATTGGTGCCACCCGTTATTTCTCACTAAATCCCAATGAAATTGAATAACCTTGTTTTACAACCCGAATGATGTTTACGTGAATATGAAGTAAGCTTAACAGACATGAAAGAGGACAACGGTGGGCCACTAATCATGTATGTTATTATAGGCTGTCAAGTATGCTACAAACACGTTATAGCCCATTAAGCATATGATAAATGTTTAGGGCCATATTAGCAATGCAAATGGGCCACTAAGGCCCAATAGCATGTTAAAGCGGATAAAGGCCCGTTGGGCATGTAATTGGGTTACCAAGGGCCATCAAACATGTTTTGATTATATTGGGCCCAACAATCGTATAATTGGGTCACGAAGGCCCAATAAGCACGAGTAAGAAATATTGGGCCTAACCATTGAATCGTTTTTCTGTTTGTCGATATAAGTTGTAGTATGGAATTTGGTTTACATTTAGTGTTTACTTTCGATGTTAAAATAGTCAATGTTCGTTTATAAAGATATTGTTAGTTTTTTTTTTATAAAAATACCATTTTTAAACCTTCATGTTGTAAAAATTTATAACTTCGAACTAAGACAATTAATGGCCCAACACTATGCAACTCTTTTCTTCTAGCCCATGTTCTCGGCCTTACCTAAAAAAAAAAGAGAGAAATGAGTGATTAACTAATGTTTTGACACATCATTTTTGTTTAGGGGATAATTAGACAATTACTCAACATTTAACCAAGCACTCTCATGTTCCCATGCATCTATCACCTCAAGACTCTCTCGTCTCTCTTTCCCTTTAACTCTCGGCCGAGAGCATCAAACACCCACACAAAATTTTACTTTCAAACACATCCAAATCTCTCAAGAACATTCTTACTTGTTTTTAAGATATTCGAGATTTAGAGCTATTCAATAAGGTTTACCACCTAAAAGCCATCACTCTTTGGTAAGTTCTTGCATATTCAAGTGTTATAAATCCATTTTGTTTTGCAAAGCAACTCCTTGCTAATCAAGTATGTGTAATCATACTCTTAGAAACTTCCTAAGTCCGAAAACCACTCCAAGAAGTTTGTTCAAGGCCAAAAACCACACCATCTCCACCATGCTTCCATCAAAACCGAATCCATACCCCAAGGTGAGTTCATACCCCCTTGTTTTTAGTTTTTACTTGTTTTTGGGGGGAGAATACAAGTGATATGTGTTGATCTATGTGTGTTTGCATGTTATATGTGATTTCTTTGGTTTATGTGGTGATAATGTGTTAATACTTATTATATTTCGAGATCTATAGCTAAAATGTGAAAGATTCATAAACAAAAACATAATAAACAACATACATCATAGATCTAAGAGTCCTTAAGTTTAATAAGTGAAAAACAAAGCCAAAGATCTTTACAAGTGTTAGTTTTGCAAAAGTAACAAAGATTGGGTTGAAAGTTGATAATTTTCGGTTTTATGAGGGTTATAAAGTATTTATTTATATAAAAGCTGATTTTTATGAAATTAATAATTTTCAAAGGACCAAAAATATAAAATTTTACTTAATGGGCTTATATTTGGGCCTCACGGATTTTGTCACACCCCTGAACCAGACGGCGGAGACGTCCGAGGGCTCGTGTGACTTAAATTGAAATATCATTACAACGAATATACATGAAACATAACATAAACATCACCATGCATTAATACATTACAACTGACCTTGTTCACATCAAGTACATTGTTTACATTACAACATCACAGAACATAAATTGTTTAACGATTGATATTGCACAAAAGAAGTTTCAGAAACACGCTTGATGATTCTTCATTCTAACGGTTACCTGAGAATACAAGTTATTTTGAAAACGGTCAACATATATAATGTTGGTGAGTTCATAAGCATGTTTGATATAAAAATTGTTTGTATTGTTTGTAAAACCCAGAAAATCCAATATTTTCTGTAACAAAAACTGTTTACAAAAAAAAAAGATGTGATGATCCCATAAGTGTATATGTATGTGATTTCAAAACATGTAAAAGTGAATGCATTTCATTATTGTTCCTTGTATTGTAGTTGTTGTATGTAGAAGTGAATAATGTCGTTCCCCGGAAAACGCGATGTTTTCCAATTTAAATAGTATGATAGTTTTGTATTATTGTATAAATCACTTTGCATCGTCATAGTGTATGAATATGATTTCCCATGAGTACTTAGATGGTAATGGATCTCTATGTGAGTCGTTATAACCATGCATAATAGTGACTAATTCGCCTGTATTGGCATTTTTCCAAACGCCGGTTTTGATCATGATTTTGTCACCCTAGACTGGCCGAGTCTAACTGTAGCGAACAGCTCAGGTGTGGGGGAGTCACCCCCGTATAGATCTATACACAAACTCTCGCTCTCCCTCCAGGAGACTCTGATTATAACTACAGGCTACGGCCGACACTTATTGGTGCCACCCGTTATTTCTCACTAAATCCCAATGAAATTGAATAACCTTGTTTTACAACCCGAATGATGTTTACGTGAATATGAAGTAAGCTTAACAGACATGAAAGAGGACAACGGTGGGCCACTAATCATGTATGTTATTATAGGCTGTCAAGTATGCTACAAACACGTTATAGCCCATTAAGCATATGATAAATGTTTAGGGCCATATTAGCAATGCAAATGGGCCACTAAGGCCCAATAGCATGTTAAAGCGGATAAAGGCCCGTTGGGCATGTAATTGGGTTACCAAGGGCCATCAAACATGTTTTGATTATATTGGGCCCAACAATCGTATAATTGGGTCACGAAGGCCCAATAAGCACGAGTAAGAAATATTGGGCCTAACCATTGAATCGTTTTTCTGTTTGTCGATATAAGTTGTAGTATGGAATTTGGTTTACATTTAGTGTTTACTTTCGATGTTAAAATAGTCAATGTTCGTTTATAAAGATATTGTTAGTTTTTTTTTTTATAAAAATACCATTTTTAAACCTTCATGTTGTAAAAATTTATAACTTCGAACTAAGACAATTAATGGCCCAACACTATGCAACTCTTTTCTTCTAGCCCATGTTCTCGGCCTTACCTAAAAAAAAAAGAGAGAAATGAGTGATTAACTAATGTTTTGACACATCATTTTTGTTTAGGGGATAATTAGACAATTACTCAACATTTAACCAAGCACTCTCATGTTCCCATGCATCTATTACCTCAAGACTCTCTCGTCTCTCTTTCCCTTTAACTCTCGGCCGAGAGCATCAAACACCCACACAAAATTTTACTTTCAAACACATCCAAATCTCTCAAGAACATTCTTACTTGTTTTTAAGATATTCGAGATTTAGAGCTATTCAATAAGGTTTACCACCTAAAAGCCATCACTCTTTGGTAAGTTCTTGCATATTCAAGTGTTATAAATCCATTTTGTTTTGCAAAGCAACTCCTTGCTAATCAAGTATGTGTAATCATACTCTTAGAAACTTCCTAAGTCCGAAAACCACTCCAAGAAGTTTGTTCAAGGCCAAAAACCACACCATCTCCACCATGCTTCCATCAAAACCGAATCCATACCCCAAGGTGAGTTCATACCCCCTTGTTTTTAGTTTTTACTTGTTTTTGGGGGGAGAATACAAGTGATATGTGTTGATCTATGTGTGTTTGCATGTTATATGTGATTTCTTTGGTTTATGTGGTGATAATGTGTTAATACTTATTATATTTCGAGATCTATAGCTAAAATGTGAAAGATTCATAAACAAAAACATAATAAACAACATACATCATAGATCTAAGAGTCCTTAAGTTTAATAAGTGAAAAACAAAGCCAAAGATCTTTACAAGTGTTAGTTTTGCAAAAGTAACAAAGATTGGGTTGAAAGTTGATAATTTTCGGTTTTATGAGGGTTATAAAGTATTTATTTATATAAAAGCTGATTTTTATGAAATTAATAATTTTCAAAGGACCAAAAATATAAAATTTTACTTAATGGGCTTATATTTGGGCCTCACGGATTTTGTCACACCCCTGAACCAGACGGCGGAGACGTCCGAGGGCTCGTGTGACTTAAATTGAAATATCATTACAACGAATATACATGAAACATAACATAAACATCACCATGCATTAATACATTACAACTGACCTTGTTCACATCAAGTACATTGTTTACATTACAACATCACAGAACATAAATTGTTTAACGATTGATATTGCACAAAAGAAGTTTCAGAAACACGCTTGATGATTCTTCATTCTAACGGTTACCTGAGAATACAAGTTATTTTGAAAACGGTCAACATATATAATGTTGGTGAGTTCATAAGCATGTTTGATATAAAAATTGTTTGTATTGTTTGTAAAACCCAGAAAATCCAATATTTTCTGTAACAAAAACTGTTTACAAAAAAAAAAGATGTGATGATCCCATAAGTGTATATGTATGTGATTTCAAAACATGTAAAAGTGAATGCATTTCATTATTGTTCCTTGTATTGTAGTTGTTGTATGTAGAAGTGAATAATGTCGTTCCCCGGAAAACGCGATGTTTTCCAATTTAAATAGTATGATAGTTTTGTATTATTGTATAAATCACTTTGCATCGTCATAGTGTATGAATATGATTTCCCATGAGTACTTAGATGGTAATGGATCTCTATGTGAGTCGTTATAACCATGCATAATAGTGACTAATTCGCCTGTATTGGCATTTTTCCAAACGCCGGTTTTGATCATGATTTTGTCACCCTAGACTGGCCGAGTCTAACTGTAGCGAACAGCTCAGGTGTGGGGGAGTCACCCCCGTATAGATCTATACACAAACTCTCGCTCTCCCTCCAGGAGACTCTGATTATAACTACAGGCTACAGCCGACACTTATTGGTGCCACCCGTTATTTCTCACTAAATCCCAATGAAATTGAATAACCTTGTTTTACAACCCGAATGATGTTTACGTGAATATGAAGTAAGCTTAACAGACATGAAAGAGGACAACGGTGGGCCACTAATCATGTATGTTATTATAGGCTGTCAAGTATGCTACAAACACGTTATAGCCCATTAAGCATATGATAAATGTTTAGGGCCATATTAGCAATGCAAATGGGCCACTAAGGCCCAATAGCATGTTAAAGCGGATAAAGGCCCGTTGGGCATGTAATTGGGTTACCAAGGGCCATCAAACATGTTTTGATTATATTGGGCCCAACAATCGTATAATTGGGTCACGAAGGCCCAATAAGCACGAGTAAGAAATATTGGGCCTAACCATTGAATCGTTTTTCTGTTTGTCGATATAAGTTGTAGTATGGAATTTGGTTTACATTTAGTGTTTACTTTCGATGTTAAAATAGTCAATGTTCGTTTATAAAGATATTGTTAGTTTTTTTTTATAAAAATACCATTTTTAAACCTTCATGTTGTAAAAATTTATAACTTCGAACTAAGACAATTAATGGCCCAACACTATGCAACTCTTTTCTTCTAGCCCATGTTCTCGGCCTTACCTAAAAAAAAAGAGAGAAATGAGTGATTAACTAATGTTTTGACACATCATTTTTGTTTAGGGGATAATTAGACAATTCCTCAACATTTAACCAAGCACTCTCATGTTCCCATGCATCTATTACCTCAAGACTCTCTCGTCTCTCTTTCCCTTTAACTCTCGGCCGAGAGCATCAAACACCCACACAAAATTTTACTTTCAAACACATCCAAATCTCTCAAGAACATTCTTACTTGTTTTTAAGATATTCGAGATTTAGAGCTATTCAATAAGGTTTACCACCTAAAAGCCATCACTCTTTGGTAAGTTCTTGCATATTCAAGTGTTATAAATCCATTTTGTTTTGCTAAGCAACTCCTTTCTAATCAAGTATGTGTAATCATACTCTTAGAAACTTCCTAAGTCCGAAAACCACTCCAAGAAGTTTGTTCAAGGCCAAAAACCACACCATCTCCACCATGCTTCCATCAAAACTGAATCCATACCCCAAGGTGAGTTCATACCCCCTTGTTTTCGGTTTTTACTTGTTTTTGGGGGGAGAATACAAGTGATATGTGTTGATCTATGTGTGTTTGCATGTTATATGTGATTTCTTTGGTTTATGTGGTGATAATGTGTTAATACTTATTATATTTCGAGATCTACAGCTAAAATGTGAAAGATTCATAAACAAAAACATAATAAACAACATACATCATAGATCTAAGAGTCCTTAAGTTTAATAAGTGAAAAACAAAGCCAAATATCTTTACAAGTGTCATTTTTGCAAAAATAACAAATATTGGGTTGAAAGTTGATAATTTTCGGTTTTATGAGGGTTATAAAGTATTTATTTATATAAAAGCTGATTTTTATGAAAATAATACTTTTCAAAGGACCAAAAATATAAAATTTTACTTAATGGGCTTATATTTGGGCCTCACGGATTTTGTCACACCCCTGAACCAGACGGCGGAAACGTCCGAGGGCTCGTGTGACTTAAATTGAAATATCATTACAACGAATATACATGAAACATAACATAAACATCATCATGCATTAATACATTACAACTGACCTTGTTCACATCAAGTACATTGTTTACATTACAACATCACAGAACATAAATTGTTTAACGATTGATATTGCACAAAAGAAGTTTCAGAAACACGCTTGATGATTCTTCTTTCTAACGGTTACCTGAGAATACAAGTTATTTTGAAAACGGTCAACATAGATAATGTTGGTGAGTTCATAAGCATGTTTGATATAAAAATAGTTTGTAATGTTTGTAAAACCCAGAAAATCCAATATTTTCTGTAACAAAAACTGTTTACAAAAAAAAGATGTGATGATCCCATAAGTGTATATGTATGTGATTTCAAAACATGTAAAAGTGAATGTATTTCATAATTGTTCCTTGTATTGTAGTTGTTGTATGTAGAAGTGAATAATGTCGTTCCCCGGAAAACCCGATGTTTTCCAATTTAAATAGTATGATAGTTTTGTATTATTGTATAAGTCACTTTGCATCGTCACAGTGTATAAATATGATTTCCCATGAGTACTTAGATGGTAATGGATCTCCATGTGAGTTGTTATAACCATGCATAATAGTGACTAATTCGCCTGTCTTGGCATTTTTCCAAACGCCGGTTTTGATCAAGATTTTGTCACCCTAGACTGGCCGAGTCTAACTGTAGCGAACATCTCAGGTGTGGGGGTGTCACCCCCGTATAGATCTATACACAAACTCTCGCTCTCCCTCCAGAAGACTCTGATTATAACTACAAGCTACGACCGGCACTTATTGGTGCCACCCGTTATTTCTCACTAAATCCCAATGAAATTGAATAACCTTGTTTTACAACCTGAATGATGTTTACGTGAATATGAAGTAAGCCTAACAGACATGAAAGAGAACAACGGTGGCCCACTAATCATGTATGTTATTATAGGTTGTCGAGTATGCTACGGACACGTTATAGCCCATTAAGCATATGATAAATGTTTAGGGCCATATTAGCAATGCAAATGGGCCACTAAGGTCCAATAGCATGTTAAATCTGATAAAGGCCCATTGGGCATATAATTGGGTCACCAAGGTCCAATAAACATGTTTTGATTATATTGGGCCCAACAATCGTATAATTAGGTCACGAAGGCCCAATAAGCACAAGTAGGAAATATTGGGCGCAACCATTGAATCGTTTTTCTGTTTGTCGATATAAGTTGTAGTATGGAATTTGGTTTACACTTAGTGTTTACTTTCGATGTGAAAATACTCAATGTTGGTTTATAACGATATTCTTAGTTTTTTTTTTTTTTTTTTTTTTTTTTTTTTTTTTTAAATACCATTTTTAAACCTTCGTGTTGTAAAAATTTATATCTTTGATCAAATTGTTTAGAAATTTACATATTTTGCCCAAAATGTTTATTTGACCATTTCAGCCCCTTTTTCGTAAATTTTTTTTACACTTTCAGCCCTTAATGGTGCAAAATGACACTTTTAGTCCTTTTTGATGAAAAATGACATTTTAGTCCATTAGATTATTTAACTTGGCATTTTCGGCCCAAATAAAATCTTAAATTATAATTTCAGCCTAAAATACAACTTTTAACATTTTCAGCCCTTATTTGCTAAAAATTAGATTTTTGGCCCATTGCCGTAAGTTTTACAATTTTGGCCCAAAATCTAAAAACTTTGCATTATTAGTCCAATTTAGCAAAAAGGGTCATTTTCAGCCCCTGAAATAGTTTAATTATGTTTTTGACTCATACTTTTATGAATTTATAATTTCAGTCCCTAAAACTCTTCATTTTTACAAGTTTGTGCCCAAAAATTTGTGAGGCCCAAATATAAGCCCATTAAGTAAAATTTTATATTTTTGGTCCTTTGAAAAGTATTATTTTCATAAAAATCAGCTTTTATATAAATAAATACTTTATAACCCTCATAAAACCGAAACTTATCAACTTTCAACCCAATATTTGTGATTTTTGCAAAAATGACACTTGTAAAGATATTTGGCTTTGTTTTTCACTTATTAAACTTAAGGACTCTTAGATCTATGATGTATGTTGTTTATTATGTTTTTGTTTATGAATCTTTCACATTTTAGCTATAGATCTCGAAATATAATAAGTATTAACACATTATCACCACATAAACCAAAGAAATCACATATAACATGCAAACACACATAGATCAACATATAACACTCGTATTTTCCCCCCAAAAACAAGTAAAAACCGAAAAAAAGGGGGTATGAACTCACCTTGCTTAGTTTTTCTCAGTTTTGAAGAAGAAATGGAAGAAATTGATGTGATTCTCAGCCCTAGCAAGCTTCTTGAGAGGTCTTTGGCTTAGATGGGTTCTAAGAAGCAAGATCACGAATTTAGCATGAGTTAAGAGGAGATTTTTTGAAGTTATCAAGAATCTAATCCATGGATTTAAGCAACAACTTACCAAAGATCATGGTTTTGATGGAAGAACCTTCTTGAAAATGCCCAAGATCTCGAAATTTTTGAGAGAAAGGACGAGTTGTTGTTGTGAGTGTTTGAGAGAAAATCCAAGTGAAGTGTGTGTGTGTGTTTCCTCTCGGCCGAACATAAGAAGCGAGAGGGAAAGAAGATGTGATGTTCACCTAGATGCATGAGACATTATGCCTTATTATCCTTTGAATAAAAATGATGTGTCAAGGCTTAATAATCCCCATTAATTTCTCTTTTTTTTTGCATTGTTAGGCCGAGAACTTTGGCTAGAAGGAAAGAGCTGCATAGTGTTGGGCCATTAGTTGTCTTAGTTCGAAGTTATAAGGCCCAACTTGGTATTTTCGGCCCATTAGGCTTTTAGGGGTGTTCACGACCCAATTGCATAAAAGAATGGGTTTATGGTCCATTAATGCTAATTTCGTTAGTTATGGCCCAACTAGGCCCATTAGGGTAAACCAATTCATTTTAGATCCATTTTGGCTCAAAATGTCAAGTTTAATGAAAGTGGGTCCAATTAGAGCCCATTTAATGGTTCTAAGCACAAAATAGTCAAATTGGAAACTTATTGGTCCATTAGGCCCAATAAGGAAATCCTAGTCCATAATGGACTTAAACCGGGATTTTTAGGTTTTCCAATCTTTCGTTGACCATTTGAAGTGTTTGTATAGAGTTTTTGATGTAATTTTGTTGTCATTGAATAAACATCATGCATGCTTCCAGATTTTGTTATAATTTTGTCCTTGTTAATGTTTACAAAAACATAGAATTTCCTGGTTGTGACATCTTAGTTGGTCTTTGTTTTATCCAAAACATCACAACTTACCAATTTCAAATGTACAAGAGTAGAAAACATTTTACTCTACATTTTCTGATATGTCACTCAATATACAATCTTGGAGTATGACTCTAAGATTTGATTTTGGAACGAAGTATGATTCATCTTAATTGATTTAACCATTTCAATAATTCACGATTCCTCTTCTTAGCCATACAAATGCACTAAGATGTCCTTAGAGGATCAATTGTGATATGGTTTCATAATGACTAAGATAATCATAAAACACGATACTCAAGTACTCTCCCATCTTTTCAGATTGGAGAAACATTTATCTTTCTGCCAACTTTGATTCTTCTTATTCGTTCTGCTATACATTGAAACTTTTTCAATGATTCAGAATTACACTTAAACTTGTAAGCATAACCATATTTACTAACTTTAATAAACCATAACGAATAGTCTTATCGTTCTTTGTGGTGGACCTGACCAGCTCAGAACCAAGTGTACCTGATCCCCTAGTCCTTTACTTAATTCACATTTTCATGTGAACAAGGAATTAGTATTAATTTCCCAAAGATGAAAATTCTCATTCATCATACAAAACAAGTTGCATGATTCCAAGTCTTTGTACAATCGAAACTTGGGTGACGAGAATCTTTCCTTATTTGGTAAATTTAGACACTACCACAAACGAAAGAATCAAATCTATATTGCTAAAATACAAACATCAATTTTTCACATATGCCATTGCAAGGAAATATAAATAAAGATAAAAAATCAAAAATTTATTTATTTATAAAAGGTGTGGAAAAACTTTTCCTTACAATGCAATTGCAAATGAAAAACTATGTTATTACAAATTTCTAAGCAATCTATCATAACTCTTAAGCAACAACTCAAAAATCCGATCATCGAACTATGCAATCGAAATCCATCTCTTCGCGATCAGACTCAACATGCCTTTTCTTTAAGCTTCCTTTCTTTTCTTCGATCCTATAAAACATCAAAATGTAATCTTATCACATCATGTATTAAGAATCTACAAGTAGGAACTTAATAAAGTTAGATAGTGGATTTACCTCAAGTAGAGTCAAACCTTTTTGACTTTACCTCCTAGCTAATTTAGGGAAAATGCCTAACATGCTTTTATGTGCTAAATGATTTATGATGCTAAATGTATGATCGGATCTATGGTCTGTTGCCGACGGGATCTGGAAACTTTATGTGTTCAGATTTCTAAACGTTTAATTACGGTATTAGAACTGACATGTAACTTTTCGGAGTAATAAGGAGGATTACACGTCTAAACCCTCCTTTATGTATATTCTCGTCTCGATACACCGAACGCCTACTTTGGTGTGCAGAACATCATGGTGAAGACTCGTAGTGAATTGAGTAAATGGAGGAAATGAGAAGGTTTACGATAGTGAATGATACCTATCGGAAGATATCGTAAGAGTGATATCTTGCCTTTAGAATGCGTCTAATAAATAATACGTCTAGTACAGGAGAAGTACACTTTCGATTAGCAAAAAGAAATATTTTTGGTATAATCGATGAAGTTATCCCATTGTTTGACAACCGAGCTAAAGCAGAATGGATGATTGAAGATACACATGGAAGAAGTCCTAGTAGAGTCTAGGGAAAATTTTATGATTATTTGGACACATTTGTATGTGTTAAAAATTATTTTTGTGATAGTAACTTGGAAAACTGCGAGACAATACTTGGGACGAGTATGAGTAGGTGTGAAAGGTAGTAGAGGCCTATACTACCGGAAGCACATGACTCGCCCTTGGATAAGGGAAAGTCACAAGGTTACCAAGGCGCTAGTAATTGATTCTGTTTTGTTCATCTATGTCGTTACCATCGTTTCGGTAATGACTAAGAAGATAATTATTATTCCAACCCTAGTGGTCATATCATGTCGAGTCCGACTAAGATGAGTATGTTACATGGTTCAGAGAACCAAGATCGATGTAGCATCTGACTTAAGATAGAAGATTGAAATAAACGATAAACAAAGCGATCGGTAGAAGTACCACGATTGTTGTTAAAGTAAGAAACTTGTAGCTAGAAGTACTATATGCTAGAATGTGATTATATCACATTAGAACTTGAAAGAAGGTATAGTTTGTTCTGGAACTTGACTCTAAAAGACCTGAGTCTAAGCGTCGCATCATACGATGAGAGGTCATTAGAACATGACCCAATAGTCCATGGTCGTAATCAAAGAACTTATATTAAGTTTGTTAAGACGAAGGAGTATCCAATAAGGAATCGAGATTGTGATTCGAAGGTCATGATTGGAAGACTAACGTGAGATAGAGAGTGGGTGCACGATCGAGTATTGCTTGCAGTCAGTAAGTCTAAGAGATAGATACTGATTCGAAGGAATATAGAAGTTACGATTATTACCTAGGATGAAGATATAACGTATGGAGTCATTATACAAGCCCTGTTTTGTTTATGATTCGGGGACATAATCATCCTAAGGGGGAGATAATTGTAACGCCCGCATATTCGGGCTAGTCAATTTAGAGACAATGAACGTCAAAAATGAATTTTTGATGGAAGATTATTTAGAATGAGTAATCTTAACCAAGTTATATTATATGTCACAAGGGTTCCGCACATATAAAGAACGCCGAAATTCGAGTTATAACGAAGAAGTTATGACCTATCGAAGTTTTACGGCAAAACCGGCACGACACCCGGAATCGTAAAAAGTGAATTTACGATAAAATACTTTCTAGCCTTAGCGATCTAAACGAAAGTCATAGTATATGTTAAACCGAGAGTGTGCATAAAAAGAACGTCCAAATCTGACTTCGTATGAGGAAGTTATGATTTTTCTAAGATTTAGCATACCAGTGCACAGCCCGAAAATTTGAATTTTAGATCGGTCGTTTTTTAGCCAAAATAATCTAAACGAGAAATGAAGATATCGTTAATAGGAGTTAAACGATAAAAAGACAGTAGAAAACGGAGCTCGTATGCGAAAGATATGGACGGAACTTAGTCCCTACTCTTCAAGCGCGGCTAATTCGATACAGTTTTGTAAATCTGAGATAGAGTGAGAATTAGCCGACGGGATCTAAATGAAAGTTGTAGTACTCGTAAATACTAACGCGTGGATATAGAGAACGTCGATAATAGAGCTCGTATGCAAAAGATATAGACGAAACTTAGTCCCTACTCTTCTAGTGTAACATCCGGATTTCCAGGTATTATGTTTGATCATTTATTTATGAGTAAAAGAGAGGGACTCGATGAGTTGAGGCGTAGACTCGTCGAGTAGGACCGCGATTGCTGACTGGATTAATGAACGGACTCGACGAGTCGGAAAGGGTGGACTGGACGAGTCCGCGCTGTAAATTGAAACCCTAATTCTCGGGGTTTGTGCCCTATTTAAAGGCCTTTATGGCCTCCATTTGCGGCCACTTCACCCCTGAGAAACCCTAGAGAGCAGAGAGATCGTTTGTGGTGCAAGAGGAAGGCTAATTCACCATTTCTTGTGTGTTTTAGCAAGAAGGAAGGAGGTAGAACAAGCTAGGCGGGTTGAGGAGCTTGGATCCACTTCTATTTGATCAGAGGAAGCTGTTGGAGGTATCAATCTGTGCCATTCTCGTGTTTATTATGATTCTAGTGAAATCTAGGGTTTTCTTTATGCCTCTTTTAGTTGAATCTTGAGTATGTGAGGTCCCAAGGCGAGTTAGTTCATAGATCTGGACCTTAAGAGGTCCAGAGAGTCCTTACCACTCTGCTTTATGCCATACCTTTTGAGTTATGAGCCTAGGAGGCCATTTTAGAGGTTATTTCACCAAAAGAAGCTTTGGGTGTGTTGCATGTGTACCAAGATTCGACCTTTACGTGATTGTCATGCTTGGGAAGGTCAGATCTATAGATTAGAGAAGCAGATCTGACCTTAGAAGGTCATTTGAGTATGAACATGGAAGCAACTCGCCGAGTCCATAAGTGGACTCGATGAGTCGAGTCGGGGTTGCCCCACGATTCGTGACAGGAGGAACCCGTCGAGTGGAAGGATGACTCGACGAGCCAAGAGAGGCTAGAAGGATTCAGAGGACCCGCATGGACTCGCCGAGTCGCCCATGTGCACTCGACGAGTTGGGTCAAAGTTTGACCGTTGACTTTCGTTGACCTTAGGGTTCTGGTCAAGGCTGATTCAAGAGAGTTCAGAGAGGGGTAGAATGGCCTTTTACCCAATCTTTAGAGATCAGACTATGAGAGAATATTGATCAGGGATGTTATTTGAATAATAGGAGGAGGCTAGGTCGGGGCGTTGAGCACGAGAGTTTATCCGACTTCATTGAGGTGAGTCTTGTCACTATCTTGTACCTGGAAGGGTACCTATGTGTGACCGGAAGGTCTTATATGCTATGAGATGTATGAGCTGTATGTTGTTATGTGATATGTATGTGTTATGTATGTTATATATGATAAGGACCGGAAGGTCAAGATGATATGGACCGGAACGTCAAGAGGTTACGGACCGGAAGGTCGATACGGGTAGGACCGGAAGGTCTACCGAGATTCGGGACGGAAGTCCCCTGAGACATTTGGATGGGAAGATCCCACAGAGATATGGTCTGGAAAGACGTATGTGTTGTATGTGGTATTTTGGGGAACTCACTAAGCATTTATGCTTACAGTTGTTGTGTTATGTGTTTCAGGTACTAGCGAGGATCGCGGGAAGGCGCCAGCATGATCCGTACACACTCATCGAGATTATGCTTTGAGATTCTGGGATTTGTTTGTTATTATGACATTGGATACAGTTTGTTTGATATTGTTTTTGATGATTGAAAATGTGATTTAAAAATGAAAAATTGTTTTGAAAATTTACGTTGTTACAAGTTGGTATCAAAGCCTTGGTTTGAGGGATTCGGGTGCATCTTCGGTTGAATCTGAACTCAAACTGAGGATTTGAGAAAGTTTTTAATAATATAAACAATTTTTCTAAGAGAGTAAAAGATTTTGAGAAAGGCAGAACATAGCAGTGTGTACGATCAGCCAGCGCCCGAACGGTGATTTCCCAAAATACCCTTACATTATGTATTATGAGATATGTTATGATATGCATGTTAGAGTAGGATATGTATTCATATTAGGACTAGAGTGGCCTGATTTATGATGCCTTAGCCTAGGAAGATTTATGCTGCTATATGATGCTTGAGAGTGAGTAGGTAGCAGTGAGGAGCTTTGAGAGGTCTACCGAAGGGTAGCCTATGCCAGCGAGATGTAGAGTACTTGTGATCTGGGATCCTAGGAGGAGGACTTGGGGTGAATACTGATGCGGTGTGGATGGTAGTATATGGCCCGTACTACTGAAGACACCGGATCAGTGTGCAGTCCAAGTAAGAATCCTTAGGGTACTAGGGAACAAGTAGGGTTGAGTTATCGAGTGCGAGTATGCTCGAGCAAGTCTCTGATATATTTATGTTGTATTTCAGAGACATCATGGTTGGGACACGCCACAGACCTGAGACGAGCGGATTGAGTGACTTGGAGCTTCGTCAGATGATCCACGATGAGGTGGCAACGACGATTCGAGCCGAGATTCCGGAGATGTTTAGGTCTATCAAGACCACATTCATTGAGACTTTTGATGAGCGGTACGCAGCGGTGACTGAGGCTGCGGCTGCTGCAGCTACGGCTGCTGCCAGGCCTCAGGGAGGTGACTCGTTGTTGTTTCGAGAGTTCAGCAACACGAAGCCACCAGAGTTTGACGGGACGCAGGATCCGATCCCTGCGATGAGATGGATTTCTGATATCGAGGGATGCTTCTACACGTGTTCATATCCGGAGCATCTGAGGGTACGGTTCGCATTGAACCAGCTTCACTTGGGAGCGAAGGACTGGTGGAAGTTCGTGACGGTGAGCTTCACTCTTGTAGAGATTTCAGAGGTGACTTGGGAGAGGTTCACCACCATGTTCGGAGACGAGTATGTTCCCTCGGTGGAGAGGGAACGGTTGGCTCAGTAGTTCTTGACCCTCAAGCAGGGTACTGATTCTGTTACTGTGGTTACCAGGAAGTTTCATGAGAGGGCGATGTTCTGCCCTGAGCATGTGTCTACCGAGCAGGCACGCATGAGCCGGTATTTGGGCATTTTGAGGAGGGATATTCGGGAGTTCGTATCGAACTCGACTTACCAGACATTTGCTGAGCTCTAGGCAAATGCCTGGAAGAGGGAGATTGAGTTGGAGACTCAAGCCAGGGAGAAGGCCGAGTCTCATGGGATGGATCGGCGGCCGGCACAGACTCAGCCGGCAGCCAAGCGGGCAAAGCCCGCCGATTCGAGATCTGGAGGCCAGAAGGGCTGCACTTGCGGAAAGTGCGACAAGGGACATGACGGGGTTTGACGATCGGGTGCTTGCTACAAATGTGGCAAGGAGGGGCATAAAGCCAAGGATTGCCCCAAGGGATTCATGGTTTGCTTTCATTGCAACCTGACGGGCCATCGGAAGGACGAGTGTCCGCAGCTGCGGGGGACATCACAGGGAGCACAGCAGGGATCTGCCCCTGCCGCCGTGCGAGCTACTGAGGTTCGGCTGGTGAAGGCCGAGGCACCGAAGGCTCGCGGGAGAGCCTTTTAGTTGACAACGGAGGAGGTCCGCGCAGCGCCCGATGTCGCGGCTGGTATGTATTCTTTCATTTATTTATGTTGAGTTTGAGGTGTTGTGCTTATATTATGATATGCGTAGGTACTTTTCTTGTGAATTATGTACCTGCTTTGGTGTTATTTGACTCGGGTGCGAGTCGGTCATTTGTTTCCTTAGCGTTTAGTCAGCACATCAGTATCCGACGAGAGGCGCTGAGTCGACCTATACGAGTTTCTATAGCTGACGAGCGAGCGGTGTATGCTACGGATGTGATTCGAGGATGTGTACTCGAGATCTTCGGTGTGGAGTTCCCGATAGATCTGGTCCCGATTGCAATGGGGGACGTGTGTGTCATAGTGGGCATGGATTGGTTGAGCCGATTTGGGGCTATTATAGACTGCGAGCGTCAGTTGGTGATGATACAAGACCCTAGTGGGGGAGTACTTACGGTATACGACGAGGGTACCCGATATGGGTCAGCGTTTTGTTCGGTTGCCAGAGCGAGACAGAGTTTACAGCAGGGCTGCAGCGGGTTTGTAGCCTATGTGATGGACACACGAATGGCCGCTGGGAGGCCAAGTTCGATTGATGAGGTTTCGATAGTGCGCGAGTTCCCGGATGTTTTTCCCGAGGAGCTGTCGGGTGTGCCTCCCGAGAGGCAGGTAGAGTTCCGTATCGATTTGGTTCCGGGGGCAGCGCCTATCGCCAAGGCGCCTTATCGCCTTGCGCCGCCAGAGATGCAGGAGTTATCCTCGCAGCTTCAGGAGCTGCTGGGGAAGGGGTTTATTAGACCAAGTAGTTCCCCTTGGGGAGCGCCGATCCTTTTTGTCAAGAAAAAGGATGGTTCACACCGGATGTGCATTGATTACCGGGAGTTGAACAAGTTTACGGTCAAAAACCGTTATCCATTACCGAGGATCGACGATTTGTTCGATCAGTTACAGGGAGCGTCTTGGTTCTCCAAGATTGATCTGAGGTCTGGATATCATCAGATGAGAGTGCGTGATGAGGATATCCAGAAGACGGCGTTCAGGACTCGTTATGGGCATTACGAGTTCGTGGTGATGCCTTTCGGGCTCACCAATGCACCGGCAGCGTTCATGGATCTCATGAACAGGGTGTGTAGGCCGATGTTGGATCGTTCGGTGATCGTGTTCATTGATGATATTTTGGTGTATTCGAGATCTAGAGAGCAGCACGAGGAGCATCTAAGAGAGATTCTTGGGGTATTGAGGTCGGAGAGGCTTTATGCCAAATTCTCCAAGTGCGAGTTCTGGTTACGGGAGGTCCAGTTCTTGGGGCATCTCGTTAACCAGAATGGGATTTTGGTCGATCCGGCCAAGATTGAGGCGGTTATGAGGTGGGAGGTGCCAAGATCACCCACCGAGATCAGGAGTTTTCTAGGATTGGCCGGCTATTATCGGAGATTTATCAGGGATTTCTCCAAGATCGCCGTGCCTCTCACCAGGTTGACCCGGAAGGGTGTTGCTTTTTCATGGGGTTCGGAGCAGCAGACCTCATTTAAGACACTTCGCCAGAGATTATGCGAAGCCCCGGTGTTAGCCCTCCCGGAAGGGATGGAGGATTTTGTGGTGTGTTGTGACACATCGATATCATGGTTGGGCGCAGTACTTATGCAGAGGGGGCATGTGATAGCATATGCACCGAGGCAGCTGAAGCCTCATGAGACGAGGTATCCCACCCACGATCTGGAATTGGGGGCAGTGGTGTTCGCCCTCAAGATCTGGCGTCACTATTTTTATGGGGTTCGGTGTACCATATACACGGACCACAAGAGCTTGAAGTATTTGATGGATCAGCCCAACCAGAATATGCGCCAGAGGAGATGGTTGGACGTGGTAAAGGATTACGATTGTGAGATCCTGTACCACCCGGGCAAAGCTAATGTTGTAGCTGATGCCCTGAGCCGTAGGGCGTAGAGTGCCCCGATTCGAGACGTATGTATGCGGCTGACAGTGATGACTCCGGTGTTGGACACCATTCGGGAGGCCCAGGCAGAGGCCGTGAGACCTGAGAACCGTAAGAGAGAGCGGGTGATTGGGCAGGTACCTGAGTTCGTTACCGATAGCCGCGGGCGTATGACCTTTCAGGGTCGGATTTGGGTGCCGTATGCAGGCGGGGCGCGCACCACCTTGATGGAGGAGGCGCATAGATCGGGATTCTCGATCCATCCCGGGGCCACTAAGATGTATTTGGATCTGAAGAAAGATTATTGGTGGCCCTGTATGAAGAGGGATGTAGCATGGTTTGTTGAGAGGTGCTTGACCTGTCGCAGGGTTAAGGCCGAGCACCAGCGTCCGCATGGCAAGTTGCAGCCACTTGAGGTTCCCCAATGGAAGTGGGAACAGATTTCTATGGATTTCATCACCAAATTTCCGAGGACCACGAGGGGTGTCGATGCAATTTGAGTGATCGTCGACCGGCTGACGAAGAGCGCACATTTTTTTTGCTATCAGTGAGAGCTCTTCTGCAGAGAGATTGGCAAAGTTGTATGTGAGGGAGGTGGTATCGCGGCATGGAGTACCGATCTCGATTGTGTCAGACCGAGATGTACGTTTCACTTCCAGGTTCTGGAAGAAGTTCCATGAGGAGTTAGGTACGAGGCTGCATTTCAGTACCGCTTACCACCCCCAAAAAGACGGACAGAGTGAGCGGACGATTCAGACGCTCGAGGACATGCTCCGAGCATGTGTGTTGGACTTCGGGGGAAGGTGGGGAGAGGTAGGGCAACGCATGATGGGCATCACTGAGATAGTGCTTCAGACGACCGAGCAGATACAGCAGGTTAGACAGAGGTTGTCGACGGCTCAAAGTCGCCAGAAGAGTTATGCGGATAGGCGACGATTCGAGCTTGAGTTCCAGGTGGGAGACTTCGTACTCCTGAAAGTGTCTCCTTGGAAAGGAGTGATTCGATTCAGGAAGAGGGGAAAGCTGGGGCGCCGGTATATCGGGCCGTTCAGGGTGACCGCGAGGGTGGGCAGGGTAGCATATCGGTTGGAGCTACCTGCGGAGTTGAGCCAGATTCATGATACCTTCCACGTGTCTCAGTTGCGGAAGTGTATAGCCGACGAGTCGGCGGTAGTGCCGCTGGAGGATATTCAGGTGGATGCGAGCCTGAATTATGCTGAGAGGCCAATCGCGATCCGGGATCGGAAGATCAAGGTTCTGAGGAACAAGGAGGTGTCCCTGGTGTAGGTCCAGTGGCAACATCAGAGAGGGTCCGAACTGACTTGGGAGCCGGAGTTCGAGATGCGGGAGCAACATCCAGAGTTGTTTGCGGAGCAAGACTTCGAGGGTGAAGTCTGATTCTAGTGGGGGAGAATTGTAACATCTGGATTTCCAGGTATTATGTTTGATCATTTATTTATGAGTAAAAGAGAGGGACTCGACGAGTTGAGGCGTAGACTCGTCGAGTAGGACCGCGATTGCTGACTGGATTAATGAACGGACTCGACGAGTCGGAAAGGGTGGACTCGACGAGTCCGCGCTGTAAATTGAAACCCTAATTCTCGGGGTCTGTGCCCTATTTAAAGGCCTTTATGGCCTCCATTTGCGGCCACTTCACCCCTGAGAAACCCTAGAGAGCAGAGAGATTGTTTGTGGTGCAAGAGGAAGGCTAATTCACCATTTCTTGTGTGTTTTAGCAAGAAGGAAGGAGGTAGAACAAGCTAGGCGGGTTGAGGAGCTTGAATCCACTTCTATTTGATCAGAGGAAGCTGTTGGAGGTATCAATCTGTGCCATTCTCGTGTTTATTATGATTCTAGTGAAATCTAGGGTTTTCTTTATGCCTATTTTAGTTAAATCTTGAGTATGTGAGGTCCCAAGGCGAGTTGGTTCATAGATCTGGACCTTAAGAGGTCCAGAGAGTCCTTACCACTCTGCTTTATGCCATACCTTTTGAGTTATGAGCCTAGGAGGCCATTTTAGAGGTTATTTCACCAAAAGAAACTTTGGGTGTGTTGCATGTGTACCAAGATTCGACCTTTACGTGATTGTCATGCTTGGGAAGGTCAGATCTATAGATTAGAGAAGCAGATCTGACCTTAGAAGGTCATTTGAGTTTGAACATGGAAGCAACTCGCCGAGTCCATAAGTGGACTCGACGAGTCGAGTCGGGGTTGCCCCGCGATTCGTGACAGGAGGAACCCGTCGAGTGGAAGGATGACTCGACGAGCCAAGAGAGGCTAGAAGGATTCAGAGGACCCGCATGGACTCGCCGAGTCGCCCATGTGCACTCGACGAGTTGGGTCAAAGTTTGACCGTTGACTTTCGTTGACCTTAGGGTTCTGGTCAAGACTGATTCAAGAGAGTTCAGAGAGGGGTAGAATGGCCTTCTACCCAATCTTTAGAGATGAGACTATGAGAGAATATTGATCAGGGATTTTATTTGAATAATAGGAGGAGGCTAGGTCGGGGCGTTGAGCATGAGAGTTTATCCGACTTCATTGAGGTGAGTCTTCTCACTATATTGTACCTGGAAGGGTACCTATGTGTGACCGGAAGGTCTTATATGCTATGAGATGTATGAGCTGTATGTTGTTATGTGATATGTATGTGTTATGTATGTTATGTATGATAAGGACCGGAAGGTCAAGATGATATGGACCGGAAGGTCAAGATGATATGGACCGGAAGGTCAAGAGGTTACGGACCGGAAGGTCGATACGGGTAGGACCGGAAGGTCTACCGGGATTCGGGACGGAAGTCCCCTGAGACATTTGGATCGGAAGATCCCATAGAGATATGGTCTGGAAAGACGTATGTGTTGTATGTGGTATTTTGGGGAACTCACTAAGCATTTATGCCTACAGTTGTTGTGTTATGCGTTTCAGGTACTAGCGAGGATCGCGGGAAGGCGCCCGCATGATCCGTACACACTCATCGAGATTATGCTTTGAGATTCTGGGATTTGTTTGTTATTATGACATTGGATACAGTTTGTTTGATATTGTTTTTGATGATTGAAAATGTGATTTAAAAATGAAAAATTGTTTTGAAAATTTACGTTGTTACATCTAGCGCGAGAAATTCGATACAGTTTTGCAAATCGGAGATAGAATGAGAATTAGCCGACGACGTCTAAATGAAAGTTGTAGTACTCGTAAATACCAACATGTGGATATAAATAATGTAGAAAATGGAGCTCGTACGTGGAAGATACGGACGAAACTTAGGGCCTACTCTACGAGAAAACCCCTATAAATAAGAGATGAACTCTTCATATTTTCTTCACACCATAAGCCTTTCTTTCTCTCTCTAACTTCTCTCTAGACTCCCTAACCCCCCCCCCCCCCCCCTAAAGCCTAGGAAACTTCCCTAGTGCTAGAAGAAAGCCCCGAAGTGCACGAAGGCTCCGAGAAAAAGTGCTTTTCGGCTCAGAAGCTCGGCTCCAGCGGAGCCCGGTTTTTAATAAAACCCGCTGTAAGTGAAATAAGCCTACCATACTTTAAATATAGCTTATATTTAAATATAATATCGTTATTATGAACCTAGAAATAAGATTTATCAGTGATTCAAAGTCGTTATACTGATTGATCTACTTACGGTAATGATGTCTAGGCTGTGATTTAGTGAGGTGTTTAAAGTGGGATTTCCAAACAGTATACTTCATATACCAAACGGACCCTACCTCCGATATGATCCTACCTAGTTGTTCCTTACTTGATAGATCATGAAAGTAGACTTTGAGTTAATGATGAATCTAGAATAATAATTAGTCGCAATAAAGATTAGACTAAAACTTAGCGATAATCATGCTAGGTTTCGTCGAAGGAAAATAGAATCGTTAAAAGCGAAGCGCTGCCCAAGTTTGGAATCATCACTTTAACAAGTGAGTGCATAGTTACTTTAATCTTACACATAGATATGAAGTATTTTATATAAATTGCGTGCTACGTGTGGATATTATCTGTATACTTGCTATCTATGATGGATGAACAATTTTATACATGTTTTAAATGATTTAAACTGTATATGTATTTTATATCTACAAAATATGTTGGGTAAAACATGGATAGATTAGAGATGAGATAAATGATGAGTGATGAAAGATGAGATGAATGATGAGCGATGATGTATGAGTGGTAAATTATGGTGAGAAGCGATGACCTAAGCGATGAGCCAGCCAAAGCGATGAGCCAAAACGATGAGCCAAAGCGATGAGCCAAAACGATGAGCCAAAGCGATGAGCCAAAACGATGAGCCGAAAGGATGAGCCAAAGCGATGAGCCAAAATGATGAGCCAAAACGATGAGCCAAATGATGAGCCAAACGATGACCCAAGCGATGGCCCCGTCATCTAGAAGAGTATGGATGACAACCACAGACTATTCTAGACAGTCTAGTGGAACACTAGCAGGCTCGCAACCTGTAGGTGTTGTGAACGATGTGTTCACCCGGTGTACTCTAAAAAAACCCATTGACAGGTATTACGAGTGGACTCTCGAAAACGATACTGTCAATAAATGAGATAAACCCTGGCGACTATGCATAATTAGTGCCGATTCCTTAGGATACTCCTTAGGAATGAATGAATGAGGAATAGCTGAATCTTATGGTAGATCCTTAAGAGTAAAGAAGATAATGGGGATGGGTAACTAGGTTGATTGTTTGATGTTTAACATAATAATTATATTATTGTGGGTTGAAAACCCTATGTACTCACTAGGTTTCCCAACCTGACCCACTCAAGCTTAATTGTATCACATGCGTCGATATGAAGCTACTTTACACTAGGGGATTTAAAAGAGATGTAGATCACTAGTGTAAATGAATGTAAGTTCTATTTATGCTTATGTTTCTGTATTGACGATGACATCCCAAATGTTTTAAAATGGATAAAAATACATTTCTTCAGAAATGCTTTGATAACGTATTTATCATGTTTTTCTGGGAACAAATTCTGCAACATTTTTATTAAAAGAGGTACTATGGTTTTTATACAGCATAAACAAAATCGGTCTTTTCTGGCCGTGAAAAATGGGGATGTCACAATCACATTTTTCAAAACCACAATGTATCAGTTGTCAAAACACCATTCAAAAAAATGACTGATAATATCACAGAATCCTCAAACATAATCTCGAACAGGTGTGTACAATCAAGTCGGCGCCTTCCCGCGATCCTGAGAAGTACCTGAAACACATATCACAAAACACGGTAAGCACGAAGCTTAGTGAGTCCCCAATATGCCACATACACAAATAATAAGCCTCTCATGGCTATAACTCGGCATGGACCCTCCGGTCATGTGTCTCGGTGAGGACCCTCTGGTCTCACGGCTCGGTGTGGACCCTCCGGTCATGTGTCTCAGTGAAGACCCTCCAGTCTCACAACTCGGGTTGGACCCTCCAGTCCTGTAGCTCATTGAAGACCCTCGGGTCTCAAAACTCGGTTTGGACCCTCTGGTCCTAACTCAATAAGGCGCAAAATAATATAACATATATCACAAAGACAAAATGCATAATATCACATAACTCAATATAAGCACATAGGACCCTCCAGTCAATAACTCAAATAAGACCCTCCGGTCACACAGTATTACCACTCAGGTAAGTATAGTGAGAAGACTCACCTCGTAAGTAAGCAAGTAGATCTAGTACCCCACGAAAAGTCTAGACTCCGCCTACATAATATAATCATCTCTAATTAACACTTTAAAATCATAACTCTAAAAGTTAGGTTAACCCTTTCCTGATTCCTGGAAAGGGTGAATGACTATTTTACACCTCCATGGTCTTCTTAACTCACGTCTTGACCAAACCCTAAAAGTCAAGGGTAGTCAACGCTCGAGTCAACAGTCCATGTTGACCCAACTCGTCGAGTGCATCTACGTAACTCGTCGAGTTCCTTCCTTACTCTGAAAAATCGGGAAAGTCCAACTCAACTCGTTGAGTTGTCTCATCAACTCGTCGAGTTGTAGCGCGTCTAGACTATTAGGGAAAACCCTAACCGACTCGTCCAGTTGGCTCATCCACTCGTCGAGTCCCTTATGTCCATTTCTCATTGAGACGATTTTAAGCAGAACTAAAGCCCCAACATCTAGATCTAGCCTCCCAAGGCTGAAATACAACGTAAAGCTACAAGCTTTACGTCCATGCATGGCACCTAGGGCTCAAAGTGCCAAAACAAAGCTCTATGGAGGGCTTAATGCATAAAAATTGGCCAATAGTGTAACATCCCAACCGTCAGGTATCCTTATTATTCCATTTAGATTTCATGTTTTAAGGTTTACTCGACGAGTTGACGCTATGACTCGTCGAGTAGCAGCGGGCCAGGACACGTCAATTAATGAGTGACTCGTCGAGCCGGCATGGGGTACTCGACGAGTAGGAGCTGGCAGTGGAAACCCTAATTCTCAGGGTTTTTGCACCCTATATATTGGACCATTAGCGCCTCCCACTGTGCTCTATCACCCCTTGAGAGCCAGAAACCCTAATTTCCGTGAGTGTGAGCTTGGACAGTGTTTTGGAGCTTTGAGAAGTGATTTTGTGAAGGGAACTTGTAGATCAAGAGGCTAGCATCAAGGGTTTTGTGTGGATCCAGAGTCTACTTCAGCTTGGGCACGTTTTAGAGGTGGTGGAGTTCGTGTTGGTGATCCGGGAGTTGAGCTTTCTAGTTTCGGACGTCAGTTACGAGGTGAGTTATCCTCACTATATCAACAGGGTCTAAGGCACCAAGGCCGACCCTTATGGATTTGTATTTGGATTATTACATGATATGTGCATTGTTTCGCATCCTGTTATTTAGAATGGTGATATGCTTACGCTTAGTGACCGGGTTCGGTCGATATCCTAGTTACAGGATTATGCTATGATATGACCTGGGTAGGTCGGTGTCCTGGTTTTAGGACGTTTCTATGCTATTTGGTCTGTTAGATCGGTTTGTCTGTTATTATGATAGCCTATGAATGTATATGCACATGTTGTTTGATTTGGGTGTGGGGTTGAGGCGGTCCTGCTTTGTGCTGAAGGCCAACATACCCAGGGCGGTCCGGATAGACTACAAAACCCAAGAGGGTATGATAGTCAGACCGAAGGCCCGACGAGCGGTCCGGATAGGCTGAAGGCCCTGCGAGGCGGTCCAGACGTGTCGAAGGCTCGGAGAGCGGTCTAGATAGACTAAAGGCCAGCAAGGCGGTCCAGTCAGGCTGAAGGCTCATTATGCTTGCTGTTTGGTTATATGTTTATATGACATGGTTATGTGGTTGGTATTTTGGGGGATAGCTTACTAAGCTTTCAGGCTTACAGTTTCAGTTGTTGTTTCTGGTACCTCTGGCGATCGCGGGAAGGCGAAGGCATGATCGTACCGCTGCTCTCGCTGTTATGAATTTTATGATTTGATACTGGGAAACTCTGATAACTGTATTTTGAAAACAAATTATGTAATGACGTAACGGATTAAAATGTTTTTAAAAGTTTAAATTGGCTTGAATTTTTGGGTGTTACAAGTTGGAATTAGAGCCTTGGTTTGAGTGAATTAGAGGAACATGCGTGTGAATCCAGTCTCAAACCAAGGAAAGGTTTTCAAAATAATTTCTAAATGATTTTCAAAATAAGCGAATGAGGATGCATGATGTACGATCAGCCGGAGCCAGTAAGTATCCCCAAAATACATGCAGTTATTTGAATATGTGATATCTTAAAACAACATGTTAGTACTAGGCTAGGGATCTTCAGGAATTGCATGATAGAATTGCCTGATTACATGATGCCTGCTAGCCTAGGGTTATCTTTATATGGGATTGACATCATTACTGTAGTTGCTTAGTGTATGCATCACGGCTATACATAACTAAGATCTTATAGCCTGATAATGTTTGATTTGGCCATATATTCTGTTCTTGTTTGATTGGGAGCTTAGGGTAGGATTGGATATTCGAAAGTCTATAGGGTCTAGCGTTATGTATGACTAGCATACACTAGTGGTGCAGGGTTGGTGGAAGTTTCATGGACGGGTGGGTTGTGTGACGCCGGGAGGCCAGTTATGAGATATTTAGCATTTCCTCTAAGAGTGAGGATTGAGCGCTCACCATGTTGTGTATTCAGTTAGGGCATTGTGGTGATGCTTGAGGCAAATATGGGTAGGTGTGGAAGGTAGTATGGGCCCGTACTACTGTAAGCACAGGACCCATACGCGTGTCAAGTAAGTCACAATCCCTAGGGATTAGTAGGGAGTTGACTCCCAGTTATTTATATGGATTATCTGATACCTTTTGCTATGTTTCAGAATGGTGATGACGAGGCGCTTTGTGGCTGGATCCGGTTCCGGATCAGGATCAGGGGACGGAGGCTAGGAGGGGCCAACAGCACCTGAGCCGGTGGTACAGATGGGTACGGACGAGTTGGATGCCAGGATTCAGGAGGTTCTGCATGATGAGGTGGCTGCTATGTTCCGGGAACAGCTGCCAGAGATGTTCGGGTCGATTAAGACCGCCATGGTTGAGTACTTTGATGAGCGCTACGCGGCTCTTGCAGAGTCAGCTGCCGCAGCAGCTGCTTCAGCTGTATCCGTGACAGGGGGAGGAGTCAGTAGGGATTTCTAGTACCGGGACTTCGATAACACGAAGCCCCCGACATTTGACGGTACACAGGACCCTATTCGAGCCATGAGGTGGTTATCCGACGTGGAGGGTTGTTTCTTCACGTGTTCATGTCCTACTGACCAGAAGGTCATGTGCGCCCTGAACATGCTGAGGCTCGGGGCCAAGGACTGGTGGAGACTGACGACAGGGTCATACACGGATGAGCAGAGAGCTGCGGTTACTTGGGAGCAGTTCCGGGACATGTCCGCGCCCGTTACATTCCGCGGGTCGAGCGGGAACGTTTGGCACATGAATTTTTGAGTCTGAGACAGGATGGAGAGACAGTGACGGAGATCACCAGCATGTTCACTGAGAGGGCGATGTTCTGCCCTGAGTTCGCGTCTGAGCAGGCCCAGATGACACGTTATATGAGCATGCTCAAGACTGATATTCGACAGTTTGTTGCCACACAGCGATGTGATACTCTATTGGATTTACACGAGGCCGCTAGGCAGCATGAGTTGGTTTTACAGGAGGCCGCTAGGCCGAAGCGGTCTAAGACCGCTGATTCCAGGACCGGGGGTCAGCAGGGCCGCACTTGTGGAAAGTGCGGCAAGGGTCATACTGGAGCTTTTCGAGCTAGTAGCGGGTGCCACATGTGTGGCAAGGAGGGGCATTTTGCTAGGGACTACCATCAGTCTGCCCCTTCCTCGGATATGAGGATATGCTATCATTGTCATCAGGTTGGTCACGTGAAGACCAAGTATCCACAGCTCGCGGCCAAGCCGGCACAGGCTCCAGTGCCAGCTACACTGAGGATTACCGATGGGAGACAGGGTAGGGCAGAGCCCCCGAAGGCTCAGGGGCGCGCCTTTCAGCTTATGGCCGAGGAGGCCAAGGCAGCACCGGACGTGGTTGCTGGTATGTTTCTATTCTTTATCTCATTTTCTATATCTACGGTATGCTTATCTATTGTACCTGTTACTAGGTACGTTTCTAGTGAACTCCTTACCCGCGTTGGTTTTATTTGACTCGGGGGCGAGTCGGTGTTTTGTATCTCAGACATTTAGTAGAGAGTTCAGAGTGCCAGTAGGCGAGCTAGAGTGTGCGTTGCGAGTCTCTGTCGCCAACGAACACGAGGTTTTTGCTTCTTTGGTCTATCGAGGGTGCGAGATGGAGATCTTCGGGGTACCTTTTCCGATAGATCTGATTCCGATCCCCATGGGGGATGTGTGCGTGATTGTAGGGATGGACTGGCTCAGTCGTTTCGGTGCAATGATTGATTGCGAGGGTCAGCGAGTAGTGGTTCGAACCCCAAGTGGGGGAGAGTTGACTGTATATGGTGAGGGCACCAGAATGGGATCAGGATTTTGTTCAGCCGCCAGGGTTCGGCAGTATATACAGCACGGGGGTGCAGGTTACCTAGCGTATGTATTAGATACACGAGTCAGGGATCAGATTTTGGTTTCTGATGTTCCGGTGGTCAGGGAGTTTGCAGATGTGTTTCCGGAGGAGTTGCCAGGGATACCTCCGGAGAGGCAGGTCGAGTTCAGGATCGACTTGGTGCTAGGCGCGGCCCTTATCGCTAAGGCGCCGTACCGATTGGAACCGCCAGAGATACAGGAGCTGTCGTCACAGCTACAGGAACTGATGGGCAAGCAGTTCATTCGACCGTAGCAGTTCTCCATGGGGAGCACCGATCCTTTTTGTCCGGAAAAAGGACGATTCGCGCCGGATGTGCATCGATTACCGGGAGTTGAATAAGTTAACGGTGAAGAACCGCTACCCACTCCCGAGGATAGACGATCTTTTCGATCAGTTACAGGGTGCATCTTGGTTTTCCAAGATAGACTTGAGGTCTGGGTATCATCAGGTTAGGGTCAGAGAGGAGGATGTGGAGAAGACCGCGTTCCGAACTCGTTACGGACATTACGAGTTCGTGGTGATGCCGTTTGGGCTCACCAACGCGCCAGCAGTGTTTATGGACCTGATGAATCGGGTCTGCAGACCGATGCTCGACCACTCGGTCATAGTGTTTATAGACGATATCTTGGTGTATTCCAAGACCCGAGAGCAGCATGAGGAGCATCTACGAGAATTATTGGGAGTCCTGAGACGAGAACGACTGTACGCCAAGTTCTCGAAGTGTGAGTTTTGGCTACGAGAGGTCCAGTTCCTCGGACACCTCGTTAACCAGGAGGGGATTTTGGTCGATCCGGCCAAAATCGAGGCGGTTATGCAGTAGGAGGTTCCGAAATCTCCCTCAGACATCAGGAGCTTTTTTGGGATTGGCAGGGTACTATCGGAGATTCATACAAGACTTCTCCAAGATTGCGGTACCCCACACTCGTCTGACGAGGAAGGGGGTGGATTTCTGATGGGGCCCTGAGTAGCTGAGGGCGTTTGAGACCCTCCGACAGCGGTTGTGCGAGGCCCTAGTCTTGACACTCCCGGAGGGAGTTGAGGATTTTGTGGTGTTCTGTGATGCATCCATCACAGGTTTAGGGACGGTCCTCATGGAGAGAGGGCGAGTAATAGCTTATGCATCGCGGCAGTTGAAGCCGCATGAGACGAGATACCCTACGCATGAATTGGAGCTGGGGGCGGTGGTGTTCGCCCTCAAGAAATGGAGACATTACCTTTATGGGGTCCGCTGTACCATTTACACGGATCACAAGAGCTTGAGACATATCATGGATCAGCCAAACCTGAACATGAGGCAGCGCAGGTGGCTGGATGTAGTCAAGGACTACGACTGCGAGATCCTTTACCATCCTGGTAAAGCGAATGTGGTTGCGGATGCTTTGAGCCGAAAGTCAGCTGGGTCTTCCACCCCAGCGGTATGTATGAGGATAGCAGTGGACTCTCCGCTTGTGAGTTTGATCAGAGATGCCTAGGTTGAGGGCATGAGACCAGAGAATTGGAAACTGGAGAGGGTCAATGGTGAAAATACCCGATTTGAGCAGGATAGTCGGGGATTATTGACCCGATGCGGTCGGGTTTGGGTCCCGATGTCTGGTGGAGTTAGGCAGACGATTATGGAGGAGGCTCATAAGTCTCATTTCTCTATTCACCTGAGGGCCACCAAGATATACCGGGATTTGAGTTTGAGCTATTGGTGGCCGTGCATGAAGCGAGAAATCGCTTGGTACGTCGAGAGGTGCTTGACCTGTAGGATGGTCAAGGTCGAGCATCAGAGGCCGCATGGCAAGCTGCAGCCTCTAGAGATTCCCATGTGGAAATGGGAACAGATCACGATGGATTTCATTACCAAGCTGCCAAGAACGGCGAAGGGATTTGATGCGATATGGGTCATCGTGGAACGGTTGACCAAGAGCACTCATTTCTTGGAGATTCAGGAGAGATCGTCGGCCAAAATGTTGGCCGACGTGTACGTTCGCGAGATCGTGTCTCGCCACGGGGTTCCCGTTTCCATTGTCTCCGATCGGGATGTCATGTTTACCTCCCGTTTCTGGCAGAAATTCCACGAGGAGCTGGGCACGCGGTTGCACTTCAGCACGACATTCTGTTGAGAGAAAAACTTGGAGACACACTTGAACAAAAGTTAGAACAAGTATAATGTGGAATAGTTAATCTCAAAGGATCTAAAAGCTCAACAATAATATAGTTAGATAGTTAGAGGGTTAGTTGCGGAAATGTAAAGGAACGGAAATGACAACAATTGTTATATCAAGAAGACACTTAAGCTGATTCATAACAAGGAATGCATTCACTCCAAGTTAATAAGGAAGATCAAGCTTAGTGATTAAGTCTTAAAGACTTGCTCCGAAGAGGGATTATGATCAGCAGAGGTATGATAAGATTTAAGTAAGAAGAGATGAGTGAAGAAAGATAGAGAGATAACTTCAGAATGTGTATTCAGATAGAATTCATAAGTTATCGGTTCTTTTTTTTATATCTCTCTATGAATACAAAGAGAGCAAGTCTCTATTTATAGAGACTAAGAAACTACACTAGATTACAACTCTATAAGCAGCCGTGCAAGGCATACTGGATAATAGAGTGAATTACATAAAAGACAAATAAAGTAATCTAGCTAAGTTGACTGCGGTAGCTGACTCCGGTTGCTGATGAACAAGATTGACTCCGGGTGCTGAAGCGGTTGCGGTAGCTGAGTTCAAGAGGGTCACTTTTATGATTCAACAATTTCCCCTTAAGTGACCTCTTTAACTCCGGTTCAGCTATCAAGTTTGAGGAACTTGATCAAAATCCACCAGAACTTCCTGACGTTTGCCAACCATATGATTCTTCTTGTGGTCTCGAACTTGACTTCTGCGGTAGTATGCTTCGATCTTTCAATCGCAGTCTGGCAGATGTCAAGTTGTTTCTTGGTCAGGCGGTGCATGGCAGTCATAGGAATGAAATATTTGACGTTGTCAGTCTTCCTTTTGAATATGACTCCAAGTTCAGGGTAGTTTGTTGCGCCTAGAGATCTTTCTTGGAAGCCTTCGGTAGGCATTGGCACAGGTTCAAAAGGTGGGAGATCAAACTTCTTGAGGATGGTGGGGTAGATATCCTCATCTATCTTGGCAAAGTCACAGACCGTATCCCTGAGAAAAGAGTTGGCTTTTTCAAGCGCTATCTGCATTTTAGGGTGCTTTTCTGACTTGTTTTGGAACACCCTGGCAATAAGGAAGATTTCTTCCGGATTCATACAAGGAAAGTCTGCCTGGGTGCGGATGTAGTCATGCTCCCTTCTGGTGAGGGTATACTGGATGTAGTCAGCCTTCATAAATTTCCTGACTTTGTAGTTCTTGACTACGGATGGTCTGTCGTTAGACCATATGTTTTCAATGGAGGAGGCATGTTTAGCGTGAAAAAGACTAAGTCTCTCAAACTCCATTGGCAGTCTCTTGTGATCTGGAAGGCTTTGGTCAAACTTCTCAAATACAGTGAAGTACTTGGCATTTGGAGAAATTGGTATATCCCAGTATCCATCAGCAGGGGGTTCAGCATAAGTGAGGTGCGGTCTGTAATCTTCGTCTAGGAGCCTGCGGTGCGGGTTGATCCAAGAATTGATCAAGGACTCATCCATCATGGTGTCAAACCCGCATTCTCTCCAAATTAATTCTGCTAGCTTGGCTGCTTTCCAATCATGCTTCCTTTTGAGCGGTGGCAGGGGAGTCTGTGGTGCTTGGAGAAGACATGTTTTCAGCCAAGTTCTTGAAGTGCGGAGGAGTCTCTGGCTTTTTGGGAGTATCTTTTGGAGGTGAAGTGTGAGGAGATGGAGTATGTTGAGATGGTTGCGATGGTGTGGGAATTTTTTCAGTGATGATGGGGGGACTCTGATGAATAGAAGTATCAGAGTGATGGACTTCTTGTTCTTCATCACTTCCCCCTCTTGAGGGATGCAACCCCGGTGCTTCCTCAAGACATTGCTTAAGTCCATCCACCTTGTTGAAGACTTCTTGGAACTGAGCTTTGAGAGCTTCTGCCAAATGTTGGTTGTTTGGAGTGGAGGAGCTGAAGAGAAACTTGTGGATTTCTTTGGTGAGCTGGAGGATCTCAGGGCCATGGAAGTTGGAGGAAAGGGATTTCTGCAGTCTGTTGATGGTTGCTTGAAGAACAGAGATAGTGGACTCATAAGCAGTATGAGTCTCATCTATCAATTTCTGAGACTGAGAAGCTTGATCCGTGATGGTCGCTTGAAGATCCGTTTTGATTGCGGTCACCTCAGTGATAAGGCGTTCCGCTGCAGCCATAAAGTCCTTGTGGCCAGCCTTGCGGTTATTGTCAAGGGACCGGATCCCCATCTCTACTTTGAGAGAGATTCGTTCAGCAGCCATGCGTTCCCTTGTTTCCAGACACTCTATTCTTTCAATCAGTGACTGCGGTCCTGGAGTGTTTCCAGGTTGCGGTTGAGTAGGCTGGACCGCAGCCAAGATCTGATCGATTTTGGCTTGAAGGCTCATGAACTCCTTCCGGGTGACAACATTCTTCTTCTTTTTCTTCTTCTCTTTAGGCTTGGAAGTCGAATGTTGAGAACCGCTGGACTCCTCTTCTTCAAACATCATGAGGTCATCATCAGAAGGGCTTGGCTTGTTTACTTCTTGGATGTCTTCATCATCAAGACCGAAGGTGGGAGCTGAACTGAGTTCGATTGCAGGTTCTTCGTCTTGTGATGGATTGACTGTAGGAGTGGGAGATGGAATGGGAGTTGGAGTAGGAGGAACTTTGGAGTTACCTGCGGCTGCACCTGAAGCTTGAGCTTTTGAAATTGTTTCAGTCATCTGATCCATCCAGTTCTGAACTTTTTGAATGATGGCTACGGTACTGGCATTGCTGATGGCATTTGCCCAATATCTAGCCACGGACTGGATCTCCTGTTCTTTCTGTTGTTGCTGCTTGATTTGTTGTTCCTTGCGGGCTTGGAAAGCCCTTTGGAACGCAGCATACTTCTTCTTGTCTGACTCAGTTACCGGATTGTACTGTAACCAAGAGTCATTGGATGCATCACCGTCAAATCCTTCAAAGCGCACCGAAGTGTCCTTCGGGTCCACGGATCCTTGCATATTTGTGCTCACCGTGCCTAAACCACCTGTAAAAGATGAAAGCAGAGTAGGATTTCCTGAGCTTCCTCGGTCTCCTTGACCCGTGATCAAGTGTGGCCTCTGCTCAGTTCTGGCATGGGCGAAAGAAGTGCCCTGCGGGTGCGAAGGTGTTTGTAGTGTTTGGGTGACAAAAAGAAGGATGGAGCACAACTCCTCTGGTGAAAAGAAATGCAGTCGGGAAGCCCTGGAGACCTTAGGGCGTGAACCAGTTTCGTCCTCTTGGGAGTGCACTGGGGGGAGTGTCCACGTAGTTGAGAATCAGACTCACTTTCTGAGTCTAACTGGAAAATGATGGTGGTGTCGAATGGGTGTGCGGGCACCCCAAGGACTACTGGAGCCTGTTGAGAGGCTTCAGCATCGGTCCGGTCACGCATATGGATAATGGTATCGGTTGTTTTCCTTTTCTTGAGGATAGAGATTGGATGCATATCCTCATCTGAATCACTGCTAGATATGGTTGGGGCAGATTTTGTTTTGCGTTTCTTGGTGGGTGCGGTTCGTTTAGGAGCATCCTTCTTGGGTGTTCTTTGTTTCTTGGTTGCCAACTGCTTTCTTCTTTGAGAAAGATTGGATAATGTAGTGGAAGAGGGGACCGCGGTACCCTCAGGGATAATGGCTGCGGATGGAAGAGGCGGGGTAAGAGGGTATGGGGCAATACCCTCTGTAGCCTCAATGTGGTCTGAGACATCAGCAGTCTCAAGACCAAGAGAAGAAAGGATATGAGTAGGGAGTCTGCGGATCGGTCCAAATATCGTTTGATCAGAAGAAGGGTTGTACCTTTTAAGATCCTTAGTGACGAAAAAGTTGATGTCACTACCCATGTCTATTCCAGCATCCGCATGTAAGTTTGAGATGCAAAGTGACCAGAACCGTGCAAATGTGAGCTCGGTTGGTTTTTCCCTTGGGTGCTCTTTGGGAATGTATTGGAGGAAGTCGTCCCAAAGGATTTGTCCATAGTTTACGTCGTGGCCTGTGTAGATGCTCCATACCAATTCCAGTAACTTCAGTCCCATGTTGTCGATGCCTCCGGTTCTGCCGGATAGGCAGCGGATGACAAAATGACACACAAACTGCCATACCGCAGGCAGCTGATTCTTTTTGAACTCACCAATCCCTCGAATTGGTTTTTGATACCCCATCTGGTAGAGTGCGGATGCAACGTCTGCCATTGAAGCTGAGAAAATCTTGATGGAAGGGTGAACCAGAAGATTAATGGCATTTAAGAACTTTTCTTTGGACAAGATGACCAAAGAATCGTTCATGAGATTGAGGTGAACTTCTTGGGGGTTTTCCATTGGGCGATATGCAGAGAATGCACATTTAAATAGAGTAGAAACTGGAACAACGTCTGTAAATGCATCGAATGGACCAAACAGAGGGTGGTTCCTGAGAAACTTGATCATAAGCTTGATGGGAGCATTATATGAAGGATGATCTTCAAATATTGCTCTGAAATTACTTGAAGCGATTGTTGGAGAGTCGGAACCTGTTGGATTTACAGAACCTGAAGCCTTGGATTGCTTCTTTGATGCATCTGATTTCACCATTGTTGAAGATTTGAGAGAAGAAAACAGAGTTCTTGAAAGTTTTTTTTGAAGGTTTTTAGGAATTCGGGAGAAAGAATCGATATTCAGCAAACGTAAAGTATTGTTGGGGTGAAAAAGTGTTTAACCCTAGGTAAATGGTAAGGATAGGGTAAAACGTCGATTGGGGTTTTGGGGGGAATCTATGAATTTTGGATTAAATCTCAGCCACACATAATTAAAACGGGTTTGAAGAGATTTTGGGAGATTTCCAAAAGGGGTTTTGCATTTAATGTAAAGTCAGACGCATGACAATACGTCAGGTGATCGTGGGGGTGATGGGAGAGGAAGTTGTAATGGATGGGACGTATTGGGGAGAGGAAAGGACAAATTAAGGATGAGTTTATTGAAAAACGTTCTTTTTGTCATCATCCCTAAAATAGGTCTGATACAAGGATTATTCAGAAAGAGAATGTGACAGTTTCTAAAGAGAATGTTTTTTTTGTCTTTAATGTTTAACTTAATGAAGGATCATTAAATAGCACACAAAGATTCAAGAGTTGATAAAACAGTTGAGAAATTATCATGATGATCGCGGATGGAAAATTCATTGCAGTTGGAAAAGTCATCGCGGATGGAACTTTCATTGCGGTTGAGAAACATCATTGCGGATGAAACTTTCATTGCGGTTGAGAAACGTCATTGCGGATGAAACTTTCATTACGGTTGAGAAACGTCATTACGGATGAAACTTGCATTGAAGTTGAGCAACGTCATTGCGGATGAACAAGGAAAGACTATAGTGAGAAACTGAGGAAAACACTTGTACAAAGATTAGTAATAACAGACCATAAAGAACCATGAGAGATACGTATGATATATGGTTGCGGTACCTAGATAGCGGTACCAAAACCATCTATCACATGTAATTCTCAGTTAGAACCGCAACGGAGACCAAGGATGGTCTGCGGTAGCTAACAATTCAAAAAGAATTGCGGGTCTGGATTCATCATTCCTAACATTTGCAGGAAGATGTTAAGCTTTGTTGAATCGAGCGCTTTTGTGAACACATCAGTAATCTCTTCATGAGAAGGGACAAAGATGAGTTCAATATTACCTTTTAAGATGTGGTCTTTGATGAAATGATACCGTAGTTCAATGTGCTTAGTCTTGGAGTGCTGAATTGGATTGTGAGAACTAGCAATAGCACTTTCAGAGTCACAATAGATCGGTATCCGTAGCATTCTATACCCGTAGTCCATTAGTTGAGTTTTCATCCAAAGGACTTGAGAGCAACAGCTGGCTGCGGCCACATACTCGGCTTCCGCGGTTGATAGAGAGACACAACTTTGTTTTCTTGAGGACCAGCTGACTAGTCTTTCACCCAAGAATTGACATCCTCCTGAAGTGCTTTTTCGATCGAGCTTGCATCCGACATGATCCGCATCTGTGAAAGCTTGCAGGCTGAAGTCATTGCCTGCGGGGTACCATAGACCAAGAGATTTGCTTCCTTTCAGGTACCATAGTATCTGTTTGGCTGCGGTCATATGTGAGACTTTTGGGTCAGCCTGATACCTTGCACATACACCAGTTGCAAAGACAATGTCTGGCCTGCTTGTAGTGAGGTACATCAAAGAGTCGACGATGCCTCTATAAGTCTTGTGATCCACAGATTCGCCTGAGGGATCAGAAGAGATCTTATAACCGAAGGCCATGGGGACCTTAGCAGATGAACAGTTGTCCATAGAATATTTCTTTAATAGTTCAGTGGTGTATTTTTCTTGATGAATGAATATGCCTTGCGGTACTTGTTTCACTTGAAGACCTAGAAAGAAATTAATCTCTCTATTCATGCTCATTTTGAACTTGTTGGTCATGCGCTTAGCAAATTCATCCACCATGCCTTGATCAGTCGAACCGAAGATGATATCATCCACATATATCTGTACCATCATGAGGTGGTCACCATTTACTTTTCTGAATAGTGTGGGATCAATCACTCCTCTCTTGTACCCGGATGAGACAAGGAATTCGGAAAGAGTCTCATACCATGCTCTTGGGGCTTGCTTCAGACCGTAGACTGCCTTTTCAAGCTTGTAGCAGTGGTCTGGGAATTCAACATTTTCAAAGCCTGGAGGTTGCTGAAGATAAACCTCTTCTTTTAGTTCCCCATTGAGAAAGCCACTCTTAACGTCCATTTGGTGTACCTTGACGTTTTTGTGGGGTGCGTATGCTAGAAAGATCCGGATAGCTTCCATGCGTGCTACCGGAGCATACGTTTCATCGTAGTCAATGCCTTCAAGTTGACTATACCCCTTTGCAACTAGCCTTGCCTTGTTTCTGACTACCGCACCAGATTCATCCAACTTATTTTTGAACACCCATCTAGTGCCAACAATGGAGTGACCACGTGGCTTCGGAATGAGCTGCCAAACTTTATTTCTTTGAAATTCTTCATGCTCTTCTTGCATTTCGGCTATCCAGTCAGGTTCAAGCAATGCTTCTTTGATCGTTCTGGGTTCTACCGAGGACATAAATGCTGCATAGTGGCAGTGATCAGATAGGTCCTTGGAAGATCGAGTCTGGATGCCTGCGGATGGGTTCCCAATGATTTGACCTGGTGGGTGGTCTTTCGTCCATACATGAAGACGTGGTAGCAGATGATCAGCAGCTGCGGTAGAGGGAATATCTTGAATGTCAGAGGAATCTGCGATTGGAGATGACAGTTCCCCCTGGACTTGTGAACATCCTGCTGAGTCATCTTGATCTATTGGAACGGAATTTTCTTGAGCAGTTGGGAGAGGTTCCCCCTGGGTTGCAGATAGGAGTTCCTCTGGAACCTGAGAAGGTTCCCCCTGGACTGCGGATGGGAGAGTGACAATCCTTGGATCAGTTCTAGTGTAAAAATTTTCTATGAGTTCATCATCCGAATCCGAAGATACGTTTGATGGTAATGCTTCTCTGTGGACAGGAATTTGAACAACATCAAGTACTGGAACCTCGACGGTTGCGGCAAGATCCGGAGTAGATCTTTCCCCCTCAACCGGAGAGGTGGAAGTATTGAGAGAGGCTACTTCAGATAGAGATGGTCCAGAAACATCAGCATGTTGTTGTTGAGCTGCGGGTGACACAAGAACTTCGGATAGTTTCGCCGTTTCAATAGGATCGAAAAGATCCTCATAGTTGACTTCAACTAGATTCAAGGGACCTGAAGAGGCAGGAATGTCACTTTCCATGATTGCGGTGGTTTCAGTGGATGGAGGGGCGTCGCGGATGTGAGAATCATCAAATTTCACATCGAAGCTTTCAATGATCAGCCTTGTACGCCTGATGCGCACTCGATAAGCAACCTTGTTAGTGGAGTAACCAAGGAATATGCCTTCGTCGGACTTCGGTGCAAACTTGTTGAGCTGATCTCTGTTGTTGATCACGAAGCATCTACACCCAAAAATATGAAAGAAGCAAACATTGGGCTTGAAGTTGTTAAGGCCCTCATATGGTGTTTTATTGAGGCGTTTGCACACGATACTTCGGTTTTGGACAAAGCATGCGGTTGCTACTGCTTCAGCCCAGAAGTAAAGAGGAAGTTGGGCGAAGTTAAGCATGGATCTGGCTGCTTCTACCAGTGTGCGGTTCCTTCTTTCTACTACACCATTTTGTTGCGGTGTGTAGGGTGCTGAGAAGTTGTGAGAAATGCCTTTGGACACCAAGAAACTGTTAAGAAGATGATTAGTGAACTCGGTTCCATTATCACTGTGGTTGCGTCTAACTGGAAGCTTGATCTGAAGTTCGATTTCTTTGATGAACTTGATGAAGATCTGCGGTGTCTCTGATTTGAGTCTGAGGAAGAAGACCCATGTGAAGCGTGTATAGTCATCAACAATAACCAGTATATACTTCTTGTGGTGGAGGCTGGCTACGGTTGATGGACCGCAGAGATCAATGTGCAATAGCTCCAGTGGTTCAGAAATAGAAGAGTCCATTATAAGAGGGTGACTTGCTTTAGGCTGCTTACCACATTCACAAGCCCGACAGAGAGTATCGTTGCTAAATTTGAGAATAAGGAGACCGCAGACTAGTTCTCCAATGACTAAGTTGTTGATGTACCGGAAGTTGAGATGAGCTAGCTTACGGTGCCATAGCCAGCTGACTTCGGATACAGTTTTGGACAAGAAACACAATTGCGGTTTACCAATGATTAGAGAAACATCCAAAGGGTACATGGTACCTTCGGATCGAGATTTGATCAGGCAAGTGTTTCTATCACTCGTCATTACGTTGCAAAACTGATCATCAAATTCAACACGATGTCCTGCTTTACATAGTTGGCCAACACTGATGAGATTGTGTTTAAGGCTTTCTACATAAGCAACCTTCTGAATGGAAAAGTTCCCCGTAGTGAGAACATCGTAACCTCGGATGACACCGTTTGCATTGTTACCAAACGTGACATTTCCACCATTGCATATAGGCCTGAAATCCCGAAGGTACTCTAACCTTCCGGTCATGTGCAAGGAGCAGGCACTGTCAATTAACCACTCTTCTTCTTGTTCCTCCTTGCACAAAGCCTGAGAATTACACGGTTAGTTTAGGCATCCAAACAAGTTTGGAGCCTGGGACAATTGATGTGTTTCTGAGTGATGCATGGTCCGAGGTTGTAGGGACAGGTCTGTTGTCAACTTTTGAGCCTAGTCCTGGGTGTTTGAGTAGATTTGGAGTGTTGTGATTTTTTGAAAAAATACGAGGTTTCTGACTCTGACTCGATTTGACATGAGATAAAACCTTTTGACAACTACACTGACATTTACAAAAGGAGATTTTGTCTTTTGATCTAACACTGTGATTGGTCAGCGGTTTTAAGGATGTTTTGGATCTGTTACCGGTCCGAGATGAGTAATTCCTGACACGAGTGTTTTTGGGTTTTGAAAAAGTCTGTTTATGAAAGGTTTTAGCACGTGCAGATTTCTGAATTCTTTTTGATGGATTTGGTAAGATACCCTTCCATTTGAAGTTCTGACGTGACTTTAGAAGTGTTGGAGTGGGTAAAATACCTTTCCATTTAGGATCATTTGAAGAATAGACCTGAAAAACATAGTTTCGAAAAGATTGAACACCCTTTTGGGTTGTATCAGAAGGAGTAGGAATGACTTTTGAAACTGAACTTTCCTTTTTGTTTGTTTTCTTGAAAGAAGAGTTTTTTGAAATGTAGTGAGAGAAAGCAAATTTTTTAGGACTTTTGGATTTAGGAAATCTGACTTGCTTCTTGTTTTTTTGAAAAAGTTTGTCTACTAGTGCCGCGAGATCTGATTTCTTCTTTAAAAGCCTTTTTTGCCAAAGATTTTGGTGAACCGCAGTCATTGTTGTTCAACTGCGGTTTCCTGGAATTCTTAGAATGATTTTGAAAATGCGGACTTAAGTCATCAGAACTTGAGGATTCAGGAATTTGGGAACATTGACCTACTTCAAAATTTTCTATAGGTAGTTCATGAAATATTGCCTGAAGAGTTACAGTTCCTTGAACTGATGACTGCGGTAGGGATGACTTGACTACCGCTGAGTAAGTCTTAGATGGGACTTCGGTGGGACATTTGTGGGACATTTGACTACAGTGAGAGACACTGCGGTCTGAGGACAGAGATGGAAAGTCTTTTGAAACTTCGGGGCCCTCAACAATAATCTCTTCATCAACTACGGATGAAGTTTGAGAATTTGGATAGATGGTGCCACAGATAGGAATTTGATCACATGTGTGACCCGAAACCTCCGGCACAATTTCCTCAATGACACAATTATTGCTTAAGTTGTGTAGTCTACCGAAGTGAGTTTTAATGTCTTCGGGAAAAGTCTTGTCATTGATAGGGAAATGAAATTCTCGGTCTGGAGGGACATACAGTCTGTCTTTGTTGAACCGGGGTGAGGAATCCATTGAGGTAGGATATCCATTTGACCAACCCCAATTGTATGTATTGTCCACGGTTCCATTGTTTACCAAATTTTCAATAGCTTCACTTTCATTAAACAAATTTTCAATTAAGAGATTTAAGCGTACAATTTCTCTCTGAGCTAAATCTCTCTGGTTCAAAGCTATCTCTAATTGGGTTTCACTTAACATTCTTGCATCCTTTTCTAACTCTAGCTCCTTCTCTAACATAGCCATCTTAAGTCTTTTGTTATCCAGTCGTCCTCTCACATGGAACATCTCTTGGGACGGAATGTTCTTCTCATCTAAGGCTTTATTATAGTCTATAAGGACGGCAGCACAAGTGTCAGTAAGATCATCTATGTAAGGCTGACAGTCATGCATGCTATAGTTTAGAGTTTGGATCATGAGTTTTACCTGTTCGATGATGCTTAGTGTTCCATCCTTTGCCATGTAGCAGTAGTTCTTGTTCAACATTGTAGACCCATCATCATCCGCAGTGGCCAGCATGCAGATTTTCCCTTTTCCTTTGACACTGCTGATGGCCTCATCTTCGTCTCCGGATGACCAGACTTGATGGTCTCTTTTGACATGGGCCACGTATGCCCTTGCCTTTTCAGCTTTTTCTTTGTCTTCTAACTCTTGAGCCATTCTAAGGTAGAATGCTCTGTCTTTTACTACATTGGCCTTACAATCTCGTGCAAAGTGATTCTCTTTGTTGCATTTGTGACAAATTACAACATCAGTCTTGTCTTCTGGAGTACCAGAGTCAGTGATTTGAGGAGACTGCGGTACCTCCTTTGGTTGAATATTCTGAGATTGCGGTGGTGGATGAGAACTTTTAGGAAATCGAGAGTGGTTATTCTGAGAACCGAAGTTACGGTTGAATGGAGGTTTGTTGAACTGCTGATTCTTGCGGAAGGAAGGAGGTGGTAGACGGTTGAACTGTTGGCTGACCAGAGCAATAGCCTTCTGAAAATCTTCATCATCATATTCAGAATCCGCTTCGTATGACTGCGGTAGAGTGTCATTCGAGGAAGGGTAAGGTGACTGCGGTGGAGCTTGTGCTATGAGAGCAAGTGGTCCTCCGAAGTCAGCACAGTCTTTGAGTACGGTGGATTCTTGAGCTTGCAGCTCTCCATAGAGCTTGTAAAGTGACAGGGAGTGAATCTTTCTATCGCCTTGGACTATCATCTTGGCCGTAGTCCAATGTCTGCCCAAACCATTAAGAAACTGAAGATTGATTTCATGGTTACTGCGGATGGTGCCCGCATTAGATAACTTGGTGACTATCAGGTTGAACCTTTTGAAGGAGTCTTCCAAACTTTCTCCAGTATGAGTTTTGAAGTTGTTGAACTCGTTGAGTGCGGTAGTAAGCTTCTTATCTTGTGCTTGTTCTGAGCCTTCGTACAGGTTTTTGAGAACATCCCAGATCTCTTTCGCTGATTTGCAATTTATGATAATATCGAAGTTGTCAGGAGAAACTCCGCAGGAGATTTCATAAAAAGCAACAACATCATTTTCCATTTTATCGAGATCATCCTTGGTGGGACGGCTCATGGCTGGTTTACCTCCTCCTAGCCTGGTTGCAGCGCCATCAGTTTGGACTGGTGTAAGGACTGGAACATGTGGTCCTTCTTCTACGGATCGCCATACATCTCTACCCAGTCTTCTCAAGTACCTTTCCATTCTTTGTGAGCAGTGATGATATTCATTTGCGACTAGTATTGGGGCTCGGTTAGAACCACCGACACTGTTGGAAACATTCAGAGATAATGATTGTGCCATTTGAAATTGTTTTTTTTTGTTTTGAAGAAATGAGCTTTAGTGGTATAGAAGGCTTTTTGAAAAATCAGAGTTCCGTTTTCAAAAAGCAACCACTTTGGCTCTGATACCAATTGTTGAGAGAAAAACTTGGAGACACACTTGAACAAAAGTTAGAACAAGTATAATGCGGAATAGTTAATCTCAAAGGATCTAAAAGCTCAACAATAATATAGTTAGATAGTTAGAGGGTTAGTTGCGGAAATGTAAAGGAATGGAAATGACAGCAATTGTTATATCAAGAAGACACTTAAGCTGATTCATAACAAGGAATGCATTCACTCCAAGTTAATAAGGAAGATCAAGCTTAGTGATTAAGTCTTAAAGACTTGCTCCGAAGAGGGATTATGATCAACAGAGTTATGATAAGATTTAAGTAAGAAGAGATGAGTGAAGAAAGATAGAGAGATAACTTCAGAATGTGTATTCAGATAGAATTCATATGTTATCGGTTCTTTTTTTTATATCTCTCTATGAATACAAAGAGAGTAAGTCTCTATTTATAGAGACTTAGAAACTACACTAGATTACAACTCTATAAGCAGCCGTGCAAGGCATATTGGATAATAGAGTGTATTACATAAAAGACAAATAAAGTAATCTAGCTAAGTTGACTGCGGTAGCTGACTCCGGTTGCTGATGAACAAGATTGCCTCCGGGTGCTGAAGCGGTTGCGGTAGAAAGATGGTTGCGGTAGCTGAGATCAAGAGGGTCACCTTTATGATTCAACACATTCCATCCGCAAACTGATGGTTAGAGCGAGCAGACCATTCAGACCCTCGAGGATATGCTGAGGTCTTGTGTCATTGATTTTGGTGGGAGATGGGATTCCCACCTACCGCTTGTAGAGTTCGCCTACAACAACAACTATCATTCAGCATTGGCGACCCACCATTCGAGCTGTTGTACGGGCGGAGATGTTGCACCCCAGTTTGTTGGGGGGAGGTTGGTCACAGGGTGATGGGTCGGACGGAGGTAGTCTTGCAGACTACAGAGAAGATTCAGCAGATTAGGCAGCGGTTGCAGACCGCTCAGAGTCGGCAGAAGAGCTACGCCGACAGGCGTCGGTCTCTCTTCATACAGTGCCACTGGATGACATTCAGGTTGATGAGTGCCTGAATTATACTGAGAGGCCGATTGCTGTTTTGGAAAGGAAATTGAAAGTCCTGCGCAACAAGGAGGTTCCGTTGGTGAAGATACAATGGGAGCATCAGAGGGGATCCGAGTGGACATGGGAGTCAGAGGCTGAGATGCGGGAGCATTACCAGGAGTTATTCGCTACATCAGACTTCGAGGATGAAGTCTAAGTTAAGTGGGAGAGAATTGTAACATCCCAACCGCCAGGTATCCTTAATATTCCATTTAGATATCATGTTTTAAGTTCTACTCGACGAGTTGACGCTATGAATCGTCGAGTAGCAGCGGGCCAGGACACGTCAATTAATGAGTGACTCGTCGAGTCGGGATGGGGGACTCGACGAGTAGGAGGTGGCAGTGGAAACCCTAATTCTCAGGGTTTTTGCACCCTATATATTGGACCATTAGCGCCTCCCACTGTCCTCTATCACCCTTTGAGAGCCAGAAACCCTAATTTCCGTGAGTGTGATCTTGGAGAGTGTTTTGGAGCTTTGAGAAGTGATTTTGTGAAGGGAACTTGTAGATCAAGAGGCTAGCATCAAGCGTTTTGTGTGGATCCAGAGTCTACTTCAGCTTGGGCACGTTTTAGAGGTGGTGGAGTTCGTGTTGGTGATCCGGTAGTTGAGCTTTCTAGTTTCAGACGTCAGTTGCGAGGTGAGTTATCCTCACTATATCAACAGGGTCTATGGCACCAAGGCCGACCCTTATGGATTTGTATTTGGATTATTACATGATATGTGCATTGTTTCACATCCTGTTATTTAGAATGGTGATATGCTTACACTTAGTGACCGGGTTCGGTCGATATCCTAGTTACAAGATTATGCTATGATATAACTTGGGTAGGTCGGTGTCCTGGTTTTAGGACGTTGCTATGCTATTTGGTCTGTTAGATCGGTTTGTCTGTTATTATGATAGCCTATGAATGTATATGCACATGTTGTTTGATTTGGGTGTTGGGTTGAGGCGATCCTGCTTTGTGCTGAAGGCCAACATACCCAGGGCGGTCCGGATAGACTATAAAACCCAAGAGGGTATGATAGTTAGACCGAAGGCCCGACGAGCGTTCCGGATAGGCTGAAGGCCCTGCAAGGCGGTCCAGACGTGCCGAAGGCTCGGAGTGCGGTCCAGATAGACTGAAGGCCTGCGAGGAGGTCCAGTCAGGCTGAAGGCTCATTATGCTTGCTGTTTGGTTATATGTTTATATGACATGGTTATGTGGTTGGTATTTTGGTGGATAGCTCACTAAGCTTTCAGGCTTACAATGTCAGTTGTTGTTTCAGGTACCTCTGGCGATCGCGGGAAGGCGAAGGCATGATCGTACCGCTCCTCTCGCTGTTATGACTTTTATGATTTGATACTGGGATACTCTGATAACTGTATTTTGAAAACAAATTATGTAATGACGTAACGGATTAAAATGTTTTTAAAAGTTTAAATTGGCTTGAATTTTTGGGTGTTACAAATAGCTTGATAAAGCTTGAATCTTTAGGCCCAAGGGATCTCATACTGCCCAGATCTGAATTTTCAACTTCATGGCATGCTCAAACAACTCAAAGGCTCAAAAAGGAAGATGGAAATGGCCACACACTCCCTAAAGAAGAGATCTAACCAAACAATGATCAAGCTGATAGCCTTTTACCTCCAAAAAGCAGCTAGCACTGAAAGAACACCGGATCCAGAGGCTTCTTCTCGTCCCAAGCCTTATGCTCTTCTATCTCCTTCCAAGAATGCACCAAATCACACACTTTTAGCCTCTCTCTTTCTCACATATGATACCAACTCATTTAGGGTTTCTCTCAGGGTGTTAAAGTGATAAGGGAGGTGGAAATGAAGGCTTAAGGTCCTTTAAATAGGACACAAACCCTGAAAATTAGGGTTTTCACACTCAGCTCCTACTCGTCGAGTTGAGGTCCACCAACTCATCGAGTAGACTCTAGAAAATCACGTAGCCTTTTAATCCTCTACTCGGCGAGTTGGGGCCTCCAACTCGTCGAGTTGCTCATACAACATGAATGGAAATTAATTAGTTTTTATACCTGGGAGTCAGGATGTTACAGTTCTCCCCCACTAGAATCAGACTTCGCCCTCGAAGTCATCCTCCAGAAACAGCTCTAGGTACTGCTCCCACATCTCGGACTCCGACTCCCAAGTCCACTCGGATCCCTTCTGATGTTGCTGCTGAACCTGAACCAAGGGCACCTCTTTATTCCTCAAGACCTTCACCTTCCTATCCAAGATCGTTATCGGCTTTTCAATGTAGCTCAGGCGATCGTCAATCTGAATTACCTCTAAAAGGACCACTGACGACTCATCGACTACACACTTCCTCAGCCGTGACACTTGGAAGGTGTTATGAATCTGGCTCAACTCTGCAGGCAGCTCTAACCGATAAGCTACCTTACTCACTTGTGCGATCACTCTGAATGGACCGATGTATCTAGGGCCTAACTTGCCCCGCTTCCTGAACCAGATCACCCCTTTCCACGGGGATACCTTCAGGAGGACAAAATCCCTGCCCTATTACTCTAGCTCTGAACGTCTCCGGTCTGCGTAACTCTTCTGACGACTCTGGACCGTCAGTAACCTCTGTCTGACCTGATGGATCTGCTCTGTTGTCTTGAGCACTATCTAAGTGCTCCCCATCACTCTCTGTCCTAACTTTCCCCAACAGATGGGAGTCTGTAACCTCCTCTTGTATAAAAGTTTAAAGGGAGGCATACCGATACTGGAGTGATGGTTGTTGTTGTACAAAAACTCAGCCAAGGGCAAATAAGTGTCCCAACGTCCACCGAAGTCCATAACACATGCACGTAGCATGTCCTCGAGCGTCTGAATCGTCCGCTCGCTCTGCCCGTCTGTCTTTGGGTGACATACGGTACTGAAATGCAACCGGGTACCCAACTCCTCATGAAATTTCTTCCAGAACCTGGAAGTGAAATGCACATCTCGATCTGACACTATCGATGTTTGCACCCCATGTCGTGCCACTACCTCTCGAACGTAGATCTCGACCAATGTTTCCGCAGAAGAGCTCTCACCAATAGCCAGAAAGTGAGCACTCTTCGTCAACCAATCTACAATCACCCATATCGCATTGACACCTCGCACGGTCCTTGGTAATTTGGTGGTAAAATCCATGGAAATTTGTTCCCACTTCCATAGGGGAACCTCTAAAGGCTGCAACTGGCCATGAGGATGCCGGTGCTCCACCTTGACATGACGACAGGTCAAGAATCTCTCGACTACCCATGCCACATCTCTCTTCATACAGAGCCACCAATAATCACTTCTCAAGTCCAAATACATCTTAGTGGCCCCAGGGTGAATGGAAAACCTTGACTTATGGGCCTCCTCCATCAAAATCTGTCGAGCTCCACCCGTATATGGTACCCATATCCGCCCACGGAACGTCATAAGCCACCGACAATCCATCTCAAACTCAAAAATCTGCCCGATGACCCGCTCTCTCTTATGGTTCTCTGGTCTCATGGCCACCACCTGGGCCTCTCGGATGGTATATAAGATTGGAGTCTGTTGGAACCTGAAAGTGAACCTGTAGCAATCTCAAACTCCTTTAAAGATCTGAAGTCAGTCAAAGTTTCGAAATGGATGATGTTAAGGAATAAGTTTGGTGTCCGGACTTGAAGGTTTGCTCTGGAAGAGAAGATTGATGTTTATGTTCCGAACCATATGAAGGTATTCCGGAATGGATGTTATGTCCAGAATGTTAATTTGTCTGAATCAGTGTTTTGTCCATGTGCATTTATTGTATTTGTCATTTAGCTTGATGTTACATTTCATAAGACTAAATCTATTTTGTCAACTTAGATAATCAGAGTGTCAGGAGTAACTCTATTATCCAGTCTTATGTATGTAAGTCAGTTTGTACGATGTTTCATGTTCTCCTATTTCTAGGAGTTTTCAATGACAAATCAAATGACGGATTGTTCGTTAAAAGGTAGCAATATTTCAGTTATTTCACCTTTCAAATTATTCTCTCAAACATTCTTCTTGTTCCTCATTTATTATCTTTACTTTGATCATTCTTCTTACTCTTCATTAATATCTTGAATATTTTGTTGAATGCATTAACTCAGACTTGACTGGTCCTGGCAGACTTGACTGGAACATTCCTTAGTAAGCAGACATTGATCTTAAGCATTAACTCAAGGTTTGAGTTTTCAAACCTTGTCCCTGCGCATCAGATCGTCCTTGTTCTCACAATTGGTATCAGAGCGAGACCTTGAAGATCTCACAATTATTTCAAGGGAACGATCCCGATTGGTTTATTATCTTGAAGATTTTCGTCATACCGTGAGTTATTTACTGTTTTGTTGGTGATGTTGTTAGAAAATAAAATTTTTGCTGCTACTGTTCATTCATTTTTGCTGCTATTAAATCTGTTTTTATGGAGAAAAATATGTTTGCTGAAGAAGATGAAGTTTCCTTTAAAAAGGTGGTGTTTGATCTTATTATCCCATGCAAAAAGATGTTTAGAAAAAGACAAAAATATGTTTTTGGGGTAAGAGATTGAACAAAAGGTCATGTGTTTGGAGTATGTGATTTTTAGATGTGTTGGGATATTTATTTTTGAATGTACAAGGTGATTGGGCTGGTGATACAAGTGCTAAATGTATGTTATTTCCGAAATGAAATTGGTTGTTGGTGTGTGGATAAGATTTTCCGAAATGCTATGATTTTTGGAGTAATTTTGGTATCTAAATCCTGAGAGTACAAGTTTTGGTTGGTAATGTACAAGATTTTTATACCGGACGTATGATACGCACAGCTTTAATGCATGCATTCAAATGTTTGTTTCTTGGGAGACAAAATCAAGCGTGTAAGCGTGTGATGGGCAGTCTTGGACAGAGTATTTTTTGGATTTGTGTATTTAATGCACCCATCACTTGTCAGCCTCAAGGCCAATCTCACACTCAATGATTGAAGATCACTCGCCCACTCATCTGTCCCACTCCAAGCTTGTGCCCAACAGTTAAAGGATGTGTGTCACAGGCGTATGCCTGCCTCATGTGGGTCCGTTGAAACCTTTTCTGTCAGTGATGGTTAAGATTTTTAGAATATTCCCTTATATGAAAAACATATTCCGTCCACTAGTATATAAAGTGGAGGTGATGGTCATTTGTTAAAAAAGAGAGTGCACTATGTAGACTTTGTAGATTAGAGAGAGTGTGGTGGGATCTCTCCTACCATGGGAGAGTTATCTCTCCCAACCCATGAGTGTTCTTGTAATATTTTATATCTCTCTATTTATCTACTACAGTTTTAATCACATATCTTGTTCATCATGTTCATACACGACTATCTTCTTGGTAATATCTTCCGCACCGATCCAATCGACAAATGGGAACTCACAATTGGTATCAGAGCTTGAGTGGTTGTCCTTTGAATCCAAAAGATCAGATTATAGTTTATTCGAAATTAACATGGTATTTCGATCATTTCTGTGTTAAGGATAAAAGTTCTTCTATATACCACTTTGGCTCAAGATATCTTAACTTCAATGGCTGCTTCTAATACTCAACAAATGTATTCAATGCAAATAGAAAATAGTGCGAGTTGCCCTACACATGCCCCACTGCTAGTTGTTGAAGAATATGATCACTGGAAAGTTAGAATGGAAAGATTTTTACTTGGAAAAGAGAAAGGTGAATCTATCTGGAGATCCGTTAAAGAAGGTCCTCATGTTCCAGTTCTAACCGTGGTTAGAGATGCTGCTGCAACTCTCTTGGGTCAGGATCAACAACGTCAATCACCTCTCACTGTTGATGACCTCGAAAAGTTGCATACTGATCAAGTTGCATTTTCAGAAATGGTGTTTGGTGTTCCACCATCTCTATTTGAGCACATTAAACTGTGCAAGTCCGCAAAAGAGATTTGGGACACACTTCAGGATTTATTTGAAGGGTCAAAGAACATGAAGGATAAGCGCTTAACTTCGGTTGTCAATGAGTTCGACACTTTCACTACAACACCTGCTGAATCTGTTGCCTCAGCTTCAAACAGATATTGAATTGTTGTCAACAACATGACAACTCGTGGGATAATCCGAACTCTACTTGAGTACAATCTCAAGTTCATTAACAGTCTAGGAAAGGGACGGGGAAACATGAAATCATGTCTTCAGAGCAATGGATCTCTTAAAAAGCTCAAGCTTTATCAACTTTTTGATGAACTACAAGGCCATGAGTCGAATGTTGCTCAAACTCTACGTGAACTCACTGGAGGTCCTCTTGCCTTAGTCAGTTCCTATGATCCACAAATTTCAAACCCAATTGTTTCGGACCCTCTTACTGCTGTTGTTCCATACATTCCTCCTGTTCAACCCTCACCTCCTAACGTTCCTGCTCTCACAAACTCAAACTTTCAATCTATGGGTGACCTTAATCCTGATGAAATGGACTCCAAAGTACGTTTTCAACAAGAGTTTGCCCTACTCTCTATGAAGTACAACCGTCCCTTCAACAAGCCTCACAGCAATTGATTCCAAACTTCTTACCAAAATAACCGCTTTCAAGATCCTCACCAAAACAATCATCAACCTTTCAACAAACCTTCCGAAAACCCCCCAACCTACAAGCCAAATTTTCCTACTCAGAATCACACCTCGGAACCTTCACAACTTCCAAAATCTGAGAAACCCAAGATTGTGTGTCACAAGTGTGGACATGCAAACCACTTTGCCAAAGATTTCTTAGCCGAAGTCCCACAAAAACCAAAGATTAAGGACTCTTCTTACTATGCACGTTGAGCTCAAGAGTTGGCTGAAAGTGAGAAGGCTTTTGTTACGACTGTGTCAAGGGATGTGGAAGGGTAATGGTCGTCTGGAGATGATGATGATGTAACCACTGGCATAAACATGTGTCTTATGGATCGACAAGAAATTGAATGTGATGAAGGCTATTGGTCGTCTGGGTCCGAAAGATATGATGAAGATCTTGAGCCTAACTACTGCTACATGGCTACGAACGATCCACCAGGTAGAAGCATCGTTCAGCAAGTAAAATCTATGATTACTGATAATAATTTTGATTTATCTCTTTGTGAACCGTATCTAACCCAGATCCAATAAGATATGACCATCATTTACAAAGCCTATGAGTCAGCCATAGAAGCCAGTGAGAAGAAGGACAGTGAATTGAGTCGTCTTAGGTTACGTTTCGAGGATAAGAAGTTAAAAATTGAGTCTTTAGAACATGAGCTTGTAATGTCAAAAGATGAATGTATCATTCTTAAAGACAAATGTGAAATCACTTTTTCTGAAAGAAATATTTTAACACGTCTTAATGCTAAGATTGATGCCATGCACCATGCCATAGACATTCTTGAAGCAAATGAACGGATGACTCACAATTTTCTTCATCCTTGGTCAAAAGCTCCTGGTCTTGGAAGCGAGTTTCTGAAACCAGTTGTTCATCCCTTAAAGGAGTTACACAATCTGACTTTTATGGGAGATGTTCCGAACATCAAAAATTCGGATAGACCTGTTTCTCCCTTGTCACCCCTTAATGAGACTTCTGACCATTTTGCATCTTTGATTCCTGAGTTTAAGCCCATAGTTGTCAAGAGTCCGGATTCCACGTAATTTCCGCCTCTGATAAACCTGGACCTAAATCGGACCTCTGAACTTAACTCTAGTACTCCAAAGTCTATTGTTCCAAATCCGAACCACAACCCTCCTAACAACTGTGTTGTTGAGGAATTTTTCCAGAATCAACCTCTTCTGAACCTTCAGAGTGTATTTGGGCATCTTTAGATAGTGATGTCGACGAGACAATCTCATGTGACTCTGAACCTCAAAAGATTTCAAAAACAAATCTAGTTCCCATTAAACATGTGTTCAACAATCCCTCAGTAGGACAGAGTTCAAAATCTTCGTCTCGTTTCAAAATAAAGCCAATGTTGAATAGGAAGGATGTTGTAGATCCTAAAGTGGAAGCTCGAAATGCACACAAAAAGGAAGTTAAGACTAGACAAAATTCAAGATTCCTGGAGAACTCCAAAAAGAATGTATCTCGGAATTTTCATTCATCAACCCATAGTCAAAACCTCTTCACACCCACTAAGATCCTCATGAGACCTTCCAATCCTCCTATTCCTGTAGAACAGAAGAAAGTGGTCAGTCCAACTCAGGAAAAGTCAAGTGTGAACACCACTTCTGTCTGAAACTCCTCTCCTCGGACTGTTTCATCAGTTTTCATTGCATAATCCGATGGCACAACTTTTAAACCTCGACTTTCAAAATCAAATGTGTCATCAAGCAAACCGAAAAGTGTTAAGAAAACAAAATCTTCAAAATCTTCAAAATCTTCAAAACAAAACTTTGTGTGGAAAGTCAAAACTCACATTAATGAAACAATCACTCCGGTAGACAAAGTAGTTCCCACTACTCCGGAAGTTAAAAGTCCAAAGAAAGCTGTTCCGAACTATCCTGTCATTGAATATGACTATTGGATAGATGAAAGAACCATGTCATTCTGTTTGTTTCCTAAGGAATCTCGGAACAAACCTTCTAAACCATCAGTTGCTCAAAAGTCACTACTAAAGCCTAAGACTCGTGCCTTTGTCCCAAAGCCTAACATGGAGCCTAAAAACTCCACCACTCACTAATTTTGCAGGCACTTTTGCATCGGATCAAGAGACAATATGGTATATTGATAGTGCTTGCTCCATGCACATGACAGGGTAGAAGGACTTTCTACGAGATCTCAAACTTTGCACCAAATGCTGACTATTTGACGTATGGGAACAACTCCAATTCTCATATCCGAGGTTATGGCATCCTTACAAATGGCAACTTCTCCATTTCAAACGTGGCATATGTAGCTGACTTGAAGCACAATTTGATAAGTGTGGCTCAACTCACTGATGCAAATCATCGAGTTGAATTCTACAAGAAACATAGCTACGTCATGTTCCAAGATCGAAAAGAATGCTTGATCAAGTCAAATCGTAAAAAGAACATGTATCCTCTTGATATCAACATGACCATTGGCAAGCCCCAACTCTGCTTACTCTCAAAAGCTGTTCCAGACGTAAGTTGGCTATGGCATAGGAGGCTTGCTCAGTTGAATTTCAGATATATGAATGATCTTGTTTCGGGTGAAATGTTTATAGGTTTTCCACTCATCAAGTTCGAAAATGATTATTTATGTGCTGCATGTGAATGTGGAAAGCAGCCAAAGAAGGGTCATCCCATCATCATTGAAAAATCTATCTCGGAACCATTAGAACTTATACACATTGTTCTGTGTGAACCATCAAGTAGAGGGTTTGCATCACAAAAAGTACATTCTTGTGATTGTCGATGACTTTACTAGGTTTACTTGGGTCTTCTTCCTAAGGATGAAATCAGAAACAGCCTCCGAACACATCAATTTTATCAAAGGAATAGAAGTTCTCATCAAACTCCCAGTAAGGAGAATCCGAAGTGACAATGGTTCGGAATTCACTAACTCCACCATTGAAAGCTTACTTACCGAGAAGGGCATCGACCACAATTTTCTGCTCCATACACTCCTCAACAAAACGGTGTAGTAGAACGAAGAAACATAACACTTGTTGAAGCTGCTCGATCCATGCTCAATTTTGCAAATATTCCACTCTATCTTTGGGCTGAAGTTGTTTCTATTGCATGCTTTACTCAGAATAGCAGTATCATCAATCAACGCCTCAACAAAATGCTGTATGAATCCATGAACGGTCGGAAGCCAACTATCTCGTTTCTTCATGTTTTCGGATGCAAATGCTTCATCAAGAACAACCGTGATCAGCTTATCAAGTTCCAACCTAAAGCTGATGAAACCATCTTCCTTGGATACTCTTATAAATAAAAAACTTACAGAGTTCTTAATCGGAGAACTCGTGTTCTGGAAGAAAGATTTGATGTTACCTTTGATGACAATTTCGTTCGGAATTCTGGCCCAACCCATGTTACAACTCACATTATGGAGTCCGATGCTCCAGCGCCAGGTTGTCCGAACCCGCAAACAATCTTTGAAGTTGACTTTGAGACCTTGTTCGGACCCTTAGAAACGGCTCTTGATTCGGAATCTCGAACAAGATCAACCATGTCTGAAGCTCCGGTCTCTCAAAACATGTCCGGTCCGACACCAAGTCTTCCTCCATTTGATTCCAAACTGTTTCAACCTTCTCAGGTTAAGGGGGAGAATGGTCACTCTTCCATTGAATCAAATGTGGATGGATTTCAAGATGCAGCTGCTGATTTCGATGATTCCAATCTTATCAACATTGATGATGATGCAAACTTCTTTGAATTCCCACCTGAAGATGATGTCAACCTATTCAGTTCAGAAGTTCAGGGGGAGCATCATCCACATGTTCAAACTATTCAAGGGGAGCAACATAACCCCATTGTTGATATTGGATAGTCTACTGCACAAGAACTTCCAGGGTTACACGTTTGGACCAAGGATCATCCTCCGAACCAAGTGATCGGAAACCCAAACGCTGGCGTACAAATTCGATCTATTACAAGTCTTCAAAATGAATGTCATTTTTCAAAATTTATCTCTATGGTTGAACCTAAATCCATCAAAGAAGCACTTGAACATGCTGATTGGATCACAGCCATGCAAGAAGAGTTAGCATAATTTGATAGAAATGAAGTTTGGTCTCTCGTCCCTCTCCCTCAGAACCATCCCATTGTTGGTACTAGATGGGTGTTTCGCAATAAGTTAGATGATGCAGGAGTTATCATTCGAAACAAAGCAAGACTGGTGGCTAAAGGATTTACACAGATTGAAGGCCTTGACTACGATGAGACCTTTGCTCCTGTTGCATGTCTTGAAGCTATCAGAATCTTTCTTGCTTATGCTGCTCACAAAGGCTTCAAGGTTTACCAGATGGATGTCAAAAGTGTTTTTCTAAATGGTGAACTTGACACTGAAGTATATCTTCAACAACCTCCCAGTTTTGTTAATCTTTCATATCCATACTAGTCCTACAAACTCCGGAAAGCTGTCTATGGCCTTAAGCAAGCTCCTCGCGCATGGTACGAGACCCTCACTGATTTTCTCAAGCGTTCAGGCTTTCAAATAGGAATTCTAGATCCTACTCTGTTCCGACGGTCAAATGGAAAGCATCTCATGCTGGTCCAAATTTATGTTGACGACATCATTTTCGGATCCACCGATTCTTTAATGGTTGCTGACTTTGCTAAGTTAATGGTAAGTAGATTCCAAATGAGCATGAATCGAGAATTAAGCTTCTTTCTTGGCCTCCAAGTGAAACAGACTAACAGAGGAATTTTCATTCACCAAGAGAAGTATATTTCGGAACTCCTCAAAAAGTACTCAATGGACACCTGTGCCTCAGCCAAGGGACCAATGGTTTTGGACACAAGATCATTGCCGACCCTTCAGGTGTAGCAGTTGATGAAAAGAAGTATAGAGGAATGATTGGATCCCTGCTCTATCTCACAACAAGTCGTCCGGACATCATGTTTTCTACATGTTTGTGTGCCAGATTTCAAGTCAACCCAAAGATGTCTCATCTCTTGGCTGTTAAGAAAATTTTCCGATATCTTAAAGGTACAAAGAATCTCAAAATCTGGTACCCAGCAAATGAGAGCTTCCTACTTCAAGCATATTCAGATTCAAACTATGGTGGTCTACAATTGGATAGGAAAAGCACATCAGGTGGCTATCAATTTTTAGGTGGTCGATTGGTTAGTTGGTCATCCAAGAAGCAGAACTTCATTGCACTCTCTACAACTGAAGTAGAATACATTGCTGCTGCTGTACCTCTCAAGTTCTATGGATGAAATCTCAACTCTTGGATTATGGTTACCGTTTTCAACGTATTCCTATCTATTGTGATTCTCAAAGTGCCATTGCGATTTCGCACAATCCAATTCAGCACTCCATGACGAAGCACATTGACATACGGTACCATTTCATAAACGATCATGTGTTAAATGGCAACATTGAACTTATTTTTGTTCCATCTGACGATGAAATTGCTGATGTATTTACTAAGGCATTAGACGAAACCAAATTCAATGGTTTTCTGAACAAGATGGGTATGATGATGCCTGATCCTCAGTTCTTTCAAGAGACTTGCTCTCTCTGATGGTAACATCAGATAGAATATTGGTTCCGAACTTAAAATCCTTTTTCATCTCGGAACTATTGTCTCTCGGAATACATAGGATCATTTTACTTGTCTTTATCTCTAACCACCACTTGAGTTTTAAGTTGTATAGTCCATCTTATCATTTGATGTCCATAGTCCACATAGTCACATTGATCAAATTTTCACCTCGAAATTTTCTTCACAAGGTCATCCCGTAATTCAAATCCGGAAAGGTATTGTATTCTAAACTCCGGAAGTTTCTCAAATCTCACTCCGGAAGATTCTCAAATCTTGCTCCGGAAATTCTTTCAAATGCACTCCGGAACATCAAAATAACCATTTCAAAATTTCAAATTTTGCTCCGGACTTACTTCTTAAAACCTTCTCCGGAATCCTTGAAAATTACTTTCTTCGAAAATTTTCAAAAGTATTCTGCTCCAGAAATCTAATGTTTTTTTGGCTCCGGAACCTCAAAGTTTCACTCCGGATTGTTTATACTTAAAGATATTCCGGACCTTTTCTTCAAAATCTCCATGCTCCGGAATACACCTCATTACCCTCCGGTTCTCAAACTATCCGGAATCAATCATCCGAAAGTCCAAAGGTTTTAAGATGAAACGTTTTTATAACGGTAACTTTTGAGGATCCTTAACGTGCATCCTTGAAACTCGCACCACGATTGCACGTTCCAAAAAGCAACTATCACATTGCCGTTTAGGGTTTCCATTTTAAACTATCATCCTTCCCAACCTTTCTTAACCTAGGTCAATTCACCCCCTAAACGGCTAAACATTAAATGCAACCCATTTTCGCTTCGGATCCTCATCATTATTATTCCTGACCCGACCCGTTTCATTCACCTATATAAACACCCTTAAACCCTCATTTACCTCTTTACGTGCTCAAAATCTCAAAAATTCCCAAACCTTCTCTGTGTTTTTGTGTTCTTCAAGCATTCATCACACCTGCAACAATGTCGTCTCCTTCATCGCCTCCAAAAGTTGATCAAACTGCTCCTGCAATCAAAAAAGTTGTTGTGAAGAAGAAATCATCCAAAGGATCAACATCTTCACTGTCGAATGAACCATTCCTCAGAGATACTACACAACTTTTCTCGCTAAACCCCATGGATTTCGATGAACCCATAAGAGTGATGATCGAGTTCATCGTTAATCATCCAATCTCCATTCCGCTCTCTAAAATCCCAGAACCACCTCTTCCACTCAATCTTCTACACACAACATTTACAAGGATCAAGATCCAAGATGGGGTTCTCAAAACAAAAATCACCGGTGACAGAATCGTGCCTTTCCACAAATCAACGTTTCTCAGGGCTATAAGCGTCAAAGAAAACCCCAAGGGTTTTAAGGTTCAAGAACCAACCAACGAAGAATTTCAACAATTCTTGAACCACATCGGCTACGATCAGGAGTACAAAGCTAAGGAATTCAAGAAGTCGGAGGTTTCAGGTCTCTGGACCGTGCTGATGCACTTTGTCATCCGAGGGTTTTTCGGAAAGCACGGTGGTACGGACACCTTAAGCAAAGATTGGCTGTATGTGATATATAGCATATTCTCCGGACGTGGCAATGCTGTAGACCTTCCGGAGGTGCTTTGGCAAGATTTTCGGAAATTCGCCATCAAGAGGAAGAGTAATGAAATGTCAAGCCCTAGATTTTGGACCCTAACGATCCAAGAGCTTTATAGAGAAAGGTCCGAACCAATACCAGTTTCTACAATTCCGCAAGAGGTATATGTTTCCTTTAAAACTGCTAAGCATTACCGCATTCCGGACCAATCTTCCTTTGGACCTGTAAGACATGATCCGGGCCATATGTTGGCCTTAATACCTTCCAGATAAATTTATTTGAAACACCACCTGGCTACTTCAGTTGTGTTCGACCCAACACAACCTGCCCCTGTCTCCGTTGAGCCTATTCTGAAAGATGCCAATCCCACTGTGTCCGGAGGAAAGATCAAAAAGTCTGCCAAAAGAAAGACTTCTCCCTCTAAGTCAAAGCCTAAAAAGAGTACCAAAGTCAGTTCCTCCTCTCAAAAGGAAGGAGCTCCTGACATTCAGGCTGACTCTGGCCAACCGAACACCCCACCAACCCACTCATCTGAGGTACCCCTCGATGTTTCAAAATCACAAGCACACACTCACGGGGAGTCTGCACATAATCCACCCTCACCTTCCCAAAAAGGTGTTGAAGGTGTTGAAAAAAGTTATTTGCCCCCTGGAACAAACCCACGAGTCACATTTGATATCCCGTCTTCTTCTACACACACACACACACTCCGGATCCCCTGTTCCAACTCAGATAACAGATCCTCAGCAGGAGACCACATTGATCCGTTTGCTCTTCTTGACATCCAAACCAATGTGTGAGACACCATTAAGAAGGTCAACTCCCTTGAAGCCTCCGTAGCAGGGCTTAACTCCAAGCTTGATGAGAAAGTACCCGGACTAGATTCAGAGGTAGATGCCATCCTTCAATCCCTGTCCAAAGCCAATAAGTCTGGACCCACTATTGTTGAACGTGAAGCCCAGCTGGATCAACTCATCTCCTTACGGCTCAAGCATACCATTGAGGAAGTTGAAAAGAAGTATGACGAAAGTGTCGATCACTACCTTGACACTATCACCAAGATGTTGAAGGTCCATGACGATATGTTGAATGCTTCCAATGAACTTATTAAGCAAACACATATTCTTCATGAGAAGCAGATCCAATGCCTGGAAAAGGAGATCCGGAAGAAGGATGAGATGAATCTCATCATACAACAAGTCCTCCTCAAGCTTCTCCGATCCTGCTGGAATATTGTGGATATTCCGAACCACAAGTTCGATGAGATGATCTCTATTCTCTCCAACCTGTTCAACCATCTTAAAGCCCAGGCCCGCACTGCTGAAGCATATGACTCTCTCACACTTAAACTCAACACCTGCTTTCAGAAGCTGTTTGAGAAATTTTCTGACTTGAAGGAATCTATTACACTTGCACCGGTTGTCAGGCCTACCATTGCAAGAGGGGGAGAAGGCCCAATTCAACCCTGGAAGACTTCCTCGGAATATAAGCTCCGAGATGAAGATGGAAATTTCGATGATGAAGTCCAAGTTCTTTACGGACTTCTAGGAAATGATGATGATGATGATGATGAGGGTAGTGATGAGGAGGAAGTTGAGTATGTCACCAATGCTGTAGTTGGAATCCCAGCTCCAAAGAAATTTCCTGCCAAGGTTCTTACGGAGGAAGAGCAGAGAATCTGGTCCGTAGTCTCATGGCCATCCACTCTGCCGAATGTGTTTCAAATAGGTATACAAATAGCCAAATCCAAAACCAAGTTAACGGTTGACGCTTTCCGGGTCACTCCTTCCATGTTGCCTCCAATTCCTACTCCAAGGATTGTTCCGATTGATGAAGGTTCTCCCCTCCGGACTCCAAATGACATTCCGGAAGAACCTCTTCAATCCTCTCCTCCAAAATTCACCATTGACGAGAACATGATGCATGTTATCTCGGTTCTCAACAAAGACAAGGGCAAGAAGCCCATCATGGAAGAATATCAAGGTCTCCACTCCGGACCTCCACCAAAGAAAAAATTTGGATGGTCTCAAGAGGAAATCAACAAAGCCCTAGAGGATAGCATCCGGATCCAAGCTCTCAAATATAATCCTGATCCGATGCGCAGTATCTCTCCTCTATGACGTGAAGGCATTCTTCGTGATTCAGATATAGTACCTTTCAAGTACTCTGATATTGCAACAAATGATTCGGAACAACTTGATCTGCCTCTCTCTCCATACAGCAAGTTTTATATCAAGTTTGCTCCTCTCCACCCCAATGACAATCCAGAGATGATCATCCGGACAGAGTGTGAAAGATTAAAAACATTCTACTCCAAGAACACACAACCTCAAAAGGAAGTGTGTACAAGGAAGAGGATAACAAAGATCTCTAGGTTCGGAAGGAAGATCTTGACGAAATATGAACTCCACTGCCCATTGTTCCGATATCATATCATCCGGAAGAAACCAGCATACCGCACCATCACTGATGCTGACATTCCTGTAATCAATCCCAACGATGTTCTTACCATTGTTGCTCATCTCTGTAGTGTCCAAAAAGATGATATCAGCATGGGTGCTTACCACGCAGCCTTAAGCTTTCTCAAGGACTATGTCGCAGAATTTTGTCGATGCGACTCTGAGCTAGCTCACTTGTTCGGAACTGAAGATTTTGTTTCCAAGATCGAATATGTGCTTCTAGAAGCTGAACTGCTAGCTGAAGAACCTATTGATGATCTGGTTCTAGGGTTTATGTACAAGACAAAGAAGACAAATAAAAAGGACTTCTTTAGAGTCCTTGACAAACACCTAGTTCCTACAAGAGCTCTCAAGAAGTTTATCAGTCGAGCATCCAGGTCCGAAGCTCCTGAACATGTCAAGGTAAATTTTGTGAGTCAGTTGCAGTGGTATGTCGAGTCAGGGATTGGCTGTTTAGAGCTTACACATTCATCAAGGAAGAAGCGAACTAATATGACTTGCTTGCTAAGTTCACTTAGGGGGAGATTGTTGGAACCTGAAAGTGAACCTCTAGCAATCTCAACCTTCTTTAAAGATCTGAAGTCAGTCAGAGTTTCGAAATGGATGATGTTAAGGAATAATTTTGGTGTCTGGACTTGAAGCTTTGCTCTGGAAGAGAAGATTGATGTTTATGTTCTGAACCATATGAAGGCATTCCGGAATGGATGTTATGTCCGGAATGTTAACTTGTCTGAATCAGTGTTTTGTCCATGTGTATTTATTGTATTTGTCATTTAGCTTGATGTTACATTTCATAGGACTAAATCTATTTTTTTAACCTAAATAATCAGAGTGTCAGGAGTAACTCTATTATCCAGTCTTATGTATGTAAGTCAGTTTGTACGATGTTTCATGTTCTCCAATTTGTAGGAGTTTTCAGTGACAAATTAAATCACAGATTGTTCGTTAAAAGGTAGCAATATTTCAGTTATTTCACCTTTCAAATTATTCTCTCAAACATTCTTCTTGTTCCTCATATATTATATTTACTTTGATTATTCTTCTTACTCTTCATTAATATCTTGAATATTTTATTGAATGCATTAACTCAGACATGACTGGTCCTGCCAGACTTGACTAGAACATTCCTTAGTAAGCAGACATTGATCTTAAGCATTAACTCAAGGTTTGAGTTTTCAAACCTTGTCCCTGCGCATCAGATCGTCCTTGTTCTCATAGAGTCATCACCGTCATCCTCATGCACACGTCTCGGATCGGATCACTCACCGCTCTACGACTCTGGGCATCGGCTACCACATTAGCCTTTCCAGGGTAATACAAAATCTCACAGTCATAGTCCTTCACTACATCCAACCAGCTCCTCTGTCTCATATTCAGGTTGGGATGATCCATAAGGTACTTCAGGCTCTTATGGTCCGTGTATATGGTACACCAGACACAATAAAGATAGTGGCGCGAGATCTTGAGGGCGAACATCACCGCCCCCAGCTCCAACTCGTGGGTGGGATACCTCGTCTCGTGAGGCTTCAACTGCCTCGACACATATTCTATCACGTGTCCCCTCTGCATGAACACGACACCCATCCATGATATAGATGCATCACAGTAGACTACGATGTCCTCTACTCCTCAGGAAGGCCTAACACTGGAGCTTCGCACAATCTCTAGCGAAGAGTCTCGAATGAAGCCTGTTGCTCGGGCCCTCAAAAGAAAGTAACACCCTTCCTGGTCAATCTGGTGAGAGGAACGACAATTTTGGAGAAATCTCTTATAAGCCTCCGATAGTAGCCTACCAGGCCCAGAAAACTCCTGATCTCGTATAGGGATCTCGGCACCTCCCATCGCATGACTGCCTAAATCTTGGTCGGGTCGACCAAAATCCCATTCTGGTTAACGAGATGCCATGAGAACTGGACCTCTCGTAACCAGAAATCACACTTGGAGAATTTGGCATAAAGCCTCTCCATCCTCAATACTCCAAGAATCTCCCGAAGATGCTCCTCGTGCTGCTCTCTGGACCTCGAGTATACCAAGATGTCGTCGATGAACACAATCACCGACATGTCCAACATGGGCCTGCACACCCGGTTCATGAGATCCATGAACGCTACCGGTACGTTGGTGAGTCCAAAAGGCATCACCACAAACTCGTAATGCCCATAACGAGTCCTAAAGGCCGTCTTCTGGATATCCTCCTCGCAAACTCTCATCTGATGATACCCAGATCTCAAATCAATCTTGGAAAACCAAGACTCCCCCTTCAACTGATCAAATAAATCTTCGATCCTCGGTAGTGGATAACGATTCTTGACCGTCAGCTTGTTCAACTCCCGGTAGTTGATGCACATCCGGTGTAAACCATCCTTTTTCTTGACAAAAAGGATCGACGCTCCCCACGGCGAGCTACTCGGCCTAATAAAACCCTTCCCCAACATCTCCTGGAGCTGCGAGGATAACTCCTGCATCTCGGGCGGCACAAGACAATAAGGTGCCTTGGCAATAGGCGCCGCACCCAAAATCAAATCGATCCGGAACTCCACCTGCCTCTCGGGAGGCACACCCGGTAATTCCTTGGGGAAAACATTCGGGAACTCACACACAATCGGAACATCAGAGATAGAACCCGGCCTCTCAGTGGCAACTCTCGTATCCATCACATATGCTAAAAAGCCCATGCATGCCTGATGTAACTCTGCCTCGCCCTGGCGGCATAGCAGAAAGCTGATCCAGATCTGGTCCCCTCGCCATACACAGTAAGTACTCCCCTACTAGGGTCTTGTATGGTCACCATCTGACGCTCACAGTCAATCACAACTCTAAATCGGCTCAACCAATCCATGCCCACTATGACACATACATCACCCATCGCTATCGGTACCGGATCCATCGGGAACTCAACACCAAAAATATCTAATACACATCCCCAGAATACATCAGTGGCAAAAACTGCATGCTCGTCACCTATAGAAACCCTCAGTGGTTGACTCAACGCCTCGCGTCTGACACTAATGTGATGACTAAAAGATAAAGACACGAAAGATCGACTCGCACCCGAGTCAAATAACACCAAAGTAGGCACATAACTCACAATAAAAGTACCTATATACAACACAATATAAGCATAAACAAATCTCAATATAACATAGGTAAGGAGATATGTACCAGCAACAACATCAGGCGTTGTGCGAACCTCCTCCGCAGTCAACTGAAATGATCTCCCACGAGCTCTCGGAGCCTCGGCCTCCCCCAACCGACCATCAGTAACACCTAAAGCAGCTGGAGAAAAAGCCTGGGCGGATCCCTGAGTGAGCTGGGGACACTCGACCTTCAGGTGGCCCGCCTAGTTGCAGTGAAAGCAAACCAAAAAACCCCTTGGGGCAGTCCCTCGCCATATTCCCCTCCTTTCCACATTTGTAGCAAATCCCCGCTCGGAAAGACCCCTCATGACTCTTGTCGCACATGCCACAAGTGTGGCCCTTCTGGCCTCCAACTCTCGAATTAGTGGGCTTAGCCCTCTTCGTCGCTGGCTGCGACTGCACTGGTCTCCTATCCCTCCCCTGCTGCTCTCCCGCATCTCTTGTCTGAATCTCCAGCAAATCTCTCTCCTCCTGGAATTGGTCTGCAACTCCGCCAATGTCTGATAAGAAGATTTCGCCACGAACTCCCGAATATCCCTCCTCAAGATGCTCAAATACCGGCTCACGCGTTCCTGCTCAGTAGACACGTGCTTAGGGCAGAACAACGCCCTCTCATGAAAGATCCTCGTAATCTCTGTCACTGATTTTGTCTTCTTCTTGAGAGACAGAAACTCATGTGCCAAACGTTCCTTCTCCACCTAGGGAACATACTCATCTCTGAATAACTTGGTGAACCTCTCCCAAGTCACTGCAGCATGATCTGCAGGGGTAAAATCAGTCGTCACAAACTTCCACCAATCCTTCGCTCCCAAGCGAAGCTGGTTCAACGCAAACCGTACTCTCGGATGCTCCGGGCATGCACACGTATAAAAACACCCCTAAATTTCGTAGATCCATCTCAGGGCAGCAATCTGGTCCTGCGTCCCATCAAACTCTGGTGGCTTCGTGTTGCTTAACTCACGGAACAACAACGAGTCACCTCCATGTGGCCTAGCAGCAGCTATAGTCGCGGTGGCTGCAGCAGCAGCAACCTCTGTGACAACAGCGTATCGCTCATTGAATGTCTCAATCAACGTAGTCTTAAAAGACCCGAACATCTCTGGTATGGCCTCTCTGATATCTACGACCACCTCCTCAAGAATGATCTTGCGGATCTCCTCGTCGCTGGTACCACTGCTCCCGGGGTTGTTGCGGGTAATCACCATAGTGTCTCTAAAACAAAAAACACGAAAATCATCAGAGACTAGCTCAAGCACTCACGCCATTACCTACCCCTCCTCTTAAGATCCTAATTCACAAGTACTCTATCCCTCACAGATATCAAACTAATCTCTCGGTAGATTCCTCAATGCTCATCTAGGTATCTCTCCTAGATTACTCAAAATTCTCTCTAAAAGATTCCTGTTATGTTTTCCCTACTCAGTACACACACATAGCAAATAGCAGATCAGATCAATCAATAGTACACCCTAGGCTAAGGCATCATGAATCAGGAAACTCTAGCTCTAAATTCTGAAATACCTAGCCTATCCTCTAGCATGCAGCTCTAATATCTCATATATATATGTAACATACACGTTCAGTTATCGTGTTTTGTTAATTTAAAAATGAATATTATTAAATATTATATGATTTTGAGCATTGAGTTATAACAAGATAGATTTATGAGATTTGAAGTAAAACTATGTTTAGAATCATTCGGAAAGTATTGGAAGTCTTATGAGATTCCGATCAAAAGTCAACTATTGAAATTAACGAAAATATAAAGTTAGAAATAAGTAAAAATAATTTTATTGAAAGTTGTAGATTATCTTGTTAGAAACATTTAGGCGAAAACCTCATCGAAATCCGAGTTATGACGAAGAAGTTATGACTTATTGAAGTTTCGCGACAGAACCGGCACGACGCCATATGACGTAAAATGTGAGTTTAAGATAAAATACTTTTTAGCTTTAGTGATCTAAATCAAAGCTGTAGTATTCGTTAAACCGAGAATTTTCATAAAAGAACGTCCAAATCTGACTTCGTATGAGGAAGTTATGATTTTTCTAAGATTCGGCATAACAATACACAACCCGAAACTCGAAATAAAGATCGAGTGATTTTTAGCCGATAGAACTTAAACGAGAATTGAAGTTCTCGTCAATAGTAGTACAACGGTAAAAAGACAGACGAAAACGGACGTCGGATGAAAAAGTTATGAATTTTTAACGGACTTTTCCTGTCCCGGCCCGTTAAAAATATAATATTAAAAATGAAGTCAAAATTAGCCAACGGAATCTAAACGAAAGTTGTAGAGTATAATCTCACCTACGCATGGATATAAAGAACGTCAAAAACGGAGCTCGTATGTGAATATATGAAATTTTAAAGTTTATGGCACAAATTACGAGGCTGGGCCGGAGAAGTTCGCCCAGCGTACTTCGTACGTACGCCCAGCGTATTACGAAGACACGTATCAGCCACCTAGCGCCTTCGGATGATGGACGCGTGTCCTAACTCAACCATGTCTGAGGCCCGGGTTCCGATCAGAAGCCACGTCTCACCTACGCGCGGCGTACGAAGGTACGCCCAGCTTACCGAGGTACACCCAACATACCGAAGTATGCCTAGCGTAATGCGATCCCTCGGACCACTATAAAAGGAAGCGAGGTTTTCCGAATTTTGTTTACAACTTTGACTCTCTTTCATCCTCTGCTCTCTCTCAAAGTACCCTAACACCCCCTGAAGCCTAGGGAACTACCCTAACACCCGAAGCAAGCCCCGGAGCACCGAAGACCCCGAGAAAATAATATTTTCAGTCGAAACTCTGCCCGCGTAAAGCCCGGTTTTCAACAAAAACTCCCAGTTTCGTCAAAGAATGTCATTTTTAGAAATGAAGTGCTGCCCAAATTATCATTTTAATCATTCGGTTATTTCACGGTGAGTTCAATATAGGGACAATTGTATGTTACGTGTTATATGTGCAATGTGCTTTCCCGTGTTATTATAATAATGGAGCTATACCTTTGACCATGAAGTGAATGACTAAGCATCACTTTGGTATTGGTATGAAGCCTTTGGCCATGTAGAGCATGTCTCGTATCACTTTGGTATTGGCTTTGTGCCTTTGGCCATGTAGAGAATGACTCGTATCACTTTGGTATTGGCAGAATGCTAGGTAGGGCTAAAAGCATGTATATTCTAGCAAAATGAAAATTCCAAATTGTATTTTCTATGCCACTTGGGCTGAAGTCTTATTGATGTATATCATGTTGAAATTGTTGTGTTTCATTGATTGTAAATTTTTGAATCAGAATATTGGTTGATATGGAAAGCCTGTCATATGATACGCATTTGCCTTTGTTGTTATTTGTCCCTCTTTGCTTCTGTCATATTGATATATATATATATATATATATATATATATATATATATATATATATATATATATATATATATATATATATATATATATATATATATATATATATATATATATATATATAACGTTATATTGTACCTGTTATTGAACTCACTAAGCGTCACCCGCTTATCCCTCTCAGTGTTTAACTATTGTAGGTGTTAAGCCTTCAGTATAGTCGTGTACTGTTGGAAGGTTTAGAATAGTTAATACTATTACTTTTTGTATTTAGTGTATAAAATTCCTGAGAAGTTATGTAATATATAAAACTTTGTATGAACCTCGTTAGTCGGTTTGTATCCAGTCTTTTGTAATAAAATATCAATATGCATGTAGCATGTTTTTGACTTTATGATAAATGTTAAGTATGAAAGGGGTCTTCCAAAATATCTCATAATATAAACAAGTAATGTTATTTTGGGAAATCACCGTTCGGGCTCTGGTTGATTGTACACATTGCTTCGTCTCGTTATCTATTAAAAGCTCTTACTCGTTTTAGGAAAAATCATTTCTTTTTAGAAAATTTTCTCAAATCCTTAGTTTGAGTTCAGACATACCCGAGAGTACATCCGAATCCCTCAAACCAAGGCTCTGATACCAATTTGTAACACTATAAATTTTCAAATAATTTTTTTCATTTTTTAAAATCACATAAACTCAATATCACATTTCCCAAAACCACAAAATGTATAAGTTGTCAAAACACAAGTCAACAATGTTTGATAAAATCCCAGAATCCTCAAACATAATCTCTAACAAGTGTGTACAATCAAGTCGGTGCCTTCCCGCGATCCTGAGAAGTACCTGAAACACATATCACATAACATGGTACGTATGAAGCTTAGTGAGTTCCCTAATATACCACATACACAAATAATAAGCCTCACATGGCTAGAGCTCAGCATGGACCCTCCGGTCATGCGTCTCGGTGAGGACCCTTCGGTCTCACGGCTCGATATGGACCCTCCGGTCATGTGTCTCAGTGAAGACCCTCCAGTCTCACAACTCGGGTTGGACCCTCCAGTCTCACAACTCGGGTTGGACCCTCCGGTCTCACAACTCGGTTTGGACCCTCCGGTCCTAACTCAGTAAGGCACAGAATAATATTGCATATATCACAAAGACAAAATGCATAATATCACATAACTCAATATAAGCACATAGGACCCTCCGGTCGATAACTCAAATAAGACCCTCCGGTCACACAATATTACCACTCAGGTAAGTATAGTGAGAAGACTCATCTCATAAGTAAGCAAGTAGATCTAGTACCCCAAGAACAGTCTAGACTCCGCCTATATAATATAATCATCTCTAATTAACACTTTAAAATCACAACTGTAAAAGTTAGGTTAACCCTTTTCCTCATTCTTGGAAAGGGTGAAAGACTATTTTACTCCTCCATAGTCTTCTTAACTCATGTCTTGACCCAACTTGTTGAGTGCATCTACGCGACGGGTCGAGTTCCTTCCTTTCTCTGAAAATTTGGGAAAGTCCAATTCAACTCGTCGAGTTGTCTCATCAACTCGCCGAGTTGTAGCACGTCCAGACTATCGGGGAAAACCCTAACCGACTCATCGAGTTGGCTCATCCACTGGTCGAGTCCCTTAAATCCATTTCTCATTTAGACGATTTTAAGCAGAACTAAAGCCCCAAACTCTAGATCTAGCCTCCCAAGGCTAAAATACCACGTAAAGCTGAAAGCTTTACGTCCATGCATGACTCCTAGGGCTCAAAGTGCCAAAACAAAGCTCTATGGAGGACTTAATGCATAAAACTTGGCCAATAGCTTGATAAAGCTTGAATCTTTAGGCCCAAGGGACCTCATATTGCCAGATCTGATGTTTCAACTTCATGGCATGCTCAAACAACTCAAAGGCTCAAAAAGGAAGATGGAAATGGCCACAAACTCCCTAAAGAAAAGACCTAACCAAACAATTATCAATGTGATAGCTTTTTACCTCCAAAAAGCAGCTAGCACTGAAAGAACACCGAATCCAGAGGCTTCTTCTCGTCCCAAGCCTTATGCTCTTCTATCTCCTTCCAAGAATGCACCAAATCACACACTTTTAGCCTCTTTTTGTCTCTCTCTCACACACAGATGACACCAGCTCGTTTAGGGTTTCTCTCAGGGTGTTAAAGTGATAAGGGAGGCAAAAATGAAGGCTTAAGGTCCTTTAAATAGGACACAAACCCTGAAAATTAGGGTTTTCACACTCAGCTCCTACTCGTCGAGTTGGGGTCCACCAACTCCTCGAGTAGACTCTAGAAATCACGCGGCCTTTTAATCCTCTACTCGGTGAGTTGGGGCCTCCAACTTGTCGAGTTGCTCTCACAACATGAATGTAAATTAATTAAATTTTATACCTAGGAGTCAGGATGTTACAAATCAACTCCTTTAGAGCACAACTTAAACATAGTCTTAACAATATCAAGCCAAATCAGTTTCCTATAACCTAAAAAACGATCAAGGAAACCAGGAGAACTATGAATGGATTTGATCACTTTAACCCATAAATCATCGGGGGATTCAAACATCTCCACAACCATTTAACAAGAAGAGCTCTAATAACTGCATTAAAACTACAAGACCTCCATTTTTCTTAGAGGCCAACACCTTATTCCAAGTCACCCAAGACATCTTTTTTTTCTTTTGAATCAATACAAAGAAAGAAATTTCTCGTTAAAGACTCATAGACAAAATACCAACAAGATCCTTAAAATGAGATAAGTAATATGTAGGAACCGAGCCCAAGACAGATTTCACTAACGTCAACCTACCACAAATGGAAAAATATTTAGCCTTCTATTTAGATTGGTAGACACCTTGTGAATCACATCACTCAAAAATTGTATACATGTCATAGAACCTCCCACTGGAACACCCAAGAACATAAAAGGAAGCTTGGTAGTTGCACAACCAATCCTTGAAGCTGCAACCTGAACTTCATTAAAACTAACACCAATCCCCAGGATTCTACACTTCTGAAGGATAATTCTATGACTAGAAGTCATGAAAAACATTACAAACTTGAACCACAATACGGTGATTAGACTTATACCACCCTCTAGTGAAAACTGCATCATATGTATAAGACACGTACCCAATATGAACCGGAGCTAAGGAACGAAGAGTAATACTCGAGAAGACTCCATAAACCATTGCTCTCAAGAACAAAATATGAAGGACCTCCATCACAAGGATGAACAAATATAGAGATAATGGATCCTCTTAACGAAGTCGTTAATAAAACTAGAAATCATCGGTAGTGTAACACCCCGACTCTTAGGTACAAACTTTCAGTCTTATATTTCCATTGAAAAGGTCGACTCGACGAGTTGCATGCCCTAAATCGCCGAGTAGTCACGGTTTTGGTCACGGGTCTTAAGTGACCGACTCGACGAGTCGGAGGACAGACTCGACGAGTTGGAGCTAGAATGAAAAAACCCTAATTTCAGGGTTTGCACCCTATTTAAAGGACCTTAAGTCCCTTCCTTCAGCCCCCTTATCACTTGTTGACAGATAAAAGGAAACCCTAATCGATCTAGACTCCTGACTTGAGTGTGTGATGAACTAAAGTGTGTTTTGGTGCTTTCATTAAAAGAACTCAAAGATTTAGAGGCTTGGATTGAAGAAGAGGAAGTGGATCTGCCATCTACATCGTTTTGGGAGCTAGCCTGAGGTAAAAAGCTTGTAACTTGCCCCTTTCATACTTAGATCTCTTTATGTTAAGATTAGGGCCATTTTAGCTTGTTTGGTGTTTCATTTCGGGTAATGATCATGACAACTTCAGATCTAGACTAATTTTTGTTCTTATGGTCATAAAGTTTCAACCTTTAGAAAGATCTAGCTTGATTTTGGCCTTAGCACCTTGCATGTACGTAAAGTTTGCAACTTTACATCGGAAGTATGCTCTAGGAACTCAGATCTGCAATATGGAGCTTTGGGGGTGGCTTATAAGCATCTGAATGGAGAAAGGATTGAAGAGACTCGACGAGTTGCTTGGCCAACTCGGCGAATCCGATGAAGATTGGCCTTGAAGGTTTCTACATGGACTCGGTAAGTCAGTAGGTTGACTCAACGAGCCAGTTAGGGTTTCCTCGACTTCAGATTACGCATAAACTCGACGAGTTGGTGGTAAACTCGGCGAGTCAGTGAGGGTTTTATGACCTTCTAAACCCTTAAGGAACTCGACGAGTTGCTAGCTGCACTCGACAAGTTGGGTCAACATGGAATGTTGACTTTTACTTTGGCCAAGGGCTGACCAGTTTGACCTCTGGGGGTATTTTAGTAATTGGGAATTTATGGGAATGGTCTCATGGTAAATATAGGTGGTGGAGTTCGTGGTTGTAGTTCGAGAGTTTGAGCTTATCACTTCAGTTCGACAGTTGTGAGGTGAGTTTTCCTCACTATGCTCAAGGGTCTAAGGCACTAAGGCCGACCCTTTTTTATTGTTACTCTGATATGTTATGCTAGTATGATTTGTTAGATTAGCATCCTGGTAGATAGGATGGTATTATGTTGTTATGATCTGTAGATTAGTATCCTGGTAGATAGGATGATATTATGCTAGTATGATCGGTTAGATCGGTTTGTATGTCTATAGACTGTTATCTGATTTTCTGATATATGTTCACATGTTGATTGGTGGTTGAGGCTCTTATGCTTTATGCGAGAGCTAACAGACCTGGGCATTCCAACCCGATGGTTGTGGGCCGTGAGTATTCCATCCCGAGGATGATTGGACTCGTAGTATGAGGGCATTCCAACCCGATGGTTGTGGGCCTAGGTTCTTCCATCCAGAGGATGACTGGACCTATAGTATGAGTGGCATTCCAACCAGATGGTTGAGGGCCTGGGGTATTCCAACCAGATGGTTGATTGGACCCAGAGTATGTTGTTTATGTTATATGTATGTGATGTGCGTATGGCTATTTTGGGGGAACTCACTAAGCTTCGGGCTTACAATTGTTGATTTTGTTTCAGGTACTTATGATGATCGCGGGAAGGCGAAGCCATGATCGTACACCTCTTGTTGTTTATGATTTGATTATGGGATATTTTGACACTGAACTATTTTGGAAACAACCTTTGTAATAATTAATGGTTTTGGAATATTTTTAAAAGTTTAAATTTGGCATGATTTTTATGGATGTTATAGGTAGGACTACTATTGACCAAGACACACCCATATAAGATTTGATGCATTTCTAAATCCGCTTCCACCGCCAAGAACCAAACCCAAATCTATGCAATATATCATCAAGTAAATCTCATCTCACTGAGCCATATGCTTTTTCAAAGTCCACCTAAATACCATATCTTTTTTTTCTCTTTACACCAATATATAACCTCGTTTAAAATCATAGAGTCGTCTAAAATATGACGACCTAAAACAAAATTCGACTGTTGAATACTAACTAAATCTCCAATCACAAGAGAAATACGGTTGACTAAAATCTTTCCAAAAATCTTATACCAATAAGACTTATTGGACAGAAATCCTTCACAAATTTCACCCCTGAACCTGTTGGAATTGAAGTTATAAAATAAGAGCTACAACCTTTTGGGAAAATAACAGTTATGAAGAAACGAGTAACTACATTCATGATAGCTTCCACGACAATATGCCAAAATTTTCGCAAAAACTCAAACATGACACCATCAAGCCTCGGGGATTTAATCGCACTACAATCCTAAGCCCATTTCACTTCCTCACTAGTGACCTCACATTCTAAAACTGAGACATGGTATTGTGACATTCATATCTCCTTTTAGCTTATATGTATTACTTGATTACCGCTTATTTCTATTAAACTTGAAATTTGCATAAGGATTATAGTTACAAAAATAAATAAGTTACCTACCTCAACTATCGAATCATCATGCTTATTATGTTCGTAGGTACAAATTTCAAAACACACACAAAATATCACTGGTATTTTGCGATTGACCTTGCACGTGGAGTATGGGATGGGTTGACGTGAGCCATTCAGATGGTGCGCCTACCATTTGTGTAACGCCCCGACTCTCAGGTATTAATTTCATGGCTTTAATTTGCATAAGTTGCAAAGTCTACTCGACGAGTTGGATGCTCTGACTCGTCGAGTAGGAGCGGGTTTGGCCATGTGTTAAGTGACTGACTCGCCGAGTCCAAGATAGGACTCGACGAGTAGGAGCTGGGGGATGAAACCCTAATTTCCGGGGTTTTGCACCCTATTTAAAGGATCATTAGCCTCTTTTAGCCCCTTACAACCTCTTGAGAGTCCAGCAAACCCTAATCCGTGTGTGTGCTCCATTCTTGTGTATTTTAAGCTTTGGAAGGTGGATCGTAGTGAGAAAAGCTTGAAGAAACAAGTGGCTAGAAGCAAGGAGTGTGTGGGGATCTGAAATATACTTCAGTTAGCATCTTTTGAAGGTATCAACTCATTACCTTGACCTCATTTCCTTCTAGATCTCATTTGGCTAAACATTAGGGCTTTTCTAGCATATTAGGAAGCTATTCTTGGGTATGAGCTAGGATCCGAAGTTGCAACTTCAGATCTGAACTCTCTTTGGTCTCTAAGTCCATACAACTTCCAGGTTTAGCAACTATGGACCTCTCCTTAGGTGTAAAAGTCCATTACACGCTTGGTTTTGACATTATAAGCCTTTAGAGCCTTGCATGCACGTAAAGTTTGCAACTTTACGTGATAAACATGCCTTGGGAAGCTGGATCTGTAATATGGAACCTTAAAATGGCTTAAAAACATCTGAATGGATAATGGACTGAAGGGACTCAGCGAGTAGAATGGCCAACTCAGCGAGTCCGATGAAGTTTGTTGTGCAAGGACTTCTTCATGGACTCGGCGAGTCAACTAGGGTTTTCCCGACTTTTGGACATGCATAGACTTGACGAGTTGGTCGGAAACTCGGTGAGTTAGTGAGGGTTTTATGACCTTCTGAACTCTTAAGGAACTCGACGAGTTGCTAACTGCACCCGACGAGTTGGGTCAACATGGACCGATGACTTTGACTTGGACCAAGGGTTGACTAGTTTGACCTCTACGGGTATTTTGGTAATTTGGGAATTTATGGAAGTAAGTCATTGATGGATGTAGGTGTTGGATTTGGAGCTGCATTTGGTTGAGTTGACTTTATCGATTCGAGCTACTTGAGAGGTGAGTTCTCCTCACTATATCAACAGGGTCTACGACACCAAGGCCGGCCCTTTATGATTTACATCATGGTTTAGGATGGTTGTTATGTTTTTGATCTATTAGATTTCATCCTAGTTTTAGGATGGTTGCTATGCTAGTAATCTGTTAGATTGATATCTTGGTTGTAGGATGGTTGCTATATTAGAGATCGGTTAGATCAGTATCCTGGTTGTAGGATGGTTACCATGATAGTGATCTGTTAGATCTGTATGACTATCTGTTATTGCATGCTAGCGTATGATATTTATGTGCACATGTTTATTGATTTCGGTAAAGGGTTGAGGTAGGTCCTGCTGTGTGCAGTAGGAAAAGACACCCTGGGTGGACCGGGTAGACTGCAGGCCCGTGCCGGGCAAATCTAGTCAAGCCGAAGGCCCAACGAGCGGTCCGGATAAGCTGAAGGCCCCGAGGAGGGCGGTACAGACGTGCCGAGGGCTCGGAGATTGGTCCAGATAGACTGAGGACCGGGATTCGGTCCAATCAGACGGATGGCTCATTATGCATGTTGTTTATCTATTATTGATATGTTTATGGCGTTCGTATTTTGGGGTAACTCACTAAGCCTTCGAGCTTACATTTATCGATTATTGTTTCAGGTACTTATGATGATCGCGGGAAGGCGCATGCATGATCGTACCGCTCCTCACACTTTATGATTTTATGTTTTGATTCTGGGATACTTTGACAATATACTATTTTGAAAACAAGTTTTGTAATAACCATAGGTTTTCAAATGTTTAAAAAGTTTAAATTTGGCATGGTTTTTACGGATGTTACAAGTTGGTATCAGAACCTTGATTTGAGTGAATTGGAGGAAACACTCGCGTGTCTCCAGTCTCAAACTGAGGACAAGATTTTAAAATGATTTTCTTAAAATGTTTTCAAAATAATAAAGGAGGATGCAAGTGTACGATCAATCGGAGCTCGCGGATAGACCCCAAAATACCTTACAGATTATTTGATTTTGTGATATGTTAGAACAGCATGCTAGTACTAGGCTAGGGATCTTCAGGAATTGCATGATAGAATTGTCTGATTATATGATGCCTGATAGCCTAGGGTTTTCTCTTATATGAAATTGACATCATTACTGTAGTTGCTTTGTGTATGCATCACGACCGTACACATTTAAGATCTTATAGCCTGAGAATGTTTGGTTTGGCCTTATTTCCTGTTCTTGTTTGATGAAGGGCTTAGGGTAGGATCAGGTATTCGAAAGTCTATAGGGTCCAGCGTTATGTATGGTTAGCATGCACGAGTGCTACAGGGTTGGTGGAAGTTTCATGGATGGGTAGGTTGTTTGGGATGAGTCCGCCGATTATGAGATATTTAGCCTTCCTCTAGGAGTGAGGACTGAGCGCATTCCATGCTTATGTATAGTTTTAGGGAGTTGTGATGATACTTGAGACAAATATGGGTAGGTGTGGAAAGTAGTATAGGCCCGTACTACTGAAAGCACAACCCATACACGTAGCAAGGAAGTCACAACCCCTAGGGTTTTGATTGCGAATTGGTTCCCGGATTGTTATGTGGAATATCTGATATCTTTTTGGTATGTTTTCAGCATGGTGGTTACACGACGATTCGTGACTGGATCCGGGTCAGGATCATGAGAGGGAGAGGGCGGACAGGAGGTGCCGGCAGCGCCCGAGACTATTGGTCAGATGAGGCCAGATGAGATGGATGACAGGATCCGAGAGATCCTGCATAATGAGGTTGCTTCTATGTTCGGGGCTTAGTTGTCGGAGATGTTCGGGTCTATCAAGACCGCTATGGTGAAGTATTTCGATGATCGCTATGCAGCCCTCACTGAGGTGGCTGCACTAACAGCTACAACGGCTGTATCGGCGGCCGGGTTGGGAGCCGGTCGGGCTTTTCAGTATCGGGACTTCGACAACACGAAGCCCCCTACTTTTGATGGGACTCAGGACCCCATCAAAGCAATGAGGTGGATGTTTGACGTGGAGGGATGTTTCTTCACGTGCTTATGTCCTACTGACCAGAAGGTCACATGTGCCCGGAACTTATTGAGGTACGGGGCAAAGGAATGGTGGAGGCTGATGATTGGGTCGTATTCGGACGACCAGCGAGTTGCTGTTACTTGGGAGCAGTTCATGGATATGTTCCGCTCTCGCTACATTCCACGAGTCGAGCGGGAATGGTTAGCTCAGGAGTTTCTGGAGTTAAGACAGGATCGGGAGACGGTGACGGAGATCACCCGTATGTTCACCGAGAGGGCGATGTTCTGCCCGGAGTTTTCTTCTGAGCAAGCTCAGATGACTCGTTATCTGAGCATGCTCAAGACAGATATTCGACAGTTTGTGGCGACCCAGCGTTGTGATACGCTTCTAGATTTACAGGAGGTCGCTAAGCGGCGGGAGCTTGAGATTGAGTTACAGTTGAAAGAGCAGGGTCGGGCCCCGGCACAGACACAGCCGGCGCCAAAGCGGTCTAAGACCGCTGATTCCAGGTCAGGGGGACATCAGGGCCGCACTTGTGGTAAGTGCAGGAAGGGGCACTCGGGGGTTTGTAGGTTTGGTAGCGGATGCCACAAATGCGGCTAGGAGGGGCATTTTGTAAAGGATTATCGACATACAGCCCCGGTTCAGGATATGAGGATCTGCTACCACTGTCATCAGGTTGGTCACGTGAAGACGAACTGTCCACAGCTCGCAGCCAGGCCAGCGCGGGCTCCAGCGCCGGCTACATTGATGATTACTAACGGGAGTCAGGGTCGAGCAGTGCCCCCGAGGGCCCAGGGGCGCGCCTTCCAGCTTACATCAGAGGAGGCCAGAGCAGCACTGGATGTGGTTGCTGGTATGTTTCTATCCCTTATTTTATTGCTTATATCTATTTTATGCTTATATGTTGTACCTGTGATTAGGTACGTTTCTAGTGAATTCCTTACCCGCTCTGGTATTATTTGACTCGGGGGCGAGTCAGTCGTTTGTTTCTCAGACTTTCAGTAGGGAGTTCCGATTGCCAGTAGGAGAGTTAGAGTGTCCGTTGCGAGTCTCCATCGCCAACAAACACGGGATTTCTGCTTCTTCGGTCTACCGGGGTTGCGTATTGGAGATTTTCGGAGCATCGCTTCCGATAGACCTGATTCTGATTCCCATGGGGGATGTATGTGTGATCGTGGGTATGTACTAGCTTAGTCGTTTCGGTTCCATGATCGACTGCAAGGGTCAGCGAGTTGTAGTTCAAACCCAAAGTGGGGGAGAACTGATTGTTTATGGCGAGGGCACCAGATTGGGATCAGGGTTTTGTTCAACTGTCAGGGCTCGGCAGTACATTCAGCACGGGTGTGCGGGTTATCTAGCATACGTGGTAGATACGCGGGCCAGAGGTCAGGTTTCAGTTTCAGAGGTTTCGGTGGTCAGGGAGTTCGCTAATGTGTTCCGGGAGGAGTTACCCGAAGTACCTCCGGAGAGGCAGTTCGAGTTCAGGATCGACCTAGTGCCAGGTGCGGCCCCTATCGCCAAGGCGCCGTATCAGTTGGCACCACCAGAGATGCAGGAGCTGTCATCACAGCTGCAGAAGCTGCTGGGAAAGCAGTTCATTCGTCCGAGCAGTTCCCCTTGGGGAGCGCCGATACTCTTCGTCAGGAAGAAGGATGGTTCACACCGGATGTGCATTGATTACCGGGAGTTGAACAAGTTAATGGTGAAAAACCGTTATCCACTCCCGAGGATAGACGATCTTTTCGAGTAGTTACAGGGCGCGTCTTGGTTTTCCAAGATAGACTTGAGGTCTGGGTATCATCAGGTCAGGGTCAGAGAGGAGGACGTGGAGAAGACCGCGTTCCGGACTCGTCATGGACATTACCAGTTCGTGGTGATGCCGTTTGGGCTCACCAACATGCCAGCAGTATTCATGGACGTGATGAATCGGGTCTATAAACCGATGCTCGATCGCTCGGTCAAAGTGTTTATTGACGATATCTTGGTGTATTCCAAGACCCGAGAGCAGCATGAGGAGCATCTGCGGGAGTTATTGGGAGTTCTGAGACGAGAACGGCTTAATGCCAAGTTCTCGAAATGCGAGTTTTGGTTACAAGAGGTCCAGTTCCTGGGACACCTCGTTAACCAGGAGGGGATTTTGGTCCATCTGGACAAAATCAAGGCGGTTATGCAGTGGGAGGTTCCGAAATCTCCCTCGGACATCAGGAGCTTCTTAGGATTAGCAGGGTACTACCGGAGATTCATTCAGGATTTCTCCAAGATTGCAGTACCTCTCACTCGTATGACGAGGAAGGGGGTGGATTTCCGGTGGGGCCCCGAGCAGTAGAGGGCGTTTGAGACCCTCAGACAGCGACTATGCGAGGCTCCAGTCTTGACTCTTCCGAAGGGAGTTGAGGATTTTGTGGTGTTCTGTGATACATCCATCACGGGACTAGGAGCGGTCCTCATGCAAAGGGGACGAGTGATAGCCTATGCATCGCGACAGTTGAAGCCGCATGAGACGAGATACCCTACTCATGATCTGGAGTTGGTAACGGTGGCATTCGCTCTCATGATTTGGATACATTACCTCTATGGGGTCCGTTGTACCATATACACGGATCACAAGAGCCTGAGACACATCATGGATCAGCCGAACCTGAATATAAGGCAGCGCAAGTGGCTGGATGTAGTCAAGGACTACGATTACGAGATCTTTTACCACCCCGGTAAAGCGAATGTGCTGGCGGACGCTCTGAGCCGCAAGTTAGCTGGGTCTTCCACCTCAGCGATGTGTATGAGGATAGCGCTGGATTCTCCGCTTGTGGGCTTGATCAGGGAAGCCCAGGCTGAGGGTATGCATCAGGAGAACTGGAAACTCGAGAGGATCAGGGGTGAGAACACCTGGTTTGTGCAGGATAGTCGGGGATTATTGACTCGTTGCGGTCGGGACTGGGTTCCGATGTCTTGTGGGGTCAGACAGACTATATTGGAGGAGGCTCATAAGTCTCGCTTCTCTATTCACCCGGGGGCCACCAAGATGTACCGAGACTTGCGATTGAGTTATTGGTGGTCGTGCATGAAGCGAGAAATCGCTTAGTACTTTGAGAGGTGCTTGACCTGCAGGATGGTCAAGGCCGAGCACCAGAGGCTGCATGGCAAGCTGCAGCCTCTGGAGATTCCCATGTGGAAATATGAGCAGATCACGATGGACTTCATCACCAAGCTGCCAAGGACGGCAAAGGGGTTCAACGTTATCTGGGTCATCGTGGATCGATTGACCAAGAGTGCTCATTTTCTGCCCATTTGGGAGAGCTCATCGGCCGAGAAGCTGGCCGATGTCTATATACGCAAGATGGTCGCTCGCCATGGAGTTCTGGTGTCACACCCCCAAACCAAGGATGGCGGAAACGTTCGGGGGTGGAGGACTTCATGTATAGTATCACAACAACGAGTATAATAGTGCTCAAAGTAAATACAACCATCATAAATATAATTGAAAAGGTTACACCATAGTATATGTTTACATGTTTCAAAATCAATTACATTATGATGACAAAATGAACTGTTTGACGATTTAACGTCCCATCCTCAAAATGCTGTTGGTTTCCTGTTTCACTGATTTCCTGAGAATACAAGTAGTTTTGAAAAGTGTCAACAATTAAGTTGGTGAGTTCATAAGAGTTTTGTTTGAGGAAGAAACCGTTTTCCTTGTAAAAACGACAGAGTATGTTTCCAGAAAATCCAATATTTTCTTTATTAGGTGTGAAATGAATGCTCCTATGTTATTAGATAATGTACCCTAGAGAGACCCGTAGGTTCCTTCTATAATCACCCAGTGTATATAAGTTATATAAAATTTAAGTTAAATAAACCGTCGAATATAATGGGTCTGCCCTAGGTCCACAACCAAACAAGGAACATGAAGTAAGGCCGGCCCACCAATTCTAAGTCGATTGTGACTAAATTCTTATATAACTCCAGCATATACACTTAGCAATTATAGCTGAACTCTAACAATTCTAGATGAAATGTAGTTTTAATAGAAATATGTTTCCAAAGAAAATCCAATATTTTCCTTATAAAAGTTATGTAGTCTTAAATGTCAAGACCGAAATGTACAAGTATTTTTCCATACTTAAAGTAATTCATGCAAGTTTAAATCGACATAAACTCGTTTAATTTAGAAGTAAAACCCCTTTTCAAAGTAGAATTTTCCCTGTAACCCTGAAAGATTGTTAACTCCCTATGTGAGTCGTTATAACCATACTATGACGAGAAATAACCTGCAACAATGTTTTTCAGACGTCAAGATTTGTTATGACTTTTGTCACCCGTAGACCTGCAGGTCCCGCTGTAGCTAGCAGCGAGGTGTGGGGTGTCAATCCCAATATAGATCTATACACAATTATCACGCTCTCCCTACAAGAGACTCTGGCTATAACTTATAGGAACTGGAATCCCGTACTCTAGGCGTACGGGGAGAGAATTGTCTCACAACTTACGTTAACTAGTTTACACATAGTTTGATTATAAAACCTCTTCCGTGGAGGAAGTGAAGTCACCTTTTATGAAAATACATTAGTGCTATGAATCCATAAACTATTACTATTATGTAGTATATGAAAAAAAAACCCATTTGTTTTGGGAGTAAAACCTTTTCCATGTAGTAAAAATCCATAAACTATGTTTATTGTAGTTTATTATATGTGTTCGAAATAAATGAAGAATCCTTATCATGAATGACTAAATTTCAGCTTATGATGATAAACTAACAAGAAAATACATTCAATATTTAGAACTTATTGTTATGCACTTTGCTCAACATACTACAAAGTGTTATGAAAGTTGTAAGTTGTTAACTAGTTTTTAACCTTTCTGCACTGTTTGATAAAAATCATAGAAAAATCATACGAAGTCCAAAATTGAATCTGTAAATTCTGAGGGTTCATAAAATGCATCTAGTTTATTCATAATTTTTATTATGATTTTTAGAAGTCTTTAACTTGTGTTAAAATGTTCATATTCACAGACTGGTCCGAATTCGTTTCTGAAATGATAGGCAGTTTTGTAAAAATCACCATAAATTGTAGAAACATCGTATCGAGTTGTGCAAGTAGTCATTTTAAAGGTATGAACCTGAACTATTTGTATATTATACAGTTTTGAAAGATATTAGGTTTAAGATGGTCAAAACAGTCCGTGAATAAGACTCAAATTTTCTGATGAAAGCTGTTGTTTGAATTTAGTTAAGTTTTTGGTATTTTAACTTGTATTCCCCCCCTAAAACTTGAAGAAAATATGAAAATGTAGGGGTATGAACTCACCTTGAGTGATTTCAGTAGATGGATGATGGAGAAAAGAAGTGTTCAACTCAAGAACACTTGGGCGATGTTTGAAGATTTGAAGATCTAACAACAAATATGACGATATTTGTGTAAAGAATCCATGATTTGAGCGAAAGGAGTGTAGAGTATTCAAATGTAGGATGAATTTACTTACCAACACTGAAGTGAAAAGCTCAAGAACAACCTTGAAATCTCGAGTTCTAGAGAGGGAAAGTGAGAGGGAGAGGTGTTTGCTCATTGGTGAGAGAGTGAGTAAAGTGGAAGGAGAGAGGAGATTTTCAGCTTTTGGGTGAACCTTTACAGCTGGAGGAGGGGTGTCAAAGGATAAATAGTTGACTAGGTAAGGAGGAATAGTGACTGAGGGTTGTCCTATGAAGGTATGGGGGGTTGCTTGTGTCATACTCTAGATAAAGTCAACACTCTATCACAAAATCTAACTTAATAGATTTTATTCTTGAGCTGAGTCGATTTAAAAGGAGTTATTGTTTTGAAATGATAGTGTATTCTATGTGTGCCTTTATGCTCCCCGTTTTATCCTTGTTGTTGCTATTACGAATATTCCAGGTTGTAGTTAGTGAGTACTAGTATTACGAATGCTTCAACAATTTGTGATGAAATTTGCATTATAAGTCCTACCAGATCTTTTATAATTGCTTGGTGTAAACTAATCGTATATCACTAAGATTTCAAGGGCATTCGGATGAGTGACCCCGCCTTAAGCCCACAACTAAACAAGGAACAGGAAATGAGGCGGAATCATACATTCTAAGTCCATAGAATCTTAATGATATATGACCATAATGTTTACACTAGCCATCATAGATTCACTAGTAAAAACCCTGCGTTTTTATATAGATGATAAGACTTATTCGGGTTTTGCCGTGTTCTCGAGATACTTTTAGCCTTTCTCGAATTTTTACTAAGTCATAAGTGATAACTTCTCCTCGGAGCGCTGAATAGGGCCTGCTTTAGTGTTTCTCGTTTGATTAGATCGGTAGGGAACATATGGGTTCAGTTTACACGACTACACCTATTCGGATTGTAGAACGTTCACTCGCACTCCTGGGTAGCCTTGTCCCGAAGTTCATGGTAGGACTCGTACCTGGTCCATCTATCATTAACTTGCGTATATAGGTCGTATGTAATTAAGGTTGGTAAGACAGTTGGATGGGTGACTCTGCCCCAAGTCCACAACCAGACAAGGAAAAGGAAATAGGGCGGAAACACACATCCAATGTCCGTAGAATCTTAATTATATATTATCCTCGCGTATACACTTAGTAGTGATAGACTAACCGTATTCGTCCCAAGCTTTTGTGCTTGAACCTTATCTGCTGCATGCGTGACATTCCCGAAGGGTCTTCTGGAAATACTTGTGGAAAGGTTTCGGAAGGTATAATACTCCTCTGGTGAGTGTTTTGGGGTTTCACAGCGAGAGATGACCCGGAGGTCCGTTTCGGATTTGTGTTTATGAGAGATGAAGGTTTCGATATTCAGTGGGTTAGGTGAAGGGTCCTTTCGTAGCCATTTAATTAGGAAGGTGAGGACTATACCAATCGAAATCGAATGACGACAACAGTATCTTTTTAGGTAAAGCATGTGTAAAGCTGTATTCGCACGAAATGTTCGTTAGAGTGATAGAGCGCCTTGTGTTTCTTTTCAGTGTGTTCCGTTTTGATCGATGTTATTGTTACTGCAATTGATTCGCATTAATGTTACTAGCACTGATAGTAGGAGTGTCGCAAAACTAGGTTATTAGTTTTTCAAGTATAGTATTTCCCGATTTTTCGAATGTGGCAATCAATTCATAGCAGAGGTTTATATAAATAAACTTATGAATTTAGTAGAAATGAATCGAATGTAATCTTGTGATTTGTTCCATGCGTGATCCACTCCTAAGACCACCCGATGTATACCAGTTGTGTGTAATTAAGGTCCAATAGGCCGTTGAACTTAATGAGTCTGCCCTAAGTCCACAACCAAACAAGGAACATGACCTAAGGCGTACTTACCATTTCTAAGCCGATCGTCTCTTAATTACACATAATCTTGAGGTATACATTAAGTAATCTTAGAGTTACCATAAGCAAATCGTTTGTAATAACAGGTTATGAAATATGTGGTAAACTCCCAATTAATTAAAATGCATGCCAATTTTATTGATATACTCTAGTTCATAGAGTTCAGGAAAGTTTGACCTTATATTAGGTCTATATTTTGTTAATGTAAGGGAAAACTTTGACGGTGACACGACCCCTTGAATAGCGTAGTCTCTAAATTTGAAGGGTCGAATTTATGTATATGACGGGGTAGTGTTCAAACGCACGCCGGGAGTTTGAGTCTGTAATGGTATGTCAGTAGTGTAAACACTACTCGTGGCGGGTGATGTTCCGTGGGCCATAGAATGAAGACATGAAAGTTTGCATTGCCCTAAACCTTGCCCTGGCTTCTGCCATTTGATGTTCTATTTTTACCACGCGTTTTCTCTAACGCTGTTTGACGTTCCCGATATTCTCTAATCTCGGCCCGAGTTGTGGTCACTTCCCTTTGAAGGCTTTGATGTGGTTTCTAATCTGTTCATGGCCTCCATCCAGGTGACGAAGGCGAATTTCGGTGATCTTGGTGGTAGCGCCAACCTCCGTGATTTCGGCTGACCGTTGTTCGTGTTTGTACGCTCCAGTGAGTGATGCGGCGTACCATGACAAGGAGATCCCTGTCTACTAATCCTCCTCTTGTTGAGGTTGTAAAATCCTCATCCATGACATAGGGAGGGGGTTAACCTTGTTCCTAACTCCGCTCTATAAATCTACAGCTTATCGAGGCGTCGGACCATGGAAGCCTCGTCGGGTCTTCTCCCATTTCTTCTTTTCCTTTGTTTCCCTTCGGTTTCTCTTCCTCTTGCTCCTCTTCCGAATTGTCTTCGGGGTCTTCCTCTATTATTTCTTCAGGATCTTCGTCGAATTTCTCTCTGATCCAACCACCATTTTCCTGGTTAGGAAGAATAGGGTATCTTGGTAGTTGAGCTCCCGTCACGTTGTTTGTGCGAGAATAGGGAAAGAAGAGATAATTAATAGGCGTCTAATCCTATAATTACTTATAGGGGTGATCCTTATTAGTCACGTCTATAATCACATAGTGCATACCAGTGATACATAATCTAAGATAGAATAGACCTTCGAATAAATGACTCTACTCTAAGTCCACAACCAAACAAGGAACAAGAAGTAGAGCAATAGCCATAGATTCTGAGTCTATAATATCTTTAATTATGTATATCCTTAGTGTATGCACTCAGTCATTATAGACCTACTAATAGGGGTCTTTAGTTTTCACATAAGTTGTTTATAGTATCACCATATACTCCTATAGTATTTTAATGTTTGTCTTATGTTTTCAATGCTTCTTTGTAGATAGAGTTGGTAAGATTTTAGACTTGTTGCAACAACACAACCATTCCCGGGCATATGCTAATCACTTCTGGGATAGACATAGTTGATCAGGCTATGTCATTCCCAGACCTGACTATACATCCCCAAGCCTACTTGTGTCATTCAACAATCACCACTTTTGTTTTGTTCTAGTATGATGCTGACCTTAGTATGTATGCATGCATGTATACTTTTAACACGAAACTATTTATTTCTAAAAGTATAGTCTTTTGAAAATGTTTAATCAGAGACTTTTAGTCCAAATGTATTTATAGTTTGTATATCTTATGTGGTTCGATATACTTAGTTCACTATAAATAATGCTCTGATACCAATCTGTCACACCCCCAAACCAAGGATGGCGGAAACGTCCGGGGGTGGAGGACTTTATGTATAGTATCACAACAACGAGTATAATAGTGCTCAAAGTAAATACAACCATCATAAATATAATTGAAAAGGTTACACCATAGTATATGTTTACATGTTTCAAAATCAATTACATTATGATGACAAAATGAATTGTTTGACGATTTAACATCCCATCCTCAAAATGTTGTTGGTTTCTTGTTTCACTGATTTCCTGATAATACAAGTAGTTTTGAAAAGTGTCAACAATTAAGTTGGTGAGTTCATAAGAGTTTTGTTTGAGTAAGAAACCGTTTTCCTTGTAAAAGCGACAGAGTATGTTTCCAGAAAATCCAATATTTTCTTTATTAGGTGTGAAATGAATGCTCCTATGTTATGCAATAATGTACCCTAGAAAGACCCGTAGATTCCTTCTATAATCACCCAGTTTATATAGGTTATATAAAAATTTAACTTAAATAAAACGTCGAATATAATGGGTCTGCCCTAGGTCCACAACCAAACAAGGAACATGAAGTAAGGCCGGCCCACCAATTCTAAGTCGATTGTGACTAAATTCTTATATAACTCTAGCATATACACTTAGCAATTATAGCTGAAGTTTAACAATTCTAGATGAAATGTAGTTTTAATAGAAATATGTTTCCAAAGAAAATCCAATATTTTCCTTATAAAAGTTATGTAGTCTTAAATGTCAAGACCGAAATGTACAAGTATTTTTCCATACTTAAAGTAATTCATGCAAGTTTAAATCGACATAAACTCGTTTAATTTAGAAGTAAAACCCCTTTTCAAAGTAGAATTTTCCCTGTAAACCTGAAAGATTGTTAACTCCTTATGTGAGTCGTTATAACCATACTATGACGAGAAATAACCTGCAACAACGTTTTTCAGACGTCAAGATTTGTTATGACTTTTGTCACCCGTAGACCTGCAGGTCCCGCTGTAGCTAGCAGCGAGGTGTGGGGTGTCAATCCCAATATAGATCTATACACAATTATCACGCTCTCCCTACAAGAGACTCTGGTTATAACTTATAGGAACTGGAATCCCGTACTCTAGGCGTACGGGGAGAGAATTGTCTCACAACTTACGTTAACTAGTTTACACATAGTTTGATTATAAAACCTCTTCCGTGGAGGAAGTGAAGTCACCTTTTATGAAAATACATTAGTGCTATGAATCCATAAACTATTACTATTATGTAGTATATGAAAAAAAAACCCATTTGTTTTGAGAGTAAAACCTTTTCCATGTAGTAAAAATCCATAAACTATGTTTATTGTAGTTTATTATATGTGTTCGAAATAAATGAAGAATCCTTATCATGAATGACTAAATTTCAGCTTATGATGATAAACTAACAAGAAAATACATTCAATATTTAGAACTTATTGTTATGCACTTTGCTCAACATACTACAAAGTGTTATGAAAGTTGTAAGCTGTTAACTAGTGTTTAACCTTTCTGCACTGTTTGATAAAAATCATAGAAAAATCATACGAAGTCCAAAACTGAATCTGTAAATTCTGAGGGTTCATAAAATGCATCTAGTTTATTCATAATTTTTATTATGATTTTTAGAAGTCTTTAACTTGTGTTAAAATGTTCATATTCACAGACTGGTCCGAATTCGTTTCTGAAATGATAGGCAGTTTTGTAAAAATCACCATAAATTGTAGAAACATCGTATCGAGTTGTGCAAGTAGTCATTTTAAAGGTGTGAACCTGAACTATTTGCATATTATACAGTTTTGAAAGATATTAAGTTTAAGATGGTCAAAACAGTCCGTGAATAAGACTCAAATTTTCTGATGAAAGCTGTTGTTTGAATTTAGTTAAGTTTTTGGTATTTTAACTTGTATTCCCCCCCCTAAAACTTGAAGAAAATATGAAAATGTAGGGGTATGAACTCACCTTGAGTGATTTCAGTAGATGGATGATGGAGAAAAGAAGTGTTCAACTCAAGAACACTTGGGCGATGTTTGAAGATTTGAAGATCTAACAACAAATATGACGATATTTGTGTAAGGAATCCATGATTTGAGCGAAAGGAGTGTAGAGTATTCAAATGTAGGATGAATTTACTTACCAACACTGAAGTGAAAAGCTCAAGAACAACCTTGAAATCTCGAGTTCTAGAGAGGGAAAGTGAGAGGGAGAGGTGTTTGCTTATTGGTGAGAGAGTAAGTAAAGTGGAAGGAGAGAGGAGATTTTCAGCTTTCGGGTGAACCTTTACAGCTGGAGGAGGGCTGTCAAAGGACAAATAGTTGACTAGGTAGGGAGGAATAGTGACTGAGGGTTGTCCTATGAAGGTATGGGGGGTTGCTTGTGTCATGCTCTAGATAAAGTGAACACTCTATCACAAAATCTAACTTAATAGATTTTATTCTTGGACAAGGATTTCCCCCAAAATATGATTAAAAATGAATATTTAGGCTCTCTTATGTTAAAATACGAGTTTGGGTGAAAATCCCGCGTTAAAATTACGAAAAACGGGCTTAAAACGAAGATTGGGTCAAAAACCGGGAAGGATTTGGGAAAATCCGAAGTCTGGCTGAAGCTTTGGTCTTGAGAGGGTTAGAACCGAAGGCTGGTACGGTCCTTGGCTAGGAACCGATAGGGGTTGATCCGGGTGGTTTCACATGCGAGAAGGGGTAAGGAGGCGAAATGGACCGAAGCTTGATTGGAGCGAAATAGACCAAGAGGCCTGATCCGAACCGAGAGGTGAGTTCGGTCCTATATGGGGTTTCGGTCTTATGTAGGTTCGGTTCTTAAGGCTATGTTCGGTTCTTAAGGCAATGTTCGGCTCCTAAGAGGGGGTTCGGCTCCTAAGAGGGGGTTCGGCTCCTAAGAAGGTTCGGCTCTATAAAGCTATTTTTCGTTTAAACTTCCGTTTTCGAGCGGTTTTCGACTGAATCAAGGGTCGGGATGCCCCGAGTGATTATAAAAAGTTGAGAGAGATTTTGAGAAAGATTTGGGAGAGATTTCACATACTTGGAGAGATTTCACATACTTAGAGAGATGGGAGAGATTTCGCCTACTTGGAGAGATTTCACATACTTAGAGAGATTTGGGAGAGATTTCACATACTTTGAGAGATTTCACATACTTAGAGAGATTTGGGAGAGATTTCACATATTTGGAGAGATTTCACATACTTAGAGAGATTTAGGAGAGATTTCACATACTTAGAGAGATTTGGGAGAGATTTCACATACTTCGAGAGATTTCACATACTTAGAGAGATTTGGGAGAGATTTCACATACTTAGAGAGATTTGGGAGAGATTTCACCTACTTGGAGAGATTTGAGATAGAGAGAGATAGAGCGAGAGAGGTTTGAGAGAGACTTCGTTTGAGACCTTTTCGGATGCTTAGCTTCGCTACGCAAGGTTTGTAAACCTCGTTAAGCCTCGTTATGAATGTTATATGCCCCCGAGGGGTATGGGATAGTGTTTTACCAAGTAGTTTCATCACTTATCCTGATTAGGGTTTGAGAATTCTCAACATATGGATTTTTCAAGTGATAACTTCTTATTAAAATAGCGAGTTGTACAGTAGTAACATAATGTATACCCTAACATGCAAGGTTAATTGAGTTGACCGGTTTGACTTGTTGACTTTATTTGACTTTGACTTGACCAGAAACTGACGGTTGTCACATCTGGACTCTATCATCTCATACCGTGATGTTGGGTTTACCTCCCGATTTTGGCAGAAGTTCCACGAGGAACTGGGCACATGGCTGCATTTCAGTACAGGCTATCATCCGCAGACGAACGGCCAGAGTGAGCGGACTATATAGACTCTTGAGGATATGTTGAGAGCCTGCGTTATTGATTTCGGTGGGAGTTGGGACTCCTACCTACCACTTGCAGAGTTCTCCTACAACAACAACTTTCACTCCAGCATTGGTGCTCCACCGTATGAGCTATTATATGGGCGGAGGTGTCGCACCCCATTTTGTTGAGGTGAGGTGGGTCACAGGGTGATGGTTCGGACCAAAGTAGTCCTACAGACTGCCGATATGATTCAGCAGATTAGACAGCAGCTGCAGACCGCACAGATTTGGCAGAAGAGCTACGCTGACAAACACCGATCTGATTTGGAGTTACAGGTCGGTGACATGGTACTCCTGAAGGTCTCATCCTGGAAGGGTGTGATCCGCTACAGGAAAAAGGGGAAACTGGGTCCCCGATACATTGGGTCGTTCAGGATCGTTGCCAGGGTTGGCAAGGTGGCATATAGACTCGAGTTACCAGAGGAGCTTAGTCAGATCCACAGTACCTTCCACGTTTCACAATTGCAGAAGTGTGTTCAGGATGAGGAGGTGGTGGTGTCATTAGGCGATATTCAGGTCAATGAGCGCCTGAATTATGTCGAGAGGCCGGTAGCAGTTCTGGAAAGGAAAGTGAAGGTTCTACGAAACAAGGAAGTACCTTTGGTAAAGGTACAATGGGAGCACCGGAAGGGATCCGAGTGGACTAGGGAACCATAGGCTGAGATGCGGGAGCATTATGTCACACCCCCAAACCAGAATGGCGGAAACATTCGGGGGTGGAGGACTTCATGTATAGTATCACAACAATGCATAATAATAATCAAAGTAAAACAACAACCATTATATTTACAAAGTTATAAGTTTTACAACTATGTTTAAAACATAATGTATATATGAATTCAAAAGTACAAGTTTAAAACACATGAGTTTATAGATCTCCGTCTTCACAAAAGCTGTGGTTGTACCTATATTACTATTTCCCTGAGAATACAAGTAGATTTTGAAAAGGTGTCAACAATTAAGTCGGTTAGTTCATAAGTATCTTTATAACTGAAACCTGTTTTCTTGATTATTGATAAAGTAAACATGTTTTTCCCTAGAAAATCCTATATTTTTTGATGTATTAGACGGTAAGCAAACGGGGTGAAAGTTTCTGGTTTTTAAGTGGTATATTGTAGTATAGTTTATATAAAATAAAACTGTGTGAAGTTTTACTTATTCATACACTAATCATTTAATTCAATACCAAATTATGAGTTATTATAACCATACTATGACTATATGGCCTGAACACGACGTTCTTCAGGCGTCGCAAAATTTACAACATTTGTCACCATAAGTTACTAGGTAATAAATACTCAGTAGGTCAGTTTCATAAACTATATAAAATATAGTTTATATGGTTGTTTTCTGATTGATGTTATCTAATGAATGTTTTCTACTCGTTTTCTGTTAAGTACCAATGAATGTGTTTTTTAAACTATACCTATTATAGTTTAACAGTCGGTAAGAATTGGTAATACTGCTATTACATGAAGTTTACTGTTTGTACCAAAAAGTACCAAACAGTTTGAAAACCCTTTTTATATTTATATAAATGTAATATTTATATAATTGTGATTAATTAGATCTTCGGTTAAATAACTTTACCCCAAGCCCACAACGAAACAAGGAACAGGAAATTAGGTCAAATTACATATTCCAAATCTTCAGAATCCAAATTATATAATTTACACAGATATAAATATGTAATTTTAACAATTATAACAATTTAAAATATACTAAAACATTTAAAAATCTTTTAAGATATTAACACAATTTCATTGTGTTTCACTTGTATTCCCCCCCCCCCTAAAATAGTTAAAAATCATAAAAATGTAGGGGTATGAACTCACCTTTGTGTGAGTGAATTGGATGAAAGATCGATATAGGATGCTTGGTATGCCAAGTGAAGTCCCGAGCTCAAATGGATCCTATTTAGCATATATTAACATATATATGTATGAAATTAGGGCCTATAATAGCTAATATGTAAAGGAAACATCCTTAGGAACTAGGAAACACTTACAATAAAATGTTAGAACCGAAAATGAAGGGCTGAAAGATGATCACGGCTACACAAGAGGGGTTCACGACCCTTGATGAGTTCACAGTCCAAGAACACTTGAAGTGTTCACAGCCCAAATGATGAATGTATGAAGGGTTCACGGCCAGAACTTCTTGAAGATCTTGAAGACTTTGATGAAAAGTGAAGGATCAATAGGTGAAAGTAAGTGGTTTCCAAGGAATAACAAGAAAAGGGTGTGATACTTACGTTTTTTAGATGAAAGGAGACCCTTTTGTGGATGATACTTGAGAGAGAATGGGAGAATTCACGGTTGGCAGATGAGAAATGAGGAGAAAATGGCTAACACCCGTATATATGCGAGGGTTCACGGTCCGAAAGGTTCACGACCGTGAACCTCGTTTGCGGTCTGAAGGCGGTTGTGGCCGAGAAGGCGTTCACGGTCCGAGGGTTTGCGACCCTCGTTCACGGCCGAAGTCAGCTTGTTCTCGGTTGCGAGGCTACTGTCCGAAGGGAAAGAAAGAATGGTCTTCGGACTTCAATTTTTCACCTCTTAAACATATAACACCTTGAATACAAGGTGTAAACACTTATAAAATATTAATCTAACCCATTTAAGATAGAATAAGATTTAAGTTGACTTTAGTTGACCCAAATTTGATTTTGATTAACTAGGGTTGACTTTACAAGAAGAAAATAACGGGATGTTACATTATCCCCCCGTTAGAAGGAATTTCGTCCCGAAATTTAAGATTATACAGATACACTAAGACTAGGGAAAGAGATGTGGATATTTCTGTTTCATTTGATCCTCTCGTTCCCAAGTGAATTCAGGTCCTCGTTTTGCATTCCAACAAACCTTCACTATCGGGATACGACTTTGTTTAGTTCTCTTAACTTCCATATCTAGGATTTATACAGGTTATTCTACGAAGTTGAGACTCTCATTTAATTCGATTTTGTCGAGTGGGATATCAAGAGTCTCGTCGGACAAACACTTCTTGAGATTTGAGACATGAAATACGGGATGAACGTTACTGAGTTCATGCGTTAGATTGAGTTTGTAAGCAACAGGACCAATTCTAGCAATGATCTGGAATGGTCCAATATACCGTGGATTTAGCTTGCCATGTTTACCAAAACATATCAATCCTTTCCAGGGTGAGACCTTCAATAGAACGCGATCACCAACCTGGAATTCCAAGGGTTTTCGTCGTTTATCCGCATAACTCTTCTGTCTATCTCGATAAGCTTTCAACCGTTCCCGGATTTGAACAATCTTTTTTGTGGTTTCACGAATGATCTTAGGACCGGTTAGAGTACTATCAGGTATTTCGTTCTTGGCTAGTTGCGTATCGCCTACTTCAGCCCAGCACAGAGGGGATCTACACTTACGGCCATAGAGAGCTTCAAAGGGTGCAACTTTAATGCTAGTGTGATAGCTGTTGTTGTAGGAGAATTCAACAAGTGGTAAATGGGTATCCCAAGCTTTACCGAAATCTATCACACAGGCCCTTAACATGTCTTCCAGCGTTTGAATTGTTCTCTCACTTTGCCCATTAGTCTGAGGATGGTACGTTGTACTCATGTCAAGATTTGTTCCCAAGGATTTTTGCAATGATTGCCAGAACCGCGAGGTAAATCTACTATCTTGGTCAGAGATAATAGATATTGGCACACCATGCAATCGTACTATATCTTTTATGTACGTCCATGTTAATTTCTCCATTTTATCTGTTTCTTTTATTGGCAGGAAGTGGGCGGATTTGGTTAATCTATCGACATTAACCAAATGGTATCATGACCACTTGATGTTCTGGGTAACTTTGTTATGAAATCCATTGTAATTCGCTCACACTTCCACTCACGTATTTCTGGCTGTTGAAGTAAACCTGAGGGCTTTTGATTTTCTACTTTATCCTTAGTGCAAGTTAGACACTTGCCCACAAAAGTAGCTATTTCGGCTTTCATGTTTGGCCACCAATAGAGCTTCTTTAGGTCCAGATACATCTTGTCTGAACCCGGGTGAATAGAGTATCGAGTTTTATGGGCTTCATTCATGACAACATCTTTGTAGCCACCGAACTTCAGTGTCCAGATTCGATTCATGAAATAACGAAATCCATCACCCTTGATTTCCAAATTCTTTTCCATTCCCCTCAAGGCTTCACCTATCAAGTTCTCAGGTTTCAAGGCTTCCAACTGAGCCTCCTTGATTTGTACGGATAAGTGGGAATAGATAGTCATAGTCAGAGACTTTACTCGGCGGCCGAGTACTCTTTTCGACTAAGAGCATCTGCTACCACATTGGCCTTGTCGTGGTGATAACGAATCTCACATTCGTAATCATTTAGTAATATTACCCATCTTCGCTGCCTCGTATTGAGTTCTTTCTGATCGAAGATGTGCTGAAGGCTTTTATGATCAGTAAAGACTGTACATTTTTTACCATACAGGTAATGCCTCCAGATTTTCAAGGCAAAAACCACTGCTCCCAGTTCGAGATCGTGGGTGGTATAACTGACTTCATGGTTCTTAAGCTGTCTCGAGGCATATGATATAACCTTTCCTCGTTGCATAAGAACACAACCTATCCCTTGATTTGACGCGTCGCAGTAGACTATAAAATCTTCTGTCCCTTTTGGGAGGGACAAGATCGGTGCACTGCAGAGGGCGTGTTTTAAGGTCTGGAAAGCAGTTTCTTGTTTCTCCTCCCATTCGAATGACATACCTTTTTAAGTCAAGGTGGTGAGTGGCTTCACAATCTTTGAGAAGTTCTGAATAAATCTCCTGTAGTACCCAGCGAGACCTAAAAACAGTCAAATTTCTGTTGGGGTTCGACGGGTCGCCCAACTTTCGATAGCCTTGATCTTGGAGGGATCAACATGTATCCCATCCTTGCTAACTAAATGACCTAGGAACTCCACCTTTCGAATCCAGAATTCACATTTAGAGAACTTTGCATATAATTTCTCTGCCCTCAAAGTTTCCAATACTTGTCGCAAGTTTTGGCGGTGTTCTTCCTTACTCTGAGAATAAACTAATATATCATCAATGAAGACTATAACGAATTTATCTAAGTAAGGTCGACACACTCGATTGATAAGGTCCATGAATAATGCGGGTGCATTTGTTAGACCAATGGGCATCACTACGAATTCATAGTGACCGTCGCGAGTTCTGAAAGCAATCTTTAGAATGTCGGCCTCCTGGACTCGTAACTGATGGTATCCTGATCTCAGGTCAATCTTGGAGAAGAAACTAGCTCCTTGGAGTTGATCAAAGAGGTCATCTATTTTTGGCAAAGGATATCGATTTTTAATGGTAAGTTTGTTTAATTCCAAGTAGTCTATGCACATACAAAATGATCTGTCCTTATTTTTCACGAACAAGATCGGCGCTCCCCAGGGTGAGAAGCTTGGTATAATGAAACCTTTGTTGAGTAATTCATTCAGCTGGCTGGACAGTTCTTGCATTTCTGAAGGTGCAAGACGATACGGGGCCTTAGCTATAGGGGTAGCTCTGGGAATCAAGTCGATTCGGAATTCGACTTGGCGTTCAGGAGGGATTCCTGAGATATCTTCAGGGAACACATCAAGGAAATCATAGACTTCAGGGATATCCTTGATGTTTTTCACTTCTTGTGTCTTATCAACAACGTGAGCTAAGAAAGCGTAGTAATCTTTACAAATATACTTCTGAGCTTTGACGCAAGAAATGACTTGAAGATTCGCACTAGATTTGTCGGCATAGATAACGAGAGATTTGTTACTTGGCAGATTAAGACGGATTGCTTTCTTGAAACATAGGATATCAGCACGGTAAAGACTTAACCAATCCATGCCGATTATGATGTCACATTATCCAGAGTTGTTCACCGCATCAGACTTCGAGGACGAAGTCTAGTTCAAGTGGGGAAGAATTGTAACGCCCCGACTCTCAGGTATTAATTTCATGGCTTTAATTTTCATAAATTGCAAGGTCTACTCGACGAGTTGCATGCCCTGAATCGTCGAGTAGGTGCGGGTTTGGCCACGTGTTAAGTGACCGACTCGCCGAGTCCAAGATAGGACTCGACGAGTAGGAGCTGGGGGATGAAACCCTAATTCCAGGGTTTTGCACCCTATTTAAAAGATCATTAGCCTCCTTTATCCCCTTACAGCCTCTTGAGAGTCCAGCAAACCCTAATCCGTGTGTGTGCTCCATTCTTGTGTATTTAAACCTTTGGAAGGTGGATTATAGTGAGAAAAGCTTGAAGAAACAAGTGGCTAAAAGCAAGGAGCGTGCAGGGATCTTAAATCTACCTTAGTTAGCATCTTCTGAAGGTATCAAGTTGGGACAACCCGAAATCTCTATCTTATAAGTCAATCTAATCATTCAAAAGTCAGACTTGTTTCTGTTATCTTTTTACTGTGTTAAGAGTCTGTTTGAGAGTTTCTAAGCCTAGTATACTCAAGGGTTGAGTGTTAGGAAGTGTTAGCTTGAGCTCAATGAGCTGCAATCGAGCCAGGAACACCTTCAAAAGTGGTTCACGGCCGCAAACTAGGTTCACGGCCGTGAACCCATCCTAAGGCGGTGAACTCGTGCCATATATATGAGTTTTGGCTCATTTTCACTTCATTTCTCATCCTCAAGCCGTGATCATCCAAGTTTGCTCTCAAGTATCATCCACAAAAGGGTCTTCTTTCACCCCAAAAACGTGAGTACCTTATCCCTTTACTTGTTCATACTTGGAAACCCCTTTGATTCTATCATTGATTCATCACTTTTCATTATCATTTTCAAGATCTTCAAAGGTTCTGACCGTGAACCCTTCATCATTGGCTGTGAACCCTTCATAGATTCAAACTGGGGCGGTGAGCACTTCAAGTGTTCTTGGGCCGTGAACCACTCTAAGGCCGTGAACCCTCATTGTTTGGATGTGATCAAGTTTCAACCCCTATTCTCGGTTCTAGCACTTCATTGTAAGTGTTTCCTACTTCCTAAGGTTGTTTACTTTTCATGTTAGTAGTTGCATACACTAATTGTAGGCCTATATATGTTAACATATGCTAAATAGGATCTATTTGTGCTCGGGAATTCACTTGGCATACCACTCATCCTATATCATATCTTCAATCGAATCACCAACATAAGGTGAGTTCATACCCCTATAACCTACATTTTAAAAAGTTTTAAATGCTTTTAAGGGGGGGAATACAAGTGAACACAATTAAATTGTGTTAATATTTACCTGTGATAACAATAACACAAAAGGTTTAATACTTATTATTAAACTAGTATAACATAAAGGACCTTTTAATGGATTATTTCTATAATTCCTTAGTTTGTACATCAGAGTTATATATAATTAATATTCGATAGGCAGTGGAATGTGTCACTTCCGCCTCATCTCATGTTCCTTGTTTGGCTGTGGACTTAGGGCAGATTCACACATTCAACTGTCCGTTCGATATTAGGTTATATATAGTTAGTATAAACTAAGTGATTATAGTAAGAACTATTGTGGTTACCATTCTTCTAGAGAATCATTAATGTTAATTCTTATGCTTTTAAATATTGTGTTTAAAATAAAGGATTACCAAATACTTCCATAATGACTTAAAGTCATGTAAACTCTTTTAAAAGTCACATAAAGAATTTTTAGAATACTGTTAGACTCTTTTAAATATTTTTATAACTCTTTAAACTTATAATTGTCAAAATCATGTTTATATATGTATAGGTATATAAACAAGACTTAAAGGGCTTAGGACTAATGAATTGCCTTATTTCCTTTTCCTTGTTTGGATGTGGGCTTAAGGTGGTGTTATTTGTACGAAGGTCGTTTCCTTCTTAATTATATATATTATACATATATGAATATAAAAGGTTAGTTCAGTTGGTATCATTACCTTCGTATCACGCTGAGCAAAGTGGAACATTCATGAGAAATCATGCTAAACAGATAGACCATATAAATTATAATAGGTATAATTTATGAAACAAACGAGAAATCTATTTTCTAGATAAGTATACGATGTTAAACTACTTTGTCAAGAAAATGATATAACTCTATCTTTACTTAAACCAAAAATGTGATGGTACGTCTTCAAGACATAGCAATATACTTGCTATTTTACACTCTTGTAACCAGAGTCTCTTGGAGGGAGAGCGGACATTGTGTGTATAGATCTATACGGGACTGACAATCCCACATCCCGACTGTTAGCTACAGTCCGGAAGACAAGCCATGGGGTGACAAATGTCACATATTCAGTTTCGACGCCAGAAGGTCGTTGTGTTTACTCTAGTCTATCAGCATGGTTATAACTTTATCACATTTTAACCCTAATTAACCACTTTAACAATAGGGTGGTTATTACACCAATAGTGTATTTTTAAGAAATACTACTGCATCAATCATTTTCCGCAACCAAAACAGAAAACAATCTTCTTATAATTTTACAGTGAGTTAAAATAATGTCATACTAGGTTATAAGTACAATAACACTTAAACATAACGATTTTATGGGATTAAAACTACTTTTCAGTTGTAAAGCAGAAAATATAGGATTTTCTGGAACTAAATCAATCACTTTCTTAAAACTAAAGCAACCATAACTAATACTTATGAACTTACCAGCTTAAATGATGATCCTCTCTTTCAAAATAACTTGTATTCTTTGGAATCCAGTAGACAGGTATACTCCCGGAGCTATTAAGAAGACAGCCTAGTACCGGGCTGTGTCTTTTGTTGTTTACTATATCTACTTTTGATGTTGGAATATGTAATGTTTAAACACTTATGTAAAAACATATACCTTATTAATGCAATGGTTGTTGTACTTTGATTATTATAATGCATGTGTTGTGATACTTGACATGACGTCCTCCGCCCCCAAACGTTTCTGCCGTTCTGGTTTGGGGGTGTGACATAATGGTATCAGGGCATTGTTTATAGTGAACTCAGTATATCAGTCATAAAATATATACAACTATAAACACATTGGGATAAAAACACTCTGACCAAGATTTATACTTTAAAATATAACAATATTTTATAAAAGTATAAGTACATGCATAATATATATATATATATATATATATATATATATATATATATATATATACTAGAACGAGTATTACAAGAAGAACAAAACAAAAGTATTTGGATGTTGGACACTACAGTTAAACCTGGACAGTTATGTAATCATATCTGAGATCAATATAGCCTGATCAACTATATTTATTTGAGATATGACCAACACGTGTTTGGGAGTGATAGTGGTGTTGCAACGAGTCTAGAACTTACCAACCATATACATAAAGGAATACTAGAACCAAACATAAAGTTTAAAATACTATAGGAGTATTTTATGATGCTATAACCACAAAACTGGAAACTTATCAACTTCTTATATCAAGAAGTTCTAGAATCAAACTTATAATTAAATAACTATGAGAGTATTTTAGACAACATAAATAACTTTCGTGAAAAATTTAAAAGACCCTCTCTGGTAAGTCTATAATTACTAAGTGTATACGTTAAAGTTATATATAGTTGAGATTTTATAGACTTAGAATAGGTGATTTTCACTCTACTTCCTTTTCCTTGTTTGGATGTGGTTTTAGAGTAGGATCACTTATTCGAAGGTCTATTTGAACTGAGTTATAGATAACCGATACACACTATGTGATTATAGAAAGACCGGAATGGATCATCCTCGTAAAATTGTATTTGTAACGAAAATGTTTTATTAATCTCGTATATTCTTTAGACATTCCCATTCTCGTATAAACCACTTAAATATATGTAACCACCCCACCACAACAACCAAAGGAGGAATCAACGAGCATCCAGTAGAGTTTCATTAGGAGAATTCTGAGAAAGAAACAGATGACGAGTAGAGAAACTATAGAAATCATCTAATACCTTTACCTTATTAAGGACATCGATGAGAGGTTCACATGAACTTCCGGGATTCGAACTCTTCATTATGAAGTAATGGGAATCAGTGTCAGAGTCGGAAGTAAGACGGCACAGGAATTCAATATACCTACAGAAGAGAAGGACACCATATAGATATCAGGAGAGAACAAATCTTTACCGCCAGGAGTAGAACAGAGAACAGAGGAAAACCATATGTAATACATGTGAAGTGTTTGAGTACTTTTTCGTCACTCTAATAACTAGTAAATCGATTCAACCTAGTGAGTTAGTGATTATACTACTCACGTTAGGTATTAAGTTTATCACCTTTTTCCCATCACAACTAATAACAGTAAATCGGATCACGAAATCTCAATTGAGAGTGATTATTTCTCAAATTCATAAGTCTAGTTTATGTAGACTCTATTATGAATTGTTTTCAAATCTTTTCGAAGGTTGGAACATGATATCCACTAATCAAGATAACTTAGTTCAGACGACACTCGGTTTATAACCATTCTAGAAACTTACTTCTACTCTTTACCAGGACTGCATCATAGGGATGTAGGTCGAAACATTGAGAACCGTATAACCAAAACGACAAATTTATATGTAGATATAAATGATTAGAATACATCTAGAGACAACTATCATTGCTCATGAACTCATTTATTTCTCATCGTGTAACAAAATCATTCCTCCGAAGAAACGTAACCAACCCTACGGTAAAACACCAATCCTTCAGATAGATTCGGCTACATTTCAAGCTGCAGTCACAGCAGCCGTAGCAGCTGTCATGGCTCACCTTAATGCTAACAACGCAAATGTTAGTGGAAATGTAATCGGCAATCCCGATCGTGGTGATAACCAATTTCAGCAAAAAGTGCCTACTTGTAAAGACTCTCCGGACCTCAAACCTAATATCCTGAAACGAAAGTTCGAGAACGAGAAAGGGAGTTGTTCAACCTAAGGACCTACTGAAGGGCAACAAACTGGGGCAGTCAATACCCCCATCAGCCCTGCTATCCCAACACCGACCACACCGTACTTAGGAAACCACCCACACTGCAGCAAGTGCAACTACCATCATCATGGAGTCTGCCGAGTGTTGCATTGCAATAGATGCAACATGAAGGGGCACACCGCCCGCTTCTGTAGGACTCCGGTTGAGTTCATCACTTCAACTACCAATGTTGGAACCAGTCCAATATGTCATCTTTGTGGTGAAATAGGACATTACAAGAGGGATTGTCCAACAGAGAAGAACGACGGGGGAGCGGGAGGAGTTTGACCCCAGAGAATGGGGAAGCAGCAAAGAACCCTGCTATGTTTTTGGTACGCTTCCAAACCCCAATAATTATTTATAATTATGATTACTCTCTCGTTCGAACCAAAATGCAACATTCATATAAAATCTTAGAACCCTAGCAGGTAAGCTATGATGGCTTAGTGTATACATTAGAGTCATTTATAATTAAGATTTGTAGATTTAGAGTGAGTGATTTCGCCTCATTAGCTGTTCCTTGTTTGGTTGTGGATTTAGGGCAGGGTCGCTCAGTCAACTGTCTTACCAATCTTAATTACACATGACTTGTGTACACCAAGCGATGATAGAGAGACCTAGTAGGGATCTTTTCAAGAAAGTCCATAATTTCAAATTATCAGAACCCTCGTATTGTTAAGTCCTCGCCAATTTTGAATCAAAAGGGGTTCGCAGTAATAATAATAGAATAAAACCGAAAGCGCTAAAAACTTATGTACATAGGATAGTTCATCATCCTAGTAATCATTTCTTCTAGAACGACTTAATATCTATTTCGTCTAGAAGTTCCGACATCCTCATCCGACATGGTTTGGCTTGGTCCTTACCATGCAAAATTCGTATGTTGTGTAAAATAACTTTTTCCTTAATCAGTCGTCAGATGAAATTCTTCCAATCCATAACGCAAACCCTTATATCACCTCTCACTTCAAAACTTTAGAAGTACCCATGCGAGGGGTACCACACCTTCTAGCCTGCCCAGTAGATAGAAAACTTGAAGCGAAACGCACTAAAGAAGTCTCTGAAGTCAGTAACCACCGAAGTATCCCCGATAGATATCATAGGAAGATCACTTGTACTGCAGGTCAAGTTCAAGAATAGAGACTAAGAACTCATTAGGTTAATCTATCGCTGCTAAGTGTATACGCAAGATTGGTATATATTTTAGACTCACGAAGATTTAGAATGTGTGATTCCGCCCTATCTCCTGTTCCTTGTCTCGTTGTGGACTTGGGGCAGAACCACCAATTCAAACGTTTTGTCAATCTAAATTATATACGACTCGTATACACGAGGTGATGATGGATGAGCCAAGTATGAGTCTTATCATGAACTTCAGAGCAAAAACCCGCATGCTTACTACAACAACCGAAGATACCTGAGTGGAAGTGGTAGCGGATTACAATGGGCTTCATAATCAAGTTACCCAAGGCAGCGGGTGGACTTGATGCCATTTTGGGTGATCGTCGGCAGATTAGCCAAAACTGCGCGCTGCCTACAATTTTAAAGAAACAAGCAAAATAGAGAAGTTAACTAGAACGTGTGTCCGAGAGATTAGTTAGACTGCACGGTGTTTCAATATCTGTTATCTCCATTAGAGATAGTAGAATCATCTCCCAGTTCAGGCAGTCACTTCAAAAATCTTTGGGAATTAGGCTAGTCATGATGCATAGCCTACCATCCTTAAACAAACAGACAGAAAGAGAGAAAGATTCAAGCATTAGAAGTCAAGTTATGAGCATATGTGATCGACTTTGGTAGAGCATGGATACCCATTTATCAACTAGTCGAATCCTTTACCATGCTAGTATTTAAAGTTGCTCCATTCGAAACCTTCTGTGGTCGCAAGTACAGATCCTCTCTGCACTGGATTAAAGTAGGTGACACGCAACTAGCTAGAGATCCAATTTCCAGACGGCACCTTCGCTGGTCCGGAATTCATCCGAGAAACTACCGAGAAGAGAGTACGAATCAGGAAGCGACGTAAAGCTTCCAGAGTCAATTAGAAAAGCTACGCCAACAATAAGAGAAAATCCTTGGAATTCTAGGTTGTTGACCACGCCATGTGAAAGTCTCACTCGGAAGGGCAGGATACACTTCGGAAAGCGTGGAATACTAAATCCAAGGTACATAAGATCATTTGAGATTCTTACTAGAGTTGATCCAGTAGCTTATAGACCCCGACTACATCGAGAATCCAATAACATACACCCTACTTTCCACATCTTTATCTTCAAAACTGGTTGTCCGACGAGACTCTTATTATCCCACTCAATTAGATCGAGGTAAACGAGAACCTTAACTTTGTGGAAGAATCCGTAGAAATCCTAGATAGCGAAGTCATTAGTACTAATCAGATCCCTATCCTGATAGTGAGAGTCCGCTTAAAGTGCATAGCGAGGTCCCAAATTCACTTGGGGTCGTGAGGATCATCTGAAACTTAAGTATCCACATCTTTTCCCTTCATCCAAGTGTATCTTTTAGACTTAATTTCGAGATGAAATTCCCGCTAACGGGGGGATGATGTGACAACCTGAAATCTCTATCTTGTAAGTCAATCTAATCGATCAAAAGTCAGACTTGTTTCTGTTATCTTTTTACTGTGTTAAGGGTCTGTTTGAGAGTTTCTAAGACTAGTACACTCAAGGGTTGAGTGTTAGGAAGTGTTAGCTTGAGATCAGTGAGTTGCAATCGAGCCAGGAACACCTTCAAAAGTGGTTCACGGCCGCAAACTAGATTCACGGCCGTAAACCCATCCTAGGGCGGTGAACTCATGCCATATATATGAGTTTTGGCTCATTTTCTCTTCATTTCACATCCTCCAGCCGTGATCATCCAAGTTTGCTCTCAAGTATCATCCACAAAAGGGTCTTCTTTCACCCCAAAAACGTGAGTACCTTATCCCTTTACTTGTTCATACTTGGAAACCCCTTTGATTATATCATTGATTCACCACTTTTCATTATCATCTTCAAGATCTTCAAAGGTTCTGACCGTGAACCCTTCATCATTGGCCATGAACCCTTCATAGATTCAAACTAGGTCCGTGAACACTTCAAGTGTTCCTGGGCCGTGAACCACTCTAAGGTCGTGAACCCTCATTTTTTGGCTGTGATCAAGTTTCATCCCCCTATTCTCAGTTCTAACACTTCATTGTAAGTTTTTCCTACTTCCTAAGGTTGTTTACTTTGCATGTTAGTAGTTGCATACACTAACTGTAGGCCTATATATGTTAACATATGCTAAATAGGATCTATTTGTGCTCGGGACTTCACTTGGCATACCAATCATCCTATATCATATCTTCAATCGAATCACCAACATAAGGTGAGTTCAAACCCCTATAACCTACCTTTTAAACAATTTTAAATGCTTTTAAGGGGGGGGGGGGGGGGAATACAAGTGAACACAATTAAATTGTGTTAATATTTACCTATGATAACAATCACACAAAAGGTTTAATACTTATTATTAAACTAGTATAACATAAAGGACCTTTTAATGGATTATTTCTATAATTCCTTAGTTTGTACATCAGAGTTATATATAATTAATATCCGATAGGCAGTGGAATGTGTGACTTCCGCCTCATCTCCTGTTCCTTGTTTGGTTGTGGACTTAGGGCAGATTCACACATTCAACTGTCCGTTTCATATTAGGTTATATATAGTTAGTATAAACTAAGTGATTATAGTAAGAATTATTGTGGTTACCATTCTTCTAGAGAATCATTAATGTTAATTCTTATGCTTTTAAATATTGTGTTTAAAATAAAGGATTACCAAATACTTCCATAATGACTTAAAGGCATGTAAACTCTTTAAAAAGTCACATAAACAATTTTTAGAATACCGTTAGACTCTTTTAAATATTTTTATAACTCTTTAAACTTATAATTGTCAAAATCATGTTTATATATGTATATGTATATAAATAAGACTTAAAGGGCTTAGGACTAACGAATTGCCTTATTCCCTTTTCCTTGTTTGTATGTGGGCTTAAGGTGGTGTTATTTGTCCGAATGTCGTTTCCTTCTTAATTATATATATTATACATATATGAATATAAAAGGTTACTTTAGTTGGTATCATTACCTTTGTATCACGCTGAGCAAAGGCGTACATTCATGAGAATTCATGCTAAACAGATAGACCATATAAATTATAATATGTATATTTATGAAACAAACGAGAAATCTATTTTCTAGATAAGTATATGAGGTTAAACTACTTTGTCAAGAAAGGGATATAACTCTATCTTTACTTAAAGCAAAAATGTGATGGTACGTCTTCAGGACATAGCAATATACTTGCTATGTTACACTCTTGTAACTAGAGTCTCTTGGAGGGAGAGCGGGCATTGTGTGTATAGATGTATACGGGACTGACAATCCCACATCCCGACTGTTAGCTACAGTACGGCAGACAAGCCATGGGGTGACAAATGTCACATATTCAGTTTCGACACCAGAAGGTCGTCGTGTTTACTCTAGTCTATCAACATGGTTACAACTTTATCACATTTTAACCCTAATTAACCAGTTTAATAATAGGGTGGTTATTACACCAATAGTGTATTTTTAAGAAATACTTCTGCATCAATCATTTTCCGCAACCAAAACAGAAAACATTCTTCTTATAATTTTATGGCGAGTTAAAATTATGTCATACTAGGTTATAAGTACAATAACACTTAAACGAAACAGTTTTATGGGATTAAAACTACTTTTCAGTTGAAAAGCAGAAAATATAGGATTTTCTGGAAATAAATCAATCACTTTCTTAAAACTAAAGCAACCATAACTAATACTTATGAACTCACTAGCTTAAATGTTGATCCTCTCTTTCAAAATAACTTGTATCCTCAAGAATCCAGTAGACAGGTATACTCCTGGAGCTTTTAAGAAGAAAGCCTAGTACCGTGTTGTGTCTTTTGTCGTTTACTATATCTACTTTTGATGTTTGAATATGTAATGTTTAAACACTTATGTAAAAACGTATACCTTGTTAATGCAATGGTTGTTGTACTTTGATTACTATAATGCATGTGTTGTGAAACTTGACATGACGTCCTCCGCCTCCGAACGTTTCCGCCGTTCTGGTTTGGGGGTGTGACACAAGTCGTTACCTTGACCTCATTTCCTTCTAGATCTCATTTGGCTAAATATTAGGGCTTTTCTACCATATTAGGAAGCTATTCTTGGGTATGAGCTAAGATCTGAAGTTGCAACTTCAGATCTGAATTCTCTTTGGTCTCTAAGTCCATAAAGCTTCCAGCTTTAGCAAGTATGAACCTCTCCTTAGGTGTAAAACTCCATTACAAGCTTGGTTTTGACATTATAAGCCTTTAGAGCCTTGCATGCACGTAAAGTGTGCAACTTTACGTTATAAACATGCCTTGGGAAGCTGGATCTGCGATATGGAACCTTAAAATGGCTTAAAAAGCATTTGAATGGATAATAGACTGAAGGGACTCGGCGAGTTGCATGGCCAACTCGGTGAGTCCGATGAAGATTGTCGTGCAAGGACTTCTGCATGGACTCGGCGAGTCAGTGGGGTGACTCGGCGAGTCAACTAGGGCTTTCCCGACTTTTGGACACGCATAGACTCGATGAGTTGGTCGGAAACTCAGTGAGTTGGTCGGAAACTCAGTGAGTCAGTGAGGGTTTTATGACCTTCTGAACTCTTAAGGAACTCGACGAGTTGGGTGAACATGGACCGATGACTTTGACTTGGACCAAGGGTTGACCAGTTTGACCTCTGCGGGTATTTTGGTAATTTGGGAATTTATGGAAGTAAGTCATCGGTGGATGTAGGTGTTGGATTTGGAGTTGCATTTGGTTGAGTTGACTTTATCGTTTCGAGCTACTTGAGAGGTGAGTTCTCCTCACTATATCAATAGGGTCTACGACACCAAGGCCGACCCTTTATGATTTACATCCTGGTTTAGGATGGTTGTTATGTTATTGATCTTCTAGATTTTATCCTGGTTTTAGGATGGTTGTTATGCTAGTAATCTGTTAGATTGATATCCTGGTTGTAGGATGGTTGCTATATTAGAGATCGGTTAGATCAGTATCCTGGTTGTAGGATGGTTGCCATGATAGTGATCTGTTAGATCTGTATGACTATCTGTTATTGCATGCTAGCGTATGATATTTATGTGCACATGTTTGTTGGTTTGGGGAAAGGATTGAGGCAGGTCCTGCTGTGTGCAGTAGGCCAAGACACCCTGGGCGGACCGGGTAGATTGCAGGCCCGGGCCGGGCAAATCTAGTCAGGCCGAAGGCCCAACGAGCGGTTCGGATAGGCTGAAGGCCCCTAGGAGGGCGGTCCAGACGTGCCGAGGGCTCAGAGAGCGGTCCAGATAGACTGAGGGCTGGGATTCGGTCCAGTCAGACTGATGGCTCATTATGCATGTTGTTTATTTGTTATTGACATGTTTATGGCGTTGGTATTTTGGGGGTAACTCACTAAGCCTTCGAGCTTACATTTATCGATGATTGTTTCAGGTACTTCTGATGATCGCGGGAAGGCGAAGGAATAATCGTACCGCTCCTCACACTTTATGATTTTATGTTTTGATTCTGGGATACTTTGACAATATACTATTTTGAAAAAATAGGTTTTGTAATAACCATAGGTTTTTAAATGTTTAAAAAGTTTAAATTTGGCATGGTTTTTACGGATGTTACAATTTGTAAAACTATTTTTTATAAAGAAAAATAAGGATAATAGCTATTCACGATGATAATTAACCTAGTGGTTCATACAATAAATTTCACGAACAAGGTCTATGGTTCAAATCCTGACGTTCCTAAAATATTACTAGTGTTCTATAACTAACTTCTCATGTTGATCTTATGGCAAGTTAATATGAACCGCTTAAATGATGTGATCTACCATTTTTCTTAAGCTATTATTTGAAAATAAAAGGGTTAAATGCAGAAAAATACAACCATTTATCTACTAACATTTAAAAGAACCCTTACATTTTGTTTATATGCAGAAAAATCCTTATATTATTACTTACTTTTCACATTAACCATAATATCGGAGTTTTTTTTAGAAATTACTGATTATTTTGTGACATGACATTTATCTTTTTTATTTTTAGGTTAACATGAAAACAAAAATAAATGACGTTGTGTCTTGTGTAAGGTAAAACGTAAGAAATAGATCATTTACTCAATGACCATTTGTTCAAACAAAAATAAGTGACGTCGCTTATTTTTTTCCATATCAACCTAAAAAAAAGATAAACGACATAACAGAAAACAAGCGGTAACTTCTTAAAGAATGAATATTTAGGTAAATCTAAAAGGTTAATCACAAAATAAATGTTTTTCTGTATATAAACAAAATATAATGGGTTTTCTAAATGCTTTTAGATAAATAGTTGGGCTTTTCTATATTTTCCCTATAAATAAATAAATAATAACCGTATAAGGATACGGTTCAATCGAATCGACTCGGTCATTTGTTATAGATTTATGTATAAAATCAACAATCAAAACGCATAATTCAATAGTACAATGAATGCAACACCAATAACTAATTGATTTGATATATAAACTCCTAACATCGCTTTTCTTCTAAGCATCACCTAACAAACCCCTTAGTCAATTTGTTTTCGAGATTAAGAAGTTGGATATGATATATATTATCATTACATATTGATTATATGTCCATGAAGTTTTTCAGTATTTTGTTATTTATATTCGACAATCAACAGGGTTAAAAAATCACAACCAAAAATACTTGTTAAATTTTCGAACTTCCACCTCATCCATTTTTTTTTAATTCTAAATGGGATCTAAAAAAAACACCACCTACCCTTAAAAAAAAAATTTTAAAAAAATAATAATAATAAAAAAAAAACAAGAAAAAAACCTGTCATTAAGTTGGACAAAGTGGGCGTAATTTGGCCGGATTTTGGCAACAACACCAACAATTCCGATGGTATCACCGTTTGTTGTTCCAATGGGTTTGGTTGCCTTAGCTTAGCGGGTTCACCCAGTTGTTGAAGCAGTTGTCTAACGGCTACATTTCAAAAAATATATATTGTTTTTTTACATTTTTTATAATCACACTACCACAACTATCACACTACCATAACTCAAAAATTCACACCACCTTTCTTCTTTCATTTCAACTCTCTTCCATTTCAATTCTATACTTTCAAAATCAAATTCCAATAGATGTAAGTCATGACAAATCCAAAAAAATGTTGCTACTCAGAGAAACAATTGTCGGCTCGAAACCCATACCCAAATGCAAAATATGATTCCCGAAACCCAAATGTCAATGCCAAATTATCAAAATCAGTTTCAATCCCAACACTTCGATTCCAACAAGTTGGAACCTAACAAATCTAAAACCAATTTCAAGGTTGCCAAGACTAAAACAATTTCGATTCCAACAATATCTTTCCCTAACAATTCAAATCCCAACAAGCTGGAACGTAACAAATCTATAACCAATTTCAAGGTTGTCAAGACTACAGGCAAGGTTTATGTTTATCGCCAAATGAAGTGTATATTCCTAACACACAACATTTTTCGAGAGCCTGTAAATGAAGAATCTAGTGGCGAAACCCAACCCCCATGTAATAACTCAAATTAATAATAAATATATAAATATAGGTCTAAATATATTATTATAATAATTATTAAGGAATTAACTAGGTGTAATTAGGTGTAATTAGGGAAAATAATGTGGATTAAACCTTAAAAACCGTCACTTTGATTTGAGGCTTAAATTCGGACTTTTGAGTGATCTAGAGAGGTTACAAACTTAGACATTATATAGAGCTCGAAATTTCTGGTAGAAACCCCACTGGAATTGCGAAGAAAGGTTGAGAAACGAGGGAGAAATCGGGGCAAGAAGTTCTTGAGGATTTTCGGTCTTTTGCTTGGAATTAAAGTATGATTCTCCGATTTAAGCTCGGTTAGGTTGGTTAATTATGTTTGTATACATGCTATACGTATTTTGGTTCTATCCTACGTTACCGTCCGGCCAAGAAATGAACGAATTTTGTGAAAATCGAATGAATAAAATTTTGGGTATAAAATGTTTGAATATCTTAATGTGAGTTTATTGCTGGAAATTATTTGTGGAGATATGCTAGTAAAAATTGAAGATATTTAATGGTAATTTTATATATTAATTTGGCATAACTTTTGAAGCTTCAACATATATGATAATTGATAATGACAGAACAAACAAACGAAATTCGGGTAAAGAATAAGATATATTTGGGTCATTTTGTTTTATGGGTATTTGAATAACCAAAAAATAAAAAAAAATAAAAAAAAGAGGTTGCCACTTGTTTCATATCAAAATTAAAATTTTCAAAATAGTCCCTATAGTTTGATAACTGGTTGATATTATTTTAAATAATAGTTCAAAGTTTTTTTTTATTGTTTGAAGTTGAGAACTTAAGTTACAAAAATGGTCCCTACAGTCTTAACAAATTGTTAATTTTCATTAATATTAATATTAGTTTTATTTTATTTTTACAACCATAAGTGTTAGTATTTTGAAGGTTTCATTTTTTTGACATGAGTATTAATTTTAAGGGCAAAAACATTATTTTGGAAATTTAAGGTTGTAAAGGGAAAAAAATATATTTTACAAAATATATTTCGAACGTAGTTAAATGATTATTAACTAGACGAACGAGACACGTAGATAGTTGAACCAAAATAACTCATAGGATGTTTTTTAGGATTACAACCTTAGAAAATTTGTTGGTGGAATATAGGGCGCAGGTTAGCAACAACGTTTCGGATAAGACTTATCGGTTGCAAGGTGAGTTTTTCTTGTTTTGTGGTTGCTCGCTCATAAATGTTTATCATTTGGTTTATATGCGGTTTTTCAATTATTTATTCACAGTATATTTTATGATAAGTATGGTTGCGTATAAATGTTATTTTGGATTTGTTATCTACTGTGTGTGTTTTTTTCGGATGACATGTTTAGTGGGAACGGGTGGGTGTTTAATCGCCGTGCTCATGATGGATGTGTGTGATCGGCGGGGATGAGAATTGAGAAATACTCATTTCCTTGGACATTTAAAATACTTGAGTACAATAGATGATGAGTTGTTTCAAGGAGAAGGGAAACGAACCTTTGGTTCTTTCTCTGAATAAATAATCGTTCTCCTAAATTAGATCATCGGGTGATATGTTTGTTGTATGATTTATTGAAGATATATGATAAAACCTTTTTGTTTTTTTTAAGTGATGAACATGTATGTGCAACACGAACTCACTAGGCCCTAGGCTTACCCTTTTAGAAACTTTAAATGTGCGCAACCCAGTGAACTGTTTAAAAAGTGGCAGTAAGAAGGCTAGGGAGAATGATTGATCATCAAGACAATAAAGGAGTTCCGCAAAGACGTAACACCCGAAGCTTTTCGGTTGAAGACTATATTTTATTTTATTTTATTTTGCTTCCGCTATAGTTTAGTCTGTAAGTAAGTTCTGAATTGATCTTGGGAGATGTTGGAACGATTATTTGTTATATAATCTATATATGAAAACCAAAATAACGATGAAGACGAAGCCTAATCCCCATCTCAAACCCGAGCCCCATCACAAAAGAGAACATCTTAACTGACGAGAAATTTTACGCAACGGTTGAAATGTCGGCCATGGATCGAAACTGTAACACTCGGATGCCGAAGTATTTTATATTTTGAAATTTTAGGCATTTTAAGGTTTTGCACCACATGATGGGGAGGTGTCACGACGTGGCGAGTCAAGTTCAAGCCCCATATTTCTTTTAAGCTGCCACGGCATGGTAGCTGACAAGTGAGAAACTTTATTTTTCGGGTTTTACTCTCTAAGTAAAGGAATGAGGAGGCTAGGGTTTGCTTACCCTTAGCCTCCATCATCCTTTTTGAGATTCGAGAAACCCTAAATCTCTCATTCTCTTATTTTGAGCCTTTTCGGGGTTCTTTGAAGCTTTAGAAGGAAGTAAAAAGAAGAAGTGACCTAAGATTAAGCAAGCTAGTCCTCATCCCTTGTGTTGGAAATCTCCTGGACATTTGTAAGTATCCAAGACTCGATTTTTATCATGCTAGGTTCATAGATCTTATGTTTTGTCCCTAAATCTTCATGCTCATGTGAGTTAGAGTGTTAGGATCTCATAAAGTTTGCAACTTTATGAATCTCTGGAACTTTTGACATAATTGTTTGGTTGGATCTGGATTCTTGTGGGGCTGTGATGCATGCATGATAATTCCATGGAAAAACCCTCATTCTTCGCTCATTATGGATTCAAGACATGCATTGGACATCCATATCTATAAAGCACCAAATTTTATGTTGGATATGATATTAAAATCGGCTATGGAGTAAATGAGCTATGGAATTTTTAGATTAGGTGCTTAATGGAGAAAGGCATTTCTTATTTAGCTCATTAGAATCTAGGGTTTGAGATTTTGACCTTATGGGTGGTATTAACGAGTAAAGTTGGAAACTTTATCCTTCTAGACTTTGTTTCGGACTAGATCTTGAATGTGGAATCCTTAGGATCGAAGGAAGCAACTTAATCCATTAAGTTGTAAAAAACCCAGTTTCCACGACGTGGCGACTAGGGAAAATGCATCTGTTTTGTCGTTTGAGGGACACGACGTGGCGAGCCAACTTTGACCATTGACTTTTGACATGATTTGACTTTTGGTCAAACCCCTAGTTGAAAGAAAAGCAAGGGATTTACCTGGTATGATTAAATAGGTGGTGCGTAGCAGTAGTACTCTATCAGTGAGAGCTGTAGCAGTTGAACATTTTCTGAGAGATGAGTCTTCTCACTGTACTTATGGGTCAAAGGCACCAATTCTGACACACTAAGTTGTGTGTGTAGCATGCTAGCTGTATTTGTGGCCCATACATGTTTGTATCATTGGGTTGAAATAAACCCCAAGGTTGGGCCGATTACTATATTATTGGGTTGAAATAAACCCTAGGGTTGGGCCCATAAGTATGTGATGGGTTGAAAGAGACCCCATGGTGAGGCCCATGCGTGTATTTTGGGTTGGAATATACTCCATGGCTAGGCCCAGTTATATGTTTGGTATGTGGTACTTTGGGGGACTCACTAAGCTTTGTGCTTACAGTTTATGTTTATGGTTTCAGGTACTTCCGGTACGAAAGGGAAGAGGCCGGCATGATGACACATCATCCCCCTCTTGATTCCACACTTGTGGCAATTTGTACTATGATGTTTTGATATTGTGCATAATGATTGACTTTGAGACATTTATTATATGGAACTAATGGTTTGAGGGATCAGAGCCTTGGTTTGAGGGATCTGGCACACTATCGAGTGTGTCAGAACTCAAAATGTGGAATTGAGATTATTTTCAAATAAAAATAAAAAATTTTAAAGATTTTTACCAAGTAGAAAGGGGGTGCGATGTGTGCAATCAGTCAAGCTCAAGTATGTGGTTCCCAAAATACCCATACCCCTGTGTTACGATTATTATATCAAATATGTAAACTACATGCTAGAGTGAAGATAAGGATACCTTCAAGAATCATATGATAGAATTGTCTGATTTGTGTGATGCCTTATAGCCTAGGAGGAGTCGATTCTATGCGTTACTTGGGATTGATATCAAATCAGTTAGTTACTAAGGGTATGCTTTAAGAGTTGTATACGATTATGTTCACATAGCCATAGAATGATCGGTTTAGCCTCATTTCATGTTCCTTGTTTGGTTGTGGATTTAGGGTAGAATCATTATTCGACAGTGTATATGATCCCATTTTATGTACGACTTGCATGCATAAGGTAACCAATGACGTTAGTAGAGGTTCTCGGTATAGCAACATGGTTGAATTGAGAATTCCTAGGAGAACCTAGGAAATGCCATAGTAGGATTTTTTTTAATCTTTAGCATAGGGATGGTGTGTATAAATTTAGTATGGTGAATTAAGGGATTCGGGATGGTTCTTGAGGAAAGCACAGATAGATGTGGAAGGTAGTATTGGGTCCGTGCTACTGAAAGCACATGATCTATACTCGAGGCAAGAACGATCTCGGAACTTCTAAGGGGCTTGTAGAGAGTAAGTCTCCTCAAAATTTTGCTGATCATTTTTATGTTTGTATTTCAGTTGAGTATGGTGTCCACTCGAGGAGGAGCTTCTGGATTGGATTCTGGCACTCGTGCCGAACAAATTGACGAGCGGTTGCGCTAGTTTATCACATCAGAGATCACTCGCGGTATCAAGGAATCAACCCCTATGATTTCCGGTACCATCAAGGAGGAGATTATGGAGCTCTTGGACGAGCGACTCGGGGCCCTTTGGGTGGAGATTGTTTCGGGACAGTTAGGATCATAGGCTCCCTCGTTTAGGGAGTTCAAGGCCTGTGGAGCTCTAGAGTGTTTTGGGGTTAATAACCCTATTGCCAGCCACCGATGGATCGCTGACATGGAGAATGCTCAACGAACGAGCTTCTGGCTCGAGGGCGCAAATGTGAGATTTGCTTTTTGCCTTCTAAGAGACTGAGCTTGAGATTGGTGGGAGGAGATCGGTCGTGTAGTGGGGACTGAGGCGGTGACAACCACGTCTTGGGGGGTGTTTGTTACGAGATTTCACGAGGAGTTTGCACCAACGATTGAGGTGAAGCAGCTGGTGAGGGATTTTCAGGGCATTCATCAGACTTTAGAGACTATGGCGGATATCACCGCTAAGTTCCAAGAGAGGAAACTGTTAGTTCCGTAGTATGTTGTGGATGAGGAGTTGAATAAAAGGAGATATCATGACATGCTGAAGGACGAGATCAGGGAGTTTGTGAGCTATTCGAGGTGCAATACCCTGAATGATATGATTGTGAAGGCCCATGAACGGGAAATTGAGTTTGAGCTTCGGACGAAGCGCAAGCCAGAGATGGTGCCGACAACACTGTGTCAGGCTAAGAAGCCCAAGAATGATTCACACACTAGAGACCAGCAGGGTCAGAGCCATTGCGGCAATTGCAGCAAGCCACACGGAGTGACATTTTGAGTAATGGGTTAAGGTTGTTTCAGATGTGGTCAAACTGGTCATATAAGTAGGGACTACCCTAGGGTGCACTGATTTGCTTTCAATGCAACCAGAACGACGATAAAAAGGTTGATTGTCTGAGATTTTCAGGAGGGGCAGTGGCGGCGCCTGCACCAACCACCTTAAGGATTACCAATGGCCGCTAACGCAAGGTGGAGACACCTGTGGTGAAGATCAGGGAATTTACGTTGACTACCGATGACGCGCGAGTAGCATCCGCCTTAGAAAGAAGTTTAGTGATTCTCTTGGGATTATGGATTAACCGTTGGAGGTAGAGATTGCGAATGATCATTCTATGAGTGCTTCGAGGTTCATTGTGGGTGTGTCCTGAACCTGTTCAGCGAGAGATATTCTATTGACTTGGTACCGATTCCTCTATGAGGGTCAAAGGTAATCATAGGGATGGATTGGTTGGGTCCCAATGGGGCCATGATTGACTGTGAGCACCAACTAGTGAGAGTTTGAACCCCAAGTTGGGGAGAACTTGTTATTCTTATTGAGGGAGCTTCGCATGGGCCGACTCTTTGTTCAGCTGCGAGGGCGAAGATAGATCTTCGGCAGGGCTGTTCTGGGTTTTTGGTTTACGTGAAGGATACTCGGGTTGGGGGAATGACGAAATTCAGTGAGGTTCCCATTATTCGGGATTTCCGTAATGTGTTTCTCGAGGATTTTCTAGGAGTGCCTCCTGATAGGCAACTTGAGTTCTAAAATTATTTAGTTCCTGGTGCGGCCCCAATAGCCAAGGAACCATATCGTTTGGCACCACCGGAGATGCAAGAGTTGTCTACGTAGCTTCAGGAGCTGCTACATAAGGGGTTTATTATACCGAGCAGTTCACCATGGCAAGCACTGATCATGTTCATGAAAAAGAAGTACGGCTCACACAGGATGCTCGTTGACTGTCGAGAGTTGAATAAGCTAACAGTGAAGAACCGTTACCTACTTCCAAGGATTGATGGCTTATTTGACCAGCTTTAGGGTGCATCTTGGTTTTCCAAGATTGATTTGCGATCAGGTTATCATTAGATGAGGTCCAGGGATGAGGATGTGTAGCAGACGTCCTTCGAGACTCATTATGTTCATTACAAGTTCGTGGTGATGCCATTCAGGCTCACCAACACACCAGCAGCGTTCATGGATCTCATGAACCGGGTATGCAGACCGATGATGGCGTTGGATTAGGTGTCTAAGCCCATAACTATTTTGATATGTACTTGACCCAATTATGAGCATGATCCTTTTGGGTTGCCCTCACCATAGCAACTGATAGGATGAATTAAGGAGAAAGAGGATTAATTAAGATTTATTAATATATTATGTGAATAATATATTAAAAGAGAAATCATATTGTTTAATTAATATTAGTCAAGAATTAATTAAGAATTAATTTTTTGGCTAAAAGAGATTAATTAAATAAAGGGGACTGCTATTGCAATTATATGATAGTTGCAAATTGGGCTATGGATTCCTAATGGAAAGGGCATTGGACAAAATCTATGGGAAGCCCATATGATTTTCATCCAAGGGCTTTCTAGAGGGACTCAATGGGTTGCTTAAGGCCTAAGCAGAGAATTAAGGTTTCACCTAAAACCCTAGCAGCCCACATAAGTATATAAAGACCCCTAGGGCTCCCAAAAACGTGGCTAAGCTTTCTCTAGAAGATCTTGGACTTTTTTGGTGCTCCTCCTTCCTCTCCTAAGTCATCTTGTTGCTAGTGGTGTTTGTGACTCCATTAGAGGTGCAACACTTGAGGCACTAAGCTTTCAGAAGTCAAGATCAAGAAGGATTGTGATTGTTATTGCTACATAACAATCAAGGTAAAGTTTCTAACCCTAATCTGATGTCAATTTCGATAATAGCATGTTATATCTAGGGTTTATGCTTTGGTATTCAATGTTGTTGTGCTCATAGTAGAAAACCTAGATCAAAGCAATTACGGTTGCATGTACACCATAGGAATGTTGTAATGCCCATAACCCATCAGTAGTATCAAAGACTAGGCCGTTTTCTAGTGAATAGATGCAAAAATGAACCACCAAAGATCAATAAAATTGAAAATTTTGTCTTCTGACTGGAAGACTCGCCGAGTCCATGAATGGACTCGACGAGTAGGTCCTACTCGACGAGTTCCATTGTGGACTAGACGAGTCCAGGGGTCTCTTGTCGGGAATTTCGATTTTTCTGCCAGATTTTGTTGAGGATATTGCCAAAACTCGTTTTTCTTGCCAAAATCCGAATTTTTATGTTTGGAATGGTCATCCTCATCAAAATTGATGGATTTGGTTAAATATGGATAATATAGGATTATTATTAGTCAAATATTTGACCTAGTAAGTTTGAAAATTTTCAATTTACACCCTTTAGGTTTTATAGTTTAAATTTGAACTTAAAAAGTTTTGGTTTTGAAATTTAAATAGTTAAACCCTAATATTTTGAAAGGTTTCAAAATTTGTCCTCAAGTTTTGGAATTTAAAATTTAATTAAAAGGTATTAATTTTGAAATATTAAATTCTAGAACCCTAGTATTTTGAAAAGTTCAAATTACACCCTAATGTTTTATTAATTTAATTAAGAGTTTAATTAAAAGAGATAATTAATAAATCCATAATTATATGGTTTAAGATTAATCAAATTAAAAGTTTAATTTATTAAATTGAACCACCTAGTATTTTAAAAGTGTAAAATACACCCTTATACTATATAAAATTAAAAGTTTAATATTATATATGTATGAGTAAATGTCAGTCTTACCGTTAGTAGGCCTCATTCACGAAGCTGGTGTATAAGTGGTGTTTAAGGAAGCGGCCTATAAAATGACCGCCATTGAGTATCCCCTCTTACCCACCGCACCCTTGACTAGTGGAGGGTCGTTAGCCGAACGGGTAGGATAGGACACATCCTTCCATTATAAATATAATGTACTACAAGTAACTAAACTCTTATAAATTCCCAAATCTTAGTTACTTTAGGAAAAATGTGGAGTTGGTGCTAACCCATGAAATTACACTTTGCACCTTGCCGAGACGTTAGTGGAGCGTGTGTGGTTAACCGGAACACTAATTTGGGACTGGCAAGGGTGGAAAAGGGTAACTCGATGTTTGTCATAGATCGATGGAGCGTGTGTGGTTAACCGTCACATAGATTAGGTGATAGTGACATTGAGAGTACCAAGTATATTTGCATGGTCATCCACACCTTGTTTGTGATCCTCGGCATCCCAGTCACAAACTTGAAGGGCATAATCGAGATTAAACATGTCATTGAAAAGTTCAACGAATATCAAAAGATCTAGGAGTTTCAATTCATTTAAAACCTAATTTTCAATTTTCGTTTTTCATGGTGGAATTTGGTAAATCGTCATTCACCTACCTTCAAATGTCCTGCGATTTGGATTACGGAATCCCTCTTCCAAATTGTAGAATACTGTGTTGGATCCTAGCCTCAATATTTAATTTGGGTGCTATATTGAGGATTTTATCAACTAACTTAAATTTCTCCCGTTTTGTAGATGTCAAAATCTAAAAACTATGGTCTTCCTGAATCCTTTGGAAAAAGTTTTCCACATGAAGATGATGTTCCATGACTGGATTGTGGAAATGGAAATCATGCTTTACTTCCTCCACCTCCTCCAATAATTCTCCCTGACCCACGTGTTCGAAGACTTGAAAAGTTCAAGGTCACTCAAGCCCTATTGGCAAACAAACACGAAGATGGAAAGTGTGTATGTGCTCATGTCTTGGATATGAAGTTGCATAATGATAGATTGGGAATGTTAGGTGTTGAAGTCTCTAGGAAGCTGGATGTTGACTTGGTTCTTCAATCATTTCCTGACTCATATGGTGAGTTCATTAGAGAGTACTATATGATGGACCACGACGTGACCCTCATTGATTTGACTTATTTGCTTATTGTTGCTGAATCAGAAATGATTTGGCAGACTGGTCAAGCAAATTTGTCTGGTAAATCAATGTCCCAGCCTTCTATGGACAATGGCAACATTGGAAGTCCATAAAAGTTTTCTCTACACTAGAGAAAGGCTAAGTCTGAGATAGTCCCTTGTGCTATTCCCAAAGAGTCTATGTGTTTCTACTGCCAAGAGAAGGGGCATTGGTTGTGAAGCTACCCTAACTACCTGAGAGATCTAAGAGATGGGAGAGCCAAGATGTATGACTCTGCGTCAGGTAAAATCCACTATCTAACTCTATTGAGTTCCTATTTGTAGATTCTTAATACATGATGTGATATGATTACATTTTGATGTTTTGTAGGATCGAAGAAAAGAAAGGAAGCGTAAAAGAAGAGTGATCTGAGTCTGATCACGAAGAAATGGATTTCGATCGCATAATTCGAAGATCGGATTTTTGAGCAGCTGTTTAAGAGTTAGGATAGGTTGCTTAGGAATATGTAATAAGCATAGTTTTCATTTGAATTGCGTTGTAAGGACATTTTTTTCTGCGTTTTATAAATAAATGAAATTTTGAGTTTTATCTTATTTATTTATCCTTGCAATTTTATTGTTGAAAATTGATGTTTGTTTGTTTCTATTCTTAGTAACATTGAAATGGATATGATTCTTAGTTATGTTATTTGTGGTAATGTCATAAATTTACCAAATAAGGAAAGATTCTCATCGCCCATGTCACACCCCAAAATCAGAACGACGAAAACGTTCAGGGGCGGAGGACGTCATGTGCAGTATCACAACAATGCATAATAGTAAACAAGCAACAACTGATGGATTTTCAGAGCATTCTAACACTCCTATGGTGTACATGCAACCCTAGAAACCTTGGATCTATGTTTGACTATGATACATGCAAATAATTATTTTTCCAAGGTTCTTATCCTATCTAGCATGGCATGGGGAACTTGAATCAAATAAAGCTAGTAGAATTACTTACCTTGTAGTTGTAGTTGATTGCTTGGAGTTTTAGAGCCTAGCACCAATAGTGTGGATGCCTCAAATGGAAATCACAAATCACCACAAACTTGGAACTTTGAGAGAATAGTAATCACCTTCTTGAAATCGGCCCTCTTACTTTACTCACCACAACTCATGTGATTTCAAGAACCAAAGCCTCCTTTATATAGTGTGGTGGATTAGGGTTACATTCATGTAAACCCTAATACCCATGTCTTTTCATTTCCATGAGATCCATGGGTTAAAGCTCCATGGAGTATCCATGGACTTTCCATGCAAGCCTAGCCCATTCCAAATAAGCATTAGCCCACACTATATAAATTCAAGAGCCCATATTTAATCAGTCATACTTTTGATCTCTAAATTAATTGTAGATTAATTATAGATCAATACTAATTAAATAATATGATTTTATATTAATATATTAGGACTAATAATATATTAATAAATCATAACTTATACTATTCTCAAACGATTATCCATAAATTGTTCGGGTGAAGTGCAACCCAAATGGACCATTCCGGGTCGGGTCAAGTACATACCAAATATAGTTATGGACTTAGACACTATCTCCAACGGTCTCCCACTTGGATAAGTATAATAACTATAGTTGCAAGTATGACTTCAGGAACCGATCACCAATCGTAGCTCTTAAAACTCTGTTGAACTATGAAGCGCCATTTTAGATAAGTGATCATATAATCCTCTGTTCTAGATATCAGCCGGACGAATACATGGAACATGGTCTTGCTTATTGTCCAGCATTTGTTTCCCGATTTCCGATTTGTTTGACACAGAACTTAACTGAACATATCAATTTAGTTCTGACCGGGCCCGATACATAGGTCAAAACAAAATCATCGAGGGGCCCAGATATCGCTTCTAATCCTAGAAGGAACAGATAAACTTCGACTCATATGTTTGCTCTACTACTTGTTGAATTACACACAAAAGCACGGTTTATAACATCGAGTTACCAATGCGTTTTCGTGCAATCAATGCATAACCAACTCATAGGCAACAAATCATATCTCTAGGTTTGAAGACTTATATGATATTACCGTCTCACGATCACTCGAGATAAATTCCATGAAGTGATACAAGTGAGCGTGGGTTGAATCCAATACTCAGAACTTATGAGCACTCATGAGTGATGTAGCCCCGCTTTGTCTAACATCTTAGACCTCTACAAGCCAACCCATGACAGTCTTGATTCATATCTACTTCCAACATATGACCGACTGTGGAGAGTTTGAATAATATGATATAAACCATAACATAATTATTCTGGAAGTCAAAACATGCAAAAAGAAATAATAGTAAACGATTGACAAGAGATAGCAACACTTTACTCATAAATAACAGCTTTTATTTATCATCAAATGTCAATTACATTTTACAAATTTCAAGATTATCTAACTACTAAAACAAATATCATCCTTCAGCCCTATGCTCCGAGCATGCTGGAGATGCTTAGCCCGAGTCAGTCCCTTCGTGAGGGGATCTGCTGGGTTCTCATCCGATGATACCCTCTTTGCCACGAGGATTCCTTCTTCTATTCGATGTCTGATGAAGTGATATTTTCTGTCAATGTGTCTGGATCTCCCATGATCTCTTGGTTCCTTGGCTAAGGCAACCGCACTATTGCTGTCACAGAAAATCTCCATTGGCTCCTTTATGGCTGGTACAACTCCAAGGTCTCCGATGAAGTTCTTTATCCATATAGCCTCCTTTGCTGCCTCGCTTACTGCTATATACTCTAATTCACAAGTGGAATTAGCCACTGTCTCCTGCTTGGAACTTTTCCAAGTAATTGCCCCTCCGTTTAGAGTAAAGACCCAGCCCGACTGAGAGCGGAAATTATCTCTGTCAGTATGAAAGCTAGCATCACTGTACGCTACAACTCTCAAGTCCTCACTGCCACCGAGGGTATGGACCCAGTCCTTAGTCCTCTGTAGGTACTTGAGGATATTCTTTACCGCAGTCCAGTGTGCCTTGCCAGGGTTCCCCTGATACCTGCTAACCATGCTCAAAGCAAAGGCTACATCAGGTCGAGTACACGTCATAGCATACATGATCGATCCTACAGCTGAAGCATAAGGTATTCGACTCATTTCTGCTATCTCAGCCTCAGTACTAGGGCTTTGTGTCTTACTTAATCTGGCGTTACTCTGGATGGGTAACTCTCCTTTCTTGGAGTTATGCAAGTTGAACCTTTTCAACACTTTGTCCACATAGGTGCTTTGACTAAGTCCAATTAGTCTTTTACTCATGTTTCTCAAAATCCTTATCCCTAGGATATAGGCAGCTTCTCCAAGGTCCTTCATAGCGAAACACTTCCCAAGCCAGGACTTTACTTCCTTCAGGGTTGGGATGTCATTTCCTATGAGTAGTATGTCATCCACATACAGTACCAAAAAGCTGACTATACTCCCACTAGCCTTGATATAGACACAAGATTCATCTTCACTCCTTGAAAAGCCAAATTCTTTGATTTTCTCATCAAAGCAAAGATTCCATCTGCGAGGTGCCTGTTTTAATCGATAAATGTATTTCTCAAGCTTACACACTCTACTGGGGTACTCTGTACTGACAAAACCCTCTGGCTGAACCATGTAAACATCTTCAGCCAACTTTCCATTAAGGAAAGCGGTTTTGACATCTATTTGCCATATTTCATAATCATGAAATGCAGCAATGGCTAACAGAACCCTAATAGACTTAATCTTGGCCACTGGTGAAAAGGTCTCATCATAATCAACTCCCGGAGTTTGAGAATAACCCTTTGCAACCAGTCGTGCCTTATAAGTGTGTACATTACCATCCATGTCGGTCTTCTTCTTGAAGATCCATTTGCACCCAACTATCTTACGATCAGGTACATTGTCAACCAAGTTCCAAACTTGATTGTCATACATGGACTGTATCTCGCTATCCATAGCCTCTTTCCATTTAGCAGCCTCAGGGCCTGCCATGGCTTCCGTGTAGCTGTTAGGCTCATCCAGATTTACCAGTGTGTTATCACTGATAAGTGTCTCACCTTCTGCAGTAATATGAAAACCATAATAATGCTCAGGTGCATTCCTAACTCTGGTGGAACGCCTCAGAGGTATAGATTCTTCAGTCGGCTCAACAGGAGTTTTCTCCTCAGGTTGAGGGCTAGGGTTTGAGGTTCCTTCACCACTTGACTCTTGAATTTCCTCAAGGTCAATTTGCCTCCCACTGTCTCCTTGGCTCATGAATTCTCTCTCTCGAAAGAATCCTCTTCTTGCTACAAAGACCACATTATCACTGGGTCTGTAGAAGATGTAACCAAAGGATTTATGTGGGTAACCGATGAAAATACACCTTTCGCTTCGGGGTGCGAGCTTATCGTGAGTCTCGCGTCTCACGAAAGTCTCGCAATCCCAAATCTTGATGTGGTCTAGATTGGGAACTTTTCCAGTCCACACCTCGTGAGGTGTTTTGGCAACCTTCTTTGTAGGGACTAGATTAAGGATATGGGCGGCAGTCTCTAAGGCATACCCCCAAAATGAGATTGGTAGCGAAGCTTGACTCATCATGGAACGAACCATGTCCAACAAGGTCCGATTGCGCCTCTCAGCTACACCATTCAACTGTGGTGTCCTAGGAGGTTTCAATTGTGAGACAATCCCACATTCCTTAAGATAGTCAAGGAACTCAGTACTAAGATACTCACCACCACGATCGGATCGAAGCATGTTAATGTTCCTGCCCAACTGATTCTCCACTTCTTGCTTAAACTCTTTGAATTTATCAAAGGTTTCTGACTTATGCTTGATTAGGTAGACATATCCATATCTACTAAAATCATCAGTAAAAGTCACATAGAACCGATTAGCATCTCTTGTGGCGGTTCTGAAGGGTCCACACACATCCGTGTGTATGAGGTCCAACAAACCTTCACCCCTAGCACAAGTGCCAGTAAAAGGTGACTTTGTCATTTTACCAAGCAAACAAGATTCACAACTATCATCTGACTTTAGGTCAAATGACTCCAAGACTCCATCCTTTTGGAGTTGGCCTATGCGTTTCTTGCTTACATGTCTAAGACGACAATGCCATAAGGATGCTTTATCTAAGCTAGTGGAAGGGTTAATACACAATACATTATTTCCTAGATTATCTACAACAGATACAGTTTCATACACGCCATCACAAGGTAATGCTTTAAAATAAAGAACATTATTAAAGAAAGCATCAATACTACCCTTATTATTATCAAATAAAAGGTAAAACCTTGTTTATACAATGCATGAAAGGAAATAACATTTCTTGCCATTTCTAGCGAATAATAACATTTATTCAAATCTAATGTAAACCCACTATTTAGCACTAAGGAATAAACTCCTATCTTGGTGACAGGTGAAGCTTTCCTGTTTCCCATGATCAAGTTTGTCTTTCCCTGCTCCATATTCTCACTTCTTTTTTGTCCCTGCAAATCACAACATATGTGAATACCACAACCTGTATCAAGGACCCAAGACTTAGAATGAGGTGAGTTATTAGACAATATAGTGTATATACCTGCATGGTTGGGTTTTACTTTCCCATCTTTCAAATCTTGCTGGTACTTTGGGCAGTTTCGCTTCCAGTGCGACTTTTCATGGCAATAGAAGCATTCAGCCTCATTAGGGTTAGCAGAAGGAGTGACAAAACCTTTCTTGGTTTTGCTTGAAGAGGAGCCTTCAAGGGTCTTACCTTGGTACCCTTAGAAGGGTTCTTTCTCTTCTTCCCTTTGCCATGCCCGATTGCCAAGACATTGGCCGCAGTTGGAGTAGGAGTAGGAGTAGTAACAACCGACTTACCCTTTAGACCACTTTCGGCGGTCTTCAAGAGTCCTTGAAGTTTGCTGAGGGTGACTTCTTCCTTGTTCATGTGATATGTCATGCGGAATTGATCATAACACGATGGCAAGGAGTGCAAAATGATGTCTATTGCTAACTCCTCAGGGAAGTTCACATTCAGCTTCAGTAAACGGTCCACATACCTTTGCATTTTTTGTATGTGGCCCGTGATGGGTTCACCATCCTTCATTTGGGTTGTTATCATGGAGGAGATTATTTCATATCGCTCTTGACGAGCACTTTGATGGTAGCGGTCCATCAAGTCCTGGTGCATCTCAAAAGGATAATAGTCCTCATAGGACTTTTGGAGCTCGACTGTCATGGTGGCCATCATGATGCATGCCACTTTTCTAGCATCTCTTTCATGTACCTCATATTCAGCAAGCTCTTCAGGAGTAGCAGTTGGCTCGGGTACCTTCAGCTCCTTGTCGAGAACATATTCTTTGTTCTCATACCGAGTGACCATCCTAATGTTTCTGATCCAATCTGTAAAGTTGGACCCATCAAAGATGACTCTCCCACAAAGATTCATGAGAGAGAAGGAGCTAGTAGGGTTTGAGCCATAAGCATTGTTAATGGAAGACATCTGAAAAGAAGAGGGAATAGATTAGATTAGATATAGAGATATTCCTTAACAAAACACCCAAATGTAATATTAAGGCTAGGACCCAACACAATATTTTATAACTTAGAAGAGGGATGCCGTAATCTAAGCTATAAGATATTTGAAGGTAGGTGAATGAGGATTCACCAATTTCCACCATGAAAAACGAAATATTTAATTAGGTTTTAATTGGTTTAGAAACTCCTAGATTCTTTGAGATTCATTGAACTTTCTTCAATGGCATGTTTCAATCTTGAGTGTGCCCTTCATGTTTTGTGACTGGGATGCCGAGGATCACAAAACAAGGTGTGAATTAACCATGCAAATTACTTGGTACCCTTAATGTATTACCCGTCAATCGATGTGTCGGTTAACCACACACGCTCCATCGATACTATGATAAACATTAAGTCACCCTTTACCTACCTTGTTAAGTTCAAGTTAGTGTGCCGGTTAACCACACACGCTCCACTAACGACTTAAACAAAGTGTAAAGTGTAATTTCATGGATTAGCACCTTATTCACATTTTCCTAAAATAACTAAGATTGGGAATTCAATAAAGTTTAGTTACTTTAGTATTATCATTATACTTTTAATGAGAATTTATAAGTCCTTGTCCTACCCGTTCGGCTAACGACCCTCCACCGATCAAGGAAGCGGTGGGTGAGAGTGGACACCCATTAAGTTGCCATTTTATACGCAACAACCTTATACCCCCCTTATAGACCGGCTTCGTGAATGAGGCGTACTAGCGGTAAGACGACTTGATCTTATACATATATAAATATTATTAAACTTATAATATTATAAAGTATAAGGGTTGAATTTTAACTTTTAAAATTCTAGGGGTTGGAACTAAAGTTTTTAATATGACTTTACATGTTCCAAAACTTGAGGGCAAGTTTTGTAAACTTTCAAAACTTTTCATTTCTCATAACTTATGAGTTAATGGTTATTAAAAATGAAGACTCTTCATTTTTTGTAACCTATGTGTTCTTTTAATGGTTAATTATAAATGTGACTTTTGGTTATCCATAACTTAAGAACTAGTTATGGACTCCATTAAAACACATAAAGATCAAGAATTAATCTAATCAATTATTAGCACATAATTTCTATGATCTTCTAAACTCATATGTTTATGAATGTTCATATCAAAAATTTCAAGAATCGTAAGTACATATACAAAACTTGAAATTTTGATACGAGCTTTTGACCAAAACTTCGATTTCCAAGTTTCTTTTTTTTTTTTTTTTGCATCAAGTATCAAATAAACAAACCAGGCTCTGATACCACTGATGGATTTTCAGAGCATTCTAACACTCCTATGGTGTACATGCAACCCTAGAAACCTTGGATCTATGTTTGACTATGATACATGCAAATAATTATTTTTCCAAGGTTCTTATCCTATCTAGCATGGCATGGGGAACTTGAATCAAATAAAGCTAGTAGAATTACTTACCTTGTAGTTGTAGTTGATTGCTTTGAGTTTTAGAGCCTAGCACCAATAGTGTGGATGCCTCAAATGGAAATCACAATTCACCACAAACTTTAAACTTTGAGAGAATAGTAATCACCTTCTTGAAATCGGCCCTCTTACTTTACTCACCACAACTCATGTGATTTCAAGAACCAAAGCCTCCTTTATATAGTGTGGTGGATTAGGGTTACATTCATGTAAACCCTAATACCCATGTCTTTTCATTTCCATGAGATCCATGGGTTAAAGCTCCATGGAGTATCCATGGACTTTCCATGCAAGCCTAGCTCATTCCAAATAAGCATTAGCCCACAGTATATAAATACAAGAGCCCATATTTAATTAGTCATACTTTTGATCTCTAAATTAATTCTAGATTAATTATAGATCAATACTAATTAAATAATATGATTTTATATTAATATATTAGGACTTATAATATATTAATAAATCATAACTTATACTATTCTCAAACGATTATCCATAAATTGTTCGGGTGAAGTGCAACCCAAATGGATCATGCCGGGTCGGGTCAAGTACATACCAAATATAGTTATGGACTTAGACACTATATCCAACAACAACATCATCCATTGCATTAATAGTAATAATTTTAATACAAGTGTGTTCTGAAGTTTATAAGACACCAAAATGAATAATCAAAATAAAAGATGAGTCTTGAATGTGCTCCATCTTCTCAAAACCTGGCCATCGGTACCTGTCTATTGGCGACCTGAGAATACAAGTTATTTTGAAAGCGTAGATTAGCATTAAAGCTGGTGAGTTCATAAGTATTTTAGTGTCATTGTTTGTATAAGTTTGAAGAATGTATTTGTAAATGTTTGATGTAAAAGTTTGTAAGTATTTGATGTAAATGTTTGAAACCTTCCTAGAAAATCCTATATTTTCTACTAAAGCAGTCTTCTACCAAGACCCAACTGTTCTCTATGTTTGTTCTTTTGTAAAAGTATGAGTTTTCCCAAAGCATGACTATCATTATCAAAATATAGTTTCTCATTACCGTTTATGTGAGAAGATCACAATGTGAATGAAATGGGAAAAATTAAAGATGTACTGTAGTTTTATCTAGTTAACTACTAATGTACTAACTACTTCTAAACTTGTTAGTTAATCAAGGTAAAATGTGATATGATTGTAACCATACTCGATTGACCAGCAAAACACGATGTTCGAGACGTCGAAATGATATGACATTCGTCACCCGCAGACCTACAAGTCCTACTGTAGCAAGCAGCAAGGTGTAGGAGGGTCAGTCCCATATAGATCTATACACAAATTCACGCTCTCCCTCCAGGAGACTCTGGGTACAAAACGTAACACATCAGTATATGCCGAGCCATGAAGTAGTATCTCATATTACTATTATAGTATTCTTATATTTGTATAGTATGTACTAGTGTAGTATTCTCTCTGTCTAGTATGTAGTATGTTCTCTAGTGTATAGTGTGTAGTATGTATTGATTCTCGTTATAGTATGCTCTATATGTTTCTCTTTATAGTGAGTATTGTTTCTCATTATAGTATTCTCTATCTGTTTCTCTTTATAGTGAGTATTGTTTCTCGTTATAGTATGTATTGACTCATATATGAACTGACTCTTTGTATGTTTCGTTGTTCTAGTAATAGTATTAGTAACTTCCTAAACTATACCTATTATAGTTTACTTGCAATGTTGTTTGTATGAATGAATATATTTGTATACCTTTGCTACCCAAAGGCATTGAACTGAATGAAGGACTTTTATATCTATACACATATACATAATATATAATTAAGATTCAAATGACCTTCGGACGAACAACCGATGCCCTCAGTCCACAACCAAACAAGGAACAGGAAGTAAGGCGAGCTATTAGTCCTAAGTCCTTTCAATCCTACTTATATAACTACATCTGTATAGATATGCTTTTGACAAAATATAAGTTTAAAAGAGTTTAATAGAAAGTATTTAACATGTAAAAGAGTTTATAAAATGATTTGAAGCAGTTTGTTTGATAACACAGTTTGAAATGTAACAAAATCCATATGTTTGATAGTTATTAATCACATGTGATTGATATAATAACTATAATAGTTCAACTTGTCTTCCCCCCCCCCCATAAAAGCATTTAAAATCATTTAAAAGATAAGTTAAGGGGTATGAACTCACCTGCAATGAGTGATACGAATGAAAGATCGGTTTGTAGGATGCTAAGTGCTAAATGAAGACTTGAGCACAACGGATCCTAATAAGCATATAAAGACACATATGTGTATATAATTAGTGTTTATACTACTAATCATGTAAGGAACACACCTTAGGAACTAGAAAACACTTATGTGGAAGTGTTATAATCACAAAGGATTGCATTTAAGAAGTTTACGGCCACACTATGGTGTTTACGGCCGTGTGTTCACGTCCACTAGAGTTTACGACCATGTGTTCACGGCCTCATGAGTTTACGACCGTAAACTCATGATGATTTGTGTCCAAAAGGTGTTTTAAGGTCTTACAACCATAAGGAAGTGTGCTAGTCTCTTAACCAAGCCTTAGGAAGAAGCAATGGTCCATATGCACCACTAATTAGGGTTTACGGCCAAGGGAGATGCTCTTGGCCGTAAACACCTCATTTTCTTGGGAAATGCTTGATTTCAAGGAGTAATTCAAGGGTCTTTACAAGGTAGCAAGTATATAAGAGGATACTTACAATGTAGAAGCTGGAAAGAATATTTTTCGGCCCAAAGAAGAAAAGTGTTCTTGAAGAAATGAAGAACACTTGAAGATGTAACCCAAAAGATGATGTTAATGGATGGAATCAAAGGGGTTATGCTAGATAAGAAGATGTAGTAACTAATCAAGGGATAAATCACTTACATTTTTGGAAGAAAAATGAAGATCCTTGATGATAGTTGAGAGCAAAACTCGATTTCTTGGCTTGGAAATGGTAAAAGTGTTGAAAAATGGCCAAGTATCATATATATAGCCAAGAGTTTATGGTCACCATGAGTTTACGGCCCTAAACTGATGTGTCTTGGCCATAAACTCCTCATGAAAGGGGTTTATGGCTTTCTTGATAGGTTACAACTTCAATTGACACTTCCTTTCACTCATTCCTTTGGTGTACTAGGCTCAGAATGCTCAAACAGACTCTAAACAGTGCTAGAAGATAGCAGAACAAGCCTGACTTTGATTGAGTTGAAGTGTTGTACAAGATAGAAATTTCGGGTTGTCAAATCATCCCCCCGTTAGAGAGAATTTCTTCTTGAAATTAGAGTTTAAGCAAATAAGTAATTACAAATAACTAAGCGAACAGATGAGGATATTTCAGTTTCATTTGATCCTCGTGCTCCCAAGTGAATTCAGGTCCTCGCTTGGCGTTCCAACGAACCTTCACTATCGGGATACGGCTTTGCTTCGTTTGCTTGACCTCCCGGTCCATGATCTCTACAGGTTCTTCCATGAAGTTGAGGCTCTCGTTGATATCGATCTCGTCGAGTGGGATTACAAGAGTCTCGTCGGACAGACACTTTTTCAAGTTCGAGACGTGGAAAGTAGAATGTACGTTACTAAGTTCGCGAGGTAGTTTGAGTTTGTAAGCTACAGGGCCGATTCTGGAGAGAATCTCGAAAGGCCCTACGTATCTTGGATTTAGCTTTCCACGCTTTCCGAAGCGTATCAAGCCCTTCCAGGGTGAGACCTTCAATAGAACACGGTCGCCCACCTGGAATTCTAACGGTTTCCTTCGTTTGTCTACGTAGCTTTTCTGTCAGTCTCTAGAGGCTTTCAATCGTTCATGAATCTGAACGATCTTCTCTGTCGTTTCCCGAATGATCTCCGGACCTGTGAGGGTGCTGTCAGGAACTAGTCCTTTAGCTAACTGAGTGTCACCACCTCAGCCCAGCACAAAGGGGATCTGCACTTACGACCATAGAGGGCTTCAAATGGAGCAGCCTTTATGCTCGTGTGATTACTATTGTTGTAGGAGAATTCGACTAGGGGTAAATGAGTATCCTATGCCTTCCCAAAGTCAATCACGCAGGCTCACAACATATCTTCCAAAGTCTGAATAGTCCTCTCACTTTGTCCGTCGGTTTGTGGATGGTAGGCTGTACTCATGTCCAGCCTAGTTCCTAGTGAACTTTGTAGCGACTGCCAGAACCTCGAAGCGAATCTACTATCCCTATCAGAGATAATGGATAGGGGAACACCATGCAGTCGTACAATCTCTCTAATGTATGTTCTTGTTAGTTTCTCCATCTTGTCAGTCTTTTTGATAGGTAGGAAGTGTGCGGACTTGGTTAACCTGTCTACGATCACCCAAATGGTATCGAGACCACCCCTCGTCTTGGGCAACTTGGTTATGAAGTCCATCGTGATCCGCTCCCACTTCCATTCAGGTATCTCTGGTTGCTGAAGTAACCCTGATGGCTTCTAGTATTCGACCTTAACATTGGCGCAAGTAAGGCATTTACTCACGAAGGTAGCAATCTCTGCTTTCATGTTAGGCCACCAGTATAACTTTTTAAGATCCAGATACATCTTATCTGAACCTGGTTGGATGGAATATCGAGTGTTGTGAGCTTCGGTCATGATCAAGTCTCTGAAACCACCGTGTTTCGGTGTCCAGATCCGATCCACGAGATATAAGGCTCCTCCACCCTTGACCACTAAGTTCTTATCCATCCCTCTCAGGGATTCACTCGCCACATTTTCAGGTTTCAAAGCTTCGAGCTAAGCTTCTTTAATTTGTGTGGACAAGTGTGAATGGATAGTCATAGTCAATGATTTGACTCTACGACCAGAGTATTCTTTCCGACTTAGGGTGTCAGCTACTACGTTGGCCTTGCCGGGATGATAAAGAATTTCGCATTCGTAATCACTGAGTAGCTCGACCCACCGTCGTTGTGTCATGTTGAGCTCCTTCTGGTCGAATATATGCTGTAGGCTTTTGTGGTTTGTAAAGATAGTGTTTTTTGTACCATACAGGTAGTGTCTCCAGATTTTCAGAGCAAACACTACTGCTCCTAACTCAAGATCGTGTGTGGTGTAGTTGACCTCGTGTGTCTTCAGATGTCTTGAGGCATAGGCGATGACCTTTCCTCGTTGCATCAGAACACAGCCGAGCCCTTGATTGGACGCATCGCAGTAAACCACGAAGTCTTCTGTCTCTTCGCGGAGGGACAGTATCGGTACGGTACATAAGGCTCGCTTTAGCATTTGGAACGCTTTCTCTTGCTTCTCTTCCCAGTCAAAGGCCACACCCTTCTGGTTCAATGTTGTAAGAGGTTTCACAATCCGTGAGAAATTCTGAATGAACCTGCGATAGTAGCTAGTGAGGCCTAGAAATTGACGAATTTCTGTAGGCGTCTTCGGTGCTGACCAGTTCTCAATGGCTTTGATTTTGGAAGGGTCCACGTGTATTCCCTATTTGCTAACCATGTGCCCTAAGAATTCGACTCTTCGGATCCAAAATTCGCATTTCGAGAACTTCACATAGAGTTTCTCTGATCGCAGTGTTTCCAAGACCTGTCGCAGATGTTGAATATGCTCCTCCTTACTACGAGAGTAGATAAGTATGTCATCGATGAAGACAATGACGAACTGATCCAAGTAAGGACGACACACCCGATTCATTAAATCCATGAATACTACGGGCGCATTGGTCTACCCGAACGGCATCACTACAAATTCGTAGTGTCCATAACGAGTTCGGAAGGCTGTTTTCGGAACATCCTCTCCTAACACTCGTAATTGGTGATACCCAGATCTCAGGTTAATCTTTGAGAAGAAATTCGCCCCTTGCAGTTGGTCGAACAAATCGTCTATGCGAGGCAGAGGGTAACGATTTTTGACGGTTAGTTTGTTAAGTTCTCTGTAGTCGATGCACATACGAAACGATCCGTCTTTCTTCTTGACGAACAAGACCGGTGCTCCCCAGGGTTAGAAGCTTGGCCTAATGAAGCCCTTGCTGAGCAATTCGTTAAGTTGACTGGATAGCTCCTGCATCTCAGCTGGTGCTAGACGATAGGGCGATTTGGCTACGGGGGTAGCCCCTGGAACTAAGTCGATTCTGAACTCAATTTCACGTTGCGGAGGTAATCCGGGGAGTTCTTCTGGAAAGATGTCGGGAAAATCGTGTACTACTGGAATGTTCTTTATGTCTTTCGTTTCTTGGATCACATCGACAACATGAGCAAGGAATGCGCGACATTCCTTTCGCAATAATTTGTGGGCTTGAATGCTCGAGATGAGGCGAAGGTTGGTGCCGGGTTTGTCGTCGTAGATTACTAGGGTTTCGCTAGACGGCAGATTAAGGCGAACAACCTTTTCGTAACACATGATGTCGGCACGATGAGAACTCAACCAATCCATGCTGATTATGACGTCGAAACTTTTAGTTGATACCGGCATGAGGCCGATTGGGAATGAATGGATATCTAGTGTTAGTGAACAACCGATGTATATGTAGCTAGTACTCTCTGTCTTTCCGTTACCCATTTCTACTGTAAATGGTTCTTTAAATGCATGCGATTTATTCTTAAGTAAGTCAGCAAATTTCTGGTTCACGAAACTCCTCTCCGCTCCACTATCAAACAGAATTCATGCATAAGAGTTATCGAGTAGAAACGTACCAGTGACCACAGTGGGGTCGGCAACTGCTTCCTCGTGGCCTATAGCCAAAACTCTTCCCACTCCGCCGGCATTCCCTGCCTTAGGGCAGTTCCTCTTGTAGTGGCCCACCTCGCCACAACCGTAGCAAGCTTGGCCCACACCAGCGCCGAGGACTTGGGTAATTGGCTTTGCCAGAGCCTTGCAGAAACGGGCAGTGTGCCCCTTCCTATTGCAGTTTGAGCACTGCATTTCATGGTAGGGTCCGTTGTGGTGGAAGCTGTATTTGTTTCACTTCGGCAAGTTTCCCGCGTACTGCTTTACCGGTGCAGCAGCGGCAGGTGCTATCGCAGCGTGGACAGCTACGACCTGCTGCTTTTTGGCAGCCTTCTTCTTCTTCTTGTCATCCCAGAATTTTCACTTGTTGTCGGAGGCTTTGGAGGGTTCTAAGATGGCTAGGGTTGTTTTTGCTGACGGGGTTCGGACCCCATGGTCGATGAGCCTTTGTGCCAATCGCTTGGCACTATCGAAGGTAGTGGGGTTGGAAGCTAGGACGTTCCCCTGAAATGGAGGCACCAGCCCCCAGATATACCTCTCCACCTTCTTGGCCTTAGAAGGGACCATTCCCGGACATAGCGCTACCAGATCGCGGAATCTGGCAGTGTAGGAGACTATGTCGGAGCCCTTCATGGTTAGGCTCCAGAGCTCCTGCTCTTACTTCTGTACTTCGCCCCTCGGGCAGTACTCCTCGATCATCAGCTCCTTAAGATCTTCCTAGCCGATGGCATTCGCCACTATAAGAGATAGTGACTTGACATGGCTGTTCCACCATGTCAGAGCTCGGTCCGCGAAGGTGTAAGCGGCAAATTTTACCTTGCTCCCTTCCGGACAGGAGCAGATCTCAAAGATCGACTCCCTCTTCTCGAACCATTGCGAGAGGGCAATGATTCTGCCAGTTCCATTTAAGGCCCTGGGTTTACAGCTGGTGAAATCCTTGTATGAGCACTCCCTAGAGCGCACATGAGTTTCAACTGGGGTGGGAGGTACATTAGTCCCACTCCCGCTAGTACTGGTTGAGTTGAATTGTGCTAGAGATGCCGTAACAGCCACATTCACAGCAGCTTGGATAGCTGTTGGGTTGTATTGAGGAGGAGGAGTTGGAGTTGGAGTGATTGGAGTAGTGCGTCTCGCTGATCGACGTGGAGGCATCTTGAAGCTATAAGTTCACAAAGATGAAGATATTGATAAGAATTTAATAGAGAGTATGATGAGAGTGACTCATGGACTAACTCTCCATAGCCAACAACACAGATGAAAGCATGTTTGAATACTTGATTTCTAATAGATTAGATATCTGTCAATAATACTGGTATTACGGATGTAACAAGTTTGGGAAAAATGACCTAGAAGTAGGTCTTACATCACACCAGGATGAGAAAAATTTGACAGAATAAAGACCTAACTATCGAAAGTTCAAGGTCTTAATATAGACAGGAAAACTAAAACTAGAGCTTTTACATAGTCCTAATTTATATCCAAAAGAGAAAGTTGAGTAGGCTCTATCTGCGATGAGAACCACTAGAGTGAGTTCTTGATTCTGACAGACGGCGCTCCATGTCCCTCATGCGCCTTTCAAACATAGCCTGCCGAGCTCTAAGTTCCCTGACTTCGGCTTGGGTTTCAGTAAGTTCTTTCTGTAGAGCCGCATTCTGACTCTGAGTTCTCGCCTGAGCAGACTCCAGATGACGAATGCGTACGGTATTGACTCCCACATTAGCATCAACCTCCATGATTTGGTTGATAGCCGCTCTACCCTGCTCATCAGTATGAGCAACCCTGCGGACTAGAATAGGCAAGATTCTGTCCGCTGAGCCTCCCTCGCTCGAGTCATAGAAGCTTCGATCTCCGTTGTAAGGTAAAGGCTGACCCTGCTCGTGGCTCCATCTGTTCAATTTTGCTGCCCACAGAGGTGTGGGACCTTGAGATGCTGGACGAGGGTTGAGATTTGGGATTTGAGCCACAGGGGGTTGGTTGTTGACTTCCGTCTCGGAGTCAAAATCCTCCGGGAAATTCTCAGCAAGGTCATCATCCAGTGGAATTGCAAGTTCCTCTTCAGGCTCAACATCGAGCCATCCTCCGTTGCCTTGGTTGGGAAAGTACGGGTCTCCGGGGAGATGGAATCTAGCCATGTTATCTAAGCGAGAAAAGGGGTAAGAGAAATAATTAATAGACGAACTAATTAAGATAATTATAAGATGACCCTTACTAGTTACTCCAATATTTGCGTAGTACATACCAGTCATATGTAACCAAAACATGATAGACCTTCGAATAAGTGACCCTAACTCTAAGTCCACAACCAAACAAGGAACAGGAAGTAAAGCAAAGATCACAAATTCTAAGTCTATAACACCCTAGTCACATATAACCTTAGCGTATCCACTCAACAACTATTGACATACTAATAAAGACCTTTTTAGTTTGCACATAAGTAATTATAGTAACACAAAATACTCCTGTAGTATTTTAAGTTTATGTTTTGTTCTAATGTTTTCATTGTAGTAGTGTTGGTAAGATTTTAGACTTGCTGCAACATCACAAACAATCCTGGACACATGCTAATCACTTCTCGGAAATATATAGTTGATCAGGCTATATCACTCCCAGATCTGATTATATGTCCCCAAGACTACTGGCTTTGTCCAACAATCGTAATACTTTTGTTCTGTCCTAGTGACACTGATTTTAGTATGAATGCAGGTATGTATACTTTGGTTAAATATTTTATTATTTAAAAGTATAAACTCTTGGTCATAGTATTTTAATCCCGTTGTGTTTATAGTTGTATATCTTTTATGGGTTGATATACTCAATTCACTATAAACAAAGCTCTGATACCAATCTGTCACACCCCAAAACCGAAACGGCGGAAACGTTCGGGGGCAGAGGACGTCATGTATAGTATCACAACAATGCATAATAGTAAACAAGCAACAACATCATCCATTGCATTAATAGTAATAATTTTAATACAAGTGTGTTCTGAAGTTTATAAGACACCAAAATGAATAATCAAAATAAAAGATGAGTCTTGAATGTGCTCCATCTTCTCAAAACCTGGCCATCGGTACCTGTCTATTGGCGACCTGAGAATACAAGTTATTTTGAAAGCGTAGATCAGCATTAAAGCTGGTGAGTTCATAAGTATTTTAGTGTCATTGTTTGTATATGTTTGAAGAATGTATTTGTAAATGTTTGATGTAAAAGTTTGTAAGTATTTGATGTAAATGTTTGAAACCTTCCTAGAAAATCCTATATTTTCTACTAAAGCAGTCTTCTACCAAGACCCAACTGTTCTCTATGTTTGTTCTTTTGTAAAAGTATGAGTTTTCCCAAAGCATGAATATCATTATCAAAATATAATTTATCATTACCGTTTATGTGAGAAGATCACAATGTGAATGGAATGGGAAAAATTAAAGATGTACTGTAGTTTTATCTAGTTAACCACTAATGTACTAACTACCTCTAAACTTGTTAGTTAATCAAGGTAAAATGTGATATGATTGTAACCATACTCGATTGACCAGCAAAACACGATGTTCAAGACGTCGAAATGATATGACATTCATCACCCGCAGACCTGCAGGTCCCACTGTAGCTAGCATCAAGGTGTAGGAGGGTCAGTTCCGTATAGATCTATACACAAATTCACGCTCTCCCTCCAGGAGACTCTGGGTACAAAACGTGACACAGCAGTATATGCCGAGCCATGAAGTAGTATCTCATATTAATGTTATAGTATTCTTGTATTTGTATAGTATGTACTAGTGTAGTATTCTCTCTGTCTAGTATGTAGTATGTTCTCTAGTGTATAGTGTGTAGTATGTATTGATTCTCGTTATAGTATGCTCTATCTGTTTCTCTTTATAGTGAGTATTGTTTCTCGTTATAGTATTCTCTATCTGTTTCTATTTATAGTGAGTATTGTTTCTAGTTATAGTATGTATTGACTCATGTATGAACTGACTCTTTGTATGTTTCGTTGTTCTAGTAATAGTATTAGTAACTTCCTAAACTATACCTATTATACTTTACTAGCAATGTTGTTTGTATGAATGAATATGTTTGTATACCTTTGCTACCCAAAGGTATTGAACTGAATGAAGGACTTTTATATCTATACACATATACATAATATATAATTAAGATTCAAACGACCTTCGGATAAACAACCGATACCCTAAGTCCACAACCAAACAAGGAACAGGAAGTAAGGCGAGCTATCAGTCCTAAGTCCTTTCAATCCTACTTATATAACTATATTTGTATAGATATTCTTTTGACAAAATATAAGTTTAAAAGAGTTTAATAGAAAGTATTTAACATGTAAAAGAGTTTATAAAATGATTTGAAGCAGTTTGTTTGATAACACAGTTTGAAATGTAACAAAATCCATATGTTTGATAGTTATTAATCACATGTGATTGATATAATAACTATAATAGTTCAACTTGTCTTCCCCCCCAATAAAAGCATTTAAAATCATTTAAAAGATAAGTTAAGGGGTATGAACTCACCTGCAATGAGTGATACGAATGAAAGATCGGTTTGTAGGATGCTAAGTGCTAAGTGAAGACTTGAGCACAACGGATCCTAATGAGCATATAAAGACACATATGTGTATATAATTAGTGTTTATACTACTAATCATGTAAGGAACATACCTTAGGAACTAGGAAACACTGATGTGGAAGTGTTATAATCACAAAGGATTGCATCTAAGGAGTTTAAGGCCACACTATTTGTGTTTACGACCATGTGTTCACGACCACTAGAGTTTACGACCATGTGTTCACGGCCTCGTGAGTTTACGTCCGTAAACTCATGATGATTTGTGTCCAAAAGGTGTTTTAAGGTCTTACAACCATAAGGAAGTGTTGTAGTCTCTTAAGCAAGCCTTAGGAAGAAGTTATGGTCCATATGCACCACTAATTAGGGTTTACGGCCAAGGGAGATGCTCTTGGCCGTAAACACCTCATTTTCTTGGGAAATGCTTGATTTCAAGGAGTAATTCAAGGGTCTTTACAAGGTAGTAAGTATATAAGAGGATACTTACAATATAGAAGCTTGAAATAGTAGTTTTCGGCCCAAAGAACAAAAGTGTTCTTGAAGAAATGAAGAACACTTGAAGATCTAACCCAAAAGATGATGTTAATGGATGGAATCAAAGGGGTTATGCTAGATAAGAAGATGTAGTAACTAATCAAGGGATGAATCACTTACATTTTTGGAAGAAAAATGAAGATGCTTGATGATAGTTGAGAGCAAAACTCGATTTCTTGGCTTGGAAATGGTAAAAGTGTTGAAAAATGGCCAAGTATCATATAGATAGCCAAGAGTTTACGGCCACCATGAGTTTATGGCCTTAAACTCATGTGTATTGGCCGTAAACTCCTCATAAAAGGGGTTTATGGCTTGCTTGATAGGTTACAACTTCAATTGACACTTCCTTTCACTCATTCCTTTGGTGTACTAGGCTCAGAATGCTCAAACAGACTCTAAACAGTGCTAGAAGATAGCAGAACAAGCCTGACTTTGATTGAGTTGAAGTGTTGTACAAGATAGAAATTTCGGGTTGTCACAGCCCAAGTTTCAATTGGACAGAAACTTGGAATCATGCAACTAGTATTGTGGGATGAATGAGAACCTTCGTATTTGGGAAATTAAGACTAATTCCTTGTTCACATAAGTATGTGAGTCAAATGAAGGACTAGGAGATCTAGTACACATTGTCATGCACTAAACCAGGTCCACCACAAAGAACGATAAGAATATTCGTCATGATTTGCTAAAAGTTTAGTAAATTTGGTTATGCTTAAAAGATTAAGTATGATTCTGAATCATTGGAAAAGTTTCAATGAATAGCAGAACGAATAAGAAGAATCAATTAGGCAGAAAGATAAAAGTTTCTCCAATCTGATAAGATGGGAGAGTACTTAAGTATCGTGTTTTGTGATTGAGTTAGTGATTAGGAAACCATGTCACAATTGATCCTCTAAGGACATCTTAGTACACTAGTATGGCTAAGAAGAGGAATCGGTAATTTTTGAAATGGTTAAATCAAAAGGTGAATCATACTTCGTTCCAAAATCGAGTCTTAGAGTCATACTCTAAGATTGTGACTTGAGTGACACATCTTAAGAAGTTTTAACACAATATGGAGTAGGAAAATGTTTTTCTTACTCTTGCACGTTTGAAATCGGTAAGTTGTGATGTCTTGGATAAGACAAAGACCAACTAAGACCAATTGTGTGTAGTGTTTATCTTGATAAGAGACCGCACTGACTCTTGAATATTTGTTTGACAAGAAATGTTTCTTGATAGGAGAATCTTATATGTCAAGAGGTCAGTGGGAGTCTAAATGGTCTTGAAGAGTTTCAAGAACTAATCAAGAGTAGACCTATTTTTAATCACTAGCACACGACTTGAGGTTTGCAATCTATCGTGTTGACATAGTTTTGTTTCTATGCCATTAAAGTTTAAGTCAACTATGCATATGAGCTCTATAAGTTCTCAGGTGATTGCATAGAGGCAAGACACCCTGATCAATGGAAAATACATTGATAGGTAGGGGTGAGCTGCTCAAAGACTTGGAAGCAATGGTGGGACCCTTGATGGCAAGAAATTAAGAATGAACAAGTTCTGTCCATAAGAGTTTAGATTTGTCACAAACATTATCTTATGATTATGGTTATGAAAAATTCACATGGATAGGAAAACATACACCATAAAATCTATGTGTCATAAGGTTTCTCTCCTTCATGAAAATGATTGTGAGGAAAAGATTTCACTAGGAAGATTTTAAGGAGATAGCAATTGTAAGAATTGCATTCTCAAATCCGATCATGATTACGACATCCCTCTTCATGGTTCGAATTGTGAGATTTGGCAATTAGTCTAAACATTTAGGACTTATTGCTATAAGTTCTGAATTAGTTTAGACATACATATGAGCTATCTAAGGGAAGGTGTATGAGTTTGAGAAGCTTAGATAAAGGCTTATCGAAGCATATCGTATTAGAAATATGAACTTTGGAAGTCAATAAGTATTGATTTCTAGAAGTTCAGTTGTTTTCTAAGTACATATCAATGCTAGTGGGAGCATAAGTGTTATGCTAGTAAAGTAATAATTATCATGTTAGTGGGAGCATGATTATTATGTTGCAAGTTAGCAATATTAATTATAGAAAACAAAGGTTTCACTTTGCAAAGTTGCAGGGGTTGAAAGGTTATTTTGCTATAATTAAGGGAGAGAATAGTATACTTCATTTCAAATCTAAAAGCTTAGATCAAGAATTTTTAATCAAATTTAGTCAAAAGATATATATGGATGTTATGTTGAAAAGATTCAACATATGGGAATCCTATATATGGAAATATTATAGCAAGAAACTGGTAAGTATCATGTTTTTCATGAATCGTATCCCATACGCTTCTGGTATAGGATCGATTGCATATGCTGTAATATTCGATCGTTCTGATTTTCCAAATGCCTAGGGCATTAAGAGGGAAGAAGGACCAGAACCAAATATGACTGAAATTAATTAAACAACTGTCAAGAACAATCTAAGGTTCGCCGAGGATTGGTCACTTATGGGCAGTTAGAAGTAGAGTATTGGATGGAACATATCGACATTATTATGAATAGATATGATTCTATTTAGAATGAGTTGTCATATGGAAAATATGGAAATGTTTCCATAATTGGGAGTTGGATATCAAGAATCTATAACTAGATTAAAAACTTTTATGCAAGAAGGATGTTCAAAGGAATGTACTTTGAATGTGAGACTTCATATCCATGGAATTGCCTTGTAACAATCTCCAATAGAGTACTTTTTAATATCATTGGCAAAGTCTTGGTGGCTTTGGTGCTGTGACATTACGAAAGGATCGTTGCAGAAAATGTTAGAATCTAACATATTCTAATAGTGGCAAGAATTTGGTATTCTTACACTAGTGATAAGGATTAGGATTTTGAAATGAGCATCATTGGAAATGTTTTGAATATATCTATTTCACAAAGAAATGACCATAGGTAAACATAGTGTGCATGTTTGGTGCATGGGACGACTATTATTATAATTTAAGTAATAAGTTGATTATCCGAAACATTATACAATGAATAATGTGTAATGAATATGGTGACTAACTAAAAGGTGTTTTATTTATACTCACAAGTTTGAGACCATATTGGATTTGATTATTCTTGTGTTTCACTTTGCATGTTTTGACTTCCCGAATAATAAGATTATTCAAACAATCCACAATCGATAAATACTTTGGGAGTAAGTATTGAAGCTAGACTGTCGTGAATTGGTTTATAAACTGTCTAAAGTGTATTAGACATAGCAAAAGTTTGCTACAACGTTCATGAGTGCTTATGAATTAAGATTTGAGCATTGGATTAAACCCACGCTCACTTGGATCGCTTCATGGATTTTATCACGAGTGATTGGCGAGACGATAATATCTTATATTCTTGAAACGGAGACATGTGAGTTGTAATTTACAAGTCGGTTGAACATTGATAAAATGTAAATGCACCAGTAACTTGGTGTTATAAAACATATTGCTGTGTGTGATTTGATGAGTAGGTACAAGCGAGCATTTGAGTCGAAGTTTATCCGTTCCTTTTACCCAATGTGGGATAAAAGCGATATTTGTGGGCCCCTCGATGATTTAGTGATGACACCCTAAGTGCTTGGCTAAGCCTGGACTAAGTTGATGTGTTCAATTGTAGTCTGTTGTTAGTCGTCAAAAATCGGAAATCGGGAAACAACACATGAACAGAGAGTATGATTAAAATCCATTTCTCAGTTCATACGATATCTAGAATGGAGGAATATATGATCCCTTATCTAAAGGACGCGTTACGATTGCTGATTAGGTCGTACTTACAAAATAGTTATTAGACTTATCCAAGTGGGAGACTGTTGGATGAGGTGTCTAAGCCCATAACTATTTTGATATGTACTTGACCCGATTATGAGCATGGTCCTTTTGGGTTACCTTCACCATAGCAACTGACAGCATGAATTAAGGAGAAAGAGGATTAATTATGATTTATTAATATATTATGTGAATAATATATTAAAAGAGAAATCATATTGTTTAATTAATATTAGTCAAGAATTAATTAAGAATTAATTTTGTGGCTAAAAGAGATTAATTAAATAAATGGGACTGATATTGCAATTATATGATAGTTGCAAATTGGGCTATGGATTCCGAATGGAAAGGGCATTGGACGAAATATATGGGAAGCCCATATGATTTTCGTCGAAGGGATTTCTAGAGGGACTCCATTTGTTGCTTAAGGCCTAAGAAGAGAATTAGGGTTTCACCTAAAACCCTAGCAGCCCACACAAGTATATAAAGACTCCTAGGGCTCCTAAAAAAGTGGCTAAGCTTTCTCTAGAAGATTTTGGACGTTTTTGGTGCTCCTCCTTCCTCTACTAAGTCATCTTGTTACTAGTGGTGTTTGTGACTCCATTAGAGGTGCAAACTTGAGGCACTAAGATTTCAGAAGTCAAGATCAAGAAGGATTGTGATTGTTATTGCTACATAACAATCAAGGTAAAGTATCTAACCCTAATCTGATGTCAATTTCGATAATAGAATGTTAGATCTAGGGTTTACGCTTTGGTATTAAATGTTGTTGTGTTGATAGTAGAAAACCTAGATCAAAGAAATTAGGGTTGCATGTACACCATAGGAATGTTGTAATGCATATAACCCATCAGATGGATCGATTGGTAATCATGTTTATTGATGATATTATGGTCTACTCCAAGACCAAGGAGTAGCATGAGGATTATTTACGGGAGGTATTAGAGACCCTGAGGAGAGAGAGGATGTATGCCAAATCTCCAAATGCAAGTTTTGGTTGCGCGAGGTGCACTTCTTGGGGCACATCATTAACCAGAAGGGTATATTGATCGATCTGGACAAGATCAAGGTCGTGATGTGGTTGGAAGTTCTGAAAACCCCATCTGAGATTCAGAGCTTTCTAGTTCTCGCGGGATATTATCGGAGATTTATCTACGATTTCTCCAATTTTGTTGCGCCATTAACCCGCTTGACGAAGAAGAATGTTACTTTTCGCTGGGGTCCGATCAGCAGCCGACTTTTGAAAGGCGGAGACAGAGATTATGCAAGGCCAAGATTCTCACACTTCTCGACGCATGAAGGATTTTGTGGTTTATTATGATGCGTATATCTCGGGTTTGGGAGTTTCCCTCATGCAGAGGGGACATGTGATTGATTACACTTCGAGGCAGCTGAAGCCTCATGAGGCGAATTACCGTACGTATGATTTGGAGTAAGGGGCTGTAGTAAGATTTGGATGCACTATCTGTATGGGGTTAGGTGTATTATCTGCACTGACCACAAGAGCTTGAGGAACCTGATGGATTATCCGAATTTGAATATGAGGCAACATAGATGGTTGGATGTGGTAAAGGATTATGATTGAGAGATCATGTACCACCCTGGTAAGGTTAATGTTGTGACCGATGCCCTGAGCTGTAAGTCAGTGAGTGACCCTATCAGGGATATATGCCTGATGATGGTTATTATTGATGATATTCTGGTCTACTCCAAGACCAAGGAGCAACACGAATATCATTTACGGGAGGTATTGGAGACCCTGAGGAGAGAGAGGATGTATGCCAAATCTTCAAATGCGAGTTTTGGTTGCGCGAGGTGCAGTTCTTGCGGCACATAGTCAACCAGAAGGGAATATTGGTTGATCTGGCCTAGATTGAGGCCGTGATGTGGTTGGAGGTTCCAAGAACCCCATCTGAGATTCAGAGCTTTCTAAGTCTCATAGGATATTTTTAGAGATTTATCCAGGATTTCTCCACGATTGTTGTTCCATTCACCTGCTTGACGAAGAAGAATGTTACTTTTCGGTGGGGGCCCGATCAACAGTCAGCTTTTGAGACGCTGAGACAAAGATTATGTGAGGCCCCAATTCTCATGCTTCTCGAGGGCATGGATGATTTTGTGGTTAATTGTGATGTGTCTATCTCGGGTTTGGGAGTTGTCCTCATTCAAAGAGTACATGTGATTGGTTATGCTTCGAGGTAGCTTAAGCCTCATGAGGCAAATTACCCTACGCATGATCGCACCTATCTATATGAGGTTAGGCATACTATCTACACTGACCACAAGAGCTTGAGGAACCTGCTGGATCAACCAAATTTTAATATGAGGAAGCAGAGATGCTTGGATGTAGTAAAGGGTTATGATTATGAGACCGTGTACCACCCTAATAAGGTTAATGTTGTGGTCGATGCCCTGAGCTCTAAGGTAGTGATCGCACCTATTAGCGATATATGTCTGATGATGGTTATTATTTCTCACCTGTTGGATATGATCAAGAAGGCTCAGGTAGAAGGATTGAAAAATGAAAATTAGAAGGCAGAGTGGATCAGGGGGTAGATTCCTTTATTTTTCTGAGATGGTCGAGGCTTTTTGACTCAGTATGGTAGAGTTTAGGTTTTGAATACTGATGGGTTGTGGCAGACAATGCTAGCAAAGGCTCATAAGTTGAAGTATTCGATCCACCCAGAGGCCAAGAAGATGTATAAGGATTTGAAGTCGAGTTATTGGTGGCGCTGTATGAAAAGGGAGATAGAATGGTTTGTAGAGCAGCGCTTGACTTACCGGAAAGTCAAATCTGTTACCCATTCCCAAGTGGAAATATGAAGGGTTCAACATAGATTTTATTACAATGTTTCCAATGACGGCGCATGGAGTTGATTCTATCTGGCTCATTGTTGATAGATTGACCAATAGTGCTCACTTAATACTGATTGCCGAGAGTATATAAGTTGAGAAGTTGGCTAACATTTACATTTGGGAGGTGGTGGTTCGGCACGGGGTGCCGGTTTCGGTGGTGTCCGACAGAGATGTTTGTTTCACCTCCAGGTTTTGGGGGAAGTTTCATGAGGAGTTGGGAACTTAGGGTGAATTTCAGTACAACATACCACCCCCATACCGATGGACAGAGTGAGCAGACGATTCAAATGCTCGAATATCGGCTTTGGGCATGCGTGTCGGGTTTTGGCTGGAGTTGGGATACTTACCTTCCACTGGCGGAGTTCTCCTACAAAAATAGTTATCATGTCAGTACTGATCGACTACCTTTCGTGATTTTGAATGGAAGGAGGTGTAGGACCCCGGTTTATTAGGGCGAGTTCAGACATCGAGTCATGGGGAGTACTGAAGTAATGCTCAAGACCACCGAGTTGATACAACAAGTATGTGACAGGTTGTAAGTCATGCAAAGCTGCAAGAAGAGTTATGAAGATCGTCGTCGTTCGGACCTCGAGTTTCAGGTGGGGGACTTTGTGCTTATGTAGGTGTCACCTTGGAAAGGTGTCATCCGGTTTCGAAAGCAGGGCAAACAGGGCCTCGGTTTATTAGTCGTTCAGGATTACCGGCCAGGTGGGCAACGTTGCATATCGTCTTGATTTTCCTGATGGGCTTAGTCAAATCCACAACACTTTCCATGTCTCTCAGTTATGGAAGTGTTTAGCCGATGATTCTGCAGTGATTCCATTGTATGACATTCAGGTCAATGAGCGCCTTAATTACGTGGAGAGAACGATTGTGATTCTCGACGAGAAGACTAATACCTTACGCAACAAAGTGGTGAATCCGGTGAAGGTACAATGGCAACACTAGAGGGGTTCTGAGTGGACGTGGGAACCAGGGGTTGATATGAGAGAGCATTAACCCAAGTTATTCACGGAGGTGGACTTTAAAAATGAAGTATGGTTCAAGTGGGGGAGAGTAGTAACACCCGGATGCCGAGGTATTTTATATTTTTCGAATTTGGGAATTTTCAGTTTTTCCACGACATGGTGGGGAGGTGCCACAATGTAGCGAGTCCAGTTCAAGCCGCATATTTCTTTTAAGCCGCCATAACATGGCAGTATAGGCCACAATGTGGCAATTGGCAATTGAGAAACCATATTTTTCGGGTTTTTCTCCCTATTTAAAGGAATGAGGAGGCTAGGGGTTGCTTACCCTCAGCCTCCATCAGCCTCTTTGAGATTTGAGAAAGCCTAAATCCATCCCTCTCTTATTGTGAGGCTTTTGGTGCTCTTTGAAGCTTTAGAAGGCAGAAAGAATAAGAAATGAGCTAAGATTCAACAACCTGGTCCTCATCCTTTGTGTTGGCAATCTCATGTACCTTTGTAAGTGTCCAAGACTCAATTTTTATCATGCTAGGTTGATAGATCTTGTTTTGTCCCTAAATCTTCATGTTCATGTGAGTTAGAGTGTTAGGATCTCATAAAGTTTGCATCTTTATGAATCTCTGGAACTTTTGACATAATTATTGGGTTGGATCTAGATTATTATCGGGTTTTGATCCATGCATTACATTTCCATGAAAAAACACTCATTCTTGGATCATTATGGCTTCAAGACATGCATGCCTATAAAGCACCAACTTTTATGTTGAATTTGGTATTAGAATCTGTTATGGAGTAAATCAGGTATGGAATTTTTAGATTAGGTGCTTAATGGATAAAGCCATGTCTTATTTAGCTCATTAGAATCTAGGGTTTGAGATTTTGACCTTGTGGGTGGTCTTAACGAGTAAAGTTGGAAACTTTATCCTTCTAGACTTTTTTTCAGACCAGATCTGGAATTTGGAAGCCTTTGGATCGAAGAAAGCAGCTTAATCCACTAAGTTGTTGAAAAGCCAGTGCCCATAGCGTGGTGACTTGGGAAATCGCATCTGATTTGTCATTTGAGGGCCACAACGTGGCGAGTAAATTTTCACCGTTGACATTAACCATTACTTTTCACATGATTTGACTTTTGGTCAAACCCCTAGTTGAAAGAAGAGATAAGGATTTATTTGATATGATTATATAGGTGGTACGTAGAAGTACTACTATGTCAGTGAGAGTTGTAGCAGTTGAGAATTTTCTGAGAGGTGAGTCTTCTCACTGTACTTGTGGGTGGAAGGCACCAATGTCGGCCCATTAAGTTGTGTATGTAGGATGCTAGCTGTCTTTGTGACTCTTACATGTTTGTATGATTGGGTTGAAATAAACCCCTAGGTAGGGCCATTATTGTACGATTGGGTTGAAATAAACCCCAAGGCTAGGCCCATGAGTATATAGGGGCTGGGCCCCAGGGCTAGGCCTAGTTGTGTGTTTGGTATGTGGTGATGGGTTTTACATGCAATAATTCGGATAAATCCTTATACACTTAAGGGTTGTTGCAAACTATTAGATCTACTCATAACACTATTAAAGTAACATTTTATTTAACAGCAAGAAACCTATAATCCTAGCTAATTTCGAAATTCATAGAAGAAGATTACATACCTTTTGATTGTTCTAGTAAACAATCAAACAATCCTTTTTGAAAAACTCTTGGAAGCTAGCACCAGAAATCTCGTACCTTTGATGGTTCACACCCAAACCCTAGCGACTAGGAAACTTGAAGAAAGAAGAGGAGATGGGAAATTTCGACTAGCTCTTCGCAACAGGAGTGATGGCTGGATTTCACAGGCTAATAGTCCTTATTTATAGGTGAGAGGAAAACCCTAGATAACCCTTACTTGATTAAAATAAAAATATCTTAACTCACGTAATTATCTGGTTTCCTTACTATCTCTAATGGATATTCTAGAACCCTTAGGAAGCCTATAATTTTGGCCATCCTAGGATTATTCTAGAATCCTTTTCTTGTTCAACTATTGAAAAATTACAGCTTAGGACCTTGCACTATTAATTAATCTAGTTAATCCCAAAGTTAATTCCAATTAATTTTTGATTAATTCTTAATTAAATAATACTATTTCTAATTAATATACTATTCTCATAACATATTAATAAATTCATTTATTGCTATTTATTAATCATATAATAAATTACTAAGTCATTCTCTCTCCCTCTCTCTCTCTCTCTCTCTCTCTAAAAGTCATCCTATTTCATTACCAAGTTTGAGGGAAACCCAAAATGACTTTTTTAATAATTCAAGTATATACCAATTTAGTTATTGGCTTAGACTTCTAATCCAATAGTCTCCCACTTGGATAAGCTATAACTACAATTTCCAGTATAAGTATTAAATTATCATCAAAGGGTGCTTCCAAAAGCAACTCTAGTCTCGTATCTAATCAGTCATTAGTGCTAAGATAAGTGATCAAATATTCCTTCGTCCTACAAGATATCATATAAACACGAGACATGGAATAGAATCAATCTCATTGTCCAAAATTTTGTTTCCAGATTTCCTAATTTGTGATGATGTCATAAGACTTCTAATTGAACACACCAATTTAGTCATGGCTGGGCCCAACACTATAAGTCAACACCAAATCACCGGGGGGGGGGGGGGAGCAAAGATATTGCTTTTTCCCTTTAGGGAAAAAAGGAACGAATAAACTTTGACTTATATGCTTGTATCCTTTACTCACCAAATCATACATGACCCTATGTTTTATAACACCAAGTTACTGATGTGTTTTTGCAACACCAATGTACAATTGATTTGTAAATTACAACTCATATATCTCCATTTTAAGAATATAATATATTATCGTCTCATAATTATTCGAGATAGAATCCATGAAGTAATTCTCTGAGCGTGGGTTTATCTAATACTCAAATTTCCATTTTCTAAGTACTCAGGAACATTGTAGCAACACAATTGCTATATATAAACTCCTTAAACAATCTACAATCAGTCTTCATTCACTACTTACTTCCTAAAGTATGATCGATTGTGGAACTTTGAATAATCAAATTATTCAGGAAGTAAAACATGCAAAACGAAACACAAGAATAAATAATTGACAAACGTAGTAAATATACTCATAAATAATCTCTATTATTCAATCACCAAAATTAATTAGATTTATTTTGTTACAAGTTTCAAACTAATCATCTAACTACTAAAACTAATATCATCTCTCAAACTAATTCTCCTAGCATGTTGGCTATGGTTAACCCTACTCGGAGCCTTTGTGAGAGGATATGCAGGATTATCTTTTGATGAAACTCTCTTTACTATGAGATGACATTCTTCAACTCTATGTATGATATAATTGTACTTTCTGTTGATATGCTTATATTTACCATGATCTCTCAGTTCTTTGGTCAAAGCAATTGATTCTTCATTTTCGTAGAAAAGTTCCATTGGCTCCTGAATGGTCGGAACTACTCTGAGATCGTTGATGAAGTTTTTCAGCCAAGCCTCTTCCTTTGATGCTTTACTCGCTGCTATATACTTTGATTCACAAGTAGAATCAGTCACCGTGTTCTACTTGGAACTTTTCCAAGTGACTTATCCTCCATTTAACATAAACACCCTGCCAGAATGAGAAAGAAGATTGTCTCTATCTGTTTGAAAGTTGGCGCACTATACCCACTTACTCTCCATGTATCACTGCCACTAAGGACTAGAATCAGATCAATCCTACAGCCGAATCATACGAAACTCGACTCATCTTTGCTATCTCTTTATCTATATTAGGGCTCTTAGGCTTACTCAACTAGGCATTACTCTAAATAGGTAGCTCTCATTTCTTGGAATTTTCCTTACAAATCGTTTTCGTACCTTCTCCAAGTATGTACTTTGACTAAGACCAATTATTCTTTATTTCTATCACTTAAGATTATTATCCCAAGAATATAGTCTGCCTCTCGTAGATCCTTTATAGCAGAACACTTTCCAAGACAAGACTTTACTTCTTACAAAGTTAGAATGTGGTTTTATAAGGAGTATGTCATCAACATACAATACTAGAAAGGTTACTATACTCCCAATAGCCTTGACATACACACATGACCCATCCTTACTCCTAGAGAAACCAACATCTTAGACTTTATCATGGAAGCAAAGATTGCAGCTGTGAGACGCTTGTTTCAAACATAAAATGGATTTCTTAGGCTTACACACTCTATTAGGAAAATTTGCATCTACAAAACCCTTTGGCTGACTCATGTAAACATCTTTAGCCAACTTGCCGTTAAGGAAAACAGTTTTGACATCCATCTGCCATATTTCATAATCATGAAAGGCGGCTATGGAGAGCATTATTCTAATATAACTTATCTTGGCCACTGGTGAGAAGGTCTCATCATAGTCAATCCCCGAGGTTTAAGTAAAGCACTTCGCAACCATTCGTGGCTTGAAAGTGTGTACCTTTCCATCCATGTTGGTCTTCTTCTTGAAGATCCATTTGTAATCAACTATCTTTCGACCAGGGTCTTGACAAAAAAAATTCCAAACTTAGTTATCATACATGGACTTGATCTCGCTGTCCATTGCCTCTTTCGACTTCGTAGCATTAGGGCCAGCCATCACTTCCTTGTAGTTAGTTGGCTCATATAAATTTGCCAGTGTACCATCACTGATAATCGTCTTGCCATCAGATGTTATATGGAAACCATAGAACGTTGGTGGCATGATAACTCTACTAGATTGGTGAAGAGTTAACGAATTGTGATTGGGTTCAACATGAGTCTCATCCTCTGGTTGACTGCTAGTTTCTTCAAATGTTTCTTCATTGATTGACTCTTGATTCTCTTCAAGGTGAATTGTACTCCTACAGTCCTACTTGCATATGAGCTCTCTCTCTCTCTCTCTCGCTAAAGACCCCTCTTCGTGCTATAAAGACCACCTTCTCACTACGCCTGTGGAAATAATATCCAAAGGACTTTTGTGGGTAACCAATGAACATACATCTCTCACTTCTAGGTTCTATCTTGTCATGAGTCTCTCGTCTAACGAAAGCTTCACAACCCCAAAGCTTGATATGTGCTAACGAGGGAACTTTCCCCGTCCATATTTCGTGGGGCAATTTTTCAACCTTCTTAGTAAGGACAAGATTGAGGATATGGGTGGCTGTCTTTAAGGCATACCCCCAGAAAGAAATGGAAAGAGAAGCTCGACTCATCATCGAACGAACCATGTCCAACAAGGTCCGATTACGCCTCTCAGCCACACCATTAAGTTGTTGTGTCCTAGGAGGATTCAATTGTGAAACTATTCCACATTCCTTGAGATAGTCGTGGAACTCGATACTAAGATACTTTCTGCATCTGTCAGATCAGAGCATCTTTACCTTCCTGCCTAATTGATTCCCGACTTCATGTTTAAACTCTTTGAACTTTTCAAAGGTTTCTGTTTTATGCTTGATTAAGTAGATGTAACCAAATCTGCTATAATCATCTGTAAATGTCACGTAAAATTGATTAGCATCCCTTGTGGTGGATCTGAAGGGTCCACACACATCTGTGTGTATGAGATCCAACAAACTTTCACCTCTTTCACAAGATCGAATGAAATGTCATTTTATCATCTACCCCAAAAGACACGATTCGCATTCATCATCTGGCCTTAAGTGATATGATTCCAACGTCCCATCATTTTGGAGTTAGGCGATGAGTTTCTTGTTAATGTACCCAAGACGACAATTTTACAAGCATTCCTTGTCTAAACCTTTAGACAAATCAATATGCAAAACACTATTACCTAAGTTATCAACACAAATCATAGTTTCATACACATCATCACAAGGTAAAGCTTCAAAAATAAAAATGTCATTTTTATAAACCAAAATCAATCCATTCCTATCATTTAACAAATATCGAAAACTTTGTCTAAAAATTTCATGAAAAGAAATAATGTTTCGCACAATTTCTGACGAATGGCAACAATTAACTAAGTCTAATCTAGGGATGAGCAGTTTGTCCCAAATCCCGATCCCGTACCGGTACCGTATCGGAACTGGTACCGAATTTCAAAAAATGGGACGGTACTTGGTACTCCAAATACATGAAATTCGAGAATCGGTACCGCCGATACTGGTACTAGTACCGAAAACCGGTACCATTCCCGGTACCGGTACCGGTGACGTTAATTCGGTTCAGTACTCGGGATTAACTTTCGACCAAATTCGGTTTTTGGGAAATCGGGAACGGTACGGGTTGGTAACGGTTCCGTCCCACCCTCACCCCTAATCTAATCTAACATCACTACTAAGCATAAGACTATAAGTTCCAATATTGGTAACAAGAGAAGATCGCCTATTGAACATGATTAGATTCATCCTTCCATGCTCCACCTCTTCACTTTCTCTTTGTCCCTGTAAATCAGAACAAATGTGAAAACCAGATCCAGTATCAAGAACCCAAGAACGAGTAGATTGTGAGTTATTAGTTTGAATTATGTAAATACCTGCCGACCATGGCTTTACTTTGCCATCCATGATGTCCTGCAAGTACTTTTGGTAGCTACGTTTCCAATGGCCTTTATCATTACAATAGAAGCAAATAGCCTCTTTGGGATCACTAACAGAAGGAATGTCAGAACTGGGCTTCAATTTTGGGCCATTGCTTGACGATCCAGCATGGGCCTTGCCCCTTTAATTCTACTTAGGAATACCTTTCCTTTTCTTTCCTTTGTTTTTTCCAATGGAAAGGACAGGAGCATTAGTAGAGTTAGGAGTTTGATTCTTTTTCAGTCCTGACTCAGCCGTTCACAACAGGTTGTGGAGTTGGGTCAATGTGATCTCTGTGTTGTTCAAATGATAAGCCAAAATGAACTAATCATAACAAGGAGGCAAGCAGTTAAGAACCATGTCAATGGCCAACTCCTATTTGAAAATCACATTAAGCCTTTCAAGGTACTCCACGTATATTTGCATTCTTTGTACATGGTTGCAGACAAACTCTCCTTCCTTTAATTTGCAAGCCATTAAAGCTTTGACGACCTCATAGTTTTCTTGAAGAGCTCTCATGTGAAACTTTTCCACAAGATCCAAGTTCATCTTGTAGGAGGCTATTTCTTCAGGAGTAGCAGTGGTCTCATCGATCTCATCGAGTTGTTTCTCAAGGATATATTATTTGCTCTCGTATCGAAGAGCCATCTTGACATTGCGCATCCAATCATTGTAGTTGGTGCCATCCAATGTCACCTTGGACACGATCGAGAGTAGAGAGAAGTCGTGGGTAGAGTTTTAAGAAGCAGAAGCATCACCAGAAGTAGACATCTATAGAGAAAAGAAAGTAGTTTTAGTTAGATGACAATAATCCTTAATATTTTAACCCATAATTAATATTTAAGGCTAGGATCCAAAATAACAATTCACAACTAAGAAGAGGGATGTCGTAATCTTATTGCAAATTTCTGAAGGTAGGTAAAAGAAAATCACCAATTTCGAACTATGAAACTCCTAGATCTTTTGAGATTCGTTGAATCTATCAATAACATGTTTAATCTCAAATTATGCTCTTCTATTTGTGACCGGGATGCTGAGGATTACAAACAAAATGTTAATAACCATAAAAATATGCTTGGCACTCTCGATGTTATTTATCATATCCAATTAATGTGCCTGTTAACCGCATGTGCTCCATTAACAATGATAATTTCTGAGATACCCATTGTTACTCTATATAGTCACTATTAGTGTGCAGGTTAACCACACACGCTCCACTAACTGCATATAAAGCATAATGTGCTATTTTATGGACTAGCATACTTTTCATATTTTTTCCTAAAGTAACTAAGAGTGGGATTTTATAAAAATAGTTTAGTTACTTTATATCATTATACTTATTAATGAGATTATGTTCTATCAAACTCGTTCAGCTAACGACCCTCCACCATACAAGAGAGCGGTGGGTAAGAGTGGATACCCAATGGCAGTCATTTTATAGGCCGTTTCCTTAAACTCCCCTTATAGTATGGCTTCATTAATGATACACACTAGCGATTTGGCTTACTTGTCTTATATATATATATATATATATATATATATATATATATATATATATATATATATATATATATATATATATATATATATATATATATATATATATATATATATATATATATATATATATATATATATAAAGTGTATTTTAAAACTTTTCTAGAATACTAGGTTTAACTTTAAATTTAAAATAAAAAATAAATCAATTCTGATTTAATATTTATCCTTTAATTAAACAATTAATTAAATTAAATAAATCTTAAGGATAATTCACATATTCAAGATATAGGATATCTGATTACAAATATAAATATTCAGTTTTACACAATAAATAAATTATCTAAATTAATTATCCTAGTCAATTTTGAATTATGGAAAAAACAATTTCGCGGATGAGAGGGTTCACCACGTCGTGGCATAGGACTGCCACGTTGGCAGAATAAAGAAAGACGCATATTCGAAGATCTCCACGTCGTGGCTGAAGAGGACCACAACGTGATGCTGCGATAAAATGACGATTATGCCAAATCTCCAAGTTGGGTTTTGTTCAAGTTCAAGCAATGTACTATCAATTGTTAGACAACCATATGCTCTAGTACCACTGATGAGTTTTACATACAATACCACAGATAAATCTTCATACACTTAATGGTTCATGCAACCTATTAGATCTAGTCATAACACTATTGAAGTAGCCTTCTATTGAGTACCAAGAACCCTACAACCGTAGCTCAATTTGAAATTCATAGAAGAAGATTACATACCTTTTGATTGTTCTAGTAAACAATCAAACAATCCTTCTTGAAAGACTCTTGGAAACTACCACCAGATATCACATGCGTTTAATGGTTCACACCCAAACCCTAGCAACTAGGAAAATTGATGATAGAAGATGAGAGGAGAAATTTCGGTTGGCTCTTAGCAATAGGGGTGATGCCTGAAATTTAGAGGCTAATGGTTCCTATTTATAGTTGATAGGAAAACCCTAGATAACCCTTACTTGATTAAAATAATAATATCTGAAATCAGGTAATTATTTAGTTTCCTAATTATCTCCAAGGGATATTCTATATCCCTAAGGAAGCCTATAATTTTTGGGCATCCTAGGACTATTTTATAATCTCTCTCTTGTTCAACTATTGAACAATTACAGCTTAGGTCATTGCACTTTTAATTAATCTAATTAATCCCAAAATTAATTCCAGTTAACTTCTGATTAATTCTTAATTAAATAATACTATTTCTTGTTAATATATTATTCTTATAACATTTTGATAAATTCATTTTTTTCTATTTATTAATCATACAATAATTCAATAAATCAGTCTCCCTCTCTAAAAGTCATCCTATTCAATTATACCAATTTAGTTATTGACTTAGACACCTAATCCAAAAGGACTTTGTTAATAATTCAAGTATATACCAATTTAGTTATTGACTTAGACACCTAATCCAACACGTGGTACTTTGGGGAACTCACTAAGATTTGTGCTTACAATTTATGTTTACGGCTGTAGATACTTTCGGTACGAAATGGAAGAGGCCGTCGTGATGGAACAACACCCCCCTCATCATTTCACACTTTTGGCTATTTGTAATCTGATGTTTTAACATTGTGTATGGTGATTGAATTTGAGACATTTGATGTATGAAACTAATGGTTTTTGAACAAAAAATTTTATCACTGTATTTTGGGTCGTTACAAGTTGGTATCACAGCCATGGGTTGAGGGATTCGGGCACACTTTCGAGTGTGCCAGAACTCAAACTGAGGAATTGAGAATCTTTTCAAAAGGAAATAATTTTTTTTAAAGATTTTTACCAAGTAGAAAGGGTGTACAATGCGTGAAATCAGCCGAGATGAAGTAAGTGGTTCCCAAAATACCCATACCCATGTGTTACGATTCTTATATCAGATATGTAAATTGCATGGTAGAGTAGGCTAAGGATACCTTTAAGAATCATATGATAGAATTGCCTGATTTGTGTGATGCCTTATAGCCTAGGAGGTTTGGATGCTATATGTTATTTAGGATTAATATCAACTCAGTTATTTGCTAAGTGTAAGCTTTAAAAGTTGTATATGATTAGGTTCATATTGCCCTAAAATGATCGGTTTAGCCTCATTTCGTGTTCCTTGTTTGGTTGTCGATTTAGGTTTGAATCATTATTAGACAGTCTATATGATCCCATTTTGTGTACAACTTTCATGCATAAGGTAACCAATGATGTTGGTTGAGGTTCTCGATATAACAGGGCGGTGGATTTAAGAATTCCCAGGAGAACCTAGGAAATGTCATACTAGGATTTGTATCTTATTTTAGCATAGGGATGGTGTGTATAGATTTAGTTTGGTGACTTAGGGGATTCAGGATGGTTCTTGAGGAAAGCACATATAGGTGTGGAAGGTAGTATTGAGCCCGTACTACTAAAAGCACATGATTTGTACTCGAGGCAAGAATCGCCTTGGAACTTCTAAGGGGCTTCTAGAGAGAAAATCTCCTTGAAATTTTGCTGATCATTTGTATGTTTGTATTTCAGTTGAGTATGGTGTCCACTTGACGAGGATCTTCTGGATCGGGTTCTAGCGCTAGTGTCGAACCAATTGATGAGAGGTTGCGTGAGTTTATCACATCAAAGATCACCCGCGGTATCATGGAGGCCACCCCTGTGATTTTTGGTACCATCAAGGAGGGGATTATAGAGCTTTTAAACGAGCGAATCGGGGCCCTTCGGGTGGATATTGCTTCGGGACACTTCCGAACACTGACTCCATCATTTAGGGAGTTCAAGGATCGTGGAGCGCTAGAGTTATTTGGGGCTAAGGACCCCATTGCTAGCCACCGATGGATCACTGACATGGAGAATGCTCAACGAACGAGCATCTTCCCTGAGGGGGGAAAGTTGGAATTTGCCTCCTATCTTCTGAGAGGCTGAGCCCAAGACTGGTGGGAGTAGGTCGGTTGTGCAGTGGGGACTGAGGTTATAACGGCCATGTCTTGGGGTGTGTTTGTTACGAGATTTCACGAGGAGTTTGCACCAACGATTAAGGTGCAACAACTGGTGAGGGAGTTTCAGGACCTTCATCAGACTACGAAGACTATAGCAGAGATCACCGCCAAGTTCCGAGAGAGGGCCATGTTAGTTTTGCACTATGCTGCGAATGAAGAGATGAAGAAGACGAGATATCATGACATGATGAAAGACAAGAGCGGGGAGTTTGTGAGCTATTCGGGGAGCAAGACGCTAAATGATATGATTGCGAGGGCCTATGAATGGAAATTGAGTTAGAGCTTCAGACGAAGCACAAGATAGAGCAGGTGCAGACAGAAATGGGTCAGGCTATGAAGCCTCATGAGGCAAATTACTCTACACATGATTTGGAGTTGGGGGCTGTCGTATTTGCCCTCAAGATATGGAGGCACTATCTATATGGGATTAGGTGTACTATCTGGACTGACCACAAGAGTTTGAGGTACCTGATGGATCAGCCAGATTAGAATATTAGGCAGAAGAGATGGTTGGATGTGGTTAAGGATTATGATTGCAAGATCCTGTACCACCCTGGGAAGGCCAATGTTGTGGCTGATGCCCTGAGCCTTATAGAAGTGAGTGCACCTATCGAGGATATATGTCTGAGGATGGTTATTATTTCTCCAATGTCGGATATAATCAAAAAGGCTCAGGTGGAAAGATTGAAAAATGAAAATTGGAAGGCAGAATAGATAAGGTAAAATTCCTTTATTCTTCAGAGATGGTCGAGGCTTGTAGACTCATTTTGGTAGATTTTGGCTTCCGACTACTAGTGGGGATAGGTAGATAGTGCTAGAAGAGGCTTATAAGTCGAAGTTTTCGATCCACCCAGGGGCCACGAAGATGTATAGGGATATGAAGTTGAGCTATTGGTGGCCCTATACGAAAAGGGAGATAGAATGGTTTGTAGAGCGGTGCCTGACTTGTCGTTAAGTCAAGGTTGAACATCAGAGACCCTACAACAAGATGCAGCCGTTACCCATTCCCATGTGGAATGGGAAGAGATCAACATGAATTTTAGCATAAAGTTTCGGAGGATAGGGTGTGGATTTGATTCTATCTGGTTCATTGTTCATAGAATGACCAAGAGTGCTCACTTCATACCGACTGTCAAGAGTATATCCGCTGAGAAGCTAACTGACATTTACATTTGGGAGGTGGTGGTTCAGCACGGGGTGCTAGTTTCAGTGGTTTCAGACCGAGATGCTCGTTTCACCTCCAGGTGTTGGAAGAGGTTTCATGATGAGTTGGGTACCCAGCTGCATTTCAGTATAACAATTAACATATCACCTCCATACTGATGGATAGAGTGAGCGGGCGATTCAGATGCTCGAAGATATGCTCCGGGCATGCATGTTGGATTTTGGCGGGATTTGGGATACTTACCTTCCATTGGCCGAGTTCTCCTACAAAATAAGTTATCATACCAATATTGATCGACCACCTTTTGAGATGTTGTATGGAAGGAGGTGTAGGACCTCGGTTTATTGGGGCGAGTTCGGCCATCGAGTCATGGGGTGTACTGAAGTAGTGCTCAAGACCACCGATTTGATACAACAAGTGTGTGACAGGTTGCGAGCCACTCAAAGCTAGCAGAAGAGTTATACAGACCGTCGTCGTTTGGACATCGAGTTTTAGGTGAGGGACTTTGTGCTTCTAAAGGTGTCACCTTGGAAAGGTATCATCCGGTTTCGGAAGCGGGGCAAGCTGGGCCCCCGGTTTATTTGTCCCTTCAGTATTACCACCCAGGTGGGGAAGGTTGCATACCGGATGGATTTTCCTGATGGGCTCAGACAAATACACTACACTTTCCATGTCTCTCAGTTATGGAAGTGTTTAGCCGATGATTCTGCGGTGAGTCCATTGGATGGAATTTAGGTCAATGAGCGCCTGAATTACGTGGAGAGACCGATTGTGATTCTTGACAGGAAGAAAAAGACCTCACGCAACAAAGTGGTGAATCTAGTGACGATACAATGGTAGCACCGGAGGGGTTCTGAGTGGACGCGGGAGCAATAGGTCGAGATGAGAGAGCATTACCCCGAGTTATTCGCGGAGGTGGACTTCAAAGATGAATTCTGATTCAAGTGGGGGAGAGTTGTAACACCTGGATCCCGAGGCATTTTATATTTTTAAAATTTGGGCATTTTAAGTTTTGCCACGACATGGTGGGGAGGTGCCACGACGTGGCGAGTCAAGTTCAGGCTGCGTATTTCTTTAAAATCGCCACATTGTGGCAGTATAGGCCACGGCGTGGCAACTGGCAAGTGAGAAACCCTATTTTATGGGTTTTGTTCGCTATTTAAAGGAATGAGGAGGATATGGTTTGTTCACTCTCAGTCTCCATCAGCCTCTTTGAGATCTAAGAAACCCTAAATCCCCCCTCTCCTATTTTGAGCCGTTTTTGTGTTCTTTGAAGCTTTGGAAGGAAGAAGGAAGAAGAAGTGAGATAAGATTCAACAAGCTAGTCCTCATCCTTTGTGTTGGCAATCTCCTAGACCTTTGTAAGTGTCCAAGACTCGATTTTTATCATGCGAGGTTGATAGATATTATCTTTTGTCCCTAAATCTTCATGTTCCTGTGAGTTAGAGTGTTAGGATCTCATAAAGTTTGCAACTTTATGAATCTCTAGGACTTTTGACATAATTATTGTGTTGGATCTGGATTCTTGTGGGGTTTTGAACCATGCATGATATTTCCATGGAAAAACCCTCATTCTTGGATCATTAGGGCTTCAAGACATGCATTGGACATGTATGTATATAAAAGCACCGACTTTTATGTTGGATTTGGTATTTGAATCGGTTATGGAGTAAATGAGCTACGGTCTTTTTCGATTAGGTCCTTTATGGAGAAATTCATGTCTTATTTAGCTCATTTGAATCTAGGGTTTGAGATTTTGACCTTTTGGATGGTCTTAATGGGTAAAGTTGCAATCTTTATCCTTCTACACTTTGTTTCAAACTAGATTTCGAATTTGGAAGCCTTAGGATCAAAGAAAGCAACATAATCCATTAATCTGCTAAAAACCCAGTGCGCACGGCATGACGATTGGACAAAACACGTCTGTTTTGTCATTTGAGGGCCATGAAATGGCTAAGGATAGCCACGACGTGACGATTCAACTTTGACCGTTGACTTTGTCCATTGAATAGGGATTTATCTAGTATGATTGAATAGGTGGTGCGTAGTAGTAGTACTCTGATGGTGAGAGCTATAGCAAATGAACATTTTCTAAGAGGTGAGACTTCTCACTGTACTTGTGGGTCGAAAGCACCAATGTCAGCCCACAAAGTTGTGTATAAAGGATGCTAATTGTGTTTGTGACTCTTACATGTTTATATGATTGGGTTGAAATAAACCTCTGGGTTGGTCCCATTATTGTCTTATTGGGGTGAAATAAACCCCGGGCCTGGGCCCATGAGTATGTGATGGGTTGAAAGAGACCCAGGGTTGGGCCCCTGGGCTAGGCCCATGACTTTATTTTGGGTTGGAATATACCCCAGGGTTAGGCCCAATTATATGTTTGGTACATAGTACTTTGGGGAACTCACTAATATTTGTGCTTACAGTTTATCTTTATGGTTTCAGGTACTTCCGGTATGAAAGGAAAAAGCCCGACGTGGTTACATAGCATCCCCCTCATGATTTTGCACTTTTAGCTATTTGTACTCTGATGTTTTGACATTGTGTATCGTGATTGAATTTGAGACATTTGATGTATGGAACTAATGGTTTTTAAACAAATCATTGTATTTTGGGTCGTTAAAGAAATAGAGGAAGTAACGTTATCCAAAGCGTTTGTCATTACTTCGATGGACTATAAGAAAGGCAATCATCAAAGATATAATCTAACTCGGGACTCAGTGGTTGGGGACTTCAAGCTAAAAATGTGTGATAATGATCATAATAAGTACCAACTAAACTCCAATGGAAGGATATGCAAGCAATATTAAAAACGTTAATTGCATCTACAACAAAAAAATACAACATGCATGCAAGCGAGAAATCTAACGTCAATTTGCTGAAGGCGACATAGAGTGAGTACTGCAAACTTTTTGCGAAAACTTTTCCAAATGAGGAAACATGGAATGTTTTAAAACACTGTGTTCAATGGCTTACCGTTGGCTTGATGGGAAACAACCCCCCACACTCTTCATTATAAAATAGCAAGACATCGAATTCCAACAAGTAGACAAGTGGATCGGATGCCCGATTTTCAAATCGCATGAACGAGGGAGGTGAAGATGGTCTTGCTCTAGAGTTTCCAAAAGAAGTATCGTTGAGACACTGCCATCATGTCGAATAAAAGGAAAGCAAACAGTAGACATATCCTCAGAACATGTTGATTTCAAATGTCTGGTTGATGAAGTAAGTCAGCTCCCAAAAATAATGGACAAGGAGGAAGAGAGCAAGAAGCGCTACCAAAAGGAAAAAATGTCACATTTTAGAGTATAAGTCCAAAAATAAAGCATTGGTTACGGAGGAGGAGTTGTGCATGATGAAGGAAAAATGCTTTGATAAAGACTTGCAGTTTTCCTTTAGTCGCATATTTAGGATTTTACTTTTCGTATTTCGGATGAGAGGCAGCTAAAAGTATTTCTATGTTTTAATTATCATATTTAGGATTTTACTTTTGGTGTTTAGGGTTTTAATTTTTGTATTTAGGATTTTAATTATCATATTTATGATTTTAAATCTCATATTTAGGATTTTAATTTTCATTTGTATTTGGGTATTTTTTAATGAAATGGTTTTCATATATTTTAGTTTTATTTATATGTTTTGTAATTTATTTAATGTTTTAACATTATTTTAATAAAAAATAGGAAGGTTGGGAAGCTTCAAAAGATGAGTACCAAGCTTGGTGGTTAGGAATGATAGAAGAGAAAAAAATTTGTGTAGTACCTATGTGGAAAGAGAGTTGAAAGGGTTTTCAAAGATGGGAGGGTATCTATCTCTCTCATATCTCTCATTCCAATTGTCACATCAGTTTTTCTATATCCTTCCTATTTTTCTCACATCATCTTATAACACATAGAAACTCATATTTTTTATCCATCGACTCACTCAAGTTGTCCTTTTTTATTTTTTAAATTAAACTTTTACTATATTAAATCTAAAGTTAAATATTAAAATATAAACCAAAATTAATCTAATTAATTTATGGTTAGATCTTAATTAAATAATACTATTTCTAATTAATATATTATTTTCATAATAAATTAACAAATCATTTATTTTGATTTCTAATTAATTTATTAATCATATAATAAATTAATAAATCATTTTCTCTCTCTAAAAGTTATCCTATTCAATCGCCAGGTTTGAGGGCAACCCAAAAGGACTGTGCTACCATCAATTCAAGTATATGTCAATTATAGTAATGTGATTAGACACCTAACCCAACACAATCATCCCCTTCCTCTCCTCTCTAGTACCTAATACATAAGCCACAAAACTAGAACAACCTTGCTGAAGATACCTACTAGCTCTCACAGTTGAACATAGAGTTGGCCCTCGCTGAGCACCCTCACCACGGATGACTATTTCTCCCCAACTTGCAGTTTGAACCCGAACTAACTGGTGCTCACAATTAATCATTGCCCCATTAGGGCTCAACCAATCCATCCCCACAATAACCTTGCTCTCACGCAAAGGGATATGATGCAAATCAATCGGATACCGCTTGCTAAATAATTCCAACAACTAACCCTGATGAAATCTCCTCGTATTGGACGATCTTCGGAGATCTCCACCTCAAACGGATAATAAAGATCCCCATGAGCATCACTGAATCTCTTGCTGAGTGTAAGGGATACAAACGATCGGGTGGTGCCCAAATCAAAACGAACTAAAGCTGGAACATCGTTTAGTAGGAACGCCCCTATACAGCAATATACATAATAATCATAACATCAAAGCAATAAATAAGATAAGGAGAAGATACATACCCGTAACCACATATGGTGCTACACGAGCCTCCTCGACTGTCAGCTAGAAAGCTTAACTCCTCACGAATAGCGCATTCGCCTAATCGCCTTGCCCTGGAAACCGTCTTTGATCCTCAATATAGCCAGAGTGGGTGTGGTAACCGCTCCTCCTGCCAAGCTCGGACAATTGACCCTTTTGTGGCCTCTATGGTTGTAATGAAAGGAAATTAGATCAGATACCTAGGTGGTGGTGGTGGCGGTGCAATCCATGTTGTAGTGACCCGTCCTACCGCACTTGAAGCAGCCAGAACCACCCACCCTGTAAACCCCATCATATGTTTTGCCGTACTTGCCACAGTGGCACCGACACTGATGGCTCCTCGATCGAGAATCAAAACCCTTGGGATTCTTCGCTGAGCTCTCAGATTCTTGAGCCTGAACCGACTTCCTCTTCCTCACAGTCTCTAGATCAATCTCCCCGCACACGGGCCCAAGCTATCATGTTATCCGATGTCCTATAGTTGGACATGCTTATAAAATCCCATATGCCATCCTTCAACATATCATAGTACATGGCCTTCTTTATCTCCTCGTCTGCCACATATTGTGGAACCAGTAAATCCCTCTCGTGAAACATGGTGGTTATCCGCTATAGTCTCAGTGGTCTGGCGAAGGTCTTGAAACTCCATCGCCAGGTCCTGAACCTCGATCATGGGTGCAAACTCAATCCCAAACATCATAAAAATTTCATCCTAATTCATCGCTTCAACAGCCTCACCGCTCAAGGCTTGACCTACCTCCTCTCACCAATGACGAGCTCTGTCTTTCAGAATACAGGATGCAAGTTGGACCTCTACCTCCTCGGGACATAAGCTAGTTTCAGAAAGCGTTCGTGATGTCCACCAACAATTGCCTGCTAAGAATTAGGTTCTTCTTCCCAAAGAACTCAAGATCCCCACATGCACGAAACTCTCGAAAAGTCAGAGAGTATGCACCCACCATAACCACAATGTTTGTACGAAATGTGTCGAGACTCTCATCCAAAATCTCCATAATGCCCTCCTTGATCGTACCGAAGATCGCAGGAGTTTGCTGCAGAATAACGCGAGTGATCTCCGACGATATGAAATCTTGCATCTGCTCCTCCAAGTTTTTAGCTCCAAAGCTCAAAACCGATCCCTTACCAGGACCTGAACCACCTCGAGTGACCACCATACTAAAAACAAACAATGCAAACCATCAGAAAACACTCGAAGAATCCCAGTCACTGCGAGTTCCTTAGTATCCTCGTGACTACCCTTGTCTCGAGTACAGGTTGTGGGCCCAATACTAACTTACACACACCTATATGTACTTTCCTGAAGGATCACCCCGATTCCTCAGATTCACTTTCATACTTGCAATCATTCGTCTATCCTGTTAAAACTGCATCCATCACGCTAACATACTTCCTAGGCACTCCTAGGATTTCTTTCACACCACTCTCCGCCATTAGCTGCAGAAGAAACCTCGACTAACACGTGCTAACTACCTTATAAATATATACATGCAACATACACTGGATAATTCTTTGACTACAAGGTCTCACACTACAACAGTTGGACTCAAACGAGAGCTCTGCAATAGAGTTACCTAACCTTCAAAAACTATTTAATTTCTGTAACATGTAACCTAGCATATCCAATTGATAGCTAACCGATCAACGGTTGTTCCTAAAAGCACAAAGCAAGCAACATTCGAGCATCAAGTTCTAACCAATGCACTACCTAATCAGGCCACTCTATCATATTATCTATAATCCATTCTAGCATGCAATTGTAGAGGCTCATACAGTAGGCATACAAATTCATCTCTCCTAACATTCCATCATACAACTCTAAGCAGATCCTTAGCCCTACTCTAGCATGCTATACACATATACACATACCGAAACAAATAAACATGTATGGGTATTCTTGAAATACTTATTTGAGCTCGGCGGATTGCATGCATCACACCGCTTCTTTTATAAAAACCTTTTGGAAAATCTTTTCTTTTTACCAATCCTTAAGTTTAAGTTTAGACACACCCGAGAGTGTGCCCAAATCCCTCAAACCAAGGCTCTGATACCAACTTGTAACTTCCTAAAAATACTAAGTAAAAAATTGTATTTTCAAGTCAACCAAAACCATAAATCATTCATTTCAAAAACCAATCAAGTGTAAAAATGTAAAAAATAGTTATCAGAGTACAAATCAAATTCATAGAATGTTGAACACTAGTGGATGATGTGTGATCATGTCGGGCCCTTACCCTTCGAACCAGAGGTACCTGAAACCATAACCATAAACTTTAAGCATAAATGTTAGCGAGTTCCACCAAAATACCACATACCATACATTCATTGGTCCCCGCCCAACATCTATCGGGCCCCACCCAGTACAGAAATGTTAATAACATGTAATGGGCCCCGCCCAGTACATATAGTGGGCCCCGCCCAAACATACATACAATTACATGCAAGAGTTAAAAAAAGATAGATAGCATACTATAAACATAATCCAATGAGCCGACATTGGTGCCTTCGACCCACAAATACTGTAAGAAGACTCACCTCAATCTGAAGGTAACTGAATCACACACACGCTGCTTTTACCAGGGCTCCTCACACTAAACATATCCAAAACCCACCCTAATTAATAATTAGGGTAATAACCTATAATCAAGGTCCAAATCATATTCTCTCTCACTAAGACTAAAAGACCATTGAACCCTTTCCAAACTAGACCCAACAACACATGAATCAAGGCCCAAAAATGGCCCAAGTTCACTTTTAGGAGTATGCCATGCATACTCCTTCATTAGGCCCTGTGTACCGAGTTACCAGAGAAACGAAAACGGGGAAAACCCGTTACATGTTGTGTAGCCCAGGGTTATGCTCTTCGTAACCCAACTGATGCCAAGATCCATTTTTAATCTATTAATACTTAAATACTAAACGTCCAACTCACAGATCTTAATCTTGGGAAGGTCTTAACTGATAAAGTCATCAACTTTAATCTTTTGCATGGCTTAATAGATCCCAAAATCAAACCTTAGGTCCATAACACTCTTTAATAACCTCAAACTCTTGCTTGAATGAAAAATAACAATACAGACTTCATTTTTATGACTCCTGATCCTCATAAACAACATAAAATGACAAACTTGGGCATTGGAGTAGCTTTTACTCACAATAAGCAAAACCATGAGACCAAAATCTTACAAATCAAGGCACTAACGTAGATCTAATCATAGAACCATAAAAGTGAGAGTTTTATACCTCCAAAAGCTTGCATAGGTGAAAGTTCTGGATCTTCAGGCTCCAAGCCCACCAATCCTCAATTATGAACTTCTCCTTCTTCCACAAGGCACGAAGAACACTCTAAAGGTCCAAAACAAGCTCTCAGGGATTAGGGTTTCGAAATGGTTGTTTAGGGAGAGTGGACGTTGATTATGTAGATGCCTCGAGGGACTTAATCTGTTTAAATAGAGGATCTACCTTAAAAATTAGGGATTTGGATCAGCTTGAGTATGCCCTGCATACACATCATGTACACCCATCGTAATGCATGAGATCTGCGCATGACATAAACGTAATTGTAATGGATGAGTAAGTTATAATTTACAATTTTGTTGTGCATGGTATTACATAAACGTAACTGTAATGGATGTTATAAAATGCATGTCCATGTATGACATGATGAGTATATTATGATTATGTTGTCAAAGTTTATTTCTTCCTTTTGCCTTAATAGGAAAAAGAAGTATCTTTGGGCCCCTTGATGATTTGATGTTGACATTATAGTGTTGGGTCTAACCTGAACTAGATTGATGTGTTCAATCTTGGACCATAATATTGATTCATATTTTTGTCTTAGGTTTATACAATATCATGTAAAACGAAGGAATAACGAATCCCCTATCTAAGGGATGTCTCTAAGAATATCATTCAGAGTTTGGCAGTTACTAAGGAAACACACTTTGCTAATTAAGTAGGAGCCTTGTGACCACTGGTAGTTGATGACTCATCCAAGTGGGGGACTATTGGAATATTGTCCAATTTCATAACTAATTGGTAAGACTTACATTAATAGCAAGTTCTTTTTTGGGTTTCCATCAATGATCCAAATATTATTAGAATCTTATAGGAGAGAGGTATAAATCGTTTATTAATTATTCATGACATGATAAATTAAATAGAAACTAGTGTAGAATTAACTCAAATTGCTGTAACATCCGGATTTTCAGAGGTATTATGGTGTAGGTTAATCTTGTGATTAAAGGAGGGACTCGACGAGTTGAGGGTCCAACTCGCCGAGTCGAGTCGGGTTTCTCCCGTGGATTTAATGAGTAGACTCGACGAGTCCGAGGAGAGGGACTCGCTGAGTAGGCGCTGATTAGAGAAACCCTAATTTTCGGGGTTGGGGACCTATTTAAAGGCACTTATAGCCTCATTTGCGGCCACCCTTTCCCTGGAAGCAGACCCTGAAGGTCATTTGAGCTAGAAAGTGAGAGAGAAGTTATCTTGGGATTTTTAGTGCATCATTTGAGAAGAAGAGAAGGAGATCAAGCAAGGATCAAGAGGGGGAAAGTTGGATCCAGTGATAGATCGTCCAGAGCTTCTGAGGAAGGTAAAAGTCTGCACCTTTCTCATTATTTTGGTTAGATCTCATGTGTTCGGAATTCTAGGGCTTTTACCATCTTTGGTTCGGGACTTTGAGTAAAATGGATTAGCTAGAAGCCTAGCCCTCAGATCTGGACCTTGTGAGTGATGGGTTTTGAGCATTCTAACACTCCTATGGTGTACATGCAACCCTAGAAACCTTGGATCTATGTTTGACTATGATACATGTAAATAATTATTTTTCCAAGGTTCTTATCCTATCTAGCATGGCATGGGGAACTTGAATCAAATAAAGCTAGTAGAATTACTTACCTAGTAGTTGTAGTTGATTGCTTGGAGTTTTAGAGCCTAGCACCAATAATGTGGATGCCTCAAATGGAAGTTACAAATCACCACAAACTTGGAAACTTGAGAGAATAGTCACAAACTTCTTGAAATCGGCCCTCTTAGTTTACACACATCAACTCATCTGATTTCAAGAACCACAGCCTCCTTTATATAGTGTGGTGGATTAGGGTTACATTCATGTAAACCCTAATACGCATGTCTTTTCATTTCCATGAGATCCATGGGTTAAAGCTCCATGGAGTATCCATGGACTTTCCATGCAAGCCTAGCCCATTCCAAATAAGCATTACCCACACTATATAAATACAAGAGCCCATATTTAATTAGTCATACTTTTGATCTCTAAATTAATTCTAGATTAATTATAGATCAATACTAATTAAATAATATGATTTTATATTAATATATTAGAACTTATAATATATTAATAAATCATAACTTATACTATTCTCAAAAGATTATACTATTCTCAAAAGATTATCCGTAAATTGTTCGGGTGAAGTGCAACCCAAATGGACCATTCCGGGTCGGGTCAAGTACATACCAAATATAGTTATGGACTTAGACACTATCTCCAACGGTCTCCCACTTGGATAAGTATAATAACTATAGTTGCAAGTATGACTTCAGGAACCGATCACCAATCGTAGCTCTTAAAACTCTGTTGAACTATGAAGCGCCATTTTAGATAAGTGATCATATAATCCTCTGTTCTAGATATCAGTCGGACGAATACATGGAACATGGTCTTGCTTATTGTCCAGCATTTGTTTCCCGATTTCTGATTTGTTTGACATAGAACTTAACTGAACACATCAATTTAGTTCTGACCGGGTCCGGTACATAGGTCAAAACAAAATCATCGAGGGGCCCAGATATCGCTTCTAATTCTAGAAGGAACAGATAAACTTCGACTCATATGTTTGCTCTACTACTTGTTGAATTACACACAAAAGCACGGTTTATAACATGGAGTTACCAATGCGTTTTCGTGCAATCAATGCATAACCAACTCATAGGCAACAAATCATATCTCTAGGTTTGAAGACTTATATGATATTACCGTCTCACGATCACTCGAGATAAATTCCATGAAGTGATACAAGTGAGCGTGGGTTGAATCCAATACTCATAACTTATGAGCACTCATGAGTGTTGTAGCCCCGCTTTGTCTAACATCTTAGACCTCTACAAGCCAACCCATGACAGTCTTGATTCATATCTACTTCTAACATATGACCGACTGTGGACAGTTTGAATAATATGATATAAACCATAACATAATTATTCTGGAAGTCAAAACATGCAAAAAGAAATAATAGTAAACGATTGACAAGAGATAGCAACACTTTACTCATAAATAACAGCTTTTATTTATAATCAAATGTCAATTACATTTTACAAATTTCAAGATTATCTAACTACTAAAACAAATATCATCCTTCAGCCCTATGCTCCGAGCATGATGGAGATGCTTAGCCCGAGTCAGTCCCTTCGTGAGGGGATCTGTTGGGTTCTCATCCGATGATACCCTCTTTGCCATGAGGATTCCTTCTTCTATTTGATGTCTGATGAAGTGACATTTTTTGTCAATGTGTCTGGATCTCCCATGATCTCTTGGTTCCTTGGCTAAGGCAACCGCACTATTGCTGTCACAGAAAATCTCCATTGGCTCCTTTATAGCTGGTACAACTCCAAGGTCTCCGATGAAGTTCTTTAGCCATATAGCCTCCTTTGCTGCCTCGCTTGCTGCTATATACTCTGATTCACAAGTGGAATCAGCCACTGTCTCCTGCTTGGAACTTTTCCAAGTAATTGCCCCTCCGTTTAGAGTAAAGACCCAGCCCGACTGAGAGCGGAAATTATCCCTGTCAGTCTCAAAGCTAGCATCACTGTACCCTACAACTCTCAAGTCCTCACTGCCACCGAGGGTAAGGACCCAGTCCTTAGTCCTCCGTAGGTACTTGAGGATATTCTTTACCGCAGTCCAGTGTGCCTTGCCAGGGCTCCCCTGATACCTTCTAACCATGCTCAAAGCAAAGGCTACATCAGGTCGAGTACACGTCATAGCATACATGATCGATCCTACAGCTGAAGCATAAGGTATTCGACTCATTTCTGTTATCTCAGCCTCAGTACTAGGGCTTTGTGTCTTACTCAATCTGGCGTTACTCTGGATGGGTAACTCTCCTTTCTTGGAGTTATGCATGTTGAACCTTTTCAACACTTTGTCCACATAGGTGCTTTGACTAAGTCCAATTAGTCTTTTACTCCTGTTTCTCAAAATCCTTATCCCTAGGATATAGGCAGCTTCTCCAAGGTCCTTCATAGAGAAACACTTCCCAAGCCAGGACTTTACTTCCTGCAGGGTTGGGATGTCATTTCCTATGAGTAGTATGTCATCCACATACAGTACCAAAAAGCTGACTATACTCCCACTAGCCTTGATATTGACACGAGATTCATCTTCACTCCTTGAAAAGCCAAATTCTTTGACTTTCTCATCAAAGCAAAGATTCCATCTGCGAGGTGCCTGTTTTAATCCATAAATGGATTTCTCGAGCTTACACACTCTACTGGGGTACTCTGTACTGACAAAACCCTCTGGCTGAACCATGTAAACATCTTCAGCCAACTTTCCATTAAGGAAAGCGGTTTTGACATCCATTTGCCATATTTCATAATCATGAAATGCAGCAATGGCTAACAGAACCCTAATAGACTTAATCTTGGCCACTGGTGAAAAGGTCTCATCATAATCAACTCCCGGAGTTTGAGAATAACCCTTTGCAACCAGTCGTGCCTTATAAGTGTGTACATTACCATCCATGTCGGTCTTCTTCTTGAAGATCCATTTGCACCCAACTATCTTACGATCAGGTACATTGTCAACCAAGTTCCAACGTTGATTGTCATACATGGACTGTATCTCGCTATCCATAGCCTCTTTCCATTTAGCAGCCTCAGGGCCTGCCATGGCTTCCGTGTAGCTGTTAGGCTCATCCAGATTTACCAGTGTGTTATCACTGATAAGTGTCTCACCTTCTGCAGTAATATGAAAACCATAATAATGCTCAGGTGCATTCCTAACTCTGGTGGAACGCCTCAGAGGTATAGATTCTTCAGTCGGCTCAACAGGAGTTTTCTCCTCAGGTTGAGGGCTAGGGTTTGAGGTTCCTTCACCACTTGACTCTTGAATTTCCTCAAGGTCAATTTGCCTCCCACTGTCTCCTTGGCTCATGAATTCTCTCTCTCGAAAGAATCCTCTTCTTGCTACAAAGACCACATTATCACTGGGTCTGTAGAAGATGTAACCAAAGGATTTATGTGGGTAGCCGATGAAAATACACCTTTCGCTTTGGGGTTCGAGCTTATCGTGAGTCTCGCGTCTCATGAAAGTCTCGCAAACCCAAATCTTGATGTGGTCTAGATTGGGAACTTTTCCAGTCCACACCTCGTGAGGTGTTTTGGCAATCTTCTTTGTAGGGACTAGATTAAGGATATGGGCGGCAGTCTCTAAGGCATACCCCCAAAATGAGATTGGTAGCGAATCTCGACTCATCATGGAACGAACCATGTCCAACAAGGTCCGATTGCGCCTCTCAGCTACACCATTCAACTATGGTGTCCTAGGAGGTGTCAATTGTGAGACAATCCCACATTCCTTAAGATAGTCAAGGAACTCAGTACTAAGATACTCACCACCACGATCGGATCGAAGCATCTTAATGTTCCTGCCCAACTGATTCTCCACTTCTTGCTTAAACTCTTTGAATTTCTCAAAAGTTTCTGACTTATGCTTGATTAGGTAGACATATCCATATCTACTAAAATCATCAGTAAAAGTCACATAGAACCGATTAGCATCTCTTGTGGCGGTTCTGAAGGGTCCACACACATCCGTGTGTATGAGGTCCAACAAACCTTCACCCCTAGCACAAGTTCCAGTAAAAGGTGACTTTGTCATTTTACCAAGCAAACAAGATTCACAACTATCATCTGACTTTAGGTCAAATGACTCCAAGACTCCATCCTTTTGGAGTTGGCCATTGCGTTTCTTGCTTACATGTCCAAGACGACAATGCCATAAGGATGCTTTATCTAAGCTAGTGGAAGGGTTAATACACAATACATTATTTCTTAGATTATCTACAACAGATACAGTTTCATACACGCCATCACAAGGTAATGCTTTAAAATAAAGAACATTATTAAAGAAAGCATCAATACTACCATTATTATTAGCAAATAAAAGGTAAAACCTTGTTTATACAATGCATGAAAGGAAATAACATTTCTTGCCATTTCTGGCGAATAATAACATTTATTCAAATCTAATGTAAACCCACTATTTAGCACTAAGGAATAAACTCCTATCTTGGTGACAGGTGAAGCTTTCCAGTTTCCCATGATCAAGTTTATCTTTCCCTGCTCCACATTCTCACTTCTTTTTAGTCCCTGCAAATCACAACATATGTGAATACCACAACCTGTATCAAGGACCCAAGACTTAGAATGAGGTGAGTTATTAGACAATATAGTGTATATACCTGCATGGTTGGGTTTTACTTTCCCATCCTTCAAATCTTGCTGGTACTTTGGGCAGTTTCGCTTCCAGTGCGACTTTTCATGGCAATAGAAGCATTCAGCCTCATTAGGGTTAACAGAAGGAGTGACAAAACCTTTCTTGGTTTTGCTTGAAGAGGAGCCTTCAAGGGTCTTACCCTTGGTACCCTTAGAAGGGTTCTTTATCTTCTTCCCTTTGCCATGCCCGATTGCCAAGACATTGGCCGCAGTTGGAGTAGGAGTAGGAGTAGTAACAACCGACTTACCCTTTAGACCACTTTCGGCGGTCTTCAAGAGTCATTGAAGTTTCTTGAGGGTGACTTCTTCCTTGTTCATGTGATATGTCATGCGGAATTGATCATAACACGATGGCAAGGAGTGCAAAATGATGTCTATTGCTAACTCCTCAGGGAAGTTCACATTCAGCTTCAGTAAACGGTCCACATACCTTTGCATTTTCTGTATGTGGCCCGTGATGGGTTCACCATCCTTCATTCGGGTTGTTATCATGGAGGAGATTATTTCATATCGCTATTTACGAGCACTTTGATGGTAGCGGTCCATCAAGTCCTGGTGCATCTCAAAAGGATAATAGTCCTCATAGGACTTTTGGAGCTCGGCTGTCATGGTGGCCATCATGATGCATGCCACTTTTGTAGCATCTCTTTCATGTACCTCATATTCAGCAAGCTCTTCAGGAGTAGCAGTTGGCTCAGGTACCTTCAGCTCCTTGTCGAGAACATATTCTTTGTTCTCATACCGAGTGACCATCCTGATGTTTCTGATCCAATCTGTAAAGTTGGACCCATCAAAGATGACTCTCCCACAAAGATTCATGAGAGAGAAGGAGCTAGTAGGGTTTGAGCCAGAAGCATTGTTATTGGAAGACATCTGAAAAGAAGAGGGAATAGATTAGATTAGATATAGAGCTAGTCCTTAACAAAACACCCAAATGTAATATTAAGGCTAGGATCCAACACAATATTTTATAACTTAGAAGAGGTATGCCGTAATCTAAGCTATAAGATATTTGAAGGTAGGTGAATGACGATTCACCAATTTCCACCATGAAAAACAAAATATTTAATTAGGTTTTAATTGGTTTAGAAACTCCTAGATTCTTTGAGATTCATTGAACTTTCTTCAATGGCATGTTTCAATCTCGAGTGTGCCCTTCAAGTTTTGTGACTGGGATGCCGAGGATCACAAAACAAGGTGTGAATTAACCATGCAAATTACTTGGTACCCTTAATGTATTACCCCTCAATCGATGTGTCGGTTAACCACACACGCTCCATCGATACTATGATAAACATTAAGTCACCCTTTACCTACCTTGTTAAGTTCAAGTTAGTGTGCCGGTTAACCACACACGCTCCACTAACAACTTAAACAAAGTGTAAAGTGTAATTTCATGGATTAGCACCTTATTCACATTTTCCTAAAATAACTAAGATTGGGAATTCAATAAAGTTTAGTTACTTTAGTATTATCATTATACTTTTAATGAGAATTTATAAGTCCTTGTCCTACCCGTTCGGCTAACGACCCTCCACCGATCAAGGAAGCGGTGGTTGAGAGTGGACACCCATTAAGTTGCCATTTTATAGGCAACAACCTTATACCCCCCTTATAGACCGGCTTCGTGAATGAGGCGTACTAGCGGTAAGACGACTTGATCTTATACATATATAAATATTATTAAACTTATAATATTATAAAGTATAAGGGTTGAATTTTAACTTTTAAAATTCTAGGGGTTGGAACTAAAGTTTTTAATATGACTTTACATGTTCCAAAACTTGAGGGCAAGTTTTGTAAACTTTCAAAACTTTTCATTTCTCATAACTTGTGAGTTAATGGTTATTAAAAATGAAGACTCTTCATTTTTTGTAACCTATGTGTTCTTTTAATGGTTATTTATAAATGTGACTTTTGGTTATCCATAACTTAAAAACTAGTTATGGACTCCATTAAAACACATAAAGATCAAGAATTAATCTAATCAATTATTAGCACATAATTTCTATGATGTTCTAAACTCATATGTTTATGAATGTTCATATCAAAAATTTCAAGAATCGTAAGTACATATACAAAACTTGAAATTTTGATACGAGCTTTTGAACAAAACTTCGATCTTCAATTTTTTTTTTTTTTTTTTTTTTTTTTTTTTTGCATCAAGTATCAAATAAACAAACCAGGTTCTGATACCACTAATGGGTTTTGAGCATTCTAACACTCCTATGGTGTACATGCAACCCTAGAAACCTTGGATCTATGTTTGACTATGATACATGCAAATAATTATTTTTCCAAGGTTCTTATCCTATCTAGCATGGCATGGGGAACTTGAATCAAATAAAGCTAGTAGAATTACTTACCTTGTAGTTGTAGTTTATTGCTTGGTGTTTTAGAGCCTAGCACCAATAATGTGGATGCCTCAAATGGAAGTCACAAATCACCACAAACTTGGAAACTTGAGAGAATAGTCACAAACTTCTTGAAATCGGCCCTCTTAGTTTACACACATCAACTCATGTGATTTCAAGAACCAAAGCCTCATTTATATAGTGTGGTGGATTAGGGTTACATTCATGTAAACCCTAATACCCATGTCTTTTCATTTCCATGAGATCCATGGGTTAAAGCTCCATGGAGTATCCATGGACTTTCCATGCAAGCCTAGCCCATTCCAAATAAGCATTAGCCCACACTATATAAATACAAGAGCCCATATTTAATTAGTCATACTTTTGATCTCTAAATTAATTCTAGATTAATTATAGATCAATACTAATTAAATAATATGATTTTATATTAATATATTAGAACTTATAATATATTAATAAATCATAACTTATACTATTCTCAAAAGATTATCCGTAAATTGTTCGGGTGAAGTGCAACCCAAATGGACCATGCCGGGTCGGGTCAAATACATACCAAATATAGTTATGGACTTAGACACTATCTCCAACAGTGAGGTCCCTAGAGTCCAAAGGTCCCAACTTTATTCGTCCAAATGAGGGTTGTTGTGCTTAACACCTTAAAAAGGGCTTGTTTTGGCATTTATGCCATGCATGAACGTAAAGGTCGAGACTTTATGTGTCTCTGGTGTCTAAAAGGGCTAGATCTAGGGTTTGGAATGAGAGATCTGACTCTGGACGTCTGAATCAGGAATCAGACCGAGGGGACTCGTCGAGTCCATGAGTTGACTCGACGAGTCGGTGAGGGTTTGTCCCGATGAGCTTGAGCATGCGATAGCTCGACGAGTTGGGGGTCAACTCGACGAGCTGAGCTGGACTGTCACGAGATTTCTGAGGAAAGTAAGTGGACTCGACGAGTCGCAAGGGTGCACTCGGCGAGTCGGGTCAGACATGGACTGTTGACTCGAGTTTGACTTCTGTTGACTCTGGGGTTTGGTCAACATGAGTAATGGAGACCATGGAGGGGTAAAATGGTCTTTTGCCCAATTCAAGAGTTAGAGAATGAAGAATAGCCCTCATTTATTGGGGTCGTGTGAAGAGTATTTATTAGAGATATTCATCTTTTGTGCTAGGCGGAGGCTAGTTCGAGTTTCGGGTGCGAGAGTATTTACTTGCTGCTTGTCAGGTGAGTCTTCTCACCATACATTACCTAGAGTGGTATCTATGTGTAGACCGGAGGGTCTTATGTGCTATGTGTATGTATGAAATTATGTGCATTGTGATATATGTATGCTATATGTTGTATGGACCGGACCGGAGGGTCCAACGATATAGACCGGACCGAAGGGTCCAACGATACAGACCGGACCGAAGGGTCCAACGAGCTATGACCGGACCAGAGGGTCCAACGAGCTACGGGACTGGAGGGTTTCGCTGAGACACATCGACCGGAGGGTCGCACTGTAGCCTCGAGTGGCGCATGTGTTGTATGTGGTATTTTGGGGAACTCACTAAGCTTTATGCTTACCGTGTTATGTGTTATGTGTTTCAGGTTGTTCTCAGGAATCGCGGGGAGGCACCGGCTTGATTGTACACACCAGAGAAAGAGTTATGTTCTGAGGATCCTGGATTTTTAATGGAGTTGTGTTTTGTAATTTGAATAAACGATATTTCCATACAATATGTTATGAAAAGCATGCGATTTTAAAATGAAAAATCTGTTTGAAAAATTACGGTGTTACAAGTTGGTATCAAAGCCTTGGTTTGAGGGGTTCGGATGCGCCTTCGGGTAAATCTGGACTCAAACTGAGGATTTGAGAAAAATTTTCAAAGAAATGACTTTTCTAAAGCAAACAAGAGTTTCTAAGAGAAAACGAGAAGGAACAGTGTGTACAATCAGCCAGAGCTCGAACGGTGATTTCCCAAAATACCCTTATTTTGTGTTATGAGATATTCTATGAGATATTATGCATGCTAGAGATAGGCTAGGTATTTCATATTTTAGGACTATAGTGGCCTGATTTGTGATGCCTTAGCCTAGGAGTTGCGGTTATCTGTGATATGCTTTCGAGTATGTGCTGAGTAAGAGTATCCAGAGGGAATCCTTTTGAGAGAGGGATTGAGTAGAAGAGTAATCTAGGAGAGATACCTGGATGAGCATTCGTGGAATCCTTTGAGAGGGTAGTCATAGGCCCGCATGGGGTGAAGTTGCTTGAGTTCGGTGATATCCTATGAGTATGAGGAGGGCAAGTAGGATAATATCCTAGAGAGGTTTTATGAGGTTATTCGATGCCCGAATGTTGCTTGCTTCGTGCTTTGTGGAACTCTCGATGATGGGAGTTAGCTACCAAGTGAATATGACGATATTCAGGAGGTAGATGGCTGGCATCATTAGGAGTTCTTCAGCAGCTGATGGCGGAGAGGTGTGAGAACCTAGGAAGAGCCTAGGAAAGGGTGACCCTAGTCAGAAGAGCACACTGGCAGAGTTGGATAATTCGCAGAGGAGCGAACACGCATGACGGGGTTGGTGATTGAGAAGGTCGAGCAGCTACTTAGGAACTCGGGGATGGTCTGTGTGGAAAGTATGGGTAGATGTGGCAGGTAGTATGGGCCCGTACTACTGAAAGCAGAGGACCATACTCGATACAGGGAACATTTCGGAGGTTTTAAGTAGCAGATCGAGAGGTGATTTCATGGTTCGTGTACCATGATTTGTAGCAGATCGAGAGGTGATTTCATGGTTCGTGTACCATGATTTGTAGCGGATCGAGAGGTGATTTCATGGTTCGTGTACCATGATTTGTAGCAGATCGAGAGGTGATTTCATGGTTCGTGTACCATGATCTGTAGCAGATCGAGAGGTGATTTCATGGTTCGTGTACCATGATTGGCAGCAGATCAAGAGGTGATGTCATGGTTCGAGTACCATGATTCGTAGCGGATTGAGAAGAGATAACATGGTTCGAGTACCATGATTCGTAGCGGATTGAGAAGAGGTAACATGGTTCGGGTACCATGATTCATAGCAGATCGAGAGGTGGCCACATTGTTCGAGTACCATGACCCGTGGCAGTTAGTGTTATTGGTTCTACCAGTTATTCCGTGGTGATTGGTTAAACCGAGATCAGAGGTGAAAGAGTATGGGGCTAGAGGGCCATGATGAACGAGTTCTAGTGAAGCATCCCTTAAAAGGGAAATCGAGTTAGCCCCGAGGGATTGTTTGTGAGATGCCAATTGGAGTCGCAAGACTCAAGAATGAGTAGAGATGGCGGTTATGGAGGATTACGGCATGAGTTGAGCAATCAGCCGATGGTGGAGATGTTATTTTCTGTGACCTGAGCGGTGTTATTTTTGTTCGTGTGGGAAACAGGAGAGGTATTGAGATTTCCGGTTTCCAAGGTTGGGGGTGAGCCCTGTGGGGTAGCTTTGGTTACGATCTTTCATCAGAGTATTTGGGCAGTATGTCTGCCGAGAGGGAATGTTAGAGCATGAGCAGGTTGTCAGCGGGGACTGAGATGATTAATGACAAGGATACACCCTATTTGAGCATAGTAGGGCATGTATTAGATGCAGCGGTAGACGATCAAGAAGAAGATATTGGGGCGGTGGCTCTTATTGTTTATGACGAGTATCGAGTGTGGCAATGACGACTCCACTCTTATTACAACCCACGTGATGGAATGTTGGTTGAAGAGTCGAGGATGAGGAATATGATAGTTCGTTATTTTCAGACTGAGAGTCAGGGCTACGACTGGACAGTTGAGATGTCCAGTAGTGGGATGGTACGAGACTCTGAAGGACTAGAGGTAGTCATGATGACAAGTTTCTGAGGATTTCATCGGAGATTCGGGGTATCTGGAATTGCTTGACCTCCATCGGGGGGATCATCAAGCATTGCGTATCACCTTCCAAGAGTAGGTGCGATGGGATTGGTAAAAACAGTCTGTGGGTTACATTGTTGGCGAACCAATTGGTGATGGTTCGAACCCTGAGTGGGGGAGAGCAGGGTACTTTTGAGGAGATAAGAGATTAGTTCAAGAATGATTAGAGAATGGATAAAGAGGCTTGTGGTATGGATTCCTGAGACCAGGGTTATTGGTGGTCAATGAGAGGTGCAGAGTGAGATAGTGCATGTGGTACGTGCTTGAGAAAGGATGAGTGTCTCCACGGCAAGTGGCCGTTGGTCGGAGACCTTATACGGTTAGGAATCCTTCAAGGTTAAAATGGTGAATTCGAGGTGGTTGGCTTGTGAGGTTAGTTCGGCGGTTGAGAAATTCTGGTTCAGAGTATGGGCTATTATATGCAGTATGGGAAGGGAAGAAGTTGATTGGGCAACCAACTTCAGGGTCGTTATGAGTATTCTTGCATGAGTTTTGAGCAATAGAGAAGGAAGATTCGGATTGTCAACTTCGTGTTCTGAGTCGTTGGCAATTTCTCCGTGTTTTAAATTGGGGGATGGAGTATTCCGAGGTTACAAGTGGCACGAGAAAAAGACCGGTCGTGAGGTTCCGAGGAAGCAATGCGGTATCTGAGTATGATGCCATGAGTATGAGATCAGTGGTAGAGTCGAGACACTGTGAGGCGTTGTGATGGTATTCCGGAGTATCCGAGTTTAATGTCCTAAAATCTCGGATTGTTTTGAGTTTGAGTTTGAGATGTCGAGTGGTGCATCAAGTGTCTATGGTTCCGGTGGGGGCCCTTCAGCTAATTGACATCAAATGTATTTATTTGAGAATGTGAATTGCAGCGAGAAAAAGAGGGTTTGTCACGACGGTGGTCGTCCGAAGTAGTGATGCTTAGCCCGGATGGATGTGTGTATCTATCTATGTTGGGCCGCAGAGCATGAGTTAATGATCGCAGTATGGTGTCAACCTGAGGATGAGATTGTGAAGTGGTAAGAGTAAGTGCGGTAAGACTGCAGGGAGCTGCAGTTTCACTGAGTCAGTGTAGAGAGGTGTGGTGATGCTACGGGGAGCCGTAGTACTCACTATTCAGTGAGAGGTTGTGGTGATGCTATGGGGAGCCGTAGTACTCACTATTCAGCGAGAGGTTGTGGTGATGCTACGGGGAGCCGTAGCACTCACTATTCAGTAAGGGGTGTGGTGATGCTACGGGGATCCGTGGTACTCACTATTCAGTGAGAGGTCATTATGATACTACGTGGAGCTGTAGTACCCACTAGTCAGCGAGAGAATGTTGTGATGAAGTGCTCTCTGATCAGAGCTTGACGCAAAAGAGTTTTAGGCTTGGGTAGCCCTAATATTTGACTTGTGGAAGCCTGGGGTCGAACCAGGGGCGAGACTTGGGTCTCCATGTTTGTCGGAAGTCGTTATATTCCGAATGGAGTAGTGGTTTTCGTGGCCAAGGGAAGTGAATCAGTTTGGTACGCATGGGTTGCGGGTCATGAGTCATGAGTTGAGTGGTTCATTGGGACGAGTGATTCCAATTCTGGATCGGACCAGACTCTCGATATTGAGTTTGACTCTAGTGGTGCATTGAGTAGGCGAAATGAGACTCTGGATTATGAGATGGGTTCCATTTTGAGGAATATTCTTTGTCATCAGATGTTTTGGACTGGACTGGGTCAGTTCGTTGGTGCGGGAGGTACCGCGAGGCGCTCGTATCTAGGGATTAGTGTTCGACGGTGGTCGAGGGTGAAACAACTTTGTAGGATTGTGGAATACGTTGGGGTAAAGAGAACTTCGTGACTTGGGTGTCACTGGGCCGAGATAGTTGTTATGAGAAGGAAGTCAGTAAGACATTTCGGGATATGTTATGGGTGACCTTTGGAGGTTCCACTGTGGAGTCAGAAGTTGACCTAGTGCTCAGTATTAAAAAGGGGGTATGAGAAACGAAGCTGGGACTTGTGATTGTGATGTCTGAGGACACTTCTGAGCGAGCCTGGTTATTATATTGTGTCTGAAGGGCAGAGCATTGAGGATTCTTTGTTCGGATGGGTTCTGATAGCAGTTTAGTGTATGATCCCTGGTGGGGTGTGGACCCTTCCGTTTCTTGGGGCGTGATTTGGATCATTAGCATTTTGATATGAGTGAGCGGTAGCCGATTGTTGGATTTGGTCTTGTGAGAATCAGAGGATCAGTGAGTTATCAGGGTTTGATATTCGAGGAGCGAATATCATGGTGATCGCTTGAGTAGGCGGTCTGGCGGCGGGTCAGGCCACTAGAGCTTTCGGTTAGTGGGGAGGAGTATATTAGCGACGGAAGAGTTGGTCCAGTTCTGGTCTTGGGAGTTTTGTGTGGTTTCAGGTGTCCATAGAGAAAGATATTGGGGTAATATGAGATCCTTTCGGTGGTGCCTTTTGGGTTGATGATTTCATTATGTGAGTGGTTAAGGAGTGATTTCGAGGGCGAAATCTAATTCAAGTGGGGGAGAATTGCAACAACCGGATTTTCAGAGGTATTATGGTGTAGGTTAATCTTGTGATTAAAGGAGGGACTCGACGAGTTAAGGGTCCAACTCGCCGAGTCGAGTCGGGTTTCTCCCGTGGATTTAATGAGTGGACTCGACGAGTCCGAGGAGAGGGACTCGCCGAGTAGGCGCTGATTAGAGAAACCCTAATTTCCGGGGTTGGGGACCTATTTAAAGGCACTTATAGCCTCATTTGCGGCCACCCTTTCCCTGGAAGCAGACCCTGAAGGTCATTTGAGCTAGAAAGTGAGAGAGAAGCTATCTTGGGATTTTTAGTGCATCATTTGAGAAGAAGAGAAGGAGATCAAGCAAGGATCAAGAGGGGGAAAGTTGGATCCAGTGATAGATCGTCCAGAGCTTCTGAGGAAGGTAAAAGTCTGGACCTTTCTCATTATTTTGGTTAGATCTCATGTGTTTGGAGTTCTAGGGCTTTTACCATCTTTGGTTTGGGACTTTGAGTAAAATGGATTAGCTAAAAGCCTAGCCCTCAGATCTGGACCTTGTGAGGTCCTTAGAGTCCAAAGGTCCCAACTTTATTCGTCCAAATGAGGGTTGTTGTGCTTAACACCTTAAAAAGGGCTTGTTTTGGCATTTTGAGGCATTTATGCCATGCATGAACGTAAAGGTCGAGACTTTATGTGTCTCTGGTGTCTAAAAGGGCTAGATCTATAGTTTGGAATGAGATATCTGACTCTGGACGTCTGAATGAGGAATCAGACCGAGGGGACTCGTCGAGTCCATGAGTTGACTCGACGAGTCGGTGAGGGTTTGTCCCGATGAGCTTGAGCATGCGATAGCTCGACGAGTTGGGGGTCAACTCGACGAGCTGAGCTGGACTGTCACGAGATTTCTGAGGAAAGTAAGTGGACTCGACAAGTCGCAAGGGTGCACTCGGCGAGTCGGGTCAGGCATGGACTGTTGACTCGAGTTTGACTTCTGTTGACTCTGGGGTTTGGTCAACATGAGTAATGGAGACCATGGGGGGGTAAAATGGTCTTTTGCCCAATTCAAGAGTTAGAGAAAGAAGAATAGCCCTCATTTATTGGGGTCGTGTGAAGAGTATTGATTAGAGATATTCATCTTTTGTGCTAGGCGGAGGCTAGTTCGAGTTTCGGGTGCGAGGGTATTTACTTGCTGCTTGTCAGGTGAGTCTTCTCACTATACATTACCTAGAGTGGTATCTATGTGTAGACCGGAGGGTCTTGTGTGCTATGTGTATGTATGAAATTATGTGCATTGTGATATATGTATGCTATGTGTTGTATGGACCGGACCGGAGGGTCCAACGATATAGACCGCACCGAAGGGTCCAACGATGCAGACCGAACCGAAGGGTCCAACGAGCTATGACCGGACCAGAGGGTCCAACGAGCTACGGGACTGGAGGGTTCCGCTGAGACACATCGACCGGAGGGTCGCACTGTAGCCTCGAGTGGCGCATGTGTTGTATGTGGTATTTTGGGGAACTCACTAAGCTTCGTGCTTACCGTGTTATGTGTTATGTGTTTCAGGTTGTTCTCAAGAATCGCGGGGAGGCACCGACTTGATTGTACACACCAGAGAAAGAGTTATGTTTTGAGGATCCTGGATTTTTAATGGAGTTGTGTTTTGTAATTTGAATAAACGAGATTTCCATACAATATGTTATGAAAAGTATGCGATTTTAAAATGAAAAATATGTTTGAAAAATTATGGTGTTACAATTGCAAGGACTAAATGTTGATTATTCAATAGTTGAATAATGGAAGGTTCTTGATCCCTAAGAGGGTGGAAGAAACCCATCTTAAGATAAAGCTTAGGATTTTCGTCCAAGGCTATACAAGGAAGGAAGATTTGAATATTAGATAAACTGGATTATTTAACTGTTATATTTATCTAGTTATCAATTCGAATCTTTTTCTTTCCAAGCAAGAAGAAGCGATAAATACACCTCCCTAGCACCTATAATTTTCGTCCCACTCTCCTCTTTGTCTCCATATATCAAGAACATGTATTTTGTTCTTCTTAAATATTTAAGGATGATTTTAACAAACATCCAATAGGATTCTTCAGGATTAATCTAGTACTGAATCGTCATGCTCAACAAACACGACACATCTGGCCTTGTATATATCGTTGCATACTTGATTGATCCTATCAAGGGACTCGACTCATCTTCTCTATCTCTTCAGTTGCTTTAGGGCACTAATATTTACTCAATCCCAAGCCGTGTTAAATGGATATGGAGCCTTTATTAGAGTCTTTCATCTTGAATCTTTTCAAGACATTATCTATGTCTTTAAAATAACATAACCCAATAATGCCTTTTTATCTATCTCTATAGATCTAAATTTATAGTATGTAAGTTGCATCTCTTATGTCTTTCATAAAAAATGATTCCAAGCCAAGCTTTGATACTATTAAAGATTGGAACATCATTTCACATGAATAGTATGACATCTACATACAAGACAATGAAGACTATAATGCTCCCACAAGTTCTGACATATATACAAGCTTCATCTTTGTAATGACCTAAAAATATCTAATTCTTTATATATATAACTAAAGGATAATGGTATGTGTGTAATGCGTGAATAAATATTTAGAAATTACATTACCATTTAAAGAAAGTCATCAAAAGTCATCAAAAATGCAATGCAAATGTATATAATCATGACGTGTTGGTATCCGGGTGAGTCACGAGACACATGGCACTACAAGGGAACATGTGGCGTATGGGTAGGATATGTTACAAACTCTAGGGAAACACATGGGTTGCGATGCGACTAAGCTACAAACACTTCATGAAAACATGTTTCTCAGCCAAGTATAAATAACATAAGGTATTTTTCGGTAATATGTTTTTCCGACCAGAACACCAAGCTCTCGAGTGACGAATAGTAGCTAAAGGAAGTATACAATGATATTAGTCTAAAAATGTATGAGTATCATGCAAGGTAAGATATTCTCTCATGCATTATTACATATTTATGTTTACGTAGCATAAGTGTACGAGGTTATTAGAACCCGAGTCATTTATTATAGTTTATAATATGGTGTTATTATGAACACAATTGTTTATTAGAGAGATTCTATAGTGGAGTTCCCGGTTTGATTAGCAAGATTTGTAAACCCTACTTATGTTATTGTTAGGCATATGAAACAAGTTAATGACTTATGGGGTTATGTCATTTAGCAGTCCTATTGTGCAGCTTATCTACTTTGGTGAAAAATGGTTACTGATTTTAGCTCCTAGTAATTTGAGACAAGTTACCAGGAACTTGGTATTATGATTGAATACGTTTTGGCAACGTGATAAGTTGGTGGGCAGCGCAAAGCTAGAGGCTAAAGCAGAAGTTAGTTTTCACTAAGTAGCCAACTGAGCACATGTGGATTTTATAGGTACATAGCAAAGTGAGTTATTTATGTGAAAATTTATGATAGCAAGCAAGTCTTTTATGTGACAATGTGCTGATACGTGAGTCTTTGACTACCTAATGTTTATTAATTTGAAAATGGAACATCACTAGTAGAAATAATTTAAAAGTATATTATGACATATATTTAATGATTTAAAAAGTGCATTGCTAGATGTTTGATATGATTTTTTTATATGATATATGTTATTTAATTGACTTGAGCTTCTCTTGCTAAGTTTTCATAATTGAGTTTCTATGTGGTTTATTTAGAAAGGGAATTGCTAGTAGTTTATGTTAGTATGTCATATGTTTATTATTTGAGGTTGGATTACTCTTGATAAGTTTTCACTATTTTTCTTTTTGGTATTAATGAATTCACAATTCATGGTAATGGATCTGGATAGAGATACGTAAAGGGAAGCAACCACAAGGGATGATTTTTTTAAGTTATGGTCAGTAAGGAGCTAGTTGTGAATAAGCAAGGGGTTTGAGTTCCCTACATGTGCTTATGTGCAAATTTTATGTTTTGGGGTATAGATTCCACATGCGTGAAAAGTTTATGTTTTGGGGTAATGATTTCCTATATGTGTAAATTTTATGATTTAGGGGTATAGATTCTCCACATGTGCAATTTATTTGCAAAGTTTATGTTTTAGGGGTACAACTTCCCCATATCTGCAAGTTACTTGCATAGTTATGTTTTAAGTGTATAATTTCCCCATATGTGTAAGTTATTACAAAGCTTATGTTTTCAAAGTATAGTGTCCTTGGTAAATAAACACTTGCAAGGATTATGTTCATGACTTCCTTGAGTTTTATAAAGTTGTCATTATTTCAAATATAATTTTTAAATCATGGCTTGAACTATTTCAGTGGGTTAAAACTCATGTAGATCACGAGTCATTTTGATTTACTTGTTATTTTTAAATGTGTTATACAGTAAGGTGTGAAAATTTAAAGCTTAGAGGTGTGTTGCAATAGAAGGTTTATAGAGGACTTGTTGAACTCTTCAGGTTGTGTAGTCCTCTCTCTTTTACTGTGGTTATTGATATTCATTTGTAACACCAAAAGCTATAAACTCTAATATACATTTGAAAGGTTTTTGTAAAACCATAATTTTACTATGATTTATTATCACCGTAAATGTAAAACCATGGTAAAGATTTGATTTGAAAAGTTACAATGTTACATTCTTAAATCTTGACAAAACCAAACTCGTTAATTTTCTTTGTCAAAGTAGTGATTCGAGCTTCGACATACTTTCTTGAGTCCATAAATTACCATCTTAATCTTACACACTTTTTTTTGGATACTTAACATACTTTCTTGTGTCGCTTGTACAAAAACTTTAGGTTGTGTCATGAACACATACTCTTCAATTATTCCGTTTAGGAAAGAAATTTTTTACATAAATATACCATATTTTAAAGTCAAAAAATGCCTCAATCGAAATCAATATATTAATGGATTTTATCAATGCAACTGGTGAAAGGTTTTCTCATAATTAATTCCTTGAGTCTCAGTGTATCCTTTTGCAAATAGTTGAGCATTATATGTGTGTATTTTTCCATCCATTTCGGTCTTCACCTTGAAGACCCATTTACATCCTACTAGTTTACAATCAGTAGACCGAACAATAACATCGCAAAATTAGTTATTGTATATGGTTACACCTTACATTATATAGAATCTTTCCATTCGTCATTATTTGGTTCTATAATGTCCTTTTGGTATATGGTTGGTAGGTTCATTATCGTCTACTATTGACTCATTATCATCATATATTTTTATGGCATTGCCTACCAGACTGATGGATATGTAGTGGTACTACCGTAGGCTCCTCAATTATCATTTGATAATACTTAACAAGTTCCTTAACCTCTTCTTAAGTAACAAGCCAACATTAGGTTCACTTTTGGTTAACTCTTCAATTTCATAAAAGTTAATGTACCTTCTAATAGAATCCATGGATATCAAATCCGTTTTAAGGAAACTGCTTTTCTATAAACATAAAATTTGTTCTCAAAAGATTTGTGTAAATAATATCCAAAAGATCCACTATGAGGAATCCAAAAATATAATAATCCTTTTATCTGAGCCCTAGTTTGTCTTAAGCGTTGCTGAAAACATAATCTTTATAACCATAGATTTTCAAATATGTCATTGATGATTTGTTACGTGTATTTGAAATCTTTTTAGTTAGTACAATGGTTAGGAATCTTGCAGCAACTTCCAGGGCTTATCCGCAAAAAGTGATTAGACACATCATAGACTGAAACATATCAAATAATGTTGGGTTTCCGTTTTAGCTACATTATTATGTTCCAGTATTCTGGTTTGAATTAACTATGATACAATTCAACATTTTTGTATATGATTATCAAATTTTTTACTAAGATACTCACCACCCCAATCATATATGAGAATCTTAATCTTCTTGTCTAGTTAAATATCTACTTTGTTTTGGAAAGTCCTAAACACCTTGGGGCTTTTTACTAATTTTTAATCAAATAAATATTTTCGTACATACTGAAATCATCAATAAAGGTGATGAAGTACCTTTGACCATGTTTACTAGCAAATTTTAAATGGTCCACGTACATCAATATGGAAAATCTCCAACATTATTTTTAGCTTTTCTTAGCTTCCAATAAACGGTTCCTTTGAAATATTTCCTAATAAACAATGCTCGAATTCATAATATGTTTTTTAGTTGAATGATTCCAAAATTCCATCCTATTGGAATTTGGTGATGTGTTTCTGTTTCTTTAACTGGGACGACAACGCTATAAATATGTATTATCCAAAGCATCTTTGGATGAATCAATTCTTATGATTAAAATCTTATTACTCCTTATGCTAATATTAGTTTCATAAATTCAATGACAAGGATTTCCTTAAGGTAAAAACATCACTTTTATAAATTGAAATTGAACAGTTTTTAAATCCAAAGTCAAATCCATCTCTATATAAAGCATAAAAGGAAATAATTTTTCATGTCGTATTAGGTGAACAACAATAATATAACAAAACCATAGATATTCCACTAGAAAGTTTATTATTGTAATTCCTAATGCTATAGACAATTTCTGTTTGTTTGTTGCGTATGATTAGGTCCAGCTCTGTATGTCTTAATTACCTACTTCCCTTTAGTCCATGCTCATAAGTACAAATGTGACTACCACATTGTGTGTCTAAAAAAAAGAATTAGAAGTAAAAGTACAGCAGACTTCAATTATAAATATAATTGAGGAGCCAGACCCCTTGGCTTTAAGCTTGTTTAACTCCTCTAGGTATTTTGAAAAACTACACGTCTAGTGGCATGTCTCATTTTAGTAGAAACATTCAGCATCTTGAGAGTTCTTTGATGGATGTATCTCGTGTTGATCCTTCCCCTTCTTGGGTTTAGGGTTGGAACTGGTTAAACCATCTTTTTCCTTTCCTTCGCCTCTTTAGTAGCTTGGCCTTTTCTTCTTATTTATACATTTATTCCTTATAGAGAATATGGGATAAGCTGATCTTTGGTTCTTTGTTTTGAGCATGTTTGCCTCGATGGTCTTCAATATGCCGTGCAACTTCATAATTGACCTGTCAGATTGTTCATCTTAAAGACCGGAATGAATTATTGTATGACTTCGGTAGTGACTTCATAATTATATCCATAGCCAACTCCTACATAATTGTAACTCCTTAGCGTTCCATGTGGTCAATATAAGCCTTCACCTTGAGAAAAAGAACACTAACGATCCTGACTTCCTACATTTTACAACCCACTAAATGCTTTTATATTGTCAACTTGTTCTTATCGTTCTTATTCTTAGAAAACGTCCTTGAGTTGGGTTACCTCAAGATTCTCAAAGATTGTTTGGAGCTCTGGAACCATAGTCATAAGAATGTGGGAATATAGATCAGTTGACTCAGTTTTTGTGGGCAACATATGTTGGGTTTTGAGCATTCTAACACTCTTATGGTGTACATGCAACCCTATATACCTTGGATCTATGTTTTCTCTATTATACATGCAAATATCAATTTTCCAAGGTATCATCCTAACTAGCATATTATTGAGTATATACAATATGAAATATAGTTGAATGACATACCTTTTGTTGTAGATTGATTCCTTTTACCTTAAAAGAGCTTAGTGCCCCAAGTGTTGCACCTCAAAAGGTTCACACAACACCACCAACAATTGGAATAACTTGAGAGAAGATCATTTACACTCAAAAATCGGCTAGCCCTCATGTGTCTATCACTAGTCGTTCCTTAGTGCCAATTTCATGATCTATGAGGCTTCTTATATAGTGTGCATATTAGGGTTACACCATGTAACTCATGACTTTCCATATTCCTCATGATCCATGGGTTTTAACCTCCATGGAGTATCCATGGGTCACCACATGGGTTTAGCCCAACATGAAGAACTATGGATCATAAGCCCACTTTATAAGAATGAATGATTTACCAAATCAATCCCCATTTATTTAATTAGTCTCTTTTTTATCACAAAATTAATTACAAACTAATTCTTGATCAATACTAATTAAATAATATTAATATATTAGAACTTATAATATATTAATAAATCATAAATATCCTCTTCTCAAAACAGTCTATCCAAATTGTTCCGATGCCATGCAACCCAAATGGACCATGCTACTCTCGGGTGAAGTACATACCAATAATAGTTATGGGCTTAGACACCTAATCCAACAGTCTCCCACTTGGATAAGTCTAATAACTATTATTGCAAGCATGACTCCAACCCGACCAGCAATCGTATCTCTTAAAAGCCGTTGTCGAACTCTGATCTAGTCAATGACGTGTCCATTTGATAAGGGATCATATATTCCTCCATTCTGGATATCATATGGACTGATACGTGGATTATAATCATTCTCTCTGTCCATCTTTTGTTTCCCGATTTCCGATTTATGACAACCGACTAATTGAACAAATCAAATCAGTCAGGCTTCGCCAAGCACTTAGGAGTGTCATCACTAAATCATCGAAGGGCCCACAGATATCGCTTTCATCCACATGGGGTAAATGGAATGGATAAACTTCGACCCAAATGGTCGCTTGTACTTACTCATCAAATTACACACAACGATATGTTTTATAACAACCAAGTTACTGGTGCGTTTACATATGTCAATGTGCAACCGACTTGCAACTACAACTCACATGTCTCCGTTTGAAGAATATAATATATTATCGTCTCATGATCACTCATGATAATATCCATGAAGTGATTCAAATGAGCGTGGGTTGAATCCAATACTCGAATCTTATTCCAGGACCACTCATGAACATTGTATCAAACTTGTGCTATCACCAAAACACACCTCTGCAAACCCATTCATAAAAGCCTTGCCTCAATACCTACTTCCAAAATATAATCGACTGTGGATGGTTTGAATAACCTAGTTATTCGGGAAGTCAAAACATGCAAAGTGAAACACAAGAATATTACTAATCCTATACGGTCCCAAAACGTTTGAGTCCCATATTGATTACTCATTATTCATTGTATAATGTTTCGAACAATCAACTTAATACTTGAATTAAAACCATAGTCATGCCATGCTCCAAGCATGCACACTATGTTTGTCTAAACAATAGTTATGCCATGCTCCAAGCATGCACACTATGTTTATCTATGGTCCTTACTTTGTGAAATAGATCAATTGAAAAACATTTCAATGATGCTCATTTCACAATTTCAAATCCTAATTGCAAGTGTAATAATTCCATATTCTTGTCATTGCTAGAAAGTGTTACATTCTAATCTATCATGCAATGATTCTTTTGTAATGTCTATGTACCAAAAGTCATAGAGACTTGACCAATGATATTACAAAATATTCCTTTAGAGATTGTTACAGGACAATTCCATGGAAATGAAGTCTCAAATTCAAAGTACATTCCTTTGAACATCCTTCTTGCATGAAAGTTTCTAACTTTCTCATCTATTCTTCAACTCCCAATATGGAAACATTCCATATTTTCCATACGACAATTCATTATTAATAGACTCTTGTCTATTTATAATAATGTCAATATGGTCCTTCTATTACTATACTTCCAACTGTCCTTAAGCGACCAATCTTTGGCGAACCTTAGATTATCCTTAACAGTTGTTTGACCACTTTAGTCAAATCCGGTTCTATTCATTTTTCCTTCTTAATGCCCTAGGCATTTGGAAAATTAGAACACGATAATATTATAGCATATGCAATCGATCCTATGCCCAAAGAATATGGGACACGATTCATAATGTCTAACATAAAGACACGATACTTAATCAGTCTTTTGCTATAAATTTTTATATTTGCCATGTTCTCAACATTCAAATTATGAAAAGGGATGCCGTAATCATAATTTTGAGAACGCAATTAACATTTCCATATATAGAATTTCCTTATGTTGAACCATTCCAACATAACATTCATATATATTTGACTAAAATTGATTAAAAACTCAATCTAAGCTTTTAGAATTAAAATGAAGTATGAATTCCTCTCCCTTAATTATAGCAAAACAACTTTTTAAACCCTGCAACTTGTAATTTGAAACTTTGTTTTCTATAATTAACATTGCTAACTTTCAACTCTTTCCATAATAATTATGCTCCCACTAGCATTATAATTATTATCTTATCAGCATAACACTTATGCTCCCACTAGCTTTGACATGTACCCAGAAATCAACTGGACTTCTAGAAATCAATACCTAGTGACTTTCTTACCAAAGTTCAGATTTTTGATACGATATGCTTCGATAAGACTTTATCTAGGCTTCTCAAAATCATACACCTTTCCTTAGACAGCTCACATGTGTGTCTATACAGTTTTAGAACTTACAACGATAAGTCTGAAATGTTTAGACCTTTGCCATTTCTCATAATTCGAATTATGAAAAGGGATGTCGTAATCATAATCGAATTTGAGAATGCAAATATCACAATTCTATCTCCTTAAAATCTACTTAGTGAAAGCGTTTCCTCACTATCATTTTCATGAATCGGAGAGAAACCTTATAACACTTAGATTTTATGGTGTATGTGTTCCTATCCATGTGAATTTTGTCAAAACCATAATCACAAGACATGGTTAGTGACAAATCCAAACTCATATGGACTGAACTTGTTCATTCTTAATTTCTTTCCACCTGGCAGCACAAGGGCCTACCATTGCTTCCACGTTGTTATGCAACCAATTGAGAACTCATAGAACTCTCATGCATAGTCAACTTTAACTGGAATGGGCACAGAAACAAGAATATGTCAACAGGATAGGTCACAAACCTCAAGTCGTGTGCTAGTGTTTAACAATAGGTTTATTCTTGATTGGTTCTTGAAACTTGTCAAGATCTTTAAGACTCCCACTGACCTCTTGACATATATGATTCACTTTGTCAAGGAACATTACTTGATAAAACAATATTCAAGAGTTAGTGCGGATTCTAATCAAGACACACACTTCACACAATTGGCCTTAGTTGGTGTTTGTTTTATCCAAAACCTCACAACCTACCAATTTCAAATGTAGAAGAGTAGAAAACATTTTACTCTACATTTGATAAGTGTTATAAACCTTTCTTAAGATTATGTCACTCGAGGCTTGATCTTGGAGTGTTACTCTAAGACTTAATTTTGGAACGAAGTATGATTTATCTCCTTGATTTAACCATTTCAACAATTCACGATTCCTCTTCTTAGCCATACAAATACACTAAGATATCCTTAGAGGATCAATTGTGACATGGTTTTCATAATCATTAAGATGATCATAAAAGACGATACTAAAGTACTCTCCCATCTTTTCAGATTTGAGAAACTTTTATCTTTCTGCCCAATTTGATTCTTCTCATTCGTTCTGCCATACATTGAACCTTTCCAATGACTCAGAATTATACTTAAACTTGTAAGCATAACCATATTTACTAAACTTTAGTAAATCATGACGAATAGTCTTATCGTTCTCTGTGGTGGGCCTGACCAGTGCACACCCAGTGTACCCGATCCCCTAGTCCTTCACTTGACTCACATATACATGTGAGCAAGGAATTAGTCTTAATTTCCCAAGGACAAAGGTTCTCATTCATCACACAATACAAGTTGCATGATTCCAAGTTTCTATCCAACTGAAACTTGGGTGATGAAAATCTTTCCTTATTTGGCAAATTATGACACTACCACAAACGAACGAATCAAATCCATTTTCCAATATTGCTATCAGTAGAAACATATAAACAACAATTTTCACAAATGCCATTGTAAGGAAACTTAAAATAAAATAAATTTCAAAAAATTTCATTATTTATAAAAATTGCGGAAAACTTATCCTTACAATGCAAATACATATGAAAATATGTTGTTATCTATTCCTAAGCAATCTATCACAACTCTTAAGCAACAGCTCAAAATTCTGATCACCGAACCATGCGATCAAAATCCATCTCTTCGCGATCAGAATCAGCTTATTCTTCCTTTAAGTTTCCTTTCTTTTGTTCGATTCTCCAAAACATCAAAATGTAATTACATTACATCATGTATTAAGAATCTCCAAATAGGAACTTAATAGAGTTAGATATTGGACTTACCTGAAGTAGAGTCAAACTTTTTGATTTTACCATTCTTAAAATCTTTCAGGTAAATAGAGCAGCTTCACAACCAATGCCCCTTCTCTTAGCAATAGGAACATATGGACCTATTGGGAATAGTATACTGGACTATCTCAGAATTATCCTTTTTTGTTACCATTTGGTCCATTGACTTTACCATGGCCGATCCCTTTCCATTGGGAAGAAAAAGCTTTTCTGGACTTCCAATGTTACCATTGTCAATGTCCATGTAAGTTTGGGGAGTAGATCTTCCCATCAAATTTGATGTTCTAGTGCGCCACATCATTGCTGATTCAGCAGAACCAAGAAAATAGGTAAGACCAATAAGGGTCATGTCGTGGTCTGTCAGATAGTAGTCCTTAATGAACTCACTATATGACTCAGGAAGTGATTGAAGAACTCAGTCAACCGCCAACTTCCTCGAGACTACGACACCTAATACTCTCAGCCTGTCAATATGTGACTTCATCTCCAAGACGTGAGTACACACAGACTTTCCTTCCTGCCAATAGGGCTTTAAGTGACCTAGAACTTGTGGGTTAGGGAGAATTATTGGAGAAGATGAAGGAACTGAAGTTCCACTAAAGCACAAAGAAGGGATTAGTCTTTCACCTTGATTGCCTTGTGGAAAATCATCTTTATAAAGAAAGTTTTTTTTTCAAAAGATTTGGGAAGACCATAGTTGTCTGAAATTAGACATTTATGAAGGGATAAATTCAATTTTAGCTGATTTAGCCCTTAATATAACACCCAAATGAAATATTAAGGCTAGGACCCAAAACAATATTTTACAATTTGGAAGAGGGATGTCGTAATCCAAACTGCAAAATATTTGAAGGTAGGTAAATGACGGTTTACCCATTTCCACCATGAAAAACGAAAAAGAGATTTAGGTTTTAAGTGAATTGAAACTCCTAGATCCTTTGAGATTCATTGAAAAAATCAATGGCATGTTTAAATCTCGAGTGTGCCCTTCAAGTTTGTGACTGGGCTGCCGAGGATCACAAACAAGATGTGAATAACCATGCAAATTAGCTTGGTACACCCAATGTTACAACCACCTAATCAATATGCCGGTTAACCACACAAGCTCCATTGATCTATGATTAACATCAAGCTACCCTTTTCTACGCATTTTCAGTCCCAAATTAGTGTTCCGGTTAACCACACATGCTCCACTAACGGCTTAACCAGGTGCAAAGTGCAATTTCATGGGTTAGCACCATATTCACATTTTCCCAAGTAACTAAGATTGAGAATTTATAAGTGTTTAGTTACTTAGTATTTATCATTATACTTTTAATGAAGGGAGAATTAGAGTCCTATCCTACCCGTTCGGCTAACGACCCTCCACCAGTCAAGGAAGCGGTGGGTGAGAGTGGACACCCATTCAATTGCCATTTTATAGGCAGTAACCTTATACCCCCTTTATAGACCGGCTTCGTGAATGAGGCCTACTAACGGTAAGACTGACTTTGTTCTTATATATATATATATATATATATATATATATATATATATATATATATATATATATATATATATATATATATATATATATATATATATATATATATATATATATATATATATATATATATATATAAATATTAAGCCTATAATATTATAATAGTATAAGGGTAGAATTTTAAACCTTAAAATTCTAGGGTTTGGAACTAAAGTATACATGAGGGGTAACTTTACAAATTCCAAAACTTGAGGGCAAGTTTTGAACAATTCAAAAAACTTTTGGAATCCATAACATATGAGTTTAATATAGTTTTAATGGAGAGACTCTTGAGAATCCATAACTTGAGGACAAGTTATGGAGTTCATAAAACTATTTATGGGAAAAGACTCTTCAAGTTTATAACCTATGACTTTAATAACTTTTTAAAGGAAAAAACTTTTGGTTTTCCATAACTTGAGGATAAGTTATGGAATCCATTAAAGGCCATTTAAATCACCAAATAAACTAACAAACATATCTAGCAATATTTATGATCTAGATTAAACTCATATCAACAAGACAATTCAAATCAAATAATTTTCATGTAATTAGCCTAACCATTAAACTAATACAAAACATGAAACTTTGACAATTATCTTTTGAATTGGCTTAGCATGATCATTACCACATCAAAAACAGGTTTATAAGTTCAAAAACAGCTTAGGGTAATGATCATAGACCAATTTCAACCTTAAAACTCGAAAATATGCTGACCGGGGCTCCAACTCGTCGAGTGCATGAACGAACTCGACGAGTTGGATGAGTTTGTCAGTGGAATCAGCGATTTCACTATCCAGAATGAAGAAAAACGAGTTTTTACAGCCTTTTCAAGCAACTAGCATCAAGTATAATTCAAAACAACCCTAGGCTCTGATACCACTGTTGGGTTTTGAGCATTCTAACACTCCTATGGTGTACATGCAACCATATATTCCTTGGATCTATGTTTTCTCTATTATACATGAAAATATCAATTTTCCAAGGTATCATCCTAACTAGCATATCATGGAGTATATACAATATGAAATATAGTTCAATGACATACATTTTGTTGTAGCTTGATTCCTTGTACCTTTAAAGATCTTAGTGCCCCAAGTGTTGCACCTCAAATGGTTCACACAACATCACCAACAATTGGAATAACTTAAGAGAAGATCATTTACACTCAAAAATCGGGTAGCTCTCATGTGCCTATCACTAGTCACTCCTTAGTGCCAATTTCATGAACTATGAGGCTTCTTATATAGTGTGCACATTAGGGTTACACCATGTAACTCATGACTTTCCATATTCCTCATGATCCATGGGTTTTAACCTCCATGTAGTATCCTTGGGTCACCACATGGGTTTAGCCCAACATGAAGAACTATGGATCATAAGCCCACTTTATAAGAATGAATGATTTACCAAATCAATCCCCATTTATTTAATTAGTCTCTTTTTTATCACAAAATTAATTCCAAACTAATTCTTGATCAATACTAATTAAATAATATTAATATATTAGAACTTATAATATATTAATAAATCATAAATATCCTCTTCTCACAAAAGTCTATCCAAATTGTTTCGATGCCATGCAACCTAAATGGACCATGCTACTCTCGGGTCAAGTACATACCAATAATAGTTATGGGCTTAGACACATAATCCAACAACATACTCATTCCTTACAATGCTAGTTACATTAGTTGGCAGGACTTTGTGGAAGGTTCCCTGAACATATTGATTCTTCTTTTCGTACGATAGTAGAATTCCCAAGTTCTAGTACCAACCAAAATAGTTTGATTCATTCAACCTCTCTCTTGAGAGGATTGTTAGTGGTGAACAATTCGAATTAGAAGAGTTCGCGTTTGAAGTCAGAAATAAAATAATGAATTTATTAATTAGTGATTCTATTATTTATTCTTTATAAAACTAATTACCAAAAATATTTTATCAGAGGCTAAGGTCCATATTTCACCTCTAGTTGTGATTAGTTTTTCCGTAGTCACAAAAAAACCTTATTTAGGTATGTAATATCTTTATTAATTCCAATCTCCATGAAACCCTTAGTTTAGCCTGGATATGAAGTTTTAATTCAATTTCACATGTTCGATCCTTTCCAAGCTTATCCTTTGTTGTGACTGGTGTATATGGTGTCCGAAGTCGGGATATTAAATTGATCATAATAAAACACTTGCTTCCCGATCCAAAGCTCTTGGGTATTGTGAACGCCACTTCACATTCCATAAGTCTAATTGATGCGTTAAGATTTTTCATATCCCATATCGAAAGACAAGTAATTCAAGTGTGTGTTCGAATATCGATAACATATAACTTATCTTTGAAGAAAAATAGAATTTTATTTTTGTTTAGTTAAAATGATTTAACTTTTCATTTAGCAAAAACATAATTTTAACACTACTTTAATAGTAACTAAAATAGAAGCTCGTGCAATGCACGGGTCTGATGTATGTTTGTTGTTTCGTTGTTTAATCATTTTGTTTCGTGGGTCAGGTAGGCTTCCCTTGACTTTATTTTCAGCAACATTCCTATAATCACATAACATAATTAAGAAAAAACAAAACCATAATTAAGAATTAAGTGAAGTTGCAAAGTTTGTAAAATAACATTAACAATACAATTCTAGTTTTAGTATTTTTGAGAATATAGGCAGCTGTCCCAATCTTAACATCGTACTTTCAATAGTAGATTTTTCAAAATACAATGTCCAAATAGGAAAACTTAGAATACAATGCGATAACTAACTAATTAACTTCAATGCTTTATTAAAAAAATAACAGAAAAAACTACAATATTCCAATACAATTATAAATTGATAAAAATCACCATTTAAATAGTAGCAAGAAATAGTCCAATGATATACCGATAACAACTTACAACAATTACTGTTTTTTGTAAACTTACCAGGTATGGACTTGGTTTCATGTCTTTTTAGGTGGTGGGCCAAGATAAATGGGGGAGGTAGAATCATTCCATTTTCATTGAATGGACAGCTTCACCGTGACCGAAATGGACAATTCCATCCTTGGACTACTTTCGGATTTCACTCCACTTTGCTTCAATATTTTTAATGCCTGCAACAAATTATAATCATACAATCTAAAGTAAGAAAATGAAAAATTAACCCCAATTTGATTCTTATTAGCTCTAACGTTAAAGAAAATATATGTAATATTAAGTGATAAAGGTAGAACAAAAGTAATGTATGTTACTGAGAAAAGCATGATGTGAATTTACCTTAATGTCCTTGTAAAGATGCTGCCTAAGTGACTGTTTCTTGACGTGCAACTAATAATACACGCACGCTGGTCATCATATAGTGTTATATATCTGCACAATATTTAACTATAATAATTAAACATATAAAAAATAGCCCACAATACCTTACCGCACACCATCCCACCACTTAAAATAGTTTTTTTTTAATTATTTATTAACCTTCAAGTATCACAAGATCAGAAGATCAATCCAATCAATAGTTTGAATCAATAATTTGATATTTAACAGATTGTGCAATTAATAGGGGTTTATCTAAAAATGACAACTTGTTGCTGCAACTGATCCTGTTGTTGGGAAGTAGATTGTTGCATACAATTCTAAGGCATCTTCATCTGTTATATAATTATTTGATGTCAACATCAAGGCAATAGTACAACCAAAAGATTATTAACTAATGCATGTTTTTAATGGTTGTGCATAATTTGGATCATAAAAGGAAAATCATAACCTTGGGTGAATTGATTTGAATCGGGGAGCATACGGATTCATCATTTCTTGTGGGTTGACCATCTGTCATACTTTGACTGCCTCTAGGTAATCCAAGAACCCCATAATTTTGTGAATCTCCTAAGACATGTTGCTGTTGTGATGCCAAATAAAACTGATTTTGGTTTTGCATATTGGGCTTTTATACTTGCAAATCCATATCGGGGCGTAAACTGTCAATTCCCTGAAAACCATGTTGATACCAATTGTCAAATTGACCCTTCAAACTAAATAATAACATAAATGCAAGAAAGAAAAAACATGATAACTTATAGTTAGAGGCAAACCCTTCAATGGAAGACCAGTAACACCTTGATTCAACACTAAATGGATGGAAATGGAACATAAAATGAAAAATTCACCAAAAATAAATAAGTAAAATCAAAGAAATATGTCTTACCCACACCACCTAGTCCACACCTTGACTGCAAAATTGTTTGTCCATAAATTGATGAAGGATCTATAGGCAAGGACTTCTTTGTATTTCCTAAGTAAACTTATTGTTTGATTTCATAGGATTTGTAGAAGCTTATGACCCAAACATGGAACAAAGAGAATACGAAAAACATATAAAGGTAAATTTATAGAGTGTTGGGAATATATTGTATTCAATTGAGGATTCCTTGAATTTTCTGCAAAGTGGAAAATACATTTGGAGAATTTCCTGGTATTAACAAGTTGAATCAACGTAAAGACAAAACATAAAGTCTCGCCCAATCTACGGAGAAAGAAAAAAGGAGCATCTTTATTGATGAAAATACTGATTCACCATTGATGATTTGTGGCTGATTTCGTAAGGGTCATCCGGTTGGCATCAAGAAGAGCTGGAGAAGTTTCTGAAACCATAGAATGAGAATGTTTCATGGGTTCCTTTTGCAACTTCACACCAAGTGAAACCTACAGAGAAGATACATATATATATGATGCAGCAGCCTCAGAATGTTTCTCATTTGTCCTTGCAATAAATATATCCCAGAATACAGACCACCATTCCAAAAGAAATCCATTACGAGCATCAATAGTTGAAAACACAAACAGATTGAATTTCATATTGCATGCATCGTGTTTATAACATGTGTATATCTATTGGTGTGTTGTCATGCATAAGAATGATTGTTTAATAACAATTTATGTTTATGTTACCCTTTGAAGCTCGAATCATCATGCAATAGAAATAGAAATAAAGAAATTATTGGAGTATCAAAACCTTATCATAATGTAGATCTATAAAGGACGCCTGAATTCTGCACACATGAGAACAACTCAACAACATACCTACAGAAATCTGTAGCAACTTTCCCTTCTGTCATGACAGCTTTTACAGATGTGTGCATATTTCGTTATAACAAATAGTCATGGATGTAAACATCCATCCTAGTAAAAAACAATTTCATAAAAGTTAAATCAACAAACTTGTTCTACACTTGAAATTAAGGAAAAAAACTTAAAATGTATGTATGAAATTCAAAAGATAAATAGAAACAAATACCTTTCTGCTTCTGCGCTTCTATTTCCATAGAAAATATTCGAGGGAAGAAACTATAGCCTTCTGAATAGATTTATATCCAAGGGAAGAAACTATAGCCTTCTGAATAGATTTACGATTCATTTGGTTTTAAGGTAGATTGCAGATAAGTAGACCTACATAAGCAAGAAGAATCGCCCCTTTCTAGCATCTCATTTATGGCCCTGGAAACAGAACTTCAAATTTGATAAAACAAAATATCATGTATATGATGTAGAAAATTACAATTTCCGACTCAATAGGTGATTGAACCAAAGAAAAGAAACTCATTACCTTATCAAACTTGAAGAAGAAGATAAGGACATCGAAAGAAAATCTTATACCTTTTGTTTGAATCGATTATTTATAGTGGGTATTTCCGGTTATCTTACAGGGAGAATGGGATCATGGGTAGAAGAAAGGAAACGTGGGGCAACATTGGGAAAGCTAAGTAGAAAAGCGAATAAAACCTCAGATGATATTCATCATTCAAGCATGTGTGGTGGCGGTGACTTTTAGAGGAGAAATACCAATAATTTGAGGAATACATGTTATGGTGAGAGTGAGGGATAACGGGTAGGTTTCTTCGGTTTAGGGTTTCAATACACAGAAACAGTGACCAGAGCTGCTGAGCTGCTTTGTTTGTGGCAGTCCCGACTGTGTTTTCCTGTTTCTTCCATGGAGGTTGTGGCGAGGTGGTGTCGCCGAAATTTAAATCGGAATCCGATCTATGGTCATCTTCATCCAAGATGCTTCAATAAAACCCCAAAATTGAACGACTGATTCATCTGTTTAACCTCATTTCTTAATCGCTGGAAGAAACTGCAAAAGAAGGTGGTGTTAGTGGTGGTTACGGTGGAAGAACCGGCGATTAGAAATAGAGGAAAAGTTAGACGGTATGTCAGCGGTGCTATGGTCGTCAGGCTTAGAGTACGACTAAGCCAGAAAGGTAAATGTAGTTCCGATTGAATCAAGTAAATCAAACATAATCATAGTTAAAAATGATTTAAAACAAGAGATCTAAATATAATCTATTTCGCACGTTGTATTTGCTTGATCAATTTGAATACAAGAGGTTGAAAGAGAAATACGATTACAATCAGGAAAAGTTCTTAACCTCTAAAGTATCCTTCCCATATTTATAGGGAAAACTGAAATCCCAAAAAATATAAGGACTTCGACATCTAAGCTTCGTTACAAAAGTAGTCCTTAAAATAAACATACAATCCAAAATTCGACATTACAAATAACAAATATGATTTTGACATCTCACAACCTTTGAACCCCAACATTCTCCCCCTTTGTGAGAAGTGTCGAATCTAAGTCATTAATATCTGGATTGCTTGATGCATACCAATTCATCACCATCTTCAACTCCACCTTATCTTTCTCATTGTTCTTTTTACAGTTATTCATACGAACCATCAAGTTCATATAATGAGCTGTAGTATATCTTTCAACGTCACAAGCTTGAAACAAATACTTAGTCTTTCTTCCCTTCTTGCTTCTTCCAACAAAAACTATTCCAAGTGGCTTTAGATAAATCTCTCCATCATCATAAGGCTGCAAGTCAGCTTTACTCTTCAAAATTGATTGAGGAACAGATATCTCTTTTCCCATTGTTGAAGCTAATTCAGCGTCAGTCAAGGCTAAACAATCGAAATAATTGTCTATGAAAGTCTTGATATGAGCAAGACCCAGCAAATAATCTTCTTTGCTTGCAATTTGAAGTTTTGTTTCATTGTTGACCTTAAGAATCTTCGTGACTGACATCAAGTCATTTAGATTCATAAGTGGAAAGTCAGCAACAGTAAAGGAGAATTTGGTATTGTTTGCCCTAATCACATGATATCGAAAGTTTTGAAGTACACCCTCGAATAAAACATCATTACATGTATTCAAAACTCGGACTATCTTGATGAGTGACCACACTTCTTCTTCTTCTTTCCCAAGTACTGCATGAAATCAAAACTTTAACTTCTTGAACTCTTCCTTGTCATCAAACTTGACAACAATCTAATATTCCAAAGTAAGATACATCATCTTGTTGATAGGAAAATCAAGTTGATTCATATCTGAGTTATCAGTTGCATAACTCTTCTTTGGTTTCTTCTCAAATTCATAATATTCTCCATGAACTACCATAGCTTCAATATTCTCATAGCTATGTAGTTTTCTGGGATCACCTTTGTTCAGAGTCGGAGGATCATTCTGACAAAGTCTGAGAATACTTTGAATATGCCTTTGTTTTTCCATTTCAGCTTCAATCTCTGCTTTTCTTTCTTCCTTCGACTTTTCAACAACAATTGTTTTTCCTTTCCCTTTATCTGCTTCATTTGGTGTGGGTTTCGAAGATGAACTTGAACCACCAATAACAATCCCTTTTTCCAAAGGTCTTGTTGTTGTTGTTGTTGAAATTATTGGATTAGTCGTCACTGGCAGAGTTGTTGGAATTGGAGTTGTCAGAACTTTGCCCATAGTTTTCTCTTCACCACAAACATCTCCACTTGACTTACCAGAAGCTCCTTCGCCTTTACTTACTCCAACCACCTTTCTTTCTCCCCCTTGCACCCCTGTAACAACAGGTGGGGCATCCGTTGGAAGTAAGTTCAACAGTTTCGAATGCGGAGCCAATTCAGATTGAGTCGTTGACTCAAGCTGACGAAACTTCTGAGTTAAAAACTCAGGAGTGAATATAGAAGAAGAACTTGAACTCGACACCATGGTCTTCAATTCACCCAGCAATGCATCAATGTTTCCAAAATGTTTTGTTTCCAGCTCAGCCTGTGCATCCATCTTCGGAAGCATAGAACTGTAAGATTGAGCTATTTTTGCGACAGCCCCAACAATAATATCCACTTTCTCAAGAATTGTAGAGTAGCTATTTGTCAATTGTAGAGTAGCTATTTGTCACTTCCTGTAATTCCTTTGCCATGTCTGATCTTAACTCTTCAAGCTTTCGATTGACATCTTCTCGAACAGTTTTGACATCCTGAACGAACAAAACATGTCGTTGTTTGGCAACTATTTTCAATTCCTTCAGTTCACCATTGAAGGAATTAGATTGAGCCTTGATTCGTAATTCGTTGTTTTGGTCAGACTGATCAATCTTGTTGATAATACGAAGCTCTTGGGCTTTCCAACATAACATCCACTTCAATACCTGAAACTGAATGTTTTCCCCCTGCATCAGATTGAAATTGTAGTAGAGAATTGATCTTGCGATTTAAAATCTTAAACTGCTTCCCAGACATGAGCATGTTATCGGGAATGTTCTCCTCTTCAGGATCAAACTCGATATCAGCAAAAGAACCAACAAATCCGCCATCATCAGTTTCATCATCAAAAATTGTTTTGGGTTCTTCGGTATATTGTGATGGGAATAAGGAAGTAATGGGTTTTTTTCATAATTGTATTGAAAGTAGGAGAATATGTAGAAGAAGGAATATGAGATGTATTGGGAATAAGAAATGGTGGTAACGAAACTGTAGCATCAAGAACTGATGTTTCGAAAGTAGATGATACGACAAGAAAAGGATTACCTTAGGCTTCATGTGTCGAAACTCCATCACCCTTGTTGACATTTGCACCCGTATTAGATACGTTTACAGTGATGTCTGAGGTTCGAACCTCCTAATTAAATGATTCAGTATGCGAAACCTCGGGTGGTATGATCGTTGTCTGCTCAGGAGTCGAAATCTTTGGTTGTTCACAATGATTGATGGTTGTGTCCACTGTAGAAGTTTTCACAGTGCCATCAAGATTTCCAGTCTCCTCGAAAGTCGACTTAACTGGAGAATCCCTCACAGCTGAAGAATGGACCAGTGTTGTATCTGCAGGTTGTGTGTCAGGAACCACTTCTTCGCCAGTTGAATCTTCTTGCAACACCAGTTTCCTTTGTTTCTTTAAAATTTTCTTCACCATATCTTCTGCTCTCCTTTTCTTTATTTGTGGTGAAACAGGAACGGGTATTTCACGAATGAGAACACCTTTTCGACCAATCTGTGGCTTTCTAACAAATGAAGGTGAAAAAATTCCAGACCTTTCAGGAGAATGGCGAAATTTATGAGCCATTTTCCTGAGTCGTTTGAGAACACCAGTTTTCGAAGGTACCACATCCTTCGAAGGATCAACATTTTCAGTAATAACAGGATTTGATCTTTGCTTCGAAGCTTTTACTTTAACTGTGACCTTCTTTGGAGATTTAGCTTCTTTTTCAACTGGAACAACTGTCGAAGGGTTGACTGATCTTCCTTCTTTGAACCTCTTCTCTTCTTCGAAGGACCTTCAGTTGTCTTTTCTAACAACATCCCAGTTTCAACATCAGGATTAATCATATCCAAATAATTCACCAACACATGAATCAGAGGATCAACTTTTCGAAGCATTGCACCTGGAATTCTAGCAACACTTGGAAATATTTCAGCATCATCTTCAATAGTTTTAGGAAACTAATATAAAGAAAAACTAGCAGTTTCTTCGTTTTCAGGGACTGGAATACCCTCTTTGTTATATACGAACTGAAGAATAAGACTCCAGTATCTAGCACATGAGACCCCATCAACAACATTTGTGTTTTCAATACTTTTGGTAAATTCTTTCCGAATTTGTGTCGCCTAATCCACTTGTACATCATAGTAAATGCCATCCACCATAGCATACACTTCCAATCTTCCTTTGTCTAACCCCACACTTCGACCTATCAAGCATCGAAAATAAATTCCAAATAGAAAGTTCCAAATACACGGCAACCCCGATTTCTTGAACTCACTGATCTTGGTGAGAGTAGGTTGATAACCCATCTCATTGAACATGTGAATTACTTGTTCATTCGAGACTTTGTAAAATGGTTCACAATTAGGGATGTTCAAGATTTGGGCGAACAACTTCTTTGACAATATGAACTTCTTGTCATTCTCCAATTGAAAAGTAACAATCATCAACCAGCCAAAGATAGCCAAGACATTGGAACATCAAAAGAGTTGAACATGGCAGTAGACAACATACAACTCTTGAGAGCCACAACGAGCATTTGTAATCCCTCCGGATAAACACTTTCATCGCCTTTAACTTGAAAGTTTGTGCTTTGAATCTTCATCAATGGTTGAGACGAAACATCTTCTGTGGTGTGCGATTGATGAGCAGCTACGATTAAGGTTTGGAAAAGAACTTGAAGAAACAGAGGATATGATAGCACAAATCTTTTGAGAATAAATTGTGAGCGTAAAAATTAGAATGAATCCCCAAATCTCCTGTTATATGTAACCACAATTTGAATCCCAAACGGTTAGCATTCATAGACTTTCCACGTGTTCCTTGAAAGTTGTACCTGTAGCCGTAAAGCAGGCCATGTCAGGAAAAAGGGATGAGTTATGTACCCTATAAAAGTGCACAGTAACCAAACCGTCACATCACACGTCGTTTCGAAAGCACCCAGTGGATAAGAACCGTCAGAAACCTTCGGAATGGAGGTTAGGCTCTTTCACTTTTGGGTTTAAAAGCAAAGTCATGTGCCAGACTTTCGAAATCATCATCCTGAGTTGGTAATACTCAAAACCTCAAGGATTTCGTGAGTGCATGTGTGCCAAAGAAATAGATAAGAAGCATTTACGAAAATTCTGATCTATGATGTCGAAAATAAAAATTTCGACATAAAGGCAGTTGGATCCTAGGCAAAGATCGCTTCGTTAATTATCAAAAGAGATAATCAAAAGCTTGTGTGGTTTCCTGTGAAGTACAATCGAATATTTGTAGAGAAGTATCGAAGGGCTTCTTTTATCAAGTTTCGAAGGTGGTTTAAGATTTCGTTACAAAGCACATCTAAACATAAGAGTGACAAGTTGTAAACGAAATTACCTGTTTGACCAGTGTAGTCAGTGACAAGTAGACTTTGGAAAATTTATTAAGTAACGAAAGATAAGAATGAAACTCAAACAGAAACCATATTCTTCAAACCAAAATTATTCCTGAATCATGTTGGGTAACAAATGTTGTGGGTTTCGAACATTTGATCAAGATCACTACAAAAGAAAGAATATGATTTTGATTATCGAAAATAGGTACTGAAACAAAAGTTTTGTTAATATCAGGAACAAAGTTCCCCGTCAATTCCTTATGTTTCGAAAGTTTGGGTTTCACTTCCATCACGGTCTCATGATGTTAGATCATAAACACAGAGATTTGATATGTCTAGATCCTGATTGGTTTATACTAGAAATCTCTTGGACAAATGTCATTGTGTGTGAATGTGAAAGAATTTTAGGGTGAAAAAGATTGGTTTAAAGATTCGAAAGTACCACAGCTATTTATGGACCAAGCAAAAAACTCTAAACTTAAAGGAGTAGAGTATGGTAGCTCAGTGACTAATGGGAATATAGCCTAGTTGGGAAGAATCCTCAGAATGAGAGATTCATTAAGGCTTCGAAACCCATTGAGTTTTGGAGGCTTGGGTCGACATGATGCAGCATGCTTCTAGGGACATCCTAACTAGGACATAGTTTCGAAAGTATACCTTTCCCTTAATCAGCAAGCATGAACCACCAAAAATCTTCGTTAATACCTACACGCGAAAAAAGGAACAAAAAAACAAGACAAAAAAATATTTTTGGATATTTGAGTTTTTGAATTAAAATAACAAAAATAACGAAAAATCTTTTTGGTATTTTTGATATTTGAAAACGAAATACAAAAAATCAAAATCTTTTTGTTGTTTTTGATATGAAATGAAAATGCAAAAATAACGAAAAATCTTTTTGGTATTTTTGATATTGGAATTGAAAGACAAAAGTAACGAAAACATAAGAAATGGCTAAACTAACGAAGATTTTTGTCAAACCATTTGAGCATAATATCGAAAGCGAAACATGTCGAAACGTTGACTATGAACAGTAACCACTGAATCATGAATAGTAACCGCTGAATCGACACCTTTTCGACACTTTTGGCTTGTCATTCTAACGAAGATAGTCCATGAACTGAATTCGCATTCATCATTACTAAGCCATTTAGAATTGTTACAAACGATTTTTCATCCAAAGGTTTTATAAAGATATCAGCAAGTTGATCAGTGGTCTTTACAAAATGAACTTCTATGTTTCCATCTTCAACATGATCTTTCATAAAATGATAACGAAGAGCAATGTGTTTGGCTTTCGAATGTTGCACAGGGTTATGGCAGATGCGAATGGCTCTTTGTGAGTCACAATACAACGAAATTTTCTTCATGTTGATTGCATAATCACGCAGTTGACTTTGTATCCATATGATTTGTGAAGTGCAAGCTGCAGCAGCAACATACTCTGCTTCTACTGTGGAAATCGAAACACATGTTTGCTTTTTCGAATGCCAACTTACTAACTTCCCATCCAGTAGTTGACATCTGCCACTTGTGCTCTTTCGATCAAGATTGCAACCTCCTAAGTCAGCATCTGAGAATGCTTGTATGAAGAAGCTTGTCTTTGAAGGATACCACAATCCTAACGAAGTTGTTCCTTTGAGATAACGAAATATATTCTTTACAGCAGTTAAGCGAGGTTCCCTGGGATTCGATTGATACCTAGCATAATTGCATACAGAAAACATAATATCAGGTCGACTTGCCATCAGGTAAAGTAACGAACCTATCATGCTTCAATATAATGTGATATCAATAGTCGGTTGATCCAATGATGGATTTAGCCTTGTTCCAGCAGCCATTGGTACTCTCAGCTACGTGCTATTCGTCATTCCAAATTTTTCCAGCAGATTTCGTGTATACTTCTCTTGATTGATAAATATGTCTTCTCTGCTTTGACTAATATTTAATCTAAGAAAATTATTTATCTTCCCCATCATACTCATCTCAAACTGGCTTTTCATCAAATTTTCAAATTCTTTTGACAAAGCAGGGTCAGTAGAGCCAAAAATAATATCATCGACATAAATTTGAAAAAGCATAAGATGATCCCCAACTTTCTTTTGAAAGAGAGTGGGATCAACTGATCCTTGTTTAACTTTCGATTTCTTTAAGAAATTGGTAAGAGTTACATACCATGCTCTAGGTGCTTGTTTTAACACATAAACAGCTTTGTCTAAGATATAACAATGATCAGGAAATTTTTCATTAACAAAACCTGGAGGTTGTTCAACGTACACCGTCTATTCAAGTTCACCATTGAGAAATGCACACTTGACATCCATCTGGTAGACATCAAAATCCTCGTGTGCTGCATAGGCCAAAAATATTGGAACTGCCTTGATTCTTGCGACAGGGGCGAAGGTTTCCTCATAGTCTATACCTTCTTGTTGCAAATAACCTTTAACTACAAGCCTAGCTTTGTTTCGAACAACATTGCCTTCTTTATCAGTTTTATTTTTTAAGATCCATTTTAAACCTATCATTGACACGTCTTTTGGTTTAGGAACTAGACGCCAAACTTTATTTCGGTCAAATTCAGCCAATTCAGATTGCATAGAAACAATCCAGTTAGGATCTTCCATTGCAACCTTGACTGTTTTTTGTTCAATTTTCGAAATAAAAACATTGAACATGCAAAATTCCTAATGAGTATTGAGTACCTCATTCTTTGCACGAATTTGAGCTCTCGTCAATACTCCAGCTTATGGATCACCAAGAATTTGTTCATGTGGATGATTTCTTGTCCATATGTCAATCGGAGGATATGCTGGATCAAAGTCCAAAGGTGCATCTTTGAATGTTTCATCATTCTCTGATCCTGCAATTGACACATTATTAGTCGAATCATGAAAATTTTCGTATTCATTGTTTGAAATATTCGTTTGTTTGTCATTTTTCTCCCCCTCGAGAAAATTATCTTCTTGATGCTCCCCCTCAACACCAGCATTCATTCTCCCATTCTCCCCCTCGAAAGTATGCTCCCCCTCAACATGAGTAGGCGATGTAAAGTGCTCCCCCTCCACTTGATCAGTTTGTAAATTGGCAGACTTTCGTTAAAGACCAGAGAATTTGTTGTTAAGTGGTTATCAACACTTTGTTCGATTACTGTCGAATCGTCAGAATGTTTCGATGCTTCAGGAATTCGATTATCCTCAGCATGGATTTCATCATCAATAGCCCTATCAGGAGTACCAAAAATTAAATCATAATCAAAATCTAGTGAATTAAGACTTTCAGATTCAGAATTTGATTCATTAATGATTGGTTTTTGTTCAAAATGTTTTTCAACACTTTTGACATAGTGATCATCGAATGTGAGATTAAAAGTTTCTTCGATCTTCCTTGTTCGCTTGTTGAGCACACAGTATGCCACATAATTATGAGAATATCCTAAAAATATTCCTTCATCAGCCTTTGACTGAAATTTCAAAGATTATCCTTAAGATTCATAATGAAGCACCTGCAACCAAAAACATGGAAAAATTTTACATTTGGAATCCTGTTGTTAATGATCTCATAAGGGGTGATATTGAATCTTCTATGAATAAAAGACCGATTTTGAGTAAAGCAGGCAGTAGAAACAGCTTCTGCCCAAAGATATTGTGGAAGATTCGCGTAGTACAACATCGTCCTTGCTGCCTCACATAATGAACAATTTCTCCTTTCGACAACACCATTCTGTTGAGGTGTGTAAGGAGAAGAGAAGTTGTGCGAAATTCCTTTATCTGCCAAAAACGAATCGAGAACCTTGTTCTTGAACTCAGATCCATTATCACTCTTGATTTTGCAAACCTTTTTCTTCAGTTGGGCTGTTTCTGATTTCAAACGAAGAAAATATACCCAAGTAAACCTAGAAAAATCATCAACAATAACCAAAATGTACCTCTTTTTGTTGAGTGTTTCAACTGTCGAAGGACCACAAAGGTCAATATGAAGAAGTTCCAAAGGTTCGACGATCTTGGAATCAATCACAATCGGATGACCTTGCCTATGTTGTTTTCCTTGTTCGCAAGCTGCACATAAAGTATCATTATCAAATTTTAGTACATGCAAACCTCGAACAAGATCTTTTACCACCAATTTGTTTAGATTTTTAAAATTCAAATGAGACAATCTTCGATGCTACAGCCAACTTATATCAGAGGAAGCCTTCGAAAGTAGACAAACAGAAGGAACAACAACAATGGGTTTGATGTCAAGCGCAAGCATATCTCCTTTTCGTTTTGATTTAAGAAGCACTTCTTTTGTTTCGATAATGGAGATGATACTTCCTTCTTCATTAAAAACAACTTGATTGCCAGTGCCCACAACAAGTTGCAAAACACTGATCAAATTGTGTTGAAGACCTTCGACATAAGCAAATCTGTTGACTGTAAACTTCCCATTGGTCACTTTCCCATAACCTTTGACTTGACACTTGTTGTTATTTCCAAATTTAACCACACCAGCATTTTCCAGACTTCGAAAATCTCTCAGGTTTTCCTTCTTCCCAATCAAGTGACGAGAACAACCACTGTCGATATACCATTTGTCATCATATTTCTCGTCACACAAAACCTGTAATCATTTAAAGAATTTAGGTCCCCAAGGCTGTTTGGGTCCTTGGTTATTAGAATAATAAGCTTGATGTATCGAAGATCCAATTATCCAGTTTCAAACTTTTGTTTTGACACTATCAATTAAGTCCACATCATTATTTAAGGGTATCGAAATTTAATCATTCGAAGATTTAAAGTCAACATCAACGTGCACCTCATTCTTCTTAGTTTCTTTCTTACTGACTTTGTCTATCGAAATTTCTCTCCTTTTTTTAACAGAACAATTTGATTCTTTCGAAGAAGAACTTCCATTTGAGGATTCATTTAGATACTTCTCATATGCATCCTTGATCTGTTCCTGAGAGAATTTACCAGATTGAAAACTCTTTCCCTTTCCTTCCAACCAATGATTGATATTTTGCACATCTGTTTTTCCTTTCACAAATGTAGCTTTTGTGGTTTGTTTCGAAGGAGGGTTTTGAAAATGAGGTTGATTAGGATTGAAAGATTCATTTCTTCGTCCTTGAACTTTGAATTTCTCAAAGTGTCTTGTTGGCTTTCTTGTCGAAACATGAGGATTATAACGATTCTGAAATCGGTTTTGATAACCAACGTTATTCTTTGGAAAAACTGTTTGTGAATTGGAAAACTGATTTTGATATGGAACACAATGATAAGTCTTTTGTTTGTTTGATTGAAAATCACTTCTCTGAAAATTATTTTGTGAAAACCTTGGATTGTTCGAATTCTTAACATAACCTTTTTGTTGATTTTTCACATAATTCTCATGATAAGAAGTTTGAACATTTGACTTTAGATTTGGTTTTGAAACCTGTTCCTTGTCTTTAGAAAAATCTTTTTGTAATTTCGAAGGTTTTGACATTGATTTCTTTTCACCAGAAAATGAATTTTGTGATTTTGTCTTAACAGATTCAAACTTTTTCTTTTTAGATGTTTTGGAAGAAAAATTTTGTTGTTTCTTGTTAGACACATAAGTATTCCAATAAGCCTTGTTTCGTGCCTTATTCATTGAAATCCCATTTTCTTGTGAAATCTTTTGAATCTTTTCTGTTTGGCTCTAAATTTTATTAATCGGTTTTTCAAAAACTTTATCGTTTGTTTGTTTCTTAACCTTAGACGATTCAGTTTTAACCACCCAAGATCGACTTGGTTTTTTTCTTTGAAAAGTGTATGAGTTTTTGGTAAGATTGTTCTCAACGGTGCTTTGATTTGAGAAAAATCCATCCTTCGAAGCTTTCTTATTGTCCTCTTCAACCAATTTGTTGATTTTTGGTTTCACATTGTCTCGATTACCCTTTGTAACGAAAACTTGATTTGGAAAGACAACATTATCAGTGCAAGTGAAGTTTGGATAAACCATAGAATTAGTTTCAAGATAATGAGAACCTTTTTCTTTCATGATTTTATCAAATTTCTTTGTCTCTTCATACACCTGATCTTCAACAATTCGAGGAATTTTTGTTTCTTTTGAAACACTTGAAACATTTGTTTCTTTTGAAACCTCGTCATCATCATCACTATCAGTCTGACTATCTTCGACAGTCACATGGTCAGGGTCAAAAAACTTTTGAAGTAGAGGGTTGGTCTTTGTCAACTTTAATATTCGAATCAAGACATTTTTCTTTACCCTTAGCTAATGATTTGACATTAATGACAGATAACTGAGAACAGTCAACAACTTCCTCTGCTTCAATTTCACTGATATTGTCATCTTCGATATTAGCAAAGTTGTTTTGAGAGTCAGAAGAAGAATTCTCAGTCTTTTTCAAAATCATTGATTTGTTCATTTACAGTCAAAGTCTTATTAACTATATCAACAAGATCATTAGCATCTAAATGTTCATTGATTTTCACTATTCCATAGGGATGTCTATTATCGGGGACTTTATCAAAGTCTGAAATAGTCATCTCACAATCATAAGAAGTTGCATCAACTTTTTCCCTTTCGAAAGATAAGAATGGTAGTAGCTTCATATGTTGTTCTTTACTTATGTCACTAGAGTAATGCAATTCAGTCAGTTTACAATAGAGTCTTTTAGCAGAATTACAGTAAATATTCCTTTGTTTTAACAAAATCCTAATATATGTATTCAAACTATCTCTATCAATCATAATGTTCGTTATTTTCAACTCTAGATGATCTATTTTAGCCTTCTTCGCCTCCAACATCCTTTGGGTTTCTAATAACTGAGTACTAGATTTCTTAGCCTCAGTGCTAGCAGAGATCACTAGATTATTAACATAAGTAACAACATCATCAAACTCAGTTAACATAGAATTATAAGCACTTGAAGGAATATTAAAGGATTGAAGTAGAGAACATACCTTCAAAGTCATTGGTGCTTTGTATGTTGATGTCGAAACAAAGCAACGACCAGTAATCTTCTCTTCTTCATCCTCCTCAAACTTTGCAAACATGGCTCCATGTGTCGGATTTCTCATCTCTTCATCATCCGAGCCAGAAGACCATATTTGGTATTTGCCCTCATCCTCATCTTCTCCTCTCGCAACCAATGACATCCCTTTCGACTTTTCCCTCACTTCCTCCAGCCATTCGGAATAGTATGCCTCATCCTTAACCATATTCTTCTTTTCCTCTTTCTTTTTCAACATGCTGTCATTAGCCATGCGATTTGCACCATGACAATAATGACAATCAACTCCCGAATCTTCCTTTAGCTTTTTCTCTTGTTTCGAATCTTCAACCTTAACCTCCTTCTTCTCAAACTTCTTCTCATCACTAGCCTTTCCAGTGTTACTTCCCCTCAATTCACCAATTTTCGACTTTCCAGTGAATGGCCTCTTATAAAACATCTTTAGTTTGTTGTTGGAGTAAAAAGTCACCGCTTCGTCATCAGAGTTGACGATAAGACCTTCGTCTTCAGAGCTTTCTTTCTCAGTAGCTTCCATCTCACCTACTCTTCCCAATACTTTTGAAACCAACGACAATGGACCTCCCATATTGATTTTTGACTCTTCAGTAGTGAGCTTTTAGTAGATTCTAAAGATCATTAAGAGTCAAAAAAATCGAAGGTTTGTTGTGTCTTCGTCATCAAACTCACATTCCTCCATTCCTTGCGAAGCCCCATTATGAAAGTAAGGTTGTATTACATAGCAGATCTGGTAATTCCATACCTATTACACTTGTAGATGAGCTCGTTCAGGCGATAATAGTATAATTCGATCAATTCACCATCTTTTTGCTTAAACTCCCTTAATTCAATCAGACATTGCTTGACTGAACTGATTTTGGTCTTCTCACTACCATGGTACTTTTCCTTCAGTGTATTCCAGATTTGTTTTGATGTTTTGCAAGTTCGAACGTAACTATACTCCAGAGAAGGAAGAGCACCACAAAGCTCTCTCATGCATCTTTTCTCATTTTTCTGTAGCCTTTCAGTTTGTTCAGTAACACTTTGAGTTGATGAAGAAATACCAATGCTTTGAACAGATGAAGGTGGATAAACATCATCAGTAATGCACTTCCAAAGCTCTTCATCGAGTCCATTCAAGTAATCCTCCATTCGATCAACCCATTGATCATAATACTCAGGAATAAGCATAAGAATCTTAGTTGAAGATCCTAGCAAATGCGAGAAAGAGGTCATAGTATTCATGCTGAAATTTACCATTGATGTACGTGTTGGATAAGGTGTCTAAGTCCATAACTATATTTAGTATGTACTTGACCCGGCTTGGCATGGTCCATTTGGGTTGCATCTTCATCTCAACTATTAGATAGATAAAATGAGAAAAAGGACACTTACGATTTGTTAATATATTATAAGTTCTAATATATTAATATGAAATCATATTATTTAATTAGTATTGATCAAGAATTAATTTTGAATTAATTTTGTGATCAAAAAGAGACTAATTAAATATATGGGGATTGATTTGTAAATCATTCATTCTTATATAGTGGGCTTATGGTTCATGATTCACTAGATTGGGCTAGGACCCATTGGGTGCTCCATGGATGTTCCATGGAGGTTATAACCCATGGATCATGGGGGAAATGAAAAGCCATGCACATTAGGGTTTACATGGTGTAACCCTAGATGTGCCACACTATATAAAGAGCTACATAGCTAGCAAAATCGGCCACTAAGTGAAGAACAAGAGGGCTAGCCAATTTTGTGATCAAAGTGTTCTTCTCTCAAGTTATTCCAAGAGTTGTGGGTGTTGTGTGAAACATTTGAGGCATCACACTAGCCTTTCCAGTGTTACTTCCCCTCAATTCACCAATTTTCGACTTCCCAGTGAATGGCCTCTTATAAAACATCTTTAGTTTGTTGTTGGAGTAAAAAGTCACCGCTTCGTCATCAGAGTTGACGATAAGACCTTCGTCTTCAGAGCTTTCTTTCTCAGTAGCTTCCATCTCACCTACTCTTCCCAATACTTTTGAAACCAACGACAATGGACCTCCCATATTGATTTTTGACTCTTCAGTAGTGAGCTTTTAGTAGATTCTAAAGATCATTAAGAGTCAAAAAAAATCGAAGGTTTGTTGTGTCTTCGTCATCAAACTCACATTCCTCCATTCCTTGCGAAGCCCCATTATGAAAGTAAGGTTGTATTACATAGCAGATCTGGTAATTCCATACCTATTACACTTGTAGATGAGCTCGTTCAGGCGATAATAGTATAATTCGATCAATTCACCATCTTTTTGCTTAAACTCCCTTAATTCAATCAGACATTGCTTGACTGAACTGATTTTGGTCTTCTCACTACCATGGTACTTTTCCTTCAGTGTATTCCAGATTTGTTTTGATGTTTTGCAAGTTCGAACGTAACTATACTCCAGAGGAGGAAGAGCACCACAAAGCTCTCTCATGCATCTTTTCTCATTTTTCTGTAGCCTTTCAGTTTGTTCAGTAACACTTTGAGTTGATGAAGAAATACCAATGCTTTGAACAGATGAAGGTGGATAAACATCATCAGTAATGCACTTCCAAAGCTCTTCATCGAGTCCATTCAAGTAATCCTCCATTCGATCAACCCATTGATCATAATACTCAGGAATAAGCATAGGAATCTTAGTTGAAGATCCTAGCAAATGCGAGAAAGAGGTCATAGTATTCATGCTGAAATTTACCATTGATGTACGTGTTGGATAAGGTGTCTAAGTCCATAACTATATTTAGTATGTACTTGACCCGGCTTGGCATGGTCCATTTGGGTTGCATCTTCATCTCAACTATTAGATAGATAAAATGAGAAAAAGGACACTTACGATTTGTTAATATATTATAAGTTCTAATATATTAATATGAAATCATATTATTTAATTAGTATTGATCAAGAATTAATTTTGAATTAATTTTGTGATCAAAAAGAGACTAATTAAATATATGGGGATTGATTTGTAAATCATTCATTCTTATATAGTGGGCTTATGGTTCATGATTCACTAGATTGGGCTAGGACCCATTGGGTGCTCCATGGATGTTCCATGGAGGTTATAACCCATGGATCATGGGGGAAATGAAAAGCCATGCACATTAGGGTTTACATGGTGTAACCCTAGATGTGCCACACTATATAAAGAGCTACATAGCTAGCAAAATCGGCCACTAAGTGAAGAACAAGAGGGCTAGCCAATTTTGTGATCAAAGTGTTCTTCTCTCAAGTTATTCCAAGAGTTGTGGGTGTTGTGTGAAACATTTGAGGCATCACATTTGAGGTGCTAGGCTCACAAAGTGCATAAGGAATCCAAGCAACAAGAAAGGTAAGTTCTTCTACTAGCTTTTATGTTTCAAGTTCCCCATGCCATGCTAGTTAGGTTAAGAACCTTGGAAAAATCAAATTTGCATGTATCTTAGTAAAACATAGATCCAAGGTTTCTAGGGTTGCATGTACACTTTAGGAGTGTTAGAATGCTCAAAACTCATAAGTGGTATCAGAGACTAGGCTTGTTTTCTTGATACTTGATGCAAATTGTTGAAGAAAGTCGAAAAATATACATTCTGCTGAGTGAACTCGCCGAGTCCATGGGGGGACTCGACGATTCCATGCATATATTCATCCTACTCGTCGAGTAGGTTCATGCACTCGATGGGTAGGAGGCCCTGAGTGCAGTTTTTCGAGTTTTGCTGTTGGAAATGGACTAGAATCATTACCCTAAACTGTTTTGGACTTATAAACATGTTTTTGATGTGGTAATGATTATGCTAATCCATTTACAATGGTTATTATCAAAATTTCAAGTTCTGTATGTGTTTATATGATTTTTTAAATTATTGATATGAATGTTCATACACTTATGAGTTTGGTAGATCATAGCAATTATTTGCAAAATTGTTTGTTAGTTAAATTCTTGATCTAAATGTTTTTAATGGAATCCATAATTTGTCCTCAAGTTATGGATTACCAAAAGTCTTCCTTTTAAAGTCCATTAAAGAACACATAGGTCACATAAAATGAAGAGTCTTCATTTTAATGAACCATTAACTCATAAGTTATGAAGATGAAAGGTTTTGAATAGTTTCAAAACTTGCCCTCAAGTTTTGGAATTTGTAAAGTCCTTTAGAATACTTTAATTCCAAACCCTAGAGTTTTAAAAGTTAAAATTCAACCCTTATACTTTATAATATTATAAGTTAATAATATATATATATATATATATATATATATATATATATGTATAAGAGCAAGTCAGTCTTACTGTTAGTAGGCCTCATTCACGAAGCCGGTCTATAAGGAGGGCATAAGGTTGTTGCCTATAAAATGGCAGCTTAATGGGTGTCCACTCTCACCCACCGCTTCCTTGACTGGTGAAGGGTCGTTAGCCGAACGGGTAGGACAAGGATTATAATTCTCATTAAAAGTATAATGAAATATATAAAGTAACTAAACCTTTTATAAATTCCCAATCTTAGTTACTTTAGAAAAATGTGAAATTGGTGCTATCCCATGAAACTACACTTTGTACCTTACCAAGTCGTTGGTGGAGCGTGTGTGAGTAACCGGCACACTAACATGGACTAGTAAGAGTGGCAAAAGGTTACTTAATACTTATCATAGATCGCTGGAGCACGTGTGGGTAACCGACACATCGATTAGGTGATAAAGATTAAGTGTACCAAGTAAATTTGCATGGTTATTCACACCTTGTTTGTGATCCTCGGCATCCTCGTCACAAGCTTGAGAGGGCACAATCGAGATTTAAACATGCCAGTGAAAAGTTCAATGAATCTCAAAAAGAATCTAGGAGTTTCAATCCAATTAAAACCTAATAATTTATTTCGTTTTTCATGGTGGAAATTGGTGAATCGTCATTCACCTACCTTCAAACATTTCATAGCTTGGATTACGGCATCCCTCTTCCAAGTTATGAAATATTGTGATGGGCCCTAGCCTTAATATTACATTTGGGTGTCTTATTAAGGATTCTATATCTAATCTAAACTTGTATTTCTTTTTTTCAGATGTCTTCCAACAATGTTGCTTCTGGCTCAATCCCTATCGGCTCCTTCTCTCTCATGAACCTTTGTGGGAGAGTCATCTTTGATGGTTCAAACTTTAATGATTGGATCAGGAACATCAGGATGGTCACTCGTTACGAGGACAAGCAATATGTCCTCGACAAGGAGTTGAAGGAAATTGATGAGTCTACTGCTACTCCAGAGGAGATCGCTGACTTTAGGGCACATGAGAGAGATGCTACCAAGGTGGCATGTATCATGTTGGCCACAATGAAAGCTGAACTCTAGAAGTCCTATGAGGACTTTTACCCTTTTGAGATGCACATGGACCTGATGGACCGCTACCATCAAAGTGCTCGTCAAGAGAGGTATGAAATCATCTCTTCCATGATAACAACTCGAATGAAGGATGGTGAACCCATCACGGGCCACATGTAGAAAATGCAAAGGTTTATGGATCGTCTGATGAAGTTGAATGTGAACTTTCACGAGGAGTTGGCTATTGATATCGTATTGCACTCCTTACCTACTTGAAAAAGGAGGAGGTCACACTTAGGAAACTTCAAGGGCTCTTGAAGACCGCTAAAACTGGTCTTATGGGAAAATCGGTTGTTACTACTACTACTCCTACCGCCGCCACTGTTCTGGAAATCGGGCAAAGTAGAGGGAAGAAGAGGAAAAACCCTTCGAAGGGTACCAAGGGAAAGTCTCTTGATGGCTCCTCTTCAAGTGGAACCAAAGGTGGTTCTGTCACTCCTTCTTCCAACCCAAAATAAGCTCAATGCTTCTATTGTCAGGAAAAAGGGCACTGGAAACGAAACTGCCCCAAGTACCTGCAAGATGTTAAGGATGGGAAGGTCAAACCTACCCATGCAAGTATTTACACTATATTGTCTAATAACTCATCACATTCTACTTCTTGGGTTCTTGATACATGTTGTGGTATTCATATATGTTCTGATGTGCAGGGCCTAAGAAGAAGTGAGGATGTGGAGCACGGAAAAATAAACTTGATCATGGGGAATAGGAAAGTTACACCTGTCACCAAGATTGGAGTTTATTATTTGTTGCTAAGTAGTGGGTTAGTGTTAGATTTGAATAAGTGTTGTTACTCGTCTGAAATGGCGAAAAATATTATTTCCTTTCATGGCTTGTACAAACAAGGATTTACTTTTTCATTTGATAATGAAGTTGGTGGTATTAATGCATTTTATAATAATGTTCTTTATTTTAAAGCATTACCTTGTGATGGTGTATATGAAACAGTGTCGGTTGTAGGCAACCTAGGAAATAATGTATTACATATCGATTCTTCCACTAGTTTGGATAAAGCATCCTTGTAGCATTGTCGTCTTGGACATGTTAACAAGAAGCGCATAGGCCAACTCCAGAAGGCTGGAGTTTTGGAGTCGTTTGACTTAAAGTCAGATGATAGTTGCGAGTCTTGTTTGCTTGGAAAAATGACAAAGTCACCCTTCACTGGTACTTGTGCTAGGGGTGAAGGTTTGTTGGACCTCATACACACAGATGTGTGTGGACCCTTCAGAACCACCACAAGGGATGAAAACCGCTTCTTTGTGACTTTTACTGATGATTACAGTAGATATGGTTATGTCTACTTAATCAAGCATAAGTCAGAAACCTTTGAAAAGTTCAAAAAGTTTAAACATGAAGTGGAGAATCAGTTGGGCAGGAACATTAAGATGCTCCGATCCGATCAAGGAGGAGAGTATCTTAGTACAGAGTTCCTTGACTATCTTAAGGAATGTGGAATTGTTTCATAATTGACACCTCCTAGAACACCACAACTTAATGGTGTGGCTGAGAGGCGTAATCGAACCTTGTTGGACATGGTTCGTTCCATGATGAGTCGAGCTTCGTTACCAATCTCGTTCTGGGGGTATGCCTTAGAGACTGTCGCCCATATCCTAAATCTAGTCCCTACCAAGAAGGTTGCCAAAACACCTCACGAGATGTGGAATGGGAAAGTTCCCAATTTAGACCACATCAAGATTTGGGGTTGCGAGGCTTTCATGAGACGTGAGACTCAGGATAAGCTCGAACCTCGAAGTGAGCGATGTATTTTCATCGGCTACCCACAGAATTCATTTGGTTATCTCTTCTACAGACCCAGTGAGAATGTGGTCTGTGTGGCAAGAAGAGGGGTCTTTCGTGAGGGAGAATTCATAAGCCAAGGAAACAGTGGGAGGCAAATTGATCTTGAAGAAATTCAAGAGTCAAGCGGTGAAGGAACCTCAAACCCTAACGATCAACCTGAGGAGGAAACTCATGTTGATGAGTCTGTACCTCTAAGGCGTTCCACAAAAGTTAGGAATCCACCCGAGCATTAATATAGTTTTCATATTACTGCGGAAGGTGATGAATTTATCATTGATAGGACACTGGTAAATCTGGATGAACCTAACAGCTTTAAGGAAGCCATGGCAGACCCTGAATCTGCCAAATGGAAAAAGGCCATGGATAGCGAGATACAATCCATGTATGACAATCAAGTTTGGAACTTGGTTGACAATGTACCAGGTCGTAAGACAGTCGGGTGCAAATGGATCTTCAAGAATAAGACCGACATGGATGGTAATGTACACACTTATAAGGCGCGACTGGTTGCAAAGGGCTTTTCTCAAACTCCGGGAGTTGACTATGATACCACCTTTACACCAGTAGCGAAGATTAAGTCTATTAGGGTTATGCTAGCCATTGATGCATTTCATGACCATGAAATATGGAAAATGGATGTCAAAACCGCTTTCCTTAATGGAAAGTTGGCTGAGGATGTTTACATGAGTCAGCCAGAGGGTTTTTTCAGTATAGAGTATCCTAATAGAGTGTGTAAGCTTGAGAAATCCATCTGTAACATCCTAATTTTCAAGGCCAAAAATTTCATTTTTAATTAAGTAACACATAAAATAGTTTACCAAAAACATTACCGATGTCAAATCAATTTGTAAAACCGTAACAATGTGTCTCAACCCATATCATCAATAGTAATAAAAATCAGAGTACAATCCCAAGTAAATCTCATAATGCGGAAATCATGCATGTGTGTGATCTGCCGCTACCGCGCCAGCTCCTTCCCCTTCGCTGAAGAGGTACCTGAAACAAAACTGAAAACTGTAAGCACGAAGCTTAGTGAGTTCCCCCATCATACCACATACCACATAAAGCCTATCCATCAGTATCTTTCAACCGGTATCAGTCTGTCATATCTGAGAGTTGGACTCCCCTTCGGTATCTTTCAATCGGTAGCCGGGAACTAACCTCCCCTTCGGTATCTTTCAACCGGTAACCGGGAGCTAACCTCCCCTTTGGTATCTTTCAACCGGTAACCGGGAGCTAAGCTCCCCTTCGGTATCTTTCAACCGGTAACTGGGGACTATGTCCCCCTACCACTATCTCATAATAAAATATCATAAGCATACTGATCGCATTATAGCATATCATAATCATACTGCTAGGCATGCATGGGTACTACCTACCCCTTCGGTATCTTTCAACCGGTAACTAGGGCTATCCCACCCCTACCATTACTAACACATATGTCATAGCATCCTAGCACATAAAGCATATCAGATAACCACATCAGATAATCATCACAAAGACAATCATCTAGCAAACGACTCCTACTAGTGGGCCGGCATTATGGCAGTAGACCCACTCCTACCGGAAGGTAACTCACCTCAATGTCACGTAGTGTCTGCACTGATCTCGGTGTGGAAATCGACTCTCCCCGACTCCTCAATCCCTACACGACAACTCTTCTAAGTTATCAACTCATACTCGTAACCCTTGCAAGGGTCACTCAATCCCAGTCAATGTCCGAGTCAAATCCATGGTCAAAGTCAAATTTGGTCAAGGCCAACATCTGGTTGACTCGACTCGCCGAGTTGGCCCGCCAACTCGTCGAGTCCCCATGACCATAAAAAGTCATAAACCCGTTCCTACCCGTCGAGTCTAGCAAGAGCTCGACGAGTTCGCCTTCAACAACACATCAGACAAATCTTCATCCATAAGAATATGTTCAGTCGATGACTCGCCGAGTTCCTCTTGAACTCGTCGAGTCCGTCTTCATAAGTTGGCAGATTGCCTTGGACTCGTCGAGTCTGTTCATACACTCGCCGAGTCCTATGACTTCCAGGTCCATAATCACGTCCATTCTTTGTTGAGTCCTTTTCTAGACTCAAACAGGTTCCTCAAAACAACAAAGGTTGGGAAGCCATTACCCGACTCGCCGAGTCCCAAGAACAACTCGTCGAGTCCACTAAGTCCTTGTTCCATAAACTCGATTTCTGTTGAGCTTATTTCATCCAAAGGGTAGATCTGACCTCTTGGGGTCGATATAACACGTAAAGTCACGAACTTTACGTCCATGCATGGGCCTTTAAGTTCAAAAGGACAAAAAATGAGATCTACAAGATGTATGGGGCTCTCATGGCCATAAAGTTGGCACCTTTATGCCATGAGGAACCTCCAAGGTCCAAGATCTAAAGCCATTACTTCTACATTACCCTCTAAACCCGAAATGGCTTAGGAATACCCCAAAGATGTCAAGATTCAAGCCCTAAAGTAGATCTATCAATTAAGAAGTCAAGGTTGGAGCTTTTTACCTCCAACAAGCTGGAAATGCAACCAAATCTCTGGATCCACTGACCTCCTCTTGGATCTCCAAGTCTTTCCTTCCTTCTTCAAACTACAAATAACCAAGAATGCACAAAATGGTTTAAGAGCACACAAACAAGGGCTTAGGGTTTCCATCTAGGGTTTCTGGAAATGAGAGGGACGATGGGGGATGGTTTGGGACGAGTTAAGTTGTTTAAATAGGGTGCAAACCCTAAATGTTAGGGTTTTGTCCAAACAGCTCCTACTCGTCGAGTCGGTCTTCCGACTCGTCGAGTAGGTCACTTAAACCCCCGATCATAAGTCGAATCTACTCGACGAGTTGGGCCTCTACCTTGCCGAGTCTCAGAGTAAATTGCAACATTTCTTGAATTTAAATATGTACCAGGAATCGGGTGCTACACCATCTATGGATTGAAGCAAGCACCTCGCAGATGGAATCTTTGTTTCGATGAGAAAGTCAAAGAGTTTGGATTTTCGAGGAGTGAAGATGAGTCCTATGTATATGTTAAGGCTAGTGGGAGTATAGTTAGCTTTTTGGTACTGTATGTGGATGACATACTACTCATAGGAAATGACATCCCAACTCTGCAGGAAGTAAAGTCCTGGCTTGGGAAGTGTTTCTCTATGAAGGACCTTGGAGAAGCTGCCTATATCCTAGGGATAAGGATTTTGAGAGACAGCAGTAAGAGACTAATTGGACTTAGTCAGAGTACTTACTTGGATAAGGTGCTGAAAAGGTTCAGCATGCAGAATTCCAAGAAATGTGACTTACCAATCCAGAGCAAAGCCAAACTGAGTAAGACTCAGAGTCCGAGTACAGAGGCTGAGATAGCTGAGATGAGTCATGTACCATATGCTTCCGTTGTGGGCTCAATCATGTATGTTATGACTTATACTCGCCCTGATGTGGCCTTTGCTTGGAGCATGGTCAGCAGATATCAAGGGAATCCGGGCAAGGCTCACTGGACTGCGGTGAAGAATATTCTCAAGTACCTACAAAGGACTAGGGACTGGGTCCTTACCCTTGGTGGGAGTGATGACTTGAGAGTAGTGGGGTATAGTGATGTTGGCTTCCAGAATGATAGGGATAATTTCCGCTCTCAGTCGGGTTGGGTCTTTACCGTAAATGGAGGAGCAATTACTTGGAAAAGTTCCAAGCAGGAAACAGTGGCTGATTCAACTTGCGAATTAGAGTACATAGCAGCAAGCGAGGCGGCAAAGGAGGCTATATGGCTAAAGAACTTCATTGGAGACCTATGGAGATTTTCTGTGACAATGAGGGTGCAGTTGCCTTAGCTAAGGAACCAAGGGATCACGGCAGATCCAGGCACATTGACAGAAAATACCATTTTATTAGACATCGGATAGAAGAAGGAATTCCCGTGGTAAAGAGGGTATCATCGGATGAGAATCTAGCAGATCCCCTCACGAAGGGGTTGTGTAGGGTTAAGCATTTGCAGCATGTGAGGAGCATCGGGCAGAAGGATGATATTAGTTTTACAGATTAGATAGTTATTTCTGAAACTTGTAAAATGTAAATTGACATTTGATGATTAAATAAAAGTTGTTGTTTATTTATAAGTAAGGTGTTGCTATCTTGTGTCAATTATTTACTATTGTTTCAACATTCATGTTTTGACTTCCAGAATAATTACTTTATTAAAACTCTCCACAGTCAGTCATATGTTGGAAGTAGATATGAATCAAGACTGTCATGAATTGGGTTTGTAGATGTCTAAAGTGCTAGACATAGCAAATGGTTGCTACAACATTCATGAGTACTCATAAGTTTTGAGTATTGGATTCAACCCATGCTCACTTGTATCACTTCATGGAATTTATCTCGAGTGATCGTGAGACGGTAATATCATATAAATCTTTAAACCTAGAGATATGAGTTGTTGACTATGAGTTGGTTATACATTGATTGTACGAAAACGCATTGGTTATAAAACGTGCCTTTGTGTATGATTCAACAAGTAGTAGAACAAGCATATGAGTCGAAGTTTATCTGTTCCTTTTAGTTCTTGGAGGATTAAAAGCGATATCTGGGCCCCTCGATGATTTTGTTTTGACCCATGTACCGGGCCCGGTCAGAACCAAATTGATGTGTTCAGTTTAGTTCTATGTCAAACAAATCGGAAATCAGGAAACAAACTGCTAGACAATAAGTACGACTTTGTTCCATGTATTTGTCCGGCTGATATCTAGAACAGAGGATTATATGATCACTTATCTTAAATGGCGCATCATCATCTTAGTTTCGCGAGACTTTGAAAGAGCTACGATTGCTGGTCGGTTCCTGAAGTCATACTTGTAACTATAGTTATTAGACTTATCCAAGTGGGAGACTGTTGGATAAGGTGTCTAAGTCCATAACTATATTTAGTATGTACTTGACCCGGCTTGGCATGGTCCATTTGGGTTGCATCTTCATCTCAACTGTTGGATAGACAAAATGAGAAAAAGGACACTTTCGATTTGTTAATATATTATAAGTTCTAATATATTAATATGAAATCATATTATTTAATTAGTATTGATCAAGAATTAAATTGGAATTAATTTTGTGATCAAAAAGAGACTAATTAAATATACGGGGATTGATTTGTAAATCATTCATTCTTATATAGTGGGCTTATGGTTCATGATTCACTAGATTGGGCTAGGACTCATTGGGTGCTCCATGGATGCTCCATGGAGGTTATAACCCATGGATCATAGGGGAAATGAAAAGCCATGCACATTAGGGTTTACATGGTGTAACCCTAGATGTGTCACACTATATAAAGAGCTCCATAGCTAGCAAAATCGGCCACTAAGTGAAGAACAAGAGGGCTAGCCAATTTTGTGATCAAAGTGTTCTTCTCTCAAGTTATTCCAAGAGTTGTGGGTGTTGTGTGAAACATTTGAGGCATCACATTTGAGGTGCTAGGCTCACAAAGTTCTTAAGGAATCCAAGAAACAAGAAAGGTAAGTTCTTCTACTAGCTTTTTTGTTTCAAGTTCCCCATGCCATGCTAGTTAGGTTAAGAACCTTGGAAAAATCAAATTTGCATGTATCTTAGTAAAACATAGATCCAATGTTTCTAGGGTTGCATGTACACTTTAGGAGTGTTAGAATGCTCAAAACCCATCAGTACGGACAATTTCAGATAAAAGCTTGAGAAATTTGAGATTAACAAGACGAATCAAACAACAAATGAACACCGAACACTCGATTTATCAATCAAAATGCAGAATCAAATCAGAACTGAAGATCTACAAAGATTTTCAGGATCAAAAGTGCAGAAACTTTTGAATCTAGAATTAGATTCAAAAAGCTTTTGAAACAGAAGAAAATCAGATCAAAACAGTTTGATTCCCGCTCTGATACCAAATGTAGTTCCGATTGAATCAAGTAAATCAAACAAAATCAGGGTTAGAAATGATTTAGAACAAGAGATCTAAATATAATCTGTTTGGCACGTTGTACTTGCTTGATCAGTTTGAATACAAGAGGTTGAAAGAAGAGGAACTCGTGGAAACGAAAGAGGAGAAACACATCAGACATTCCACCGACAAAACAAATATAATAAATCCCAAAACCCAATACTGAGGGTAGAAAACGAAAAAAAAAAAAACTAAGGAGTAATATGAAAACCCTAAAAACAGAAGGACAAAATATGAAAGATGTAAACATGTAGACTAGAGATGCCAAAAACCCACAAAGTTCACTATTCATAAGAGTGAACTTCTTTTATATATATATATATATATATATATATATATATATATATATATATATATATATATATATATACAAACAAATTTTATAATTCATATTTTGCATAAAAAAAAAACATTTGCATATCGCTTGTAAACTCATTTAAACACATTGTTGCGTTTTTCAAATTTTATTTTAGTTTCTAATCATTCAAAAATAAAAAAACCAAATATATATAAAACAAATACAAGCACATACAAATATAACGATAAGCATTGCATCGATCCTATGTATTTTTTTGGTGAATCATCATCTGAAAAAACATGTTTGTGACAAGGACAAAACAACCACACGGTCATGAGCCCGCTTCATCTTCAAATGCCATCATAAAGACATACAAATGGCACCAATACATCAGTCTCCACGATTCCTGTTTGGTGGCTTGCGGTCTTCAAACCTTTTACAATTTATTTTTCCTATCTAATCTAAGTACAATTATAGCTAAAATAAAAATACATAACATGGAAAAATAAATAAACGACACACATGTCATGAAATTACATAGTTAAATAATCCGAAAAACTCCTAAAAATCATTAAAAATATAGGTCTTGTAGAGACATTTGGTTACCAAATTCATATAATTAATAATGTTTAAATTTGAAAGTGTTTAACAACCCTTATGCATAACAGCAAAAAAGCTTCACATAAGTTCTTTCAGCATCAAATTTACACTAAAAAATTGTTGAACAAATCCGTTTTACCAAACAAGTTGTGGGGGAAGCAAAAAAACATTTGAAATTCAACATAAGATAATGGTATAAAACATGAAATAACTTACCTCTTTTCTACCTAATAGAATGGTTTAGATGAGAAAGAATTAAAACCTATTTCGAATGATCAAATTACATGTTGAACCTGTCGGTGTTACCAAACCCTTATGGGAGAAGTACTATATGTACACAATATGATTACTAGTCAGCGTGATTCCTACAAGTCCTTATAAGTTATGAAAAGGAAGAAGGCCAAAGTTATACTATTTGATAGTGTAGGGTTGTGTTTCCTACCATCATACACTTAATCCTAAATGATTCAAATTAAGAGCATTCCTACAAGTCCTTATAAGTTATGAAAAGGAAGAAAGCCAAAGTTATACTATTTGATAGTGTGGGGTTGTGTTTCCTACCATCATACACTTAATCCTAAATGATTCAAATTAAGAGCCTCAACTATGAAGAGCATAATCATTAGAGAATCCCGCCGATGTTTACCATGTGTAGACTTCATGGACAAGGTCCAAGAAGTTTCTAGAAACCTACAGATAAATGTATTGTCTTCGTGGGTAAGCACGAAGTCAAAACACATGCCACACCGTATACCACTACAAGAAATTAGAGTATTACCGGCGACAGGCGTCGTCGCTGATGCTTCGTCGCTAATAATCAAACCGTCGCCGCTAATGCGTGTTGTCGCCGCTAATAGCACTGACGCCGCTAATAAGTTCATGTCGCCGCTAAAGCGCCGTCGCCGCTAATAACCATTTGTCGCCACTAAAGGCGTCGCCGGTATTGGTGTTTTCCTTTATATATATATATATATATATATATATATATATATATATATATATATATATATATATATAAAGTATAAAAACTTGTATGATATTAATTAATCTAATTCTATATCATTCCATTCCAAAATATTAATACAACATCCGTTTAAAATACTCGTCCGATTTAACATATAACAAAATATCGAAAATCCTAGTCTAAAATACTTGTATTAGCGGCGACAAGAAAGGTATTAGCGGCGACGTCCATGTATTAGCGGCGACGCCCATGTATTAGCGGCGACACCCCTGGAGGGAAAAGACAACGCCTTTTTTTATGCCTATACGACCGTTGGATGGAATACTGATCGAACAGACAGGGTTCATTTCACGCGGATCGTTACTGTTTGGGCAATAGCGGCGACGCAAGGCATTAGCGGCGACATGTGACCCATCTTCTGAGAGGATGGTCGTTGTCATTGACCCATCTTCCTTGACCCATCTTCCGTGGGCGTTCCTATTGCCCACATTTCTTGTAGTGGTAGCTTATGAGAGGATGGTCGTTGTCATTGACCCATCTTCCTTGGGCGTTCCTAGGGTTTTAAAGATTATTTAAAAGATTATAAATATAGCCGTTAAAGAGCCATATTCCTACCCAAATCGTGAATTCTCTTTGCACTATTCTCTATCTCTTTCTATCTCTAACTCTATACTCTTTCAGTTTGTGGGTATTCACTTTGCGTTTATCAATTCTCCAATAATCGTTGAAATGAACAATTACTTGTATTAAATATCCAGGTTTTACACTAAAACATACTTCCATTTAGTGACCTAGAACCTTTTAGTAATAGTTCTACCATGCAGTTGGCAAACAAGAATTTGCAATCTTCATGTTGATTTTTTAATTTTTGTCTCATTTTTTTAATTCATTTTATAATAGGGTAACATTTTTCTATATTTCTTATAATCGCATATATGATCGTGAATTGTCAATATGATTCCTGAAAGAATCTTGATGATTATATAAATAAAAATATAATTTATTATTTATGACGATTCAGATAGCAGACAAAAATTTGCAATCTTCATGTTGATTTTATGATTTTTGTCTAATTTTTTAATTTATTTTATAGGTAATATATTCTTCTACATTTTTTATAATCATATATAAGATCATAAATGGTCAATATGATTGTTGAATGAATCTTGATGATTATATAAATAAAAATAGAATTTATTATGTACGACGATTCAACATTTAATTTTCATTAGTTTGGTCGGGTTGTATATTGTTTATATTACTGACAATTCAATATTAGTTCATAATACTGATAGCAATATTTTTTTTTTGTAAAATTCGAAATATACTAACATATAATATTTAAATGTCTTTCAAAAATAGGCCTATACTAATTGTGTTTTTATAGAAACTATAGAATATTAATTTCAATAAAATTTATATAATGCTTTCTAATATTCCGTAGACGGTATCTATCTACAAGTGCTATTTCTAATAATGCATTTCATAAAATAATATTTCGTTTATTTAAAATTTAAGATATTAAAATGAATTTGTCAAAATGTGACAAGTGTGTTGACTTAAAGTAAATAAGAGGGTGCTTACAAATGAAAAGGCAAGCACAAAGAGACACTTTATCTTAACAAAACCTTAATTTTTTTCTCGTGTATTACGATAATTTTGCTTTTTTTTCTAGTTATTATTTAATAAATTTGGTTAATTGTTTTAAAAAAACAAATCAATATTTGAGTTTATAGAAAAGTATGTTTGTCTGTTTTATTTTATTTTTTAAATTTTTTTGTCCAAATCCACAATAACTCATTTTTTACAATGATACAAATTCATTAAAATATTTTTTAAAATACCAGAAAGCTGTATGCACACATGTCATTGGAGATATTCTCACTAAAACTATTTTGTGATTTATTTTAGTTTTCTCCTAACTAAAAAACATACAGTCATGGATTATGAATTATTCTAATGAAAGTGTGAATCTTGAACTCTTGATCATTTAGAGAAACCTAATTAGATTATTAATTTAACGAGTTAATAAATTAACGGAGAAATTAGATAATAACAAATGATTTATCGATCATTGCTTGTAGGAAACTTATTGTCATTTTCTGAAACTTCTTTTTCCAAATTACTTTAACAAGCCGTATGCATGCATGGTAGGACTTTGACGATGACGTCTGTGTCCTTTGTATCTACACGTAACTTTAAATCATTAATATAATCATCAATAAAAAAATGATGGTTTTAGAAATAATTGGAATATATATTTGACTTGTCACGTAATTAATCAAGAAAAACTTGATTATTACTATATATATTATGCGTAACTAATATTAAAATTTTTATATATTTCTTGACAAAAGTAATTAAAATATCTCGTAAACTATAATCATTATGTCAAATTTTAAGTAATACTTAATAAATGATATAAAAGTAAAAGAAGTTTTTATTTTTGTATAAAAACAGAAAATATCATTTTTTATGCACGGCGAGATTTCATGTAAACATTTACTAGCAAGATAGTGGGGAAAGAGAAACAACGCGTAACGTCCGTCCAAGGTTTGTGCAAAATTGAAATAAAAGATGTCGGCCTGAAATACTAAAAGAAACAAAAGGCTATGCTGTTGAGAATGTATAGTGCCTCTAAGTGTATTTTAATGTTTTTAATGGTTGTATGTGCTAAACGTTTACGCTATAACAAGAGCGATAGAATAATCTGAAAATCTATATCATTAACATTTCCAAAGTTTCTACTGAACACATAACACTTGACAAAATTGTTAATACCAACACTAAGACGTGAACTATCCTCATCACTGGGATAACAGAGATACACACTCCCATAATTGCATGTTTGCCTTTCCAACATACATACTACCTCTGTAGTCATCTCAATCCTCTCATGCTTTTGTCAAACTTGTCCGCTAAAACCGAAACCTTCGATACAGTTGGCACATGTACTATTACATCTCGAAGGGTCACCAAATGACCACGCTTGTAAGACCGTAAATTTTCAAACAAATTTTTCATTTTAGCATCACTTAATTCTCATTAACACATTTCACAAAACCCCAAAGTGTCAAATTATCAAAAACACAAATTCATAATTGTTTAATAAAAATCCAGGATCCTCAAAACATAACTTCATCTCGTGTGTACAATCAAGCCGGCGCCTTCCCACGATCCTGAGAAGTACCTGAAACACATATCACATAACACGGTAAACACAAAGCTTAGTGAGTTCCCCAAAATACCACACACATCTCATTAGCCTCTCATGGCTATATCTCAAATAAGACCCTCCGGTCAATGTATCTCTGTGGAACCCTCCGATCAACTCGGATGGACCCTCCGGTCCTAACTCAGTAAAGCTCAGAATAATACACAGCATAAATCCCAAAGACATAATGCAGGATATCACAATACTCAATAATAGCATACAAGACCCTCCGGTCACACAAATTACCACTCAAGGTAAGTATAATGAGAAGACTCACCTCGTAAGTAAGCAAGTAAACCTCGTACCCCTCGAACGGTCTAATCCCCGCCTACATGTCATAATAATCTTTAATTAACACTTATAACCACAACTCTAAATACATTAAGCTAACCCCTCCCTCTCTAACTCCCGAAATGGGTAAAAGACCATTTTACCCCATCCATGGTCTCCATAATTCAAACCTTGACCAACCCTAAAAGTCAACAGAAGTCAACACTCGAGTCAACATTCCCTGTTGACCCAACTCGTCGAGTGCATCTATGTGACTCGTCGAGTCCCCTTGTTCCTCAGAAGTGTCGTGAAGGTTCATCTTAACTCGTCGAGTTGTCTCATCAACTCGCCGAGTTACACATGTCCAGACTCGTTGGGGAAAACCTTAACCGACTCGTCGAGTCCGCTTACCGACTCGTCGAGTCTCTTCAGTCCCTTTTCTCGTTCATACGATTTTGGACAGAAATGGTGTCTCATACTCTGGATCTAGCCTTCCAAGGCTCACTTATCACGTAAGGCTGCAAGCTTTACGTTCATGCATGGCATTTATGGCTCAAAATGCCAAAACAAGCTCCATAAGAGGTCTCATGCATGGAAACTTGTCCAAAACTTGATAAATCTTGGATCTTTGGGCTCATGGGACCTCAATATGTCCAGATCTGGAGTCTCAACTCCATGACAAGCTCATAACACTCTAAATCTCAAAGAAGGATGGGGAAAAAGGTCCTAAACTTCCTAAAATGAGATCTAACTAATCAATGAGCAAGATAGTGACTTTTTACCTTCAAACAGTAGCTAAGAATGAGTGAACACTAGATCCAGAAGCTCCTTCTCGTCCAAGGCCTCTTGCTCTTCAACTCTCCTCCAAGAATGCACTAAAACCCACAAAATTAGCCTCTCTTTCCCTCAAACAAGGTTACAGCTCGATTAGGGTTTCTCACAGTGTAGTAAGGTGACAAGGGTGGCGAAAATGAGGGCTTAAGGTCCTTTAAATAGGACACAACCCCGAAAAATTAGGGTTTCCTCACACAGCTCCTACTCGTCGAGTCAGGGTCCTCCAACTCGTTGGGGCATCCAACTCGTCGAGTTGACCTGCCAAAATGAGCAAAATTGATTAAATAATATACTTGGGACCTGGGATGTTACAACGCTTGAACTTGAGGGTCACGTCACCTTTTGCACGTAGCTCAACCCTATATCCATCTACACAAACCACAATTTACAATTGTCCTCAATATTCAAGGATGGAAAGTACGGAAGCGATCTCTTTGTCCAAAAATATGGATAATAGATCAAGTATCAACAAACCACCCACGAGTTGCTATCACCCGTGTCAGCAAAGATATCATGACAACCTGATTACATGATTGCAACGACCATGGCTGGTGATAAGGGTGTGCAATGTGGGCATGAGCACAAGGTCCATTTTTTCAAGGGCTCAAATTTTTTTTTTGTCTGTATATTCAGTTTTAGCACAAATCTAAATTCAAAGATAGTCGAGATCAATTGCCATCATAGTCCAGACGCAAGAATAGAAGCAGCAGCACATCGATTGGTAAATTGCAGCAGAATAAAAGAAGCGATTTATAATGATCATTCGGGCTCAGTCTTCATCGTACAACAATGAGGGTGAAGGGTTTAGGGTCCATTACTCAGTCATTTGAATCAAAGAATCAATCATTATCAGGTAATCGATTATCAACACTAATTCAATAGTCAACACCTACGATGATCAATTGATCATCAGTTTTTCAGTTTATAATTGAATACTTTATAATTAATACTTGAATAGTTGAATGAACAGATTATCAGATAAAAAAATTAGAATGTTGATTGATGAAATTGAATAATTATCAGTTTAACAGTTTATCACTTATTCACTTTATCATAATTCAGATTATAGTTAATGAGTTCATGTTGAAATGCTGAAATCTGATTGAATGTTGAATAAGATAAATAGATTATAATAGAAATCAGAATGTTGAATCATTATCACTTCATGTTTATTGTATAATTAAATCATTATTAGAATGTTGAATGACTTGAATGGAGGGTGTTTAGCTGGGGTTTTTTTTATTTTTGGAAAAAAGGGCATTTTTGTCCTTTGTCCCGAAATTGTTAATTCTATCCCTCTTAGAATTATCTAAAGACCAAAAAACAATGCCACACCTTCTAATATGGTAATACACCTTGTGTTTTAAATTTCAAGTCAATTGGACTTGAAATGAGTGATTTCATCATTCCAGTTCTTCAGTCTTCATTCTAACATCTGCTACGTATCCAACTGCCTCCTCTTTCTCCCTCAGCAATTCAATTCAATATCCAGTCAAGAAAATTTTGCATAAATTGATTAAAACACAAATCACCCAAAATATGCATAATTTACGACTTCTAAGGGCCTTTTTTTTCCGGCTCGTCTTGGGCATTTGAATCCTCGGGACCGGCCCTGGCAACGGCTACCAAGTTGGCAGCCTCTTCAAAAACATTAACGATCGGTCCCGACTTTCAATCCTTTGCACTCTAAAGCATAATGTCCAGTCTCTTCATGGATATGGCATGGTCTGACCATATTGGTTTTGAGGTAGGGTTCCTTTGTAGTTGACGCCCCGGTTTCTTGAACTCCATTTTCTTGGGTATCAAGCCTCTTTTGTTCTTGAATCAACTATTCCCATTTTGTCCAGAACCCCACATCCACATCATTCACACTCGATTCTCAATCTGAATTTACCATGTTTTGCCCCTATTACGTGTTTCCTGCTCGATTCGAAGGCCTTAAATTAGGAGGTCATACAATGAGGAGGCTTTCCATTAGGGTGGTAACTTTTCAATGATTATACCCACCTGGAAGAGAGATAAAAATTGTGGTCATCTTGTGTAACGAATCAATTTTTTTAAAATATAAATAAAGTTTTCAAAAATATTCACCATATTCATAAATATTATTCTAAAAACATTAGCTGAAACAGAAAACACCCTAGGTTAAAAAAACACATCATAGTAAATTTCATAAAAGTCTTCAAGAGAATATGGTCTGCAGTCACACCGACCATTTTTTTATTAGTATCTGACGATCCTGAAAAATGTTAAATAACAACGGGTAAGCATAATGCTTGGTGAGCATACACATTACTCTACCATTATATCAATCATTTACTTATACATCACATAACATTTCACATATACGTAAAACATTAACATTCCTAGCACATATTGTTGGTACCAACCAAAATCTTGTTACCCCTTTCGGGAACTTTCTCCCCTTACTCCCTAATAAGGAAATAAGAGACAAGAGTGCATTTTGTCTCACTAGAGAACAAACCACATTCTGTATTTCCTTGTTCACTTTACCGGATTATGGTATCCGTGAACAATATCAGGAAACAAGTAATGCCTACAAGATAAGAGAGTTAGTGTAACTTACCTCCTTGAACTTGAAACTTAGCTAGAAGACGCTAGATGGATCCTTTCCTTTCCGATAACATACATAACAATTATAACATTACTCAGCATATGCTTTATTGCATTGCCCTTATAATGCTTGTATTTATACTTCTTTATCTTCTCTTTAATTGTAGTGTTCTATTTGAGATATGATTTCTTACCTTTGAACTCATACTTACGTTCTGCCAAAATTTATTCATATATTTTCCTCTCTTACCTCTCTGTAAATATAAAGATCTTGTTCTAACGATTTTTTGTTGATTTTATATAAATTTTACAAGTTAGCAATTCAGAATTGTTAGTTTCTAGACACACTTGTAAAGGTGGTAACATTTACTCTAGGAGTATTAAAAATTAAGTCTGAGGAAACATTCATGGTATAGTAGATATCATACCCTAACCATAGCCTCTGAATTGTCATGAATTGGGGTTTTGTAGAATTAATTATGCATGTCACAATTTGATGTATAATTTTAGTCACTTACCGGACCACTCTGTACTCTTTGAATAAACTGTACACCAATACTATGAATCACATAAAACCCTTGGTATGGGAGAAACTAGACATCCATATCTAACTATAGTCCCCAAAATTTTAACAACTAGAGTCATAATGAATTTATTATGATTTTAGAAAGACAACCTCTGAAATCTGTGACAACATAGACCAGTCTCAGAAGATTGACAAGTATACCCTTCAAGGAGTTGGAATTAGGTAAAACGGTTCAAATTTTGGAGGAACTACGCATACAAAGATTTCCAGAAAACAAAGTTTCATGATTTTTGGAAACTCTGATAGTCTTGCACTACTTGTAGTAGTTGGAGGACAGATTTAGTGAAATTGATCATATTAGCTTTTAAGTCACTTTTTGTGTTCCATTAAGGAGTTAATGATTAGGCTTTAACTGTAACACTTTTAACATAACTAATGGTAACTTATTAGGCTATCAATACATGTAATTTAACTAAACCTAAGTGTCTTAATTAAAGATCTATATGCCTCAGAGTTATTATAGAATGATATTGCTAGATAATATATGATCTTAAAGGGTCACACTAACAACTTGATGCAAAATTATTCATGAGAATTTGATTCTTGATAAATAAATATATATCTTGTACTTAATTGGAAATTATATATTTCATGGAAATATTAATTTTCAATGGTAAGTATTAAAATATATCATAAGATATCATAAGGTATAATTTATTATGACATTTACATCTTTTTGGACCAAAAGGGATTTTTGTCTTATATAGATTTATATGTTTTATAAGTTACAAAAATAAGAAGATTTTTTATAGAAAAACTAGCTTCTTCATCTTATAAAATCTTCAAGGAGACAATAAAGGGAAAAGAAGATATGCTTGCATTTATTTAATCATAAGTCCATATTCTTACACGTGTAGCCTTTTTGTTGCTGGATGCATGGTGTATTAAAGCATCACAACTCAATGAGTAAGGACTTGAAATAGGATGATTAAAAGGTTTGCATGTATCTCTTCTTTTACCAGCCAAAAACCATGAGTTTATGGACTTCTCATCTCCATATTCTCTCTAGTTGTTGTCTCTTAAAGTGTTAAGATCAAAGTATGAAGATTTTTGATACATTACTTGAACTCTCCTCCAGAACAAAAGTTTTGTTTTGTTCCTAAAGGCTTAAGATATTCTTTTATTAAAAAAGAAGACTAGCATCTTATCAAGTTGGCTAAGTGTTGGTGGATAATTCTAGAGAGCTTCTTCATTGGAGCTTAATCCCATCTTCATCAACTTCCTAATAGCCATAAGGAACCAAAGTCTTCAGACGTTGTTTCACATTCTTCTTCTTTGGTTATGTTTAATCTTTCTACGTTCTTGCCAAATGATCTTTTGGTGGGAATGAAACAATTTTTGAATAAAAACCCAACAATTGGTATCAGAGCCATTTTTGAACGATTAGTTAGACTTTTTTTAAAGTTGATGAGATCTTTGTTTTTGGAAAACATGGATCGTTTTCTCTTTGCAAGAAAACTAGTACATATTTTCTGTCACAAAGTTGTTTTAGAAAAAACAAAAATTTGTTTTATATCATTCTGAATATATATATATATATATATATATATATATATATATATATATATATATATATATATATATATATATATATATATATATGATGTGGTTTAACTAGCCAAAGACCATTGTGTTGTTGCATGTGTTGATTCATTGAAAAATGTGTGTAATATTTATTTATTCATATGATACGTAACAATTAAATAGATAATTTTTCTTTGTTTAATTTTGTAAATAATAAATTAGTTTTAGGAATAATTTATTTTGTATAAAAATGTAACAAAAAATGAAGATGTGGCCATTTTTGAAGATCAAAAGGGTAATTTCGTAACTTTAAAGTGTACATGTGATGTCGCAACCTTTTCTGCAAGCTTTTGCTAAACGTGTTGTTGTTCGCAGATTCCCTTAAAGTTGTTGGTCCTAATGCACCACTTTCTGCAAACTTTTCTGAAACATGTTGCATGTTGTTGAAATATTATCTTTTAAGAAGCTTTTCAACTTTTTAAAAACAATGAATGTTTTATCAAGTGGGAGCTTCTACAACAACATTACTATAAGGTTTTTGTTCCCTTTAAATGTCCATTTAGGAATGGACTTGACATTTTGTGATGGCTCACAAAATGTCATTAAATGGTTATTTTATGCATATATGTTTTTAACATATTTGTGTTGTTTTACATTGATGTTGTTATTATTATGTTATGGTTGATAAATTAGTTTTTTAAATGCAAAATAATATTTGAACATCAATAAGCATCAAAAGAAGTTTGGTTTTAATGAAATTTACTTTTTTAACATAAGATGGTAAAAATAGTTCTAAAATAAAACAAGCTTTATTTTTTAAAACTAGAAACCAATAAAATTTTGAGCTTAAAATTATACAAGTTTAAAGTAGAGATTTATAAACTTATCAAACTCCAAACCTTATTTTATAAAAGAAGTTTTAGCAAAAAGATTACAGATGTTCTAAAGTGGTCAAACGGTAAAACTTAATACTAGCTATTAATTTAAAATTTGATCGTGTCAATTTTATAAAATCGGGTTTTATAAAAGAACATTGTTAAAATGTGATTTTATATAAAATAACATTTTTTAAAGTATACCATGGTTTATTGGATGCATGCAATAACCATTATATAATATGTTTTTTAAACAAGAATTATAAAACATCAAAGACCCCTTGCAAACCTTAAATCTATGAAATACATTTTAAAGAGCACTCGCACATCTCTTGTATGCACTAGTGGGTTAAGGGATACCTAACCGCTTAGTGTTATCTTTTGATGGCCGGAGTGTTTTCGTGATTTCTATAACCAATTTATAGGCCAATTACCCAACTTTTTCAAATTGGATGATTTCATCGGAAATCTTTTGTAATAAAAGATACCTAAGCAAGAAAGTTTTGAGGAATAGATGGGATCAAACATGTCTAATTAAATCTTTTATTAGCGATCCCATAAATCAAGGAATTATATTGCAGAATAGAATTGATAATCGATATACCTGAGGTTGGATTCAAATAAATGGGATAAAGGATAATATACATATTCTGAAATGATTAACTTATATTTATGAGACTAGATCTCTTAATAGAATTATAAAGTAAATATCAAAATTTATAAATAAAATTAAGTTATGTATGCAAGCACTTTTAAGTTAAACTTGTTTTAAATCAAACTTATTTGTGAAATTGTTATCTTTGTTATATAAATGAAATACACATATTCCAACTTTAATAATGAGATCTTTCAAGACACATAATGTAGTTTATTTGACATATGTGAATCTTCTTTATATATAAAAGATTCCTAATGATATTTTCACTAAAATATAGAGAAAATAATTATTAAGGAACTATAGACTGTGACGTATGACTTTTTTTCTAATGAATATCTAACATTTAATGCAAGATGTCAATAAAATTTATTAACAAATATAGTAGTTATAATTATATTTTACATGGTAAAACATAATTGTGAAATCTTGTTGAAGTTTTCAAATATAAAGTTGAAATACAAGCCAATAATACCATCTAAATCCTTAGTGATAATAAAGAATGAATTAAACTTTACCTGATATAGTTTACTCTTTAATCGATAGAAATATCATCCTTTAATCTTTTTGGTATTATATTTCAATCACAATTAATTATATCTTGAATACAAACACCAACTAATTACATGTCTGTAGAATATTCTAAACGGACATTTAGATTATTATATGCAAATCCACCAAGGATATGTTCTCTTATTCCTCAGAAAGCTATGTTAGCAAAAAGAAAGCTTCTAATGACAAAGAAAGTGGGAAGCGCATAGACCTTGAAGCAACTCAAGAACCATAGCATGATGTAGTAATTGTTGACACTAGTTTCAACAATGAATTGTTGAACTTGAAAAATAGTTATTCACAAACACAAATTGTTCACATTATTGGTAGAAATCATCTTTGACTTGAGAAATGTGGAATCTCTCATTGACGAGTCTACTTAATGGTTTATTGCAAATCCATCAACCACCAAAATGCTATATCAGATCCCGAATCTGGTTAATGACTTAGATTCAAGAACATTGAGATGTCATCCATGTCTAATAATCAAGTATGCGCTTGATTAATCTTCCTCCCTATATCATGGCTAAAAGGAGTAAATGATTCTTTTATAAAGAATACATACGTGGATATCATACACATTTAGCAAGCCTTGTCACAAAAGGATTTTTTATCATACTCGTGTCATTGACTATGGTCATTATCATATTCATGACATTGACTATGATGAAATCTGTTTACAAGTTACTATGATTAGATAATCAAGGATATGATTTATCATAACTACATATCTTAATATGAAATATGAAAAATATACTTCAAGAAATATCTCTTTTCTTAATAGACATCTACTAGAAGATATCTATATATCTTAGTCTGGAGGTTTTCTTGATCTATGTTATCATAACAAAATGTGTAATGCTTAAGATCCACTTTTCGATATTGAGAAAACATCTCAAGGTTGGAATCATCATTTTAATATACAAATACAAGGTGTACTTTTATATCAAAATAAAGATGACATTTTTATTTACTAAGAACTAGTAGGAACATAGTGATATTCCTAATCTTGTATGAATGAGACATACTTAATCATTTGAAATTACATTTCAACTATGCAAGGTCAGTTCACTTTGACTCGGAAAGTGTTTATAAAATGAAAGACTTAGGAAAGAAAAGATACATTCTTAGAATGTAAAATATATTGAGATATATAAAGATGAATGTTAAAATTTTAAATTCTTTTGCATGAATTGACAATATCATAAAAGAGGTCAAGATAAAAGATTCCTTGGAGGATTCTTGGCGTTGTCACATGAAACCATTTTGTGTCTGTCTCAAAAGGACCTAGCACCTGGTTCGAGCTAGATGAAAAGACTTATATTCTATTTTCTTAGAAAATGAATCCATCATTTATATCATATTATGCATAAGACTGGGTATATGATTATGCTGTTAACATATAATGAGAAACCAATTGAATAAATGGTTAAGTCGGTTTATGACTATAAGAACATTCTTAGAGTACTTAAGTAGAAAAAATAGAATGTACTTGAGATAACTATTTTAGAAGATCTTTATGTAAAGATCTACATAAGTGCTGACTTCAAAACTGATATATATATATATATATATATATATATATATATATATATATATATATATATGACATATAATTTGATTATGACTTCATGATGGAATGAAGAGTAAGTTTTGTAGGAATGTGGTCCATGAAAAACATAATTGCTAGTTAAGAAGTTGAAATCAAATGTGATTGGATGAATGAGTTTATTGGAAAACTATGTTGATTTCTGCCATTCAAGGATCACATAGAAATCTTTGTGACTTCCAGAGTATACTTAATCAAGCTAAGAGACTCTATTTCACGAAAGAACACGAATCATATTCTCTGAGATATTTAACTATACTAAGAGTAAAGTCAAATATAGAGATGATAGTATTTGTAAAATTCATAGAAATTAAGTTTGGTCATACCCATTAATAAAGTCATTCTTTTAAGCTAAGTATGAATGGTCACACAATAGGACTTCATTATTCTAGAAATAAGATTCTGATTATAATTTAGTATTTTGATATTGTAACGTTAAGACAACAACTATTATATCGTTTTGATATATTGGGATATGATCATCACATCAATACTTGTTTTGTCCTATATTAACATGTTTAATCCATGAATAATGTAATTATTCTAAAAGCTCATAGTCGCTTATAATTGTGGGATCAATTATGAAGTAAGACTAATATGAATTGGATTGGTTGACTCTCGTTAAATGAAAGTAGGGAAGTGATTGTAACAAAGTTTCATAGGTACTTATCATAGAACTAGTACTGAATAGGTATGCATCAAGATCACCTCGTAGATCGCTATTGTGAGTGTTACTTGATTAAACGGTACTATAATTGTATCCTTAACATCTGAGATACATAGTGGCATTTAAGTGTAGGGAATGTTGTGCTGAGATATGATCAAACGCTGATCCTTAACCGAGCAGTTATGAAAGCCATTTTTAGGTATGGTGTGAACTATTCAAGAAACTTATGTAGTCACTATGGGATTTGTTCCTCTTATGTGTTTAGAGGTAGACATCTAACACGTTTTACCCAAAGTTGTACTCCAAATGAGATTGATGCAATCCAAGTGTCATGTTCAACAGGAATAACTAATATACTTACCTTATACATCAATTAGGTCTTTGATCTTTTGGTAATTGGATGTTGATAGATTAGCACTAAATTATATATTATTGGGGGCAGGGAAATGTTGTTAAACGTCCACCACTATCTACATCAATCTATGATGAGTCTTGTGCAAGTGGGAGATTGAAATATCTATATGGATAGGACTCATTATAGAATGATATTTCTGGATAATATATGATCATAACCGGTCACACTAACAACAACTTGATGTAAATATATTATTTATAAGAATTTAATTCTTAATATATATATATATATATATATATCTTGTAGTTAATTTGTAATTATTTATTTCATGGAAATATTAATTTTCAATGTTAAGTTTAAAAATATATCAGAATATATCATAAGGTATGATTTTATTATGTCATGTACATCCTTTTGGACCGAAATGAGTTTTTTTGTCTTATATTGATTTATATGTTTTATAAGTTATAAAAATTATAAGAGTTTTTATAGAAAAACTAACTTCTTCATTTTATAAAATATTCAAGGAGACAATTAACGGAAAATAAGACATGCTTGCATTTATTTAATCATAAATCCATCTTCTTACACTTGTAGCCTTTTGTTGCTAGATGCATGGTGTATTTTTTGGTACCAACCATACTCTTATTCCTCCTTCCGTGGAACTATCCCCCTTACTCCCTAATAGGGAATAAGAGATAAGAGTTCAGTTTGTCTTATTAGAGAACAAACCGCATTTTGCCTTTCCTTGTTCACTCTACCATATTAGGGTATTCTTGAAGAATAACATGAAACAAGTAATGCCTACATAATAGGCGAGTTAGTGTAGCTCACCTCCTTTAACTTGAAACTTAGCTAGTGGGAGCTACACGGATCCTTTACTTTTTCGAGAACCTACACAACAACTATAACATTACTCATCATATGCTTTATTGCATTACCCTTATAATACTTGTATTTATACTTCTCTTTCATCTCTTTAATTGTAGTGTTCTATTTTGGATCTGAATTCTTACCTTTCCACTCATACTTAGATTGTAATAAAATTATATTCATGTATTTCCCTCTCTTAACTTTCTGTAAATATAAAGATCTCGTTTGAATGATTTTTGTTTGATTTTATATTAATTTTACAAGTTAGCAACCCTCAGTTGTTAGTTTTTGGACACACTTGTAAAGGTGGTAATGTTGACTCTAGGAGGATTAAAAGTTAAGTCTTAGGAAATATTCATGGTATACTAGAAATCATACCCTAATCATACCTCTGAATTTTCATGAATTGGGGTTATGTAGAATTAATTATGCATGTCATAATTCGATGTATTATTTCAGTCGCTTACCGGACCACTCTCCACTGTTTGAATAAACAATGCAAGTCTCATAGGAATTAAGCCAATCCCTTGATATGGGAGAAACTAGACATCCATATCTAACTATAGGCTCTATAATTTTGACAATTAGAGTCCTAATGAATTTATTATGATTTTTGAAAAGCGACTTATGAAATCTGTGACATAACAGACCAGTCTAAGAAGATTGACAATTACACTCTTCAAGGGGTTCGAATTAGGTAAAGTGATTCAAAGTTTAGAGGAACTAGACAAATGAAGCTTTCCAAAAAACTAAGTCTCATGATTTTCGGACACTCTGACTGTCTTTCACTTCGCTTAGAAGTTGGAGGACAGATTCAGTGAAACTGATCATATTAGCTTTTAAGTCACTTTTGTGCTCCATTAAGGACTTAATTATTTGGTTTTAACTTTAACACTTTTAACAAAATTAAGGTTTAATTATTAGGCTATCAATACATGTAAATTAACTTATCCAAGGGTCTTAATGCTTGTCTTAATAAAAATTCAAAGATAAGGATTTTACATAAAATGTTAACTTTTACACTTTTTAGGATATCTTAACCCATTATACTTCTTATGGCATCAAAATTCTATACAACATGTCCTTGATAGCTCGACCACCTTTTGGTGGTCTTATGGTGGTGTTGTGGTGGTAATTGGTGGTCAAACTACCAAAATACAAATTATGATGCTATAAACGGTAAAATCACCATTTGGGTTTAAGTTGATTTCCAAGGTAACCAAGATCAGATTCAAGCAACATGACATACCACCTACTTCCACCCTAGCACGGTGGCCAGTGGTGGCCATGGCCGGCGGTGATGGTGGTTTTGTGATGAAGAAAACGACCCAAAGAGGAAGGAAACCCAAGAATTTTGAAGGAATAATGCAATTACTTAGACTACGGTCGACCTTAAGAGACTTCCACCTCTCTCCCTCACCAATGACACCACCTCCGCTCCTCCTTCCTGGTTAGAGCCTCCCTCTCGTTATGATTTCCCGCTTCTTCTCCTTCTTCAGCCAAACTACATATTGAATGAGTTGTGGGGGTGTTGAATGTTTGTTTAATCAAAAATATGCATACATTAGGTGGGTTAGGATGAAAAATAATAAGCCCAACCCATTGATCCCAATCCAAAGAGGCTTAAATTCGAAATTTACACTTTTCTCTCCTAACTTTTCCATAATGACACTTTAAACCCCAAAAACGATTTTTTTTACAGCTGAAGGTTTAAAACTTAACACTTTCAACCCTTAATTTAAAAACATCTAACATTTTTATTTGATTTTATTTTATTTAGATCATTTTATTTATTTATTTATTTTCTTTATTTATTCTTTAATCACATAAAAATTTAGTGAATGCCTTTTATTTGTTTTATTCACCGATATAATTCTTTAGAATATTTATCCCTAATTATATGATTATTTTTATTACTTAATAAACTCATTTCTTGGAATACTAATGCGAAATATTATGTTACATCTTGTTGACTATGACCTAGAGTTTATGAACGTGCTCCAAGATTGGTCTTTCATCGACCATTTAGTAGACTAGGTATTTGCACAAGGTTACTTGTTAGTGCCTTCTTCATGTCCCTTGTACTTAAGATTAATGGCTCTCCGAAGCTCTCTAGGATTTGTGACCGGAATTGGACGACTCATACAGGCAGCCAAATAAGGATTTCTTGATGTTATCAAATCATAAGCTCTCAAGCTCTCTACATAGAGACCTTATCTTTCCCAGATCATAATTTGATTTCATGTCAGGCCCTTTTCCTACTTTATGGAAAAGTGAATATAGGGTAATTCATGGTCCTATTCAAATTCAAGATTACACACAAGAAGTAGAAAGTTGATATTGTCAGCCCAACATGTGTAATTTTGACGATCGAAGTGATCCAGTTTAAAAAATTCGTAATCATTACTTTGTAGTTGGCGGAGGAGATTTTAGTGCCTATTTGTATGAAATTTTATTATAAATAAGTACATTTAATATTATTATGTTTCATACAAGATAATAAACTAATCTTATTGTTAATATTGAGAACTAACTATCAAAGTGTCAAAATATCAAACAAACAGTTGAATATTTAATATTGATTATTGTTGGGGTCAAGTTAGTGATGTGAAGAACAAAACTACTATATTACCCAACTACTTATATCAACCAACTAATGGACCAACAAGTCACTCAACTTGTGTCATGAACCAAATTTATTATGAAACGCAGTTGACTGAAGATATTTTTACCAAGGTCAATCTCGATATGTTTGTGATTAGGATTGACTTAAAGATATATAAGGATATGTTTCCTATTTGATAGAAGACTCCATGTTTTATGGGGATTATGTTTATCAATCAGACCTAGTTTATATGTTATGTTAGGCTTTATGTTTATGTAGGTTTTCCCTAAGCGAAAAATTATTTTTCTGTGTGAAAACTTAATAGAGTGTGTTGAATCATAATAAATTTTTTATTCTTTCTCATTATGTTAAAGTTTTATATTGTGTTCTTGTGTATATATTGATTAAATCGCTATTTAAGGGACCAACAAGTGATATCAAACTAGATTTTAGAACTCTTTAAAACCATCTGTTATTGATTTTAGCCAAGGTTAATCTCGATTTGTTCTAGTACTCGACGTATATCAGGTAGCATTATTTCCTCGTGGGATCCTACAGCTTTTACTAAGAAGAAAATCACTTGCTCAGAAAATGCTCTCACTGTAGAAAAGGAATGGATTTTTTTAACTTTCCATGTTTTATGGTTAATATTTATGCTCCTTGGGAAGAATGTAGAAAGAAATTTCTTTGGGATTACCTTTCTCGATTTATGAAGAATAACAAGGTTGTTTATTTTTTGTTTAGTGATTTCAATGATGTTATATGGAACTATGAAAGGTTGGATTGTGTTTTTAATCAAAGAATAGTTGATTATTTTAATGACTTCATTATGAGTTTCAGGTTGATAGAAGTTTAAATGGATGGTTTCTCTTTTACTAGAGTTAGTGATAACAAAAACTTAGTTCATTGGAAAGATTCTTAATTTTGCATGAAGTGGGGTCTTGTTTTCCTGATATTACGCCTGTTTCTTTGGATCTTTCTCTTTCGGATCATCAACCTATCTTTTTATCTTAAAAATCAGAAGTCTTTGGTCTTAGATCCTTAAAAAAATTTAACTCGTGGATGCAGGAGGATGGACTTGATTAGTTAGTTGTTTTTTCTTGGAACTCTTTTCATGGAGATATTGGTGATAGGGAATTTATTAATTTCAAAAATAAATGGAAATCGCTTAAAAAAGTTCTCAAAAACTAGTGGAATTTGAAAAAAGAAAACGGTTCTTCATGCAAGTAAGGGCTATTGTTGAGATAACATGAATTCGATCTTATTATATATGAGGGTGGTGTGTCAGATCTATTATAGCAGAAAGGAATGACGCCCGTTCTCAACTCTCTCATTTGGAGAAAAAAAAAGAAATGATTGATATTTCTCAGAAGGCTAAGATTAAATGGAACACTGAAGGAGATGAGAACTCTAAATTTTATCATGGAGTACTCAAAAGATGGCACGTTTCAATAAAAATGCATAGAAGTTGATGAAGATTGGATCATAGAGACTAAAAGATTAAAAAGTAATCTTTTTCTTATTGTAAAGATAAGTTTTTGAAAGAAGATACAACTCATATGATCTTTAGAAACTTTCGGTTAAAGGATCTTCCCACTTCTTTGGCTCAAGATCTTGAGGTACGGTATACGTTAGAGGAATGTAAACATGTTGTTTGGGCTTGTGGTAATGATAAAGCACCTAGGCTGGATGGATGTAATTTCGCTTTTATTTAAACATTTTTGGGAGGTTTTGAAAAGTGACTTTTCGATTTTGTGATGGAATTCTTTTCCAATTTGAGGATTCTTTTCAGGTTGCAATTCCTCCTTTATTACTTTGATCATGAAAGTCAATAGTTCATTGCTTTTGAATGATTTTAGACCCATTAGTCTTACTGGTGTTCAATATAAGATTTTGGTTAAAATTCTTGCCCTTCGTCTTGCTAAGGTGATAGGTATGGTTGTTAGTAGAGAACGAACGACTTTTATAAAAGATTTTCAAATTCTTGATGAGCCTCTTATTATGAATGAAGTTGTTGAATGGTATAAGAAAAAGTTAAATAAATGATGGTACTAAAGATTGATTTTGCTAAGGCTTAGGACTCAGTTAGTTGGGAGTACTTGGATAAAATCATGCAGTTTATGAAGTTTTGGTCGAAATGCAGGTCTTGGATTCATGTATGTCTTATCTAAGTAAGGTCATCTGTTCTTATTAATGCAGACCTTCAGATGAATTTCAATTTCAAAGGGGTCTTAGACAAGGTGATCCTTTAACTCATTTTCTTTTTATTTTGGTTATGGAAGGACTGCGTGTTGTTATTAACGACGTCATTGGAGAAAATTTGTATAAAGGTATTTCTATGGGACGGAGGAACGTTAATACTTCCTATCTTTGATGTTAATATTTCCTATCTTTTTTATACCAATGATGTGATCATTTTGGGGAACTGGGATATGTAACATTTCTAATATTTTTACTATTCTTCAATGTTTCTATCTTGTGTCTGGTCTGAAGATAAATCTTCAAAAATTAAATTTATGTGGTATTGTGTCAGGTGGGAGGATGTGGATCTCGTAGGTTCTAAACCTGATAAATTTCCTTTTATTTATCAAGGTATCCTGGTAGGTTAAAATATGATTACAATTGTGGGGTGGAAATTGATAATGGAGAAATTTGTTAAAAATTTATTTTGGTGGAAAATGTCTACCCTCTCTATTGGTGGTCGTATGATGTTACTTAAATCGATTTTGGGTTCCTTAGGAACTTATTATATGTCATTTTTTCTAACGCATGTTGCGGTTGCTAAATAATTAGAAACCATTTGTGCTAGATTTTTTTAGGGAGGTGATGAGGTTCATCGGAAAATTTATTTGGTTGAGTGGGACTTGGTGTTGACGGATTTGAGTCATGGAGGATACGATATTGGGAGTTTGACTGCTTTAAATATTTCTCTTCTCCAAAATGGCATTAAAAGGTTCTTAGTAATCCTGATCTTAATTGGGTTACGATTATTAAAGCTATTTATGGAGATAATGGAGGATTCGGTTGCAGTACTAATAGTGTGGCAGGTATAGCTCTGTGGGTGGGGATCATTGTGTCGTTGTCGAAGATGGAGGAAAAACAAATTTTGTCAGCTCAAGTCGTTTGAAAAAAGATTGGTGATCGTAATTATACCATTAATGGAATGATTTATGGATTGGAGATCACATTTTAGCAGTTTCTTTCCCTCGACTCTATCAATTACAGCCTAATAAAGAATGTCTTATTTCTGATTGGAAAAGGGATCTTGATTTGGTGTGGTAGTGGCATCAATATATAATGGTATGTGAGGAGGAATCACAATATAATGACTTGATTTTTGTTCTAAAAAATGATATTCTTTTTTATCAAGCAGACGGGTGGATTTAGAGTTAGATATGTCAGGCGAGTTTATAGTTTGTCAAATAATAAGATGGATTGATAAATGCATTCTTTCTTCCATTTATATGCAAACTAGATGGAATAGATACCTTCCTTGTAAAGTTAACATCTTGGTGTGGAAATTTAGAATGGATAGAATTGCTACTCTTACAAACCTTGATTATAAGGGAGTGGATGTACCTTTTACTCTTTGTCCAATTTGTAATTTTGAAATGGAGCAACTTAGTTATCTTTTTCTCACATGTGGAGTGGTAGCCAAAACGTGGGATGGAGTTTTTAAATGGCTTGACATTCAAGTCATCTAATTTTCTTCCGTTTCCATCTTATTCGATTATATTGATTCCTTGCAATTTCAAACTAGTAAGAAAAATGCCATTGACAAAGGTGGTGGATACTACTATGTGGTATATTTTGAGATTTCGTAATGACAAGGTTTTTGTTGGTGGTAAGTTAAAAAGAGGGAAAATTTTAGATTCTATTCTTGAGTTTTCTTTTTTATGGTTTAGCAATAGAAATAGAAATTGCATTGTAAGTTGGACTTGTTGGCTGTAATGTCCTTTAAACTCTTTGTAATTTTTTGTTTCCTTTAGTTTCTTGCAAGAGTTTGTTCTTAATTTAACTTGGCTGAGTAAAAAACCATTATTCTTGTAAGTGATATGATTCTTTTCGAGAATTGGAAAGTCGATGTGTTCAAGGAGATATGATATGGCTTTAATGGAAGTACCATAAGCATTGATATCATGTAAGGTTGTATTTTCTTTAGGAATTGATATTTTCTCATTATATAAATTTAAATACAGGATTCCTAAGAAGTTTGATGGGTTATATAAAGTTGACCTAAGGTCGGAGGGTAGGTAGTGGGAAGAGGTGTGCGGGAACGGGAACCGTGGCAAGAACACTGCACATCCACCGTAGTTTAGGGTGTGTGGGGAAGGGGTGAAGGGTGGCTACCCCACCCTCTCCCTCCTGTTATGATTGGCCAACTTTTTTAATTTTTTTTTCAGTTTTTTTAATATTTATAGAATTATATATATTAAAAAGTTATATAAAAATATAGTAAAATTCAAGGTTTTTAATTCCCAACAAAACGAGTATAATATATGTATAAGATATATATTTTGTTAAACAAATAGTGAAAGATGAGAATTTCCCGCCTTTTGGTTAGTGAAAGATGAGTGAGTGGCGATGTGGCACTCAAAAAATGAGTGGTAAAATGTAAGTATATATATATATATATATATATATATATATATATATATATATATATATATATATATATATATATATATATATATATAGAGAGAGAGAGAGAGAGAGAGAGAGAAAGAGGGAGTGGTTCAAATGCGAACCACAAAAGGTTAAGAACCCTAAGAACCAATCTTTATATTTTTTCCATTAATGGTATTTTGGACAAATCAAACATTAATAGTAAATAAAAAAAGTTTTCATTTCCCTCTTTTACAATCGGTTGCCATCTGCCGTCATCGGAACATCTTTGGACCACCGTCGGGTCGCCACCGGACTAACACCAAATTTAGTGGTATTTTTTGGTCTTATTCACAACTTAATAAAACAAACATTATAGCTCCTATTTATTTGGTAATACTTTTGAACACATATCATTTCATTTTTGTACCCAAATATACATAATTTAATAAAAAAAATAGAATTATACATTGACAAATTAAATTTTTCTCTCTTTAAAATTGTAGATCTCTTTAAAAAATATATCGTTTATAAGACATATTCACAGTTTAATGAACATATTAATTCACTAATTCACAGTCAAATATTTTCATGTATATATTCTTTTATATTTTAATACATAGTTTATATAAAATACACAGTTTAATATAATCAATTTTCAGCTTAATACATAAAATTCACAACTTAATACATGTAACACCGTAAATTTTCAAACAAATTTTTCATTTTAAAAACAGATAATTCTCATTATCACGTTCCAAAAACCACAAGTGTCAAATTTTCAAAACACAAATATCATAAATCGTTTGATAAAATCCAGGATCCACAAAACATAAACTCCATATCAAGTGTGTGTGTACAATCAAGTCGGCGCCTTCCCGCGGTCCTGAGAAGTACCTGAAACACATGTCACATAACACGGTAAGCACGAAGCTTAGTGAGTTCCCCAAAATACCACACATATCTCATTAGCCTCTCATGGCTATAACTCAAATAAGACCCTCCGGTCAATATGTCTCAGTGGGACCCTCCAGTCCCACAACTCGGGTGGACCCTCCGGTCCTAACTCAGTAAAGCTCAGAATAATACACAACATAAATCAAAAATACATAATACAGTATATCACAATACTCAATATAAGCACATAAGACCCTCCGGTCACATAAATTACCATTCCAGGTAAGTATAGTGAGAAGACTCACTTCGTAAGCAAGCAAATAAATCTCGTACACGAATCACCGATCTAGCCTCCGCCTAACACATATGATAATTATCTCTAATTAACACTCCAATCACAACTCTAAATAAACTAAAGGCTATTCTCTCTCTCTCTCTCTCTAACTCTTGGAATGGGTAAAAGACCATTCTACCCCTCCATGGTCTCAATAATCCCTGTCTTGACCAAACCCTAAAGTCAACAGAAGTCAACACTCGATTCAACAGTCCATGTTGACTCGACTCGTCGAGTGCACCTATGTGACTCGTCGAGTCCCATTGTTCCTTCAGAAAAGTCGCGAAAACCATACCTAATTCGTCGAGTCGTCTCATCAACTCACCGAGTTACTCATGTCCAGACTCATCGGGAAAACCCTAGCCGACTCGTCGAGTCAGCTCATTGACTCGGCTAGTCCATTTAGTCTATATTCTCATTCAGACGTTCAAAAGCAGATCTACCACTCTAAACTCTAGATCTAGCATCCCAAGGCTCGAATGTCACGTAAAGCTGCGAGCTTTACGTTCATGCATGGCATATTAGTCTCATAATGCCAATACAAGCTCCAACAAGGGTTAGATGCACAAGAGATTTCCTCTAGCTCAATAAAGCTCGGGTCTTTGGACTCACAAGGCCTCCTACAGTCCAGATTTGAGGTTCCAACCTCAAACCATGCTCAAATGACTCAATGGCACAATATGGATTGGAGAAAACCATAAAAATCCCTAAATCAATATCTCATAAGGAAATGATCAAGTTAACATCTTTTTACCTCCAAATGAAGCAAATCTCTAAAGACTCTCTGGATCCAAAAGCCTCTTCTTGATTCAAGTTTTGATGCTCCTCACTTCTCCTCCAAAAGTGCACTAAAACCACAAGATTATCCTCTATCTTTCTCTCTTAGCTCACTAAAGCGATTAAGGTTTCACACAGGGGAGTTGGGTGGCTGGTGAGGCAGAAATGAGGGCTTAAGGCCCTTTAAATAGGACACAAACCCGGAGATTTAGGGTTTCCTCACACAGCTCCAACTCGGCGAGTCGGCTCTCTGACTCGTCGAGTTGGTCATTAAACCCACGTGGCCAATCCGTCTCTACTCGATGAGTTGGGCATCCAACTCGGCGAGTCACTCAGTCAACCCTAAAAATATAAATTAATAAATAAATATTATACCTGGGAGTCGGGATGTTACAATACAATTTATTATACACTACTTCACATTTCAAAGAACACAAACCCAATCTCTACCGTCACCAACTACCACATGTGTTACCGGCGCAATCATCATTCATTCCAAATAAAATCTATATCAAAATCATGGATTGACAACTTAAATACTATATTCACAATTTAATATGACAATTAATTTACTAATTCAAACTTTAATGCAAAATTATGTAAAAAACTAATACATATTTACAACACAAAAAATAATTATATTCACAAGAAAATTAATACAAACATTTATACATAAATTATTTATATTTTAACATAAAATTCATAAAAAATTCACATATTAATACATATTTACAACACAAAAAATAAATATATTCACAAGAAAATTAATACAAACATTCATACATAAATTATTTATATTTTAACATAAAATTCATAAAAAATTCACATATTAATACAGTCAATTCACAGCTTAATACAGTCAATTTACAGTTTAGCACAAAATTCACAGCTTAATATAATAAGTTCACATTTTAATACATACAAATTATACATTCAGAACCATCTTCTCAACTAAAAAAATTACATTTATACCTTCAAATCTGGAGGCTAGTGCTTATTTCAAAGATTATTTACAAAATATTAAAAATCTAAATTTCACTTACTTTATTCAAAATTAGATAAAATCGGATATGTGAATAGTGCTTATGTAATGTCATATTTCAAAAGCAAACAAAAATCACAAAAAAAATCATCGTTTAATGCAATCGATTCACAATTTAATACAGTCAATTCACAGCTTAATAGTGTAAATTTATAGTTTAATATACAAAATTCACAGCTTAAATACTCAGTTCATAGTTTAATACAAAAAATTCATAGCTTAATGCAACAAATTCACAACTTAATGCACAAAAATTTTATATTGACAACTATATTCTCAACTTAAAACTTAAATTTCAAGACTTTCATTCACAATTTAATAAAACAGTTTAGTATTATAAGGAATAGTATCTATAGAAGTGTGAATTACAATATGATTAAAAAAGATGTCCACATAAAAATAATAGAAATTTATTATTTGATAAGTTGTCTTTTAGTGTTTGATAAAATTCTACTTATACATGTAAAATGACCAAAAAAGACTTCCTATATATTATTATTTTATTTTTTTTTATCTTTTTAACATAGATTATCTTGTCAATTATATAATCATGCACATTATAAGAATATGAAACAAACATTTTTTGCTTACAATTTATTCCATGTATAGAAGTGTTAATTACGATATTGAAAAAAAATGAGGACGTTCATAAAAATAATAAACAATTATTCATGTGGCCAAATTAAACACCTGTGCATCGTACAAATTTCTATTATATAAGAAGAAATAATAATTTGATAATGCAAAGAAGTTCACAACTATCAAAAGGAGTGAAAGTTATAAATACTAGTCAGGTGGAATTGAAGTAAAAAAGCCAACGAAGATACAAACGAAAACAACACGAACGTTCTACAAAAAAAATCAAAGTCGTCAATGTTATATAAAAAAATATTAAGTTAATATAAAGGTAGAATTTAGGCAGTTTAATACATAAGTTTATACGTTTACTCACAGCCTAATGTATAAAAATACATTCTTCACAATTTCAAAATTTCATTCAGGAAAATCATCAAACACCTTATGCATCATGAAATGGTTCTTGATTCTGATTTTTTTTACTAAACCTTTAAGACATAATCAATATAAAAGATCGAGTAAGAAGCAAAACATCACAAATAACAATGAAAATAATTATACGAAGGTAAAAAACATTCATCAGAGCCTCATCATAATGTACATGTAATGTACCTGTTGTGAAAAAAATATATGACAAATTGTGAATCAAGTTAGGAACAGAGGTTGTAACAACACAGTCGAATCTAGTAGATCTGGCTTTACCACTCGCCAAATCTTATAGATCCTTGTCGGTTGCCGGCGCTCGTGGATCTAGCCTCATCGGTCGTTGGTGGTGTTGAGATCGTCGTTGGTGGTGGCGGTTAGTGGCAAAAATCACAGATCTAGAAGAGAACGAAGCTACTGATGGATCTGGTGGTTCGATAGTGGTTCAGTAAAAGTGGATCTAGTAGATATGGAGTAGAAATCACATATCTAGATGATGTCGCCGGTGCCGACTTGGATTCAATCAAAACTCCTACGTCTAAACACTAAATCTCACCGGAAGTACTTCAATTTCACTGAAACTCCTTCCAAATCTCAAGAACTGACTGAATAAATTGTAGATTTGGAAGCGGAAATGGTAGATCTAGAGGCAAAAATAATAGATCTAGAACTAGAGCTCATAGATCTATAGAATCCACAATGGATCTGAAGAGAAAATACTTTGTTAATGTCTTTTTTAACGGTTGCTCTTATCTGAAGCGAGAAAAAATTCCTCCGATAATTTATTCCGTTGAAAGTTTTCGGGTTGTTGATAACGGAAGTAGGCGGCGACGACAGAAGTTAACAGGTGTGGTGTAAGGTGTAAGTTGGTGGGAAAGTGTATGAGGATTTGGAAGAGTTTCTTACAAAAGAAAAAAAAAACTTTCAAAATGACTAGTTCTGAAGTATTAGTCATTTAATCAGACATAGATACTTTAAAATTAAAAATGAGAATACTAATTATACCCATATGTTTTTTATTTTTTTTGCCATTTATCAAAACTTCGAAAAAATCAAAATATTAGAAAAGACAAAAATAACTTTAATGATAAGGTAAAATAAATGGTTCTTAGGGTTCCTAATTTTTTATGGTTCTCATTTGCATTTTTACCTATATATATATATATATATATATATATATATATATATATATATATATATATATATATATATATATATATACATACACACACACTAATGCCATATGGTATACTTAAATTTCATCTCTTACTTTTTGAGTGTGAGGTCAGCTTTCCTCTCCTCTCCTTTTACTCACCAAATGGTAGGAAATGATCATATTTCACTACATTTTATTTTTTTAAAAATAAAAATAATTGATTTTTTAAGATTTATAATTCAAAATATAAATATAACTCCTTAAAAATGATTAATAAACACAAAATTAATTAAAATAAAAATAATTTATTACTTAAAATAAAAATTATATAAAAAACCAAGATTAAAAAAAACCTAGAAAACAACCAAGATTTAGGAAAACACAACCTAGATAAAAAAAAAAAAAAACGATCTACAAGAAATATTTTTTCTTGATCTTCTCCTTCTTCTTCAAAACTAGTTCGAGTGCCGTCGCGAAAGATGATCGATTTTTTCTATCAAAAACTTCATATCCTCCATTTGTTGCCTTTCTGCGTGCTCCTTTTTTTGGCTTATTTTTCTTTGTCGAATGCCGAACGTTGAGCGAAATTCAGATTGTATTGATCAAATGTCACAGTTATTTTCCTCATTTCGTCTACGTCCACGCTGAAATCCGATACATTGGCAGAAGCCATCTTCCCCTTCTTTTTTGCTTTGTCCCTACCTATCGGTCGAACAATTTCTTTTAGCTCGATTTCGTCCTCCTCATTTAAATCTAGCCCGGCAGGAGCATCGGAAGAAGTTGTGTATCCACTGGAGCCCATTTTTGATCTATTTTATCACCCTCCTTCTAGTATAACGTCGTGTTCATATTTTATCCACCTTGGACTAAGAAGTAACAATTTCAAAGGCTCGTTAAACTTGAATCTCTTTCCCGTATCCTCGCGAAAAAAATGCAAACCCTCTAAAAGAATTTCTTCATCTCCTTAACTGTAACACCCCGTTCCTGGTACGCATTTAATTTATTAAAATATTCATTTTGTAAGAGCTACTCGACGAGTCGGTAGCCCTAACTCGTCGAGTAGGTGTCAGCCTTGTCGCGGGATTTAAATGGTCTATTCGACGAGTTCGAGCCTGCACTCGGCGAGTAGGTCCATCGGGAGGAAACTCTAATTTTCAGGGTTTGCACCCTATTTAAACATCATATTTGGCCTCCACCCCAGCCTCCATCACCTCCTAACCCTATTATCGAAACCCTAATCCGCCATAAGTGATATTGAGCTAGTTCTTGCCATTTTTGAGTGTTTTTATGCATTGTGAAGCTTGTGGGAGAAGAAGAAGGTAGAAGGCTCAAAGGGGAAGAAGTAGATCCAGGAGCTACTCTTCATTTACTGCATTTTCTGTTAATCAAGCTTCCAACTTGATCATTATTCTCTTAGATCTAGTTATCCCCATATTATGAAAGTTTTGGGTCAAGAACCTTGGTCCTTGGGGTTGGGACGTCCCAAGTGACTTATATCTCAGATCTAGGATCTAGAAAGTGTTCTATGGCATAAAGGTGCAAACTTTATGACCATAGAAGCCCCATGCAAGCTTATAAGCAAGTTTATGGTCTTTTTAGCCCTAAAAGACCATGCATGGAAGGAAAGTTCGGAGCTTTATGTGTCCAACAGATGCTGAAACCTTAGATCTGGGTTTGTATGCGTGGAGTTGAGATTATATGGCCTTTTGGACAAGATTCATGTTTTATAGGAATTAGGATTTTGTCTAAACCCTTTTAGAAGAGCTATGAACGGGTAAAGTTGGAAAATTTACCCTTAGGAAGGCCTTTCCAATGGACAAACGAGCTAAGAACCTTGGATCTAGAAGATAGGGGCTTAATCTGTTAAGATGGCTAAACAGACAGAAGGACTCGTCGAGTCCATAAGGGAACTCGACGAGTCGTATCGTGTTGTCCCGATTATAGTTAGTAGAACTTGACGAGTCTATTGAAGGGCTCGACGAGTAGACAAGCCAAGTCGCGAGTAAGCAGCTCGATAGAACTCGACGAGTCGGTGGAACGACTCGGCGAGTTGGATCGCATTTTCAGGATTTCTGAGCTATAGAACTCGACGAGTTGAGAGGTCGACTCGGCGAGTTGGTCAACCCAGATTTTTGACTTTGACCAGAGCGTTGACCTTGACTAGGGGTAAAATGGTCATTTTACCCTATGAAGAGTTATCAGTTTCTGATTAAGTGTTATTATGGATTTATAGCCGGAGAGACGCCGGGACAGCAGACATGGATTCTTCACTCGAGTTTTCAGCAATCATTCTTGCAAGGTGAGTTTCTCTCTAGTAGGAACGGGTCTAAGGCCACAATGCCGATCCGTTTAGTTGTTAGTTCCGGACTACGGTCTGATGCCGGGGCAGTCCCGAGAATAGTATATGTATGCTTGATGTCTTTTTGATTCATGCATGTTATGTGTTATGTGTTCCGAGGCAAGCCCGATGCCGGGGTAAGCCCGATGCATGTTAGTTTTGTGTTATCTGTTATGTGTTCCGGGCTTCGGTCCGATGCCGAGGTAAGCCCGATGTAGGTTATATGCTTATGTTATGTGTATATTATATATGATATGCTATGTATGTGTCGGGGTAAGCCCGATGCCGGGGTGAGCCCGATGCCAGACGTGGTCTGATGCCGCGGTGAGCCCGATGTCGGGCAGGAGTCCGATGTCGGGTAAGCCGATGTCGGGTTCATCCCGTAGCAGCTGGGCGGTATCCCAAAGTTTATTTTATGTGTTATATGTTTTGTGTATGGTATGTAGTAGTTTGGGGGAGCTCACTAAGCTTTGTGCTTACAATTTTCAGTTTGGTTTCAGGTACTTCAGCTAGCAAAGGGAAGGGCTCGGGATGATCGCATGGCACACACAACAGTTTCAGCCTGGGATTGTTTAGACTCTGATGATTACTTATATGATTTGATACAGTATTTGACATGATGTTTTTGGAGATACATAGTTCTTGTTTTACTATGATGATGGATGTTTTATGGTTTAAATAATGATTTTAAAACGAAATTTTTGGACCGTATTTTTGGGATGTTTGAAGTTGGTATCAGAGCCTTGGTTTGAGGGATTCGGGCACACTCTCGGGTGTGTCTGGACTCAATATAAGGACTTGGTATGAAAATTTTCAAAAGAAAATCATTTTTATAAAAATAATTTTGAAATGAGAATGGAATTTTGAAAAAGAAAAGAACTTTGAAAAGAGAGCAGGGTGTGGTGCATGCAATCAGCCGAGCTAAAGTAAGTACTCCCAAATTACCCATACAAGTTTATGTTATGTTATGTTTATCAGCTTATGAGAACTGCATGCTAGTTTAGAACTAAGGATCTAGGAAGGATGCCTTATGTGCCTGTTATATGTATCTCAACTTTATGAACTGCATGCTAGTACAGATTAGTCAGGGATAGCCTGAGAGAGATATGCTTGATTATGTTTACTCGATGCTCGAATGCTGCTTTCTTTGTGCTTTTAGGAGTTCTATGTAACATCCCAAAAATCAAGACCAAAATTTTTTGTTTTAGTTATAATGCTTATAAAATTTGGTTGAGGAAAACATTGCTGATATCACATTAGTTCATAAACCATAGCTACAGGTCTCAAAAACCCATAGTGTCAAATAGTAATAATGTCATAGTACAATCCCAGAATTCTAAAATGCGGAATCATGTGTGTACGATGCGCTGCTACCCTGCCGGCTCCTTCCTCTTCGACGAAGAGGTACATGAAACCAAAACTGAAAACTGTAAGCACAAAACTTAGTGATTTCCCCCATCATACCACATACCGAACAACATACATATTGTCGGACAATTCTGGGGAGCCCGACCCACCCATGTCAAGCAGTTCTTGGGTGGTGACCATCTCGTGTCAAGCAGTTCTGGGGTGTTGACCAACCCATGTCAAGCAGTTCTGGGGCGCTGACCTACCCTCCGGTCTATCTCAACCGGCAACAGGAACTATTTCACCCCCTACTACTAGCAACTCATAATCATACTATCATAATCATGCTGTCATAATCATACTATAAAGCATTCCTGGGGTACTGACCTACCCTTCGGTCCTAACGACCGAGGCGGGGGACTATTCCCTCCTACTACCGCTATCACATACAACGTATCATACTGGCACATAAAGCACATCTAATAATAGCAACCTAGATAATTATCACACAGACAATCATCTAACGACAATTCCTGCTGGTGGGCCGGCATTGTGGTCGTAGACCCGCCTCTACTGGAAGGTAACTCACCTTGAAAACTGCGTGCTGAATCTCGTGGAAAGTAGTCTCTAATAGCTGCTCTGATGACTCCCGGCTAACATAAACACATTAACACCCGATCAGAGTTTATAACGCAACTTAGGGAAAAATGACCATTTTACCCCTTGGTCCAATTGGGACATTTAGGAGTCCCAATTCTAATCTATTAAGCCCAGCCCTCCATTGGCCTATTAAAGACTCCTTAAGGCCCACTAACTGCCCAATTCATGAATTGGGCCTCATCCCCCTAATTGGGCCCAAAAGCTCCAAGTCTAAAGGTAACAACTCCAAGGGTCCAATCTTGGCCCAATAGGCCCAATGCTCTAGTTCCAGATTTCTAAGTCCAAACTTGCACTTCTCAGTGGGCCACAGGGCTCCAAGCCCAGGCCCATATCCTGAAGGCCCAAAAGCCCATGGTTTCCATTCTGCACACGTACGCGCGGCGTACCTGGCAAGTACACCCAGCGTACTCTTGGCCGCAAACGTAGGTTGACCGTAAACGGTAACTGACCGTGAACCACCCCAGTACGCGCAGCGTACCAGGGTTTACGCTTAGCGTACTACCCAGTTTCCTTGGGACTTCACTTCTGACTTAATCCATTAAGTATTTACATCCAAAATGTAGATCCAGGTCCTTTAAGGCCTCCCAAGCCATAAAGTTACAAACTTTAGGTGCTTGCATGGATGGTTGGGGTCAAAACATGATTTTTGTCCATTATACAAACTTTAAGACCATCTAACTCTTGCATGGTTTTGGCTTAACCACCAAGATCCGATTTTTATGACCCTAGGTGCTTCTAAGAGTCCAAAAGGACAGCTCTTATGCTCTGGAACCAACAATACTCAAACACTCCCAACAATGGGGTCAAAAAGAACATAAAACCCCCCCAAATAAACAAATCTAAGCATACAATGGTCAAGTATGGAGCTTGATACCTCAAAAGAGTCAGAAATGGTGTCAATCCTCTGGATGTACAAGCTCTTGGTGGATCCTTGCTTCTTCTTCAAGCTCCTTTCTTCTTTTCTCACTAAAACAACACACAAACACTCTCAAATGGCTTATAGAACACAAAGGCACACAAAGGGAGCTAGGGTTTTCGTGGTGGCTGGGTAAGAGTGAAGGGAGGCTGAACCAATAGGGGTTATGTTCTTTATATAGGGAGCAAACTCTAATTTAGGGTTTAAGGGTCTGCACACGTACGTTGGGCGTACTCCTGGTACGCTGGGCGTACGTGCATGGCTTCTGCGTTTCCTTTTCCTGAGTACACTGAGCGTACATAGCAATGTACGCCCCACGTACGAGGTTCCTCAGCCCACTCTTAAGGGCCTAAAGTTAAAGTCCAACCAAAAGATCCATAAATTTATTACGAAAAATATTCATAATACCTGGAAAAATCCCGGATGTTACAAATCTCCCCCACTTGAATTAGACTTCGTCCTCGAAGTCCGTTGCTGCTACTGAAAAACAACTCAGGGTAGTGCTCCCTCATCCCATCTTCCGACTCCCATGTCCATTCCTAGCCCTTGTGGTGCTGCCATTGCACCTTTACCAGCTCCACCCTCTTGTTCCTCAAGTCCTTTGATTTCCTGTCGAGGATCGCCAATGGCCGCTCAATGTATTTCAGGCTCTCATCCACCTGAATATCCTCCAAAGGCACCACTGTCGAGTCATCCACCAGGCACTTCCGTAACTGGGAGACGTGAAAAGTACTGTGAATCTGACTGAGTTCGGCTGGCAGGTCCAGCCGATATGCCACCTTGCCCACCCGGGCTATAACCCTGAAAGGTCCGATGTACCTGGGGCCTAACTTACTACGCTTCCTGAACCGAATGACACCCTTCCAAGGCGACACCTTCAGGAGCACCATGTCCCCGACCTAGAACTCCAGGTCCGAGTGACGCTTGTCGGCATAGCTTTTCTGCCGACTCTGAGCAGTCTGAAGCCTGCTCCGAACCTGCTGGATCCTTTCTGTGGTCTTGAGTACCACCTCGGTACTCCCCATGACCCTCTGTCCAACCTCACCCTAGCATATCGGGGTCCTGTACTTCCTCCCATACAACATCTCGAAGGGAGGACGGTCGATACTGGCGTGATAACTGTTATTATAGGAGAATTCTGCGAAAGGAAGGTAAGTATCTCAACTACCTCCGAAGTCCATAACACATGCCCGCAACATATCCTCCATAGTCTGGATGGTCCGCTCACTCTGACCATCCGTCTGTGGGTGAAAAGCAGTGCTAAAGTGCAGACGAATACCCAGCTCGTCGTGAAACTTCTTCCAGAACCTGGAAGTGAACCGCACATCCCGTGCCGATCTACTACCTCTCTAATATAGATGTCGGCCAATCTTTCGGCCGAAATGCTCTCCTGAATCGGGATGAAATGGGCGCTCTTGGTCAACCAATCCACGATGACCCAAATCGAGTCCACTCCCCGCGCGGTCCTGGGAAGCTTTGTGATAAAATCCATGGTGATATCTTCCCATTTCCACAGCGGGATATCCAACGGCTGGGTCTTGCCGTGAGGCCTCTGGTGCTCGGCCTTGACCTTCCTGCAGATCAGGCATCTCTCAACAAACCAAGCTACATCCCGCTTCATGCAGGGCCACCAATAATCAAGACGAAGATCCATGTACATCTTCTTCTCCCCGGGATGGATGGAAAACCTAGATTTGTGTGCCTCCTCCATCAATACCTGGCGTACACCCCCATGATATGGGACCCACACCCTACAGTGTAGCGTCAACAATCCCCGGCTGTCATAATCGAAGGAGGAAACCCGACCCACAATACGCTAACTCCTACGATGTTCCTCCTTCATAGCCTCCTGTTGGGCCTCTCGAATCCGCTCCAATAGCGGAGTCACCACAGTCATCCTCATGCAGATATCCCTGATCGGCGCTGCCTTGCAGCTAAGCGCATCGGCCATGACATTGGCCTTTCCCGGGTGGTAGACGATCTCACAATCGTAATCCTTCACCACATCTAGCCATCGACGCTGCCTCATGTTCAGATTCGGTTGATCCATGAGATACCTCAAGCTCTTATGGTCTGTGTAAATGGTACAACGGACCCCATAGAGGTAATGACGCCAAATCTTGAGGGCGAAAACAACTGCCCCCAATTCCAAATCATGCGTCGGATAATTTTCCTCATGAGGCTTCAGCTGCCTCGACGCGTAGGCGATAACATGCCCCCTCTACATCGATACCACGCCCAATCCCGAGATGGACGCATCACAATACACTACAAAATCCTCCACACCCTCTGGCAGGGCTAAGATTGGCGCCTTGCACAATCTCTGTCTCAGTGTCTCAAATGCGGCCTGCTGCTCAGGCCCTCAACGAAAGACCATGACTTTCCTTGTCAACCGGGTCAAAGGCACGACTATCTTGGAGAAGTCCTGAATGAATATCCGATAATAACCTGCCAATCCCAGGAAGCTCCGCATCTCAGATGGAGACCTCGGGACTTCCCACCTCATCACGGCCTCCACTTTGGCCGGGTCGGCCGAAATCCCGTTCTGGTTGACAAGGTGCCCAAGAAACTGCACCTCGCGCAACCAGAACTCACACTTGGAGAACTTGGCATACAAGCTCTCCCTCCTCATAGTATCCAGCACCTCCCGCAAGTGCTCCGCATGCTGCTCCCGAGTCTTGGAATAGACGAAGATGTCATCAATGAAAACTATCACAGACCGATCCAACATCGGTCTGCACACGCGGTTCATGAGATCCATGAACGCGGCAGGAGCATTGGTGAGCCCGAAAGGCATCACCACAAACTCATAGTGACCATATCGTGTCCGAAAGGCGACCTTCTGCACATCCTCCTCTCTGACCCTCATCTGATGATAACCTGAACGCAAATCAATTTTGGAGAACCAAGATGCCCCTTGAAGTTGGTCAATAAGATCATCAATCCTCGGGAGTGGGTAACGGTTCTTCACCGTTACCTTATTCAACTCCCGATAATCTATACACATCCGATGCGACCCGTCCTTCTTCTTCACAAATAGAATCGGGGCTCCCCAGGGTGAACTGCTCGGCCTGATAAATCCCTTGTCTAGCAGCTCCTGCAACTGTGTAGACAACTCATGCATCTCAGGAGGAGCCAACCGATACGGTGCTTTGGCTATCGGAGCCGCACCAGGAACTAGGTCGATCCTGAACTCTACTTGCCTCTCCGGAGGTATCCCAGACAACTCTTCTAGAAATACATCCACGTACTCTCGCACCACTGGCACATCGCTCACCGTCGCCTTACACGTTTCCCGGGTATCCATAACGAAGGCGACATACCCTGCGCAACCCTGCTGGAGGCAGCGCCTAGCCCTCGCTGCTGAACATAAAGCTGGTCTGTGTTGTGGCCCCTCGCCCTGAATCACCAGCTCTCCCCCACTTGGGGTCCTGATCCGAACCAACTGCTGCGCGCAGTCGATTACTGCCTCATTGGGGCTCAACCAATCAATGCCTATAATAACCTTGTTCCCCCGTAATGGTATGGGAACCAAATCTACCAGGTAGCGCTCCTCGTACAACCTCAAAACACAATCTCTGAAAACCTCAGATGCTCGCACTGATCGGTCGTCCGCAATCTCGACCTCTAGAGGGAATCCAACATGTCCGAGGATTCAGGGAACCTCTTGCTAAGCGCAAGAGAAACAAAATATCGGGTAGCACCCGAGTCAAACAACACCTGAACTAGGATACCGTTCACATGGAACGATCCTAAGCATAACATACAATATGGCATATCAATATCACAAGCGACATATATTAAAAGATTAGGGAGAAGAAATCATACCCGTCACCACATCGGGTGCGGCGCGTGCCTCCTCGGCTGTCAACTGAAAAGCTCGGCTCCTCACCACTGGAGCCTCTGGCTTGACCTTCCGGCCATCCGCAACTCATGCAGTCGCTGGATTCGGCGCCACTACTGGCGCTGCTGCTGCTACTGTCAATCTAGGGCAGTTGGCCTTTTTGTGGCCCCTCTGATTGCAATGGAAGCAAATCAGGTATGATGTCTGAACAGTGGGGACGGGGGCAGTACAATCCTTACCAAAGTGCCCCATTTTGTCGGACTTGTAGCAGCCCGACGAATCCCTCATGCGGCCTGCCGCATTTCTTACAGCGGCTCTGGCCCGGCTGGCCCTTCGACCTAGTGTCAGATCCCTTGGGTTTCTTCCCCGAAACCCCAGTAACCTGCTCCGTCTCAGCCTTTTTCTTCCTGAGGTGCTCCAAATCGATCTCTCTTCCTCGCCTTGGCAATCATGGACTCCAAGGTTGGGCAGGTTGAATAGCTGACATGCTCCCGGATATCAGCCCTCAACATGTCATGATAGCGGGTCTTCCGCATCTCCTCATCCCCTGCATACTGAGGTACCAACAAGGCCCTCTCTCGGAACTTGGCGGTGATCTCCGCCACTGTCTCAGTAGTCTGCCTCATATCAAGGAACTCCCTGGCCAGCTGTTGAAGCTCCACAGTTGGCGCAAACTCTGCCCTGAACCTGGTCACGAAATCCGACCAAGTCATAGCCTCGACGGCTGGGGCTCCCAGTGAGTCACCTACTGACTCCCACATATCCCTCGCTCTGTCTCTCAGACATCCTACAGCAAAGCAGACCTTCGACCATCTCCTGGCAGCAATCGGGTCCTTTGCCCCATGAAAATCTGGCGCACCACTCCCCCTGAAGTCCTTGAAGGACAGTGTGTGCGTCCCTGACTGGCTAGACGCCATGTCGCTCCTGAATACCCAGAGGCGATCCTCCATCAGCTCGATAATCCCCTCCTTGATCGATCCGAAAATAATCGGGGTCGACTCAAGGATACCTCTCGTGATCTCATACGCGATGAACTCGCGTAGCCCGTCATCAACCTGCTCGGATCCCGCACCCGATCCTGATCCTAATCCCGATCCAGACCCTGAACCTCCTGCTCCATGACGTGTAACCACCATTCTGAAATAAGACACATAAACTTCAGGTTCATACTTACTCTCGAGAGGTCTCACACACTCTCCAAGTTCCCTGGTTCCATCTTAGCCCTCCTTGATTCGAGTACGGATCCTCTGCTTCCAGTAGTACGGGCCCATACTACCTTCCACATCTATCCGTACTTTTCTCAAGGATTGCTTCGACTTCACCAAGTCCCTGCTACTAATACTGCTTTCCAAACTAGCCTCATCGTAGGCGTGTCCCAGGGCAATCTCCGACCTACTCTCCGCCATCAGCTACACAAGGAGTCCCTGCTATCCTTCCCTAACTAGCTTGCGAATACTATTACATATTCGCTTACTAATTAGTTAAAGCTAGCTAGAAGCCCTATAAGCACAAATCAAGCAACATTCGTGCATCAAGTGACCATAACCAAGCATAACCTAATCAGGCTATCATACTGCTGACTAACCAGCCCTAGCATATAGCTCCATAAGCTCATACAAAAGGCATATAACGCATCCTTCCTAGATCCTTAGCCCTAATCTAGCATGCAGTTCTCATAATCATATAATATAACATAACATATCATGTATGGGTATCTTGGGGAAAACTTACTTGAGCTCGGTCGGTCGCACGCATCACACACCTTGTTCATTCTCAAAACTCCTTATTAAATTTTTAGAAAACTATTTTCTCGTAAAAATCCTTCAAGCCCTCGATTTGAGTCCAGACACCCCCAAAGGTGTGCCCGAATCCCTCAAACCAAGGGTCTGATACCAACTTGTAACATCCAAAAAATCAAGACCAAAAATTTTTGTTTTAATTATAATGCTTATAAAATTTGGTTGAGGAAAACATTGTTGACATCACATTAGTTCATAAACCATAGCTACATGTCTCAAAAACCCATAGTGTCAAATAGTAATAATGTCAGAGTACAATCCCAGAATTCTAAAATGCGGAATCATGTGTGTGCGATGCGCTGCTACCCTGCCGGCTCCTTCTCCTTCGACGAAGAGGTACATGAAACCAAAACTGAAAACTGTAAGCACAAAGCTTAGTGAGTTCCCCCATCATACCACATACCGAACAACATACATACTGTCGGACAATTCTGGGGAGCCCGACCCACCCATGTCAAGCAGTTCTTGAGTGGTGACCATCCCGTGTTAAGCAGTTCTGGGGTGCTGACCAACCCATGTCAAGCAGTTCTGGGGCGCTGACCTACCCTCCGGTCTATCTCAACCGGCAACGGGAACTATTTCACCCCCTACTACTAGCAACTCATAATCATACTATCATAATCATGCTGTCATAATCGTACTATAAAGCATTCCTGGGGTACTGACCTACCCTTCGGTCCTAACGACCGAGGCGGGGGATTATTCCCTCCTACTACCGCTATCACATACAACGTATCATACTGGCACATAAAGCACATCTAATAATAGCAACCTAGACAATTATCACATAGACAATCATCTAACGACAATTCCTGGTGGTGGGCCGGCATTGTGGTCGTAGACCCGCCTCTACTGGAAGGTAACTCACCTTGAAAACTACGTGCTGAATCTCGCGGAAAGTAGTCTCTAATAGCTGCTCTGATGACTCCCGGCTAACATAAACACATTAACACCCGATCAGAGTTTATAACGCAACTTAGGGAAAAATGACCATTTTACCCCTTGGTCCAATTGGGACATTTAGGAGTCCCAATTCTAATCTATTAAGCCCAGCCATCCATTGGCCTATTAAAGACTCCTTAAGGCCCACTAACTGCCCAATTCATGAATTGGGCCTGATCCCCCTAATTGGGCCCAAAAGCTCCAAGTCCAAAGGTAACAACTCCAAGGGTCCAATCTTGGCCCAATAGGCCCAATGCTCTAGTTGCAGATTTCTAAGTCCAAACTTGCACTTCTTAGTGGGCCACAGGGCTCCAAGCCCAGGCCCATATCCTGAAGGCCCAAAATCCCATGGTTTCCATTCTGCACACGTACGCGCGGTGTACCTGGCAAGTACGCCCAGCGTACTCTTGGCCGCAAACGTAGGTTGACCGTAAACGGTAACTGACTGTGAATGGTAACGGACCGTGAACCACCCCAGTACGCGCAGTGTACCAGGGTTTACGCTTAGTGTACTACCCAGTTTCCTTGGGACTTCACTTCTGACTTAATCCATTAAGTATTTACGTCCAAAATGTAGATCCAGGTCCTTTAAGGCCTCCCAAGCCATAAAGTTACAAACTTTAGGTGCTTGCATGGATGGTTGGGGTCAAAACATGATTTTGGTCCATTATACAAACTTTAAGACCATCTAACCCTTGCATGGTTTTGGCTTAACCACCAAGATCCGATTTTTATGACCCTAGGTGCTTCTAAGAGTCCAAAAGGACAGCTCTTATGCTCTGGAACCAACAATACTCAAACACTCCCAACAATGGGGTCAAAAAGAACATAAAAACCCCCCAAATAAACAAATCTAAGCATACAATGGTCAAGTATGGAGCTTGATACCTCAAAAGAGTCAGAAATGGTGTCAATCCTCTGGATGTACAAGCTCTTGGTGGATCCTTGCTTCTTCTTCAAGCTCCTTTCTTCTTTTCTCACTAAAACAACACACAAACACTCTCAAATGGCTTTTAGAACACAAAAGCACACAAAGGGAGCTAGGGTTTTCGTGGTGGCTGTGTAAGAGTGAAGGGAGGCTGAACCAACAGGGTTTATGTTCTTTATATAGGGAGCAAACTCTAATTTTAGGGTTTAAGGGTCTGCACACGTACGCTGGGCATACTCCTGGTACGATGGGCGTACGTGCATGGCTTCCGCGTTTCCTTTTCCTGAGTACGCTAAGCGTACATAGCAATGTACGCCCCGCGTACGAGGTTCCTCAGCCCACTCTTAAGGGCCCAAATTCAAAGTCCAACCAAACAACCCATAAATTTATTACGGCAAATATTCATAATACCTGGAAGAATCCCGGATGTTACATTCTAGTTGTCTTTTACTAATTAGTAAGTGAATATGTTACGTTACATATTTCGAGGATTAAATAATTTCAGAAGGTTAGGTCTAGCTCTATTGCGAAGCTCTTGTTTGATTCCAACCGTTATAGGGTAGAATCTCTCATTCGAAGAATTATCTAGTCTTAGTGATATGTAATAGTATTCACCAGCTAGTTTTGGGGAGGCAGCAGGGACTTCTTATGCAGCTGCTAGCAGGGAGTGGGTTGGTGATTACCCTAGGGAAAGCCTAGGATGAGAGTAGCAAAGAGCAGTAGCAGTAGAAGGGACTTGGTGGAGTCAAGCCAGTTCTTGAGGAAAGTACGGATAGATGTGGAAGGTTGTATGGGCCCGTACTACTGAAAGCAGAGGATTCGTACTCGAATCAAGGAAGGCTGAGATTAATCCAGGAAACTTGTAGTATATTAGATCCCTCGAGATATGATGAGTATACTGATGTTTGTTATGGTGTATTTTCAGTATGGTGACGTTACGCCCTAGGCCGACTGGCACTGGTGAGGGATCAGGCTCGGGCTCTGGATCCGAGCAGATGGATGAGCAGACGAGGGAGTTTATTTCATCTGAGATCACACGCATCATACTCGATCAGACTCCTATGATCTTTGGATCGGTCAAGGAGGGTATTTTAGAGCTTCTGGATGAGAAGCTGAGCACTTTCTGCACTGAGATAGCGGCCATGATGGGGTCGCGCACATTGACTTTCAGGGAGTTCAGAGCTTTTGGAGCTCCCGAAAACCATGGGGCTCGGGACCCCGTTGCGAGCACCAGATGGTTGACGGATGTCGCCAACGCATTCCGCACTAGCAGATGTCCCGAGGGGGAAAAGGTTAGACTCGTGTCCTGTCTTCTGAAGAACAGGGCACGCGACTGGTGGGAGGAGGTTGGGAGATCCATTGGGGATGATTCCGCTTTGGATGCTATGACCTGGAGTGATTTCTCGGCCAGGTTCAGGTCCGAGTTTGCACCTGTGATTGAGGTGCAACAGCTAGTGAGGGAGTTCCAGGATCTTGAGCAGACGACAGAGACTGTGGCGGAGATCACCGCCAAGTTTTGGGAGAGGGCCCTTCTTGTTCCGCAGTACGTGCATGGCTTCCGCGTTTCCTTTTCCTGAGTACGCTAAGCGTACATAGCAATGTACGCCCCGCGTACGAGGTTCCTCAGCCCACTCTTAAGGGCCCAAATTCAAAGTCCAACCAAACAACCCATAAATTTATTACGGCAAATATTCATAATACCTGGAAGAATCCCGAATGTTACATTCTAGTTGTCTTTTACTAATTAGTAAGTGAATATGTTACGTTACATATTTCGAGGATTAAATAATTTCAGAAGGTTAGGTCTAGCTCTATTGCGAAGCTCTTGTTTGATTCCAACCGTTATAGGGTAGAATCTCTCATTCGAAGAATTATCTAGTCTTAGTGATATGTAATAGTATTCACCAGCTAGTTTTGGGGAGGCAGCAGGGACTTCTTATGCAGCTGCTAGCAGGGAGTGGGTTGGTGATTACCCTAGGGAAAGCCTAGGATGAGAGTAGCAAAGAGCAGTAGCAGTAGAAGGGACTTGGTGGAGTCAAGCCAGTTCTTGAGGAAAGTACGGATAGATGTGGAAGGTTGTATGGGCCCGTACTACTGAAAGCAGAGGATTCGTACTCGAATCAAGGAAGGCTGAGATTAATCCAGGAAACTTGTAGTATATTAGATCCCTCGAGATATGATGAGTATACTGATGTTTGTTATGATGTATTTTCAGTATGGTGACGTTATGCCCTAGGCCGACTGGCATTGGTGAGGGATCAGGCTCGGGCTCTGGATCCGAGCAGATGGATGAGCAGACGAGGGAGTTTATTTCATCTGAGATCACACGCAGCATACTCGATCAGACTCCTATGATCTTTGGATCGGTCAAGGAGGGTATTTTAGAGCTTCTGGATGAGAAGCTGAGCACTTTCTGCACTGAGATAGCGGCCATGATGGGGTCGCGCACATTGACTTTCAGGGAGTTCAGAGCTTTTGGAGCTCCCGACAACCATGGGGCTCGGGACCCCGTTGCGAGCACCAGATGGTTGACGGATGTCGCCAACGCATTCCACACTAGCAGATGTCCCGAGGGGGAAAAGGTTAGACTCGTGTCCTGTCTTCTGAAGAACAGGGCACGCGACTGGTGGGAGGAGGTTGGGAGATCCATTGGGGATGATTCCGCTTTGGATGCTATGACCTGGAGTGATTTCTCGGCCAGGTTTAGGTCCGAGTTTGCACCTGTGATTGAGGTGCAACAGCTAGTGAGGGAGTTCCAGGATCTTGAGCAGACGACAGAGACTGTGGCGGAGATCACCGCCAAGTTTTGGGAGAGGGCCCTTCTTGTTCCGCAGTACGTGGCAGACGAGGAGATGAAGAAGGCTCGGTACCACGAGATGCTGATGAGTGATATTAGACAGTTTGTGAGCCGCTCCAGCTGCAAGACGCTGGAGGACATGATTGCTAGGCTTCGAGAGAGAGTTGGATTTAGAGATGAAGAGAAAGAGGAAACCAGAGGGGGGTCAGTCAGGGGGTTCGGGAAAGAAGCCCAAGGTATCAGATCACAAATCCCAGAGCCAGCAGAGCCACGGCCGTTGTGGCAAATACGGCAGGATGCACGAGGGAACGTGCAAGGCGAGGAGTTCGGGCTGCTACAAGTGCGTCCGAACTGGTCATGTGAGTCGCGATTGCACAGCCACTACCACCACCACGACAGCATCAGATTTGATTTACTTCCAGTACAATCAGAGGGGACACAAGCAGCCCCAGTGCCCGCGTTTAGCAGCAGCAGGAAAGGTGACAGCACCTTCTCCTGCCACATTGAGGATTACAGATGGCCGTCAGGGCCAGGCTGAGGCGCCTACGGCGCGTAGCAGGGCTTTTCAGCTCCCAGCAGAGGAGGCACGAGCAGCTCCTAATATGGTGACGGTATGTATCTTTCTCTTATCTCTTTATTGGTATTGTTTATTACTTATGTTTATGTGTTTTGCTATAGGATCGTTCTTAGTGAACGACTTATCAGCTTTGGTAATGTTTGATTCGGGTGCCACCCGATCTTTTGTGTCGCTCGCGCTTAGCAAGCGATTTAGTAGAGCTCCGAGGGAGCTGGATTGCCCACATGATGTAGAGATAGCCGATGATAGGAATGTCAGGGTTGCGAGGGTTCATAGAGGATGTACGCTACAGTTATTTGATCAACCATTTTCAGTGGATCTGGTTTCTATTCCCCTGCGTGGGAATAAGGTCATAGTGGGTATGGATTGGTTGGGCTCCAATGGGGCAGTGATTGATTGTGAGCAACAGCTATTAAGGTTTCGTACTCCTAGTAGGGGAGTGCTAGTGATTCATGGCGAGAGGCCACAACGCAGACCGATCTTATGTTCAGCAGCGAGGCCGAGGCGCCACCTCCAGCAGGGTTGCGCAGGATATGTCACCTATGTCATGGATACCCGGGATAAGGGTAAGGCGACCGTGGATGATGTACCGGTAGTGCGAGAGTACCCGGACGTATTCCCGGAGGATTTACCTGGGGTACCTCCGGAGAGACAGGTTGAGTTTAGGATTGATCTAGTCTATGGTGCGGCTCCGATAGCCAAGGCACCATATCAGTTGGCTCCTCCCGAGATGCAGGAGTTGTCTACGCAGCTGCAAGAGCTGCTAGACAAGGGTTTCATTAGGCCGAGCAGTTCACCATGGGGAGCCCAGATCTTGTTCGTGAAGAAGAAGGACGGGTCACTTCGCATGTGTATAGACTACCGGGAGCTGAATAAGGTAACGTTGAAGAACCGTTACCCACTTCCGAGGATAGATGATTTGTTTGACCAGCTTCAGGGAGCATCTTGGTTCTCCAAGATTGATCTACGGTCAGGATATCACCAGATGTGAGTCAGGGATGATGATGTGCAGAAGACAGGTTTTAGGACTCGCTATGGTCATTATGAGTTTGTGGTGATGCCGTTTGGGCTCACCAACGCTCCAGCCGCGTTCATGGACCTCATGAACTGGTGTGCAGACCGATGTTGGATCGGTCTGTAATAGTTTTCATTGATGACATCTTGGTTGACTCCAAGACCCAGGAGCAGCATGAGGAGCACCTGAGGGAGGTGCTAGAGACACTGAGGAGGGAGAGACTGTATGCGAAGTTCTCCAAGTGTGAGTTCTGGTTGCACGAGGTGTAGTTCCTTGGGCATCTCGTCAACCAGAAAGGTATTTTGGTCGATCCGGTCAAGATAGAGGCTGTGATGCAGTGGGAGATTTTGAGGTCTCCAACTGAGATTCGGAGTTTCCTGGGTCTGGCAGGGTATTACAGGAGATTTATTCAGGACTTCTCCAAGATTGTTGGGATTTGAGCATTCTAACACTCCTAAGGTGTACATGCAACCCTAAATACCTTGGATCTATATTTTCTCTATTATACATGCAAACTTGAACTTTCCAAGGTATTACCCTAACTAGCATACAAAACATTGATACTTGGGTAATAAAACAAGTTAGAAAACATACCTTTTGTTGTAGTTGGAAGCCTTGGACCTTTAATAACTTAGTGCCCCAAGTTTTGCACCTCAAATGGAATCACACAACACCACCAACAATTGGAATAATTTGAGAGAAGAAAACTTGCACTCATAAAATTGGCTTGCCCTCTTGTGTTTACACTCGTGCCAATTTCATGAGCTATGAGGCTTCTTATATAGTGTGCACATTAGGGTTACATCATGTAACTCATGACTTTCCACATTCCTCATGATCCATGGGTTTTAACCTCCATGGAGTATCCATGGGTCACCATATGGGTTTAGCCCAACATGAAGAACTATGGATCATAAGCCACTTTATAAGAATGAATGATTTACCAAATCAATCCCCTTTCTTTAATTAGTCTCTTTTGATCACAAAATTAATTCCAAACTAATTCTTGATCAACACTATTTAAATAATATGATTTCATATTAATATATTAGAACTTATAATATATTAATAAATCATAAATATCCTCTTCTCGCAAAAGTCTATCCAAATTGTTCTGATGCCATGCAACCCAAATGGACCATGCTACTCTCGGGTCAAGTACATACCAATAATAGTTATGAGCTTAGACACCTAATCCAACAGTCTCCCACTTGGATAAGTCTAATAACTATTATTGCAAGCATGACTCCAACCCGACTAGCAATCGTAGCTCTTAAAAGCCGTTGTCGAACTCTGACCTAGTCAATGACATTTCCATTAGATAAGGGATCATATATTCCTCCATTCTAGATATCATATGGACTGAGACATGGATTATAATCATTCTCTCTGTCCATCTGTTGTTTCCGGATTTCCGATTTATGACGACTGACTAATTGAACAAATCAAATCAGTCCAGGCCTGATGTCATCACTAAATCATCGAGGGGTCCACATATATCGCTTTTATCCACATGGGGTAAAAGGAACGGATAAACTTCGACCCAAATGCTCGCTTGTACTTACTCATCGAATTACACACAACGATATGTTTTATAACACCAAGTTACTGGTGCGTTTACATATGTCAATGTGCAACCGACTTGCAACTACAACTCACACGTCTTGGTTTCAAGAATATAAGATATTATCGTCTCATGATCACTCATGATAAAATCCATGAAGTGATTCAAATGAGCGTGGGTTGTATCCAATACTCGAATCTTATTCCAGGAGCACTCATGAACACTGTAGCAAATTTGTGCTATGACTAAAACACCTCTACAGACTCATTCATGACAGTCTTGCCTCAATACCTACTTCCAAAGTATGATCAACTGTGGATGGTTTGAATAACCTAGTTATTCGGGAAGTCAAAACATGCAAAGTGAAACACAAGAATAATACTAATCCTATATGGCCCAAAAACTTTTGAGTCATATTGATTACTCATTATTCATTGTATAATGTTTCAAATAATCAACTAAACTATCATGCAAGTGTAAGAATTCCAACTTCTTGTTACTGCTAGAAAGTGTTAGATTCTAAACTATCATGCAATGATTCTTTTGTAATGTCTAGGTGCCAAAAGTCACAAAGACTCGAACAATGATATTACAAAAATATTCCTTTGGTAATTGTTACAAGACAATTCCATGGAAATGAAGTCTCAAATTCAAAGTACATTTCTTTGAACATCTTTCTTGCATAAAAGTTTCTAACTTTTTCATCTATTCTTCAACTCCCAATATGGAAACATTCCATATTTGCCATACGACAATTCATTATTAATAGACTTCCTGTCTATTCATAATAATGTCAATACTGTCCTTCCATTGCTATACTTCAAACTTTCCTTAAGCGACCAATCCTTGGCGAACCTTAGATTGTCCTTAAAAGTTGTTTAACCACTTTAGTCATATCCGGTTCTATTCCTTTTTCCCTCTAAACGCCCTAGGCATTCGGAAAATTAGAACACGAGAATATTATAGCATATGCAATCGATCCTAGGCTCGAAGCATATGGGACACGATTCATAATGTCTAACATAAATACATGATGCTTAATCAGTCTTTTGCTATAATATTTCTATTTGCCATGTTCTCATAATTTTTATTATGAAGATGGATGCCATAATCATAATCAAATTTTGAGAACGCAACTAACATTTCCATATATAGAATTTCCTTATGTTGAACCAATCCAACATAACATTCATATATATATATATATATATATATATATATATATATATATATATATATATATATATATATATATTGACTAAATTTGATTAAAACTCAATCTACGCTTTTAGATTTTGAAATGAAGTATAAATTCCTCTCCCTCAATTATAGCAAAACAACTTTTCAAACTCTGCAACTTGCAAATTTAAACTTTTGTTTTCTATAATTAACATTGCTAACTTGCAATACTTTCCATAATAATTATGCTCCCTCAAGCATAATAATTATTATTAGCATAACACTTATGCTCCCACTAGCTTTGACATGTATTTAGAAATCAATTGGACTTCTAGAAATCAATACTTGTTGACTTTCATTACCAAAGTTCAGATTTCTGATACGAGATGCTTTGATAAGACTTTATCTAGGCTTCTCGAACTCATACACCTTTCCTTAGATAGCTCACATGTGTGTCTAAACAATTTAAGAACTTACAACAATAAGTCTCAAATGTTTAGACCTTTTGCCATTCCTCACTATTTGAATTATGAAAGGGGATGTCGTAATCATAATCCAATTTGAGAATGCAAATATCACAACTGCTATTTCCCTAAAATCTACTTAGTGAAAGCGTTTCCTCACCATCATTTTCATGAATCGGAGAGAAACCTTATGAAACTTAGTTTTTATGGTGTATGTGTTCCTATCCATGTGAATTTGTCATGACCATAATCACAAGACATGGTTAGTGACAAATCCAAACTCATATGGACTGAACTTGTTCAATCTTAATTTCTTGCCACCTAGCAGTACAAGGGCCTACCATTGCTTCCAGGTTGTTATGCAACCAATTGAGAACTCTCAGAACTCACATGCATAGTCAACTTTAACTGGAATGGGCACAGAAACAATAATATGTCAACACGATAGGTTACAAACCTCAAGTTGTTTGCTAGTGTTTAACAATAGGTTTATTCTTGATTAGTTCTTGAAACTTTCAAGATCTTTAAGACTCCCAATGACCTCTTTACATATAAGATTCACTATGTCAAGGAACATTACTTGACAAACAAATATTCAAGAGTTAGTTCGGATTCTAATCAAGACAAACACTTTACACAATTGGCCTTAGTTGGTCTTTGTTTTATCCAAAACATCACAACTTACCAATTTCAAATGTACAAGAGTAGAAAAACTTTTACTCTACATTTGATAAGTGTTTTAAACCTTTCTTAAGATTATGTCACTCAAGGTTACAATCTTGGAGTATGACTCTAAGACTTGTTTTGGGAACGAAGTATGACTCATCTTCTTAATTTAAACTATTTCAACAATTCACGATTCCTCTTCTTAGCCATACAAATGCACTAAGATGTCTTTAGAGGATCAATTGTGATATGGTTTTTCCATAAACATTAAGATGATCATAAAACACGATACTAAATTACTCTCCCATCTTTTCAGATTGGAGAAACTTTTGTTTTTCTGCCTAATTTGATTCCTCTCATTTGTTCTGCCATACATTGAACATTTTCCAATGTTTCAGAATTTTACTTAAACTTGTAAGCATAACCATGTTTACTAAACTTTAGTAAATCATGACGAATAGTCTTATTGATCTTTGTGGTGGATCTTGACCAGCGCACACCTAGTGTACCCGATCCCCTAGTCCTTCACTTGACTCACATATACAAGTGAACAAGGAATTAGTCTTAATTTAACAAAGATGAAAATTCTCATTCATCATACAATACATCTTGCATGATTCCAAGTTTCTGTCCAATTGAAACTTGGGTGATGAGAATCTTTCCTTATTTGGAAAATACTCGATACTACCACAAACGAAAGAATCAAATTCATATTGCTAACAATAGAAACATACAAACATCAATTTTTCATAAATGCCATTGTAAGGAGATATAAAATAAGATATAAAATCAACAAAAATTTTATTTATTTATAAAATGCGGTAAAACTTTTCCTTACAATGCAATTACAAATGAAAACTATGTTATTACATATTTCCTAGCAATCTATCATAACTCCTAAGCAGCAGCTCAAAAATCCGATCTTCGAACCATGCGATTGAAAGCCATCTTCGCAATCAGATTCAACATACTCTTCCTTTAAGCTTCCTTCCCTTTGCATGATCCTACAAAACATCAAAATGCAACCTTGTCACATCATGTATTAAGAATCAACAATTAGGAACTTAATAGAGTTAGAGAGTATACTTACCTGAAGCAGAGTCAAACTTTTCGATTCTCAGATCTTTCAGGTAGTCAGGGCAGCTTCGCAACCAATGCCCCTTCTCTTGGCAATAGAAACATATAGACTCTTTGGGAATGGTACACGGGACAATCTCATACTTAGACTTTCTCTTTCCCTTAGAAAGAGAAATCTTTTCTGGACTTCCAATGTTTCCATTGTCAATGTCCATGGAAGTTTGAAGAGTAGATCTTCCCATCAAATTTGCTTTTCCAGTGCGCCACATCATTGCTAATTCAGCAGCAACAAGCAAATAGTTAAGATCAATAAGGTTCATGTCGTGGTCTATCACATAGTAGTTCTTAATGAACTCACTATATGACTCAGGAAGTGATTGAAGAACCCAGTCAACCGCCAACTTCCTCGAGACAACAACACCCAATACTCTCAGCCTGTCAATATGTGACTTCATCTCCAAGACGTGAGTACACACATGCCTTCCATCTTGATGTTTCATTGCAAGTAGGGCTTGAGTGACCTTGAATTTTTCAAGTCTTTGAACTTGTGGGTTAGGGAGAATTACTGGAGGAGGTGGAGGAAGTGAAGTATGACTTTCACGATCCATCCGCGGGACATCATCTTCAAGAGGAAAGCTTGTTCCAAAAAATTTGGGAAGACCATATTTGTCTGAACTAGACATCTACAATGGGAGAAATTCAAGTTAGTTGATTTAAGTCCTTAATATAACACCCAAATGAAATATTAAGGCTAGGACCCAACACAATATTTTACAATTTGGAAGAGAGATGCCGTAATCCAAACCGAAAAATATTTGAAGGTAGGTAAATAACGATTTACCAATTTCCACCACGAAAAACAAAAAAGAGTTTTAGGTTTTAAGTGAGTTGAAACTCCTAGATTGTGACAACCCGAAACTTTCACCTGGTACATCTAGTTTGTTAATCTATGTTAAACTCGTTTCTCATAACTCCTAGCACTGATTAAGGGTTCATTTAAGCGTTCTAAGCTTGAGTACAACCAAGGTTGAGGTTAGGAATGAGTCAGCAAGCCGTAGGGTGACAAAACCAGGCCATACACACCCTTAGGGGGAGTGTACGGCCGTACACATGGGTGTGCGGCCGCACACTCACCTCTTGGCCGCACACTCACTTCTAGGCAGCACACCCACCCTTATATATAGGGTAGACCCCTTTCCTTTCATTCCTTTAACACCTTGGCAGCACACAATGCCACTTCTCTCAAGCTTCTTCAACCACAAACCCTCCCAAGGCTTCAAAAACGTGAGTAATCCATCCCTTAGCTTATTGTGCTTGAAGAGCCTCTTGATCGAAGCCTTTATTCATCATGTCCCGTCATGTTCTTCATCTCTTTGAAGGAGTGCGGCTGCACACCCACATAAGGTGGCCTCACACTCCTAAAAGACCCTCCAAAGTGAGAGTTGGACTTCCATCTTCGAGTTAGATATGACCATAGCATTGCTGTACCTTAGAATTGGCGTTTTGGACACAAACATGTAGGGTGTACGGCCACACACACCCTTGTGCGGCAGCACACTCATGTGTGAGGTAGCACACTCCCTTGTGCGGCAGCACACTCATGTGTGCGACCACACACACACCCTAGGACCACAAACCCATTTCCAAGACCCTTAACTTGTACTACAACTAAGTATGGACCTAGAACACTTCATGGATGCAAGTATGGACCTTGAAAACACCTCAAAGGCACCTTCCATCATGAGTGTATGGCCGCACACCCCTTGGGCCGCACACGCATGGCCGTACACACCTTTAAGGTGGCCATACACCTCCTTCATGCAATCCTTTAAGGTCCTAGCACTTAGTGCAAGTAGTCCCAAGTTCTTAGAGTGGTTCTCCATCACATCTAGTAGGGAAATACCTTCATTTGACTCCTTTATGTGTCATTACATGTTAATTAGGATCAAATCGTGTTCAAGGCTTCACTTGAACATCCCACATTCCGTATCGACCCTTCATTCAAATCGCCCGAGGTGAGTTCATACCCCTATGCTTTTTCCGAGTTTTTCATGTTTTCAGGGGAGGGGAATACAAGCAAAAGTACAAGGAAACTTGTGCTCAAAGTATATTATTTTGTTTAAGATAATTATATTTTCAGTATGCTTTTAACACGGAAAACATTTTTACCAAACGATTAAGAAATCAACTCGAAGAAACAGTTTGCAAAACTAGAGTAATGAACTTATGAATCATGTAGTAAAATGTATCATTTTATAAAGGATTCATGCTAATCACAAAAGGATTTTCTATATTATTACTTGTAAATTTGTTAGTCTAAGTTGGAGACACGTCCTTGGTAACACTCCCACAGAATCAGAGTGTAGGACTGGCACTTGTGACCAGAATCTCTTGTAGGGAGAGCGTGACTGTTGTGTATAGATCTATACGGGACTGACTATCCCGCACCTCACTGCTAGCTACAGTGGGACCGGCAGGTCTACGGGTGACAAAGTCATAAAGGATACTGGCCCCGGTACGTGACATATCAAGTTAATGTATGGTCATGAAACTCACAGTGTAGATAGCAGAGATTTACTTTTGTAATAATGAATCAAGTGAACTAACCTCAAAGTAATAACCGATTTGACTACTAGAGGATATTAACAGTACCTTCAGGATTTAGTTCATCACGTTTTCGTTTATTAGTTTTATTTATGTAATAGGGCTAATATACCTCACTGGGAGTAACATGGGTTTTTAAAAGAAAACTACGTTTAGCGATATAAGTATGGTAGATACTTGTACACCTCAGTTTAGAACGGATAATCAACCATCAACCTTTAGGGAAAATATAGGATTTTCCCGGGATAACTCGGCTTTTCATAAACGGATTGTTTAACAAGTAACTAACGGATATTCATATTGATTCCACGACACCTTGGATTGTACATATCTTGTATGAATCTGGAAGTCATGGAAGGCATGGGTTTTCAAACACGCTTTTCATAAGAAAATATAGGATTTTCTTGAGGAACACTTTTCAAAAGGATCAAAGAACATTCTCCACCAAAACTAAATGCTTATGAACTCACCAGCTTTATGCTGATATTCTTTCAAAACTGCTTGTATTCTCAGGGAATTAGTAGACAGGTATTTCCAGGAGTTCGGAGAAGTCGGAGCGTTAAAGTCACGTCTTTCCATTTTACTTTTGATATGAACAAAACTATGTATTAAACAATGTAAACCTTTTTCATATATGTATTCAATGGCTGGTTGTGTTTACTATGCTTGCTATGATACAATTGTTGTGATACTACGCATGACGTCAACCACCCCGAACATTTCCGCCGTTCCGGTTTGGGGGTGTGACATAGATCCATTGAGATTCATTGAACAATTCAATGACATGTTTAAATCTCGATTGTGCCCTTCAAGTTTGTGACTACGATACCGAGGATCACAAACAAGGTGTGAATAACCATGTAAATTAGCTTGGTACACCCAGTGTTACAACCACCTAATCAATGTGCCGGTTAATCACACACGCTCCATTGATCTATGATTAACATCAAGCTACCCTTTGCCACGCATTGTCAGTCCTAGATTAGTGTGCCGGTTAACCACACACGCTCCACTAACGACTTAACAAGGTGTAAAGTCCAATTTCATGGGTTAGCACCATATTTACATTTTCCTAAAGTAAATAAGATTGAGAATTTAATAAAAGTTTAGTTACTTTTTATTTATCATTATACTTTTAATGAAGGGAGAATTAGAGTCATATCCTACCCGTTCGGGTAACGACCCTCTACCAGTCAAGGAAGCGGTGGGTGAGAGTGGACACCCATTAAACTGCCATTTTATAGGCAGTAACCTTATACCCCCCTTATAGATCGACTTCGTGAATGAGGCCTACTAAAGGTAAGACTGATTTTGTTCTTATACATATATATATAAATATTAAACCTATAATATTATAATAGTATAAGGGTAGAATTTTAAACTTTAAAATTCTAGGGTTTGGAATTAAATGTTTCAAAAGTTAGACTTTTACATTTTCAAATTCCAAAACTTGAGGGCAAGTTTTGTAACTTTCAAAACCTTTTGGAATCCATAACTTATGAGTTTAATAAAGATTTTATGAAAAGACTCTTGACATTCCATAACTTGAGGACAAGTTATGGAGTTCATAAAAAACCATTTATGAGAAAAAGACTCTTCAAGTTCATAACATATGACTTTAATGATTTCTTTAAAAGAAAACTTTTCATTTTCCATAACTTGAGGACAATTTATGGAATTCATCAAAATCATTTAGATGAAGAAATTCTAACAAGAAAATTAAACAATTTGTCTATGATCTAAATTAAACTCATAAGAACAAGACAATTCACATCAAACAAATTTCATGTGATTAGCCTAACCATATAAACTAATACAGAACATGAAACTTTGACAATTATCTTATAGATTGGATAAGCATGATCATTACCACATCAAAAACAGGTTTATAAGATCAAAAATAGTTTAGGGTAATGATCCTAGTCCAATTCCAGCCAAAAAACTCGAAAAACTGCATTCTGGGGCACCAACTCGTCAAGTGTATGAACCAACGCGGCGAGTTGGTTGAATTTGTACATAGACTCGGCGATTCCCCCAGTGGACTCGGCGAGTCCACTGTCCAGAACAGCAGAAAATCGATTTTTAAAGCATTTCCAAGCAAGTAGCATCAAGTACAATTGAAAGCAACCCTAGGCTCTGATACCACTGTTGGGATTTGAGCATTCTAACACTCCTAAGGTGTACATGCAACCCTAAATACCTTGGATCTATGTTTTCTCTATTATACATGCAAACTTGAACTTTCCAAGGTATTACCCTAACTAGCATACAAAACATTGATACTTGGGTAATAAAACAAGTTAGAAAACATACCTTTTATTGTAGTTGGAAGCCTTGGACCTTTAAGAACTTAGTGCCCCAAGTGTTGCACCTCAAATGGAATCACACAACACCACCAACAATTGGAATAACTTGAGAGAAGAACACTTGCACTCATAAAATCGGCTTGCCCTCTTGTGTTTCCACTCGTGCCAATTTCATGAGCTATGAGGCTTCTTATATAGTGTGCACATTAGGGTTACACCATGTAACTCATGACTTTCCACATTCCTCATGATCCATGGGTTTTAACCTCCATGGAGTATCCATGGGTCACCACATGGGTTTAGCCCAACATGAAGAACTATGGATCATAAGCCCACTTTATAAGAATGAATGATTTACCAAATCAATCCCCATTTATTCAATTAGTCTCTTTCGATCACAAAATTAATTCCAAACTAATTCTTGATCAATACTATATGATTTCATATTAATATATTAGAACTTATAATATATTAATAAATCATAAATATCCTATTCTCACAAAAGTCTATCCAAATTGTTCTGATGCCATGCAACCCAAATGGACCATGCTACTCTCGGGTCAAGTACATACCAATAATAGTTATGGGCTTAGACACCTAATCCAACATAGATGACTTCGTAGTCTACTGTGATGCTTCGATCACAGGCATGGGAGCAGTGATGATGCAGCGGGGTCATGTGATAGCTTATGCCTCGAGACAGTTGAAGCCTCACGAGGCTAACTATCCGACACACGATTTAGAGCTGGGGACAGTGGTGTTCGCCCTCAAGATTTGGCGGCATTACCTCTATGGGGTCCGATGTACCATTTACACGAATCAAAAGAGTTTGAGGTACCTCATGGATCAGTCGAATCTGAACATGAGGCAGCGTCGGTGGTTAGATGTGGTGAAGGACTATGATTGTGAGATCCTTTACCACCCTGACAAGGCCAACGTAGTGGCTGATGCCCTGAGCCGCAAGGCAGTAGGGGCCCTGATCCGAGACATCTGTTTGAGGATGACAGTGATTACTCCACTATTGGAGAATATTAGAGAGGCGCAGGTTGAGGGCCTGAAGGAGGAGCGTCAGAAGTGCGAGAGGATTGTGGGTCGGGTGGCCTCGTTTGATTATGATAGTCGAGGGTTGCTGACCCTGCATGGGAGGGTCTGGGTACCGTACTGGGGTGGAGTACGACAGGTATTGATGGATGAGGCCCACAAGTCCAAGTTCTCCATCCATCCGGGGCGACAAAGATGTATAGAGATCTTTGACCCGATTACTGGTGGCCCTGCATGAAGCGGGATATAGCTTGGTACGTGGAGAGATGCCTGACCTGCAGAAAGGTCAAGGCAGAGCACCAGAGACCGCACGGCAAGATGCAGCCGTTAGACATTCCTGTGTGGAAATGGGAGGATATCACCATGGATTTCATTACTAAGCTTCCCAGGACCGCATGTGGGGTCGATTCGATATGGGTCATCGTGGATCAGTTGACCAAGAGCGGCCACTTTGTACCGATCCAGGAGAGCATCTCGTCCGAGAAGTTAGCCGAGATTTATGTTCGAGAGGTAGTGGCACGTCATGGAGTGCCTGTCTCGGTGGTGTCAGACCGAGATGTCCGTTTTACTTCCATATTTTGGAAGCGGTTTCACGAGGAGATGGGTACTCGTCTCCACTTCAGCATCGCTTTCTATCCCAGGCGGACGGGCAGAGTGAGAGGACGATTCAGACTCTTGAGGACATGCTACGCGCGTGCGTGTTAGATTTATGTGGCAGTTGGGATACGTATCTTCCGTTAGCGGAATATTTGTATAACAACAGTTACTATGCCAGCATAGACCGACCTCCCTTTGAGATGCTCTATGGGAGGAAGTGTAGGACCCCAATCTGTTGGGGTGAGGTCGGTCAGGGAGTTATGGGGAGTACGGAGGTAGTACTCAAGACCACCGAGCAGATCCAGCAGGTCCGGAGCTGGCTCCAGACTGCTCAGAGTCAGCAAAAGAGCTACGCCGACAAGCGGTGTTCAGACTTGGAGTTCCAGGTGGGTGATATGGTCCTCCTGAAGGTGTCACCCTGGAAGGGTGTTATCAGGTTCCGGAAGCGGGGCAAGCTGGGCCCCAGGTTCATAGGTCCGTTTAGGGTGTTGGCTCGGGTGGGCCGGGTTGCTTACCGGTTAGATCTTCCAGCAGAGCTCAGCCAGATCCACAACACTTTCCATGTTTCTCAGTTGCGGAAGTGCTTAGTGGATGATTCAGCAATGGTACCCCTTGAGGATATTCAGGTTGATGACAGTCTGAACTACATCGAGAGATCGGTGGCGATTCTAGATCGCAAGATGAAGGAGCTGAGGAACAAGAGGGTGGAGTTAGTGAAGGTGCAGTGGCGGCACCGTAAGGGTTCAGAGTGGACTTGGGAGCCCGATGAGGAGATGAGGGAGCACTACCCGGAATTGTTTTCAGACGCAGCAGACTTCGAGGACGAAGTCTAAGACAAATGGGGGAGAATTGTAACGCCCCGTTCCTGGTACGCATTTAATTTATTAAAATATTCATTTTGTAAGAGCTACTCGACGAGTTGGTAGCCCTAACTCGTCGAGTAGGTGTCAGCGCGGTCGCGGGATTTAAATAGTCTACTCGACGAGTCTGAGCCTAGACTCGGCGAGTAGGTCCATCAGGAGGAAACCCTAATTTTCACCGGTTGTTTTCCTTTACGACGTGGTGGGGGTAGGGGTTGAGTTTCCCGTACAATTTCATCCTCCGACTCATTCAAGCTATCGTATTGTGGTTGAGAGTGAAAGGATGGTGTGTGGCTTTGAGTTTGAGATTGATAGAGTATGGTTTGACTTTGGGGTTGATTTGGTAAAAGTTGATCGGGAAAAACGACAAAGTTGGTGAACATATTTGGACTAACATTTGGTACTTACATGACGTAGTATTGCCTAACATTTTGGTATTAGAATTGTGGAAGAGATTGAATGGGGGCATCAAGTTGGGGACAATAAATCGCTTGCATCGATCGGTGACAAAAATGTTTCAAGTTTGGCTACTTTAACTCGCAACATTGGTTTTTTTTTTTCTTGTAATGGAGTTTGGGGTTAGATTGTTGTGATTCATTTTTTTTAAGAAATAAAAAGATATTGATAGAAAATGTGTGAATTTGAAGGTGAAAAAAATAAGGTATTTATAGGTGTGTAAAATGGTAATATATATATATATATATATATATATATATATATATATATATATATATATATATATATATATATATATATATATATATATCCGAAATGCAGCCGTTAAAATTAAAAAAAAATAAAAAAATAAAAAAAATAAAAAATAAGTCTTTTTTTTTAAACATAACTGTTGGAATGGGATTTTGAGAAATTTTTTTTTGACGAATCAAATGAAGAGAGAGGAGGCGGGGAAGCCTCCCCTAGGTCCTATCCCGCACAAGCCAAACTACAGTCACAATAATGTGTTACGATATTGTGATTCCGACTGCATACCCTATAGCCTAACATAGTAACACGTACCAACACTAGTAAAAACTTTACCAACACACCGTCTCTAATATTGAACCAACAAATATGTTTAGTTCGAAACATTACATTTGCATCCATATTTTGGGGAGTAGCAAGATGGTAAAGATACATCTACCCTCAAAATTATGGACAATTAAACAAATAAACAAAAATTGAATTCGTTAGGATTTTCATGAACTTGCATCAATGCTCATACGACTTATCTCCATCATAAACCATAATATGAATGAGGCTAGTATATCCGTTTATCAGTTCACCTAACTTCTAATATACCAAACACAATGTTTTTTTTTTCTTCCATGCATACACATATGTATATACATTACATCAAATTCACATTTATCTATATTCGTATTCGTATTTCGCAATGAGTTAAAATACAGCCATGCCAATTAAATACAATGTGTTACCATTAATACGAAGATCATTCCTTTTTGTAGTTCTTGTGGTTGTAGAATGGTATGGGGTTGGGTGGGGTGGGTGGGATAGGGTAGGGAGTTGAGGGGTCTTTCTGGTTGGAGATACGATCAAAGGAAAAGGGCTTAACTTGGTTAGTATGAAGGGTGGGCCAACAAACGCCAAAGGCCTAACTGGATCATTTAATTATTTGGGTCCCAAAATGGGTCCCAAAATGTATTCCTTGAAACGGAAGTTGATTCGTAATCATTATTCCACTTGATCCCATCTATTATGGATATGTTTTAATCAGTTCATAAAAAATAAACGTAATACATAATCAAATTTATAATAAGGTTACGAACAACAAACAAATAATAAAAATAAAAAATAAAGAATATAAAAATTGATTATACAATCATGGTAATACTACGTTCTCAGTCGAACTACTACAAAGGTTTTTTTTATAGATTTCGAAACATTAGAGTTTACAAGATATACAAGATTTATGTATATACCGAGAAAACTCGTCTAGGCATGTATATGGTAATACAAGTCAAAGCCCACAGAGTCCAAGTCGACCTCCGAAAACACATTCATATGGATACCAACTGAGACCTACAAAGAGTGTCAGTTGTAAGATTTTGAGGTCCCTCTGCAAGGAAACACGATATAACTAGAATGGTTAAGAATATGTTTTTTTTATGGTTTAAATGAACAAAAATATCTTATATTAAATAGGCTTTTCTACGGTTTAAATGAATAAAAATATCTTAACTTAAAATTGTAGGGTTTAAATTAACAAAAAGTCTTAAATTAAAATTGAAGTGAGAACTGTATTATTGCTTAGTAATCCTCATCCACAACCAATCAAAAAGCTTTCCCTTAGAGTAAATTAATGGCTTTTGATGAAACAATTTCAAACATCTAATATTTTAATATAAAAGCAATTATTTATTATATAAAAAAATATAGTTGTTCTGTGTAAAATTGATGACGTTTAGAATCGAACCAGAACGCTGTCGTTAAGTTGTGAAAAGTGACTACAAGAGGGTCTCCATAGGCTATGGAAACCCTCTTACTCTAGAATTTCGAGTAAAAAATCAATTATTTTTCACAACTTAATATCTATATTGTATTGACATGCATATACAAACTCGTTCACTTATTTTAGTTTGTATAACATACCTAAATATGGGATCAAAATCCTTGCGTTGTTTACATGAACAAGATATAATTATATGAACTAACTCGTCCACTAATTAATTTATATTTCTGATAGTTTATTGAAGATGCTCCTAAACAGGTGTTAAAAGCTTCTGCCTTTTGAATTATAATAAAAACTATAACCATGTAGATAATCTCAAACTCGCTATATAATTGATAAAATAATGCTTTTTGGATCACAAATTTGATATATATCCTTGATCAATACGAAGACGTTTCTTAGATGCTCAAGTAAACGAACAAAATAATTGTGAAAGTGATATTTCTCGTTGCCAATTCTTATCATGTTTGAAATAAAAAGATAATCAGATTTTGTTTTCTTAATTTACGTCAAAGTTTAAACAGAATATGTGAAAGTGACCTTATAACCCAACAACTCGATTACTTCAAAAAATATTAAAAGATTATAGCTGATATGACATTTACATCACTTAATATGGTACATGAAAGTTTAATTTTTAAAGTACTAAAATATTAGACGATCGCATGTTCAAAAATTATACATACAGGTAGAGTTCTACAAGATAGTATTTGTTTGTCACTTAGGATTGTATAGAAGACATCAAAACAAGACTTTTTAAATTTGTGTTTGGCAAGTACATGAAAAATGACAAATAAGACTTAGGTGCTGTTTGTTTTTTTTAAACAAAAATTCATGAAGTCTGCAGACCACATCGCAAACCCTCTGCAGTAGAAGAGGTGGACCAAACGGTTGCAGACTGTAATAAGAAGCGTGTTTGTTTTTTTAACATCTGAATGCTGCTGTAGATATTAAAAAATTAAAATAAACTGATTTTATAAATCGAAAATAGTTTTTTAATACCGAAAATTTAATAATGTATGACATTTCAGTAATAATTTATGATATTTCAGCAAAAAATAATGATATTTCAACAAAAAATAAAGATATTTTAGCAAAAAAATAATGACATTTCATCAAGAAATTATTATTACTTAATATAAAAAAACGAAAAAAAAATCAACAAGAATAAACAAAAAAGAAAAACGAAAAAAAAAGGTAAATTAATATTTCGGCAACATATAATCAAGATTTCAGCAAGACAAAAGAAGAAGAAGAGGTTGGAAGAAACAATACAAGTGTTGCGCCAAACAGAACACGCGCATATGTTTTTTACTCTAAAGACTTCTAAAAAACAAACAGTTGCGAGATTAAAAGTGTTGCACGTGTGCTGCGTCGCGCAACAATAAGAAGTTTGAAGATGTTTTTTACAAAAAAACAAACAGCACCTTAATATTTATCTTTTAGTCTTACCTTAAAGCAGATGGGTTCAAACCAATTTGAGAACCAAGGCAAAAGCAAAAATAAGAACCTTCAAAATACATAACATTATGGTCATATTTAACTTTGGGTAAATTACACCAATCGTCCCTCGATCAGGTGCCAAAAAGCACGTTTATTCCTTATTTTCAAAAATTAACTCAGACCGTCCCTATGTTTGATTTTTCTTACACGCTTAGTCCCTATTGACATGAAATGACTGTTTTACCCTTAATAATTTCTTTTTGCTTTTTCTTTTATATCTTTAACAGTTTTAAATTAATAAAAAAATAAACCAAAAGTCCCCACACCCCAACCCACCCCTCCCTTCCCACTTCTCTTTCCCTTTTCCTTCTACATTGCCTGGAAACCAAAACCACCGTCTACCACCATCGGAAACCACAGTCTACCACCACCGGAACCCACCAAATAGCATCGCTTCTCTCCCTCCCTCTCTCTGTCTCTCACAGAGCTCTTTAGTTTTCTTTATTTCATATCCTCTCTCTAAACTCTATCACCTCCCTCTCTTCCCTATCCTCTTTCTCAAATCCGACATCACCACCTATCACCACCACCACCTCTTGAAACTTGTAATCAAAATCAAACCCCCAAAGTGAAAATCAGACATGAATGTGACAGTGGAGCTTCGATCTGAAACCTGTGGTGGTTGTTCGGAAACCTAGCAACGACGATCTTAGATTTGAGACCCTAGGCGGCAGTGGTTTTCACGATCAGGAAGATGGAGTAGTTGTCACACCCCAAAACCGGAACGGCGGAAACGTTCGGGGGTGGAGGACGTCATGTTCAGTATCACAATAATGCAAAGTAGTAAACAAGCAACAACATCATCCATTGCATTAATAATATAATTTCATAAAAGTGTGTTCTGTCAAGTTATATAGACACCAAAAATATACATCAAAAATAAAAGATGAGTCTTGAACGAGCTCCATCTTCTCAAAACCTGGCATCGGTACCTGTCTATTGGTGACCTGAGAATACAAGTTATTTTGAAAGAGTTTATCAGCTTTAAAGCTGGTGAGATCATAAGTATATTAGTGTCTGTATTTGTTATGAAAGTGTTTGTAAGTCTTGTAATGTATAAGTTTGTAAAAGTTTGAATTCTCCTAGAAAACCCTATGTTTCCTACTAACAGTAGCCTTCTACCAAGGCATCTAGTGTCTGTGTGTGTGTCTCTTGTAAGAGTATGTATTTTCCCAAATCCTACTATCATTAACAAAAAATATAGTTTTTACATTAATGTTTATTGTGTGAATATCACAAAGTAAATGTAAAGGGAAAATGAAATAGTATTGTAGTGTTGTATTAAGTAACTACTGATGTACTAATTACTTTAAACCTATTGTTATTTAAAGTACCAAGTGATCGGCCTGTATCCTGCTACCGACTCTATAGAAAAACAACGATGTAAGACGTCGTAAGAAATGACGTTTGGCACCCGTAGACTTGCAAGTCCCACTGTAGGGAGCATCAAGGTGTAGGATAGTCAATCCAGTATAGATCTATACACAAACTCATACGCTCTCCACTTAAGGAGATTATGGATACAAAACGGGTCATGACAGGTAGTGCCATGCCCCCGTTAAGTGGCTCACATAACTGTAAGTAATGTATATGTATATGTATGTGTATGTGCTAGCTGTATTGTGTGTTCTTTCTCTGTCTAGCTTGTATGTTTTGTTTCTCATCACTGTGTATTATGTTTGTTTCTCATCACTATGTATTATGTTTGTTTCTCATCACTATGTATTATGTTGTTTCTCATCACTATGTATTATGTTTGTTTCTCATCACTATGTATTACATTTGTTTCTCATCACTATGTATTACTCATGAATGAACTGACTCATTGTATGTTTCATTGTTCTAGTAATAGTATCTACCTAAACTATACCTATTATAGTTTACTAGTAATGTTGTTTGTGTATATGAACATGTTTGTATACCTTTGCTACCCAAAGGCATTGAACTGAATGAAAGAAGTAACCTTTTATATCTATACACATATACATGATATATAACTAGGATTCAAACGACCTTCGGACAAATAACCCGAATACCCTAAGTCCACAACCAAACAAGGAACAGGAAGTAAGGTGAGCTATCAGTCCTAAGTCCTTTCAATCCTACTTATATAACTATACCCATATAGATACACAGAATATAAGTTAAAAGAGTTTAATAAAAGTATTTGATAAGTAAAAGAGTTTGTAAAACAGTTTGAAGTAAAACAGTTTGGTAACACAGTTTGAAAAGTAAGAATCCACTTGTTTGGTAGTTATTAATCACATGTGATTGATATAATAACTATAATTGTTCAACTTGTATCCCCCCATAAAAGCATTTAAAAACATTTAAAAGGTTAATTAAGGGGTATGAACTCACCTGTAGTGAGTGGTTTGGATGAACGGAATGTATAGGATGCTAGGTGTCAAGTGAAGACTTGTACACACACAATGATCCTAGTTAACATATAATATCACATATATGTATCCAATTAGTCTTTAAACAACTAATTAACAAAGTTAAGACATCCTAGGACATGTAAAACACCTTATTTAAGTGCTATAAGTCCTAAGGATTGCATCTAAGTGTTGTAGGACATTGCTATTGAGTTTAGGGTTCAAGGGGACCCTTCATTTGAGTTTACGATTTTATGACCATAACTCATTGAGTTTAAGGTCGTAAACCCATGAGTTTACGGCTGTAAACTCATGGTCCTTTGACCATTTTGTGTTTTGAGGCCTTAAAGATCATAAGAAGCATTCCTAATTCATGGTTAAGCCTTAGGAAGAGATTAGGGCACTATTTCACTCCTTTTAGGAGTTTACGGTCCTTGGACCATTTCCCTTTGGGTTTACGGCCGTAAACCCACATGGTTTATGGTTTTTTGATGTTTTCAAGTACTAAGCACATCAAGGAATGGATCTAGGCTAGTTTCCAAGGCTTAGAAGGGACTAGGGCACACTTTGGCACCCTTTTTAGGGTTTACGGTCCAAGAACATCTTGGACCGTAAACACCCTTGATCCTTGGTTTCTTGGGTGTTTTCTTGATGTTTAGAAGTGTAACAAGCTCTATAATACTCTAGGATAGAAGTACTTACTAGGTAGAAGCTTGAAAAGGTGCTAAAAGTCCAAGAACACTAGTGTGTGTTCTTGGTGAAACTTGAAGATCTACACTTTTGGAATGATTTCACGGATGGAATCATGTTAGATCACTAGATTAAGTAAGATATCAACTTTTTAGGGCTAGAAACACTTACAATGTTGAAGATCAAGAAGAAAAGTCGATGATACTTGAGAGAGAATTGAGTTTTGGATCTTGAAATTGTGAAAAGTGATAAATAATGACTAAGTGTCATATTTATACCCTCTTTTAGGGTTTACGGCCGTAAACACCTTTGTTTAGGCCGTAAACTCCAAACTCTTTGAGTTTTGGGACATTATTGTTGCACAATAAACCCTAGGGCATCCTCTCTCCTGTTATCTCCTGAAGTACTAATCTTAAAATACTCAAACTTATTCCAAAAAGCTTGAAAATTAACAGAAACAGTTTTTACTCCTATTGAAGTGAATGGTTATACAGAATAGAAATTTCGGGTTGCCACATCATCCCCCAGTTAGAAGGAATTTCGTCCCGAAATTAGAGTTTAAGTAAATAAGTAGTTACAAATAACTAAGTAAAAAGAAGAGGATATTTCAGTTTCATCCGATCCTCTCGCTCCCAAGTGAATTCAGGTCCTCGCTTGGCCTTCCAGCGAACCTTCACTATCGGGATACGGCTTTGTTTCGTTTGCTTGACCTCCCGGTCCATGATCTCTACTGGTTCTTCCACGAAGTTGAGGCTCTCGTTGATCTCGATCTCGTCGAGTGGGATTACAAGAGTCTCGTCGGACAGACACTTTTTCAAGTTCGAGACGTGGAAAGTAGAATGTATGTTACTGAGTTCGCGCGGTAAGTTAAGTTTGTAAGCTACAGGGCCGATTCTTGCGAGAATCTTGAAAGGCCCTACGTATCTTGGATTTATCTTTCCACGCTTTCCAAAGTGTATCAAGCCTTTCCAGGGTGAGACCTTCAATAGAACACGGTCGCCCACCTGGAATTCCAATGGTTTCCTTCGTTTATCAGCGTAGCTTTTCTGTCGGTCTCTAGAGGCTTTCAATCGTTCACGAATCTGAACGATCTTCTCTGTCGTTTCCCGTATGATTTCCGGACCCGTGAGATTGCTTTCAGGAACTCGTCCTTTAGCTAACTGGGTATCACCCACCTCAGCCCAGCACAGAGGGGATCTGCACTTGCGGCCATAGAGGGCCTCGAATGGAGCAGCCTTTATGCTCGTGTGATAACTGTTGTTGTAGGAAAATTCGACAAGGGGTAGATGAGTATCCCAAGCTTTCCCAAAGTCGATTACACAGGCTTGCAACATATCTTCCAAGGTTTGGATAATCCTCTCACTTTGCCCTTCTGTCTGTGGATGGTAGGCTGTACTCATGTCCAGCCTAGTTCCTAGGGAACTTTGTAATGACTGCCAGAACCTCGAAGTGAATCTACTATCTCTGTCTGAGATAATGGGTATGGGAACACCGTGCAGTCGTACAATCTCCCTAATGTAAGTTCTTGTAAGTTTCTCCATCTTGTCTGTTTCCTTGATAGGCAGGAAGTGTGCGGACTTGGTCAATCTGTCGACGATGAACCATATGGTATCAAGTCCACCTGTTGTCTTGGGCAACTTGGTTATGAAATCCATAGTGATCCGCTCCCACTTCCATTCCGGTATCTCTGGCTGTTGTAGTAGACCGGAGGGTTTCTGGTATTCGACCTTGACCTTGGCGCAAGTAAGGCATTTACTCACGAAGGTAGCAATCTCTGCTTTCATGTTAGGCCACCAGTATAACTTTTTAAGATCCAGATACATCTTATCTGAACCCGGGTGGACGGAAGAACGAGTGTTATGCGCCTTGTTCATGACCAAGTCTCTGAAACCACCTCGTTTCGGGGTCCAGATCCGATCCATGAGAAAATAAGCTCCGCCACCCCTAACCTCCAAGTTCTCATCCATCCCTCTCAGGGATTCACCCGCCACATTTTCAGGTTTCAAAGCGTCGAGCTGAGCCTCCTTAATTTGTGTGGATAGGTGTGAATGGATAGTCATAGTCAATGATTTGACTCTACGACCAGAATATTCTTTCCGACTTAGGGCGTCAGCTACTACATTGGCTTTACCCGGATGATAACGAATTTCGCATTCGTAGTCACTGAGTAGCTCGACCCACCGTCGTTGTCTCATGGTGAGCTCCTTCTGGTCGAATATATGTTGTAGGCTTTTGTGGTCTGTAAAGATTGTGCTCTTTGTACCGTACAGGTAGTGTCTCCAGATCTTCAGAGCAAACACAACTGCTCCTAGCTCAAGATCGTGGGTAGTGTAGTTGACCTCATGTGTCTTTAGCTGTCTCGAGGCATAGGCGATGACCTTACCTCGCTGCATCAGAACACATTCGAGTCCTTGATTTGACGCATCGCAATAGACAACGAAGTCTTCTATCCCTTCGGGGAGGGATAGTATTGGTGCGGTGCACAAGGCTCGCTTGAGCGTTTGGAACGCTCTCTCCTGCTTCTCTTCCCAGTCCAAGGCCACGCCCTTCTGGGTCAGTGTCGTAAGAGGTTTCGCAATGCGGGAGAAGTTCTGAATGAACCTGCGATAGTGGCCAGCGAGGCCTAGAAATTGACGAATTTCTGTAGGCGTCTTCGGTGCTGACCAGCTTTCAATGGCTTTAATTTTGGAAGGGTCCACGTGTATTCCCTCTTTGCTAACCACGTGCCCTAAGAATTCGACTCGTCGGATCCAAAATTCGCATTTCGAGAACTTCGCATAGAGCTTCTGCGAACGAAGGGTTTCTAAGACTAGTCGCAGATGTTGACTATGCTCCTCATCACTACGAGAGTAGATAAGTATGTCATCGATGAAGACGATGACGAACTGATCCAAGTAAGGACGACACACCCTATTCATTAAGTCCATGAATACATCAGGTGCGTTTGTTAATCCGAACGGCATCACTACGAATTTGTAGTGCCCATAACGAGTTCGGAAGGCTGTCTTCGGAACATCCTCCCCTAGCACTCGTAGTTGGTGATATCCGGACCTTAAGTCGATTTTTGAAAAGAAGTTCGCCCCTTGAAGTTGATCGAATAAATCGTCAATTCGAGGCAAAGGATAACGATTTTTGATGGTCAGTTTGTTGAGCTCTCTGTAGTCGATGCACATACGAAACGATCCGTCTTTCTTCTTGACGAACAAGACTGGAGCTCCCCAGGGTGAGAAGCTTGGTCTTATAAACCCCTTGCTGAGTAGTTCGTTAAGTTGATAGGACATCTCTTGCATCTCTGCAGGTGCTAGACGATAGGACGATTTGGCTACGGGAGTAGCCCCTGGAACTAAGTCGATTCGGAACTCGACTTGACGTTGCGGAGGTAATCCTGGGAGTTCTTCTGGAAAGATGTTGGGAAAGTCGCGTACTACTGGGATGTTCTGAATGTCTTTCGTATCTTGGCTCACATCGACCACATGAGCAAGGAATGCACGACATTCCTTTCGCAAGAATTTCTGAGCTTGAATGCTCGAGATGATACGAAGGTTCGTGCCGGGTTTGTCGCCATAAACTACTAGAGTTTCGCCAGACGGCAGATTAAGGCGTACAACCTTTTCGTAACACATGATGTCGGCACGATGATTACTCAACCAATCCATGCCGATAATGACGTCGAAACTTTTAATAGAAACTGGCATGAGGTCGATCGAAAATGAATGGCTATCTAGTGTTAGGGTACACCCTATGAATATATTGCTAGTGCTCTCTGTCTTTCCATTAACCATTTCTACAGTGAACGGTTCTTTAAGTGCTCGTGATTTTTGCTTAAGTAAATGAGCACATTTTTGATTCACGAAAATCCTCTCCGCTCCACTATCAAACATAATGCATGCATAAGTGTTATCGAGGAGAAACGTACCAGTGACCACTGTGGGGTCGGCAACCGCTTCCTCGTGGCCTATGGCCATAACTCTTCCCACTCCACCGGCATTCCCTGCCTTCGGGCAGTTCCTTTTGTAGTGGCCCACCTCGCCACAACCGTAGCAAGTTTGGCTCACACCAGCGCCGGGGACTTGGGTGATTGGCCTCGCCGGAGCTTTGCAGAAACGGGCAGTGTGCCCCTTCCTGTTGCAGTTCAAACACTGCATTTCCCGGCAGGCTCCTACGTGGTGGAAGTTGCATTTGTTGCAGTTAGGCAAACTTCCAGCGTACTGCTTTACCGGAGCAGCAGCGGCAGGTGCTATCGCAGCATGAACTGCCACGACCTGCTACTTTTTGGCAGCCTTTGTCTTTCTCTTGTCATCCCAAAACTTCCGCTTGGAATCAGCGGTTCTGACGGGTTCTGAGATGGCCAGGGTTGTTGTTGCGGACGGGGTACGAACCCCATGGTCTATGAGCCGCTGTGCCAATCGCTTGGCACTATCAAATGTAGTGGGGTTTGAAGCCAAAGCATTTCCCTGGAATGGAGGCACCAGTCCCCATATGTATCTTTCAATCTTCTTCCCCTCTGTATGAACCATGTTGGGATAGAGGGCCACCAGTTCACAGAACCTGGCGGTGTAGGAGACTATGTTGGAGCTCTTCATGGTTAGGCTCCACAGTTCTTCCTCTAGCTTTTGGATTTCGCCCCTCGGGCAGTACTCCTCAACCTTAGCTCTCTCAGAGCTTCCCAGCCCATAGCATTTGCCACTATAAGGGATAGTGACTTGACATGGCTATTCCACCATGTCAGGGCTTTTGACTCGAAGGTGCAAGCAACAAACTTGACCTTGCTCCCTTCTGGACAGGAGCAGATCTCGAAAATCGATTCGGTCTTCTCGAACCATTGCGAGAGGGCAATGACTCCGCCAGTCCCTTTGAAGGACAATGGTTTGCAGTTTGTGAAGTCCTCTCTGGAGCGCACATGGATTTCACCATGAGTAGATAGGACAGGGGTTCCTCCTCCAGTGGAACCAGAAGAATGATATTGTGCCATGGCTGTAGCCACAGCCGCAGCTACAACAGCATTCAGGGCTGTCGTGTCGAATTGAGGAGCAGGTGGTGTCGGTGTGGGAGGATCGCGTCTTGTTGATTTACGTGGAGGCATCTTTTAACTATAAGTTTAGAAAGATGAAGATATTGATAAGAATTTAATAGGAAGTAGATAAGAATGACTCATGGACTAACTCTCCATAGTCCAACAACACAAATGAATAACACGATTGATTGTAAACGAAAGCATTTGGATATAATTTCCATGAGATTAGATATCTGTCAAAAATACTGGGATTGCAGATGTAATGAGTTCGGGAAAAATGACCTAGAAGTAGGTCTTACATCAACCAAGATGGGAAAATTTTGACAGAACTACGACCTAATCAAGACCTAACAGGTCTAAGATTTACAAAGATAGGAAATTAGACCAGAGTTTTTACATAACTAGGTTATATCCAAAAGAGAAGTCGATGAGACTCTATCGGCGACGAGAACTACTAGAGTGAGTTATTGAATCCGACAGAAGACGTTCTATGTCCCTTACGCGCCTATCAGATCTTGCTTGCTGAGCTCGAAGTTCCCTGACTTCAGCTTGGGTCTCCGCAAGTTCCCTCTGCAGAACTGCATTGCGGACCTGAGTCCTTTCATGAGCAGACTCAAGTTGGCGAATGCGGACGGTGTTAACGCCAGAGTTGGCGTCAATCTCCACGACTCGGTCGATAGCTGCTCGACCCTGCTCGGTGTTCCGAGCAATCCTATGAACCATGATGGGTAGGACCCTGTCAGCTAAACCTCCCTCAGTGAGGTTGTAGAAGCTTCTGTCTCCATTGTAAGGAATGGGTTGACCTTTTTCTTGACTCCATCTATTCAAGTTTGTGGCCCACAGAGGTGTGGGTCCTTGAAATGCTGGACGAGGGTTCAGGTTTAGGTCTTGAGCAGCTGGGGGTTGGTTGTTGACTTCCGGCTCCGAATCAGAACCATCAGAAAAGCCTTCAGCTTCGTGATCATCCAATGGGATTGGGTGATCATCTTCTGGCTCTTCTCCCAGCCATCCTGCATTGTCGTGGTTGGGATAGTACGGGTCTCCGGGAAAATGGAATCCAACCATTATATCTACGCGAGAAAAGGGATAAGGAAATAATTAATAGACGAACTAACTAGATAATTATAAGATGATCTTTATTAGTTACTCCAACATTTGCGTAGTGCATACCAGTCATAGGTAACCTAGACAAGATAGACCTTCGAATAAGTGACCCTAACTCTAAGCCCACAACCAAACAAGGAACAGGAAGTAGAGCAAATATCACAGATTCTAAGTCTATGCCATCCTAGTTACCTATAACCTTAATGTATCCACCCTGCAACTATTGACATACCAATAAAGACCTTTTTAGTTCTCAGATAACTAATTAATAGACACACAAAATACTCCTATAGTATTTTAAGTTTATGTTATGTTCTACTGTTCTCGTTGTAGTAGTGTTGGTAAGTTTTTAGACTTGTTGCAACCTCACAACCATACTTAGGCACATGCTAATCACTCCTCAGATAATGTAGTTGATCAGGCTACATCTTCCCAGGGTTGACCATATGTCTCTAAGTCTGCTTGTGCTGCCAAACAATCGTAATACTTTTGTTCTGTCCTAGTGACACTGATTTTAGTATGAATGCAGGTATGTATACTTAGTTAAATATTTTATTATTTAAAAGTATAAACTCTTTATCAGAGTATTTTAATCCCGCTGTGTTTATAGTTCGTATATCTTTTATGGGTTGATACACTCGATTCACTATAAACAATGCTCTGATACCAATCTGTCACACCCCAAAACCGGAACCGCGGAAACGTTCGGGGGTGGAGGACGTCATGTTCAGTATCACAATAATGCAAAGTAGTAAACAAGCAACAACATCATCCATTGCATTAATAATATAATTTCATACAAGTGTGTTCTGTCAAGTTATATAGACACCAAAAATATACATCAAAAATAAAAGATGAGTCTTGAACGAGCTCCATCTTCTCAAAACCTGGCACCGGTACCTGTCTACTGGTGACCTGAGAATACAAGTTATTTTGAAAGAGTTTATCAGCTTTAAAGCTGGTGAGATCATAAGTATATTAGTGTCTGTATTTGTTATGAAAGTGTTTGTAAGTCTTGTAATGTATAAGTTTGTAAAAGTTTGAATTCTCCTAGAAAACCCTATGTTTCCTACTAACAGTAGCCTTCTACCAAGGCATCTAGTGTTTGTGTGTGTGTCTCTTGTAAGAGTATGTATTTTCCCAAATCCTACTATCATTAACAAAAAATATAGTTTTTACATTATTGTTTATTGTGTGAATATCACAAAATAAATATAAAGGGAAAATGAAATAGTACTGTAGTGTTGTATTAAGTAACTACTGTTGTACTAATTACTTTAAACCTATTGTTATTTAAAGTACCAAGTGATCGGCCTGTATCCTGCTACCGACTCTATAGAAAAACGACGATGTAAGACGTCGTAAGAAATGACGTTTGGCACCCGTAGACTTGCAAGTCCCACTGTAGCGAGCAGCAAGGTGTAGGACAGTCAATCCAGTATAGATCTATACACAAACTCATACGCTCTCCACTTAAGGAGATTCTGGATACAAAACGGGTCATGACAGGTAGTGCCATGCCCTCGTTAAGTGGCTCACATAACTATAAGTAATGTATATGTATATGTATGTGTATGTGCTAGCTGTATTGTGTGTTCTTTCTCTGTCTAGCTTGTATGTTTTGTTTCTCATCACTGTGTATTATGTTTGTTTCTCATCACTATGTATTATGTTTGTTTCTCATCACTATGTATTATGTTTGTTTCTCATCACTATGTATTACGTTTGTTTCTCATCACTATGTATTACTCATGAATGAACTGACTCATTGTATGTTTCATTGTTCTAGTAATAGTATCTACCTAAACTATACCTATTATAGTTTACTAGTAATGTTGTTTGTGTATATGAACATGTTTGTATACCTTTGCTACCCAAAGACATTGAACTGAATGAAAGAAGTAACCTTTTATATCTATACACATATACATGATATATAACTAGGATTCAAACGACCTTCGGACAAATAACCCGAATACCCTAAGTCCACAACCAAACAAGGAACAGGAAGTAAGGTGAGCTATCAGTCCTAAGTCCTTTCAATCCTACTTATATAATTATACCCATATAGATACACAGAATATAAGTTAAAAGAGTTTAATAAAAGTATTTGATAAGTAAAAGAGTTTGTAAAACAGTTTGAAGTAAAACAGTTTGGTAACACAGTTTGAAAAGTAAGAATCCACTTGTTTGGTAGTTATTAATCACATGTGATTGATATAATAACTATAATTGTTCAACTTGTATCCCCCCCCCATAAAAGCATTTAAAAACATTTAAAAGGTTAATTAAGGGGTATGAACTCACCTGTAGTGAGTGGTTTGGATGAACGGAATGTATAGGATGCTAGGTGTCAAGTGAAGACTTGTACACACACAATGATCCTAGTTAACATATAATATCACATATATGTATCCAATTAGTCTTTAAACAACTAATTAACAAAGTTAAGACATCCTAGGACATGTAAAACACCTTATTTAAGTGCTATAAGTCCTAAGGATTGCATCTAAGTGTTGTAGGACATTGCTATTGAGTTTAGGGTTCAAGGGGACCCTTCATTTGAGTTTACGATTTTATGACCATAACTCATTGAGTTTAAGGTCGTAAGCCCATGAGTTTACGGCCGTAAACTCATGGTCCTTTGACCATTTTGTGTTTTGAGGCCTTAAAGATCATAAGAAGCATTCCTAATTCATGGTTAAGCCTTAGGAAGAGATTAGGGCATCATTTCAGTCCTTTTAGGAGTTTACGGTCCTTGGACCATTTCCCTTTGGGTTTACGGCCGTAAACCCACATGGTTTATGGTTTTTTGATGTTTTCAAGTACTAAGCACATCAAGGAATGGATCTAGGCTAGTTTCCAAGGCTTAGAAGGGACTAGGGCACACTTTGGCACCCTTTTTAGGGTTTACGGTCCAAGAACATCTTGGACCATAAACACCCTTGATCCTTGGTTTCTTGGGTGTTTTCTTGATGTTTAGAAGTGTAACAAGCTCTATAATACTCTAGGATAGAAGTACTTACTAGGTAGAAGCTTGAAAAGGTGCTAAAAGTCCAAGAACACTAGTGTGTGTTCTTGGTGTTCTTGGTGAAACTTGAAGATCTAGACTTTTGGAATGATTTCACGGATGGAATCATGTTAGATCACTAGATTAAGTAAGATATCAACTTTTTAGGGCTAGAAACACTTACAATGTTGAAGATCAAGAAGAAAAGTCGATGATACTTGAGAGAGAATTGAGTTTTGGATCTTGAAATTGTGAAAAGTGATAAATAATGACTAAGTGTCATATTTATACCCTCTTTTAGGGTTTACGGCCGTAAACACCTTTGTTTAGGCCGTAAACTCCAAACTCTTTGAGTTTTGGGACATTATTGTTGCACAATAAACCCTAGGGCATCCTCTCTCCTGTTATCTCCTGAAGTACTAATCTTAAAATACTCAAACTTATTCCAAAAAGCTTGAAAATTAGCAGAAACAGTTTTGACTCCTATTGAAGTGAATGGTTGTACAGAATAGAAATTTCGGGTTGTCACAGTAGTTCCCGACAGTTTCTTTCACGATCCACACCCTTTGATGATGTAGTTAATGATCTTAAATTGCTGATTCGAAACCCTTAACAATTTGAAACCCACCTTAAAGAGATCTTAGAGGTAGTGGTTCTAAAACCCTAACCAACGTCGATGGTAGCAAAGATTTGACGAAGCGCTAGTCGATGGAAAATGTGTTTGACCTACCTGGTTCCCTTTATCGGAAAGATCTTCACCGCCCCTTTGTGGTTCAGTGATCTTCTATGTCGTCGCCCCTTGTAAACCCCCTCAATCGCCAGAAAGATCTCGATCGATCTCTGTTTTTTATCTACTGATTTCATTTTTTTTCATTTTAATATCGGAGAGAGAGAGAGAGAGAGGCGGTGGGTTATGGTTCGTCGATGGTGGTAGGTGGTGGTCCGATGACTCTCTTCTCCGGCGAGATAGTGTCTACTCCGGTGGTAGCTTAAGGAAAAGAGGGTTTAAATGGGAGGGGGTTAAGATAAGGTGGGTAGGGTGGGTTTTTTTATTTTATAAATAATTATAAGAAGGAAAAAATAATTCAAAATAATAATAAAAAGGGCATAACAGTCGTTTCATGTCTCACAAAGGAAGAAACATACAAATTTAAACTAACGAGAGATGACATGTGCAACTTTCAACCAATTGAGGGACGGTCCGAATTAATTTTTAAAAATAGGGACTAAACGTGCTTTTCAACACCTGATCGAGAGACAATTGGTGTAATTTACCCTTTAATTTTTTTATATTTAAAAGTTTTTTAGATGCAAAGTCATTAATAATATAATAATTTCAATATTTTCGGATATATTTTTTTTCGATGCATAACATAATCACTTTTTCTTGTGTGAAAATGAAAATGATGATCTCAAATAATATCTATTTTCTTCGCATAAATTTGATCATTCATCTTAATTTGAAGTGTTTAATTGCATATATCTCGTTCATCAATTCCACCAACAGCATCTCTTTCTATTTACCATTTTACCTACACATATTATACACAAATAAAAACAAATTAATTTTAATAACTATGAGAATAAGTCAATAACATAAAACAAAGTAAAGTATAAAAATTGTCAACATGATTGTATGATTAGTAAGGCAGTAAGTCAACATATCTAGGTTTTAGCTTCCAGTGAAAAAATTGTCCAATTGGTTTAGTATTGAAACATATATATATATATATATATATATATATATATATATATATATATATATTATAATAAAGACATATTTCTAAGCATCATATCGATTTGAAACTCCAATGTTATTTTATAGTCTTAAATGACTTTTCAAATGTCTATTAGTAATTATAAGTAATTATTTTATAGTCTTAATAATATTTTAATCCACTTGTCACCATTTAACATGGGTAAGAAGATAAGTAGGAGGAAATTGTAGGAAGATATGTAATTTCTCTATAGGATCTAACAAGATGCAATTGGATCAGAAGAGACTATATGTAACGATGAGAATTTCCAAAACAATTTTCATTTTTAAAACATACTTTTATTCATAAGGTAATATCAAAACATAATGTATCCAATGTTATCATAACAAAACATATCCCAGAATCTCAAGACATAAAGTCCATGAGTGTGTACGGATCATGCCGGCGCCTTCCCGCGATCCTCGCTAGTACCTGAAACACATAACACAACAACTGTACGCCTAAATGCTTAGTGAGTTCCCCAAAATACCACATACGCACATACGCCACTCAAGGCTATAAGACCTTCCGGTCACTGTGTCTCAGATGACTTCCGTCCCACAACCCTGGTAGACCTTCCGGTCCATATCATCATGACCTTCCGGTCCACATCATAATGACCTTCCGGTCCACATCATAATGACCTTCCGGTCCTTCTCATTCATAACATACATAACACATACATATCATATAACAGCATACAACACATACATCTCATAGCATATAAGACCTTCCGGTCACACATAGGTACCATCCTAGGTACAGTATAGTGAGAAGACTCACCTCGTACGAAGTCGGATAAACTCTCGTGCTTGACGTCCCGACCTAGCCTCCTCCTATCATCCGAATAACATTCCTGATCAATACCCTCTCATAGTCTCATCTCTAAAGATTGGGTAGAAGGCCATTCTACCCCTCCCTGAACTCTCCTGAATCAGCTTGACCAAAACCCTAAGGTCAACTGAAGTCAACGGTCAACTTTGACCCGACTCGTCGAGTGCACATGGGCGACTCGGCGAGTCCATGCGGGTCCTCTGAATCCTTCTAGCCTCACTTGGCACGTCAAGTCATCCCTTCACTCGACGGGTTACTCCTGTCACGAATCGCGGGGCAACCCCGACTCGACTCGCCGAGTCCACTTATGAACTCGGCGAGTAGCGTCCATGACAACACTCAAATGACCTTCTGAGGTCAGATCCGCTTCTCTAACCTATAGATCTGACCTTTCCATACCCACTAATCATGTAAAGGTGAAACCTTTACACTCATGCAACACATATATGGTTTCTTTTGAAGAAATAGCCTCAAAAATGGCAACCTAAGTTCATTCCTTCCATAACACTTCATAAAGCAAGATGGATAATGCTCTCTGGACCTCTATGGGTTCAGATCTAAAGTCTAACACATAAAGGGACCATAAACTCATCAATTCAAGCCATAAAATGGGTATAGAAAACCCTAGATTCATAGATCTTAACCAAAACAGAAGGAGAGTTCGATTTGCTACCTCAATACTGCAGATCCAAGCTTGAAAACCACGGATTAGCAATCCTCTTGACCTCCTCTAGCTGGAAACACCTTCTTCTTTGCAAAACAACACCAAAAAGGATTAAAATGGCTTGCTATCACACACAAATCGCCCAAGCTCTCTAGGGTTTCTCTCTCTGGACTGGTAGCCGCAAATAAGGGCTATAAGGACCCTTAAATAGGTCCCAAACCTGGACAATTAGGGTTTTCCTTAACAGCGCTGACTCGTCGAGTCCCTTCATTAAACTGGTCACCGAGTCACGTTTCTACTCGACGAGTTGAGGCGTCAACTCGTCGAGGCACTCCTCATAACTCAAGAAGAAATACTCAAATTGTCATGCCTGGAAATCCAGATGTTACAATTCTCCCCCACTTGGAATAGATTTCGCCCTCGAAATCGCTCCTCAAACCACATAGATAGAAACCAAACACTCGAAAAGCACCACTGAGAGGTTCTTACACCAAAACGATATCTTCCTCCATGAATACCTGGATCTGACCAGGAATTTCAAATTTGGGACAAAACCGGCCCCTCTGTCGCTAAAATACCCCTTTCTGACCTTCCCAGAACCGAGAAACTCTAGTGGCCTAGCCCGCCGCCAGACCGCCCACTCACGCTATTACCATGATATTCGCTCCTCGAACATCAAACCCTGATAATTCACTGCTCCTCTGATTCTCACAAGACAAAATCCGACAATCGGCTACCGATCACTCATACCAACGTACCAAAACAGTCCGAATCACGCCCCAAGGAAGGAAAGGGTTCACATCCCACCAGGGCTCATCCACTGAACTACTATCAGAATCCATCCGAACAATAAACTTTCAACATCCTGTTTTCTGACACAAGAAAATCATGCTCGCTCAGAAGTCCTCAGACATCTAAAATCATAAGCCTCAGCTGCATCACTCGTATCCCTTTTTAACACTGAGTACCAGGTCTGATCTCGACCCAACAGTTGAACCTCCAGTGTCATCCGTTGCATTATCCCAACCGTCTCCATGGTTTCCTTCTTATTATAACCACATCGGCCTAATGTGACACGCAAGTAACGAAGTTCGCTTAACCCTAAGCGAATGCTACCTTCCCAACTGGAGATTGACTCAACCCCGACCTCTGTCACCTGTTACTCATCGTTCCATGCAACTTGCGGTACCTCCCGTACCCGAGTACAGACCCACACAGGTCTAAGACATCATATGACAAACAATACTCCTCAACATGGAACCCTCCTCAGAATCCAGAATCTCATCTCGCCTATCCAACGCACCACCAGAACCAAACTCAAACTCGAGAGTTTGGTCCGACCCAAAGTTGGAACCACTCGTCCCAACGAAGCACTCAACTCAGAACTCATTTCCCGCAACCCGTGCGTACCTCACTTATCCCATTCTTTTGGATTGCGATGACCACACCTTACTCAGAACATAATGACTCCCTATCATTGAGGAGACCCCGGTCCCGCCCCTGGTCCGACCACCAGGTTCCCAAAACTCATAAATTAGGGCCACCCCATGCCTAAAACTCTTCTGCGCCCTGCTCTGATCAAAGAGTACTTTACCATAACAACTTCTCGCTGACTAGTGTGTGCTACGTCTTCCCGTAGCATCACATCAACCTCTCAATGACTGGTGAGTACTATGGCTTCCTGCAGTATCACCTCAACCTCTCACTGACTGGTGAGTACTACGACTTCCCGCATTATCACCACACCTCTGACTAGTGAGTACTACGGCTTCCCGTAGCATCACAACAATCCTCTGACTAATGAGTACTATGGCTTCCCGTAGCATCACAACAACCTCTGACTAGTGAGTACTACGACTTCCCGTAGCATCACAACAACCTCTGACTAGTGAGTACTACGGCTTCCCGTAGCATCACAACAACCTCTGACTAGTGAGTACTACAGCTTCCCGTAGCATCACAACAACCTCTGACTAGTGAGTACTACGGCTTCCCGTAGCATCACAACAACCTCTGACTAGTGAGTACTACGGCTTCCCGTAGCATCACAACAACCTCTGACTAGCTCACAATCCGTGGATCAATCATAGATAGGTGCATGCACTTACCCAAATTATGCATCCCTATATCTGGCGGCAAACGTCATAACAAAACACCCTTCCCTGCTGCGATCCATATTCTTGGATAATCTCACTTGCTGTCATTAACCGAAAGGGCTCCCACTGGAATCATCGATGCTTGACCCACCACTTTCCGTCTCCACTCAAGACTCAAAATTATCCGAAATCCAATGCATTAAATTCGGATACCTTGATACACCACATAGGACCTCACGACGTCTCTTCTCATCCACTGATCTTCCTGTTCCATGACCTGAAATTGGGTGTCTAATCAACTTCTGCCCTTTCCAAGCTGAATAACAGCCCCATCATTGAACCAAAATTTCTCATCCGCCGAACTCACCCTACAAGCCAACCATCTCGAATTCACCATCACGACCTTGAAGAATTCCCGTCCACCCCAAGGTCTCTGATCAACGGCCACTTGCCGTGGAGGCACTCATCCTTTTCAAACATAACACATGCATTATCTTGCTCTGCACCTCGTCTCAATCACCAACAACCTTGGGCTCAATGAATTCGCACCGCCGGTCTCTATATCCAGATCTCTAACCATTCTCGATCAAATCTCTAATCTCCTCAATACAATACCCGGTTCTCCCGCACTTAGGGTTCGAACCATCCCCAATCGGCGCACCAACAATCTATCACACAGACTGTTCCCACCAGTAATCATCGCACCTACTCTTGGAAGGTGCTACACAACGCTCGATGACCTCCCGACAGAGATTGAGAAACTCCAAATGCCCTGAAACTCAGATGAAATCCTCAGAACTTCCCACCATGACTGCCTCTAGTCATTCAGGATCTCACACCATTCCATCACGTCACTTATCATAAGAGCAGAAACCATATTTCCACTCTTATTACCCATCAAAGTCAATAAGGGCCACCGCCCTGATATACTCCTCTTGATCGTCCGACGCTGCAGCTAACACATGCCCTACTATACTCAATTAGGGTGTATCCTGGTCCTTGACCATCTCAGTCCCCACTGACGACCTGTTCAAGCTATATCTTTACCTCGCGGCAGATCTACTGCCATATACTCTGGTTGAAGATCACCATCCGTGCAATCCCACAGGGCACACTCCCAAACTCAAAAACCGAAATCTCTACACCTCTTATGTCTCCCACAGGAAACGGAAATGGCACCACTCGGGTCACAGAAAGTGACCTCTCCACAATCGGTCGGTTGCCCAGCACAGAACGTATTCTCCCATAACGCACCATCCCTACTCATCCCTGAGTCTTGCGACTCTAACTGGCATATCACCCATAATCCCTCGGAGCTCACTCGATTTCCCTTTTCAAGGGATGCTCCACTAAAAATTTTCATCATGGCCTTCTGGCCCCATACTCATTCACCTCTGATCTCAGTCTAGACAATCCCCACGGAATAACCAGAAACACTAACCGCCACATGTCAGGATACTCAAACCGTGTGGCCACCTGTCGATCTGCTATGGATCATGGTACCTGAACCATGTTATCTCCTCTTAATCTTCTACGAATCATGGTACTCGAACCATGTTCCCTCTTCTCAATCCACCTCACATAATGGCACTCGAACCATGACATCACCTCTCGACCTGCTACAACTCATGGTACTCGAACCATGACGTCACTTCTCAATCCGCTACTTATCATGGTACTCGAACCATGACATCACTTCTCAATCTGCTACTTATCATGGTACTCGAACCATGACATCACTTCTCAATCCGCTACTTATCATGGTACTCGAACCATGACATCACTTCTCAATCTGCTACTTATCATGGTACTCGAACCATGACATCACTTCTCAATCCGCTACTTATCATGGTACTCGAACCATGACATCACTTCTCAATCTGCTACTTATCATGGTACTCGAACCATGACATCACTTTTCAATCTGCTACCAGTCATGGTACTCGTACCATGATATCGCCTCTTGCGGCTATCGGATCATGTCCTATCAAACCCTGGTGACTTCGTGTTGCTGAGCTCCCAGTACAGCAACGAGTCACCCCCTCGTGGGCTAGCAGTTGCGACAGCTTTGGTGGCTGCAGCAGCAACAGCTTCCGAAACAGCAGCGTATCGCTCATCGAACATCTCAATCAACGTGGTCTTGATAGACTCAAGCATCTCGTGTATGACCTCACGTATGGTCGCGGCCACCTCATCATGAATCATCCTGCGAATCTCATCATCGCTAACTCCGCTGCTCTCTGGTGTGTGACGTGTACCCACCATGATGTCTCTGAAACACAACACAAAGATACCAGAGACTCGATCGAGTATACTCGCACTCGATCACCCAACCCTACTTGTTCCCTGGTACCCTAAGGATTCTTAATTGGACTGTTCACTGATCCGGTGTTTCCAGTAATACGGGCCCTATACTACCTTTCACACCGCATCAGTATTCATCCCAAGTCCTCCTCCTAGGATCCCATATCACAAGTACTCTACACCTTGCTAAGCATAGGCTACCCTTCGGTAGACCTCTCACAAGCTCCTCACTGCTACCTACTCACTCTCGAAGCATCACATAGCAGCAGTAATCCCCTAGGCTAAGGCATCACAAATCAGGCCACTCTAGTCCTAATATGAATACCTAGCCTACCCTAGCATGCATAACATATCATATCATATCTCATAACACATAATGTAAGGGTATTTCGGGAAATCACCGTTCGGGCGCTGGCTGATCGTACACACTGCTTCTTTCTGCTTTCCTCAATTTCCTTTACTTTTTAGAAAAATTGTTCCTTTTATGAAAAACTTTCTCAAGTCCTCAGTTTGAGTTCAAATTGTCACAACTAGCATTCTTGCTAGGAAATTTCACTCTCATAAAATCATTCAACTAGTATAATAACTGGTACTCTAAGCGAATATCATACTCTATGCTCATCCGAATACATCTCATATGCTCAACTAAGGGCTGAAAACCTTAGAAATCCCGGTTCAAGTTCTTTATGGATTAGGATTTTCTTGCTGGGCCTAATGGACCAATAAGCATTATTCGACTATTTTGGGCTTAGAAACCCCGACTTGGATTCTAAATGGACCCAAATTCACAAATCTATAACATTTTGGACCATTTGGGCCTAGAATGATTCATTCTAACCATAATGGGCCTTGTTGGGCCATAAACAATTCCATTTGCCCTAATGGGCCGTAATCCTTTTTAATTGGGTGCCATTGGGCCGTGAACCCTCATAAAGGCCCAATGGGCCGAAAAATATTACTTGGGCCTCATAATTTCGAGCTAAGTCAAGATAGGGCCCAAACGTATCTCAATTCCTTAGCCCATTCTCGGCCCAACTATATAAAAAAAAAGGGAAATCAACAAAGGGTGGTTAAGAGTTTGACACCTCACTTTAGTCTAGTGGATATCCATGCATAATTTGCATGTATTTAGGCAAGCATCTACCAAACTTTTCATAAGACAAACTCCCATTCTCTCTCCCTCCCTCTACCTATCGGCTAAACACCCCACTACACCACCTCTATTTCTTTCTTTCAAACTCTCTCAAGAACTCTCCTCATCTTCCTCTAAATTTTTGAGTTTTGGTGTGTAGTTTCAAGAGGATCTTCATCTAGATCATCAACTTTGGTAAGTTCTCACTTAGATCTATGATTTAACTTCTTGATCTCTTCAAAAATCTCCTCTTACATCCATATATTTGTGGATCATGTTCTTAGAACCATCTAAGTTCAAGATCTACTCAAGAAAGCTTGCTAGGATCAAAAATCTTCTTCCACTTCTTCATCAAAACCGATCCATCACCCCAAGGTGAGTTCATACCCCCTATTTTCGATTTTTACTTGGTTTTAGGGGAGAATAAAAGTTGCTTTATGTAGATCTATGTGTATATGCATGAATATGTGTGTTTTTCATGACTTATTTGTTGATTATGTACTATTTACTTCATAAATCTAACAATATGTTAAGAATACTAAGTTTATCACTTGGATCTACATGAAAACCTTGAGAAAAGTATGTGTTATCACATATAATACATGTAAACTAGTAGATCTGGGATTTATACACTTAAAATAGTAAAAATGAGTGTTGTGTTCAAAGATCTATAAACTAAACTCAAAAATCAGCCCTTCACAGAAACGTTTTGGTCCAATCTCGAACTGTTTTGACCACCTAAATGATAATATTTTTCAAAACTGTTTTACATGCAAAGGGTTCAGGTTTATACCTTTAAAATGACTACTCTCACGTTTTCATATGATGTTTCTACAATTTTTGGTGAATTTTACAAAACTGCCTATCAGATTTGAAATAATTTCGGACCAGCCTGTGAAGGTGAGCAATTTCACACTTGTTAGAAGCCATTAAAAATTATGAGAAAAATTTTGAACAAAGTAGAAAACATTTCCAAACTTCCAGAATTTACGGATCCAAATTTCGACTTACGATGATTTTTCTATAAATTTTCCAACAACTAGGTTAGAAAAGCCCAAAACCAGAAAAATGTGTGTTTTCACAAAAATCAAGCCAAAAATGATGTTTTTGACAAAAATGGGTTTAAAATGTTATTTTTACCACAAACTATTCATAAACAGAAGTTTTGAACAAAATGGGGACTAAAGTGTTATTCATACAAAAATTGGGCCTTAATTGTAAATTTTTGGCTTATTGGGCCAAGAACGTCATTTTTACAAAAAGTGGGCTTTTATGCTATTTTAGTGAATACTTGAACCAAAACCAACAATAAACTAACAAACGGATTAATTTTGATCATTTGTAGGTTATTGGGCCTTAGTGGCCCATTTATATGTTTGATAGGTTTGGTATACTATTTGCGTGCTATTTGGGCCTATAAATACCTTACATGTGAAATGGGCCTTAGTTGTCATTTTACATATATTTTGGGCCCATGTTATATGAATCTCACTCCTAATAGGTCTTAAAATGACTCACATGTTTAGCGATGCCCTAGTGGCTCACTTACATGGTTCGTTGGGCCTGGAATGAGTTTTATACGTTTATCTTCGCGTAAATTCGATTAAGGATCTAGTGAGTTTTTGTCGGTTGACACCTATTAAGTGTTCGATCGTAGCCTGTAGTTATAATCAGAGTCTCTTGGAGGGAGAGCGGGGTTTTGTGTATAGATCTATACGGGGGTGACACTCCACACCTGAGTTGTTCGCTACAGTTAGACTACATCAGTCTAGGGTGACTATAACCTTATTCTATTTTTCAGTCGGCGTTCACAAATGCCAAGTCAGGTGAAATTGTCATTATTTAGTATGGTTATGACGGCTCACTTAGAGGAATTAACGTTATGAAGTTTGCGGAAGACTATTTTCTTTTATGTTGGATTACTAGGAAACTTACTCACACTGGTACCCCACCTCGGTGTTGGTACGACAACATTATCTATTTTCTTTTATGATTGGATTACACGGTAACTTACTCACACTGGTACCCCACCTCGGTGTTGGTACGGCAGCATTAACTATTCTTCTTTTACGGGCAACATCGGGTTGTCTGGGGACATTCTATATACATTCTCATCAGTCACTTTTGACATTCTATTAAACAATAACACACATGCATTAATACAAGATCAGACATAAACATACCAAACTATTTTAAGAAAATACAGGATTTTCTTGTGATTACAAAGTTATACAAATCATTTTCTCAAATATACTTATGAACTCACCAACATTATATATATTGGCCTTTTCAAAATAACTTGTATTATCAGGGACTCGTTAAGCAGAAGAATCAACAAGAATAGGGGATTTTGTTTTGTGTACTGTCCAACATCATACATTGAATGTTTTGGTCATGTTATTTAAAAGATTGTACTTGATGTAAACAATGGCAGTTGTTTTATATTATGCATGGTAATGATGATGTTATGTTTCATTTATATTCACTGTAATGATATTTCAAGATGAAGTCACGCACAAGCCCCCGGACGTTTCCGCCGTCTAGTTCGGGGGTGTGACAGATTGGTATCAGAGCATTGTTTATAGTGAACTGACATATCTAACCATACAAAATATGCAACTATAAATACAATGGGACTAAACTACTCTGAACATAATAATTAAAATATGTACCTATGTGTGCATTTTAGGGTAATAACACAACAAGAACAGTAAAAGTCTTTGGAGGATTTGAGCATCGCTATTAAACCCGGGCAGTTATGTAGTCGTATTGGGGGTGAATGTAGCCTGATCAACTACATTCATTCAAAATTCGACCAACGTGTGTTCGGGAGCAATTGTGATGGACAATGAATCGAAAACTTACCATTTAATTATCCAAAGAGCTTATAGAACCAAACCTAAAAAAAAATTAAAATACTATAGGAGTATTTGGTGTGCTAATTGTTTCTAGTATTTATACCCCTTTGTGCAATACACTATGGACGGGCATCATTAGCCAGGAGACCCCTATCTTCCGAGTAAGGGGAATGCAGGGTGGCTTGACCCGGAAGAAGACTCAAAGGAAGAACCAGAGGTGGAACATGAAGTAGAACTTACATATGAACCCGCCGAGTCAGTGGTGGACCTCGAAGAGGAAGAGCTGGAGGGCGATGATGATGATGACTCGGATGCAAAATCCGATGTCATCAATCCTCCATACATGGCCAGGGTACCGACTTATCGTATAGGCCCCGGTGGCCCCAAGCCTCATAGGCACTCGATATCGGAGATGGAGTCACCAGCAGGGGATACGACCACACTATGGTAGGAACCGAGGTCTCTTCGATCTTAGTCATAGAGGACCAGCTGACCGGGTCCTCCCAGTCATGGTCCGGCGCACCCGAGACGTTGGCAACCAAGCTCAGGACACCCCAAATCAAACTGACCAAATGCGGTTGCTGTTGAGAGAGATGAGGGACAAACACAGGAAGTGAACGGAGACTCCCGAGCAAGACAGTTAGTTTGGGAGGTACGACTACGAGATACCGAGCGACAAGTAGCTCGTCTCCGAGGTGCATCTACTTCATCAGCACCACCACCAGACACTTTCCGCCACAATTAGGATCAGCCTTTTCTTTTCTCCCCCTACTATCCGATATGACTATCTTTCGAGTACTAAGACGGTACTTACCAATGAAACAATTATGTGCTATCTTTATTTCATGTTATTGCATAAATTCAATTATATGCACAACCGAACCCTCGAGACCGCTAGATACTTAAGGATCTCGGAACCAAAAACAACTCATATACTCTAAGGATAGACGTAACGATCATGCCAAATTTGCGATTACCTACTACCGTAAATACATCAAAGGGATGTAAATGGAAACAATGAGAATCATACGACAAGACGCGAAATTTCTAGAGTACAACCAAGAATGACTATCACTACTTACGATCTGGCTTATCTTCATGCAGCAGGAAAATGTCATCCCACAGAAATAACAAGCACACCCACGAGACACCGCTTCTGCATATGGACTCTGCAACATTCCAAGCTGCTGTAACAGCGGCAGTAACCGCTGCTATGGCACAACTCAACGCAAACAACACCAATAGAGGTGGAAATGGCATCGAAAACTACAGCCGTAGGAACGAACACGGAAACCAACAAGTGACGGCTTGTCAAGGCACACTAAACCCCAAGCTTAAGAGTAGGAAGCGAAAGTCTGAAAGTAAGAGAAAGGGACAGCCAACTCAAGGGTTCTCAAAGAAGCAACATGTTGTTGTTGTTCATGTGACCATGACCCTTATTACACCAACGTCAGCGAGACCATATACTGGAAGCCTTCCAAAATGCAACCAGTGCAATTTCCATCATAAGGGAGCCTGCCGGGAGCTACATTTTAAGAAATACAACCGAAAGAATCACACCACCAAATACTGTAGAACTTATCCACAACAGAGTCGTCAGCCCAACAAAAACAACAACAACCGCAACAACCTTAACAACAACACCAATGATGAGACCAGTCACACTTGCTATGGGTGTGGAGGAACCGGTTACTTCAGGCGCAATTGCCCCAAGGCTAACAATCAAGGAGCAGAAGGATCAGGAAGGGTCCTGACCTTGGGTCAAGGCGAAGCAGTCCAAGACCCGACAGTTGTTACTGGTACATTCCCACTTAACAACTCTTTTGCTTGCATCTTACTCGATAGTGGAGCTGAGCGAAGCTTCGTTAATAACAAATTCGAGCACTTTCTAAGACAACCACCCCAGAAGCTAAACGAAGCCTTCACGGTGGAGATGGCTAATGGAAAAAAACCGAATTAACCTAGGATATTTATGTAGAGTACACCTTAACACTAAACAACCATTCAATTCAAATAAAATTTAATGCCAGTAAATATTAGGAGTTTTGATGTGATAATCGGCATGGTTGGGTTAAGCCCCCACCGTGCTGATACTATGTGTCGCGAGAAGGCCGTTTGCCTTCACCTTCCCAATCACGAAAATCTAATAATCCATGGTGATAAACCTGGCGCCAATCCTCGTCCTATCTCGTGCATCAAGGCACAGAAGTGCCTGCACCAGAAGAACTATGTTTTCCTCGCTCATGTTGTGGACAAGACCAAGGAAGAAGTAAGCATACAAGGTATTCCAGTAGCATGCGATTTTCCGGATGTATTTCCCGAAGAACTTCCGGGAATATCCCAGAGAGACAGGTCGAATTTCGAATCGACCTCATACCGAGAACCACATCAATTGCCAATTCATCCTACAGGGTAGCTCCCGCAAAAAATTCAGAAGTTATCCAGTCAATTGAGAAGAATTGTTGCGCAAAGGATTCATCGGACCAATCTTCTCACCCTCGAGAGCTCCGGTCTTGTTCTTCAAAAAGACGGATCCTTTAGAATCTGCATCAATTTTAGGAAATTGAATAAGCTCACTATCAAAAACCGATACCCACTCCCTCGGATTGACGTCCTATTTGACCAGCTTTAAGGAGCTAGTTATTTCTCCAAATAGATTTAAGATTCAGTTATCATCAGCTCCGAGTCCGAGAAGAGGACATTCCAAAAACTACCTTTCGAACTCGATACGACCATTTCAAATTCGTTGTGATACCCTTCGGTCTAACGAATGCTCCCACGGTATTCAAGGACCCTACGAACCGAGTTTTCCCAACCATTACTAGTCAGCCTTTTTATTATTTTCATCAATAACATACTCGTATGCTCACGAAGCAAGAACAAAACGCTGTTAACATCTACGACCAGCCTTGAAAGCATCAAAGCCGGAGAATATCGCGAAGAAAACACTACATGGATGGATAAAACTCTCGAAGTCGAAGGACAAAGCTTATAGTTATAAGAGTTGAGTTGGGCGATATCTGGGTGATTGTCGATAGGTTAACCCAATCTGCCCATTTCCTGCTAATACAGAAATCAAACAAGACGGAAAGATTAGCTTGGATCTATATCAAGGAGATCGTAAGACTCCATGAAATATCAGTATCTACTATCTCGGATCGAGATAACGGGATTACTTCGAGACTTTGACAGTCACTTCAGAAGGCTGTGGGAACATAGCTAGATATGAGCGTTGCTTACCACCCTCAAACCAATAGCCAAAGCGAACGGACCATTCAACCACTCGTAGTCATGCTCCGAGCCTGGGTGTTTGAATTCAGCAAGTCATGGGATACCCAGTTGCCCTTGATTGAATTCTCATACCATAACAGCTATCGCACGAGCATCAAGGATGCTCCTTTCGAGGCTCTTTATGGTCGAAAATGCAGATCACTCGCCAGTAGTCTCACGGGACCAGAAACCATTCGCGAAACGACAGAGAAGATAATCCAAATCAAAGCTCGACTTCAAGCATCGCGAGACCGACATAAGAGCTATGCTGACAAGCGGCGTAAGCCATTAGAATGTCAAGTCTGGGATCGCATGTTATTAAAGGACTCTCCTTGGAAAGGAATGATCCGCTCTGGGTAACGAGGAAAACTGAACCCGCGATACATCGGGCCGTTCGAGATTCTCGCCCGAATTGGTCCGGTAGCATATAAGTTGCAGCTACCTGCCGAACTCAGCAACATATACCCCGTGTTCAGCGTCTCGAACCTGAAAAAGTGCCTATCAGGCAAAACTCTTATCATTCCTTAAGAAGAGATCGAAATAAACGAGAATCTCCTGTTCGTCGAAGAACCAGTCGAGTTATTGGATAGGGAAGTAAAGCGTACAAAACAAAGCCGCATTCCGATTGTGAAGGTTTGATGGAACGCCAAGCGTGGACCGGAATTCACATGGGAACGCGAAGACCAGGTGAAGCAGAAGTACCCTCACCTATTCCCTCATTCATGAACCTATATTTCGAAAGAATTTCGGGACGAAATTCCCTCTAATGGGGGGATGATGTCACAACTAGCATTTTTGCTAGGAAATTCCACTCTCATAAAATCATTCAACTAGTATTATAACTGGTACTCTAAGAGAATATCATACTCTATGCTCATGCGAATACATCTCATATGCTCTACTAAGGGCTGAAAACCTTAGAAATCCCGGTTCAAGTTCTTTATGGATTAGGATTTTCTTGCTGGGCCTAATGGACCAATAAGCATTATTCGACTATTTTGGGCTTAGAAACCCTATTAGGATTCTAAATGCACCCAAATTCACAAATCTATAACATTTGGGACCATTTGGGCCAAGAATGATTCATTCTAACCCTAATGGGCTTTGTTGGGCCATAAACAATTCCATTTGCCCTAATGGGTCGTAAACCCTTTTAATTGGGTGCCATTGGGCCGTGAACCCTCATAAAGGCCCAATGGGCCAAAAAATATTACTTGGGCCTCATAATTTCGAGCTAAGTCAAGATAGGGCCCAAACTTATCTCAATTCCTTAGCCCATTCTCGGCCCAACTATATAAAAAAAAGGGAAATCAACAAAGGGTGGTTAAGAGTTTGATACCTCACTTTAGTCTAGTGGATATCCATGCATAATTTGCATGTATTTAGGCAAGCATCTACCAAACTTTTCACAAGACAAACTCCCATTCTCTCTCCCTCCCTCTACCTATCGGCCAAACACCCCACAACACCACCTCCATTTCTTTCTTTCAAACTCTCTTAAGAACTCTCCTCATCTTCCTCTAAATTTTTGAGTTTTGGTGTGTAGTTTCAAGAGGATCTTCATCTAGATCATCAACTTTGGTAAGTTCTCACTTAGATCTATGATTTAACTTCTTGATCTCTTCAAAAATCTCCTCTTACATCCATATATTTGTGGATCATGTTCTTAGAACCATCTAAGTTCAAGATCTACTCAAGAAAGCTTGCTAGGATAAAAAATCTTCTTCCACTTCTTCATCAAAACCGATCCATCACCCCAAGGTGAGTTCATACCCCCTATTTTCGATTTTTACTTGGTTTTTGGGGGAGAATAGAAGTTTCTTTATGTAGATCTATGTGTATATGCATGAATATGTGTGTTTTTCATGACTTATTTGTTGATTATGTACTATTTACTTCATAAATCTAACAATATGTTAAGAATACTAAGTTTATCACTTGGATCTACATGAAAACCTTGAGAAAAGTATGTGTTATCACATATAATACATGTAAACTAGTAGATCTGGGATTTATACACTTAAAATAGTAAAAATGAGTGTTGTGTTCAAAGATCTATAAACTAAACTCAAAAATCAGCCCTTCACAGAAACGTTTTGGTCCAATCTCGAACTATTTTGACCACCTAAATGATAATATTTTTCAAAACGGTTTTACATTCAAAAAGCTCAGGTTTATACCTTTAAAATGACTACTCTCACGCTTTCATACGATTTGTCTACAATTTTTGGTGAATTTTATAAAACTGCCTATCAGATTTGAAATAATTTCGGACCAGCCTGTGAAGGTGAGCAATTTCACACTTGGTAGAAGCCTTTAAAAATTATGAGAAAAATTGTGAACAAAGTAGAAAGCATTTCCAAACTTCCAGAATTTACGGATCCAAATTTTGACTTACGATGATTTTTTTACAAAATTTCCAACAACTAGGTTAGAAAAGCCCAAAACCAGAAAAATGTGTGTTTTCACAAAAATCAAGCCAAAAATGATATTTTTCACAAAAATGGGTTTAAAATGTTATTTTTACCACAAACTATTCATAAACACAAGTTTTGAACAAAATGGGGACTAAAGTGTTATTCATACAAAAATTGGGCCTTAATTGTAAATTTTTGGCTTATTGGGCCAAGACCGTCATTTTTACAAAAAGTGGGCTTTTATGCGATTTTAGTGAATACTTGAACCAAAACCAACAATAAACTAACAAACGGATTAATTTTGATCATTTCTAGGTTATTGGGCCTCAGTGGCCCATTTATATGTTTGATAGGTTTGGTATACTATTTGCGCGCTATTTGGGCCTATAAATACCTTACATGTGAAATGGGCCTTAGTTGTCATTTTACATATATTTTGGGCCCATGTTATATGAATCTCACTCCTAATAGGTCTTAAAATGACTCACATGTTTAGCGATGCCCTAGTGGCTCACTTACATGGTTCGTTGGGCCTGGAATGAGTTTTATACGTTTATCTTCGCGTAAACTCGATTAAGGATCTAGTGAGTTTTTGTCGGTTGACACTTATTAAGTGTTCGATCGTATCCTGTAGTTATAATCAGAGTCTCTTGGAGGGAGAGCGGGGTTTTGTGTATAGATCTATACGGGGGTGACACTCCACACCTGAGCTATTCGCTACAGTTAGACTACATCAGTCTAGGGTGACTATAACCTTATTCTATTTTTCAGTCGGCGTTCACAAACGCCAAGTCAGGTGAAATTGTCATTATTTAGTATGGTTATGACGACTCACTTAGAGGAATTAACGTTATGAAGTTTGCGGAAGACTATTTTCTTTTATGTTGGATTACTAGGAAACTTACTCACACTGGTACCCCACCTCGGTGTTGGTACGGCAGCATTATCTATTTTCTTTTATGATTGGATTACTCGGTAACTTACTCACACTGGTACCCCACCTCGGTGTTGGTACGGCAGCATTAACTATTCTTCTTTTACGGGCAACATCGGGTTGTCTGGGGACATTCTATATACATTCTCATCAATCACTTTTGACATTCTATTAAACAATAACACACATGCATTAATACAAGATCAGACATAAACATACCAAACTATTTTAAGAAAATACAGGATTTTCTTGTGATTACAAAGTTATACAAATCATTTTCTCAAATATACTTATGAACTCACCAACATTATATATGTTGGCCTTTTCAAAATAACTTGTATTATCAGGGACTCGTTAAGCAGAAGAATCAACAAGAATAGGGGATTTTGTTTTGTGTACTGTCGAACATCATACATTGAATGTTTTGGTCATGTTATTTAAAAGATTGTACTTGATGTAAACAATGGCAGTTGTATTATATTATGCATGGTAATGATGATGTTATGTTTCATTTATATTCACTGTAATGATATTTCAAGATGAAGTCATGCACAAGCCCCCAGACGTTTCCGCCGTCTGGTTCGGGGGTGTGACAGATTGGTATCAGAGCATTGTTTATAGTGAACTGGCATATCTAACCATACAAAATATGCAACTATAAATACAATGGGACTAAACTACTCTGAACATAATAATTAAAATATGTACCTATGTGTGCATTTTAGGGTAATAACACAACAAGAACAGTAAAAGTCTTTGGAGGATTTGAGCATCGCTATTAAACCCGGGCAGTTATGTAGTCGTATTGGGGGTGAATGTAGCCTGATCAACTACATTCATTCAAAATACGACCAACGTGTGTTCGGGAGCAATTGTGATGGACAATGAATCGAAAACTTACCATTTAATTATCCAAAGAGCTTATAGAACCAAACCTAAACAAAATTTAAAATACTATAGGAGTATTTGGTGTGCTAATTGTTTCTAGTATTTATACCCCTTCGTGCAATACACTATGGACGGGCATCATTAGCCAGGAGACCCCTATCTTCCGAGTAAGGGGAATGTAGGGTGGCTTGACCCGGAAGAAGACTCAAAGGAAGAACCAGAGGTGGAACATGAAGTAGAACTTACATATGAACCCGCCGAGTCAGTGGTGGACCTCGAAGAGGAAGAGCTGGAGGGCGATGATGATGATGACTCGGATGCAAAATCCGATGTCATCAATCCTCCATACATGGCCAGGGTACCGACTTATCGTATGGGCCCCGGTGGCCCCAAGCCTCATGGGCACTCGATATCGGAGATGGAGTCACCAGCATGGGATACGACCACACTATGGTAGGAACCGAGGTGTCTTCGATCTTAGTCATAGAGGACCAGCTGACCGGGCCCTCCCAGTCGTGGTCCGGCGCACCCGAGACGTTGGCAACCAAGCTCAGGACACCCCAAATCAAACTGACCAAATGCGGTTGCTGTTGAGAGAGATGAGGGACAAACACAGGAAGTGAACGGAGACTCCCGAGCAAGACAGTTAGTTTGGGAGGTACGACTACGAGATACCGAGCGACAAGTAGCTCGTCTTCGAGGTGCATCTACTTCATCAGCACCACCACCATACACTTTCCGCCACAATTAGGATCAGCCTTTTCTTTTCTCCCCGTACTATCCGATATGACTCTCTTTCGAGTACTAAGACGGTACTTACCAATGAAACAATTATGTGCTATCTTTATTTCATGTTATTGCATAAATTCAATTATATGCACAACCGAACCCTCGAGACCGCTAGATACTTAAGGATCTCGGAACCAAAAACAACTCATATACTCTAAGGATAGACGTAACGATCGTGCCAAATTTGCGATTACCTACTACCGTAAATACATCATAGGGATGTAAATGGAAACAACCAAAATCATACGAAATTTATAGAGTACAACCAGGAATGACTATCACTACTTACGATCTGGCTTATCATCATGCAGCAGGAAAATGTCATCCCACATAAATAAAAAGCACACCCACGAGACACCGCTCCTGCAGATGGACTCTGCTACATTCCAAGCTGCTGTAACAGCGGTAGTAACCGCTGCTATGACACAACTCAACGCAAACAACACCAATAGAGGTGGAAATAGCATCGAAAACTACAGCCGTAGGAACGAGCACGGAAACCAACAAGTGACAGCTTATCAAGGCACACTAAACCCCAAGCTTAAGAGCAGGAAGCGAAAGTTTGAAAGTAAGAGAAAGGGACAGCCAACTCAAGGGTTCTCAAAGAAGCAACATGTTGTTGTTGTTCATGTGACCATGACCCTTATTACAGCAACGTCAGCGAGACCATATACTGGAAGCCTTCCAAAATGCAACCAGTGCAATTTCCATCATAAGGGAGCCTGCCAGGAGCTACATTGTAAGAAATGCAACCGAAAGAATCACACCACCAAATACTGTAGAACTTATCCACAACAGAGTCGTCAGCCCAACAAAAACAACAACAACCGCAACAACCTTAACAACAACACCAATGATGAGACCAGTCACACTTGCTATGGGTGTGGAGGAACCGGTTACTTCAGGCGCAATTGCCCCAAGGCTAACAATCAAGGAGCAGAAGGATCAGGAAGGGTCCTGACCTTGGGTCAAGGTGAAGCAGTCCAAGACCCGACAGTTGTTGCTGGTACGTTCCCACTTAACAACTCTTTTGCTTGCATCTTACTCGATAGTGGAGCTGAGCGAAGCTTCGTTAATAACAAATTCGAGCACTTTCTAAGACAACCACCCCAGAAGCTAAACGAAGCCTTCACGGTGGAGATGGCTAATGGAAAAAAACTGAATTAACCTAGGATATTTATGTAGAGTACACCTTAACACTAAACAACCATTCAATTCAAATAAAATTTAATGCCAGTAAATATTAGGAGTTTTGATGTGATAATCGGCATGGTTGGGTTAAGCCCCCACCGTGCTGATACTATGTGTCGCGAGAAGGTCGTTTGCCTTCACCTTCCCAATCACGAAACTCTAATAATACATGGTGATAAACCTGGCGCCAATCCTCGTCCTATCTCGTGCATCAAGGCACAGAAGTGCCTGCACCAGAAGAACTATGTTTTCCTCGCTCATGTTGTGGACAAGACCAAGGAAGAAGTAAGCATACAAGGTATTCCAGTAGCATGCGATTTTCCGGATGTATTTCCCGAAGAACTTCCGGGAATATCCCAGAGAGACAGGTCGAATTTCGAATCGACCTCATACCGAGAACCACATCAATTGCCAATTCATCCTACAGGGTAGCTCCCGCAAAAAATTCAGAAGTTATCCAGTCAATTGAGAAGAATTGTTGCGCAAAGGATTCATCGGACCAATCTTCTCACCCTCGAGAGCTCCGGTCTTGTTCTTCAAAAAGACGGATCCTTTAGAATCTGCATCAATTTTAGGAAATTGAATAAGCTCACTATCAAAAACCGATACCCACTCCCTCGGATTGACGTCCTATTTGACCAGCTTTAAGGAGCTAGTTATTTCTCCAAATAGATTTAAGATTCAGTTATCATCAGCTCCGAGTCCGAGAAGAGGACATTCCAAAAACTACCTTTCGAACTCGATACGGCCATTTCAAATTCGTTGTGATACCCTTCGGTCTAACGAATGTTCCCACGGTATTCAAGGACCCTACGAACCGAGTTTTCCCAACCATTACTAGTCAGCCTTTTTATTATTTTCATCAATAACATACTCGTATGCTCACGAAGCAAGAACAAAACGCTGTCAACATCTACGACCAGCCTTGAAAGCATCAAAGCCGGAGAATATCGCGAAGAAAACACTACATGGATGGATAAAACTCTCGAAGTCGAAGGACAAAGCTTATAGTTATAAGAGTTGAGTTGGGCGATATCTGGGTGATTGTCGATAGGTTAACCCAATCTGCCCATTTCCTGCTAATACAGAAATCAAACAAGACGGAAAGATTAGCTTGGATCTATATCAAGGAGATCGTAAGACTCCATGAAATATCAGTATCTACTATCTCGGATCGAGATAACGGGATTACTTCGAGACTTTGACAGTCACTTCAGAAGGCTGTGGGAACATAGCTAGATATGAGCGTTGCTTACCACCCTCAAACCAATAGCCAAAGCGAACGGACCATTCAACCACTCGTAGTCATGCTCCGAGCCTGGGTGTTTGAATTCAGCAAGTCATGGGATACCCAGTTGCCCTTGATTGAATTCTCATACCATAACAGCTATCGCACGAGCATCAAGGATGCTCCTTTCGAGGCTCTTTATGGTCGAAAATGCAGATCACTCGCCAGTAGTCTCACGGGACCAGAAACCATTCGCGAAACGACAGAGAAGATAATCCAAATCAAAGCTCGACTTCAAGCATCGCGAGACCGACATAAGAGCTATGCTGACAAGCGGCGTAAGCCATTAGAATGTCAAGTCTGGGATCGCATGTTATTAAAGGACTCTCCTTGGAAAGGAATGATCCGCTCTGGGTAACGAGGAAAACTGAACCCGCGATACATCGGGCCGTTCGAGATTCTCGCCCGAATTGGTCCGGTAGCCTATAAGTTGCAGCTACCTGCCGAACTCAGCAACATATACCCCGTGTTCAGCGTCTCGAACCTGAAAAAGTGCCTATCAGGCAAAACTCTTATCATTCCTTAAGAAGAGATCGAAATAAACGAGAATCTCCTGTTCGTCGAAGAACCAGTCGAGTTATTGGATAGGGAAGTAAAGCGTACAAAACAAAGCCGCATTCCGATTGTGAAGGTTTGATGGAACGCCAAGCGTGGACCGGAATTCACATGGGAACGCGAAGACCAGGTGAAGCAGAAGTACCCTCACCTATTCCCTCATTCATGAACCTATATTTCGAAAGAATTTCGGGACGAAATTCCCTCTAATGGGGGGATGATGTCACAACTAGCATTTTTGCTAGGAAATTCCACTCTCATAAAATCATTCAACTAGTATTATAACTGGTACTCTAAGAGAATATCATACTCTATGCTCATGCGAATACATCTCATATGCTCTACTAAGGGCTGAAAACCTTAGAAATCCCGGTTCAAGTTCTTTATGGATTAGGATTTTCTTGCTGGGCCTAATGGACCAATAAGCATTATTCGACTATTTTGGGCTTAGAAACCCTATTAGGATTCTAAATGCACCCAAATTCACAAATCTATAACATTTGGGACCATTTGGGCCAAGAATGATTCATTCTAACCCTAATGGGCTTTGTTGGGCCATAAACAATTCCATTTGCCCTAATGGGTCGTAAACCCTTTTAATTGGGTGCCATTGGGCCGTGAACCCTCATAAAGGCCCAATGGGCCAAAAAATATTACTTGGGCCTCATAATTTCGAGCTAAGTCAAGATAGGGCCCAAACTTATCTCAATTCCTTAGCCCATTCTCGGCCCAACTATATAAAAAAAAGGGAAATCAACAAAGGGTGGTTAAGAGTTTGATACCTCACTTTAGTCTAGTGGATATCCATGCATAATTTGCATGTATTTAGGCAAGCATCTACCAAACTTTTCACAAGACAAACTCCCATTCTCTCTCCCTCCCTCTACCTATCGGCCAAACACCCCACAACACCACCTCCATTTCTTTCTTTCAAACTCTCTCAAGAACTCTCCTCATCTTCCTCTAAATTTTTGAGTTTTGGTGTGTAGTTTCAAGAGGATCTTCATCTAGATCATCAACTTTGGTAAGTTCTCACTTAGATCTATGATTTAACTTCTTGATCTCTTCAAAAATCTCCTCTTACATCCATATATTTGTGGATCATGTTCTTAGAACCATCTAAGTTCAAGATCTACTCAAGAAAGCTTGCTAGGATAAAAAATCTTCTTCCACTTCTTCATCAAAACCGATCCATCACCCCAAGGTGAGTTCATACCCCCTATTTTCGATTTTTACTTGGTTTTTGGGGGAGAATAGAAGTTTCTTTCTGTAGATCTATGTGTATATGCATGAATATGTGTGTTTTTCATGACTTATTTGTTGATTATGTACTATTTACTTCATAAATCTAACAATATGTTAAGAATACTAAGTTTATCACTTGGATCTACATGAAAACCTTGAGAAAAGTATGTGTTATCACATATAATACATGTAAACTAGTAGATCTGGGATTTATACACTTAAAATAGTAAAAATGAGTGTTGTGTTCAAAGATCTATAAACTAAACTCAAAAATCAGCCCTTCACAGAAACGTTTTGGTCCAAGCTCGAACTATTTTGAGCACCTAAATGATAATATTTTTCAAAACGGTTTTACATTCAAAAAGCTCAGGTTTATACCTTTAAAATGACTACTCTCACGCTTTCATACGATTTGTCTACAATTTTTGGTGAATTTTACAAAACTGCCTATCAGATTTGAAATAATTTCGGACCAGCCTGTGAAGGTGAGCAATTTCACACTTGGTAGAAGCCTTTAAAAATTATGAGAAAAATTGTGAACAAAGTAGAAAGCATTTCCAAACTTCCAGAATTTACGGATCCAAATTTTGACTTACGATGATTTTTTTACAAAATTTCCAACAACTAGGTTAGAAAAGCCCAAAACCAGAAAAATGTGTGTTTTCACAAAAATCAAGCCAAAAATGATATTTTTCACAAAAATGGGTTTAAAATGTTATTTTTACCACAAACTATTCATAAACACAAGTTTTGAACAAAATGGGGACTAAAGTGTTATTCATACAAAAATTGGGCCTTAATTGTAAATTTTTGGCTTATTGGGCCAAGACCGTCATTTTTACAAAAAGTGGGCTTTTATGCGATTTTAGTGAATACTTGAACCAAAACCAACAATAAACTAACAAACGGATTAATTTTGATCATTTCTAGGTTATTGGGCCTCAGTGGCCCATTTATATGTTTGATAGGTTTGGTATACTATTTGCGCGCTATTTGGGCCTATAAATACCTTACATGTGAAATGGGCCTTAGTTGTCATTTTACATATATTTTGGGCCCATGTTATATGAATCTCACTCCTAATAGGTCTTAAAATGACTCACATGTTTAGCGATGCCCTAGTGGCTCACTTACATGGTTCGTTGGGCCTGGAATGAGTTTTATACGTTTATCTTCGCGTAAACTCGATTAAGGATCTAGTGAGTTTTTGTCGGTTGACACTTATTAAGTGTTCGATCGTATCCTGTAGTTATAATCAGAGTCTCTTGGAGGGAGAGCGGGGTTTTGTGTATAGATCTATACGGGGGTGACACTCCACACCTGAGCTATTCGCTACAGTTAGACTACATCAGTCTAGGGTGACTATAACCTTATTCTATTTTTCAGTCGGCGTTCACAAACGCCAAGTCAGGTGAAATTGTCATTATTTAGTATGGTTATGACGACTCACTTAGAGGAATTAACGTTATGAAGTTTGCGGAAGACTATTTTCTTTTATGTTGGATTACTAGGAAACTTACTCACACTGGTACCCCACCTCGGTGTTGGTACGGCAGCATTATCTATTTTCTTTTATGATTGGATTACTCGGTAACTTACTCACACTGGTACCCCACCTCGGTGTTGGTACGGCAGCATTAACTATTCTTCTTTTACGGGCAACATCGGGTTGTCTGGGGACATTCTATATACATTCTCATCAATCACTTTTGACATTCTATTAAACAATAACACACATGCATTAATACAAGATCAGACATAAACATACCAAACTATTTTAAGAAAATACAGGATTTTCTTGTGATTACAAAGTTATACAAATCATTTTCTCAAATATACTTATGAACTCACCAACATTATATATGTTGGCCTTTTCAAAATAACTTGTATTATCAGGGACTCGTTAAGCAGAAGAATCAACAAGAATAGGGGATTTTGTTTTGTGTACTGTCGAACATCATACATTGAATGTTTTGGTCATGTTATTTAAAAGATTGTACTTGATGTAAACAATGGCAGTTGTATTATATTATGCATGGTAATGATGATGTTATGTTTCATTTATATTCACTGTAATGATATTTCAAGATGAAGTCATGCACAAGCCCCCAGACGTTTCCGCCGTCTGGTTCGGGGGTGTGACAGATTGGTATCAGAGCATTGTTTATAGTGAACTGGCATATCTAACCATACATAATATGCAACTATAAATACAATGGGACTAAACTACTCTGAACATAATAATTAAAATATGTACCTATCTGTGCATTTTAGGGTAATAACACAACAAGAACAGTAAAAGTCTTTGGAGGATTTGAGCATCGCTATTAAACCCGGGCAGTTATGTAGTCGTATTGGGGGTGAATGTAGCCTGATCAACTACATTCATTCAAAATACGACCAACGTGTGTTCGGGAGCAATTGTGATGGACAATGAATCGAAAACTTACCATTTAATTATCCAAAGAGCTTATAGAACCAAACCTAAACAAAATTTAAAATACTATAGGAGTATTTGGTGTGCTAATTGTTTCTAGTATTTATACCCCTTCGTGCAATACACTATGGACGGGCATCATTAGCCAGGAGACCCCTATCTTCCGAGTAAGGGGAATGTAGGGTGGCTTGACCCGGAAGAAGACTCAAAGGAAGAACCAGAGGTGGAACATGAAGTAGAACTTACATATGAACCCGCCGAGTCAGTGGTGGACCTCGAAGAGGAAGAGCTGGAGGGCGATGATGATGATGACTCGGATGCAAAATCCGATGTCATCAATCCTCCATACATGGCCAGGGTACCGACTTATCGTATGGGCCCCGGTGGCCCCAAGCCTCATGGGCACTCGATATCGAAGATGGAGTCACCAGCATGGGATACGACCACACTATGGTAGGAACCGAGGTGTCTTCGATCTTAGTCATAGAGGACCAGCTGACCGGGCCCTCCCAGTCGTGGTCCGGCGCACCCGAGACGTTGGCAACCAAGCTCAGGACACCCCAAATCAAACTGACCAAATGCGGTTGCTGTTGAGAGAGATGAGGGACAAACACAGGAAGTGAACGGAGACTCCCGAGCAAGACAGTTAGTTTGGGAGGTACGACTACGAGATACCGAGCGACAAGTAGCTCGTCTTCGAGGTGCATCTACTTCATCAGCACCACCACCATACACTTTCCGCCACAATTAGGATCAACCTTTTCTTTTCTCCCCGTACTATCCGATATGACTCTCTTTCGAGTACTAAGACGGTACTTACCAATGAAACAATTATGTGCTATCTTTATTTCATGTTATTGCATAAATTCAATTATATGCACAACCGAACCCTCGAGACCGCTAGATACTTAAGGATCTCGGAACCAAAAACAACTCATATACTCTAAGGATAGACGTAACGATCGTGCCAAATTTGCGATTACCTACTACCGTAAATACATCATAGGGATGTAAATGGAAACAACCAAAATCATACGAAATTTATAGAGTACAACCAGGAATGACTATCACTACTTACGATCTGGCTTATCATCATGCAGCAGGAAAATGTCATCCCACAGAAATAACAAGCACACCCACGAGACACCGCTCCTGCAGATGGACTCTGCTACATTCCAAGCTGCTGTAACAGCGGTAGTAACCGCTGCTATGACACAACTCAACGCAAACAACACCAATAGAGGTGGAAATAGCATCGAAAACTACAGCCGTAGGAACGAGCACGGAAACCAACAAGTGACAGCTTATCAAGGCACACTAAACCCCAAGCTTAAGAGCAGGAAGCGAAAGTTTGAAAGTAAGAGAAAGGGACAGCCAACTCAAGGGTTCTCAAAGAAGCAACATGTTGTTGTTGTTCATGTGACCATGACCCTTATTACAGCAACGTCAGCGAGACCATATACTGGAAGCCTTCCAAAATGCAACCAGTGCAATTTCCATCATAAGGGAGCCTGCCAGGAGCTACATTGTAAGAAATGCAACCGAAAGAATCACACCACCAAATACTGTAGAACTTATCCACAACAGAGTCGTCAGCCCAACAAAAACAACAACAACCGCAACAACCTTAACAACAACACCAATGATGAGACCAGTCACACTTGCTATGGGTGTGGAGGAACCGGTTACTTCAGGCGCAATTGCCCCAAGGCTAACAATCAAGGAGCAGAAGGATCAGGAAGGGTCCTGACCTTGGGTCAAGGTGAAGCAGTCCAAGACCCGACAGTTGTTGCTGGTACGTTCCCACTTAACAACTCTTTTGCTTGCATCTTACTCGATAGTGGAGCTGAGCGAAGCTTCGTTAATAACAAATTCGAGCACTTTCTAAGACAACCACCCCAGAAGCTAAACGAAGCCTTCACGGTGGAGATGGCTAATGGAAAAAAACTGAATTAACCTAGGATATTTATGTAGAGTACACCTTAACACTAAACAACCATTCAATTCAAATAAAATTTAATGCCAGTAAATATTAGGAGTTTTGATGTGATAATCGGCATGGTTGGGTTAAGCCCCCACCGTGCTGATACTATGTGTCGCGAGAAGGTCGTTTGCCTTCACCTTCCCAATCACGAAACTCTAATAATACATGGTGATAAACCTGGCGCCAATCCTCGTCCTATCTCGTGCATCAAGGCACAGAAGTGCCTGCACCAGAAGAACTATGTTTTCCTCGCTCATGTTGTGGACAAGACCAAGGAAGAAGTAAGCATACAAGGTATTCCAGTAGTATGCGATTTTCCGGATGTATTTCCCGAAGAACTTCCGGGAATATCCCAGAGAGACAGGTCGAATTTTGAATCGACCTCATACCGAGAACCACATCAATTGCCAATTCATCCTACAGGGTAGCTCCCGCAAAAAATTCAGAAGTTATCCAGTCAATTGAGAAGAATTGTTGCGCAAAGGATTCATCGGACCAAGCTTCTCACCCTGGAGAGCTCCGGTCTTGTTCTTCAAAAAGACGGATCCTTTAGAATCTGCATCAATTTTAGGAAATTGAATAAGCTCACTATCAAAAACCGATACCCACTCCCTCGGATTGACGTCATATTTGACTAACTTTAAGGAGCTAGTTATTTCTCCAAATAGATCTAAGATTCAGTTATCATCAGCTCCGAATCCGAGAAGAGGACATTCCAAAAACTACCTTTCGAACTCGATACGGCCATTTCAAATTCGTTGTGATACCCTTCGACTAACGAATGCTCCCACGGTATTCAAGGACCCTACGAACCGAGTTTTCCCAACCATTCCTAGTCAGCCTTTTTATTACTTTCATCAATAACATACTCGTATGCTCACGAAGCAAGAAAAAAACGCTGTCAACATCTACGACCAGCCTTGAAAGCATCAAAGCCGGAGAATATTGCGAAGAAAACACTACATGGATGGATAAAACTCTCGAAGTCGAAGAACGAAGCTTATAGTTATAAGAGTTGAGTTGGGCGTTATCTGGGTGATTGTCGATAGTTTAACCCAATCTGCCCATTTCCTGCTAATACAGAAATCAAACAAGACGGAAAGATTAGCTTGGATCTATATCAACGAGATCGTGAGACTCCATGAAATATCGGTATCTACTATCTCGGATCGAGATAACGGGATTACTTCGAGACTTTGACAGTCACTTCAGAAGGCTGTGGGAACATAGCTAGATATGAGCATTGCTTACCACCCTCAAACCAATAGCCAAAGCGAACGGACCATTCAACCACTCGTAGTCATGCTCCGAGCCTGGGTGTTTGAATTCAGCAAGTCATGGGATACCCAGTTGCCCTTGATTGAATTCTCATACCATAACAGCTATCGCACGAGCATCAAGGATGCTCCTTTCGAGGCTCTTTATGGTCGAAAATGCAGATCACTCGCCAGTAGTCTCACGGGACCAGAAACCATTCGCGAAACGACAGAGAAGATAATCCAAATCAAAGCTCGACTTCAAGCATCGCGAGACCGACATAAGAGCTATGCTGACAAGCGGCGTAAGCCATTAGAATGTCAAGTCGGGGATCACGTGTTATTAAAGGACTCTCCTTGGAAAGGAATGATCCACTTTGGGTAACGGGGAAAACTGAACCCGCGATACATCGGGCCGTTCGAGACTCTCGCCCGAATTGGTCCGGTAGCCTATAAGTTGCAGCTACCTGCCGAACTCAGCAACGTATACCCCGTGTTCAGCGTCTCGAACCTGAAAAAGTGCCTATCAGGCAAAACTCTTATCATTCCTTAAGAAGAGATCGAAATAAACGAGAATCTCTTGTTCGTCGAAGAACCAGTCGAGTTATTGGATAGGGAAGTAAAGCGTACAAAACAAAGCCGCATTCCGATTGTGAAGGTTTGATGGAACGCCAAGCGTGGACCGGAATTCACATGGGAACGCGAAGACCAGGTGAAGCAGAAGTACCCTCACCTATTCCCTCATTCATGAACCTATATTTCGAAAGAATTTCGGGACGAAATTCCCTCTAATGGGGGGATGATGTCATAACTAGCATTTTTGCTAGGAAATTTCACTCTCATAAAATCAGTCAACTAGTATTATAACTGGTACTCTAAGCGAATATCATACTCTATGCTCATCCGAATACATCTCATATGCTCAACTAAGGGCTGAAAACCTTAGAAATCCCGGTTCAAGTTCTTTATGGATTAGGATTTTCTTGCTGGGCCTAATGGACCAATAAGCATTATTCGACTATTTTGGGCTTAGAAACCCTATTAGGATTCTAAATGGACCCAAATTCACAAATCTATAACATTTGGGACCATTTGGGCCTAGAATGATTCATTCTAACCCTAATGGGCTTTGTTGGGCCATAAACAATTCCATTTGCCCTAATGGGCCGTAAACCCTTTTAATTGGGTGCCATTGGGCCGTGAACCCTCATAAAGGCCCAATGGGCCAAAAAATATTACGTGGGCCTCATAATTTCGAGCTAAGTCAAGATAGGGCCCAAACTTATGTCAATTCCTTAGCCCATTCTCCGCCCAACTATATAAAAAAAAGGGAAATCAACAAAGGGTGGTTAAGAGTTTGACACCTCACTTTAGTCTAGTGGATATCCATGCATAATTTGCATGTATTTAGTCAAGCATCTACCAAACTTTTCACAAGACAAACTCCCATTCTCTCTCCCTCCTTCTACCTATCGGCCAAACACCCCACAACACCACCTCCATTTCTTTCTTTCAAACTCTCTCAAGAAACTCTCCTCATCTTCCTGTAAAATTTTGAGTTTTGGTGTGTAGTTTCAAGAGGATCTTCATCTAGATCATCAACTTTGGTAAGTTCTCACTTAGATCTATGATTTAACTTCTTGATCTCTTCAAAAATCTCCTCTTACATCCATATATTTGTGGATCATGTTCTTAGAACCATCTAGGTTCAAGATCTACTCAAGAAAGCTTGCTAGGATCAAAAATCTTCTTCCACTTCTTCATCAAAACCGATCCATCACCCCAAGGTGAGTTCATACCCCCTATTTTCGATTTTTACTTGGTTTTAGGAGAGAATAGAAGTTTCTTTATGTAGATCTATGTGTATATGCATGAATATGTGTGTTTTTCGTGACTTATTTGTTGATTATGTACTATTTACTTCATAAATCTAACAATATGTTAAGAATACTAAGTTTATCACTTGGATCTACATGAAAACCTTGAGAAAAGTACGTGTTATCACATATAATACATGTAAACTAGTAGATCTGGGATTTATACACTTAAAATAGTAAAAATGAGTGTTGTGTTCAAAGATCTACAAACTAAACTCAAAAATCAGCCCTTCACAGAAACGTTTTGGTCTAATCTCGAACTGTTTTGACCACCTAAATGATAATATTTTTCAAAACTGTTTTACATTCAAAAAGTTCAGGTTTATACCTTTAAAATGACTACTCTCAAGTTTTCATACGATTTGTCTACAATTTTTGGTGAATTTTACAAAACTGCCTATCAGATTTGAAATAATTTCGGACCAGCCTGTGAAGGTGAGCAATTTCACACTTGTTAGAAGCCATTAAAAATTATGTGAAATATTGTGAACAAAGTAGACAAAATTTCCAAACTTCCAGAATTAACGGATCCAAATTTCGACTTACGATGATTTTTCTACAAATTTTCCAACAACTAGGTCAGAAAAGCCCAAAACCAGAAAAATGTGTGTTTTCACAAAAATCAAGCCAAAAATGATATTTTTGACAAAAATGGGTTTAAAATGTTATTTTTACCACAAACTATTCATAAACACAAGTTTTGAACAAAATGGGGACTAAAGTGTTATTCATACAAAAATTGGGCCTTAATTGTAAATTTTTGGCTTATTGGGCCAAGAACGTCATTTTTACAAAAAGTGGGCTTTTATGCTATTTTAGTGAATACTTGAACCAAAACCAACAATAAACTAACAAACGGATTAATTTTGATCATTTCTAGGTTATTGGGCCTTAGTGGCCCATTTATATGTTTGATAGGTTTGGTATACTATTTGCGTGCTATTTGGGCCTATAAATACCTTACATGTGAAATGGGCCTTAGTTGTCATTTTACATATATTTTGGGCCCATGTTATATGAATCTCACTCCTAATAGGTCTTAAAATGACTCACATGTTTAGCGATGCCCTAGTGGCTCACTTACATGGTTCGTTGGGCCTGGAATGAGTTTTATACGTTTATCTTCGCGTAAATTCGATTAAGGATCTAGTGAGTTTTTGTCGGTTGACACCTATTAAGTGTTCGATCGTAGCCTGTAGTTATAATCAGAGTCTCTTGGAGGGAGAGCGGGGTTTTGTGTATAGATCTATACGGGGGTGACACTCCACACCTGAGCTGTTCGCTACAGTTAGACTACATCAGTCTAGGGTGACTATAACCTTATTCTATTTTTCAGTCGGCGTTCACAAACGCCAAGTCAGGTGAAATTGTCATTATTTACTATGGTTATGACAGCTCACTTAGAGGAATTAACGTTATGAAGTTTGCGGAAGACTATTTTCTTTTATGTTGGATTACTAGGAAACTTACTCACACTGGTACCCCACCTCGGTGTTGGTACGGCAGCATTATCTATTTTCTTTTATGATTGGATTACTCGGTAACTTACTCACACTGGTACCCCACCTCGGTGTTGGTACGGCAGCATTAACTATTCTTCTTTTACGGGCAACATCGGGTTGTCCGGGGACATTCTATGTACATTCTCATCAATCACTTTTGACATTCTATTAGACAATAACACACATGCATTAGTACAAGATCAGACATAAACATACCAAACTATTTTAAGAAAATACAGGATTTTCTTGTGATTACAAAGTTATACAAATCATTTTCTCAAATATACTTATGAACTCACCAACATTATATATGTTGGCCTTTTCAAAATAACTTTTATTCTCAGGGACTCGTTAAGCAGAAGAATCAACAAGAATAGGGGATTTTGTTTTGTGTACTGTCCAACATCATACATTGAATGTTTTGGTCATGTTATTTAAAAGATTGTACTTGATGTAAACAATGGCAGTTGTATTATATTATGCATGGTAATGATGATGTTATGTTTCATTTATATTCACTGTAATGATATTTCAAGATGAAGTCACGCACAAGCCCCCAGACGTTTCCACCGTCTGGTTCGGGGGTGTGACACAAATACACCCGAAGGTGCATCCGGATCCCTCAAACCAAGGCTCTGATACCAACTTGTAACGACGAGAATTTCCAAAAAAATTTTCATTTTTAAAACATACTTTTATTCATTAGGTAATATCAAAACATAATGTATCCAATGTTATCATAACAAAACATATCCCAGAATCTCAAGACATAAAGTCCATGAGTGTGTACGGATCATGCCGGCGCCTTCCCGCGATCCTTGCTAGTACCTGAAACACATAACACAACAACTGTAAGCCTAAATGCTTAGTGAGTTCCCCAAAATACCACATACGCACATACGCCACTCAAGGCTATAAGACATTCCGGTCACTGTGCCTCAGAGGACTTCCGTCCCACAACCCTGGTAGACCTTCCGGTCCTACCCGTAATGACCTTCCGGTCCATATCATCATGACCTTCCGGTCCACATCATAATGACCTTCCGGTCCTTCTCATTCATAACATACATAACACATACATATCATATAACAGTATACAACACATACATCTCATAGTATATAAGACCTTCCGGTCACACATAGGTACCATCCTAGGTACAATATAGTGAGAAGACTCACCTCGTACGAAGTCGGATAAACTCTCGTGCTTGACGTCCCGACCTAGCCTCCTCCTATCATCCGAATAACATTCCTGATCAATACCCTCTCATAGTCTCATCTCTAAAGATTGGGTAGAAGGCCATTCTACCCCTCCCTGAACTCTCCTGAATCAGCTTGACCAAAACCCTAAGGTCAACTGAAGTCAACGGTCAACTTTGACCCGACTCCTCGAGTGCACATGGGCGACTCGGCGAGTCCATGCGGGTCCTCTGAATCCTTATAGCCTCACTTGGCACGTCGAGTCATCCCTTCACTCGACGGGTTACTCCTGTCACGAATCGCGGGGCAACCCCGACTCGACTCGCCGAGTCCACTTATGAACTCGGCGAGTAGCGTCCATGACAACACTCAAATGACCTTCTGAGGTCAGATCCGCTTCTCTAACCTATAGATCTGACCTTTCCATACCCACTAATCACGTAAAGGTGAAACCTTTACACTCATGCAACACATATATATGGTTCCTTTTGAAGAAATAGCCTCAAAAATGGTAACCTAAGTTCATTCCTTCCATAACACTTCATAAAGAAAGATGGATAATGCTCTCTGGACCTCTATGGGTCCAGATCTGAAGTCTAACACATAAAGGGACCATAAACTCATCAATTCAAGCCATAAAATGGGTATAGAAAACCCTAGATTCATAGATCTTAACCTAAACAGAAGGAGAGTTCGATTTGCTACCTCAATACTGCAGATCCAAGCTTGAAAATCACGGATTAGCAATCCTCTTGACCTCCTCTAGCTGGAAACACCTTCTTCTTTGCAAAACAACACCAAAAAGGATTAAAATGGCTTGCTCTCACACACAACTCGCCCAAGCTCTCTAGGGTTTCTCTCTCTGGACTGGTAGCCGCAAATGAGGGCTATAAGGACCCTTAAATAGGTCCCAAACCCGGATAATTAGGGTTTTCCTTAACAGCGCTGACTCGTCGAGTCCCTTCATTAAACTGGTCACCGAGTCACGTTTCTACTCGACGAGTTGAGGCGTCAACTCGTCGAGTCACTCCTCATAACTCAAGAAGAAATACTCAAATTGTCATGCCTGGAAATCCGGATGTTACACTATATTGGTGTCCAAACGTGATATCTAAAATTACCACACATATGGGTAAATGCTTGACTTGCTCTGAAGTCAAAGAAAATTACCAGAATCCTCAGGATTATTATAACAACCAGAGATACCTAAACGGAAGTAGGAACAAATTTCCATGGAATTCATAACAAAATTACCCAAGACATCAAGTGGTTACAACATTATCTGGGTAGTTGTTGACAGATTGTCAAAGTTCGCCCACTTCTTACCAATCAAAGAGACTAACAAGATGAAGAAGCTAACCAAAATCTATCTTAAGTAAATTGTCAAATTGCACGAGGTACTTATTGATGGGTTTTAAGCATAACATCATTCCTATGGTGTACATGCAACCCTAATGCTTTGGATCTAGGTTTTCCTCAATTTATACATGCAAACAATCTTCCAAAGCATAAACCCTAATCTAACATGTCTAAGAACGAAATTTGTATATAAATAAGGGTTTGGAATCTTACCTTACTTGTTATGTAGCAATAACAAGAACACTTTGAATATCCTTGACCTATGAAAGCTTAGTGCCCCAAGTGTTGCACCTCTAATGGACTCACAAACACCACTAGCAACAAGGAAGAACAAGAGAGAGAGGAGGATGCTTCAAAAACGTCTAGGGTTCTCTTAGAACTCTAAGAATGTATTGGGACGATTTTGGGAGCCTTGGGGTTCCTTTTATAGTTGAGGCTTTTAGGGCTATCAACTTGGAAACCCTAATTCCCTTGCTTATACCCTAAGCAACATATGGACTCCTTATTGGACAAGCCTTGGACGAAATCTTTATGGACTCTCATAGAGATTTCGTCCACCTTATACCAATAAGGTCCATGAGCTCAAACTATAAATATTACTGATTTACATAATCAGTCCCCGTTAATTCAATCAGTCTCTTTTGATCACCAAATTAATTTCTGATCAATACTAATTAAATAATATGATTTCTCAATTAATATATTATTCTTATAATACATTAATAAATCATAATAAATCCTCTTTCTCCATAATTCATCCTATTAGTTGCTAAGGTGAAGGCAACCCAAAAGGACCATGCTCATAATCGGGTCAAGTACATACCAAAATAGTTATGGGCTTAGACACCTATTCCAACAGTCTCCCACTTGGATAAGTCTAATAACTATTTTGCAAGTACGACTTCATAACCTGATTAGCAATTGTAGCTTTCAAAAGCCGTTGTCGAACTCTGATCTTATCAGCAACGTGTCCTTTAGATAAGGGAGCATATATTCCTCCATTCTAGATATCATATAGACACGAGACATGGATTTTAATCATTCTCTCTGTCTATGTGTTGTTTCCTGATTTTCAATTTATGACGACTGGCAACGGACTACAATTGAACACATCAACTTAGTCCAGGCTTGGCCAAGCGCTTAAGGTGTCATCACTAAATCATCGAGGGGTCCACATATATCGCTTTTATCACTCTTAGGGTAAAAGGAATGGATAAACTTCGACTCAAATGCGTGCTTGTATTTACTCATCAAATTACACACACCAATATGTTTTATAACACCAAGTTACTGGTGCGTTTACATATATCAATGTGCAACCGACTTGAAAACTACAACTCACATGTTTCTGTTTCAAGAATATAAGATAGTATCGTATCACAATCACCCATGATAAAATCCATGAAGTGATTCACGTGAGCGTAAGTTTAATCCAATACTAAAATCTTATTTCATGAGCACTCATGAACACTGCAGCAGACTTTTGCTATGTTTAAAACGCTTTAGACAATCTCAGTCAGATTCATGACAGTCTTACCTCATTACCTACATCCAAAGTATGATTGACTGTGGATGTTTGAATAACCTAGTTATTCTGGAAGTCAAAACATGCGAAGTGAAACACAAGAATATACGAATCCAATATGGTCTCAAAACCTTTAAGTATAAATAAAGCACCTTTTATTTAATCACCATATCGATTACACATTATTCATTGTATAATATTTTAGATAATCAACTTAATACTTGAATTGAAACAATAGTTATCCCATGCTCCAAGCATGAATACTATGTTTACCTATGGTCCTCACTTTGTGAAATAGATCAACTGAACACATTCCCAATGGTACTCATTTCACAATTCCCAATCCTTATCACTAGTGTAAGAATACCAAATTCTTGCCACTACTAGAATGTGTTAGATTCTAACATTTTATGCAATGATCCCTTCATAAAGTCACAGCACCAAAGTCACCAAGACTTTGCCAATGAAATTACAAAGTACTCTATTGGAGATTGTTACAACACAATTCCACGAAAGTGAAGTTTCAAATTCAAATTACATTCCTTTGAACATTCTTCTTGCATAAAAGTTTCTAATCTACACATAGATTTTTAATATCCAACTCCTAATATGGAAACATTTCCATATTTTCCATATGACAACTCATTCTTAATAGAATCTTAACTATCCATAATAATATCGATATGGTCCATCCATTACTATACTTCCAACTGTTCACAAGCGACCAATCCTTAGCGAACCTTAGATCGTCCTTGACAGTTGTTTAATTTTTTTTAGTCATATCCGGTTCTGGTCCTTTTTCCCTCTTAATGCCCTAGGCATTTGGAAAATCAGAACGGTCGAGTATTACAGCATATGCAATCGATCGTATACCCGAAGCGTATGGGATATGATTCATAATGTATTACATAAAGACGTGATACTTTACCAGTCTCTTGCTATAATATTTCCATATATATAGAATTCCCTTATGTTGAATCTTTTCAACATACCATTCATATATGTCCTTTGACTAAATTTGATTAAAATTTCTCGATCTAACCTTTTAGATTTGAAATGAAGTATAAGTTCCTCTCCCTTAATTATAGCAAAACAACTTTTCAACCTCTGCAACTTTACGAATTGAAACTTTTGTTTTCTATAATTAATATTGCTAACTCGCAATACTTAACATAATAATCATGCTCCCACTAACATGATGTTTATATCTTTACCAGCATAACACTTATGTTCCCACTAGCTATGACATGTATTCAGAAATCAGCTAGACTTCTAGAAATCAATACTTATTGACTTTCTTTCCAAAGTTCATATTTCTGATATGAGATGCTTCGATAATACTTTATCTAAGCTCATACATCTTTTATTAGAAAGCTCATATGTGTGTCTAAACAATTTCAAAACTTATATCAATAAGTCCTAAATGTTCAAACTAATCGCCAAATCTCACAATTCGAACTATGAAGAGGGATGCCATAATCATAATTGAATATGAGAATGCAATTTACACAATCGCTATCCCCTTAAAATCTTCCTAGTGAAAGCGTTTCCTCACAATCATTTTCATGAAGCGGAGAGAAACTTTGTCACTTAGATTTTATGGCGTATGTGTTCCTATCCATGTGAATTTGTCATAACCATAATCATAAGACAATGTTTGTGACAAATCCAAACTCATATGGACTGAACTTGTTTAATCTTAATGCATAGTTAACTCAACTGGAATGGAAGAGAAAACAAGAATATGTCAACACGATAGGTTATCAAACCTCAAGTTGTGTGCTAGCGATAAATTACAGGTTTATTCTTGGTTTGTTCTTGAAGCTATTCAAGACCATTTAGACTCCCACTGAACTCTTGACATATAAGATTCTCTTGTCAAGATACATTTCTCGACAAACAAATATTCAAGAGTTAGTATGGATTCTTATCAAGACAAAACCGAACACACAATTGGTCTTAGTTGGTCTTTGTTTTATCCAAGACATCACAACTTACCAATTTCAAACATGCAGGAGTAAGATACTTTTCTATTCCACATTTGATGAGTATTATAAACCTTCTTAAGATGATGTCACTCAAGTCACAATCTTGGAGTATGACTCTAAGACTTGATTTTTGGAACGAAGTATGATTCACCTTTTTGATTTAACCATTTCAACAATTCCCGATACCTCTTCTTGGTCATACAAATGCACCAAGGTGTCCTTAGAGGATCAATTGTGACACGGTTTCATAATCACTAAGTTAATCATAAAACACGATACATAAGTACTCTCCCTTCTTTACAGATTGGAGACACTTTTATCTTTCTGCCTAATTGATTCTTCCTATTCGTTATGCTTTACATTGAAACCTTTTCAATGATTCAGAATCACATTTAATCTTGTAAGCAAAACCATATTTACTAAACTTTTAGCAAATCATGACGAAACTTATATTTCTACTATTTCAACTTCCCCCGAAGCCCCGAGATTATTTCCAATTCCCGAAACACGCCCCGAAGTTCCCGAGAAGCCCAAGAAATTTATCTTTTCGGTTTGAAGCCCAACCCTCGCAGAGCCCGATTTTCAATAAATCTCCCGGTTTTCAACGAAGGAAGTTACATTTAGAACCGAAGTGCTGCCCAAATTACTATTTTAACCCCCAGTTATTTCATGGTGAGTTTAATATATAGGAACAATTGTATGTTATGTGTTATATGTGCTATGTGCTTTCCAGTGTTATTATTCCGGGTTATTTTCCCGTGTTATTTTTATTTCCGCTATTTAAGATAGCAAAACTATACCTTTGACCATGTGATCAGTGAAATGACTTAGATTCACGGTGGTACTGGTACGTAGCCTCTGGCCATGTAGAGCATGTCTCCGTAAGAGAATGACTTCTATTCTATGGCATTGGCATATGGTTAGACAGGGCTATAAGCCTGAAATCTACCGAAATGTTTAAATCAGAAAGTGTATGTCTTCTGTGCCATTTGGGCCGAAGCTTTATTGATCGTATATCTTTGTATCAAATCATTGATTGATATGGAAAGTCTGTCACATGATTCACATATGCCTTTGTTGTTTCTTGTTCCTCTTTGCTTCTGCCATATTGAAGTATATATATGGCATAACGTTATATTGTATCTATTATTGAACTCACTATGCGTCACCGCTTACCCCTCTCAGTGTTTAACAATTGCAGGAGATAAGTAACCAGTATGGTTATATACTGTCGGAAGATGTAGAATAGGTTTTACTATTACTTCTGTATTTCAGTTTAGGTTTGTATAAAGTTACAATATCCTGGGTAGTTATGTAAAATATTAAAACATAGTCGGTTTGTATCCAGTAGTTTGTTATCACTTTATCAATATAAAATATTGTTTTTATGAATATACATGTAGCATGTTTCGGAGTAACAATTGTCAAGTATGAAACTTTGGGACTTTCATAAATACGAAAGTTTAGAAAAGGGTTCTTTCAATCATGGTATCAGAGAACCATGTCTCGTGTAGTGACGAAATTTTAGTCATATAATTGAAGAATGAGATGTTCAGACGGAGAGAACAATTCAAACGGTAGAAGATATGCTTTGTGCATATGTCTTTGAGTTGGTGCACGTCAAGTGGAAACACCATCGAGGCCCAAATTATAATTAGGAAAATAAGAATGAGATAAGAGCGAAATATTCCCAATCATATTTATCGTTATGATTTCGGGGACGAAATCCTCAAAAGGAGGAGGTATTTGTAACATACACGTTCAGTTATCGTGTTATGTAAATTTTAAAAGTGAATAATATTATGAAATATTATATAATTATGAGTATTGAGTTATAACGGATAGTTTTTACTAGAAATGAAGTAAAACTATGTTTAGAATTATCCAGAATATTTTGGAAGTCTTATGAGATTCCGAACATTAGGCAAATATTGAAATTTAACGAAAATATAAAATTTGAAATAAGTAAAATTTTATTATTGAAAGTTGTAAAGAATCTCGTTAGAAACATTTAGGCGAAAACCTCATCGAAATCCGAGTTATAACGAAGAAGTTATGAACAATCGAAAATCCGCGACAAACCGGCACGGCGCCGAATGACGTAAAAAGTGAGTTTTTGATAAACTACTTTTTAGCCTAGGTGATCTAAATGAAAGTCGTAGTATTTGTTAAACCGAGAATTTTGATTGAAAGAACCCCATTCTAAACTTTCGTATTTATGAAAGTCCCAAACTTTCATACTTGACAATTGTTACTCCGAAACATGCTACATGCATATTCATAAAAACAATATTTTATATTGATAAAGTGATAACAAACTACTAGATACAAACCGACTATGTTTTAATATTTTACATAACTACCCATGATATTGTAATTTTATACAAACCTAAACCGAAATACAAAAGTAATAGTAAAAACTATTCTACATCTTCGGACAGTATATAACCATATTGGTTACTTATCTCCTGCAATTGTTAAACACTAAGAGGGGTAAGCGGTGACGCTTAGTGAGTTCAATAAGAGATACAATATAACGTTATGCCATATATATACTTCAATATGGTAGAAGCAAAGAGGAACAAGAAACAATAAAGGCATATGTGAATCATGTGACAAACTTTCCATATCAATCAATGATTTGATACAAAGGTATACAATCAATAAAGCTTTGGCTCAAATGGCACAGACGACATACACTTTCTGATTTAAACATTTCGGTAGATTTCAGGCTTATAGCCCTGTCTAACCATCTGCCAATGCCATAGAATAGAAGTCATTCTCTTACGGAGACATGCTCTACATGGCCAGAGGCTACGTACTAGTACGACCGTGAATCTAAGTCCTTTCACTGATCACATGGTCAAAGGTATAACTTTTCTATCTTAAATAACGGAAATAAAAATAACACGGGAAAATAACCCGGAATAATAACACTGAAAAGCACATAGCACATATAACACATAACATACAATTGTTCCTATATATTAAACTCACCGTGAAATAACCGGGGGTTAAAATAGTAATTTGGGCAGCACTTCGGCTCTAAATATAACTTCCTTCGTTGAAAACCGGGAGATTTATTGAAAACCGGGCTCTGAGAGGGTTGGGCTTCAAACCGAAAAGATAAATTTCTCGGGCTTCTCGGGAACTTCGGGGTGTGTTTCGGGCGTTGGAAATAATCTTGGGGCTTCGGGGGAAGTTGAAATAGTAGAAATATAAGTTTAGGGGTGAAAAAGGAGCATTTTCTAACATTTACCCGGGAGGTCTCGCGCCCCTTATATAGGTGCGAGCCTCGGATCCGAAGCAAGAGGGAAGGTCCAGGTTGCAGCGAAGCTCGGACACGCGGCAGCAGTAGGGAGGTTCGGATGCGAGGGGGCAGCTGGTGCGTTTCGGACTTGACACGGAGGTGGCACGCGGAGGAAGGCCATTGGACCTCGCATAGCTTGGTTCTCCGGCTAGCACACGCGTCTGCATGCGAGAAGGGCGACGTGGCCGAAGCTGAGCCCTGCGATTCTTCTCGGTTGTAACATCCGGATTCCCAGGTATCTTATTTTCAGTATTTATCTTGAGTTTTAGGGAGGGACTCGGCGAGTAGGCGCTCAGACTCGCCGAGTAGGAGCGCGCATTTCTTGTCTGATTTAATGAAGGACTCGACGAGTCGATGCGTGGACTCGGCGAGTCCGCGCTGTAAAGTGAAACCCTAATTCTCGGGGCCTGTGCCCTATTTAAAGGCCTTTATGGCCTTCATTTGCGGCCAATGCACCCCTGAGAAACCCTAGAGAGCAGAGAGAAAGCTTGTAGTGCAAGAGGAGGGCTAATATATCATTCTAAGTGTGATTTTGTAAGAAAGAAGGAAGGAGGACAAACAAGGAACATTGAGGAGCTCAGATCTATCACCCATTTGATCAGAAGAGGCTGCTAGAGGTACTAATATGTGCTCAATCTCGTGTATTTGGTGATCTACTTGAATCTAGGGTTTTCTTATGCCTTCTTTGGCTTGGATTCGAAGTATGTGAGGTCCCAAGGTGGAGTTCTTCTTAGATCTGGACCTTAAGAGGTCCAGAGAGTCCTATCTACCTTGCTTTTTGCTATTCCATTAGAGATATGACCCTAGGTTGCCATTCTAGAGGTTATTTCACCCAAAGGAGCTTTATGGACATTGCATGAGTGTAAAGGTCGGACCTTTACGTGATTATAGTGGTTGGGAAGGCCAGATCTATAGGTTAGAGAAGTAGATCTGACCTCAGAAGGTCATTTCAGTGTTGCCATGGATGCAACTCGCCAAGTCCATAATGGGACTCGACGAGTCGAGTCGGGGTTGCCCCGCGACTCGTGACAGGTGTAACCCGTCGAGTGGGACGATGACTCGACGAGCCAAGAGAGGCTAGAAGGATTCAGAGAACCCGCATGGACTCGCCGAGTCGCCCTTGTGCACTCGACGAGTCGGGTCAAAGTTTGACCGTTGACTTTCGTTGACTTTCGTTGACTTTAGGGTTCTAGTCAAGACTGATTCAAGAGAGTTCAGAGAGGGGTAGAATGGCCTTCTACCCAATCTGTAGAGATGAGGCTATGAGAGAATATTGATCGGGAATGTTATTTGAATAATAGGAGGAGGCTAGGTCGGGACGTTGAGCACGAGAGTTTATCCGACTTCATTGAGGTGAGTCTTCTCACTATACTGTACCTGGAAGGGTACCTATGTGTGACCGGAAGGTCTTGTATGCTATGAGATGTATGTGCTATATGTTGTTATGTGATATGTATGTGCTATGTATGTTATGTATGGTATGGACCGGAAGGTCAAGATGATATGGACCGGAAGGTCAAGATGACATGGACCGGAAGGTCAAGAGGTTACGGACCGGAAGGTCTACCGGGATTCGGGACGGAAGTCCCCTGAGACACATGGATCGGAAGATCCTACAGAGTTATGGCCTGGAAAAGCGTATGTGTTGTATGTGGTATTTTGGGGAACTCACTAAGCATTTATGCTTACAGTTGTTGTGTTATGTGTTTCAGGTACTAGCGAGGATCGCGGGAAGGCGCCGGCATGATCCGTACACACTCATAGAGATTATGTTTTGAGATTCTGGGTTTAGTTTAGAGATTATGTTTTAAGATTCTGGGTTTAGTTTGTTATTATGACAGTGGATACAGTTTTCTTGATATTGTTTTGATGAATAAAAGTATGTTTTAAAAATGAAAAATTGTTTTGGAAATTTACGTTGTTACATCGGTTTTCAAGGATTTCTCGATTTTTGAGCCCCGAACTTCTAAAATCCATAGCTTTTGACGTTCTTTATATGCACGCGTAGAGAAAATTATGCTCTACAACTTTCGTTTAGACTTCGTCGGATAATTTTGACTTTATTTTTGATATTATTATTTTTTTAAAACCGGGACAGGAAAATCCTTTAAAAATTCATAACTTCTTCATCCGATGTCCATTTTCGTCTGTCTTTTTACCGTTGTACTACTATTGACGAGACCTTCGATTCTCGTTTAGGTTGTGTCGGCTAAAAATCACTCGATCTAAAATTCGAGTTTTTAGCTGTCTACTGCTAAGTTGAAACTTAGAACAATCATAACTTCCTCATACGAAGTTAGATTTTGGCGTTCTTTTTATCAAAATTCTCGGTTTAACAAATACTACGACTTTCATTTAGATCACCTAGGCTAAAAAGTAGTTTATCAAAAGCTCACTTTTTACGTCATTCGGCGTCGTGCCGGTTTGTCGCGGATCTTCGATTAGTCATAACTTCTTCGTTATAACTCGGATTTCGATGAGGTTTTCGCCTAAATGTTTCTAACGAGATTCTTACAACTTTCAATAATAAAATTTTACTTATTTCAAATTTTATATTTTCGTTAAATTTCAATATTTGCCTAATGTTCGGATTCTCATAAGACTTCCAAAACATTCTGGATGATTGTAAACATAGTTTTACTTCATTTCTAGTAAAAACTATCCGTTAGAACTCAATACTCATAATTATATAATATTTCATAATATTATTCACTTTAAAAATTTACATAACACGATAACTGAACGTGTATGTTACAAATACCTCCTCCTTTTGAGGATTCCGTCCCCGAAATCATAACGATAAAAATGATTGGGAATATTTCGCTCTTATCTCATTCTTATTTTCCTAATTATAATTTGGGCCTCGATGGTGTTTCCACTTGACGTGCACCAACTCCAAGACATATGCACAAAGCATATCTTCTACCGTTTAAACTGTTCTATTCGTCTGAACATCTCATTCTTCAATTCTCTGACTAAAATTTCGTCACTACGCGAGACATGGTTCTCTGAACCAATCACGTTACTTCGCAGATCTATTTTAGTCGGACTCGATTCTTTACGACCATTAAGGTCTGAACGAAAATCATCTTCTTAGTCATCACTGAAACGAAGGTAATGACATACTCGAAAGAAAAAATGGAACCGATTACTAGTTTCTTGGCAACCTTCTGACTTTTCCTGATCCAAGTGTGAGTCCTGTGCTTCCAGTAGTATAGGCCTCTACTAATATTCACACCTACTCATACTCATCCCAAGTATTGTCTCGCAGTCCCCAAGTCACCATTCATAAGTTTTCACAAAGAAACTTTTCACGGCTGAGTGTGTTCTTTAACAACCATTCCATGCCGAGAATATTATCAAAGTTGGGAAAGAAGATGGGAATCAGGTTAACAAGAAAACTATAACCTTCAGTTTCCATGAAAAAAAAAATCTCTATGGACTTTACCAGCAAATAATTATCACTTCCTATGGTATCTACGTGAAATGGTTGCACGAGTGCATAACAAGCAATTTGAAAAGAATGCGTAAATTCATGAGACACAAAAGAATTTGAGGCACCATAATCAAATAAGATGTGGGCAGGTCTAAAATTTGACAAGAAATGTACCCGTCACAACATTCGGGTCCTCGCGTGCCTCTTCTATGGTAATCTGGAATGCACGGCCTTTAGTTATTGACACCTCCTCCTTTGGAGTATTCCTTGGTTGTTGAACGGAAGCTTGACTCTCCGCCATTTGACTTGTAAGAGTGGGGCAAAAACACTTCTTGTGGCCAGTAATACCACATGCATAACAAGTAACATCCTTCCTTGGGCAAGCTGGCTTTATGTGACCCGTTTCTCCACATCCATAAAAGACAACAGATTCCTTGTCTATTTTGCATTGGACCAGATGATTCCTTCCACAAATGCGACATGATGGCGATTGAATAGAAAAAGATTGTGATCTATCGCGACCACGAACGACGCTCTGAGATTGCTCTCTTGTATTAGAATCAGATTGAACAGATCGGGCTGGTGGAATAGAGGAAACAGGAACAGTTTGATCGATACGTGGATGCTTTGGAACAGAAAAAGTGGCACCACGTATCTCTAAGTCATGCTCATGCTTTCGAGCATACTCAACAGTTTTGTCAAAGGACAGAACATCCCGATTAGCTACGAAATCGTAGATCTCATACCGCATTCCATCCAAGAATAACTGAATTTTATCGTCTTCATTTGGGATATACTTTGCGGCAAACCGTGCTCTTTGATTGAATTGAGTTTCATACTCATTCACGGTTATTCCTTCTTGCTTAAGCTCAAGAAACTCTTTCTCCAATCTCCTCCTCATGTCTAGAGGACAATACTTCTCTAGCAAACGAGTTTTGAACATCTCCCAGGATAAATTCTCCTGGTCATACTCGTTGAGAGCTTCATATGTTGCTTCCCACCAGACCTAGGCTTCTCCGACGAGCATAGCAGAAGCATAATTAGCCTTGTCTTCATTATCCACATGAGAAATACGAAACACTTTCTCTATGTTCTAAACGAGAATCGAAGGTCTCGTCAATAGTAGTACAACGGTAAAAAGACAAACGAAAACGGACATCGGATGAAGAAGTTATGAATTTTTAACGGATTTTCCTGTCCCGGTCTGTTAAAAATAATAATATTAAAAATAAAGTCAAAATTATCCGACGAAGTCTAAACGAAAGTTGTAGAGCATAATTTTCCCTACGCGTGCATATAAAGAACGTAAAAAACGGAGCTCGTATGCGAAAGCTATGGATTTTAGAAGTTCGGGGCTCAAAAATCGAGAAATCCTTGAAAACCGAGAAGAATCGCAAGGCTCAGCTTCGGCCACGTCGCCCTTCTCGCATGCAGACGTGTGTGCGAGCCAGAGAACCAAGCGATGCGAGGTCCAATGGCCTTCTGACGCGTGCCACCTCCGTGTCATGTCCGAAACGCACCAGTTGCCCCCTCATATCCGAACCTCCCTGTTGCTGCCGCGTGTCCGAGCTTCGCTGCAACCTGGCCCTTCCCTCTTGCTTTGGATCCGAGGCTCGCACCTATATAAGGGGCGCGAGACCTCCCCGGTAAATGTTAGAAAATGCCCCTTTTTCACCCCTAAACTTATATTTCTACTATTTCAACTTCCCACGAAGCCCCGGGATTATTTCCAACGCCCGAAACACGCCCCGAAGTTCCCGAGAAGCCCGAGAAATTTATCTTTTTGGTTTGAAGCCCAACCCCCGCAGAGCCCGATTTTCAATAAATCTCCCGGTTTTCAACGAAGGAAGTTATATTTAGAGCCGAAGTGCTGCCCAAATTACTATTTTAACTCCCAGTTATTTCATGGTGAGTTTAATATATAGGAACAATTGTATGTTATGTGTTATATGTGCTATGTGCTTTTCAGTGTTATTATTCCGGGTTATTTTCCCGTGTTATTTTTATTTCCGCTATTTAAGATAGCAAAACTATACCTTTGACCATGTGATCAGTGAAAGGACTTAGATTCACGGTGGTACTGGTACGTAGCCTCTGGCCATATAGAGCATGTCTCCGTAAGAGAATGACTTCTATTCTATGGCATTGGCAGATGGTTAGACAGGGCTATAAGCCTGAAATCTACCGAAATGTTTAAATCAGAAAGTGTATGTCTTCTGTGCCATTTGGGCCGAAGCTTTATTGATCGTATATCTTTGTATCAAATCATTGATTGATATGGAAAGTTTGTCACATGATTCACATATGCCTTTGTTGTTTCTTGTTCCTCTTTGCTTCTGCCATATTGAAGTATATATATGGCATAACGTTATATTGTATCTATTATTGAACTCACTAAGTGTCACCGCTTACCCCTCTCAGTGTTTAACAATTGCAGGAGATAAGTAACCAGTATGGTTATATACTGTCGGAAGATGTAGAATAGTTTTTACTATTACTTATGTATTTCGGTTTAGGTTTGTATAAAATTACAATATCCTGGGTAGTTATGTAAAATATTAAAACATAGTCGGTTTGTATCCAATAGTTTTTTATCACTTTATCAATATAAAATATTGTTTTTTATGAATATGCATGTAGCATGTTTCAGAGTAACAATTGTCAAGTATGAAAGTTTGGGACTTTCATAAATACGAAAGTTTAGAAAGGGGTTCTTTCAATCATGGTATCAGAGAACCATGTCTCGTGTAGTGACGAAATTTTAGTCATAGAATTGAAGAATGAGATGTTCAGACGGAGAGAACAATTCAAATGGTAGAAGATATGCTTTGTGCATATGTCTTGGAGTTGGTGCACGTCAAGTGGAAACACCATCGAGGCCCAAATTATAATTAGGAAAATAAGAATGAGATAAGAGCGAAATATTCCCAATCATTTTTATCGTTATGATTTCGGGGACGAAATCCTCAAAAGGAGGAGGTATTTGTAACATACACGTTCAGTTATCGTATTATGTAAATTTTAAAAGTGAATAATATTATGAAATATTATATAATTATGAGTATTGAGTTATAACGGATAGTTTTTACTAGAAATGAAGTAAAACTATGTTTAGAATTATCCAGAATGTTTTGGAAGTCTTATGAGATTCCGAACATTAGGCAAATATTGAAATTTAACGAAAATATAAAATTTGAAATAAGTAAAATTTTATTATTGAAAGTTGTAAGGAATCTCGTTAGAAACATTTAGGCGAAAACCTCATCGAAATCCGAGTTATAACGAAGAAGTTATGACCAATCGAAGATCCGCGACAAACCGGCACGGCGCCGAATGACGTAAAAAGTGAGTTTTTGATAAACTACTTTTTAGTCTAGGTGATCTAAATGAAAGTCGTAGTATTTGTTAAACCGAGAATTTTGATTGAAAGAACCCCATTCTAAACTTTCGTATTTCTGAAAGTCCCAAACTTTCATACTTGACAATTGTTACTCCGAAACATGCTACATGCATATTCATAAAAACAATATTTTATATTGATAAAGTGATAACAAACTACTGTATACAAACCGACTATGTTTTAATATTTTACATAACTACCCATGATATTGTAATTTTATACAAACCTAAACCGAAATATAGAAGTAATAGTAAAAACTATTCTACATCTTCTGACAGTATATAACCATATTGGTTACTTATCTCCTGCAATTGTTAAACACTGAGAGGGGTAAGCGGTGACGCTTAGTGAATTCAATAATAGATACAATATAATGTTATGCCATATATATACTTCAATATGGCAGAAGCAAAGAGGAACAAGAAACAACAAATGCATATGTGAATCATGTGACAAACTTTCCATATCAATCATTCTCTTACGGAGACATGCTCTACATGGCCAGTGGCTACGTACTAGTACCACCGTGAATCTAAGTCCTTTCACTGATCACATGGTCAAAGGTATAGTTTTGCTATCTTAAATAGCGGAAATAAAAATAACACGGGAAAATAACCCGGAATAATAACACTGAAAAGCACATAGCACATATAACACATAACATACAATTGTTCCTATATATTAAACTCACCGTGAAATAACCGGGGGTTAAAATAGTAATTTGGGCAGCACTTCGGCTCTAAATATAACTTCCTTCGTTGAAAACCGAGAGATTTATTGAAAACCGGGCTCTGCGAGGGTTGGGCTTCAAACCGAAAAGATAAATTTCTCGGGCTTCTCGGGAACTTCAGGGTGTGTTTCGGGCGTTGGAAATAATCTCGGGGCTTCGTGGGAAGTTGAAATCGTAGAAATATAAGTTTAGGGGTGAAAAAGGGGCATTTTCTAACATTTACCCGGGAGGTCTCGCGCCCCTTATATAGGTGCAAGCCTCGGATCCGAAGCAAGAGGGAAGGGCCAGGTTGCAGCGAAGCTCGGACACGCGGCAGCAGCAGGGAGGTTCGGATGCGAGGGGGCAGCTGGTGCGTTTTGGACCTGACACGGAGGTGGCACGCGTCGGAAGGCCATTGGACCTCGCATCGCTTGGTTCTTCGGCTCGCACACGCGTCTGCATGCGAGAAGGGCGACGTGGCCGAAGCTGAGCCCTGCGATTCTTCTCGGTTTTCAAGGATTTCTCGATTTTTGAGCCCCGAGCTTCTAAAATCCATAGCTTTCGCATACGAGCTTCGTTTTTGACGTTTTTTATATGCACGCGTAGGAAAAACTATGCTCTACAACGTTCGTTTAGACTTCGTCGGATAATTTTGAATTTATTTTTACTATTATTATTTTTAACAGACCGGGACAGGAAAATCCGTTAAAAATTCATAACTTCTTCACCCGATGTCCGTTTTTGTCTGTCTTTTTACCGTTGTACTAGTATTGACGAGACCTTCGATTCTCGTTTAGGTTGTGTCGGCTAAAAATCACTCGATCTAAAATTCGATTTTTTAGCTGTCTACTACTAAGCTGAAACTTAGAAAATAATAAATTCCTCATATGAAGTCAGATTTTGGCGTTCTTTTTTTCAAAATTCTCGGTTTAACAAATAATATGGATTTCATTTAGATCGCATAGGCTAAAAAGTAGTTTATCAAAAACTCACTTTTTACGTCATTCGGCGCCGTGCCGGTTTGTCGTGGATCTTCGATTGGTCATAGCTTCTTCGTTATAACTCGGATTTCGATGATGTTTTCGCCTAAATGTTTCTAACGAGATTCTTTACAAGTTTCAATAATAAAATTTTACTTATTTCAAATTTTATATTTTCGTTAATTTTCAATATTTTCCTAATGTTCGGAATCTCATAAGACTTCCAAAACATTCTGGATGATATTAAACATAGTTTTACTTCATTTCTAGTAAAAAAATCCGTTAGAACTCAATACTCATAGTTATATAATATTTCATAATATTATTCACTTTTAAAATTTACATAATACGATAACTGAACGTGTATGTTACACTACCACAAATAACATAACTAAAAATCACATCCATTTTCAATATTGCTAACAATAGAAACATACAAACATCAATTTTCACAAATGTCATTGCAATGAAAATATAAATAAGACAAAAACAAATTTTATTTTATTTATAAAAACGCGGAAAGTTTTTTCCTTACAATGCAATTACAAATGAAAACTATGTAAATATTCCTAAACAATCTATCATAACTCCTAAGTAGTAGCTAAAAAATCCGATCATCGAACCATGCGATCGAAAGCCATCTCTTCGCGATCAGACTCAACTCACTCTTCCTTTAAGCTTCCTTTCTTTTCTTCGATCCTACAAAATATCAAAATGCAATCTTATTACATCATGTATTAAGAATCTACAAATAGGAACTTAATAGAGTTAGATAGTGGATTTTACCTGAAGCAGAGTCATACATCTTGACTTTCCCATCTCTTAGATCTCTCAGGTAGTTAGGGCAGCTTCGTAACCAATGCCCCTTATCTTGGTAGTAGAAACACACAGACTCTTTGGGAATGGCAGAAGGGACAATCTCAGAATTTGCCTTTCTCTTATGGTCGGACTTTTTGACCATGGCATATTTCTTTCCCTTAGGAGAAGAAAACCTTTCTGGACTATCGTTGTCATTGCCTATGTCCATGGAAGTTTGGGAGGTTGATCCACCAGTCAAATTTGCTTTACCAGTGTGCCAAATCATTGCTGATTCAGCAACAATAAGCAAATAGGTAAGATCAATGAGGGTCACGTCGTGGTCTTTCATATAGTAATCATCAATGAACTCACTATACGACTTAGGAAGTGACTGAAGAATCAAGTCAACAGCCAACTTCCTTGATATTTCGACACCCAACATTCCCAACTTGTCAATGTGCAACTTCATCCCTAGGACGTGAGCACATATAAACTTTCCATCTTCGTGTTTGCTTGCCAAAAGGGCTTGAATGACCTTGAACTTTTCAAGTCTTTGAACACGTGGGTCAGAGAGAATTATTGGAGGAGGTGGAGGTAGTGAAGCATGATTTCCATTTCCATGATCTAATCGTGGAACATCATCTTCGTGTGGAAAGCTTTTTCCAAGGGATTCAGGAAGACCATAGTTGTTAGATTTTGACATCTACAAAAGGGTGAAATTCAAGTTAGTTGATAAGAGTCCTTTATATAACACCCAAATGAAATATCAAGGCTATGATCCAACACAATATTCTACAACTCGGAAGAGGGATGCCGTAATCCAGTTGCAAAATATTGGAAGGTAGGTAAATGACGATTTACCAATTTACACCATGAAAAACGAAAAATTAGTTTAAGTTTTAAATGAATTGAAACTCCTAGTTCTTTTGAGATTCATTGAACTTTTCAATGGCATGTTTAATCTCGATTATGCCCTTCATGTTTGCGACTGGGATGCCGAGTATCACAAACAAGGTGTGGATAACCATGCAAATTAGCTTGGTACTCTCGAAGATGTATATCACCTAATCAATGTGCCGGTTAACCACACACGCTTCATTGATCTATGATAATCTACGAGCTACCCATTTCCATCCTTCATTGGTCTCATATTAGTGTGTCAGTTAACCACACACGCTCTACTAACGACCAACAAGGTGCAATGTGCAATTTCATGGATTAGCACCAACTCCATATTTTTCCTAAAGTAACTAAGATTTGGGAATTTATAAAAGTGTTTAGTTACTTCGTATTTCATTATACTTATAATGGAAGTTTGTGTCCTATCCTACCCGTTTGGCTAACGACCCTCCACTAGTCAATGGTGCGGTGGGTAAGAGTGGATACCCAATGACGGTCATTTTACAGGTCGCTTCCTTAAACACCCCTTATAGATCAGCTTCGTGAATGAGACCTACTAACGGTAAGACTGACCTTTTACTCATACATATAATATATTAAACTTTTAATTTTATATAGTATAAGGGTGTATTTTACACATTTAAAATACTAGGTGGTTTAAACTATTAATAAATTAGACTTTTAATTTTATTAATCTTAAACCATATTATTATGGATTTATTAATTATCTCTTTTAATCACACACTTAATTAATTTTAATAAAACCATAAGGGTGTAATTTGAACTTTTCAAAACAATAGGGTTCTAGAATTTAATATTTCAAAATTAATACATTTTAATTAAATTATAAATTCGAAAACTTGAGGGCAAATTTTGAAACTTTTCAAAATATCTTTTAGATCAAATTTGAAAAATAATTAAATATCATATAATTAATAATTATCACATAATTTGACCGAATCCAATTTTTTCTTACAAGATAATTCAAATCAAAATACAAATAATTAATCTTTATCTTATAAAACAAGTAATTATCTTAATTTGACAATTATCCATTAATTTGATTAGGATATCAATTACCATAATAGAAAATTTTGATTTTAATTTGGAAAAACAATTTATGGTAATTATCCAAATCAGATTAGGGCAAAAATTTCGAAATTGTGCTGTCAGACTGTGTTCACGACGTGATTCTGGTCAGATTCGAAATTCACAAATTTTCAACTTCGAAAACTTAACTTTTTCATCATATAACAGAAAAACTACCCTAGGCTCTGGTACCACTAATGATTTTTGAGCATAACATCATTCCTATGGTGTACATGCAACACTAATGCTTTGGATCTAGGTTTTCCTCAGGTTATACATGCAAATAATCTTCCAAAGCATAAACCCTAATCTAACATGTCTAAGAACGAACTTCATATGTAAATTAGGGTTTAGAATCTTACCTTACTTGTTATGTAGCAATAACAAGAACACCTTGAATATCCTTGACCTATGAAAGCTTAGTGCCCCAAGTGTTGCACCTCTAATGGAGTCACAAATACCACTAGCAACAAGGAAGAACAAGAGAGAGAGGAGGAGGCTTCAAAAACATCTACGGTTCTCTTAGAACTCTAAGAATGCATTGGGACGATTTTGGAGCCTTGAGGTTCCTTTTATAGTTGAGGATTTTAGGGTTATCAACTTGGAAACCCTAATTCCATTGCTTAGGCCCTAAGCAACATATGGACTCCTTATTGGACAAGCCTTGGACGAAATCTTTACGGACTCTCATAGAGATTTCGTCCACATTTTACCAATAAGGTCCATGAGCCCAAACTATAAATATTACTGATTTACATAATCAGTCCCCGTTAATTTAATCAGTCTTTTTTTATCACCAAATTAATTTCAAATTAATTTATGATCAATACTAATTAAATAATATGATTTCTCAATTAATATATTATCTTGCTTCCACTGGTGGCGGGTGGGCGAAGGGTCCAAAGGACACGTAGCCGGGGGCGAGTCAGAAAATCCAAGAATTCCATTTTCCTTCTGAGGCCCGAAATGCATATAATCTTGCTATGGATTCTCACCCCCGTCTTCCTCTTTTGAAATACGCTACTCCATGAGTGGCGAATCGTGGAGTAGACAGCGAGCTCCGCTTGAACAGAAAGCAGCAAGCTGCATACATTAATAAATCATAATAAATCCTCTTTCTCCATAACTCATCCTATTAGTTGCTAAGGTGAAGGCAACCTAAAAGGACCATGCTTATAATCGGGTCAAGTACATACCAAAATAGTTATGGGCTTAGACACCTAATCCAACACTTATATCTATCATCTCAAATAGGGATAGTAGATTCACTTTGTGATTATGGAAATCATTATAAAAGTCCTTAGAAACACGTTTAAATATGACCACGCCTTATCATCCACAAACAGATAGTCATAGTGAAAGAACCATACATACTCTAGAAGACATGCTCCGGGCTTGTGTGATAGACTTTTGAAATGCATGGGATACTCTTCTACCTTTAATTGAGTTTTCCTAAAATAATACTTATTACATCATCATCAAAGTTGCACTTTTCAAGGCTCTTTACGCACGCAAATGCCGATCACTCACATGTTGGGAAAAAGTAGGTGATACCCAGCTACCTAATAAACATGTGGGGGATACACTGCTTACTGGCCCTGAGATCATACATGAGACGACTGAAAAGAATGTCCAGATTCAGGATAGAATTAAGGTTGCACGTGATCATCAGAAAAATTACACTGACTGGAGATGTAAGCCTTTGGAATTACAAGTCGGAGATTGTGTTATGTTGAAAGTCTCCCTTGGAAAGGAGTAATATGATTCCAAAAACGAGGCAAGCTAAATCCAGGATACATAGCACCATTCAAAATTCTAACAAGAATTAGTCATGTAACTTATAGACTCAAGTTGCCTCAGGAACTCAATAATGTACATGATACTTTTCACGTATCAAATACACTCTTTATATCCCTCTCGATGAAAACCAAATCAACTCCAAACTCCACTTCGTTGATTAACCGGTGGAAATAAGGATCAACATATCAAAAGGTTAAAACAAAGCCGTATTCCTATAGTAAAAATAAAATGAAACTTTAGACGAAGACTATAGTTTAATTGGGAATGTGAAGATCAAATGAAAAACAAGTACCCCCAACTATTCAGAATTGCTCAAGTTGAGGGAAATACTAGTGGCGGAGTTAGATGGGTCGTTGGGGGTACAATTGTACCCCCAAAATAAAATTTATATATTAAACTATACATATTAATTTTATGTATATATGTAAGCTTAACTACCTTGCACCCCCAGCTCGAAGTATTAGAGACAATAGTAATATCGGTATTCCACCATCAATTCCAAAACTTTTGTTAAAAAATACAATTTCAAGAGGCTTCATATTTTATCCAGATTTTGATGGTTATGCTTGTACCCCATATTAAATTTTTTGGCTCCGCCACTGGGCAATACAAGCTAATTTCGAGACGAAATTTCATTATCGTGTAAAAAGATATTTTTCAAATAAAACAATAAAAACATTAGGTTAAATATCTAAAAACATGTGGGACTAAATCCGTAAATATAAATAAAAGTTTAGACAAATATGCAGAAAAAAAAAAAAAAAAAAAAAAAAAAAAAAAAAAAAAAAAAAAAAAAAAAATTAGTGGAACAAAATTCGTAACAAAAACTAAAAATTGAATTCAAAATTGGGCACCTAATTCGCAAAAAAATAAAAAATAAAAAAAATGATAAATAATAATAATAATAATAAAGAAAATAAAAGTTGCGATTGCTTAAAAAAAATGATGTTTGTGGAACTAAGTTCTTAAGGGGGTCTTTAAAAAACATGTTTATTGTTTATTATTAGTTTAAAACTTATTAGCTTATTAGTTTATAAGCTAATAAGTAAGTGTGAGGTAACTTATGAAATATTGACCTTTAGAGGTTTTCCATCGGAATAAATTATTTTTCATTCAAACATTTTTTTAAATTATAACTACATGAAACCTCTAATAAGCTAATAAATTGTTTTAATAAGTTTAACCAACCCTTAAATTTAAAATTTGTACCAAAGCTACAAAAAATAGAAAGTTTGATGACTTGGATTCTGATATGGCATATGGACAGATTAATCCGATTGCTTGCCCCACATAAAGAAAAATGAAGGGAGATTGAACCTTGACCCACTGTGTAGGGAAAACAATGCCTCCACCACTAGGCTGGAAGTGATTTAGATTCAAAAACGACACGAAACATTTACGGACGCTAAATAAATCTATTAAAAAGATAATAAAACTACTACTCAGGCATGCTGCTAAATATAAGGATATATAATTTCATCAAACTATCTCAAAAGATGGGCAATTTATTTGACGGAATATAGTGATTTCGACAACTAAACATATAAAAAAAATGAAAATTTGAGATTTAATGATGATGAATTTTACAAGCCAATGACGATCTATATATCGAGTTATTTAAATGCATGTAGCTTATGTGTTGTATCATTCTTTTAGATAGTTGAAGGTTCAAATCTTATTATGAATAAAAAAAATATTAATTTAAAAATAAGGTTGATAGATACGTGAGTTAACAATTCTAAAAACAACATCGAATTCATGAATTTTAATAGATATATCATAAATAAAACAAAGATTTTTGTATGGATAAGCTCATTCTTATCCGTGAATATTTCAAATACGTATGAATGACATGGGCCAATTAAAAGCTATCCATTGTCTATGTAATTCTCATACTAAAAGATTGGCAACATTTAATCACCCTTAGCTTTATCGTTCATCTTATCCTTTGCAATCCATTATTACTTTTAATATTTTAATCTATCAAACATATTATATCTTCGTTAGGTTAGGTTATGGGTAGAGATGCAAACGAGTCAAACTACTCATAAGCTATTCGGGATCAACTCGTTAAAAACTCGATTCAAGACTAATCTATGTAATTCTTGTACTAAAAAATTTGCAACAATTAATCACCCTCTTAGGTTTTATCCTTAGGTTTTATCGTTCATCTTATCCTTTGCAATCCATTATTATTTTTAATATTTTAATCTATTAAACATATTATATGTTCATTAGGTTATGGGTGGAGGTGTAAACGAGTCAAGCTACTCGTGAACTATTCGTGATCGACTCGTTAAAACTCGATCCGAGAGTGATTTTAAACGAGTCCGAGCAGAGTTTGAGCTTAATAATAGACTTGTTTATTAAACGAGCTCAAACCTGAGCATGTGTCACTAAGCTCAACTAGGCATGCAACCCTAAACGAGCCTACATATAATATAATTTATGATTATTTTTATATGTTCAAGCAAAAACTTATTTTAATAATTACGGATTTAAGGAATTAATAAACGAGTTTCTTAACGAGCGCAAATCAAGCTTAAGCTTATTTAGGCATGTTAGACAAAAAACGAGTCTAGCTCAAGCCCGAGCCGAGCTTGTATAAATTTTAACGAGCTCGAACCAAGCTTGACCAAGCTCGGCATCAACTCGGCTCGTTTACACTTATGAGAAAATTTTCCATTGTAAATTATATATATATATATATATATATATATATATATATATACTGACTAATAAATGAAAATAATTTTGCCACTTGTCATTTTTTTATTCATTATGCCACATGTCATTTTGTGGTAAATTTAAATTAAATTATATGAATGTGTCATTTTGTATTTTTTGTTTATTAAATTTCATATAATACTTAAATGTAATAATAAATGTATATCTAATTCATTAATACATCTTTCCTTATACTTTCTAAATTTTTAAATTGAATCCAATTATTTTAGTTGTTTATTTATTTAAATTATTAGTTTACATTTAAAAGATAAATAAGCACTTCAATTTTAACAATTAAATATTTTGTTTTCTTATAAATTTAAATTTTCTATATTGTTAGATCTTTATGTTTGTATATTCTTTTTGGATAAACTCATGTAATACATGGGTCTCACAACTATATATATATATATATATATATATATATATATATATATATATATATATATATATATATATATATATAGAGAGAGAGAGAGAGAGAGAGAGAGAGAGAGAGAGAAATAATTTATATTGAGAATACGAGAACGATTGTGGACCAATCATTTTCTAAGAGGCAATACATGAATTTTACAATTACATTAATAAAATAGTTAACTTCATTAAATGATAGTTTTATATAATGTTGCAATCATTTATTTTAACTTTTTTTTCAAAGACGATTATATTTTTTTTTAATATAAAACAACTAAACTGAATGAGTTATATCTAAATTATAAGAGTTCAATATCTTTTTTTTTTCTATCAGTTGAAATTTAAATCATGTGATAAATAAATTACTTGATTTTTCTTCATATATCAACAAAACCTAGTTTTGAATAACATAAATACGATAATGAATTTTTATTCATTGATAAATGAATTCAACGACTGTAATATTCATAAACAAATATGCTAAAGCTAGATTCATATATTTACACATTTATGAATATAAATGATTATATTACAATTTAATTCTTACATTTATATTATAATGTAATATTTATAAATGATTAAAATAACTTCAAAAATGAAATCGTGTATTCATATATGACTAAAATTGCTTGTTTTCCTCTAATACATTTGAATTAAAACATATTTATACAATTGTAACCACAAATGAATAAACACGTATGTTTTTGGCTTTTCCGACCGAAATGTTGTTGCCCTTTTTTTTTCTTTTTTTTTTCAAATTGCCAACCTCAACGTTTAACAATAAAAAATAAAGTTTAACATATTACTTTCTTTAATCAAATTGAGATATAAACATCAAAAGAAAACTAAAATAATAAAAAAAACTCCAACTTTAAAAATAAAGAATAGAGTTCAACATATTATTTTCTTCAATCAAATTGAGATATAAACACCAAGATTCTAAATGGCGTGAGGCGTGTCTTGACGACAATGTCAAACTTCAAGCTTAACGAGCCATGGCGAACCATGACGTTTTTCAAGGCGTGATGTAAGACGTCTATTTTGTATTACTTTATAATTATATTACCACATAAATATAATTTTATATTAAATATAACTATTTTTTAGAAGTGTTATATCAATAACTAATAACAAAAAGTTAACAATAAAACACAATACTTGTATCGCCGACTAGAAAAGACATAACAAATAGCAAAAAACACGTGTCTAAAACGAAAAAACACACGCCATAACAAAGAGCAAAAAAAACGTGTCTAAAACGAAAAAACACACACCATAACACGTCATAACGCGTCATGGCACGACATATCACATATTCTCATGCTTCACGCCTAACAACAACGTTATGAGACTTTTCGTAATGGTGAAGTTACGCCTCACGTCATGACACACATTGGCGCATGTCATGACGTGCCTTTTAGAACACTGATAAACACCTAAAGAAAATTAAAAGAATAAAAAAGACTACAACTAAATGTTACATTTATGTAAATTGTGAAACTAATGTAATTAGTTATGATGTAATCATTTTTTAGTTTTAATCATTAATGATTTATTTGGAATTATTCCAAATGCATATTCGTAATATAATGTTTATGATTATAATGCATAAATTTTTTCAAAAATATTACAAGGTATTATTCAAAATATAAATACATCTTAATATAAATTGCATATGGTTAAGAAAATACACCAAGTAGATACATTTTCCACAACCTACTTCGTTTTGAGAAAAAAAAATATCAAAAACCCAAGTTTTAGATAAAATCAACACCATTATATATAAGAAAAATATATAATTCACGTGTTTGACTTGTGTACTTTGTTGTAGTCTAATTGAATAATTCATAAAAAAAGTTCCACACATGCTAAAATCAAGTTGCTGCTAATTTCATTTCCACCAAAAAATTACGATATATGTTTTCTTTTCCATATATTAACCGTCTGAATTGTTTTTTTTTTAATCTTCTTGAACCAAATGATGTCGCACCAAAGGCTCCATATTTTAACCGTGTGAATTGTAAGTATACATAGGGTCGTTTAGATTAAAAAAACCAAGTGAACTCGCTTGATTTTGCATAATATCGAATCACAAGCTCCATTGCGGAGATTAAAAATAAGACTATATCACAAACTCTGCATCTTCCCAGAGAGAGAAAGAGAACCCGGAGCTGTTGGTGCCTAAAGCATGAGTGACCGAATTCTTCCCGTCATTATCTTTGTTGATACAAATCTCTTCTCGTCTCACTGAGACGTGGAATCCGTCCAGGTGATTGGAGATATAAAGGGAACTAAACATCTATGATCAACAAAAAATATTAGGCACTCAAACATACGAAGCGTGCACATAAAACTAACGGTTACATTACTATATTGGGGGAAACTCGAAAATTAAGGAAAGAAACCCTGAAAATCAAGGCAACAAATATTCAAAGATTTCATTTATGATGAAGAAGATGAATTAATAAAAGATGAATAGTAGATAACAAACAAGATGAATGAAAGTGGAGACAATAAAAAATTCAAAGAAATACCTTTTAACTAAATTGCATCAACAAAAAGAACGAGAGAAAAATGCCTCTTTCTCTTCAATCGAACCATGCGAAAGCCTCCAAAGAAGCGAGAACAGGACCTGAACGATCTAAATAACACAATATATCAAGCAATAAAGAACAGAATAATCAAAAACCACTTTTGATTAAGAACTCTCACAGTGAGAGAATGCACAAAGCGACACCTTTTACAAAAACCCTAGTGTAACTTATATACTAGGTTAAAGATTATTCTAGAACGAGATCCCTACATTTCATGGATTCATATACAAAATATATATACTATACATAAAAAGATTCTATCATTAAGATAACGGATCTGAGACTTGTAGCTTAAGTAAGTAACATGCTGCATAGAAAGCCCAGACAGCGGTTGATAACGCTATGTAAAGTAAATCAGCGTGACACAAGATTTTATTCATGATTATATTATAAGGTTTGACCTTACAATCTCTCCCAATCTGATGAGGCTAAAACCTAATCCAGTTGAAAATTGTGAAGACAAACTTTATCAGCTTCACACAAAAAGTTATGGCTTGATCCACTTGAAATCATCACATACAAGTTATTCTCTTCTTTTATCCAGCTCGAAAGAAACAAGTTAGTGAAAACTATCAGGTTATGGTTTGTCCATGCACTCCAATCTTAGATGAAACAAATGTTCAGTAGGAGCTTTGAAAAATCATCAGATCGTTGAAAGAACATGTGGTTTTGATCATTAACATAAAACATTCCATGTTTTGCATCCCTTATGAAGAGATGTTGAACAGGGTTTACTCTCACTGGAAGACAATTATTAATGTAGACAATTCCATTCGGCAATAAAAACTTTGCATGAGTGGACTTCTTTCTTTTCCCTACGGAAACTAGAGCAATCGATGTAGAAGTTGTGTCTGAAAGAGCAACTAAGTTGAGATTCTTGACTTTGTTTATCATCAAGATAATAACAAGCTTTAACTCATGTGCCTGAATACCCTTTTGATTTTTAATGATGCCCTGAATTTCTATCCACTCATTGTATCCATATTTAACAAGTTTGGACACCATAATTCTTTCAGGGTACTTTCCTTTAGAATCTTTTCTAGCCAGGTGCATAATAAGAATTTTCTCCTTTTTAGGTTTATTGCACCTAACCTTTACAATCGAATCAGGAGAAATTCTTCTTAAGAATACATCAGCATAGGTAGAACGGTCAATCTTATTGAGAATTTCTTTAACTCTCTTCTTCTTGTCAACTTCTACATTGAATTTTTCAAGAGCTTCCCTATGCACATTCAAACTCCCTTTGGCAGAAGCAACTTATGGAACAACATTAGTAGAATCATGGTTGGAAATGACTCGATTACAAGTTTCTATGTTGTGTTTAGTAGCAAAAACTCTGGCTTCTACAATAGACAAACCTTATTTATTAATAACATCAGAAAGTTTAAGGGCTTCATTCGTTTGGGAGCAGAAGAGCATGAGGCAGCAAAAATTTTAAGGGGACTCATTCATTAATAACATCATAATCTATGTCACCATTGACATGTTGTTCCCCATGAGGTTAAGACTCCCCCTCAACTTGTGATCAAGTTTGGAAAAGGGTAGAAATTGGAAGAGGTATATCATAAGCATGCATTGGATCACCCAAGAAATCAAGATCTTAAAATCCTTCTTCATCGACATCAATAGCAGATTTTGAAGCCTCATTAAACATATCTCCGTCAGCAATAATTGACATCTTATTGATTAAAATTCTCCCCTTTTTGACATCATTTATAGGAGTATCAGCAGGTGGAGTAGAAGTAGGGGCTGTAGGATGCGTTTATTGATATTGAGTTGAAGGTTAAGCATGGGATGGTGGTGGCATGTGAGGACCATGATGAGGTTGTTGATTGTTAGATGGTGGTGGTGGAAGTGGCGATGGTGGAACATGTAATAAAGGTGTAGTGGTTGAACTAGAGGGAAGAAATTCCCTCTTGATAGAGGCAACATCTGTCTCAATACGTTCCATACGCTGAGAAAAGACATCAAAAACTTCTAACAACTTACGAAGAGCTAGAAAAATATAAGATTGTGTGTCTTGCTGAGCAGAACCATGCTCCACCTCAGGCTGAGAACGGATGGAAATATTTTCCACTAATTGTGAATCCCCACATTGTTGAACAGGAGAAGGGGACTTACCAAACCCAAAAGGATTTTAAGATACAGTTGGTTTAGTAATCTTAGGAATACATTGGTATGAGGACGAAGAAGACCTAAAATAAATATGCTTGTTGGGTCGAGGCGGAGACTGAATGGCAGCAATTACAACAGCATGATCAGGGCGACAAAACACATATTGTTTGATAGTTATAGAAGGAGAATGTGATGAAGGTCCTAAAGAGAACTCATTATCAAAAATTTCAGTGTCTTTATCATCTTCATCCATATCATCATCTTCATCATTATTACCTGACTCATTTGTTTCTTCATCAGACTCTTCCTCCTCAAATTCATAAACCACTTTAGAGGCATCCTCATAAGAAGAATACAAGGTTGACTGAATACCCAATGGAGAATAGGGGTGAAGATCAACTTGATAAGGATTCAACACTCACTTAGCCATGATGATCAATAGGTTTGGGTGATGTATGAATAAACTTGGATGACATAAAAGACTGGGTGATAATGTCATCGGCATCTCTACCATACCCTGATTTGGTGTGGTCAAGGACCAGCAAGATCCAAACCGGATAAGAAACATAAGTATTTCTTTTCTTTCCAGAGATGGTGTTGATAAGCTAATCAAAAATCACTTGGGCGAAATCAAGTGTAACAACCCAATTTTGCCAAATAAATTTTTAATTTTTAAATAATCAAAATATTTCCAATAAACCACAAAATCTCAAGAACAATTGTTTTCAAATTCATAACATCAACATTTTATTTAATATATCAGAGTGTCCCGTCAAAACGACTGAGAGAGAGAGCATGTCGCGCCATCAAACCTTGCCCTTGTCCTTAGGCTCAAAAGTACATGAAACAAATAAATAAACTGTAAGCTAATGCTTAGTGAGTTCCCCAGAGCATACCCTACACAATCCACATAATCACATAATCCATATTAGCTATAAAAGCTATATAAACCATATAAGCCATGCATACAACATATAAGGATCCCATGGAAACCCTCCAAGTTCTTATACCTAATGCCACTGGAACCCTCACATGGTCTTAACTACTTGCCATGGGAACCCCCACATGGTCATCCTGCCATGGGAACCCCCACATGGTCTTCACTAACTAAGACAATATTATACAAGCTAAACATGCAACTATATTAGGATGCCATGGAAACCCTCCAAGGTCTTACACCAATTGCCATGGGAACTCCCCACATGGTCTCAATCTATTGCCACGGGAACCCCCGGGGTCTTTCATGCAAATGTCATACCAACATAACGCATAATCAATCAATAATCCACATATCATAAAATGGTCCGGCCTTGGTGCCTTAGACCCATTGGTATGGTGAGAAGACTCACCTCAAATGCAAACTGTAGCTGAATAGGTCCAAGCTCCGAGTGTCAGCTCTGCCAACTCCCTAATCATAAACAACTCCTTAGTATACAACTCAACCCTTGAAACCCTTAAAAGTCCAACTTGTTCAACCATGGTCAAAGTCAAAGTCAACAGTCAAGGTCAACAGTCCATGTTGACCCAACTCGTATAGTGCATCTAGCAACTCGTCAAGTTCCTTCGATGTTCAAAAATCCGGGGAAAACCCTAGCCAACTCGCCGAGTTATCTCATCAACTCACCGAGTTGCTTAGCATCCAGAAACAGGGAAACCCGTCCCAACTCGTCGAGTTGTCAGGGCAACTCGTCGAGTTTCCCCAGTCTTCACACATTAAGTCCTTTCTAGTCGAATCTAAAGCTCCATACAACAGATCCTTAACCTTAGAGACGTCTAGAAGGGTAAAGTTTCCAACCTTACCCCGAAAGACCATTTGATATGCCTTAGACTCAAACCCTAGCTCCTTTGAGGAAGGTCTTGAATCATTAAGACTTTAAACTCTCATCCCATCGACCCAAAACACAGATCTGATGTCCAAAGGGTGGACAAATCACGTAAAGTTTCTAACTTTACGTCCATGCATGTCACACCCACGGACCAGAACGGCGGAAACATCCGGAGGCAGGTGACGCCATTGTGCAGTATCATAACAATTGAATATTAATGAATAATAGCAAATCCAATCATCATACATCAATATAACAAACTTACATTGTTTTACATCTTGTTTATGTTCTTGAATTACACAAAAGAGACAACATTGAGTAAATTTCAAACTACATCAAAATAATCTTGAATCCGCATTCCACTAACCTGCTTACTGATTTCCTGAGAATACAAGTCGTTTGAAAAGCGTCAACATAAAATATGTTGGTGAGTTCATAAGGATTTTTGCATAAAAATCTGTGATAGTTGGAAACCAGAAAATCCCATATTTTCTTATCATAATAGTTGTAAGTCTTGTTTCTAATCAAGTATAGTTGCCTGTGTGTTTTAGTTTATCGTTTTCGAAATCGTATAAAATCGTTTTCCCCAGAAAATCCTATATTTTATGACGTATAAAATAGTAGTCTTAAAACCCCAAGACTTGTGTGGTAAAAGCTTTGTTTAACGTATCCAACCAATAGTTGTTTATAATCGAAAGGTGTAACTTGCGTAAAGTTCTAAATAATAAATGTTATATTCTAAGTGAGTCGTTATAACCATACTAATATGACGGAGTGCCTGTTCTTACGTTCTTCAGGTTTCGGTTTCGTTTAATACATTTGTCACCTTAGACTGGCCGGTCTAGCTGTAGCGAACAATGAAGGTGCGGGGTGTCAACGTCGTATAGATCTATACACAAATTCCTGCTCACCCTCCAAGAGACTCTGGTTATAACTCTTACAGGACTTTAAGCGTATACTATTAGATATATATATATATATATATATATATATATATATATATATATATATATATATATATATATATATATATATATATATATATATAGGTACTGTGAAGATGCATCTAACTAGAATACTAACAGGTGTTTGTGCAAAATCGTTGTAATCCATTATTTATTAGATAAATAACAATATTTGTACTCGTTGACTAGATGTTTCGTTTTCGTTTATTGAAAATAATCTCTTTTGAATCAGTTTTGTCAAAATGACCCAATATTTTCGATGTTGGCAAAATGGTCCTTCATTTTATAAATTATCAAATAAGAGTCATATTTGTCAAAAGGTGTCTCAAGTGGTTCATAACTATGTGAATGGTTGAAAATGGACCCTTTCTTCTAAGATGCTTGTTTAAGCAATTTTCAAAGCAAATCCTTATGGTTTTTGTTATATAAATTTGTGTCTTATACTTTGTAATATACAGTTCTTGTTTCTATACATAATTTGTAAAATATGGTTTAAACTGTTGAGACTTGCTCAATATTTCGAGTTCCTTGAGTTTTCATAACCTTAGCACATATAACTTAGCATACATGCATATCAAGCAAATATATCAAGATTTAAACAAGGCTTTGACTTGTATTCTCCCCCAAAAACAATAAAAAAAACTCGAAAATAGGGGTATGAAGCTCACCTTGAGCTGGTTGATGAGTTGATTGGAGTGATGGGGTGTAGATCTCAAGCCTAAACTCTTGGATGAGTTGAGGAACTTCCTTGGAAGGAATGTTGTCCCTAGAGTTTTTCTCAAATATCATTATGGGTGAAATAATGTGAATTTATCTTGAAAATTATATAAAATACTAGATGAGTGGAAAAACATACTTAGAAAATCTAAGGAAAACTTGAGAAGTTAAGCCTTTAGCAAGATCCTTGCTCTTTCTTTTGAGAGAAGTGTTGGAGAGAATATGAGAGAAGTGAGGGAAATGGTGGAGTTTAAAGCCCTCTTACTGTCGTTGCTTTAAGGGATAAAAGGGGAAATATGTGCTTGGAAATCTGAAGGTTCAAAGCGTTGTTATTTAGTGGTTAATGCACGAATTACTGTGAATTGCATGGAGAATGGGAATTACATCAAATCATAAAGTCAAACCCTCTTATCACTTTATGATCTTAAAATAATATCCTTGTCAAAAATCCAACTCAAAAATTTTTGTTTGAAAACTTTACTAAACCATAATATCAATTATTAAAAGATAAAACCATGAATTGTGTATCTCAAAATGTCATAATAAATTTATCAAATCGAAACTAGTGTCAAGATCATATCAAAATATCAGAGTCTAACTCCTAGGCTAAAACTGTGGTGTGTGCCATGCCATCATCCCGAGCCCTTCCCTTTGCTAGCTGAAGTACCTGAAACCAAAACTGAAACTGTAAGCACGAAGCTTAGTGAGCTCCCCCAAACTACCACATACCATACAATAACATATAAAGCACATACTGGGCCTCGCCCACTGCATCGGACCGAAGTCCGGAACTGACTAGGGCCTTGCCCACTGCATCAGACCGAAGTCCGGAACTACTAGGGCCTTGCCCACTGCATCAGACCGAAGTCCGGAACTAACTAGGGCCTTGCCCACTGCATCGGACCGGAGTCCGGAACTGCATCGGACCGCAGTCCGAAACTGACTGAACATAGCATAACATAATCATAGCATATAATATGAACACATATACTGCATACTGCATCAGACCATAGTCCATAACACATAACACATACCATGCCTGTATCACAAAGACACCAAGCATACTGAACTACTGCATCGGACTGAAGTCCGGAACTACTGCTAACTAAACGGGCCGGTATTGTGGCCGTAGACCCGTTCCTACTGGAAGGAAAAACTCACCTCGTAAGGCAGGCTGCTAAAATGCTCCTCGGGAACTGTCTGACTGCTATTCCGGTAACTCCCCGGCTACAATTCCCAAAAGACACTTAATCAGACACTGATAACTAATCTTAGGGTAAAATGACTATTTTACCCCCTGGTCAAAGTCAACAATCCGTTGACCTGACTCGCTGAGTTGGGCCGCCAACTCGTCGAGTCCCTATCTTTCCTTCTACTCCCCTTCCCGACTCTACTCATCGAGTTTAACCAAAACTCGATGAGTTCTCCTTCTTTACTGATATCCTGCCAACCTTCATCCGACTCGCCGAGTTGTATGAACAACTCGTCGAGTCTGTTCTTACGGGTAAGGAGATTGCCTTGGACTCGCCGAGTCAGGGCGTAGACTCGCCGAGTCCCTCTACACTCAGATCCATGTCTTAACTCACTGAGTCTTTACTCCACTCACTAACGGACTCGCTACTACTGAACAGGGAATCTAAGACTCACGACCGGACTCGCCGAGTCCGAAGAACGACTCACCGAGTCCTTTGCATGCAGTTTCTATTCAGTCGATTCTAATCAGTTTCAGTGCATCCAATTCATAGATTTGGGTTTCTGGGACAATCTGAACACGGAAAGTTGCTAACTTTACGTGTATCTATGATGCAATGAAGCAATAACACTCAAACTTGGCTATAATGGTGGTTACTTGTCTAGAACAAGGCCATGGCTGCCAAAAGGTGGCCTTCTTGAGCTCCTGGAACTCAAGAGAGGCTAGATCCGAGATATGGATTGATTACAAAGCTTCATCACTATGGATTTGGGGTTTTTGAGCTCAAAACCATCAATTTGGGGACAAACTAGATCTATCAATACAATAACCAAGATGAAAGCTTTATTACCAGAAAGGATGGCCAAAGAGGAGTATAATATGGATCTACTTCTTCTTCCTTGAGTTCTTCTACCTTCTCCTTCTTCTTCTTACTCAACAATGCACCAAGATTCCTTCACAAGGGCAAAAATCACTCACATACACTTCAAGGAGGCTAGGGTTTCGGGAATAAGTCTCTGAGAGGAGCTGGAGGCTGGGATGGGGGCTATAAGGATGTTTAAATAGGGTACAAACCCTAAGAACTAGGGTTTCATCCAGACTGGCAGACTCGCCGAGTCGGGAATGGCCTCGTCGATTCGCCCCACTAAGTCCATGTGCATTCCCGCTTCTACTCGACGAGTCGGGGCTACTGACTCGTCGAGTAACCCTAAGAAATGAAATTCAATATTTAAATTACATACCAGGATTGGAGCATTACAATTCTCCCCCACTTATCTTAGACTTCGTCCTCGAAGTCTGCTGTCTCTGGAAACAACTCTGGGTAGTGCTCCCTCATCTCTTCCTCGGGATCCCATGTCCACTCCGAACCCTTGCGGTGCTGCCACTGCACCTTCACCAACTCTACTCTCTTGTTCCTCAGCTCTTTCACCTTGCGATCTAGAATCGCCACTGGTCTCTCGAGATAGTTTAGGCTGTCATCAACCTGAATGTCCTCCAGGGGTACCACTGCTGAATCATCCACTAAGCACTTCCACAACTGAGAAACATGGAACTTGCTGTGGATCTGGCTGAGCTCTGCTGGAAGGTCTAACCGATAAGCAACCCGACCCACCCGGGCCAAAACCCTAAACGAACCAATGAATCTGGGGCCCAGCTTGCCCCTCTTCCGAAATCTGATAACACCCTTCCAGGGTGACACTTTCAGGAGGACCATATCGCCCACTTGAAACTCCAAGTCCGAACGCCGCTTGTCGGCGTAACTCTTCTGCCGGCTTTGAGCAATTTGGAGTCTGCTCCGGACTTGCTGAATCTGCTCCGTAATCTTGAGTACCACCTCTGTACTCCCCATGACTCGCTGACCAACCTCACCCCAACAGATTGGGGTTCTACATTTCCTCCCGTAGAGAATCTTGAAGGGAGGCCGGTCTATACTGATAGCTTTTGTTATACGAAAATTCCGCTAACGGAAGATACGTATCCCAACTGCCACCGAAATCTAACACACATACCCGAAGCATGTCCTTGAGAGTCTGGATCGTCCTCTCGCTCTGTCCATCCGTCTGAGGGTGGAAAGCGGTGCTGGAAGTAAAACAGACGTCTTTGTCTGATACCACTGAGACAGGCACTCCATGACGTGCCACCACCTCTCGCACATAAATCTCAGCCAGTTTTTCGGCTGAGATGCTCTCCTGGATCGGTATGAAATGCGCACTCTTGGTCAACCAATCCACGATGATCCAAATCGAATCTACCCCATGTGCGGTCCTGGGAAGCTTAGTAATGAAATCCATGGTGATATCCTCCCATTTCCACACGGGAATGTCCAGCGGCTGCATCTTGCCGTGGGGCCTCTGGTGCTCTGCCTTGACCTTCCTGCAGGTCAGGCATCTCTCCACATACCAAGCTACGTCCCGCTTCATGCAGGGCCACCAATAATCCGGTCGAAGATCTCTGTACATCTTCGTCGCCCCTGGGTGGATGGAGAACCGAGACTTGTGGGCCTCATCCATCAACACCTGCCGTACTCCTCCCCAGTATGGCACCCAAACTCTCCCATGAAGGGTCAACAATCCTCGACTGTCATAATCGAAAGAAGCTACTCGGCCCACGATCCTCTCACACTTCTGTCTTTCCTCTTTTAGGCCCTCAACCTGTGCCTCTCTAATCTGCTCCAATAATGGAGTAATCACTATCATCCTCAGACATATATATCTGATCGGGGCCGTCATCGCCTTACGGCTCAGGGCGTCGGCCACTACGTTGGCCTTGCCCGTATGATAAAGGATCTCACAATCATAGTCCTTAACCACATCTAACCACCGACGCTGCCTCATGTTTAGATTCGGCTGATCCATAAGGTACCTCAGACTCTTGTGATCCGTGTAAATGGTACAACGGACCCCATAGAGGTAATGCCTCCAAATCTTGAGGGCGAACACCACTGCGCCCAGCTCTAAATCGTACGTCGGATAGTTAGCCTCGTGAGGCTTGAACTGTCTAGAGGAATACGCTATCACTTGCCCTCGCTGCATCAACACTGCTCCCATACCTGTGATCGAAGCGTCACAGTAGACTACGAAGTCATCCACTCCCTCTGGCAGGGTAAGAATCGGTGCCTCGCACAATCTCTGCCTGAGGGTCTCAAATGCTGCCTGCTGCTCAGGCCCCCAGCGAAATGCCACCGACTTCCTGGTCAGTCGAGTGAGCGGAACTGCTATCTTGAAGAAATCCTGGATGAATCTCCTGTATTACCCTGCCAAAACTAGGAAGCTCCGAATCTCAAATGGAGACCTCAGGACCTCCCACTGCATCACGACCTCTATCTTGGCCGGATCTACTAGTATACCCTTCTGGTTGACGAGGTGTCCAAGGAACTGCACCTCGCACAACCAGAGCTCACACTTGGAGAACTTTGAGAAAAGTTTCTCCCTCCTCAGTGTCTCTAGCACCTCTCTCAGGTGCTCCTCGTGCTGCTCCTGAGTCTTGGAGTAAACCAAGATGTCGTTAATAAACACTATCACAGACCGATCCAGCATCGGCCTGCATACGCGGTTCATGAGATCCATGAATGCGGCTGGTGCGTTGGTGAGCCCAAATGGCATCACCACGAACTCATAATGACCATAGCGGGTCCTAAAAGTGGTCTTCTGCACGTCCTCACCTCTGACCCGCATCTGATGATAACCGGAGCGCAAATCAATATTGGAGAACCAAGATGCTCCTTGGAGCTGATCAAACAAGTCATCTATCCTCGGAAGTGGGTAACGGTTCTTCACCGTCACCTTGTTCAACTCCCGGTAATCTATACACATACGGTGTGACTCGTCCTTCTTCTTCACAAACAGGATCGGGGCTCCCCATGGTGAACTGCTCGGTCTGATAAACCCCTTGTCTAGCAGCTCCTGCAGCTGCGTAGACAACTCCTGCATCTCGGAAGGAGCCAATAGGTATGGTGCCTTGGCTATTGGAGCCGCACCAAGAACCAACTCAATCCTGAACTCAACCTGTCTCTCAGGAGGTATCCCAGGCAAATCCTCTGGGAATACATCCGGGTACTCGCGTACTACCGGTACATCGTCAATTGTCGCCTTGCCCTTCTCCCGGGCATCTAAAACATAGGCGACGTACCCTGCGCAACCCTGCTGAAAGTAGCGCCTCGCTCTCGCTGCTGAACAGAGAATCGGTCCGCGCTGTGGCCTCTCGCCCTGAATCACTAACTCTCCCCCACTAGGAGTGCGAACCCTCACTAAGTGCAGTTCACAATCAATCACTGCCCCATTGGGGCTCAACCAATCCATACCCACTATGACCTTATTCCCTCGCAGGGGAATAGGAACCAGATCTACTGAAAACTCCTCATCAAATAACCGCAGCGAACACTCCCTATGTACCCTCGCGACCCTGACGGTCCTATCATCAGCTATCTCAACCTCAAGCGGACGGTCCAGCTCCCCCGGAGCTCTGCTAAACCGCTTGTTAAGCGCAAGCGAGACAAACGATCAGGTGGCCCCCGAATCAAACAATACTGTAGCTGAAATGGCGTTCACTAAGAACAACCCCGCCACCACATCAGGAGTCGCCCGCGCCTCCTCTGCTGTCATCTGGAAAGCTCTACTCTTCGCCACTGGCGCCTCAATCCGACCCTGACGGCCGTCTTTAATCTTCAAAGTAGCAGGGGCAGGTGCTGCCACCTTCCCTGCTGCTGCTAAACTCGGGCACTGGGACTTTTTATGTCCCATCTGATTGCAATGGAAGCAAATCAGATCAGCTGCTGTGCTGGGGGTGGTGGCTGTACAATCTCTACTCATATGCCCGGTCCGACCGCACTTGTAGCAGCCGGAGATCCCTGCCTTGCACGCCCCATCGTGCAATCTCCCACACTTGCCACACCTACTGTGGCTCTGCTGTCCTCTGGATCTGTGATCCGATACCTTGGTCTTTTTGCCCAAACTCCCTGTGCCAGATGCCGCCTCTTGCTTCCTCTTCTTCTCCATCTCCAAATCTATCTCTCTCTCACGAGCCCTCGCAATCATGTCATCCAGCGTTTTACAGCTGGACCGGCTCACAAACTGTCTGATATCACTCCTCAACATCTCATGATAACGAGCCTTCTTCATCTCCTCATCAGCCGTATACTGAGGAACGAGAAGAGCCCTCTCCCTGAACTTGGCGGTAATCTCCACCACAATCTCAGTAGTCTGAGTAAGATCCTGAAACTCCCTCGCTAACTGCTGCACCTCGATAACCGGTACAAACTCGACTCTGAACCTGGTAGTGAAATCGGTCCAGGTCATCGCATCGAGAGCTGCGTCATCTCCCATGACATGTCCGATCTCCTCCCACCAATCTCGTGCCCTGTCCTTCAGGAAACAGGATGCTAGTCTGACCTGGTCCCCCTCGGGACATCTGCTGGTGCGGAATGCATTGGCAACATCCGCCAACCACCTGGTACTCGCAATGGGATCCCGCGCCCCATGGTAGTCAGGAGCTCCACATGCTCTGAACTCCCTGAAAGTGAGGGTGCGCGACCCCATCATGGCCGCCACCTCAACACAAAATGTGCTCAACTTCTCGTCCATCAGCTCCAAAATACCCTCCTTGATCGAACCGAAGATCACACGAGTCTACTCGAGTATGATGCGAGTAACCTCTGAGGAGAGAAACTCCCTAGTCTGCTCATCCAAATGCTCGGCCCCCGAGCCTGATCCCGATCCCTCACCGGCACCTGAACTGCCGACTGCTGGTCTAGGGCGTAAAACCACCATTCTGAAAACACATAATGACAATGTCAGGAATACAGATATATCTCGAGGGATCGCTACTACTACAAGTTTCCTGGTCTCATCTCAGCCTTCCTTGATTCGAGTACGGATCCTCTGCTTTCAGTAGTACGGGCCCATACTACCTTCCACATCTATCCGTACTTTCCTCAAGAACTGCCTTGACTCCACCAAGTCCCTTTTACTACCACTGCTCTCTGCTACACTCATCCTAGGCTTGCCCTAGGGTAATCACCAACCCACTCTCCACTACCAGCTGCACAAGAAGTCCCGACTACCTCCCCCTAACTAGCTCGTGAATACTATTACATATCACTAAGACTAGATAATTCTTCGAATGAGAGATCCTACCCTACAACGGTTGGACTCAGACAAGAGCTGCGCAATAGAGCTAGACCTAACCTTCTGAAATTATTTAATACTCACAATATGTAACGTAACATATTAATTTACTAGTTAGTGAAAGATAACTAAGACTCCTAAAAGCATAAAGCAAGCAGCATTCGAGCATCGAGTACACATAATCAAGCATATACTACTCTGGCTATCATACTGACAATTCTGTACTAGCATGCAGTTTTCATAGAGCTGAAACACATATAACAGGCACATAAGGCATCCTTCCTAGATCCTTAGTCTTAATCTAGCATGCTGTTCTAATAAAGCTGATAATCATAGCATAACATAAACTCGTATGGATAATTTGGGAGTACTTACTTGAGCTCGGCTGATTGCATGCACCACACCCCCCCCCTTTTTTTCAAAGTTCTTTTGTTTCTAAAATTCTTTTTGCTTTTTTAAAACTCTTTTCTTTTGAAAACTCTATACCACTTCCTTAGTTTGAGTTCAGACACACCCGAAAGTGTGCCCGAATCCCTCAAACCAAGGCTCTGATACCAACTTGTAACATCCCAAAAATACAACCCAAAAATTTTTGTTTGAAAACTTTACTAAACCATAATATCAATTATTAAAAGATAAAACCATGAATTGTGTATCTCAAAATGTCATAATAAATTTATCAAATCGAAACTAGTGTCAAGATCATATCAAAATATCAGAGTCTAACTCCCAGGCTAAAACTGTGGTGTGTGCCATGCCATCATCCCGAGCCCCTCTCTTTGCTAGCTGAAGTACCTGAAACCGAAACTGAAACTGTAAGCACGAAGCTTAGTGAGCTCCCCCAAACTACCACATACCATACAATAACATATAAAGCACATATTGGGCCGCCAACTCGTCGAGTCCCTATCTTTCCTTCTACTCCCCTTCCCGACTCTACTCATCGAGTTTAACCAAAACTCGATGAGTTCTCCTTCTTTACTGATATCCTGCCAACCTTCATCCGACTCGCCGAGTTGTATGAACAACTCGTCGAGTCTGTTCTTACGGGTAAGGAGATTGCCTTGGACTCGCCGAGTCAGGGCGTAGACTCGCCGAGTCCCTCTACACTCAGATCCATGTCTTAACTCACTGAGTCTTTACTCCACTCACTAACGGACTCGCTACTACTGAACAGGGAATCTAAGACTCACGACCGGACTCGCCGAGTCCGAAGAACGACTCGCCTAGTCCTTTGCATTCAGTTTCTATTCAGTCGATTCTAATCAGTTTCAGTGCATCCAATTCATAGATCTGGGTTTCTGGGACAATCTGAACACGTAAAGTTGCTAACTTTACGTGTATCTATGATGCAATGAAGCAATAACGCTCAAACTTGGCTATAATGGGGGTTACTTGTCTAGAACAAGGCCATGGCTGCCAAAAGGTGGCCTTCTTGAGCTCCTGGAACTCAAGAGAGGCTAGATCCGAGATATGGCTTGATTACAAAGCTTCATCACTAGGGATTTGGGGTTTTTGAGCTTAAAACCATCAATTTGGGGACAAACTAGATCTAGCAATACAATAACCAAGATGAAAGCTTTATTACCAGAAAGGATGGCCAAAGAGGAGTATAATCTAGATCTACTTCTTCTTCCTTGAGTTCTTCTACCTTCTCCTTCTTCTTCTTGCTCAACAATGCACCAAGATTCCTTCACAAGGGCAAAACTCACTGACATACACTTCAAGGAGGCTAGGGTTTCGGGAATAAGTCTCTGAGAGGAGTTGGAGGCTGGGATGGGGGCTATAAGGACGTTTAAATAGGGTACAAACCCTAAGAATTAGGGTTTCATCCAGACTGGCAGACTCGTAGAGTCGGGAATGGACTCGTCGAGTCGCCCCACTAAGTCCACGTGCATTCTCGCTTCTACTCGACGAGTCGGGGCTACTGACTCGTCGAGTAACCCTAAGAAAGGAAATTCAATATTTAAATTACATACCAGCAATGGAGCGTTACAGTTGCGAAGTCAGCTCCTATCTGAAGTCCTTTCCTTCCGAGGGTGCGAGGGTTCCGAGGCAGCAAAGGCTTCTGGTCTGAAGCTGCGAGATCTTCCGGAGTGGTGCGAAGCTTTCCGGAGTCGGCAGTTCCGGATCAGCAGATGTCCGAAGCGAGATTGTCCGGTGGGAGGGTCCAAAGTCAGTTAAGGGGTTCCGAACTGGGCTTGCTCTTTCAAGTTTTTCTCCTTTCGTTTGGAGTTGGTTTCGACTAAGGAAGCTACATAGGGAGATTTGAGAGAGATTTGAGGTACATAGAGAGATTTGAGATACATATATGCTTTGCATTATAACAATACATGGTTCATTAGGAACCATAATGTAAACTTTAACGTGTTTGCACAAGTCTTACAATAGTTGATGTTTACATGAGAACAAAATTTCCTAGCTAAAAATGCTAGTTGTGACATCATCCCCCCGTTAGAGGGAATTTCGTCCCGAAATTCTTTTGAAAGGTAGGATCATGAACGCGAGAATAAGTGAGGGTACTTCTGCTTCATCTGGTCCTCACGTTCCCAAGTGAATTCCGGTCCACGCTTAGCGTTCCATCGAACCTTCATAATCAGAATGTGACTCTATTTCGTGCGCTTCACTTCCCTATCCATTATCTCGACCGGTTCTTCGACGAACGGGAGATTCTCGTTTATCTCGATCTCTTCTGTAGGAATGACAAAGGTTTCATCTGTTAAGCACTTTTTCAAATTTGATACGTGGAATACAGGGTGTACGTTGTTGAGCTCCGAAGGTAGCTGCAGCTTATAGGCCACCAGGCCAACTCGGGAAAGAATCTCGAACGGTCCAATGTATCGCGGGTTTAACTTTCCTCGTTTCCCAAAACGGATCATCCCTTTCCATGGAGAGACCTTTAATAGTACTCGATCTCCGACTTGGAACTCCAGAGGTTTTCGTCGTTTGTCAGCGTAACTCTTTTGTCGGTCACGCGATGCTTGGAGTCGGGCTTTGATTTGGATTATCTTCTCTGTAGTTTCTCGAATGATTTCTGGTCCCATAAGGGTGCTACTCGGTGATTTCCATTTTGCCAGCTGGGTGTCACCCACTTCAGCCCAACAAAGGGGCGATCTGCACTTCCGGCCATACAAGGCCTCAAAGGGAGCGACTCCTATGCTCGTATGGTAGCTGTTCTTATATGAACATCCAACTAGGGGCAAGTGGGTATCCCAGAATTTGCCAAAATCTATTACACATGCTCGGAGCATGTCTTCTAGAGTCTGAATAGTTCGCTCGCTTTGGCCATCAGTCTGAGGGTGGTAGGCAGTGCTTATATCCAGTTGGGTTCCCAATGCTTTCTGGAGCGACTGTAAAAAACGAGAGGTGAATCTACTATCTCGATATGAGATAATAGATATGGGGACTCCATGAAGTCTCACCACCTCTTTCAGGTATATTCAAGTTAGCCTTTCCATCTTGCACGTCTCCTTTATTGGCAGGAAATGGGCGGATTTTGTTAATCGGTCAACGATCACCCAGATAGCATCCAGACCGTCTGCCGTCTTGGATAATTTGGTTATAAAATCCATTGTTATCCTCTCCTATTTCCACTCGGGTATTTCGGGTTGTTGAAGTAGACCTGAGGGCTTTTTATACTCCACTTTAACGTTGGCACAAGTGAGACACTTGCCTACGTATGTGGCAATCTCCGCTTTCATATTCGGCCACCAATAATGTTGTTTGATATCCAGGTACATCTTGTCGGAACCCGGATGGATAGAGTATCTTGTTTTGTGAGCCTCATTCATTATCACGTCTCGGAATCCACCGAAATTTAGTGTCCAAATCTGGTCCGTGAGGTAATAGGCTCCATCTTCCTTGACCGTCAGATTCTTTTCCATTCCGCATAACCCCTCATTGGCGACGTTTTCTAGTTTCAAGGCTTCTTGCTGAGCCTCCTTGATTTGTGAGGATAGATGGGAATGGACGGTCATTGTTAGCGTCCTTACTCAGCGGTCCGAGTACTCCTTTCGGCTTAAGGCATCGACTACCACATTCCCTTTTCCTGGGTGGTACTTGATTTCGCACTCATAGTCGTTTAGCAGTTCGACCCATTTCCGATGTCTCATGTTCAATTCCTTTTTATTCAGAATGTGCTGGAGGCTCTTGTGGTCTGTGAAAATGGTGCACTTTGTACCATATAGGTAGTGCCTCCAAATATTTAAGGCGAAGACCACAACTCCTAGCTTGAGATCGTGGGTGGTGTAGTTTACTTCATGGGTCTTTAGTTGCTTAGATGCGTAAGCTATCACCTTTCCGCGCTGCATAAACACACAACCTAACCCTTGGTTAGAAGCATCGCCGTATACAACGAAGTCTTCCGTTCCTTTTGGCAAGGACAACACTGGAGCACTGCAGAGGGCTCGTTTCAGCGTTTGGAAAGCAACTTCTTGTTTGCCATTCCAATGGAAAGATACACCCTTCTGGATGAGAGTGGTGAGATGCTTGGCAATTTTGGAAAAATTTTGGATGAAACTTCGGTAATAACCAGCAAGGCGTAAAAATTGTCGAATTTCGGTTGGAGTTCTTGGGGTTGCCCAACCCTCAATAGCTTTGATCTTGGTAGGGTCCACATGTATTCCTTCTTTACTGACTACATGTCCCAAGAATTCCACTCTACGAATCCAGAAGTCGCATTTGGAGAACTTTGCGTAAAGCTTCTCTGCTCTCAGTGTTCCCAAAATTTGTCGTAAGTGCTGGGTGTGCTCTTCTTTACTCTTAGAGTAAATGAGTATATCATTGATGAAAACAATCACAAAGCTGTCGAGAAACGGCCGGCAGACTCTGTTCATCAAGTCCATAAAGGCTGCAGGTGCATTTGTGAGACCAAAAGGCATGACCACGAACTCGAAATGTCCATAACGGATTCAGAAAGCAGTCTTTGGAACATCCTCATCTCGGACCCTTAGTTGGTGGTATCCGGACCTCAGATCTATCTTGGAGAAGTAGCTGGCTCCCTGGAGCTGGTTGAATAGATCATCGATTCTAGGGATGGGTATCGATTCTTGACAGTAAGCTTGTTTAACTCCCGATAATCGATGCACATTCTGAAAGATCCGTCTTTCTTTTTGACAAACACGACTGGAGCTCCCCAAGGTGAAAAGCTCGGCCTGATGAATCCTTTGTCGAGAAGTTCGCTTAGTTGGCTAGATAACTCTTGCATCTCGGCATGAGCTAATATGTAAGGTGATTTGGCGATTGGAGTGGCTTCAGGTACAAGATCGATTCGGAACTCGACCTGGCGCTCGGGAGGTATTCCTGGTAAATCCTCGGGAAATACGTCGGGAAAGTCACGTACTTCTGAAATATCGTTGATGTTTTTCTCCTCCTTTGTTTTATCCACAACATGAGCGAGAAAGGCGTGATTCTTTTTATGCAAGCACTTTTGTGTTTTGATGCAAGAAATGAGTTGGAGGTTTATGCCGGGTTTATCGGCATAAACTATTAGGGTTTTGTTGTTGGGTAGATGAAGGCGAACGACCTTCTCGTGACACATAATTTCAGCATGGTGGGGGCTTAACCAATCCATGCCAACAATCACATCAAAGCTCCTAATATTAACAGGCATCAAATCGATTTGAAAGGAGTGATTATTTAATGTTAGTGTGCACCCTACGTAGATATCTTTGGTTGATTTTGTTTTACCATTGGCCATTTAGACCGTAAAAGTTTCGATCAATTTGCAGGGATTTTGATCGAGTAGGTGTTTGAATCCGTGACTTACGAAGCTTTGCTTAGCACCACTATTAAATAAAATGCACGCATAAGAGTTGTTGAGGGGAAACGTACCACTCACTACAGTTGGATCTTGCACTGCCTCTCCTTGCCCCATGGATAGGACCCTTCCTGCGTTCTGATTGTCATTCTTGGGGCAGTTGTGTTTAAAATGGCCGGTTTCTCCGCATCCGTAACATGCACGGCTGGCTCCGGCATTGTTGTCATTGGGCTGCTTGTTTTGTTGTGGGGGCATCTTGCAATATCGGACAGTGTGTCCTTTTCGATTGCAGTTGGTGCATTGGAAGTCCTTGCATGCCCCGAAGTGGTGGTAATTACACTTGTCACATTTGGGATTGGAACCCGCGTATGACTTGGCTGGCGCTGTTGTGGTTGAGGCTGGGGCGGGTGGAGCTGGTGCGGCTGGTGTGGTAGCAGAATGGACTGCTATGGTCTTTGGTTTCTTGGAAGGCCCTGAATTCTGTCGCCCTTTTCGCTTGTTATCCCAGTTCTTCTTGTTCCCTCCTTCTTGTTTGCTTTCTCCCTCGGTTGCTTTGGTACTTTTCTTGTCGTCGTGATCATAAAGCTTCTTGGCTAGGCGCTTTGCACTGTCATAGGTCTCGGGTTTCGAGGCAATCACATTACCTTGAATGGGAGGCGTCAATCCCCAGATGAATCGTTCGACTTTATTTCCCTCAGACGTAATCATACCAGGATACAAAAGCACGAGTTCATTAAACCTCGAGATGTAGACGTCAATGTCCGAGTTCTGCACTGTAAGGTTGCACAGTTCTTGCTCGAGTTTTTGTACCTCCCCTCGGGGACAGTACTCGGCGATTAACATCTCCTTGAGTTCTTCCAAGGACATGGAGTTAGCAACAGGGAGTGTCATGGCTTCAATGTGACCGTTCCACCATGACAATGCCTGGTCGATGAATGTGCAGGTCGTGAATTTGACTTTACTCCCTTCCGGACATTCGCATATCTCGAACACCAACTCAACCTTCTCAATCCATCGTTTCAAAGCTATGACTCCTCCAGTCCCGTTGAAAGTGCGGGGTCTTGCATTGGAAAAGTCCTTGTAGGTACAGGCCTTTACAGGCCCTTGATTCATCCCTTGGTGGGAGCTTCCCGTCCCTTGGCCATTTCCACCACCATTATTTCCGTTTTAAATGTGGGCTAGAGCCGCTGTCACTGCAGCTGAAACTGCCGCTTGGAAGGCCGCAGAGTTCATCTCCGGCGGGGGCGGTGGTGGTGGTGCTGTGTTGTTATTCTTACAGATCGGTCTCCTCAGCATCTTTCTGTCATGGAACAGAAGGACAATGAGTATCCAATGTATTTTGTTTCACGATTTCTTGATTATAGAATAGTGTCGGTGATTCGGTTGTATATAAGCAAGTGTGTGTATACAATCAACATGTAATAATAGTAATAGAGCACATAACAGGTAACACATCATGAGAAAATATATAGCCATTTTCATTGATGATAATCTTTTGAGTACATGAAAATTTGCCTATATAAGGCATACAATACATGAAATAAAATCCGACAAAGTAACGACTCCATGAGTAGCGTAATCACTTAATCATGTAGTCGATGGTACATAGAGTAGTGCATGAAGGAAAAATCAATACGGTAGCGAGTGAACGGGTACTAGCTGCGACGAGTAGGGTCTGGTGGTGCCGACGATGAGGTAGATGCGCTATGAAGTCTAGCCAGGTGCTGCTTGGCGGCCCGAAGCCGGGCTTCCAATGTTGTCTGACGCACCTGGTACTCCCTGACTACCTCCTGTGTCATCCTCTCTGCGCGCTCAACCGCGACCCTCATGGCCACCATTTGGCCGGTGGTTGCCTGCCTCTGCTCGCCAATGTCGCGTGTCCTCCTTACCATCACAGGCAGGGCTCGGTCTGCAGGTCCACCGTGACTTAAGTCGTAGTAGTATCGGTTCATACCAAATGAAGGTCTTACCCCTTGTTGACGGCTCCAGCTCTAGATCTCGTGTGCCCATGGGGGCGTAGGATCATTGGGGCCCATCCTGTATGGGGGCACTCTTGCCATGTAGGGCAGATTGATGACTTCAGACTCAGCGTCCGAATCATCTGCGTCGCTGCCATCATCCTCCTCCTCGTCTGAGTCAGCTACCGGTTCGGCCGGTCCTCCTATAGGCTCTTCCTCCGGCTCTTCTTTTAGTTCTTCCTCTGGCTCTTCCTCTGGCTCCAACCATCCACCATTTCCCTGGTTGGGGAAATAGGGATCTCCTGGATGGTGGAATCTGGCCATAGTGTCTGCACGAGGGGTGAGAAACGTGTAAGGAGAGTATGTGTAAATAGGTTCCAAAATACTCCTATAGTATTTTAATTGTTTAGGTTTGGCTCTTAAAACTTTTGGATAACGAGTTAGGAAGTTTTAGACTTGTTGTAACACCACTACCACTCCCAAACACATGTTGGTCATATCTCGAATAAATATAGTTGATCAGGCTATATTTATCCCAGATATGATTACATAACTGTCCAGGTTTGACTGTAGTGTTCAACCTTTAAGTTCTCTTGTTTTGTTCCTGTTATGATACGTTTCTAGCAAGTATGTATACTTTTAGTCAGAGTGTTTTAGTCCCATTGTGTTTACAGTTGTATATCTTGTATGGCTAGATATACTAGCTCACTATAAACAATGCTCTGATACCAATCTGTCACACCCACGGACCAGAACGACGGAAACGTCCGGAGGCGGGTGATGTCATTGTGCAGTATCATAACAATTGAATATAAATGAATCATAGCAAATCCAATCATCATACATCAATATAACAAACTTACATTGTTTTACATCTTGCTTATGTTCTTGAATTACACAAAAGAGACAACATTGAGTAATACCAAACTACATCAAAATAATATTGAATCCGCATTCCACTAACCTGCTTACTGATTTCCTGAGAATACAAGTCATTTGAAAAGCGTCAACATAAAATATGTTGGTGAGTTCATAAGCATTTTTGCATAAAAATCTGTGATAGTTGGAAACCAGAAAATCCCATATTTTCTTATCATAATAGTTGTAAGTCTTGTTTCTAATCAAGTATAGTTGCATGTGTGTTTTAGTTTATCGTTTTCGAAATCGTATAAAATCGTTTTCCCTAGAAAATCCTATATTTTATGACGTATAAAATAGTAGTCTTAAAACCCTAAGACTTGTGTGGTAAAAGCTTTGTTTAACGTATCCAACCAATAGTTGTTTATAATCGAAAGGTGTAACTTGCGTAAAGTTATAAATAATAACTGGTATATTCTAAGTGAGTCGTTATAACCATACTAATATGACGGAGTGCCTGTTCTGACGTTCTTTAGGTGTCGGTTTTGTTTAAGACATTTGTCACCCTAGACTGGCCAGTCTAGCTGTAACGAACAACAAAGGTGCGGGGTGTCAACCCCGTATAGATCTATACACAAATTCTCGCTCCCCCTCCAGGAGACTCTGGTTATAACTCTTACAGGACTTTAAGCGTACACTATTTTATATATATATATATATATATATATATATATATATATATATATATATATATATATATATATATATATATATATATATATATATATATATATATATATATATAGGTACTGTGAAGTTGCGAAGTCAGCTCCTATCCGGAGTCCTTTCCTTCCGAGGCTGCGAGGGTTCCGAGGCAGCAAAGGCTTCCGGTCCGAAGCTGCGAGATCTTCCAGAGTGGTGCGAAGGTTTTCGGAGTCGGCAGTTCCGGATCAGCAGATGTCCGAAACGAGATTGTCCGGTGGGAGGGTCCGAAGTCACTTAAGGGGTTCCGAACTGGGCTTGCTCTTTCAAGTTTTTCTCCTTTCGTTTGGAGTTGGTTTCGACTAAGGAAGCTACATAGGGAGATTTGAGAGAGATTTGAGGTACATAGAGAGATTTGGGAGAGATTTGAGATACATATATGCTTTGCATTATAACAATACATGGTTCATTAGGAACCATAATGTAAACTTTAACGTGTTAGTACAAGTCTTACAATAGTTGATGTTTACATGAGAACATAATTTCCTAGCTAAAAATGCTAGTTGTGACAATGCATGCGTGAAATACCTCCAAGATCCATTTTAGCCTTCATTGTGGACATAGTGAATGAATGGGACATGGATGCTATTAAAGTTTGCAACTTTAATCCTCTAGAGGTCTTATAGAGGCCAGATCTACACTCCTAACCTCTGGAAACCTCTTATCTTGGGATATCCAACCCAAAGTCCCAAAACAAGCCCTAAACTACCAAAAGATGAGATCTAAAACACTACATGTCAAGGTTATGGCTTTATACCTTCAAAATGCAGCCCTTGATGTAGAGTTTCTGGATCCAAGATCACTCCTCCAAGATTGTTACTTCTCTCTTCAAGGCTTCCTTCAAAAATCACACCACAACACTCAAAACTTCAATGAACAAGAGGGGGATGCGGTTCTAAGGTTTCTCTGAGTAAGGACGCTCGTAAGGAGGCCATCCATAATGGTTAAGTTCTTTAAATAGGGTACTAAACCCGGAAAATTAGGGTTTTCCTCTATAGTGTCTACTCGTCGAGTTGGGGCCTTCCAACTCGTCGAGTAGACCCTAAGTCCCGCGTCCAATATCGATCTCTACTCGTCGAGTTGGGCTCCCCAACTAGTCGAGTCCCAGTGCAAAACCTTAAAAAATAAATGATACCTGGAACAAGCGTTACAAATCTGCCCCACTTGAACTAGACTTCGTCCTCAAAGTCTGCTGACGTAAAAAAAATTCGGGTAGTGATCTCGCATCTCCTCTTCCGGCTCCCATGTCCATTCAGAGCCTCTTCGGTGCTGCCATTGCACCTTCACTAACTTCACCTCTTTGTTATGAAGGACCTTGGTCTTCCTATCCAGAATCACAATGGGCCTCTCAATGTAGTTTAGGCTCTCACCCACCTGAATGTCGTCTAGAGAGACAACTGCGGCCTCGTCTGTGACACACTTCCGAACCTGGGACACGTGGAAGGTGTTGTGTATCTGGCTAAGCTCGTTTGACAGATCCAAGCGATAGGCCACCTTGACCACCCATGCAGTAATCCTGAACGGTCCGATATATCAGGGCCGTAGCTTGCCCTTCTTCCGAAACCTAATGACACCCTTCCATGGTGACACCTTCAGCAAGACGAAATCCCCCACCTGAAACTCAAGATCCGATCGGCGCCGATCATCATAGCTTTTCTGACGGCTCTGTGCAATTCACAGCCTGTCACACACCTGCTGAATCAACTCAGTAGTCTTGAGAACCACCTTGGTGCTCCCCATGACTTGATGCCCTACCTCACCCCAGAAAACAGGGGTCCTACACCTCCGACCATACAACATCTCAAATGGGGGTCGGTCGATACTAGCATGATATCTATTGTTATATGAAAACTCTGCTAGTCGGAGGTATGTATCCCAACTTCTACTTCTCCACCACCTCTCGCACATAAATATCCGCTAATTTCTCAGCGGAGATGCTCTCGGAGATCAGAATAAAGTGGGCACTCTTCGTCAATCTATCCACAATAACCCATATGTCATCCACACCCCTCGCCATCCTCGGTAACTTCGTGATGAAGTTCATGGTGATCTCTTCCCATTTCCACATAGGAATGGGTAACGGCTGAACCTTGTTGTTAGGCCTTTGATGTTCGGCCTTGACCTTTCTGCAGGTCAAGCACCGCTCCACGAACCACGCAATATCCTGCTTCATTCAGGGCCACCAGTAACCCAACCTCAGATCCATATACATTTTCGTGGCACCTAGGTGAATAGAGAACTTGGATCTGTGTGCCTTCTCCAGGATCTTCTGCCTCACACCTCCATTTACCCGTACCCACACCCGGCCACACTGTGTCAGAAAACCTCGACTATCCCGAACAAACAAGGGAAATTGATCCCGAATCTGCTCTATCTTCCAATTCTCTTTCTTCACACCCTCTACATGAGCTTGCTTGATTATATCCACTAATGGAGAGATCACCGTCATCCTCAAACAAACATTCCCGATCGGAGCACTTGCCGCTTTGCGGCTCAAAGCATCGGTCACCACATTGGCCTTCCCTGGGTGGTACAAGATCTCGCAATCATAATCTTTCAGTACATCCAACCACCTCTTCTGCTGCATGTTCAGGTGCTGGTGATCCATCAAATACTTCAAACTCTTGTGATCAGTAAAGATGGTGCATCAAACTCCATACAAGTAATGCCTCCAAATCTTGAGGGCAAACACAACCGCCCCAATTCCAGGTCGTGAGTGGGGTAGTTCACCGCATGAGGCTTTAACTGCCTCGAGGCATATGCGATCACATATCCTCTCTGCATCAGTACATCGCCTAACCCTGTGAAAGATGCATCACAGTACACTACCAATTCATCCAACCCATCGGGTTGTGCTAAAATCAGGGCCTCACATAACCTCTGTCTCAAGGTCTCGAAAGCCAACTGCTGGTCCGAGCCTCACCAAAAAGTCACATTCTTTTTGGTCAAACGGGTCAAAGGTACAACGATCTTGGAGAAATCCTGTATGAATCTTCGATAGTACCCCGCTAAACCCAAGAAGCTACGAATCTCGGATGCATTATTCGGTACTTCCCACCGCATCACCGCCTCAATCTTGGCTGGATCAACCAAAATACCCTATTGGTTGATGATGTGTCCCAAAAATTGCACCTCTCTCAACCAGAAATCACACTTTGAGAACTTGGCGTAAAGCCTTTCCGTTCTCAATGTCTCCAATACCTCCCTCAGATGCTGCTCGTCCTGCTCCTTGGTCTTAGACCAAAATATCATCGATAAACATGATCACCGACCGATCCAACATCAGCCTACACACCCTGTTCATGAGATCCATGAACGTTGTTGGGGCATTGGTGAGCCCGAATGGCATCACCACAAACTCGTAGGGCCCGTATCGAGTCCTGAAAGCTGTCTCCGGTGTATCCTCATCCTTAATCCTCATCTGATGGTACCCCGATCGAAGATCAATCTTGGAAAACCAAGATGCACCCTGCAGCCGATCGAACACATCATCGATCCTCGGGAGCAGATAACGGTTTTTCACCATTAGCTTGTTCAGCTCTCGATAATCAATACACATCATGTGCGACCCGTCCTTCTTTTTCACAAACAAGATCGGTGCTCCCCACGGCGAACTACTCGAATGAATAAACCCTCGGTCTAGTAGCTCCTAAAGCTGCGTAGATAGCTCCTGCATCTCGGGCGGAGCTAGCCAGTACGGTGCCTTGGCTATCGGAGCGGCACCCGACACCAAATCAATGTGAAACTCCACTTGCCTCTCCGGAGGAAATCCAGGTAACTCCTCGGGAAAGACATCCCAAAATTCCTGTACAACCGGTACACTACCCAAATCCGTCGAGGTCTCAACCCTCGTATCCGAGATATATGCCAAAAATCCCGAACAACCCTGCTGAAGAAGTCTCCTAGCCCTCGCAGCTGAACAGAGGGTTGGCCCCTGTGAGGCCCTCTCTCCATGAATAACCAGTTCTCCCCCACTTGGGGTTCGAAACCTCACCAGCTGGCGCTCGCAATCTATCATGGCCCCATTGGCCCCCAACCAGTCCATCCCGACGCACCTTCAGCCCTCGCAACGGTATCGGGACTAGATCAACACGAAACCTCTCCCCAAGCACATTGAGGACACAGTCTCGATACACCCTCGCAACACTCACGGTGTAATGCCCTGTTCCTGGTTTGTATTTTCATAAAGAATTATTCATTTTTGAAAAGGGACTCAATGAGTCGAAGGCCCCAGACTCGTCGAGTAGGAACAAATGAATGGACGTGGGACTTGAAGTTTACTCGACGAGTCGAGAGGCCTAGACTTGACGAGTAGGGTTGCGAGTGTGAAACCCTATTTTCAGGGTTTACACCCTATTTAAAGACCTTAACACCCCCATTGTGGCCTCCCTCATCGCCTCCCATAGTCCAGAAAACCCTAACTCGTGATCTTGAGCTTTGTGAGTGTGTGCGAGTGAAAAAGAAGTGATTTCTTGGTGTTTTCTTGAAGGAGGGAAAGCTAGAAGTGCCTGGTTGAAGGAAGGAGCTTTGGATCCAGAAGAAGAACTCCATTTCCAGCTCATTTGAGGTATAAATCTGTACCTTGTCCATTCATCTACTAGATCCCTTCATGGAGTAGTTTAGGGCTTTAAGGAACCATTTTCGGAACCATTCATGGATGCAAGCCTCTTTGGGGTTAAGACTTCAGATCCAGAGTCTTTGGGGGACTCCATGGCATAAAGGTGCCAACTTTATGTCCATGGGAGTCCCATGCATCATAAGAACCACTTTTAGAGCCTTTTGAGCTAAACAACCCATGCATGAACGTAAAGTTTGTAACTTTACATGTTATATCGACCCTAGAAGGCCAGATTTATGTTTTGGATGCATTAAGCCCGACTAAAATCGGCTGTATGGAATTAGACTTTGGGGAACTCGACGAGTCGTTCTTAGGACTGGGCGAGTTGGGTCATGGTTCCCCAACCTTTTCTGTTACTGAGCAAACTTGTTGAGTATAGAAGATGACTCAACGAGTTGGACGTGTTTATGGACTTGAAGATCAAAGAACTCGATGAGTCCAAGGATGAACTCGGCAAGTTGATAGAAAATGTCCCGACTTGTAAGAAAAGGAACTCGACGAGTTCAAGGATGAACTCGGCGAGTTGATGAGCAAAATTTCCCAACATATATGAAGAGGAAATCGACGAGTTCAAGGACGAACTCGGCGAGTTGCGAGTGAAATGCCCCGACTTGTATGAAGGGGAACTCGATGAGTTCATGGAAGGACTCGACGAGTTCAAACGGAAAATCCCGATTCTATCATAAGGAGAAACTCGGCGAGTTAGATCGTGTGTTCGAGATTCTCTGAATCATGGAACTCAACGGGTTGACGGACCAACTCGGCGAGTTGAGTCAACCAGAATGTTGACTTGGACTAGAAGGTTGACTTTGACTTGACCATTGACCAGATTCTTGACCCTTAAAGGGGTTATAAGTTTGAAAGAGTAATTAAAAGAGATGTTATGTGTAGGAGTTTGAGGAGAGTTGATCCTAGCACCGAGGACAGTTCAGCTAATTCATGACATTGAGGTGAGTTACCTTCCAGTAGAAGTGGGTCTAAGGCACCAAGGCCGGCCCACTAGTAGGTGATTATAGTTGAGATGATTTTCTTTGTGATAATTGTCTGGTATGCCACTATTTTTTATGTTTTATGTGCTAGTATGCTATGTGATTATGTGATGGTGGTAGATAGGGGACTAGTCCCTGGACCCGGTTGAGATATGCCGGCAGGGTAGGTCGGGCACCCAGATATGTCTGACAGTATGATATACTATGTTATTATGTGGTAGTGGTAGGGGAGAAATAGTCCCCGCAGCCGGTTGAAATAAACCGGAGGGTAGGTCGGGCACCCAGATATGCCTGGCAGGGAAGGTCGAGCACCTAGATATGCTTGACAAGGGGTAGGTCGGGCACCCTGGTATGCCTGACAAGGGTAGGTTGAGCACCCTGATATGCTCAACAGGGTAGGCTGGGCACACAGATATGCCTGGTAGTATGTTTATGGTTTGGTATGTGGTATGATGGGGGAACTCACTAAGCTTTGTGCTTACAATTTCAGTTTTTGTTTCAGGTCTTTCTCCATCGAAGGGAAAGGAGCCGGCACAGTAGCAGCGCATCACACACATGATTTTTCGCATATGAGATTCTTGGGATTTGTACTCTGACATTATTACTATTTTATGATATGGTTTTGACACATATGATCTATGGTTTTTATGAAATGAAATAACTTGATGATGTTTTCTATTGATTGGTTATGAATCGTTATATCAAAAATGAAATTTTTGGTCTAGAATTTTGGGATGTTACAAGTTGGTATCAGAGCCTTGGTTTGAGGGATTCAGACACACCTTCAAGGGTGTCTGGACTCAAATCGAAGGTTTGAAAGATTTTTACAAGAAAATAATTTTTCTAAAAATTAAGATAAAGGGTTTTGAGAAAGAACAAGGTGTGATGCGTGCAATCAACCGAGCTCAAGTAAGTTTTCCCCAGTTATGATATATGATATGATTATGAGAACTGCATGCTAGACTAGGTGAAACATCCCAAAAATACAGTCTGAAAATTTCGTTTTAAATCATTAATAAAACCATAGTCATCATACGTCATAGAAAAATCATAACAATGTATCTCAGAATAATATAACAACTGTCATATATATATCAGAGTATAAACATCCTAGGCTGAACAAATGGTGTGTGCACTGCAATCTTGCCGAGCTCCTCTTTTGAAAACTGAGTACCTGAAACAAAACTGAAAACTATAAGCACGAAGCTTAGTGAGTCTCCCCAAACTACCACATACCATACAATAACACATACTGGGCCTTGCCCACTGCATCGGTCCCCGCCCGGCATCGGACCGAAGTCCGAACTAACTTGGGCCCCGCCCACTGCATCGGGCCCCGCCCGACATCGGACCGAAGTCCGGAATAACTTGGGCCTCGCCCACTGCATCGGGCCCCGCCCGACATCGAACCGAAGTCCGGAATAACTTGGGCCCCACCCACTGCATCGGACCGAAGTCCGGAATGTACTAAACATAACAAAACATAAACATATAACATAATCATATATACTGCATGGGGCTTGCCCGACATCTGACCGAAGCCCGGAACATATAACACATAACACAAACATGCATGAATCACAAAGACATCAAGCATACATAACTACTTCTCGGGATTTCCCCGGCATCGGACCGAAGTCCGGAACACATAACATATAACATGTAAGCTAAATCACTGCATCGGGCGCCACCCGACATCGGACCGAAGTCCGGAAACATACAATCTTCATCGGGCTAACCCCGGTATCCTACACTACTAAACGGGTCGGCATTGGTGCCTTAGACCCGTTCCTACTGAAGGGAAACTCACCTTACACTGCTGAAGTCCTGCTGACAAAACCCTAGCTGCTGGATGACAGAGTCCCGAATCTGTCAACATCAAAATAACACCCAATTAATAATTGGGTTCCAACTCATAACCATAAGTCCATACTTGGGGTAAAAGACTACTTTACCCCTATCTTAGCTTCGCTCAAGCCCAAGGCCCAATCCAAAGGCCAAAAAGTCTAATTATCGACCAAGGCCCAACTATGGCCCAACTATGGCCCATCTATGGCCCAATTTTCCAAATTGGCCCAAACTCCTTACGTGGGCCTTACCCTAAGTCCATTAGATTATTCTAGTCCATTTGCTTGCTCTTGGATGGTCCATTATTATCCCAATCACCAAGGGCCAATAGGAAGGCCCAACTCAAAGTCCAAGTGAAATTAATGTTTCACATAAAATGGCAATTAGGGTTAAGTGTTTCTCACTTAACCCATTAAGGACTTAATCCATTAGGTCCTTTACTCTACTAGATAAATGATATGGAATAATTTGGGCTTAATACACAATCCAATCCTAATGGCCCAAAGGTGGGTCCCAATAAGTCCAAGGCCCAAATACTCACAATTAGGGTTTTCTAAACCCTAATTAGGGTTTTCCATCCAAACATGGCCCAATAGGCCCAAAACTAATCATTAATCCCGTTAGAGATTCATTAGGTCATTTAGGGTTTTGCTTGTAGGGCACCACCCACTACCACCTCGGGTAGTGGTGGTCAACGGCGGCTCATGGCGGCGGCCACCACCTTGTAGTGGTGGTTATGGTTCTTTTCATTACATTTTTTACTAATTACAATTACAAGCTTTTAATCCACAAATAAACACACACACTAACTACTCTAACACACACACACAGCCACCCTAGTGGTGTCCGGCGGTGGCTCGTGGCGGTGGCTTTCTTGATCTATCCGGCCAACAAACCCAATCATACATCACTGAAATAACACACACCCACCCCTAAGCTCGGAAAAGTAACACAACCACCACTTGGTGGCGCTCGGCGGTAACAGCGATGGTCTTGGGGTGGCAGTGGCGTTTGGCAGCAGCTCCCGACGACAGCCACCATGGTAGACTGCCATGGTGGTCTTCAAGCGTTTCCAGCCACCCTTTCACCCACACACTCCCATGGTGATGACGGAACACGCACAAACATCACATCCTTGGCAGAAAAACAGAAACACACATGAAGTACACACATCACTGCCATCCTACGGTGGTTTGCGGCGACCAGAAAGAATATCAACAAAAAGGTGATAGCCATCGGGGCGGAGATGACGACGGTCATGAGAGAAATGGAAGAGGAACGAGAGAGAGAGAAAGGTTGTCATTACCGGAGAAGATAGAGATACGACGGCCCCGACGTCCGCCTTGTCTCCAGCAATCGCCGACAACAAACAGCAGCAACGGACTCCAGTGTTATTCTGTTCGTTCACAACCCATGCTCCGGTCTCGGTGGTCCTCCAAGCCACACACGGTGTCGCGGTGGTAAGTGGCGACTCGATCAGATCGGAAAAACGAGGAGAAGGGGGGAAGGGGCGACCGACTTCACACATGGCGGCTGAACCTTGAGTTAGGGTTAGGGTTCTCATATAGCTTATATACCCATTGCTATTCCAAATTATTTCCATGATGACCATTATGGTCCATCCTTCTCATTCTTCTTTCAAACTAAGTCCCTGATTTACCCTTTCTACCCTCACTCCTGAAATCCTTTACAATTTAGGTATGAATTTTTGCCAAACAGCCCTCAATTCTCAAAATCCTTTCATAATAAGACCAAGGCTTACCAAACACCCCCCCACCTTCTAAAAAACTTTACCAAATAGATCCCAGAACTTACACTTTTAACCCCCAACCTCTAAATTTATAACTTTTAAATCCCCAGAACTAATGCCTTGCTAAATTATTCCACATTCAGGGCTACTATTCATATTAATTTTATCTATTTATCTATTAAATAAACAGGGTGTTACACTAGGGATGAGGATCTAGGAAGGATGCCTTATATGCCTGCTATATGTATGAGAACTCCATGCTAGATTAGGGCTAAGGATCTAGGAAGATGCCTTATGTGCTTGCTATATGTGCTTATTGAATTTCATGCTAGAACTGATTAGTCAGTGATATGATAGCCTGAATAGGATATGTTTGGTTTGGGTTACTCAATGCTCGAATGTTGCTTGCTTTGTGCTTTTAGGAATTCTAGTTATCTTTAACTAACTAGTAAATGAATACGTTAAGTTACATATTATGAGGACTAAATAATTTCAGAAGGCTAGGTCTAGCCCTATTTCACAGCTCTTGTCTGAGTCCAACCGTTGTAGGGTAGGACCTCTCATTCATAGAATTATCTGGTCTTAGTGATATGTAATGGTATTCGCGCACTGCTTAGGTAAAGGTAGTAGGGATTCCTTATGCAGCTGATGGCGGAGAGTAGGTCGGAGAGTTACCCTAGGGTAAGCCTAGGATGAGATTAGTACATCGAGTAGTAGTAGTAGAAGGGACTTGGTGAAGTCAAGGCAATCCTTGAGGAAAGTTCGGATAGATGTGGAAGGTAGTATGGGCCCATACTACTGAAAGAAGAGGATCCATACTCGAGTCAAGAAGGGCTGAGATAGAACCAGGGAACTTGTAGAATGTGTGATACCTCTCGAGGTTATGTACGACCCTGACGATTATATGTTTTGTTTCATACGTCACGGAGCAGGAGGTTCAGGGTCTGGGTCAGGATCAGGATCAGGTTCGGGTGCAGGATCCGAGCCAGTTGATGACAGATTAAGCGAGTTCATCACATCTGAGATCACGAGAGGCATCCTTTAAGCGACCCCGGTGATTTTTGGGTCGATCAAGGAAGGGATCATCGAGCTGATAGAGGAGCGTCTCAGGGCATTCAGGAGTGACATGGCATCTAGCCAGACAGGGACACTCACGTTCTCCTTCAAGGATTTTAGGGGATGTGGTGCGCCAGACTTTTACAGGGTGAAGGACCCCATTGTGTCCAGGAGGTGGATTCCAGACATGGAGTCTAATCAGTTGACGAGCTTCTGCCCTGAAGGGTCGAAGGTCCGGTATACTGCAGGGTGTTTGAGGGACAGAGTTAGAGATTGGTGGGAGGCGGTCAGTGACTCATTGGGAGCCCCAACCATTGAGACTATGACCTGGTCGGACTTTGTGACAAGGTTTAGGGCTGATTTTGCACCGGCTGTGGAGCTTCAACAGCTGGCCACGGAGTTTATGGGTATGAGGCAGACGACCGATTCGGTGGCGGAGATTACCGCCAAGTTCAGGGAGAGGGCCTTACTGGTGCCTCAGTATGCAGGGGATGGGGTGATGAGGAAGACTCGATACCACGACATGTTGCGGGCTGACATCCAGAAGCATGTCAGCTACTCAACATGTCCGACCCTGGAGGACATGATAGCCAGGGCGAGAGAGAGGGAGATTAATATTGAGCACATCCGAAAGAGGAAGGCGGAGGCTGGGCAGGTTACTAGGGTTTCGGGGAAGAAACCCAAGGGATCCGACTCTAGGTCGAAGGGCCAGTAGGGCCAGAGCCACTGTGGGAAATGCGGAAAACAACATGAGGGAGTTTGCAGAGCTGGGGGCTCGGGCTGCTACAACTGCGGCCAGACCGGACACTTTTGCAAGGATTGTAAATCTCCTACCCCTACCCCTACCATTCAGACGTCAGACCTGATTTGCTTTCACTGCAATCAGAGGGGCCATAAAAAGGCCAACTGCCCTCGACTGACATCAGGAGCGCCAGTGGCGGCGCCAGCTCCAACGACCCTGCGGATCACGGATGGCCGACATGGCAAGACAGAGGCTCTAATGGTGAGGAGTCGAGGAGGCGTGTGCCGCACCAGATGTGGTGAGGAATATGTTTTCTTCTCCCTAACTCTTATTAGATGTCATTTATGATATTTATGTGCTATGTTATGTGTTTTGTTTAGGATCGTTCCATGTGAACGACATTCCAATACAGGTGTTATTTGACTCGGGGGCTACCCGATCATTCGTCTCTCTTGCTCTTAGCAAGAGGTTTTCTGAGTCTTCAGGCCTGTGTTGGGTACAAAGTTATCCATGTATGACTTTATAAATTGTTTGACTTTTGTAGACCCACTTGCATGTGGTGCATTAGCCTTGTGACATGAGATAGAGAGTGAGAGAGAGACATGTAAATACCTCTATATAAGGTGGGTTCATACCACTTATGGAGGTGTGCTTGAGAGATGTAAAACTGAGTGTGTAAGTGTGTGTTATTTATGTAGATTTAGATCTAGATCCCTTTCTGTAACACCATACATAATCGAATGCATCTCTTAAACACCGAAACCACCATGTTCATTGTGTGTTCTTTAATTCCGCATGCCAAACCAAAGCTCATAATTCACATCAATTGGTATCAGAGCGGGTCTTCGAAGATCAACACGATTTTTTGAAGAAACGATTCTCGGTTTGGCAAAATTTGTCACAATTGGAGCATTTATGGTGAGTCTTTCTCTATGATCTCTCTTAATTTCATTGAATCGTGCGTTGCGTTCTTGATTTTTGATCATTTTAATTCGTTGTATCAATTTTTTTTTGAAAAACCCGTTTGTTATGATCCAATAATTTTTTTTCCGATCAAAGCCCGATCCAATTTCATATTTGTTTGTTTGAATCAGATTTAGTCCAAAAACATTTTAAATCCATTACTGTTCATCCTTGATATTAATCCCATAATGTTGTGATCCAATTACTTACTGTTCATATTATTCGATTGAAAGCCCAGTCCAAATCATGACCATGCTACTGTTTCGTAACCTATACATTTGGAGCCCAAAATCTCATATACGATCCGATTTGTGTGAGTCCACGAATTTTTTAATTCGATCAAATTGTCAATGAGTGTTCATCATTTTGACTTGTACACACGCATCATATTCGTGTATCATTGAATCAAGTTTTCTTCATGATCAGTTGTTCGTGTGTTGTTCATCTCGATTTCCAATTTTTTTTAATCGATAATGAATGTTTATCTGAAAATGAGTTTCGATTTCTTATAAACTTAGAATATGAATTGATTGTCGATTGGGAAAACTTTGGTTGTGATAAACTAAAGTTGGAATCGACTTGGAATTACTGTTGAAATTTGATTGATTTGATTTGAAATTGAGAATCGAATGGTTGAAGAGAAATGGAATTTGATACTTGATTAGTGTTAAGAACAAAGCAGTGAATCGATACTTCCTTTAGGTTCTTGTGATTTCGATGTTTTTGGATTTTGATAAGCAAAGGTCTGGATTTAATATCGGTTGACGAATAGAAATCAAAGGGGTATTTGTTGATTTTGGCTAATGAAGAACTGGAATCGAAAGGTTTGGAGTTAAAATTTTGTGTCGACTGTTTTTGGTACTTGGGTATCAAGATCGATAGTCGATTGGAACTAAAAAGGATTTGGTTTCGATGGCTAATCATTGATGTTGATATGATAGTCATTGAATGTTCGACTGAAGTCTTTGTCATTTCGCTATTTGTTGACTGGTTGAATGGTCAAATTGGGTTAATGTAAAACGAAGGATGTGTTTTGAGTATGAATCAGTAATCGATGATTATTGATTATGATTTCGAAGTTTTTGACTGGGAAGGTTTCCTTGTAGGTGTTTGGCATCGAGAATCAAAGGTTTGATTTTGTGATGCTATTGAAATCGATGATTGGAGAATCAATGTCGAGTATATGGAATGGTTTAACTGGAATGGGTTTATTAGGGTCTATGGATGGTTTGCAAAAAGCGAAGGGTAGCTGATGAATGAAAAATCGAAGGATAATTTGGGTTACAATGTTTCGAAAATTTGGGCTGGGAAAAACAACGAATAGGGAAGTATGGTTGATAACGAGTAACGAAAGTGTTCATTGAGAAGTTCGAACATTTGCAGATTTTCGTTACCTGGATTAACGAATTGAGGAAGAAACCAAAATATTTCGAAATTTATCCCTACAGTTTCGAATGTTTATTACTTTCCACCCATATTCGAAATAAGGATTTATATTTCGAAAGTTTGAAGTATTGGGAAGAAGTTTCGAAAGTTGGGGCAATTTTTCGAAAGTTTGATGAAATAAGGCAGAAGTATCGAATTTGGTCCCTGCTGTTTCCAAAGTTTGACAGATTACACTCACTTTCGAAAGTTGGGTTAATTTTCGACATTTTGGGACAAATGGCAGAAATTTCGAAAGCACTCCCTGAAGTTTCGAAAATTTGGCTGTTCATAACTAATTTCGAAATTTGACTGATTTTGCTGAGAAATTGAAGAATATGCATTTCAGGCCCCTGCAGTTAATGCGAATTGACGCTTTCTACCCAGTTTCGCAAATGGGGGAGAGTTTCACATTTTTAGCTGTTTTGGGCGCATCGGGTCACTGTAGAATTTTGAAATTGACAATTTCTACCAATTTTTTGAGAAATTTTGTCAAAGGCGGTCCGTTAACGAAGTTAAAATTGAAGATTTTTTCGGTTTTCCGGATTGAAGCAAAAAGTTTATGCCACATGTTAAGGGGGAGTTTTGACACAAAAAATTCCGAATAAAGCACGTTCTCTTTCCTTGATGGTTTTATAATCAAATTTCGATTATAAAAAGGGGGAGAAATTTATATGGAAATTCGAAGTTGAATTTTTCATACTACGCGAACTTGAAGAACGAAGTGACCTTGAATTTTTGAAGTTTATGAAATGATTCGATTGGAGATTCGAAAGTGATTTCGGTTCAAGATGGGTTTGCACTTATTGAAAAAATCTGGGGTGTGTTTTTATGCTCAACTTTAGAGTGATTATTTGGAGTTTGAGAAGCTCTTGATCATTCGTTGATGATCGGTTCGTATGGTCTCACATCCTAGAACCCAAATTGAAGAATCATGGAAGAATTAAAGATTTGAAGTTCATCTCTACGTGTGTCACGCTTGAGGCTCGGATCGCGTAGTTGCTCGATTTTGGAAGATTTGAAGTGGGTCATCCATTCCTAACTTTGAGGGGAGAATGTTGGGTACAAAGTTATCCATGTATGACTTTGTAAATGGTTTGACTTTTGTAGACCCACTTGCATGTGGTGCATTAGCCTTGTGACATGAGATAGAGAGTGAGAGAGAGACATGTAAACACCTCTATATAAGGTGGGTTCATACCACTTATGAAAGTGTGCTTGAGAGATGTAAAATTGAGTGTGTAAGTGTGTGTTATTTATGTAGATTTAGATTTAGATCCCTTTTTGTAACACCATACATAATCGAATGCATCTCTTAAACACCGAAACCACCATGTTCATTGTGTGTTCTTTAATTCCGCATGCCAAACCAAAGCTCATAATTCACATCAGCATGCTAGATTGTCCTTTATAGGTCGAGATAGCTGACGACCGATCTGTTCGGGCATCAGAGGTTTTCAGAGATTGCGTTTTGAGTTTGTATGACGAGCGTTACCTCGTGGATTTGGTTCCCTTTCCTTGCGTGGGAACAAGGTTATCATCGGCATGGACTGGCTGAGCCCTAATGGGGCGGTGATCGACTGTGCGCAACAGTTGGTGCGTGTCCGGACCCCAAGTGGGGGAGAGCTGGTGATTCAGAGCGAGAGGCCGCAGTGTGGACCGACTATGTGTTCGGCAGTGAGGGCTAGACGCTACCTTCAGCAGGGTTGCAGATAATATGTCACCTACGTTATGGATACCCAGGAGGCGGGTAAGGCGACTGTGAGTGATGTACTAGTGGTGCGAGAGTACACTGACGTATTTCCAGAGGAGCTGCCTGGGATACCTCCGAATAGACAGGTGGAGTTCATGATCGACCTAGTCCCTGGTTCGGCTCTGATAGCCAAGGCACCATATCGGTTGGCTCCTCCAAGATGCAGGAGTTTTCTACACAACTACAGGAGCTGTTAGACAAAGGATTCATTAGGCCGAGCAGTTCGCCTTAAGGAGCCCTATCCTGTTTGTGAAGAAGAAGGACGGGTCGTATCGGATGTGTATAGACTACCGGGAGCTGAACAAGGTAATGGTGAAGAACCGTTACCTACTCTCGTGGATTGATGATCTCTTCGACTAGCTGTAGGGGGAATCTTGGTTTTCCAAGATAGATTTGCGTTCAGGCTACCATCAGATGAGGGTCAGAGACGAGGATGTGTAGAAGACTGCTTTCCGGACTCGCTATGGCCACTACGAGTTCGTGGTGATCCCCTTTGGGCTCACCAATGCTCCTGCCGCGTTCATGGACCTCACGAAACGTGTGTGCAGACTGATGCTGGATCGATCTGTGATCGTCTTTATTGATGACATCTTGGTTTACTACAAGATGCAGGAGCAGCATGAGGAGCACTTGCGAGAGGTTTTGGATACCATGAGGAAGGAGAGCTTGTACGCCAAGTTCTTCAAGTGCAAGTTCTGGTTGTGCGAGGTGCAGTTTCTAGGGCACCTTGTCAACCAGAATGGGATTTTAGTTAACCCGGACAAAGTAGAGGCTGTGATAATATGGGAGGTTCCGAAGTCTCCATCTGAGATTCGGAGTTTCCTTGGGTTAGAGGGCTATTACCAGAGGTTCATTCAGGACTTCTCCAAGATAGCAGTGCGCTTGAGTCGGCTGACGAAGAAGGCCGTTGTCTTTTGTTGGGCGCCTGAGCAGCAGGTAGCGTTCGAGACATTAAGACGGAGATTGTGTGTGGCACCTATTTTAGCCATGCCAAAGGGTGTGGAGGATTTCATAGTATATTGTGACGTGTCCATCTTGGGTTTGGGCGCGATGTTGATGTAGAGGGGGCACGTCATTGCTTACGCCTCGAGGCAGCTGAAGTCTCACGAGGCGAACTACCCGACGCATGATCTGGAGTTGGGGGAGGTTGTTTTTGCCCTCAAGATTTGGATACATTACCTCTATGGGGTTCATTGTACCATATACACGGACCACAAGAGCTTGAGGTACCTCATGGATCAGCCGAATTTAAACATGAGGCAGCGTCGGTGGCTAGATGTGGTGAAGGATTACGACTGTGAGATCCTCTACCACCCGGGGAAGGCCAACGTTGTGGCCGATGCGCTTAGCCGCAAGGCAGCCCCGATCAGAGGAATTTGCTTGAGGATGATGGTGGTGACTCCACTTTTGGAGCGGATTCGAGAGGCGCAGGTTGAGGGTATAAAGGAGGAGCGCCGGAAGTGCGAGCGGATCATAGGCCAGGTGGCCTCGTTTGACTATGACAGCCGTGGGATGTTGACCCTGAATGGGAGGGTCTGGGTTCCGTATTGGAGGGGGAGTGCATCAGATTTGGATGGATGAGGCCAACAAGTCCAGATTTTCCATCCATCTCGGGGCGACAAAGATGTACAGAGATATTCGCCTTGACTACTGGTGGCCGTGCATGAAGCAAGATATAGCCTGGTACGTCAAGAGATGCCTTACCTGCAGGAAGTTCAAGGCGGAGCACCAGAGACCTCACGGAAAGACACAACCATTTGATATCCCTATGTGGAAGTGGGAGGAAATTACTATGGATTTCATAACAAAGCTTCCCAGGACCGCACGGGGAGTGGATTTGATTTGGTTCATCGTGGATCGATTGACCAAGAGTGCCCATTTCTATCTGATCCAGGAGAGCAAAGTGGCCGAGAAGCTGGCCGACATATACATCAGTGAGGTAGTAGCTCGACACGGAGTGCCAGTTTCCATGATTTCAGATAGGGATGTACGGTTCACTTCCAGATTCTGGAATAAGTTTCACGACGAGTTGGGTACTCGTCTGCACTTTAGTACGACTTTTCACCCGCAAACGGATGGTCAGAGCAAGCAGACCATACAGACTCTAGAGGATAGGATGTGGATGGGCGTCCTAGACTTCGGAGGTAGCTGGGATACCTACCTTCCATTGACAAAGTTTTCCTACAATAATAGATAACACGTGAGTATCGACCGTCCTCCCTTTGAGATGTTGTATGGGAGGAAGTGCAGGACCCCGATATGCTGGGGAGAGGTTGGACAGAGGGTCATGTGGAGTACCGAAGTGGTGCTCAAGACGACGAAGAGGATACAGCAGGTCAGGAGCAGGCTCCAGACTGCTCAGAGTCGGCAGAAGAGCTACGGCGACAGATGCCGATCGGACCTGGAGTTTCAGGTCGGGGATATGGTTCTCCTGAAAGTGTCACCTTGGAAAGGTGTCATCCGGTTCAGTAAATGGGGCAAGTTGGGCCCCAGGTACATTGGTCCTTTCAGGGTTGCAGCCCGAGTGGGCAAGGTGGCATATGGGTTGGATCTGCCAGCCGAGCTTAGTCAGATCCACAGTACCTTCCATGTCTTCCAGCTACGGAAGTGCTTGGTAGATGACTCCGCAGTGGTGCCTCTAGAGGATATTCTGGTTGATGACAACCTGAACTACATCGAGCGGCCAGTAGCCATCCTCGACAAGAAGATGAAGGATCTGAAGAACAAGAAGGTCGAGTTGGTGAAGGTGCAATGGCAGCACCGCAAGGGCTTCGAATGGACCTGGGAGCCATAGGACGAGATAAGGGAGCACTACCCCGAGCTATTTCCAGATGCAGCAGACTTCGAGGACGAAATCTAAAATAAGCGGGGGAGATTTGTAACGCCCGGTTCCTGGTATGTATTTTATTAAAGAATTATTCATTTTTGCAAAAGGACTCGACGAGTCGGAGGCCCCAGACTCGTCGAGTAGGAACGAATGAATGGACGCGAGACTTGAAGTCTACTCGACGAGTCGAGAGGCCTGACTCGACGAGTAGGTCTGCCAGAGTGAAACCCTAATTTTCAGGATTTTCACCCTATTTAAAGACCTTAACACCCCCATTATGGCCTCCCTCATCGCCTCCCATAGTCCAGAAAATCCTAACTCGTGATCTTGAGCTTTGTGAGTGCGTGTGAGTAAAAAAGAAGTGATTTCTTGGTGTTTTCTTGAAGGAGGGAAAGCTAGAAGTGCTTGGTTGAAGGAAGGAGCTTTGGATCCAGAAGAAGAACTCCATTTCAAACTCATTTGAGGTATAAAGTCTATACTGAGTCTTTGGATCCAGAAGAAAAACTCCCTTCATGGATAGTTTAGGGCTTTAAGGAACCATTTGTGGAACCATTCATGGATGCAAGCATGTATGGGGCTAAGACTTCAGATCTAGAGTCTTTGAGGGACTCCATGGCATAAAGGTGCCAACTTTATGGCCATGGGAGGCCCATGTATCATAAGAACCACTTTTAGAGCCTTTTGAGCTAAACAACCCATGCATGAACGTAAAGTTTGTAACTTTACGTGTTATATCGACCTTAGAAGGCCAGATCTATGTTTTGGATGCATTAAGCCTGACTAAAATCGGCTGTATGGAATTAGACTTTGGGGAACTCGACGAGTTGTTCTTAGGACTCGACGATTTGGGTCGTGGTTCCCCAACCTTTTCTTTTATTGAGCAAACTTGTGGAGTCTAGAAGATGACTCAGCGAGTTGGACGTGTTTATGGACTTAATGGTCAAAGAACTCGACGAGTCCAAGGATGAACTCAGTGAGTTGATATTAAATGTCCCGACTTGTATGAAGAGGAACTCGACGAGTTCAAGGATGAACTCGGCGAGTTGATGAGGAAAATGTCCCAACATATATGAAGAGGAACTCGACGAGTTCAATTGAAATGCGCGGCTCTTCACCGCTGGAGCATCCGCCTTGGCAGGGAGGCCATCGGTGATCCTCATCGTGGCGGGCGCAGGCGCTGCCACCACTCCTCCTCCTTCCAGCAACCTCGGACAATCGGCCTTTTTATGAGCAGTCTGGTTGCAGTGGAAACAAATCAGGCCCATCTTGGGGCAATCCCTACTCACATGGATCGGCTGACCACACATATAACATACCGGGCCTGTCCCCCGGCAAGCTCCACCATGAGATCTCCCACACTTGGCACATCGGCCACGAACCTGCTGGCCGCTACTGGAAGAATCCGAGGTCTTAGGCTTTTTATCCTGACCTACTGCTGTCTGTGCTTGCTCTGGTTTCCGCTTTGTGCGGAACTCCAACTCCATCTCCCGTTCACGGGCCTCTCCACCATCTCGTTCAGGGTTTTGCACCATGTAAAGCTCACAAACTCTCATATATCATCCCTCAACATCGAATGATACCTCGTCCTCCTCATGTCCTCATCTGTAGCATACTGTGGGATCAACAATTCTTGTTCCCGAAACTTGGCAGTGATCTCCGCCATAGTCTTGGTGGTCTGCTGGAGCTTCTGGAACTCCCAATAGGTGGTGCAAACTCCAGATCAAAGCGTCTGACAAACTCTGCCCATGTCATCTTAGCCACACCGGCTGCTCCCACCTGGCTAGTCACCTCTCCCCACCAATCTCGGGCTCGATCCCTCAACATACACGAAGCATAACCCACCTTTGCCGCATTAGGGCAAGAACTCTTGCACTGGGCGCTCTCCATGTCTGCCACCCAGCGTCGGCTAACTATGGGGTCCCTGGCCCCAAATAACTCTGGCGCCCCGCACGCCTTGAACTCTCGGAACGAGGGAGTTCGGGCCCCGACCTGGCCCGCAGCAATCTCGTTTCTGAATGACCTGAGCCTCTCCTCCATAATCTCCATCATCCCTTCCTTGACCGTCCCAAAAATCATTGGGGTAGCATCAAGGATGCCCCTCGTAACCTCGGCTGCAATGAGCTCGTGCAACCTCTCGTCAATAGGCGCTGTACCGTCGCCTGACCCAGATCCGGATCCTGATCCCCCTGTTCCCAACCGTTTCACCACCATTCTGATCCGTAATACCACAAGACGGAATGATTAAATTATCCAAAAAGGGGATCTTCACACACTGGTTCTCCTTAGAGCTTCCAGTTCTAACCTTAGTTCGGGTACAGGTCCTGTGCTTTCAGTAGTACGGGCCCAATACTACCTTCCACACCTACCTGTACCTTCCCCAAAGATCTACCTGGTAACCCTAATTCGTTCCAGAACAAAACATATCTCACGGGCTACTGCATAACTCAAACCCTAGGCTATCCTAAGATTTGCTCAATCCCATCAATCAAATCTCAAATCAATCATAACAGGTAGCATTATGCATGCAAATTATACATAGAACAAGATCAAATAGACTTTCGAATAATAGACTCTAACCTAGGACCACAACCAGACAAGGAACAAGAAATAAGGCCAAATCAATTATTCTAAGGCTATAAGATCCTAACCGTATACAATTTTTAAAGCATACACATACCATAATCCATCAGACTATCATAACGCAAATATCAGTATAACATGACTAACATATTGGGGAACCACTTACTTGAGCTCGGCCGATCACGCACATTGCACTCTCCCCTTTTTCCACTTCAAGAAGTTTTTAAATTTTGATTTTCGAAAACAATTTTACCATTTCCTTAGTTTGAGTCCCTACACACCCGAGAGTGTGCCCGAATCCCTCAAACCAAGGCTCTGATACCAACTTGTAACAACCCAATTTTTCCAAAATAAATTTTCATTTTTAAATAATCAAAACATTTCCAATAAACCACAAAATCTCAAGAACAATTGTTTTCAAATTCATAACATCAACATTTTATTTCATATATCAGAGTGTCCCATAACAATGCCTGAGAGAGTGCATGTCGCGCCATCAAGCCTTGCCCTTGCCCTTAGGCTCAGAAGTACCTGAAACAAATCAACAAACTATAAGCTAATGCTTAGTAAGTTCCCATAGCATACCCCGCATAATCCACATAATCACATAATCCATATTAGCTATAAAAGCTACATAAACCACATAAGCCATGCATACAACATATAAGGATGCCATGGAAACCTTCCAAGGTCTTATACCAAATGCCACTGGAACTCCCACGTGGTCTTAACTACCTGCCATGGGAACCCCCACATGGTCATCCTGCCATGGGAACCCCCACATGGTCTTCACCAACTAAGAGAATATCATACAAGCTAAACATGCAACTATACTAGGATGCCCTGGAAACCCTCCAAGGTCTTACACCAAATGCCATGGGAGCCCCCACATGGTCTCAATCTATTGCCACGAGAACCCCCAGGGTCTTTCATGCAAATGTCATACCAACGTAACGTATAATCAATCAATAATCGACATATCATAAAAAGGGTCGGCCTTGGTGCCTTAGATCTATTGGTATGGTCAGAAGACTCACCTCAAATGCAAATTGTAGCTAAATATGTCCAAGCTCCAAGTGCCAGCTCTGCCAACTCCCTAATCATAAACAACTCCTTAGTATACAACTCAACCCTTCAAACCCTTAAAAGTCCAACTTGGTCAATCATGGTCAAAGTCAAAGTCAACAGTCAAGGTCAATAGTCCATGTTGACCCAACTCGTCGAGTTCCTTCGGTGTTCAGAAATACGGGGAAAACCCTAGCCAACTCGCCGAGTTATCTCATCAACTCGTCGAGTTGCTTAGCATCCAGAAACAGGGAAACACGTCCCAACTCATCGAGTTGTCAGGGTAACTCGTCGAGTTTCCCCTATTTTCACACATTCAGTTCTTTCAAGTCGAATCTAAATCTCCATACAATAGATCCTTAACCTTAGAGACGTCTAGAAGGGTAAAGTTTCCAAATTTACCCCCAAAGACCATCTAATATGCCTTAGACTCAAACCCTAGCTCCTTTGCGAATGGTCTTGACTCATTAAGTCTTTAAACTCTCATCCCATCGACCCAAAACACATATATGATGTCCAACGGTGGACAAATCACGTAAAGTTTCTAACTTTACGTCCATGCATGGGTAAAATACTCTCCAAGATCTATTTTAGCCTTCATTGTGGACATAATGCATGAATGGGACATGGAGGCTATTAAAGTTTGCAACTTTAATCCTATAGAGGTCTTATAGAGGCCAGATCTACACTCCTAACCTCTGGAAACCTCTTATCTTGGGACATCCAACCCAAAGTCCCAAAACAAGCCCTAAACTACCAAAAGATGAGATCTAAAACACTACATGTCAAGGTTATGACTTTATACCTTCAAAATGCAGCCCTTGATGTAGAGTTTATGGATCCAAGATCACTCCTCCAAAATTGCTACTTCTCTCTTCAAGGCTTCCTTCAAAAATCGCACCACAACACTCAAAACTTCAATGAACAAGAGGGGGAGGCGGTTCTATGGTTTCTCTGAGTAAGGAGGCTGTTAAGGAGGCCAACCCTAATGGTTAAGTTCCTTAAATAGGGTACTAAACCTAGAAACTTAGGGTTTTCCTCTACAGTGTCTACTCCTCGAGTCGGGGCCTTCCAACTCGTCGAGTAGACCCTAAGTCCCGCGTCCAGTATCAATCTCTACTCGTCGACTTGGGCTCCCCAACTTGTTGAGTCCCAGTGCAAAAACCTAAAAATTTAAAAAAATAAATGATACCTGGAATAAGAATTACATCAAGATGCTTGTTTTTCACCATTACATATAAAATCCTGATGTCGAACAAATTCAACTGATCCAGACTACCAGTTTTGTGCCCTAATCAATTTCCAATAACACCTGTGAGAAATTTCCATCTGTAAGGAAGACATTGTCTTAAAACTAGACCAATTCATTTTCCTTGTTTTGAGGGTTCATAACATAAATTAGGCATAACTTGATTTTATTGATCTTCAGAAGGAAGATTTGAGTAATGAACAAGATTGGGAAGTCGAAGAGGATTCCTGATTGCTTCCACAGTGAAGAGAACATTGTGATTTCCGTTTCCAGTTGACCCTCGAATAGTTTCTAATTACTGATTAAACCAACAAGTTTAGTAGAACTCACAAACATGTTGTGGGAAGAATGAAGTAGCACAGTCATCAAGATCATATCTTAAATGGTGAGCCTTCAGAAACTCAAAAAAAGATTATAATGCTCTATTTATGTATTTTATTAGAATAACATATGAGAATGAAACATTTGTAGCATTAATCTTAATAGGGGTTGTAGGAGTGTGGTGGACAATGCGTAAACCAGTAGTTGGAACATATGTGAAAAGATGAGCCTTGTGTGTCGAAGGCACCAATCCCGACCCATTAGTTATGTATCTTTGAAACATCCCAAAAATACTGTCCAAAAATTTCATTTTAAAATCATTTAGGAAAACCATAATTCATCAACATCATAATAAAATCACAAGTCATGTATTCCCAAAACATCATATCAAGATACTGTATCAAAACCATGTGTCAAAACATCAGAGTCTAAAACATCCCAGACTATAAATTGTGGTGTGTGTCATGCAGTCATCCCAAGCTCTTCCCTTGCTAGTGGAAGTACCTGAAACCAAAATTGAAAACTGTAAACATGAATTTTAGTGAGTCCCCCAACTACCACATACCAAACACATAACATGCAACTAGGAGATACGGGCCCCGTCCACTCTCATGGAGATTCGGGCCCCGCCCACACTCCGCTGTCTAGGAGATTCGGGCCCTGCTCACACTCCACTGTCTAGGAGATTCGGGCCCCTCCCACACTCCGCTACTAACATGCATATAAGTATCACACAGACAACAAGTATATCTATTCCTATCAAGCAGTCACATATCTATACTCAAATAATACTACGAGATTGGGGCCCCGCCCACACTCGGCTACTATGAGATTCGGGCCCCACCCACACTCAGCTACTAACATATCAGATATACGGGTCGACCTTGGTGCCGTAGACCTGTTCCTACTGAAGAAAACTCACCTCGCAAAGCTGACTGCTGAAATCTCGAGTGAGGAATCTCTGACGGTTGCTCCAACGACTCCCTGGCTATTAATATCACAATAACACTTAGTCAAAACGTAGTAATCCTCCTTAGGGTAAAATGAACATTTTACCCCTGGTCAAAGTCAACGCTTTGGTCAAAGTCAACCTTCTAGTTGACCCAACTCGCCGAGTTGCTCCATCAACTCGTTGAGTCCTAGAATCCTGAAATCACGATCTAACTCGTCGAGTCACCTCCTGACTCGCCGGGTTCCTTGGCTACTCATAATCGCAATTTATCGAATCAACTCGTTGAGTCACTTCACCGACTCGTCATGTTCTACCTTAAGCTAAAATGGGACAACATAATCCAACTCGTCGAGTTTCTCTATGGATTCGACGAGTTCCTCTGTCTGTTTGGCCATTTTAACAGATTAAATGTAACGCCCGTGTTTCGGGGCTAAGCAGTAGTAGATGATGTAATAGTCTAGGTCAAATATTGTAACTCTTTTTGAAGTAATAAAGATGAATTATTTCAGTATTATGTGAACTATGTGCATTTATGTGCTTATTACTTATTTATAAATGTATAATAAATAAAGGATAAAAAAAGCATCAAAATTAAAGTGTGAGATAAACCCGATATCTCTACGTAAAGTTGTAGTGGTCAAAACAACGATTACGGGGATATAAAGAACGCCGAAATCCGAGTTATAACGAAGAAGTTATGACCCGTCGAAGTTTCGCGACGGAACCGGCACGACACCGGGAAGCGTAAATAGTGAATTTACGAAAGAGCAAATTTTAGCCTTAGCGATATAAATGGAAGTTGTAGAAAACGTTAAACCGAGAGCGTCCATAAAAAGAACGCCCAAATCTGACTTCGTATGAGGAAGTTATGATTTTTTGAAGTTTCGGCTTAGTAGTATACAACCCGAAGTTCGAATATTAGATCGAGCAGTTTCTAGCCGACACAAACTAAATGAGAGTCGAAGATCTCGTTAATTGTAGCTTAACGATAAAAAGACAGACGAAAACGGACGTCGGATGAAGAAGTTATGAATTTTTAACGGACCAATCCTGTCCCGGCCTGTTAAAAACATAACTTTTAAAATAAAGTCAAAATTAGCCGACGGAGTCTAAATGAAACTTGTAGAGTACGTTCCCGCCTACGCGTGGATATAAAGAACGTCGAAAACGGAGCTTGTATGTGAGAGTTATGATTTTTAGAAGTCGGAAAGGAAAATTGCGAGACTAATGTGAAATTGGTGACGTGGCATGATCTAGGCCGTCGCTTGCTGATCACGCCTCGCTTCGGATGAATGACACTTGGCCTTCACATTACGCCCAACATCTGAGCTCGGGTACGCGCTGCGTACAGCTTCTTTTCTCGGTCCACAAGCCTCCACGTCGCACCATATGGAGTTCGCCAAGTGTTGACCTGATCCGAACTACGCCCCGCGTAGCCAAGGACTACGCCCAGCGTACGTCCGAGGCTGGGGCCTATAAAAAGGGTGCGAAGTTGCTCGGATTTTTCACACATTTCTCAACTCCTTTCTCTCTCTACTTTCTCTCACTACCCCCTAACCCCCCTAAGCCTAGGTAAACCCCCTAGCACCCGAAGGAAGCCCCGAGGCTCCCGGAGCCCTGAGAAAAAGGGTCTTTCGGTTCGGAAACGCTACTCCAAGCGAAGCCCGGTTTTCGAGAAAACCCGTTGTAAGTGCGCTACGCCTACGCTATGTTTATTATAGCTTCTAATTAATTATAGTAACATTATTAGGACCTTAAAATAATTATTTGGGCTATTATTATGAGTTATATAAGAGTGTTGCTTAACGCTTATATAATAGTAATAATAGCTAGACTATTAATTAGTCTCGCTTAACGTTAGACTAAACCCTAGTGGTATTGATACTAGATTTTGTCAAGGGAAAATTGTTTTGAGATAACGAAGTGTTGTCCGAGTACCGATTCACCACCTAATCAGGTGAGTGCATAGTCACTTTCACCTTACACATAGATATGAAGTATTTAATATAAACTACGTGTTATATGTGCATATTGTCTGAATACTTGCTGTCTATGCTGATGAAAGATTTTTATACATGTTTCAAATGATTTAAACTGTATATGTATTTTATATCTACAAAAAATGTTGGGGTAAAACATGGGTAGATGTAATAGACGATGTGTGATAAAATGATGAGAGGCCTCGATGTTGTTGTTGTTGATTCTGTCATCTAGCGGAGTATGGATGGCGACCACAGACTCTTCTAGATAGTCCAGTGGAACGCTAGCAGACTCACAACCTGTAGGTGTTTGTGAACGATGTGTTCACCGGTGTACTCCATCCCCCTCATGGTTGCCTTAAGGACATTTATTTCTGAGGAATCCCCTTAGCAGTAGTGTCCATCCCGATGATGATCCTTAGGCTAGGTCCCTTATGACAGGTGTTTAGGGACGTAAAGTGAGGATAACGGGAACGGGTAATCGGGTTATTGTTGGTTGATGAAATTAAATAACTTATTTATTGTGGATTGAAAACCCTATGTGCTGACCAGGCTCCCAAGCCTGACCCACTCAGTTTCATGTATTACAGGTAGTGGTGTTTGAGCATAGATGTGATGTTTTGGATGAGGGATTACGGATATAGGCCTGTAGATATGAAATAATGTAGTAAGGCTTATATTATACTGTTTATGATTTTGATTTGTATCGAACATGACATCCCGAGTCTTTTTAATGAAATACATTTCTACGGAAATACTTTGATAAATATTTTTCATATTTTTATTTTGGGAACAAATTCCGCAACACTTTTATGTAAAATGTTACTCTGATTTTCAAACAAGCATAAACAAAATCGGTCTTTTCTGGCCGTGAAAATGGGGATGTCACAGTTGGTATCAGAGCATTAGTTTAAGAGAACTAGGAATTTGTAGGATTTCTAGACTTAAACTTAGAATGCTAAGCGATGATTGTGAGATGTGAGCACTAGCTTATTTAGGAAAGTTTGCATAATATGCTTTATGTGCTAAATGATTTATGCCTTATATGCTGTTATTTGTTCGGATCTATGACCTGTTGCCGACCGGATCTGGAAACCTTATGTGTTTAGTATTCTAAACGTACGACTACGATATTAGAACTAGCATGTAAACGTTTCGGAGCGATAAGGATGATTTAAACGTCTATCCTAAATAAAAGATCTAAATTCACCTTATTCGGTGTATAGATCAAAATGGAAAGAACCCGCAGTGGAGCTGGGAATGCAAATTGGAATAGGAATCAACCCCCAGTGATTCAACAAATACCTGTTGTAGTAGAAGTTGCACCCGAGCCAATCACCATGGCTGGAGTACAAGCCATGATCCGTGCTATGTTAGCAGAACAAAGGGAGGAAATGAGGCAGATGTTACACGCAAATAGGGACGAACCTACCATGCCCATTAAGCAACCCGAGCTGATTCCTGAGCAATCGGAGGAAGGGAACTATAGCCGCCATGTGAGTTAAGTTGGGACTCAAGGAGAACGAAGGAATGACCTGGAGAGGGGAAACGATAAGGATGGGCGGATGTATAAGAATTTCTTGAGTGCGAAGCCACCAAGTCTCTCAGGAAGCCCAAAGCCTGTTGAGATTATGGATTGGATCTCCGAAATGGAGATGGTGTTCGAGAGCTGCAGCTGTAGCGAGAAACAAAAGACTGTCTTCGCAGTAAGACAACTGAAAACTGGAGTCTTGAGCTGGTGGAAGCTATTGGCGGATACAATGCCGCGAGGAGAAGCCCTGGCGATGTCATGGGATGAGTTCTTGGAACAACTGAAGATGCAGTACTATTAAGAGATAGAACTGATTGATTTGAACAATGAGTTCCAAAACTAGAAGAAGGGGAGGATAAACGTTGACGACTATGCTACTTCATTAACTGAGAAGATGAAGTTATTTCCATACCTGGTGCCAACCGAACTCTCCAAAATTGAGAGGTTCGCAAATGGACTGCCAGCCGACTTTGGCCTGACGGTCAAGATGGCAACCACTCTGAAATCAGCTATTCGAGCAGCTAAGAATGTGGAGACCCAGCAGAAGGAAAGGGGTCTGGAGAGGGCCGAGGTTGGTGAGAAAAGGAAATTTGATGGATCCTCGAGGTCCAGCAAGAAGAGTAAATTCTCGAAGTCTGGTTCGAGAGGAGGAGGAGCCGAAGCAAAATGGTGAGACAAATGCAAGAAGAAGCACCAAGGAAAATGTGACGGAGGGGTCACCTGTTTCAAGTGTGGAAAGCCCGGGCACTATGCCAACAAGTGCACGTTCACTAAGAAGGTCTGTTATGAGTGCAACGAGGAAGGGCACATTTCGAAGGACTGCCCGCGGAAGAAGGAGGCAGGAAGACCCAACATTCCACCAAAGCCGAAGGCAAGAGCCTTCTAGATGACGCTCGAAGCTGCAAAGGAGGCAGCAGATGTCGCTTCAGGTACCTTTCTTGTAAGTGGTTTGCCTGCCAATATATTGTTTGATTCTGGAGCAAAGTACTCCTTTGTGTCACATAAGTTTGGTGGGAAACTAGCATTTCCCGTAGAAAAACTTGATAATGCCCTGATTGTAGAAGTTGCCTATGGCAAATTCGTACCTGTTAGTAATCGTATTAGGAACATCGTCATCGACCTAAACGGAAACGAATTCCATGAAGAGTTGTTGCCTATAGAGTTGAACGGTTTTGACATCGTTCTGGGAATGGATTGGCTTAGCGCCAACGATGCTGAGATTCTTTACAGGAAGAAGATAGTAAGGGTGAACCCACCCGGAAAAGAGTCATTTATGGTGTATATGGACAAACACAGAGTAAATTCTGGAATCATCTCCCTGATGAAAGCTAGGAAATGTTTGTCCAATGGATGTGCATCGTACCTGGCATTCGTGATCGATGCAAAGACGGAGAAAAAGGAGGTGCAGAGTATACTAGTGGTGTGTGATTATCCGTAAGTCTTTCCTGAAGATCTTCCCGGATTACCGCCTGATAGACAAGTGGATTTCAGAATAGACTTGTTACCAGGAACTACACCAATAGCAAAAGCACCATACTGATTAGCACGGACAGAGATGAAGGAGCTCATGACGCAACTTCAGGAGTTGTTGGAAAATGTTTTATCAGACCTAGTTCATCACCCTGGGGAGCTCCGGTGTTATTCGTGAAAAAGAAGGATGGAAGCATGAGAATGTGTATAGACTATAGAGAGCTGAACAAGGCAACGGTAAAGAACTAGTACCCATTGCCAAGAATTGATGACCTATTCGATCAGCTGAAAGGTTCGAGCTATTTCTCAAAGATCGATCTTAGGTCAGGATATCATCAGCTGAAGGTGAGAGAGAAGGATATTGAGAAAACTGCATTCAGAACAAGATATGGATACTACGAGTTCTTGGTTATGTCGTTTGGACTAACCAATGCTCCAGCAGCATTCATGGATTTGATGAATAGGGTTTGTAAACCATTCCTCGATAAATCTGTGATAGTGTTCATAGATGACATTCTGATTTACTCGAAAAGTAAAGAGGAGCATGGCAGACACTTGCGGGAAGTGTTAGAAGTATTGAAGAAGGAGAAGTTGTATGCAAAGTTCTCCAAATGTGATTTTTGGATCCGAGAAGTCCAATTCTTAGGTCATGTTGTTAACCAAGAAGGGATAATGGTTGACCCAGCAAAAATCGAAGCGGTAATGAAGTGGGAACGACCGAAAAGTCCCACGGAGATTCGAAGCTTTTTGGGATTAGCTGGATACTACCAACGATTTATCCAAGGCTTTTATTCGATAGCTGCTCCATTAACATCTTTGACCCATAAGGGAGCTACTTATACATGGAGCGAGAAGCACGAAGAAGCATTCGAGAAGCTAAAGAAGAAGTTATGTGAAGCATCGATTCTTTCTCTACCCGATGGAGTTGAAGACTCCGCGGTCTATAGTGACGCTTCTGGAGTCGGGTTGGGTTGTGTTCTGACCCAAAGAGAAAAGTGTTGCATTAGTGTCTAAGTCCATAACTATAATTGGTATATACTTGACCCGACCCGGCATGGTCCATTTGGGTTGCATGGCATCAGAACATTTGGGTAGACCTTTTGTGAGAAGAGGATATTTGTGACATATTAATATATTATAAGTTCTAATATATTAATATGAAATCATATTATTTAATTAGTATTGATCAAGAATTAATTTGGAATTAATTTAGTGATCAAAAGAGACTAATTAAATATACGGGGATTGATTGTGTAAATCATTCATTCTTATATATGTGGGCTTATGATCCATGATTAATTCCTTATGTTGGGTTTAAACCATGTGGTGACCCATGGATACTCCATGGAGGTTAAAACCCATGGAGCATAAGGAATGGGTAAAGTCATGAGTTACATGGTGTAACCCTAATAGATATACTATATAAAGACCCCATTGGCTGGTGAAATTGGCACTAGTGCATACACAAGAGGGCAAGCCGATTTCTAAGAGTCAAGTATCTCTTCTCATGGTTATTCCAAATGTTGATGATGTTGTGTGAACCATTTGAGGTGTCACACTTGGGGCACTAGGCTCTTAAGCTCCATGGAATCAAGCTAGAACAAAGAGGTATGTATTCTATCTAGTTTTGTTATCCTAGTACATATGATTGTATGCTAGTTAGAACAATACCTTGGAAAATTGATATTTGCGTGTATAATAGAGAAAACATAGATCCAAGGTATTTAGGGTTGCATGTACACCATAGGAGTGTTAGAATGCTCATAACCCGACAGTGGTATCAGAGCCTAGGCTTGTTTTCAAGTTATACATGCTGAAATACCTTAAACATCATAAATTTTTGCTTCCTGGGCACTGGACTCGCTGAGTCCACTGATGGACTCGCCGAGTCCATGAAGAAATTCATCCTACTCGTCGAGTAGGTTCATACACTCGACGAGTAGAAGCCCCTGACAACATATTTTGGATTTTAATGCTGGAATTGGTTTAGAATCATTACCTTGAACTATATTGGACTTATAAAACCTGTTTTTGATGTGGTAATGATTATGGTAAACCAATTTCAATGGTATTATCAATGTTTCAAGTTTTATATATGTTTATATGATTCTTGAAAAATGTTGATATGGATTGTTCATGCTTATGAGTTTTGGTAGATCATAGGAATTATGTGCAAATTGTTTGTTAGTGTAATTCTTGATCTTAATGACATTGTATGGACTCCATAACTTGTCCTCAGGTTATGGATTACCAAGTTTTTTTTGTGTTACCTTGTTTATGAGTTAATTTAGATTAATGAAAAAAATTGTGTGTTAGTTGTTTTCAATCCAAATTGATCTAAAAGTAGTTCATAAAATGTGTTTTTGTCACTTGTCCTGAAGTTATATGAAAAGTCACATTTATGAATCTTAAAACTTATAAAAGTGCCATAGGTTACAAAATGAAGAGTCTTTTTCTCATAAATAGTTTTATAGACTTGATAACTTGTCCTCAGGTTATGGATGTTCAAGAGTCTCTTCATTAAAGTTTTTAAAACTTTAATTAAACTCATAAGTTATGAAAATCCAAGAGTTTTGAATAGTTTAAATACTTGCCCTCAATTTTTGGAATTTGTAAAGTTTACCCCTTATGTATACTTTAATTCCAAATCAAACCCTAGAATTTAAAAGTTTAAAATTCAACTCTTATACTATTATTATATTAAAAGTTTAATTATATATATATATATATATATATATATATATATATATATATATATATGTATAAGAATAAGTCAGTCATACCGTTAGTAGGCCTCATTCACGAAGTCGGTCTATAAGGGGGGTATAAGGTTACTGCCTATAAAATGACAGTTTAATGGGTGTCCACTCTCACCCACCGCTTCCGTGACTGGTGGAGGGTCGTTAGCCGAACGGGTAGGATAAGACTCTAATTCTCCCTTCATTAAAAGTATAATTATAAAAACTAAGTAACTAAACACTTATAAGTTCCCAATCTTAGTTACTTAGGAAAATGTGAAAAGGTGCTAACCCATGAAATTGCACTTTGCACCTTTGTTAAGTCGTTAGTGGAGCGTGTGTGGTTAACCAGCACACTAACATGGGACTGACAATGTGTGGCAAAGGGTAACTTAATGTTTATCATAGATTGGTGGAGCGCGTGTGGTTAACCGGCACATCAATTAGGTGATAAAGTTAAGGATACCAAGTTAATTTGCATGGTTATTCACACCTTGTTTGTGATCCTCGGCATCCCAGTCGCAAACTTGAGAGGGCATAATCGAGATTCTAACATGCCATTGAAAGTTCAATGTATCTCAAAAGATCTAGGAGTTTCAAATCCAATTAAAACTTAATTATATTTCATTTTCATGGTGGAAATTGGTAAATCGTCATTTACCTACCTTCAAATATTTTATAACTTGGATTACGGCATCCCTCTTCCGGTTATAAATAGGTTGTTGGGTCCTAGCCTTAATATTTCATATTGGGTGTTATATTAAGGACTTTAAATCAACTAAACTTGAATTTCTCCCATTATAGATATCTAGTTAAGACAACTATGGTCTTCCCAAATCTTTAGGAACAAGCTTTCCTAAAGAAGATGATATCCCACATGGAAATCAAGGTGAAAGATTAATCCCTTTGTTGTGCATTGATGGGACTGGAATCAATCTTCACTTCCTCCACCTCCTCCAATTATTCTCCCTATCCCACAAGTTCAAATACTTAAAAAGTTCAAGGTCACTCAATCCCTATTGGCAAGCAAAGTCTATATGTGCTTGCATCTTGGAGAATAAGTCACATATTGACAAGTCGGGAGAGTCGGGTGTCAAAGTCTCGAGGTAGCTAGCTGTTGACTTGGTTCTTCAGTCACTCGCTGATGACAGATCACGACATGACCCTTAGTGATCTTACCTATTTGCTTGATGCTGCAAAATTAGCAATGATTTGGAGCACTGGTAAAGCAAATTTGATTGATCTGCTTCCCAAAACTTCCATGGACATTGACAATGGTAACCTTAGAAGTTCAGAAAAGCTTTCTCTTCCCAATGGAAAGGGATCGGCCATGGTCAAGTTGTTTGACTCAATGGTAAAGAGAAAGGCTAAGTCTGGACAATCAAGTGTACCATTTCCAAAAGGTCCATATGTTTCTTCTGCCAAAGGAAGGGACATTGGTTGCGAAGCTGCCGAATTTACCTGAAAAGTTCATAAGGATGGTAAAAGTCAAAAAGTTTGACTTTGCTTCAGATAAAGTCCATTATCTAACTCTATGAAGTCTCTTTTGGAGATTCTTAATACGTGATGTAATGTAAATTACATTTTGATGTTTTGGAAGAACCAAAGGAAACCTAAAGAAAGAGTATGTTGATCTGATCGCGAAGATGGATCTTGATCGCATGGTTCGATGATCAGAATTTTGAGCTACTACTTAAGAGTTATGATATATTGCTTAGGAATAGACAACAACATGTTTTTCATATGTATTTGCATTGTAAGGATAAGATTTTTCCGCAAGTTTTAAAATAAAAGAAAAGGTTTTGATTTTATTTATTTTAAGTATCCTTACAATGGCATTTGTGAAAAAATTGTTGTTTATATGTTTCCATTGATAAGCAATATTGGAAAACGGATTTGATTCTTTCATTTGTGGTAGTGTCATAATTTACCAAATAAGGAAAGATTCTCATCACCCAAGTTTCAGTTGGATAGAAACTTGGAATCATGCAATATGTATTGTATGATGAATGAGAATTTTTTGGGAAATTAAGACTAAGTCATTGTTCACATGTATGTGTGAGTCGAGTGAAGGATTGAAGGATTGGGTACACTAGGTTGTGCGCTGGTCAGGTCCACCACAAGGTCGATAAGATTATTCGTCATGATTTACTAAAGTTTAGTAAATATGGTTATGCTTACAAGTTTAAGTGTAATTCTGAATCATTGGAAAAGTTTCAATGATTGGCGGAATGAATAAGAAGAATCAAATTAGGCAGAAAGAAAAAAAGTTTCTTCAATCTGAAAAGATGGGAGAATGCTTAAGTATCTTGGTTTATGATTATCTTGGTGATTATGAAACCATATCACAATTGATCCTCTAAGGACACCTTAGTGCATTTGTTTGACTAAGGAGAGGGATCATGAATTGTTGAAATGGTTAAATCAAAAGATAAATCATACTTCGTTCCAAAATCAAATCTTAGAGTCATACTCCAAGATTGAGCCTTGAGTGACAAGGTGTAAAATACTTGTTAAATGTAGAGTAAAATGTTTTCTACGCTTGTACATTTGAGATTGGTAAGTTGTGATGTTTTGGATAAGACAAAGACCTACTAAGACCAATTGTGAGAAGTGTTTAACTTGATATGAATCCGCACTAACTCTTGAATATTTTTTTTGTCAAGGAATGATTCTTGACAAAAGAGAATATTATATGTCAAGAGGTCAGTGGGAGTCTTTAAAATCTTGCGATGGTTTCAAGAACTAATCAAGAATATTGTTAATCACTAGCCCACGACTTGAGGTTTGTAACCTATCGTGTTGACATATTCTTATTTCTGTGCCTATTCCAGTTAAAGTTGACTATGCTTGTGAGTTCTATGAGTTCTCAATTGGTTACATAACAACCTAGAAGAAATGGTAGGCCCTTGTGCTGCCGAGTGGCAAGAAAAATGAGATTGGGCAAGTTCAGTCCATATAAGTTTGGGTTTGTCACTAACCCTGTCTTGTGATTATGTTTTTGACAAATTCACATGGATAGGAATAGATACACCATAAAAAATATAAGTGTCATAAGGTTTCTCTCCGATTCATGAAAATGATGGTGAGGAAACGCTTTCACTAAGTAGATTTTAAGTAGATAGCAATTGTGATATTTGCATTCTCATGTCGTTAGTGGAGCGTGTGTGGTTAACCGGCACACTAACTAGTGATAATGGCAAAAGGTCTAGACAAACACGTGAGCTATCTAAGGGAAGGTGTATGACTTTGATAAAGATTATCAAAGCATCTCGTATGAGAAATCTGAACTTTGGTAAGAAAGTCAATAAAGTATTGATTTCTAGAAGTCTAACTGATTTCTGAGTACATGTCAAAGCTAGTGGGAGCATAAGTGTTATGCTAATAATCAGCATGCAAGTGGGAGCATGATTATAATGGTTAGTGTTGCAAGTTAGCAATGTTAATTATAGAAAACAAAAGGTTTAATTCGCTTTGAAAAGTTGTTTTGCTATAATTAAGGGAGAGGATTTATACTTCATTCCAATTCTAAAAACTTAGATTGAGATTTTAATCAACTTTAGTCAAGGATATATATGAATGTTATGTTGAAATGGTTCACATAAGGAAATTCTATATATGTTGCATTCTCAAAATTCGATTATGATTACGACATCCCTCTTCATAGTTTGAATTTTGAGAACATGGAAAATAAAATTTTTTTATATCATGAATCGGGTCCCATATGCTTCGGGTATAGGATCGATTACATGTGCTGTAATATTTATCCATTCTAAATTTTCAAAATGCCTAGGGCATTAAGAGGGAAAAAGGAATAGAACTGGATTTGACTAAAATGATTAAGCAATTGTCGAGGACAATATGAGGTTTGTCAAAGATTGGTTGCCCATGGACAATTTGAAGTATAGAGATAGGACCATATTGACATATTCTGAAAGGAGGCAACTCTTGTTCAGAAGTGATAGTCAAAATAGGAATATGGAATTATCTCTATAGGTGGAAGTTATTCTTTAAATCTGTGTAATTAGAAAACTTAATGCAAGAAGGATATTCAAAGGAATGTACTTTGAATGTGAGACTTCGTTTCCATGGAATTGATCTCCATTGGAATACTTTGTAATGTTTGTTGCCAAGTCTTTGTGAATTGGGCATAGTCATTACAAGGGGATCATTACATATAAGTTTAGAATCTAACAGATTACAGTAAAAGGCAAGAATTTGGTATTCTTACATTTACAATAAGGATTGGGATTGTGAAATGAGCATCATTGAAATATTGTCAATCAATATGTTTCACAAAGTAATGATCATTAGAGAAACATAGTGTGCATACTTGGAGTATGTCATAGCTATTGCTTGGACAAACATAGTGTGCATGCTTGGAGCATGGTATGACTATTGTTTTAATTCAAGTATTAAGTTGATGAATTGAAACATTATACAATGAATAATGCGTAATCAATATGGTGCTTAGATAAAAAGTGTTTTATTTACTCTCAAAGTGTTGGGGCCATATAGGATTAGTATTATTCTTGTGTTTCACTTTGCATGTTTTGACTTCCAGAATAACTAGGTCGTTCTTCATGAATGACTAAGTTGTTTAAACCATCCATAGTCGATAATACGTTGGAAGTAGGTATTAAGGCAAGACTGTCATGAAGCTGGTTTGTAGATGTCCAAGCTAGTGGACATAGCAAGAGTTGCTGCAACATTCATGAGTGCTCATAAGTTCTGAGTATTGGATTAAACCCACGCTCATTTGACTCACTTCATGGATTTTTATCACGAGTGAATCATGAGACGATAATATCTTATATTCTTCAAACCTAGAGATATGAGTTGTTGACTATGAGTTGGTTATACATTGATTGCACGAAAACGCATTGGTAACTCGATGTTATAAAATGTGCCTTTGTGTATGATTCAACAAGTAGTTAGTACAAGCATATGAGTCAAAGTTTATCCATTCCTTTTACCCTTAAAGGGATAAAAGCAATATTTGTGGGCCCCTCGATGATTTAGTGATGACACCCCTAAGTGCTTGGCCAAGCCTGGACTGATTTGATTTGTTCAATTAGTCGGTCGTCATAAATCAGAAATTGGGAAACAACAAATGGACAGAAAGAATGATTATAATCCATGTCTCAGTCCATATGATATCTAGAATGGAGGAATATATGATCACTTATCTAATGGACGCGTCATTGATTTGTTTAGAGTTTAGCAGCAGCTTTTAAGAGCTACGATTGTTGGTCAGGTTGGAGTTGTACTTGCAATAATACTTATTAGACTTATCCAAGTGGGAGACTGTTGGATTAGTGTCTAAGTCCATAACTATAATTGGTATATACTTGACCCGACCCGACATGGTCCATTTGGGTTGCATGACATCAGAACATTTGGGTAGACCTTTTGTGAGAAGAGGATATTTGTGACATATTAATATATTATAAGTTCTAATATATTAATATGAACTCATATTATTTAATTAGTATTGATCAAGAATTAATTTGGAATTAATTTAGTGATCAAAAGAGACTAATTAAATATATGGGGATTGATTGTGTAAATCATTCATTCTTATATATGTGGGCTTATGATCCATCATTAATTCCTTATATTGGGTTTAACCCATGTGGTGACCCATGGATACTCCATGGAGGTTAAAGCCCATGGAGCATAAGGAATGGGTAAAGTCATGAGTTACATGGTGTAACCCTAATAGCCACACTATATAAAGACCCCATTGGTTGGTGAATGTAACGACATAAATTTTCAAACAATTTTTCGTTTTTAAAACATAATTCATTCATAACAAAACCCACTGTATCACATAATATCTCAATGAACAACCCCAGAATCTCAAGTACATAAATCTTCATCAGTGTGTAGAGACCATGTCGGCGCCTTCTCGCGATCCTCGCAAAGTACCTGAAACACATAACACAACAACTGTAAGCATAAATGCTTAGTGAGTTCCCCAAGATACTACATACAACACATACGCCTTTCCAGGCCATAACTCTGTGGGATCTTCCGATCCAAGTGTCTCAGGGGACTTCCGTCCCGAATCCCGGTAGACCTTCCGGTCCTACCCGTATCGACCTTCCAGTCTGTAACCTCCTGACCTTCCGGTCCATGTCATCTTGACCTTCCGGTCCATATCATCTTGACCTTCCGGTCCTTACCATACATAACATACATAGCACATACATATCACATAACCACATATAGCACATACATCTCATAGCATACAAGGCCTTCCGGTCACACATAGGTACCCTTGCAGGTACAGTATAGTGAGAAGACTCACCTCGATGAAGTCGGATAAACTCTCGTGCTCAACGTCCCGACCTAGCCTCCTCCTATTATTCAAATAACATCTCCGATCAATATTCTCTCATAGTCTCATCTCTAAAGATTGGGTAGAAGGCCATTCTACCCCTCTCTGAACTCTCTTGAATCAGTCTTGACCAGAACCCTAAAGTCAACGAAAGTCAACGGTCAAACTTTGACCTGACTCGTCGAGTGCACAAGGGCGACTCGGCGAGTCCATGCGGGTCCTTTGAATCCTTCCAGCCTCTCTTGGCTCGTCGAGTCATCCTTCCACTCGACGGGTTCCTCCGGTCACGAATCGCGGGGCAACCCCGACTCGACTCGTTGAGTCCACTTATGGACTCGGAGAGTTGCTCCCATAACAATTCTCAAATGACCTTCTGAGGTCAGATCTGTTTCTCTAAACTATAGATCTGACTTCTCCACAACCAATAACCACGTAAAGGTCGAAACTTGACTCACATGCAAAGCACCCAAGGCTTTCCTTGGTGAAATAGCTTCTAAAATGGCAACCTAGTGTCCTTTCCTCCATAAACCAACATAAAGCAGAATGGGGAAGGTTCTCTGGACCTCTATGGGTCCAGATCCGAGGTCTAACACAGCAAGGTACCATAAACTCAACTTTTCAAGCCCTAAAAGGTTATAGAAAACCCTAGATCATAGATCTTAACCCAAAACAGGAAGGGAGTTCGATTTGATACCTCAATAGTGTAGATCTAAACTTGAAAACCCTGGATCCACAGCTCCCTTTACCTCCTCTTGCTGGAAACAACTTCTCCTTTGCTAAATCACACCAAAATCGATCAATATGGCCTTATCACTCTCTCAACTCGCTCAAGCTCTCCAGGGGCACTCTCTCAGGGCAGGTAGCCGCACAAGAGGGCTACAAGGTCCTTTAAATAGGGCTCAGGCCCGGGGATTTAGGGTTTCAACCTACAGCGTGGACTCGTCGAGTCCCCCCTTTCCTACTCGTCGAGTCCGCTCATTAATACAGTCAGCAAACGCGCTCCTACTCGACGAGTCCAAGCGTCGACTCGTCGAGTCCCTCTCTTTTACAAAAAGAAAACATGATCAAACATAATACCTGGAAATCCGGATGTTACAATTCTCCCCCACTTAAATTAGATTTCGCCCTCGAAATCGCTCCTCAACCATATAAATAGAAACCAAACACTCGAACAGCACCACTGAGAGGTCCTCACACCAAAACGATATCTTTCTCCATGAATACCTGGATCCGACCAGGAACTCTAAATTTGGAACAAAACCGGCCCCTCTGTCGCTAAATACCCCTTTCTGACCTTCCCAGAATCGGGAAACTCTAGTGGCCTGGCTTGCCGCCAGACCCTCCACTCACGCTATCATCATGATATTCGCTCTTCGAACATCAACCCTGATAACTCACTGCTGCTCTGATTCTCACAAAACAAAATCCGACAATCGGCTACCGATCACTCATACCAACGTACCAAAACAGTCCGAATCACGCCCCAAGGAACGAAAGGGTTTACATCCCACCAGGGCTCATCCACTGAACTACTAACAACATCCATCCGAATAATAAACTTTCAACATCCTGTTCTCTGACACAAGAGAATCATGCTCGCTCAGAAGTCCTCAGACATCTAAAATCATAAGCCTCGGCTGCATCCCTCGTATCCCTTTTTAACACTGAGTACCAGATCTGATCTCGACCCAACAGTTGAACCTCCAGGGTCATCCGTTGCATTATCCCAACCGTCTCCACGGTTTTCTTCTTACTATAACCACATCGGCCCAAGGTGACACACGAATAACGAAGTTCGCTTACCCCTAAGCGAATGCCACCTCCCCAACTAGAGATCGACTCAACCCCGACCTTTGTCATCTGTTACTCATCGATCCATGCAACTTGCGATACCTCCCGTACCCAAGTACTGACCCAGACAGGTCTAAGACATCAGATGAGAAACAATACTCCTCAACATGGAACCCACCTCAGAGTCCAAAATCTCATCTCACCTTTTCAACGCACCACCAAAGCCAAACTCAAACTCGAGGGTTTGGTCCGACCCAGAGTTGGAACCACTCGTCCCAACGAAGCACTCAACTCAAAACTCATTTCCCGCAACTCATGCGTACCTCACTTATCCCATTCTTTCGGATTGCAATGACCACACCTTACTCAGAACATAATGATCCCCTAACATTGAGGAGACCCCGATCTCGCCCCTGGTCCGACCACCAGGTTTCCAAAAACTCGCCAATCAGGGCCACCCCATGCCTAAAACTCTCTGCGCCATGCTCTGATCAAAGAGTACTTCATCATAGCAACCTCCCGCTAACTAGTGTGTACTACGTCTTCCCGTAGCACCACCTTGACCTCTCACTGACTGGTGAGTACTATGGCTTCCCGCAGTATCACCACAACCTCTAACTGACTGGTGAGTACTATGGCTTCCCGCAGTATCACCACAACCTCTCACTAGTGAGTACTACGGCTTCCCGTAACATCACAAGAACCTCTGACTAGTGAGTACTACGGCTTCCCGTAGCATCACAACAACCTCTGACTAGTGAGTACTACGGCTTCCCGTAGCATCACAACAACCTCTGACTAGTGAGTACTACAGCTTCCCGTAGCATCACAACAACCTCTGACTAGTGAGTACTACGGCTTCCCGTAGCCTCACAAAAACCTCTGACTAGTGAGTACTACGGCTTCCCGTAGCATCACAACAACCTCTGACTAGTGAGTACTACGGCTTCCCGTAGCATCACAACAACCTCTGACTAGTGAGTACTACGGCTTCCCGTAGCATCACAACAACCTCTGACTAGTGAGTACTACGGCTTCCCGTAGCATCACAACAACCTCTGACTAGTGAGTACTACGACTTCCCGTAGCATCACAACAACCTCTGACTAGCTCACAATCCGCGGGTCAAACATAGATAGGTGCATGCACTTACCCAAATTATGCATCACTATATCTGGCGGCAATCGTCATAACAAAACACCCTCCTCTACTGCAATCCATATTCTCGGACACTCTCACTTGCTGTCATTAACCGAAAGGGCTCTCACTGGAATCATCGATACTTCACCCACCACTTGCCGTCTCCACTCAAGACTCAAAATTATCCGAAATTCAATGCATTAAATTCGGATACCTCGATACACCACATGGGACCTCACGACGTCTCGTCTCATCCACTGATCTTCCTGTTCCACAACCTGGAATTGGTTGTCTAATCAACTTCTGCCCTTTCCAAGCTGAATAACAGCCCCATCGTTTAACCATAATTTCTCAACCGCCGAACTCACCCTACGAGCCAACCATCTCGAATTCACCATTATGACCTTGAAGAATTCCCGTTCACCCCAAAGTCTCCGATCAACGGCCACTTGCCGTGGAGGCACTCATCCTTTTCAAACATAACACATGCATCATCTCGCTCTGCACCTCGTCTCAATCACCAACAACCCTGGGCTTATGAGTTCGCACTGCCGATCTCTCCGTATCCAGATCTCTAACCGTTCTCGATCGAATCTCTAATCCCTTCAATAAAATACCCGGTTCTCCCCCACTTAGGGTTTGAACCAACCCCAATCGACGTACCAACAATCTATCCCACAGACTGATTCCACCATTAACATCGCACCGACTCCTGGAAGGTGCTACACAACGCTCGATGATCTCCTGACAGAGATCGAGCAACTCCAATGCCCCGAAACTCAGATGAAATCCTCAGAACTTCCTACCATGACTGCCTTTAGTCATTCAGAATCTCACACTATTCCATCACCGGACCTCCCAACCGTCCGTTATTAACCCTGACTCTTAGTCTGGAAGTAATGATCTACCGTACTCCTTATCATCGACTCCTCAACCAACGTTCTATCACGTCACTTATCATAAGAGCAGAACCCATATTTCCACTCTTAATACCTATCAAAGACAATAAGGGCCAACGCCCTGATATACTCCTCTTGATCGTCCGACGTTGCATCTAACACATGCCCTACTATACTCAATTAGGGTGTCTCCTTGTCCTTGACCATCTCAATCCCCACTGACGTCCTGTTCAAGCTATATCTTTACCTCGCGGCAGACCTACTCCCATATACTCTGATTGAAGATCACCATCCGTGCAATCCCACAGGGCTCACCCCCAACTCAAAAACCGAAATCTCAACACCTCTTATGTCTCCCACAGGAAATGGATATAGCACCACTCGGGTCACAGAAAGTTACCTCTCCACTATCGGCCGGTCGCCCAGCCCAGACCGTATTCTCCCATAAAGCATCATCCCTACTCATCCCTGAGTCTTGTGACTCCAACTGGCATATCACCCATAATCCCTCGGAGCTCACTCGATTTCCCTTTTCAAGGGATGCTCCACTAAAACTTGTTCATCATGGCCTTCTGGCCCCACACTCATTCACCTCGATCTCAGTCTAGACAATCCCCCCAGAATAACTGGTATAAACCAGAAACACTAACCGCCACATGTCATGATACTCAAACCGTGTGGTCACCTCTCGATCTGCTATGCATCATGGTACCTGAACCATGTTATCTCCTCTTAATCTTCTACGAATCATGGTACTCGAACCACGTTCCCTTTTCTCAATCCATCTCAAATCATGGCACTCTAACCCTGACATCAACTCTCGTACTGCTACAACTCATGGGACTCGACCCATGGCATCACTTCTCAATCTGCTACTTATCATGGTACTCGAACCATGACATCACTTCTCAATGCTTAAATATCGGCTCATGCGTGCCTGCTCAGACGACACGTGCTCAGGGCAAAACAACGTCCTCTCGTGAAACATCCGTGTAATCACAGTCACGGACTCCGTCCCCTACTCGAGGGACAAGAACTCCTGTGCCAACCGTTCCCGCTCCATCGGGGGAACATACTCATCTCTGAACATGGTGGTGAACCTCTCCCAGGTCACCTCCGAAATCTCTGCAAGAGTGAAGTTCGCCGCCACGAACTTCCACCAGTCCTTCGCCCCCAAGCGAAACTGTTTTAGTGCAAACCGAACCCTCAGATGCTCCGGACACGAACAGGTGTAGAAGCATCCCTCGATATCAGAAATCCATCTCATCGCAGCAATCGGATCCTGCGTCCCATCAAACTCCGGTGGCTTCGTGTTGCTAAACTCTCGGAACAACAACGAGTCACCTCCCTGAGGCCTGGCAGCAGCCACAGTTGCAGTAGCTGCAGCAGCCGCAACCTCAGTCACCGCTGCGTACCGCTCATCAAAAGTCTCAATCGATGTGGTCTTGATAGACCCAAACATCTCTGAAATCTCGGCTCGAATCGCCGCTGCCACCTCATCGTATCTGACGAAGCTCCTCGTCACTCACGCCGCTCGTCTCAGGTCTGTGGCATGTCTCAACCATGATGTCATAACATAAAAAAAATATCAGAGACTCACTCGAGTGTACTCGCACTCGATAACTCAGCCCTACTTGTTCCTTTGTACCCTAAGGATTCTTACTTGGACTGCGCACTGATCCGGTGTTTTCAGTAATACGGGCCCAATACTACCTTCCACACCGCATCAGCATTCATTCCAAGTCCTCATCCTAGGATCCCAGATCACAAGTACTCTACATCTCGCTAAGCATAGGCTACCCTTCGGTAGACTTCTCATAAGCTCCTCACTGCTACCTACTCCCTCTCGAAGCATCTCAAAGCAGCAGTTCTCCTAGGCTAAGGCATCACAAATCAGGCCACTCTAGTCCTAATATGAATACCTAGCCTACTCTAGCATGCATAACATATCATATCATATCTCGTAACACATAATGTAAGGGTATTTTGGGAAAACACCGTTCGGGCGCTGGCTGATCGTACACACTGCTCCGTTCTGCCTTTCTCAAAATATTTTACTCTTTTAGAAAAATTGTTTCTTTTCTGAAAATTTTCCTCAAATCCTCAGTTTGAGTTCAGATACACCCAAAGGTGCATCCGAATCCCTCAAACCAAGGCTCTGATACCAACTTGTAACGACGTAAATTTTCAAAAAAATTTCGTTTTTAAAACATAATTCATTCATAACAAAACCCACTGTATCACATAATATCTCAATGAAGAACCCCAGAATCTCAAGTACATAAATCTTCATCAGTGTGTACAGACCATGTCGGTGCCTTCTCGCGATCCTCACAAAGTACCTGAAACACATAACACAACAACTATAAGCATAAATGCTTAGTGAGTTCCCCAAGATACTACATACAACACATACGCCTTTCCAGGCCATAACTCTGTGGGATCTTCCGATCCAAGTGTCTCAGGGGACTTCCGTCCCGAATCCCGGTAGACCTTCCGGTCCTACCCGTATCGACCTTCCGGTCCGTAACCTCCTGACCTTCCAGTCCATGTCATCTTGACCTTCTGGTCCTTACCATACATAACATACATAGCACATACATATCACATAACCACATATAGCACATACATCTCATAGCATACAAGACCTTCCGGTCACACATAGGTACCCTTCCAGGTACAGTATAGTGAGAAGACTCACCTCGATGAAGTCGGATAAACTCTCGTGCTCAACGTCCCGACCTAGCCTCCTTCTATTATTCAAATAACATCTCCGATCAATATTCTCTCATAGTCTCATCTCTAAAGATTGGGTAGAACGCCATTCTACCCCTCTCTGAACTCTCTTGAATCAGTCTTGACCAGAACCCTAAAGTCAACGAAAGTCAACGGTCAAACTTTGACCCGACTCGTCGAGTGCACAAGGGCGACTCGGCGAGTCCATGCGGGTCCTCTGAATCCTTCCAGCCTCTCTTGGCTCGTCGAGTCATCCTTCCACTCGACGGGTTCCTCCGGTCACGAATCGTGGGGCAAGCCCGACTCGATTCGTCGAGTCCACTTATGGACTCGGCGAGTTGCTCCCATAACAACTCTCAAATGACCTTTTGATGTCAGATCTGTTTCTGTAAACTATAGATCTGACTTCTCCACAACCAATAACCACATAAAGGTCGAAACTTGACTCACATGCAAAGCTCCCAAGGCTTTCCTTGTTGAAATAGCTTCTAAGATGGCAACCTAGTCTCCTTTCCTCCATAGACCAACATAAAGCAGAATGAGGAAGGTTCTCTGGACCTCTATGGGTCCAGATCCGAGGTCTAACACAGCAAGGGACCATAAACTCAACTTTTCAAGCCCTAAAAGGTTATAGAAAACCCTAGATCATAGATCTTAACCCAAAACAGGAAGGGAGTTCGATTTGATACCTCAATAGTGTAGATCTGAACTTGAAAACCGTGGATCCACAGCTCCCTTGACCTCCACTTGCTGGAAACAACTTCTCCTTTGCTAAATCACACCAAAATCGATCAATATGGCCTTATCACTCTCTCAACTCGCTCAAGCTCTCAAGGGGCACTCTCTCAGGGCAGGTAGCCGCACAAGAGGGCTATAAGGTCCTTTAAATAGGGCTCAGGCCTGGGGATTTAGGGTTTCAACCTACAGCGTGGACTCGTCGAGTCCCCCCTTTCCGACTCGTCGAGTCCGCTCATTAATACAGTCAGCAAACGCGCTCCTACTCGACGAGTCCAAGCGTCAACTCGTCGAGTCCCTCTCTTTTACAAAAAGAAAACATGATCAAACATAATACTTGGAAATCCGGATGTTACAGTGATTGTATGTATTCTATCTAGTTTTGTTATCCTAGTACATATGATTGTATGCTAGTTAGAACAATACCTTGGAAAATTGATATTTGCATGTATAATAGAGAAAACATAGATCCAAGGTATTTAGGGTTGCATGTACACCATAGGAGTGTTAGAATGCTCATAACTCGACAAAAAGGTGATAGCATATGCATCTCGACAATTGAAGGAGCATGAAAAGAACTACCCCACTCATGATCTGGAGTTGGCAGCGGTAGTTTTTGCCTTGAAGATATGGAGGCATTACCTCTATGGCACGAAGTGCAAGCTTTTCAATGATCATAAGAGTCTCCAGTATCTCTTTAATCAGAAGGAATTGAATATGAGACAACGACGCTGGCTGGAGTTACTCAAGGACTACGACTGTGAGATACTTTACCACCCTGGTAAAGAAAATGTTGTCGCTGATGCTCTCAGTCGAAAAGTCAACCTTGAGAGAAAAAGGCCGAGAGCGTTGAGAATAGAAGTTGTCTCGACGATTGTGGAATGTATCAGGAAAGCTCAAGAAGAAGCTTCAGAGAAGAATGACCGAAAGGAAGAACGTTTGGGCAAAACGTTAGTGTTCAGTACAAACAGTCAAGGACTGAATGTATTCCAAGATCGGATTTGGGTACCTAAGACAGGATGAGTAAGAGATCTTCTGATGGAAGAAGCGCACAAGACCATGTACTCGATTCATCACGGTAGCACAAAAATGTATAGGGACCTAAAACCCTACTACTGGTGGCCGACGGTGAAGATCGATGTTGCAAAGTATGTGGCCGAGTGCGTAACTTATGCTAGAGTTAAGGCACAACATCAGAAACCGTATGGGAGTTTAGAACCTTTACCTGTACCCATGGGTAAATGGGAGGACATCACCATGGATTTTGTGACTAAACTACCCAGAACGAAAAGCGGTCACGACATGATTTGGGTGGTCGTTGACCATTTTACTAAGAGTGCACACTTTATAGCTGCCAACGAGAGGTGGTCTATGGATAAGATCGCAAATGCTTACGTGAAGGAAGTGGTAAGACTTGACGGTGTTCCTCTAACAATTGTATCATATCGTGATAGTCGTTTCACCTCAAGGTTCTGGAGAAGTCTACAAGAGGAATTAGGTACAAAGTTATGTTTGAGTACGGCTTACCATCCGCAGACTGATGGTCAGAGCGAAAGAACGATTCAAACACTGGAAAATATGCTGAGAGCATGTAGCATGGAGTTCCAAGGTAACTGCGATGAGCACTTACCTTTGGTAGAGTTTTCCTACAATAACAGTTTCCACTCGAGCATCAAGATGGCACCCTATCAAGCTTTGTATGGACAGAAGTGTCGTACGCCGTCTTGTTGGCTTGAGGCCGGAGAGAAGAAGTTTATGGGCCCCGAGATAGTCCATGAGACTGCTGAGAAGCTGAAAGTGATAAGGGAAAGGATGTTAGCAGATCAGGATCATCAGAAGAGCTATGCTGACAAGAAAAGACGACCAATGACTTTTGAAGTTGGAGATTCCGTTTTGCTTAAAGTCTTACCGTGGAAGGGACTTATAAGATTCGGTAAACGAGGAAAGTTGAGTCCAAGGTTTATTGGACCATTTAAAGTTCTTTAGAAGATTGGTATCCAAGCATACAAGCACGAATTACCCGAAGAACTGGATGGAATTCATAACACCTTCCATGTGTGTTATTTGAGGAAGTTCACGGGAGAAGTTCCCGACATAATTCCAATCTCAGAGTTAAGAATGGATGAGAATAAGAGGCTGATTGAAGAGCCCGAGACAATTGTTGACCGTAAGACTAAGAAATTTCGACGCAAGATGGTCTACTTAGTGCTAGTCCGTTGGAAACATTCGAATGGGCCGAATCTCACCTGGGAAACAGAGAGTGACATGATGAGTCGCTACCCACATCTGTTTGCTGATGCATGATTCCGGGACGGAATCATCCTAAGGGGGAGAGAATTGTAACGCCCGTGTTTCAGGGCTAAGCATTAGTAGATGATGTAATAGTCTAGGTCAACTAGTGTAACTCTTTTTGAAGTAATAAAGATGAATTATTTGAGTATTATGTGAATTATGTGCATTTATGTGCTTATTATTTATTTATAAATGTATAATAAATAAAGGATAAAAATAAGCGTCAAAATTAAAATGTGAGATAAACCCGATATCTCTACATAAAGTTGTAGTGGTCGAAACAAGGATTCCGGGGATATAAAGAACGCCGAAATCCAAGTTATAACGAAGAAGTTATGACCCGTCGAAGTTTCGCGATGGAACTGGCACGGCACGGCACCGAGAAGCGTAAATAGTGAATTTATGATAGAGCGAATTTTATCATTACCGATCTAAACGAAAGTCGTAGAAAACGTTAAACCGAGAGCGTCCATAAAAAGAACGCCCAAATCTGACTTCGTATGAGGAAGTTATGATTTTTCGAAGTTTCGGCTTAGCAGTATACAGCCCGAAGTTTGAATATTAGATCGAGTGGTTTCTAGCCGACACAACCTAAACGAGAGTCGAAGATCTCGTTAATAGTAGTGTAACGATAAAAAGACAGACGAAAACGGACGTCGGATGAAGAAGTTATGAATTTTTAACGGACCAATCCTGTCCCGGCCTGTTAAAAATATAACTTTTAAAATAAAATCAAAATTAGCCGACGGAGTATAAACGAAAGTTGTAGAGTACGTTCCCGCCTACGCGTGGATATAAAGAATGTCGAAAGCGGAGATCGTATGCGAGAGTTATGATTTTTAGAAGTCGGAAAGGAAAATTGCAAGACTGATGCGAAATTGGTGACGTGGCATGATCTAGGCCGTCGTTTGCTGATCACGCCTCGCTTCGGATGAACCACACCTGGCCTTCGCATTACGCCCAGCGTCCGAGCTTGGGTACGCACCGCGTACAGCTGCTTCTCTCGGTCAAAAAGCCTCCACGCCGCACCATCCGGAGTTCACCAAGTGTTGACCTGATCCGAACTACGCCCAGCGTACGTCCAAGGCTAGGGCCTATAAAAAGGGTGCGAAGTTGCTCGGATTTTCCACATATTTCTCAACTCCTTTCTCTCTCTACTTTCTCTCACTACCCCCTAACCCCCCTAAGCCTAGGTAAACCCCCTAGCACCAGAAGGAAGCCCCGAGGCTCCTGGAGCCCCGAGAAAAAGGGTCTTTTGGTTCGGAAACGCTGCTCCAAGCGAAGCCCGGTTTTCGAGAAAACCCGCCGTAAGTGAGCTACGCCTACGCTATTTTTAATATAACTTCTAATTAATTATAGTAACATTATTACAACCTTATAATAATTATTTGGGCTATTATTATGAGTTATATAAGAGTGTTGCTTAACGCTTATATAATAGTAATAATAGCTACACTATTAATTAGTCGCGATTAACGTTAGACTAAACCCTAGTGGTATTGATACTAGGTTTTGTCAAGGGAAAATTGCTTTGAGATAACGAAGTGTTGTCCGAGTACCGAGTCACCACCTAATCATGTAACATCCGGATTTCCAGGTATGCTATAAATTTCATTTATCTTGAGTTTTATGGAGGGACTCGGCGAGTAGGCGCTTAGACTCGCCAAGTAGGAGCGCACATTTCTTGTCTGATTAAATGAAGGACTCGACGAGTCGATGCGTGGACTCGGCGAGTCCGCGCTGTAAAGTGAAACCCTAATTCTTCGGGTCTGTGCCCTATTTAAAGGCCTTTATAGCCTCCATTTGCGGCCAATGCACCCCTCAGAAACCCTAGAGAGCAGAGAGAAAGCTTGTAGTGCAAGAGGAGGGCTAATTCATCATTCTAAGTTTTATTTTGCAAGAAAGAAGGAAGGAGGACAAACAAGGAAGATTGAGGAGCTCAGATCTATCACCCATTTGATCAGAAGAGGCTGCTAGAGGTACTAATCTGTGCTCAATCTCGTGTATTTGGTGATCTACTTGAATTTAGGGTTTTCTTATGCCTTCTTTGGCTTGGATTCGAAGTATCTGAGGTCCCAAGGTGGAGTTCTTCTTAGATCTGGACCTTAAGAGGTCCAGAGAGTCCTATCTACCTTTCTTTTTGCTACTCCATTAGAGATATGACCCTAGGTTGCCATTCTAGAGGTTATTTCACCCAAAGGAGCTTATTGGACATTGCATGAGTGTAAAGGTCAGACCTTTACGTGATTATAGTGGTTGGGAAGGCCAGATCTATAGGTTAGAGAAGTAGATCTAACCTCAGAAGGTCATTTCAGTGTTGCCATGGATGCAACTCGCCGAGTCCATAATGGGACTCGATGAGTCGAGTCGGGGTTGCCCCGCGATTCGTGACAGGTGTAACCCGTTGAGTGGGACGATGACTCGACGAGCCAAGAGAGGCTAGAAGGATTCAGAGAACCCGCATGGACGCGCCGAGTCGCCCTTGTGCACTCGACGAGTCGGGTCAAAGTTTGACCGTTGACTTTCGTTGACTTTAGGGTTCTGGTCAAGACTGATTGAAGAGAGTTGAGAGAGGGGTAGAATGGCCTTCTACGCAATCTGTAGATATGAGACTATGAGAGAATATTGATCGGGAATGTTATTTGAATAATAGGAGGAGGCTAGGTCGGGACGTTGAGCACGAGAGTTATCGGACTTCATTGAGGTGAGTCTTCTCACTATACTGTACCTGGAAGGGTACCTATGTGTGACCGGAAGGTCTTGTATGCTATGAGATGTATGTGCTATATGTGGTTATGTGATATGTATGTGCTATGTATGTTATGTATGGTAAGGACCGGAAGGTCAAGATGATATGGACCGGAAGGTCAAGATGACATGGACCGGAAGGTCAGGAGGTTACGGGCCGGAAGGTCGATACGGGTAGGACCAGAAGGTCTACCGGGATTCGGGATGGAAGTCCCCTGAGACACATGGATCGGAAGGTCCTACAGAGTTATGGCCTGGAAAGGCGTATGTGTTGTATGTGGTATCTTGGGGAACTCACTAAGCATTTATGCTTACAGTTGTTATGTTATGTGTTTCAGGTACTAGCGAGGATAGCCGGAAAGCGCCGGCATGATCCGTACACACTTATGGAGTTTATGTTATTGAGATTCTGGGACATGTTTTGTTATGACACAGTGGATACATTATGTTTTTGTGATTATCGTGTGATTGAAAGTGTGATTTAAAAATGAAAAATTGTTTTGAAAATTTACGTTGTTACAAATCAGGTGAGTGCATAGTCACTTTCACCTTACACATAGATATGAGGTATTTAATATAAACTACGTGCTATATGTGCATATTGTCTGAATACTTGCTGTCTATGCTGATGAAAGATTTTTATACATGTTTTAAATGATTTAAACTGTATATGTATTTTATATCTACAAAATGTTTGGGTAACACATGGGTAGATGTAATAGACGATGTGTGATAAAATGATGAGAGGCCTCGATGTTGTTGTTGTTGATTCTGTCATCTAGCGGAGTATGGATGACGACCACAGACTCTTTTAGACAGTCCAGTGGAACGCTAGCAGGCTCGCAACCTATAGGTGTTTGTGAACGATGTGTTCACCGGTGTACTCCATCCCCCTCATGGTTGCCTTAAGGACATTTATTGCTGAGGAATCCCCTTAGCAGTAGTGTCCATCCCGATGATGATCCTTAGGCTAGGTCCCTTATGATAGGTGTTTAGGGACGTAAAGTAAGGATAACGGGAACGGGTAATTGGGTTATTTTTGGTTGATGAAATTAAATAACTTATTTATTGTGGGTTGAAAACCCTATGTGCTCACCAGGCTCCCAAGCCTGACCCACTCAGTTTCATGTATTACAGGTAGTGGCGTTCGAGCATAGATGTGATGTTTTGGATGAGGGATTATGGATATAGGCCTGTAGATATGAAATAATGTAGTAAGGCTTATATTGTATTGTTTATGCTTTTGATCTGTATCGAACATGACATCCCGAGTCTTTTTAATGAAATACATTTCTACGAAAATGCTTTGATAAATCTTTATCATATTTTTATTTTGGGAACAAATTCCGCAACACTTTTATGTAAAATGTTACTCTGATTTTCAAACAAGCATAAACAAAATCGGTCTTTTCTGGCCGTGAAAATGGGGATGTCACATTACGTCTCTACTCTCCAAATCCAAAGTCCATACTTCATCTATATACTGGAAATGCCCTTTTAAGGGTAAAGTTTCCAACTTTACCCGTTAATAACCCTTCTTAATGGGTTTAGCTAGAACCCTAGTTCTTTTAGGATATAGATCTTTGTCCAACAGCCTTACCACTCCAAACCAAAGGATGAAAACCCAGCTCTAGGTCCTAGATACAAAAAGAACACGTAAAGCCTCAGACTTTCCCTCCATGCATGGCCTTTTGGGGCACAAAAGGCCATAACAACACCTTAGTGCTTGCATGGGGGCTTCAATGGCATAAAGTTTGCACTTTTATGCCTTAACAACCCTTATTGATTGTTAGATGCCATTTTATGCATCTTATAGGGTAGTTTTTATTATCATTTAACAACATATTTTGTACATTTGCATGTCATTTTTTTAAATAATGTTCAGCTCATGTCTTTCGTTAGAATTACCGTATTGCTCATGTTTTTATGTCAATTTCAGATAGTTCGAGTAGAGCAGTGCTTTGGGAGCAGTTGGATGCATGTTTGGAGCTTAAAATGGAGCTTGGAACTTATGAAGTATGTTGCGGAATGATTGGCAGATGCTTTGGTCAAGAAACATTCGATCGAATTGATCACATGAAGATAGAATATGCAATCTAAAGTTAAAGGATGTTGTTGGCAGCTTTGACCCCCTGTCAGTATTTTGACCATATCTCATGAACCGTAACTACGATTGACGCGATTCAAAATGATCTGAAAAGTATTTTTAAATTTTAGACGTCATAGGAAAAACATGCGATCGCAACTATGGTCCATGCAATCGCATTGGGCCTTTATGTGATCGCAGGTTAGGTCGCAGCATGGATTCGAGGTTTTTTTAGTGCCAAAAATTCATTCGGAAGTGAAAAATGAAAACCTGCGATCGTAGGTTGTGTACATGCGATCGCAGGTTGTCCAAAAAGTGCCAAAATAGCATCCTACTTCATTAAAAAAGGCACAAGACGCGTTTTCGTCAAAACCTGCGATCGGAGGTTGTGCCCATGTGATCGCATGTGCGTTGCTTTTGCTATTGGACATATAAATAGACCTTGATAGCATTCCAGTAACCTAAGTTGGCGATTCCAGAGGTACCAGACGACGAAAATACGATTTTGGAGGCGTTTCTTCTCCGATTTCAATGGTTTAAGAAGATCTGAAGACTGTGGATCATATCCTACGTTTAGTTTAGTAAGATTAGTTGTTTGATGTCTCTTTTCATTTATTTTTATCGGATTTTAGCCATGTATGGCTAAAACCTTAGTTTTCAGTTCTGAAAAGACGAGTACTTTTCATGTGATTGATCATTAGATCTGGTTTTTGATTTGTGCTTGTATCTACATTCGTCAGTTTTGTTCTTAATGAATGTTTGATTTTGATTCTTATTAGTCTGATCACCTAGCTAGGGTTTTATCATTCCAGTTAATCAGTTATTGTAACACCCAGAATCAGAAAGACCAAGAAAAGAAAGGAAAAGCTCTAAGTCACGAGTCAACTCGTCGAGTCCAGGGAGGAACTCGGCGAGTCGGAGCGGGATCCGGGGTATAGAGTAGTGACCAACTTGGTGGGTCAGCTAGTGGACTCGGCGAGTCTGGTCTGGGCGAGAAAAACCCTAATCCTAGGGGTTATGCCCTATTTAAAGAACATTACATCCCTTCCCCAGCCTCTTTACTCCCCTTTTGAGATCCAGAAACCCTAAATCGTGAGTGAGAGCCCTTGGAAGCAATTTAGAGCCTAGATAAGTGATTTTGGTGGAAAGGGGCTTGAAGATCAAGAGGCTTGCTGCAAAGGAGTGGTGTAGATCCGGGATCTACTTAAGTTGGAGCATATATTGGAGGTAATAAGTTGTTGCTTTGGCTTTATTGCAAATAGATCTATCTTATGTTTGAGATTTGGGGTATTTTGGGCATGATTGAGATCTATGTCGAGTTAGAGGCCTAGATCTGAGGTTGCTACCTCAGATCTAGACTTGTGATGGTCCAGAAGGTCATAAAGTTGATGTCAATAAGTTGTTGGTGAAGCCCCTTTGCCTTAAACCCTAGCCCTAGAGTGTTTTGGGCCTTTAGCTCCTTGGTTTCACGTAAAGTTTGCAACTTTACGTGGGGGATAGACTGTAGAAGAGTGGATCTATGGATTGGAGCCCTTGCATGGCTCGAAAAGCCACTGTATGGATTGAGAACTAGAGAGACTCGGTGAGTCACATGGGTGTACTCGACGAGTTGTATGAATATGTGCATGGGCTCGGCGAGTTGGAAGAACAACTCAGCGAGTCTGTTGAAGATTGCTTAGGACTCAGCGAGTCTGTTCTTGGACTCGATGAGTCAGGTCGCAGGACCCCTAACCTCTTCTGGTTAAAACGCAGATCAGTGAGTTGAGTAGTGACTCAGCGAGTTGGACAGGATGGGACTCAGAGATCGTTGAACTCGACGAGTCCTGGGGTGACTCGGCGAGTTGGGTCGTATTTTGAGAGCTTCTGAGTTTAAGGACTCGGCGAGTCTACAGGTTGACTCGGCGAGTCGAGTCAACTGGAAGGTTGACTTTGACCAGGACTTTGACTTTAACCAGAGTTGACTTAGTTTGACTTCTAGAAGTTCAGTTTGGAACTAAGTGTTATATTGATAATAGTAGCTCGGGGAGCTAGTCGAGCAGCGGTTCAGAAGGTTGTCGGACAGCAGCGAGAGGGTTATCAGCAAAATTCAGCAGTGCAGGTGAGTTTCCCTTTGTGTGGACGGGTCTACGGCCATAATGCCGGCCCATGTAGTTATGAGTAGGAAGACCCGGGGGTTAGCCCTAGGCACAGTATGCTAGTATGACATTCGGGACTAAGGTCCAACGTTAGCGGGCGGGTGCCCAGGGAATGGTTTGTATGATAGTTATACTTGTTGTCTGTGTGATACATGTATGTGCCTGGTAGGGAGGTGAGTGTGGGCGAGGTCCCGTATCTCACCAATAGCAGAGTGTGGACGGTGTTCCATACCTCATTAGCAGCAGAGCAGGGACGAGGCCCAAGTTAGGAAAAGAGTGAGTGTGGGTTGGGCCCGTATCTCACTATCAGTAGGAGCGTGGACGGGGTTCCATGATTCATCAGTAGCAGGACAGGGGCGAGGCCCAAGATAGGCGAGGCCTTAGAACAGGATTCAGTAGTATATGTTTGGTCATGCGTTGTGGTATGTTTATGTGTTAGTATATGATTAGTGGGCGGGGCCCAGGGACAGGCGGGGCCTAAGAGAAACAGATCTGTATCGGAGTGGGGCTCAAAGCCAGGCGGGGCCTGGAGCGGCGGGGCCGTTGTAGCGGGCGAGGCTCGAGGTAGTGGGCGAGGCCCAAAGTAGCGGGCGTGGCCCAGTATATGCAGTATGCAGTATATGTGTTTATGCTAGTAGTTATGATTATGCTATGCTATGTTTAGTCAGTTCCGGACTTCGGTCTGATGCAGAGGGCAAGGCCCTGGTTAGTTCCGGACTTCGGTCCGATGCAGTGGGCAAGGCCCAGTAGTTGCTTTATATGTTATTGTAGGGTATGTGGTAGGTTGGGGAACTCACTACGCTTCGTGCTTACGGTTTTCAGTTTTGGTTTCAGGTACTTCCGGTAGCGGAGGGAAGAGCTCGGGGTGATCGCATGGCACACACCATTGATTAGACAGCCTGGGATGTTTTACTCTGATAATGAAAATACGTTTTGGAATTAATACTCTGGTTTATGTATGGTTTCGTTTATGGTTTGACAATTATGTTTTAAGTAATGATTTTAAAGGAAATTTTTAGTCATGAATTTTGGTTCGTTACAAGTTGGTATCAGAGCCTTGGTTTGAGGGATTCGGCCACACTTTCGGGTGTGTCTGAACTCAAACTGAGGAAGTGGTATAAAATTTTCAAAAGGAAAAACCATATTTATAAAAGGATTTTGAGGAAAGAAAAGGGTTTTAGAAAAAGAAAAAGGAACTTTGAAAAGAGAAAAGGGTATGGTGCATGCAATCAGCCGAACTCAAGTAAGTTCTCCCAAATTACCCATACAAGTTTATAATATGTTATGACTATGTGATCAGCATGCTAGCTTAGGACTAAGGATCTAGGGAGGATGCCTTATGTGCCTGTTATATGTGCTTTTGAGCTGCATGATAGTGCTGGTTAGACAGTAGTAGGATAGCCTGTATAGGTTATGCCTGGTAGTATGAGCTTAGCATTGTATGCTAGTATAGTTCTCGTTATGAGAATAGATTTGCTTGAGTAGTTTCCTGTGTCCGAATGCTGCTTGCTTTGTGCTTTGTGGGACTCTGAGTGATGGGAGTTAGCCATTAGTTGAATACGTCACGTCATGTGTGATCAGGGTTGAATAATCTCAGAGTGCTGGATTTGGCCCTATTGCGCAGCTCTTGTTTGAGTCTAACCGTTGTAGGGACGAGTCTTTTACTCGAAGGATTATCTGAGCCTCGTCACATGTGATGGTGTTCAGGTGATGGCTAATTGGCATTACAAGGAGGCCTTCAGCAGCTGAGAACTGGTTTTGGTTGAGTCAGAGATTTCCTAGGGCAAGCCTAGGATGAGTTAGTGCTGGGAGCAGTAGTAGTAGTGATAGGGACTTGGTGGAGTCGAGGTAACTCTTGAGGAAAGTACGGATAGATGTGGAAGGTAGTATAGGCCCGTACTACTGGAAGCAGAGGATCCGTACTCGATTCAAGAGGGGCCAAGACAAAACCAGGGAACTTGTAGAGTGTGTGCGATCCCTCAGCAGTGATGTGTATTCTGATAGTTATGTGATAGGTTTTTCAGCATGGTGACACTGCGAGAGAGACTAGTGGGCGGGTCAGGCGCCGGAGAGGGATCAGGCTCAGGTTCAGGGACCGAGCAGCTCGAGGAGCGTATGAGAGAGTTTGTATCAGCGGAGGTTACGCGCAACATACTAGATCAGACTCCTGTGATCTTTGGCACGGTCAAGGAGGGTATACTGGAGATCTTGGATGAGAGGCTAGGAGCCTTCCGTACCGAGATGATGGCCTTGATGGGAGCGCGTACCTTGACATTCCGAGAGTTTAGAGCTTGCGGAGCACCAGATTATCATGGGGCTAGGGACCCCATTGCTAGCAGCAGGTGGTTGGCCGATGTCGCCAATGCATTCCGTACGAGCCGGTGTCCCGAGGGGGACAAGGTCAGACTCACCTCCTGCCTTCTGAAGGAAAGAGCAATGGATTGGTGGGAGGAGATTGGTCATGCCTTGGGGGATGATGCCGCATTGGACGCGATGACATGGGGTGATTTCTCGGCCAGGTTCAGGGCTGAGTTCTCACCGACTATTGAGGTGCAGCAGTTGGTACAGGAGTTTCAGGATTTGACTCAGACTACTAAGACTGTGGCGGAGATCACCGCCAAGTTCAGGGAGAGGGCCCTTCTTGTTCCGCAGTATGTCGCGGATGAGGAGATGAAGATGGCCCGATATCACGAGATGTTGAGGGATGACATCAGGCAGTTTGTGAGCAGATCCAGCTGCAAAACGTTGGAGGATATGATCGCACGAGCTAGAGAGAGGGAGATTGATTTGGAACAGATCCGAAAGAGGAAGCCTGATGAGGTTCAGGTAGCCACAAGCTCGGGCAAAAGGCCCAAGGGGTCAGATTTGAGATCGAGGGATTACCAGAGCCGCGGCCGATGTGGGAGGTGCGGCAGGACGCACGAGGGTGCGTGTAGGAGTGGTAGTGGTGGAGATTCGGGCTGCTTCAAGTGCGGCCGGACTGGTCATTTTAGCAGAGATTGTACTGCTACCACCACGCAGGGATCAAACTTGATATGTTTTCACTGCAGTCAGCGGGGCCACAAGAAGGCCCAGTGTCCCAGTTTGTTTCCGGCACGACGGGTGATAGCACCTGCCCCTGCAACTTTGAGGATCACGGACGGCCGTCAGGGCCGAGCAGAGGCGCCTGCGGTAGGAGGCAGGGCTTTTCAGATGACTACCATGGAGGCGCGGGCAGCACCGAACGTTGCAGGTGTGTGTCTTTTGTTTCTTTGTTAACTTTTATTCATGATTATATTGTTATGCTTCTGCATCGCTATTGGTATAAGTATCTCCGAATTGTGTGGCTTGCTTGTGATTTAGTTATATGTCATCTGCATGCCTTGGATATTAAAATGGTAGTTAGGGGTTGTACCCTATTGGAGCAGGTTACTTAGGATGCAGTAACTATAGCATGCTTATGTGGAACTCAGTAGTGTCCCGCTGGCTTCAGGAAGGTGTTATTGAGTGATGGATTGGTTAGATCCCTAGTTGTGGCAAGCTTGGGTTTTTCAGCAGATTGATTGTGGAATGATAGAAAAGATTGGGAATTCTTCTCAAGCATTGAGCAGTGAGGTATAAGCAGGATCAAAGTGGGGGAGAACCCTCCGAGTGTACAAGGGTAAGAGCACACAGATCCAGAATGAGTACGCGACCTCTGAGAAGGAAAGAAAGTAGCACAGCTATTGATGGATTGAGGAGTTCAGGGTTGGGAGTTTGAGAAACTTCCCAACAGTTAGTTCATGTTATCGAGATGGTTAGTAACTGGTTGGGAATTCAGGTTGGAGGATCGCCTGTAGGACTCGAGTGAGTTGGAATGAAGATTTTGAGAACAGTTAGCATGGGATGCTTTCGTGTTAGTAATCAGTGGCAGAGACAGCATGTAGAGCATGGTAGAGCGGCGGGAGAGCCGCAACGTCTTTCCCAGCAGCGAGTTAGTGGCGGAAGTGATGTAAGACTGCGGGTAAGCCGTAGCATTCCCTAGCAGCTTAGTTAGCGGAGAATGGGTGGAGGCACGTATCTCCTAGTTAGCGGAGTTTGGGCGAGGCCCTTATCTCTTAGTGATCAAGGTGGGGATCAGGAAAGGGTAGTTCGTTGAGATTAGTATGGAGTGGACCTGCGTAGCTCTAAAGAGGTGAGACCTTGGGAGAGGCTGCTCCAGGATACAGTTGGGTGAGACCCGTGGGCGAGGCCCGTATGATAGTAGCAGCATGGGTGAAACCTAGGAGCAGGGTTGCTCAGTAGTATAGTCGAGTGAGACTCGTGGGCGAGGCCCGTGAGATTTTAGCAGCACAGGTGGGACCTGGTAGGGACCGTAGGGTCAGGGCATGGGATCGAGGATCCCAGGACCTGTAGCGCCAGAATGGCAGAGTAGATAGAGCAGTAATAGATAGCTGAAGTTTCTTCGGAAGTCGCTGGGAGCGGCTAGGATATTGTGTTGGGTGTAGTGACCGGTATGAGTTCGGTAATCTAGTTATGGACAGATTAGTTGGGACCTGGGGTGGTCTCAGTTCATCCGGAAGGCGGATAAGGGACATCATAACTTTCAGCTAGTGGCAGTGATGATAGAAGGACTATGGGGTAAGGCAGATATTTGACTAAGGGTGCTGCGCCTCTCATAACAGGGTTGGATAATCTCAGAGGGAAGGGTTTGACCATGTTGCGTAGCTCTCGTTTGAGTCTTAACCGTTGCAGGGATGAATCCTTTACTCGAAGGATTATCTGAACCATTCGCTGGGGTGGGTACTCAGCATTAAATTGTAAGTAGTAAGAAGTATTCAGTGTGTACGGCAACCGTAACCAGCACTGGGAGTGGCTGGAGTATTGGATATCGTGAAAGGTATGTCCTTTACAGTGATAGGGGAAGTGGTTAGTTATGGGAAGTAGCCTTGGGAAGGCCAGAAAACGCGCAAGTCAAAGGGGAGTGAACCCCTAAGGGGTTCAGTATGAGTGCTCGGGGAGTACTGAAAGGATTACCAATGGAACAGGATGTGTTCTCTGGACGGTGGAGGATTGTTATTACAATATATAGGGTTGGTATGCATGACCGGGCGGAAGGTCCATGAGAGTGGTCGGCCAGAGTTATATTCATCAGGCAGGGGCGATGTGAACGGATTGCATGACAGTTGGTCGTAGCGGACTTCGAGGACGAAGTCTAGTTTAAGTGGGGGAGAGTTGTAACACCCAGAATCAAAAAGACCAAGAAAAGAAAGGAAAAGCTCTAAGTCACGAGTCAACTCGTCGAGTCCAGGGAGGAACTCGGCGAGTCGGAGCGGGATCTGGGGTATAGAGTAGTGACCAACTCGGCGAGTCAGCTAGTGGACTCGGCGAGTCTGGTCTGGGCGAGAAAAACCTTAATCCCGGGGGTTGTGCCCTATTTAAAGAACATTACATCCCTTCCCCAGCCTCTTTACTCCCCTTTTAAGATCCAGAAACCCTAAATCGTGAGTGAGAGCCCTTGGAAGCAATTTAGAGCCTAGATAAGTGATTTTGGTGGAAAGGGGCTTGAAGATCAAGAGGCTTGCTGCAAAGGAGTGATGTAGATCTGGGATCTACTTCAGTTGGAGCATATATTGGAGGTAATAAGCTATTGCTTTGGCTTTATTGCAAATAGATCTATCTTATGTTTGAGATTTGGGGCATTTTGGGCATGATTGAGATCTATGTCGAGTTAGAGGCCTAGATCTAAGGTTGCTACCTCAGATCTAGACTTGTGATGGTCCAGAAGGTCATAAAGTTGATGTCAATAAGTTGTTGGTGAAGCCCCTTTGCCTTAAACCCTAGCCCTAGAGTGTTTTGGGCCTTTAGCTCCTTGGTTTCACGTAAAGTTTGCAACTTTACGTGGGGGATAGACTGTAGAAGAGTGGATCTATGGATTGGAGCCCCTGCATAGCTCGAAAAGCCACTGTATGGATTGAGAACTGGAGAGACTCGGCGAGTCACATGGGTGTACTCGACGAGTTGTATGAATATGTGCATGGGCTCGGCGAGTTGGAAGAACAACTCGGCGATTCTGTTGAAGATTGCTTAGGACTCGGAGAGTCTGTTCTTGGACTCGACGAGTCAGGTCGCAGGACCCCCAACCTCTTCTGGTTAAGACGCAGATCAGTGAGTTGGACAGGATGGGACTCAGAGATCGTTAAACTCGACGAGTCCTAGGGTGACTCGGCGAGTTGGGTCGTATTTTGAGAGCTTCTGAGTTTAAGGACTCGGCGAGTCTACGGGTTGACTCGGCGAGTCGAGTCAACTGGAAGGTTGACTTTGACCAAGACTTTGACTTTAACCAGAGTTGACTTAGTTTGACTTCTAGAAGTTCAGTTTGGAACTTAGTGTTATATTGATAATAGTAGCTCGGGGAGCTAGTGGAGCAGCGGTTCAGAAGGTTGTCGGACAGCAGCCAGAGGGTTATCAGCAAAGTTCAGCAGTACAGGTGAGTTTCCCTTTGTGTGGATGGGTCTACGGCCACAATGCCGGCCCATGTAGTTGTGAGTAGGAAGACCCGGGGGATAGCCCTAGGCACAGTATGCTAGTATGACATTCGAGACTAAGGTCCAATGTTAGCGGGCGGGTGCCCAAGGAACGGTTTGTATGATAGTTATAGTTGTTGTCTGTGTGATATATGTATGTGCAAGGTAAGGAGGTGAGTGTGGGCGAGGTCCCGTATCTCACCAATAGCAGAGTGTGGACGGTGTTCCATACCTCATTAGCAGCAGAGCAGGGGCGAGGCCCAAGTTAGGAAAAGAGTGAGTGTGGGCTGGGCCCGTATCTCACTATCAGTAGGAGCGTGGATGGGGTTCCATGATTCATCAGTAGCAGGACAGGGGCGAGGCCCAAGATAGGCGAGGCCTTAGAACAGGATTCAGTAGTATATGTTTGGTTCTGCGTTGTGGTATGTTTATGTGTTAGTATATGATTAGCGGGCGGGGCCCAGGGACAGGCGGGGCCTAAGAGAAATAGATCTGTATCCGAGCGGGGCTCAAAGCCAGGCGGGGCTGTTGTAGCGGGCGAGGCCCGAGGTAGTGGGTGAGGCCCAAAGTAGCGGGCGTGGCCCAGTATATGTAGTATGCAGTATATGTGCTTATGTTAGTAGTTATGATTATGATATGCTATGTTCAGTCAGTTCCGGACTTCGGTCCGATGCAGAGGGCAAGGCCCTGGTTAGTTCCGGACTTCGGTCCGATGCAGTTTCCGGACTTCGGTCCGATGCAGTGGGCAAGGCCCAGTAGTTTCTTTATATGTTATTGTAGGGTATGTGGTAGGTTGGGGAACTCACTAAGCTTCGTGCTTATGGTTTTCAGTTTTGGTTTCAGGTACTTCCGGTAGCGGAGGGAAGAGCTCGGGGTGATCGCATGGCACACACCATTGATTAGACAGGCTGGGATGTTTTACTCTGATAATGAAAATATGTTTTGGAATTAATACTCTGGTTTATGTATGGTTTCGTTTATATTTTGACAATTATGTTTTAAGTAATGATTTTCAAAGAAATTTTTAGTCATGAATTTTGGGTCGTTACAGTTATAGAATACGTAATTGTTCTTGTCAACTGGTAATAAGTAACAAGTAATAAATCAGTTCCGTGTTTAGGATTTGACTTTATTATAAACTGTAAAAATCATATATTTACGCTTCCGAGCTTGTGAGAAGTATTGGGTATTGTTGGGAAATTTACAAAGAACTTAATGCAACTTTTCTGATCTTAATTAAGACCTTGTTTGATTAGACAATAAAAAGTTATGGTTAATTGAAGAGCTTGTTTTGATTAACCAATTTAGGTAAAAGAGAAATTATTAGAGCGTGTTAGTTTTTCTCAGTACCAACTTAGATAGAACGCATCTCAAATAATCAGATCTGGATCAGTTACATGATTAGGAAAGTCGCAACAGAACTGAAATTGTTTTTTATATTGATTTTCGTTTAATTTAATATCACTGCATTTTTAGTTTTTAGTTTTTAATTAAGACCCCCTTTTATATTCTATTTTTTTTACTAGATGTGTCTGATGCAAAAAAGGTATTGACCATTAGGTTGTGTCCCTGAGGATTCGACCCTGCTTCCCTGTGCTATATTTTTAGTGCAACCAGCAGTGATAAATTTATTTATTTAATACGTGCGCGACAGCGTGTTAACAAATTGGCGCCGTTCTCGGGGACACGGTACTTTCTAATAGTTTTATGCCAAGAATTTTTCGTTCAGGTACGCCTTTAGTTTTTGATCCATAAATCGAGTGAACTGCAAGGAGACTGAAGAAAGAAGCAACAAGAAAGAAACGATCAGGTGGTCTCTTTGGTTCGTCTTCATCCTTACCTCCAGAAACCCCCACACCACAAGGCACTCCCTTGTGGAATGAACCCGATCTATTTTTTCCGAAAGTACCCCCATCATCACCTCAAAACAGCCCTTATAAAACTTATTCATCACCCTCTTCCATTAAAACCGAAACCACAGACTCTTCAGAAACCGAATCTGAAGACTTAACTAAGAGTGGAGACGAAGCAGAAAAGACCCTTAGAGAGTGGGCCACTCAAGAGGTCAACCAGCAACCCCTCTGCATTAAGTTTCCAGAAGCCCAAAACTTCGAACTCAAATCTGGGCTGATTCACCTTCTTCCCACATTTCGCGGTCTAGAAAACGAAGACCCACATAAATTCCTCAAGGAATTTCATGTGGTATGTTCTAGAATGAAGCCTCATGCAGTTAGGCCTGGCAATTGGGTTGGGTTCGGGTTGGCGGGTTGGCGGGTCAGAAAACATAAACTCAACCCAACCCATATAATATATGGGTTGACGGGTTGGTGGGTCACGGGTTGGTGGGTTGGAAACCTCAACCCAACCCAACCCATATAATATATGGGTTGACGGGTTGGCGGGTTGGCGGGTCACGGGTTGGTGGGTTGGAAACCTCAACCCAACCCAACCCATATAACCTGTTTAAGTATATGGGTTTCCAGGTTCACAAGTTAATAGGTCAAACCCAACCCATATCACCCGTTTAATAAATAAGCAACACATTTTAAAAAATGAGGTTTTTTCAACATAAATTCATAAAATGATTAAAAAGTAATTAACATAAAAAAAAGGTTTTCAACATAAATTCATAAAGTCAATAACATCCAAATAAAAATGAAAAATGAAAACATTCATAGAAAGTAGATGTGTTCTTCGTTCGTGACTCGTGAAAATAACGACATGTATTTTTTCTTTTTCTGATTAACGAACCACAAATTCAAATTAGTCACATACGAATACGGAAGGAATACAATGATAGGGAATATTACGAATACGGGTGGAAATCAAATTTCATTAATAATTAAATGTATCATTTTTTTAAATGTAATATATATATATATATATATATATATATATATATATATATATATATATATATGGGTTGGCGGGTCAAAAAACTCAACCCAAACCCGTCTATTTTCGGGTTGGGTCAGTGTCGGGTTACGGGTTGGGTCGAGAGTTGCCACCCCTACATGCAGTTACTGAAGACCAGATCAAACTAAGGGCATTCCCCTTCTCACTTCAAGATTCAGCAAGGGAATGGTTATATGAACTACCATCTGGTTCCATCACCACTTGGATATAACTCGCAAAGCTATTTCTAGAGAAATACTTTCCAGAAACACGAGTCTCCAGTCTCAGAAGAGAAATCCTTGGGATCAAACAAGGAAGACGAGAAGCTCTACATACTTATTGGGAAAGTTTCAAGAAACTTCTAGTTAGGTGCCCAGAACGTGGGATCAACGATTATCAACTTTACAACTGTTTCTGTGAAGGTCTGAGACCCATGGAGAGGTGCCTGATAAATGCTTCCTGTGGTGGTTCCTTGGGTGATATGACACCAACTGAAATCAGAGAGCTTATTGAAAAGCTTGCGATCGAGTCTAAACATTCTGGAAATGAAGACGAGTGGTATCCAGATCAGCCAAGGGGAGTTAAGGAAGTTAGCAATGTTCATCTGGAAGCTCAGATATCTGAATTGACGAAAACTGTTCTGCTCCTGACCAAAGAAAAAGCAGTTGCGAAGAAACAATGTGGTATATGTTTGAAGACGGAACATCCAACAGATATATGTGTCCATTACTGCAAGAGGATACAGTTGCAGTAAAAGCTGTTGGGGGCTACCACCAGAATTTTCAGAATAATTATCAGCAGAAACAACAATTTCAGCCTCGACCCGGATTTCAGCAGCAACGAAATTTTCAGCAGCTGAGTTTTCAGCAAAATTTTCAGAATCAGCAGAATTTTCAGCACCAGAATTTCCAGCAGCCTTTGCAATAATATTCTGGCAGCTCTAGCATGGCCTTAGAGGATATTGTTAAAAGTTTGGCCACGAGCACCCAAGCATTCCAGACAGAAACCAGAGCCAGTATCAAGAACCTGGAGTAGCAGGTGTCTCAACTTGCCACTTTTGTGGGTCGTCTGGAGTCTCAAGGAAAGTTACCAGGGCACACAGAAAACAATTTGAAGCACAATGTGAGTGTCATTTCCTTGAGAAGCGGGAAAACATATGAAGGCCCAAGCGCATCTGAACCAGAAAACGATTCTGAGGAAGAATTTGAAGAAGTTCTGGTCGAAGAAGAAAATTTAAAAGAGCCTGAAAAAGAAGAGGAGGAATATGAAGAGGTGTTGGTTGAAGAAGGATCTGAAAATCTAGAAGGAAAAGAAACTCCAACACTACCCAAGTCAATTTTGAAAGAATACAAGCCACTACCGCCCTTCCCATCGCGACTGAGGAGCACGAAGCGCGAAAGAGATGATGAAGATATTATGGAAATTCTTCGCAAGGTTGAGGTAAATATACAACTTTTAGATATTATCCAACATATCCCTCGCTATGCTAAATTTCTTAAAAATTTATGTGTCTCAAAGAAAAAAATGAAATTTAATGAGATTGTAAAAGCTGGCGAAAATTTCTCCTTTATTTTACAAAAAGATTTGCCTCCAAAGTGCAGGGATCCGGGGATTTTCTCAGTTCCTTGTAAATTGGGGAACCTTAGTTTTCCAAAAGCCATGCTTGATCTAGGAGCTTCAGTTAATGTCCTTCCCTATTCTGTTTTTGAAAAATTAAAAATGGGAAATTTACAAAAGACCGGGACAATTATCCAATTGGCTGACCACTCGACAGTGCACCCAAAAGGTGTACTGGAGGATGTTCTTGTCCAAGTGGATAATTTGATTTTTCCCACTGATTTTTATATTTTGGACATGGGAAACTTGGACACTTTAGATGCAAACTCAATTATTTTGGGAAGACCTTTTTTGAAAACTGCTAAAATCAAGATTGATGTTTTTGCTGGTACTCTTTCTATGGAGTTTGATGGTGATATTGTGCACTTTAAAATAAATGATGCTGAAACTCCAATTGATAAATTTTCTGTTAATTATCTGGGTATCAGCAGTCCTTTTTCTGAGGACTGCTGTGATTTTTCTAATGGTTTTGTGCAAGATTTATTTTTAGACAGGAAACTAGATAATTATACATTAAAGGAGCTGAGGATAGATAAGCTTGGGGAGATGATGTAAATTCTGCTGGAGGAACTGGTACAAAGCTGATGGAAAAAGCTAAGCTTGGGGAAGATGAGAAAAAAGTGATTTCTGACATGAAGCTAAAAAAGAAAAAGAAGAAAAAGAAGAAGTTGGGTGCTGTCAAGAAGAATGGAAAAAGAAAACGGCTCAATAATCTAAAATTTGAGTCATTTGATAAAAATCTGGAGTTTTTCCGGATTTTTGAACAAGTCCCAGATCCACCCACCTTGCCATATTTGAAGGGATCTGGAGTCACAAGGAAAAGAGTTGAGCTTCAGAGAAGTACCAACCACACCATTTAATAATATGGTTGGGCAAAGCCGAACCAACCACTTTAAAAATGGGCGGCTTTCCGGGAGGCAACCCGATGTTTAGTTTTTATTTTTCCGCTCTCAATAAAGAGATGGTCACAGTCCCAAGCAAGATTGGGAAAATCAGAGGATCGACGGAGTTACTGAAATCCAGATTTTTCGTCAACATTCATCGTCCAAATCAGATTTCTACAAACTTATCAGGTACATTCTTTCCTGGCTGCACATTTTTGTTTATTTTCTTTATTGAGCTATTCATTCCTCTCTGAGTATTGAGGACAATGCATCATTTTAAGCTTGGGGAGGGGGTTAGTGTAAAAACTTTGCATTTTTTGTTAAAATTTTAATTTTTCAATTTTTCATTTAAAATTTTCAAATTTTATTTTCATTTTTGCATTTTAATCTGTTGCATTTGCATATAAAAATTCGAAAATCCAAAAAAAATATATTTTATTTTTTATTTTTATTTTTCTGCATTCATAATAAAAAAAACCCAAAAAGACTTTATTTCTAGTTATTTTTATTTTTATTTTATGCATTCCGAAAAAAACTCTTTAAAATCTTTAAATTTTTTTTACATGAGATGAGGATATTATTTACATTCGATAGCTCTGTTAATATGAAGTGTGATAGATACCGAAAATAACGGTCTAATTACAATAAATTTTAAGAATTATCTTTTCAAGTGCTTTAAATGTTTTCAATATGAACCAACATAAGAGTCGGATAATTTTTACAATGGAAGTGTGGGATGGAAAAATGAACAGTGTTTTGAAAATAATTTCATTGAATGCCTTAAAAAGAACCTAGGTTGGATAATCCTTATAATTCCTTGAAGTACTGAACCCTATAGTTTCTGCGCCTTTTGAGGTTTGGAGGGAACTTTTGTTATACCCACAAATAGTTATCATTTTTGAAGTATTGAAGATATGATGGGCCTCAAAGTAAAATTCACGCCCAGTCAATATATATATGTTAGAAATGGTACATCAAGAAACTTGAAGAAATTTGCAATTCAAAGCCAAATCCATGTCAAGTTCAAGTAAAAATCGAGAAGCAAGCAAGTTAAATCTGAAGAGTTGATCAAGACGAAGAAGATGTGTGGTATAATGAGATTGATCCCTCGATAGTGGAATCATAGGGGTAAGCTTGGATTTTCTGTCCATAATGGAGCTTACCGCGTTTACTGGACGAGTTCGGAAAAAAAGGAGGGGTTGGTCCAGCTAAGTTTTTATAAACAAATTTTTGTGAAATAATTTTTAAAAATACACTGTTTTCACAAATTTAATTCGGCGTAAAAATTATTTGCTCAAGCTTGGTTTAACTTATTAAATATTAAATCTGAATCGTTAATATAAAGTATTGAAACTGTTGTCTAGGTAGTGATTTCATTGGAGCTTCCTCGTTGTGAAATCTGATCATGTGAACAAAAAAAAGAGTGAAGTACTTTAGTTTAAGTTTTTATTTTATTTTATTTTATTCTAAATTTCTTTTTAGGTTATCTACATCTTTCCATTTGTTTATAATGTTTTATCTTTTTCTTACTTGAGGGCAAGTAAGGTTTAAGCTTGGAGAGATTTGTTAGATGCCATTTTATGCATCTTATAGGGTAGTTTTTATTATCATTTAACATCATATTTTGTACATTTGCATGTCATTTTTTTTAAATAATATTCAGCTCATGTCTTTCGTTAGAATTCCCGTACTGCTCATGTTTTTATGTCAATTTCAGATAGTTCGAGTGGAGCAGTGCTTTGGGAGCAGTTGAATGTGCGTTTGGAGCTTAAAATGGAGCTTGGAACTTATGGAGTATGTTGCGGAATGATTGGAAGATGCTTTGGTCAAGAAACATTCGATCGAATTGATCACATGAAGATAGAATCTGCAATCTAAAGTTGAAGGATGTTGCTGGCAGCTTTGACCCCCTGTCAGTATTTTGAGCATATCTCATGAACCGTAACTCCGATTAACGCTATTCAAAATGATATGAAAAGTAGACGAAATATCGGACGTCATAGACAAAATATGCGATCGCAACTATGGTCCATGCGATCGCAGGTTAGGTCGCAGCATGGATTCGAGGTTTTTTTAGTGCCAAAAATTCATCCGGAAGTGAAAAATGAAAACCTGCGATCGCAGGTTGTGTACATGCGATCGCAGGTTGGCCAAAAAGTGCCAAAATAGCATCCTACTTCATTAAAAAAAGGCACGAGACGTGTTTTCTTCAAAACATGTGATCGCAGGTTGTGCCCATGCGATCGCATGTGCGTCGCTTTTGCTGCTGGACGTATAAATAGAACCTGATAGCATTCTAGTAACCTAAGTTGGCGATTCCAGAGGTACCAGACGACGAAAATATGATTTTGGAGGCGTTTCTTCTCCGATTTCAACAATTTCTGAAGATCTGAAAACTGTGGATCATCTCCTACGATTAGTTTAGTAAGATTAGTTGTTTGATGTCTCTTTTCATTTGTTTTTATCAGATTTTAGCCATATCTGGCTAAAACCTTAGTTTTCAGTTCTGAAAAGACGAGTACTATTCATGTGATTGATCATTAGATTTGGTTTTTTATTTGTGCTTCTATCTAGATTCTTCAGTTTTGTTCTTAATGAATGTTTGATTTTCATTCTTGTTAGTCTGATCACCTAGCTAGGGTTTTATCATTCCAGTTAATCAGTTATAGAATACGTAATTGTTCTTGTCAACTGGTAATAAGTAACAAGTAATAAATCGGTTCCGTGTTTGGGATTTCACTTTATTATAAACTGTAAAAATCATATATTTATACTTCCGAGCTTGTGAGAAGTATTGGGTATTGTTGGGAATTTTACAAAGAACTTAATGCAAGTTTTTTGATCTTAATTAAGAGCTTGTTTGATTAGACAGTAAAAAGTTAGGGTTAATTGAAGAGCTTGTTTTGATTAACTAATTTAGGTAAAAAAGAAATTACTAGAGCTTGTTAGTTTTTCTCAGTACCAACTTAGATAGAACGCATCTCAAATAATCAGATCTGGATCAGTTACATGATTAGGAAAGTCGCAGCAGAACTGAAACTGTTTTTTGTATTGATTTTCGTTTAATTTAATATCACTGCATTTTTAGTTTTTTGTTTTTAATTAAAACCCCCTTTTATATTCTGTTTTTTTGACTAGATGTGCCTGATGCAAAAAGGCATTGACCATTAGGCCGTGTCCCTGAGGATACGACCCTGCTTCCCTGTGCTATATTTTTAGTGCAACCAACAGTGATAAATTTATTTGTTTAATACGTGCGCGACAGTGTGTTAACAATGATCCCAGATCTGAAAGGATCCTTGCTTGGGACGTCCAAATCCCAAGGGTCAAGCTTCTTGAACCAAAACTCTCAAAAAATGGAAATAAGTAGATCTAATGAATAAATGATCAAGTTAGAGACTTGATTACCAGAAAGTGAAGGGAATGAGATGTTGCTTCTGGATCTACAATCTTCTCTTGAAGTCCTCAAGCTTCTTCTTCTTCTTCTACAAGCTTCAAATCACACAAGAACACTCAAAAATGGCCCACACACTCACACAATTCTCTAGGGTTTCGTAGATTAGGGTTTGGGACTTTGAGGCTGGAAATGAGGCCAAAAGGTGGGGATTAAGATGCTTAAATAGGGTGCAAACCCCGAAATTAGGGTTTCACTCTGGCAGACCTACTCGTCGAGTCGAGAGCTCTCGACTCGTCAAGTAGATAGCTTAAAACCCGCGTCCAAAACTCGTTTCTACTCGACGAGTCTGGGGCTCCCAACTCATCGAGTAGCTCTACTAAAATGAATAATTTATAAATAAATGCGTACCAGAACCCGGGTGTTACAATCTTGGTATAGAGGATGTTGCTATGATGTAGGGATCTGTTAGATCTGTGTCCTGGTATATAGGATGTAGTATGTGGTAGTGATCTGTAGACCTGCCTGATTGTCTGTTGACTAGTTATATGCTTATCTGTTTGTTGGATATATGTTATATATAATGCATATGTGGACATAGTATGGTTGGGTTGACGTGGCACTGCTTTGTTCGGTAGCCAACAAACTCAGGAGCAAGCCATACATAAGTTGTGGGCCTGTAGGGTAAGCCATGCTTATGATTTTGGCTCGAGAGCAAGCCATATATGAGTTGTGGGCCTGAAGGGCAAGCCAGACTAATACTGTGGGCTCAGGGGTAATCCAGTCTCTCAGCTAAGGACCCAATATATGCTGTTATATGTCTGTGTCTTGGTACTTTGGGGGAACTCACTAAACTTTGGCTTATAGTTTTAGCTTATTGTTTCAGGTACTTCAGATGACCGTGGCAAGGAGAAGGCGCGATCGTGCACATCTTCCTGTTTTTATGATATTGTGTGACAACCCGAAACTTCTAACTTGTAAGATCAGTTAATGTTATCAATATTAAACTTGATTTTATCATCATTTAACACCGTTTAAGGGTGTAATGGTACTTTCTAAGCCTCGTACAATCAAAGGTTGAGTTCTAGGTCGGGTAATACCAAGTCGTAGTACAACATTCGGTCCATACACTCTCTCAGGAGGAGTGTACGGCCGTACACATGAGTGTGCAGCCGCACACCCATCCTCCAGCCGCACACTCGTCCCTATATATATATATAGAGTGACCCCTTCACTCATTCCTTTCCTTTGGCTTTCTCTCACTACTTTCTCTCTCTAAAAACTTCATCCAAGAACACTCTAAAGGCCTAAAAAACGTGAACTACTTCATCATTCAGCTTGTTATATTGGTAAAACACTTGAATCTAAGCCTAACTCATAGTGTTCTTCGTGTTCTTCATCCTTTGAAGGTGTACGGCCGCACACCTTCATAAGGTGGCCGCACACACCTTAAAGACTCTCCAAAGTGAAGAGTTTGGCCTCCATTTACTAGTTGGACTTGGTATTGACACTAGAACACCTCAAAATCGACATTTCGGGCACAAATGAGGAGTGTACGGTCGCACACCCCTGTGTACGGCCGCACACCCCTTTGTACGGCCGCACACTCCCATGTACGACCGCACACACAGCCTGGCCGCACACACACTATTTTGGCCGTACACCTCCCTTGGTTGGTCATATAGGGTCCCGACAAGCATTTCCAAGTCCCTAGGGTGGTTTTCCGTCATGTTTAGTCATGAAACACCCTAATTCTAACACACATATGCGTTATCAAATGTTAATAGGATCCACTTACGTACGAAATATCGGTTGACACTCAACACTCGTAACCAATTGTGCTTTCGGATCCTACGATAAACTATGAGTTCACACCCCTATGCTTTTATAAGTTTTATAACGTTTTCAGGGGGGGGAATACAAGCCAAACATAAAGGTTTTCAAAACTTAAAAACTGATGCAATTACAATGGTTTTACGTTAAACATTTAGATACTTTATCCCTTTTGTAATACGCGGAGCATAAGGGACGTTTTCTAAACATAATTGCATAGTTTTCCGAATAGCACATGAACATAACTTATCAATCAAACTATAATAGGTATAGTTTGGGGATTTCATTATCGGTTTTACAGAATCAAACTCCATGCAATGTCAAACATGTAAACTATGACAGATTTAGTTTATCCATACGAATAACGAGAGTATCTTACTAAATAATTATTTTGTATAATTATTATACTCTATATTGTTTACCATCGATTTCGAACTCGAGAAACAACTGAACTACACGTAAACTAGTTAATACAAGATTGTGAGACTTATCTTCGTTATGCCCTTCTGGGTACCAATAAATCCTCTCCGGAAGTATAACCAGAGTCTCCTGGAGGGAGAGCGTGAAATTTGTGAATAGATCTATTCGGAACTGACAATCCCACACCTGAACTGCTAGCTACAGTTAGGCGGGCACGCCTGGGGTGACAAATTTTGTAATCGTACGACGTCTGAAGAAGCGTCAAGGAGGTTACGTGTCATATTAGCATGGTTATCCGACTCACAATAAGTATAAACTAACATTTGTTTCCGGGATTTTATTCTTCAATAGTTTTATTTTTATTAATAAGACTACTTATCTACTTACTGGAGGGTATTCCATCGATCTAATTCATGGTTTTATTTGATTAATAAACTACTTACTGGTGGTAACCAGGGTTTTCAAACGAAATATACTTTTCATTCAGTACTCAACGATCATGTTAGAAAATATTGGATTTTCTTGGGAAGCATGCATACATATTTCAGAATTCAATAACAAAGGTTTTCGATACAAACGATATTTACTTATAATGAAAAGTAATCAGTTTTACAAATTCAGTGACTAGTTTCCAATACAAAAACATGCTTATGAACTCACCAGCTTTATGCTGATACGTTTTCAAAAACCGCTTGTATCCTCAGGGCAACGATAGACAGGTACATTCGCTCACTTTTGGAGAAGTCGGAGCATCTTGAAGTCCAGTCTTTATCTTTTGTTACTTTTGAATATAAAGATATGTACAAGCTATGTTTTCGAACAAATGTAAATATTCATATTGCAATGTAATGGTTGTGTTTACTTTGATTGCTATGAAACGATTGTTGTGATACTACGCATGATGTCCTCCGCCCCGGAACGTTTCCGCCTTCGGTTTCGGGGTGTGACAGATTGGTATAAGAGCTATTGTTTATAGTGAACTAAGTATACCGAACCTTACATGGTATACAACTATAAACACTAAAGGGGCTAAAGTGCTCTGAACTAAAAGTATACTTCCAAAGCATAAATATTTTTACAAAAGTATACAAGTATACCTACGTACCAGAAACAGTCTCATGAGTAGAACAAAACAAAAGTAATTGGATGTTGAACATTGCGGTTAAACCTGGGCAGTTATGTAATCATGTCTAGGGTGAATATAGCCTGATCAACTATATTCATTCGAGACATGACCAACATGTGTTTGGGGGTGATTGTGGTGTTGCAACAGGCCTAAAACTTACCAAGTATCCATACAACAAGTCATCGAAAGAAGAAAACAGTCAAACTTAAAATACTATAGGAGTATTTTACTAGAGCCAAGTTCATTGCAAAAATTCACTTCCAAGTGTTGCTACTCATTCCTTTTAACGATAACTTAATTGCATTGGTAGTCCTTCCTTGCTTATCGCTTAGTAGAACACTCTAGCTATCACATTGAGATATATATTCTTGCTTCATATCTCTTGATACGATTTAGAGGACTTACCACCCTCTTCTTCCTGATCATTTTAGAACAAGATACCTCCAAAGAAAAGACCCAACAGAAAGAACAACGATCCTCCAACGGATCCAGCTCCTCCACCTCCTCAGCTCGATCCCGTTATGTTTCAAGCGGCTGTTACTGCTGTTGTGGCTGCTGCGATGTCACAGATAAATCCTGGTGGATCTGGAGGGCCGGGAGGTGGTACTCATCCTAAAGGGAGTCAAGAGCACCAGAAGGAGTGCTCCTATAAAGACTTCATGAACGCAAAACCCACATCCTTCGACGGCACTGGAGGTGTTATTGCCCTGACTCGATGGTTCGAAAAGATCGAGTCCATCTTCGAAATCTGCTCTTGTTCTGAAGCTAACAAAGTGAAATTCGCCGCTTTCACTTTCACCAACACAGCATTGACCTGGTGGAATGGCCGGGTCAAGTCCCTAACCCTGCCAATAGAAAATGCTATGGGTTGGGAGAGCTTGAAAGAGCTCATGCTTGCTGAGTACTGCCCTCGGGGTGAAATGCAGAAACTGGAGCACGAACTCTGGAACCTAAAGATGAAGGGTTCCGACATTGCCGCCTACACATCTAGGTTTGAAGACCTAGTGCTTCTCTGCCCGGGGATGGTCACCCCGGAAAGCAAAAAGGTTGAAAGATACATTTGGGGACTGACCCAGCCGACCAAAGGAAATGTCTTGGCTGCTCGGCCAGCTACATTTGATAGCGCCAAGTGCCTGGCGCAGACTCTGATCGATCATGAAGTCGATCTCGATGAAGTGACAGCCACTCCTGAACCGGCTAAAGGGGGTGGTGAGAAGAGAAAATTCTGGAAGCAGAGAAAGGGTCAGTCTTCGCATGAGCCCTCAAAGAAGCAACATACGGTAGCAGTTCACGCTGCTACTACCCCTGTCGCTGCTCCTGCAACTCAAGCACCTACCAGTAGGTATACTAGTACCCTCCCTTGGTGCAATAAGTGTAGTTATCATCACCGCATTCCTGGTCCATGTCGTGAGATGCTCTGCAACAACTGTGGTAAGAAGGGCCACCTGGCTCGAGGCTGCAGAACACCAGTCCCACCAACCGATCAGGCCTCTGGAGCAGGTGTTGGTCAAGCCTGTTACGGCTGTGGGGAAGTCGGACATTTCAAGAGAAACTGCCCTAAGGCAGCAACAACTGGCAAAACCGGGAGAGTACTATCTATGGGGAAAAAGGAGGCCGTGGCTGATCCTACCGTTGTGACGGGTACGTTCCTCCTCGATAACTCTTATGCATGCATTCTTTTCGATTCTGGTGCTGAAAGAAGTTTTGTTAGTCATGCATTCAAGCATTTTCTTAAACATAAACCTCAACCCTTAACCGAAACATTTACCGTCGAGATGGCTAACGGTGAGAAGGAGAGCGCTAATGATATAATATGCGGTTGTACTCTTACCCTGAACGATCATTCATTTCCCATCGATCTTATGCCAGTCTCCATAAAAAGCTTTGATGTCATGATAGGCATGGATTGGTTGAGCCCCAATCGTGCTGATGTTCTTTGTTTCGAAAAAGCCATCCGTCTCAACCTTCCTTCTGGTGAAGCTCTCATAATCTACGGCGATAAACTCAGTTCAAACCTACGTATCATCTCGTGCATCAAAGCTCAAAAACTTATGCGAAAGGAATGTCATGCGTTCTTAGCCCATGTTGTTAACGAGAAACAGGAAGTTAAAGACCTTAAGAGCATTCCCGAAGTCTGCAACTTTCCTGATGTCTTTCCTGAGGAGCTTCCGGGAATCCCTCCTGAACGCCAAGTCGAGTTTCATATCGATTTAGTCCCCGGAGCTACCCCCGTAGCTAAATCTCCATATCGCCAAGCGCCAGCAGAAATGTAGGAGCTATCTAGTCAGCTCAATGAGCTGCTCGGAAAAGGATTCATCAGACTGAGTTCCTCACTCTGGGGAGCCCCGATCTTGTTCGTGAAAAAGAAGGATGGATCCTTTCGGATGTGTATCGACTATCGGGAGCTGAACAAGCTCACTGTCAAAAACCGTTACCCTCTTCCTCGAATCGATGATCTCTTCGACCAACTTCAGGGAGCTAGCTACTTCTTGAAAATAGATTTAAGATCAGGGTACCATCAGCTACGAGTCCATGAGGGTGATGTTCCTAAAACAGCATTTCGAACTCGATATGGTCACTACGAGTTTGTAGTTATGCCCTTCGGTCTAACCAACTCACAAACACTGTTCATGGACCTGATGAACCGGGTGTGCCGTCCTTTCCTCGAAAAGTTTGTCATCATGTTCATCGATATATACTTGTCTATTCCATAAGCGAGGAAGATCACAAACAACACTTGAGATTGGTGCTGGAAACTCTAAGGGCGGAGAAGCTTTACGTGAAGTTCTCTAAATGCAAATTCTGGATTCGAAAAGTAACCTTCCTAGGTCACGTGGTAAGCGAGGAAGGCATTCACATGGACCCTTCCAAAATCAAAGCAATAGAGAACTGGTCAACACCAAAGCCACCCACAGAAATTCGTCAATTCTTGGGTCTCGCTGGCTATTATCGTATATTTATTCAAAATTTCTCCAGAATTGCCAAACCCCTAACCACTCTGACTCAGAAAGGTGTACCTTTCTGTTCGAGTAAAAAGCAAGACACTGTGTTCCAAACATTGAAACAGGCCCTATGCAGCGCACCTATCCTGTCTCTGCCCGAAGGGACGGAGGATTTCGTTGTCTACTGCGATGCGTCCAATCAGGGCTTGGGCTGTGTGCTCATGCAGCGGGGAAAAGTTATTGCTTATGCCTCGAGACAGCTGAAAGCACACGAAGTCAACTACACAACGCATGACCTAGAGTTGGGAGCGGTGGTCTTCGCATTGAAGATATGGAGACATTATCTCTACGGAACCAAGTGTACCATCTTCACCGACCATAAGAGCCTGCAGCACATCTTCGATCAGAAGGAGTTGAACATGCGACAACTGCGTTGGGTTGAGCTACTCAGTGATTACGAGTGCGAAGACGCTACCATCCTGGCAAGTCCAATGTGGTGGCGGATGCTCTTAGTCGCAAACAGTATACAAGTGGCAGTGCGAAAGCACTAACTATGACTATCCATTCCCACTTATCCGCGCAAATCAGAGAGGCTCAGCTGGAAGCCCTAAAACCAGAGAACATCACGGATGAGGTCTTGAGGGGAATGGATAAAAACCTAGAGATCAAGGGAGACGGAGTCTATTATTTCATGGACCGGATCTGGACCCCAAGGTTCGGTGGTTACAGAGAAGTTGTCATGAACGAAGCCCACAGGACCAGATACTCCGTTCATCCAAGCTCGGATAAGACGTACCTCGATCTCAAGAAACTATATTGGTGGCCAAACATGAAAGCAGAGATCGCTATATTTGTGGGCAAGTGTCTGACTTGCGCCAAGGTAAAAATCGAATATCAGAAGCCCTCAGGTCTGCTCCAACAACCGGAAATACCTGAATGGAAGTGGGAGATGATTACTATGGATTTCATCACCAAATTACCCAAATCTCCGAGTGGGTATGACGTCATCTGGGTGATAGTCGATCGACTAACTAAATCCGCTCACTTCCTTCCGATTAAGGAAAACTTCAAAATGGAGAGACTCACACGAATCTACATCCAAGAGATAGTCCGACTGCACGGTGTACCTGTGTCCATTATCTCCGATCGAGATAGCAGGTTCACCTCGAGATTTTGGCATTCCCTGCAGAAGACTTTTGGAACTAAGCTGGACATGAGTACAGCTTACCATCCTCAGACAGACGGGCAGAGTAAGAGAACCATCAAGACCCTGGAAGACATGTTGAGAGCATGTGTTATCGATTTCAGGAAGTTGTGGGACACCCATTTACCCTTGGTCGAGTTCTCCTACAACAACAGCTACCACACCAGTATTAAAGTTGCGCCCTTCGAAGCCCTCTATGGCCACAAGTGCAGATCCCCTCTGTGCTGGGCTGAGGCGAGCGACATGCAGCTAACTAAGGGACAAGTCCCTGACAACACTCTCACTGGTCCAGAAATCATTCGTGAAACCACAGAAAAGATCGTCCAAATCCGAGAACGACTGAAGGCCTCACGAGATAGACAAAAGAGCCATGCCGATATACGACGAAAACCCTTGGAGTTCTAGGTTGGAGACCGTGTTCTGTTGAAGGTCTCGCCCTGGAAAGGCATGATACGCTTTGGAAAACGTGGAAAGCTAAATCCAAGATACATAGTACCATTTGATATCCTTGCTAGGATTGGTCCTGTGGCATACAAACTCCGTTTACCTCAAGAGCTTAGTAATATTCATCCCGTCTTCCACGTCTCGAAACTTAAAAAGTGCTTATCTGACGAGACTCTTGTTATTCCTCTCGATGAGATCGAAATCAACGAGAATCTAAACTTTGTGGAAGAACCAATCGAAGTCATGGATAGGGAAATCAAACGAACAAAACAAAGTCGCATCCCGATAGTGAAGGTTCGTTGGAATGCCAAGCGGGGACCTGAATTCACTTGGGAGCGCAAAGATCAGATGAAACAGAAGTATCCGCATCTTTTTCCCTAATTCTTGATTTGTATTCTATATTCGAATTTCGGGACGAAATTCCCTCTAACGGGGGGATAATGTGACAACCCGAAACTTCTAACTTGTAAGATCAGTTAATGTTATCAATATTAAACTCGATTTTATCATCATTTAACACCGTTTAAGGGTGTAATGGTACTTTCTAAGCCTCGTACAATCAAAGGTTGAGTTCTAGGTCGGGTAATACCAAGTCGTAGTACAACATTCGGGCCATACACTCGCTCAGGAGGAGTGTACGGCCCTACACATGAGTGTGCGGCCGCACACCCATCCTCCAGCCGCACACTCATCCCTATATATATAGAGTGACCCCTTCACTCATTCCTTTCCTTTGGCTTTCTCTCGCTACTTTCTCTCTCTAAAAACTTCATCCAAGAACACTCTAAAGGCCTCAAAACGTGAACTACTTCATCATTCAGCTTGTTATATTGGTAAAACACTTGAATCTAAGCCTAACTCATAGTGTTCTTCGTGTTCTTCATCCTTTGAAGGTGTACGACCGCACACCTTCATAAGGTGGCCGCACACACCTTAAAGACTCTCCAAAGTGAATAGTTTGGCCTCCTTTTACTAGTTGGACTTGGTATTGACACTAGAACACCTCAAAATCGACATTTTGGGCACAAATGAGGAGTGTACGGTCGCACACCCCTGTGTACGGCCGTACACCCCTCTGTACGGCCGCACACTCCCATGTACGACCGCACACACAGCCTGGCCGCACACCCTGGCCGCACACACACTATTTTGGCCGTACACCTCCCTTGGTTGGTCATATAGGATCCTGACAAGCATTTCCAAGTCCCTAGGGTGGTTTTCCGTGATGTTTAGTCACGAAACACCCTAATTCTGACACACATATATGCGTTATCAAATGTTAATAGGATCCACTTACGTACGAAATATCGGTTGACACTAAACACTCGTAACCAATTGTGCTTTCGGATCCTACGATAAACTGTGAGTTCACACCCCTACGCTTTTATAAGTTTTCTAACGTTTTCAGAGGGGGGAATACAAGCCACACATAAAGGTTTTCAAAACTTAAAAACTGATGCAATTACAATGGTTTTACGTTAAACATTTAGATACTTTATCCCTTTTGTAATACGCGGCGCATAAGGGACGTTTTCTAAACATAATTGCATAGTTTTCCGAATAGCACATGAACATAACTTATCAATCAAACTATAATAGGTATAGTTTGGGGATTTCATTATCGGTTTTACAGAATCAAACTCCATGCAAAGTCAAACATGTAAACTATGACATATTTAGTTTATCCATACGAATAACGAGAGTGTCTAACTAAATAATTATTTTGTATAATTATTATACTCTACATTGTTTACCATCGATTTCGAACTCGAGAAACAACTGAACTACACGTAAACTAGTTAATACAAGATTGTGAGACTTATCTTCGTTATGCCCTTCTGGGTACCAATAAATCCTCTCCGGAAGTATAACCAGAGTCTCCTGGAGGGAGAGCGTGAAATTTGTGAATAGATCTATTCGGGACTGACAATCCCACACCTGAACTGCTAGCTACAGTTAGGCGGGCACGCCTGGGGTGACAAATTTTGTAATCGTACGACGTCTGAAGAAGCGTCAAGGAGGTCACTTGTCATATTAGCATGGTTATCCGACTCACAATAAGCATAAACTTACATTTGTTTCCGGGATTTTATTCTTCAATAGCTTTATTTTTATTAATAAGACTACTTATCTACTTATTGGAGGGTATTCCAGCGATCTAATTCATGGTTTTATTTGATTAATAAAACTACTTACTGGTGGTAACCAGGGTTTTCAAACGAAATATACTTTTCATTCAGTACTCAACGATCATGTTAGAAAATAATGGATTTTCTTGGGAAGCATGCATACATATTTCAGAAATCAATAACAAAGGTTTTCGATACAAACGATATTTACTTATAATGAAAAGTAATCAATTTTACAAATTCAGTGACTAGTTTCCAATACAAAAACATGCTTATGAACTCACCAGCTTTATGCTGATACGTTTTCAAAAACCGTTTGTATCCTCAGGGCAACGATAGGCAGGTACCTTCGCTCACTTTTGGAGAAGACAGAGCATCTTGAAGTCCAGTCTTTATCTTTTGTTACTTTTGAATATAAAGATATGTACAAGCTATGTTTTCGAACAAATGTAAATATTCATATTGCAATGTAATGGTTGTGTTTACTTTGATTGCTATGATACGATTGTTGTGATACTACGCATGATGTCCTCCGCCCCGGAACGTTTCCGCCTTCGGTTTCGGGGTGTGACATATTGGGTCTTGGGAAAATTCTGATTATGATTATATTCTTGAAACAATGATTTTTTAAACACTTGATGGTTAAAATGGGTTGTTTTTGAAAATTTTAAATTTCTATGATTTTTGGGATGTTACACATATCCCAAGAAATATGGAAAAAGCATTAATATTGTAATAGAGGGTACTACCCTTGTGACCTCTGGCCAACTACATCGCCCAGATAATATCAATAACCAAGATTCTATTGTTTGAGTATAACTACCCTAATAAACATCGATAAAGGTAGCACACTTTCACTAGAAATTAAGCAACATCAACATCTGATATATATCCTTGTGCTTACTTGTATTGCAGCGTGACTTCCTCTAAAGTATCGATCTCTAGCCTGGGAAGCTACGTATAAATATCTCTATAAAAGTATATGAAATTTCCCTTAAAATATGTATAATTTAGGACACATCAAGGAGCAAACCCCTATTCTCCTTTTTCTCATAAGTAAGAATTATAATTTGTGCCCCCTTTCAAAATTACTCGATGTATTTGCTTATTTTAAAATCTTACAATAGACTATTAAAAGAAGTCAGTATAAACCATTACCAGTTTGTACCAACCAAACTTGTTGCTAGCCAAATATAATGGTACCAAGTATACTTGGTACGGTACCGATAGAAAATTTTTTATACCAATTATAATTGGTACGGTACACGGTTTAAGGAAAAACGAATTGGTACCGTACCAACTTCACCTTTATGCACAAGTCCCATTAATGGAAAACTGTAATTACAATTAGGGTTTGACAAAACGGCCCGTACATAAAAAGATCAAACTTCTTTCTCCCTCCTGAAATCCCTAATAACTCCGCCGAGCAGCCTCCGTCAAAGAGGTGTAATTTCTAGAAATTTATTTCCAGTCAATCGTTGTTTACGATTCGAACATTGCTCTGTTAATGTTCTTCTTTTTGATACTCTTTCCTCTCTTAATTGGATTTTGACGAACAATAGTTTGCGAAAGTGGAGATGGCTAAATCGAAGAATCATACGGCGCATAACCAGTCACATAAGGCTCATAGAAACGGAATCAAGAAGCCCATGAAACATCGCCATACTTCGACCAAAGGGGTTTGTTCCTGTTTTATTCTATCAAAATCTAATTCTCTAACTAATGTTCGTGTTTTAGATGTCTGCGTTTCTTATAGTAGAACACAACTGAATATTCTACTGTCAATTTAGTAACTTTTTCTATCAGTTGAGCAATTTCACGTTTGAGTTCGTGTAAATGTCGTGTAGTGATTATGGGAAAAGAGAAAATTGTTAAAAAAATTCTATCTTATGTCTATATTTGTGTATTTTCATGTTGTAAATTTGTTTTTTGTTTTCATTGTCATGTTGGAATCAAACAAAGCAATGATCAATAGAATTGTGTAGTAGATTATGTTCAATGTAAAGATCTCTAATTAACATCACAATTAGTAAATTGGCTTCAAAACCTGAAAATAGATGTTTCATAAATCATTGTTTTTAGTTAATGATGGGGAGTTTTATGGTTGTGAATGCAGGTGGATCCTAAGTTCTTGAGGAACCAGAGGTATGCAAGGAAGCACAACAAGCAGGGTAGTGAATCCGCTGTTGAAGAGTATATGTGTTATGATAAGTTGTTTTTTGGTTTACTGGATTTTGTTCTTTGTGAGGAAGTGCTAATCATTCGAGTTTATAATATTGAATATGTATGAACTTTTTACGAATATTATATGAATTCTATGATTTTGTTACTAATTACTACATGTTCCACAGTTTTATTTGAATAAAATACAATGAAATGTTTAGTGTTGTACTTCTTTTGGAACTCAAATTAACTACGAAAAATCATTTTACATGATGCTGCAAACGATTTTCTGAAATTTAGAGTTGGGAGGTAGCCAATATTGGAAATGGAAAGGAACATTCTTAATAGGGGTGTTAATACATATTTTTCCAAAACATGTTTTAAAGCGGTGAGGATAACAAATCCTATAAGAAATTTTTATTTAAGTGCTCTAAGGAGAGAGTAAAACGATGTTGGGTTATCTATGGACTATGGGAAGTCATCATGCATCAAAATTAGAGGTGAGAATCGATTAATTTTATGGTTTCTTAGGTTTCTTTGATTTGGTTTCCACGGTTTGAAATTATTTTATGTCTAAACCGAAAACTAAACCAAACTAAATTAAAAAACTTAGAGCAAATTGAAAATCAAATTATAATTCCGTTTGAAAATTAAGAAAATCCTTATAAACTAAATTAAAATCACTTTTGTATGAGATTGTGTTTCCTTATTTGTATATATCTTGTATGTTAAGATATGATCTTAGGCTTCTATTATATGGTAAGTCTGAACTTCATTACTATCCGTAACTCATAAGGAAAGTATATATCTTAAAACCTAAGGGTTTTATTTACTACTAAATCTTCATGAAGGTTTTTGATGTAATTAGGGGTACAAACCCTGATAACCATCAGTGGCAGTAACTGCTGACGGACAGGTTTTGACATATCAAATCTTAACGTTCCTAACATGTTATTATTTGGTGTCTGGGTTGAGAATAAGTTTACAAAAAGCAAATTTTTTTGGAATTGGAGTTAGATGGGAGGATGTAGTGATATTTGCATAGTTGGTGGATTGTAAACCAGACAAACTGCCTTTTGTTTATTTGGGTCTTCTGATAGGTCAGAATATGTCCAAAATTGTGGGGTGGAAACCGATCAAGGATAGGTTTGTCAAGAAGCTCTCGAAGTGGAAGATGTCAATACTATCTATTTGTTTATTAGATGTGAGGTGGTAGCAAGAGCATGAGATGTAAATGGATTTGCATACAAAATGTTCAGTTTGATTCTATTCTTCAATTGTTCGATTATTTGGATTCTTTGCGAGCCGCTGTCAAAAAGAAGAATGCAATGGATGCGATTGTGTGTACTACTTTGTGGTATATTTGGAGGTTTCATAATCACAAAATGTTTGCTACAGGAAAGATGAGATTATTTAATCCATAGGTGAATTTTCTTTTCTTTAGTTTAGTAATAGAAATAGAAAGTACTCTATCATATGGAATTGCTACTTGCAATATCCAGTAAACAATTTGTTAATCTTTTTTGCTAGTTTTTTGCTAGATTCTCATTTATAAAAATTGGTTGGTTCTTACGAAAAAGAAAAATCTAGGAGCAACTATAATCCCGAATTCAATAAGAGAGTTGAATAATGAAGAATCTAGTCATCGTTCAACGAGGAAACTTTATTATTATAAAATGTCACATTCACATTTAATGGATTTGAAGTTAAATGACCATTAACTCTTGAATGAAAAAGAAAGTTTTATAATTTTTAAATAAATACTATAAGTTAACTTTTATAATGTTTGATTGGACTTTATAGAATTCAATACATTATAAAAAAAAGTTATATAGAAATATCAAAAAATTATATAAAATTGATTAAACTCTATAAAATTTAATATGGTTATTTAAAATCTATTTTACTAATACATTTTATTAGTTTTAAATTTATTTAATTAAATTAGCAAAAAACTTTGCAAGAATAAAATCCAAAAACCTACAAGAGTTTTATCTATTTTCGGTATCAATAAAATTTGGATCGGTTCCGGTTTATACCATCCATTAGATAGTCCAATCAAGTAGCAACACTCTCAAACACGTGTAGGCAGGATCCGGTTAACCGCCAACACCATCGGCTTCTCGTCCCTCTGAAATGACACGTCTGAAATAACGACACACGTGTCATCTCACACCTCTTTCTTCTCCTTCCTCCTTCCACTTCGCCATTTTCATAGAAATTTGTAAGCTCGGCAACTACCTCTCTCTCTCTCTCTCACTGTGCACGCTACACACAACTGTTCGACAATGGGCCACAACTTGGAGACTCGATCGTTGATGGATGAAATTAGAAGCTTCGATAGGAATGGAGGTTTCTTCGATTTAGGTCATCCCCTTCTCAATCGTATGGCCGACAGCTTCATCAAGGCCGCCGGTGTACGCCTCTCTCTCTCTCTCTCTCTCTCTCTCTCTCTCTCTCTCTCAGTGATCATCAGGTTGAGATTAATTAATCGAACTGTTGTGTACAGATTGGAGCAGTCCAGGCAGTGTCGCGGGAGGCATATTTCACTGTTACCGAAGGTAATCCTAAACTCTTATTACACTTATGAATTACTTACCATTAGTGCCAGATCTTCAAGTTATTGATCTGTTGTCAGTGATACAAGATGCTAATATGGATCCTTACTAAATCGAACTTTGAAAGCAGACATGAATTCATATGTTACTATATTCAAATTTGAGGGTTACATGGTTCTTGATTTAGAGTTTTTATAATCATTTGCACAGATGGAGATTCGACTGCTTTCCCTGCTACCCAGCGGAAACATCGCTTGTCGGAACTCAAAGGTACGTACGAACAACTCAAGTCTTGCTACAGCTATGGAGCATGCATGTCATAAGACGAGGGTCATAATGTTTTACTGATTATTTCACCTTCATTTCCAGGAGAAACCAACAAGAAATCTGTTGAAGCGTTGGTATGTTCGTTGCTACAAATTACTATAGATATTACTATCCATGTGTTGTTAATTCTCGCATAGTAATTAACTTCTTGATTTTTTATGTATTTGGATGTTTGCAGGTTAAAGGCACAGGGAAAGAGTCTCTGCAATGGGGTAAACTCATTGATCATCATCCCCATCAGTGTCATGAGAACTATATATATAGAACTACGCGTATGCTAACAATTGAAGTTTAACACCTCAGGTCTTGCTGCTGGGATGTATTCAGGTGTTACATATGGATTAAAAGAAGCTCGAGGAGTTCATGATTGGGTACTGAGCAAGTTTTGATATACTCTTGATGAGTAGTTTGGTAAGAACTTGTTTGATTTTGATGCAGAAAAACAGTGCGATGGCAGGAGCGATCACTGGTGCAGCTTTATCATTAACGTTTGAGGATTCTTCTCATGAACAGATTGTGCATGCTGCCATCACAGGCGCGGCTATATCCACGGCTGCTAATCTTTTGACTGGGATATTCTAGAATTCTAGGGCTTTTCATTTGAATATTTTCTTGTTTAATTAGTATGGATCTCCCAGTGTTGGTTTTTAATTAGTTATATCTTGTTTGAATGAAGATATGGAGTTTCTGCGTAATATGGTTAAGTTTAGATCTTTAATGCTATTATGTGTGTATATATAATGCTATGATTCATTAAAGTAAGGTTACAAGTTGGATTTCCCATGCTATCAAGTTTTGTTAATTCCCATCTTTCATTGGTCTTGCTTGAACTTATATCTGTCCAAGAAACGTTTATTTGCTAATTAAAACGTTTTTGTTTGTGATCAGTTTTGGTGAAAATGTCAACTAGGACTTTATATGGTTCTAATAGACCCATCATAAGCCTCTCGTAGTCTCGTATTGTAATCGAGTTAACCCTCTATATATTTTTGGATCTTATAGTCTCACATTGATGTTAATAACATCCAAAACCGGGTTTTATTATTTGCGAAATGTCTTGCAATTGATCAGAGAATAAGGAACAATTAAAATAAATAAAGATTATTCTACCCTTAAGCTAGATAGATCATAAAACTTATAGTGATAATTAAGAAAAGAAAGCGTGACAGCAAATGTTTCTTCGGATAAAAATAGCAACAATTTGCTGATAGGAAGGAATGCGAGGCAACTTGATTCTTGTGTAAGAATAGCTACAATTGGCGGATAGGAAGGAATATGAAGCAACTTGATTCTTCAATATTAAAGATGAGAACTATTGTAACATGATTATTATGCCTCGACAAAAATACCAACAATTTGTAGATAGGAAGGAATATATGAACCAATTTGATTCTTTAATATTAAAGATGCTAGGTAATGTAATGCGGTCAATCTTAACGGGCTTTGTCTTTCTTTTGAAAATTTGGATATGGCAATCCGCATCACATCTTTCACTGTTACAACGTGAAGCGCAACTAAAATATTTAATCAATTTCATAATTATTTAATTTCTAAAATATTTAAGCATGAATTACAAATAAAAGGTCCTAATATTTCAACTTAAACGTTTTAACGAGCTAAATTTTAAAAATTTGAAAGTGTTAAACTTTAGTTATATAAGGATGTACAACAATTATCAAAACATAAGTAAAAAATGAAACCACTACATAGACATCACTTTTGAAATATTTTTGTTTTCGTCTATCATCTTTCTTCATCATGATCTAATTTTAATACATGTCGAAAATATATAGATTAGGCTTGGGAGACCTAATAATAGTACCGATGATCATCATTTTTATGTCTTTCGGAAAATGCGAACCACAAAAGTATTTCAAAACATTATATATACATATAAATTTTAAACCCCCTTTATGAACAGTAAAAGTAGCCCATTTTTCATTTTCGCCCCTAGACTTTTGTGTTTGTGGGTTTTGTTAACTTTAATCCTTGGTCAAACTATTTTTACATCCCGGTTAATATCTGGTCAATGTTTTTTATTTTACTCTGTGGTCTGGATTAGTGTCCTGTACACGTGTTATGTCCCCTCTTCCACCTCCCATGCTTCCATTCAGATGCGTTTCTCACTTCTTTTTTTCCTATCCCTTATACCGACTCTTCCAGTTTTCATTCTTTCTTGCTCATGACACCCCCAACGACTTCTGAGATCGATCGACAATAGCCTTCTTCGATTTTGGACATATCGCAGCCGACCAGACCGATTCCGGCCACATGACACGTTGCTGACTCTGCCTCTACCATAGCAGATGCCTACAACTCTGCCTCCAACATTGCATACGCCGCGGACCCTCTTCCATCGGTACTACAATTTCTCATCATTCACCATTAATCAAAATCAATTCCTTATGTGCTCTATTTTTCTTACAATCGGTTCACTAGTACAAAAAAGACCTACGGTCACACTTTCCGAAAAACGGTCTGTGGCACTTTTTATAAAAAGTGTGGCCAAAGTTCACTAAAAAAATTTTGAGACTGTTTTTGGATACATTTAAATTAGTTTGTGTGGCCATTATATAGATAATCAAAACTTTAACCACACTTAATTATACCAAATGTAACAAACATTAGTCACACTCGAACACTGAGGCCATATGTCACAATCAGCCACATGTATCGATTAATATTGTCATACTTTTTTTATGAGAGACAGTAGATAAAAGTATCGTCACATGAGTTAGTTCTTTGTGTGTCTATAACCTGGTGCCTTTTTAGCCACATAACAGACAAAGTAGCTAAAAAGTGATACGTATGGTCATACTAAATATTTATGTGTCCATAGGGCGGTTTTGTACTAGTTGTACTTAGTTAACGCAAGAAAATAAAACAAGTTACTATTGGTTACTTATGGTCATGTACCTTTTATTATGTGTGTCAAAATATTATGAATTGGCTTTAAGAATAAATAAATATTGTGTGTGTAGGTAGCATTTAGTTACGATTACAGCTATTATATGTGTCTATATGTAAATATAGTTATAAAAGAACAATAATGTCTTATCGTTATAATTAGGGGTCGTTCATTGAATATGTTACTTATGGCTATGTACCTTTTATTATGTGTGTCAAAATATTATGAATTGGCTTTAAAAAGAAACAAATAATGTGTGTGTAGGTAACATTTAGTTACGATTACAACTATTATATGTGTCTATATGTAAATATAGTTATAAAAGAACAATAATGTCTTATCGGTATAATTAGGGGTCGTTCATTGAATATGTTACTATAATTATGTAATGTTCATTCTGGTTGTACTATTGTATTTGGAAGACTCTTAAATTTGACCATATTTATCTTTGGTATCATTTGGCAGAATAAAAAATGAACAAAAAGTTCAATCATGGCATTTTACAAAAGTACATTACTTTTTTTTTGCAATTAAAGGGTTGTATAAATTAATGAAAAAAGTTGAATGGCAGTTTTGTAAAGTTAGAAACAATTTCTGAAAAAACCAAAAAAAAACTAAAGATAATAAAAATAAAAACAAATAACAATATAGTTGTATTGAATAAGAGTTATAAGAAAGGACCAAATTGCCCTTTTTGTCATCTATTCTTTTAATTGCACCAGATCATACACCATTAAAAAATGAAAAGAATACAACTTTCTTTAACAGAAAATTATGATAAATAAATGAAAAGAATACAACTTTGTCTAACATTGCAAAGTACATTGCTATAATATGCAGTTTATGTTATAACATGTCATCTACCATTACAGTAAAAAACTGAAAAATTAACTTTGTGTTATAACAATACTACACCATAAAAGTTTGATGGTATAATATGGTAAAAAGATATTCGGTAAAATCTTTAGGTTTGGGTTCAACAAAAGTTTTATCCCACTCGATGAGTTTCCAGCAAGGGGTCCGCCCAGTTATGCCTTTTGACTTCACCCATCAGATTATCATCCATTATTGGTGAATTCATAGACAGGTTATAGGCCCTACATGTAGTTCTTCCCAACAATGCAGTTCATCAAATTGCAGGTGTTGATTCAGAAGAAAGCGTGAATCAGGGCTCTTTTGTACTTGGCTAATAAAGAAGAAGGATTTACCTTCCAAGTGTATCTCTCCCAACCCATATTTCTTTTGACCTCTCCAAGACAATTCCCATATGCTAACTACATGTAAAGAAATTCTACAATCAAACACATCATTCCAGATTCTAATAATAATTTGCAACTGTTGTTTTTTTATAATACTCTAAGTATCAAGTCTATCCCATTAGACCAAGCATCACTTGTCATAGGTTCCTATCTATGTTTTAGCCCCTTCAAATCACAGCAATGAGACTCAAAAATAGAGATGAGGTCACATAGATACAAACAAGACAAAAACAGAGAGAGACCTTAAGAACAAGAAGCATACCTGAAATGGAGAGGCGACAAATGGTAAGTCTGAAAGGAAATAAAGAAAGAAAACACAACTTTCAGCATCCCAATTATGGATATTCTCCAAATACAAACTGAACTATTGACTAATAGCAAGAAAGCACAACTAAAAGTCTGAAAAGGAAAGAAAGAATAACTTGTAGCTAACGCAATGGTGGAGGTGGTACCTGGTGCCACTGCTATGGTGGCTACACCACTGTAATTGGGGGAAGGTGTCACTGTGATGTGGGGCTATGGTGGTGTAGTGATACAGAAGCAGGAAGAGAAAAGCGATTTGCCAATGGCTGCGTGAAGAGACAGGAACCGAGGATGAAATGAGACAGTGATTGTGATTCCGTGAATACAGTGTCTATAATAATCGAATATATACATATCGATTTCAATCTATTGCTTCAATCCGGTTTTGAACAATTATGGTTCTTGAAGGAGAGGTATGTGACAAAGGTAGGAGGCGGGGTAACGGGGCATCTGGTGAAGGTGAGGGCGATGAGCGTCATGTAGGGTGAGTACGAGAAACATCTATCGTTGGTGAGGAAGGTGGAGTCGGCCATCAGTATCCGCAAAGGGGAACACGGGCATGGGAGGTAGTATATGGCTTCGATATTTAGAGACATGCAGGTTGAAATAAGGCGAGAAGTAGTGGCAGATGAGTCACAGAGAGGTGCTAGCAATTAGGAGATCGTATGGTGGAGATGTCGGCGACAAGTGATCTGTATGGAGAGGTCGACGAACTGATTGGAATGTTAGAGCCAATTTTTAGGTGGGAAATATAATTAGGGCTTTTAATTTTTTGTGGGAAGAGTGAAATTTTACCGTGAAACTCAAACTAAAATTTTGAGGAGAAATTTAAAATAGTTTAGAATATATATATATATATATATATATATATATATATATATATATATATATATATATATATATATATATATATATGTGTGTGTGTGTGTGTGTGTGTATTTATATGTGTGTGTGCATGTGTGTATGTGTGTGTACCTGTATGTGCGTGTGAGTTTCTTTGAGACCAAAGCAAGATTATGATACAAAGGATGTGTTTTGTGACTATCCATTTTGGATGCAAAAAAAATGGAAATATTAAATAAATTAAAGCGAAGCCCTAAGTCATAAACCTTAAGACATATATAACTCTAAAACCCCAATTCATACATGAGAAGTTATGAGCTTGTTGGAATAAGTGTACAAGCCATTGGACTAAACTCACAACAAAACGAAACTATTGGACCATTCTTGCAAGCCAAACCCATTTTGGGGCAAACTTGTAGCTTTTGGTTAATGGTTTAGGGTTTAGTTAATGCTTATAACATATTGCTTATAGATTAATACTTATGGTTTAAGGCTTAAGGTGTATGACTTAGGGATTATGTTGTAGGACTTAGGGATTTTGGCTTATGGTTTATGGTTTATGGATTACTAGATATTTCTTATGGCACCTTGCTTAAGGCGTAAGGTGTAGGGATTATTCTTATGGCCTATGGTTTAGGGTTTATGGATTATAGACTATGGCTTATGGCTAAAGGCTTAGTGCTTACAACTTAAATCTTATGATGTATGGAATATCGCTCATGGCTTGTAGCATATGGTTAAAGGTGGTATGGATTAGGGATTAAGGCTTATATTTTATGTGTTAGGGCTAAGGGCTTAGGGATTAGGTTTAGGGCTTAGGGATTATGGTTTGTAACTCAACTCTTAGGGCTTATAACTTACATCTTATGGTTTGTTGCTTATTGCTTGTGTCTTATATCTTATGGTTAAAGGTGGTATGGTTTAGGGCTTAAGGCTTATAGTTTATGTGTTAGGGCTAAGGGCTTAGGGATTATGGTTTGTCACTCAAGGCTTAGGGCTTACAACTTATATCTTATGGTTTGTTGCTTAGTGCTTGTGGTTTAGGTCTTATGGGTTAAGTCTTATTTCTTATTTCTTATGGATTATGGTTAAGGTCGTATGGCTTATGAATTACGGATTATGGATTATTGTTGATGGATTAGGGGATATGGTTTGTAGCTTCTGATGTATGGCTTAGGGCATAAGGCTTATGGCTTAGGAGATAAGGTTTAGTGCTTATGGCTTATCGCTTATGGCTTATGGCTTATGGCTTATGGATAAGTGCTTATGCTTATGGTTTATGGCTTATAACTTAATGCTTAAGGCTTATGACTTAGGGTTTAAGGCTTAGGGCTTAGGTGATTAAGGCCTATGGCTCATATGTCATGGCTTATGGTTTATGACTTATGGCTTATGGCTCATATGCCATGGCTTATGGTTTAGTGCTTAAAAGTTAGGGTTTAAGGCATATTGCTTATGGTTTATGGCTTTTGGCTCATATGTCATGGCTTATGGCTTATGTAGCAAGGCTTAGGGTTTAAGTCATATGACTTTTGGTGTATGAATTATTTCTTATGAGTTAGGACTTGATGTATAGGACTAAGGGCTTAAGACTTTTGGCTCATGACTACATACATACCATTACATACCATTACCTATATGACAAAATTGCAAATTTGGTCCCTGTGGTATGTCAAAACTAGCAAGTTTGGTCCAAAATGGGTTTGGCTTGCAAGGATGGTCCAATAGTTTTGTTTTGTTGCGAGTTTAGTCCATTGGCTTGTATACTTATTCCCACAAGCTTATAACCTCTCATGTATGAATTGGGGTTTTAGAGTTATATATGTCTTAAGGTTTATGACTTAGGCTTGTGGCTTATGGCTTATGGCTTGTGGCTTATGGCTTATGGCTTATGACCAATGGCTTAGGATTTAAATATTAGGGCTTCGAGCTTATTACTTATGGCTTATAGGTTATGACTTATGACTTGTGGCTTATGGCTTCTAGTTTATGGCTTATGGCTTATGGCTTATGGATTATGGTTTATGGCTTAAAGATTAGGGCTTTGGGCCTATTTCCTATGGCTTATAGGTTATGACTTATGGCTTGTGGCTTATGGCTTCTAGTTTATGGTTTATGGCTTATGGATTATTATAGCTTATGGATTATGGATTATGGCTTATGGCTTATGACTTAAGAATTACGATGTATAGCCTATGGCTTAGAGCTTAAGGTTTACAACTTAAGGCTTAAGCCACAAACCTTAAGATGTAAATCATATGGCCTAAGCCCTAAACCATACACCATCAACCATAAAATAAGTCATCAACCATATACTGGTGATGTTAATTCGGTTCGGTACTCGGGATTTACTTTCGATAAAATTCGGTTTTCGGGAAATCGGGAACAGTACGGGTCGGTAACGGTTCCGTCCCACGCTCATCCCTATCTCAATCTCTGTTCTGAATCTCTTCCGAGTCTTATCCAATCAAAGATTAGGAAGTACCATCTATATACTTTGATTTAAAAGTGAAATCACAATTCTCAGAATATCCAAATGCGTTTATTACCTCGAAATTCTAACAATAAATACATATGTTTTCAAATTACGATTACATTAAAAAAATATTAATTTTAAGATGATAATAAATAATAATATGTATTATAAAATCAAATAATATAATTAACAAAAACATATATTAAAAAGTTACTGTATAATATATATATATATATATATATATATATATATATATATATATATATATTAAATTTAAATATATAAATTTGGAAATTCCATTCCACATATATAAAATATTTGAATTTCCCACACTATAAATCTAAAATATTTGGATTTCCCACACTTTAAATCTAAAAAATTTGAATTTCCGATGCCCCAAATGACCTAATTCTATCGACCAATATAACCCTTAACCTAAATAAAACTTATCCAGCGACAAAAAGAGAAAATTGTAGACGCCTCCATTGTTGCCGATCGTCGCCTCCTCAAGCGAGCCTTCCCCTGCTCGTCGTCGTTAACCATCTCCTCCCCTGTGAAGTCGCCGGCTGGAAACCGTCACACCCCACAACAACACCGTATATAGTGGACAAACATCTCCAATCTTTCCTCCATATCTCCCATTTTTGAACACACACGATTCTTCGTTAATCGCTCGTACGAAGCTACTATTGTCAAAGAATCTAGGGTTATGGGACCAGTTTGTATTACTGTAGTATGATTTCGGATTCTATGTCTGCCTTTCACATGGCTTTTTCTGCCCATACCAATCCAAACTAGTCAACTGAGGTAAAGCCACACTTCCATAATTCACTTTCTTTATATGTTACTTTCATTACACTTCAGTTCAATAACTCAATGGGTCGTGGTATGCATTCGCTGGTTTATTGATCTGTATGTTCCTTCAATTAATGTTTGTCATAAAGTGTTTGTAGTTTAGATAAACATCTTTACTGTTATTGTTTAGAATTTCAAGTGTTTTTGTTATAACTATTGGTTCTATTTAGGTTGTACCTCCGACGGATGCTGTATCAAGCCTTTGTTTAAATCCCAAGGTGAATCACCTTGGTGCTAAGCAATCCGATTGTGTTAATTTCACAAATCAGTTGAATAATTTGTTTTGAATTTTGTTTTATCTTGACATAGAGAAAGACTTTTGTCTCCTGTTTGTAATTGAAAGCTAGATAAATTCATGGATTACTATGGTTCTAAGTGAATATAGTTATGATCTTTAGTGAACTATTATGTGTGATCTGATGATTTCCATTATACTATGGAACAATTACAGGTGATTTCCATCATAATATAAAAGGAAGCCCTTTTTAGATAATTTTATACATAGTAGTTGAAATCATATTTACTTGTTGAAATAATTTTATATTTGCTGAAATCATCTATACTTTGCTAAAATCATGTTTATTTGTTGAAAATTGTTGTTTATAGTTGTTGAAATCGGATTTATTTGTTGAAATAGTTTTTAATTTATCTTTTATATTAAAATATAATTTTACATATATGTCTTAAATCTTTAATATTAGGCAAATACAAAACCCACCAGAAAAGTTGTTGAGTCTAAGACTGCCACTATCAATCCTGACATACCAACAGTTTCACCAAATAAACCCCTTCACCAGGTCAATGTTTTTTTACATGTTGAATATACATTTCTATCTTTTTGTTTCTGATTCTAATATTACTTATCATTGTAGCCAATCAAATGTAGTCTATCATATCCGTATAAAAGGAACATCGTTGCTCGTGGTATCGTTCACTTATCATCAGAAAGATAATTCATTCATGGAGTTCCTCTACAAGATGATTGCTATAAAGTTTCTATTGATGAAGTGTTAATAAAACATGCATTTCTACCCCATAAAACTGGAGAATTCACATTAGTTGAGGATGCATATAAAAGTTTTGTTCCATATATGGTCAAAATACCTTGTGCAAACTGAGTCAAAGGTTTGTTTAATTATGTTCACTACGTTGTGCATTATACTTTATTTTCTTCATAAAGTAGTATACTAAGTTTTTGATGAACTCATTTTTTTTTTTTGTTTCAATGTTGTTGTTATAGGTACCAGAAATTATATCACATCAAGAACATCAACATCAAAACTCAAAGAAAAGGAAATCAACTTACATATCATCGGATGCCCTTCTCAAGAAGACAAAGATCAATGTAAATAAGATGAATGCCTAGTTATGTTTAGGTTTTGGTTTATGATGTGTTTGATTTTTTTTACCATTATTTAAATTCTTGAAATTAGGACAATTTTTTTTTTGTATTTTAATTAGGAATTTAATGTATGGATTTGGATTTCAGTTATTACTAATATCAAATTATGAATTTTGCTTTTGTATCATATTGTTGGGTTTGATTATTTTAATTTAAATTATTTTGATGTGTCTATAATGTAGAAAAGGTAACAGTAAATATTAAATTAAAGTGACTTTAATATAAATTTGGCTATGTTTTATAGGTTTTCAATGTCTCTAAAATTATACAATGGTTACTTTACATCATTTTTTAACGTGTGGCTAAATGGTTAACAATAGCCATAATATACAAGAATTATGAGTCTACAGTTGTTTTAAAATGATGTTTATTTTAAAGTGTTTGTGACTAAGCTAAACAATAACATGAAAAACAATTTATATGGCAAATAAATACCATAATTTTGTTGGTGTGACGAAATACTAGCAAATCGTCACTTATAAATTTAATTATATGTGTCCATTTACCTAACATGGTCATGTTCACCGTAATTATATGTATCTAAAATATACCCAATAGTCTTATTACGATACCGAGTAGTCCTTAATTTTAACAAAATGTGTGTCTTTATAATACTTATGATTGTATTTCACTTAATTGTGTGTCTCTGTACGATAGGCTATAGTCACAAAAATTGATTGTTTTTTGTGACTAATTATTAACAATTCGCCACTTATGGAATTAATTATATGTGTCCATTTACCAAACATGGTCATGCTCACCGTAATTACATGTTTACAAAAGATACACAATAGTCTTAATAAAATTTAAACTATGTGACAATATAAAAGAAAAAAACTACACTAAAACATCGTGAATGTCGCAAGTTGGTGATATACAGTCACCACAGTTACTAAATAAATGTGTCTATTGATGGTTTAACACTACAATATTGGATATTTATGGAAAAAAATTTCGTACAAATTTGCCACACTTTTATAATACGGCCACATGTTTTCATCTCATACAGACACTACATTTTAAAGTGACCATAAGACCCATACGATGGCGTCACATTCCGTCACACTTTCAGTGAAAAAATAAAATGTCACTATATGCATATGGTCACACTTTTTTGGTGTGACTGTAATTCATTTTTCTTGTAGTGGTTGTGTTCTCACGCAAAACTGAAAACGATTGAGGAACGGACAGACGCAGATGCGGGGTCGGAACCTTCACCTGCTATAAGCAAGCAACGATCGGTGTATCATGTTGAGTAAACGACGGACAGGGATGTCACGCCCCCAAACCAAGGATGGCGGAAACGTCCGGGGGTGGAGGACTTCATGTATAGTATCATAACCACAATGGCAATAGTAATTCAAGCAAACACAACCAACATATATAATTGAAAGAGTTACATCACTGTATGAATTACATGTTTCCAAATCAATTACAATATGTTGACAAAAACATGAAATGTCTGACGCCTTAACGTCCCATCCTCAAAATGCACTTGGTTACCTGTTTAGTGATTTCCTGAGAATACAAGTTGTTTGAAAAAGTGTCAACACAAAGGTTGGTGAGTTCATAAGCTTTTGTTTTGTATTGATAAAAACCTCTCTCTTGTAAATGTAATGTTTGTTCCAGAAAAAAAATCCGATATTTTCCTTAAAATGTGTGATGTAGTCTTATATCCAAAGACCAAAATGTATAAGTAACCTTTCTTACTTATAGAAAATAATGTAAGTTTAAATCGATATAAACGCGTTTGATTTCTACGAAATTCCCGTAAATTCCTATGTTTGTTAATACTTTCTGTGAGTTATTATAACCATGCTATGACCTAGTTGGCCTGAACGACGTTCTTCAGGCGTCGGAAATGTTATGACATTTGTCACCCCAGACCTGCCGGTCTAACTGTTGCATGCAGTTAAGGTGTGGGTTTGTCAGACCCAATATAGATCTATATACAACTATCACGCTCTCCCTCCAGGAGACTCTGGTTACAATACAGGACTTATTTGTATAGTGAAGCGAATGTCTCACAAAGTCATTAACGGAATTACGTGTTGTGTAATGAAAATCCTCTCTGTATAAATGTACCCTTTTGAAATGTATGTATTATGTAATGTATCATAAACTATACCTATTATAGTTTACCAAAACAAGGGTAGTAGTAGTAATGTATGTAAACTATACTTAACATATTTTATCCAAATGTTTGTATGTAATGGATGTACCTTGATTATAACAATTTATTATTTATATGCTTTATCTAGCAAAAATCCATTTGTTAACTGTTGTATGTCCTTATACTAAGGCAAAATGTCATATAATGCAATAACATATAATCACATAAAGATATACACCTCGCTCAACATGTTACAAGGTGTAATGAAATTGATAGCATTTTTCTGTTGTTAACAATTTCTATTACTGTTCTTAGAAAATTTGTAGAAAAATCATCAAAGGTCCAAATCAAAATCCGTAAATTCTGAGAGTTTGGAAAATGAGTCTAGTTTGTTCATAAATTTTCTCACGATTTTTAGTGACCTCCAACTTAGGTGAAAACGTCCATAATCACAGACTGGTCCGGATTGGTTCTTGAAATGATAGGCAGTTTTGTAAAAATCACCATAAATTGTAGAAAAATCTTATGGAGATGTGCAAGTATCCATTTTAAAGCTAAGAACTTGAACTACTTGCACCATGTACAGTTTTGAAAACAAAAATGTTTAAGTTGACCAAAACAGTCTGTGAATGGAGTCCAATTTTTCTAATGAAAGCTATTAGAAGAATTTAGTTGTGTTCTTGGTGTTTTAACTTGTATTCCCCCCCTTAAAACATAAGAAAACATGAAAATGTAGGGGTATGAACTCACCTTATGTGATTTCAGTAGGTGAATGTTGGAGAAGGGAAGTGTTCAACTCAAGAACACTGGGAGATGCCTTAAAGATTTTCGAGAATCTAACATCAAAGTGATGGAGTTTGTGTAAGCAATCGATGATTGGGGTAGAATGAAGTGTAATAATCACAAGGAGGATGAATTATACTTACCAAGAGTAGAATGAAGCTTGATGATCAGCCTTGGAGTCTCGAAATAGAGAGAAAAGTTTGAGAGAAGACTTGTGTTTGATTTTTGGTGAAATGAGAGCAAGTGAGTGAAAATGAGGAGAGAGGTTGATTTGCTCCAGCTCTTAGAACGTGGGAGGGGCTGGTGATTGATGGAAAAGTACAAGGAAGTGACTAGGGATGGTGGGGAGGTGTGACTGGTCATAGAGTGGGTGTAGGTGGTTGCTTGTGTCATAAACTAAGGCAAAGTCAACACTCCACCTCTTGTACTTTACCCACTAAATCTTGGATAAGATTTATCCCGAAAAACGTGATTAATTAATAAATATGGGGTCTTATATGTTAAAATAAAGTTTTGGGTGAAAATCCCGCGTTAAAATAATTAAAATCAGGCTTAGAACGCAAAACTAGTCGAAAACCGGGAAGAAAATGGCAACCTGCGAGACCTCTCGGTGCTAGGCCGAGGTTCGGTCCCAAGGCTGCTGGGCCCGAAGGCGAAACGAGGTGAAAGGAGTAAGAAGCGAAATGGACCGAAAGGCTTAGGAGCGAAAGCGAAGGTAGGGTTCGGTCCGAGAGGCTTCGGGTTCGAGTCAGGCGAGGTTCGGTCCGAAGGCAGGTTCGGTTCTTGGGGTTCGCTTCTCAGCAGTTCGGTCCCTTAAGGGGACTTTCGGCCCTAAGAGGCTTCGGCCCTATAAGGTAGGTTTCGGGTCCTTAAGGGTATTTTACCTGTTTTTACCCCGTTTTAAGCGGTTTTTGACCTGGTTAAGGGTCGGGATGGCCCAAATGATTACAAAAAGTTACGGGAACTTTTGAGAGAGATTTGGGAGAGATTTGGGAGAGATTTCGAATAGAGAGAGATAGAGTGAAGAGGATTTAGAGAGGTTCCATTTATGACCTTTTTGAGCATCCGGCTTCGCAACGCAAGGTCCGTAAACCCCGTTAAGCCATGATTTTAGTGTCCTACACACTCCCGATGAGTGTGCAATAGTGTTTTATCGCTTTGTTTCATTGTTTAGCACTATCAAGGCTAAGGAAAATTAAATACACGAATTTTCCAATTGATGTTTTCCCTTTAAATTAGCGAACTGTTCAGTAATTACATAGCGTAAACCCTAATATACAAGGGTTGACTGAGTTGACTGGTTGGATTTGTTGACTTAGTTTGACATTGACTTGACCAGAATTTGACGGTTGTCACAAGGGAAGAGGAGGCAACGACAACGGACGCTTGCGCTGATGGTGGTGGTGGCAGTAGCTTCTCTATTCTCCTTCCTTAAAATCAGTTCAATACCCATTTTATGTTTAGTTAATTCATATGAGATGATGTCGTTTGTTCCAGGTACGTGAATCGTTTCCATGGTAACCCAAAAATGCAATTCGGTTATACATATCATAAATACCGAAGGCTTCTAACCCCCGCTACGTGGGGAAGCCTTCTCTAGTTATCATAAAGTTTTAGAAACTAACATGTGGGGAAGAGAAGCATTTAAGATTAGCATAGTATAATATTTAATCCTTGCCTTTGTTGTATGTATTATTATTAATAAACGAACCAAGGACCAATTCAAAACGTCGAAATTTAAAGTGATCAACGACAAAATGAAGGGTTATAGACTTTTACAATGGACGCATATGCACCGGATTATAACAAAACTCACTTCCTTTTTTTAGTTTATTTTTAGGCCATGTTTTTTATTAAAAAAAACAAATATACCATTGTTCGTGATTTTTCGTCTTCTTTCCATAGAGATCCCTATTAATATATAAAAAATGATTTTTTTTTTCAAAAAACCCACTTCATTTTCTTTGTTTGATGAAAAGTAAGTCTATTTTTTTATAGAAAAAAATTAATAAATATATCAAAATTCATACTTTTTGGTACTCTTTAAACATAGATTCATATTGATGTTAAAAAAATGATATTTAAGTTCAAATTCACATTGTGAACCTGTTCAGATTCATATTGTGAACCTGTTCAGATTCACATTGTGAACATTCTCAGATTCACAGAGTGCATAATAGTAAGTCAGATTCACAATGTGAATCTGAACTGATCAAGCTTTTTCACATTGTGAATATTATAAATTTGAAATATTTATAGTTTAGATTCACAGTGTGAATCTACACCGATCGAGGTTTTTTTTACCCGGTGTTAATGTTTATTAATAGAGTACAAAAAATTTATATTTTTGGTATAATTAGTTTTTTTTTTGATAAAAATAAACTTAAATATTGAAAAAACTAACAAAATAAAGTGGGTTTTTTTCGAAAAAAAAAGTTTATTTTTTATATATCAACGTGGTTCTCTACGGAAAGAGGACGAAAAATCGAGAACAACGGTATATTCGGTTTTTTTTCGATAAAAATTTTGGCCTAAAAAAATTTTAAACGAAAAAAAAATGTGAGTTTTTTTGGTAAGGAGATGAATTTTTTGGTATAATCTGGTGTGTGTGTGTGTGTGTGTGTGTGTGTGTGTGTGTGTGTGTGTGTGTGTGTGTGTGTGTGTGTGTGCGCGCGCGCGTCCAATGTACAAGTGTACATCTATTTCTTTGCTCGTTGATCATTATTATTTCCGACGCTCACGATTGGTTCCTTGGTTCCTTGTTAATTATGGTTTTCTATTGAACTTCACCTTATATATATATATATATATATATATATATATATATATATATATATATATATATATATATATATATATATATATATATATATATATATATATATATATAGGGTTAGGTTATAATGTGGATGAAAAACTATTGTGTGTACGTTTGGACAATGCTATTTCTTGAGAATTACTAAGAGAAAAGGTTGTTTGTTAATGTGAATACTTTCAACCTCATAGAACTAACGTCATTTTTATGCATTCTCACTAACTCTTATTCATTTTTGTTCTCACGCATCGTTTTTTATTCATTTTCATTCTTATATAATAGGACTCAATAAACATTCTAAACAGAATGAGCATAATAATAAAAAATATATAATAACCTTATAGACGATTTAATTAGTGACAATACGGGATAATGACAATATTTATGTAAGATTGAACGTATTCACATTAACAAACAACATATTTTCTTTGTCATTCTCACAGAATAGCACTGTCAACATGTCCTCACAACAGATGTCAATCCATATTTGAATATAGCTCTCTCTCTCTCTCTCTCTCTCTCTCTCCCACTTCTACTGGAAGGTAACTCACCTTAAATACTCAAGGTCGCTGCCCGAACTTCCTAGATGCTGCCCTGACGGCTTCTCAAACTACAATTTCCATCACAATACCAAATTAGCAACTAAGTTCTAAACCATGATCCATAATCCAATCTTGGGGTAAAATAACCATTTTACCCCTGGCCCAACAAGACCCATAACTAAGGCCCAAGCCCAAAACCAATAAGGTCCAAGTCAACATTCTGGTTGACTCAACTCGTCGAGTCCCATAATTCAGAGAACTTCGAACTCGTGATCTAACTCGTCGAGTTACCCTCTAACTCGCCGAGTTTCCCCTTATAACAGAATCTGGACTTTCCGTTTGAACTCGTCGAGTGCTTCCTTGGACTCGTCGAGTTCATCTTCATCTCAGACGGGACAGTTGCTCTTAACTCGCTGAGTTCATCCTTGAACTCGTTGAGTTCCATGATCTTCAAGTCCATAAACGAGCGCAACTTGCTCAGTCATCTCCAAAACTCAACAAGTTGCTCAATATCAGAAAAGATTGGGGAAACTACGACCCAACTCGCCGAGTCGTATGAGTGACTCGTCGAGTCCTTCAATGTCTAAATCCATACAGTCGATCTCAATCAGGCTTAACGCATCTAAAACGTAGATCTGACCTCCTAGGGTTGATATTACACGTAAAGTTACAAACTTTACGTGCAAGCAAGGTGTTAACACCATTTCCAAGTCTCAAATGAAGTCTAGGCCAAAGGGAAGGGCTAAAGCATGATAAATTCATAAACTTTATAGCTAAAGGGGCTGAAAGGGATCTGGATCTGAAGTTACAACTTCAGATCACACTCCATACTCCAAAAAGGTTCACAAAATTGCTAAAAGATGGCCCTAAACTCAACATGGAGAGATCTAGCCATAAGCAAGCCAAGGAAGCAACTTTATACCTTAAAGGGACTGGAAATGGAGCTTAAACCCTGGATCTACTACTTCCTCGAACCTTCTAGCTCCTTCTTCTTCTTCTTCTAGCTTCAAGATCACACAACACTCTAAAAAATGACTCCCACACTTATCAAAGCTCAAGGGACCCGAGTTAGGGCATTCTGGACTAAAGAAGACGATGGGGGCTGCATGGGAGGCTGGTTAATGTGTTTAAATAGGGTGCAAACCCTATAATTTATGGTTTCATCCAGACAGGTCTACTCGTCAAGTCGGGGCTTCCGACTTGTCGAGTAGACTCTTCTACCCGCGTCCAATTCCCATTTCTACTCGACGAGTTTGGGACCTCAACTCGTCGAGTCCCTTTGCAAAAATGAGGATTCTTGTTTAAAATACCTACCAGGAACCGGGCGTTACAACTAGCCTCTTTTGTGAGTGAGGAATGTCTAAAATATCACTGTATCACTATATTATTTTTCAGCGTTATGTGAATATCCAAGCTCATTGTTCGTAGCATCAGTCAACATCCCACCCTGAGTAAATGCATAATTTTATGATGAAAAACAAATGCAAAATATTAAGGTTTCCCCAATTTTTTTTATAAAACTTATTTAAAACAATTTTCACGTATAGACACATTATACATATAGTAGTCATATAGCATAAAGTATAATAGCACATGAAAAGTCTAACATTTGAAATCATGAAAGTAAGTATAAGACATGTATTCTTGGGTAATAACCCACCTTATTGGAGGTTTAATAACAAGCTCATTACCTTCCTAAGGTTAACAATATTTGGTTTAATTACCCTTTAAATGTTCAATAAGTCACTTCTTGACTTTTTAATCTCAAACATGAAATTTTGTTATTTCTTATTGATCCCTAAGATCATAAAATAGACATAGAACAAAACTATAGTTAATTTTCACTTGTATTGCAAACGTTACAAGGCAAACAAGTTTGGCCCAACAATGTGTTACTGGACTGTGTGGAGCACAAGGCATCATCCCACTCGACTTGGCCAAGTCAAGCGGACATACTTGATGCCCAAAATCATGAGTTGAAGCTCTTAATGCTTTTATACCAATTCCAAACTATTTCGATCATAAATCCTATCAATTCCAATGATCTAGCATGTCTAAATACCTTTCAAATTAATCCATTAGTCACAAGCTAAATCTAGAGATTTTTATAATTAGAGTTCAAATAATAAACATGAGATCATATCCACATAAATGCTTAATAACCTAAATTATTTTTGGATCCTCAAATGGTTATTTAATTTGGTAACTTTCAGTCAGTTTCTAAAACATCCAAATTTTTAGAATAAAATTTTTACTTTTAAAATAAGATAAATACCCATTTCGTAGAATTATAATCAAGGTAAAACCATTTATCCATAAATCATAATTCCAAAATCAGAGTAATAAAGAAAATCAACATAGAATCTTAAAACATGAAATTGTTGATGTATGTACAAACACGCATTCGCCTTCTCATGATCTGATAAGTATCTGGAAAAACATTTAATCCACAAATGTAAGAACAAAACTTAGTGAGTTCCATAAAATACCATATACAACAATATATATATATATATATATATATATATATATATATATATATATATATATATACATACAATCATACAACCAAGACTCTTGGCACCTAAGACCAATCCACCTAAACAAGAATCGAGTATCTAGGCTCACATGTGACATCCCTTATTTTTTTCAGAACCAATTAATACAATTTCTTTACGCTTTATAAAATGAGATGCGAAAATTCCCAATTAAATAAAAAATAATTAAGTTAACAAAAGTTGTTTTATTAAAACCTTGAGGATGTCATTCGTTCATATCCAAACATACATTATAGTGTAAATTATAAAAGGTCATGAAACTACTTATTACAGGCACATGTCTTTATTCCACTCGACATCCTAACTAGACTACAAAAGCCTTGGTTCCATTACCAATGATGCATAAAAGTGAGTGGGTCAGGTTTGGAAAACCTGGTGAGATGCATAGGGTTTTCAAGCCCATAATAATTTAATGATAATCATAATTAATATCGTTCTTGCAAACAACTTATCAGATAATATAAAATCTGACCTAAGACTAACTACCAACCCAAACAATCGTCACAGATCGTAAAGCAACGATTATATTGAGGAATCACCCAACTTGATGAATCATTTGAGCAACTGTTTGAATACACATCTAGCGGTGTCCTTGGCCAATGTAAGTCATATAAGGCAACCAATTTTCAGAGATTTGATAAATATGATATCCCATTTTATCTACGTCCATGGGTTATAAGTCCATGCTAGCAACGTAATTCACTAGACCGCCTAGGATAGTCAAGTGTTGTTATTTACTCTGGTCGATGACCCATACATAATTTCTAGTTGTTTGATCTGGACCCACCATTTCTGGTCACCCAAGAAAATAGGAGAAACACTCCGCTCTGATTTCACACACTCTACCCCAGTCATGAGACGTACTCAATGTCAAGCTTAATTTGAACTAAGCAACCTTTACAAGTCTTATTCTTAAACCTAAGGTAAGACTTATAACTAAGGGCAATTGATTTCCGCTACGGTTTCTAATCCAATATTATTATCCTAATTATACAAATAACATATAACACAGATAGTACAGGCAAGCATTTAATATTTCATATAAATAATACTTTTACTTTAGATTATGATCTTGTTAATAACTAGGCACTCACTTGACAAAGTGTCTGCTGATTGGTGAATAGGGAAGAGCTTCTCCTTGCACCTTTTCCAAAAGACCTAGATGTACATAACACTAAGTCTTAGTCTAATTTGATACTTCATGGAACTATTATCCTAAGGGTTTAGATTCGTCAATAATCCCAAAGTCTACTTAAATATCTAAATAAGGAATAACTAGGTAGGATAATATTAGAGGTAGGGTTCGTTTGGTATAAACGTATACTGTTTGAAAATCTCACTTTAAACACCTCACTAAATCCAGCCTAGACATCACTCCCATAAGTGGATCAAGCAGTATAACGACATGGAATCACTGATAAATTTTACTTATAAGTTCCTAGTAATGACTTATAATTATAATTATAAATTTCATGGAAGTAGAGTAAGTGTATCTCACTTAGAAAGGGCTATTGATGAGAACCGGGATCTAAGCGGACATAATACTGACTCGGGGTCTCCTACTCAAAGCCTACTACTCAGATGAGTACTCAGGGGTGTCGTAGGGCTTCTCCGTAGGCTAGAATGAAGGGAAATGAGCAAAATGTCGAGTATTTCAGAGCAAAATCGATTGAAATGGTGTGAGGATCGAAGAAGGAATGAGCTGCTATTTATAGGGTGATTTTGGGTTAGGTGCACCGCACACCATCGAGGCATGCCGCGCCCCTGGTCAGGACAAAGTGACGTGGCGAAATGTTGTCCTTACACATGGCGCAAGATGGGTGGGGCTATGTGGTCTTGTCGGGTGCGCCGCGCTTCTAACGAGTACATGTATCGTTTTTTAGATTTTAAAAATTACGTAACTTCTTCATACAAATTTTGTTTTTGACGTTCTTTATATTCCAGGAAAGCACTCAATGAGATCTACAACTTTTGTTTAGAATTCGTCGGCTAATTTTGAATTTATATTTTTCACACAAGCTTCGACTATTAAAGTTCGTATAAAAAGCATAACTCTCTCAGCCGTTGTCCATTTTCGACATAATTTATATCATTGGACTCCTATTAACGTGATCTTCAACTCCCGTTTAGATTACTTTGGCTAAAGTCTACCAATCTAAAATTCGACTTTTGGGCTGAATATTGTTGTACCGAATCTTAGAAAAATAATAACTTCCTATAATGAATTCAGATTTAGACGTTCTCTATATGCACGCTTTCGGTTTAGCAACTACTACGACTTCTATTTAGATCACTAAGGCTAAAAAGTAATTTATCAAAAATTTATTTTTTACAAGACGCAGAGTCGTGCCGGTTTAATCGCGTAACTCCGAAGAAGCATAACTTCTTCATATGAAGTCGGATTTGAACATTCCTTATATCTCCCAAATCCTTATTACATATACTATAACTAGGTTAAGATTATTTATCCTAAGTAATCTTTTATCTACGACGCATATTTTAATTTTATTTATTTTATTATTAAACACTCATATAATTTACACATAATATCCTATAAAACACGTAAGCATACAAATATATGAATAATCCTTTCTTATTCATTCATATAAAGATTACAATAGTTGACCAAAGTGATTATAGACTAAGACATAATCTAGAAGGAAATGTAGGCGTTACAATTATCTCCCCCCTTGGAGGATTTCGTCCCTAGAATCATGCAACAACAAACAGATGAGGATAGCAACTCTTCATTTCGCTTTTTGTTTCCTAGGTGAGGTTCGGCCATGTCCTGTGTTTTCATCACACTAGCACCAAGTCAATCATCTTGTGTCGTAATTTCTTCCTCTTACGGTCAACGATTGCTTTAGGCTCTTTAACCAGCCTTCTACCTTCATTAACCCTTAACTCTGGAAGTGGGAGCATATCAACTTCTTCTCCCGAGTACTTCCTTAAATAACAAACGTGAAAGGTATTATGGATATCTTGTAGTTCGCCGGGCAATTCAAGATTGTATGCTTATTCCCTATCCTTTGAAGTACTTTGAATGGTCCTATAAAACGAGGAGTCAACTTCGTACGCCTTCCGAATCTAATAAGTCCCTTCCATGGCGAAACTTTAAGTAACACTTGATCACCCACATCAAATGTTATCGGTCGCTGTGTCTTATTTGCGTAGCTTTTCTGACGACTTTGAGCAGCTAGCATCCTTTCTCTGATGAATGTTAGCTTCTATGCGGTCTGGTGTACTAACTCAGGACCCACACAGTTTTCCTCTCCCGCTTCCAACCAACACAATGGTGTAGTGCACTTCCTTCCGTACAGTGCTTCGTAAGGAGGAATCTTGATGCTTGAATGATGACTACTATTGTAGGCAAATTCGGCCAGTGATAGGTGGTTATCCCAGCTACTAGGAAACTCTAAGGCACATGCCCGCAATATACCTTCCAAGGTTTGTGGATGATAGGCAGTACTTAAGTACAACTTTGTGCCCATTGCTTTTTGCAAAATCTTCCAGAATCTGGAAGTGAAGCGACTGTCCCTATCTGAAACGATAGATAAGGGTACCCCATGTATCCTGATGATTTCCTCTACATACGTCTCAACCAACTTTTCCATAGACCAATTCTCCTGTGCGGTTATGAAATGCACACTTTTTGTGAGTCGGTCTACTACAACCCAGATCATGCCGTGACCTATTTTTTTGGGTAACTTTGTTATAAAATCCATGGTAACATCATCCCACTTCCTTATGGGTGCCGGTAAGGGTTCCAAATCCCCGTATGGATTATGATGTGGTGCCTTTACTCTTGTACATGTTATGCACTCTGCTATGTAAGTTGCCACATCGACCTTCATTGTCGGCCGCCCGTAATAGGGTTTTAAGTCCAAGTGCATTTTTGTGTTGCCTGGGTGTATAGACTACATGGTCTTATGAGATTCTTCCATAAGAAGATCTGATATACCACCCAAATTAGGCACCCAAATTTGATTCTTAAACGCTTCAACTCTTTCTTATCTTCTTCAAACACAAACGTCTTTCCTAGAAGTTCTTCCTTCTTATCACCTTCTGCTAGAGCCCTTGTCTGAGCTTCTTTGATCTTTTCCACAATCGTTGAGATCACTTCAATCTTCAACGATCTAGCTCTTTTCCCTTCTGGAATCACCTTTATACTTAAGGCGTCAGGTACGATATTTTCATTACTTGGGTGGTAAAGTATCTCACAATCGTAGTCCTTGAGTAGCTCCATCCATCGCCTTTGTCTCATGTTCAATTATTTCTGAGCAAAGAGATATTGAAGGATTTTATGATTCATATATATTTTGCATTTGGTTTCGTAAAGATAGCGTCTCCAAATCTTTAGGGAAAAAACCACTGTTACGAGCTCTAGATCATGAGTCGGATAATTTTCCTAGTGAGGATTCAATTGTCTCGAGGTGTGAGCTACTACTTTGTCCCTTTGGGTAAGGACACATCCCAATCCAATCTTAGAAGCGTCACTAAAAACCGTAAAGTCGTCAGTTCCTTCTAGTAGGGCGAGGATTGGTGCTTCACACAACCTCTTCTTCAATTCACCAAAAGCTTTGTCTTGCTTCTCACTCCAAGTATATGTAACTCGTCTTTTGTTCAGGGCTGTCAATGGAGCTATGATAGAAGAGAAATTTTGGATGAATCTTCGATAGTAACCTGCCAAACCTAGAAAAATACGAATTTATGGTGGACTCTTTGGCATCTCCCATTTCATCACAACTTCTATATTTGTTGGCTCAACAATAATGCCTTCCCAATTAACAATATGACCCAAGAATTGTATCTCCCGTATCCAAAAGTCACAGTTGGAAAACTTTGCATAAAGCTTCTCCATCTTAAGGACTTTGAGTACTTCTCGGAGATGCTTACCATGAACTTGTGTAACGCCCGAATCCTGGAATGTATTTTAAACCAAATTATTCATTTTTGCTAAGGGACTCGATGAGTTGGAGGCCCCAAACTCGTCGAGTAGAAACAGATCTTTAGATGCGGGACTTGAAGTCTACTCGACGAGTTGAGAAGTCTGAACTCGACAAGTAGAGCTGCCAGAGTGAAACCGTAATTTTCAGGGTTTACACCCTATTTAAGCACCTTAACACTTATTGTGGCCTCCCTCATCTCCTCCCTCAGTCCAACAAACCCTAATTCATGATCTAGATCCTTTTGAGTGTGTGTGAGTGAAAAGAGAGTGATTCTTTGGAATTCCCTTGAAGGAGTGGAAGCTTGAAGTGCTTGGTTGAATGAGGAAGCTTTGGATCCAGAGATTTCATTGTCCAAGCAGCCTTATTGAGGTATAAAGTCTATACCTTGACTATTCATTTACTAGATCTCTTCATGGGGTAGTTTAGGGCTTTAAGGAGCATATTTTGGAACCATTCATGGATGCAAGCATGTTTTGGAGTCATGAATTTAGATCTGGAGCCTTTTAGGCACTCCATGGCATAAAGGTGCCAACTTTATGGCCATGGGAGTCCCATACAACTTGTGAACCACTTTGTAGGGATTTTTGATCAAATAACCCATGCATGGACGTAAAGTTAGAAACTGTACGTGATATATCGACCCTAGGGAACCAGATCTATGATTTGAATGTAGTAAGCCAAACTAGAAACGACTATATGGATTTAGACTATGGGGGACTCGACGAGTTGTTCATACAACTCGGCGAGTTGGGTCGTGGTCCCCCAACCTTTTCTGTTACTGAGCAAACTCGTTGAGTTTAGAAGATGACTCAGCGAGTTGGCCATGGTTTGGGTTATAAAGATTGAGGAACTCGACAAGTTCAAGGAGGGACTCGATGAGTTGTGGGTAAAAGGTCCTGACTATGCTATGAGGATGAACTCGACGAGTTCATGAAAGGTCTCGATGAGTAGGATCGAGATTTCAGGGTTTTATGGATTATAGAACTCGACGAGTTGATGGACCAACTCGGCAAGTTGAGTCAACCAGGATGTTGACTTTGAATTTGACAGTTGACCAGAGTTGACCCTTAAAAGGGTTATGAGTATGAAAGAGTAATTAAAGGAGATTGTTATGTGTAGGAGTTTGAGAGGACTTGATCCCAGCGCCGAGGACAGTTCAGCTAAATCACGACATTGAGGTGAGTTACCTTCCAGTAGAAGTGGGTCTAAGACACCAATATCGGCCCACTAGTAAGAGTTATAGTAGAGATGATTGTCTTTGTGATAATTATGTGGTATGTAACTATCTGTTATGTTTTATGTGCTAGTATGCTATGATGTTATGTGATAGTGGTAAGAGGGGTAGAATAGACCCCAGTACCAGTCGATAGGGCCGAAGGGGTATGCTAGCACCCGGATAAACTAGGCAGTATATGACTTATATGTTTATGCACTAGGATGCTATGTGGTAGAAGTAGGGGGTGTAATGTCCGGTTCCTGCTATGTATTTTAAATAAGAATTATTCGTTTTTGCAAGGGGACTCGATGAGTTGGAGGCGCCAAACTCGTCGAGTAGGAACGGAATATTGTTGGACGCGGGACTTGAAGTCTACTCGACGAGTCGAGGAGCCTCGACTCGACGAGTAGGACTGCCAGAGTGAAACCCTAATTTTTAGGGTTTGCACCCTATTTAAAGACCTTAAAACCCCATTTTGGCCTCCCTCATCACCTCCCTTAGTCCATAAAACCCTAATTCGAAACCCTAACCCATTGTAAGTGTTCTTGAGCCATTGTTGTGTGTTCTTGGTGATTTTGAAGCATGAGAAGGAAAAGGAAGCTTTGGGGATCAAGAGGAAACAAGTAGATCCAGAGTTTGTGCTCCATTTCCAGTTCATCTGAGGTATAAAGTGTATACCTTAACCATTCATCTACTAGATCCCTTCATGGAGTAGTTTAGGGCTTTAAGGAGCCATTTTTGGAACCATTCATGGATGCAAGCATGTTTGGGGTTAAGACTTCAGATCTGTAACCCTTGAGGGACTCCATGGCATAAAGGTGCCAACTTTATCGCCATGGGAGTCCCATGCAACTTGTGAACCTCATTTTAAGGCCTTTTGAGCTAGATAACCCATGCATGAACGTAAAGTATGTAACTTTACGTGTTATATCGACCCTAAGAGTCCAGATCTACGTTTTGGATGCATTAAGCCCGACTAAAATCGATTGTATGGATTTAGACTTTGGGGAACTCGACGATTCGTTCTTAGGACTCGGCGAGTTGGGTCGTGGTTCCCCAACCTTTTCTGTTACTGAGCAAACTTGTTGAGTCTAGAAGATGACTCAGCGAGTTGGACGTGTTTATGGACTTGAGATCAAATACCTCGACGAGTCCAAGGATGAACTCGGCGAGTTGATAGCAAATGTCCCGACTTTTATGAAGGAGAACTTGACGAGTCCAAGGAAGGACTCGACGAGTTCAAACGGAAAGTCCCGATTCTGTCATAAGGAGAAACTTGGCGAGTTAGAGGGTAACTCGACGAGTTAGATCGCGAGTTCGGGATTCTATGAATCATGGAAGTCGACGAGTTGACGGACCAAAGCGGCGAGTTAAGTCAACCAGGATGTTGACCTTGACCAGGATGTTGACTTTGACTTTCACCATTGACCATAGTTGACCCTTAGAGTGGTTAAAAGTTTGAAAGAGTAATTAAAAGAGATGTTATGTGTAGGAGTTTGAGGAGAGTTGATCCCAGCACTGAGGACAGTTCAGTTACTGCACGTCATTGAGGCGAGTTACCTTCCAGTAGAAGTGGTTCTAAGGCACCACGGTCGGCCCACTAGTAAGAGTTATAGTAGAGATGATTGTCTTTGTGATAATTATCTGGTATGTTGCTATCTGTTATGATTATGTGCTAGTATGCTATGATGTTATGTGATACGTAATAGGAGGGGTAGAATAGACCTGAGTACCGATCGATAGGGCCGAAGGGGTATTCCACCACCCAGATAAGCTAGACAGTATATGATATTATGTTTATGCACTAGGCTGCTATGTGGTAGAGTAGGGGTGAAATAGTCCCCGGTACTGGTCGAAAGGACCGAAGGGGTAGGCCAGCACCCTGATATGGTAGACAAGGTACCAATCGAAACGACCGAAGGGGTATTCCAGCACCCTAATATGCTAGGCAAGTACCAGTCGAAAGGACCGAAAAGGTAGGCCATCACCCTTATATGCTCGACAGGTTACCGGTTGAAAGAGACCGAAGGGGTAGTTAGCACCCATATATGTTAGACAGTATGTGTTATGTATGGTATATGATGGGGGACTCACTAAGCTTTGTTCTTACGGTTTTCAGTTTTTGTTTCTGGTCCTTCTTCTTCGAAGGGAAAGGAGCCGGCACGGTAGCAGCGCATCACACACATGATTTTCCGCACATGAGATTCTTGGGATTTGGACTCTGACATTGTTACTATTTGATAATATGGTTTTGAGACAAGTGATCTATGGTTTTTATGAAATAAATTACTTGATGATGTTTTCTTATAAATTGTTTTATGAATCGCTATATTAAAAATGAAATTTTTGGTCTTGAATTTTGGGATGTTACAGGGGGTGAAATAGTCCCCAGTACCGGTCGAAAGGACCGAAGGGGTAGGCCAGCACCCTGATATGCTAGGCGAGGTACCTATCGACAGGACTGAAGGGGTAGGCCAGCACCCTGATATGCAAGGCAAGTTACTGGTTGAAAGAGACCGAAGGGGTAGCTAGTACCCGGATATGTTAGACAGTGTGTGTTATGTATGGCATGTGGTATGATAGGGGAACTCACTAAGCTTTGTGCTTACGATTTTCAGTTTTGGTTTCAGGTACTTCCTCTTCGAAGGGAAAGGAGTCGGCACGGTAGCAGCGCATCACACACACAATTTTCCGCATATGAGATTCTTGGGATTTGTACTCTGACATTGTTATTATATTATGACATGCTTTTTAGACTTATGATCTATGCGTTTTATAAAATGAAATAACTTGATGATGTTTTCAATAAATTGTTTTATGAATCGTTATATCAAAAATGAAATTTTTGGTCGTGATTTTTGGAATGTTTCAAGTTGGTATCAAAGCCTTGGTTTGAGGGATTCGGACACAACTTTGGGGGTGTCTGCACTCAAATCGAGGGTTTGAAAGATTTTTCAAGAAAAAAGTTTTTCTAAAATTTAAAATAAAGAGTTTTGAGAAAGAACAAGGTGTATGATGTATGCAATCAGCCGAGCTCAAGTAAGTTTTCCCCAAGATACCCATACATGTTATGATATGATTATGAGAATTCCATGCTAGATTAGGGCTAAGGATCTAGGAAGAATGCCTTATATGCCTATTGTATGTGTATGAGAACTGCATGTTAGATTAAGGATAAGGATCTTTGAAGATGCCATATGTGCCTACTATATGTGCTTATTGAATTACATGCTAGAACTGATTAGTCAGTAATCTGATGGCCTGAATAGGATATGCTTAGTTTGGTTACTCAATGATCGAATGATGCTTGCTTTGTGCTTTTAGGATTTATAGTTATCTCTAGCTAACTAGTAAACGAAAATGTTAAGTTACATATTACGAGGACTAAATAATTTCAGAAGGTTGGGTTTAGCCCTATTTCGCAGCTCTCGTTTGAGTCTAACCGTTGTAGGGAGAGACCTCTCATTCGAAAAATTATCTAGTCTTAGTAATATGTAATGGTATTTGCGAGCTAGTTAGGGAGAGATAGCAGTAACTTCTTATGCAGCTAATGGCGGAGAGTGGGTTGGAGGTTACCCTAGGATAAGCCTAATATGAGACTAGCAAGGAGAGAAATACTTGTAGAAAGGACATGGCGAAGTCAAGGCAATCCTTGAGGAAAGTACGGATATATGTGGAAGGTAGTATGGGCCCGTACTACTGAAAGCATAAGATCCGTACTCGAGTCAAGGAGGGCTGAGATAGAACCAGGGAACTTGTACAGGGTGTAAGACCTCTCGAGGTTATGTATGACCCTGCCGATTATGTGTTTTGTTTCAGAATGGCGGTGACACGTCGCGGAGTAGAAGGTTTCGGGTCTGGGTCTGGGTCAGGATCAGGTTCGGGTTCGGGTTCGGGTTCCGAGCCAGTCGATGATGGATTGCGGGCATTCATTGCATCCGAGATTACGATAGGCATCCTTAAGGCGACTTCGGTGATTTTCAGGTCGATCATGGAAGGGGTCATCGAGCTGATAGAGGAGCGTCTCAGGGCATTCAAGAGTGACATGGCATCTAGACAGTTAGGGACTCACATGCTCTCCTTCAAGGATTTCAGGGGATGCGGTGCGCCGGACTTCCACCAGGTGAAGGACCCCATTATAGCCAGGAGGTGGATTGCAGACATCGAGTCTGCATAGTTGACGAGCTTCTTCCCTGAGGGGTCGAATGTAACAACAAAATTTTTCAAAAGAAAATTTTCATTTTGATTAACCAAACACACCTCCATAAATTACAAAATTCAAATATAATTGTTTTCAAAACTCATATCAATTACAACGTTTATTTAAAAACATCAGAGTGCCCTATAAAACGCCTGAGAGAGTGCACGCCACGCTATCAAGCGTTGCCCATTCCCTTGGGCTCGGATGTACCTGAAACAAATCCACAAACTATAAGCAAATGCTTAGTGAGACCCCCAGAGCATAACCCACACAAAATCCACATCACACATACCATATTAGCTATAAAAGCTACATATACCACCTAAGCCATGCATACTAACATAAAAGGGTGTCGTAGGCTCCCCCAGGGTCTTATACCTTCATGCCATGGGCTCCCCCCATGGTCTTTACCTAGGAATTCCATGGGCTCCCCCACATGCTCTTATATCCAACTGCCACGGGCTCCCCTCGGGGTCTTCCATGCAATAACATACATAATCAACTAGCATATCATATATCACAGAAGTATCTATCATACTACATTACACATACCTAAACATATAAGGATGTTATGGGCTCCCCCAGGGTCTTATACCATCATGCCGTGGGCTACCCCACATGGTCTTTACCTAGGAATGCCATGGGCTCCCCCACATGGTCTTATATCCAATTGCCACGGACTCCCCCCGGGGTCTTCCATGCAAATATCATATAATCACTAGCATACCACTTAGCATAAAGCTAACTATCATACCACATATCTCTACTACAGCTAGTGTATCACATAACATAAAGTGGGCCACCCTTGGTGCCTTAGACCCATTGGTATGGTAAGAAGACTCACCTCTCTCGAATGTTGAACTCACAAGCTAGAACTCGATATGTCCCACGTGTTGCTCCAACTCAACTGCCTGTAAGCATCATAAGATGGACTTGTCATAATCCCAGAAGTACCCTCAAGGTCAACCTTGGTCAAAGTCAAGGTCAACAGTCAAAGTCAACAGTCCATGTTGACCTCAACTCGTCGAGTGCATCTAGCGACTCTTCGAGCTCCTACCGACTCCAGACAACCTGATCAAACCCTAACCAACTCGCTGTGTTGTTTCATCAACTCGACGAGTTTACTTGATATTTAGAAGGCGGGGAAACCCGATCCGACTCGTCGAGTTGCTAGGACAACTCGTCGAGTCCCCTTTCATGTTTGCTTGTTGTGATGATACACCGAATACAAGGACTCCAGGGCTTAGATCTGAAGCCATAAGGTGTCTAGGAGGAAAAAGTTTCCAACTTTACCCTCTAGGACCGTTTCAAATGCTCTAAGGCCCTTATCAAAGGTTGGAAAGCTCCAAAGCTTTGCCATATGGTCCAAAACCCTAGAGATCTAGAATCCCTCCTTTCCAGAAGAGTTTCTAGTCCTCAAAACATTCCAAATATGGAGGCTTTATGGACATGCATGTCCAATGCATGTCCTTAGGTCAAAATGGCTAGAAAGAGGGAAATATGCCCTAAAAGCCCTTGAATGACGTCCTTGCTTGACCAAAGGCTAGATCTAGCCCGCCTTGGGACCATTTTGCTCTAGAGATCCATAAAGTTGCAAACTTTATGAACCCCATGCATGAAATCAACAAGAAGGATAGGAAATGAAGAGTAAACTCAAGATCAAGGCATATTCTAAGATAAAAATCGAATCTTGAAGACTTATAGCAGTCCACAAGATGGTCAAGTTCAAGAGTGAGGGCTTGGTTTGCTCGATCTTCTCCTTCTTCTCACTATCTCCTTCTTCTCAAGCTTCAAAAGTCACTCTAGCTCACCAAATGAAAGAGAATGGGGATTAGGGTTTAGCACAGACGTTCTTAGGGTTTGGAGGCTGATAGAAGGTCAGCCTCAAGGCTCTTAAGGAGATTATATAGTGTGCAAACCCTAAAATTAGGGTTTTATCTTTACAGCGCCTACTCGTTGAGTTGGCCTTCCAACTCGTCGAGTAGGGTGTAGATCTCGCGTCCTCAAAAAGTCCTCTACTCGACAAGTTGGGCTCCCACCTCATCGAGTTCACGCACCAAAACCCAAAAATTAAATAATTCAAGTAATACTTGGAACTGGTGTTACAAATCTCCCCCACTTGAACTAGACTTCGTCCTCCAAGTCTGCTGATCCGAACAAATCTGGGTAGTGATCTCGCATCTCGTCCTCCGGCTCCCAGGTCCACTCGGAGCCCCTGCGGTGTTGTCATTGCACCTTCACCAACTTCACTTCCTTGTTCTGAAGAACCTTAGTCTTCCTATCTAAGATGGCATCAGGCCTCTCGATGTAGTTCAGGCTCTCATCCACATGGATGTCATCCAGCAAAACGACTGCGGACTCATCAGTGACACACTTCCGAAGCCGTGACACATGGAAGGTGTTGTGAATCTGGCTAAGCTCATCCGACAGGTCTAGTCGATATGATACCTGGCCCACCCGGGCCGAAATCTTGAACGGGCCGATATATCGGGGTCCTAGCTTGCCTCTCTTTTGAAATCTGATGACCCCCTTCCATGGTGACACCTTTAGTAATACAAAGTCCCCCACCTGGAATTCGAGATCTGATCGTCGTCGGTCAGCATAACTTTTCTGACGGCTCTGTGCGACCCGCAGTCCGTCGCGCACCTGCTGAATTAATCTGGTGGTCTTGAGCACTACATCAGTGCTCCCCATAACCTGGTATCCAACCTCACCCCAACAGACCGGGGTTATGCACCTACGTCCATACAACATCTCGAATGGAGCCCGGTCGATACTGGCATGATAACTGTTATTGTATAAAAACTTTGCGAGTGGGAGGTATGTATCCCAACTACCCCCAAAATCTAACACACAAGCTCGCAACATATCCTCCAGTGTTTGATCGTCCTCTTGATCTGGCCATCTGTCTGGGGGTGGTATGTCGTACTAAAATGTAGCTAAGTGCCCAGTTCCTCGTGGAACTTCTTCCAGAACCTAGATGTAAACCGAATGTCCCTATCAGAGACTACCAACACTGGTACCCCATGTCTAGCCACCACCTCTTGCACATAAATGTCCGCCAACTTCTTAGCGGATACACTCTCTGAGATCGGAATAAAGTGGGCACTCTTCGTCAGTCTATCCACGATCATCCATATGGCGTCCACACCCCTCGCCGTCCTCGGTAACTTCGTAATGAAGTCCATAGTAATGTCTTCCGACTTCCACATGGGAATGGGTAGCGGCTGAACCTTTCCATGAGGCCGTTGATGCTCGGCCTTGACCTTCCTGCAGGTCAAGTACCGCTCCACAAACCAGGCGATCTCCCGCTTCATGCAGGGCCACCATTAACTCAGTCTCAAATCTCTATACCTCTTTGTAGCCCCTGGATGTATAGAGAACTTGGACTTATGTGCTTCCTCCAATAATTTATGCCTCACTCCTCCTATCACCGGTACCCATACCCGGCCACACTGTGTCAGAAGGCCACAATTATCCCTAACAAACAAGGGATACTGTCCCCAAATCCGCTCTATCTTCCAATTTTCCTTCTTCACCCCCTCGACCTGATCCTCCTTGATCATATCCAACAATGGAGAGATCACGGTCATTCTCAAACAAACGTTCCCAATCGGGGAACCTGCCGCCTTGCGGCTCAAAGCATCGGCCACCACGTTGGCCTTCCCGAGATGGTACAGAATCTCACAGTCATAATCCTTAAGTACGTCCGACCACCTCCTTTGTCGCATGTTGAGGTTCTGCTGATCCATCAGATACTTCAAACTTTTGTGATCAGTATTGATGGTACACCGCACTCCATACAAGTAGTGCCTCAAAATCTTGAGAGAAAATACCACTGCCCCCAATTCCAGGTCGTGAGTGGGGTAATTCGTCTCGTGAGGCTTCAACTGTCTCGAGGCGTACACTATCACATGCCCCTCTGCATCAATACCGCACCTAAACCTGAAATCTATGCGTTACAGTACACCACCAGATCATCTAACCCCTCGGGTAGTACTAGGATCGGAGCCTCGCATAACCTCCGTCTCAGGGTCTCAAAAGCCAACTGCTGATCCATGCCCCACCGAAATGGCACATTATTCTTGGTCAACCGGGTCAATGGCACAACAATCTTGGAGAAATCCTGAATAAATCTCCGATAATAGCCTGCTAAGCCCAAGAAGCTAGGGATCTCAGGCGCATTCTTCGGTATTTCCCACCGCATCACTGCCTCAAACTTGGCTGGATCAACCGAAATGCCCTCCTGGTTGATGATGTGACCCAAAAAATGTACCTCTCGCAGCCAAAAATCACACTTGGAGAACTTGGCATACAACCTCTCCACTCTCAGGGTCTCCAATACCTCTCTCAGATGTTGTTCATGCTGCTCCCTGGTCTTAAAATAGACCAGGATATCATCAATAAAAACGATCACCGACCGATCCAACATCGGTCTACACACCCTGTTCATGAGATCCATGAACATGGTTGGGGCATTGGTGAGCCCAAACGGCATCACCACAAACTCGTAATGCCCATACCGAGTCCTGAAAGCAGTCTTCGGTATATCCTCATCCCGAATCCTCATCTTATGGTACCCCGACCGAAGATCAATCTTGGAAAACCAAGACGCACCCTGTAGCAGATCGAACAAATCATCGATCCTCGGCAACGGATAACGGTTCTTCACCATTAGTTTGTTCAGCTCTCGGTAATCAATGCACATTCTGTGTGATCCATCCTTCTTTTTCACGAACAGGATCGGTGCTCCCCACGGGGAACTGCTCGGACGGATGAACCCTCGGTCTAGCAGCTCCTGAAGCTGCGTAGATAACTCCTGCATCTCGGGTGGTGCCAACCGGTATGGTGCCTTCGCTATCGAAGCGGCACCCGACACCAAATCAATGCGAAACTCCACCTGCCCCTCTGGAGGCACTCCTGGTACCTCTTTGGGAAAGACTTCCCGAAAGTCCTGTACAACCAGCACACTGCCCACATCCGCTGTGGTCTCAACCCTCATATCTGAGATATAAGCCAAAAATCTCGTACATCTCTGCTGTAGAAATCTCCTAGCCCTCGCAGCCGAACAGAGAGTTGGCCCCTGCGAGGCCCTCTCACCATGTATAACCAGTTCTCCCCCACTTGGGGTTCGAACCTTAACCAATTTGCGCTTGCAATCAATCATGGCCCCATTGGCCCCCAACCAGTCCATCCCGACAATCACCTTCAACCCTCGTAACGGTATCGATCTAGATCAACGCAAAACCTCTCGCCAAGCACAGTCAAGATACAGTCCTGATACACCCTCACAGACGGTGCAGTCATTTGCAATATCTACCTCGAGTGAGGAATCCAAAGTTCCCGGCGCCTCCCGTAACTTCTTGCTAAGCGTAAGAGACACGAACGATCGGGTAGCACCAAAATCAAACAGAACATGAGTCGACATACCATTGACCAAAAAGGTCTCTATACAAGCACAACGTATACATAAGCAATACAGATAAACATAGAGCAGAGAAGAATAAATATGTACCAGCCGCAACGTCTGGCGTTGCCCGAGCCTCCTCGGTAGTCAACTGAAATGCACGGCTCTTCGCCGCTGGAGCATCCACCTTAGCAGGGCGGCCATCAGTAATCCTCATCGTGGCGGGCACGGGCGCCGCCACTGCTCCACCCCCTCCCTGCAACCGCGGACAGTCGGCCTTTTTATGGCCAGTCTGGTTGCAGTGGAAACATATCAAGCCCTTCTTGGGGCAATCCCTGCTCAAATGACCCTGCTGGCCGCAAGAGTAACATCGAGAGCCTGCTGTCCGACAAGCCCCACTGTGCGATTTACCGCACCTGGCACACCGGCCCCGGTCCTGCTGGAAGTGTTTGAGGTCTTAGGCTTCTTAGCCTGACCCACCGCTGCATGTGCCTGCTCCGGCTTCCGCTTGGTGTGGAAGTCCAACTCCATCTCCCTCTCACAGGCCTTCTCTACCATCTCATTCAGGGTTCTATACCCTGTAAAGCTCACAAACTCCCATATATCATCCCTCGGCATGGAATGATATCTCGTCCTCCGCATGTCCTCATCGGTAGCATACGATGGGATCAACAATGCTCGCTCCTGAAACTTGGCGATGATCTCCGCCACAGTCTCGTTGGTCTACTGGAGCTCCTAGAACTCCCTCACCATCCGTTGCACCTCAATGGTTGGTGCAAACTCCAAGTCAAATCGCCGAACGAACTCGTCCCATGTCATCTTAGCTACACCGGCTGCTCCCACCTGGCTAGTAACCTCGCCCCACCAATATCGGGCTCTGTCTCTCCGCATACAAGAAGCAAAACCCACCTTTGCCGCGTCTGGGCAAGAACTCGTGCGCTGGGCGTTCTCGATATCCGCCACCCAGCATCGGCTAACAATGGGGTCCCTGACCCCGAAAAACTCTGGCACTCCGCACGCCTTGAACTCCCGAAATGAGGGAGTTCGGGCCCCACCCTGGCCCGCAGTAATCTCGGCTCTGAATGCCCTGAGCCTCTCCTCCATAATCTCCATCATACCCTCCTTGACTGTCCCAAAGATAACTGGGGTAGCGTCAAGGATGCCCCTCGTAACCTCAGCTGCAATAAGCTCACGCAGCCTCTCGTCGATGATCTCGGTAGTGTCGCCTGATCCAACCCCAGATCCAGATCCCGATCCTAATCCCCTAGCTCCATGTTGTGTCATCACCATACTGTACTGAAATACCATAAAACATAATGATCAGGATATCCATAACAGGGATCTTCCCACACCGGTCCTCCTTAGAGCTCCCAGGTCTACCGTTGGTTCAGGTACAGGTCTTGTGCTTTCAGTAGTACGGGCCCAGTACTACCTTCCACACCTACCCGTACCTTTCCCCAATGCTCTACCTGATAACTCCAATTCATCCCAAAATAAACCATATCATGCGGACTACCGCATACATCAAATCCCAGGCTGTCCTAAGATTTGCTCTACTCACATCAATCAGACCAATCATAACAGGTTGCCTTTATGCATGCAAATTATACACAGAAAAGGATCAAATAGACTTTTGAATAAAAGATTCTACCCGAGGACCACAACCAGACAAGGAACGGGAAATAAGGCCAAATCAATCATTCTAAGGCTATAAGCTCCTAAACGTATACAATTTTAAAAGCATACACATAGCAAGTTACATATGATTATCAAAGCTAAAATATCAGTATAACATGGCTAACGCATTGAGGAACTACTTACTTGGCTCGGCTGATCACGCGCGTTGCACTCTCATCTTTTCCTTTCCTTAAAATCTTTTTATTTTATTTTTTAAAACAATTTTTACCATTTCCTTAGTTTGAGTCCTGACACACCCGAGAGTGTGCCCGAATCCCTCAAACCAAGGCTCTAATACCAACTTGTAACAACCCAATTTTTCAAAAGAAAATTTTCATTTTTGATTAACCAAACACACGTCCATAAATTACAAAATCCAAATATAATTGTTTTCAAAACTCATATCAATTACAGCTTTTATTTAAAAACATCAGAGTGTCCCATAAAACGCCTGAGAGAGTGCACACCACGCCATCAAGCCTTGCCCTTGCCCTTGTGATTGGATGTACCTGAAACAAATCCACAAATTATAAGCTTATGCTTAGTGAGACCCCCAGAGCATACCACACACACAATCCACATAACACATACCATATTAGCTATAAAAGCTACATATACCACCTAAGCCATGCATACTAACATATAAGGATGACGTGGGCTCCCCCCAGGGTCTTATACCTTCATGCCATGGGCTCCCCTCATGGTCTTTACCTAGGAATGCCATGGGCTCCCCCACATGGTCTTATATCCAACTACCACGGGCTCCCCCGGGGTCTTCCATGCAATAACATACATAATCAACTTGCATATCATATATCACAGAAGTATCTATCATACTACATTACACATACATAAACATATAAGGATGTTGCGGGCTCCCCCAGGGTATTATACCATCATGACATGGGCTACCCTACATGTTCTTTACCTAGGAATGCCATAGGCTACCCCACATGGTCTTATATCCAATTGCCACAGGCTCCCCCCAGGGGCTTCCATGCAAATATCATATAATCACTAGCATACCAATTAACATAAAGCTAACTATCATACCACATATCTCTACTACAGCTAGTGTATCACATAACATAAAATGGGCCACCCTTGGTGCCTTAGACCCATTGGTATGGTGAGAAGACTCACCTCTCTCGAATGCTAAACTCACAAGCTAGAACCCGATGCCTGTAAGCATCATAAGATAGACTTGTCATAATTCCAGCAGTACGCTCAAGGTCAACCCTGGTCAACCTTGGTCAAAGTCAACAGTCCATGTTGATCTCAACTCGTCGAGTGCATCTAGCGAATCGTCGAGTTCCTATTGAGTCCAAACAACCTGATCAAACCCTAGTGAAGAATCAAAGAATCGAGTATAAAATGAATCAGAGTATTGAATCAAGTAAGAATGCGAAATTTAACACCGGATGTAAATATGATCTTGTTTCAGCTCTATTACGCTTTCGAATGTTTACAGAGTACAAAGACAGGTCTGTAAAAACTCTTATCTAACTCTAGTAAATATCCCTATTTATAGGGAACAGAAAGCGTACAAAAAATATACTAAGGCATAGACACTTAAGTTTCGAATAAAAGCGCCTTAGTAAAATACATTACAAAACATTCGAAGAGGCAAAATACACTTCGACTAATTACAACCTTTTAACCCTTACAATCTCCCCCTTTGTAATCAAAGTCGAACATGTTAATTCGTAAGAAGCTGGATGGAATACAGCATCACTCTTCGAATTTCCGTGTACCAGGAAATAATCTTCTTAAGCTCTTTCTTATCCCTTTCATTGTTCTTCTTACAATGATTCATACGAACAATTAAGTTCGTATATTGAGACGTTGAATACCTTTCCACTTCGCATGCCTGGAACAAGAAACGTTTTGCTTTTCCAGCTTTGTCTTTTCCTGCGAAGACTATTCCAAAAGGCTTCAAGCAGATTTCACCATCAACATACTACTTTAATTCTGCCTGAGTCTTCGTAGGAGCCATTGGAGCTTTAATTTCGATACCTTTAGCCGTAGCTAACTCCACATCTGTTAGAGCCAAGCACTCATAATAATTTTCGATGAATATCTTGATGTGAGCAAGCCCAAGCTTAAATTCATCAGGTTCTGTGTTTTGAAGATATGAAAACGATTTGTCTTTCAAAATCAAAGCAACTTGTATAAGATCATACAAGTTCATTAATGGAAAATCTGCAATTGTAAATTCGCAAATATTTCCATTTGCCTTGGCAACCACATACTTGATATTTTGGACTGTGTTTCCGAATATCACATCCTTTTTCATACTGATCACTTTCTTGATCTTTATCAACGACCAAACTTCCTCAGGGGCTTTTGCAAGAACAGCATGAAATCGAATTTTCATGTGTGTTCCATCATCCTTATCTTTGAAATTACCTTCTGCTTTAAATTGAGGCATGATGAACATCATTTCGTTTATCGGAAAGTCCAGCTGACTTGAATCAGTATTCGTAACCATCTAACTTTGTTTTGGTTTCTTCTCAAACGAAAACATATGATTAAAAGCTACCTTGGCCTCAATTGTTTCATAATTGTAATGTTTGGCCGGATCACCCTTGTCCATTCCCTTCAGATCACTTGCACGCTGAGTCATTATGCTTTGAATCAATCTCAGCTTTTCGATTTCAGCTTCTGCTTCGGCTTTCCTTTCTTCTTTCGACTTTTCCACCACAATTGTTTTCCCTTTATCATTCATGATTGAATCATCTTTCACTTCCATTGTTTTCGAACTACTCCCAACATTATCAGTAGATTTACCAATCACAATTCCTTTCGAAATTGGTCTTGTAATTGGCATGGTTGTTACGATTGTTGAAGTAATCAGCCCAGCAGATGCTATAACTGGCTTTGTTGTTGGGATCTTTGAAGAAAACATCTTTCCTACAACCTTCGCATCATCACCACTGGCCTTCGAATCACCATTTTTTCTTTCTCCCCCTTGCACCCCTGTGAAAACAGGTGGGGCATTTGTTGTTGGAAGAAGGCTTGATATGCGAGATAGAGGAGCAAGTTGCTTGTTGAAAATTGCTTCGAATTGTAGGAACTTTTGAGATAAAAATTCAGGAGTAATCAGGGAAGAGAAAACCGGCTGGACAGATAGGTCTTTTAATTCCTTTAGCAAAGTAGTCACTTCCAAAAAGTTGGCACTTTCTGTTGTTGAAAGTTGAGTAAGTTGAGGACTCAAACTTTCATATAATTTGACAAATCTTGTGACTGCGTCGCAAATGATATCAACCTTCTGATTCAGAGATGCATAATCTTGTTGAACATTTGCAATCTCTTTTTGCATATCTTCACGAAGTTCATGAATATGCAAATTGACATCCTCCCTGACTTTCTTTACATCTTGAATAAAGAGAACATGCCTTTCCTTTGTTGCATTCTTTAATTCTTTCAAATCTCCGGCAAACTTCGAATTTTGAGAATTTATTCGGAGTTCATTATTTTGATCACTATGATCAACCTTCTCCAAAATTCGAGATTCAGAGTCTGTAATCATCCCAGATACTTTACGTACAACTCTGGCTTCGAACATTTTCAACAATGAATCAACCTCTAAACTCGACACAGACGAACCACCCCCCAGATTAGCTTGAGATTGAATTATAGAATTCAACTTCTGATTCAAAATTTTAAATTGCTTCATTGTCATCGGCATATGATCTGGAAACTCCTCTTCTTCTTCTTCATGAAACTCTAATTCTTCAAACGTACCTCCAAAACCCTCAGTATCAGTTTCGATTTCCATAAGAACGGTTGAATTAGGTTTGGGTGTATCAGTGGATTGAGAAGAAAAAATAGAAGTGAAGGGTTGATTGATAATGTTTTCGAATGTAGGGGAATCAGTGGTGGAAATAATTGGAATAATTGGTGGAGGTAATGAAACAATATGTTCGAAAACAAAAGATGTTGGATGACCTTGATCTTCTTTATTCGAATCTCCTTCGCCCTTATTGACATTTGCATCCGTATCAGATATGTTTGCAGGGATGCCTGAAGTTCGTACCTCCTCAGAAACTGATTTGGTAACCGAATCTTCAGGTGGTATGACGATTGTCTGCTCAGGAGTTGAACTTTCTACACGAAGAGTGACTTCTGGTGTTTCAGGAATTCTTTCATCATCATCTTCTATAGACTCAGTGGAAAGCATAAGCTTTCGTGTCTTCTTCTTCTTCTTCTTCGACAAATGTTTGGCCATATCCTCAGCCCTTCGTTTCTTGGATAATGGAGAAACAGGTGCTGGCACTTCTCGAATTAAAACACCTTGATGAGTGATGTGAGGTTTTCGAACCACTTTTTGTGTTGGAGACTTGCTTTTATGTGTTGACTTCATTTTGATTCTTCGAAACATATCAGTCTTCGAAGGAATGATCACTTGTTCTTGAGTGTCTTCAGCAATAGGCTCAATCACTTGTGTCTCAGCAACAGACACTTCAACTGTTAGAGGCTTCTTCTTTGGAGATTTCGAAGATTTCAATTCTGTCAGTTTTTCGTCATGAGAAGTAGTTTCAGTCTTCTTTGACCTCTTGGATTTCTTATCTTCCCTTTCCAATAGTATCCCAGTTTCGATTGTAGAATTAATAGTCTTCAAATATGCCACTAAAACAGAATTCGAAGGATCAACTCGTTTGAGCATTGCATCTGGAATACGAGCAACAGATGGAAAAACCTCAGCACTATCTGTGACATCCTTCGGATAGTGGTACGATTGAAAAACTGCTTTTTCTTCATCATTCGGTACCAAAATCCCTTCCTTGTTGTAAACATGTTGCAAAATCAAGCTCCAGTATCTTGCAGACAAAATACCATAGCATTTGTGTGTTCTACACTCTTTTGGAATTCCTTCCATAATTATGTAGAATAATCTACTTGAAGATCATAGTATAGCCCAACAACCATGGCATATACTTCCATTCTTCCTTTTTCAAGACCAACTGATCTCCCAGTTAAACATCTTAGAAAAATACCAAATAAGAAATTCTAGATACTTGGAAGACCAGATTTCTTAAAATCACTGATCTTGGATAACTGAGGCTGATATCCCATCTCATTAAACATATGAACTATTTGAGGAAATGTGAAAGCAACATACGGAGGTGAATTCGAAATTTCAAGAATTTGGCAAAAGAGTTTCTTTGATAATCTGACCTTTTTGTCATTCACCAGATGGAAAGTAATTGTATCAAAAGCTTTATTGTATGTAGCGGTTGATCCGGCTTGAGAAAGCCATGACATTGGAGCTGAGAATGAACTGAACATCGCCTTAGACAAAACAGAGCTCTTCAAGGCAACGATTAACATCTTCAATTCTTCCGGATATTTAGAAACATCACCCTCCAAGTAATAGTTAGTTGCTTGAATCTTCATAATTAGAAATGAAGATACATCTTCAGTGGTTTGAGAAGGATCAGCATCAACATGAACAGAAGTCGCCATTGTTAGGGTTTGAAAACTTTGAAGATCAGAAAATGTGGGAATTTGTTCTTTTTGATCGCGTAAACTGATAATGAACCCTTGAATCCCCTTTTATATGTAACCCTAAGGTTTGAATTTGAAGCGGGATGTATATTTAATGATATCTGACGTGGCACCTTGAAAATCGGACCAGTACTGTGTAAAACTAGCCATGCGTCAAAAAGTATCTGTCACATCACCTTGAAATCCGGACAGAATACCATACGTCATTAAAAACCAGCCTGTATTGTTATCCCCAAGAAGATTGTAACCGTCAGAACCCTTCGTATAGAAGCAAGGCTCTTTCGCTTTTGGGATGAAAAGCGAAGTCATATGCCAGATGTTTGAAATCATCAGCCTGAGTTGGTATTACTCAGAACGTCAAGGATTTCGTGAGTGCAGTGTTCCAAAGAATTTAGACGAGAAACAAATATAAGAAAATTTTGAGATATTGTGATGTCAAAATATTAATTTGACACAAAGGTAGATAAAATCCTGGGCAAAGATTGCTTCATTAATCATTAAGAGAAATGATCAACAGCTTGTGTAGGTTCCCGTGAAATACAACCGAATACTTGTAAATAAGTATCAAAGGGCTTCTTTTATAATGCTTCGTGGGTAGTTTAAAATTTTCGTTACATGTCATCCTAAACATAAGGTGATAAATTGTAACAGAAATTACTTGTTTGACCAGTGTAGTCAGGGACAAGTTTGTTTTGATAAATTTGAAGTGACATTGAAGTTCGAATGAAACTCACATGGAAATCATTTTCAAGAAAAAAATTTGTGCTGGATCTTGTTGGGTAACAAACATCAGGGGTTTCGAATGTTTGATCAAGACCACTCATACGAATTAAATATGATTTGGAGTTTTGAATGTTGGTACTAAACCAAATGGTTCGTGAAAATATGGAACATAGTTCCCCATCAATTCCTTAAAAGTTTAGGAAATTGGGTTTCTCTTTCATCACGGTCTCATGATGTCAGATCATAAACACAGATTTTTGATATATCTAAGTCTCGATGGGTTTGATCAGAGACCTCTCGGATATATGTCTTCGTGTGTGATCGTGTAAGAACTTTATGGGTGAAAAAGATTGGTGTAAGACACGAAAGGTACCTCTGTTATTTTTGGACAAAACAGTAAACTCTTAACTCATTTTGAGAAGAGTCAGGTAGCTCAGAGACTAATGTGAATATAAGCCTTATTGGGAAGAAATTTTCGTATGACTAATTTCATTAAGGCTTTCATACACACACATTGAGTCATTGGAGGCTTTGGACAACATGCAGCAGCATGCTTCTAGGGACAACTTAACTAATTCAAAATATTGAAAATTTATCGATTCGTACGAAAACTGTACCTGACCCTAGAACTGCAAGCATAATCCATTGTGTATCATCATGTATATCTGCAATAAAACACTAAAAAGAAATTAGAAACAAAATATTTTTGTTGTTTTTATTTTTCGAAAATAGAGAAAGAACAAAAGCAAAACAAAATCTTTTTGGATTTTTAAATTTTTCGAAAATTAAATGACAAAAACAAATAAAAATCTTTTTGGATTTTTAATTTTTCGAAAATTGAATGACAAAAACAAACGAAAATCTTTTTGGATTTTTAATTTTTCGAAAATTTAATAATAAAAACAAACGAAAATCTTTTTGGATTTTTTTTTTAATTTTTCGAAAATTAAAAGCTAACTGTACTTGTTGCATATACACGAAATTTTATCATCCCCTGATAAGTGACAAATATACGAATTCGAAGGGATTCGAAGCGTTGACTATGAACAGTAACCTCTGAATCAACCCTTAAAATATATGATAAATTTACGAATTCGAAGGGATTCGAAGCGTTGACTATGAACAGTAACCTCTGAACGATGACTGTTATTGCTTTGTTTTTCATTTAGCGCCTCTGAATCATTCCTGGTCAATCATCATTCTCCTTTTTCGCATGGAACAGAATTTCCATCTATCATTCCAAGTCCTTCTAAAATTTTCACAAAGATTTTTCATCTAACGGTTTTGTGAAAATATCAGCTAACTGATCAGTTGTTTTCACAAAATGTACTTCAATATTTCCATCATCCACGTGATCCTTGATGAAATGATAACGAAGAGCTATATGTTTAGTCTTCGAATACTGCATAGGATTATGACAAATTCTTATTGCACTTTGAGAATCACAATATAATGGAATATTTTTCATATTGATTGCATAATCACGCATTTGACTTTAAATCCATATAATTTGTGATGTGCAAGCATCAGCAGCCACATATTCTGCTTCAACTGTTGAAATTGATACACATGTTTGCTTTTTCGACTGCCAGCTCACCAATTTGCCATCGAGAAATTGACATCCGCCACTTGTGCTTTTTCTATGAAGATTACAACCACCCAAGTCTGCATCCGAATAAGCTTGTACAAAGAACCCAGTTGTCGAAGGATACCACAATCCTAATGAAATTGTTCCTTTAAGATGACGAAATATATTCTTCACAGCAGTGAGATGTGGTTCTCGTGGATTTGACTGATACCTAGCACAATTACACACAGAAAACATGATATCAGGTCTACTTGCTGTAAGATAAAGTAATGAACCAATCATGCTTCTGTAAAGAGTTATGTCAACTGCAGGTTTATCTAACGAAGGTGTCAACTTTATTCCTGTTGCCATAGGAACTCGTAACTTTGTGCTATTCGTCAATCCAAACTTCTCTAGCAGATTCTTCGTATATTTTTCTTGATTAATAAAAATTCCTTCTCTGCTTTGACGAATATTCAGTCCAAGAAAATTATTGATTTTTCCCATCATGCTCATTTCGAACTTACTTTTCATCAAATCTTCGAATTCTCTAGATAAAGCAGAGTCAGTTGAGCCAAAAATAATATCATCAACATAAATTTGAACAAGCATTAGATGATTCCCAACTTTCTTTCGAAATAATGTGGGGTCAACAGATCCTTGTTTAAATTTAGATTGTTTCAAAAATGAAGTAAGAGTTGCATACCATGCTCGTGGTGCTTGTTTTAAACCATAAACTGCCTTATCTAAAATATAAACATGATCTGGATGTTCTTCGTTAATAAAACCTGGGGGTTGTTCCACGTAAACTGTTTCTTCAAGCTCTCCATTTAAAAATGCACACTTCACGTCCATTTGATAAACATCAAAGTCTTTGTGAGCTGCATAAGCCAGAAATATACGAACAGCCTCGAGTCTTGTGACAGGGGAAAAAGTTTCTTCATAGTCGATTCCTTCTTGTTGTGAATATCCTTTAACAACAAGTCTGGCTTTATTTCGAACAATATTTCCATCTTTGTCGGTTTTGTTTTTAAAAATCCATTTTAACCCGACAATTGAAACATTTTCAGGTTTAGGAATTAATCTCCAAACCTTGTTTCGTTCAAATTCAGACAATTCAGATTGCATAGCAACAACCCAATCTGAGTGTTCCATTGCAACCTTAACTGTTTTTGGTTCAATTTTAGATATGAAAACATTGAACATGCAAAATTCTTGATGAGTATTCAATACCTCATTCTTTGCACGAATTTGAGCTCTTGTTAAAACACCCTCTTGTGGATTTCCAATTATTTGATCTTTCGGATGATCTCTTGTCCACTTTTCCATTGGCGGATAAGCTGGATCAAATTCCAAAGGTGCATCTTCGTATAAATCATCATTCTCTGAACCTGAAATCGAACAAACATCATCAAAATCATTATTATTCTCAATGTTTTCTAAATGCTCCCCCTCAACATTATGCTCCCCCTCAACATCAGCATTCAATCTTTCATTCTCCCCCTCGAAAGAATGCTCTCCCTCAACTAGAGTGTTCGAATCCAAGTGCTCCCCCACCACTGGATTATTTTGCATACTTTCGCCTTTCTCTTGAGAAGTTGATGTTGATTCATCAGTAAGCTTCGTTAATTCAGAGAGATGATTATCATTTGCATTTATTTCAGCATCAACAGCATGATTGAATTATGCGAATATCCCAAGAAAATCCCTTCATCTGCTTTAGCTTGAAATTTTGTAAGATTATCCTTGAGATTCATAATAAAGCACCTGCATCCGAAAACATGGAAAAATTTGACGTTAGGTTTTCGATTGTTAAGAATTTCATATGGAGTGATGTTAAAACGACGATGAATGAAAGATCTGTTTTGAGTAAAACATGCGTTGGATACTGCTTCAGCCCAAAGGTATTCTGGAAGATTCGCATATGCCAACATAGTCCTTGCCGCTTCGCATAGATACCTATTTCTTCGTTCAACAACACCATTTTGTTGTGGTGTGTATGGAGATGAAAAATTATGCGAAATTCCTTTGTCCACCAAAAATGAATCAAGAACATTGTTCTTAAACTCAGTTCCATGATCACTCTTAATTTTTCGAACAATCTTCTTCAATGTTGTTTCCATCTTTTTGATAAAGTCAATCATGATTTGTGCAACTTCGGACTTAAGCCTGAGAAAATAAACCCGCGTAAATCTGGAAAAATCATCAACAATGACTAATATGTACCGTTTCTTGTTGATTGTTGAAACTGTTGATGGACCACACAAATCAATATGTAACATCTCCAGAGGTGCGACTATTTTCGAATCGATAGTAATTGGATGTCCTTGTTTATGTTGCTTTCCAACTTCACAAGCTGCACATAAAGAATCATTATCAAATTTAAGTACAGGTAAACCTCTTACCAGATCTTGTACCACTAGTTTGTTGATGTTTCGAAAGTTGAGATGAGAAAGTCTTCGATGCCAAAGCCAACTCAAGTCTGATGTTGCTTTTGAAAGAAGACATATAACAGGTTTCGCTACTATTGGATTGATGTCCAAAGTGAACATGTCACCTTTCCTTTTGGATTTAAGTAAAACTTCATTAGTGTTGACATTTGAAATAACACTTCCTTCTTCATTAAAAAGAACTTGATTGCCAGTGCCCACAACAAGTTGGGAAACACTTATCAAGTTATGTTGAAGACCTTCAACGTACGCAACACGATTCACTGTGAATTGTCTGTTTGTTATCTTCCCATATCCTTTGACTTGACATTTTTTATTGTTCCCAAACTTCACAACTCCAGCATTCTTTAGACTTCGAAAATCACGTAAATTCTCCTTCTTCCCAGTCATGTGACGAGAGCAACCACTATCAATGTACCATTTATTATCATATTGCTCGTCACATAGTACCTACAATCAGTGGAAAAATTTAGGTACCTAAGGCTTTTTGGGTCCATGGAAATTAGATTTCAATTTCGAATGTAATGAAGAACTTTTAACCCAATCACAAACTTTGGTTTTGAGACTATCAATTAAGTTTACATCATCATTTAAAGGAACCGAAACATAAGATTTTGATGGTTTCGAATGTTCACTAACATTACCCTTCGTATTCTGAGTTTGTGAATGTACATTCTTTGTTTTGATTACTGGTTTCCATGCTTTGACAGAAATGTTCGAATCCTTAGAAGATAAACTTCAATTTGATGAAGTATTTACATACTTTTCATAGGCTTCGTGAATTTGCTCCTTTGAAAATGTATTCGACTGATACATTTTTCCTTTGCCTTCAAGCCAATGATCAATGTTCTTCCTTGAAGTTATTCCCTTTTCATGTGAAATTTTCATAGTTTCTTTCTTTGTATGATTAGGAAAATTTGGCTTTTTAGGAACAAAATCAACTTTTGGATTGGTTTGAAAAGATTCACCATAAGATGTATCAACAGTGGATTTAAAATCTTGACGTTGAAAGAATTTTTGATTTGGATTTGATGTATTTGAAATTTTAGTTTTTGAGACTTTCGAAAACTTTGGTTGTTTATTCACTTCAGACATTAAATGATTTGATTTTGATGAATGTTGATTATTTTTTGAAAAAGATGAATTTTTAGCTTTAAAAACATTTTTGGGTGATTGTAATTCAGACATCTTTTGAGACTCAATCATCTGCCAAAATATTTTCTTCCTGGCTTGTCTTTTTGAAATGTTATTTTCCTTCGAAAGTTTGTCAATTTGATCTTTGAATTTCGTGGAGTTTAGTTTGACAACTTTTTCATTTTCCTTTACAACTTGTTTTGAATTCCCATTTTCAACTTTTGATTTTTCAACCCATTTTCTTTGCGGTTTTTGACGGTGAAAAACATACAAATTCTTTGTTAGGTTGTTTTCAACTGTCACACCCCCAAACCAAGGATGGCGGAAACGTCCGGGGGTGGAGGACTTCATGTATAGTATCATAACAACAATTGTAATAGTAATTCAAGCAAACACAACCAACATATATATAATTGAAAAAGTTACATCATTGTATGAATTACATGTTTACGAATCAATTACAATATGTTGACAAAATATGAAATAGTAGACGCCTTAGCGTCCCATCCTCAAAAGCACTTGATTACCTGTTTAATGATTTCCTGAGAATACAAGTTGTTTGAAAAAGTGTCAACACAAAGGTTGGTGAGTTCATAAGCTTTTGTTTGGTATTATTAAAAGCCTTTCGTTTGTAAAAGTAGTATTTGTGTTAGAAAATCCAATATTTTCCTTAATGTGTAAATGTAGTCTTAAAACCCAAAGACCGAAATGTACAAGTAATTTGTCATATTTATAGTAAAACAATGCAAGTTTAAATCGACATAAACTCGTTAAATTTTAATGAAGTTCCCGTAAATTCCAATGTTTATTAATACTTTATGTGAGTTTATTATAACCATACTATGACCAAGGTTGCCTAAAACGACGTTCTTCAGGCGTCGGAAATGTTATGACATTTGTCACCCCAGACCTATCGGTCTAACTGTTGCATGCAGTTTAGGTGTGGGTTTGTCAAACCCAATATAGATCTATACACAAGTATCACGCTCTCCCTCAAGGAGACTCTGGTTACAATACAAGACTTAATGGTAATTTGAAGTAAATGTCTCACAAAGTCATTAACGGAATTACGTGTTATGAAAACTTGGTACCGTATGACCGTACCTTGCTTAATGAAAATATCCTTTGTATAAATGTACCCTTTTTAAATGTATGTGTTATGTAATGTATCATAAACTATACCTATTATAGTTTATCAACCAAGGGTAGTACGTAGTAATGTATGCAAACTATATTCAAAATAGTTTATTAAATGTTTGAATGTATCGGTTGTACTTTGATTATAATCACTTGTTATTCTTTATATTTTATATGTCCAAATCCATTTGTAAACTGATGTGTGTCTAAATATTAAGATAAAATGTCATATATTGCAATAACATATAATCACATAAAGATATACACCTTGCTCAACATGTTACAAGGTGAAATGAAATTAACAGCAACTTTTCGTTGAATACAGTTTCTGTTACTGTTCTTAGAAAATTTATAGAAAAATCATCAAAGCTCTAAATCCAAATCCGCAAATTTTGAGAGTTTGGAATATGAGTCTAGTTTGTTCGTAAATTTTATCATGATTTTTAGTGATCTCTAACAGAGGTGAAAATGTTCATAATCACAGACTGGTCCGGGTTTGGCTCTGAAATGACAGGCAGTTTTGTAAAAATCACCATAAATTGTAGAAAAATCATATGGAGATGTGCAAGTAGCCATTTTAAAGCTAAGAGTTTGAACTACTTGCACCTGGAACAGTTTTGAAAACTAAAATACTTAAGTTGACCAAAACAGTCCGTGATTAAAGTCCATCTTTTCTGATGTAATCTGTTAGAAAAAGTTTAATTGTGTTCTTGATGATTTTACTTGTATTCCCCCCTTAAAACTTAAGAAAAACATGTAAATATAGGGGTATGAACTCACCTTATGTGGTTTCAGTAGATGAAAGTGAGAGAGAGGAAGTGTTCAACCCAAGAACACTAAGAAGATGTCTTGATGATTCGAGAATCTAACACCGAATAAGATGGAACTTGTGTAAGATATCAATGATTTGAGTAGAATGGAGTTTAATAATTATGTGAATGATGAAGATACTTACTAATTGAAGAAAGAAATCCCTGGAGAAAGCCTTGAAGTTCTTGAAGTTGAGAGAAAAGATGAGAGAATTTTGGAGAGTGTTCTTGGTTGCTAAGTGTAGAATGAAAGAACTTTATGGAGAATGAGGAGAGAGGATCAATCCTCCAGCTCTTAGAACGTGGGAAGAGCTGGAGATTGGGTGTAAAGGTCCACTAAGGAGACAAGGGGTAGTGGGAAAGAGTGGCTAATCATAGAGTGAGGTGGTGGTGGTTTGCTTTTGCCATAAATTAAGGAAAAGCAAATATTCCCTCAATAATTAGTTCAACCACTAATTATTTTAATATATTTTATAAAAACCCTGGAGATTTATATATTTTGGGGCCTTAGTTTATAAAATAAAGTTTTGGGTGAAAATCCCACGTTAAAATAATGAAAAACGGAGTTAAAACGAAGTCGTAGTCGAAAACCGGGAAAAAAGGCTGAATCTGCGAAGTTGCTCGGTCCTGGGCCGAGGTTCGGACCTGAGGCTTCGGACCTGAGGCTTCGGTCCTGAGGCTTCGGTCCGAGGCTGCGGTCCTGAGCACTTCAGTCCGAGGCTTCGGTCCTGAGCACTTCGGATGCGAGGCTTCGGTCCTGAAGCTTCGGTTTTGGGTCCTTAAGGCTATTTTACCCGTTTTTACCCCGTTTCAAGTGGTTTTTGACCCGGTTAAGGGTCGTGATGACCCGAATGATTACAAAAAGTTAAAGGAACTTTTGAGAGAGATTTGGGAGAGATTTCTAATAGAGAGAGATTGAGTGAAAGAGATTGAGAGAGAGTTCTTTTGAGACCTTCTTGAGTGTTTGGCTTTGAAACGCAAGGTCCGTAAACCCCGTTAAGCCATGATTTAGTGTCCTACACAATCTCGATGATTGTGCAATAGTGTTTTATCACTTTGGTTCGTTGTTTAGCACTGTTAAGGCTAAGGAAAATCAAACACATGAATTTTCGAAATGATGTTTTCTCATTAAAATAGCGAATTGTACAGTGATTACATAACGTAAACCCTAACATACAAGGGTTATTGGAGTTGACCGGTTTGACTTGTTGACTTTGTTTGACTTTGACTTGAACGAAATTTGACGGTTGTCACATCATCCCCCCGTTAGAAGGAATTTCGTCCCGAAATTTTCATTTTGACTGGGATTTCAAGAGTTTGGGAAGAGATGTGGATACTTTTGTTTCATCTGATCCTCGCGTTCCCAGGTGAATTCGGGTCCTCGTTTAGCGTTCCAACGGACCTTCACGATGGGAATACGACTTTGTTTCGTTCGTTTGATTTCCCGATCCATGATTTCGACTGGTTCCTCCACGAAGTGGAGATTTTCGTTAACTTCGATTTCGTCGAGTGGTATTACGAGTGTCTCATCAGACAAACACTTCTTTAGGTTCGACACGTGAAATGTGGGATGTACTTTGTCGAGTTCCTGAGGTAATCGAAGTTTGTATGCTACTGGCCCAATCCTAGCAAGGATTTCGAATGGCCCGATGTACCTTGGATTTAGTTTCCCGCGTTTGCCGAATCGTATCATTCCTTTCCAAGGGGAAACTTTTAGTAGTACTCGATCACCCACCTGGAATTCCAAGGGTTTGCGTCGTTTGTCTGCGTAACTCTTTTGCCGATCGCAAGACGCTTTCAGTCTCTCTCGAATTTAAACGATCTTTTCTGTGGTTTCCCTTATGATTTCAGGGCCAGTGAGGGTGCTATTAGAGACTTGCCCTCTAGTTAGCTGTGTATCCCCCACCTCAGCCCAACACAGGGGTGATCTGCATTTGCGACCGTAAAGAGCTTCGAATGGAGCGACTTTGATGCTAGTATGATAGCTGTTATTGTAGGAGAATTCGATAAGCGGTAGATGGGTATCCCATGCTTTACCGAAGTCTATCACACAAGCTCTTAACATGTCTTCCAACGTTTGAATGGTTCGTTCGCTCTGTCCGTCGGTTTGTGGGTGGTAGGCCGTACTCATGTCAAGCCTAGTTCCCAATGATTTTTGTAGAGACTGCGAAAACCGTGAGGTAAATCTACTATCTCTATCGGAGATAATGGATATCGGCACGCCATGGAGTCGTACAATCTCTCTGATGTACGTTCTAGTTAGCTTCTCCATCTTGTCGGTTTCTTTTATCGGTAGGAAGTGTGCTGATTTGGTCAATCTGTCTACGATTACCCATATGGTGTCAAGCCCGCCCGATGTCTTAGGCAGCTTGGTTATGAAGTCCATGGTTATTCGTTCCCACTTCCACTCAGGTATATCCGGTTGTTGTAATAGCCCGGATGGTTTCTGGTATTCGATTTTGACCTTGGCGCAAGTCAGGCACTTGCTCACATAGGTAGCAATCTCAGCTTTCATGTTCGGCCACCAGTATAATTTCTTGAGGTCCAGATACATCTTATCCGACCCGGGATGGATGGAGTATCGAGTCTTGTGTGCTTCATTCATGACGACATCTCGGAGTCCACCGAACTTCGGTGTCCAAATCCGGTTCACGATATAACGTGCTCCATCATCCTTGACTTCTAAGTTTTTATCCATTCCCCTTAATGTCTCTCCTGCCACCTTTTCTGGTTTCAAAGCTTCCAGTTGAGCTTCCTTGATTTGTATGGTCAGGTGGGAATGGATTGTCATTGTTAAGGATTTTACTCGGCGGCCCGAGTACTCCTTCCTGCTTAGAGCATCGGCCACTACATTGGCCTTGCCCGGATGATAACGAATTTCGCACTCGTAGTCATTCAGCAACTCTACCCATCTCCTCTGTCGCATGTTGAGCTCTTTCTGATTGAGGATATGCTGAAGACTTTTGTGATCAGTGAAGATAGTGCATTTCGTGCCGTAGAGGTAGTGTCTCCAGATCTTCAAAGCGAATACCACTGCTCCTAATTCTAGGTCGTGCGTAGTATAATTAACCTCGTGCGTCTTAAGCTGTCTTGATGCATACGCGATAACCTTCCCTCTCTGCATGAGCACACATCCTAGGCCTTGATTCGAAGCATCACAGTACACTACGAAGTCCTCAGTTCCCTCTGGGAGATACAAGATCGGTGCGCTGCATAGGGCTTGTTTTAACGTTTGGAAAGCAGTTTCTTGTTTATTTTCCCACTTGAATATCACACCTTTCTGCGTCAAGGTGGTGAGTGGTTTCGCAATCTTGGAGAAGTTTTGTATAAATCTTCGGTAGTAGCCAGCAAGCCCAAGGAATTGTCGAATTTCGGTTGGCGTCTTGGGTGCTGACCAATTCTCGATTGCCTTGATCTTGGAGGGATCCACATGTATGCCTTTCTCACTTACCACATGTCCAAGGAAGTCCACTTCTCTAATCCAGAATTCACACTTAGAGAACTTAGCATAAAGCTTCTCCGCTCTTAGTGTCTCTAGCACTTGGCGTAGATGTAGGCGATGCTCTTCTTCGCTTCGCGAGTAGACCAAGATATCGTCGATGAATACGATTACAAACTTGTCTAGGTAGGGTCGACACACTCTATTCATTAGGTCCATGAATACCGCAGGTGCGTTTGTTAAACCGAAGGACATCACCACAAACTCGTAGTGCCCATAGCGAGTTCTGAATGCAGTTTTGGGAATATCTTCTTCTTGAACTCGTAGCTGATGGTAACCTGACCTTAGGTCGATCTTTGAGAAGAAATTTGCTCCTTGGAGTTGGTCGAAAAGGTCGTCGATTCGGGGTAGAGGATATCGGTTCTTGATGGTGAGTTTGTTTAGTTCCCGATAGTCGATGCACATGCGAAAGGATCCGTCCTTCTTCTTTACAAAAAGGACTGGTGCTCCCCAAGGTGAGAAGCTTGGTCTGATGAACCCTTTGCTCAAAAGCTCGTTCAACTGACTGGAAAACTCTTGCATTTCTGTTGGTGCGAGGCGGTATGGGGCTCTGGCTACGGGGGTAGCTCCGGGTATTAAGTCAATTCTGAAATCGACTTGTCGTGCGAGTGGTACACCAGGAAGATCTTCTGGGAACACATCCGGGAAGTTACACACTTCGGGGATGTCTTTGATGTCTTTCACGTCTTGTTTCTTGTCTACTACATGGGCTAAGAAGGCGTGGTACTCCTTCCGGAGATACTTTTGGGCTTTGATGCATTAGATGATTTGTAAATTCGCACTAGGTTTGTCACCATAGATGAGAAGGGTTTCATCATTTGGAGGATTAAGGCGAACGGCCCTTTCGTAACATAGAATGTCGGCATGGTGAGGAACTAACCAATCCATCCCGATGATTACGTCGAAGCTTTTTATGGTGACCGGCATCAGGTCAATTTTAAATGTATGGTTGTCTAGAGTGAGAGTACATTCTGAGTATATATCGCTAGTGCGTTCTACTTTCCCATTTGCCATTTCTACTACATAAGTATCCTTTAGTGATTGGGGATTTTGTTTAAGTAAATGTTTATATTGGTGGCTCACGAAACTCCTCTCCGCTCCACTATCGAATAGTACGCATGCATAAGAGTTATTGAGGAGAAACGTACCGGTAACCACCGTGGGATCCTCGACTGCTTCCCCATGTCCTATTGCCAGGACTCTTCCTACTCCACCAGCATTAGTGGCAGCATGGACAGCAACAATTTGTTGCTTCTTAGCGGGGTCCTGTGCTGGTTGGCTCTTCTTTTCGTTCCAGAACTTCCTTTTGTTGTTTCCCCCTTTTGATTGATCAGTGGTGGTGGTTGTAGTATTATAACCGGCTCGGTGGTCAACAAGTTGTTGTGCCAGCTCCCTGGCACTGTCAAAAGTAGTTGGCCTTAAAGCCAGGACACTACTTTGCACTTGGAGAGACAGTCCCCAAAGGTATCGCTCCACCTTTTTCTCCTCCGGAGTAACCATTGTTGGGCAGAGGAGAGCCAATTCATTGAATCGGGTGGTGTAGGTTTCAAGGTCAGAGCCCGTCATCCTGAGGTTCCAAAGTTCTTGTTCCAGCTTTTGAATTTCACCTCTCGGGCAGTACTCCTTCATCATCAACGTTTTTAGTTCTGCCCAGGTTATGGAGCTAGCCACTTCGAGAGTAAGTGAATTAATCCGGCAGTTCCACCAAGTAAGGGCCCGGCCGGTGAAAGTGAAGGCTGCGAACTTAACTTTGCTCGCTTCGGGGCAAGAGCACACCTGAAAGACTAGTTTGGTCTTTTCAAACCATTGCATTAAAGTGATGACTCCCCCGCTCCCATTGAAGTTGTCGGGTTTGCCATTGGTGAAGTCTTTGTAGGAACACTCTCTTGCACGCCACGTACTGTCTCCGTGGTTAGAGTTTGTAGCACCCGATCCCGAACCACCAGCTCCGTTTGTCCCTATCTGCGACATTGTGGCCGCTACGGCTGCTGTTACTGCAGCCTGGAACATCGCAGGATCAAACTGTGGAGGCAGCGGCGGAGGAGGTGTTGGTGTGTTGCTGGAAGGTCTTGGTCTTCTCCTTGGCGGTATGGTTCTGTCATAAGTCGTAAACCAATGTACTTTTAGTAAAAGTGTTTTTATAGGAAGAGAAATCTTTTATACATAAAGTATATTATTACGTTGTTTTCCGGTATGTTTACGATACATACGATTTTATACTTTTAATTGACCCAATACATTGGGTTATGAGGTAAAATGAAAGTATAAAATATTTTATTTGAGTTTCCTTGTTTCCAAGTATATGACTGTTTGTAAAAGTTTCACATATACTAATTTAGTCGGGACATAATTAATATATTATATTTTAAAATGATCTTTATCGGTTACTTAATTAGTTGCAAAGTGCATACCAGTCATATGTGATTAAGATATAATAGTCCTTCGAATAGATGACCCTAACTCCAAGACCACAACCAAACAAGGACAGGAAGTGAAACAAAGATACATAAATTCTAAGTCTATAGCATCTTAGTTACATATGACCTTAGCGCATCCACTTAGCAGCTATTGATCTATAAATAAAAACCTATTTAATTCTCAGATAATTTATTATAGTAACACAAAATACTCCTATAGTATTTGTAAATGTTTAGTTTTGAGTTCTTAAAGTATCCTTTGTAGTCTGTTATTAGGTTTGTTAGATTTGTTGTCCATCCTGACCATCCCCCGGTATATGCAAGTCAATTCCCGGACAGATATAGTTGATCAGGCTATATCCTTCCCAGATTTAATCCACATATACCAAGGCATACTCAAAATGTTCAACTCTTCTTCTTTTGCTTTATGTTTTCGCTAGTTATGATACCATGCGAGCATGTAATGTATGTATGTATACTTTAATCAAGAAAATCATTTATTTTCTAAGAGTATATTTAATTGAAAAATGCACAAATCAGAGACTATTAGTCCCAATTGTGTTTATAGTTTGTATATCTTATGTGGTTTGATATACTTAATTCACTATAAACTGTGCTCTGATACCAATCTGTCACACCCCCAAACCAAGGATGGCGGAAACGTCCGGGGGTGGAGGACTTCATGTATAGTATCATAACAACAATTGTAATAGTAATTCAAGCAAACACAACCAACATATATATAATTGAAAAAGTTACATCATTGTATGAATTACATGTTTACGAATCAATTACAATATGTTGACAAAATATGAAATAGTAGACGCCTTAGCGTCCCATCCTCAAAAGCACTTGATTACCTGTTTAATGATTTCCTGAGAATACAAGTTGTTTGAAAAAGTGTCAACACAAAGGTTGGTGAGTTCATAAGCTTTTGTTTGGTATTATTAAAAGCCTTTCGTTTGTAAAAGTAGTATTTGTGTTAGAAAATCCAATATTTTCCTTAATGTGTAAATGTAGTCTTAAAACCCAAAGACCGAAATGTACAAGTAATTTGTCATATTTATAGTAAAACAATGCAAGTTTAAATCGACATAAACTCGTTAAATTTTAATGAAGTTCCCGTAAATTCCAATGTTTATTAATACTTTATGTGAGTTTATTATAACCATACTATGACCAAGGTTGCCTAAAACGACGTTCTTCAGGCGTCGGAAATGTTATGACATTTGTCACCCCAGACCTATCGGTCTAACTGTTGCATGCAGTTTAGGTGTGGGTTTGTCAAACCCAATATAGATCTATACACAAGTATCACGCTCTCCCTCAAGGAGACTCTGGTTACAATACAAGACTTAATGGTAATTTGAAGTAAATGTCTCACAAAGTCATTAACGGAATTACGTGTTATGAAAACTTGGTACCGTATGACCGTACCTTGCTTAATGAAAATATCCTTTGTATAAATGTACCCTTTTTAAATGTATGTGTTATGTAATGTATCATAAACTATACCTATTATAGTTTATCAACCAAGGGTAGTACGTAGTAATGTATGCAAACTATATTCAAAATAGTTTATTAAATGTTTGAATGTATCGGTTGTACTTTGATTATAATCACTTGTTATTCTTTATATTTTATATGTCCAAATCCATTTGTAAACTGATGTGTGTCTAAATATTAAGATAAAATGTCATATATTGCAATAACATATAATCACATAAAGATATACACCTTGCTCAACATGTTACAAGGTGAAATGAAATTAACAGCAACTTTTCGTTGAATACAGTTTCTGTTACTGTTCTTAGAAAAATTATAGAAAAATCATCAAAGCTCTAAATCCAAATCCGCAAATTTTGAGAGTTTGGAATATGAGTCTAGTTTGTTCGTAAATTTTATCATGATTTTTAGTGATCTCTAACAGAGGTGAAAATGTTCATAATCACAGACTGGTCCGGGTTTGGCTCTGAAATGACAGGCAGTTTTGTAAAAATCACCATAAATTGTAGAAAAATCATATGGAGATGTGCAAGTAGCCATTTTAAAGCTAAGAGTTTGAACTACTTGCACGTGGAACAGTTTTGAAAACTAAAATACTTAAGTTGACCAAAACAGTCTGTGATTAAAGTCCATCTTTTCTGATGTAATCTGTTAGAAAAAGTTTAATTGTGTTCTTGATGATTTTACTTGTATTCCCCCCTTAAAACTTAAGAAAAACATGTAAATATAGGGGTATGAACTCACCTTATGTGGTTTCAGTAGATGAAAGTGAGAGAGAGGAAGTGTTCAACCCAAGAACACTAAGAAGATGTCTTGATGATTCGAGAATCTAACACCGAATAAGATGGAACTTGTGTAAGATATCAATGATTTGAGTAGAATGGAGTTTAATAATTATGTGAATGATGAAGATACTTACTAATTGAAGAAAGAAATCCCTGGAGAAAGCCTTGAAGTTCTTGAAGTTGAGAGAAAAGATGAGAGAATTTTGGAGAGTGTTCTTGGTTGCTAAGTGTAGAATGAAAGAACTTTATGGAGAATGAGGAGAGAGGATCAATCCTCCAGCTCTTAGAATGTGGGAAGAGCTGGAGATTGGGTGTAAAGGTCCACTAAGGAGACAAGGGGTAGTGGGAAAGAGTGGCTAATCATAGAGTGAGGTGGTGGTGGTTTGCTTTTGCCATAAATTAAGGAAAAGCAAATATTCCCTCAATAATTAGTTCAACCACTAATTCTTTTAATATATTTTATAAAAACCCTGGAGATTTATATATTTTGGGGCCTTAGTTTATAAAATAAAGTTTTGGGTGAAAATCCCACGTTAAAATAATGAAAAACGGAGTTAAAACGAAGTCGTAGTCGAAAACCGGGAAAAAAGGCTGAATCTGCGAAGTTGCTCGGTCCTGGGCCGAGGTTCGGACCTGAGGCTTCGGACCTGAGGCTTCGGTCCTGAGGCTTCGGTCCTGAGCACTTCAGTCCGAGGCTTCGGTCCTGAGCACTTCGGATGCGAGGCTTCGGTCCTGAAGCTTCGGTTTTGGGTCCTTAAGGCTATTTTACCCGTTTTTACCCCGTTTCAAGTGGTTTTTGACCCGGTTAAGGGTCGTGATGACCCGAATGATTACAAAAAGTTAAAGGAACTTTTGAGAGAGATTTGGGAGAGATTTCTAATAGAGAGAGATTGAGCGAAAGAGATTGAGAGAGAGTTCTTTTGAGACCTTCTTGAGTGTTTGGCTTTGAAACGCAAGGTCCGTAAACCCCGTTAAGCCATGATTTAGTGTCCTACACAATCCCGATGATTGTGCAATAGTGTTTTATCACTTTGGTTCGTTGTTTAGCACTGTTAAGGCTAAGGAAAATCAAACACATGAATTTTCGAAATGATGTTTTCTCATTAAAATAGCGAATTGTACAGTGATTACATAACGTAAACCCTAACATACAAGGGTTATTGGAGTTGACCGGTTTGACTTGTTGACTTTGTTTGACTTTGACTTGAACGAAATTTGACGGTTGTCACATCAACTGTGCTTTGATTTGCAAAGAAACCTTCATCAGTTGTTTTCAAATTATCTTCTTCAACTAACTTCTTTAATTCTGGTTTGATATTCTCAACATTTCCAGTAGTTACGAATACTTGATTTGGAAGAATGACATCATCTGTACACTTGAAATTTGGATAAACAACAGTATTCGTTTCAAGATAGTGATCACCTTTTTCATTCATCACTTTTTCAAACTTTTGTGTATCACCATACACTTGATCAACCACTATTCGAGGAATTTCTTCTTCCTTTGACGATTTCTTTTCCTTCGAAATTTCTTCTTCTTATTCATCATCGCTATCATCAGTTTGACTGTCTCTGAGATCCACGAAGTCCATATCATAAACTTTCGAAGTTGAGGGTATATCAGTTTCTTTCTTAACCATCAAGTCCTTAACTTTTTCTTTCCCTTTAAATGTTGATGCAACATTAACAACAGACAACTGGGAACAGTCAACATCCTCAAGATCACTAATTTCATTAATATTGTCAGAATTATCTTCAATATCAACAAAATTAGATTGAGAATCAGATGTTGAATTCTCAGTCTTTTTCAAAATTTGAATTTGTTCAGATTTAGTCAAAGTATCATTCACTATGTTAACTAACTCATTCGCATCAAGACATTCATCAATTATGACAATTCCATATTTATATCTATCATCAGGAACTTTGTCAAAATCAGCTATTATTTTCTCACAATCATACGAAATATTATCTACCTTAACTCTTTCAAATGCTAGAAAAGGTAGTAATTTTCTATGTTGCTCTTTACGTATTTCACATGAATGATGTAAATCGGTTAATTTGCCATAAAGTCTCTTAGCAGAATTACAGAATATGTTTCTTTGTGCTAGCAAAACTTTGACTTCATTTGACAAAGTATGTCTATCACACATAATATTCGTTATTTGTAATTCTAAACAATCAACTTTATTTATTTTCATGTCTAATCGCTTTTTGGTCTCTAATAACTGCATGGACAACTTGTTGGCCTCATTGCTAGCAGACAAAACAATTGAATCAAAATAAGTAACAGTCTCGTCAAAAGATATTAGTTCAGAGTCATAAGCATGTGTAGGAATATTAAAAGATTCGAGAATTTTACGTACCTTTGTTGTCATTGGAGATTTGTCTACTGTCTTGGATACGAAGCATTTTCCTTTCACTTCGAATTCCTCTTCATTTGAGTCATCCTCCATCTTCGCATACATTGCTCCATGTGTTGGATTACTCATTTCTTCATCGTCTGATCCAGATGACCGGATTTGATATGTTCCATCCTCCTCCTGTTCACCCCTTGCAACCAGTGATAAATTTTTGGCTTTCGCACGAACCTCCTCAAGCCTTTCTGCATAATAGGCCTCATCTTTGACTTTATTCTTTCTCTCATCCTTCTTCCTAAGAATACAATCATTCGCAAGATGATTGGCTCTATTGCAATAATGACAATCAACACCAGCATCACCTTTCAGCTTTTTCTCACTCTTTCCTTCAGACATTTTTGAATCTTTCTTCTCAATTTTCTTTTTCTCCTCAACAACAGTTTTACTCACAGTACTTCCTTTTACCTCAGCAAGCTTAGCCTTCGGATTGAACGGCTTTTTGAAAAACTTCTTGACACGATTATTCGAGTAAAATGCTATTGCCTCATCATCCGAATTCATGATGAATCCCTCTTCTTCCTCAGAATCACCATTTTCAGCTTCTTTCTCAGATATCTTTGACATAAGTGCCAATGGACCTCCCAAATTCAGCTTCGTCTCCTCAGCAATTTCATTTACCTCAGTTTCGTGTGTCTTCAACTGATTATACAAATCATTGAGAGTTGATGTATCAAAACTTTGCTGATTCTTCACCATCATACTCACGCTTCTCCATTCTTTTCGAAGACCCATCACAAAGATGAGATCGAATTCCATTGAAGTCCTAGTAATTCCATAGCGATTACAATGATAGATTAACTCGTTCAGTCGATCATAGTAGACTTCAATTGTTTCACCTTCTTTGTTTGAAATCTTTCAGCTCAATTAAACATTGTTTGACTGAATTGATTTTCGTCTTCTCACTTCCTTGAAACTCGTCTTTCAGATTGTTCCAGATCTCCTTTGCCGTTATACAACTCCTTACATAATTGTACACAACTGGAGGTAAAGCTCCTCGTAATTCCCTTATAAACCTCTTCTCCAGTTTCTTCAGACGATCAGTTTGATTATCAACACCAGAATCTGTAGAAGATGATCCAATTGCTTGAACATTTACCGGAACATTGACATTTCCAGTGATACATGACCATAATTCTTCATCAAGACGATTCAGATAATCCTGCATACGATCAGCCTACTAATCATAATATTCAGGGATTAGCATTGGAATTTTGGTTGATGATCTTAACAAATGAGAAAACGAGGTCATCGAATTGAGATTAAAGCTCGCTATTGTTGTACGGAAGATGATTTTGAAATTTTTTTTAAGAAGATTTGGAAATTTGAAAACAAACTAGTTGAATCAAATCGGAATTGCAAGAAGAACACTCGATTCAACAATTCAAATGCAGAATCAAATCACAAACTAAAATCTAAACAAATTTTTCACTATCAAAAAGTGCGGAAACTTTTAAACCCAAAATTTGATTCAAAAACTTTTTGAATGGATGAAAATCAGATCACATATGTGATTCCTGCTCTGATACCAATTGAAGAATCAAAGAATCGGGTATAAAATAAATCAGAGTATTGAATCAAGTAAGAATGCGAAATTGAACACCGGATGTAAATATGGTCTTGTTTCAGCTCTATTACGCTTTCGAATGTTTACAGAGTACAAAGACAGGTCTGTAAAAACTCTTATCTAACTCTAGTAAATATCCCTATTTATAGGGAACAGAAAGTGTACAAAAAATATACTAAGGCATAGACACTTAAGTTTCGAATAAAAGCACCTTAGTAAAATACATTACAAAACATTCGAAGAGGCAAAATACACTTCGACTAATTACAACCTTTTAACCCTTACACCCAGCCAACTCGTCGAGTTGTTTCATCAACTTGATGAGTTTACTTGATATTCAGAAGGCGGGTAAACCTGATCTGACTCGTCGAGTTGCTAGGGCAACTCGTCGAGTCCCCCTTCCTGTTTGCTTGTTGTGATGATACACCGAATGCAGGGACTCCAGGGCTTAGATCTGAAGCCCTAAGGTGTCCAGGAGGATAAATTTTCCAACTTTACCCTCTAGGACCGTTCCAAATGCTCTAAGGCCCTTATCAAAGGTTAGAAAGTTCCAAAGCTTTTCCATATGGTCCAAAACTCTAGGGATCTGGAATCCCTCCTTTCCAGAAGAGTTTCTAGTCCTCAAAACATTCCAAAGATGGAGGCTTTATGGACATGCATGTCCAATGCATGCCCTTAGGTCAAAATGGCTAAAAATAGGGAAATATGCCCTAAAAGCCCTTGCATGGCGTCCTTGCTTGACCAAAGGATAGATCTAGCCCACCTTGGGACCATTTTGCTCTAGAGATCGATAAAGTTGCAAACTTTATGAACCCCATGCATGAAATCAACAAGAAGGATAGGAAATGAAGAGTAAACTCAAGATCTAGCCATATTCTAAGTTAAAAATCGAATCTTGAAGACTTATAGCAGTCTACAAAGATGGTTAAGCTCAAGAGTGAAGGCTTGGTTTGCTGGATCTTCTCTTTCTTCTCACTATCTCCTTCTTCTTAAGCTTCAAAAGTCACTCTAGCTCAGCAAATGAAAGAGAATGGGGATTAGGGTTTTGCACAGACGTTCTTAGGGTTTGGAGGCTGATAGAAGGTCAGCCTCAAGGCTCTTAAGGAGATTATATAGGGTGCAAACCCTAAAATTAGGGTTTAATCTTTACAACGCCTACTCGTCGAGTTGGCCTTACAACTCGTCGAGTAGGGTGTAGATCCCGTGTCCTCGAAATGTCCTCTACTCGACGAATTGGGCTCCCAACTCGCCGAGTTCACGCACCAAAACCCTAAAATTAAATAATTCACGTAATATCTGGAACAAGTGTTACATCGAAAGTCCAGTATGCTGTAGGGTGTTTGAAGGACAGAGCTAGAGATTGGTGGGAGGCACTCAGTGATTCGTTGGGAGCCCTAGCCATTGAGGCCATGAATTGGTCGGATTTTGTGAGACAGACGAATGAGTCGGTGGCGAAGATTACCACCAAGTTCAGGGAGAGGGCCTTACTGGTGCCTCACTATGCGAGTGACGAGGAGATGAGGAAGACCCGATACTATGATATGCTGAGAGCTGACATCTGAAAACATGTCAGCTACTCAGCATGCCCGACTTTAAGGGACATGATGGCTAGGGCGAGAGAGAGGGAGATTGATATAGAGCACATCCGGAAGAGGAAGGCGGAGGCTGGGCAGGTGACTCGGGTTTTGGGGAAGAAACCCAAGAGATTCGACACTAGGTCGAACGGCCAGCAGGGTCGGAGCCACTGTGGGAAGTACGGCCAGAAACATGAGGGGGTTTGTGGACTAGGGTCATCGGGATGCTATAAGTGCAGCAAGCTTAGGTACTTTGGTAGGGATTGTACTACCCCTACCCCCACCCTTCAGACATCAGAACTGATTTTCTTCCATTGCAATCAAAAGGGCCAGAAAAAGGCCAACTGCCCGAGATTGACATCAGCAGCGCCAGTGGCGGTGCCAGCTCCAGCGACCCTGTGGATCACGGATGGCCGACAGGGCAAGACAGACACTCCAGTAGTGAGGAGCCGAGCCTTCCAGCTAACCGCCGAGGAGGCGCGTGCCGCATCGGATGTGGTGACAGGTATGTTTTCTCCTCCCTAACTCTTATTACATGTCGGTTATGTTATGTTTATGTGTTTTGTTTAAGATCGTTCCATGTGAACGGCATCCCAGTTTAGGTGTTATTTGACTCGGGGGCTACCCGATCATTTGTCTCTCTTGCTCTTAGCAAGAGATTTTCTAAGTCTTCAGGCATACTAGATTGTCCTTTAGAGGTCGAGATTGTTGACGACCAATCTGTCCGGGCATCAAAGGTTTTTAGAGATTACGTTTTGAGCTTTTATGACGAGCGATACCTCATGGATTTGGTTCCCATTCCTTTGAGGGGTAACAAGGTTATCATATGCATGGACTGGTTGAGCCCTAATGGGGCGATTATCGATTGTGCGCAGCAGTTGGTACGTGAAGGACCCCAAGTGTAGGAGAGCTGGTGATTCAGGGCGAGAGGCCGCATCGTGGACCAGCTATGTGTTCGGCAGTGAGGGCTAGGTGCTACCTTTAGCAGGGTTGCGTTGGGTATGTCGCCTACGTTATGGATACCCGGGAGGCGGGTAAGGCGACTGTGAGTGATGTGCTAGTTGTACGAGAGCACCCGGACATATTTCCAGAGGAGTTGCATGGGATACCTCCGGAGAGACAGGTTGAGTTCAGGATTGACCTAGTCTCTGGTGAGGCTCCGATAGCCAATGCACCATATCGGTTGGCTCCTCCCGGTATGCAGGAGTTGTCTACGCAGTTGCAAGAGCTGCTAGACAAGGGATTTATCAGGCCGAGTAGTTCACCATGGGTAGCCTCGATCCTGTTTGTGAAGAAGAAGGACGGGTCACATCGGATGTGCATAGACTACCGGGAGTTAAACAAGGTGACGTTGAAGAACCGTTATCCACTCCCGAGGATTGATGATCTCTTCGATCAGCTATAGGGGGCATCTTGGTTCTCCAAGATTGATCTGCGATCGGGGTTATCACCAGATGCGAGTCAGGGATGAGGATGTGCAGAAGACAGCTTTTAGGACTCACTATTGTCACTATGAGTTTGTGGTGATGCCCTTCAGGCTCACCAATGCTCTTTCCGTGTTCATGTACCTCATGAACCGCGTACGCAGACTGACGTTGGATCTGTCTGTGATAGTCTTTATCGATGACATCTTGGTTTACTCCAAGACGCAGGAGCTGCATGAGGAGCACTTGCGGGAGGTGTTGGATACCCTGAAGAGGGAGAGCTTGTACGCCAAGTTCTCCAAGTGTGAGTTCTGGTTGCACGAGGTGTGGTTTCTGGGGCACCTTGTTAACCATAATGGGATTTTGGTCGACCCAGCCAAAGTGGAGGTCGTGATGAGATCGGAGGTTCCGAAGTCTCCATTTGAGATTCGGAGTTTCCTCGGACTAGCAGGCTATTACCGGAGATTCATTCAGGACTTCTACAATATGGCAGTGCCGTTGACCCGACTGACAAAGAAGGTTGTTGTATTTCGATGGGGGCCTGAATAGCAGGCAGCGTTCGAGACGTTGAGACAGAGGTTGTGCGAGGCGCCGATCTTAGCCCTGCCAGAGGGCGTGGAGGATTTTGTAGTGTACTACGATGCGTCCATTTTGGGCCTGGGCGCAGTCTTGATGCAGAGGGGGTGCGTCATCGCCTACTCCTCGAGGCAGCTGAAGCCTCACGAGGCGACCTAGCCGGCGCACGATCTGGAGTTAGGGGCAGTTGTCTTCGCCCTCAAGATTTGGTGGCACTACCTCAATGGGGTCCGATGTACCATTTACACGGACCACAAGAGTATGAGGTACCTCATGGATCAGTCGAACCTGAACATGAGGCATCGTCGGTGGCTAGATGTGGTGAAAGATTACGACTGTGCGATCCTCTACCACCCGGGGAAGGCCAACGTTGTGGCCGATGCTCTTAGCCGCAATTCATCCCCGATCAGAGACATTTGCTTGAGGATGATGGTGGTGACTCCGCTTTTGGAGTAGATCCGGGAGGCCCAATTGGAGGCTATGAAGGGGTAACATCGGAAGAGTGAACATATTGTGGGTCAGGTTTCCTCCTTCGACTAAATTAGTCGCGGGTTGTTGACACTCCACCGTAGAGTGTGGGTTCCATATCATGGAGGTGTGCGCCAGGTTTTGATGGAGGAGGCGCACAAATCTAGGTTTTCTATCCATCCCGGGGCAACGAAGATGTACATAGATATTCGTCCTGATTCTTGGTGGCCCTGCATGAAGCGGGATGTAGCCTGGTACGTTGAGAGGTACTTGACCTGCAGGAAGGTCAAGGTCGAACACCAGAGACCTTATGGCAAGACGCAGCCGTTGGATATCCCTATGTGGAAGTGGGAGGATATTACTATGGATTTTATCACGAAGGGGGAGGATATTACTATCGAGAATTACGTCGAACTCACTCAACTCAAAAGGCAAAATCTATCGATGAAATTTGTTTCCGTTCAAGTGGATAGTTACGGCCTCTAAACTATTGCTAACAGATACATTCCTACCACCATCTACTTCTACTAAGATAGGAGTACTTAACCTAAGTGGTGATAATCTAAGTTTCCTACCAAATTCATGTGATATAAATGAATGATCTGCTCCAGAATCGAATAATATCTTTACAGGAATTTGATTAACTAAGAATGTACCTGAAGCAACATCGGTATCTTCCTTTGCTTCATTGAGGGTCATCTGATAGCTTCGACCCTTGGGCTTTGATGGCATGATCCTTAGGGTAGGTTTCTCAACCTTTGGGCACTCTGCCTCCATGTGCCTTCCTCTCCACAATTGAAAAAAACTTTTCCTTTGACGGGGCAATTTGTAGAAATATGCTCGGGCTTCTTGCACTTAAAGCAAACGCTACAATCGCCAAAATGCTTCTTCTTGCACTGGTCGCACCACTTCCCTTCGTGGTTGCTTCTAGATTTGTTGCTTGGCTTTGAGAACTTCTTCTTCTTCTAGCTGCTGTTGTTGTTGCTTCCCTCATCCTTCCTCTTTTTACCGACCTCAGTCTTGTCGGCATCTCTATTTTTCATCATACCTTCCACAGATTTTGTAGAGTAGACTGCCGCCTCAAAAATAGGTTCCTGCTTCACCGGTACAGTGTACTCCCATGGCAATTCCTTTGCATACATATCAATCTTGGTAAGTTCATCTGGAACAAGTCGTAGGGAGAACTCCATTTAATCAGTGAAAGCATTGGTGTACTCGTCCACTGATATGCTTCCCTTTGTCAAAGCCAAGAATTGATTCTCCACTTCCAGCATCTTCTCAGCTGGATAGAACTTCCTTTTGAAATGGGTCAAGAATTCATCCCATGTCAAATGCAGTGGCTTGTTGGGGCTCATAATCTTCCCTAATGTGTTCCACCAATGAAGCGTTGTCCCCTTGAACTGCCTCATAACATAGGTGGTTTGTAGCTTCCCCGTGCAACCACATGTTATAAAATCTGACTCCATCTCCGATATCAAATCCATGACTCCAATTGGATCCTCTTTTCCATTGAAGGATGATGGCTTGCAAGTCGTAAACTGCTTGTACTTGAAAATTCCCCTTGGCTCATCATTCCTTCGAATCTCCAATTTTTCTGGAGGAGGAAGTGGTCCTTGATGACTTTCTGAGTCATCATTTCCTTCCTAGACTGTCTCTAGATGAGAAGGAAGTAGTCCTTGATGACTTTCTGAGTCATCATATTCATCCTAGTAAAGCAAATGTCATAGCAGATGCTTTAAGCACGAAAGAAAAAGCAAACCCACTTTGTGTAAACGCTCTAACCCTAACCACCCACTCCAATCTCACCACCTGAATTCAAGATGTTCAACTAGAAGCACTCAAACCCGAGAATATCGTAGAAGAAAACCTGCAAGGTATGGACAAACAGTTCAACCTCAAGGAAGACAAAACACGATATATCATTAACCGAATTTGGATCCAAAGGTTTGTAGAAGTCATGAGTCTAGTCTTAAATAAAGCTCATAAGTCGAGATATTTGATACAACCTGGATCAGATAAGATGTATCTCGATCTTAAAAAGTTGGATTGGTGGCCCAACAATGAAGGTAGAGATTGCCACCTATAACAGTAAGTGCTTGACTTGCTCCAAAGTCAAAGCAGAGTACCAGAAGCCATTTGGTCTACCAATAACCACCAATCCCAGAACAAAAATTGGAAAAAATAACCATGGACTTCATAATGAAGTTGCCAAGAATTTCAAGCGATTATGAAAGCGTCTGGGTAGTAGTTGACCGTTCGATTAAGTCCGTCTGGGTAGTGGTTATGAAAAAAATAACCAAAACCGTTTCTAATCGTTGAGGGACTTGCACACCTCAAATGGGAATTCCGAAAGCATTTTTGGACTCAGGTCATAGTCTATTATTTAATTTCATATTTGAAATATTTTTAGTAAAAATATTTATAAAAGTTGAAAAATCAGACGTTTTCAGATTTATTAATCGCGAAACATTAAACTACTGATTTTCGACATGATTCATATTATTGGTAGTGTAGTCCGGAAAAATAAAAATAAAAATCAATGCCGGTTTATGTGAGTTCTTTAGCCCCCGTCCTTTTTAGATTTTATATTTTGGGGAGAGTAGATGTTGTACGTTGACTGTTTTGAGATTGATAAATAAATTTCTTGCACAAATTGGAATAACTCCATACTAAATATACTTATATTTGAAGCACAAATTGGAATAGCTCCATACTAAATATACTTATATTTGAAACACGTAATGATATTATGTAAGTGGAAATTTGGTATGTGGTAAACATAGTAAACTGACGAACACAATTGTTGACAAAACTAGTAAACTGTATTATTAGTTATGCAGCACATGATTAAATAATTATAAGAAATGGATTAATAAAAGTTGAGGAAACTTTGACCTTAAAGCAGATTACTATATAAAGTCAAATAAATTTGATTTGACCTTAGAGCAGATTACTATATAAAGTCAAATAAATTTGATTTTGTGTGAATTTATGTACATGTATGTCATATAAAATATAAACAGAAAATTTTATTTGTAAATCAATAATGGAAATTTTACATGGGAAGAAAGTATGTTGCTATAATGGATGATAAAAAACTCAAATTGGATGAAAAGTAATAAAAAAATAGATTTGCTATTATTATCAACAATAAAGGCATATTACATAATATTATTATGTAAAAAGGAAATTGTGAACAATTTTCTATATTTATACAAATTATACAAATTATTGTACAACCCTTGTTCTATAGAAAGATACACACAAAACAAACTAGTTAGAAGCTATTTCTCATTGTGAGCTGTCAAGCTATTTCTCATTGTGAGCTGTCAAGTGAAAGATACACACAAAGTCACCAACATCACGCCTTCACTTGCTTTTTCCTTGTTCCTGTACATCAAAATTTAACAGGATTTGGAAGATTACGTGCACTCTTATTCAACCCGTTAGAACACTAAAACACAAATCCATAACCTGTACAATGATGAAAATCTACAACTTTGATTCACAAACAGCCAACAACAATCAAACCCAAAAACCCATCTAAACCTATTGATTAAACATTTACATTCAAAATATAAAGACGAAGAAGACGACCTGTAACATCCCATCCCTGCCAGACCCGTCACACAACACCACCTCCCACCACTGTTTACAAACCTCCACCACCATTCACCACATTCCCTCTCCCTCCCTCGTCCTTCCTTCTTTCCTGTCAAGAACCAAAGCCAAACACCTACTTAAGCCTATCGATTTTCTTTCAAACGCAAACCCAAATATCTATTTTGTTCATTCCATAGATTCATGTTAAAACAAACAAAATACTAAAAGAAAATTCTTATCTATTGTTAATTGGAACTGTCAAAACGAGGGGGGAAACATCGCGATTGTCGAGCAAACACCATCAATACCTCCTTTGCCCTCGCCTTCTTCCTCTTCTGTCCCCAAAAACCCCAGACCCCCGAAGGTCTCACCTCGTCGCTGCTGCTGCTCTCGACACCCATGGACCGTTCCTTTTCTTCGGTCTAGACGACCACAGGAGCATGCCACTCGGATGCGATGAGTCTGCAATCGCCGGACGAGAAAGAGGGAGCCTCGCTGCTTTCGTCTCTTCTCCTCCTTCAGTTCGGCCAAGCACCGGAGCCGTCTTGTTAAAATGTGTGTATTTGTACAAACTTAACATTCTTGTGTTGCAGGGTTAAAGTTGTAAGTAATTTAAGGTTATGGGTGTTTTGTGGTAATTATGTATTTCTTATGGACTGTGGTGTATTTTGTGCATTGTTCTTCGGGTTTGTGCGCGGGTTGGATGGATCCATGTACCCGGATACTTAAGGCGTGCTGAAGGGTTGCAGATCATAATTTCATACACACAAAATATCTTCGTCTGTTGAAAGCTCTCTCAAGACTCGGATTAGGGTTTCATCTCTTCGTTGTTCTGTTCTTAATCTCTTTGTTAGATTAGGGTTGAGTGTAGTTGTGAGAGTAGATTAGGAATATTTGTAGTGAGGTTTCTTTGTAAGTATCTTAAAAACCATCTGTTCATTTGTCCTCAAATGATATAATGAATGATGATGTTGGGAAGATGTGTTTGTGTGTTTTTTAAGATGGTATCAGAGCACAAGACTTCAATCTTGGTTTCTGATAGCCTTCGTCTTCACCATTGAGGTAATGTTTCGCTCTCTTTGTTGTTTTGATCATCTGGATCTTCGTTGTTCTCCTTGTAAAGTACTTTTTTAGATTCTTGGTACTGCGAGTTTCTTTGGTTGTTGCAGGTCTGTTGTCGAGTAGAGATCCTCGTCTGACTTGTTGCTTGTGAGTGGAGATCCTTGGTAACAGAACGCTGACTCATCAGATCGATTAATCTTGACTCTGAAATAACTCTCATGAGAACGGATTTCATCACCGTTAACTCTTGAAGAGAACAGAGTAACAAGAGTCGGTATGTCTTCCTTCTTCACGGTTGTTGTGAGCTTTCTTGTTCCTTTTTTATCTCTTTTCTAGTTGTAGAATCTGGGAGATCCTGGTTGTCTTGAGTACACCAGTTATTTTTTGGTTAATTGTTTCTTCTGTGATTCTTGTCTTGGGCCCCAACATACTGTGGTGACCATCTGGACTTAAGGAATCACAATTGTCTTTCTTGTTAAGTTTCTTTGATTGATTGTTTCTTTGTGCATCATGACTGATTCTGAATCTAGTAGTGGTTCTAAGACTCCTAAGACTTCTGAGTCAGTGAACTACGATGATCCGTTGTTCATTCATCCTTCTGATAATACTGTTACTACTGTTATCAATTTTAAGCTAACTGGGACCGAAAATTTCCGTGTATGGCGTAGTTTTATGACTAGGAGTCTTAAAGCTAGGAATAAATTAGGGTTTGTTGAAGGTAAAGTGACTAAGGATTCTAGTGATGAACTTCATTCACTAAAGTGGGAGCGTGCTAATGCAGTTGTTTGCTCCTGGATCCTTGGTTCTTTGTCTGAGTCCATTTATTCTAGTCATGCTTGTTCTGATTCTACTAAAGATATTTGGGATGAACTGTTTGAAACCTATAATAAAGCAGATGGGTCTGTTATCTTTAATATTCATCAAATAATTAACTCTCTTAGTCAAAATGGAACCTCTCTTTTTGAATACTTTAATAAACTTGATACTCTCTGGAAGGAGTTTGATGGTCTTACCAGTCTTACTGAGTGTACTTGCGAGGCTGCTGCCACATTTAATGATCACTCTAAGCTGATGAAGTTAATGCAATTCCTTAGTGGTCTAGATGAATCTTTTAGTCAAGTAAAGAGCCATATACTTTTGATGGATCCTCTTCCTAATGTTAAGACTGCCTTTTCCATTGTTTCTAGAGAAGAGTCTAATCATAAGAATGGAGTTATCTCCTCTTCTTCGAGTGTCTCCAAAAATCAATCTTCTGCATTTAATAGTAGGTTCAATGATAGAAAGGTTCAAAATAATAGTTCAAATAGAGGTAGGAATCAAAACTTACAATGTAAAAAACTGTGGACTTAAGGGTCATTCTGTTGAAAGGTGTTATAAACTAATCGGATATCCAAAAGATTTTAAATTCAGAAGTGAGGCTAATAATGATAATATGAAGAGTCAAAATAAGTCTTTCACCAGTAACTCCTCATCAGTTCCTTCTGGTAGTTCTTTTTCATCTAGTGTTGTTTCAGAAACTAGAGGTAGTAATGCTCACTATTTCACAAGTGAGCAATACAGCAAGTTGTTGAGTCTCATAAATGAAAAGTCTTCTGTCTCAGAGGATACTTCTGTGAGTGCTAATATGGCAGGTATTGGTGTTCCTTGTTTTCAGTCATGTAATTCTTTTTTTGAACATCAGAAATGGATAGTTGACTCAGGTGCAAATCAGCATATGACTTCAGCTGAGTCACTTCTTCATGATACTATTGATGTTTCAAAATTAAATCTTCTAGTCAGTCATCCTAATGGTTCTTGTGCCAAAATTAATAAAATTGGAAATTTACAATTTTCAAAAAACTTAACATTGTTTGATGTCTTTGCTATTCCCGATTTTAATGTAAATTTACTTTCTGTACATAAGTTGTGTAAGGATACAAACTGTGAGGTTGTTTTTAATGAACATGAGTGTAAAATTCAGGATTTACAGTCAATGAAGGTGGTGGAGAATGGTAAAGAAACTGGGGGATTATATTATCTTAATTCTTTTCCCTCAGGTATTTGTTCTGCTAAAACTAACTTTGCTAAGTGTTTTGTGTCTAAGTTAACTTGGCATAGTAGATTGGGCCATCCTGCTGAACAAGCATTAAACTGTTTAAAAGAAAAACTTAATTTTACTAATACTAATCTCCCACCTTGTGATGTTTGTCACAAGGCCAAACAAACTCGTGAACCTTTTCCTCTTAGTGTTCATAGTTCATCTTTTTTAGGAGAGTTGGTTCATCTTGATGTTTGGGGTCCCTATAGAGTGTCTACTAGGGAAGGTTTTAGGTATTTCTTGATTGTTGTGGATGACTTCACAAGGGCTACTTGGGTCTATCTTTTAAAAGGCAAAGATGAAGTTTATAATTGTTTTACATCTTTTTATAGTATTTTGATAAATCAATTTGATTCAAAACTTAAAATTGTTAGATCAGATAATGGGACTGAGTTTTTAAATGCTAAAATGAGTTCTTTTTTAAAACTTAATGGGATTCTGCATCAAACATCTTGTGTTTATACCCCACAGCAGAATGGGGTGGTTGAAAGGAAACACAGACATATTTTAAATGTTGCTAGATCCCTTTTGTTTCAATCTGCTCTTCCAGTCGTTTAGTGGGGAGAAGCTGTTCTTACTTCAGTTTTCTTGATTAATAGAATGCCCACTTCTGTTTTAAAAGGTTTGTCTCCATATGAGCTTTTTTTCAAAAAACCTCCTATGTTTGAACACTTAAGGGTATTTGGTAGTTTATGCTTTGCCACAAAATTAAATAATCAAGACAGGTTTTCTGAAAGGGCTAAAAAATGTGTTTTATTAGGATACTCATCTGAAAAAAAGGGATACAAATTGCTGAGTCTTGACACAAATTCTATTTTTGTTTCCAGGGATGTGAAGTTTTACGAGTCTGTATTTCCTTTTAAGATGAAGTCAGTATCTGTTGATAAGAATTCTGTTTGTGATAATCCTGTAGACCCTTTTTCCTATGATGATATTGATAATCCTGAATATATAAATGATGTTGTCAATTTGGATGACCTGAGTATTAACCACCAGTTGGATGGTTCTAATGCAGCTGAGAATTTGACTGATACCTTGTTTGATTCTACACCTGGTGACAGTCAGACTAGCGAGGCATCTGTGCCTCTGTCTGGTGAGTCTATGCCAGATCCTTCAAATGTTTCTGAGGAAAATAGTCATTTAGATTCCTTACCTTCCTTAGGACAGTCTGTAGGAGTGTCTGGCTCTAGAAGAGAGTCTAGAATGCCTGTTAAGTTTAGTGATTACATTGTTGAGGGAAAGCATAAATATGGCATTGAACGAACTCTTAACTATTCTGTTCTAAGTGAAGAAAATAAATGTTTTGTTTCAAATCTTAATAAAACAGTTGAACCAAAAAGTTTTGTTGAAGCCTCTTCTGATCCTAATTGGATAGAGGCTATGAACAAAGAAATGGAAGCTTTGTATAGGAATCATACTTGGGACATTGTTGATTTACCAAAAAATAGAAAGGCAATTGGTTGTAAGTGGGTACATAGAATTAAATACAAACTTGATGGTGTGGTTGATAGATATAAGGCTCGCCTTGTAGCCAAAGGATATAATCAGAGAGAAGGTATTGACTACCAAGAAACCTTCTCTCCTGTGGCTAAGATAGTAATTGTACGCGTAGTTTTATCTTTGTCTGTTAACAAGTCTTGGCCTTTATATCAACTTGATATAAATAATGCCTTTCTTTATGGGGATTTGTCTGAAGAAGTTTTTATGACTCTTCCTCCAGGATATCATTATGTAGGTGATAAAAGAGTATGCAGATTAGTTAAGTCATTATATGGTTTAAAATAGGCACCCAGAAAATGGAATGAGAAGTTGTGTGTTGAATTGTTTAGTTATGGTTTTTTACAAAGTGTCAATGGTTACTCTTTATTTGTTAGGAATAAAAACAACTCTGTTGTTATTTTGCTGGTTTATGTTGATGATATAATTTTAACAGGTGATAATGAAAGTGAAATTAAAAGTGTAAAGTCTTTTTTAAACTCAAAGTTTTTGATTAAAGATTTAGGGAAGTTGAATTATTTTCTTGGTATTGAAGTTTTAAATATAAATCAAGGAATTTGTTTGAATCAAAGAAAGTAATGTCTTGAACTTTTACATGAATTTGGTATGTTAAGTTGTAAGCCTGCTTCCACTCCTTTAGAAGCAAATTTTGTTCCTAAAAGGAGTTATGATTCTGATGATCCTCTGTTGGAAAATGTGACTGAATTTCAAAAGTTAGTGGGAAAGTTGATATATCTTATTATTACTAGACCTGACATTTCATATTGTGTACAAATTTTAAGTCAGTTCATGCATAAGCCTCATAAATCCCATTTGAACATAGCTTTGAGGTTGCTTAGGTATTTGAAAGGTAGCCCTGGAAGAGGTGTTTCTATTGTTAAAACTGATACTTTTGACTTAGTTGGTTTTGTGGATGCTGACTGGGCAAAGTGTTTGTTTTCAAGAAAGTCAGTTACTGGTTATTGTGTTTATGTTGGAAATTCTTTAGTGTCTTGGAAGAGTAAGAAACAAACAACTGTTTCAAGATTTTCTACTGAGTCTGAGTACAGAGCCTTAGGTTCTGTTACTTGTGAAATAATGTGGATTTTCAAAATTTTGTTTGATTTGGGAATTAAAGATTTAACTCCTGCTAAAGTTTTTTGTGATAATGAATCTGCTATAAAACTTGCTTTAAATCCAGTCTTTCATGAGAAAACTAAGCATTTTGAAGTTGATCTACATTTTGTAAGAGAAAAAGTTACTAATGGAGTTTTGAAAATTGAGAAAATTAGTTCTTCTAAGCAAAGAGCTGATATTTTAACTAAATTTCTGAATCCTATGCAACATAATTTTTTAGTAAGTGAACTTGGTTTGGTTAATCCTTTTAGTAATGGTTAGTGTTTTTGAATGTTAAGTTTGAGGAGGGGTGTTAAAATGTGTGTATTTATACAAACTTAACATTCTTGTGTTGCAGGGTTAAAGTGGTAAGTAATTTCAGGTTATGGGTGTTTTGTGTTAATTGTGTATTTCTTGTGGACTGTGGTGTATTTTGTGCATTGTTCTTCGGGTTTGTGCGCGGGTTGGATGGATCCATGTACCCGGATACTTAAGGCGTGCTGAAGGGTTGCAGATCATAATTTCATACACACAAAATATCTTCGTCTTTTGAAAGCTCTCTCAAGACTCAGATTAGGGTTTCATCTCTTCGTTGTTCTGTTCTTAATCTCTTTGTTAGATTAGGGTTGAGTGAAGTTGTGAGAGTAGATTAGGAGTATTTGTAGTGAGGTTTCTTTGTAAGTATCTTAAAAACCATCTGTTCATTTGTCCTCAAATGATATAATGAATGATGATGTTGGGAATATGTGTTTGTGTGTTTTTTAAGACGTCTCCCTCTTCGTGATCGGCCAAGATGTCCGGAGTAGCAGCTGCGCGCCTGCGAGACTTCCCGTTTCCTTCTCGATGTCCTCGATTCGACTCCTTCATTCATCTGCTTCGTTCCATCTGCTGGAGGCTTTCGTTCATTCCTTTGCCCAATCAAATCTTGAACACGGATACCATTTAAGCCCTAAGTCATTTTAGTTATAAAATGACCAAACTACCCTCCCTCTTAAACTCTTCTTTCAAAATAGGTCTCAATCCCCAAAAAGTGATTCCATTTATCCACAAACAACCCCTCACTTGGTATTTTCTTTTTACCAAAATAGTCCTAACCATTAATTTAAATTACCAAAAAGCCCCTATACTTTAGCAAAATTACAAATCAGTCCCCGATAGTTCAAATTTGCTACGAAATGATCTCGAGAGTATTTCAAAGTTCAAGAATTGTGGATTTACGGTTTCTCACGTCAAACTTCTCAAAGAAACTGAATTCGAACGATTGGAACTCACGCTTCAAGGGTGAGTGCTTACGACCCCTTTTTAAATATTTTAATTATTTGGGGGGGGGGGGGGGGAATACGTGTGCCTAAATATTTTTATACAAATCAATTTCCTTTTTATGCGAAAATACAATAAATCTAGTTTATAAAAATATTATTATTTAACGAATTACATATTGTTACGAATAAACTAGTATAAATTTTCCGTATACGTATTATGGTTATTTTATTGTGAAATAACCATTCCACACAACAAATACTACACGATACAAAATTATATGATTTTTATGTGACATTGCATATTATAACAAGCACGTTATGAAACTCTGTAGTATTTCAAGGATTTAAGCTATTACTATGCATGTTTATTTATATGTTTAAGTACACAACGTTTATACATGTACATATGTTCATTAATTTTTGAACATTCATTTTAATAAAAGCGAACACATTATACTTTTACATACATGTCAAACATATTTGGCTTTTATAAACCTTATACATCGATATTCATTATGCCTAGTGACTTAATCACAATTAAGTTAGGGCTGATAGTTATTCACCAACTTTTTAGTTAAGGGCTTTTTAGTGAGACATTATTCATTAGCTGAGTTTAAATACTTAGCATACCCACACTACAGTAACCGTTAATCTTCGGAGTGAGATACATATGTATAGATCTATACGGGGTTGACATCCCCACCTGCGGTTGCTAGCTACAACCCTCGACCGATCAATCGAAGCAGGTGACACGTGTCTACAATTTTTTCTACAACGTCCAATGAAGTATTGTAGGGGATATACTCAAGTCATATAGCTCGGTTACAGGACTCACTATAAACATTAACTAGAATATATATATATCTCTCTCTCACTACCAATCATGGGCTTGGTTGCTTTCAAAACGAATTTTAAGTATGGAATTACTTATGTAACATAATAGTTGGGTTTTCAAGGATATTCAAAGGTTTATTACGAACACAGTTTAAAGTATGGATTACTTATACAAAAGATACATTTTGGCTTTCAAGGATTTAGTACGAACACAGTTTAAAGTATAGATTTATTTATACAAAAGATACATTTTGACTTTCAAGGATTTATTACAAACACATTTTAAAGTATGGATTTACTTATACAAAGATACATTTTGTTTTTTTAAAGACTCATTACAAACACTTTTTCAACTATTGTTATTCATATAAAGATAATACTTTTTGGACTTTTTAAAAGTATTACGGTTAGCAGAAAACTTGTAACGCTCACCAACCTTGTGTTGACCCTCAAAACTACATGTATTCTCAGGAAATCAGTAAACAAACATTCAAGACAGATTGGATTACAGGTGACCTAGTTTACTTGTTGTTGTATTATTTGTAAAAAACCTTGTATTCAAATATCAAGATGGAACATGAATGCTATTTTGTCTATTGTTGTACTTGTGCTATATATTCAGTTTACCTGTGATCCATGAACTTAGTCGCACATCCCGACGTGTTCCGCCGCCTCGGCTGTGGGTGTGACAGTAAAAGACTGTAACGCTCCGATTCTTAGGTATTGATTTTTGATATAAGACTTTTCTTGATTTCAAGGTCTACTCGATGAGTTGGTTGCCCGACTCATCGAGTAGCAGCGGGTTAGTCCACGTGTTTAAGTGACCTACTAGCCGAGTCCAAGTAGGGACTCGACGCATAGGAGCTGGAGGATGAAACCCTAATTTCTGGGGTTTTGCACCCTATTTAAAGGATCATTAGCCTCCCGAGCCTCCCCTTTACAGCTCTTGATACTCCAAAAACCCTAACTCGTGTGAGTGTACTCCATTTGTGTGTCTTAAGCTTTGAAGAAGGATTTTTGGTGAGAAAAGCTTGGGGAACAAGTGATTAGAAGCAATGGACTCGTGGGAATCAGAGATCTACCTCAATTGGCATCCTTTGGAAGGTATTAAGCTGTTATCTTGGCCTCATTTCATCTTAGATCTCATTTGGGTGGATTGTAGGAAGCTTTTCTTGTGGTTGAGCTAAGATCTGAAGTTACAACTTCAGATCTAAGCTCTCCTGGGTCTCTAGGTCCATAAAGTGTCAGCTTTGTCAAGTATGGACCTTCCCTCAAGTGTGAGACTTCTTTACAAGCTTGGTTTTGTCATTTTGAGACTTTAGAGCTTTGCATGCACGTAAAGTTTGCAACTTTACGTGATAAACATGCCTTGGGAAGCTGGATCTACAATATAGAACCTTAGCATGGCTTAAAAAGCATTTGTATGGATGAAGGACTGAAGGGACTCCGCGAGTTGCATGGTCAACTCGGAGAGTCCGATGAAGATTGTCGTGGGCTCGGCGAGTCAGATGAGTGACTCGGCGAGTCGGCTAGGGTTTTCCCAACCTTTGGACATGTATGAACTTTGCGAGTTGCAAGGGGAAAACTCGACGAGTCGGCCAAGGAGTTCACGGTCGCAAACCTTAGGAACTCGACGAGTCACTCTAGTGACTCGGCGAGTTGGCGAGTTATGCAAGGAACTCGGCGAGTAGCTGAGGGTACTCGACGATTTGAGGTCAACATGGATTGTTGGCCTTGACTGATGTCGTTGACTTTGACCAAGGTTTGACCAGTTCACTTCTGGGGACATTTTGGGAAAATTGAAAATTTACAGGCATGGTTCTATGGTGGATATAGGTGGTGGAGTTGTGCCGGCGATCCGAGAGTTTGCGTTTATCTTCGAGACGACAGTGTGATGTGAGTTATCCTCACTATATCAATAGGGTCTAAGGCACCAAGGCCGACCCTTTATGGTTTGTACCTGGATTAGGGCATGATATGTTTATTGATTACATCCTGGTAGTTAGGATGGTGATATGCTTATGCTTAGTGACCTGGTTAGGTCGGTGTCCTGGTTATAGGATGATGCTATGTTAGTGACCGGTTAGGTCTGTATCTCGGTTATTGGGATGTTGCTATGATTAGTGATCTGTTAGATCGGTTTGACTGTTATATGATATGAGCTAGCGTATGATATTTATGTGCACATGTTTGTTTGGTTGGGGGTCGGGTTGAGGCGATCCTGCTTTGTGCTGTAGGAAAACATACCCGGCGAGCGGTCCGGATAGACTGCAGGCCCAGCGAGGCGGTCCAGTCATGCCGAAGGCTCGGGAGCGGTCCAGATAGGCTGTAGGCCCTGCGAGGCGGTCCAATCAGGCTGAAGGCTCATTATGCATGTTGTTCTGTATTTGTTGATATGATATGATTATGGTTATATGAGTTGGTATTTTGGGGGTAATTCACTAGGCTTTCGGTCTTACAGTTTTAGTTTATTGTTTCAGGTACATCAGGGGATCGCGGCAAGGCAAAGACGTGATCGTACAACTCCTCCTGTTTTGTTTATTTTTCTGGGAAACTCTGATATGATACATTTTGAAAACAAGTTTGTAATGATTTATTGGTTTTGAAATGTTTTTAAAGGTTCAAATTTGGCATGAATTTTATGGGTGTTACAAGTTGGTATCAAAGCCTTGGTTTGAGTGAATTGGAGGAACACTCGTGTGACTCCAGTCTCAAATCAAGGAAAAGATTTCTTTTAAAATAATTTTTTAAAAAGGTTTTCAAAATAAGTAAAGGATGATGTAGGGTGTACGATCAGCCAGAGCCAGTAAGTAGACCTCAAAATACCATATGCTTATTTGATATTGTGATATGTTAGAACAGCATGCTAGTACTGTTGGATTAGTGTCTAAGTCCATAACTATTTTGGTATGTACTTGACCCGATGGTGCATGGTCCTTTTGGGTTGCCTTCACCAAAGCAACTTGATAGGATGAATTATGGAGAGAGAGGATTAATTATTATTTATTAATATATTATGAGAATAATATATTAAAGGAGAAATCATATTGTTTAATTAATATTAGTCAATAATTAATTAAGAATTAATTTTGTGGCTAAAAGAGATTAATTAAACTTAGGGGGCTAGAACTATCAATTGTGTGATAGTTGAATATTGGGCTAATGGACTCCATATTAGAGGAGTGGACGAATTCTAAGGAGGGAAACCCATTAGAAATCATCCAAGGCCTCTAAGGAGGGAGTCCATGGGCTGCTTAGGGCCTAAGCAGTCAAATTAGGGTTTCCTTGTTAGATAACCCTAATAGCCTCACTATTTAAGGACCCCTAGGGCACCAAAAAATTGGCTAAGAGTTTCCTTAGGGTTTCTATACGTTTTTGAGTGCCTCTCCGCTTCTCCTTCTTCATCCTCTTGCTCTTGGTGTTTGTGAGCCATTAGAGGAGTGAGATTTGTGACTCTAAGCTTTCAGAAGTCAATTACAAGAAGGAATAGATTGTTATTACTACATAACAATCAAAGGTAAGATCTATACCCTATTCTTGTGTTAATATCGATTATCACATGCTAGATCTAGGGTTTATGGCTTTGGATGATTATTTCATGTTCATTAGACAAACTAGATCTAAAGCTTTAGGGTTTGCATGTACACCATAGGAATGTTGTAGTGCTCATAACCCATCAAGTACTAGGCTAGGTATCTTCAGGAATTGCATGATAGAATTGTCTGATTACATGATGCCTGCTAGCCTAGGGTTTCTTTATATGATATTGACATCATTACTGTAGTTACATGTGTATGCATCACGGTTGTACATAATTAAGATCTTATAGCCTGAGAATGCTTGATTTGGCCTTATGTTTTGTTCTTATCGATTAGGGACTTAGGGTAGGATCGGATATTCGAAAGTCTATAGGGTCCAGTGTTATGTATGGCGAGCATGCACTAGTGCTGCAGGGTTGGTGGAAGTTTCATGGATGAGTGGGTTGTGTGAGGCTGGTAGGTCAGTTGTGAGTCAGTTAGCCTTCCTCTAGGGGTGAGGTTGAGCGACCACCAGGTGCATGTGTATAGTTAGGGTGTTGTGGTTATACTTGAGACAAATATGGGTAGGTGTGGAAGGTAGTATGGGCTCGTACTACTAAAAACATAGGACCCATACGCGTAGCAAGGAAGTCACAACCCCTATGGTTTAGTTGGGAGTTGGTTCCCAGTTATTATGTGGATTATCTGATATTTTGTGGTATGTTTCAGAATGGTGATGACGAGACGCTTTGTGACTGGATCCGGTTCAGGATCAGGATCAGGATCAGGAGACGGAGGCCAGGAGGGGCCAACAACACCTGAGCCTGTGGTGCAGATGGGGACAGATGAGTTAGACGCCAAGATTCGAGAGATCCTGCATGATGAGGTTGCCACTTTGTTTCGGGCATAGCTATCGGACATTTTTGGGTCTATTAAGACCGCCATGATCTAGTATTTCGACGAGCGATACGTAGCCCTTGCAGAGACGGTTGCCGCTGCAGCTGCATCGGCTGTAACAGCGGCAGGGGGGAGTAGGAGCCACTTGGGGCTTCCAGTACAGGGACTTCGATAACATGAAGCCCCCTAATTTTGATGGGACTCATGACCCCGTCAAGGCTATGAGGTGGGTTTCAGATGTGGATGGGTGTTTCTTTACTTGCTCGTGTCCTACTGACCAGAAGGTCAGGTGTGCTCTGAACCTGCTAAGGTTCGGGGCCAAGGACTGGTGGAGATTGGCGACTGGGTCGTACACTGATGATTAGAGAGCTGCTATTACTTGAGAGCAGTTCAGGGATATGTTTCGCGCCCGATACATTCCACGGGTCGAGCGGGAACGGTTGTCACAGGAGTTTTTGAGTTTGAGGCAGGATGGGGAGTCGGTGACGGAGATCAACCGCATGTTCACAGAGAGGGCGATGTTCTGCCCAGAGTTTGCTTCCGAGCAGGCTCAGATGACCCGTTATCTGAGCATGCTCAAGACTGACATCCGTCAGTTTGTGTCTACCCAGCGATGTGATACTCTTCTGGAGTTGCAGGAGGCCGCTAGGCGGCATGAGTTGGAGATTGAGCTGCAGTTGAGGGAGCAGTGGTAGGCCCCGGCGCAGTCGCAGCCGGCGCCGAAGCGGTCTAAGACCGCTGATCCTAGGACCGGGGGTCAGCAGAGCCGCACTTGTGGAAAGTGCGGCACGGGTCATTCTGGAGTTTTTCGGACGGGTAGTGGATGCCACAAGTGTGGCAAGGAGGGGCACTATGCTAGGGGATGTCTCCAGACAACCCTTGCACCATATATGAGGATATGCTATCACTGTCATCAGGTTGGTCACATGAAGACCAACTGTCCACAACTCGCAGCCAGGCCGGCGCAGGCTCCTTCGCCGGCTACATTGAGGATTTTGGATGGCAGGCCAGTCAAGGCAGAGCCTCCGAGGGCTCAGGGGCGTGCCTTCCAGCTTACAGCAGAGGAGGCCAGGGTAGCACCGGATGTGGTTACTGGTATGTTTCTATCCTTTATTTCATTTATTATATCTATTTTATGCTTATCTGTTGTACCTGTGATTAGGTACATTTTTAGTGAACTCCTTACCTACGTTGGTTTTATTTGACTCGGGGGCGAGTCGGTCGTTCGTATCTCAGTCATTCAGAAGGGAGTTTAGTGTGCCCGTCGGCGAGCTAGAGTGTCCATTGCGAGTCTCTATCGCCAACGAACACGGGGTTTATGCTTCTTCGGTGTACTGAGGATGTGAGTTGGAGATTTTCAGAGTGTCCTTTCCGATAGATTTGATTCTGATCCCCATGGGGGAGGTATGCGTGATTGTAGGGACGGATTGGCTTAGTCGTTTCGGTGCCATGATTGATTGTGACGGTCAGCGGGTGGTAGTTCGAATCCCAAGTGGGGGAGAATTGATTGTACATGGCGAGGGCACCAGAGAGGGATCAGGGTTTTGTTTAGCTGCCAGGGCTAGGCAGTATATTCAGCACGGGTGTGCGGGTTATCTAGCGTATGTGTTGGATACACGGGTCAGAGGTCAGACTCCAGTTTCAGAGGTTCCAGTGGTCAGAGAGTTTACTGACGTGTTTCCGGAGGAGGTGCCAGGGGTACCTCCGGAGAGGCAGGTCGAGTTCTGGATCGACCTGGTGCCGGGAGCGGCCCCTATCGCAGTTGCAGAAACTGTTGGGCAAGCAGTTCATTCGACCTAGAAGTTCTCCATGGGGAGCACAGATCCTCTCCGTCGGGAAGAAGGACGGCTCGCACCGGATGTGCATTGATTATAAGGAGTTGAACAAGTTGACGGTGAAGAACTGTTATCCACTCCCGAGGATAGATGATCTCTTTGATCAGTTGTAGGGTGCATCTTGGTTCTCCAAGGTTGATTTGAGATCGGGGTATCATCAGGTCCGGGTCAGAGAGGAGGACGCGGAGAATACCGCGTTTTCGGACACGTTATGGTCATTACGAGTTTGTGGTGATGCCATTTGGGCTCACCAACGCACCAGCAGTAGTCATGGACTTGATGAATCGGGTCTGCAGACCGATGCTTGATCGCTCGGTCAAAGTGTTTAGATGATATATTGGTATATTCCAAGACCCGAGAGCAGCACGAGGAGCACCTCAGGGAGTTGTTGGGAGTTCTGAGACGAGAACGATTGTATGCCAAGTTCTCAAAGTGTGAGTTTTGGTTACGAGAGCTCCAGTTCCTCGGACATCTCGTTAATCAGGATGGGATTTTAGTCGACCCGGCCAAGATCGAGGCAGTCATGCAGTGGGAGGTACTGAGGTCTCCTTCGGACATCAGGAGTTTTCTGGGATTAACAGGATACTACCGGAGATTTATTCGGGATTTGTCCAAGATTGCAGTACCCCTCACTCGTCTGACGAGGAAGGCGTTTGAGATTCTCCGTCAGCGTTTATGCGAGGCTCCAGTCTTGACACTCCCGGAAGGAGTGGGGGATTTTGTGGTGTTTTGTGATGTATCCATCACAGTCTTAGGGACGATCCTCATGCAGAGAGGACGGGTGATAGCTTACGCATCACGACAGCTGAAGCCGCATGAGACTAGATACCTTACGCATGATTTGGAGCTGGGAGCAGTGGTGTTCGCTCTCAAGATATGGAGACATTATTTATATGGAGTCCTTTGTACCATATACACGGATCACAAGAGTTTGAGACACATCATGGATCAGCCGAATCTGAATATGAGGCAGCGCAGGTGGCTGGATGTAGTCAAGGACTACGATTGCGAGATCCTTTACCACCCCGGTAAAGCGAATGTGGTGGCGGACACCTTGAGCCGCAAGTCAGTTGGGTCTTCCACCCCAGCGATATGTATGAGGATAGCGGTGGATTCTACGCTAGTGAGTTTGATCGAGGATGCTCAGGTGGAGGGCATGTGACCGGAGAACTGGAAGTTGGAGAGGATCAAGGGCGAGAACATCCAGTTTGTGCTGGACAGCCGGGGACTATTGACCCGATGCGGTCAGGTATGGGTTCCGATGTCTGGTGGGGTCAGACAGACAGTCATGGAGGAGGCTAATAAGTCTCACTTCTCTATTCAACCGGGGGCCACCAAGATGTACCGAGACCTGAGTTTGAGTTATTTGTGGTCATCTATGAAGCGAGAAATCGCTTGGTATGTCGAGAGGTGCTTGACCTGTAGGATGGTTAAGGTCGAGCATTAGAGGCCACATGGCATGCTGTAGCCTCTAGAGATTCCCATGTGGAAATGGGAACAGATCACGATGGACTTCATTACCAAGCTGCCGAGGACGACGAAGGGATTTGATGCTATATGGGTCATCGTGGATCGACTAACCAAGAGTGCGTAGTTCTTGGCTATACGGGAGGGTTCGTCGGCCGAGAAGTTGGCCGACATGTACGTCCGCGAGATCGTTGCTCGCCATGGGGTTCCGGTCTCCATTGTTTCCGACTGGGATGCTAGATTTACCTCTCGTTTCTGGCAGAAGTTCCACGAGGAACTGGGCACGCGGCTGCACTTTATCACAACATTACATCCGCAGACCGATGGTCAGAGCGAGCGGACCATTCAGACCCTCGAGGATATGTTGAGGGTGTGTGTCATAGATTTCGGTGGGAGCTGGGATTCCCACCTACCCCTTGCAGAGTTTGCCTACAACAACAGCTATAATTCCAACATTGGTGCCCCGCCTTTCGAGCTCTTGTATGGGCCGAGATGTTGCACCCCGGTTTGTTGGGGTGAGGTAGGACACAGGGTGATGGGACGGACGGAGGTAGTCTTGCAGACTACCGAGAAGATTCACCAGATTAGGCAGCAACTACAGACCGCTCAGAGTCGGCAGAAGAGTTACGCCGACAGACGCCGATCTGAGTTAGAATTCCAGGTGGGTGATATGGTACTCCTGAAGGTCTCACCCTGGAAGGGTGTGATCCGCTTTAGGAAGAGGGGGAAATTGGGTCCCCGGTACATTGGGCCGTTCAGGATCATTGCTAGGGTTGGCAAGGTGGCATACAAGCTAGAGTTACCGGAAGAGCTTATCCGGATCCACAGCACTTTCCACGTTTCGCAGTTGCGAAAGTGCATTATGGATCAGGAGGCAGTGGTGTTGTTGGATGATATTTAGGTCGATGAACGCCTGAATTACGTGGACAGGCCTGTGGCCATACTCGAGAGGAAGATGAAAGTTTTGCGGAACAAGGAGATACCTTTGGTGAAGGTACAGTGGGAGCATCGGAGGGGATCCGAGTGGACGTGGGAGCCGGAGGCGGAAATGCGGGAGCACTATCCGGAGTTGTTCACTACGGTAGACTTCGAGGGCGAAGTCTAGTTCAAGTGGGGGAGAATTGTAACACCCCGATTCTCAGATATTGATTTTTGATATAAGATTTTTCTTGATTTCAAGGTCTACTCGACGAGTTGGTTGCCCGACTCGTCGAGTAGCATCGGGTTAGTCCACGTGCTTAAGTGACCTACTCGTCGAGTCCAAGTATGGACACTACGAGTAGGAGCTGGAGGATGAAACCCTAATTTCTGGGGTTTTGCACCCTATTTAAAGGATCATTGGCCTCCCCACCCTCTTCTTTACAGCTCTTGATACTCCAAAAACCCTAACTCGTGTGAGTGTACTCTATTTGTGTGTCTTAAGCTTTGAAGAAGGATTTTTGGTGAGAAAAGCTTGGGGAACAAGTGATTAGAAGAAAGGGAATCGTGGGAATCAGAGACCTACCTCAGTTGGCATCCTTTGGAAGGTATTAAGCTGTTATCTTGGCCTCCTTTCATCTTAGATCTCATTTAGGTGGATTTTAGGAAGCTTTTCTTGCGGTTGAGCTAAGATCTGAAGTTGCAACTTCAGATCTGAGCTCTCCTGGGTCTCTAGGTCCATAAAGTGTCAGCTTTGTCAAGTATGGACCTTCCCTCAAGTGTGAGACTTCTTTACAAGCTTGGTTTTGTCATTTTGAGACTTTAGAGCTTTGCATGCACGTAAAGTTTGCAACTTTACGTGATAAACATGCCTTGGGAAGCTGGATCTATAATATGGAACCTTAGCATGGCTTAAAAAGCATTTGTATAGATGAAGGACTGAAGGGACTCGACGAGTTACATGGTCACCTCGGCGAGTCCGATGAAGATTGTCGTGGGCTCGGGGAGTCAGATGAGTGACTCGGTGAGTCGGCTAGGGTTTTCCCAACCTTTGGACATGTATGAACTTTGCGAGTTGCAAGGGGAAAACTTGACGAGTCGGCCAAGGAGTTCACGGCCGCAAACCTTAAGAACTCGACGAGTCACTCTAGTGACTCAGCGAGTTGGCAAGTTATGCAAGGAACTCGGCGAGTAGCTGAGGGTACTCGACGATTTGAGGTCAACATGGATGGTTGACCTTGACCGATGACGTTGACTTTGACCAACGGTTTACCAGTTCACTTCTGGGGACATTTTGGGAAAATTGGAAATTTACAAGCATGGTTCTATGGTGGATATAGGTGGTGGAGTTGTGCCGGCGATCCGCGAGTTTGAGTTTATCTTTGAGACGACAGTGTGAGGTGAGTTATCCTCACTATATCAATAGGGTCTAAGGCACCAAGGCCGACCCTTTATGGTTTGTACCTGGATTAGGGCATGATATGTTTATTGATTACATCCTGGTAGTTAGGATGGTGATATGCTTATGCTTAGTGACCTGGTTAGGTCGGTGTCCTGGTTATAGGATGATGCTATGTTAGTGACCGGTTAGGTCTGTATCTCGGTTATAGGATGATGCTATGTTGAAAACAAGTTTGTAATGATTTATTGGTTTTGAAATGTTTTTAAAGGTTCAAATTTGGCATGAATTTTATGGGTGTTACAAAGACCATTTTACCCTTCCCTCAATCGGCCAAATAGTCGTGGCCCAAACATGATGGCACTAAAAGCCCAAAACACACATAAATGTCAACTTTCTCTTAAAATGTGTTAGGGTTTCGAAATAGGACTCAAAAGAGTCTATGGAGCCTAGTAAAGAGGAAACCTTGGGCATAAGGTTGTTTAAATAGGGTCCAACCCTAAAATTAAGGTTTGTCCCATGTTCATATACGCCATGTGTACTAGAGGTACGCCCAGCGTACGCACATCTTTCCAAAAAATTACAATAATGCTCCTTGGGACCAAATTGGCAAACTATATTCACACAGAGGGTCAAAATGAAAGATACCTTGAATAGGGTGTTACATAAATGAGAGAAAGAGAGAGATAGTGAAACAGAATAGAGAAAGAATGTGAAGTGTTTTAAGTGTCATACATGAGATAAAGGGATGAAAAATGGAGTGTACTACCTGTATCTTTCATTGGATTTCATTAGTTCAACTCTATCTCAAATAGATATATCCTATGTGCATGGTATTATGAAGCCAGTTATAAAAAATAGGAAAGAAATAGATGTGTAAGTGTGTGAGGAATAAGAGTTTTGAAGCTGGACATTGTTTGTACTTACTAGATATTTACATTAATATATATATATATATATATATATATATATATATATATATATATATATATATATAATTTATAAAACACATGTATTATATTCACTAGTTATTTATAATAATTATATTTCTTGTAAATATTTTGAGAATTTATATAAACACAAATCATATAAATACTTGGGTACATGTTAAATGTGACTCGAGCAATTAGAGCATTTGTATGGAGCATTTGAGTTTAACGGAGAACTTGGAACTCAATGGAGCACTTGGGGTTCATGAAGCATGTGATAAAGGAACGAATCATCTCAGAAAGAGACGGATCTCTTGACAAAGGAACGAATCAAGTGACAAAGGAACAGATCTTCTAAAAGGAGGTATGGAACACCTGGAAATGGAATGGAACATCCTATTCTTGGATGCGCCACTTGGTTCCTTGATATGCCAAGGTATCCCTTAATGAGTCGTATGCTATGAAGTCCCTATGTTGCTCAAGATTGTTCAAGGGAGCTCAGATTTTGAAGATGCTCAAGGATTATTGCTTGACGTGCCGCCATGATCGTAGATATGCCATGGTGATCCTGATATGCCACTCTTGCATCATGATATGCCACTATGGATCATGATGCTCCATCATGTGTGTTGCTGATGCTCCATCATATGTGTTGATGATGCTCATTCAAGGATGAATGTTCCAGAAGATGATGCATGGCGGATTATGATTGGTTGACACCTTTCATGGGCCTATGGGCCAATGGGCTTGGCCCATTAGGGTTTTAGGTCTGACCCCTCAAGTATAAATAGGGATGCATGCAGAAGCATTTGGACAGTCGTGTATCTTGAATTCTTGAGAGTTAGGCGAATCTCTGTGAAAATTTTACTTGTAACCTCTGTTTGAGATCTCTGAAATAAAGAATACTCCCCTCCTACCCATGGACATATTTCACCTTGACCGAACCATGTAAATATTGTGTCTTGTGTGCTTATAGTTTTTCTTGTTATCCGTTTTACTTCCTAACAAGCGGTATCAGAGCTGCAGTTGGTGTTTTATTGATTGAAGATGGCATCTCACAAATTCGATTTGGAGAAGTTCAATGTGTCAAATGATTTCACTTTGTGGAAGGTGAAGATGAAGGCTCTTCTGGTTCGACAAGGATGTGCAACAACATTGGAAGGAGAAGCTCAACTTCCTAAAGACAGGGCGACATAGAGGAAGGTGGATATTCTTGAAAGAGCGGATAGTGATATTCTGTTGAGTTTGAGAGACGAAGTAATGAGAGAGGTCGTTGATCAAACGAGTACTAATGGGCTTTGGGAGAAGTTGTGTAACAAGTATCAGACCAATTGTCTGACGAACATGCTATACCAGAAGCAACACTTATACACTCTTAAGATGTCGAAAATCACCCAAGTGAAGGATCATGTGGACAAATTCAATAGTATCATCTTGGACCTACAAGGTGTGAATGTAAAGATTGAAGATGAAGATCAAGCACATATCCTATTATGTTCACTGTCGAATTCTTATGAGAACTTCGTTGATACCATGTTGTATGGTAGGAAAACAATCATTGTGAATGATGTGAAGGATTCTTTGACGTCCAAGGAACTGAAAAGAAAAGTTTCAGTTGGAGAAGAAGTTTCCAGTTCTGGTTTGTTTGTAAGCAGATGGAGAACATCAAATAGAAGTAGAGGTAACAAAAGGAAGTAAAGTTTCGAATCTAAAGCCAACATCAAATGATATAACTACAAGGAAAAGGGGCACTTCAGAAGAGATTGTCCATTGATGAAGAAAGAGAATAATGGTGTTGGACCAAGCAACAACAATGTTGTTGTGGTTCAAGGAAATTCTGATAAAGGGGATGATGGTGAAGTTTAGACAGTATGTACAACTAGTTAGGCTGATTCTTGGGTCTTGGACTCTGCAGCATCCTATCATATGTCATGCAATCATGACTAGTTTGACTCCTTCAAAGAGTGGAATGGCAAAATCAAGATGGGTGATGATTGGGTGAAAAGTATCAAGGGAAGTTGCACGGTGCAAATCAAGATGCACGATGGTATAGTCAGGTAAACTGGATTGTTGGTTCGTCCTGGAGCTTCGAAAGAATTTGATTTGTCTTGGGACTTTGGCAAATGATGGATTGTGTAACACTCTAAATTTTCAAATAAAATTTTCATTTTTAATTTCACACAAAACACGGTTTAATATATCATACTCAAATCATAACTTTCTCAAAACACAATCACAAAAACTGTTTGACTCATATCCCATAATCCTAAAAACATAACTCAATAAGCTGGTGTGTACAATCATGTCGGCGCCTTCTCGCGATCCTGAGATGTACCTAAAACACATTTCACACAACACTGTAAGCACAAAGCTTAGTGAGTTCCCCAAATTACCATACACGAATAATTAGCCTCTCATGGCTATATCTCGATAAGGACTCTCCGGTCATGTGTCTTAGTGAAGACCATTCGGTCTCACGGCTCGGGTTGGACCCTCCAGTCCTGTATCTCAGTGAGAACCCTCCGGTCTCACATATCGAATAGGACCCTCTGGTCCTATCTCAATAAATGTACAAAATAATATACAACATAAATCACAAAGACAGAATGCATAATATCACATATCCCAGTATAAGCACATAGGACCCTCCGGTCAATAACACAGATAAGACCCTCCGGTCGCACAGTAATTACCACTCAGGTAAGTATAGTGAGAACACTCACCTCGTAAGTAAAGAAAGCATTTATCGTGCTCAAACTATCGGTCTAGACTCTTCCTACATATATCACAATCATCTCTAATCAACAATTTGCATTAACAACTCCAAAAATGTTAAGCTAACTCCTCTACTAAATCTCAGAAAGGGTGAAAGACCATTTTACCCCTCCATGGTCTCTAAACTCCATAATTTGACCAACCCTAAAAGTTAAAGGGGTCAACACTCAAGTCAACGGTCCATTTTTGACTTAACTCGTCGAGTGCATCTATGCAGCTCGTCGAGTTCCTTTTGTTCTCAAAAAATCGAGAAAAGTTCGAGTCAACTCGCTGAGTTGTCTCTCCAACTCGTCGAGTTTGCATAATACAGAATATCGGGGAAAATCCCTAACCAACTCGTCGAGTTGGCTCACCAACTCGTCGAGTTCATTCAGACCTTACACTCATTCAGACGCTTTTAAGCGATACTAAGGCCCCAAACTCTAGATCTAGCCTTCTAAGGCTGAGATACCACGTAAAGCTGCAAGCTTTACGTCGATGCATCGCATTTAGGGGCTAACTTTGCCAAAACAAGACTCAACAAAGGGTTTAAGGCATGAAGATTGGCCAAAGCTTGATAAAGCTTAAGTCTTTAGGCCTAAAGGGCCTAATAGTGTCCAAATCTGAAGTCTTAGCTTCAAAGCATGCTCAAAACCAATAATGACTCAAGAAGAAGCTAGAAATGGCCATAAACTCTCTAATGGAGAGATCTAACTAACAATTGATCAAGGTAAAAGCTTTTTACCTCCAAATGACTGCCACTGCTGGGTGGATGCCGGATCTAAGGACTCCTTCTTGTTCCAAGCCCTTTACTTTTCAAGTTTCTTCAAGGAAAGCACCAAAAACACACACTCTTAGCCTTACACACTCTCAAGATGGAAGATAGCTCGATTAGGGTTTGTCTCTAGGTGATAAGGTGATGAGGGAGGCGGGGTAAAGGACTTAAGGTCCTTTAAATAGGGTGCAAACCCTAAAAATTAGGGTTTTCTCACTCAGATCCAACTCGTCGAGTTCGGTCCACCAACTCGTCGAGTTGGCTCTAGAATCATGCGGCCAATCTCAGTGTTTACTCGACGAGTTGGGGCCTCTAACTCGTCGAGTTTCCTTGACAATATACATACATAAACATTTAAGTTTTATACCTGGGAGTCGGGATGTTACAATTATAACCCACTAGAATCAGACTTCGCCCTCGAAGTCATTCTCTGGGAACAACTCCGGGTACTGCTCATGCATCTCAGACTCTGGCTCCCAAGTCCACTCGGATCCTCTCCGATGCTGCCACTGAACCTTAACCAAGGGCACCTCTTTATTTCTCAAGATCTTCACCTTCTTATCCAAAACCGCCACCGACTTCTCAATGTAGTTCAGGCGATCATCCACCTGAATGTCCTCCAAAGGGAGCACTATCGCCTCGTCGGCGACACACTTCCTCAGTTGGGATACATGGAAGGTGTCATGAATCTGACTCAACTCTGCAGGCAGCTCTAACCGATAAGCTACCTTACCTACTCGAGCTATCACTCCGAAAGGACCAATATATCTAGGGCCCAACTTGCCCTGCTTCCTGAATCGAATCACCCCTTTCCATGGGGATACCTTCAGGAGGAGAAAATCGCCGACCTGGAGCTCTAGCTCAGAACGTCTCCGGTCTACGTAGCTCTTCTAATGACTCTGGGCCTTCAGAAACCTCTGTCTAACCTGCTTGATCTGCTCTGCCGTCTTGAGCACTATCTCAGTGCTCCCAATCACCCTCTGCCCGACCTCCCCCAAACAGATGGGAGTCTGCCACCTCCTCCCGTACAAAATCTCAAAAGGAGGCATCCTAATGCTAGGGTGATGGTTGTTGTTGATTGAAAACTCAGCCAAGGGCAGATAGGAGTCTCAACTCCCATAGAAGTCCATAACACATGCGTGTAGCATGTCCTCGAACGTCTGAATCGTCTGCTCGCTCTGCCCGTCTATCTGGGGGTGGTATGCAGTGATGAAATGTAGCCGGGTACCCAATTCCTCATGAAATTTCTTCCAGAACCTGGAAGTAAAATGAACATCACGATCTGACACTATCGATGTTGGCACCCCATGTCGTGCCACCACCTCTCGAACATAGACCTCGGCCAACTTCTCCGCAGAAGAGCTCTCACTTATAGCCAGGAAGTGAGCACTCTTCGTCAACCGATCTATAATAACCCAGATCGCATCGACACCCCTTGCAGTCCTCGGTAATTTGGTGATAAAATCCATGGAAATATGCTCCCACTTCCATAGAGGAATCTCCAAAGGCTGCAACTTGACATGAGGGCGCTGGTGCTCTGCCTTGACCTTGCGGTAGGTCAAACACTCTCGACTATCCATGTCACATGTTTCTTCATACAAGGCCACCAGTATTCGCGTTTCAAATCCCATTACATCTTAGTGGCCCAGGGTGAATGGAAAACCTTGACTTATGGGCCTCCTCCATCAATGTCTGTCGAGCCACACCCGTGTATGGCACCCATATCCGCCCATGGTAGTTCATAAGCCCACGTCCATCCGTATCAAACTCAGAAATCTGCCCAATCACCCGTTCCCTCTTGCGATTCTCCGGTCTCGTGGCCACCGCTTGGGCCTCTTGGATGGTATCTAAGACTGGATTCATCACCGTCATCCTCATACACACGTCTCGGATCGGAGCACTCGCTGCTCTATGACTCAGGGCATCGGCTACCACATTAGCCTTGCAAGGATGAGACAAAATCTCACAGTCATAGTCTTTCACTACATCCAACCACCTCCTCTGTCTCATATTCATGTTGGGCTGATCCATAAGGTATCTCAGGCTCTTATGGTCCGTGTATATGGTACATCAGACACCATAAAGATATTGGCGCCAAATCTTAAAGGCGAATACCACCGCCCCCAACTCCAAATCATGCGTGAGATATCTCGTCTTGTGAGGTTTCAGCTGCCTCGACGTATATGCTATCACACGCCCCCTCTGCATCAACACGGCACCCAACCCCGAAATGGATGCATCACAGTAGACTATGAAGTCTTGTACTCCCTCCGGAAGGGCTAACACTGGAGCTTCGCACGATCTCTGGCGAAGTGTCTCGAATGATGCATGCTGCTCAGGCCCCTAAGTAAAGATAACACCTTTCCTGGTCAATTTGATGAGAGGAACAACAATCTTGGAGAAATCTCTGATAGTAGGCTGTCAGACCCAAAAAACTCCTGATCTCGAATGGGGTCCTCGACACCTCCCACTGCATAACTACCTTAATCTTGGCTGGGTCGACCAAAATCCCATTCTGGTTAACAAGGTGTCCTAAAAACTGGACCTCTCGTAACCAGAAATCACGTTTAGACAATTTGGCATAAAGCCTCTCCATCCTCAACACTCCAAGAATCTCCCATAGATGCTCCTCGTGTTGTTCCCTAGACCTCGAGTACACCAAAATATCATTGATGAACACGATCATCGACCGATCCAACATGGGCCTACACACCCGTTTTCATGAGGTCCATGAACGCTACCGGTGCTTTGGTGAGCCCAAAAGGCATCACCATAAACTCGTAATGTCCATAACATGATAACAAGTCTGAAAGGCCATCTTCTGGATATCCTCCTCGCAGACCCTCATCTGATGATACCCAGATCTCAAATCAATCTTGGAAAACCAAGATCCCCCCTGCAACTGATCAAACAAATCATAGATCCTCGGTAGTGGATAACGGTTCTTGACCGTCAACTTGTTCAACTCCCGGTAGTCGATGCACATCCGGTGTGAACCATCCTTTTTCTTGACAAAAAGGATCGGTGCTCCCCACAGCGAGCTGCTCGGTCTAATGAAACCCTCCCTAACAACTCCTGGAGTTGCGAGGATAACTCATGCATCTCTGGCAGCGCAAGGCGATATGGTGCCTTGGCAATAGGCGCCGCCCCTAGGATCAGATCGATCCGGAACTCCAGCTGTCTCTCAGGAGGTACACCCAGCAATTCCTCGGGGAAAACATCCGGGAACTCACACACCACTAGCACATCGGAAACAAAAAATGGCCTCTCTGTGACAACCCGCGTATGCATTACATACGCTAAAAAGCCCATGCATCCCTGCTGTAGACTCTGCTTTGCCCTAGCGGCAGAGCAGAAAGTTGATCCCGATCTAGTACCCTCTCCATAGACCGTAAGCACTCCCCCACTAGGGTCTCGTATCGTCTCCATCTGACGCTCGCAATCAATCACGGCTCCAAACCAGCTCAACTAATCCATGTCCATTATGACACAGACATCTCCCATCGCTATCGGCACCAGATCTATCGGAAACTCAACACCGAAAAACTCTAAAACACATCCCCGAAATACATCAGTGGCAAAAACCGCATGCTCGTCGGCTATGGAAACCCTCAGTGGTCGAATCAAAACCTCGTATATATCACTAATGCGACGACTAAAGGATAAAGACACGAAGGATCGACTCGCACCCAAGTCAAACAACACCAAGGCAGGCACAAAATTCACAAGAAAAGTACCTATACGAAACACAGGATAAGCATAACAAATCTCAAAATAACATGAATAAGGAGATACGTACCAGCAACGACGTCAGGTGTTGTGCGGACCTCCTCCGCAGTCAGCTGGAAAGCTCTCCCACAAGCTCTCGGAGCCTCGGCCTTCCCCAGCCGGCCATCAGTAACGCGCAAAGCAGCAGGAGTAGAAGCCTGGGCTGATCCCTGAGTGAGCTGAGGACACTCGGCCTTTCGGTGGCCAATCTGGTTGCAATGAAAGCAAACCGAAAATCCCTTGGGGCATTCCTTCGCTATATTCCCCTCCTTGCCACATTTGTAGCAAATCCCTGCTCGGCAAGATCCCTCATGACTCTTGTCGCACTAGCCACAATTGCGGCCCTTCTGGCCTCTTGCTCTCGTATCAGCGGGCTAATGTCCGATCTGATGAGTTCCCCACGAACTCCCGAATATCTCACCTCAAAATGCTCAAGTACCGGCTCACATGTGCCTGCTTCGTAGACACATGCTCAGGGCAGAACAACGCCCTCTCGTCAATCATCATTGTAATCTTTGTCACTGTTTCTGTCTTCTGCTTGAGAGACAGAAACTCCTGGGCCAATCGTTCCCTCTCCACCTGGGGAACGTACTCATATCGGAATAACTGGGTGAACCTCGTCCAAGTCACTGATGCATGGTCTACAGGAGAATAATCAGTCGTCACAAACCTCCACCAGTCCTTCGCTCCCAAGCGAAGCTGGTTCAGCGCAAATTGGACCTTCGGGTCCTCAGGGCATGAACAAGTATAGAAGCATCCCTCGATATCATAAATCCATCTCATAGATGAAATCGGGTCCTGGGTCCCGTCGAACTCTGGTGGCTTCATGTTGCTGAACTCTCGGAGCAACAACAAATCACCCCCTTGTGGCCTCGCAGATGCAGCAGTGGCAGCCTCCGTGACAGCATCATAACGCTCGTCAAATGTCTCAATCAATGTGGTCTTAATAGACCCGAACATCTCTGGAATGGCCTCCCTGATAGCTATGGCCACCTCCTCAACAATGATCCTTCAGATCTCCTCGTCACTGGTACTTCCCCCCCCCCCTGGCGTTGCTGCGAGTAGTCACCATAGTCTCTCTGAAACACAAACACATAAATCATCAGGGACTGGCTAAAGCGCACACACAATTTCCCACCCCTACATGCTCCTTAGTATCCTAAGGTTCTTACTTTGGTCGCGTACAAATCCGGTGTTTTTAGTAGTACGGGCCCAATACTACCTTCCACACCAACCTGTAGTTGTCCCAAGTCCTCCTCCTAGGATCCTAATTCACAAGTACTCTATCCCTCACGGATATCAAATTACTCTCTCAGTAGATTCCTCAAATGAACATCTAGGTATCCTTCCTAGATTACTCTGTGACTCAAAACTATCTCTCATACTCAAATCATAACTGTCTCAAAACACAATCACAAAAACTGTTTGACTCATATCCTAGAATCCTCAAAACATAACTCAATAAGTTGGTGCGTACACTCATGCCGGCACCTTCCCGCGATCCTGAGATGTACGTGAAACACATTTCACACAACACTGTAAGCACAAATCTTAGTGAGTTCCCCAAAATACCATACACAAATAATTAGCCTCTCATGGTTATATCTCGATAAGGACCCTCCGGTCATGTGTCTTAGTGAAGACCCTCCGGTCTCACGGCTCGGGTTGGACCCTCTAGTCCTGTATCTCAGTGAGAACCCTCCGGTCTCACATATCGAATTGGAGTCTCTGGTCCTATCTCAGTAAATTTACAGAACAATATACAACATAAATCGTAAAGACAGAATGCATAATATCACATATCTCAGTATAAGCACATAAGACTCTCCGGTCAATAACACAGATAAGACCCTCCGGTCGCACAATAATTACCACTCAGGTAAGTATAGTGAGAAGATTCACCTCGTAAGTAAAGCAAGTATGTATCGTGCTCAAACTGTCGGTCTAGACTCTGCCTACATATATCACAATCATCTCTAATCAACAATTTGCATTAACAACTCCAAAGATGTTAAGCTAACTCCTCTACTAAATTTCAGAAAGGGTGAAATACCATTTTATCCAGTGGCGTAGCCAGGATTTTATTTTAGGGTAGGCCAAAAAAATTACAATGTATGAACGAGATATGAGAACTAAAGTTTTTGAATTACGGTAGGCCAAATAATTTACAAAGTATGAACCAGATATGGGATCTGAAGTTTTGAATGAGATGAATTAATTTCTTTTATTTAACACACACACACACAGATATATATATATATATATATATATATATATATATATATATATATATATATATATATAAACTTGAAGTTTTGTGGGGTGGGCCAAGGCTCACCTTTGCCTCTATGTGGCTACGCCACTAATTTTATCCCTCCATGGTATCCAAATTCCACAATTTGACCAACCCTAAAAGTCAAAGGGGCCAACACTCAAGTCAACAATGCATGTTGACTTAACTCATCGAGTGCATCTATGTGACTCATCGAGTTCCTTTTGTTCTCAGAAAATCGGGAAAAGTTCGAGTCAACTCGCCGAGTTGTTTCTCCAACCCGTCGAGTTTGAACAATGCAGAATATCGGGGAAAAGCCCTAACCAACTCGTTGAGTTGGCTCACCAACTCGTCGAGTTCATTCAGACCTTACACTCATTCAGACGCTTTTAAGCGAAACTAAGGCCCCAAACTCTAGATCTAGCCTTCTAATGAGATCCCACATAAAGCTGCAAGCTTTACGTCCATGCATGGCATTTAGGGGCTAACTTTTCCAAAACAACACTCAACAAAGGGTTTAAGGCATGGAGATTGGCCAAAGCTTAATAAAGCTTGATTCTTTAGGCCTAAAGGGCCTAATAGTGTCCAGATCTGAAGTCTTAGCTTCAAAGCATGCTCAAAACCAATAATGACTCAAGAAGAAGCTAGAAATGGCCATAAACTCTCTAATGGAGAGATCTAACAAACAAGTGATCAAGGTAAAAGCTTTTTACCTCCAAATGACTGCCACTATTTGGGTGGATGTCGGATTTAAAGACTCTTTCTTGTTCCAAGCCCTTTACTCTTCAAGTTGCTTCAAGGAAAGCACCTAAAACACACACTCTTAGCCTTACACACTATCAAGATGGAAGATGGTTCGATTAGGGTTTGTCTCTAGATGATAAGGTGATGAGGGAGGCGGGGTAAAGGACTTAAGGTCCTTTAAATAGGGTGCAAACCCTAAAAATTAGGGTTTTCTCACTCAGATCCAACTCGTCGAGTTCGGTCCACTAACTCGTCGAGTTGGCTCTAGAACCATGCGGCCAATCTCAGTCTCTACTCGACGAGTTGGGGCCTCCAACTCGTCGAGTTGCCCTGACAATATACATAAATAAACATTTAAATTTTATACATGGGAGTCGGGATGTTACAGATTGAAATATGCTGGAGAGGGTGATTGGTTAAGAGTCTCCATGGGTGATCTTGTAGTTATGAAGGGAAGGATGAATCCTCATGGGATTTATATTCTGGATGGTTGTACGATTGGGGGAACAGTGACAGTATCCCAATCCTTGGATTAGTATGATGATGAAAGAAAGTTGTGGCATCATAAGTTGGGACATGTGAGAAAGAAGGGGTTGTTTAGTGGAGATGCAACTGGAAAAAGTTGAACCTGGTGAAGCTTGTGTTCAAGAGATACAAAGCAGGGTGAAGTTTGGTTCGGTTCGATACTCAAGCAAGGAGATTCTCGAGTGTGTTCACTCAGATCTATGGGGTCCCACTCCTGTGAAGTCTCATGGTGGATTTCAATACTTTGTGACTTTTATTGATGATTACTTAAAGGAGACCTCGGTGTATCTTCTAAAGACAACGGATGAAGATGAAGTGTTTGTGCGGTTGAAGGAGTGGAAGACAATGGTTGAGAAACAGACCGGGAACCATGTAAGGTCACTCGGAACAGAAAATAGGTTGGAGTTCTGCAAGGCTTCATTGGAAAACTTCTGCAAAACAGAAGGCACAGTGAGGCATCACATTGTACAATGAACACCACAACAAAGCGGAGAGGCGGGACAGATGAACCAAAAATTGGTGGAGCATGCTTAGTTCATGCGACTATCTGTTGATTTATCGGAGCAATTCAAGGCAGAAGCAGTCAACATTGCTTGCTATTTGGCGAATAGATCTCTATCAACTGCAATTGATTGTAAGACTCCTCAAGAGATATGGTCTGGGAAACCCTCTGAGAACACTGGTTTACGAATGTTTGGATGCTCTGATTATGCTCGTGTGAATGATGGTAAACTGGAGCATAAGGAAATGAAGTGTATATTTCTAGGATATACATTTGGAGGGAAAGGTCATTACTTGTGGTGTACAGAATAACAAACTCCAAAATTCGTTATTAGCATAGATGTGACCTTTGAATCTGCTATGTGTAACCAGAGAGGAGGTGGTACAAGTGTTGCGGGGAATGATCAGGATGCTAGCCAGAAGGTGGAGTTTAAAATAGAAACCCCACACAATTTTGTGATAAATGAGGAACAACAGGGTGGAATCGAACAACATAGACGTGAGGAATCCCTTGTTCAACCCAGGGAAGAAGTGTCAGGTGATGCTGATGTTGGGAAAGACAACTTGAAGAAGCTTCTAGAGAATGAGTTTGTGATGAACAATTTAGGAGCTGAAAAGAAGATAGCAATGATGGAGATTCAGAGTTATAGAAGAGAATGATGGTTATACATTTCTTATTACTTTGAGAAAGTCTTGCGGTTTTTCTATTATGATCAATCCAAACTTGTTGGTACTTCTTTGGCGGTTCGAGGCAGTCGGGGAAAAGCTCATTGGGAAGTGGTCAAGTGGATCTTGGGACACTTGAAGGGAACACTTGATGTTGTCTGGTGTATGGTGCTAATGCAAGACATACGGACTTGGTTGGATTGATAGAGTTGGACCATGAAAGTGATCTGGAAATAAGAAGATCATTGGCGGTTGGTCTTGTTCAAAGTCTTTTTTGAAGGTGGAGAAACCTATCATGCTCTATGACTGGTTATGCATTCAAAAGTCTAATGCCAAGATGAATCCAGAAGACATGGTAACAAGGTCGTTGCCTAGAAAGAACCTAATGTCTTGAAATATTTTGTACCTGCCCCTTGTTCGTGATGATTCTAAGAATGTAACCGGAAACAAATTCCTATACATGGAATTTCGTGAAATATTATTTAAGTTTCACTTTAATCAGGTTCTGGTTCAATAGTTCTCATTTTTTTTATTTCTCTCAAAAATATAGGGAAACTAAAAATATATTGTTATAAACCTAAGCATAAATGGGTTAAACCGTAAACAGTTAAGACAACAACTTAATTTGCTTATAATAATGTCGGAAAAATACATAATAAATCCTATTACAATATCGTTTGTGATGGTTAGTCAGAAAATCTTTTCCGGATTTTACCAACTGTTACAGGTTGTGGTTAGCTAAAGGTTATTTAGCTAAATGATGAATAATGTCTCATTTAACAACTGTTTTCTTATAGTCGTATCATGTATCCTGCTTTCCCTTGTTTCTTTAGTTATACTTAATTTATACTAGGTTACAACCCGTGAAACCACGGGTAAAAAAAGAAATATTATATTCAATTATTAATAATTAAAAATGATAATGAAAAAACAAAGATTTATAAAATTTTATCCTTACTTTTATACAAACATACCTATATAAATGCATAAATTTTTTAAATTGAAGATGATACCCACAATTAAAGATGTAGCAAAGCAAAAAACAAAATAAATTTAAACAATGAAGCAATTAACATTTGAATTAGAAAATATAAATGGACATTATAAAACAAATTGTTGGGTTTTATAATTTGTTAAACATAAAATATACATTAAATTAAAATTATAGATATATTCACCAAACATTATCTATTATAAATATATTTTGATATTCAAGACATTCAGATATTATTGATCAAATATTAACCATTAAATTTTTATAAAAAAACATTTAAAGTTTAATAAAAGAATGAAGAAGTGATGTGTATTATATGTATTAACCATAGAAAAAAAATCAAATATAGGAATTCAAAAATAATCGTATCTTTGTAAATTAAATGGAATCGAATTACATTGGGAAATTGAATATTATGCCGAAATTCAAGCTAAAAAAGGAATCCAAAATTTTATGTTAGTCGGTTACAAATTTATAGGGATTTAAAGTTAATTATGCAATTTTTTGAATTTTGATTTATTGATAATACATAAAGAGATATTTAAAGTAAAGAAGGGTATAGTTGGAATTTCATTTTGATGGAAAATGGTTTGTGGAAGTGCCACATGGAAAAAAATGATTTCTTTTATTAAGATAGATGATTTTCATTTATATAATTAAGTTCGTATAGTTTATTCTAGTAGGATATTCGGGCATAGTAACAATTAAGTACAATGTTATCCCAAAAGTTGGCTAGGGTAACGACTAGGTATAATGTTTTCCTAGTGAGTTGGTCAACGTAACGACTAGGTACGATGTTATCTCAAAAAGTTGACTAGGGTAATTACTAGGTATAATGTTTTCCTAGTGAGTTAGTCATCGTACCGACTATGCATAATATTATATTTAAAGGTTGGTAGGGTATCTACCATACATAATACCATCCTAACGTTTCTAGGCATAATTATATCAATAACACTGTACAATTAGCAATAATTATAAAATAAATAATGTAGTATTAGAACATGTCTTCCCCCCTCCTCGTAAAACATTTGAAAATCGTAAAAGTGGGGTCATGAACTCATCCTTGAAGCATGTTTTGTGTACGCGGTGTGTTGTGTCGGAACTGTAGAAGCTCGGGGATTGCTCGAAAAGAGAAGAGGTTCCATTATAGAGAGAAGCCAAATGATATGGTGTGAGAATGGGGGAGGTGGAGACCTCTATTTATAGTGAGGAGTTTTGGGGTGCGTGCTACGCCATTGGGGCGCGCGTCGCGCACATGCAAGTTGGCCCCAATTAGAGTTTGACACGTGTCATCTTTTGTGTGGGCCACGTCATCCAAATTCTCACGAATCTGGTGTCAGTACACGTGTCACGGTGGCGCGTAAGCGTGCATGCTCAACCTTGTAAATTGCGTATTTTCCACATATAGGCTTTGTTTTCGACAACCTTTATGCCCAGGTGTAGATCTTGATAAGTACTACAACTTTCCTTCAGGTTTTTTTGGATGATTGAAATTTTATTTTTAGCCTATATTTTTATACCTTTTGTAACGTCCCAAAAATACAACCCAAAATTTTTGTTTTAATATTACTAAAAACCCACAATATAATATGTCATACGATAAAACCATGAATCGTGCATCTCAAAATGTCATAACAAGTTTATCAAATCAACTGATGTCAAAACATATCAAAATATCTGGATAAAACTCCCAGGATGAATTGAAGCTGTGGTGTGTGCCATGCCATCATCCCGAGCTCTTCCCCTTACTAGCGGAAGTACTTGAAACCAAAAACTGAAACTGTAAGCACAAAGCTTAGTGAGCTCCCCCAAACTACCACATACCATACAATAACATATAAAGCAACTACTGGGCCTTGCCCACTGCATCGGACCGAAGTCCGGAAACTACATCGGACCAAAGTCTGGAACTAACCAGGGCCTTGCCCTCTGCATCGGACCGAAGTCCGGAAACTGCATCGGACCGAAGTCCGGAACTAACTGAACATAGCATAGCATAATCACAACTACTGGCATAAACAGATATACTGCATATTGCATCGGACCGAAGTCCGGAACACATAACACAACAACATGCTTGAATCACAAAGACACCAAGCACACTGAACTACTGCATCAGACCGAAGTCCGGAACTACTGCTAACTAAGCGGGCCGGCATTGTGCCCGTATACCCGTTCCTACTGGAACGAAACTCACCTCGTAATGCTGGCTGCTGAGATGCTAAATCTGAAACTGTCAGACTGCAGCTCCAGAACTCCCCGACTACGAATCCCATAAACACTAAATCAGATACTAATAACTACTTTCAGAGTAAAATGACTATTTTACCCTTGGTCAAAGTCAACATCTTGGTCAAAGTCAACTTCCTGCTCAAAGTCAACTTTCAGTTGACTGGACTCGCCGAGTTGGGCCGCCAACTCGCCGAGTCCCTATCATCCTTTCTAATCCTCTACCCGCTTCTACTCGTCGAGTTTGGCAAGGGCTCGACGAGTTCTTCTTCGATACTAACATCTAGTTCGTCTTCATCTGACTCGCTGAGTTGTATGAACAACTCGTCGAGTCCTCCTTCATCCTATGAATGAGATCAGTCCTGGACTCGCCGAGTTGTATGAACAACTCGTCGAGTCCCTCCATTACTAGATCTGAGCCTTAACTCACCGAGTCCATTACCTACTCACTGATTCTACCTTAGCTCTTAAATGGGGAAAAATCGGGGACTCGCGACTCGACTCGTCGAGTCTGAAGAACGGCTCGCCGAGTCTCATGCATGTTATTACTAAACAGTCGATTCTGCTCGAATCCAGTGCATTCCATTCATAGATCTGGGCTCCTAGGGCTGGTTTTTCACGTAAAGTTTCTAACTTTACGTGCATGCATGCTAATATGAAGCTTAAATGCCCAAAATAAGCTAAAGGAAGAGATCTAAGCTTGGAATGGAAACTTGGTTCAATAAAGGTGGCAACCTTGAGCTTAAGAGGCTCTGGAAAGCTTAGATCTGAAGTCCATTCATCATATTAACTCTTAATTCGACTTTAAAGTCTAGAAAGGGCTCAAAATCAACAAGAGCAAACTTCTCAAGAGATCTAATTGATAATAAGCAAAGATTCGAGCTTGATACCTCAAAGGGGACTGAAATGCAACCAGGAGTCCGGATCTACTTGCTCCCCTTGAATACTTCTCTTCTATCTTCTTCCCCCAAATCCCCAAGATGCACTAAAACCTTCACAAGTGAGAAAATGCTCCAAAAATGCTTAAGAATGGCTCGGGTTTCGTATGGGACTCTTTGTGGGTGAGGGAGGCTGGTCTTGGGGCACATAAGATGTTTAAATAGGGGGCAAACCCTTGAAATTAGGGTTTCATCCAGACTGGCAGGCTCGCCGAGTCCGGGAATATGGACTCGTCGAGTCGCCAACTTAAAACGCGTGCAAATCCCGTCTCTACTCGACGAGTCCGGCTACTGACTCGTTGAGTACCCCTTAAGAAAATGAAAATTACTTTATTTAAATCACATACCAGAAATGGGGCATTACAACTCTTCCCCACTTATCTCAGACTTCGTCCTCGAAGTCTGCTGCTGCTGAATCTATAAATATCTCTGGGTAATGCTCCCTCATTTCCTCCTCGGCCTCCCACGTCCGTTCTGAACCCTTCTGGTGCTGCCACTGCACCTTCACTAGCTGGACTACCTTGTTCCTCAAGGTCTTCGTTTTCCAATCCAAGATCGCAACGGGCCTCTCAATATAATTCAGGCTGCTATCAACCTGAATATCCTCCAAGGGTACAACTGCTGACCCGTCCGCCAAACACTTCCTCAACTGAGAAACATGGAAAGTGTTGTGGATCTGGCTAAGCTCTGCTGGAAGATCTAACCGATAAGCAACCCGACCTACCCGGGCCAAAACCCTAAACGGACCAATGAACCTGGGGCCCAACTTGCCCCTCTTCCAGAACCTGATAACACCCTTCCAGGGTGATACCTTCATGGGGACCATATCGCCCACCTGAAACTCCAAATCCAAACGTCTCCTGTCGGCGTAACTCTTCTGCCGACTCTGCGCAGTCTGCAGTATGCTACGGACCTGTTGGATCAACTCTGCGGTCTTGAGTGCCACCTCTGTACTCCCCATGACTCGCTGACCGACCTCACCCTAACAGATTGGGGTCTTGCACTTCCTCACGTAGAGCATCTCGAAGGGAGGTCGGTCTATACTGGAGTGATAGCAGTTGTTATATGAAAATTCTGCTAACGGAAGATACGTATCCCAACTGCCACCGAAATCTAGTACACATGCCCGAAGCATGTCCTCGAGAGTCTGAATCGTCCTCTCACTCTGTCCATCCATCTGAGGGTGGAAAGCGGTGCTAAAATGGAGACGAGTCCCCATCTCATCATGAAACCGCTTCCAAAACCTGGAAGTGAACCGGACGTCTAGATCTGATACTACTGATACAGACACTCCATGCCGTGCCGCTACCTCGCGCACATAAATATCGGCTAGCTTCTCGGCCGATATGCTCTCCTGAATCGGTATGAAATGCGCGCTCTTGGTCATCCGATCCACTATGACCCAAATCGAATCAACTCCACCTGCGGTCCTGGGAAGCTTAGTGATGAAATCCATAGTGATATCCTCCCATTTCCACACGGGAATGTCTAACGGCTGCATCTTGTCGTGGGGTCTCTGATGCTCCGCCTTGACCTTCCTGCAGGTCAGGCATCTCTCCACGTACCAAGCTACGTCCCGCTTCATGCAGGGCCACCAATAGCCGGGTCGAAGATCTCTGTACATCTTCGTTGCCCCTGGGTGAATGGAGAACCGAGACTTGTGAGCCTCGTCCATCAACACCTGCCGTACTCCGCCCCAGTATGGTACCCATACTCTCCCATGAAGGGTCAACAATCCTCGACTGTCATAGTCAAAGGAAGCTACTCGACCCACAATTCTCTCATACTTCTGCCTCTCCTCCTTCAGGCCCTCAACCTGTGCCTCTCTGATCTGCTCCAACAATGGAGTAATCACTGTCATCCTCAAACAAATATCCCTGATCGGGGCTGCTACCGCCTTGCGGCTCAGGGCGTCGGCCACTACGTAGGCCTTCCCCATATGATAAAGGATCTCACAGTCGTAGTCCTTCACCATATCTTGTTGGATTAATGTCTAAGTCCATAACTATATTTGGTATGTACTTGACCCGACCCGGCATGGTGCATTTGGGTTGCACTTCACCGGCACAATGTATATGGATAGTCTTTTGAGAATAGTATATTTATGATTTATATTAATATATTATAAGTTCTAATATATTAATATGGAATCATATTATTTAATTAGTATTGATCAAGAATTAATTTAGAATTAATTAAGTGATCAAAAAGAACTAATTAAATATGGACTCTTATATATATGGAATGGGCCAAGTTCATTTAGGTTGGGCTAAGCTTTCATGGATGGTCCATGGAGCTTTTAACCCATGGATCCTATGTAAATGAAAGGTCATGGGTATTAGGGTTTACATGGATGTAACCCTAATCCTCCATAATATATAAAGGGGTCCTTGGCTCACAAAATTGGCACAAGTGTGTGAAAATAAGAGTGGGCCGATTTTAGTGTGCATACATATTCTCTCAAGTTCTTCCAAGGTGTTTTGGTGATTTGTGATTCCATTTGAGGCTTCCACACTATTGGGGCTAAGCTCTTAAAGCTTGAAGACATCAAGCTACATCAAAAGGTATGTTATCTAACTAGAACTTTGTAGTATAGGTGCTTCATAATATGCTAGTTAGGATGAAACCTTGGAATAGTTAATATTTGCATGTATAATAGAGAAAACATAGATCCAAGGTTTATAGGGTTGCATGTACACCATAGGAGTGTTAGAATGCTCAAAACCCAACAGTGGTATCAAAGCCATGGGTTGTTTTCTGTTATATTGATGCAAATGTTTTATTTTCAAGTTGAAAAAAAAAGGAAAAAAAACATGACGTTTGTCAAATTTTAAGATAATTACTTGTTTTGTGAAAAACGAATTATTTGTAAAATTTGAATCATTTGTTATATGAGTTGAATTAGGTCAAATTTAGTAAAAGATAAAATGATATGATTATTTTATTAGTTTTAAAATTTTGATCTAAATGTTTTAAGGAGTTACATATTTTGTTATAAAATTTTGGAGCTCAAAAGTTTTTTTTTAAAGTTGTGATCTTAAGGGTTTTTGAAACTTCCATAAGTTATGGATATGAAAGTTTTTTTTAAAAAAAAAATTGATTCAAAGTTTTTATGGAGTTACAAAATTTGGTGTTAATGTTTTAAAGAATTCCATAACTTGTTCTTAAGTTATGGAACATGGAAAGTTTCGTCATAAAACACCATTAATTCCATAAGTTATGGAATCCAAAGGTTTTCAAGAATTACAAAACTTGCCCTCAAGTTTTGGAATTTGAGAAAAGTTTTTTATGAAAAAAAAATGATTTCTAAAACTCTTAAGTTCATAACTTAAACAATTAATTAAATGGTTTTAATTTTGAGTTTAATAATTGGAATTATGATGTTTTGTTGAATAGTTCAAATTAACTCTATGGACTTTATTAATAGTTAATTAAAGCGTTTAATTAAAAGAGTATTATTAATCCATAAATATATGGTTTGAGTTTAATTAAATTAAAAGTCTAGTTTAATTAATAGATTAAACCACCAAGTATTTTAAATGTCTAAAATACACCCTTATACTATTATAATATTAAAAGTTTAATATATTATATGTATAAGAGCAAGTCGTCTTACCATTAGTAGGCCTCATTCACGAAGCCGGTCTATAAGGGGGGTATAAGGTTACTGCCTATAAAATGGCAGTTTAATGGGTGTCCACTCTCACTCACCACTTCCTTAACCGGTGGAGGGTCGTTAGCCTAACAGGTAGAACAAGGACTATAATTCTCCCTTCATTATAAGTATAATGATAAATACTAAGTAACTAAACACTTATAAATTCTCAATCTTAGTTACTTAGGAAAATGTGAATAAGGTGCTAATCCATGAAATTACACTTTGCACTTTGTTTAAGCTGTTAGTGGAGCGTGTGTGGTTAACCGGCACACTAACCTGGACTTAACAAGGTAGGCAAAGGGTAACTTAATGTTTATCATAGTATCGTTGGAGCGTGTGTGGTTAACCGGCACATCGATTGAGGGGTAAATATTAAGGGTACCAAGTATATTTGCATGGTTACTTCACACCTTGTTTTGTGATCCTCGGCATCCCAGTCACAAAACCTGAAGGGCACACTCGAGATTGAAACATGCCATTGAAAAGTTCAATGAATCTCAAAAGAATCTAGGAGTTTCAAAACCAATTAAAACCTAATAATACATTTCGTTTATCTTGGTGGAAATTGGTGAATCGTCATTCACCTACCTTCAAATATTTTATAGCTTGGATTACGGAATCCCTCTTCCAAGTTATAAAATAGTTTGTTGGGTCCTAGCCTTAATATATCATATTGGGTGTTATATTAAGGACTTAAATCAACTTTACGTGAATTTCTCCCATTGTTGATGTCTGGTTTAGACAACAATGATCTTCCCAAACCAAGCTTTCCTAATGAATATGACTTCCCGAGTTTGGCTCATGGAAGTCATACTTCTCTTCCTCCACCTCCTCCAATTATTCTCCCTAACCCACAAGTTCAAGGTCACTCAAGCCCTAATGGCAAGCAAGGTCTATGTGTGATCACATCTTAGAGATGAAGTCACATATTGACAAGCCGGGAGAGTTGGGTGTCAAAGTCTTGAGAAAGTTGGATGTTCAATCACTTTCTAAGTCACATAGTGAGTTCCTTTGGGACTACTATGAAACAGACTATGACATGAACCTTAATGATCATATATATTTGCTTGGTGCTGCTGAATCAGCAATGATTTGGAACGATAGTAAAGCAAATTTGATTAGAAGATCAACTTCCCAAAAACTTTATGGACAGTGACAATGGTGACACTGGAAATCCAGAAAAAACATTCTCTTCCCAATGGAAAGGGATTGGCCATAGTCAACCCGGTTGACCAAATGGTAAAGAGAAAGGCTAAGTCTGAGATAGTCCCATTACCAGAGGGTCCATATGTTTATTTTGCCAAAGGAAGGGCCGTTGATTGCAAAGCTGCCAAATTTACCTAAGGATGTTAAAGTCAATAAGTTTGACTCTACATCAGGTAGAGCCCATTATCTAACTCTGTTAAGTTCTATTCTGAGATCCTCATTACATGATGTGACTGGGTCACATGTTGATGTTTTAAGAATCAAAGAATAGAGAGAAATCTTAAAGGAAGCATATGTTGATTCTGATCGCGAAGGTGGATTTCGATCGCATCAGAATTTTGAGCAGTTGCTTAAGAAGTTATGATATATTGCTAAGGAATAGATAACAACAATTTTCCATGTGGATTGTAAGGATAAGTTTTTCCGAAAAGTTTTAAAATAAAAGAAAATTGTTTAATTTTATTTATTTGAAGTATCCTTACAATGGCATTTGTGGAAAATTGTTACTTATATGATTCCACTGACAGCAATATTGGAAAATGGATTTGATTCTTTCATTTGTGGTACTGTCTAAATTTACCAAATCAGGAAAGTTCCTCATCACCCAAGTTTCAATTGGACCGAAACTTGGAATCATGCAAGTTGAATAGTATGATGAATGAGAACTTTCAAGCATTGGAAAATCAAGACTAATTACTTGTTCACATGGATGTGTGAGTCAAGTGAAGGACTAAAGGGATCGAGTACACATTCTTGTGCACTGGTCATGTCCACCACAAAGCTCGTTAAGACTATTTTACTAAAGTTTAGTAAATATGGTTATACTTACAAGTTTAAGTATAATTCTGAAACATTGGAAAAGTCTCAATGTATGGCAGAGCGAATGGGAAGAATCAAATTAGGCAGAAAGATAAAAGTTTCTCAAATCTGAAAAATGGGAGAGTACTTTAGTATCATGTTTGTGATCATCTTAATGATTTAGAAATCATATCACAATTAGTCCTCTAAAGGTCATCTTAGTGCATTCTTATGACTAAGAAGAGGAGTCATGAATTGTTGAAATGGTTAGATCAGGAAGATGAGTCATACTTCGTTCCAAAACAATTCTTAGAGTCATACTCCAAGATTGTAACTTGAGTGACATATCTTAAAGAAAGGTTTAAAACACTTGTCAAATGTAAGAGTAAAAGTGTCCTACTCTTGTACATTTGAAATTGGTAAGTTGTGATGTTTTGGATAAAACAAAGACCAACTAAGGCCAATTGTGTGAAGTGTTTGTCTTGATAAAGAATCCGCACTATCTCTTGAATATTTGGCAAGATAGTCTTATATGTCAAGAGGATAGTGGGAGTCTTAAAGATCCTAAAAAGAATTTCAAGAACTAATCAAGAATAAAACATAAGGTTCTTCACTAGCACACGACATGAGGTTTATAACCTATCGTGTTGACATATTCTGTGCCCATTCCAGTTAAAGTTGGCTTTGCATAGGAGTTCTGAAAGTTCTCAATTGGTTGCATAACAACTTGGAAGCAATGGCAGGCCCTGTACTGCCAGGTGGCAAGAAGTTAAGATTGCATAAGTTCAGTCCATATGAGTTTGGATTTGTCATTATCCTTGTCTTATGAATATGGTTTTGACGATTCACATGGATAAGAACACATACACCATAAAATCTAAGGGTCATAAGGTTTCTCTCCGATTCATGAAAATGATGGTGAGGAAACACTTCCACCAAGTAGATTTGAAGTAGATGGCAAAAGGTCTAAACAATTGAGACTATGATTACGGCATCCCTTTTCATAGTTCTGAAATTTTTTAGACACACATGCATGCTATCTAAGGAAAGGTGTATGATTTTGATAAAGTTTTATCAAAGCATCTCGTATCAGAAATCTGAACTTTGGTAAGAAAGTCAATAAAGTATTGATTTCTAGAAGTCCAGCTGATTTCTGAGTACATGTCAAAGCTAGTGGGAGCATAAGTGTTATGCTAATAATCATCATGTTAGTCGGAGCATGATAATTATTGTTAGTGTTGCAAGTTAGCAATGTTAATTATAGAAAACAAAAGTTTCAATTCGTGAGGCTGCAGGGATTGAAAAAGTTGTTTTGCTATAATTAAGGGAGAGGATATACTTCATTTCAGTTCTAAAGGCTTAGATTGAGACCTTAATCATCTTTAGTCAAGAATATATATATGAATTTCATGTTGGATTGGTTCAACTTAAGGAAATTCTATATATTGCGTTCTCAAAATTCGATTATGATTACGGCATCCCTCTTCATAGTCAAATTTTGAAAACATGGCAAATAAAAATATTGTAGCAAAAGACTGGTCTGGAATCATGTCTTTATGTGAGACATCATGAATCGTGTACCATTTGCTTTGGGTACAGGATCGATTGCATGTGCTATAATATTTGTCATTTCTAAATTTTTCCAAATGCCCAGAGGCATTAAGAAGGGAAAAGGTCTAGAATTGGATATGACTAAAATGATTAAGCAATTGTCGAGTACAATCTGAGGTTTACCAAAGATTGGTTGCTCAGGGACAGTTGGAAGTATAGTGCTAATTTTGGAAGGACCATATTGACATATTCTGAAAAGAGGCATCTCTTATTCAGAAGTGATAGTTAAAATGAGAATATGGAGTTGTCTCCATAGGTGGAAGTTATCTGTGTAAGATTAGAGAACTTAATGCAAGAAGCATGTCCAAAGCAATATACTTTGAATATGAGACTTAGTTTCCATGGAGTTGATCTCCATTGGAATACCTTATAATGACTGTTGACAAGTCTTTGTGACTTTGTACATATTCATTACAGGAGGGTCAGTGCATATAAGTTTAAAATCTAAACAGATTTCGATAAATGATAGGAATTTGAAATTCTCACATTTTTCGATAAGGATTTGGGAGTGTGAAATTAGAATCATTGAAATTATGTTCAATTGGTTTATTTCACAAAGTAAGGATCATAGACAAACATAGAGTGCATACTTGGTGTATGGCAAAGCTATTGTTTAAGAAAAACATAGTGTACATGCTTGGAGCATGGGACAACTAGTATTTTTAATTCAAGTATAAAGTTGATAAAACCGAAACAATGAATAATGAGTAATCAGTATGGTGATAAATAAAAGTGTTTATTTATATTCATAGGGTTTGATACCATATTTGATTCATTTATTCTTGTGTTTCACTTTGCATGTTTTGACTTCCAGAATAACTAAGTCGCTCTTCCTGAATGATTAAGTTATTCAAACCATCCACAGTCGGTCATATGTTGGAAGTAGATATGAATCAAGACTGTCATGGGTTGGTTTGTAGAGGTCCAAGTTGGTGGACAAAGTGGTGTTACAACACTCATGAGTACTCATAAGTTCTGAGTATTGGATTCAACCCGCGCTCATTTGAATCACTTCATGGATTTTATCACGAGTGATCATGAGACGATAATATCTTATATTCTTCAAACCTAGAGATATGAGTTGTTACTATGAGTTGGTTATACATTGATTGCACGAAAACGTATTGGTAACTCGATGTTATAAAACGTGCCTTTGTGTATGATTCAACAAGTAGTAGAACAAGCCATATGAGTCGAAGTTTATCCATTCCTTTTACCTTCGGGATAAAAGCGATATCTGTGGGCCCCTAGATGATTTAGCGATGACACATGTGAGTGCTTGGCCAAGCCAGGACTTATTTGATTTGTTCAATCAGTCAGTCATCATAAATCGAAAATCGGGAAACAACAAATGGACAGAGAGAATGATTATAATCCATGTCTCAGTCCATATGATATCTAGAATGGAGGAATATATGATCCCTTATCTAATGGACAAGTCATTGACAAGGTCAAAGTTCGACAGCGGCTTTAAGAGCTACGATTGCCAGTTAGGTTTTGAAGTCATACTCAATAATAGTTTTAGACTTATCCAAGTGGGAGACTGTTGGATTAATGTCTAAGTCCATAAATATATTTGGTATGTACTTGACCCGACCCGGCATGGTCCATTTGGGTTGCACTTCACCGGCACAATTTATATGGATAGTCTTTTGAGAATAGTATATTTATGATTTATATTAATGTATTATAAGTTCTAATATATTAATATGGAATCATATTATTTAATTAGTATTGATCAAGAATTAATTTAGAATTAATTAAGTGATCAAAAAGAACTAATTAAATATGGACTCTTATATATATGGAATGGGCCAAGTTCATTTAGGTTGGGCTAAGCTTTCATGGATGGTCCATGGAGCTTTTAACCCATGGATCCTATGTAAATGAAAGGTCATGGGTATTAGGGTTTACATGGATGTAACCCTAATCCTCCATAATATATAAAGGGGTCCTTGGCTCACAAAATTGGCACAAGTGTGTGAAAATAAGAGTGGGCCGATTTTAGTGTGCATACATATTCTCTCAAGTTCTTCCAAGGTGTTTTGGTGATTTGTGATTCCATTTGAGGCTTCCACACTATTGGGGCTAAGCTCTTAAAGCTTGAAGACATCAAGCTACATCAAAAGGTATGTTATCTAACTAGAACTTTGTAGTATAGGTGCTTCATAATATGCTAGTTAGGATGAAACCTTGGAATAGTTAATATTTGCATGTATAATAGAGAAAACATAGATCCAAGGTTTATAGGGTTGCATGTACACCATAGGAGTGTTAGAATGCTCAAAACCCAACACATCTAACCATTGGCGTGCCTCATGTTCAGATTCGGCTGATCCATGAGGTACTTCAAACTCTTTTGATCCGTGTAAATGGTACAACGGACCCCGTAGAGGTAATGTCTCCAAATCTTGAGGGCGAACACCACTTCCCCCAGCTCTAAATCGTGCGTCGGATAGTTAGCCTCGTGAGGCTTCAACTGTCTAGAGGCATAAGCTATCACATGGCCTCGCTGCATCAAAACCGCTCCCATACCTGTGATCGAAGCGTCACAGTAGACTACAAAATCCTCTACTCCCTCTGGCAGGGTAAGAATCGGCGCCTTGCACAATCTCTGTCTGAGGGTCTCAAATGTCGCCTGCTGCTCAGGCCCCCAGCGAAACACCACCGACTTCTTGGTCAGTCGGGTGAGTGGAACTGCTATCTTGGAGAAATCCTGAATGAATCTCCTATAGTACCCTGCTAATCCTAGGAAGCTCCGAATCTCAGTTGGAGACCTCGGGACCTCCCACTGCATCACAGCCTCTATCTTGGCCGGATCTACTAGTATACCCTTCTGGTTGACGAGGTGTCCAAGGAACTGCACCTCTCGCAACCAGAACTCGCACTTGCAGAACTTTGCGAAAAGTCTCTCCCTCCTCAGCGTCTCCAGCACCTCTCTCAGGTGCTCCTCATGCTGCTCCTGAGTCTTGGAATAAACCAAGATGTCATCAATGAACACTATCACAGACCGATCCAGCATCGGTCTGTATACGCGGTTCATGAGATCCATGAACGCGGCTGGAGCGTTGGTGAGCCCGAACGGCATCACCACAAACTCATAATGACCATAGCGGGTCCAAAAAGCGGTCTTCTGCACATCCTCATCCCTGACCCGCATCTGGTGATATCCTGACCGTAGATCAATCTTGGAGAACCAAGATGCTCCCTGAAGCTGTTCAAACAAGTCGTCTATCCTCGGGAGTGGGTAACGGTTCTTCACCGTTACCTTGTTCAACTCCCGGTAATCTATGAACATACGGTGCGACCCATCCTTCTTCCTCACGAACAGGATCGGGGCTCCCCATGGTGAACTACTTGGCCTGATGAAACCCTTGTCTAGCAGCTCCTGCAGCTGCGTAGACAACTCCTGCATCTCTAGAGGAGCCAGCCGATATGGTGCCTTGGCTATCGGAGCCGCACCCGGAACCAGGTCAATCCGAAACTCGACCTGTCTTTCCGGAGGTACCCAGGTAAGTCCTCCGGGAATACGTCCGGATACTCTCGTACTACTGGTACGTCATCAACTGTCGCCTTACCCTTCTCCCGGGCATCTAAGACATAGGCGACGTACCCTGCGCAACCCTGCTGAACGTAGCGCCTCGCTCTCGCTGCTGAACACAGAATCGGTCCGCGATGTGGTCTCTCGCCCTGAATCACTAACTCTCCCCCACTGGGGTGCAAACCCTCGCTAACTGCAGCTAACAATCAATCACTGCCCCATTGGGGCTCAGCCAATCCATACCCACTATAACCTTATTCCCTCGCAGCAGAATGGGAACCAAGTCCACTGAAAACTGCTCATCAAATAACTGCAGCGAACACGCCCTATGTACTCTCGCGACCCTGACGGTCCTGTCATCAGCTATCTCAACCTCTAGTGGGAAATCCAGCTCCCCCGGAGCTCTGCTAAACCTCTTGCTAAGCGCAAGGGAAACAAATGATCGGGTAGCCCCCGAGTCAAACAATATTGTAGCTGAAATGCCGTTCACTAAGAACGACCCTATATGACAACATATAACCATGAGAAACAATCAATATTAATAAAGAGATAAGAGGAAAATACATACCCGTCACCACATCAGGAGTCGCTCGCGCCTCCTCTGCTGTCATCTGGAAAGCTCTACTCTTCGCCACTGGCGCCTCACCCCGGCCCTGACGGCCGTCTGTAATCCTCAAAGTAGCAGGGGCAGGTGCTGCCACCTTCCCTGCTGCTGCTAAACTCAGGCACTGGGACTTTTTATGTCCCCTCTGATTGCAATGGAAGCAAATCAGATCAGTTGCTGTGGTGGTGGTGGTAGTAGATGTACAATCTCTACTCATATGCCCGGTCCGGCCGCACTTATAGCAACCGGCACTACCTGCCTTGCACGCCCTATCGTGCAATCTCCCACACTTGCCACACCGACTGTGGCTCTACTGTCCTCTAGATCTGTGATCTGATACCTTGGGCTTTTTGCCCGAACTCCCTGTACCAGAAGCCACATCCGGCTTCCTCTTCGTCTCCATCTCCAGATCTATCTCCCTCTCACGAGCCCTTGCAATCATATCATCCAGAGTTTTACAGCTGGACCGGCTCACAAACTGGCGGATATCACTCCGCAACATCTCATGATAACGGGCCTTCTTCATTTCCTCATCAGCTGCGTACTGAGGAACGAGAAGAGCCCTCTCCCTGAACTTGGCGGTAATCTCCGCCACTGTCTCTGTAGTCTGGGTGAGATCCTGAAACTCCCTGGCTAACTGCTGCACCTCAATAACCGGTGCAAACTCGGCTCTGAACCTGGTAGTAAAATCAGCCCAAGTCATCGCATCAAACGTTGCGTCATCCCCGATGACATGCCCGATCTCCTCCCACCAATCTCGTTCCCTGTCCTTCAGAAGACAGGATGCTAGTCTGACCTTGTCCCCCTCGGGACATCTGCTGGTGCGGAACGCATTGGTGACATCCGCCAACCACCTGGTACTCGCAATGGGATCCCGCGCCCCATGGTAGTCTGGAGCTCCACAAGCCCGGAACTCCCTGAAGGTGAGTGTGCGCGACCCCATCATGGCCGCCACCTCAGCACGGAAGGTGCTCAACCTCTCGTCCATCAGCTCTAAAATACCCTCCTTGATCGAACTGAAGATCACAGGAGTCTGCTCAAGTATGGTGCGAGTAATCTCTGAAGAGAGAAACTCCCTAGTCTGCTCGTCCAAATGCTCGGCCCCCGAGCCTGATCCTGATCCCTCCCCGGAACCTGAACTGCCGACTGCTGGTCTAGGGCGTAAAACCACCATTCTGAAAACACATCATGGCAAACGTCAGAAACACTGATATATCTCGAGGGATCACTACTACTACAAGTTTCCTGGTCTCATCTCAGCTTTCCTTGGTTCAAGTACGGATCCTCTGCTTTCAGTAGTACGGGCCCATACTACCTTCCACATCTATCCGTACTTTCCTCAAGTAATATCTCGACTCCACCAAGTCACTTCTGCTGCTACTGATCTCTGCTAATCTCATCCTAGGCTTGCCCTAGGGAAATCTCTGACTCCACCCAATCCAGTCCTCAGCTGCTGAATGCCTCCTTGTAATGCCAATTAGCCATCACCTGAATACCATCACATGTGATGAGGCTTAGATAATCCTTCGAGTAAAAGACTCGTCCCTACAACGGTTAGACTCAAACAAGAGCTGCGCAATAGGGCCAAATCCAGCACTCTGAGATTATTCAACCCTGATCACATGTGACGTGACGTATTCACCTAATGGCTAACTCCCATCACTCCGAGTCCTACAAAGCACTAAGCAAGCAGCATTCGGACACAGGAAACTACTCAAGCAATTCTATCCTCATATCGAGAAACTGTACTAGCATACGATGCTAAGCTCATACTATCAGGCATAACCTAAACAGGCTATCCTACTGCTGTCTACTCAATACTAGCATGCAATTCTCAATAAGCTGAAACACATATAACAGGCACATAAGGCATCCTCCTAGATCCTTAGTCCTATTCTAGCATGTTGTTCTACTGAAACTGGAACTGATAATTATAAAATAAACTTGTATGGGTAAATTGGGAGTACTTACTTGAGCTCGGTTGATCGCATGCACCACACCCTTTTCCTTTTCTCAAAACTCTTTTCTTTTTAAGTTTCTTTTTCAAAAATTCTTTCGAAAACATTTTTCTTTTGAAAATCTTTTACCATTTCCTTAGTTTGAGTCCAGTCATACCCGAAAGTGTGCCTGAATCCCTCAAACCAAGGCTCTGATACCAACTTGTAACGTCTCAAAAATACAACCCAAAATTTTTGTTTTAATATTACTAAAAACCCACAATATAATATGTCATACGATAAAACCATGAATCGTGCATCTCAAAATGTCATAATAAGTTTATCAAATCAACTGATGTCAAAACATATCAAAATATATGGATAAAACTCCCATGATGAACTGAAGCTGTGGTGTGTGCCATGCCATCATCCTGAGCTCTTCCCCTTACTAGCGGAAGTACCTGAAACCAAAAACTGAAACTGTAAGCACAAAGCTTAGTGAGCTCCCCCAAACTACCACATACCATACAATAACATATAAAGCAACTACTGGGCCATGCCCACTGCATCGGACCGAAGTCCGGAAACTGCATCGGACCGAAGTCCGGAACTAACCAAGGCCTTGCCCTCTGCATCGGACCGAAGTCCGGAAACTGCATCGGACCGAAGTCCGGAACTAACCAAGGCCTTGCCCTCTGCATCGGACCGAAGTCCGGAAACTGCATCGGACCGAAGTCCGGAACTAACTGAACATAGCATAGCATAATCACAACTACTGGCATAAACACATATACTGCATACTGCATCGGACCGAAGTCCGGAACACATAACACAAAAACATGCTTGAATCACAAAGACATCAAGCACACTGAACTACTGCATCATACTGAAGTCCAGAACTACTGCTAACTAAGCGGGCCGGCATTGTGGCCGTAGACCCGTTCCTACTAGAAGGAAACTCACCTCGTAATGCTGGCTGCTGAGATGCTAAATCTGAAACTGTCTGACTGCGGCTCCGGAACTCCCCGGCTACAAATCCCATAAACACTAAATCAGATACTAATAACTACTTTCAGGGTAAAATGACTATTTTACCCCTGGTCAAAGTCAACTTCCTGGTCAAAGTCAACTTTCAGTTGACTGGACTCGCTGAGTTGGGCCGCCAACTCGCCGAGTCCCTATCATCCTTTCTAATCCTCTACCCGCTTCTACTCGTCGAGTTTGGCAAGGGCTCGACGATTTCTTCTTCGATATTAACATCTAGTTTGTCTTCATCTGACTCGCCGAGTTGTATGAACAACTCGTCGAGTCCTCCTTCATCCTATGAATGAGATCAGTCCTGGACTCACCGAGTTGTATGAACAACTCGTCGAGTCCCTCCATTACTAGATCTGAGCCTTAACTCACCGAGTCCATTACCTACTCACTGATTCTACCTTAACTCTTAAATGGGGAAAAATCGGGGACTCTCGACTCGACTCGTCGAGTCTGAAGAACGGCTCGCCGAGTCCCATGCATGTTATTACTAAACAGTCGATTCTGCTCGAATCCAGTGCATTCCATTCATAGATCTAGGCTCCTAGGGCTGGTTTTTCACGTAAAGTTTCTAACTTTACGTGCATGCATGCTAATATGAAGCTCAAATGCCCAAAATAAGCTAAAGGAAGAGATCTAAGCTTGGAATGGAAACTTGGTTCAATAAAGGTGGCAACCTTGAGCTTAAGAGGCTCTGGAAAGCTTAGATCTGAAGTCCATTCATCATATTAACTCTTAATTCGACTTTAAAGTCTAGAAAGGGCTCAAAATCAACAAGAGCAAACTTCTCAAGAGATCTAATTGATAATAAGCAAAGATTCGAGCTTGATACCTCAAAGGGGACTTAAATGCAACCAGGAGTCCGGATCTACTTGCTCCCCTTGAATACTTCTCTTCTCTCTTCTTCCCCCAAATCCCCAAGATGCACTAAAACCTTCACAAGTGAGAAAATGCTCCAAAAATGCTTAAGAACGGCTCGGGTTTCGTATGGGACTCTTTGTGGGTGAGGGAGGCTGGTCTTGGGGCACATAAGATGTTTAAATATGGGGCAAACCCTTAAAATTAGGGTTTCATCCAGACTGGCAGACTCGCCGAGTCCGGGAATATGGACTCGTCGAGTCGCCAACTTAAAACGCGTGCAAATCCCATCTCTACTCGACGAGTCGGGCTACTGACTCGTCGAATACCCCTTAAGAAAATGAAAATTACTTTATTTAAATCACATACCAGAAATGGGGCGTTACACCTTTAGTGGTTTTACAAAAATCATAGCTCTCCTATGTGAGCTTCGTTTTTGGCCTTTATCTCTAAATTCTTATCTTGAGGAGTACTATGATTTTCCTTTTGGTGACTTTGGCTATAAGTCAACCGTTATCTTTGTAACTTTATATGTTGTAACTTTTTATGCACGATTGATTATTATATCTTATAAAAATAATATCTCTTTCATACAAAGGCGGATTTTCACTAATTTTATATTTTCGGAATCGCGTGACGCGTACTTTCCAAATATGTTTTCTGATTTGTAGGGTGTTATGACTTATTGTGTTCCTAATTCTTGACTTTGCTGTCTAATTGGTGGTGTATTCTCGAATATGAGACTATGAAATTGTTTAAATGTTATAACATTATTCCTTTACATTCATGTGTATACATCTTTATTAATGCATTTAATTATTATTAAATTACTTATCTTACAATTAATTTAATCAAACAATATCTGCTTAAATATTTTACATTTCATAGCTTAAATGTACGACAAATTATAGTTTTAGACCCACATTACTACGGCTTAGTTACGTTTATTTTGTCTTTGACCCAATAATTCGAAGCCCACACACTTAAGTTGAGTCCACTAGCTTTAGTTGTAACATCCCTCTCTGACACGTATCACAATATTGTACGCTTTGAGCTTCCGATATGAAAACTTTCCAGGAGCTCACCCATCCTTGAATTTCTCTCGACCGGATACGCTTAACTACAGAGTTTTTATGAGATATGTTGTCCTCACGTCTTTAAAACACGTTGTGATAGAGAATATATCCACACCCCGTATAAGACAATGTTTCGTTCTCCTTCCCGCTGATGTGGTATCATGTACAACAAAAACCTTATACCATGAGACGTTGAATAATGGTGGAGGTTTCTTTCTCACTGCTTCCATTTAGTATCGATACTTTCTCTATTGCTGCTCCGTTATGTGTTAGTCCCGTACCATCCTCTAAAACTTATATATATATATATATATATATATATATATATATATATATATATATATATATATATATATATATAGGTTTTCTAAAATTAGTGAAACAATATCGATTTCTCACATGTCAGAGTTTTGTTAATATTATTTTCCGTTGAATGCCTTGATTTGAATTTGTGCATAAGAAATAAAGAGTAAAAGATAAAATAAAGACTAAAATATATTATTGGATTAGGTTTGATTTTTGGATATTTGATTACATCAATTTTTTTTAAAGATTTTTAAATTTAATTTCAATTGGTCCCAATAAAAAAAAGTAAAATTAAAGAAATAAAGAAATAAGACAAAACTTCAAAAATGGTCCCTGTGGTTTTCGAAAATATGAAGTTTAGTCCCTAATTTATAAAACCTCACAGATCGTCCATGTGGTTTCAAAACTTTTAACAAATGGTGTTTTTCGCTAACTCCGTTAGCTTTTGGTCGTTAAGTGAAGGACATTTCTGTCATTTCACTACCACAGGGATCATTTATGAAGTTTTGCCTTATTAATATATATATATATATATATATATATATATATATATATATATATATATATATATATATAACTATTTAATTAAAGGGCCTCTCTCTCTCTCTCTCTCTCTGGGGAAAGCCCAAGCAAAAAACGGAGGCTGCTACCCTATGTTCCAGCCATGTTTCTTTCTTCTTTCTCGATGACAAGCAAGCCAAACAGCCACCAATACTTGTTGTCGTTGCCTCCCTTCTTCTTCTTCTTCAATTTTAATCGAGAAAACCTCCATCAGAGGTGGGGTTTTCCGGCAGTCAAGAGGGCAACAACCCCCTCCCATTTTCTTTATGCTTATCGTCGACTTCATAGCAATCCAAACGCCCCACCTATTGTTGTTCTATCTCCGATCTGCCTTGCCCCTTCCCTTCGCGTTTGCTGGATGATCAGAATAAGGCCCAATGCCCTCATCCCCTTTTTTCACTTCTTTGGACTTGGAGGACTCTTCTTCACCACTGGTCATCCACATCGTCAACATAAAAACCCACAACTCTGTTGTTTCTTCCTCGAGACCACCTCTCCTCGTAGGTCACTACAACATCTCCATCGAGAAAAGTCCCTAAACGATGAAGACCACCATTAACCCATTGTGAATCAGAGTGACCACCACCATCGATGACATTAATCAAGGTATTGAAATCAAAAATCATTTTATGAAATCGATATGTTATAGAGATCGATGACTGTTTTAGAAATCCCACATTTGATTTAGATTTCTATTTCATAAACAAGTGGTCAATTCCTCCTGTTTGATTTTGAATTTTGACTTTGGTTTTGATTTTGGAATCGATGGTTGCTTTGGATTTGGGTTTGGTGGATGATGAAGACGAGGCTATGATGGATGTTAAAGACGAGGGTGGCCCTTTTGGCTGTCGGAGACGATGATGATGAAGATGGGGATGGGAATAAAGAGAAGGAAAAACAAATCTCATATATGTGACAGTGATACTGATGATTCTTTTTTTTTAGAATTAAAGCTTTTGTTCTTAACTAATATGTTAAGAGGAGAAAGAGATTAAGGGAAGAAAAGGGTGTACACTGTTGGGGTTCCTTTTTTCTACATTTTAATGGTGGTCTGGCTTTTCTGCATTTCAATGTGAGGACGAGAACAAAATGAGAGAGAGAGAGAGAGAAAGAAAGAGAGAGAGAGAGAGAGAGAGAGAGAGAGAGAGAGAGACCATTTAATATTAAATAATTATATTATATCTTTTTTTAAATATGGCAAAACATCATAAATGGTCCATGTGGTAGTGAAATGACAGAAATGCCCTTCACTTAACGGCCAAAAGCTAACGGAGTTAGCAAAAAGGACCATTTGTTAAAAGTTTTGAAATCACATGGACCATCTGTGAGGTTTTTATAAATTAGGGACTAAACTTCAGATTTTTGAAAACCACAGGGACCATTTTTGAAGTGTAGTCAAGAAATAATGACCATTAGGTTAGTAAGAGATCAAAACCGAAATAAAAACAAAAATATAATAATGTTTAAAATTAAAAAAGAGTTGCCTTAACCATTTATGTAAGCCCTTTATGAGTTTATGCAAGGGGTAATTACTAATCTAGCCAAATTAAGAAAGTCATTAGCAATTTTTAGCCAAAAATTAGTAAATGTCCAAATATAGTCCACGAAACCGTAGGTTTCGAGTTTCGTCTACTGTTTCGCCAATTCGTCTACTGTTTCGAGTTTTGTATAATTTTTTTTTTTTCATTTTCAACATACAAAACCGTAGGTATCTCGAAACCTACGGTTTCCTCTCTCGAAACCTACGGTTTCCCTAACCGTAGGCTACAGTTTTTTCAAAAAAATACGTTTTTTTTTTAATCTACTACTTTGGGGGTTTTAATTACTGTTTTGTCAAAAAAGCTACGGTTTTAAAAATATATATATTTTTTTAATAAAGAGTATAAAAAAGAATGTTTATAATATGTAGAATAATTTTAACAATTATTTTGTTTAAATTTTAACAATTATTTTGTTTAAATTTGACTATTATTTGGGTAAAGTTGACTACTTTGTTGGTAAATTTGACTACTTTTTTGTTAAATTTGACTACTGTTTTGTTAAACTTGACTACTTTTTTGTCAGATTTTACTACTGTTTTGAACCTACCTTATATATATTAAGTATTTTATATTTTTGGAAATATTTTAATATCTGGGAAATTTTCTTCTCTGTAGCTTCTTTATTCTCAAAATTAAGATAATGAGTTGTAACGAGTATTTTGTATTGCTCATTACGGATGGAAGATGGGAGTTTGTTAATTCCCAATTATCATATGTTTGGCCACCGGGATACAATCTGAGAATGTTTTATTTAGTGTGAATTTAATGTTTTATATGTTGGTTATGTTGTTTTTACATAGTTCTTCATCGGAAAATATCCGGATTTCAAATCCGATATCGTTACATCATTGGTTTTACCCTCCAAAGTATGCTTCGTGTTGTTAAAAACGACATAAAATAACATAAGTTGTCATTTTTAGCTTACGATAACATATGTTTTTTAGTGTGAATTTAATGTTTTATATGTTGGTTACGTTGTTTTTACATAGTTCTTCTTCGGAAAATATCCGGATTTCAAATCCGATATTGTTACATCATTGGTTTTACCCTCCAAAGTATGCTTCGTGCTGTTAAAAATGACATAAAATAACATAAGTTGTCATTTTTAGCTTACGATAACATATGTTTTTTAGTGTGATTTTAATGTTTTATATGTTGGTTACGTTGTTTTTACATAGTTCTTCGTCGGAAATTATCCAGATTTCAAATTCGATATCGTTACATCATTGGTTTTACCCTCCAAAGTATGCTTGGTGCTGTTAAAAACGACAGAAAATAACATAAGTTGTCATTTTTAGCTTACGATAAAATAACATAAGTTGCGACATAATAAACACAACATAATTAAATTGGTTTCCACAGATTAGGAAACTGTTTGGGATACAAATTTTGTTCACGATCGATAAAATCCCCTCTAATTCTAACAACATCTGTTAGACGGTCCCGTTCAGCTTGAAGCATATTAAACTCCCTATTTGCCTCTCGAATCCATTTCTTAGCCTCTTTGATTTTTTTGTAGTTTCAGCAATCTATTTTTCTTTTTCAATTACTTGATCTGCTACGTCGTTTGCACGTTGGTGGAGTGTGCGACTAATTTGAGAGTCCCTTTCGTTGGCTTCTTCAGCGGCCTTCATAGCTTGGAAAATGTCGTCAGGCATGTTATCTGGGAGTGGGAAATCTGGGCCTTCCGGAATTGGGTTGTTATCGGAACAAACATAGCAATCTTCTTCTTCACAATGCCAAACACCGAACTTAGATGAATTCATTCTAAATTTTGAATGTTGTAATGTATCACGTTTAAGATGTATGTTAGTTGCATATTAATAGAGTGAGACCAACATAGAAGTACTGTTTGAAAGGACAATTTTACTGTTCGAAATGACAAAACATTATTCACTCTAGAAACTAGTAGTCAAAATTTTTGAAACCGTTGTGAAATAATGTGCAGTAGTAGTCAAATTGTAATATAACTTACATAAATATACTGTTTTAATTTTACAGTTAGTATATATTGTAGATGCTATTTGAAACGATTAAAGAAGAGTAAATGTTGCAATGTAATTTCTATGAATTTTACCACCTAATGTTTAGTAAATATTTTTTGATTTATACCACCTAATGTAATATAAACAGTATGGTTTTGTAAAATGGAAATGTTCATTACCACAATCTCAGGTTATTCCACATCGAATATTATACGCTTGCATCATTTATTAAAACCACAATCTGAGGTTACTCCACATCGATTTAAAAATAAAACTATTAGCAAATAATAGTAAAATAGGATTACATAGGGATTAAAACGACCATCAACGGCTCTGGTATTTCCCATTCTGATGCAGGGGGAACAACGTTCACATTTCTAGTCTGGTATGTAGTTCGAAACACATCAGCAAGATAATATATTTGAATCATATCGGTTAATTCCGTGTTTATTGTATAACGTGCTGCAGCAATAGCATGACCACATGCTATACCCACACTGCGCCATTTCCCACAAGAACATATGTGTCGATTAAGATCTACAACACACGTTCTTTGTAGATCATATACTTGGAAAATATCAGAGGGGAATGGAGACAGGATCTCAGGTGGAATTTTAGTTGCTTTCCATTGTAGAGACTTTTGCATCCTCCTGTGAAGGACCATCTCTGCGTAAGGGGTGAATACGGTGTTCAACATCCCTGAAAAGTAAAAGGATAGTCAATTATGGATATTTTAATGGTTTATAAAAACTTTCTAAATTACCTCCCACGACACTGCGTTCTGCAAACGTCTGTTGGATGTACTGAACAATTGCATCAACTAGCGTTATTATCGGTACATTGCGTTGACTAACCGATAACACCAATAGGAATTCTGGAATATTAATGTTTAGTACATTCCAACGTATATTCGGGAAATAGGTCCGTGCCCATTTCGTTTTTCCGATGTTGGCAAGAACCTCACGTGCAGCATGACTTAACTTAGAAAATGATTTTTCAAAATCTTGCGTGGTATATGCTTTGGATGCACGGAAGAACAAGTAGTCTAAATTTGTGCTTTGACCAATTCTTAAGCGACAATAAATCAAAACACTCTTAGACGAATAACCATGATAAGCCTCAGGGAATACCTGACCCACAAAAGAAGAAATGGTATCGTCCATATTGGTTATGAACGCAACTTCCCTACCCTCTCCGATAGCATCCTTCAACCTCATAAGGAACCAAGTGCAGGAGTTAACATTATTTGCCACCCCGATACCAAATGCTATTAGCGTAGTGTTGTTGTTTCCATCCATAGCAACTGCTACGAACATTGAATTAAGATACTCTCCTCGAATACGAACACTGTCTATGAAGATGACCGGAAGCATGCATCCTAAGAATGCGTTGATCTATTTCATAGTTAGTACAACACAATTATTAGTTTTAAAACTAATTTAAATCTTTTTAGCACAAAAAATAAACAAATCGAAAGTACATTACCACACATCGAATAGCGACAAAACATAGTTCAAACCGATCCAAAACATCGGTTTTGATGAAAGTGTAACTATGGGGATTTGTACGCTGAATGTTGTGGAGGTAAACAGGCAAGTTGGTAAAGCTTTCTTCATGGTCATTGTATGAGAAACTCATCTTTAATGTTGACTAGTTAAACACTAATTTAGTGATAAGTCTTTCCATAAATGACTTCAAAAGCTATTAAAAGGAATAAAGTAGTAATCAAATGCTAGTAAACAGTAGTCAATGGCTATAACACATTAGTGGTAGTCAAATGCTAGTAGACAGTAGTCAATGGCTGTAACACAGTAGTCAAATTACAATGATGTGTCCGAAATTCACTGTACGATAAGACAAGACATAAACTAGTAGTCAAATGCTAGTAGACAGTAGCCAATGCATGTAACACAGTAGTCAAATTATAATCATGCTTACGACATTAAATAACATAAGTTGTCGTTTTTAACTTACCATAAAAGTATGTTTTTAAGTCTGATTTTCATGTTTTATATGTTGCTTACGTTCTTTGTACATAGTTGTTCGTCAGAAAATATCCGGATTTGAAAAGAAATTAGAATTACAAATAAACATAACGTTACTAATTAACATAACATAAAACTGAAAGAAATTTAGAATTACAAGTAAACATAACATTACTAATAAACATAACATAAAACTGAATGGAAATTTGAATTACAAAGAAACATAACATTAATAATAAAGATAACATAAAAACTGAAAGGAAATTAGATATACAAATAAACATAACATTAATAATAAAGATGACTTAACATATTAGTAACGTGCAAATGGTGGTAAGACGACCATATTTTCAACTGGTATTTCCCAATGCAGAAGGATTGTAATAGGATTAACCGCCTCAGCTTGGAATGCATTTCGATACACCGCAGAAGTCAACTTATAATTTACCAATTGCTGTATTTCTTCAACTGTAAGCCTTCTTAGCGATGCTATACCATGTTCACAGGGTATGCCGCATTTTTGCCATTCGCCGCAAGTACAAATACCACGTTCAACTTGTACCGTTTCTATGGTTAAATTTAAACTCACTTCAAATTTGTCACTACCAATTTGTGTAACCTCATAACCATTAGACTGGTTCATTCTTCTTTCAAGCATGTGTTGTGCATAAGGGGTAAGATGACCATGCATTCCCTCTGTGAAATTATTTGAGTTACAATCAGATAGGGGGTATATTAAGGTAAAAGTTAAATAACAAATATTTATTACCTCCAAATGCAGCTCGATAGCCGTACACTGTTTGTATCGACTGATGGACCACTTCAATGATTGACGTTATTGGTAACTCGTGCGTGATTGTTGTTAGACAATTCAATCCAATCGGAATGCTGATATATTTCACATTGAAACAGACTTTAGGAAAAAAGGCTCGAGCCCATTTTGCAATTGCAATATTTTCAAGCCAGTGAAGATCATTCCCATTAACCTCATTTGTTAATTTGTTCAAACAAACATAAAATTCAGACACACTATAAGTTTTGCATGTCTTCCAGAACAACTGTTCCACAACGGTACTTCCTGTGGAAGCCCTAACTTTATCGGCTATATTTTTACAACAATACCCATGATATGAATCTGGGTATACCCGCTGAATGGCGTAGTCTATGGAATCATACATATGGCTTATGAAACAAACTTCAATAGTGTCACCTAAGCATTCTTTTAACCTTGTCATGAACCAAATCCAAGCCTCGTCACTGTCTATGCTTCCCAAAGCGAATGCTATGATCATGGGTTCATGATTACCATCCAAAGCAAGAGCAACATACATTGTCGTTATGTTGGCCCCAATAAGGGGTACATGACCAACAAATATTGTTGGTATCATGGATGTGAGAAAGGTAGTAATCTGTAAGAAACGATACCAACATTAGGAAAATATGAACTTAAAATATAAAAAATACTTACTGTATAAAAGGACATACCACACATCCCAATGCGACAAAACAAAATTGAAACCGGTCTCTCATATCTTTCTTAATGATTGTGAAAGAGTTACGATTTGTTCTTTCAAGATTATGAAAGAATATTGGTAGGTTCGAAAAACTTTTTTTGTATACCTCATTGAATCCACTCATTTTGCCAATTGGTATGTTCAATGAATAAGGTGTCCACTATAAATGGATTTCATTTCAAATTGAATGCAGGGGTAATTATTCGTTTTTAGAGTAGTCATTTCGAAATAAGAATACATTCTGCAAGGTAGAAAGTAGTCAAAGTATGTAAAACAGTAGTCAAATAATGTTAAATGCCAGTACACAGTAGTCAATACTTATAAAATAATAGTCAAATTACAATAATGTGTCTGAAATTCATTGTACGATAAGACAACACATAAACTAGTAGTCAAATGCTAGTAGACAGTAGTCAATACGAATTACACAGTACTCAAATTACAATCATATTTTCCGAAATTCACTGTACGATAAGACAGCATATAAACTAGTAGTCAAATGCTAGTAGACAATAGTCAATACTTATAAAATAGTAGTCTAATGGCAGTATATAATTGAAGATATATTTACCTGTCAACACCAATAAAAATTTACACTTCATAAACCAAAGAAATGACAATTTGCAATTGTGGGGGTCAAGGTATTATAAGGACCTCAAGAACTACCAACAACACTGGACGGTTATTTTACGCTTGTCCTAAAGAGGTATTTGGGCTGTCCTATAATTATTTATATTATAATTTTTTAGTGAATATTTACACAATATACATAATTTTTTTAGATATTTATTTATCAGCCACCACAGTCTGGGTTTATTTGTTCGGTGGATGATGCAAAAGACAATAATTCGTTGATAATTTCTAACTTAGCTCGATCGAAGAAGAAGCTTCAAAGTAAAATACTGCACTTGAAGATAGCGTTACTTTGTACTTCGATTTTCTTTTTTTGTGTTGTTGTCTACAAGTTGTAAAATGTAAAATGTAATGTATGTTATTGTTTGTAATGGTTTATGTTTCCATCTATGGTAACTTGTTGTACTGTCATTTTCATATTGTTTTGTACAAGTTGTAACAGATAAAACAAACATGATTTCTGGAATATCATATGTTGTTTTTCTGGAATATCATATATTTATTTATTCAGATAAAACAAACATGATCTCGCTATGAATTCTATGAAAGTGCTTCACATGTCGTTTCACTTGTATCATTTTTAATTTTACATCTTTTTTGGTCCGGTTAGTAGTAAATTAGGATCCATCTTTTATGATACATACTAATGTCATATGACAGAATTGTTATATAGACAATTAAAGAATCTTATAGGGCGCATATAGTACAATTATTTGACATTAACATAATTAGATTAATTAACAATAGGTAAACCAAATACTCTTACATATTTATTTTTTTTCCTAACCAACCACTACTAAAAAGCAGAGATTCGGATATATTACCTAAAAATTACAAATAAAAGACATACATAGACATATATTATACCTTAAAATAACTACAACAAACAAGCAAATTATTAAAATACTACTCATCTTCTTCCCACTTCGGAAACTCGTAAGGATACTCTTTTTTCATAGCAATGACTTTTTTTTTCTCCAAATAGTACTCACGAAGTTGTAATTCACTCTTTAGCTTTCGAAAAATTTCTTCACTAGAGCGGATCGAACTCTCGGCAGATTGGATTTCTTCCCTAGTACTTATAATCCAATTCCTTTTACGGTCAATATCATCCCAATAGTTGTCTAGAAGGTTTCATTGGAAACGATAATCTTCAAAACCCTTATCCACATCAGCTTCTCTTTGTAACAACACTTTTTTCACTTCCTCATCCATCTTCTCCCCTAATATAGGAAGATCGACGTGGGGAGGGGGATTGGTTGAAACGTTATTGTAATTTGACTCCAAAGGAGGCTTATTGTTGGACGTAGATGGCCAATTAAATTTTGCCAGGATCCTTTTCATCTCCGCTGATATTTCTGTCATTTTCACACTACAATTTTTTTTAATGTTTCTTTGATTTCTGAATTGATAACAAATTTACATTAAATATGAGATTAGATAATAGTCAACGGCTATAAGATAGTAGTCAAAACCTATAAAAATTAGTCAATCGAATAAAACAGTAGTCAAACACTAATAGACAGTAGTCAAAACCTATAAAAGAGTAGTCAAATAACAATCATGTGTCGAATCTTCACTGTACGATAAGACTACACATGAGGTAGTAGTCAATGGCTAGTAGAGAGTAGTCAAATCCTATAAGAATGTAGTCAAATTAGAATAATGTCTTGGTACGATATGACAACACCTAAAATAGTAGTCAAAAGCTATTTGACAGTAGTCAAAGCCTATAAAAAAGTAGTTAAATTGTAATTTATATATGGAGACATAAATGTATGCGTCTGAGATTTACAAATCATATATTAGTGGTTAATCTATAACCGTCGTACACATACAATCATGTCCACCTCTCAAGAAAAATGGTGGTTGGTGCCACAAGAGAAGCGATTGCAAATGTTAATAAAAGAAGAAGAGATCAAGAACGAGATTAAAGGCGTTGAAGAAGATAGGAAACGGTTGGATAACTTACAAGCCGATATTTGGTCTAAAATGAGGTCGGTTCAAGACAATGAACGCGACATAAAAACTGCAAGGGTTTAGGTACGAGATGCAATTGACTACGCCAACAAAGAAGAGGTTAAAATGAAAAAGATTCTCAAAAACATACAAAAAAATTACGACTGGGTGATTCAAGAAAAAGCAAAATTTCCAAATGATTTTCCAAATGTTTGAATTTAATAATTATTGATTAACCAAGTAGTAAGTTTATGCATTATTTATGAGTTTATCTATGTATTAAGTTTTATATTTGCTTGTTTATTATGATTAATCTATATAATATGTACTATTCCTTTGCTAGTTTGTTTATGTTTAATAATTAGGGGACATTTTCTTAACCAATCGTCATGAAACAGTACACATTGAATGTCACTAAAAACATACAACTCAGACTAACTAAAAATCACCTGTGTAGAAGATCCATAATATATCATGGCCATCCTATAGCGAAACTGAGTAGCAGCAACAACAGGTGTCATCGATATACCAATCGGTCGACCTGAAACAAGCTGCTCCATGAACATCAACATAAATACACCGCACTCTCCAAACATCCCTTCTTGTTGGGGCACGTCCGTAACATCCGTAACAGTGATGGATGCTTTCTGAACAGGCAAACCCATATGGTTCCAATAGCCAATTTCCAGCAGAATGCGGTCCATAAGCTCTTCAAACCGCACAAAATCAATAATCTTCAAGCTGCCAAATAATCGGAAGTTGTCGTACAAATTCAACGACAGCGTGTCCATCCATAACTCGCCAAGTACCCAATGATGTGGGTTGATGCATATTGGAAAATAAACTTGTTTTAACACACAACCGTTGCAATTAATTACATCGTTTAATTAGTGTAATATGACAATTAAAGTGACTGATAATATATATATATATATATATATATATATATATATATATATATATATATTATTTCTTTACTTACACGGTCAACTTCTAGCCAAGATTTACATTCATCCAATGGGTCAAACGGATTTCCCATTGCACTTCCTGCCCACTGGAACATCTCAAATGCACCAAAAAATGACGATGGCATGATTGTCCATCGAGCATCGTTCGGTCTCCGCTCATTCAAAAGCCTTCCCCATATATCAACATGTTGCATTTAAAATTAATTTAAACATAAGTAGCTTATTAAATTATTTAAATTTTAAATATAAAGGAATGTCTTCATACCGATTCATCTAAAAATCCCAATTCACTTGCATAAAAAGCAGATCCCAAAACTTTGCTTCCATTTTTTCATTGTATAACCGATGTTTCAAAAAAATTGCCGGTTTGTTTCCCATGTATAGAGTAGGGGCGTTACAACCCGGATTCACATACGGCTCCAATAAAAGTGTCGGGGGATCGCTGGCAAATACGGGGGGTTGTGGTTCGTTGTGTATTACTCCACCTGTACGATATCGAGGGGCATTTTGAAGCTACATTATATACGTAGTCAATAACAATCCATATAGTAATAAAATTATAGTAAATATGATTTTTAACATACTTACCGAAACGTATGGGGAGCTAAGATATTGAGAAGGTTTCAATTGCCTAACCGGAAGACTTTCTTTCACCACAGGAGGCCCGGGTATATGATTTTCCGCATCCACAATCTCGCTAGCAACAACCTTCTTTTTCTTCTTCTTCTACAAAAAAAAATATTAATTTTTTTTAATATACTTTAATAAAATAAAAAGTTTAATATACAAAAAAAAATTATAATCTCCTTCACGATTTCTATTTGTTTTCTAGAATCAAACAATTGTGGATTATCAACATCTTCATCATTGCTTACTCGATTTGATTTCTGTAGACTACCAACCACATTCTCATTCCCCTACATTTAAAGAAAAAATAATTAATAAAAAGCTTCGTTAAAAAATTAAATAATACATCATATATATTTAAATTGATAGTAATACCTCAAAAGCTTCGTTAAAAATTTCTTCCAAATCATCACCGTCGCGACTTCCACCTTTATTTTTCAATCCTCGGATTTCTTCCTCCAAAGATTGAAGTCTTGCCATTATTTCTCGCGCGGTTTTTTGTTAATTCCCACCGTATGAGTTCCATCGGTAGACTTGGAAGATTGACTGTTTCCACAGGATGGATGAGACGAAGATGCCCCCTACATAAATTATTTCATATATCAATAATAGTTGAAAAATTTTATTATACTAGATTCTGCTTTTAAAGATTTACTTACATCATTTCTAAAGTTGTAGCGTACAGAAGAAGGGACTTCAAATGATTCACAATTCAGACTAGTAATATATGACAAATAATGTGGAGTAGAGGACTCGGCATCTGAGGCAATCATCTTTTTTTTGGGTTGATGCGCCTCGTCCTGATCAACATCGAAAACATCACAAACTTTCGCCCAAGTTAACCTCCTAATATGAAACCAGCGCAATATACGAGGATATAAATAATTGCGTCGTATCGCAGCATTTCCCCAAATTACTGGGAACATCTCCCATATCCATATCTTGTAATAAATATACGTTAATTTATAAGTGTCAGCACTAACTAAAATTAAAAAAAAAAAAAACCGATAAATTATTAAATATATTTTTTTAGTTACTTAAATTTACCTTCAAAGGAATAACAAAACCCGATAGTGTGTACACAATCGCTTTTGTTTGATTGTTGGACATATGATCCTCAAATTTCTTAAACATACCCGACAATCTAGGGTATGTTTTAGTCCATAGATAACTCCCCCACGAGAACCTATATTATAAGAAAAAAGTATTAGTTAAACGTATAAAAATTAGTATTTTATTATAAATATTAAATTGACAAATACCTATTCCATTGATCCAGGTTCTCCACCACCCACAAAAATTCCTTGGTGACTTTATCATTAAGCTCCTTTCCCAAAAAACCTTGATTGAGGATATATAGCAAAATCGCACGGACACCGTCGTGAGCCGATATGTCATTGAACCGTTGATTCAAGATAAGGAGCTCTAAATCTTCTACAACTAAAGAAGTGTCCGTGCGATATGGGAAGACTCTGGACCGAAATGTATTTTCACCATATCCGTGTTTATACATGGTTGAAAATTCGATCCTTGATGTAGGACACCGGCCCATGTAAAGTCTGGTCACAAGACAAAACTCCTCCGGCCCAAATGACAGTGTACGTCTAGAAAACCTAAAATATAGACGTTCAGCGGCGTCCGTTTCAGCAGTAGGACGCAACATATGCAGTAACATCCCATGAATAAGAAGTCCGTCTCCGGACTGAGCTGGTAGGTCCAACAAGTAACCGAAGCTAGTTGTTGAAAAAAGATCGCGCACGGGTCCGTTCAAGTGACTCAAAACTTCATGCAATTTATGGCATGAAGCTTTGACAGATAAGTGACCCATCATCATTTTGTTTGGAAGCTACAAAATTAAATAAACATTAAGGTTAAATAAAGTTTTATAAAAGAAAAAAAAATTGATAAACAATTAGAGAAAGCACACAATATAAGACTTAATCATTTCATATATTCTATTTACTTTGTATAAAATACCAAAGGAAATTAATTGACTATATTTTTTTGTATTTTCTATACTACTAGTATACCAAAATTAGCATTGTACTTTGAAAATGGCATGACAATAACATATTTTATAACAAACCCGAAAGTACCAAAACACAATGTTAATTTTATCAATACAGTATACTTCAAAGTATCTACACATTATAAACATAAAAACATTTTCAAATCGATAGTACATTGCTATTGTATGCTATAATTGAGACATATAAAATAAAATCAATTTTAACAACATGCAAACATTGAATCATAACATACATACAAGGGGATACAATCCTTAAAAATACGTTTAAACAATTTTTTTTGAAGAAAAATGAAAAAAAAAAATATAAAACCATAGGTTTTAGGAAACCTACGATTTTTTTTCCAACAAAAAATCATAACATACATACATGGGGATACAAATGTTTATTAGTTATAAATTTTTTTTATTAAAAAAAACGTATTTTATGGGAAACCTACGGTTTCCTTTTTTTTTTTTTTTTTAAAAAAAAAAATTTATACGAATACAACATAAATAAAGATCCGATGCAATTGAATCGATTTAAAAAAAACGAAAAAAAAAATTATGTACGGTTCATACGAAACCGTAGGTGTACAAGTCGACATTGCACAATCTGTGCATTGGGCACTTGTACACCGTAGGTTTCGTATGAAACCTACGGTTTTATATTTTGTTTTTCGATTTTTTTCAAAAAAAATTTAACCACATATACAAAACCTACTCCTAATCACAAACACAGTAAAATTTTGATGAAAAGTAAACAAACATGGTTGTTCTTCGGGTGCTCCATTGAGAGAAAAAAGTAGCAAAACCTAAGAAAACAATAGGTAAAAACACACCTAAACTGAAATTTTTTCATTTTATATTTTGGGCTAATGGGCCACGAAAAAATAAACGAGCCCGTGAAACAGTAGCCCATTACTACGAAATAATATTTTTCGGGCTAAAACATTAGTCAACCGCGTTGACTGTAGTCAACCATAAGTTGACTATGGTTTTATGGACTATTTTTGGCTATGTGAGATAGTAATTTGCAAAAATGGTTAGATTAGTAATTAGTATGGTTTTATGAGACTTTTTGGTTTTTTTTTTTTTTTTTTTGATAAATAATTAACAAAAATGGTTAGATTAGTAATTTGCAAAAGCCGTCGAATGGGGGAATAAATTCTAAAAGATCTTAATTTTAGGACTGAAATTGCCAGATTAGGTCAAAAAATGGAGCAATTTCGTCATTAACAGAGAGCGAAATCCCTTGCCCTCTTCCATAAACCGACTCAGCCTGGAGGCGGTATCGACCCTAGGCAACCTCAACCTCAACCTCTGCAGCAAACTTTCTCTACTGGAATCGTTCTCCGGTAAGTTTCACCTTGTTGGTGTAAAATTCTTTCGTTATAAGAATTCGTTTAATTATCTGATTTCTAGTCTCTTTTATGCTAAGATCCTTCATTAGTACATCAATTCTTATCCTGCCAATTACTAATCTCATAAATAATTGGGGATATATTGTTGAATCTGTATCGTATTTATTACTTAGAATCACGATTCGTCTCCTCGATCATACCAGGTTGCTATTTCACCAGAAACCCTAGTACTGTTTTATGTTTAAAGCTGTATGCGTACAGAAAAAAACCTCACTTTTTTTATTCTTTAACAGAGGAGTTAGTTCCATCGATTTACTGCTCTTTAGGTGTTCGATGTGAGAAAATGAAAATTGACCTACATGGGAGCACATTGATTTGCAGCAATGGTCATAAACCCATCGAACGACATGTATTTAAATGTGATTTGTTAAATACTTGATTGATCACAATTCTGTATATTCAATTTACTATGTGTATAGATGTATCTTTTATCATGATTGACATGTTTTGTTTGATTCATTTTGTGTTTAGGGATTTCAAATTGGTTGTAAATCATGTCAGACAAAATGAAGGCTGCAGCTTTATCAGCCACGAAAGGGCTAAGCCGTGTACAAGCAGAATGTGCAGCAGCAAACGCGACACGTAATGTAAATGCATACGGACAAAAAGAAGAAGGGCCAAGCAGATGGCAAGAAAAGAAAGAACTAAAGACACAAATGTATCTAAAAAGCACAGAAAAGCAAGCGACTTTGAACCAAAAGAAATGTCAAAAGTGTCAACAAATCGGACACTGGACGTACGAGTGTCAGAAACCGGAAAAGACCAAATTGGACATCAAAGCGCTGATGTCACATGATTTGGATAAAACGGAAATCAAGAATAATGAGAATAAGAAGAAGAAGGAGAAGGGTAGTAAAGGAAGAAAAAAGAAAAGAAAGGAAACGCGTAGTTCAAGTTCAAGTGATTCGGATTCGGATAATGAAGATGATAGAAGGAGGAAGAGAAAAAGACATAGTCGAAGGTGATTTGAGAAGACTTTTGTTATGTACTTAGAGAAAATGAAAATGTTATGTTAGATGGGTTTAGTTTGTGATGAATGAAATTTAAGAGTTGATATCATATGTTTGTGTATGTATATGTTTTGGTTTTCACTTTTCTTTTGTTTTCAAAGAGTCGTTTGATTTGAAATGAAGGAATATTACAACAAGAAATATCCCAAGGGAATTACTAAGTTGACAAAACAAATTTATTGATTTCACCATGGAATAAGAAACTCAAGTTTGTGTGTGATATGTCATCACCATCACTTGTGTGTCTACCTATAATAGTACGAAATTTGCTCTATATGTCACTTTATCTTTAAATTAAATTGTATTCAATAGGTTGTTATACTTTTAATTGTATTCGGTAGCTCATTACTTAAACCACTTTTCTGTGTTTTCACTACAACATTAGAGTACAATTTAATTGAGTAATTTTATCAAATAGGTTGCCAGATTGGTTGTAATATCAATTGTAATATCAATACTGAGTTGACCTAAATGAACCATTTAGAGTGTGTTTAGTTGTGAAAATTTTCTAGTTTTCAATGAAAATGAAAATTTTGAAATTGCGTTTGGTTGATTTAGTTTTCAAAAATTTTACAAGAAAATGAAAAATTTCTGTTTTCCTAATTGTATGTAAATTAGAAAAACGATTTTTTACAATTTTTTCAAAGTTTTTCTAAATTTTTAAGATGAAAAATGAAAACCATACCGGTTCCAACTAACTGCATTTTCTAAAATTTTCATTGAAAAATGAAAATAAAAACTCAACTCTATTTTCTGAAAACATTTTCTTAGAAAATAAAAACAATAATCTACAATCAAACACACCCTTAGCGACCTATTTATTAGAGTTAAAAGACAATTGACATAACAAGGAAAATGTTTAGGGTGCGTTTGGTTGTGAAAAATTGTTTTAATTTTCCAAGAAAATATTTTCAGAAAATAGAGATAGTTTTCATTTTCGATTTTTAATGAAAATTTTAGAAAACGCGTTTGGTTGAAACCGCTGAAGTTTTTATTTTTTAACATAGAAATTTAGAAAACTTTGGAAAAATGTAAAAATCACTTTTCCAATTTACATACAATTTGGAAAAATGAAAATTTTCATTTTCTTAGAAAACTTTGGAAAACTGAACGAACTAAACACGTTTTTAAAATTTTCGTTTTTCTTGGAAAATTTTATTGGAAAACTAATTTTTTTTTCACAACCAAACGCACCTATCATCCGTTTTCATTTTATGACATTAACCCATAAAAATATATAGTAATAACATTAAATTATATAAAATTAATTAGTCAAATACCGGATACGCTAATTAAATTATATAAAAGTAATGTCTTCACCAAAAAATTGGATTTTCGTCCAAATCTAACAAGATGCTATATGAGACAATACCAAACACATGTATGAGTGTTTCACTTTTATTTTGTCATCCTCAGCAAGTTACCTTTTATTCTTCTTCTCTTGTCTTATGACTTACTCTTTCAACCTTATAAGTTTTTTTTAATGTGCGGTAAGATTTATTGTTTAAAAATACATGTTAGACTATTAATCAGATACTTTTTAATTATAAAACTTGGAATTTTGATTGCTCATCTCTTGACTCTTGTGAATCAGGTATGTTTATGTTTTGACTATCGGTTATAATTTGCATATTTACTTGTATATACCTTAACTTGTTTTTGTTTTTGTTTTTTTCCCACAAAGAAACATCTTCGAAGATGGAGTTAGATCTTCATGTATCACAAACTCAAGCTTCAAACGAGATTGTATTAGAAGAGCATGTGAGTCTTGTTTCATCCATCAAGAAAAAAATGGTAAACACATCTGATTTTGGTCGCATATGCAAAGTTTTAGAGAAAATTTATAAGGAAAATGAAGAGAAATATTTCCCTCTAATTCTCTCAATTGGCCCTTTTCATCGTGGCGAAGAAAAATTAAAAGTCATGGAGGACTACAAATGGAAGTATCTCAACACCCTTCTCTCTCGTGCAACAAATGTTGAAGCACGATTAGGGAAGTGTGTCGAGACACTCAAAGTGTTAGAAGATAAAGCTCGAAAATGTTACGGAGAAGAAATTCATATGCAGAGTGACGAGTTTGTGGAAATGATGTTGATTGATGGTTGTTTCATTATTGAGCTTTTTAACAAGTCATGTTGTAAAGGAACTAGACGAAGAGGGGACCCGTTTTTGGCAACATATGAAGTGTTTTATCGATTGAGACATGACTTGATTTTACTCGAAAATCAAATCCCTTTCTTTATTCTTGATCATTTGTTCAATATTGTTCCTACCCCTAAACAATGTGGCGACTACTCATTGATCGAATTAGCTTTTCGTTTTTTTAAGAAAACAGTTCATGAGGACCCGTATTATATTCGAGAGAGATATGGCCAAGAAATTCACCATCTACTTGACTTGATTCACCAATCTTTCATACCCAAAACACATATTTTCCAACTACACTCCAAACAACCACTTCCCAAAATAGTCATTCCAACAGTAACTCAACTTCACAGAATCGGAGCTGAAATAAAGGGATCTAAATCTCGAAACATCTTGGAAATAAAGTTAAACAATGGAGTACTTAGAATCCCAAATCTGATACATCATGATCTTATGGAAATTGTGTTGAGAAATCTCATTGCTATGGAGAATTGTTGCTATGATGCCACAAAGTATGTAACTTCGTACGCATTTCTCATGAAAAGTTTAATTCAATCAATCGACGACGCCAAATTTCTCCTCAAGAAGAGAATTTTTGATAAAGATGAAGAATTTTTTACATTGTTCAATAAAATATCAATCGATGTAAACGCAAAAGATTTCTATTATGGGGAATTGTGTGAAGATTTCGACAAGTTTGCAAAAGTCGACATAAATATTAGGTATGCAAGGAAAGTCAAAACCATTGTCACAAGATGCCTTCGCGAGTTGTAGGTTTAATAAAACCTGCGGTCATAATAGCATGATATTATCAAGCTAAATAACTTTATAGTAATCAAATGTTGGAAGTTTTAAGCCATTAGTGTCCAATGATGTTGATCATATTGGTATATTTGTTTACAAGATTTTTTTTCTATTAAATTTAGTCTAAGGGTAACTAAGGTACTTCAATTGTTGTATATGTAGTTAATTTTCTTTACCCTGTGATAATATTATATTTTGAAATGTTTCTTGAAATGTGAAAAGTTCTCCTTATAAAGTTGTTCTAGGTTAAGTATAAGTTTTTCATCATCAAATTATAAGAATATATTATAGTTTTATTTTCAAGAAAAAAATTAAGAGATAATTTTTGTGGTATATCGGTTGAATAAGTAAAAAGAATACAAGACATGTTATGTTTACATGGTGAGGTCGGTTTTGATATTGAGGAATCTAAGACTACCCCATGGTTAGCCTCTTGCAACCAGCTCACTAAAGACAAAAAAAAAATCTATTAAAATAATATTTTTTCCGTCCCATATTTATTGTCCACTTTTGAGTTCTAAAACTTTAAATTTGACCTTTAATATTTTTATTTGTGTTATATATTACCTGATGAAACTTATAACAATGAAAAGACATTTAAAACACAATCTAAACATATATTTTGCATCAAGTATTATATATGAAAAAACTAAATAAGGTCAAAATTAAAGAATAAAGACTTCAAAAGTCAAAAGTTGACAATAAATATTGAACAGGGGTAGTATAAAATATAGAGATGACAACCAACCCGACTGATATCAAAGGCCAAAGTTGTCATGAGTTGCTTTTCTTAGTTGGCTACACATCAATTATGATGAAAGAGAAATTATTTTTTAAATGAAGGTTGAGTTGGGTATAGTCATGAATGTGGATAGTCTAAATGTCTAATTGATCCGTGCATGGATCATGAAAACCCAAAAGGTGATGAACTAGTGATTACTAGTAGGCTAGAAGGTGGTTTGGGCTCAATGGTTAGGTTATGCATGGTAACCCACGAATTGGATTAGGGTTGCATGAAGTCTAGGGCAACATTTTTAAGGCTTCTTAAGTGCTCAAAACAGTTACTTTTTGCTTCATAAAGTTTCCTATCTGTTTTCGATACTATTTGGTGGATTAGTGTTAGAGTTTAATGCTTATTATGGCTCCTTAATGGAGCATGTAAGTTTTTTTTTTCATTCTTAAGTGTGTTAGACATTTTTTTGTGTTGTTTCATGAGTTTCCTTAATTTTCATTTACTAGTTTTGATGAGTAGGTGGTTGGTTGGCTTGTAACCACCAACTTTGTAATAAAGGCTTCATATAAGTCAGGTTTTTGCATAGAAAAAAGGTACACACAAATTTTTAATCAAAGAACCTTTGTTCACTTGGAGTTATTGTTATTATTCACTACTTATCATTGTTGGGACATGTTCTTGACTTGATACGAATTCAATCCAATAAGTCTTGGATTGTTTTTACTGGTATACAACTTAATAAGTCTGGAGTTGATACTAATTTATCCATTTCTTTCTATACGCATATAATTTGTGGTTGTCATTCTCTCTTAACTTATCTAAACACTACACTACTCACTAAATCAAGCCCATACACGCATCATAAGTGGTATCAGAGCCTGGAATGGATTTTGATGATCCAGAGTTCTTACAAAATGTTCTTGAAGCCTTAAGAAACGTCCAAGATAGTGGTAATCGAAGGTAACCCCGATGTGATGAACATAGGGTTGTGGAAGACTTCAAGGTGTCTAAATTGCCTGATTTTGTTGGTGGAACTGATCCTGAACGCTACCTGGAGTGGAAAAGGAAGATTAAAAGAATGTTCTAGTTCAAGGAAGTTGATGACGAAAAAAGCTACAAGTATGACATTCTCAAGCTAAGTGGTGGTGCTTCATTGTGGTTTGAAGGGCTTAAGGCCAAGAGAACCCGTGAAGGCGAAGAAACAAATTGTTCTTGGCTTTCTCTAAAATGAAAGCTAAGAAAAAGATTTTTTCCTTTACTCATAGAATTTTCACTTAAAAGAAGATTGCTGATTTAAGGAAAGAAAAAATAAGTATTAGAGAATACATTGATGAATTTGAAAAGTTGTACTTGATGGGGGATAGTGAAGAAGTTGAAGGGACGATAATAGTGCGACAAGGGTATTTGAATAAGTGTGATTCGAAATGTCTCACATAAATGTCAAATTTTGAAGTTCCTTCAGAGGACGAGCAATAGGTTTCAGAAACTTGCTTCCGAGACCAGGTTCTTTGGACCATGGATGACGAAAATTGTGTGTCATTCTCTTATTAGCTTCAAGATCATCAATAGAGTTATGAAGAACATCAATTTTTGCTTTAAGAAGCACGTTATCTTTAACTAAGTTATTTCTTTCACTAATTGAAATTTCACATTTGTCATTAAGGATGATACATTCATCCCTAGCTATTACAAGTTCACGCTCTAAATATTCAAATTTAAGCTTGCAGTCTTCGCATTGTAATCTAATGTGTGTTAAATCACTATCCAGCTTCTCACTAACTTCTACGTGAGACTCATTGGTTTTAAGAATAACGGTCATATCTGATTGAATTTGAGTTAGATAAGGTTTGGAGATAGATAAATAAAATTTATTATCAGCAATCATGGTTTTTACCTGCTGAATAATGCTTCTGCCATGTGAATCGTTGGTTATCATGTAGCAGTAGTTTGACTTAACACCCTCATCATCTACTTCAGAACCGGAACACCAGTAGCCTTCATCACACTTAATCGTCTGTCTAGCCACAAGACACATGTTTCTCCTAGATTTTCCTTCACCATCATCACCAGATGAACAATACCCATTAATATTTCTTGAAATGGTAGTGAAAAATGCATTTTCACTTTTAGCAAGTTCTTGTGCTCGTTGAGCATAGTCGGCAGAATCTTTCGCCTTTGGTTTCATAGGAACATCAACTAGAAATTCCTTTGCATAGTGGTTTCTGAGACCACATTTTTCACATACAATCTTGGGTTTGGTTGAGTTTGGAACTTCTTGAGGTTCCGGGGAATGTTTAGGAATGTTGGGACGATATGCTGGTAGATTCTCAGTTGGTTTAGGGTAAGGGTGAGGATTGCTTTGGTGAGGAGATTGAAAGAGGTTCTGAGTAGGTTTTTGATTCAGATTCCATGATCTCCTATACTTCATCGATAAAAGAGAAAACTTTTGTTGAAACCTAAGTTCAGAATCAACAGCTTCTGGGTCAAAATTTTCTTCATATGGATAGTTCGGAACTGGTGGAACAGGTACAATAGGTGGGACAGGTTGAGCAGGTTAAATAGGTGGGACAACTTTGAAAGGATCTGAGACAACTGGGTTTGAAATAAGTGGATTGACCGAACTAACTAGAGTGGGAGGACCTCCAAAGAGTTCTTTTAATGTTTGAGCAACATTAGATTCATTACCCTACAGTTCGTCGAACAACTGGTAGAGCTTCAACTTCTTCAGAGATCCATTGCTCTGAATATAGAATTTGACATTCCTCCAACCTTTTCTGAGGTTGTTGATAAACTTTAGGTTGTACTCAAGTAGAGTAAGAACAAAACCATGTGCAATCATGTTTTTCACAACAATTCTGTACTGATTTGATGCATATGCAACCCATTCACCTGGTGTGGTAGTGAAAATGTAGAAGTCATTCACCACAAATATCAAACATTTATCTTTCATATTCTATGATCCTTCAAAAATGTCTTGTAGTGTATCCTTCAAAAACATTTAACATATTTGTATAACTTAATGTGCTCAAAGAGAGATGGTCGAACACCAAATACCATTTCAGAGAAAGTGATCCCATCTGCATGAAGCTTTTCGATGCCATTAGCAGTTAGTGGTGCTAGAAGACGCTCTTCTTGTCCCATAAGAGTGGTAACAACATCTCTAACTACTTTCTGACAAGAACATGAGGACCTTCTTTTACCGACCTCCATATTTCTTCACATTTTTCCTTACCAGGCAAAAATCTCTCCATTCTAACTTTCCAGTGATCATAATCTTCGACAACTAGTAATGGAGCATGCGATGGGAAACCCATGCTATTTGTGATTGACATTGAATACATTTGTTGCATTTGAATATATGTAGCCATTGATGTTAAGATATTAGAGCTGAAGTGCTATATGTAAGAACTTTTATCCTGAACACATAAATGATTGACATACCAAGGTAATCTACAATCAACTATAATATGTTCTTATGGATTCAAAGGAGAACCACTTATGCTCTGATACCAGTTGTGAATGTGAGGATTTTCACGGATAAGGTTTGAAAAATCAAACCTTGAATTAAATTAATATCAACGATTTCTTGTAATAGAGTTCCAATTAAGTCTGGTAAACTAGTCAAATCACAAAAATGATTAACTAAAAAAATGCTCAATATAGAATAACATGAAGTATGAACTGATGGGTTTTAGTATACTACAACATCCTATGGTGCACATACAACCCTAAATACCTTGGATCTATGTTTTCACTAATTATACATGCAAAGGAGTTTCCAAGGTATTAAGCCTATAACTAGCATGCAAAGATGTAAACTACACAAGATGCTAGTTAGTGTAACATACTTTTTTATGTGGCTGGAAGTCTTGATGTATTTGGTGTTGCTTGAAACACTTTGGCCTTTAAGAACTTAGTGCCCCAAGTGTTGCACCTCAAATAGAATCACAACTCACCTAGAACAAAGGTGACTCTTGAGAGAGAAACTCCATGCACCAAAAACCTTCATGAACTCCAAGAACATGCACACACACAAGGTGGCGGTTTTAGGTCATCATATATGTATTTATATGTGTGGTATTTCAAGGTTCATGGGTATAACCCAAATCCATACCCATGGGTTTTTATGATCCATGGTTCATGTGGCCCAACTCTTTATGTATCCATACATAAACTTGGTCTAACATGGATCATAAGCCCAACACATATAAATATAACTAATTACCATAATTAGTCCCCATAGATTTAATTAGTCTCTTTTGATCACTAAATTAATTCCATTATTTCTTGATCAATACTAATTAAAACATATGATTCCATATTAATATATTATAACTTATAATATATTAACATATCATATATAACCTTCTCTCAAGGGTCCATCCTAACAAATTGTCCTACTGTTATGCAACCCAAATAGACCATGCTACTCTCGGGTCGAGTACATACCAATAATAGTTATGGGCTTAGACATCTAATCCAACAATCTCCCACTTGGATAAGTCTAAAACTATCATTGCGTATGACTCCAAGATCCCGACTAGCAATCGTAGCTCTTAAAAGCCGATGTCGAACTCTGACATAGTCAATGACGTGTCCATTAGATAAGGGATCATATATTCCTCCATTCTAGATATCATATGGACTGAGACATGGATTATAATCATTCTCTCTGTCCATTTGTTGTTTCCCGATTTCCGATTTATGACGGCCGACTAATTGAACAAATCAAATCAGTCCAGGCCCAACCGAGCACTTACGTTTGTCATCACTAAATCATCGAGGGGCCCACATATATCGCTTTTATCCCTCTAAGGGTAAAAGGAATGGATAAAACGCGACTCATATGCTTGCTCTATATACGCACCAAATCACACACAAAAATGCGTTTTATAGCACCAAGTTACTGGTGCGTTTTCACATAATCAGTGTGTAACCGACTTGTAGACTGCAACTCATATCTCTTGGTTTGAAGAATATAAGATATTATCGTCTCATGATCACTCGTGATAAAATCCATGAGGTGAATCAAATGAGCGTGGGTTTAATCCAATACTCGAATCTCATTCCAGGAGTACTCATGAACACTGCAGCCACTTTGTTCCAGACAAACTACAGACCCATTCATGACAATCTTGCCTCATTACCTACTTCCAAAGTATGATCGACTGTGGATGGTTTGAATAACTTAGTTATTCGGAAAGAATAACCTAGTTATTCTGGAAGTCAAATCATGCAAAGTGAAACACAAGAATAATCGAATCCAATATGGTCTCAGAACTTATGAATATAAATAAAACACCTTTTATTTATCACCATATTGATTACACATTAGTCATTGTATAATGTTTCGATTTATCAACCTAATACTTAAATTAAAACAATAGTCATGCCATGATCCAAGCATGCACACTATGTTTGTCCAAACAATAGTTATGCCATACTCCAAGTATACACACTATGTTTGTATATGATCCTTACTTTGTGAAATAGACCAATTGAATATGATTTCAATGATTCTCATTTCACAATCCAAAATCCTTACCGCAAATGTAAGAATACAAGATTCTTTGCCATTTACTGAAATTTGTTAGATTCTAAACTTATATGCGTTGATCCTCTTGTAATGACTATGCACAAAGTCACAAAGACTTGTCAACAGACATTACAGAGTATTCCAATGGAGATCAATTCCATGGAAACGAAGTCTCAAATTCAAAGTACATTACTTTGAACATCCTTCTTGCATTAAGATTTCTAATCTTACACATATTTGAAAAACAACTTCCACCTATGGAACCATTTCCACATTCCCATTTTGACTATCACTTCTGAACAAGAGTTGCCTCTTTTCAGAATATGTCAATATGGTTCTTTCCAAAAATTTACAACATACTTCCAACTATCCATGAGAAACCATTCTTTGGTAAACCTCAGATTGTCCTCAACAATTGCTTAATCATTTAAGTCATATCCAATTCTAGACATTTTCCCCTCTTAATGCCCTAGGCATTTGGAAAGTTTAGAAAGGATAAATATTACAGCACATGTAATCGATCCTATATCCGAAGCATATGGGACACGATTCATGATGTCTCACATAACGACATGATCCTAGACCAGTCTTTTGCTACAATATTTTTTATTTGCCATGTTTTCATAATTCGACTATGAAGAGGGATGTCGTAATCATAATCGAATTTTGAGAACGCAGTCTATATAGAATTTCCTTATGTTGAAACATTCCAACATAAAATTATATATATATATATATATATATATATATATATATATATATATATATATATATATCCTTCACTAAAGATGATTAAAATCGCAATCTAAGCTTTTAGAATTGAAATGAAGTATAATTTCCTCTCCCTTAATTATAGCAAAACAACTTTTACCCGATTGAAACTTTTGTTTTCTATAATTAACATTGCTAACTTGAAACACTTATCATAATTGATTATGCTCCCACTAGCATAATAATTACTAGCATAACTATTATGCTCCCACTAGCTTTGACATGTATCCAAAAATCAGCTGGACTTCTAGAAATCAATACTTTATTGACTTTCTTACCAAAGTTCAGATTTCTGATACGAGATGCTTTGATAAGACTTTATCAAAATCATACACCTTTCCTTAGATAGCTCACATTTGTGTCTAAACAATTTTTAGAACTATGAAAAGGGATGCCGTAATCATAGTCTCAATTGTTTAGACCTTTGCCATTTCGCATAAGTCCATGTTAGTGTGACGGTTAACCACACACGCTCCACTAACGACTTTGAGAATGCAAATATCACAATTGTTATTTACTTAAAATCTACTTAGTGAAAGCGTTTCCTCACCATCATTTTCATGAATCGAAGAGAAACCTTATGACACTTAGATTTCTATGGTGTATGTGTTCCTATCCATGTGAATTTGTCATAACCGCAAGAGGAGGTTAGTGACAAATCCAAACTCATATGGATTGAACTTGTTTCAATCTTAACTTCTTGCCACCTGGCAGCACAAGGGCCTACCATTGCTTCCAAGTAGTTATGCAAACAACTGAGAACTCACAGAACTCACATGCATAGTCAACTTTTAACTGGAATGGGCACAGAAATAAGAATATGTCAACACGATAGGTTACAAGCCTCAATTCGTGTGCTAGTGATAAACAATACCCTTGATTAGTTCTTGAAACTTTTCAAGATCTTTAAGACTCCCACTGACCTCTTGACATTTAAGATTCTCTTGTCAAGAACCATTCCTTGACAAAACAAATATTCAAGAGTTAGTGAGGATTCTTATCAAGATAAACACTTTACTCAATTGGTCTTAGTTGGTCTTTGTTTTATCCAAAACATCACAACTTACCAATTTCAAATGTACAAGAGTAAGAAAACATTTTACTCTACATTTCAAAAGTGTTATAAACCTTCTAAGGATTATGTCACTCAAGTTACAATCTTGGAGTATGACTCTAAGACTCAATTTTGGAACGAAGTATGACTTATCTTTTTGATTTAACCAATTCAACAATTCACGATTCCTCTTCTTAGTCAAACAAATGCACTAAGATGTCCTTAGAGAATCAATTGCGATATGGTTTCATAACCACTAAGATAATCATAAAACAAGATACTCAAGTACTCTCCCATCTTTTCAGATTGGAGAAACTTTTATCTTTCTGCCTAATTTGATTCTTCTTGTTCGTTCTTCCTTACATTGAAACTTTTCCAACGTTTCAGAATTACACTTAAACTTGTAAGTATAACCATATTCACTAAACTTTAGTATATCATGACGAATAGTCTTATCGATCTTTGTGGTGGACCTTGACCAGTGCACAAGAATGTGTACTCGATCCCTTAGTCCTTCACTTGACTCACATATACATGTGATCAAGGAATTAGTCTTAATTTCCCAAAGATGAAAATCCTCATTCATCATACAATACAAGTTGCATGATTCCAAGTTTCTATCCAACTGAAATTTGGGTGATGAGAATCTTTCATTATTTGGTAAATTATGACACTACCACAAACGAAAGAATCAAATCCATTTTCCAATACTGTTATCAATGGAATCACATAAACAACAAATTTTCACTAATGCCATTGTAAGGATATTTAAAATAAATAAAATTAAAACCTTTTCTTTTATTTTAAAACTTGAAGAAAAACTTATCCTTATAATGCAAATGCATATGAAAACTATGTTGTTATCTATTCCTAAGAAATCTATCATAACTCTTAAGCAACAACTCAAAATTCTGATCACCGAACCATGCGATCGAAATCCATCTTCGCGATCAGAATTAACATATTCTTCCTTTAAGCTTCCTTTCTTTTCTTTGATTCTTAAAACATCAACATGTGACCCAGTCACATCATGTAATAAGAATCTCCAAATAAGAACTTAATAGAGTTAGATAGTGGACTTTACCCGAACTAGAGTCAAACCTTTTTGACTTTACCAACCTTATGATCTTTTAGGTAAATAGGGCAGCTTCGCAACCAATGCCCCTTCCTTTGGCAATAGAAACATATGGACTCTTTCGGAATGGTACACGGGACTATCTCAGACTTAGCTTTTCTCTTTACCATTTGGTCAACCGAGTTTACTATGGCCGATCCCTTTCCATTGGGAAGAGAAAGCTTTTCTAGATTTCCAATGTTACAATTGACAATGTCCATGGAAGTTTGGGAAGTCGATCTTCCAATCAAATTTGATTTACGAGTGCTCCAAATCATTTCTGATTCAGCAGCATCAAGCAAATAGGTAAGATCATTAAGGGTCATGTCAAGGTCTATCATATAGTAGTCCTATAGGAACTCACTATGTGACTTAGGAAGTGATTGAAGAACCTACTCAACAACCAACTTCCTCAAGACTTTGACACCTAACTCTCCCGACTTGTCAATATGTGACTCCATCTCCAAGATGTGATCACACATATACTTTGCTTGCCAATAGGGATTGAGTGACCTTGAACTTTTTGAGAACTTGTGGGTTAGGGAGAATAATTGGAGGAGGTGGAGGAAGAGAAGTATGATTTCCATGATCCAATCACGGGACATCATCTTCATTAGGAAAGCTTGTTCCAAGGGATTTGGGAAGATCATAGTTGTCTGAACTAGACAATGGGAGAAATTCAAGTTAGTTGATTTAAGTCCTTAATATAACACCCAATACGAAATATTTAAGGCTAGGAGCCAACACAATATTTTATAACTTGGAGGAGGGATGCCGTAATCCAAGCGATAAAATATTTGAAGGTAGGCAAATGACGATTCACCAATTTCCACCAAAAAACGAAATAGGAATTAGGTTTTAATTGGTTTGAAACTCCTAGATCTTGTGAGATTCATTGAACTATTCAATGACATGTTTAAATCTAGATTGTTCCCTTTCAAGTTTGTGACTGGGATGCCGAGGATCACAAACAAGGTGTGAATAACCATGCAAATTAACTTGGTACCCTTAATCTTTATCACCTAATCGATGTGCCGGTTAACCACACGCGCTCCACCAATCTATGATAAACACTAAGTTACCATTTGCCACACTTACTAGTCCAGGTTAGTGTGCCGGTTAACCACACACGCTCCACTAACGACTTGGTAAGGTACAAAATACAATTTCATGGGTTAGCACCAAATTCACATTTTCCTAAGTAACCAAGATTGGGAATTTATAAGTTTTTAGTTACTTAGTATTTATCATTATACTTTTAATGAAGGGAGAATTATAGTCCTGTCAAACCCGTTCGGCTAACGACCCTCCACCAGTCTAGAAAGCGGTGGGTGAGAGTGGACACCCATTAAACCGCCATTTTATAGGCAGTAACCTTATACCCCCCCTTATAGACCGACTTTGTGAATGAGGCCTAAAAAAGGTAAGACTGACTTTGTTCTTATACATATATATAACTATTAACTATTAATATTATAATAGTATAAGGGTTGAATTTTAACTTTTTAAAATTCTAAGGGTTTAACTTGGAATTAAAGTATTCATATGGAAACTTTACAAATTCCAAAACTTGAGGGTAAGTTTTGAACAATTCAAAAAACTTTTCAATTCCATAATGAGTTTAAAGTAGTTTTAATGGAAAAACTCTTCAAGTTCCATAACTTGAGGACAAGTTATGGAAGACTTTAAAATATTTAAAAATGAGACTCTTCATTTTCATAACTTATGGAAATCTTATGAGTTTTAAAAATCATAAATGTGACTTTTCATATAACTTGAGGACAAGTTACAAAAACACATTTTATGAATAACTTTTAGATCAATTTGGATTGAAAACACATTATCACATAACTTTCTATTAATCTAAGCTAACTCATAAGAACAAGATAATTCATATCAAACAATTTTCATGGGGAAACTTTACAAATTCCAAAATTTGAGGGTAAGTTTTGAACAATTCAAAAAACTTTTCAATTCCATAACTTATGAGTTTAAAATAGTTTTAATGGAAAAACTCTTCAAGTTCCATAACTTGAGGACAAGTTATGGAAGACTTTAAAACATTTAAAAATGAGACTCTTCATTTTCATAACTTATGAAAATCTTATGAGTTTTAAAAATCATAAATGTGACTTTTCATATAACTTGAGGACAAGTTACAAAAACACATTTTATGAATAACTTTTAGATCAATTTGGATTGAAAACACATTATCACATAACTTTCTATTAATCTAAGCTAACTCATAAGAACAAGATAATTCATATCAAACAATTTTCATGTGATTAGCCTAACCATTAAACTAATACAAAACATGCATCTATTGATAATTATATTTGAAATTGGATTAGCATGAACATTACCACATCAAAAATAGGTTTATAAGTTCAAAAACAGCTTAGGGTAATGTTCTTAGTCCAATTCCAGCCAAAAAACTCGAAGATATGCTGTCAGGGGGTCCAACTCGTCAAGTGCATGAACCAACTCGACGAGTTGGATGATGTTACACATGGACTCTTCGAGTCCCTTAATGGACACGGCGAGCCAGCTGTCCAGACAACAAAAATTTCGTTTTTTCAGCAATTTGCATCAAGTATAATTGAAAACAAGCCCATGCTCTGATACCACTGATGGGTTTTAGTATACTACAACATCTTATGGTGCACAGCCAACCCTAAATACCTTGGATCTATGTTTTCACTAATTATACATGCAAAGGAGTTTCCAAGGTATTAATCCTATAACTAGCATGCAAAGATGTAAACTACATAAGATGCTAGTTAGTGTAACATACCTTTTTATGTGGATGGAAGTCTTGATGTATTTGGTGTTACTTGAAACACTTTGGCCTTTAAGAACTTAGTGCCCCAAGTGTTGCACCTCAAATAGAATCACAACTCACCTAGAACAAAGGTGACTCTTGAGATAGAAACTCCATGCACCAAAAATCTTCATGAACTCCAAGAACATGCACACACACAAGGTGGCGGTTTTAGGTCATCATATATGTATTTATATGTGTGGTATTTCAAGGGTCATGGGTATAACCCAAATCCATACCCATGGGTTTTTATGATCCATGGTTCATGTGGCCCAACTCTTTATGTATCCATACATAAACTTGGTCTAACATGGATCATAAGCCCAACACATATAAATATAACTAATTACCATAATTAGTCCCCATAGATTTAATTAGTCTCTTTTGATCACTAAATTAATTCCAAATTAATTCCAAATTAATTCTTGATCAATACTAATTAAAATATATGATTCCATATTAATATATTATAACTTATATTATATTAACATATCATATATAACCTTTTCTCAAGAGTCCATCCTAACAAATTGTGCTGGTGTTATGCAACCCAAATGGACCATGCTACTCTCGGGTCGAGTACATACCAATAATAGTTATGGGGTTAGACATCTAATCCCACATGAACATGGTAAAGCAAAATAAGAACAAGAAGAATGTAAGAGATAATGATTGACTAAATGGATCTTTGATTTGATGGGAGTGAAAAAGGTGCACTGCTTGATGGATGATCGCAATACAAAGGTTGACAACTCCTTATATAGCCAAAGAGTTACTTAGAAACAAATACTAAGAAAAGTGCGCATGGACTGAAGCGGGACTGAAAATCAACAGCCTGACACAACTGTTGTTGTTGATGTTGTCTCCTTTACTATACTAAAAAACACTTAGTAAAATACAAAATAGTACTTGACATATCAAATGCTTTACAGACTCAAAATACTTCCAAACATAAAATAATATCGGACATAGTCTTCATTTCAGATAAGTTTTTTACTTCAGAATTCTCTCTACCTCGGTTATTCTTTATTCTCGGACATACTTCATCTCGGATTGCATAAGGATCACTTTTTCATGTTCTATCAAAACTTGGCCTCTCTGGGTCATCTGCACCTGATCCCAAACCTCTCATAACCACCATATTGAAAAATAAATTGGTAATACGTCATAAATCACATTATACCTTAACACATCACTGCTGGACTACTAAAAACTTGGAACCCGTGACTTCCTTGATATGCGTACGAGTACTGTGCTTCCAGTAGTACGAAACCATAATACATTCCATACCTAACTGTATTCGTCTCGAAGGATTGCTAAGAAATTCCTAAACCAATAGGCATAAAAATAACTAGGGTATGCATACACCCTACACTCACTCTCTCAAGAGTATCTACCAATTCTCTACTTTTGCTAGCACTATCACAATCACACACCCAACTCATGAAACTTTCACTAGCACTACAATCACCTTGTGTATGATAATGATACATAATGCTAGATTCAATAGACAGCCGTATAATTGATTCTATCCTAAGCCCATAACCAAATAAGGAACAAGAAATAAGGCTAAATCAAGCATTCCCAGTATGTATAATCATGATGCATACACTTAGCAAGTGCAAGAATAATGTCAGTTTCATATGGCACAATAAGAAATCCCCTAAGCTATCAGGGATCATAAATCAGAAAATTCTATAATGCAATTTCCTAAAGACCCCTAGCCTTTTAACTAGCATACAATTCTAACATATCACCAATATACATATAATCTGTATGGCTATCCTGGGTATAACTTTCTCTTGAGCTCTGGCTGATTGTACACATCACATCCTCCTTTTTAGTTGTTTAGAAATTATTTATGAAAAATATTTTGCAAATCCATAGTTTAAGTTTGGAATCCAATGAGTGTACATCCAAAGCCCTCAAACCACGACTCTAATACCAACTTGTAAGGTCCCAAAAACCATAGTTAATTTTTTCATTTTTAAAAGGCATTTTCATAGAAATCATATGTCACCAAATCATTGTTTCACAACCTTGTCAAAATCAAAATAATAATATCACAGTATCTATCAAAACATAGAACTATTGGATGATGTGTACAATCATGTCATCGCCTTTCCCCGATCATCTGAGGTAGCTAAAACATGTAAATAGACATATGTAAGCCAAAGCTTAGTAAGTTCTGTTGGATTTGGTGTCTAAGCCCATAACTATAACTGGGATGTACTTGACCCGATTGTAGCATGGTCCTTTTGGATTGCCTTCACCAGTGCAATTTGATAGGATGGACTTTTGAGAATAAGGTTATTTATGATTTATTAATATATTACAAGTATAATATATTAATATGAAATCATATTATTTAATTAGTATTGATCAAGAATTAATTAGGAATTAATTTTGTGGTCAAAAGAGACTAATTAAATATATGAGGATTGATTGTGTAAATCAATGATTCTTATAGTGTGGGCCAATGATCCATGATTATTTAGATGGGCTAAACCAATGAGATAATCCATGGATAGTCCATGGAGGTTAAGCCCATGGAGCATAAGAATGTGAAAGGTCATTAGGGTTTACAAAGTGTAACCCTAGCATTTGCCACACTATAAATAAACCCCCGCTATGGACAAAATCAGTTACACCATAAGAGCCACAACATTCTTGAAGAGTGATATTGATTTTGTGCAAATAACCTAGTCTCTCAAACCTCCTTTTGCATATTGGTGTTTGTGAACCATTAGAGGCATTACACTTGGGGTGCTCAAGCTTTCAAAGGTCAAGAACTACAAGTCCTTCTAAAAGGTAAGTCATCTAACTAGTTGTATTGTTCATTTGTTAATTTGTATGCTAGTTAGGGAGAATGTTTTGTAAAATTGAAAATATGCATGTATAATAGAGAAAACATAGATCCAAAGCATTTAGGGTTAGATGTGCACCATAGGAGTGTTATAGTGCTTAAAACCCAAAAAGTTCCTCCAAAATACGTCACACCATAATATAATACACATACAATGCATGCACACATGAACCTACAGTCTGAGTAGACCGCCTCGCAAGGCCTATAATACACCTGGACCGCTACCTTGGGCCTACAGTTTGACTGGACCGTCTCACAAGGACTACAATACACTGGGACATGCGTGTGTAAGGCATATCCTGAATTTGGTTAGGTCAAAACGTCATGCATGGAATCAACACTCAACCAATATTTAGAGCTGAAACACTAAACCTCAAAGGGACCTCAAAGATATATAAAGTTGACAACTTTATGGAATCCAACGATAAAAACTAACCCAAATATGATGAACAATTCGTAAAAGCCTATATTTAGAAGCATAACACATAAAAATTGGAACTTGACGACTAACGATGGTCCAGAATATGTGCTAGAATGTGGAGGAGGAGCTTGCTTGCTAGATCAATACTCAATGGACACCTTCTTCTCCTTCATGGCACAAAAAATCACTCCAAAAGCTTCAAGAATACACAAAAGGAGGCTAAGGTTTTCTTAGGATGAAAAGGAGGCGACGGAGGCTATGGGTGTGCAAACCCTACCCGTCACATCCTTAAATAGGGTCACTAATCCTGTAAATTAGGCTTTTGCATGCAAGCGGCCGCCATGTCATGGCCAATATCCTGTCACGTCATGTCACACATAAGGAATGCACGTTTCTAATGAATGAGACCACACAGTGGTGTTTTCCCTAACCACACCGTGGCTAACCAAACTCCATGATTAAAATCTTTAAATGCCTAGAACACAAAGGGAAATAAATACGTGGAATTAGTGTTACAATAGAGAACAAGTAGTATGCAAATTAGACAATTCATTAAAGTAAAATCCGTAAAATGTAGTAATGCACATGTAATTAGGTGATCATCGACACCATCGGCCAAGTTGAAGGTTATTGCATTTCAACTTTCAAGTTAAACGTGCAGGTTAATTAATATTTTTAGACAAAATTACATGTTTGGTCCCTAACTTTTCTGTATCATTGCATTGTTTTTTCAACTATATCAAACATTACAAGAATAGTCCCTAATCCAAACTAAATTAGCAAGGTTGGCCCCTAGCAGTTGACACCTTTTCATTCTTCCTGATAACCTCCCTTATGTGCATAACAAATGAGGGAATTTTTTTTCTTTTTGCCACACTCTTACTCACTGTTACCACCTTTATCTTATTAACCTAAAGAAAAGGGTTTCAACATTGATCCAAATGTTTGTAAGGAAGAAGTTAAGACAATATTGAAAGATACAATGGTTATATGGGATCATAAACTTGTTATTTACTTCAAAAATGAACATTCGAGCTCTCTTCAGTGATTTAAATTTGAGAGTTAGTTATGGTAATTTGATCATGTGGGAATGATAAAGATTCTCTATTATGTTGTAATTTTATGTTGATATTTTTCGATTTTTGATTTTCATTTATTTTGTTATTTTATGATCTAAAGATAATCCAAGGTCCTTTATTATTAAAATGCACTTTTAGAGGTACGTCTCCAAAGCAATAGGAAGAATGTCTAGATGTGGTTGCTTATAGATAAATATCTTATAATGTAAAAGTTAGGACGGAGTGGTAATAACCCTGTTTACTTTCGGTTCTTAAAACAAGAGGCTCTTTATTACAAAGTTTTTACTAGAAAGTCATCGCTTAGCATTGTTTGTGTAAGATATTAAACTGGTAATACATTGATGCTCAAGACCAAACAAAGGAGGAACAGGAAAAACTATGACAAAAGGATTTTATTGCTGTAATTCTCTATCTAAACTAACGAATACATGTCCTTATTTATACTAATGAAAGCAGTAACCTAAACCAATACGTAATGCATACTTGTTAAGCAAGCAGACAACTTCCTAATCTAAATCAAATACGTAGAATAAAAAGTTTTTTCCCAAAATACCCACACTCATAAATTCGATTAACCCGACACTCACCCCCTTAATCAGATTGCTCATATCTCTCGTTCACAACAGTGTTGAATCACCATATTTCCAAACCATCCATAATTTTCCCGGACACCCGACCTCCATCTCGGTCATGTCCAAAGTCCTCCATACCCTTTTGATTGTTCACAACACATGTACCATGTAGCATTGCATCCCGTTGGGTACGTTCATTACCATCTAGACTTTTCCCGGATTCACAACCTTTCCCCGGCGATATCCAAAGTTATCTCACTTGAACTTCCAACGCCATAATGTCCACACCGTGTTGTTTCTACAATCTCTTCCTTTGTTCCAATCACCTTTGCTCAAAGAGGCATCTCCACCGAATACATGTCCTTATTTATACTAATGAAAGCAGTAACCTAAACCAATATGTAATACTTGTTAAGAAAGAAGACAACTTCCGATTCTAAATCAAATACTTAGAATAAAAAGGTTTTTCCCAAAATACCCCTGCACTCATAAATCCAATTAACCCAACAATCACCCACTTAACCGGATTGGTCATATCTCTCGTTCACAACAGTGTTGAATCACCATCTTCCCGAACCATCCCGACTTTTCTCGGACACCTGACCTCCATCTCGGTCATGTCCAAAGTCCTCCATACCCTTTTGATTGTTCACAACACACGTAACATGTAACATGGCATCCCCTTGGATACGTTCATTACCATCTAGACTTTTCCCGGATTCACGACCTCTCCCCGGCCAGATCTAAAGCCATCCGATTTGAACTTCCACCGTCATAATGTCCACACCGTGTTGTTTCTCCAATCTCTTCCTTTGCTCCGATCACCTTTGCTCAAAGCGGCATCTCCACCGACCAAGAAAACAAAGCCACCTGCTTCACCGTTTTCTTTCAATCATGCTAAACGAACTGAATCCAAATCCACCTGCTTTGACAGATCCTTCATGTCTGCTTTTCACGCACCTATGCCGGTATCCCTTATCACGAACAACTCGAACTTTCTTCCTCGTTAATCATTGTTGTCCGATTAATGTAGACACAACTCTTTGATTTTTTCTACCTTTTGATTTCAATCGTTCAATGTCTTATTCTCTTTTTTAACAACCCCGACCTAATCAAACTTGTTCCGAGAGCACTTTTTCACAGAACAACAAGACAATGTCACGACCACCTTTACCGTATTCCTTCACCCGCAAAACGAACCGAATCAAAACCACCCGCTTTGATATCTTCCCGTCCGTTTATTCTGTGCCTCAAGTTAGTCTCTCTCTACCTTAGAACAAGCTCGATTAAGAGAAGTTCGGGCTGCTGTTGAGATGCTTCAACTCGCGCTCAAAAACAATCTACACCCCCTTAAACCGATCCCGGTTCCTGCTGCGTCTGTCCCGAAAGGCTACAGTTTTTTTAAAACCGACTCTCAAACCGGCCGTCCTACGTCTTCACGAGCCCTAGGATCTGATACCAAGTGTTGGTATTAGGGATGTTATTCGGGTCGGAACCGAACCGAACCGACCCGAACCCGAATAAACCGAAAATCGAATAAGGGTAATTGTATGAACCGAAAACCGAACCAAATAAGCAATACGGGTTCGGTTCGGTTCGGGTATTATTCGGTTCGGTTCGGTTCCGGCACGAATAACCCAAATAACATGTACAAGATGATTAAGGAGCCGAATAACCCGAATAACCCAAATAACATTTACAATGTGATTATAAATATTATATTTTGTATGAATTTTGTAGCTTATGATTTCATAACAAATCTTTTAAAGAAACAAATTAAACACTAAAAGAGTAATGTTGCAAGGATGAGAAAAACCTCAATCGATCAAAGAGTAATGCCGTCGACTCGTCAATTTGGTGTAATACGCTACTGTCGATTTGGTGTAATACGGATGATTGAATTCGATTTCGTTGATTTTTTGGTGTATTATGTGGGTTTTGTTGGGTAACGATCGATAGAAAAGAAGACCGAATAAGCAATCGTGTTAGAAAAAAAAATGTGACTTTTCATATTTGGTTCGGTCCTTTTGGACCGAATAAGCCCTTATTCGGGTAACCCGGACCGAATAACCCGAAAACCGAATAAGCCTTATATGGATACCCGAAAACCGAATCGAATTGCTTATTCGGGTCTAATTCGGTTCGGTTCGGTTCGGTTTTCGGTTCGGTTTGGGTTTTCGGGCCAAATTCTCATCCCTAGTTGGTATAAACCAGGTAATACCTTGATGCCCAAGACCAAACAAAGGAGGAACAAAAAAAACTGTGACATAAAGATTTTATTGTTGTAATTCTCTATCTAAACTAACGAATACATGTCCTTATTTATACTAATGAAAGCAGTAACCTAAACCAATACGTAATACTTGTTAAGCAAGCAGACAACTTCCTAATCTAAAACAAATACTTAGAATAAAAAGGTTTTTCCCAAAATACCCCTGCACTCATAAATCAAATTAACCCAACAGTTTGTTATTGAAACAAAATTTTCACCCTCCATTATATGTTATTTATTTTTTTTGGGCTGATCTATTCAACAAGAAATCACCTTATACAAACTTCCAAGCAGAAACAGAAAAGATTGGTATGTCTTTCCAATCAATGAGCAAACACCTACCATGAACACGAATCGAACAACAACTCTCACAGTCAAGGCTGTCAATCAACAATTTCGCTTCAGATAACGACTCGGTGCTCAGTTCAATCTCCACCATTCCAAATCGTGCAAAATACGTCCTCCAAACATCAACACTAATATGTCGAATCGTGCGCTCGTCTCCATCAGCTGCCACAATATTGCGTATAGTTTGACCTAAAAATACAGACTCTGAAACCCTTCTGCTTGGATCATCGTTGGCTAAACAATAAGACATGCTGTCGAAAAGTGCACCATAGAAGAAAAGCGCTTCAATAAAACGATGAGAAAAGGCAGGTGAAGTATGGTTTGCTTCAATTTCAGCAATCACTGTTATACAAGGATTAATCTTTCGTATCACACCCATTAGATATTCAAGATCGTTTGGTTTCACGATTAGGCCTGATAAAAAGACTGGCGCATAGACTGCAACCTCTTCATCATCATTGAGTTCGAGAAGATCTATGTTGAGATCTAACACGTCAGCTACCATAACAATCTTGAAAGTAAACGGGATGTTCATCGACTTTGCAAAATCATCAAGACGCCTTCCTGTAGAAACCAAAAAACATGTTTAAATTTTAGAGAAATGGAAAACATTATGTTGTAAGACATGATGTAGGAGTTACCGGTATCTTTTATCTTTGATTCGGCTGTTGTACCGATAGCAGTAATCTTGACATGTTCAAGATGCCTGTTGTACTGAGTGGCAAGAGCTTGCAACATAGCTATATATTTCATACCATTCCTGATTTGGAGATCGATTACATGGATTTTTCTTGCTTTTTTTACGTTTTCGATTATCGTATCAACCACACTAATTTGGCAAATACGCGATAATGGATGCCTGTGATGAAATGATGTAATGCTTGCATCAACGCTCATTAACGCTTCTTGAACATCAAACATATGAAACTTATCAAGTCTATCGTGAGCGGCTGTTCCAGTTTCACGGTTTATTTTCTCACGGATTGCTTCAGAAAAGTAGTAAACTAATCTTTCGATGGCATTTCCTTCGGCTGAAGAAGTGTAATTGCATGATTCAATGAGTTTGGTTGCATGGTCAAACTGCCGTTGACCTGTTTTCTCAGCGGAATCAAGAAGAGTAAGCAGAAGTTTGATGTCTTTAGCTTCATCATCCGATAGCCCAGAGAGTGAAAGTTGACTAGCTTCGGATATTTTATCATTTTCTGAAGAATGAGTATCGATAAACCACTGTCCAGCTAGCCGAATTTTTGCATTTGTCGAGAGTTTTTGGCCTTTCAACTCAGCGGATTTTGGTGCACTATCTTTAAGAATCCCAACAGACACAATGGGCGAACCTTTCTCATAGTTGTTCGATTGGACAGGTGTCCCCTTTACGATAGTTTGATCAGGTTGAGAGGCAACATCGATAGAAACACTCTGTAAATCTTCCGAGTCACCACTGAGACATGGTTCCTGTTCATCTTTTCTGAGTTCCTCAAGCTTGGAAGAACGATCATCATCTTCAGGTTTACAGATATCCAATTGCTTGGAAGGAAACATCACTAACCTGAATGCAATACAATCACGAATCTTGCGATTAAAATACAGTTGAAATGTACAACTGGATAGTAACCCTGTTATCGATTTCTTCAATGCCAGTTAGATGCCAATCAGCCTGCTTAAAAGGACAAACATATCAGATCGGATGTTATCATTATAATAAACTTTATTAAACCGTTTGTCAACAAGAATATATGAAACACAGAGTTTACAAGAAATACGATAATGTTTCATTAAGGTTACTAAACGTCAACAAGAAACTACAATAAACTTTTTGTTGGTTGTGTTTGAACTATCTGTCATATAAACTTCCAAGCAGAAATAGAGAAGATAGATACGTCTTTCCATCCAACAAGGAAGCACCCACGATCAACAAGAAGCGAACAAGAATTCCCACATCTGAAATTATCGATCAGCAACTTGGCTTCATTCAGTGTCGCATCACTCAATGCTAATTCCAACATCCCAAATCGCTGAAAGAATTTCCTCCAAACATCAACGCCAATGTGTCGAATTGTTCTCTCATCTCCTTCAGCTGCCACAATATTTCGTATACAGTGACCATAGAATACAGACTCCATAACCTTTCTGTTCAGATCATCGTTGCTCAAACAATCCGACACACTGTCGAAAAGTGCACCATAGAAGAAAAGCGCTTCGATGAAACGATCCACGAAAGCTGGTGAAGTATGGTTTGCTTCAACTTCCGTGATCACCATTACACAAGGATTGATCTTCCGAATCTCCCGCATAAGATATTCGAGACTGTTCGGTTTCACAATTAGGGTTGATAAAATGAATGGCGCGTAGACGGCAACCTTTTCGTCTCCATCAAGTTCAAGAAGATCGATATTAAAATCCATTATATCAGCTACCATAACTATCTTGAAACTAAGTATGATGTTCATCGTCTTCGCAAAATCAGCAAGATTCTTACCTGCACAAAGGCGCCAAAGATTTCAAAATATATATACACCGGAAATATTTTGTTAACACAGCGATTAGAGCTTACGTACAGGTATCTTTTATCTTGGACTCCGATCTTGTACCGATAGCAGTAATTTTGATATGATCGATATGACATTCACTTTGACTTGCTAGCGCTTGCATCATAACTACATACTGCATTCCTGTCCTAATCTCGAGATCAATTACGTGAATTTTTGTAGCTTTTGTCAAGTTTTCTATTATTGTATGAAACGAACTGAACTGGCAAACTTGCGATAAAGGAACTTTCTGGTGAAATGCAAAGATGCATGTGTCCACGTTCATTAAGGCTTCTTGAAGATCAAACTGCATACTTTCAAGTCCATGACGTGCGACACTACCCAATTCGCTGTTTATTTTCATTCGAATAGCTTCAGAAAAATAGTAAACCAATCTTTCGACGGGGTTTCCTTCATTGAAAGACATATTGCTGCATAACCGAATGAGTTTTTTTGCTTGATTAAACTGTTTTTGACCCGTTTTTTCAGCGGAAGCTAGAAGGGTAACCAGAAGTTGGATGTCTTTAGTTTCATCATTAGAGAGCCCAGAAAACGAAACCTTAAAGAGATGGCTGAGTTGGCAGATTTCATCAGCTTTTGAAGAATACGAATCAATAAACTGTTGTCCAGCAATTCGAATTCTTTCAGGAGTCGACAGTGTTTGCTCATTTGCCTCAGGTTCTTCGCCATTACAGCTTAGAACATGAATCTTTTCGCCATTCATTTTTCTTGATCTGCTTGAGAAGTCTTTAACAATTCCAAGTGATGCAAAAGGGTTGTCCTTTTCATCTTCTTCCAACTGGAAATCTGTAGCATTTAATGTATTTTGACCAGGTGGTGAGGTGAATTGGAAACAAAGGTTATCAAGATCTTCAGAAGAATGATTCTCCTCTGCAAGTTTTGCAATATCAAATTGCTCAGAATGAAACATCGTTATAATCCTGAATGCATGAATGTGCCAGTTAAAATACATTCTAGATTCATGCCTGTAAACAATCTCTAGCAACATGATAGTAACAGGTCGATTAGTTCAATGTGTTCTAGATGCTAATCAGCCTGCTTAAAGGGTAAAACACATATCTTTAAGATAAAAATTTCCTACCGAATCAAAGTAGAGGTCAAGTACGGCAACCAATTGAATAAAACTAAAAACGCTAGTGTAAACATCTATATGTCACTACTAGAGATTAGCCGATGGAAAACACCAAATAGTATACATTTATTAGAAATACCTGTACTTTAATAAAATTACAGTTTTCAAACAATAGCCGTATCTAATTATAAAAATTACAAGCAATTTACGAATACAAGTGCCATTTGACCATTTCTCTCTTTCACCCTCTCTAATACTGCCACACCACCACCAAATATTCCAAACTAGCAAACACTGTCACTCTCCACTATCAAAGAGATGACCGCCACCACCGGAAGAGACGAACCGCCACCGCTACTAATTTCTTGATCATCTTCTCTGCACATTGTCTGCTTAATTACTCTCATAATTTTTTGGTTGAATTCGTTTATTCTTTTGTTGATGTTTGATTTTTGTTAACTCTTTATTTGTGGGCTTGTCGTAGATTGATTACATCAATTATGTATTTTTGTTTATACGGATTTTTAATGGTAATGACAAATTAAATATGGTCTTATTTTTCTTACTACTTATTTTTCTAACCATATGAAATGATGATAAATGTCTTAAAATGATTTCGTAATTTTTGAATTTAACTTTAATGAAATTTCAAATATCCTCCTATATAATGTTGCTACTTATTTTCATACTTGTATAAATAATGACAAGTGCAATCCATCAATTTCTCTTTGATAAACTGTTTTGATTTTGACATTTGTTTTAATTTATTGAGTATGAAGATGGATAACAGAAGGGAGGAGGATTTTGATTTCTCTATTTTGATTAACCCTTACAACTTTTAGATACTTCGTCCGTGATATTGAAATTACAATCTTGAGCGGTAACTATAGATTAGAATAGAACTTGTCGTTGTACTTTTCTTTGATTGTGACGAAGTAGAGATGGTGGAACAATTACTACATCGTAATAAAGTGTGTTTTCTGTTTATGGTTTGTTCTAAAACTTAAAAAATGATTATGTGATATCTGTGAGGGAGGGGGAAGGGGACGAAATGATCACAATATTCAAACACAAAAGAACATACTCTACAAATTACTTAGTCGAACTAAATCTTACAATCCACTACATTTGATGTGTGATTTATAGATATATTATAAATTTATAAAATGATTTATCACAACTGGACTAATACACACCAGACATTATATCAAACACTATAGGAACACGTATAATTTTGATTATGAAATTAAAACTATTAATTAAACTATCGAACAAAAAAATAAAAAAGATATTTGTTTAAATTCAGTTATGTTATCAAATGATTTTTCCCATAAACTTCAATAATGCATTCCACTAAAATATATGCAATACCAAAGATTAAAAGGCTAATACAGTAGACTTATAACTATACATAGGCTACACATTAATATAATACAACATAAGTACACATATACATAAATTTACATAAATGATGATAATATTCAAACTAAAAAGAACATACTCTTACATTTTATTTATAGTAACTATTTGACCTATTTTTTTTTTGAAATGTGGCCCATGACATATTTGGCTCACGATGGGAGACTTGCTCTCCAAATTACTTAGTCGAACAAATGCTTACAATCCATTACATTTGATGTGTGATTTATAAACATATTATAAATTTATAAAATGGTTTATCACAATTGGACTGTTAAACACTCTAGGAACGGGTATAATTTTGATTCTGAAATTAAAACTATTAATTAACTATCGAACAGAAAAGTAAAAAAGAGATTTGTTTAAATTCAGTTATGTTATCAAATGATTTTCCCATAAACTCCAATAATGCATTCCACCAAAATATATATAATACAAAAGATTAAAGGGCCAATAATGTGGGCTAACTATACATAGGTCACACATTAATACAATACAACATATGTGCACATATACATAAATATACGTCTAACAGCCCCCCGTAGTTCGAACGGGAGGTCTCGAACAAACATTGAGACTGGATCTGAAGTCAAGAAATAAAGTTGAGGGAATCCCTTTGATGAAGATGTCAGCATACTGAGATGAAGATGGGACATGAAGAACACGAATCTGACCCATTAAAACTTTGTCTCGCACAAAGTGAATATCGATATGTATGTGTTTGGTGTGTTGATGCTGAAAGGGATTGGTGGAAAAATAAACGGCACTAACGTTGTCACAGTACACAAGAGTAGCGGAAATAGGTGGATAATGAAGCTCGCAAAGTAAGTTACGCAACCCATATGTCTCGGTAACTGCACTTGCTACACCCCGATACTCGGCTTCGGCACTTGTGACATCCCAGAATTTAGGTTATAAACCGTGAAGGATTAAATTATAGTAAATCTCGTAAGTTTCTCAACTGTGAGGGTTGAGGACTTGGAAGGAAAAAATGGTCTTTTGCCCAAATAGGGATTATAATTGGCTTTTAGACCCGTTAAGTAGAGTATTACCTTAATTTCTGATTTGGGTTTGGTTTGTGGATTTGTTTAGCAGGAGATACTTTAGCACCAACGGCTCGTGTGAGAGATCTATTTGTTTACCAATCAAGGTGAGTATCTTGACTCTACTCGTGGGTCAAAGGCACCAATGCCAGCCTACTGGATTATGTTATGAAGGAAGACTATGTGGTGGGCCTTGACAAATGTATGAAAGACCTGGATATGGCTCCCAAAAAACTGTACGCAAGACTTGGGTTTGGACCCTGACAATTATATGGAGGAGGCTAGTTGTCTTTGTGATACTGCATGGTAGACCAGGAGGTGACTCTTGGCACTTGTTTGTGAGACATGGGTTTTGGCCCCTGGCATGGCAAGAAAAGGCCATGATATGGCTTATAGAATGATAGTAATTATAAGACTATGGTTGGCACATATCAATCTCTATTCTATGCATGGTATGGGTTATTTTAGGGAACTCACTAAGCTTTGTTCTTACGGTTTTATGTTTATGGTTTCAGGTACTTTCAGTTCCAAAGGGAAGGGTCCGACGTGACTACACAACATCCCCCAGAGTTTTCCTTATTGGTTATTTGTGATTTTCACTCTTATGATTAAATGATATATTCACTTTGATTTCTTTTGGAACAACTCATTTGTATGGTTTATTATTTTAAAAATGAAAATTTTACTATGAATTTTTTTGGGACGTTACAAGTTGGTATCAGAGCTTTGGTTTGAGGGATTCCGGCACACTCTCGGATGTGTCTGAACTCAAACTGAAATTTTCAAAAAGATTTTTATAAAGAAAATGAGTGCGATGTGTGCAATTAGCCAAGCTCAAGTAAGTGATTCCCAGAATACCCATACATGATGTTATGTTATATGTTATGAGAATTGCATGCTATATTAGGGCTAAGGATCTAATCAGGATTACATGACAGAATGCTAGGAGAGATGTATTTGTATGCATGTTGATTGAGCATTTAGAACTGCATGCTAGTATGGATTTCAGATGATCGGATAGAATGACTTGATTAGGTGATGCACTGATTTAGATTTCTCGATGCCTGAACGTTGCTTGCTTTGTGCTTTGTGGGACTCATACTGTTGTGAGTTAATTACTTCATGAATATATTAAGTTACATGCTGTAACGGTTAAATAATCTCAGAGTGGTTGCTTTTGCCCTATTTCTCAACTCTCGTCTAAGTGTAACCGTTATAGGGTTGAATCTTTTAGTCGAAGGATTATCTATGCTTTGTTGCATGTAATTGTATTAATGAAGTAGTTAGCTGACATTAGTATAGGTCCTTCAACAGCTGATGGTAGGATGGGGTGAGGAACCTATGAGAGCCTAGGAAGTGTTTTTGTGGGTTTGGATGTGTTGTTTAGCCGTTACTTGGAGTACCAATTCGAGAAGATAACTTAAAGGATTCGGGGTAATTCTTGAGGAAAGTATGGATAGGTGTGGAAGATAGTATTGGGCCCATACAACGAAAAGTATACGCTCCATACTCGAATCAAAGAAATTCAAGGAAAATCTAGGAAGCCTGTGGAATGAGGAGTCTTTGCGTATGTTCTGATCATTGTATTACTTTTTCATAATGTTAACGACATGATGTGGAGTGGGAGGCTCAAGATCTGGTTCCAGTTTGGGCTCTGTTACCGAACTAGTTAATGAGGGATTACATGAGTTCATCGCATCAAAGATTATGCGAGTTATCCTTGATGCAACCCTGATGATGTTCAGGACGATCACAGAAGGGATTAATTAGATGATAGAGGATCGCCTTTGAGCCTATCAAGCTGAGATGTTCGTCGGGCGGTATAGAGCCTGTACTCTCACGTTTAAGGAATTTCGAGGATTTGGGGCACCAGATTTCTTCGGGATAAAAGACCCTGTTTTCTCCAGGCATTGGATAATGGACATGGAGTGTGCCCAGATGACGATCTTTTTCCCCGAGGGGTCGAAGGTGAGGTTCACTACAAGGTGTTTGAGGGAGCGAGCCCGATATTGGTAGGAGGAGGTTGGATATGCTCGGGGAGCACCAACTATTGAGGCCATGACTTGGCCTGACTTTGTGATGCAATTTCGAGCGGAGTTTGCACTGGCTGTCGAGGTGCAATAGCTGACGATGGAGTTTCAGGATCGGCGCCAGACAACTAAGACCGTGGTGGAGATCACCGCCAAGTTTAGGGAGAGTGCTTTGATGGTTCCACAGTATGCCGCAGACGATGAGATGAAGAAAACTTGGTACCACGACATGTCGAGGGCAGATATTAAGGAGTTTGTTAGCTTTCAGCTTGTCAGACATTGGAGGACATGATAGCTAGAGCCCGAGAGTGGAGATTAACTTGGAGCACCTCTCAAAGAGGAAGGAAAAGTAGGTGCAAAGAGTTAGGGATCATATGAAGATACCCAAGATTTCTGATCATCGGTCGAAGGAGCAGTAGGGTCGAGGTCATTGCGGTGCATGCGAAAAACAACATGATGGGATATGCTGATCTAGGGGAATGGGTTGTTATGAGTGTGGCGAGATTGGTCATTTCAGTAGCGATTGGCCCTAAGTATCGAATTCTATATGTTTCCACTGCAACCAAGTGGGCCACAAGAAGGTTGATTATCCGGGATTGAAAAATGGAGCGGTGCGTACACTAGCTCCAGTCACTCTGAGGATTACTAATGTCTGCGAGGGCAGAGAGGAGGCTCCCACAGTGAGGACCCGAGCATTTCAGTTGTAGGCCAAGGAGATTCTTGTTCCATCAGTTGACGTAGCATGTATTTCTTGTATTCACTTACTTCATGCTCTTATTACTATTTATGTCTATGATTACGTGATTGCGTGTACGAGATGTTATGTTCGGTTTAGTTAAGTCTCCACCTAGAAATTAGAATTTCCTTATGATGGTTTAGTTATTATATTTCAAGAATCTTCATATGCAATTTTTCATACTCAGAGCCGTACTTAGAGGGTATTTAGCTGAGCCGGTTTAGGGCTTCAATGTTGGAGACATCGACCAAACGACGGAGCAAGCCTTAAGAGGGAGACACTACATGTTCTGCTTGCAGAACCAACCGCAGATTTGATTTTGGTGGTTCAACAAGAAGTTTGAGGAATCTGCAGTGTGAATGTATTGAATTTGAATGCATGAATCGTAGGGATCTTCTGTGATTGCGATGTAGGGAAAGACTAGTCTAATCACGGGTGTAAGATTAGTTGTTAAATTTATACCATCAAAGTGTGGTCGATTACATGTTCGAATGGGAATTGCTCCATAGTAAGTAGGTTGTTGGATTGGTTACTTACACGTCTCGATAGTTGGGTTATTCGTTCTTCATCATCCGTTTAATGTCACTCGAGGTTTTTAAGTTGTATTAGTGGAAAACGCTTTGAGATATTGATTTTTCTTGAGATATTGGGGTATATTCATCTGGTTTTGGGTTGTGTATATGCTAGGTCGGCTGGTCAAGGAACGACAGTTTCTGTAAGCTCAGGTTGATGATAGCTTTGAGTGGTGAAATTGTAGATGGCTTAGAAACTCGAATGGGTGCGAGATTAATATGGTACAAATGATTCCTAGTGGGGGAGCATTGCTTGGGATTAATGGAAATATTCCCAATGCGAGTCAACTTTGAATGACATGCCAATGGCAAGTGGAAAGCTAATTCTAATCGTGGAACGAGCCAAAATTTCTGCAAGGAATAATGTTCGTTGGGCGCTTGTAGTTAGAGAAGAAAGGTTGGGAACCAGGTTATCTCGTCTGAGGACAAGAAGCTTCATTAGTGGGGTATGTTGGGTTCGTTCCTAGTCTCAGGTTGAGGGTTGTGTTAGGACCTCTCTGTATGTTCTTGTTTGATAAAGGCTTTCAGGTTCGAAGCATGACCCGAATGCATGATGGGAATCGACAGATTGGAGTTTCAGCTTGTAGTGATTCATGGCTGAGTATTCTCGTGGATAGTTGGCAAGACCATGGGTTGGGGACATGGTAGCATGGAAGTGTTTTTAGACTATGGAGTGGCCTGTAGCATTCACTATATTGATAGCCAGTGGTAGAAGTATTATAAGACTGCAGGGTGGCCCGTAGCGTTTATTAGGATGGTAGACGGTATGTGAGTGTTGTAAGATTGCGGGGTGGCCCGTAGTATTCACTAGGATGGTATACAGAAGTGTTGTAAGACTTCAGGGTAGCCCGTAGCATTTGCTAGGTTGGTAGGCAGTATAGAAGTGTTGTATGACTACGCCATGGACTGTAACATTCACCAGGTCGTTGAGCAGTTGTGAGAGTGTTGAGAATCTATGATTTGGATCATATCCTTCACTAGGTAGAATTAGAACATTGTAGGAAGGGTTGTGAGACTATGGAAGGGCCACGACATTCATGGGAATGAGGAAGAATGTAGGTCGATTTAGGGTCGGGTGTGATGTAAGACTATGGCTGGGCTGTTAGCATTCATGTAGAGTGAAGTGGACTATCTGATGTTTGTGTGTTGGTCAGTTATGTTGGCCCTGGTCGGAACAGGAGGGATGCTGGATCCGTGTTGGCAAACAGACTAGGTTAGATTTTGTTAGATTGACTCTCGGTTGGAGTCGCGTGTTACAAATGTGTATGAGGCTATCAGCTATAATAGTCAGTTGGAAATCTGATACTTCAGTTAATTAATAGTTTAGAACGAGACCAGAGAGATCTCGGATAAATCAAAATGCAAATGCAGTTGAGCAGAATGTGATTTTCTGTTGGTATGGAACCAATGATTGAGACTAGTGTTGGGAGTAGCCTTTGTTTTTGAATGTGAGGTTTCAGCAGTGATAGATGGTCAGGGATTATGTTTTCCAGTTATTAGCAAGATAATTCAGGGTTGGAAGGGTTTCGTTTGGTTCGGGTTGCGAATTTGAGTCTTTATGGATGTGGGATGAGATGATTTTGTCTGTTGGGAATTCAGACACTGTTTAGGGTTTTCAGTTTTAGGGTAGAGTAGTTGGATCTTCTTTCGTTGGCTAAGGACAAAATGATAGGGTTCATTTCTTCTTCAAGATGAGTGATTTTTGATAAGAATGGGATTTGATAGGAGTATTTGAAGGGGTCGACTGGTGTAGCAATGGAGGTAGTAAGGAATGATTTCGAGGATGAAATCTAATTTATGTGGGGTAGAGTTATAACACCCTCTTTTAGGTCATTTCTTAATTAGGGGTTGTTGACAAAATTCTATCATGAAAATGCTTTGGGCTTTGGGAAAGTAAAGTTGGACCTTATTAAAGGTTGATAACATTGGTTGTGAGATCTAAACCCTTCATTTCATTTATATGCTGGACCGAAGGGTGGAAAGGGAAAAACTATATCTCGGGTTTCATGCATGGTTTAGGGTTTTAGTTTGATATCTGTTAACAAAAAAAAGTAAGTACATAGGAGTGTGTGGATCTTCAATGCCTTTCTATGCATATAATGAATGCCGAAAACAAAGTTGAAATGAAGAAGCTATAGTTGCTTGAAGTTTAGCTGGAAATGAGAACTTTACACGACGCATGGCGTAATGGCTGAAGGGTGGAAAAATTTTAGTGGACTATGCATGGTGTAGCCTATGTTACGCATGGTGTAACTACATTGAGTAAAAACCATAATTTCAAGTTTTTGATCTCTGTTTAAGGACTCTAATTTTCTGGGGTTCTTATTATCATCAACCTCCACCCTTTTGATCCTACAACTTGGAACCCTAGCCATCTTGTGATGATTTTAAAGCATTGGAGTGTTTTCTTGTGTGTATTGTGAATATAGAGGTCATTGAAGGTGTGCTTGGGGAGTCCAAAGCTTTTAGATCTATATCGTACCCTTTTTCAACATCCTCCACGAGGTATAAAGCTTGAACCTTGATGATTCATTAGATAGATCTAGCTTGTTATAGGATTTATGAGCTTTTTGGTCCCTTGATCTTGGGTCTAGTGAGTATGGGCTACTCCAAACCTCATGAGTGACAATGTCTAGCATTTTTAAGCTTATAGAGTGATGAAAATGGGAGATTGATCACTCCCATCCTTCCATGCATGAGTATTTGGGCATTAGAGTGCATTTTGGACTTGAGATTTGGTTTTGTTTTCTTTAAAACATGCAAAGGCATAAAGTTAGGAACTTTATCAATCTAGATGTTTAATAGGACCAGATCTGAGCAATAAATCATTGGTCTATATGGATTAAGAGCTAAAAATAGAAAGGGCTTAATAGCGTAGTATGTTGGGCGTACACTCAATGCGCATGGCGTAGACTGAGTACGCAGGGCGTAAGTTCAATGCCATTGACCGTTGAAATTTTGACTTGTTTAACCCTTGGTCAACTGTGAGGGGTTGAGGACTTGGAAGGGTAAAGTGGTCTTTTTCTCGAATGGAGATTAGCATTGGCTTTTGGATCTTTTAAGTAGAGTATTACCTTAATTGCTAATTAGGGTTTGGTTTGTGGATATGTCTAGTAGGAGAGACTTTAGCACCAACGGCTCGTGTGTGAGATATATCCATTGTACCGTTCGAGGTGAGTCTCATCACTATACTCATGGGTTGAAGGCACCAATGCGAACCCACTGTATTATGCCCACTGTATTATGTTATGTAGGAAGAGCAGGTGGTGGCCCCTTGCAAATGTATGAAACACCTGGATATGGCTCCAAAAAAACTGTATGCACGAATAGGGTCTGGAACCTGGAAGTTATATGTAGGATGCTAGTTGTCTTTGTGATACTGCATGGCAGACCAGGAGGTGGCTTTTATCACTTGTTTGAAAGACTGGTGTTTTGGCCCTCGGCTTGGCAAGAAAAGACCATGATATGGCTCATGACATGATAATAATTGTAAGACTATGTTTGGCACATATCAATCTCCATTTTATGTATGATATATGGTATTTTAGGGAACTCACTAAGCTTTGTTCTTACGGTTTTATGTTTATGGTTTCAGGTACTTCCGGTTCAAAAGGGAAGGGCCCAACGTCACTACACAACGTCCCCCACAGTTTTCCGCATTGGCTATTTGTGATTTTTACTCTAATTTTTAAATGATATATTCACTTTGATTGGTTCTGGAACAACTCATTTTTATGGTTGATTGTTTTAAAAATGAGAATTTTAATATAAATTTTTGGGACGTTATAGCGTAAGACACATCAGGGCAAGTACATGTCATTGCATACATAATCGATCCTATAGCCAAAGCATATGGGACTCGACTCATGTCAACTATCTCTTCATATGTATTGGGGCTTTGAGTCTTACACAACTTAAATGAACAAATATTTCTCCTTTCTTGGAAACCTCCATACTGAAATGCTTCACTATTTTATTCAAATATGAATTCTGGCTAATACCAATATGGCGATTCTTTATACGCCGATGAATTCTGATATAAAGAATATAGGTCGCTTCCTCTATATCCTTCATAGTGAAACACTTTCCTAGCGAAGACTTAACTTCTTGCAAAGTTGAAATGTTGTTTCCTATAAGGTGTATGTCATCAACACACAACACAAGGAAGGTCACTATACTCCTACTAGCTTTGAAATATACGTAGGACTCATCTTCAGTTATAGGGAATCCAAACTCTTTGACTTTCTCATGGAAGCAAATATTTCTGCTTCGAGATGCTTGTTTCAATCCATAAATCGACTCCTTAAGCTTACACACTTTTTCAGGATACTTGACATGTACAAAACCCCCCTTGCTGACTCATGTAGACGTCCTCCTGTAACTTCCTACCGAAGAAAGCGATTTTAACATCCATCTGCTACATTTCATATTCACAAAACGTAGCTATAACAAGCATTATCCTGATAGACTTTATCTTAGCTACTGGTGAAAATGTCTCATCATAGTCAATCCCTTGGGTTTGAGTAAACCAATTAGCAACCAATCTAGCTTTGAAAGTGTGTACTTTCCCATCCATGTTATCCTTCTTTTTAAAGATCTGTTTGCACCCGAATGTCTTTCGATTAGGTATATTATCAAACAATTTCCACACTTGGTTATAATACATGGATTGAATCTCACTGTAGATCACCTTTTACCATTTAGCAGCCTCAGGTCCTGCCATTGCTTCCTCATAGTTAGCAATTTCATATAAATTTACCAGTGTACGATCACTGATAAACATATCACCATCTATAGTTATATGGAAACCATAGAACTCAGGTGCCATGCTAACCATACTGGATCGATGAAGGGGTAATGAGTTGTCAAATGGCTTAGCTGGAATTTCTTCCTAATGTTAAATGATAGTGTTGTTTGAGGTTCCTTCATTGGTTGAATCTTGAATTTCTTTAAGATCAATAGCACTCCCACTGTCCTCTTTGAATATGAGCTCTCTCTCGTGAAAAACTCCTTCGAGCTACAAAGACCACATTCTCACTTGGTCTGTAAAACAATTATCCAAAGGACTTTTGTGGGTAGCCAATGAAATAACACTTCTCGACTCTGGGTTCAAGTTTGTCGTGAGTCGCTCATCTTAGGAGCACTTCACAACCCCAAACCTTGATATGTGCGAGGAAGGGAGCTTTCCCTGTCTACATCTCATGAGGTGTTTTGGCAACCTTCTTTGTTGGAATTAGATTCACGATATGGGCGGCTATCTCTAAGGCATACCCCCAGAAATAAATAGGAAGAGAAGCTCGAATCATTATGGGCCGTACAATATCTAGTAAGGTTCGATTGTGCCTCTCAGCCACACCATTCAATTCTAATTAATTTCACATTAATTTATTAATCATATAAGTTAACAAATCAATCATTTAACAATTTATCTCATATTAATTTTTTTATCACATAATAAATTAACAAATCAACTGTCTATTTCCTATTAATACATTAATCACATAATGTATTAATAAATCATTTTCCCATAATTTCCAATTAGTTTATTAATCATATAATAATCTAATAAATTATACTTCACTCTCCTTATATCAATTCTAGCTATTTCTGGTCATGAGGGCAACAAAAAAAGACTTCGCTTCTAATTACAAGAATATACCAATTTAGTTACTGGCTTAAACACCTTAATCTAACAATCTTGCCCAATAAACAAGAATCACATTCAACATATGCCCTTAGATCAAATTATTCCAATACACCATCCTTTTAGAGTTGGGCAATGCATTTCTTGTTTATGTTCCCAGGACGAAAATGCCACAAGCATGCTTTGTCTACACCATTAGACGAATCAATATGAAACACATTATTGCCTAGGTTATCAACACAAGTCGCAGTTTCATACACACCACTACATGGTAAAGCTTTAAGCATAACGCCACCATTTTTATGAATAGAAATAGATCCAATGTCATTATCAAATGAATATCTAAAACCTTGTCAGAGCAATACCTGAAATGAAATAATGTTCCGCGTCATATTTGACGAATAAAAGCAATTAAACAAATCAACCCTAACACCACTATTGATCATAAGTTCATAAGTCCCAATCTTGGTAACAGGTGAAGATCGTCTATTCCCCATGATTATATTCCACCTTCCATGCTCCACTTCCTCACTTTCTCTTAGCCCCTGCAAATCAGCACAAATATGGAAACCATATCATGTGTCAAGGAACCAAGAATGAAAAAGTTGTGTATTATTGAATTGAATAGTGTAAATACCTAAAGAGGAGGGCTTGATATTTCCAACTTTCAAGTCCTGCAAGTATTTTAGGTAGCTTCTTCTCCAACGACCCTTTTTTGCACAATAGAAGTAAGTGGCCTCTTTGGGATCATTGGTCATAGGGGCATCAAAGTTAGGCTTTGTCTTGGACCCACTACTAGACCCTCCAGTATGGGCCTTTCCTTTCCAGCTGGATTATGAATGAGCCTTTCTCTTTATCCCATTACTAGATCCAATGGCCAGGACAGGAGCACTCATTATAGAAGGAGCATGATTTTTCTTCATCCCTGATTCATCAGTTTGTAAAAAGTTGTGGATTTGGGTCAATGTCGTCTCCGTGTTGTTCAGATGATAAATTAGAACAAACTAATCATAACTTGGAGGCAAAGAGTTAAGCACCATGTTAATGGATAACTACTTCTCAAACGACGCATTGAGCTTTTCCAGCTGCTCCACATACCTATGCATTCTCTGTACATGAGCACATACAAATTCCCCTTCCTTAAGCTTGCTTTCCATAAGAGACTTGACCACTTCGTAGCGTTCTTGTCTCGCTTTCTTGTGAAACTATTTAGCAAGATCAATGCACATTTCATAAGGTCAATAGTCCTCATAGAACTTTGCCAGCTTTGGTACCATTGTGGCTATCATGATGCAAGCGACCTTAGTGGCGTCATTGGAGTGTTTGTTATAGGAAGCAATTTCCTCAAGAGTAGCGGTGGAATGATCGATTTCAAGAAGAGGTTTTTCGAGAACGTATTCCTTATTCTCATACCGAAGATTCATTTTTCTATCTCTCATCCATTCCTTGTAGTTTGGACTAGTTCGCTTCTATTTTGAAAAAATCGAGAGTATAGTGAAGGTCGATTGGGGAGTGGTAGTTAGAGCGATAGGGAGATCACCTATTCCAGACATCTATATAAAGAGATATAGTTTTTAGTTACTGTTATAAATCCTTAATATGTTAACCCAAAACATATATTCAAGGCTAGGATCTAAAATACAATTCACAATAAGGAAAGGGATGCCGTAATCTAATTGCGTATTTATCAAGGTAGGTAATACAAATTTATCAATTTCAATATAAAATGAAATTCCTAGATCAATTGAGTATCATTCAATTTTATCAATGTCATGTTTAATCTTAGATTATACTCTTCAATTTGTGACTGCGATGCCGAGATCACAAACAAGATGTGAATAACCATGCAAACTCGCTAGACAACCTCGATATCATTTATCATCTCAAATTGATGTGCTAGTAAACTATACACGCTCCATCAACAATGATAAGTTTCGATTTTCCATCACTCAACATTATAGTCCCAAATTAGTGTGTTGGTGAACCACACATGCTCCATTAACGACTTATAAAGAGTGATGTGTGTTTTCATGGAATAACATACTCTTCACATTTTTCCTAAAGTAACTTGAGTGGGATTTTTATTAAAGTAGGTTCTAGTAATTTATAGCAGTATACTTTTAATGAGGTTATGTCCTATCAAATTCGTTCGGCTAACAACCCTACACTAAACAAGGGAACAGTGGGTCAGAGTAGACACCCATTCAATGGTCATTTTATAGGCATTTTCCTTATACCCCCTTATAGTACGGCTTCATTAAAAAGCATCACTTCATCATCGAAAATCATATAATTATAAAACGTCATTTTCCTTTTGCGGAGAACCTTTTCAGAACAACTTATCAATATCTCATTATTAATTATTTTACCAACATTTCAACCTTTAATAAACAAATTCCTTTTCAACCACTTTGTATAAAATATACAATTAGTACTTACAGAAAAAGCACATAGCATGTTGAGGAACATAAAGATCATCAAAACAACTCATAATATATTTGCAAGTGGTGGTTGTCGATGCCAACAAAATAAATACCCTAAATATTACATACTAAAATAGTGTATAATGGTAAAGGAATTGTATCCACAGAGATTAGTTCAATTTTATAACTCTATGATAATCATGTTATACGAACACTTATAAAACTAAAATAAAATAAAATTGGGGGATTTTGATCTTTTGAGATGCTTAAAAGAAAACTAGAATTACACTAAGATTTTAAAACACAATTCAACAAAAGCAAAGTTCGATGTAAAATCAATAAGAGAAAGATGGTTGACTTTGGACTTTCATTACCTGAACATTTGGTTAAATAAGAATGAGAATACCAGGGTGCATACTTGTGTTTAAAATCTAACTTGGCTACATCAATTTATAAGCACAACTTGCCTCAACTCTCCTTTTATATTAAAATGGTTTGAGAAGCTCAAAGCACATTTCCTAAATCAAATTCATGAAACTAATGAAGCATGTAATTTTGTGAAAATCAATTAGCATTAAGTTTTAAGAGTCACCAAATCCTAAGAGTAATCCATTGCTCTTACTACCACTACGGAGAAAAAAATTTCTTAGTCTAAATGAAATGAAAACAGACATTAAACTAATTGGTGCTTGTTAAATTGAAGACCCATTATTAGCCAAGAATTTAACCAAAAAAAATAGCTTTCACATATCAATATTCGTAACGAGAGATATATAAACATGAAGGAAGTTTTCATAGAAAATATAATCATAGATATTCAACACAAGTTCAGGGAGTTCTTCAAAATAACCAAATCATTAAAGAAATTACATCAAATTCAACCAATAGAAGTTTAGCCTAGCATGGCTAAACTCAAGAAACTAAAATAAAAATAGATTGTACCAAACATGTAGCAAGATTTAAGAGTGAAAAGATGATGTTCTTCAAAATGTTCTTGGTGTTCTTCACTCTCAAAACTCCAAAGAAAGTGTAAAAAATCGGATCTAAAGTTGTGTGAAAAGTGAACCACCAACCATCCCAAATAAAGGCAAAAACACAAAATCTGCTTTTTTCACTACACGCTGCAAGCAGACGGTTGGCGAGTACATGCGGACCGCGTGTGAGTGCTGAATGAGCCATTTAGCCCATCTTCAAATGTGTCTCTTTCTCCAATGCTTCAAATCTTGATCCAGCCCATATGCAAGGTTCTTGATAGACTAAATGTGCCTTCTAAAATCTTCCAAGATGGTTTGTTGCTTCTTTTATCTTCCAAAGCTTGTATTTTCCTCATCATCATTCTTCAACCAAGATTAAGTCCAACTTGCTCCATCATCATGTTGACAATAGGCCTAATTGCACCACTTCGAGCCCACAAGTAAACCGCAAGCTTCCAAAGGACCCGCATTGCATCCATTCTCCGTGTTGAATAATCTTCTATAAATCTTGCAATTAAGCTCAAAAGACTAGAAAGTACCTGATAAGGATGAAAAAAAACAAAAAAAGAAAATATACATGAAGATTAACTAAAATGAGATGAAATGAACTAAAATAAACTCGAAAAAGAAGTAATAAAATGAAACTATCAACAAGTAATAGGATGTGACACTTTTGAGTAAAAATCATAGAATGTGATATTCTCGCTATAAAACCACCTTCGATTATAGCTTTGGAAGCAGCTCACTCTTCAACACTTGCATTACTATTTTCCCAAACTTTATATCAACACGTAGACCTATTATTATCAAGATCGAGAAATTCGATGGTCACGATTTTGAATCCTGTAGAATGCAAATTAAAGATTATCTCTATCAAAATATGTTACATAAAACATTATTTGGAAAGAAACCTGAAGTGATGAAGTGGGGTGATTGGGATTTGTTAGATTGCCACGCACTTGGTATTTGAGATTATCATTAGAAAAGAACGTTGCTTACTAATCAAGGTTTCATCAAGGTGCTATCTGACATGTAAAAAACATTCAACATCGAATAAGGTTTTATTTATTCTACAGTTGGTGAATCTAAAGATGAAGGAGCGTAGCCTTATGTCTAATCTTGTGAATAAGTTTAATGTAATCATATAAAAGTTGATTTTTTTTATATTGGATTCGGGGATGAAACCCTGGAATTGATACTATTATCATCTTTTCCTAATAATTGGTGTTATAGTTATAACAATTAGCAGCTGAGCCGGAGGTGCTAAGTTGTCATTCGAAGGAATGCACGATTTAATCCTTGGCGAGCATGTGAACATGGGAAGTACCACAGAAGCTTCCAATAGTCTCCTAAGTGTCGAAGACTAAGTAAATGATTCCAATATTGGGGTGAGGGTAGCGGAAGATCGAAGTTGAGAAAGAGAGGTGAATAGAATTAAAAGGTGGGACGTCACCTGCTGGAACTACAAAGTGACTAGTCATATTAGAAATAAGTGACCAAAGATTATGGCAGATAAAGGACAGATATAAATGAATATGGCAGCAAATTTTGTGGGTGGGGCGCTTATTTATTCAGTTGAAAATGCAGCTGAATCTAAGGTGTTGGTTTCTGGTGCATTATTTCACGCCAGTCATTCTAGGGATGTAATGCAAAACTTCAAGCTTTACAAAGAGAAGATCAGACACACAAGTGTCTAGATATCATGGATGTCAGAGATGTTGTAACACCGTAAATTTCCAAACAAAATTTTCATTTTTAAAATCATATAATTCTGATAATGCATTTCACAAATTCTCATTTATTTAGTTTACAAAACGCATCTCCATAATTGTTTGATTAATAATCCAGGATCCTCAAAACATAACTCTTTCTCTGGTGTGTACAATCGAGCCGGTGCCTTCCCGCGATCCTGAGAAAAACCTGAAACACAGAACACATAAGACGATAAGCACGAAGCTTAGTGAGTTCCCCAAAATACCACACACAGCTCTGTTGCCACTCGAGGCTATTACACAGTAAGACCCTCCGGTCAATGTGTCTCAGTGGGACCCTCCGGTCCCACAACTCTGATGGACCCTCCGGTCCTAACTCTGTAAGCTCTGAATAATACAAAGCATAAATCACAAAGAAATAATGTAGGATATCACAATACACAATGTAAGCACATAGGACATCTCAGTCACACAAAAATACCACTCATGGTAAAGTATAGTGAGAAGACTCACAACGGATGAAGAACACCCCTAAAAATGCTGCTGCTGCGCACCGACCTCTAACTCTGAGCCAAACCCACAATTAACCCAATTAGGAACTAAGTCCAAACTCTCACTCATTAGGTCTAAGGGTAGACCACTAACCAGCCCATCAATAACCTAAAACCCATTGGGCCCACCAAGGCCCAAATAATGAATGGGCTCACCCGAGGCCCACTCTCAAAACTAAATGGCAAGCCCAACTCAAGGGCCCAAAGCATGAATATATATTTTCCTCTGGTCCAATACTCTATTGCAACAAGCCCAAACTCCAGGACCAACACTCAAGGCCCAACATGAGACTTAGCCTAAAAGTCCACAGTGAGGTTACGCGGGGCGTACCTCCCTTGGTACGCTCAGCGTACTCACAATCCAGATTGGCCATCGGGGACACTAGGGCAGTACGCGGGGTGTACAGGAATTACGCTCAGCGTACTCCCCAGATTCACTCTTTCTACTCACTTGGTCTTAATCAGTTAAGACATTACCTCAAATCCCAGATCTGGACTCCCTAATGGCTCTTACTCCATAAAGTCAGTAACTTTAACCCTTTGCATGGCTGGAAAGGTCACAAACACCGAAAACACCCACTCCCTTATCTCAAAAAGCTCATAACTCATGCATGGCTTGATTCCAACGACCAATATTGGATTTTTATGACATTACACTACAAATCACACTCAAAGGGGTTGATCATAGTCTCTGGAGCTCACTATCTCATAAAGTCTCCACCTTTTGGGACAAAAAACTTAAAAATACTCTAATATGATGCTCAAAACAAAAGAGTGAGAAAGATTGAAGCTTTATACTTCTATATGAAGCTTCCAACTCAGATATGCTCAGATCCAAGGCCTGGACTTCTCACTCCTTCTTCTCCAAAGCTCCTTCTTTACTCCAAGAACACACCAAAATCACTCAAGGCTCTCAAATGCACTCACAAGCTCCATGAATGAAGGATTAGGGTTTTAGAGGGTTTATTGACTGAGGATGGTGGCCAGGAATGAGGCTATGTCATTCTTTATTTAGGGACACACCCAAAGTTAAGGTTTCCACTATGTGCCTCGTACGCCCAGCGTACCCTCTGGTACGCCCAACGTACTAGGTGGCTCTGCTTAAAAATCATGCACATGAGTACGCTAAGCGTACATGTATGTACGCCCAACGTACTTAACTGCCAGCTTTCTCAAATAAGGGACTTATCCTGCCACGACTTCAAACTTCCATCGCTTCCTCGATACAACCCCGATTCCCATGAACCTCAAACCCACGGAAAGGTGACGATATGCCCTATGCTTCTAGCAACTCGTCGCAACCCTGAGACCTCCTCATGCTCGGTTTGCAGCCCACGAACCCTAATCACGGACGATCCGAAACAAGATGTTACAATTCTTCCCCACGTGACTTAGATTTCGCCCTCGAAATTGAAGAGTTTTGAGCATTCTAACACTCCTATGGTGTACATGCAACCCTAAATACCTTGGATCTATGTTTTCTCTATTATACATGCAAACTTGAACTTTCCAAGGTATTACCCTAACTAGCATACAATCATTGATACTTGGGTAATATAAACAAATTAGAAGACATACCTTTTCATGTAGCTTGATTCCATGGAGCTTAAGAGCCTAGTGCCTCAAGTGTGACACCTAAAATGGTTCACAAAACATCACCAACATCTTGGAATAACTTGAGAGAAAAGGTTCCTATGCTCAAATCGGCTAGCCCTCATGTGTACACACACTAGTCCCAATTTCTTGAGCCATGGGGTCCTTATATATGGTGGCTATTAGGGTTACACCATGTAACCCATGTCTTTCCATATTCTTCATGCTCCATGGGTTAAAACCTCCATGGAGTATCCATGGGTTACTCCATGGGTTTAGCCCAACATGAAGAACTATGGATCATAGTGATGGGTTTTCAACATTCTAACACTCCTATGGTGTACATACAACCCTAGAAACCTTGGATCTATGTTTGACTAAGATACATGCAAATAATTATTTTTCCAAGGTTCTTATCCTAACTAGCATGGCATGGGGTACTTGAATCAAATAAAACTAGTAGAATTACTTACCTTGTAGTAGTAGTTGATTGCTTGGTGTTTGAGAGCCTAGCACCAATAATGTGGATGCCTCAAATGGAAGTCACAAATCACCACAAACTTGGAAACTTGAGAGAATAGTCACAAACTTCTTGAAATCGGCCCTCTTAGTTTACACACATCAACTAGTGCAATTTCAAGAACCAAAGCCTCCTTTATATAGTGTGGTGGATTAGGGTTACATCCATGTAAACCCTAATACCCATGTCTTTTCATTTCCATGAGATCCATGGGTTAAAGCTCCATGGAGTATCCATGGACTTTCCATGCAAGCCTAGCCCATTCCAAATAAGCATTAGCCCACACTATATAAATACAAGAGCCCATATTTAATTAGTCATACTTTTTATCTCTAAATTAATTCTAAATTAATTATAGATCAACACTAATTAAATGATATGATTTTATATTAATATATTAGAACTTATAATATATTAATAAATCATAACTTATACTATTCTCAAAAGATTATTCGTAAATTGTTCGGGTGAAGTGCAACCCAAATGGACCATGCCGGGTCGGGTCAAGTACATACCAAATATAGTTATGGACTTAGACACTATCTCCAACAGTCTCCCACTTGGATAAGTCTAATAACTATAGTTGCAAGTATGACTTCAGGAACCGATCAACAATCGTAGCTCTTAAAACTCTGTTGAACTATGAAGCGCCATTTTAGATAAGTGATCATATAATCCTCTGTTCTGGATATCAGCCGGACAAATACATGGAACATGGTCTTGCTTATTGTCCAGCATTTGTTTCCCGATTTCTGATTTGTTTGACATAGAACTTAACTGAACACATCAATTTAGTTCTAACCGGGCCCGGTACATAGGTCAAAACAAAATCATCGAGGGGCCCAGATATCGCTTCTAATCCTAGAAGGAACAGATAAACTTCGACTCATATGTTTGCTCTACTACTTGTTGAACTACACACAAAGGCACGGTTTATAACATCGAGTTACCAATGCGTTTTCGTGCAATCAATGCATAACCAACTCATAGGCAACAAATCATATCTCTAGGTTTGAAGACTTATATGATATTACCGTCTCACGATCACTCGAGATAAATTCCATGAAGTGATACAAGTGAGCGTGGGTTGAATCCAATACTCAGAACTTATGAGCACTCATGAGTGCTGTAGCCCCGCTTTGTCTAACATCTTAGACCTCTACAAGCCAACCCATGACAGTCTTGATTCATATCTACTTCCAACATATGACCGACTGTGGAGAGTTTGAATAATATGATATAAACCATAACATAATTATTCTGGAAGTCAAAACATACAAAAAGAAATAATAGTAAATGATTGACAAGAGATAGCAACACTTTACTCATAAATAACAGCTTTTATTTATCATCAAATGTCAATTACATTTTACAAATTTCAAGATTATCTAACTACTAAAACTAATATCATCCTTCAGCCCTATGCTCCGAGCATGCTGGAGATGCTTAGCCCGAGTCAGTCCCTTCGTGAGGGGATCTGCTGGGTTCTCATCCGATGATACCCTCTTTGCCACGAGGATTCCTTCTTCTATTCGATGTCTGATGAAGTGATATTTTCTGTCAATCTGTCTGGATCTCCCATGATCTCTTGGTTCCTTGGCTAAGGCAACCGCACTATTGCTGTCACAGAAAATCTCCATTGACTCCTTTATAGCTGGTACAACTCCAAGGTCTCCGATGAAGTTATTTAGCCATATAGCCTCCTTTGCTGCATCGATTGCTGCTATATACTCTGATTCACAAGTGGAATCAGCCACTGTCTCCTGCTTGGAACTTTTCCAAGTAATTGCCCCTCCGTTTAGAGTAAAGACCCAGCCCGACTGAGAGCGGAAATTATCCCTGTCAGTCTGAAAGCTAGCATCACTATACCCTACAACTCTCAAGTCCTCACTGCCACCGAGGGTAAGGACCCAGTCCTTAGTCCTCCGTAGGTACTTGAGGATATTCTTTACCGCAGTCTAGTGTGCCTTGCCAAGGTTCCCCTGATACCTGCTAACCATGCTCAAAGCAAAGGCTACATCAGGTCGAGTACACGTCATAGCATACATGATCGATCCTACAGCTGAAGCATAAGGTATTCGACTCATTTCTGCTATCTCAGCCTCAGTACTAGGTCTTTGTGTCTTACTCAATCTGGCGTTACTCTGGATGGGTAACTCTCCTTTCTTGGAGTTATGCATGTTGAACCTTTTCAACACTTTGTCCACACAGGTGCTTTGACTAAGTCCAATTAGTCTTTTACTCCTGCTTCTCAAAATCCTTATCCCTAGGATATAGGCAGCTTCTCCAAGGTCCTTCATAGCGAAACACTTCCCAAGCCAGGACTTTACTTCCTGCAGGGTTGGGATGTCATTTCCTATGAGTAGTATGTCATCCACATACAGTACCAAAAAGCTGACTATACTCCTACTAGCCTTGATATAGACACAAGATTCATCTTCACTCCTTGAAAAGCCAAATTCTTTGACTTTCTCATCAAAGCAAAGATTCCATCTGCGAGGTGCCTGTTTTAATCCATAAATGGATTTCTCGAGCTTACACACTCTACTGAGGTACTCTGTACTGACAAAACCCTCTGGCTGAACCATGTAAACATCTTCAGCCAACTTTCCATTAAGGAAAGCGGTTTTGACATCCATTTGCCATATTTCATAATCATGAAATGCAGCAATGGCTAACATAACCCTAATAGACTTAATCTTGGCCACTGGTGAAAAGGTCTCATCATAATCAACTCCCGGAGTTTGAGAATAACCCTTTGCAACCAGTCGTGCCTTATAAGTGTGTACATTACCATCCATGTCGGTCTTCTTCTTGAAGATCTATTTGCACCCAACTATCTTACGATCAGGTACATTGTCAACCAAGTTCCAAACTTGATTGTCATACATGGACTGTATCTCGCTATCCATAGCCTCTTTCTATTTAGCAGCCTCAGGGCCTGCCATGGCTTCCGTGTAGCTGTTAGACTCATCCAGATTTACCAGTGTGTTATCACTGATAAGTGTCTCATCTTCTGCAGTAATATGAAAACCATAATAATGCTCAGGTGCATTCCTAACTCTGGTGGAACGCCTCAGAGGTATAGATTCTTCAGTCGGCTCAACAGGAGTTTCCTCCTTAGGTTGAGGGCTAGGGTTTGAGGTTCCTTCACCACTTGACTCTTGAATTTCCTCAAGGTCAATTTGCCTCCCATTGTCTCCTTGGCTCATGAATTCTCTCTCTCGAAAGAATCCTCTTCTTGCTACAAATACCACATTATCACTGGGTTTGTAGAAGATGTAACCAAAGGATTTTTGTGGGTAGCCGATGAAAATACACCTTTCGCTTCGGGGTTCGAGCTTATCGTGAGTCTCGCGTCTCACGAAAGCCTCGCAACCCCAAATCTTGATGTGATCTAGATTGGGAACTTTTCCAGTCCACACCTCGTGAGGTGTTTTGGCAACCTTCTTTGTAGGGACTAGATTAAGGATATGGGCGGCAGTCTCTAAGGAATACCCCCAAAATGAGATTGGTAGCGAAGCTCGAGTCATCATGGAACGAACCATGTCCAACAAGGTCCGATTGCGCCTCTCAGCTACACCATTCAACGGTGGTGTCCTAGGAGGTGTCAATTGTGAGACAATCCCACATTCCTTAAGATAGTTAAGGAACTCAGTACTAAGATACTCACCACCACGATCGGATCGAAGCATCTTAATGTTCCTGCCCAACTGATTCTCCACTTCTTGCTTAAACTCTTTGAATTTCTCAAAGGTTTCTGACTTATGCTTGATTAGGTAGACATATCCATATCTACTAAAATCATCAGTAAAAGTCACATAGAACCGATTAGCATCTCTTGTATTGGTTCTGAAGGGTCCACACACATCCGTGTGTATGAGGTCCAACAAACCTTCACCCCTAGCACAAGTGCCAGTAAAAGGTGACTTTGTCATTTTACCAAGCAAACAAGATTCACAACTATCATCTGACTTTAGGTCAAATGACTCCAAGACTCCATCCTTTTGGAGTTGGCCTATGCGTTTCTTGCTTACATGTCCAAGACGACAATGCCATAAGGATGCTTTATCTAAGCTAGTGGAAGAGTTAATACACAATACATTATTTCCTAGATTATCTACAACAGATACAGTTTCATACACGCCATCACAAGGTAATGCTTTAAAATAAAGAACATTATTAAACAAAGCATCAATACTACCATTATTATTATCAAAATAAAAGGTAAAACCTTGTTTATACAATGCATGAAAGGAAATAACATTTCTTGCCATTTCTGGCGAATAATAACATTTATTCAAATCTAATGTAAACCCACTATTTAGCACTAAGGAATAAACTCCTATCTTGGTGACAGGTGAAGCTTTCTTGTTTCCCATGATCAAGTTTATCTTTCCCTGCTCCACATTCTCACTTCTTTTTAGTCCCTGCAAATCACAACATATGTGAATACCACAACCTGTATCAAGGACCCAAGACTTAGAATGAGGTGAGTTATTAGACAATATAGTGTATATACCTGCATGGTTGGGTTTTAGTTTCCCATCCTTCAAATCTTGCTGGTACTTTGGGCAGTTTCGCTTCCAGTGCGACTTTTCATGGCAATAGAAGCATTCAGCCTCATTGGGGTTAGCAGAAGGAGTGACAAAACCTTTCTTGGTTTTGCTTGAAGAGGAGCCTTCAAGGGTCTTACCCTTGGTACCCTTAGAAGGGTTCTTTCTCCTCTTCCCTTTGCCATGCCCGATTGCCAAGACATTGGCCGCAGTTGGAGTAGGAGTAGGAGTAGTAACAACCGACTTACCCTTTAGACCACTTTCGGCGGTCTTCAAGAGTCCTTGAAGTTTGCTGAGGGTGACTTCTTCCTTGTTCATGTGATATGTCATGCGGAATTGATCATAACACGATGGCAAGGAGTGCAAAATGATGTCTATTGCTAACTCCTCAGGGAAGTTCACATTCAGCTTCAGTAAACGGTCCACATACCTTTGCATTTTCTGCATGTGGCCCGTGATGGGTTCACCATCCTTCATTCGGGTTGTTATCATGGAGGAGATTATTTCATATCGCTCTTGACGAGCACTTTGATGGTAGCGGTCCATCAAGTGCTGGTGCATCTCAAAAGGATAATAGTCCTCATAGGACTTTTGGAGCTCGGCCGTCATGGTGGCCATCATGATGCATGCCATTTTTGTATCATCTCTTTCATGTACCTCATATTCAGCAAGCTCTTTAGGAGTAGCAGTTGGCTCGGGTACCTTCAGCTCCTTGTCGAGAACATATTCTTTGTTCTCATACCGAGTGACCATCCTGATGTTTCTGATCCAATCTGTAAAGTTGGACCCATCAAAGATGACTCTTCCACAAAGATTCATGAGAGAGAAGGAGCTAGTAGGGTTTGAGCCAGAAGGATTGTTATTGGAAGACATCTGAAAAGAAGAGGGAATAGATTAGATTAGATATAGAGATAGTCCTTAACAAAACACCCAAATGTAATATTAAGGCTAGGACCCAACACAATATTTTATAACTTAGAAGAGGGATGCCGTAATCTAAGCTATAAGATATTTGAAGGTAGGTGAATGACGATTCACCAATTTCCACCATGAAAAACGAAATATTTAATTAGGTTTTAATTGGTTTAGAAACTCCTAGATTCTTTGAGATTCATTGAACTTTCTTCAATGGCATGTTTCAATCTCGAGTGTGCCCTTCAAGTTTTGTGACTGGGGTGCCGAGGATCACAAAACAAGGTGTGAAGTAACCACGCAAATTACTTGGTACCCTTAATGTATTACCCCTCAATCGATGTGCCGGTTAACCACACACGCTCCATCGATACTATGATAAACATTAAGTCACCCTTTACCTACCTTGTTAAGTTCAAGTTAGTGTGCCGGTTAACCACACACGCTCCACTAACGACTTAAACAAAGTGTAAAGTGTAATTTCATGGATTAGCACCTTATTCACATTTTCCCAAAATAACTAAGATTGGGAATTCAATAAAGTTTAGTTACTTTAGTATTATCATTATACTTTTAATGAGAATTTATAAGTCCTTGTCCTACCTGTTCGGCTAACGACCCTCCACCGATCAAGGAAGCGGTGGGTGAGAGTGGACACCCATTAAGTTGCCATTTTATAGGCAACAACCTTATACCCCCCTTATAGACCAGCTTCGTGAATGAGGCGTACTAGCGGTAAGACGACTTGATCTTATACATATATAAATATTATTAAACTTATAATATTATAAAGTATAAGGGTTGAATTTTAACTTTTAAAATTCTAGGGGTTGGAACTAAAGTTTTTTTTTTTAATATGACTTTACATGTTCCAAAACTTGAGGGCAAGTTTTGTAAACTTTCAAAACTTTTCATTTCTCATAACTTATGAGTTAATGGTTATTAAAAATGAAGACTCTTCATTTTTTGTAACCTATGTGTTCTTTTAATGGTTATTTATAAATGTGACTTTTGGTTATCCATAACTTAAGAACTAGTTATGGACTCCATTAAAACACATAAAGATCAAAAATTAATCTAATCAATTATTAGCACATAATTTCTATGATCTTCTAAACTCATATGTTTATGAATGTTCATATCAAAAATTTCAAGAATCGTAAGTACATATACAAAACTTGAAATTTTAATACGAGCTTTTGAACAAAACTTCGATTTTCAAGTTTTTTTTTTTTTTTGTTTTTGTTTTTTTTTTTTTTTTTTTGCATCAAGTATCAAATAAACAAACCACTCTCTGATACCACTGATGGGTTTTCAGCATTCTAACACTCCTATGGTGTACATGCAACCCTAGAAACCTTGGATCTATGTTTGACTAAGATACATGCAAATAATTATTTTTCCAAGGTTCTTATCCTAACTAGCATGGCATGGGGTACTTGAATCAAATAAAACTAGTAGAATTACTTACCTTGTAGTAGTAGTTGATTGCTTGGAGTTTGAGAGCCTAGCACCAATAATGTGGATGCCTCAAATGGAAGTCACAAATCACCACAAACTTGGAAACTTGAGAGAATAGTCACAAACTTCTTGAAATCGGCCCTCTTAGTTTACACACATCAACTAGTGCAATTTCAAGAACCAAAGCCTCCTTTATATAGTGTGGTGGATTAGGGTTACATCCATGTAAACCCTAATACCCATGTCTTTTCATTTCCATGAGATCCATGGGTTAAAGCTCCATGGAGTATCCATGGACTTTCCATGCAAGCCTAGCCCATTCCAAATAAGCATTAGCCCACACTATATAAATACAAGAGCCCATATTTAATTAGTCATACTTTTTATCTCTAAATTAATTCTAAATTAATTATAGATCAACACTAATTAAATGATATGATTTTATATTAATATATTAGAACTTATAATATATTAATAAATCATAACTTATACTATTCTCAAAAGATTATCCGTAAATTGTTCGGGTGAAGTGCAACCCAAATGGACCATGCCGGGTCGGGTCAAGTACATACCAAATATAGTTATGGACTTACACACTATCTCCAACACATAGGCCCACATATATAAGAATGAATGATTTACACAATCAATCCCCATATATTTAATTAGTCTCCTTTTGATCACAAAATTAATTCCAAATTAATTCTTGATCAATACTAATTAAATAATATGATTTCATATTAATATATTAGAACTTATAATATATTAACAAATCATAATTATCCTTTTCTCACAAAAGTCTATCCAAATTGTTCCGATGCCATGCAACCCAAATGGACCATGCCAATCGGGTCAAGTACGTACCAATTATAGTTATGGACTTAGACACTAATCCAACAGTCTCCAACTTGGATAAGTCTAAAACTATTATTGCGTATGACTTCAAAACCCAACTAGCAATCATAGCTCTTAAAAGCTGTTGTCGAACTCTGAACAAATCAATGACGCGTCCATTAGATAAGGGATCATATATTCCTATATTCTAGATATCATATGGACTGAGACATGGATTATAATCATTCTCTCTGTCCATTTGTTGTTTCCCGATTTCCGATTTATGACGACCGACTAATTGAACAAATCAAATCAGTCCTGGCTTGGCCAAGCACTTCGGGGTGTCATGACTAAATCATCGAGGGGCCCACAGATATCATTTTTATCCCTTTAAGGGTAAAAGGAATGGATAAACTTCGACTCATATGCTTGTTCTACTACTTGTTGAATCATACACAAAGGCACGTTTTATAACATCGAGTTACCAATGTGTTTTCGTACAATCAATGCATAACCAACTCATAGGCAACAACTCATATCTCTAGGTTTGAAGAGTATAAGATATTATCGTCTCATGATCACTCATGATAAAATCCATGAAGTGAGTCAAATGAGCGTGGGTTTAATCCAATACTCAGAACTTATGAGCACTCATGAATGTTGTAGCAACTCTTTCTATGTCCACTACCTTGGACATCTACAAACCAGCTTCATGACAGTCTTGATTCATATCTACTTCCAACATATGACCGAATGTGGATGGTTTGAATAACTTAGTCATTCAGGAAGAACGACCTAGTTATTCTGGAAGTCAAACCATGCAAAGTGAAACACAAGAATAATCTAATCCAATATGGTCTCAGAACTTATGAATATAAATAAAACACCTTCTATTTATCACCATATTGATTACACATTATTCATTGCATACTGTTTCAAACTATCAACTTTATACTTGAATTAAAATAATAGTTGTACCATGCTCCGAGCATGTACACTATGTTTTCTAAACACTAGTCATGCCATACACCAAGTATGTACACTATGTTTTTCCAAACATTAGTTATTCCATACACCAAGTATGCACACTAAGTTTATCTATGATCTTTACTTTGTGAAATAGATCGATTGAACATAATTCCAATGATTCCCATTTCACAATCCCAAATCCTTACCGCAAATGCAAGAATTCCAAATTCCTGCCACTTACCTAAATCTGTTAGATTCTAAACTTATATGCACTAATCCTCTGTAATGATCATGCACAAAGTCACAAAGACTTGTCAACAGACATTACAAAGTATTCCAATGGAGATCAACTCCATGGAAACGAAGTCTCAGATTCAAAATACATTGCTTTGAACATCCTTCTTGCATTAAGTTTTCTAATCTTACACAGATTGAGTAACTTCCACCTATGGAGACAACTCCATATTCCCATTTTGCCTATCACTTCTGAACAAGAGCTGCCTCTTTTCAGAATATGTCAATATGGTCCTTCCAAAATTAACACTACAGTTCCAATTGTCCCTGAGCAACCAATCTTTGGCAAACCTTAGATTGTCCCCGACAATTGCTTAATTAGTCATATCCAGTTCTAGTACTTTTTCCCTCTTAATGCTCTAGGCATTTGGAAAAATTTAGAACAAATGAATATTATAGCACATGCAATCGACCCTATATCCGAAGCATATGGGACACGATTCATGATGTCTCACATAAAGACATGATACTAGACCAGTCTTTTTGCTATAATATTTCTGTTTCTATTTGCCAAGTTCTCATAATTCAGATTATGAAAAGGGATGCCGTAATCATAATCGAATTTTAGAACGCAAATAATGGACCCATATATAGAATTTCCTTATGTTGAGCCATTCCAACATAAAATTCATATATATATATATATATATATATATATATATATATCCTTGACTAAAGATGACTAAAACCTCAATCTAAGCTTTTAGAATTGAAATGAAGTATAATTTCCTCTCCCTTAATTATAGCAAAACAACTTTTCCCAATTGAAACTTTTGTTTTCTATAATTAACATTGCTAACTTGCAACACTTATCATAATTATCATGCTCCCACTAACATGATGATTATTAGCATAACACTTATGCTCCCACTAGCTTTGACATGTACTCAGAAATCAGCTGGACTTCTAGAAATCAATACCTTATTGACTTTCTTACCAAAGTTCAGACTTCTGATACGAGATGCTATGATAAAACTTTATCAAGATCATAGACCTTTCCTTAGATAGCACACATGTGTGTCTAAACAATTTCAGAACTATGAAAAGGGATGTCGTAATCATAGTCTCAATTGTTTAGACCTTTGCCATTCCTCACAAGTCCATGTTAGTGTGCCGGTTAACCACACACGCTCCACTAACGACTTTGAGGGTGCAAATATCACAATTGCTATCTACCTAAAATCTACTTAGTGAAAGCGTTTCCTCACCATCATTTTCATGAATCGGAGAGAAACCTTATGACACTTAGATTTTATGGTGTATGTGTTCGTATCCATGTGAATTTGTCAAAACCATAATCACAAGACAAGGTTAGTGACAAATCCAAACTCATATGGATTGAACTTGTGCAGTCTTAACTTCTTGCCACCTGGCAGCACAAGGGCCTGCCATTGCTTCCAAGTTGTTATGCAACCAATTGAGAACTCTCAGAACTCATATGCAAAGCCAACTTTAATTGGAATGAGCACAGAAATAGGAAAAATGTCAACACGATAGGTTATAAACCTCAAGTCGTGAGCTAGTGAGACACTACAGGTTTTATTCTTGATTAGATCTTGAAATTCATTCAGGATATTTAAGACTCCCACTGTCCTCTTGACATATAAGACTCCCTTGCCAAATATTCAAGAGATAGTGCGGATTCTTTATCAAGACACACACTTCACACAATTGGCCTTAGTTGGTCTTTGTTTTATCGAAAACATCACAACTTACCAATTTCAAATGTACAAGAGTAGAACATATTTTACTCTTACATTTGACTAGTGTTAATAACCCTTCTTCAAGATGTGTCACTCAAACTACAATCTTGGAGTATGACTCTAAGACTTGTTTTGGAACGAAGTATGACTCATCTTCTTGATTTAACCATTTCAGCAATTCTTGATTCCTCTTCTTATCCATAGGAATGCACTAAGATGTCCTTAGAGGACCAATTGTGATATGGTTTCTTAATCATTGAGAAGATCACAAAACATGATACTAAAGTACTCTCCCATCTTTTCAGATTTGAGAAACTTTTATCTTTCTGCCTAATTTGATTCTTCTCATTCGTTCTGCCATACATCAAAACTTTTCAAATGTTTCAGAATTATACTTAAACTTGTAAGTATAACCATATTTACTAAACTTTAGTAAATCATGACGAATAGTCTTATCAATCTTTTGTGGTGGACCTGACCAGCGCACAACCAAGTGTACTCGATCCCTTTGTCCTTCACTTGACTCACATATACATGTGAACAAGGAATTAGTCTTAATTTTCCAAAGCTGAAGGTTCTCATTCATCATACTATACAACTTGCATGATTCCAAGTACTTTCGGTCCAATTGAAACTTGGGTGATGAGAATCTTTCCTTATTTGGTAAATTTAGACACTACCACAAATGAAAGAATCAAATTCATATTTCCATTATTGCTAGAAACATATAAACATCAATTTTCCATAAATGCCATTGTAAGGAGATAAAATAAAATAAAACAAAAATTTTATTTATTTATAAGATGCGGAAAAAAATCTTTTTCCTTACAATGCAACTTTAAATGGAAACTATGCTATTACATATTTCCTAACAATCTATCATAACTCTCTAAGTTGTAGCTCAAGAATCCGATCTTCGAACCATGCGATTGAAATCCATCTTCGCGATCAGATTCAGCATACTCTTTCTTTAAGTTTCCTTCCCTTTGTTTGATCCTTCCATACATCAAAATGTATTAAGAATCTTCAAATAGGAACTTAATTGAGTTAGATAGTGGACTTACCTGAAGCAGAGTCAAACTTTTTGACTAGACCTTCTCTCAGATCTTTTAGGTAGTTAGGGCAGCTTCGCAACCAATGCCCCTTCCTTTGGCAACAGAAACATATGGACCCTTGGGAATGGCGCACAGGACTATCTCAGACTTAGCCTTTCTCTTTACCATTTGGTCAACCGAGTTGACTATGGCCGATCCCTTTCCATTGGGAAGAGAAATCTTTTCTGGATATCCAATGTTACCATAGTCAATGTCCATGGAAGTCTGGGAAGTTGATCTTCTTAATCAAATTTGCTCTACCAGTGCTCCAAATCATTGCTGATTCAGCAGCACCAAGCAAATAGATAAGATCATTAAGGGTCATGTCATAGTCTGTTACATAGTAGTCCCAAAGGAAACTCACTATGTGACTTAGAAAGTGATTGAACAACCAACTTTCTCAATACTTTGACACCCAACTCTCCCGGCTTGTCAATATGTGACTTCATCTCCAATATGTGAGCACACATAGACCTTGCTTGCCAATAGGGCTTGAGTGACCTTGAACTAGTGGGTTAGGGAGAATAATTGGAGGAGGTGGAGGGAGTGAAGAATGATTTTCGGGACATCATCTTCATTAGGAAAGCTTGTTCCAAGAGTTTTTGGGAAGATCATTGATGTCTGAGCCAGACATCTTTTGGGAGATATTCAAGATAGTTGATTTAAAGTCCTTAATATAACACCCAATATGAAATATTAAGGCTAGGAACCAACAAAATATTTTATAACTTGGAAGAGGGATGCCGAATCCAAGCTATAGAATATTTGAAGGTAGGCGAATGACGATTCACCAATTTCCACCATGAAAAACGAAATAATTTATTAGGTTTTAATTGGATTTGAAACTCCTAGATCTTTTGAGATTCATTGAACTTTTCAATGGCATGTTTCAATCTCGAGCGTGCCCTCTCAAATTTTGTGACTGGGATGCCGAGGATCACAAAACAAGGTGTGAATAACCATGCAAATATACTTGGTACCCTTAATATTTACCCCTCAATCTATGTGCCAGTTAACCACACGCGCTCCACCGATACTATGATAAACATTAAGTTACCCTTTGCCTACCTTGTTAAATCCAGCTAGTGTGTCGGTTAACCACACGCGCTCCACCAACCGACTTAAGCAAATTGCAAAGTGTAATTTCATGGATTAGCACCAAATTCACATTTTCCTAAAGTAAGTAAGATTGGGAATTTATAAAAGGTTTAGTTACTTCATATTTATCATTAATACTTTTAATGAAGGGGCTCTCGACCCCGAAGAAGGACATACCCAAATGTCGCTGCGGTACTCGATTTGACTCTCCAGAACTTGAAAACTCGAGTGGTTTGTCTCCCTGCCAGACCACCCTCGCAAAAATATCATGTTAATCGCCTATCGACTAACAGACTCTAAGAACACTCTTCCAAATCTGATTCTCTAAACAATCCCGATCACAACTCAAAAGGAACGGAAAGGTCATTATCCCCTAAGGACCCACCGCCTGAACAACCATCAGAACTCATTGGAAGGAAATAACCCCAAAACTCAAACACAAGAAAAGATCATGCTCGCTTGGAAGTATCCTCTGACATCTATAGACATAAGCCTCAACTCCCTCTCAAATATCTCCTTCAACACGGAGCATCAGGTCAGCTCCCGACCCAAAAGATGAACCTCCAAAGGTTACTCATCGCATACCGAAATCGTCTCACCGACTTCCTTCTCACAAGAACTATCTCGGACCATCGCGACACACAAGTCACTAAGTTCGCTTTACCCCTAGCAAATACTACAACCCCACCTGAAATCGTCTCACTTCCGACCACTGCCGTCTACTACCTACTGGTTCCATGCATCTCACGGTACTTCTCATACCAACGAAACTGATCCACTCCGGCCTAAGATATCAGATGGAGGTCAATACCCCCTCAAAATGAAACCCATCTACAATCCGAAACCTCATCTCGCTTATTCAATACACGAATGGATCCAGACTCGAGCTCGAGAGTCTGATTCAACAGCAGAATTGGAACCACTCATTTCCAATCTGGTACTCAACTCATGACCCAAAATTCACAGATTTATGCACACACCATCTCTTCAATTCCTTCAGATTACGATAATCCCTCCTCATCCCAGGGATACAACGATTCCCAACCGACACGAAGACCCCCGTCTCGCTCCTGGTTCAGAAACCAGGCTCCGACGACTCAAGTGGTAAGGCTACCCAAGCCTAAGAACTCCTCTGCGCCATACTCTGACTAGTGAATACTACAGCTCCCGGGAGAACAATATTCACCCTTATTGACTACTGAGTGCTACGGTCCCCCCGTAGTCTTAAGATGCTCCTTTACTGACTCATGAATGCTACGACTTCCCGCAGACTTGCGACACCCTCTCACTGACTCGTGAATGCTACGGCTCCCCGCAGTATCACAACACTCTCGCTCTAACCAGTGAATACTATGGCTCCCCGCAGTATCACGACACTCTCTAGCTGACTAGTGGATACCACGACTCCCCACAGTATCACAACCCTCTCCCACTATCCAGTGAATACGACGGCTCCCCGTTGTATCACGACACTCTCTTCCACTGACTCATTGATGCTACGGCTCCCTGTAGTCTTACAACACTCTCTCGCTCACTGACTCCCCATGGGCTCACTCCACGGTTTCTCCTGATAATCCCAAGCGATTACTCCCACCCGGATCCACTTGCTCCCTTATCACCCCATAACATCATCATCAGGTCATCACCACACTAAGTTCACTAACTCATGTCCCGCAGCTCAACATAGATAGGTGCTTACACCCATCCAGCTTATGCACCACCACTTCTGATGTAAGTTCTCGCGGAAAGGCACTAGTGTCAGCACAGATACACCCTTAGACAGTCTCACTCCGGCGACAATTAACTAATGGGTTGCCACTGAAACAAAATTGCTCGGTACTCCACTTGCTATCTCACAACTCGAGTCCTAACATGACCAAAAATTAGGACATCATACTCGGGTACCTCGGTACACCATCACAGCGTCTCACGCGATCTTGCCTTCACCACTGATCTTTCATTTACACAACTCGAAACCTCGAAATACTCTCATCTCCCAAATTGAAACACGGAGGAATCTTCAACGACTGAATACCCGTTGACGAAATCCAAAGATCCACCCTCTACTGATCACCACCCATACGAACCACTCATACCAACTCTGAAATTTGTCAAAAAACCAACTGCTGCCCTCTTCTGGAGTATAGGTTACAATCTATACCCATACCCGCAAATCTCAGCTATGGCACCCTGAGCTCAACGACTCATCCGCCTCGAACTCAACATTTGCAAATCCAAAAAAAAATCTCTAGCCATAATAAATCCTCTGACCAATCGCCACCTGCCGTGGATTCACTCATCCTTCCTTAAGCACATAATCATACATCATCCCGCCTCGCACCTCGCCGCATCCACCAATATCCCAGGTTTCATGTGTCCGCACCGCAAATTTCCATAATCAGTTGCACTTGAACGGATTGCTGATCTTCTCAATTGAATACCCAGTTCTCCCCCACTCAGGGTTCGAACCATCACCAGTCAGCATACCAACAATTTACTCTGTAAACTGTTTCACCAAGTACATCACACTTGACTCTTGAAACGTACCACGAAAACACCCAATGGTCTTCCCGATGGAAACCAAGTGACTCCAAATATCCCGTAACTCAGACAAGAATCTTAGAATCCTCCCAACTTGACTGCCTCTAGTCATCTCGAAACCTCATACTAACACACCGTCGGATACCTCAACTGTTCTGAAATAACCCTGACCCTCAGTCTGGAAATAATGCACTATCACACACCTCGTCTCTGACTCCTCGAACAGCCTCCCAACATGAGAATCATCATCAAAGCACGAGATCTCACTCTCACAACCGATACACAACATAACAACGAGGGCCACCGCCCCGATATATTCCTCTTAACCACCTGAAACTGCTGCTAAAAGCATGTCACACTCATAAAGGCACCTTCCTGGGTCTCTTCCATCTCAGCCTCCACTAATGACTCCATGGTACAAGAAATACCTCACAACAGACAAACTGCCCCAACACTCTGATGAAAAGGTCACCACCATATGCTACCCCACGGGTTACCTCCAAACTCTGAAACCGAAAACTCGATATCTCCTTCACTTCTCGCAGAAACGGGAACAACGTAACTCTTGCCACAGAAGGTGATCTCTCATCCATCAGCCGATCGCTCGAATCAGACCTCGATCCTCCAATAAGCATCATCTCTACTCATCCCTGAGCCTTGCGACTCCAACTAGCATCTCACCAATAAAATCCCTCGGAAACGAACTCGATTTCCCTTTCAAGGTATTCTCCATTAAAACTTGCTCGACATGGACCTCTGGCCCCACACTCTATCATCTGATCTCAGACTAATCAACCACCACAGGACAACTGGTAAAACCAGAAGCACTAACCGCCACGAATCATGGTATTCGAACCATGTGATCACCTCTCAATCTGCTATGAATCATGCTACCCGAACCATGTTATCTCCTCTCAATCTGCTACTTAGAACCTCTGGTATTCTCCCTATTTCGAGTAAGGGTCCTCTGCTTTCAGTAGTACAGGCCCATACTACCTGCCACATCAACCTTCTCGACCACCAATCCCGCTAAACCTGGTCACTTCCCAGCGACTACTCTCCTCTATCAGCGTACTCATCTAACTAAGGCCAGTCCCTAGTCTCTTCCTAGGTTCCCTCACTTCTCTGCCATCAGCTGCTGAAGAACTCCTTATGATGCCAACCATCTACCTCCTGAATATTGTCATATTCACTTAGTAGCTGACTCCCATCATCAAGAGTTCGACAAAGCACGAAGCAAGAAGCATTCGGGCATCGAATAATCTCTACCAACACGTAAAACCACTCTAGGTTACCACTCCACTTGTTTTACTCACGCTCAAAAGGTATCACCGTACTCAAGCAACCCTACCCCTCGCGGGTATCTAATTACTCTCTCAGTAGGCTCCTCTGAGACTCTTTTAGGTATCTCCTAGACTACTCCTCTACTCAAAGCTCTCTCTCTAAAAGATTCCTGCTGGATACTCTTACTCCGCACACACTCAAAGCACAACACAGATAGCAACAATCCTAGGATAAGGCATCACAAATCAGGCAACTATAGCCCTAAAATATGAAACACCTAGCCTATCTTCTAGCATGCATCACTAATATCTCATTACTAACTCATAACACAAATAAGTAAGGGTATTTTGGGAAATCACCGTTCGGGCTCTAGCTAATTATACACACTGCTCCTTCTCATTTTTCTCTTAGAAACTCTTGCTCGTTTTAGAAAAATCATTTCTTTTGAAAACTTTTCTCAAATCCTCAGTTTGAGTCCATATATACCCGAAGGTGTATCCGAATCCCTCAAACCAAGGCTTAGATACCAAATTGTAACACCGTAAATTTCCAAACAAATTTTTCATTTTTAAAATCATATAACTCTCATAATGCATTTCACAAATTCTCATTTATTTAGTTTGCAAAACGCATCTCCATAATTGTTTGATTAATAATCCAGGATCCTCAAAACATAACTCTTTCTCTGGTGTGTACAATCGAGCCGGTGCCTTCCCGCGATCCTGAGAAAAACCTGAAACACAAAACACATAACACTGTAAGCACGAAGCTTAGTGAGTTCCCCAAAATACCACACACAGCTCTGTTGCCACTCGAGGCTATAACACAGTAAGACCCTCCGGTCAATGTGTCTCAGTGGGACCCTCCGGTCCCACAACTCTGATGGACGCTTCGGTCCTAACTCTGTAAGCTCTGAATAATACAAAACATAAATCACAAAGAAATAATGTAGGATATCACAATACACAATGTAAGCACATAGGACATCTCAGTCACACAAAAATACCACTCACGGTAAAGTATAGTGAGAAGACTCACCTCGGATGAAGAACAGCCCCTAAAAACACTGTTGCTGCGCACCGACCTCTAACTTTGAGCCAAACCCACAATTAACCCAATTAGGAACTAAGTCCAAACTCTCACTCATTAGGTCTAAGGGTAGACCACTAACCAGCCCATCAGTAACCTAAAACCCATTGGGCCCACCAAGGCCCAAATAATAAATGGGCTCACCTGAGGCCCACTCTCAAAACTAAATGGCAAGCCCAACTCAAGGGCCCAAAGCACAAATATATATTTTCCTCTGGTCCAATACTTTATTGCAACAAGCCTAAACTCCAGGCCCAACATGAGACTTAGCCCAAAAGTCCACAGTAAGGTTACGCGGGGCGTACCTCCCTTGGTACGCTCAGCGTACTCACAATCCAGATTGGCCATCGGGAACACTAGGGCAGTACGCGGGGTGTACAGGAATTACACTCAGCGTACTCCCCAGATTCACTCTTTCTACTCACTTGGTCTTAATCAGTTAAGACATTACCTCAAATCCCAGATCTGGACTCCCTAATGGCTCTTACTCCATAAAGTCAGTGACTTTAAGCCTTTGCATGGCTGGAATGGTCACAAACACCCAAAAAACCCACTCCCTTATCTCAAAAAGCTCATAACTCATGCATGACTTGATTCTAACGACCAATATTGGATTTTTATGACATTACACTACAAATCACACTCAAAGGGGTTGATCATAGTCTATGGAGCTCACTATCTCATAAGTCTCCACCTTTTGGGTTAAAAACCCTAAAATACTCTAATATGATGCTCAAAACAAAAGAGTGAGAAAGATTGAAGCTTTATACCTCTATATGAAGCTTCCAACTCAGATATGCTCAGATCCAAGGCCTGGACTTCTCACTCCTTCTTCTCCAAAGCTCCTTCTTTACTCCAAGAACACACCAAAATCAATCAAGGCTCTCAAATGCACTCACAAGCTCCATGAATGAAGGATTAGGGTTTTAGAGGGTTTATTGACTGAGGATGGTGGCCAGGAATGAGGCCATGTCATTCTTTATATAGGGACACATCCAAAGTTAGGGTTTCCACTCTGTGCCTAGTACGCCCAGCGTACCCTCTGGTACGCCCAGCGTACTAGGTGGCTCCACTTAAAAATCACGCACATAAGTACGCTAAGCATACACATATATACGCCCAGCATACTCAACTGCCACCTTTCTCAAATAAGGGACTTATCCTGCCACAACTTCAAACTTCCATCGCTTCCTCGATATAACCCCGATTCCCATGAACCTCAAACCCACGGAAAGGTGACGAGATGCCCTATGCTTCTAGAAATTATTCGCAACCTCTAGACCTCTTCATGCCCGGTTTGCAGCTCAAGAACCCTAATCACGGACGATCCGAAACAGGATGTTACAGATGTGGTTCTTGTTGGGTTATGAGCATTCTAACACTCCTAAGTGTACATGCAACCCTAAATACCTTGGATCTATGTTTTCTCTATTATACATACAATTATGAACATCCAAGGTATTATCCTAATCTAGCATACAAAATAATAAATATAACAAGATAGAATACATACCTCTTTGATGTAGAATGTCTTCATGAAGCTTGAGTGCCTAGTGCCCCAAGTGTGACACCTCAAATGGTTCACACAACACCAAATACACTTGGAATAACTTGAGAGAAACTTGAACACTCCTTGAAATCGTCTAGCCCTCACACTCACACATTAGTGCACGGTTTCTTGAGCCATGGGATTCTTTTATATGGTGGCTATTAGGGTTACACCATGTAACTCATAACTTTACCCATTCCTTATGCTCCATGGATTTTAACCTCCATGGAGTATCCATGGGTCACCCCATGGACTTAGTCCAACATAAGGAATCTTGGATCACAAGCCCACATATATAAGAATGAATGATTTACACAATCAACCCATATATTTAATTAGTCTCCTTTTGATCACTTAATTAATTCCAAATTAATTCTTGATAAATACTAATTAAATAACCTTATTAATATATTAGAACTTATAATATATTAACCAACCTTAAGTGTTATTTCTCTCATTATAGTCTATCCAAATGCATGATGCCATGCAACCCAAATGGACCATGCCGGGTCGGGTCAAGTATTACCAATTATAGTTATGGACTTAGACATTAATCCAACCGTCTCCCACTTGGATAAGTCTAAAAACTATTATTGCGTATGACTTCAGGAACCGATCAGCAATCGTAGCTCTCAAAAGCTTCTGTCGAACTCTGACCTTGTCGATGAACTCTGACCTTTGTCAATGACTTGTCCATTAGATAAGGGATCATATATTCCTCCATTCTAGATATCATATGGACTGAGACATCGATTATCAATCATTCTCTCTGTCCATTTGTTGTTTCCCGATTTTCGATTCATGATGACTGACTGATTGAACAAATCAAATCAGTCCTGGCTTGGCCAAGCACTCACATGTATCATCTTTAAATCATCTAAGGGCCCACAGATATCGCTTTTATCCCGAAGGTAAAAGGAGTGGATAAACTTCGACTCATATGGCTTGTTCTACTACTTGTTGAATCATACACAAAGGCACGTTTTATAACATCGAGTTACCGAATGCGTTTTCGTGCAATCAATGTACAACCAACTCATAGTAACAACTCATATCTCTAGGTTTGAAGAATATAAGATATTATCGTCTCATGATCACTCGTGATAAAATCCATGAAGTGATTCAAATGAGCGCAGGTTGAATCCAATACTCATAACTTATGAGCACTCATGAGTGTTGTAGCACCACTTTGTCCACCAACTTGGACCTCTACAAACCAACCCATGACAGTCTTGATTCATATCTACTTCCAACATATGACCGACTGTGGATGGTTTGAATAACTTAATCATTCAGGAAGAGCGACTTAGTTATTCTGGAAGTCAAAACATGCAAAGTGAAACACAAGAATAAATGAATCAAATATGGTATCAAACCCTATGAATATAAATAAACACTTTTATTTATCACCATACTGATTACTCATTATTCATTGTTTCGGTTTTATCAACTTTATACTTGAATTAAAAACACTAGTTGTCCCATGCTCCAAGCATGTACACTATGTTTTTCTTAAACAATAGCTTTGCCATACACCAAGTATGCACTCTATGTTTGTCTATGATCCTTACTTTGTGAAATAAACCAATTGAATATAATTTCAATGATTCTAATTTCACACTCCCAAATCCTTACCGAAAAATGTGAGAATTTCAAATTCCTATCATTTATCGAAATCTGTTTAGATTTTAAACTTATATGCACTGACCCTCCTGTAATGAATATGTACAAAGTCACAAAGACTTGTCAACAGTCATTATAAGGTATTCCAATGGAGATCAACTCCATGGAAACTAAGTCTCATATTCAAAGTACATTGCTTTGGACATGCTTCTTGCATTAAGTTTTCTAATCTTACACAGATAACTTCCACCTATGGAGACAACTCCATATTCTCATTTTGACTATCACTTCTGAATAAGAGATGCCTCTTTTCAGAATATGTCAATATGGTCCTTCCAAAATTAGCACTATACTTCCAACTGTCCCTGAGCAACCAATCTTTGGTAAACCTCAGATTGTCCTCGACAATTGCTTAATCATTTTAGTCATATCCAATTCTAGACCTTTTCCCTTATTAATGCCTCTGGGCATTTGGAAAAAATTTAGAAATGACAAATATCATAGCACATGCAATCGATCCTGTACCCAAAGCAAATGGTACATGATTCATGATGTCTCACATAAAGACATGATTCTAGACCAGTCTTTTGCTACAATATTTTTATTTGCCATGTTTTCAAAATTTGACTATGAAGAGGGATGCCGTAATCATAATCGAATTTTGAGAACGCAATATATAGAATTTCCTTAAGTTGAACCAATCCAACATGAAATTCATATATATATTCTTGACTAAAGATGATTAAGGTCTCAATCTAAGCCTTTAGAACTGAAATGAAGTATATCATCTCCCTTAATTATAGCAAAACAACTTTTTCAATCCCTGCAGCCTCACGAATTGAAACTTTTGTTTTCTATAATTAACATAGCTAACTTTCAACACTAACAATAATTATCATGCTCCCACTAACATGATGATTATTAGCATAACACTTATGCTCCCACTAGCTTTGACATGTACTCAGAAATCAGCTGGACTTCTAGAAATCAATACTTTATTGACTTCCTTACCAAAGTTCAGATTTCTGATACGAGATGCTTTGATAAAACTTTATCAAAATCATACACCTTTCCTTAGATAGCATGCATGTGTGTCTAAACAATTTCAGAACTATGAAAAGGGATGCCGTAATCATAGTCTCAATTGTTTAGACCTTTTGCCATCTGCTTCAAATCTACTTGGTGGAAGTGTTTCCTCACCATCATTTTCATGAATCGGAGAGAAACCTTATGACCCTTAGATTTTATGGTGTATGTGTTCTTATCCATGTGAATCGTCAAAACCATAGTCACAAGACAAGGATAATGACAAATCCAAACTCATATGGACTGAACTTATGCAATCTTAACTTCTTGCCACCTGGCAGTACAGGGCCTGCCATTGCTTCCAAGTTGTTATGCAACCAATTGAGAACTTTCAGAACTCCTATGCAAAGCCAACTTTAACTGGAATGGGCATAGAATATGTCAACATGATAGGTTATAAACCTCAAGTCGTGTGCTAGTGAAGAACCTCAGGTTTTATTCTTGATTAGTTCTTGAAATTCTTTTTAGGATCTTTAAGACTCCCACTGTCCTCTTGACATATAAGACTATCATGCCAAATATTCAAGAGATAGTGCGGATTCTTTATCAAGACAAACACTTCACACAATTGGCCTTAGTTGGTCTTTGTTTAATCCAAAACATCACAACTTACCAACTTCAAATGTACAAGAGTAGGACACTTTTACTCTTACATTTGACAAGTGTTATAAACCTTTCTTTAAGATATGTCACTCAACTTATAGTCTTGGAGTATGACTCTAAGACTTGTTTTGAAACGAAGTATGACTCATCTTCTTGATTTAACCATTTCAACAATTCATGACTCCTCTTCTTAGTCATAAGAATGCACTAAGATGTCCTTAGAAGACCAATTGTGATGTGGTTCTTTAATCATTAAGATGATCACAAAACATGATACTAAAGTACTCTCCCATCTTTTCAGATTTGAGAAACTTTTATCTGTCTGCCTAATTTGATTATTCCCATTCGTTCTGCCATACATTGAGACTTTTCCAATGTTTCAGAATTATACTTAAACTTGTAAGTATAACCATATTTACTAAACTTTAGTAAATCATGTCGAATACTCTTATCGATCTTTTGTGGTGGACTTGATCAGTGCACAAGAATGTGTACTCGATCCCTTAGTCCTTTACTTGACTCACATATACATGTGAACAAGGAGTTAGTCTTAGTTTTCCAAAGCTGAAAGTTCTCATTCATCATACTATACAACTTGCATGATATCCAAGTTTCTATCCAACTGAAACCTTGGGTGATGAGAATCATTCCTTATTTGGTAAATTATGACACTACCACAAACGTAAGAATCAAGTCCATTTTTCCTATATTGCTATCAATGGAATCATATAAACAACCATTTTTCACAAATGCCACTGTAAGGATATTTAAAATAAATATAAAATTAAAACCTTTTATTTTATTTCAAAACTTTGCGGAAAAAACTTATCCTTACAGTGCAAATGCATATGAAAAACTTGTTGTTATCTATTCCTAAGCAATTTATCACAACTCCTTAGTAACAGCTTCAAAAATTCTGACAACCAAACCATGTGATCGAAATCCATCTTCGTGATCAGAATTAGCATGTACTTCCTTTAAGTTTCTTCACTTTTCTTTGATTCTTAAAACATCAATATGTGACCCAGTCACATCATGTAATGAGAATCTCATAATAGAAACTTAACAGAGTTAGATAGTGGACTTTTACCAAAAGAAGAGTCAAACTTCTTGACTTGATCACCCTTATGATCTTTCAGGTAAATAGGCAGCTTAGCAATCAATGCCCCTTTCTTTGGCAAGATAAACATATGGACTCTTTGGTAATGGGACTATCTCAGACTTAGCCTTTCTCTTTACCATTTGGTCAACCGGGTTGACTATGGCCAATCCCTTTCCATTGGGAAGAGAATGCTTTTTCTGGATTTCCAATGTCACCATTGTCACTGTCCATAAAGTTTTTGGGAAGTTGATCTTCTAATCAAATTTGATTTACTATCGTTCCAAATCATTGCTGATTCAGCAGCACCAAGCAAATAGATAAGATCATTAAGGTTCATGTCATAGTCTGTTTCATAGTAGTCCCAAAGGAACTCACTATGTGACTTAGAAAGTGATTGAACATCCAACTTTCTCAAGACTTTGACACCCAACTCTCCCAGCTTGTCAATATGTGACTTCATCTCTAAGATGTGATCACACATAGACCTTGCTTGCCATTAGGGCTTGAGTGACCTTGAACTTGTGGGTTAGGGAGAATAATTGGAGGAGGTGGAGGAAGTAAAGTTCCAAGAGATTTGGGAAGATCATAGATGTCTGAACTAGACATCTTTTGGGAGATATTCAAGATAGTTGATCTAAAGTCCTTAATATAACACCCAATATGAAATATTAAGGCTAGGATCCAACAACCTATTTATAACTGGAAGAGGGATGCCGTAATCCAAGTTATAAAATAGTTGAAGGTAGGTAAATGACGATTTACCAATTTCCACCATGAAAAACGAAATAATGTAATTAGGTTTTTAATTGGATTTGAAACTCCTAGATCTTTTGAGATTCATTGAACTTTTCAATGGCATGTTTCAATCTCGAGTGTGCCCTTCAGGTTTTGTGACTGGGATGCCGAGGATCACAAAACAAGGTGTGAAGTAACCATGCAAATATACTTGGTACCCTTAATATTTACCCCTCAATCGATGTGCCGGTTAACCACACGAGCTCCACCGATACTATGATAAATATTAAGTTACCCTTTGCCTACTTTGTTAAATCCAGGTTAGTGTGCCGGTTAACCACACACGCTCCACTAAAGGTTTAAACAAAGTGCAAAGTGTAATTTCATGGATTAGCACCTTATTCACATTTTCCTAAGTAACTAAGATTGGGAATTTATAAGTGTTTAGTTACTTAGTATTTATCATTAATACTTTTAATGAAGGGAGAATTATAGTCCTTGTCCTACCCGTTCGGCTAACGACCCTCCACCAGTCAAGGAAGCGGTGGGTGAGAGTGGACACCCATTAAACTGCCATTTTATAGGCAGTAACCTTATACCCCCCTTATAGACCGGCTTCGTGAATGAGGCCTACTAACGGTAAGACTGACTTGCTCTTATACATATATTTATTATTAACTTATAATACTATAAAGTATAAGGGTTGAATTTTAACTTTTAAAACTCTAAGGGCTACCTTGGAATTAAAGTATTCATGGGGAAAACTTTACAAATTCCAAAACTTGAGGGCAAGTTTTGAAAATATTCAAAACTAATTAATTCCATAACTTATGTGTTTAAAGTAGTTTTAATTAAAAAAAAAAACTCTTCAAGTATTATAACTTGAGGACAAGTTATGGAAGACTTTAAACTAATAAAAGAATGTAACTTTTCTTTATTTTTGTAACTTATGGAACTAATTAAGGTTACACATTTTATCATTTAATGAAGTGACTCTTGAACCTCCATAACTTGAGGAAAAGTTATGGAGTCATAAAACCATTTAATGAGGACAAGACTCTTCATTTTTGTAACTATTGCCAAATTTTTTATGAGTTTTATGAAACTTAAATGTGACTTTTCATATAACTTGAGGACAAGTTACAAAAACACATTTTAGAATCAACTCTTAGATTAAAATGGATTGAAAACACATAATCAATTAACTTTTCTATTAATCTAATAAACTCATATGAACAAAGATAATTCACATCAAATTTTTTTCAAGTAATTAGCATAACTTTTAAACTAATACAATTTGATTTTTCAGCTAATTTTGCAAGTATAACAAGAAAACAAACCGCTCTGATACCACTGTTGGGTTATGAGCATTCTAACACTCCTAAGTGTACATGCAACCCTAAATACCTTGGATCTATGTTTTCTCTATTATACATACAATTATGAAAATCCAAGGTATTATCCTAATCTAGCATACAAAATAATAAATATAACAAGATAGAATACATACCTCTTTGATGTAGAATGTCTTCATGAAGCTTGAGTGCCTAGTGCCCCAAGTGTGACACCTCAAATGGTTCACACAACACCAAATACACTTGGAATAACTTGAGAGAAACTTGAACACTCCTTGAAATCGTCTAGCCCTCACACTCACACATTAGTGCACGATTTCTTGAGCCATTGAATTCTTTTATATGGTGGCTATTAGGGTTACACCATGTAACTCATAACTTTACCCATTCCTTATGCTCCATGGATTTTAACCTCCATGGAGTATCCATGGGTCACCCCATGGACTTAGTCCAACATAAGGAATCTTGGATCACAAGCCCACATATATAAGAATGAATGATTTACACAATCAACCCATATATTTCATTAGTCTCCTTTTGATCACTTAATTAATTCCAAATTAATTCTTGATCAATACTAATTAAATAACCTTATTAATATATTAGAACTTATAATATATTAACCAACCTTAAGTGTTATTTCTCTCATTATAGTCTATCCAAATGCATGATGCCATGCAACCCAAATGGACTATGCCGGGTCGGGTCAAGTCTTACCAATTATAGTTATGGACTTAGACATTAATCCAACAGTTCTCAAGACGACTTTGGTACAAATTAGACTCTAAATAATGTCAAGTTCATTCCAGACCTAAAGATAATGTTGATATCGGTGGGACAACTTGAAATGATGGCCATCAGGTTACATTTGATGATCAAAATTAGATAATGAAGAAGGTAAACCTAGTTATTGCTAAAGATCAAAATCTAGGTACACTATACATGATAGAGGTTTGAAGATGAAGCACACATTATCGAAAGAGTTGGGACATCTACTATATGTAACTGAAGCTTTGGGCATATAGGTGAGATGAGATTGAATATACTAGCACCCAGTGAAAGAATACCATATATTAACAATGTGACGATTGTTTCTAATCCATGTGTTCTTTGCAGACATAAGAGACTTGATTTTGCAAAGGTAGGTAGTCTTCCCAAGACCGGGAAGTTAGATTTAGCACATTTAGGTGTTTATAATCCTACTTTAGTTTCTTCAGTAAGAGGGTGCGGGTATCATGCATGACCTATCACTTCTCAAAAGATATGTGGAAGTTTAGGAAGGAGTGGGAGCTCTAATAAATATTAAGATAGTAGGAACTCAGGTGATAATAGTTCAAACGGTAAAATGGTAGATGGTGTAGAGTCTTAACCTCATATGGTATGGACGACCACTAGAGAACAAAGAACTCCAATCATGTATTCTCCATTAATATGTAATCATATACCTTGATCATATCTAGAATCCTTGAGGATGAAATACTCCACACAATAAGAGAAGGCTATGGAAGAGAAGTTGAACACGTTGCAAAACAAACATATGTTTCAGATTAAGGATTATATATATATATATATATATATATATATATATATATATATATATATATATATATATATATAAAGAAATGTAAATGAAGATCAGTAGCCAAGGAATTTCGATGGAAGTAAGAGGTTGATTCTCATTTGTGAAGACGACTAGAATCAGATCATTCTTAAATGTAGTAGCCTCTAAAGATATCTATCTTCACAGACTAGGTTTAAAAAGAGCTTTTATCTTTAATGATAACTTGGAAGATGATATATGCAAGTCACAACCACACAATGCTCTTATAGTTGGTAAGAAGAATCTAGTGAAAAAAAGTATGTATGGCATGAAGAAAACTTCTAAGTAGTTGTACTGAAAGTTTGCCACCTTCATGAATATGAGCGGATACTGGAGACGTAAGATTGATCATTGTTGTTACGTAAAGAGATTTCGCTCCTCCGACATCATCCTCGTGTTGAATGTTGATGTCTTGTTGATTATTGGTTCTGATACACATAAGATCAATGGGCTTAAGATGTAGTTGTTCTAGGGAGTTCAAGGTCATGAACCAAGGGGTTGCTAAGCTGAAGAAAGTTTTTAGCATGGTGAACTAGGAAGATGCATGTAATAAGGTTTTTATCACTAATAACTTGAAGTCAGAAATGGCTTCAACTGCCTTTCCAAAAAATTTAAGAAAAAGTGTTGGTAGGAGAGAGAGAGAGAGAGAGAGAGAGAGAGAGAAAGAGAAAGAGAAAGAGAGAGAGGGGAAAGAGAAAGAGAGAGAGAAAGCAATTAAGGAATGATTAAGAGTTGAATAGAAGAGAAGAATGAGTTGGTCAAGACTTCAAGTGGGATACTGTTAAGGTGTGAACTCTTGACATAATTCTCTCTTTGGTGGCAAAAATCTATCATAATGAGAGAATGTGCTCTTTGTTGGTAGAGTTCTCTCCTTGTGAGAAAATGCTCTCTTTAGTGCCAGAATGCTCCCATTTGCAATATGATGCTAAGTCCTTGAAGCGATTGGGTACTTGGAGAAAGTGGTAAGGAATTTGGAGAATGCACTGCTAGGAATCAGAAAGTATTTCTACAATTGAGAAAGAATTGTGGGAATCAGAAAGCGCTACCAGGAAGGAGAAAGCGCTTCATGGAATAAAAAACTATTGGGCACTCAATAATTGGGTTGTTGGAGTTCAGAATGAGTTGATATTGATCTTTTAGGAAATTATTGAACATGCTATGATGCATGGTAGGTGGCTATGTACATCGTCTAAAGTTGAAAAGTCTGAAAGGAAAGTCATGGCGTTCTGTGATTGGCTAACAATTAGGGCATCCCTTTATGGGCTAATTATGGATCAGCCTGACTCATCATAATTAGTGTTTCTCATGATCGCCTATAAATAGACATACATCGCCATCAACATTCTTGCGCTAAAAATTCATGAAAACAATCATTGTGAGTTTGAGAGCACATCTTTTGGATCAGTTAGTAAGCAAGCGATATTTTTGTGTTTCATTAATTGAAATGAGGTATAAACTTTGTGAGTTATTGTAATTGCTCTTGAAAGTTATTAAAACCATCTCTCGTTCGTCCATGGACATATGTCAGATTGACAGAACCACGTTAAATATTATGTTTCGATTTTATAGTTTTTAAAAATTTTATTTTGCAAGTTTTATCGAAGTTCGTTTATCATGTGTTTGAAGTGCTTAATTTGGTTTGTTGGATTTCCCAAGATAGTCTTCGAGGATTTAGTCTCCCGTGTTTCCCAGCCGATGTTCCTGTTAAACAAAACAATAAACGAAAAATAAAGATGCTAAGATGTTGAGATAAGATTTAAGATCTTGACAAGATCCAACATAAATGCAGAATGTGACTTCTAGCAAATCATATGCTATCATAATATAAACATTAAACAGTTAATAATAAAAGCATTTTCAATGAATGTTAAATAGAATATAATTGAATATAATATAGAAGAGAGAAAAAATGGAGTTTAATGTGTATCATTAAACATTCTAATGTAAAAAGAAACTATGGAATTCTTTCTCATAGTTGGCATTGCATTCAATTCTTGGAGAGTTCAATGAATACTGGATGCCCAAAAGATACATGATACATGATACACACGGTTAATAGAAATAAGATTTATTTCATATTAGGCATAATCAAACATCAAGCCGACTCTATAATAATATATTGCCGACTCTATAATAATATATTTTGCATTCTTTATTACTTGAAACCCATTTGTCATATAAACTTCCAAGCAGAAACAGAGAAGATGGGTACGCCTTTCCATTCAACAAGGAAGCATCCACCATCAACAAGAACCGAACAAGAATTCCCACATTTGAAGTTACCGATCACCAAGTTGGTTTCATTCAATGTTGCATCAGTCAATTCAATTTCCAGCATCCCAAATCGTTGAAAGAATTTCCTCCAAACATCAACGCCAATGTGTCGGATTGTTCTCTCATCTCCATCAGCTGCCACAATATTGCGTATAGAGTTACCATAGCATACAGACTCCATAACCTTTCTATTCAGATCGTCGTCGGCTAAACAATCGGACATACTGTCAAAGAGTGCACCATAAAAGAAAAGAGCTTCGGTGAAACGATCAACAAAAGCCGATGATGTATGGTTTGCTTCCACTTCCGTGATAACCGTTACACAAGGTTTGATCTTCCGAATCACACGCATAAGATATTCAAGACTGTTCGGTTTCGCAATTAGGGTTGATAAGAAGAATGGCGCATAGACCGCAACCTTTTCACCTTCATTGCGTTCAATCAGATCTACATTGAAATCAAGCACATCACCTATCATAATTATCTTGAAACTGAATGGAATGTTCATCGACTTCGCAAAGTCAGCAAGACGCTTACCTGCACAAAGCCAGAGATTTCAAAATATACACAGAGAATTGCTTGTTGGTTCATGGTTGATACAGAGACTTGGGCTTACAGGTATCTTTTATCTTGGATTCCGAACTTGTACCTACAGCGGTTATCTTGATAAGATCGATATGCCATTCACTGCAACTTGCGATCGCTTGCATCAAACCTATATATTGGATCCCAGTCCTGCAGCTTTCGAGATCAATTACATGAATTTTCGTAGCTTTATTCAAGTTTTCGAATATTGTATGAATCGAGCTGAACTGACAAACTTGTGATAAAGGAACTTTCAGGTGAAACTCAGAGATGCACGTGTCCACGTTCATCAACGCTTCTCTAAGATCGAAAATACTTTCACGTTCATTGCATGCCAACCTTCCCATTTCACGGTTTATTTTCATATGAATAGCTTCAGAAAAGTAGTAAACCAATCTTTCCACAGGGTTTCCTTCATTCAACGACATGTTGCTGCATAACTGGATGAGTTTGATAGCACATTTAAACTGTTTTTGACCGGTTTTCTCAGCGGAGGCAAGAAGAGTAAGCAGAAGTTGGATGTCTTTAGCTTCATCATCAGATAGTCCAGAAAATGAAACGGCAAACGGGTGGCTTAGTTGGGAGGTTTCATCATCTTTTGAAGAATATGAATCGATAAACTGTTGGCTAGCCATTCGAATTCTTGCAGTAGTTGATAGTTTTTGGTCATTTGTCTCAGGATCTTCATTGTTAGAGCTTGGAACATTCATCGTATCGACATTCATTTTTCTTGATCTGCTTGCATAGTCTTTAACAATCCCAAGAGATGAAAAAGCTGAGCCCTTTTCATCTTCTTTCAACTGGAAATCTGTAGCCTTTGAAGTATTTTGAACACCAGGTGAGGTGAAATCGAAATAATGTTTACCCAAATTTTCAAAGTTGCTAAGGAATGGTTTCTGAAAGATGAGGTTTGACCTGGTTTCGGATGGAGCAAGAGAAGGATTATCATCTACAACTTTACGAAGAGCAAATTTCTCAGAAGTAAACATTGTTATAATCCTGGACGTAAAAATGTTATCGTTAGTATACAGTCTAATTTATGCCCCTCGACAATGTCTAGCAACCTCATTGTAACATGTCGATTAGTTTAATGTTACTCGGATGCTAATCCGCCTGCTCAAAGGGGAAAAGACATATATCTTTAAGATACAAATTTCCAACAGAATCAAAGTGAGGATCAGGTACGGCTAGCAAGTCAATAATCACGAAAACGTGACAGTGACATTTTGGATCCTGTTTTCCCTTTCTCTAATCTCTATTTGGGTTATTGCGTTCACAAGATTGTGTTATTTTGTTCTTAAGAAAGATATTTAAGAACATTAGGTTAATAGTCAAAGGTTCCATTGTTTCTATAAGATGAAAGAATTGCTTTGTGTATATCATTGTTTTAAAAACCGGTTTTTTAGTTGAACCGGTATGGTTCCCGGTTCAACCGGTTCGACCGCCGGGTCAACCGGTTTGTATAGTTTTCATGTTTTTTCTTATTTTCTTACACATACATACATATATAAATCATGAATTTGATGTTTATAAATTCAAATATTAAAAATACACATAAAAATAAGTTGTAGATAAATCCAAATATATTAAAATAACACATAACCATAAGTTTTAGTGTTTTACATCAATCCATATACGTCAAAAAGAAAATAAAGTATAATACCGTAACGAAATATAGTTTTAAATGAATACAAACACATCAAAAAACTCTATAACATTTATCATATGTTTTTATTTAGAGAAAAACTAAATAGACATGAAAAAAATCACCAAAGTTTATTATATAAATTGTTCTTTTTTATGTGTTTTTATTCGATTTATCCGGTTCAACCGGTGTATTTTGACCGGTTCAACCGGTTTTTTCTAAAAACCGGCCGGTTCAATCCGGTTCAGAAATCAATGTAAAACCGGTGATAGTTGAACCGCTCCCTCCCCCGGTTCACGGTCCAACCGGTTCGACCGGCCGGTTCAAACCGGTTTTTAAAACATTGGTGTATATGAGGTTGGCCCCAAATAGAAAAGGATACATATTTTTTCTTAGAGTAAATAACATTAATGGTGCCAAAGGTTTGGAATAATTTGGTCACAAATTTTTTTTTACTTAGACATTGCCTATAGTATGTTTTTTTTGTTGCGCGTTTGGTCTTTTAAAAAGACTATTATGTCTTTATTAATTTCTTTTTTAATTAATTTTATTATTTATGCATTTCTGTTTAATTTTTTTATATGTATTTAATGGGACCCACTAATCTACACAAACCCCACCAACCACCACCACATCCGGCCAACAATTCCAGAAAATTACAAGAGAAATCCCACAGGAACCTAATGACATTACATCCTAAAAAATCCTACTATTTCCTTGGCTGATTATCAAGCCAATATGTAGAATCGAACATGATTTTGTACCTTAAATACATAAAAGACAAACAATAGCAATGGAGATAGAATTCATGTCGAACTCGTGCCACACTCCCATCATCCATGTAAAATCACAGAACAAAAAAAGTAAACAAATTTCATGCTACTACCGCCACTTGTGTGCCAAAGTCCCATTTCTGTAACCATAGAAGACATTAACTTGCATATAGAGAATGACATGGTTGGAACCTCAAGAAGCTTAAGGTGGGTCACATTTCTTCACCTAAAAAGAAAGCGAATGACTTTCTTTTTAGGTGAAGAAAATATGAGTCCGCCTAATGCTTATTCAGGTTCCAACCATGTCATTGGTGTAAACCGGTTCACGGTTCACGGTCCAACCGGTTCGACCGGCCGGTTCAAACCGGTTTTTAAAACATTGGTGTATATGAGGTTGGCCCCAGATAGAAAAGGATACATATTTTTTCTTAGAGTAAATAACATTAATGGTGCCAAAGGTTTGGAATAATTTGGTCACAAATTTTTTTTTACTTAGACATTGCCTATAGTATGTTTTTTTTGTTGCGCGTTTGGTCTTTTAAAAAGACTATTATGTATTTATTAATTTCTTTTTTAATTAATTTTATTATTTATGCATTTCTGTTTAATTTTTTTATATGTATTTAATGGGACCCACTAATCTACACAAACCCCACCAACCACCACCACATCCAAAATCATCCACCACATCCGGCCAACAATTCCAGAAAATTACAAGACAAATTGTAACACCCAATTTTTCAAACAATTTTTCATTTCAAAACATACTTTCCACCACATAAAAATCACAAAATCATAATAAATCTCTGTATCATCACAAAACATGTCCCAAGATCTCATATAAATAAATCCTCTCTCGTGTGTACGAATCATGTCGGCGCCTTCCCGCGATCCTCACTAGTACCTGAAACACATCACATAACAACTGTAAGCATAAAAGCTTAGTGAGTTCCCCAATATACCACATACAACACATACGCCACTCGAGGCTACAATACGACCCTCCGGTCCGATGTGTCTCAGCGGGACCCTCCAGTCCCGTAGCTCGTTGGAACCTCTGGTCCGGTCTGTATCGTTGGACCCTTCGGTCCGGTCTGTATCGTTGGACCCTTCGGTCCGGTCTATATCGTTGGACCCTTCGGTCCGGTCTATACAATGCACATAATCTCATACATACACATAGCATACAAGACCCTCTGGTCTACACATAAATACCACTCTAGGTAATGTATAGTGAGAAGACTCACCTCGGATGTCTCGGATAATATCACGCCTGTGTATATACTGATATAGCCTCTGCCTATACACATAACATAATCATCTCAATCAATCACGGCTCTCTTGGCTAGACTAGACTCTCACATGTCCTCTACGAAGGCTAAAAGGCTATTTTACCCTTCACACAGTCCACAAGTTCCATTGTTGACCAAACCCTAAAAGTCAACAAAAGTCAACGGTCAACTCTTGACCAGACTCGCCGAGTGCACAAATGTGACTCGGCGAGTTCAGTCGTGAACTCGAGTCCTCTATTCCCCCTCTGACTCACTGAGTCATTCCCCTAACTCGGCAAGTCACTCACTGAGTGATTCACGGGAAACCCTAACCCTACTCGCCGAGTCTGCCCTTGGACTCGGCGAGTTCATGTCATGCACAAACTCAAATGACCTCCTGAGGTCAGATCTGTTCCTTAGAACCATAGATCTGACCTTCCCAAGCCTGATAATCACGTAAAGCTTGGATCTTGACTCCCATGTGACGTCTAGGAGGCTTTACTTGGTGATTTAGCCCCAAACACAACAACCTAAGCTCATTGCCTCCATAGTTCAACATAAAGCAAGCTGGAATAAGCTCTTTAGACCACTACGGGTCCAGATCCGAAGTCTCAAAATGAATAGGAGCCATATTCTCACAACTCCTTCCAATAAAAGACATAAAAACTCTACATCTATGGGTTCCTTCAACAAAACAGATAAAGGGGCGACATAATACCTCAAAGATGAAGTCTTTTGCTCGAAATCCCCAGATGCACAACCTCCTTGGTCTCCTCCAAGCTGAATTCACCTCCTTCTTGCAAGAATCAATCACAAAGATCAAGAAATGGCTCCTTTCCTCTCACAAACGCTCTAGCTCTTTTAGGGTTTCTCTCTGGGGTTTGGTAGCCGCAAGTGACGGCCCTAAGGGCCTTTAAATAGGTCCCAAACCCAAGAAATTAGGGTTTCATTAAACAGCGTGGACTCGCCGAGTCCAGTCTAACAATGTGCGGCTCTACTCGGCGAGTCTAAGCGCCTACTCACCGAGTCCCTCTCCAAAACTCAAAAATAATTAGATAAATACAGTACCTAGAAATCCGGATGTTACAATTCTCCCCTACTAGAATCAGACTTCGCCCTCGAAGTCTCTCTCAGCAAATAACTCTGGGTACTGTTCACGCATCTCTAACTCCGGCTCCAAAGTCAGCTCGGACCCCTTCCGATGTTGCCACTGGACCTGAACCAATGACACCTCCTTGTTTCTCAAAACCTTGATCCTCCTATCCCGAATCGCGATTGGCCTCTCAATATAGTTCAGGCTCGCATCCACCTAAATGTCCTCAAGGGGAACCACTGCCGACTCATCGGCGATACACTTCCTCAACTGAGATACGTGGAAGGTATCATGAATCTGACTCAACTCCACAGGTAGTTCCAAACGATACGCTACTATGCCCACCCTGGCGATCACCCTGAAAGGACCAATATACCGAGGCCCCAACTTGCCTCTCTTCCTGAATCGGATCACTCCTTTCCAAGGAGATACCTTCAGGAGGACGAAGTCACCAACCTGAAATTCGAGCTCGGACCGGCGCCTGTCTGCATAACTCTTCTGGCGACTCTGAGCGGTCAACAACCTCTGTCTGACCTGCTGTATCTGCTCTGTCGTCTGAAGCACTATCTCTGTACTACCCATCACACGCTGCCCGACCTCACCCCAACAAATGGGAGTCCGACACCTCCTCCCATACAACAGCTCAAAAAGTGGCATACCAATGCTCGAATGATGGCTGTTGTTGTAGGAAAACTCAGCCAAGGGCAAGTACGTGTCCCAACTTCCTCCGAAGTCGAGTACGCATGCCCGGAGCATGTCCTCGAGCGTCTGAATCGTTCGCTCGCTCTGCCCGTCTGTCTGGGGGTGGTATGCGGTACTAAAATGCAGCCTCGTACCCAACTTCTCATGAAACTTCTTCCAGAATCTAGAAGTGAAACGCACATCTCGATCTGAGACGATCGAGATCGGTACTCCATGCCGTGATACCACCTCCCTCACGTACAACTCTGCCAACCTCTCAGCGGAAGAGCTCTCACTGATAGCAAGGAAGTGAGCGCTCTTCGTCAACCTGTCCACAATCACCCAAATTGCATCGACGGCCCTAGTAGTCCTCGGCAATTTGGTGATAAAATCCATGGTAATCTGTTCCCATTTCCATTCGGGAACCTCCAACGGCTGCAATTTACCATGCGGTCTCTGGTGCTCGGCCTTAACTCTGCGACAGGTCAAGCACCTCTCTACGAACCATGCAACATCCCTCTTCATACAGGGCCACCAATACTCTCTCTTCAGGTCCAAATACATCTTAGTGGCCCCGGGATGGATCGAGAACCTCGATCTATGCGCCTCCTCCATCAAGATGGTACGCGTTCCACCCACGAACGGCACCCAAATCCGACCCTGAAAGGTCATAAGTCCTCGACCATCGGTAACGAACTCCGATACCTGTCCGATAACCCGCTCTCTCTTCCGGTTCTCCGACCTAATGGCCTCAGCCTGCGCCCCTCGAATGGTGTCCAACACCGGAGTCATCACTGTCAATCTCATACAAACATCTCGTATCGGGGCACTCTCTACCCTGCGACTCAGGGCATCAGCTACAACATTAGCTTTGCCCGGGTGGTACAGGATCTCGCAATCATAGTCCTTCACCAAATCTAACCATCTCCTCTGACGCATGTTCAGGTTGGGCTGATCCATCAAATACTTCAAGCTCTTATGGTCCGTATATATGGTACACCGAACCCCGTACAGGTAGTGACGCCAGATCTTGAGGGCGAACACTACTGCCCCCAGCTCCAGATCGTGGGTGGGATACCTCGTCTCGTGAGGCTTCAGCTGCCTTGATGCGTATGCTATCACATGCCCTCTCTGCATCAGCACCGCTCCCAGCCCCGATATCGATGCGTCACAATACACCACAAAGTCCTCCATTCCCTCCGGAAGGGCTAACATCGGGGCTTCGCATAGTCTCTGGCGAAGTGTCTCGAAGGAGGCCTGCTACTCTGGGCCCCATGAAAAAGCAACACCCTTCCGGGTCAATCTGGTGAGTGGTACGACGATCTTGGAGAAATCCCTGATAAATCTCCTATAATAGCCGGCCAACCCGAGGAAACTCCTGATCTCGGTGGGGGATCTCGGCACCTCCCAACTCATCACTGCCTCAATCTTGGCCGGATCGACCAAAATCCCATTCTGGTTAACGAGGTGCCCTAGGAACTGGACCTCTCGTAACCAGAAATCACACTTGGAGAATTTGGCATAAAGCCTCTCCGATCTCAAAACTCCAAGTAACTCTCTCAAATGCTCCTCATGCTGCTCTCTGGATCTCGAATACACCAATATGTCATCGATGAACACGATCACCAAACGATCCAACATCGGTCTGCATACTCTGTTCATGAGATCCATGAATGTCGCCGGTGCATTGGTGAGCCCGAAAGGCATCACCACGAACTCGTAATGCCCGTAACGAGTCCTGAATGTTGTCTTCTGGATATCCTCATCTCGTACTCTCATCTGATGATATCCAGATCTCAAGTCGATCTTGGAAAACCAAGACGCTCCCTGCAACTGATCGAATAAATCTTCGATCCTCGGTAAGGGGTAACGGTTCTTGACCGTCAGTTTGTTCAGCTCCCGGTAATCAATGCACATCCGGTGTGAACCATCCTTTTTCTTGACAAAAAGGATCGACGCTCCCCACGGCGAGCTACTCGGCCGTATAAACCCCTTCCCCAGCAGCTCCTGAAGCTGCGAGGATAACTCCTGCATCTCTGGTGGCGCAAGGCGATAGGGCGCCTTGGCGATAGGCGCTGCCCCCAGAACCAATTCGATACGGAACTCTACCTGCCTCTCGGGAGGTACTCCCGGCAACTCCTCGGGGAAAACATCCGGGAACTCACGCACTATCGGGACCTCATCGACCGACCTCGGTCTCTCTGCATCTACTCTCGTATCCACCACATAAGCCACAAACCCACTACAGCCCTGCAGTAGACTCTGCCTCGCTCTAGCGGCCGAACAAAATGCTGAGCCAGAACGGGTACCCTCACCATACACCGTAAGTACTCCCCCACTGGGATCTCGTATCGTCTCCAACTGTCGCTCGCAGTCTATCACAGCCCCAAATCGGCTCAACTAATCCATGCCTACTATGACACATACGTCCCCCATAGCAATCGGGACCAGATCTATCGGGAACTCGACACCGAAGATCTCGAGTACACATCCTTGAATCACATCAGTAGCATACATTGTTCGCTCGTCGGCTATAGAAACTCGTAGAGGTCGACTCAACGCCTCTCGCTGAACACTGATGTGTCGACTAAACGCTATCGACACAAATGACCGACTCGCACCCGAGTCAAACAACACCAAAGCAGGTACAGAACACACAAGAAATGTACCTATGCATACCTCAGAATAAGCATAATATCACAAACTCAATATAAACAGAGGAAATAATACATACCAGCTACCACATCGGGTGATGCGCGGACCTCCTCCGCTGTCAACTGGAAGGCTCTCCCGCGAGCCTTCGGCGCCTCGGCCTTCGCCGACCGACTCTCTGTAGCTCGAACAGCAGGCGCAGATCCCTGCGCTGATCTCTGCAGTAGCTGTGGGCACTCGGCCTTCCGATGGCCGGTCTGGTTGCAATGAAAGCAAACCGTGAATCCCTTGGGGCAGTCCCTCGCATAATGCCCCTCCTTCCCACACTTATAACACACCCCAGCTCTGCATGTCCCCTTGTGGCTCTTGCCGCACTTTCCACAAATGCGGCCCTTCGGACCCCCAGATCTCGAATCAGCGGGCTTTACCCGCTTGGCTGCCGGCTGAGACTGTGCCGGTCGCCGATCCACCCTCTGAGACTCGGCCTCCTCCCTGGCCTGCATTTCCAGCTCAATCTCCCTCTTCCGGGCATTTGCCTGGAGCTCAGCAAATGTCCGATAAGTCGAGTTCGACACGAACTCCCGTATATCCCTCCTCAAAACACCCAAGTACCGGCTCATACGTGCCTGCTCAGTAGACACCTGCTCAGGGCAGAACATCGCCCTCTCATGAAACTTCCGGGTAACCACAGTAACCGAATCAGTACCCTGTTTGAGGGTCAAGAACTCCTGAGCCAATCGCTCCCTCTCCACCGGAGGAACATACTCATCTCGAAACATTGTGGTGAACCTCTCCCAAGTCACCGCAGTCAGCTCTACAGTAGTGAAGTATGCCGTCACAAACTTCCACCAGTCCTTCGCTCCCAAGCGAAGCTGGTTCAGCGCAAACCGAACCCTCAGATGCTCTGGACACGAGCAGGTATAGAAACAACCCTCAACATCGGTAATCCATCTCATAGCAGCAATCGGATCCTGCATCCCATCAAACTCTGGTGGCTTCGTGTTGCTGAACTCTCTGTACAGCAACGAGTCACCCCCCTGCGGCCTGGCAGCAGCAACGGCTGCAGTGGCCGCAACAACAGATGCATCAGTAAGAGCGGCGTACCGCTCATCAAAAGCCTCCATCATCGTGGTCTTGATAGACCCGAACATCTCTGGAATCTCAGCGCGGATGGCAGCAGCCACCTCATCATGAATCATCTGGCGGAGCTCCTCATCGCTCACAACCCCCTCACTAGTCCCTGGCCGGTGGCGCGTCCCAACCATGATGTCTCTCTGAAACACATCACAAGATATCAGAGACTCGCTCGAGTATACTCACACTCGATAACTCAACCCTACTTGCTCCTTAGTACCCAATGGATTCTTACTTAGGGTGCGCGCTGCTCCGGTGTCTTCAGTAGTACGGGCCCTATACTACCATCCACACCGCATCAGCATTCACTCTAAGTCCTCCTCCTTGGATCCCAGATCACAAGTATACAATATCTCACTGGCATAGACTACCCTTCGGTAGGCCTCTCAACAGCTCCTCACTGCTACCTATTCGCTCTCAAGCATCACATAGCAGCAAAATCATTTCTAGGCTAAGGCATCACAAATCAGGCCACTCTAGTCCTAATATGATTACCTAGCCTACTCTAGCATGCATAATATCTCATAATATCTCATAACACATAAGGTAAGGGTATTTTGGGAAATCACCGTTCGGGCGCTGGCTGATCGTACACACTGCTCTACTCTGCTCTTTCAAAACATTCTACTCTTTAATAAAATTTTGTGGATTTTATTTTGAAATTCTCTCAAATCCTCAGTTTGAGTTCAGATACGCCCGAAGGTGCACCCGAATCCCTCAAACCAAGGCTCTGATACTACCTTGTAACACCCAATTTTTCAAACAATTTTTCATTTCAAAACATACTTTCCACCACATAAAAATCACAAAATCATAATAAATCTCTGTATCATCACAAAACATGTCCCAAGATCTCATATAAATAAATCCTCTCTCGTGTGTACGAATCATGCCGGCGCCTTCCCGCGATCCTCACTAGTACCTCAAACACATCACACAACAACTGTAAGCATAAAAGCTTAGTGAGTTCCCCAATATACCACATACAACACATACGCCACTCGAGGCTACAATACGACCCTCCGGTTCGATGTGTCTCAGCGGGACCCTCCAGTCCCGTAGCTCGTTGGACCCTCTGGTCCGGTCATAGCTCGTTGGACCCTTCGGTCCGGTCTGTATCGTTGGACCCTTCGGTCCGGTCTATATCGGTGGACCCTTCAGTCCTGTCTGTATCGTTGGACCCTTCGGTCCGATCTATATCGTTGGACCCTTCGGTCCGGTCTGTATCGTTGGACCCTTCGGTCCGGTCTATACAATGCACATAATCTCATACATACACATAGCATACAAGACCCTCTGGTCTACACATAAATACCACTCTAGGTAATGTATAGTGAGAAGACTCACCTCGGATGTCTCGGATAATATCACGCCTGTGTATATACTGATATAGCCTCTGCCTATACACATAACATAATCATCTCAATCAATCACGGCTCTCTTGGCTAGACTAGACTCTCACATGTCCTCTAAGAAGGCTAAAAGGCTATTTTACCCTTCACACAGTCCACGAGTTCCATTGTTGACCAAACCCTAAAAGTCAACAAAAGTCAACGGTCAACTCTTGACCAGACTCGCCGAGTGCACAAATGTGACTCGGCGAGTTCAGTCGTGAACTCGAGTCCTCTATTCCCCCTCTGAATCACTGAGTCATTCCCCCAACTCGGCAAGTCACTCACTGAGTGATTCACGGGAAACCCTAACCCTACTCGCCGAGTTTGCCCTTGGACTCGGCGAGTTCATGTCATGCACAAACTCAAATGACCTCCTGAGGTCAGATCTGTTCCGTAGAACCATAGATCTGACCTTCCCAAGCCTGATAATCACGTAAAGCTTGGATCTTGACTCCCATGTGACGTCTAGGAGGCTTTACTTGGTGATTTAGCCCCAAACACAACAACCTAAGCTCATTGCCTCCATAGTTCAACATAAAGCAAGCTGGAATAAGCTCTTTAGACCACTATGGGTCCAGATCCGAAGTCTCAAAATGAATAGGGGCCATATTCTCACAACTCCTTCCAATAAAAGACATAAAAACTCTACATCTATGGGTTCCTTCAACAAAACAGATAAAGGGGCGACATAATACCTCAAAGATGAAGTCTTTTGCTCGAAATCCCCAGATGCACAACCTCCTTGGTCTCCTCCAAGCTGAATTCACCTCCTTCTTGCAAGAATCAATCACAAAGATCAAGAAATGGCTCCTTTCCTCTCACAAACGCTCTAGCTCTTTTAGGGTTTCTCTCTGGGGTTTGGTAGCCGCAAGTGACGGCCCTAAGGGCCTTTAAATAGGTCCCAAACCCAAGAAATTAGGGTTTCATTAAACAGCGTGGACTCGCCGAGTCCACGTATGGACTCGCCGAGTCCAGTCATTAATCCAGTCTAACAATGCGCGGCTCTACTCGGTGAGTCTAAGCGCCTACTCGCCGAGTCCCTCTCCAAAACTCAAAAATAATTAGATAAATATAGTACCTGGAAATCCGGATGTTACAGAAATCCCACAGGAACCTAATGACATTACATCCTAAAAAATCCTATTATTTCCTTAGCTGATTATCAAGCAAATATGTAAAATCGAACATGATTTTGTACCTTAAATACATAAAAGACAAACAATAGCAATGGAGATAGAATTCATGTCGAACTCGTGCCACACTCCCATCATCCATGTAAAATCACAGAACAAAAAAAGTAAACAAATTTCATGCTACTACCGCCACTTGTGTGCCAAAGTCCCATTTCTGTAACCATAGAAGACATTAACTTGCATATAGAGAATGACATGGTTGGAACCTCAAGAAGCTTAAGGTGGGCTCACATTTCTTCACCTAAAAAGAAAGCGAATGACTTTCTTTTTAGGTGAAGAAAATATGAGTCCGCCTAATGCTTATTCAGGTTCCAACCATGTCATTCTTTATATGCATTGGAATGTCTTCTCTGGTGATAGAAATGGGACTGGCACACAAGGGGCGGTGGGAGCATGAAATTTGTTTGCTTTTTTTTGTTCTGTGATTTTACATGGGTGATGGGAGTGTGTCGCGAGTTTGACATGAATTCTATCTCTATTGTTCTTTGTCTTTTATGTATTTAAGGTACAAAATCATTTTCAATTTTACAATTTTTCTTGATAATCAGCCAAGGAAATAGTAGGATTTTGTTGGATGTGATGTCATCAGATTCCTATGGGATTTCTCTAGTAAGTTTTTTGGAATCGTTTGATGGAGGTAATGGTTGTTGTTGGATTTGGTGGTCGTTGTCGAAGATGGTGGTGGTTGTTTGGCTTTGGTGGGGTTTGTGTAGATTAGTGGGTCCCATTAAATACATATAAAAAGTAAAAAACAAATACATAGATAATAAAATTAATTAAAAAAGGAATTAATAAGGGCATAATAATTTTTTTTGGGTCAAACAGGGACCAAACAATCAACAAAATCATACTATAGGTATTGTCCGAGTTAAAAAAAATTAATATGTCACAACCCGAAAATTTTATTCTTATAAGGTCAACTTTGGTCATACTTATTCCTTCCATTATCTTGAATTAGATGGATTATTGGTTTACAAGTTTTGAAGCCTTGTATCTAAGTGTGTTATAGTTGCAAGGGAAAAGCCTTAGGAACCGAGAGCCTTCGCATTGACCATAAAGCTTCATAGCCGTGAAAGGAGCCAAGAACCTCAGACCGTGAACCACCGAGCAGTAAACCTCGCAGCCGTGAACGGCTTCAGACCGTGAACCCTCGGTTCACGGCCGTGAACTCCTCGGCCGCAATCACCTTCCTATATATAAGTGTTTGATCATTTTTATCTTCATTTCTCACCTCTTGGCCGTGATCCTCTCAAATCTCTCTCAAGTATCATCCACAATAACTTCATCTTTCACTGTTTTTCATCCCTTTTCGTTACCATCTTCTTGGAATACATCAAAGAGCCTTCAAACACTCACCAAACAATAAAATCTTCAAGCGTTCTTCACCGTTTCTAGGCCGTGAACCCTCCCAAGGCCATGAACCATCCTTCATTTGGGTCGTGAACCATCATTTGGGCCGTGAACCATTTAACAATTGGGCCGTGAACACCCCATTGGGCCGTGAACCATTCAAGCCCAGCCATGAACACCCTTTCAGCCTCCTAACTTGCTTCTAGCACTCTTTTGGTGAGTTATTCTTGCATCCTAGGTTGTTTTCCAATCACCTTTGTAGTTAGATTCACTAATTACATGCCTATATGTATCAATATATGTCATTTAGGACTCCTTTGTGCCTCGGGACTTCATTTGTGGAACTTATCATCCTTATTCGAATCTCCAATTGAATCACCCACATAAGGTGAGTTCATACCCCTATAATCTATCTTTTAAATGGTTTTAAATGCTTTCAGGGGGGGGATACAATTTGAACACAATTTAAATGTGCTAATATTTACCTGTGATAACCATCACATTAAAGGATTTCTTATGCTTTTGTAAGTGATCAAATCAATTCAAAAACTCTTTTAAAAAGATGTTAATTTGTTGTTTATAAAACTCCATTTTTAAAGTACATGTTTAATTCAGTAGCTAATTGAGTCTTTTCTACAAATCAGGAATAGTTCAAGCAAATATACTAGTAAACTATAATAGGTATAGTTTAAAGATTCAGTACATACTATATTCTAGAACAGAGGAACAATACATGATTTGCGTACTTATACTTTACACTCCCAATAACCTAGGAAGGGAACGTATCATTAATTCATTTGTTTAAAACAAAATATGATAATACACATGGTATAAGGATATATATGGGGTACATATACAAAGTACCAGGTTATATATGGGGTACCTCTATAAAGTACCAGGTTATATATGGGGTACATCTACAAAGTACCAGATTTTATTTTAAAAGGGTACATCTACAAAGTACCGGACAATAATAAATAAAACATTGCAATATATAAAACTCACACCAGTATCGACTAAGGCGTTTAGAGTATAGGATTTCATAACTTCTAGTAGTGTTCCTAAATAGTAGAACTGCGCCACATAACTTTCCTAGTAACATCAAACAACCAGTTAAAAAGGGGCCTATAATGCTAACTTTATGATTCCTTGGTAGATACATTAGGGTTATATATTAATCAGATCTGACAGGCAGTAGGATGTGTGCTTTCCGCTTCATTTCCTGTTCCTTGTTTGGTTGTGGGCTTAGAGCAGATTCACACAGTCTACTATCTATTCGATCTTAGTTAAATCTATAACCCGTATACACCAAGTAATCATAGGGAGTAACAGATATGGGTCATGTCATAGCATACAAATTCAGTATACCACTTTCTAGTACAAAAATATACTTTTCGGATAGATCATTAAGTAAGTGAAACTGGAAACTTATCTATAAAAGGTTTGATTCGCATTATTAAACCAGTATAACTTAAAGGACCTTTAGTGGTTAATTTTATATTACTTTAGTTTATACATCAGAGTTATATATAATTAATATCCGATAGGCAGTGGAATGTGTGTTTTCCGCCATACTTCCTGTTCCTTGTTTGGTTATGGGCTTAGGGCAGATTCACACATTTAACTGTCCGTTCGATATTAGATTATATATAACTATTATAAAGTAAGTGATTATAGAAGGAACTATTGTGGTTACCATTTTACTAAAGGAAATATATGATTTTCTTAAGGAATGTTTTCTTCAAATATAAAAGAACTATTACAATTAACTCCGTAAGTACCAAATGAATACGCCAGGGTTGTATACAATGAAGATCTAACAAACAATGGCATGTGTGACTTCCGCCTCATTTCATGTTCCTTGTTTGGTTGTGGGCTTAGGGCAGATTCACACAATCGATTGTCTGTTTACTCTAATTTGTATATAACTTGTATCCATTTAGTACTCATAGAAGGAATTATAGAGTCATTTTTACTTATCATTCATCACATCAGAAAATATAGGATTTTCTGGAGGAACAGGCAAACTTTTCTAAAAGAACTTATAGTATACTTCTTATAACTAAAATACTTATGACCTCATCAGCTTAAATGCTGATCTACTCTTTCAAAATAACTTGTATTCTCAGGAAACTAGTAGACAGGTACGCGCTCAGGGATTCAGAAGATGGAGCATAGTAGCTTCATATCTTGTTTTGTTATTTACTTTTGGGAGTCAATCTTTTCTGAATCACATACTTTGTAAACACTTTAATATTAATGCAATGGTTGTTTGTTACTTTGATTACTATGATGCATGTGTTATGATACTAAGCATGACGTCCTCCGCCCCTGAACATTTCCGCTGTTCCGCGTTGGGGGTGTGACAGATTGGTATCAAAGCATTATTTATAGTGAACTAAGTATATCGACCTATATAAGATATACAACTATAAATGCAATGGGGCAAAAGTGCTCTGACCAAAAGTAGATTTTAAAATATAACAATATTTTATAAAAGTATACATACCTGCTTATACATATATACATACTAGAACAAGTATCACAAGAAGAACAAAACAGAAGTATTTAAAGGTTGGACACTACGGTCAAACCTGGACAGTTATGTAATCATATATGGGATCAATATAGTCTGATCAACTATATTCATTTGAGATATGACCAACATGTGTTTGGGAGTGATGTGGTGTTGCAACAGTCTTAAAACTTACCTAACTCTATACACAAGGGATTTCTAGATCAGAACATAAAGTTAAAATACTATAGGAGTATTTTATGATACTATAAGATAAAAACAAGTTTAAAACTTACCAAGTTCATTACATTAAAATACTATAGGAGTATTTTAGGCACTATAAATAACTTATGTGATAGTTTAAAAGACCCTCCTGGTAGGTCTATAATTCCGGAGTGTATACTCCCAAGGTTTTATATAATTGAGAGTTTATAGACTTAGAATTTGCGATCTATGCTCTACTTCATGTTCCTTGTTTGGTTGTGGTTTTGGAGTAGGATCCCTTATTCGAAGGTCTATTTAATCTTCATAACCAAATTGCCCAAGACAACGGGTGGTCTCGATACCATATGGGTGATCGTAGACAGGTTAACCAAGTCCGCACACTTTCTGTCTATCAAAGAAATTGACAAGATGGAAAAGCTAACAAGAACCTACATTAGGGAAATTGTACGACTGCATGGTGTTCCCATATCTATTATCTCTGATAGAGACAGTAGATTCACTTCAAGATTCTGACAGTCGCTACAAAGTTCCCTAGGAACTAGGTTGGACATGAGCACAGCCTACCATCCGCAAACCGACGGACAAAGTGAGAGGACTATTCAAACTCTGGAAGATATGTTGCGAGCCTATGTGATTGACTTTGGAAAGGCATGGGATACTCATTTACCCCTTGTCGAGTTATCCTACAATAACAGTTATCACACAAGCATAAAGGCAGCTCCATTTGAAGCCCTCTATGGCCGAAAGTGCAGATCCCCTCTGTGTTGGGCTGAAGTGGGTGATACGCAGTTAGCTAAAGGACAAGTTCCTGACAGCACTCTCAAAGGTCCAGAAATCATTCGGGAAACGACAGAGAAGATTATTCAGATTCGTGAACAATTGAAAGCCTCTAGAGACCGACAGAAAAGCTACGCTGACAAGAGACGGAAACCTTTGGAATTCCAGGTTGGTGACCGTGTTCTATTGAAGGTCTCACCCTGGAATGGCTTGATACGCTTCGGAAAGCGTGGGAAGCTAAATCCAAGGTACATAGAGCCTTTTGAGATTATCGCTAGGATCGGCCATGTAGCTTACAAACTCAAACTACCTCAAGAACTTAGTAACGTACACCCTACTTTCCACGTTTCGAACCTGAAAAAGTGTCTATCTGATGAAACTCTTGTTATCCCACACGATGAAATCGAGATCAATGAGAGCCTCAACTTCGTGGAAGAACCAGTAGAGATCATGGACTGTGAGGTCAAGCAAACGAAGCAAAGTCGTATCCCGATAGTGAAGGTTCGCTGGAATGCAAAGCAAGGACCTGAATTCACTTGGGAGCGGGAGGATCAAATGAAACTTAAATATCCTCATCTTTTCCTTATTCTATCTGTATTTGCTTAAACTCTAATTTCGGGACGAAATTCCCTTTAACGGGGGGATGATGTGACAACCCGACATTTCTATCTTGTAAAGTCAATCAATTCAATCAAAAGTCAGACTTGTTTCTATAACCTTTATGTTGTGTTAAGGGTCTGTTTGAGAGTTCCTAAGCCTAGTACACTCAAGTATTGTGTATTAGGAAGTGTTATCTTGAGTTCATTGAGTTGCAATCGAGCCGGAAGCACCATCAAAAAGGAGTTCACAGCCACATCCGGGTTCACGGCCGTGAACCCATCCTTGGCCGTGAACAACTCTTATATATGAAGAGTTGGTTCATTTTTCTTCATTTCTTCAACTCTAGCCGTGAACACATCCTTTCTCTCTCAACTATCTTCAACCGTGAACCCTCTAAAGGTTTCCAAAAAGTAAGTATCTCATCCATCATCTTGTTGTCCATTAGAAACACTTGATTCCACCCCTGAAACAAACACTTAATTGCAAGATCTTCAAGAGTTCACGGTCGTGAACCCTTCATAGGGTCGTGAACCCTTCTTAGATGCAAGGTTGGGCCATGAACCCTTCATCTTTGGCCGTAAACCCTTCTTAGGATCAAGCTTGGGCCGTGAACATATCATGTGTTCTTAGGACGTGAACCCTCCCAAGGCCGTGAACACTCCTTGTTTGGCCGTGAACACCTTTCAACCAATCATTTGTGATTCTAACACTTCATTGAAAGTGTTTCCTAGTTCCTAAGGTTGTTTCCCTTACATGTTAGTTGTTATATACACTAATTTTATACATATGTGTGTTATTATATGCTTAATAGGATCCGTTTGTGCTCGAGACTTCACTTGGCATACTTAGCATCCTATATCGATCTTTCATTCGAATCACTTACTACAGGTGAATTCATACCCCTACAACTACACTTTAAATGCTTTTTAAATGCTTTTAGGGGGGCGGGGGAATACAAGTATAACACAATGAAATTATGTTAACCATTTACATGTGAAAACAACATCCAGAAGGATTTCTTATACTCAAAACTTGTTAAAACTCTTTTAAAGCTTTTATAAACTTCTTTTATATCAATTCATATTCGTCTATCTATTTACGTATAAGTATGCTTTGACAGACTTAGGACTATTGCTTGATACCTTGACTCATGTTCCTTGTTTGGTTGTGGGCTTGGGGTAGGATCACTAGTCCGAATGTCGGTTAAATCATAGTTATACTTATTAAATATACACCTGAATATTAAACCCATTTTTAAGGATTATACTTAACTTAGTTGCTTATGGTAAGTAATTGAGTCTTTTCTACAATTAGTAACATTTCAAACAAACATACTAGTAAATTATAATAGGTATAGTTTAGAGGATTACTACTTACTACTTCTAGATCAGTGAAACTTACATGAGTCAGTTCATACATGAGTCAGTTCTTACATACTATAACTAGAACAGAAAGGAACATACATACTATAACTAGAACAGGAAGGAACATACATACTATAACAAGAACAATATAACATTAATGTGAGCCACTACTTCATGGCATAGCAATATACTTGTTGTGTCACGTTTTGTAACCAGAGTCTCCTGGAGGGAGGGCGTGAGTTTGTGTATAGATCTATACGGGATTGACCATCCTACACCTTGCTGCTAGGTACAGTGGGATCTGCAGGTCTGCGGGTTACAAATGTCATACCATTTCGATGTCTTTAGAACGTCGTGTTTTTATACTAGTCAATCAAGCATGGATACAACCTCATCAGATTTTACCTTAATTTAAATAATTGGTTTTAAGGTAGTTAGTGCTTCAGTAGGGTATTTTTATACAAAATTATTGTACATCTTCATTTTCCATTACACTCATATAGTGATATTCTCACATCGAGTAATGCAAACTATTTTCTAGAAAGATAGTCATAAACTTGGGAAAACATACATATTTACGAAAGAACAAACATACAAAACATTTGGGTCTTGGTAGAAGACTACTTTCCATTTTAGTAGAAAATATAGGATTTTCTAGGAAGTATACAAACATTTACATCAAAACACTTACAAACATTTTCATCAAACTAATGCAAACATTTGACACAAAAATACTTATGAACTCACCAGCTTTAATGTTGATCTACTCTTTCAAAATAACTTGTATTCTCAGGTCACCAGTAGACAGGTACAGATGGCCAGTTTTTTTAGAAGACGGAGCATGTTCAAGACTCGTCTTTATTTTGATTACATATTTTTGGCGTCTTACAACTTTATACTGAACATGACGTCCTCCGCCCCCGAACGTTTCCGCCGTTCCGGTTTGGGGGTGTGACATCCTCCTAGAGTGAGCTTGTGGGTGGGATGTCTATAGGGGTGACCTGTCGATGACTATTCTAACTCCTTGCGTAAGTTTATATGTAAACTAGTGGTGGCCACATACCGAGGATTCGGACCCTATGTGTATGTGGTTGGTATCAGGAAGTGCAGTGTGTAGCAATATATGGAGTTTATCTAGATTGAAAGGGACAAAAGTTCTTCTCCTACCGCACAATGATATGCTATATTTTAACGGTGAGAGAATGTCACAACCAAAATTTGGTGTGATCATGCAGACCAAAGAGAAAGAAGACCATATCGTTGGCTAACTTGTCATTGAGATCAATGGGGGTTGTATTGGTTCGAGAGGGTGTTTTTAGTCTAGTCGCTTCTGTCTGGCCAAGTCATAAATGAAAAAGGGTGTGATTGTGTAGGGGACCGTCGCAGGTTATACGCAACTGGTCTTGAGATAATGTTGCCTCCCTGATGAGTCCATGGCAGGGTGAAACCAGTTGACATGTGTATCTCGGTAAGCTGGGCACATGGTTCTAGTGGGAACTTTTGTACGACGTATTGACAAGCAAGTGTTTCGAATTTAAGTTTGTAATAAGTGGTGTCTGAGCCGCATTCGAGCAAATGGAAAATACAACGACTCAAATGTGCATCTTCATTGGGTCCATAGTGGCAGACTAGCGGGTGGGATGCCTAGAGGGGTGACATGCCGATGACTTCTCCATCTCTTCACGTAAGTCCAAGAGTAGACTATCGATGGCCAAATTTCGAGGATCCTGGCTCTATACGTATCTGGTTGAGATCAGGATGTTCAGTGCTCAGTTGTACACAAATTTGATCGAAATTGGAAGGTACATGAGTTCTACTCTTACCGCATGATGACATGCTATATTTTGGCGGTGGGAGAATGTCACAACCAAACGTTGGTGTAACCGTGAAGACTAAAGAGAAAGAAGACCATGTCACTGGTTAGCTTTCCTTTGAGAACTATCGGGGTTGTATTATTCAGAGAGGTCATTGTTAGTCTAGTCGTTTCCGTCTAGCCGAGTCATAAATGCTAGAGGGATTAACTGTGAAGGGGGTCGTCGTGGCTTAGACAAAACTGGTCGGGTGCTAATGTCACCTCTATAATGAGCCCATTACATGGCGAAACTAGTTGTCATGTGTATATGGGTAGGCTGGTAACTTTTTTCTAGAGGGAACTTCGGGACGCCGCACGGGCAAGGAAGGGTGTCGCATATAAGTCTGTCATATTATGTTCAATTTGGTAGTTGTGTAGGATGTACCAATAATATTAGTTGACACAGATCTATATAACCGACTTCATTGTACAAAAAACAAAAAAATCACAACGAAACATAGTTAAAGCGCAAATACTTAAACATAAAATGTTTGAGTGTTTTAATTCGAATCAATGTGAGATGTAGCTATGATTTAGTATTATCGTCAAAAATGGCAATTGAATTAGAGGTATCAGTTATCTGAAAATATGTTGCTCCCGTTAGAGGGTTTAAGTCTTATCTAACACCCGCAGATTAGAGCTAGTCAATTTAGAGATAATAAGCGTTAAAAATGACTTTTTGATAGAAGATTATTTAGGACAAATAATCCTAACAAAAGTTATAGTATATATGACAAGGATTTCTTACATATAAAGAACGCTAAAATCTGATTTCGTATCAAAAAGTTAAGCTTCTTCAAAGTTTCATGATTAAACACACACGACTTTGCGTATCGTAAAAAGTAAATATTTAATAAATTACTTTTTAGCCTAAGTGGTTTAACAAACGTTACTGTAGTCATTAAACGGAGAGCGTGCATATAGAGAACTTCTAAATCTGACTTCATAAGAGGAAGTTATGATTTTTCTAAGATTCAGCGTAACAATATATAACTCAAAAATCGAAATTTAGATTGATTGATTTTTAGCCAAAACAATATTAACGAGAGTTGAAGATCTTGTTAATAAGAGTTCAACAATATTAATACAGTAAAAAACAGAGTCGTTATGTAAAAGTTGTGAATTTTACACGATCGTTAACAATGTAATATTCGTAGAATGTTAAAATTAAGATCAATCAAGAATTAGCCGACGGAGTCTAAGTGAAAGTTTTAGATCTTATAAACAGCTACGCGTGGATATAAAGAACGTTAGACACTTTATGTACTCACCAGGTTTCCTAACCAGACTCAACCACTTTATTTGATTGTGACATCCCAGAATTTAGGTCTAAATATGTAAACAGTCGATTTACTGCGAACCTCTTTGTAAGTTGATCTATTGAGTGTTAATGCATTTTTTGGAAAATATACAGTGTAATTATAATTAATACAAGATATGAAATAGTATCTTACTTCCTGTTGTAGGAAATCTCGAACAAATCACAATCACAAACTGTAACCCGATTTAATACGTCTGAGAAACTGAAAATTTTTATTTAGCGTTCGTGGACGAAGCAAACACTCTAGTCTCGTAGTTCATGTTTATCTGATTCTGAAAATATAAAGAATATCCAAAATGGAGTCTGTATGCAAAAGATCCGAATGTTTTATGAAACCAAACAAGTATAGCATTGATTTTACCTGATCTGCATAAACCGTTTTAAGTCGTTAGGGCACTTATACACCATAATTAGTATTTTGGTTATAGAAAGATAAGCGGTTTGTGCATAACAATTTAGGACATTAAGTTTTCAACCATGTACCTCTTAAATTTCAAGAAAAGTTCAATATGCTTTATAATATAGTTAATATATATATATATATATATATATATATATATATATATATATATATATATATATATATATATTCTTTGAAAGATTTTCTTTTTCAAACAACATAAAGTCATACACACAGATATAGATAATTATATTTTACAATCACTAGAAGTTAGAAGTAGTTGGTAACATATATTTCATAATAAACCACTTGGGTTGTGGTGACTTGGTAAGGCATGTGGAAGATATGGTAGATAACCTATTGACTCATGTTCAAATCCTGGCACCACTCAGCCCTTGTGGCCATGGAGGTTCGCCTGCAGTGACTCCAGGGCATGAGGCAAAAGTCTCATGTTTGCAGCGGGGGATTAGTCGGTGCGTGAAAGCTGGCCCGGAAACCCTCGTTAGGGAAGTTCCCTTTCCAAAAAAAAAATATTTCACAATAACTATCTTAAACATTTCCATATATATATATATATATATATATATATATATATATATACATATATATATGTCCGGGAGAAAAAAAAATTGGAAAAAAAATTTGGATTATTGAAATTGAATAATGGATCATAACGATGCAAAATAAAAAATTAAATTTGAATCATGGATCAATTTTATCGATGCAATTTTATTTTTAATTTTTTTCTTTCGGACAAACATCTATGCTCGATTTTATGATTCACATTTTTTTTTATTTTTTTTCAATTTTTCTAAAGTGTCCTCACGAGTCCTCATAGGAACCGGGCCTTTTGAAACGGCAAACTAAATTTTACAATAACTATAAATTAATTACACTTATTACATAATTAATGCAAAATATAATATGGAGCTCCCACTCACTCCTTATAAATTGAGCAAAGAGACTACTATAAAGATAAATTTTATAACTGCTTCAAAATAAATTATATAGGTAGTATAATGTATCGCCTTTTGGTTTTTGTATTTTTCTTCGGCATTTCTATATTTCCAGTTACTTATATCGTCGCGTCTTCTATAAATAAACCTCTTGATGTACTCGGTGAATGGAACATGTTCATAATCAATGGCATCAATGAAGATATCATCTTTCATGTGAGATCTAACGAAGATGATCACGGAAATTACACCCTTTCTTATAATGGAATTTACCAATGGCAAATTCATGAAACAACAACTACATTCTATTGGAGTCAGTTCTGGTGGGGTTCAAAATATCAGGATTTTCATGTGTTCGATAGCCGTCATTCTTCTAATGTATGTGTTAAACAAGGATTTGGTACACAATATTGTTATTGGTTAGTAAGACCAGAAGGTTTTTATGTAGGTAATGTAAACAATCCATTTCCTTCTAGAAGTTGGGCTTTGGATCGGACTTGGGCTTGAAACTTGAAACACTTGTAACATCAAATAATTGTATTAACGAACATGATATTACATAAATATATAATAAAGTTGTCTTGTTTAATTTCTTTTGTGTTCATACAAAACTATTACACAAATGATATAGTGTTTAAATTTCAAACATAATTTTCTTATAATAATTTCATTTTAAATTTGTAGAAAAAGAATAATGTTACTCGATATAGACTTCCTAACAAAATTATGCTCTCCTCCTATGACGTAGATATTATTTTAACATTATGCTCTCCTCCTATGACTTAGATATTATTTTTGTAAACCTCAATAATAGTTTATGTGATTATATATACACTCATGTAATATATATATATATATATATATATATATATATATATATATATATATATATTGTTTTTTCCCTGTTTCAAGGGATAAACAACGATTTTTTGGCTTCATTTTTTCATAATTTTTATAATTATTATAATTGTGATTATTATTTATATTATAACTGTTGGAGTTGGTGTCTAAGCCCATAACTATAACTGGGATGTACTTGACCCGATTGTAGCATGATCGTTTTGGGTTGCCTTCATCGGTGCAATTTGATAGGATGGACTTTTGAGAATAATGTTATTTGTGATTTATTAATTTATTATAAGTATAATATATTAATTGAGAAATCATATTATTTAAATAGTATTGATCAAGAATTAATTTGGAAATAAATTTGTGATCAAAACAGACTAATTAAACATATGGGGATTGATTATATAAATCAGTGATTCTTATAGTGTGCGCCAATGATCCATGGTTATTTAGGATGAGATAAACCAATCTGATAGTCCATGGAGGCTTAACCCATAGAGCCAAAGTAATATGAAAGGTCATTAGGGTTTGCAAAGATGTAACCCTAGCACTATAAAAGGAAAACCTCATGACCAAAATCGGTTACACCATCATTCTTAGAGTTTGATATAGATTTTGTGCTAAGTAACTTATTCTCTCAAGCCTCCTCTTGCATTTGGTGTTTGTAACACATTAGAGACATCACACTTGAGGTGCTAAAGCTTTCAAAGGCCAAGAACTACACCCAACATCAAGATGTATTCATCTAAACTAATTTTTATGTGATATACCCTCTATTGTATTCTAGTTAGGATATATGCTTTGGAAAATTGAAAATGCATATATAATTAGAGAAAACATAGATCCAAAGCATCTAGAGTTGTATGTGCACCATAGGAGTGTTATAGTGTTCGAAACCCAACAGTGGTATCAGAGCCTAGGGTTGTGTTCTATTATACTTGATGCTTGTTAATTTTTCAAAGTTGAAAAAAAATTGATTTTCTGGCCTCTGACCGATGAACTCGCTGAGTCCATTGGCTGACTCGACGAGTCAACTCAATAACAAGGGCAACTCGACGAGTCAGTTCATGCAATCATCGAGTTCATGGCTCTAGTTGCAGAATTTCGAGTTTTCTTGGTCTAGATTGGATTGGAATCACTACTACAAACTGTTTTACATCATTAAATCTGTTTTTATGATATGGTAGTGATTATGCTCATCCAATCACAAGATAATTGTCAAAGTTTTAAGATAATTGTTGATTTATATTATAAACAAAGTTGCTTGCAAATTGTTGTCTTGATATTATCTTGTTTATGACTTTAGTTAGATCAATCTTGAATTATATGATAATTTTAGTTGTTGAAAATTGATCATAATGAGTTTTAATGACCTCCATAACTTGTCCTCAAGTTATGGAAAATGAAAAGTCTCATCTTTAAAAAATGCATTAAACTCATAAGTTATGGAAACCAAGAGTTTTGACAAGTTTCAAAACTTACCCTCAAGTTTTGGAATTTGTAAAGTCTCACTAATGAAAATTTAATTCCAAACCCTAGAGTTTTAAAAGTTAAAATTCAACCCTTATACTTTATAATATAAGTTTAATAATATATATATATATATATATATATATATATATATATATATATATATATATATATATATGTATGTATGTATGTATATATATATGTACGTATAAGACAAGTCAGTCTTACCGTTAGTAGGCCTCATTCACGAAGCCAGTCTATAAAGGGGGTATAAGGTTACTGCCTATAAAATGGTGGTTGAATGGGTGTCCACTCTCACCCACCACTTCCTTGACTGGTGGAGGGTCGTTAGCCGAACGGGTAGGATAGGACATTAATTCTCATTAAAAGTATAATGATAATTGTAAAGTAACTAAACTTTTATTAAATTCCCAATCTTAGTTACTTTAGGAAAAATGTGAAAATGGTGCTAATCCATGAAATTACACTTTGCACCTTGTTAAGTCGTTAGTGGAGCGTGTGTGGTTAACCGGCATACTAATCTGGGACTGACAATGTATGGAAAAGGGTAGCTTGATGTTAATCATAGATCAATGGAGCGTGTGTGGTTAACCGGCACATTGATTAGGTGATTTGTAACATCGGGTGTACCAAGCTAATTTAAATTTAACTGGACTGCTAGCTACAGTTAGGCGGGCACGCCTGAGATGTACAAATGTCATTTAACTCGACGCCTGAAGAACGTTGGAAAGGTCTCTAGTCATATCAAGCATGGTTATACGACTCACATTATGTATAAATCACCTTTAGTTTACAACATGACACTCTTCAACAGTTTTATTTTTACTAAATAGAACTGATACACACTACGTATACTAGTTAAAGCCAGGGTTTTTCAAACAGAACCGATTATGCAATGGTTTCACATACAAAATACTTATACTTCATGATTAGTTTTAGCTCGTCACATGAGGTAGTATTTTCGCACATCACTACAGTTTTCCGTAACGAACATTCATGGTTTTATACGAAATCGATAATGCTACCTTTTCACTAAAGAAAATATCGGATTTTCTTGGAAACATACAGATATTCATGGTTTATTACAGAACTGATAACACTACATTTTCACTCAGGAAAATATCGGATTTTCTTAAAACTATACAAATATTTTCCGAATTCATCAACGATTTTTCACTACAAACCACCACTTATGAACTCACCAGCTTTATGCTGATACTCTTTCAAAGTGCTTGTATTCTCAGGAAATCAGTAGACAGGTACTTTCTGGATTTTCGAGGAACTGGAGCAATAAGAGTTTTATGTTTATACTATACAAAGCTATTGGATGTAATTCAAACAAAGTTTCAACTGATGTAGACATTTTTATTTAAGTATTCACTGTAATGATTGTGTTGCTATGATTGTTGTTATTCATTGGTTGTGATGCTACACATCACGTCCTCCGCCCCGGAACGTTTCCGCCATCAGTTTCGGGGTGTGACAGATTGGTATCAGAGCCCTTGTTTATAGCGAACTAGTATACCAAACCTTACGTGGTATACAACTATAAACACTAAGGGGCCTAAGTGCTCTACGCTAAAAGTATACTTTAAAAAATATAAGTATTTTTATAAAAGTATACAAGCATGCATACATAACAAAGTTCGTGTCTCTAGTAGAACAAAACAAAAAGTATTTGGATGTTGGAACGCTGCGGTTAAACTTGGGCAGTTATGTAATCATGTCTAGGGTGGATATAGCCTGATCAACTATATTCAGTCGAGACATGACCAACATGTGCTTGGGAGTGACTGTGGTGTTACAGCAGGCCTAAAACTTACCAAAAAAATCATCCCACATAAAATAGTATAGGAGTATCTTCGCTAGAGCCAAACTCAGTATGCAGATTCACTCTAAGTGTTGCTACCTTTTCTCCCTTAAGCGATAACTTACTTGCGTTAGTAACCTTTCTGTGCTTATCGCTCGGTAGTATACTTTTATTATCAGGATGAGATATATCTTGTTTTATATATCTCGAGGACTTACCATCCTCTTCTTCCCGATTGTTTCTAGAACAAGATGCCTCCTCGACCAAGACCCATCAGAAGGAACGACGACACTCCGCCGCCACCACCACCTCCTCAGTTCGACCCTGTCATGTTCCAGGTAGCAGTTACCGCCGCCGTGACTGCAACAATGGCACAAGTGAATGCTGGTGGGGCTGGAGGTGGAACCGAACCACAGAGACCAGGTGGAAGTCAGGGACATCAAAAAGAATGTTCCTACAAGGACTTCATAACTGCAAAACCCAAGTCCTTTGACGGAAATGGAGGTGTCATCGCCCTGACTCGATGGTTCGTGAAGATCGAATCCATCTTCGAAATTTGCGTTTGTTCTGAAGCAAACAAGGTGAAGTTCGCCGCCTGCACCTTCACCGACAGAGCCTTGACCTGGTGGAATGGTCGAGTCAAAACCCTAACCCTGCCAGTGGCTAACGCCATGGGGTGGGAAAGACTGAAGGAGCTCATGCTCGTGGAGTACTGCCCGAGGGGTAAAGTGCAAAAGTTGGAACACGAACTCTGGAATCTGAAGATGAAGGGTTCCGACATCGCTGCCTACACCGCGAGATTTTGTGATCTGGCTCTCCTCTGTCCGGGAATGGTCACCCCGGAAAGCAAGAAAATCAAAAGGTACATTTGGGGACTGACACAACCAACAAAGGGGAATGTCTTGGCTGCTAGACCGATTACTTTTGAAAGTGCCAAGGATCTGGCACAGACTCTGATCGATCATGGAATCGATCTGGATGAGGTAGCAGCTGTCCCCGAGCCACAAAAGGAAAGCGGTGGGAAGAAGAAGAAGTTTGGTAACAAACGAAAGAGTCAGTCTTCACAGGAGCCCTCCAAGAAACAAGAAACAGTGGCAGTTCATGCTGTTACTGCTCCTGCTGCTGCTCCCACTGCTGTTCCAACCACCCAATCTCCTACCGGTGGTTATGCTGGAAAACTACCCCTGTGCAACAAGTGTAACTTCCATCATCACGGACCCTGCCGTGAGTTGAGTTGCAACAGCTATGGAAAGAAAGGACACACAGTTCGATACTGTAAGACACCGGCTCAACCAACCAACCAGGCTCCGGGAGCGGGCGCTGGTCAAACTTGTTATGGATGTGGAGAGGCTGGGCACTTCAGGAGAAACTGCCCCAAGGCAACAACTGGTGGCAATACAGGGAGAGTTCTGGTGATGGGCCAAGAGGAAGCAGTTGCTGATCCTACCGTTGTTACGGGTACGTTCCTCCTTGACAACTCTTATGCATGCATTCTCTTCGATTCTGGTGCTCAGAGGAGTTTTGTTAGTCATACATTCAAACATCTAATCAAATGTAAATCCCAACCTCTAACCGAAACATTTACCGTCGAGATGGATAACGGAAATAAGGAGAGCACTAACGACATATTCATAGGCTGTACTCTTACTCTAGACAATTATTCGTTTCCCATCGACCTTATGCATGTGTCCGTCAAGAGTTTCGACGTCATTATCGGTATGGACCGGTTAAGCTCCAATCATACTGATATTCTTTGCTTCGAGAAGGCTATCCGTCTCAATCTTCCCTCTGGCGAAACCCTCATGATTTACGGAGATAAGTATAGCTCGAACCTCCGTACCATTTCGTGCATCAAAGCTCAGAAATATCTGCGGAAGGAGTGCCATGCATTCCTAGCTCATGTTGTCGACAAAACGCAAAAAGTTAGAGACCTCGAGAGCATCCCCGAAGTCTGTAACTTTCCTGAGGTTTTCCCCGAAGATCTCCCAGGAATCCCTCCCGAGCGCCAAGTCGAGTTTCGGATCGACTTAATCCCCGGAGCTACTCCTGTAACTAAATCTCCTTACCATTTAGCGCCAGCGGAAATGCAGGAATTATCCAGCCAGCTCAATGAGCTGATCAGCAAAGGATTCATAAGGTCGAGTTCCTCACCATGGGGAGCTCCGATCTTATTCGTGAAAAAGAAAGATGGATCCTTTCGGATGTGCATCGACTACCGAGAGCTGAATAAGCTTACCATCAAGAACCGATATCCCTTACCCAGAATCGACGATCTCTTCGACCAACTTTAGGGAGCCAGTTATTTCTCAAAGATAGATCTAATATCAGGGTACCATCAGTTGCGAGTTCATGAGAATGATGTACCCAAAACAGCATTTCGAACTCGCTATGGACACTACGAGTTTGTAGTAATGCCCTTTGGTCTAACCAATGCACCGGCAGTATTCATGGACCTGATGAATCGGGTGTGCCGCCCTTTCTTAGAAAAGTTCGTGATTGTGTTCATCGACGATATACTTGTCTATTCGCGGAGTGAGAATGACCATAAACATCACTTAAGGCAGGTGTTGGAAACATTAAGGGCAGAAAAACTATACGCGAAATTCTCGAAGTGCGAATTCTGGATCAGGAAGGTAAATTTCCTAGGACACGTGATTAGCAAGGAAGGAATACACATGGACCCTTCCAAGATCAAAGCGATTGAGAATTGGTCTGCACCAAAGACACCCACAGAAATCCGACAATTCTTGGGTCTCGCGGGCTATTATCGCAGGTTCATCCAGAACTTCTCCAGAATCGCTAAGCCTTTAACTACCCTGACACAGAAGGGTGTAACCTTCCGTTGGGAAGCCAAGCAAGACACTGCATTTCAAACATTGAAGCGGGACCTGTGCAGCGCACCTATCTTGTCCCTGCCCGAAAGGACGGAAGACTTCGTAGTCTATTGTGACGCATCCAATCAGGGCCTAGGGTGTGTGCTCATGTAGAGAGGAAAGGTCATCGCCTATGCCTTGAGGCAGTTGAAAACACACGAGGTAAATTACACAACTCATGATTTGGAGTTGGGAGCAGTGGTCTTTGCGTTAAAGATCTGGAGACATTATCTCTATGGAACCAAGTGCACTATCTTCACCGACCATAAGAGCTTGCAACATATTTTTGATCAAAAGGAGTTAAATATGAGACAACGGCGATGGGTAGAGCTACTCAGTGACTACGAGTGCGAACTTCGCTATCATCCCGGCAAGGCCAATGTGGTAGCAGATGCCCTCAGACGAAAGGAGTATTCAGGGCGTAGGGTGAAGGCACTAACAATGACCATCCATTCCCATCTGTCCGCGCAAATCAGAGAAGCTCAGTTGGAAGCCTTAACACCCGAGAACGTGACAGATGAAGCTTTGCGGGGAATGGACAAGAACTTGGAGATCAAAGGAGACGGAGTGTATTATTTCATGGACCGGATCTGGACCCCAAAGTTCGGCGGGTACAGAGAGGTTGTCATGAATGAGGCTCACAAGACGAAATACTCCGTTCACCCAGGTTCGGATAAGATGTATTTGGATCTCAAACAACTCTATTGGTGGCCAAACATGAAAGCAGAGATCGCTACCTTCGTGGGCAAATGCCTGACTTGCGTCAAGGTGAAGGTTGAATATCATAAGCCCTCAGGTCTACTTCAATAGCCGGAAATACCTGAGTGGAAGTGGGAAAGGATAACCATGGATTTTATCACCAAGTTACCCAGATCTCCGAGTGGGCATGATGCCATATGGGTAATTGTCGATCGGTTGACGAAGTCCGCCCACTTCCTGCCAATCAAAGAAAGCTTCAAGATGGAGAGACTCACACGGATCTACCTTCAAGAGATAGTTCGCCTTCATGGTGTACCTGCATCCATTATCTCCGATCGAGATAGCAGGTTTACATCGAGGTTCTGGCAGTCACTACATAAAGCTCTTGGAACTAAATTGGATATGAGCACGGCTTATCATCCGCAGACTGATGGACAGAGTGAGAGAACAATTCAGACATTAGAAGACATGTTGAGAGCCTGCGTCATCGATTTCGGCGCATCATGGTACACTCATCTTCCTTTGGTTGAATTTTCCTACAACAACAGCTACCATACCAGCATCAAGGTTGCGCCGTTCGAAGCCCTCTATGGCCGCAAGTACAGATCCCCTCTGTGTTGGGCTGAAGTGGGTGACACGCAGCTAGTCAAGGGTCAAATCCCTGACAACACTCTCACTGGTCCTGAAATTATCCGAGAGACAACTGAGAAGATTGTACAAATCTGGTAACGACTGAAAGCCTCACGAGATAGACAAAAGAGCTACGCCGATAAGAGACGAAAACCCTTGGAGTTCCAGGTTGGTGATTGCGTCCTTCTGAAGGTCTCACCCTGGAAAGGCATGATACGCTTTGGGAAGCGTGGAAAGCTAAACCCAAGGTACATTGGACCGTTCGAAATCCTTGCTAGGATCGGTGTCGTAGCATACAAACTCCAAGTACCGCAAGAGCTCAGCAACATCCATCCTGTCTTCCACATATCGAACCTAAAGAAGTCTATGTCCGATGAGACACTTGTGATGCCTCTTGACGAGATTGAAATCAACGAGAACCTAAACTTCGTGGAAGAAACTGTCAAAATCATGGATCAGGAAGTCAAACGAACGAAACAAAGTCGTACCCCAATAGTGAAGGTTCGCTGGAATGCCAAGCGGGGACCTGAATTCACTTGGGAGCGCGAAGATCAGATAAAACAGAAGTATCCGCATCTCCTTCCTAATCCATGATTTGTATTCTATGTTCGAATTTCGGGACGAAATTCCCTCTAACGGGGGGATGATGTGACAACCTGAAACTTTGTCCGTTTCCGTTACGCGATTTCCGTTAATAAAATTTCGAATTCATTAACTTTTCCGACAAACTTCTTGGTTTAGAAAATAATCTAGTTATATATAATTAAATTACTTACGAGTCGGAACCAAAAATCGCGCGGAAACCCGAATATCTCGAAAAATCAATCAAATCTGGCCTAAGAGAGTTTACAACCGTAAACTCGTTTACGACCGTCAACTCGTTTACGACCGTAAACTTGTTTACGACCGTAAACTAGTTTACGACCGTAAACTCGTTTACGGTCGTATACCTGTTTACGGTCAGCAAGGGTGGACCCCCACCACCGGCCACAAAACCACTATAAATATGAGACCTCCACCTTCATTTGAACATTTCTGGCCAAAAACTCTCTCCTTCTCTCTCTAAGAACCTTGACCGTAAACACCTAAAAACACCTTCAAACTTCGGGAAACATCGAGAAACACCGTTTGGAGTCACTTCGGAACGTCTGGAAACGCTTATCTCTTCGAAATCAGCGCCATTGTTCTTGAGTTTGCGGTCCATCTTCAAAGACCGTAAACACTGTTCTTGAGTTTACGGTCCAAGCCTTCAAAGACCGTAAACCCTGTTCTTGAGTTTACGGCCGTAAACTCACCAAGCCTTCAGAAACCGCAAACCCTAGTTTACGACCGTAAACCCCGTTCACGGCCGTAAACTGTCTTTTGACCGTAAACCCTAGTTTACGACCGTAAACACCTTTTAAGGGGTGCTTTTGGCTGAAAACCCACTTTCATCAATTCGATCAAGTCCCAGTAACATTCCTCAACCGAATACAAGTGTTCCTCTAACACGTTATCTAACGAAATCGCTAATTGAGATACATATATGTATTTATTTGATAATAGGATTCCGTTAAGTGTCACGTGCAACAACTCGAGGATCTTCATTTCAGTCAGCGATTTCACGCAAGAACTGTGAGTTCATACCCCTACATTTTCCGTATTTTTAATGTTTTCAGTGGGGGGGGGGGGAATACAAGCTAAACATAAATGTTTTCAAAACTTATGCAAATCTCATACTTTAACCCTTTTGTACTGTGTTGAGCATAAGGGACGTTTTCACTAAAATTTGCATAGTTTTCCGCACACGCTATTCACTATACATGCAAACTATAATCGGTATAGTTTGGGATTTTCCAAACATAACGAGTATAGAAACTTTCACTACTAAACATATGCACTAAGACAGAAATAGTTTACAGTTACATCACTACTTTATCATGGTTTTCATAACTGTAATTATCACTATATACGGTATACATACGGATTTTCACTACGATAGAACGCTACTACACTACATGTAAACTAGATTGTACGATACTGTGAGGCGCTACTTCACTACTGTACCCTTAGGTGTACAAGGATAAATCCTACCATAGCATAACCATAGTCTCCTGGAGGGAGAGCGTGAGATTTGTGAATAGATCTATTCGGGACTGACAATCCCACATCTGGACTGCTAGCTACAGTTAGGCGGGCACGCCTGAGATGTACAAATGTCATTTAACTCGCACCTGAAGAACGTTGGAAAGGTCTCTAGTCATATCAAGCATGGTTATACGACTCACATTATGTATAAATCACCTTTAGTTTACAATCTGGCACTCTTCAACAGTTTTATTTTTACTAAATAGAACTGATACACACTACGTATACTTGTTAAAGCCAGGGTTTTTCAAACAGAACCGATTATGCAATGGTTTCACATACAAAATACTTATACTTCATGATTAGTTTTAGCTAGTCACATGAGGTAGTATTTTCGCACATCACTACAGTTTTCCGTAACGAACATTCATGGTTTTATACGAAATCGATAACGCTACCTTTTCACTAAAGAAAATATCGGATTTTCTTGGAAACATACAGATATTCATGGTTTATTACAGAACTGATAGCACTACATTTTCACTAAGGAAAATATCGGATTTTCTTAAAACTATACAAATATTTTCCGAACTCATCAACGATTTTTCACTACAAACCACCGCTTATGAACTCACCAGCTTTATGCTGATACTCTTTCAAACTGCTTGTATTCTCAGGAAATCAGTAGACAGGTACTTGCTGGATTTTCGAGGAACTGGAGCAATAAGAGTTTTATGTTTATACTATACAAAGCTATTGGATGTAATTCAAACAAAGTTTCAACTGATGTAGACATTTTTATTTAAATATTCACTGTAATGGTTGTGTTGCTATGATTGCTGTTATTCATTGGTTGTGATGCTACACATGACGTCCTCCGCCCCGGAACGTTTCCGCCATCGGTTTCGGGGTGTGACACTCTTAGCAAGCTTCAAGGCCTTCTAAGAACTGCAGAAAGCAACTTGAAAGGCAAGTCAGTTGTATCTACTCCTACTACTACTACTGCCCATGTTCTGGCAATAGGACATGGGAAAGGGAAGAAGAGGAAGGTTCCTTCTAAGAGATGTAAGGGAAAGTCTCTTGATGGATCCTCTTCAAGTGGGACCAAAGTTGGTTCTGCTAATCCCTCTACCAATCCGAAGGATGCAGAGTGCTTCCATTGTCATGAAAAAGGGCACTGGAAACGAAGCTGCCCCAAATACTTGCAGGATATTAAGGATGGGAAGATAAAGCCCACCTTCGCAGGTATTTACACTATTCAATCTAATAACTCATCACATGCTAATTCTTGGGTCCTTGATACAGGTTGTGGATTTCACATTTGTTCTTATGTGCAAGGACTAAAAGAAAGTGGGGATGTGGAGCACGAGAAGATAAACTTAATCATAGGAAATAGGAAAATGTCCCCTGTGACCAAGATTGGAGTTTATTCTTTATTGCTTAGTAATGGTTTAAATTTAGATTTTAATAATTGTTGTTAGTCGGCCGATATGGCGAGAAACATTATTTCCTTTCATAGTTTGTATAAGCAAGGTTTTACCTTTTCTTTTAATAATGAAATTGGTGGTATTAATGCTTATTATAATGGTGTATTTTATTTTGAATCATTACCTTGCAATGGTATATATGAAACTGTGATTGTTGTAGATAACGTAGGAAATAATGTGTTGAATATTGATTCGTCCAATGTTTTGGACAAAGCATGCTTGTGGCAGTGTCGTCTTGGACATGTCAACAAGAAGCGCATAGCCCAACTCCAAAAGAGTGGAGTCTTGGAGTCATTCTACATGAAGTCGGATGACACTTGCAAGTCTTGTTTACTTGGAAAGATGACCAAGTCACCATTCACTGGTACTTATGAAAGGGGTGAAGGTTTGTTGGATTTCATACACACTGATGTGTGTGGACCATTCAGAACTGCCACAAGGGATGCTAACCACTTCTATGTGACTTTTATTAATGATTACAGTAAATATGGCTATATCTACTTAATCACGCATAAGACAGAAACGTTTGAAAAGTTCAAAGAGTTTAAGCAGGAAGTGGAGAATCAATTGGGCAGGAAGATAAAGATGCTACGATCCGATCGTGGAGGAGAGTATCTTAGTATCGAGTTCCTTGACTTTCTTAAGGAATGTGGAATTGTTTCACAGTTAACGCCACCTAGGACACCACAGCTTAATGATGTGGCTGAGAGGCGCAACTGAACCTTATTGGACATGGTTCGTTCCATGATGAGTCGCGCTTCGTTACCTATCTCATTCTGGGGGTATGCCTTAGAGACTGTCGCCCATATCCTTAATCTAGTCCCTACTAAGAAGGTTGCCAAAACACCTCACGAGATGTGGACAGGGAAAGTTCCCACGTTGGATCACATCAAATTTTGGGGTTGCGAGGCTTTTGTGAGAAAAGAAACTCACGACAAGCACGAACCTTGGAGTGAGCGATGTATTTTCATCGGCTACCCACATAAATCCTTTGGTATCTCTTCTATAGACCGAGTGACAATGTTGTCTTCGTTGCAAGGAGAGGAGTTTTCTGAAAGAGAAAACTAATATGCCAAGAGGATAGTGGGAGACAAATTGTGTAACATCCGGGATTTTTCCAGGTATTATGAGTATTTGCCTTAATTAATTTATGGGTTGTTTGGTTGGGCTTTGACTTTGGGCTCTTAAGAGTGGGCTGAGGAACCTCGTACGTGGGGTGTACATTGTTATGTACGCTCAGTGTACTCAGGAAAAGGAAACGCGAAAGCCATGCACGTACGCCCAGCGTACGTGCGCATATCCCTAAACCCTAAAATTAGAGTTTGCTCCCTATATAAAGAACATAACCCCTGTTGGTTCTGCCTCCCTTCACTCTTACCTAGCCACCACGAAAACCCTAGCTCCCTTTGTGTGCCTTTGTGTTCTAGAAGCCATTTGAGAGTGTTTGTGTGTTGTTTTAGTGAGAAAAGAAGAAAGGAGCTTGAAGAAGAAGCAAGGATCCACCAAGAGCTTGTAGATCCAGAGGATTGACACCATTTCTGACTCCTTTGAGGTATCAAGTTCCATACTTGACCATTGTGTGCTTAGATTTGTTTATTTGGGGTTTTTTTATGTCCTTTTTGACCCCATTGTTGGGAGTGCTTGAGTATTGTTGGTTCCAGAGCATAAGAGCTGTCCTTTTGGACTCTTAGGAGCACCTAGGGTCATAAAAATCGGATCTTGGTGGTTAAGCCAAAACCATGCAAGGGTTAGATGGACTTAAAGTTTGTATAATGGACCAAAATCATGTTTTGACCCCAACCATGCATGCAAGAACCTAAAGTTCGCAACTCTATGGCTTGGGAGGCCTTAAAGGACCTGGATCTACATTTTAGACGAAAAGACTTAATGGATTAAGTCAGAAGTGAAGTCCCAAGGAAACTGGGTAGTACGTTAAGCGTAAACCCTGGTACATTGCGCGTACTGGGGTGATTCACGGTCCGTTACCGTTCACGGTTAGTTACCATTTACGGTCAACCCCCGTTTGCGGCCAAGAGTACGTTGGGCGCACTTGCCAGGTACGTCGCGCGTACGTGTGCAGAATGGCAACCATGGGCTTTTGGGCCTTAAGGATCTGGGTCTGGGCTTGGGGCCCTGTGGCCCACTGAGAAGTACAACTTTGGACATAGAAATCTGGAACTAGAGCATTGGGCCGATTGGGCCAAGATTGGACCCTTGGAATTGTTACCTTTGGACTTGGAGTTTGGCTATAATTAGGGGGATGAGGCCCAATTCAGGAATTGGGCAATTAGTGGGCCTTAAGGAGTCTTTAATAGGCCATTGGAGGACTGGGCTTAATAGATTAGAATCGGGACTCTTGAATGTCCCAATTGGACCAAGGGGTAAAATGGTCATTTTACCCCAAGTTGTGTTATAGACTCTGATTGGGTGTTAATGTGTTTATGTTAGCCAGGAGTCATCAGAGCAGCTGTTAAAGACTACTTTCCGCGAGATTCGACACTCAGTTTTCGAGGTGAGTTACCTCCCAGTAGAGGTGGGCCTACGACCATAATGTCGGCCCACCAGCAGGGATTGTCTTTAGATGATTGTCTGTTTGATAATTATCTACGTTTCTATTCCTAGATGTGCCTTATGTGCCAGTATGATATGTTGTATGTGATAGCGGTAGTAGGAGGGGAATAGTCCCCCGCCTCGGTCGTTAGGACCGAAGGGTAGGTCAGTACCCTAGGAATGCTTGATAGTATGATTATGACAGTATGATTATGACAGCATGATTATGATAGTATGATTATGATTTGCTAGTAGTAGGGGTGAAAAAGTCCCCGTTGCCGGTTGAGATAGACCGGAGGGTAGGTCAGCACCCCAGAACTGCTTCACATGGGTTGGTCAGCACCCCAGAACTTGTTGACATGGTTTGGTCAGCACCCCAGACTGCTTGACATAGGTAGGTCGGGCTCCCCAGAATTGCCCGGCAGTATGTATTTTGTTTGGTATGTAGTATGACGATGGAACTCACTAAGCTTTGTGCTTATAGTTTTCAGTTTTGGTTTCAGGTACCTCCTCGTCTAAGGGGAAGGAGCCGGCAGGGTTGCAGCGCAGCACACACACATGATTCCGCATTTGAGATTTCTGGGATTGTACTCTGACATTTTACTATTTGACACTATGGGTTTTGAGACATGTAACTATGGTTTATGAATTAATGTGATATCAGCAATGTTTTCCTCAAACAAATTTTATGAGCATTATAATTAAAACAAAAATTTTTGGTCTCAATTTTTGGGATGTTACAAGTTGGTATCGGACCCTTGATTTGAGGGATTCGGGCACACCTTTGGGGGTGTCCGGACTCAAATCGAGGGCTTGTAGGATCTTTATAAGGAAAAATGGTTTTCTAAAAATTTAAAATTAAGGAGTTTTGAGAAAGAACAAGGTGTGTGATGCGTGCGACCGGCCAAGCTCAAGTAAGTTTTCCCCAAGATACCCATACATGATTTGTTATCTTATATGATATGATTATGAGAACTGCATGCTAGATTAGGGCTAAGGATCTAGGAAGGATGTCTTATATGCCTATTGTATGAGCTTATGGAGCTATATGCTAGGGCAGGTTAGTCAGCAGTATGATGGCCTGATTAGGTTATGCTTGGTTATGGTCATTTGATGCACGAATGCTGCTTGCTTTTTGCTTATAGGGGTTCTAACTAGCTTTAACTAACTAGTAAGCGAATATGTAATAGTATTCGCAATCTAGTTAAGGAAGGATGGTAGGGACTCCTTGTACAGCTGATGGCGGAGAGTAGGTCGGAGAGTGCCCTAGGACAAGCCTAGGATTAGGTTAGTTTGGAAAGCAGTATTAGTAAAAGGGACTTGGTGAAGTCGAAGCAATCCTTGAGAAAAGTACAGATAGATGTAGAAGGTAGTATGGGCCCGTACTACTAGAAGAAGAGGATCCGTACTCGAATCAAGGAGGGCTAAGATGGAACCAGGGAACTTGGAGAATGTGTGAGACCTCTCGAGAGTATGTATGACCCTGACGTCTATGTGTCTTATTTCAGATAGTGGTTACACGTCATGGAGCAGGAGGTTCAGGGTCTGGATCAGGATCAGGATTAGGCTCGGGTGCGGGATCTGAGCAGGTTGATGATGGGCTACGCGAGTTCCACGCGTCTGAGATCACGAGAGGTATCCTTGAGGCGACCCCGGTCATTTTCGGGTCGATCAAGGAGGGGATTATTGAGCTGATGGAGGATCGCCCCCGGCCATTCAGGAGTGACTCGGCGTTCAGCCAGTCAGGGATGCACACACTGTCCTTCAAGGACTTCAGGGGGAGTGGTGCGCCAGACGTTCATGGGACGAAGGACCCCATTGCTGGCAGGAGATGGATCGCAGACATTGAGTCTGCGCAGTTGACGAGCTTCTGCCTAGAGGGGTCGAAGGTCCGCTTTGCTGCAGGATGTTTGAGAAACAGAGCGAGGGATTGGTGGGAGTCAGTCGGTGACTCACTGGGAGCCCCAGCCATCGAGGCTATGACTTGGTCGGATTTCGTGACCAGGTTCAGTGCTGAGTTTGCGCCAACTGTGGAGCTTCAGCAGCTGGCTAGAGAGTTTCTTGATATGAGGGAGTCTACTGAGACAGTGGCGGACATCACCGCCAAGTTCCGAGAGAGGGCCTTGTTGGTACCTAAGTATGCAGGGGATGAGGAGATGCGGAAGACCCGCTACCATGACATGTTGAGGGCTGATATCCGGGAGCATGTCAGCTATTCAGCCTGCCCGACCCTGGAGTCCATGATTGCCAGGGCGAGGGAAAGGGAGATCGATTTGGAGCACCTCAGGAAGAGGAAGGCTGAGATAGAGCAGGTTACTGGGGTTTCGGGGAAGAAACCCAAGGGATCCGACAATAGCTCGAAGGGCCAGCCAGGCCAGAGCCGCTATAAGAAATGCGGCAGACCGCATGAGGGAGCTTGTAGAGCGGGATCGTCGGGCTGCTACAAGTGCGGCAAGACGGGGCACTTTGGCAGGGATTGTACTACCCCCGCCCCCACTGTTCAAACATCAGACCTGATTTGCTTCCATTGCAATCAGAGGGGCCATAAAAAGGCTAACTGCCCCAGATTGACAGTAGCAGCAGCAGCGCCAGTCGTGGCGTCGACTCCAACGATTGCACGAGTTGCGGATGGCCAAAAGGTCAAGTGAGAGGCTCCAGTAGTGAGGATCCGAGCTTTTCAGTTGACAGCCAAGGAGGCACGCGCCGCACCCGATGTGGTGACGGGTATGATTTCTTCTCCCTAATCTTTTAATATATGTCGCTTGTGATATTGATATGCCATATTGTATGCTCTGCTTAGGATCGTTCCATGTGAACGGTATCCCAGTTCAGGTGTCGTTTGACTCGGGTGCTACCCGATCTTTTGTTTCTCTTGTGCTTAGCAAGAGGTTCCCTGAGTCCTCGGGCATGTTGGATTGCCCTCTAGAGGTTGAGATTGCAGACGGCCGATCAGTGCGAGCATCTGAGGTTTTCAGAGATTGTGTTTTGAGGTTGTACGAGGAGTGCTACCTGGTAGATTTGGTTCCCATACCATTGCGGGGGAACAAGGTTATTATAGGCATGAATTGGTTGAGCCCCAATGGGGCATTAATCAACTGCGCGCATCAGTTGGTTCGGATCAGGACCCCAAGTCGGGGAGAGCTGGTGATTCAGGGCGAGGGGCCACAGCACGGACCAACTTTATGTTCAGCAGCGAGGGCTAGGCGCTACCTCCAGCGGGGTTGTGTAGGGTATGTCGCCTATGTTATGGAAACCCGGGAAACGGGTAAGACGACAGTGATCGATGTGCCAGTGGTGCGAGAGTACGCGGATGTATTTCCAGAAGAGTTGCCTGGGATACCTCCGGAGAGGCAGGTAGAGTTCAAGATCGACCTAGTTCTTGGTGCGGCTCCGATAGCCAAAGCACCGTATCGGTTGGCTCCTCCTGAGATGCAGGAGTTGTTTACATAGTTGCAGGAGCTGTTAGACAAGGGATTTATCAGGCCGAGCAGTTCACCCTGGGGAGCCCCGATTCTATTTGTGAAGAAAAAGGACGGGTCGCATCGGATGTGTATAGATTACCGGGAGTTAAATAAGGTAACGGTGAAGAACCGCTACCCATTCCCGAGGATTGATGATCTCTTTGACCAGCTTCAGGGGGCATCATGGTTCTCCAAGATTGATTTGCATTCAGGTTATCATCAGATGAGGTTCAGAGAGGAGGATGTGCAGAAGACTGCCTTTCGGACACGATATGGTCACTATGAGTTTGTGGTGATGCCTTTCGGGCTTACCAATGCTCCTACCGCATTCATGGATCTCATGAACCGCGTGTGCAGACCGATGTTGGATCTGTGATAGTTTTCATTGATGACATCTAGGTCTATTCCAAGACTCGGGAGCAGCATGCAGAGCACTTGCAGGAGGTGTTGGATACTCTGAGGAGGGAGAACTTGTATGCCAAGTTCTCCAAGTGTGCGTTCTGGTTGCGCGAGGTGCAGTTTCTTGGGCACCTTGTCAACCAGAACGGGATTTCGGTCCACCCGGCCAAAGTGGAGGTCGTGATGAGGTGGGAGGTCCTGAGGTCTCCATCTGAGATTCGGAGCTTCCTGGGATTGGCAGGTTATTATCGGAGATTCATTCATGCCTTTTCCAAGATAGCCGTGCCCTTGACCCGATTGACAAGGAAAGTCGTGGTCTTTCGTTGGGGGCCTGAGCATCATGCCGCATTTGAGACACTGAGATAGAGATTGCAGTGTATTGCGATGCGTCCATATTGGGATTGGGCGCGATATTGATGTGGAGGGGGCATGGTATCGCCTACGCGTCGAGGCAGCTGAAGCCTCATGAGGCAAATTATCCCAGGCACGATTTGGAGTTGGGGTCAGTTGTTTTCCCCCTCAAGATTTGGCGTCATTATCTCTATGGTGTCCGTTGTACCATTTACACGGAACATAAGAGTTTGAGGTATCTCATGGATCAGCCGAATCTGAACATGAGACAACGTCGATGGCTAGATGTGGTGAAGGATTACGATTGTGAGATCCTCTACCACCCGGGAAAGGCCAATGTCGTGGCCGATGCGCTTAGTCGCAAGGCAGCGCCGATCAGGTATATCTGCATGAGGATGACCGTGGTGACTCCGCTGTTGGAGCGGATTCGCGAGGCCCAACATGAGGCCATGAAGGAGGAACATCGTAAGAGTGAGCGTATTGTGGGACAAGTTTCCTCCTTTGATTATGACAGTCGTGGATTGTTGACGCTACACTGTAGGGTGTGGGTCCCATATCATGGGGGTGTGCACCAGGTATTGATGGAGGAGGCGCACAAATCCAGGTTTTCTATCCATCCCGGTGCGACGAAGATGTACAGGGATCTTCGTATTGATTATTGGTGGCCCTGCATGAAGCGGGATGTAACTTGGTTTGTTAAGAGATGCCTGACCTGCAGGAAGGTCAAGGGCGAGCACCAGAGGCCTCACAGCAAGACTCAGCCGTTGGATATCCCGCTGTGGAAATGGGAAGATATCACCATGGATTTTATCACGAAGCTTCCCAGGACCGCGCGGGGAGTGGACTCGATTTGGGTCATCGTGGATCGGTTGACCAAGAGCGCCCATTTCATCCCGATTCAGGAGAGAATTTCGGCCGAAAGGTTGGCCGACATCTATATCAGAGAGGTAGTAGCTCGGCACGGGGTGCCAGTCTCGGTGATTTCCGACAGGGATGTGCGGTTCACTTCCAGGTTCTGGAAGAAGTTTCACGACGAGCTGGGTACTCGTCTGCACTTTAGCACCGCTTTTCACCCGAAGACGGATGGTCAGAGTGATCGGACCATCCAAACTCTGGAGGATATGCTACGGGCGTGTGTTCTCGACTTCGGAGGTAGTTGAGATACTTACCTTCCTTTGGCAGAATTCTCCTATAATAACACCTATCATGCGAGTATCTACCATCTTCCCTTCGAGATGTTGTATGGGAGGAAGTGCAGGACCCCGATATGCTGGGATGAGGTTGGACAGAGGGTCATGGGGAGTATCGAGGTGGTACTCAAGACCACAGAAAGGATCCAGCAGGTTCGGAGCAGGCTCCAGACTGCTCAGAGTCGGCAGAAAAGTTATGCCGACAAGCGTCGTTCGGACCTGGAGTTCCAGGTCGGGGACATGGTGCTCCTGAAGGTGTCGCCTTGGAAAGGTGTCATTCGGTTTAGGAAGCGGGGCAAGTTGGGCCCCAGGTACATTGGTCCTTTCAGGGTTTTAGCCCGGGTGGGCAAGGTGGCATATCGGCTGGACCTGCCAGTCGAACTCAGTCAGATTCACAGTACTTTTCACGTCTCCCAGTTACGGAAGTGCCTGGTGGATGACTCGGCAGTGGTGCCTTTGGAGGATATTCAGGTGGATGACAGTCTGGACTACATTAAGCGGCCAATGGCGATCCTCGACAGGAAGTCGAAGGACTTGAGGAACAAGAGGGTGGAGCTGGTAAAGGTGCAATGGCAGCACCGCAAGGGCTCGGAATGGACATGGGAGCCGGAAGATGAGATGAGGGAGCACTACCCTGAGCTATTTTCGGCAACAGCAGTGGACTTCGAGGATGAAGTCTAATTCAAGTGGGGGAGATTTGTAACATCCGGGATTTTTCCAGGTACTATGAGTATTTGCCTTAATTAATTTATGGGTTGTTTGGTTGGGATTTGACTTTGGGCCCTTAAGAGTGGGCTGAGGAACCTCGTACGCGGGGCGTAGATTGCTATGTACGCTTAGTGTACTCAGGAAAAGGAAACGCGGAAGCCATGCACGTACGCCCAATGTACCAGGAGTACGCCGATCGTACGTGTGCAGATCCTTAAACCCTAAAATTAGAGTTTGCTCCCTATATAAAGAACATAACCCCTGTTGGTTCTGCCTCCCTTCACTATTACCCAGCCACCACGAAAACCCTAGCTCCCTTTGTGTGCCTTTGTGTTCTAGAAGCCATTTGAGAGTGTTTGTGTGTTGTTTTAGTGAGAAAAGAAGAAAGGAGCTTGAAGAAGAAGGAAGAATCCACCAAGAGCTTGTATATCCAGAGGATTGACACCATTTCTGACTCCTTTGAGGTATCAAGTTCCATACTTGACCATTGTTTACTTAGATTTGTTTATTTGGGGGGTTTTATGTGCTTTTTGACCCCATTGTTGGGAGTGCTTGAGTATTGTTGGTTCCAGAGCATAAGAGTTGTCCTTTTGGACTCTTAGAAGCACCTAGGATCATAAAAATCGGATCTTGGTGGTTAAGCCAAAACCATGCAAGGGTTAGATGGTCTTAAAGTTTGTATAATGGACCAAAATCATATTTTGACCCCAACCATGCATGCAAGCACCTAAAGTTCGTAACTTTATGGCTTGGGAGGCCTTAAAGGACCTGGATCTACATTTTGGACGTAAAGACTTAATTGATTAAGTCAAAAGTGAAGTCTCAAGGAAACTGGGTAGTACGCTAAGCGTAAACCCTGGTACGCTATGCGTACTGGGGTGGTTCACGGTCCGTTACCGTTCACGGTCAGTTACCGTTTACGGTTAACCCCCGTTTGCGGCCAAGAGTACGCTGGGTGTTCTTGCCAGGTATGCCGCGCGTACGTGTGCAGAATGGCAACCATGGGCTTTTGGGCCTTAAGGATCTGGGCCTGGGCTTGGGGCCCTGTGGCCCACTGAGAAGTACAACTTTGGACATAGAAATTTGGAACTAGAGCATTGGGCCGATTGGGCCAAGATTGGACCCTTGGAATTGTTACCTTTGGACTTGGAGCTTTGGGCCCAATTAGGGGGATGAGGCCCAATTCAGGAATTGGGCAGTTAGTGGGCCTTAAGGAGTCTTTAATAGGCCATTGGAGGACTGGGCTTAATAGATTAGAATCGGGACTCTTGAATGTCCCAATTGGACCAAGGGGTAAAATGGTCATTTTACCCCAAGTTGTGTTATAGACTCTGATCGGGTGTAATGTGTTTATGTTAGCCGGGAGTCATCAGAGCAGCTGTTGGAGAATACTTTCCGCGAGATTCGACACTCAGTTTTCGAGGTGAGTTACCTCCCAGTAGAGGTGGGTCTACGGCCACAATGTCGGCCCACCAGCAGGGATTGTCTTTTGATGGTTGTCTGTGTGATAATTATCTAGGTTGCTATTACCAGATGTGCTTGTATGATATGTTGTATGTGATAGCGGTAGTAGGAGGGGAATAGTCCCCCTCCTCGGTCATTAGGACCGAAGGGTAGGTCAGTACCCCAGAAATGCTTGATAGTATGATTATGACAGTATGATTATGACATCATGATTATGATAGTATGGTTATGATTTGCTAGTAGTAGGGGTGAAATAGTCCCCGTTTCCAGTTGAGATAGACCGGAGGGTAGGTCAGCACCCTAGAACTGCTTGACATGGGTTGGTCAGCACCCCAAAACTGCTTGACATGGGTAGGTCGGGCTCCCCAGAAATGCCCGACAATATGTATTTTGTTTGGTATGTGGTATGATGGGGGAACTCACTAAGGTTTGTGCTTACAGTTTTCAGTTTTGGTTCCAGGTACCTCCTTGTCTAAGGGGAAGGAGCCAACAGGGTAGCAGCGCATCGCACACACATGATTTTGCATTTGAGATTTTTGGGATTGTACTCTGACATTTTACTATTTGACACTATGGGTTTTGAGACATGTAACTATAGTTTATGAATTAATGTTATATCAGCAATGTTTTCCTCAAACAAATTTTATGAGCATTATAATTAAAACAAAAATTATTGGTCTCGATTTTTGGGATGTTACAAAATGACCTTTAAGAGATTCAAGAGTTAAGTGATGAAGGAACCTCGAACACTAGCACTCAACCCGAGGAGGAAACTCCGCTTGAACCGATTGACGAGTTCGTACCTCTGAGGCGTTCCAGTAGAGTTAGTGTTCCACCTGTGTTATGTGGTTTTCATATAACAGCTGAAGGTGATACATTTATCAGTGATAGCACACTGATAAATCTGGACGAACCTAACAACTACAAGGAAGCCATGGCAGGCCCCGAGTTTGAAAAATGGAAAGAGGCTATGGACAGCGAGATTCAGTACATGTATGACAATCAAGTTTGGAACTTGGTTGACAATGTACCGGGTCGTAAGACAGTCGGGAGCAAATGGATCTTCAAGAAGAAGACCGACATGGATGGGAAAGTACACACATATAAGGAGCGACTGGTTGCAAAGGGCTTTACTCAAACTCAGGCAATTGACTATGATGAGACCTTCTCACCAGTAGCGAAAATTAAATCTATAAGGGTTATGCTAGCCATAGCTACATTTCATGACTATGAAATATGGCAAATGGATGTCAAAACCGATTTTCTTAATGGAAAGTTGGCTAAAGATGTTTACATGAGTCAGCTAGAGGGTTTTGTCAATGCAAAGTACCCTAATAGAGTGTGTAAGCTTAAGAAATCCATATATGGATTGAAACAGGCATATCGCAGATGGAATCTTTGTTTTGATGAGAAAGTCAAAGAGTATGGATTTTCGAGAAGCGAGGATGAGTCCTGTGTATATGTCAAAGCTAGTGGGAGTATAGTTAGCTTTCTGGTGTTGTATGTAGATGTCATACTACTCATAGGAAACGACATCCCAAACTTGCAGGAGGTTAAGTCCTGGCTTGCGAAGTGTTTCGCTATGAAGGACCTTGGGGAAGCTCCTTACATCCTATGGATAAGGATATTGAGAAACAGGAGTAAAAGATTAATAGGACTTTGTCAGAACACTTACTTGGACAAGGTGTTGAAGCGTTTCAGCATGGAGAACTCCAAGAAAGGTGACTTACCTATCCAAAGCATTACCAAACTGAGTAAGACTCAGAGTCTGAGTACAGAGGCTGAGATAGAAGAGATGAGTCGAGTACCATATGCTTCCGTAGTTGGTTCGATCATGTATGCTATGACTTGTACTCGCCCTGATGTGGCCTTTGCTTTGAGCATGGTCAACAGATATCAAGGGAATCCTAATAAAGCCCACTAGACTGCGGTTAAGAACATTCTTAAGTACATGCAGAGGACTAAGGACTGGGTCCTTACACTCTGTGGGAGTGATGACTTAAGAGTGATAGGGTATAATGACGCCAGTTTTCAGACCGACAGAGATAACTTCCGCTCTCAGTCGGGCTGGGTATTTAGCCTTAATGGAGGGACAATAACATGGAAAAGATCCAAGCAGGAGATTGTAGTTGATTCAACGTGTGAATCAGAGTACATCGCAGCAAGTGAAGCATCGAAGGAGGCGATATGGTTGAAAAACTTCATCGGAGACCTTGGAGTTATACCATCCATAAAGGAGCCAGTGGAGATCTTCTGCAATAATGAAGGGGCGGTTGCCTTGACCAAGGAACCGAGAGATCATGGTAGATCCAGGCATATCTACAGGAAGTACCACTTCATAAGACATCAAGTAGAATAAGGATTCCTCGTGGTGAAGAGGATATCGTCAGAGGACAACCCAACAGATCCCCTTAAAGGGACTGAATAGGGTTAAGCACTTGCATCATGCAAGGGGCATTGGGCTAACGGACGATATTAGTTTTAGTGATTAGATAAACAGAAACTTGTAATAGCTAAATTGTAATTGATATTTGATGATTAAATAAAATGAGTTTTATTTATAATTAAAGTTACTGTCTTGTGTCAATTATTTACTATTGTTTCACTTTGCATGTTTTGACTTCCAGAATAATAAGATTATTCAAACTATCCACAGTCGATCATACTTTGGAAGTAGGTATGAGGCTAGACTGTCATGAGTTGGCTTGTAGATTGTCCAAGGCGTTAGACGTAGCAAAATTTTGCTACACCATTCATGAGTGCTTCTGAAATAAGATTTGAGTATTGGATTTAACCCGAGCTCACCTGAATCACTTCATGGAATTTATCACGAGTGATTGTGAGATGATAATATCATATAATCTTCAAACCTAGATATATGAGTTGTTGACTGCGAGTTGGTTGTGCATTGATGGCATGAAAACGCATCAGCAACTTGATGTTATAAAACGTGTTATTGTGCATGATTTGTTGAGTAGTTAGTACAAGCATATAATGTCAAAGTTTATCTGATCCTTTTACCCTAAGAGGATTAAAAGCGATATCTTAGGCCACTTGATGATTCTGTTTTGACTATGTCTCGGGCCCGATCAAAACTAAATTGATGTGTTCAGTTATATTCTATGTCAGACGAATCGGAAATCGAGAAACAAATTACAGGACAATACGTATGACTATGTTCCATGTATTTTTTGCATAGATATCTTGAGAAAAAGAGGAATATTTGATCCCTTATCTAAAGGACGCGTCATTGACTGGGTCAGAGTAGGTAGCGGCTTTTGAAAGCTACGATTGCTAAGTCAGATTCGGAAGTCACATTGGCAGCTATAGTTATTAGACTTATCCAAGTGGGAGACTGTTGGATTTGGTGTCTAAGCCCATAACTATAACTGGGATGTACTTGACCCGATTGCAGCACGGTCCTTTTGGGTTGTCTTTATTAGTGCAATTTGATAGGATGGACTTTTGAGAATAAGGTTATTTGTGATTTATTAATACATTATAAGTATAATATATTAATTGAGAAATCATATTATTTAATTAGTATTGATCAAGAATTAATTTGGAATTAATTTTATGATCAAAAGAGACTAATTAAACATATGGGGATTGATTATGTAAATCAATGATTCTTATAGTGTGGGCCAATGATCCATGGTTATTTAGGATGGGCTAAACCAATGTGATAGTCCATGGAGGTTTAACCCATGGAGCCAGAGTAATATGAAAGGTCATTAGGGTTTGCAAAGATGTAACCCTAGCACTATAAAAGGAACCCCTCATGACCAAAATCGGTTACACCATCATTCTTAGAGTTTGATATAGATTTTGTGCTAAGTAACTTATTCTCTCAAGCCTCCTCTTGCATTTGGTGTTTGTGACACATTAGAGGCATCACACTTGAGGTGCTAAAGCTTTCAAAGGCCAAGAACTACACCCTACATCAAGAGGTATTCATCTAAACTATTTTTTATGTTATATGCCCTCTATTCTATGCTGGTTAGGATGTATGCTTTGGAAAACTGAAAATGCATGTATAATTAGAGAAAACATAGATCCAAAGCATCTAGGGTTGTATGTGCTCCATTGGAGTGTTATAGTGCTCAAAACCCAACAATAACTTCTACCATTATTATTAGTTGTATTATTTTTATTTTTATCTTAATTACTATGTTTATCATTACACCTACACGTACATACACACACTCGCGTACACAGATACACATACACACACACACACACACACACATATATATATATATATATATATATATATATATATATATATATATATATCACCATTTTGTATTTTTCATATTACCATGATCAAACGTCTTTATTTGATATATTTTATCATCTTTATTATATAAGTGTTTGTAACGTTGGCACATATACATATACACATAATAATAATAATAATAATAATAATAATAACAATAATAATAATAATAATAATAATAACAATTGTATACGTGGAATACTCCACCTAGAGTGAGCTTACGGGTGGGATGTCTATAGGGGTGACATGTCGATGACTATTCTAACTCCCTGCGTAAGTCCATATGTAAACTTGCGGTGGCCAGATACCGAGGATCCAGACCCTATGCGTATGTGGTTTGTATCAGGAAGTGCAGTGTATAGCAATATGTGGAGTTGATCTAGATTGAAAGGGACAAAAGTTCTTCCCCTACCGCACAACGATATGCTATATTTTAACGGTGAGAAAATGGCACAACTAAAAGTTGGCGTGATCGTGAAGACCAAAGAGAAAGAAGACCATGCCGCTAGTTAACTTGTCATTGAGATCAATGAGGGTTGTATTGGTTCAAGAGGGTCTTTTTAGTCTAGTCGATTCCGTCTGGCCAAGTCATAAATGACAGAGGGTGTGATTGTGTAGGGGACCGTCGCAGGTTATACACAACTGGTCATGGGCTAATGGTGCCTCCCTGATGAGCCCATGGCAGGGTCAAACCAGTTGACATGTGTATCTGGGTAAGCTGGGCGCATGGTTCTAGTGGGAACTTATGGACGACGTATTGACAAGCAAGTGTTTCGAATTTAAGCTTGTGATCAGTGGTGTATGAGCCGAATTCGAGCAAATGGAAAATACATCAACTCAAATGTCCATCTTCATTAGGTCCATAGTGGCAGACTAACGGATGGGATGCCTAGAGGGGCGACCTGCCGATGACTTCTCCATCTCCTCACGTAAGTCCAAGATTATAGGTGGACAAATTTCGAGCATCCTGACCCTATACGTATCTGGTTGAGATCAGGATGTTCGGTGCTCAGTTGTAGACGGAGTTGATCGAAATTGGAAGGTACATGAGTTCTACTATTACCGCATGATGACATGCTATATATTGGCGGTGGGAGAATGTCACGACCAAAATTTGGTGTGACCGTGAAGACTAAAGAGAAAGAACACCATGTCACTGGTTAGCTTTCCTTTGAGAACTATCGAGGCCGTATTAGTCAGAGAGGTCATTGTTAGTCTAGTCGTTTCCGTCTAGCCGAGTCATAAATGCTAGAAGGATTAACAGTGAAGGGGGTCGTAGTGGGTTAGACATAACTGGTCGGGTGCTAATGTCACCTCTATAATGAGCCCATTACATGGTGAAAATAGTTTTCATGTGTATATGGGTAGGCTGGTTCCTTTTTTCTAGAGGGAACTTTGGAATGCCGCACGGGCAAGGAAGGGTATCGGATATAAGTCTCTGATATTATGTTCAATTTGGTAGTTGTGTAGGATGCACCAATAAAATGAATTGACACAATCTATATAACCGACTTCATTTTAAAAAAAGCAAAAAATTCACAACGAAACATAGTTAACGCGCAAATACTTAAACTCATAATTTTCTTATAATAATTTCATTTTAAATTTGTAGAAAGAGAATAATGTTACTCGGTATAGACTTCTTAACAACATTATGCTCTTCTCCTATGACGTAGATATTATTTTAACATTATGCTCTCCTCCTATGGCTTAGATATTATTTTGGGTAAACCTCAGTAATAGTTTATGTGATTATATATACACGCATGTAATATATATATATATATATATATATATATATATATATATATATATATATATATATATATATATATATAGTTTTTTCGTTGTTTCAAGGGCTAAACAACGATTTTTTGGCTTCAGTTTTTCATAAATTTTATAATTATTATAATTATGATAATTATTTATATTATAACTTCTACCATTTTTATTAGTTGTATTATTATTAAATTTTATCTTAATTACTATGTTTATTATTACACCTACACTTACACACACTCGCGTACACAAATACACATACATACATATATATATATATATATATATATATATATATATATATATATATATATATATATATATATATATATATCACCATTTGGTATTTTCCTATTTCCATGATCAAACGTCTTTATTTGATATATTTTAACGTCTTTATTATACAAATGTCTTTAACATTAGAACATATATATATATATATATATATATATATATATATATATATATATATTTAATAATAATAATAATAATAATAACAATAATAATAATTTTGTACGTGGACTACTCTACCTAGAGTGAGCTTGTGTGTGGGATGTATATAGGGGTGACCTGTCAATGAATATGCTAACTCCTTGTGTAAGTCGATATGTAAACAAGCGGTGGCCACATACCAAGGATCCGAACCCTATGCGTATGTGATTGGTATCAGGAAGTGCAGTGTGTTGCAATATGTGGAGGTGATCGAGATTGAATGGCACAAGAGTTCTTCTCCTACCGCACAACAATATGCTTTATTTTGACGGTGGGAGAATGTCACAACCAAAAGTTGGTGTGACCGTGAAGACCAAAGAGAAAGAAGACCATGTTGCTGGTTAACTTGTCATTGAGATCAATGGGGGATGTATTGGATCGAGAGTGTGTTGTTAGTTCAGTCGCTTCCGTCTGGCCGAGTCATAAATGATAGAGGGTGTGATTGTGTAGGGGACCGTCGAGGGTTATACACAACTGGTCCTGGGCTAATGTTGCGTCCCTGATAAGCCTATGGCAGGGTGAAACTAGTTAACATGTGTATCTGTGTAAGTTGGGCACATGGTTCTAGTGGGAACTTCTGGATGACGCATTGATAAGCAAGAGTTTCGAATTTAAGTTTGTGATAAGTGGTGTTTATGTCGCGTTCAATCAAATGGAAAATACATCTACTCAAATGTGCATCTTCATTGGGTCCCTGTTGACAAACTAGCCTGTGGGATGCATAGAGGGGTGACCTGCCGATGACTTCTCCATCTCCTGGCGTAAGTCCAAGAGTAGACTATAGGTGGCCAAATTTCTAGGATTCTGACCCTATGCGTATGTGGTTGAGATCAGGATGTTCGGTGCTCGGTTGTACATGGAGTTGATCGAAATTGGAAGGTACAAGAGTTCTACTCCTACCGCATGATGACATGCTATAGTTTGGCGGTGGGAGAATGTCACGACCAAAAGTTGGTGTGACCGTGAATACAAAAGAGAAAGAAGACCATGTCACCGGTTAGCTTTCCTTTGATATCTATCGGGGCCTTATTAGTCAGGGAGGGAATTGTTAGTCTAGTCGTTTCCGTCTAGCCGAGTCATAAATGCTAGAGGGATTAGCAGTGAAGTGGGTCGTCGTGGGTTAGACAAAACTGGTCGGGTGTTAATGTCACCTCTATAATGAGCCCATTACAAAGCGAAAATAGTTGTCATGTGTATATGGGTAGGCTGGTTACTTTTTTCTTGAGGGAACTTCGGGACGCCGCATGGGCAAGGAAGGGTGACGAATATAAGTTTGTGATATTATTTTCAATTTGGTAGTTGTGTAGGATGTACCAAAAAGAAAAGAAAAAAATTCACAACGAAACATAGTTAAAGCGCAAATACTTAAACATCATAAAATGTTTGAGTTCGCTAAGTAGAATGAATGTGAGATGTGCCTATGATTTAGTATTATCGTCACCAAATGGCAATTGAACTAGAGGTATCAGTTATCTGAAAATATTTTCCGCCCGTTAGAGGGTTTAAGTCTTATGTAACTCCCGCAGATTTGAGCTTGTCAATTTAGAGATAATAAGCGTTAAAAATGACTTTTTGATAGAAGATTATTTAGGACAAATAATCTTACCAAAAATTATAGTATATGTAATAAGGATTTTGTACATATAAAGAACGTTGAAATCTGATTCCGTATGTAGAAGTTATGCTTCTTTGAAGTTTCACGATTACACCCGCCCGACTTTTTGTATCGTAAAAAGTAAATGTTTGATAAATTACTTTTTAGCCTAAGTGGTTTAACAAACGTCGTTGTAGTCATTAAACAGAGATCATGCATATAGAGAACGTCTAAATCTGACTTCACTAGACGAAGTTATGATTTTTCTAAGATTCAGCATACCAATATATAACTCAGAAATCGAAATTTAGATCGATTGATTTTTAACCAAAACAATATAAACGAGAGTTGAAGATCTTGTTAATAAGAGTTCAACGATATTAAGACAGTAAAAAACAGAGTCCTTATGTAATAGTTATGAATTTTACACGGTCGTTAACAATATAATATTCGTAGAATGTTAAAATTAAGAGCAATAAAGAATTAGCCGACGGAGTCTAAGTGAAAGTCTTAAATATTGTAAATAGCTACGCGTGGATATAAAGATTGTTAGAAACTCTATGTACTCACCAGGTTTCCCAACCAGACCCAATCAATTTATTTGTATGTGACATCCAAGAATTTAGGTCTAAATATGTAAACAGTCGATTCACCGCGAACCTCTTTGTAGGTTGATCTATCGAGTGTTAATGCATTTTTTGGAAAATATATAGTGTAATTATAACTAATACAAGATATGAAATAGTATCTTACTTCCTGTTGTGGGAAATCTCGAACAAATCACAATCACAAACTATAACCATAGTTAATACGTCTAAAAAACTAAAATTTTTTATTTTGCGTTCATCGACGAAGCAAAGACTCTAGTCTCGTAGTTCATGTTTACCTGATTCTAAAAATATAAAGAATGTCCAAAATGGAGTCTGTATGCAAAAGATCCGACTGTTTTACGAAACCAAACCGGTATAACACTAATTTTACCTGATCTGCATAAACCGTTTTAATTCGTTGAGGCACTTGTACACGTCAAATGGAAATTATGAGAGCATTTTTGGAATCAGACTATGGTATAATATTTAATTTTATACTCGAAATATTTTTTATAAACATATTTGTAAAAGTCGAAATATTGATCAAACACCACGCAAGGACCCTCGAACACCACCACCTACTGCCTTCCTCTCGTTCTTGGAGCTGTGCCACCGGGAACTACCAAGAATATGAAAAATCTACCCTTCTTCTTCCATGGATTGCAGACTAACATCCCCCACCACCGTATTTCGATTGTTTCCATTCACCACCTGCCCCTCCCTCTTCCGACTCGTTACTCTTACCAATCAGAATCAAGAACGAAGCAGCAAGAGGATGCCGGAGCAACCTCCTGCCGGCACCTTTTTTTGCCGTCATTAGCCCTGATCGCCACTTTAAGGACTTGCCATCTCCAACTTTGTCCTTTTTTTTTGTTCCCTTTCGTTTTTACAAGCTTGGACCGAGAGTTTTCCCTTGCAATCTTCATTTTTTATGGGTATGCATCTGCGTGCGTAAATAGGAGGAAGGGGACGAGTTTCCTTTTCTTTCAAACTTCGATTAAAAATGAACAAGAACACCCCCTCATATATCTAGTCACATAGCTCGGTTATAAGAATCCGGGCGGCAGGGAATGTAGAGACCCAGTTAGGGGTTATATCTATTCACATAGCTCGGGGCGAAAAGTTAACAAAAATAGTCCTGGGTTTATATCTAGTCACATAGCTCGAGACGAAAAGGGAACAAAAACACTCTCGATGGATCAATCGAAGCGGGTGACAATTTTCTTCAGTCTTTATGCATGACGTCTAATAAAGCTTCATAAGGGTTATATCTAGTCACATAGTTCGGTTATAGGAATCACTATAAGAATTAACTGGGATATTTATCTAGAAACCAAAGATTCGGGTTCTCATTTTATCAAACATTTTCGAACATGGTTTTATCTACAAAAGAAATACTTTTCAAACTTTTGAAAAAGTATCTTTACTGTGGTTAAACAGAAAATCTGTAACTCTTACCTACCTATGTGTTGACTCTCAAACTTCATGTATTCTCAGGAGATCATTGAACCAACTTTTTACAGAAGAATTACTCATGGACTTCATGCAACCTAGTTTTATCTAGTTTTTGTTGTATCAGCCTACTTGTTAAGGAAAACTTATGAAATTATTATTATTATTTGTATGAAACTTGTAATCAAAACCTTAGAGTGGAATTTAACTGTTGTGTTTTTGTTGTTGTAAATTGTGATGTATATTCAAAATTCTTGTGGTTCATGAACTAAGTCGCACATCCCAGAAGGTTCCGCCGCCTCGGCCGGGGGTGTGACAGATTGGTATCAAAGCTAAATTGTCTATAGAGAACTTGTATCCTCGAAAGAGGCAATAAAACTATAGCTACAGGCTCATAATAAATGTATTATTAATACTTACACTCTTCTCGACTACTCACGGGAGAGGTAACTGGTTTGACGGGCCGCTTAGGTTGCTAGATTTCAAAATGGCTTAATTGCTAAAATGGTTCTACCGTCCGATGTTTCCTGTATGGCCCTCATCCGTGCTTGGTAGACTTTGAGTAAAAAAAGACTAATATATATATATATATATATATATATATATATATATATATATATATATATATATATATATATATATATATATATATATATATTCTTTTGAAACGGCAAACTAAATTTTACAATAACTATAAATTAATTACACTTATTACATAATTAATGCAAAATATGCTATGGAGCTCCCACCCACTCCTTATAAATTGATCAAATAACCGCTTCAAAATAAATTATATAAGTAGTATAATGTATCGCCTTTTGGTTTTCGTCTTTTTCTTTTGCATCTCAATATTTCCAGTTACTTATACCGCCGCGTCTTTTATAAATAAACCTCTTGATGTACTCGGTGAATGGAACATGTTCATAATCAATGGCATCAATGAATATATCACCTTTCATGTGAGATCAAAAGAAGATGATCACGAAAATCACACCCTTTCTTATAATGGAATTTACCAATGGCAAATTCATGAAACAACTACATTCTATTGGAGTCAGTTCTGGTGGGGTTCATGATATCAGGATTTTCATGTGTTCGATAGTCGCCATTCTTCTAATGTATGTGTTAAACAAGGATTTGGTACACAATATTGTTATTGGTTAGTAAGACCAAAAGGTTTTTATGTAGCTAATGTAAACAATCCATTTCCTTCTAGAAGTTGAGCTTTGGATCGGACTTGGGCTTGAAACTTGAAACACTTGTAACATCAAATAATTGTATAAACGAACATGATATTACATAAATATATAATAAAGTTTTCTTGTCAATTTCTTTTGTGTTCATAGGAAACTATTACACAAATGATATAGTGTTTAAATTTCAAACATAATTTTCTTATAATGATTTCATTTTAAATTAGTAGAAAGAGAATAATGTTACTCGGTATAGAGTTCTTAACAACATTATGTTCTCCTCCTATGACGTAGATATTATTTTAACATTATGCTCTCCTCTTATGACATAGATATTATTTTGGGTAAACCTCAATAATAGTTTATGTAATTATATATACACTCATGTAATATATATATATATATATATATATATATATATATATATATATATATATATATATATATATATATATATATATATATTGTTTTTTCCCTGTTTCAAATTTTTTGGCTTCATTTTTTCATAACTTTTATAATTATTATAATTGTGATTATTATTTATATTATAACTTCTACCATTATTATTAGTTGTATTATTTTTATTTTTACGTAATTACTATGTTTATTATTACACCTACACGTACATACACACACTCGCGTAATTACTATGTTTATTATTACACCTACTATATTTATATTATAACTTCTACCAAAGAGAAATAAGACCATGCCGCTGGTTAACTTGTCATTGAGATCAATGGGGGTTGTATTGGTTCGAGAGGGTGTTTTTAGTCTAGTCGCTTCCGTCTGGCCAAGTCATAAATGACAGAGGGTGTTATTGTGTAGGGGACCGTCGCAGGTTATACACAACTGGTCCTGAGGTAATGTTGCCTCCCTGATGAGCCCATGGCAGGGTGAAACCAGTTGACATGTATATCTAAGTAAGATGGGCACATGGTTCTATTGGGAACTTTTGGACCACGTATTGACAAGCAAGTGTTTCGAATTAAATTTGTTATAAGTGGTGTACGAGCCGCATTCTAGCAAATGGAAAATACATCAAATCAAATGTGCATCTTCATTGGGTCCATAGTGTCAGACTAGCGGGTGGGATGCCTAGAGGGGCGACCTGTCGATGACTTCTCCATCTCCTCACGTAAGTCCAAGAGTAGACTATAGGTGGCCAAATTTCGAGGATCCTGGCCCTATATGTGTCTGGTTGAGATCAGGATGTTGGGTGCTCAGTTGTACACGGAGTTGATCGAAATTGAAAGGTACATGAGTTCTACTCTTACTGCATGATGACATGCTATATTTTGCGGTGGGAGAATGTCACGACCAAAAGTTGGTGTGACCGTGAAGACTAAAGAGAAAGAAGACCATGTCACTAGTTAGCTTTCCTTTGAGAACTATCGGGGCCGTATTAGTCAGAGAGGTCATTGTTAGTCTAGTCGTTTCCGTCTAGCCGAGTCATAAATGTTAGAGGGATTTACAGTGAAGGGGGTCGTCGTGGGTTAGACAAAATTGGTCGGGTGCTAATGTCACCTCTATAATGAGCCCATTACATGGCGAAACTAGTTGTCATGTGTATATGGGTAGCCTGGTTACTTTTTTCTAGAGGAAACTTCGGGATGCCGCACGGGCAAGGAAGGGTGTCGAATATAAGTCTGTGATATTATGTTCAATCTGGTAGTTTTGTAGGATGTACCAATAAAATGAATTGACACAGATCTATATAACCGACTTCATTGTAAAATAATCAAAAAACTCACAACGAAACATAGTTAAAGAGCGAATACTTAAACATCATAAAATGTTTGAGTGCTTTAAGTCGAATGAATGTGAGATGTGACTATGATTTAGTATTATCATCACCAAATGGCAATTGAACTAGAGGTATACATTATCTGAAAATATGTTGCTCCCGTTAGAGGGTTTAAGTCTTATGTAACACCCGCAGATTTGAGCTAGTTAATTTAGAGATAATAAACGTTTAAAATGACTTTTTGATAGAAGATTATTTAGGACAAATAATCCAAACAAAAGTTATAGTATATATGACAAGGATTTCGTACATATAAACAACGCTAAAATCCGATTTCGTATGAAGAAGTTATGATTCTTCAAAATTTCACGATTAAACCCACACGACATTGCGTATCGTAAAAAGTTAATGTTTGATAAATTACTTTTTAGCCTAACTGGTTTAACAAACGTCACTGTAGTCATTGAACGGAGAGCGTGCATATAAAGAACACCTAAAACTGACTTCATTATAGGAAGTTATGATATTTCTAAGATTCAACGTAGCAATATATAACTCAAAAATTGAAATTTAGATCGATTGATTTTTCGCCAAAACAACATAAACGAGAGTTGAAGATCTTGTTAATAAACGACAGTCGAAAATGGAGTCGTTATGTAAAAGTTATGAATTTTACACGGTCGTTAACAATGTAATATTCGTAGAATGTTAAAATTAAGATCAATCAAGAATTAGCAGACGGAGTTTAAGTGACAGTTTTAGATCTTGTAAATAGCTACGCGTGGATATAAAGAACCTTAGAAACTCTATGTACTCACTAGGTTTCCCAACCAGACCCAATCAGTTTATTTGAATGTGACATCCCAGAATTTAGGTCTAAATATGTAAACAGTCGATTCACCGCGAACCTCTTTGTAAGTTGATCTATTGATTGTTAATGCATTTATTGGAAAATATATAGTGTAATTATAATTAATACAAGATATGAAATAGTATCTTACTTCCTATCGTGGGAAATCTCGAACAAATCACAATCACAAACTATAACCCTATTTAATACATCTGAAAAACTAAAATTTTTTATTTAGCGTTCATCGACGAAGCAAACACTCTAGTCTCGTAGTTCATGTTTACATGATTCTGAAAATATAAAGAATGTACAAAATGGAGTCTGTATGCCAAAGATCCGATTGTTTTACGAAACCAAACTGGTATAACACTGATTTTTAACTGATCTGCATAAACCGTTTTAATTCGTTGAGGCACTTGTACACCAGAATTAGTTTTTTGTTTATACAATGATAAGCGGTTTGTGCATAACAAATTTGGACATTAAGTTTTCAACCATGTACCTATTAAATTTAAAGAAAAGTTCAATATACTTTATAATATATATATATATATATATATATATATATATATATATATATTCATTTGCACGTTTTTTTGTCAAACGACATAAAGTAAATAATATATTCATAACATATACACAGATATGACATAGATAATTATATTTTACAATAACTATATATATATATATATATATATATATATATATATATATATATATATATATATATATATATATATATATTCTTTTGAATCGACAAACTAAATTTTACAATAACTATAAATTAATTACACTTATTACATAATTAATGCAAAAAATACTATGGAGCACCCACCCACTACTTATAAATTAAGCAAAGAGATTACTTTAACGAAAAATTTTATAACTGCTTCAAAATAAATTATATAAGTAGAATAATGTAACGCCTTTTGGTCTTCGTGTTTTTCTTCAGCATCTTAATATTTCCAGTTACTTATACCGCTGCATCTTCTATAAATAAACCTCATGATGTACTCGGTGAATGGAACATGTTCATAATTAATGGCATTAATGAAGATATCACCTTTCATGTGAGATCAAAAGAAGATGATCACAGAAATCACACCCTTTCTTATAATGGAATTTACCAATGGTAAATTCATGAAACAACAACTACACACTATTGGAATCAGTTCTAGTGGGGTTCAAAATATCAGGATTTTAATGTTTTCGATAGCCGTCATTCTTCTAATATATGTGTTAAACAAGGATTTGGTACACAATATTGTTATTAGTTAGCAAGACCAGAAGATTTTTATGTAGGTAATGTAAAAAATCCATTTCCTTTTAGAAGTTGGGCTTTTGAATGGAGTTGGGCTTGAAACTTGAAACACTTGTAACATCAAATAATTGTATTAATGAACATGATATTACATAAATATATAATAAAGTTGTCTTTTCTTTTGTGTTCATACAAATACATATGATATAGTGTTTAAATTTCAAACATAATTTCCTTATAATGATTTCATTTTAAATTTGTAGAAAGAGAATAATGTTACTCGGTATAGACTTCTTAACAACATTATGCTCTTCTCCTATGACGTAGATATTATTTTAACATTATGCTCTCCTCCTATGACTTAGATATTATTTTGGGTAAACCTCAATAATAGTTGATGTGATTATATATAGACTCATGTCATATATATATATATATATATATATATATATATATATATATATATATATATATATATATATATATATATATACATCAAGGTTGTAAAAATCGCTCGACGTTAGCTAGTCGGTGGATTGGGGTTAAGGGATTAGTCGGCTAGGCGGAGATTAATCGGGGGATTAATCGGTGACCATTAATTGCTAATTTGTTGAATTTTAAAAAACTAAATACGATTAATATCTTACAAAAATTAGTAAATACCACTAATATGATATCAAAATAGGTTAATATGATTAATATAATACTAATCATATCTCAAATAGTTTCTATTGAGATATAACATTTTTCAAAATGTTAAAATTTTATCGGGCTCTACTGCTACAATTATTGTGTATGCAGGGATTAATCGCTAGACGCCTTCTAATCGGTCGAGTAGCGCCTATGGATTAATCGGAGAATAATCAGGGCCTAGTCGGGATTTTTGCAACACTGATATATATATATATATATATATATATATATATATATATATATATATATATATATATATATATATATATATATATATATATATATATATATATATATATATATATATTGTTTTTTCGCTATTTCAAGGGCTAAACAATGATTTTTTGGCTTCACTTTTTCACAACTTTTATAATTATTATAATTGTGATTATTATTTATATTATAACTTCTACCATTATTATTAATTGTATTATTATTAATTTTTATCTTAGTTACTATGTTTATTATTACACCTACACGTACACACACTCGCGTACACAAATACACATACATACATACACAGACATACACACACATACATACATACACACACATACATCTTTATTATACAAATGTCTGTAACATTGAAACATATACATATTCACATACAAATAATAATAATAATAATAATAATAATAATAATAATAATAATAATAATAATATTATTATTATTATTATTATTATTATTATTATTATTATTATTAATTTTGTACGTGGACTACTCTACCTAGAGTGAGCTTGTGTGTGGGATGTATATAGGGGTGACCTGTCAATGAATATGCTAACTCCTTGTGTAATTCGATATGTAAACTAGCGGTGGCCACATACCAAGGATCCAAACCCTATGCGTATGTGATTGGTATTAGGAAGTGCAGTGTGTTGCAATATGTGGAGTTGATCGAGATTGAACGGGAGAAGAGTTCTTCTCCTACCGCACAACAATATGCCTTATTTTGACGGTGGGAGAATGTCACAACCAAAAGTTGGTGTGACCGTGAAGACCAAAGAGAAAGAAGACCATGCTGCTGGTTAACTTGTCATTGAGATCAATGGGGGATGTATTGGTTCGAGAGTGTGTTGTTAGTCTAGTCGCTTCCGTCTGGCCGAGTCATAAATGATAGAGGGGGTGATTGTGTAAGGGACCGTTGGGGGTTATACACAACTGGTCCCGGGCTAATGTTGCGTCCCTGATAAGCCTATGGCAGGGTGAAATCAGTTAACATGTGTATCTGGGTAAGTTAGGCACATGGTTCTAGTGGGAACTTCTGGATGACGCATTGATAAGCAAGAGTTTTGAATTTAAGTTTGTGATAAGTGGTGTCTAAGCCGCGTTCAATCAAATGGAAAATACATCAACTCAAACGTGCACCTTCATTGGGTCCCTGTTGACAGACTAGCGGGTGGGATCCCTAGACGGGTGACATGTCGATGACTTCTCCATCTCCTGGCGTAAGTCCAAGAGTATACTATAGGTGGCCAAATTTCTAGGATTCTGACCCTATACGTATGTGGTTGAGATCAGGATGTTCGGTGCTCGGTTGTACATGGAGTTGATCGAAATTAGAAGGTACAAGAGTTCTACTCCTACCGCATGATGACATGCTATAGTTTGGCGGTGGGAGAATGTCACGACCAAAAGTTGGTGTGACCGTGAATACAAAAGAGAATGAAGACCATGTCGCCGGTTAGCTTTCCTTTGAGATCTATCGGGGCCTTATTAGTCAGGGAGGGAATTGTTAGTCTAGTCGTTTCCGTCTAGCCGAGTCATAAATGCTAGAGGGATTAACAGTGAAGTGGGACGTCGTGGGTTTGAAAAAACGGGTCGGGTGCTAATGTCACCTCTGTAATGAGCCCATTACATGGCGAAACTAGTTGTCATCTATATGGGTAGGCTGGTTACTTTTTTCTCAAGGGAGCTGTGGGACGCCGCACGGGCAAGGAAGGGTGCCGAATATAAGTTTGTGATATTATTTTCAATTTGGTAGTTGTGTAGGATGTACCAATAAGAAAAGAAAAAAATTCACAACGAAACATCATAAAATGTTTTAGTGCGCTAAGTAGAATGAATGTGAGATGTGGCTATGATTTAGTATTATCGTCACCAAATGGCAATTGAACTAGAGGTATCAGTTATCTGAAAATATTTTCCGCCCGTTAGAGGGTTTAAGTCTTATGTAACTCCCGCAGATTTGAGCTTGTCAATTTAGAGATAATAAGCGTTAAAAATGACTTTTTGATAGAAGATTATTTAGGACAAATAATCTTACCAAAAGTTATAGTATATGTAATAAGGATTTTGTACATATAAAGAACGTTGAAATCTGATTCCGTATGTAGAAGTTATGCTTCTTTGAAGTTTCACGATTACACCCGCCCGACTTTTTGTATCGTAAAAAGTAAATGCTTGATAAATTACTTTTTAGCCTAAGTGGTTTAACAAACGTCGTTGTAGTCATTAAACAGAGATCATGCATATAGAGAACGTCTAAATCTAACTCCCGCAGATTTGAACTAGTCAATTTAGAGATAATAAGCGTTAAAAATGACTTTTTGATAGAATATTATTTAGGACAAAGAATCTTAACAAAAGTTATAGTATATGTGACAAGGATTTTGTACATATAAAGAACGCTGAAATCCGATTTTGTATGTAGAAGTTATGCTTCTTCGAAGTTTCACGATTACACCCACACGACTTTTCGTATCGTAAAAAGTAAATGTTTGATAAATTACTTTTTAGCCTAAATGGTTTAACAAACGTCGTTGTAGACATTAAACGGAGAGCATGCATATAGAGAACGTCTAAATCTGACTTCATTAGAGGAAGTTATGATTTTTCTAAGATTCAGCATAGCAATATATAACTCAGAAATCGAAATTTAGATCGATTGATTTTTTAACCAAAAGAATATAAACGAGAGTTGAAGATCTTGTTAATAATAGTTCAACGATATTAAGACAGTAAAAAACGGAGTCCTTTCTTAAAAGTTATGAATTTTACACGGTCGTTAACAATATAATATTCGTAGAATGTTAAAATTAAGATCAATCAAGAATTAGCCGACGGAGTCTAAGTGAAAGTCCTAGATATTGTAAATAGCTACGCGTGGATATAAAGATTGTTAGAAATTCTATGTAATCACCAGGTTTCCCAACCAGACCCAAACAGTTTATTTTTATGTCACATCCCAGAATTTAGGTCTAAATATGTAAACAGCCGATTCACCACGAACCTCTTTGTAGGTTGATCTATCGAGTGTTAATGCATTTTTTGGAAAGTATATAGTGTAATTATAATTAATACAAGATATGAAATAGTATCTTACTTCCTGTTGTTGGAAATCTCGAACAAATCACAATCGCAAACTGTAACCCTAGTTAATGAAAAACTGAAACTTTTTATTTTGCGTTCATCGACGAAGCAAAGACTCTAGTCTCGTAGTTCATGTTTATCTGATTCTAAAAATATAAAGAATGTCCAAAATGGTGTCCGTATGCAAGATCCGACTGTTTTACGAAACCAAACCGGTATAACATTGATTTTACCTGATCTACATAAAGTGTTTTAATTCGTTGAGGCACTTGTACACCTCAAATGGGAATTCCGAGAGCGTTTTTGGAATCAAACTATGGTCTAATATTTAATTTTATACTCGAAATATTTTTATAAACATATTTCTAAAAGTCGAAATATTGATCAAACACCACCAAAGCACCCTCAAACACCACCACATACTGCCTTCCTCTCGTTCTTGGAGCTGTTCCACCGGGAACTACCAAGAACCTCCAAAATCCACCCTTCTTCTTACATGGATTGTAGACTAACATCCCCCACCACCGTATTTTGACGGTTTCCGTTCACCACCTGCCCCTTCCTCTTCCGAATCGTTACTCATGCCAATCAGAAGCAAGAACGAAGCAGCAAGAGGTTGCCGGAGCAACCTCCTGCCGACACCTTTTGTTGTCGCCATTAGCCCTGATCACCACTGTAAGGACTTGCCATCTCCAACTTTGTCTTTGTCTTTTTTTTGTTCCCTTTCGTTTGTACAAGCTTGGACCGAGAGTTTTCCCTTGCAATCTTCATTTTTTATGGGTATGCATCTGCGTGTGTAAATAGGAGGAAGGGGGCGAGTTTCCTTTTCTTTCAAACTTCGATTAAAAATGAACAAGAACACCCCCTAGTATATCTAGTCACATAGCTCGGTTATAAGAATCTGGGCGGCTAGGAATGTAGAAACCTAGTAAGGGGTTATATCTATTCACATGACGAAAAGGTAACAAAAATAGTCCTGGGGTTATATCTAGTCACATAGCTTGAGACAAAAAGGTAACAAAAACACTCTTGATGGATGAATCAAAGCGGGTGACAATTATCTTCAGTCTTTATCCATGACGTCTAATAAAGCTTCATAAGGATTATATCTAGTCACATAGTTCGGTTATAGGAATCACTATAAGAATTAACTGGGAAATTTATCTAGAAACCATAGATTCGGGTTCTCATTTTATCAAACATTTTCGAACATGGTTTTATCTACAAAAGAAATACTTTTCAAACTTTTGAAAAAGTATCTTTACTGTGGTTAAACAGAAAATCTGTAACTCTCACCTACCTTTGTATTGACTCTCAAACTTCATGTATTCTCAGGAGATCATTGAACCAGCTTTTAACAGAAGAATTACTCATGGATTCCAGGCAACCTAGTTTTATCTAGTTTTTGTTGTATCAGCCTACTTGTTAAGGAAAACTTATGAACTTATTATTATTATTTGTATGAAACATGTAATCAAAACCTTAGAGTGGAATTTAACTGTTGTGTATTTGTTGTTGTAAATTGTGATGTATATTTAAAATTTTTGTGGTTCATGAACTAAGTCGCACAGCCCGACATGTTCCGCCGCCTTGGCCGGGGGTGTGACAAATTCGTATCAAAGCTAAATTGGCTATAGAGAACTTGTATCCTCGAAAGAGGAAATAAAACTATATCTACATGCTCATAATAAAAGTATTATTAATACTTACACTCTTCTCGACTATTCACGGGAGAGGTAACTGGTTTGACGGGCCGCTTGGGTTGCTAGATGTCAGAATGGCTTAGTTCCTAAAATGGTCCTACTGTACGATGTTTCCTGTATGGACCTCATCCGTGCTTGGTAGACTTTGAGTAAAAAAAGACTAATAATACTACAAACCTCACCTACAACAAAGTATAAGAGTTAGATATATACCATGGGTTGCGAACCACTAAAACAAATGATGATCTTGGAGTACTGCCCCCGACAGGAAGTCCAGGATCTGAAGCAGGAATCCCGGTTTAAGTCCTAACTACAAAATTTTGTACTCTTGTAAACATTATCTACTGTAAACTCGTAACCCTAATTCATGTTATGCTTGAAGTTCTACCTATGGAAACACATTCAAACCTAGATTCATCAAGTAAAGTTGAAAACCCTAGAAATCCCGGTTTAAGTCCTATATGGACTAGGCTTTCCTTATTGGGCCTAATGGGCCAATAAGCTTCCAATTTGACTATTTTGGGCTTAGAACTCTTAAATGGGCTCTCATTGGACCCACTCTCATAAGACTTAACCTTTTTGGGCCTTATAAGCCTAAAATGGACTAGTTTATCTTTAATGGGCCTTATTGGGCCATAACTAATCCAAATGGCTTTAATTGACTCAAATCCATTCTCTTATACAAAAATTGGGCCGTGAGCTACCCTAAGGGCCCAATGGGCCGTAAGTTTTCCTTATGGGCCTCATGAACTCGAGCCAAGGCAAGAATGGGCCAAAATGATTCCTTCCTCCTTCCTTAGCCCATTTCGGCCCAAGTAAAATATATATATATATATATATATATATATATATATATATATATATATATATATATATATAAAAGAATGGATAAATGAGGGTTGACAATTGTAGTGCCACCTCATAAATATACATAGCGTATCCATGCACCATTCTCATGTTTCCATGCATGTCAACTCATCTCACTCTATCCCCTCTCCCCTCTTCTTGTTTCGGCCGAAGACACACAACACACACACACACACACACACTATACAAAAATTCTCTTCATTTCTCTCTAAGGCCATCTCCTTCCTTCCTTCAAGGAATTCTCGAAAATTTGGCTTGGATTCAAGATTCTTCATCAAGTGTTGTCAATCGTTGGTAAGTCTTTACACATCCAAGCTTCATAACTTCACTCTTGTTAGATCATTCATTTACACAAAGTTTTTGGTGTTTATACTCTTAGAAATCTTCTTGAGTTCGAGATCTACTCAAGGAAGTTGCTAGGACCAAACTCTCCCATTTCTTTCTTCAAAACAGAACCCACAAACCTAAGGTGATTTCATACCCATCTATTTTCGTTTTTCATATGATTTATGGGGGAGAATACAAGTAAAATGTGAAGATCTATGTGTATTTGTATGTTATGTGTGATTTCTTGTGTTTTTGTGGTAAATATGTGCTAAAAATGAAAGATATTTCAAGATCTATAGTTCAAGAAGGAAAAATATGTAATCTAGGTCATATTTCACTTAACATGTCAAGATAAACTACTATACAAGCTTTAAATAAACACACTACAACATAAAATTTGTTATTGGACCATTTTTTATAAATAAACAAAAGATGGGGAAAAAGATGTCATTCACGGTTTCTACAAGGATCAAAAGGTCAAAACAGCTAAAATAAGAGTTTTTATAAATATTAGGCTTTTTAAGGGACTAAAAATGTAAATTTTAGCCTAATGGGCTAAAATTTGGGCTTTTCGGCTATTTAGGCCCAAAAATGCGAAAAATCAAATTTAAGGGGCTGAAATGGAAAGCTTTCTCAAAACAGGGGCTATAAACGTATATAAACCTATTTCAGGGGTTAAAATGGCCTTATTTATCAAAAGGGACTAAAAATGCAAAGATTTTGGATTTTGGGTAAAAATTGTAAAAATTACGAAAAGTGTGGATTTAAATGCAAATCTTTTAACTAAGGGGCTGAAACTGTCCTAAATAAAATTTTGGGCTTAAAACATCATTTAATTAAGTGTTTAGGTCAAAAATGTCAAGAAAAATAGTTCAAGGACCTAATATGTCATTTTTCATAAAAAAGGCTAAAAATTGCCAACTTTACCAAAATAAGGGGCTGAATTGGTCAAACTAATATTTTTAATCAATTATGTTAATAATAAAATAATTGGGTCAAAATATACAAAACTTTATAACTTATGGGTTTTAAATAGAAAAATAACTATTTTTATAAATCTATGAATCGTTATAAAACAAATTGGTGATTATTACGACATATCGATTAAACAACTTCGCAACACTAATACTATGCAAAACAAGTAAACATTCTAATTGTTGGGCTTGAAAGATTCTAATCATGCTTATTGGGCCTTCGTGACCCATTAACATGACTTTTGGGCCCAACATAAATAATACATGTTATTGGGCCTCCTATGACCCAATTACATGCTTAATGGACCCTCAATGGCTTTTACATGCTATTGGGCCTCAGTGGACCATTAACATTGCTAGTAAGGTCCAAATAAATCTTATCCGAAATGGGCCAACGCGCCTTTCGTATACTCGACAGCCTTAAATAACATAAGTAATTAGTAGGGCCTAGTAGTCCTCTTCTCCTCGTCTGTTAGGCTTCTCTTCAATTAAACTAAAATCAGGTCATTAATCAAGGTTAATCAAATTCATTTGGATTAAGTGAGTAATAACGGGTGACACCAATAAGTGTCGGTCGTAGTCTGTAGTTGTAATCAAAGTCTCTTAGAGGGAGAGCGAGAGTTTGTGTATAGATCTATACGGGGGTGACTCCCCCACACCTAAGCTGTTCGCTACAGTTAGACTCGGCCAGTCTAGGGTGACAAAATCTTAAGATCAATTCCGGTGTTCATTAGAATGCCAAGACAGACGAACTAGTCATTATCATGCATGGTTATAACGACTCACATAGAGATCCAATACCATCTAAGTAATCAAGGGAAATCATATTCATTCGCTGTGACGATACAATAATACAAAACAACCATACTATTTTATCGAAAAACATCGGGTTTTCCGGGGAAACCAATCTTATTCACTTGTACTTTCAATAACTATAATGCAAAACTTCTCATTTATACACGTTTTGAAATCATTCACGCATATACTTACATGATCATCACAACATTTTCATGAAAAGTCTTATTACAGAAAATATCGGATTTTCTGGGTTTTACGAACGACATAAACTATTTTACATCAAACATACTTATGAACTCACCAACATTATATATGTTGACCGTTTTCAAAATAATTTGTATTCTCAGGTAATCATTAGAACGAGGAAGCATCCAGTGTGTTGAAAGTTTCTTTTATAGTTGCTAATCACCAAACACTTTATATTTTGGGATCATGTAATGTAAACCATGTACTTGTTGTAAACAATGCCAGTTGTACTATGTAATGTTTGGTGATGAATGTGTTATGTTTCATGTATATTCATTGTGATGATATTTCAATTTAAGTCACGCGAGCCCTCAGACGTTTCCGCCGTCTGGTTCGGGGGTGTCACAGGTTGGTATCAGAGCTCTGTTTATAGTGAACTGGCATATCTAACCACACATTGATATGCAACTATAAACCCAGCAAGGGACTAAATAACTCTGAACAAAACAAATAAAATGTGCTAATAAACACTCTTATTTGTGCGACTTAGAAAAATGAACATAATAACAAATCAAATAAGATGATTAGGGAGAACCTGATATCCCGGTTAAACCAGGGCTGTTCACAGTTGTATTAGGAATGAATGTAGCCTGATCAACTACATTTCTTTGTAATACAACTAACACATGCCATGGGACGATCGTGATGATCAGTAAACCTATGGCATACCCTATTGTTAAACAAGAAGAGCGCATCAACCTAACTTTTTATATACATAAATAATAAATCTTAGGAGTAATAATAGCTTATTCATATACCCTCTCGCAGACAGTATGGCCGGCTTCCATCATCCTAGGGATCCGTATTTACCTAACCATGGAAATAACGGATGGCTGGAAGAGGAACCTGAATAAGACCCCGAGGAGGAGTCTGAAGAGGAACCTGAAGCGGAAATCGAGGGCGGACCTGCTGAGCCAGTGGTAGACTTGGAGGAAGAAGAGGCCGAAGAGGACCCCGAAGGGGAGTCCGAGGAAGAACCCGGTGATGACGGCGATGGCGATTCGGACGCGGAGTCCGAAGTCATCAACCCACCTTGCCCGATTAGGGTGCCCGCTCATCGGATGGGCCCAAATGGCCCCACGCCTCCATGGGGCGCGGATATTTGGAGATGGAGCAGGCAGCAGGGGCAGCGACCCCCATACGGGATGGCTAGGGAATTTTACGATTTGAGAGACGGAGGGCCAGCCGACCGGGCACTTCCTGTCATGGTGAGGCGGTTACGGAACACGGGCGACCTAGTCCAGGACACGGCCAAGCAAATGAATCAGATGCGCGCCACAGTGGCAAGAGCGGAACGAGAAACTCAAGAAGTAATCCATAACTTTCAGGTACGTCAAGCAATTTGGGAAGATCGACTACGAGCCACAGAACGGCAGGTGGCGTGTCTTCAGGGCGCATCCACATCATCAGCCCCACCACCCGACGCATCCCAGAACACTTCGGACCAGTAGACCCCTCTACTAGTGTTAGGTTTCTTTTGTACGCACTATACTATGTACTACCGACTCCATGTTTAAGTGATTACACTACTCATAGAGTCATTATGCTGTCGAACTTTGTACCACTATGTATGCTCTTTCGAGCAAATTTTCATGTATCAAAGTGCGGATAATATTGGTGGAAAATATTATGTGTTTATTTGTGATGTTTTTATCTGTTATGTGTTATACATTCTTATTGCTTAGCGTAAATTATGGAAACACTTAGATGCGCAAACCGATTCACGAAATTCCCAACTTAAAAACAATACATACTCAACATCTTTCTGTTCCGTAACAGCAAGATGCCACAGAGACCAAACCGCAGAAATAATCAACCACCGACACCACCGGAAGTCGACTCAGCTGCGTTTCAAGCAGCTGTATCTGCTGCAGTCACAGCAGCCATGGCGCAAATCCACCAAGGGAACCATGGCGGAGGAAACGGGCAGGGGGCTGGAAGTTCAAACAACGGAATAAATCAAGAACCTACCAAGACATGCTCTTACAAAGATTTTACCAACGCCAAGCCACGAACCTTTAATGGAATGGGAGGTGTCATAGCCCTAAAGAGGTGGATTGAGAAAATTGAATCCGTCTTTGAAATTTGCGGATGTCCAGATGGGTGCAAGGTCAAGTTTGCAGCTTGTACCTTTGTTGATCAAGCTCTCTCATGGTGGAACGGTCACATCGAAGCCATGGCCCTTCTAGTGGCAAACGCGATGCCCTGGGAAGAACTGAAGGAAATGATGTTGGCAGAGTACTGCCCTAGAGGCGAGATACAAAATATGGAACAAGAATTGTGGAAGTTGACAGTTCAGAACTCCAATATCGACGCATACATATCTAGGTTTAGCGAGCTATCCCTTCTGTGTCCGGGTATGATCACCTCAGAAGGTAAAAAGATTGAGAGGTTCATCTGGGGGCTGACTGCACCTATCCAAGGGAATGTCATTGCGGCAAACCCTGAGACGTTTGATAGCGCCAAAAGATTGGCCAAGAAACTGTATGATCATGGCAGCAAGAAGAGTGTTAAGATTGTGGAAGTGGATGTTAAGAAGGAAGAAGAGAATAAGAAAGGGAAGAACAACAAGAGAAGAGGTAAACAGAACTCAGAATCATCTAAGAAGCAACAGACAGTGACTGTCCATGCAGCAACCCAAGCTACCACAGCACTACATGCTCCAGCCTCATCCACGTCGAATGCTCCGAAACAGTACACAGGGAATCTTCCCAAGTGTAACAAATGTAACTACCATCACCACGGGGAATGCAGAGAGATGATGTGCACAAGATGCAACCGGAAGGGCCATACAGCAAAGTATTGTAGGACCCAGCTTCCACAAAACTAGATGCCCAACAACAACAACGACAACAAGAACAACAACAACAACAACAACAACACAAAGGATGGAGCCAGTTATACCTGTTATGGGTGCGGGAAGACCGGACATTTCAGGCGGAATTGTCCCAATGCAAACAACCAGGCGACAGGAGCAGCAGGAAGAGTGCTGACTATGGGTCAAGGAGAAGCGGTTCAGGATCCCGCTGTTGTCACCGGTACGTTTCTCCTTAACCACTCATATGCATGCATCCTGTTTGATATCGGAGCAGAGCGAAGCTTTGTGAGTAATAAATTCAAACACTTGCTAAAACAACAACCCCAAAAGCTTAATGAAACCTTTACGGTGGAAATGGCTAATGGGAAAACAGAATCAACTGGGGAAATCTATGTAGGATGTACCCTAACCTTAAATCAACATGCCTTTCAAATAAACTTGATGCCTGTAACTATTAGGAGTTTTGATGTGATTGTCGGCATGGACTGGTTGAGCCCCCATCATGCCGAAATTATGTGTTGCGAGAAGGCCGCTCGCCTTCATCTCCCTAACCACGAAACCCTAATTATATACGAGGACACACCCAGTACGAACCTTCGTCTTATCTCATGCATTAAGGCACATAAGTATCTACAAAAGAAGGACTTGGCGTTTCTGGCTCACATAGTGGATAAGTCCAAGGAAGAGGTCAATATTCGAGACATCCCAGTGGCTTGCGACTTCCCGGATGTCTTTCCTGAAGATCTTCTGGGGATACCCCCAGAAAGACAAGTAGAGTTCCGAATTGACCTGGTGCCGGGAGCCACGCCCATTGCCAAATCACCCTATAGGTTGGCTTCTGCGGAGATGCAAGAACTGTCAAGCCAACTTGGCGAACTCTTGAGCAAAGGATTCATCTGACCTAGCTTCTCAGCCTGGGGAGCTCCGGTCCTCTTTGTTAAGAAAAAGGACGGATCCTTTAGAATGTGTATTGATTACAGAGAACTAAACAAGCTCACTATCAAAAATCGCTACCCACTTCTGCGAATCGACGATCTATTCGACCAGCTCCAAGGAGCAAGTTACTTCTCTAAGATCGATCTGCGATCCGGATACCGCCAACTCAAAGTCCGGGAACAGGATATCCCTAAAACCGCTTTCCGAACTCGCTATGGACATTACGAATTTGTTGTAATGCCCTTCGGTCTAACGAATGCCCCTGCCGCATTCATGGACCTGATGAATCGAATCTGCCGAACATTCCTCGACAATTTTGTCATTGTTTTCATCGACGATATCCTAGTCTATTCTCGAAGCGAAGAGGAGCATGGCCGACATCTCCGGCAAATCTTGGAAACCCTACGAACTGAAAAGTTATACGTAAAACTCTCTAAGTGTGAGTTCTGGCTCCGTAGTGTGAACTTTTTGGGTCATGTTGTCAGTCAAGAAGGGATACATGTAGACCCTTCTAAGGTCAAAGCCATAGAAGGATGGGCAGTCCCAACGACCCCCACAGAAATTCGTCAATTTTTAGGTCTCGCAGGCTATCACAGGAGATTCATTCAGAACTTCTCCAAAACAGCCAAGCCACTTACCATGCTTACACAAAAGGGCGTGCCATTTGAATGGACATAAAAGCAGGAGGTTGCCTTCCGAACTCTGGAGCGAGCTCTCTGTAGTGCACCAGTACTATCACTACCAGAGGGAACAGAGGACTTCGTAGTTTACTGCGATGCTTCGAATCAGGGTTTAGGCTGTGTACTCATGCAGCGTGGAAAGGTGATAGCTTATGCATCCCGGCCACTAAAGACACATGAGGTGAATTATACCACCCATGATCTCGAATTTCGAGCTGTGGTCTTCGCCTTGAAAATTTGGAGGCACTACCTTTATGGTACCAAGTGCACCATTTTCACCGACCACAAGAGTCTCCAGCACATTTTAAATCAAAAGGAGTTAAAAATGAGGCAGCGAAGATGGGTTGAGCTGCTAAACGATTATGAGTGCGAAATCAACTACCACCCAGGCAAGGCTAACGTGGTAGCTGATGCATTAAGTCGGAAAGAATACTCAAATCGTCGTGTGAAGACTATTTTGATAACCGTTCAATCCCATCTGTCCTCACAAATCAAAGCAGCCCAGTTTGATGCCATGAAGATAGAAAACAGAACAAGCGAAGCGTTACATGGAATGGAAAAGAACTTTGAAGTCAAGAAGGACAGAGCATATTACTTCATGAACCGAATTTGGATCCCTAAACTTGGGGGATTCAGAGAAGTAGTCATGAATGAAGCCCATAAGACACGATACTCCATCCATCCGGGTTCAGATAAAATGTACTTGGATATCAAGCAGCAGTATTGGTGGCCTAACATGAAGGCGGAAATTACCACTTACGTTAGCAAGTGCCTCACCTGTGCTAAGGTGAAGGTAGAATATCTGAAGCCCTCGGGACTATTACAACAACCGGTAATACCCGAGTGGAAATGGGAAAGGATTACTATGGACTTTGTGACCAAATTACCCAAGACAACAGATGGATTGGATACCATATGGGTAATAGTCGACAGGTTGACAAAATCCGCTCATTTCCTGCCAATAAAATAGTCATAAAATATGGAACGATTGACGATAATCTACATCAAGGAAATTGTGAGACTCCATGGAGTACCAATATCTATCATCTGAGATCGAGATAGTAGATTTACTTCACGCTTTTGTCAATTGCTTCAGAAAGCTATGGGAACACAACTCGACATGAGCACTGCCTACCACCCACAAACCGATGGTCAAAGTGAGCGAACCATTCAAACGCTTGAAGATATGCTTCGCGCTTGCGTGATAGACTTTGGAAGGTCGTGGGATACCCACTTGCCTTTAATTGAGTTTTCGTACAACAACAGTTATCACTCAAGCATCAAAGTTGCTCCTTTTGAAGCCTTATATGGGCGTAAATGTAGATCACCGTTGTGTTGGGCTGAGGTAGGTGACACTCAGCTAGCAAGAGAACAGACACCAAGCAATGCATTAACAGGACTGGAAATCATACGCGAAACGACAGAGAAGATAGTTCAAATCAAAGCTCGACTTCAAGCATCACGAGACCGACAAAAGAGCTACGTTGATAAACGGCGAAAGCCCTTGGGATTCCGAGTCGGGGATCGGGTGTTGTTAAAAGTCTCTCCCTGGAAAGGGGTGATTCGTTTTGGGAAACGGGGAAAACTAAACCCACGATACATTGGACCATTCGAGATTCTTGCCCGAATCGGTCCAGTGGCTTATAGACTGTAGCTACCTACCGAACTTAGCAGTGTACACCCCGTTTTCCATGTTTCAAATTTGAAAAAGTGCTTATCCGAGGAGACTCTCGTCATCCCGTTGGAAGAAATCGAAATCAACGAGAATCTCCTGTTCGTGGAAGAACCCGTCGAGATCATGGACAGGGAGGTGAAGCGTACTAAGCAAAGTCGCATTCCAATAGTGAAGGTTCGGTGGAACGCGAAACGTGGACCGGCATTCACATGGGAACGCGAAGACCAGATGAAGCAAAAGTACCCTCACCTATTCTCGCATTCTCAAATCTAGCTTCAAAAAGAATTTCGGGACGAAATTCCCTCTAACGGGGGGATGATGTCACAACTAGCATTCTAGCTAGAAAATTCTGTACTCTTGTAAACATTATCTACTGTAAACTCGTAACCCTAATTCATGTTATGCTTGAAGTTCAACCTATGGAAACACATTCAAACCTAGATTCATCAAGTAAAGTTGAAAACCCTAGAAATCCCGGTTTAAGTCCTATATGGACTAGGGTTTCCTTATTGGGCCTAATGGGCCAATAAGCTTCCAATTTGACTATTTTGGGCTTAGAACTCTTAAATGGGCTCTCATTGGACCCACTCTCATAAGACTTAACCTTTTTGGGCCTTATAAGCCTAAAATGGACTAGTTTATCTTTAATGGGCCTTATTGGGCCATAACTAATCCAATTAGCTTTAATGGACTCAAATCCATTTTCTTATACAAAAATTGGGCCGTGAGCTACGCTAAGGGCCCAATGGGCCGTAAGTTTTCCTTATGGGCCTCATGAACTCGAGCCAAGGCAAGAATGGACCAAAGTGATTCCTTCCTCCTTCCTTAGCCCATTTCGGCCCAAGTAAAACAATATATATATATATATATATATATATATATATATATATATATATATATATATATATATATATATATATATATATATATATAAAAGAATGGATAAATGAGGGTTGACAATTGTAGTGCCACCTCATAAATATACATAGCGTATCCATGCACCATTCTCATGTTTCCATGCATGTCAACTCATCTCACTCTCTCCCCTCTCCCCTCTTCTTGTTTCGGCCGAAGACACACAACACACACACACACTATACAAAAATTCTCTCCATTTCTCTCTAAGGCCATCTCCTTCCTTCCTTCAAGGAATTCTCGAAAATTTGGCTTGGATTCAAGAGTCTTCATCAAGTGTTGTCAATCTTTGGTAAGTCTTTACACATCCAAGCTTCATAACTTCACTCTTGTTAGATCATTTATTTACATAAAGTTTTTGGTGTTTATACTCTTAGAAATCTTCTCGAGTTCGAGATCTACTCAAGGAAGTTGCTAGGACCAAACTCTCCCATTTCGTTTTCAAAACAGAACCCACAAACCTAAGGTGAGTTCATACCCATCTATTTTCGTTTTTCATATGATTTATGGGGGAGAATACAAGTAAAATGTGAAGATCTATGTGTATTTGTATGTTATGTGTGATTTCTTGTGTTTTTGTGGTAAATATGTGCTAAAAATGAAAGATATTTCGAGATCTATAGTTCAAGAAGGAAAAATATGTGATCTAGGTCATATTTCACTTAACATGTCAAGATAAACTATTATACAAGCTTTAAAATAAACACACTACAACATAAAATTTGTTATTGGACCATTTTTGATAAATAAACAAAAGATGGGGAAAATATGTCATTCACGGTTTCTACAAGGATCAAAAGGTCAAAACAGCTAAAATAAGAGTTTTTATAAATATTATGCTTTTTAAAGGACTAAAAATGTAAATTTTAGCCTAATGGACTAAAATTTGGGCTTTTCGGCTAATTAGGCCCAAAAATGCGAAAAATCAAATTTAAGGGGCTGAAATGGAAAGCTTTCTCAAAACAGGGGCTATAAACATATATAAACCTATTTCAGGGGTTAAAATGGCCTTATTTATCAAAAGGGACTAAAAATGCAAAGATTTTGGATTTTGGGTAAAAATTGTAAAAATTACGAAAAGTGTGGATTTAAATGCAAATCTTTTAACTAAGGGGCTGAAACTATCCTAAATAAAATTTTGGGCTTAAAACATCATTTAATTAAGTGTTTAGGTCAAAAATATCAAGAAAAATAGTTCAAGGACCTAATATGTCATTTTTCATAAAAAAGGCTAAAAATTGCCAACTTTACCAAAATAAGGGGCTGATTTGGTCAAACTAATATTTTTAGTCAATTATGTTAATAATAAAATAATTGGGTCAAAATATACAAAAACTTTATAACTTATGGGTTTTAAATAGAAAAATAACTATTTTTATAAATCTATGAATCGTTATAAAACAAATTGGTGATTATTACGACATATCGATTAAACAACTTCGCAACACTAATACTATACAAAACAAGTAAACATTCTAATTGTTGGGCTTGAAAGATTCTAATCATGCTTATTGGGCATTCGTGACCCATTAACATGACTTTTGGGCCCAACATAAATAATACATGTTATTGGGCCTCCTGTGACCCAATTACATGCTTAAGGGACCCTCAATGGCTTTTACATGCTATTGGGCCTCAGTGGCCCATTAGCATTGCTAGTAAGGTCCAAATAAATCTTATCCGAAATGGGCCAACGCGCCTTTCGTATACTCGACAGCCTTAAATAACATAAGTAATTAGTAGGGCCTAGTAGTCCTCTTCTCCTCGTCTGTTAGGCTTCTCTTCAATTAAACTAAAATCAGGTCATTAATCAAGGTTAATCAAATTCATTTGGATTAAGTGGGTAATAACGGGTGACACCAATAAGTGTCGGTCGTAGTCTGTAGTTGTAATCAAAGTCTCTTAGAGGGAGAGCGAGAGTTTGTGTATAGATCTATACGGGGGTGACTCCCCCACACCTAAGCTGTTCGCTACAGTTAGACTCGGCCAGTCTAGGGTGACAAAATCTTAAGATCAATTCCGGTGTTCATTAGAATGCCAAGACAGACGAACTAGTCATTATCATGCATGGTTATAACGACTCACATAGAGATCCAATACCATCTAAGTAATCAGGGGAAATCATATTCATTCGCTGTGACGATACAATAATACAAAACAACCATACTATTTTATCGGAAAACATCGGGTTTTCCGGGGAAACCAATCTTATTCACTTGTACTTTCAATAACTATAATGCAAAACTTCTCATTTATACACGTTTTGAAATCATTCACGCATATACTTACATGATCATCACAACATTTTCATGAAAAGTCTAATTACAGAAAATATCGGATTTTCTGGGTTTTACGAACGACATAAACTATTTTACATCAAACATACTTATGAACTCACCAACATTATATATGTTGACCATTTTCAAAATAACTTGTATTCTCAGGTAATCGTTAGAACGAGGAAGCATCCAGTGTGTTGAAAGTTTCTTTTGTAGTTACTAATCACCAAACACTTTATATTTTGGGATCATGTAATGTAAACCATGTACTTGATGTAAACAATGCCAGTTGTACTATGTAATGTTTGGTGATGAATGTGTTATGTTTCATGTATATTCATTGTGATGATATTTCAATTTAAGTCACGCGAGCCCTCGGACGTTTCCGCCGTCTGGTTCGGGGGTGTGACAGTATCCGTCAGGATACCATGGCCCCACACGCAAAACATAATAAGAAACACAACATTGTTATCGGTTAGTAAGACGAGAAGGTTTTTATGTAGGTAATGTAAACAACCCATTTCCTTCTGGAAGTTGGGCTTTTGATTGGACTTAGGCTTGAAACATGAAAGGCTTGTAACATCAAATAATTATATTAATGAACATGATATTACAAAAATATATAATAAGGTTGTCTTGTTCAATTTGTTTTGTGTTCATACAAAACTGTTACACAAATGATGTGATGAATTAACTATTAACGTTTTTAAAAGCATTTGTAAGAAGATATGACATTACTAAATTGATATAATGTTTTAATTTCAAACACAATTTTCTTATAATGATTTCATTTTAAATTTGTAGAAAGAGAATAATGTTACTCCTAGGTATAACCTTCTCAACAACATCATGCATTGCTCGTATGACGTAGATATTATTTCAGGTAAACCTCAATAATAGTCGATGTTATTATATATACACTTATATAACACACACACACACACACACACATATATATATATATATATATATATATATATATATATATATATATATAAAATCATTGGTTTTGTATTTTCCCTGTTTCAAGGGGCAAACAATGATTTTTTTCGCTTCATTTTTTCACAAGTCTTATAATTATTATAATTGTGATTATTATTTATATTATTACTTCTACCATTAGTATTAGTTGTACTATTATTTATTGTTATCTTAGTTATTATGTTTAGTATTTCACCTACACGTACATACACACATTTGCACAGACACATACACATATACATACACAATGATATGCTATATTTAGTATTTCCCCTACCACACGATGATATGCTATATTTTGGCGGTAGAAGAATGTCATGAACAAAAGTTGGTGTGATCGTGAAGACCAAAGAGACACACGACCATGTCGCTCGTTAACTTGCAATTGAGATCAATGGGGGATGTCTTTCTAGTCGATGTTGTTAGTCTAATCGCTTCCGTTTGTCCGAGTCATAAATGATAGAGATTGTGATTGTGAAGGAGACCGCCGTGGGTAAGACACAATTGGTCCGGGGTTAATGCCGCCTCCCTAATATGACCATGGCAGGGTGAAACCAGTTGACATGTGTATCTAGGTAAGTTGGGCACATGGTTCGAGTGGTTACTTCAAGACGACGCATTGGTAAGGAAGAGTTTCAAATTTAAGTTTGTGATAAATGGTGTTAGAGCCGCATTCGAGCAAATGCAAAATACATCAACCCAAATATGCATGTTCGTTGGGTCCGAATGGGCAGGCTAGCGGATGGTAGGCCTAGAGGGGCGACTTGCCGATGACTTCTTGTCACACCCCCAAACCAGAACGGCGGAAATGTTCGGGGGTGGAGGACGTCATGTACAGTATCATATCAATGCATAATAGTAAACAAACAACAACATCATCCATTGCATTAATAGTATAATTTAATACAAGTGTGTTCTGTGTATAGTTTGAAAGATACCAAAACATGAATCAAAATAAAAGACGAGCCTCGAATGTGCTCCGTCTTCTCAAAACCTGGTCCAGTGTACCTGTCTACTGGTGACCTGAGAATACAAGTTATTTTGAAAGAGTAGATCAGCATTTAAGCTGGTGAGTTCATAAGTATTTTAGTGTCGATGTTTGTATAAGTTTGATGAAAGTGTTTGTAAATGTTTGTTGTAAATTATTGTAAGTGTTTGTTGTAAATGTTTGTATCTCCTAGAAAATCCTATATTTTCTACTTGAAATATAGCCTTCTACAAAGACCCGACTGTTCTGAATGTTTGTTCTTTTGTAAAAGTGAGTGTTTTTCCTAAGTATGACTATCAATACCAAAATATAGTTTACATTACCGTTTATGTGAGAAGATCACAATGTGAATGTAATGGGAAAATACAGATGTACTGTAGTATTGTATATAGTAACTACCGTTGTACTAACTACCTTAAACCAATTGTTTAATTAAGGTAAAATGTGATGAGATTATAACCATGCTTGATTGACTAGTAAAACACAACGTTCGAAGACATCTAAATGGTAAGACATTCGTCACCCGTAGACCTGCAGGTCCCACTATAGCTAGCAGCAACGTGTAGGATGGTCAATCCCGTATAGATCTATACACAAATTCATGCTCTCCCTCCAGGAGACTCTGGTTACAAAACGTGACACATCAGTATATTGCCATGCCATGAAGTAGTGGCTCACATTAATGTTATAGTATTCTTGTATTTTTATAGTATGTTCTCTCTGTTCTAGTGTATTGCATGTTCTCTTTGTATAGTATGTTCCTCCCTATTTCTCATTATAGTATGTTCTTTCTGTTTCTCGTTATAGTATGTTCTTTCTGTTTCTCGTTATAATATGTTTGAACTGACTAATGTATGAATTGACTCTTGTATGTTTCATTGTACTAGAAATAGTGAGTAGTAGTCCTCTAAACTATACCTATTATAGTTTACTAGTAATGTTGTTTGAATGACTGAGTATGTTTGTACACCTTTGCTACACAATGGTGTTGAACTGATGTAAGAACTTTTATATCTATACACATATACATAATATATAACTAAGATCCAAACGACACTCGGACAAACAACCGATACTCTAAGTCCACAACCAAACAAGGAACATGAAATAAAGTGAGTTATCGGTCCTAAGCCCTTTCAACCTTATTTATATAACTATATCTATATAGACATGATTTTGACAATATATAAGTTTTAAAAGAGTTTGATAAAGAGTTTAGCATGTAAAAGAGTTTAGCATATAAAGGAATTTTAACCATTTGAATGGTTATAGATGACTTGATGTCAGTTTATAAAATGTTTTGAAATAGTTTCATAACACAGTTTTGAAGTATAAGAAATCCACTTGTTTGATAGAACAGTTTTGAAGTATAATAAATCCACTTGTTTGATAGTTATTAATCAGATATGATTGATACAATAAATATAATGTTTTCAACTTGTATCCCCCCTATAAAAGCATTTAAAATCATTTAAAATATAAGTTAAGGGGTATGAACTCACCTGTAGTGAGTGATTCGAATGTAAGATCGATATAGGATGCTAAGTGTCAAGTGAAGTCTCGAGCACAAACGGATCCTATTAAGCATATAATTACACATATATGTATATAATTAGTGTATATAACAAGTAATTATTGTAGGGTACCACCTTAGGGACTAGGAAACACTTGAAATGAAGTGTTACAATCACATATGATTGCACTAAAGGTGTTCACGGCCACACAAATGTGTGTTTACGGCCTAGATGTGTTCACAGCCAAGGTGTTTACGACCATGGGTTTTTACGGCCAAATATGTTTACTGCCAACACATGAAATAGCTAGGGTTTACGGCCAAAGATGTTTACGGCCAATGATGTTCTTGAGAAGGGTTTACGGCCAATGGAGAAGTTATGGTCGTAAACTCTTGATGTATTTCAGGATCTTCTAAAGGATAACTAGTATATGGAAAGGATACTTACGTTTTGGAAGATTGAAGGGGTGTTCACGGCCCAAAGAACTAGTGTGTGTTCTTGGTGTTATTAAAGATCTAACCCAAAATGAGATGATTTCATGGATGAAATCATAGGGTTTTACTAGATTAAGAAGGGTATCAACTAATAAATGGAAGAAACACTTACAAATTTGTCGAGAATTAGAAGTGTTCTTGATGATACTTGAGAGAGAAATGAGTGTTCTTGAGTTATAAGTGTGATAAGTGAAGAAAAATGAAGGAATATCATACTTATGGAAGGAGTTCACGGTCAGCCAAGAGCTTACGGCCGTAAGCTCTAGTTTACAGCCGTAAACTCCAAGTGTTGGAGTTTTCCGGCTTGAATGTTGCTCAATGAACTCCCGTAGATACTTCCTAACACCCAATCCTTGAATGTACTAGGCTTAGAACACTCAAACAGACCCTTAACAATGCCAAAAGATAGCAGAAACAAGTCTGACTTGTGATTGAATTGAATGGTTTCACAAGATAGAAATTTCGGGTTGTCACACTTCTCCACCTCCTCACGTAAGTCCAAGAGTAGACTAGAGGTGGCCACATTTCGAGGATCCTGGCCCTATGCATATGTGGTTGAGATCAGAATGTTCAGTGTTCAATTGTACATGGAGTTGATCGAAATTGGAAGGTTCATGAGTTCTACTCCTACCGCATGACGACAAGCTATATTTTGGTGGTGGGAGAATGTCACGACCAAAAGTTGGTGTGACCATGAAGAATAAACAGAAAGAAGACCATTTCACTGGTTAGATTTCCATTGAGATCTATCGGGGTCGTATTAGTCAGAGAGGTCATTGTTAGTCTAGTCGTTTCCGTCTAGCGGAGTCATAAATGCTAGATAGATTAACAGTGAAACGGGTCGTCGTATGTTAGACACAAGTGGCCAGGTGCTAATGTCACCTCTCTAATGAGCCCATTACATGGAGAAACTATTTGGCATATTCATATGGGTAGGTTGGTTACTTTTTTCTAGAGGGAACTTCGGTACGCCACACGCGCAAGGAAGGGTGTCGAATTTAAGTCTGTGATATTATGCTCACTTTGGTAGTTGTGTAGGATGTACCAATAAAATGAATTAACACAGATCTATATAACTTACTTCATTGTAAAAAACAAAAAATTCACATCTAAACATAGTTAAAGCGCAAATAATTAAACATCATAAAATATTTGAGTGCTTTAAGTCGAATGAATGTAGGATGTGGCTATGATTTAGTATTATCGTCACCAAATGGCAATTGAACTAGAGGTATCATCTATCTGAAAATATGTTCCTCCCTTTTGAGTTTAAGTCTTATGTAACACTCGCAGATTCGAGGTAGTCAATTCAGAGATAATAAGCGTTAAAATTGGCTTTTTGATAGAAGATTATTTAGGATAAATAATCTTAACAAAAGTTATAGTATATGTGACAAAGATTTCGTACATATAAAGAACACTGATATCCGACTTCTTATGAAGAGGTCATGCTTCTTCGAAGTTTCACGATTAAATCTGCACAACTCTACATATCGTAAAAAGTAAATTTTTGATAAATTAATTTTTTAGCCTAATTGGTTTAACGAAATTCATTGTAGTCGTTAAGCAGAGAGCGTGCATATAGAGAACATTTAATTGACTTCATTAGAGGAAGTGATGATTTTCTAAGATTCAGCGTAGCAATATATAGCTCAGAAATCGCAATTTCGATCCATTGATTTTTAGCCAAAACAATATAAACGAGAGTTGAAGATCTTGTTAATAGGAGCTCAATGATATTAAGACAGTCAAAAAACGGAGTCCGTATGTAAAAGTTATGAATTTACTCAGTCGTTAACAATGTAATATTCATAGACTGTTAAAATTAAGTTCAGTCAAGGATTAGCCGATGGATTCTAAGTGAAAGTTTTTGATATTTTCAATAGGTATGTGTGGATATAAATGTCTGAAACGGAGCTCGTATGTGAGAGTTATGAATTTTTGAAGATCTATAGTTTTTGTAGTGGTGTTAATCAATGATGACGAATGCGAAATATGAAATGATCTAGTGAATCATGTAAGAATTATGAACACGAAGAACACAAGAGTAAATAAATCGTTTAAGCTCTCATTAGTTTTTAGAAAGAGTACAAATGGGTTTGCAATATTCTCTCGCTAAACTAACTATCACAAAGTTCTTCCTTAGATAAAATGAGTGTCACACACTTCCTTATAAAGGAAAGACAACTCATTACACATGTACAAAGGAGTAAGAACATATGACATCCAAGAGTGACTTTTCATCCTAGCATTCTCCTCCTCAAAGTTAGGATTGGATGTCCCGGCTTCAATATCCAACGAGCTAGCGCGATCAAGACCAACTCCCCCTCAAAGTAATACCGGTCTTCAAATCCGCAAATGAATAACCGAGAAGCTTCGAATACCCACTCTACATTCTCCACCTTTTGTAATCAAAAAGTGATTATAAAATCCACTAAGGTTGAGAAGCGCCCAAGGAATAAACTTCACAAATCTCCCCCTTGATGTGTGCCAAAAATGAAACTGCGAAAAACTTGGTTGACAAAACAATCACGAAAAAGTCATGAAATTTTTTTAATTTTTGTGAAAATTTTTGACTTTTGGGTGAGAGTTGCAAGAATTTCGAAAATTTAGGTAAAAACTGCAAATATCAGAATTCTGCAGGGACCCGTTGCGCCAAAAATTCCCAATTCACAGAATTTTCAATCCAATTGCGAAATTGGGTAAATTTTGTCAATTCTTAAAAACTTCAGGGACTCAAAGTGAAACTCCTTCACACTTAATAAAATTTTTACACCAATTCGAATTTGGGTTATTTATGCCATTTCTTAAAAGTTACAGGGATTCAAAATGAAAAATATTGCATTCTTCACAAATATTTTCCCCATTTCGAAGTTGGGTATAAACTAACATTTCGTTGAAAGTTTAGGGATGCGAAGTGAGACATTTGCTTTCTTCTTTAAATCACTTCGCTTTCCAGGTGAGGTATAGTAACCATAGCGAATAACCCATATCACACACCAATTGACCATAGCGAAACCTTAAATGTCGAACTTGCCAATTGCAACACAAAGCGAAGTCGCAACCACAAATAAACCACATATCGAACTCTAATTCGATCAATCCATTTCGAGGTCTTCAAAATCGACACCCGACATCGACTCCCCTTTCATTACCCCATTTTGAACCGTTAATCCTTGACTCCAAACGATTAACAGACCTTCGAACCATCTATCTAATGGACATCGATGCCTTTCATTACTCCCATTTTGAACCGTTAATCCTCGACATCGATGCCTTTCATTACTCCCATTTGATTCATTTTTAAACCAAGCATCAGATATTGAAATCGTATTATCACCACTTCCTATTACAACTCCAAACATTCTTGACTTCAAAACTCAGAAATCAACAATCGACATACACCTTCCCAATCATTACTCCCATTTCGAAATCAACCCTTCGAAATGAAATACCATCAGAAACCATCGACCAAAATCAACCTCGACCCCCGATCCCAACCTTCAATTATCGACATAAACACGCATCGTGGTCAAGTAACAACCATCGCCCCTCAAAATTAAACTAATAACTCCAAGAAAAACTGATAACGAAACTCGTTTGCCCTCCAATTCGCTTTCCATATAATAAAGGAACCCACACATCGACTGGATACCCACACATTTAAACTGAAAAACTTGATTCAAAATTGATCTTAAACCATCGATTGTAGACCTCGATGCTTGATTCCAAGCCTTCGATCTCCATTAACAGACACTCGACATCACACTTTCCCAATCTATAACCATCGACATCAACATCGATACCAAATTTGACGACTCAAACACATACACAGTCGAACACATTTTGACTTCAAGAAGTCAACTCCAAATCGTCGTTCTCTGATGACGAAATCGAATTCCAAGTACGACCTCCAAAATCAATCAATACTCATTCGATATTGGAGGTCATACTTGACGGATCAAATGAAGCGGGTGACAATTATCTTCAGTCTTTATCCACGACGTCTAATGAAGCTTCGTAAGGTGTTATATCTAGTCACATAGCACGTTTATAGGAATCACTATAAGCATTAACCAGAATATTTATCTAAAAACCACATATTCGGGTTCTCATTTTATCAAACCTTTTTTAACATGGTTTTATCTACAAAAGAAATACTTTTCAAAATTTTTAAAAAGTATCTTTATTGTGGTTAAACAGAAAACCTGTAACTCTCACCTACCTTTGTGTTGACCCTCAAACTTCATGTATTCTTAGGAGATCATTGAAAAACTTGTAACAGAAGAATTGTTCATGGATTTTAGGCAACCTAGTTTTATCTAAAAAAAATTTGTATCAGCCTACTTGTTAAGGAAAACCTATGAACTTATTATTATTATTTGTATGAACCTTGTATTCAAACCTTAGAGTGGAATGTAACTGTTGTATTGTTGTTGTTGTAACTTCTTATGTATATATAATTTTCTTGTGAATCTTGAACTAAGTCGCACAACATGACATGTTCCGCTGCCTTGGCCGATGGTGTGACAGATTGACATCCGAGCTAAATTGACTAGAGAGAACTCGTATCCTCGAAAAAGGAAATACAACTATAGCTACAGGATCCTAATAAAAGTATTATTAATAATTACACTACTTCTCGACTACTCACGAGAAAGGTAACTGGCTTGAAGGGCCATTGGGGTTGCTAGATTTTAGAACAGCTTAATTGCTAAAATGGTCCTGCCCTCCGATGTTTCCTATCTGGCCCTCATCCCTGCTTGGTAGTCTTGGAGTACAAAAAAAAAACAAATAATATAACAAACCTCACCAAAAACAAAATATAAGAGTTATATATATACTCTGATATGCGATGGGAACAGTTAATAAAAATTTTAACATACCTTCAACTAAAGCTACCAACTGAACCCTTTAGGTCGAACGCCTCAACTAAGGTTATTATTGTACATAATTCATACCATAAGTAAATTTGGAACGCGTGCCTATGTTATTTATGGTCAGGCCGGTGAACAACCAACCTAGAGCGACAAGTTTGACAGACTACAATGGTTGAGAGTTTTAGAGATTGAAGGATGTTCTCAAGATACACTATAGATAACTAGTACCTTTGAACCCCCATGCCAACTTGAAAACAATGATACAGTTTTAAAACACTTATACACTTAAAAATCATCTCTAACTTAATAAAATTTTCCCAAACCCTTGATGCAGATGGCTAACGACCACCGAGCTTGGATTGACCCTGCAGATCACAAGGATCATCACGAGGCCCCGATGCACTTAGTCGAGGACCCATATTTTCCTGAAGACGCCCCAGTAGACCCCCAAGTGGGAGACTATTGGATTGGGTGTCTAAGCCCATAACTAAAATTGGTATAAACTTGAATTGATAGTAGCATAGTCCTTTTGGGTTGCCCTCAAACCTAGTAATTGAATATGATAGCTTTTAGAGAGAGATATTGGTTTATTAATTTATTATAATAATTGGAAATCAAATAAATAGTTTGTTAATATATTATGAGAATAATGTAAGTATTATTTAATTAATAATTAATCAAAAATTAATTGGAATTAATTTTGGGATTAATTAGATTAATTAAAAGTACATGATCTGTTTGGTTATTTATTGGAAGTTGAGGAAATGAGCCCATGGACCTCATTGGATGAGGAGGACGAAAATCACTTGGGAAAGCCCAAGGAATTTTGTCTAATCCCCTTGAAAGAGGGGAATGGGCTGCTTAGTCACCAAGCAAAGGGATTAGGGTTTCCTCCTTAAACCCTAGCTTTGGCACCAAACTACCATAGCTATAAAAGGAACCTTAGGCTTAGATTTTCGTCTATGACTCTTCCTAGAGGCTTAGGGCCGAAATTCTTCTCTCCTCTCTCTCTCTCTCTCTCTCTCTCTATCTATCTATCTATCTATATCTATCTATCTATCTATCTATCTATCTATCTATCTATCTATCTATCTATCTATCTATCTATCTATCTATCTATCTATCTATCTTCAAGCTCCTTGGTTGTTAGGGTATGGGTCTGAACCATTAGATGCACGACACTTGTGGTGCTTGCTTCCAAGAATCTTTCAAGAAGGAATTCAAGATTGTTTGCTATAACAATCTTTAAGGTTAGTTTTCTTATCTTATGAATTCGTTTGTTCATAGAAAACTTTTGTAGATTAGCCATTCATAGTATATTGCTATATGTGAAAGACATAAATCCAATTAGGTTGCATGTTCCCTAATCAATTGAACTGTTTGATTGTTTTTCCGCTTAATGCATTGTAGTCGGAACCCCTAAAACCCATCATAATGGACGTCAAGTTGATTGATAGACACTAAATGAGCCAAGGCTAAAGTAACCACAATCTGTATAGTAGTTAGTCTAACAACTAGACTAAAAGTTTCGGCACATTTAACGCCAACCTGTTGAGACTTGCCATCGCAAACAAAACGAGCCTTGTACCGCTCAAGGTGACCATCATAGGTTAGTTTAGGCTTAAAAATCCACGCACACCTTATTGCATTCATATTAGGTTAACGAGGTACAAATTCCCAAGTCTTATTAGCAATAATAGCATTAAATTCATCACGCATGGCCTGGTTCAGGCATGACTTTAGAGGGCAGCGGCGGGGATTTTAGGAATGGGTTTACGAGAGGTGTTTATGTAAAGATTTAGTTGTCAGATTGGATTAGTGATTCCGGACATGGATCGGGTGTGAATAGTCCGGTTAGAAAGAGGTGTCAGAGGTGGGTTGTGGGTTGGTTCAGCGGTGGAAGCAGGAGGCGAAATAGGAGGTTGATCAGCAACGGTTTAGGGTGGTTGGTTGGTGAGTTTTGGTCGTCGGGAGTATGTGTAAAGAAGAGAGGGGAGGCAGCTTGTAGCACCTGGTTCCTGGTATGTATTTCAATTAAGTAATTTTGCATTTTTGGCCTTGGACTCGGCGAGTTGAAGGCCCAACTCGCCGAGTAGAAGCGGGATGAGGCGCGGGATTTAAGTGATGGACTCGTCGAGTCGGGTCCCGGACTCGACGAGTAGGCTCTGACTGGACAAAACCCTAATCTGAGGGTTTGCACCCTATTTAAACAACCTTATACAGCCTCCATCGCCCCTTTATGCTCCCAGAAACCCTCCATAGCAAACCCTAAGTGTTTTGGTGCAAGATCTAAGGCTTTTGAGTGATTTTTGTGGGTTTTGTTCACAAGGAAGAAGGAAGAGCATAGAATGATCAAGAGGAAACTGAAGGATTCGAGTTTGGTTCATCATTTGTAGTCTTTGAGAGGTATAAAGTCTGTACCTTGCTCTTTCATTTGATAGATCCCTTTTTAGGGAGATATAGGGCTTTTATAAGCCATTTTTGGTAACCAACCATGATTGCAAACATGGTTGGGGGTTGAGGCTTTGGAATCAGGTCTTTAAAGGGGTCACAAGGCAGATTTGGGTTGCTTTTGCACCCAAGGAAGGCCCCATGCAACACTAGAGCCATTTTAGAGCCTTTTTGGCTCAAAAGTCCCATGCATGCACATAAAGTTCGTAACTTTACGTGCTAGATCGAGCTTAGGGGCTTGGATCTATCATTTGGTCAAGTGTTGTACATCAGAAATCGAGGATTTAGGGTGTGGATGTTATCGACTCGGCGAGTCCGTTCTTGGGACTCGACGAGTCCAAGGCTTTGAGCCCCATATCTGTTGAGGGTCAAAAGAACTCAGATGGGTGTTAGAAGGGTTGTAGCAGGACAGAAAGAGTGACCCAACACATTGAACTTAATTTTAGACCTGGAGTTCATGGGACTCGACGAGTGCTAGAATAGACTCGGCGAGTCCAAGGCAATCTCCTTATGTTTGAAGATGAACTCGACGAGTTGTTCATACAACTCGGCGAGTCAAGGTCAGGACTTGTTCATCAGTTGAAGGTGAACTCGGCGAGTGTTCATCCGACTCGGCTAGTCGAATGAAGGTTCATTGATGTTGTAAGGAAGGGGAACTCGTCGAGTCATTGCCAAACTCGACGAGTCGAGTCATGGATAAGGTCGAGTAAAGAGAAGGGACTCGACGAGTTGACGGCCCAACTCGGCGAGTCGGGTCAACTGGAAGTTGACTTTGACTTGGACTTGGTTAGGGGTAAAATGGTCATTTTACCCTAAGAGTAGATATCAGTTTCTAACTGAGTGTTTTGTGGGGATTGTAGCCGGAGGATTTCCGGAGCAGCAGCGGGCAGAGGTTTCCCGCACAGATTATCAGCAGCTACTCGTACGAGGTGAGTTACCTTTCAGTAGGGGTGGGTCTAAGGCCACAATGCCGGCCCACCAAAGAGGGATATTTAGAAGATGATTGTCTTTGTGATAATTATCTTGGTCTGGTTACGTGCTTTGGTCATGAGTTTTATCTGTATGATATGTTACGTGTATAATAGGGATTAGTTTCCCTGACAGCGGTCCTTAGGACCGAAGGGTAGGTCAGTACCCGGATATGCCTGACTGTATGCTTATATCTTGTTGTTGTATGCTAGTGGTAGGGGGTGGAATAGTCCCCAGTTACCGGTTGAAAGATACCGATGACAGCTACCGGTTGAAAGATACCGATGATGATTACCGTTTGAAAGATACCGATGACAGCTACCGGTTGAAAGATACCGATGATGATTACCGGTTGAAAGATACCGACAATGATTACCGGTTGAAAGATACCGATGATATTGTATGGTATGTGGTATGATGGGGGAACTCACTAAGCTTTGTGCTTACGGTTTCGGTTTTGGTTTCAGGTACCTCTTCGTCTAAGGGGAAGGAGCCGGCGGCGTAGCATCGCATCACACACACACATGATTTCCGCGTGGAGTTTTCTGGGATTGTACTCTGATATGTTATTATTTTATGACTTGGGTTTTCAGACATGATCCATTGTTTTATGAGATGATGTGTTTTCACAGTATTTTCTTATGAATGTTTTTATGAGACAGTTAATTAAAAAAAAAAATTTGGACTTGAAAATTGGGATGTTACAGAGGTGGAATACGACCCTATTTTGTCCGGTGGTGTGGAGGCATTGGTGGTTGTCGGGGCAGCGGAAGACCACAAAGATAGTGTGGGTCAGCTTTAAAAAAGGAGTAAGACAGGGTTGTTGTAGAGGAAGACTTAAAAGGAAAACACTTTCGTCGGAAACAACATGACGACAAATTATGATTTTGTGAGTAGAAAGATTGTAGCATTTGTACCCCCACAACGAGGACCAATTTTCAAGTTTATTAATGGAAGAAGACGGGGTGAGAGGGAAACAAAGACACCCGAAAGTACGCAAGTGGTTGTAGGCTGGGTGTTTATTGTATAGGAAGTATGTAGGGGTGAGATAGTTTTGGTTTTGGCAGGTAGGATATTAAGGAGATAGGTAGCCAATTGGAGGGCATGGTTCTAAAATGAGGGAAGAATGGAGGAGTGGGAAAGAAGGATTCGAATGATGTTATGAATAGAACAATTTTTCTCCGCTTTCCTGTTTTTAGGAGAGGTATGTGCACAAGAAAAACAAAAACTCATTCCATTTTGTTTGCAAAAATTGTGAAAGTGGATGTTGTTGTATTTGGTTTCGTTTTCACATTGAAACAATTTAATATTGCGTCCAAATTGAGTTGATATATATGTGGGAAATTGGGCAAAAATGACAGACATCAAACTTGCGGATTAGGGGGTAAGTCAGTAAAAAGTTGGTGTACTGTGAATGATGTCAAAAGGTAAGGAAGTAGATGACGTAGAATCATAAATTGGCAGTTTTATTTGGTTGCCAAAAATACAATAATGACATCGAGAAAACTTGGAAGTAGTTCGAAAATTGATAACATTATTTTTCTTTAAACGGCTAAGTAAAGCTGGTCTTGGGTGTCCTCGAAGATGGTGCCAGACATGTTGAGAGATAGCTGAAAAATCAAGAGGTGAAATGACTTGAAAATATGAAGGAAGAAGCGGGTAAAGGTCCCCGATACTGTTACATCGGATGATAGGTATCCACGTCTGGTAATCCTTCACAAGAAAACCAAAAGCATCAAATTCAATGGAAACTTGGTTGACGGTGGTGAATCAACGAACTAGTAATAAATTTTTGATAAGGTGAGGAGAATAAAGAATGTTGTTAAGTTTGAGAGGTGGAAGAGGGGGTTTTAAAATGGTATGGTCGGATCTGTGTATGGGTATTCTAGAACCATCACCAACCATGATATTATTCAATGATTTGTTGTTAAAATAAGACGAGAGAGTACATGAGTTGTTTATCATGTGGGATGTGGCATCAGTGTCCATGTACCGATTGTTATCTGGTGGGTTAAGGGACATGGTGTGTAACGCCTTCTCAATATTTGTAGGGGTGTGTCCAACACTATAGTTGTCATAAGAGAGGGGAGGGCGACAGACAAGAATGTTGATGTATGCTTGATGATGAGCTGATGACCGTGGTGGTGTAGCCTGCGGTAGTGTCGGGTGAGGAAAATGTGGAACAGCCCATTAAGAGCGTTGTCTGTCTATTGGTTGTGATGGTGGTGTCAGCCAGGAAGTTCCTTGGAAAAATTGTTATTGATGCCAACCGTTCCAAGGAGAAGCAGGTCCACTGTTTGAAGAAAAGGACCCCTGATGTTAGTTTTGTGAGCCACGACCTCATCCCTACCGTGGCCACGCCCCCATTGTTGGAATTGCCACGACCCCATTGTTGGAATTGCCACGACCCATGCTACTATCAAACTGTGGATGAGATGAAGGTGTGGTTTCCAGGTTGGTAGTAGAAATCAACGTCGTGTGGTATGCTTTGTTGGACTTTCGGATTTCCTTCATAATAAGCTTGGACCGGACATCATAGAAATCAGGAAGAAAGATCGGATTGTCGAATCAAAATGGAAATTCCATCATATTGCTCAGAGAGACTAACAATGATTTGTATGACAAAGCGTTTGTTGAAAACCGGAGCCCCCACATTAGCAAGTTCGTCAGCAAGCAATTTCATGGCTTGAAAATAAGACGTGATGTCTGTGAAACTGTCAAGACGGGTTGCGGTCGGCTTCTGTTCGAAACATATAGCTCTAGAGTTCTTGTTATCTTGGTAGATATTTGCGAGGGTTGCCCAAGCTTTGGCAGCAGTGGAGTCAGGAGTGAGGATGGTGTGAAGGAGATTGAGGGAGATAGTGTTATATATCCACTGAAGGACTAAGTCTTCGAGGCGGGACTGAAGTTTAGAATCATCCGGTGGTTTCTCCTTGTCTTTTTTTGATGATGAGGAAGCAGCGGGTGGAGGAGGGATGATGAAGTCGATGACTTCAAAAGCTCAACAGTGAATCTTAAAGAGCTCCGACCAGGTGGTGAATGAGTTGTTCTCCATCTCAAGTTTGATGGGGATAAAATTGTGAATATTGGTCATAGTAAGATCAGGGTGGAGAGCCATTGAGTGAAAAAGAAGAGAGGAGAAAGTGAAGATCGACTGTCGTGATTAGAATTTAGGGTTAGGGGTGGATCGAGTGTTGCTCTAACACCATAACAGAATATGGTTTTCAATTTTTCGATCCTCTCATTAATCTGTGTATATATATACAACAGGAGTGCCTACAAAATAGGCAAGATAATCTATGAAATTTATACAAAATTTTGAATTATTCTATCGGATACACACACTATAATATGTGATATCTATTAAAAACATCATGTTGGAGTTGTCTTCGTATAGCCCTTCACCAGAAAATTACAATTGGAATAACATGGACATAACACTTTTTACCTTCATTGGGTTTTAAACTTTGCATTAATTATTGGGTTATCAAATAAAGTTTTTAATAAATTTTAATCGAATTAATGTTTAATCAAGTATTGAAAAACGACTCTTAATTCAACCTTTGGGTAACTAGTTTTACTTTTCGTAACTTGCTTGTTATTAACCTTTTGGGATTTGTAGCAAAAATATGACAACAAGAAACCAATTTCTTATCGACCCGACAATTTGATACACGACATGAAGATGACATAAGTTTCGTTCCTTTTCATGTCGTCCTGAAGTTTATATTCGTGTTTTATGTCTTACGCGTGTCAACCACAAATTTACCGGTTAAACACATGTAAACACAAATTATATTTGTGTTGACACACGACACGTATGAACACGCGACAAGCGACACATATAAAATTGTATTTTTGGGTAACATGGTTAAAACGTGTTTATTTGTGTCGTGTCATGTTCATGTTCACCAAATTCATATTGTGATGATGTTAGGTGGTCAATGTTGTTTCCGGAATGGTTTTCAGTGACGTAGGGTTTTCTTTTTCACTTTGTCTATCTCTCTATCTTTATGTCTGTCTCGGTCTTTCTAGTAGATCTTAGCAGTGGTGGCCGGTGCCGATGGTGGCCATCAATGGTTCTAGGTCGTCAGCAGTGGGCTGAAGGCGGCGTCTCTCTTGTTAGTCTCTCTGGATGCGATAGAATCCGACTGTTTGTGTCCATCAATGGTGGAAGGTGGTGGGTACTTGGTTAATGGTTGTGGTTGGTTGGTTTTAGTAATGAGTATATTATGTTAACAATTTCTATTCATTTTACATAAAAGTAGTTCGGAGCTTATTGTTGTATTTAATTTTTATGTAAAATTTCAATGAACACATTCCTCAAACCGGACAGATGAAAGCATTACATGTATTGGTTAATATTTTGACTTGTTTGTAGTACACCTTATTTAATGTTTTAAAAGAACACATTTAATATGGATATGTTAGAATTCGGAAATAATAATTATAAAAATAAAAGATATTAAATCTGCTACTAAACAAGTCATCATTGAAGGTGTAGAGTTAGGAAAAAAAAGGAAATTGATAATATGACCCATATTAATTTCATTTTCATTACTATTGTCGATGTTCTTTAAATTGAAGACCAAAGTTTCACATTTGTGAGCTATATCCAACAAATGGTGGTTGTATGTGACAACTCGAAACAACAAAAAAAATGGAGTCCCTCTCATGAAACAATGGAGATCGATGGTGATTTTAAAATCAAAACTACATATTGAGGAATTGAGGGGTAATTTGGTAGAATAGATTCTAAACGAGGTCCCATACACCACTCAGTCACTACAGCTTTCTGAAGATTTTTTTTGAGACGGTAGAGAAACCAAAATTTTCACATAAACATCTTCAACATTTTATTCAATTTATTTAGTCTTGATTGCTTGCTTCCCTATTAAGGATTACATCTGGGTTAAATTTTTTAAGGTGCAAAGTCACGCTTGGATGTGGAGTGTTATAGCTTACCCTCTTGTATGTGTAAATGGGCTGAGTCATTTCTATAAATAGGAAGTGGGTGACTCCCATTACATAAGCAAGTATGAGAGCATTAGTTTAGAGAGAGAATAATTGCAAGACCCATTTGTACTCTTTCTATCAATACTAATGAGAGCTAAATCCAGATTTATTTACTCTCTTGTGTTCTTCATGTTCATGATTTGTATGATGATTCACTAGATCTTTCTTATTCCACATTTGTCATCATAATCAACACCATTACAGTTGGTATCAGAGCGGGTGTTCTTGATTTAATCAAGAATTGATCCATGATGGCATTTTAGATTTTGTGATTCTTCAATTGTTTTTTCTCTTCATGTTTAGAGAGTGTTTTGTGTTCTAGAAATCGAATTTTTCATTGGTTTGAGCCATAGTTCAATTTTCTCTCTCTAGAATACTTGTTTGTGTTACTTTATCTCTCTAGAAAACCTATTCAAAAATACTTTCTCTCTCTAGAATTTTTTCAAGTTTTTGTGATCATGGTGTATTTGGATCATGATTCTTGGGTTATGATCATTGAAGATGTGAAATACAAAGTCGACGAAGATCAATTTTATGGATTGTTGTAAAAAGGCGGGTTGATTTCATGGAGTACTATGGTCTCTTATGGAGGTTTGAAGGATGATCATGGAAGATTGATATTTCAACCACTTTCGAAGATTGATTGCTTGTTTGGACTTTCTTGTCTCGTGTTATCTTATAGTGAAAATCGAGAGGAAGGAGAAGAAAGAGATTTGTTTAATAAGAGATACACTTCTCTTATTGATAACCAAGTGATCTTCATGCTCTTAAGTTTGTTGAAGATGTTCTTGATGTTCTTGATGTTCTTTGTCACACCCCAGAACCGGGACGGCGGAAACGTCCTGGGGTGGAGGACGTCATGCGTAGTATCACAACTTTTGTATCATAGCAAGCATAGTAAACACAACCAGACATTGAATACATATACAAAAAGGTTTCCATTGTTTAATACATAGTTTTGATCATATCAAAAGTAAAATAGAAAGACGCGACTCTAACACCTCGACTTCTCCAAACTCCTGAAGGTTTTTGTCTACTAATTCCCTGAGAATACAAGCAGTTTGAAAGTCAGCATAAAGCTGGTGAGTTCATAAGCGGTTAGTTTTGGAGAAATATTCTTTGATCCTTTTGAAAGTGTTCCTCAAGAAAATCCGATATTTTCTTATAAAAAGCGTGTTTGAAAACCCGTTCCTTCCACGACTTTCAGATTCATACAGTTTATGTACAATCCATGGTGTCGTGGAATGAATGTGAATATCTGTGAGTTACATGTTATCCATTTGTTTTGAAAAGCCGTGTTATCCCGGGAAAATCCGATATCTTCCCAAAAAGTTGATGATTGATTATCCGTTCTGAACTGAGGTGTACAAGTATCTACCATACTTATATTGATAAACGTAGTTTTCTTTTAAGAAAACGCTGGTTACTCCCAGTGGGGTATATTAGCCTTATTACATAAATAAAACTAAATAAAAGAAAACGTGATGAACTAAATTCTGAAGGTATTATTAACACCCTCTAGTAATTAAATCGGTTATTACTTTGAGATTAGTTCACTTGATTCATTATTACCAAGGTAAATCAGTGTTATCTACGTTGCGAGGGTCATGACCATAACTGACTGGATATGGCACGTATCGGGGCCGGTATCCTTTATGACTTTGTCACCCATAGACCTGCCGGTCCAACTGTAGCTAGCAGCAGGGTGCGGGATTGTCAGTCCCATATAGATCTATACACAACAGTCACGCTCTCCCTACAAGAGACTCTGGTCACGAGTACTATTCCTCCACTCTGTTTATCTGTGGTGAGTGTTACCGAGGACTTGTCTCCAACTAGGCTAACAGATTTACAAGTAATAATACTGAAAACCCTTTTTGTGAATAACATGAATCCTTTACAAAATGATACATTTTCCTTACGATTCATAAGTTTATTGCCTTAGTTCTAAAAACTGTTTCTGTGACTTGATTTCATAACTTGTTTGGTAAAACTGATTTCCGTGTTCAAAGTATACTGAAAATATATTTAAAAGAAATAATATATTTGAGCACAAGATTCCTTATGCTTTTGCTTGTATTCCCCCCCCCCCCCCCTAAAAACATGAAAAACTCGGAAAAGCGTAGGGGTATGAACTCACCTCGGGTGATTTGAATGAAGGATCGACACGAAACGCTGGATGTTCAAACGAAGCCTTGAACACGATTTGATCCTAATTAGCATGCAATGACACATAAAGGAGTCAAATGAAGGTATTTCACCACTAAATGTGATGGAGAACCACTCTAGGAACTTGGGACTACTTGCACCAAGTGTTAGAACCTTAAAGGATTCCATAAGATGAGTGTATGGCTACCTTTATGGTGTGTGCGGCCATGGGTGTGCGGCCCAAGGGGTGTGCGGCCGTACACTTATGATGGAAGGTGTTCTTGGGGTGTTTCAAGGTCCATACTTGCAATCCATGAAGTTTCCTAGGCCTATTCCCCATTGAAGTGCAAGTTAGGGGTCCTAGAAGTGTGTTTGTGGTCCCAAGTTGAGTGTGTGGTCGCACACTAGGGTGTGTGGTCGCACACTAGGGTGTGTGCGGCCGTACACAGGTGTGTGCGGTCGTACACCCCACAAGATGATGTCCAAAATGTCTTTTTCAAGGTGCAACAAGGCTAGGGTCCTATCTATCTCGAATATGGAAGCCAAACTCTCACTTTGGAGGGTATTTTAGGAGTGTGAGGCCACCACAAGGGGGTGTGCGGCCGCACTCCTTCAAGAAGATGAAGAACATGATGGGACTTGATGATTAAAGGCTTAGATTAAGTGGTTCTTTAAGCACAATAAGTTAAGGGATGGATTACTCACGTTTTTGAAGCCTTGGAGGGTTTGTGGTTGAAGAAGCTTGAGAGAAATGGGGTTGTGTGCTGCCAAGGTGTTAAAGGAATGGGGTCTACCCTTTATATAGGAGTGAGTACGCTGTCTAGAGGTGAGTGTGCTGCCAGGAGGTGTGTGTGCGGCCGCACACCCATGTGTACAGTCGTACCCTCCCTCTAAAGGTGTGTATGGCCTTGTTTTGACAGTTTACGACTTGCTGACTCATTCCTAGACTCAACCTTGGTCATACTCAAGCTTATAACCACTTAAACGAACCCTCAAACAGTGCAAGAAGTCAATAAAACAAGTTTAACATAGATTAACTGAATAGATGAACCAGGTAGTAGTTTCGGGTTGTCACATCATCCCCCCGTTAGAGGGAATTTCGTCCCGAAATTCAAGAATAAGGATATAACTCATGGTCTTGGAAAGATGGGGCACTTCTGTTTTCCTTGGATTCTCGTGCTCCTAAGTGAATTCGAGTTCTCGCTTGATATACCAGCGAACCGCTACTATCGGGGTGTGACGTTATTTCGTTTGCTTGACTTCTCGATCAGTGAGCTCAGATGATTTTTACACAAAGTGTAGACTCTCGTCTAACTCGAGGTTGTCGAGGAGAATTCGTAGGTGTCTCATCGGACGGTCACTCACTTTGGTTCGACGCGAGGAAGACGAGATGGGCTTTGCTGAGTTCTCGGGGTAACTGGAGTTTGTACGTTGCGGGACCCATCCTAGCAAGGATCTCGGTCGGTCCAACGTATCTTGGATTTAGCTTTCTACGCTTTCCAAAGCGTATCAGGCCTTTCCAGAGTGTGACCTGCGAAAGGACACGCTCACCAATCTGGAATTCCAATGGTTCTTGATTCTCATTGGCGTAGCCCTCTCGTACGATCTCTCCAGTCGTTTCTCGGATGATTTTCAGAATTCGTGCGAGTGCTGTCGGGGACTTGACTCTTGACTATTTGCGTGTCGCCCACCTCAGCCCCGCATAGAGGGGATCTATACTTACGGCCGTAGAAGGCTTCGAACGGTGCAACCTCGATACTGGGAAGGTCACCATTGCTGCAAGAAAGTTCAATTAAGGGTAGATGTGTGTCCCACGACGCATCTTCAATTGTCCGGATTGTTCCCTTACTTTGTCCTTCTCATTGGGGATGATACTCTTCGTATGAAAACTTTTGGGTTTCGAAGAGAGGTGAATTTTTTTGAAGTTCGCATCTAGTTTGTTGTTAGGAGCGACAGGAGTTTCGCGATCGAAAGATTTAAGACAAAGGGGTTTGATATGACATAGACTCAGTCGGACTAAACAGGATGACGTTGTATATTATAAGGACGCCATGATTTAATTTGGACAAGAAAGTAATCACGATTATAAATAATTACTGAGGTTTTTGAAAACGTACCCAAAACACGGTAGGGTTCTTTGATGTTTCCCCTCGTCTGAGGTCATACTCCTCCTGTCTCTTCATCGTTCTTCTCGATTGGGCAGTCTCTTTTGAAATGTCCTGCATTACCACATAGATAACAGGTTCGACTTGCCCCAACATTTGCAGTTAGAGTGACGAACTTGACCAGGGTCCTACAGTTACGGGAGGTATGTCCCTTCCGGTTGCATCTAGTGCAATACAGCACTCGTCAGACTTTATGATGATGGAAGTTGCATTTGCTGCAGAGCAGAAGATTTCCCAAATAGGGTGAGGTCGAGGTTGGAACAGCAGGGCTGACTGGGGTATTGACTGCTCTAATTCGTTGCCTTTCAGTAGGTCTTTGGGTTGAACAACTTCCGCGGAACTTCCGTTTCAGTATGATAGGTTGAAGGTCAGAGGTGTCCTTTCTAGTAGGCACTGTTTGCTGAGATTGATTGACACCAAGGTTTGAATGGCTATTAACACGTCCACCCCCACTTGTGTTGTTAGCGTTAAGAACGGCTAGGGCGGCTGCTACGGCTGCTGTGACAGTAGCTTGGAACGTAGCTGAGTCCATCTGGAGGATTGGTGTCTTACTGGTAGGTTGGTTATGCTTCTTCGGGGGCATGATCTGCTATATGTCAAATAAAAGAGTTTGTGAGCAACAATGATCGCCTCCGGATGATTCCTAAATGTTTATCTATGCATTGAGACTTTCCGATTTGCTATCTGACTCTTATTGATTCGACCCACATCCCCATGATGTGATTCTAACGAAAGTAGAAGAGGTTCGAGCACAGTAAAGTTCACATACGATAAACTCACTAGCTCTTACGGATCAGCTCATTGGGCTGGCTGAGTAACTCTCCCATTCTCTCTGGCTCCAAACGATGTGGAGGGCTAGCTATAAGAGTAGCTCCGGGAATCAAGTCGATTCGGGATTCGACTTGACGCTCGAAAGGAATTCCTGGAATGTCTTTGGGGAAGACATCAGGAAAGTTGCAGACTTCGGAGGCGCTCTCGAGGTCTTTAACTTTTTGCGTCTCATTGACAACATGAGCTGGAATGCGTAGTATCCTTCTCGTAGATACTTCTGGGCTGTGACGCAGGAAATGATACGAAGGTTCAAACTGTCTTATTATTGAATCTAGTGAGGGCCTTGTCAGAGGGAAGGTTGAGACAAATCACCTTCTCGAATCAAAGGACATCAGCACGATTTGGGGGGGGGGGGGGTTCAATCGTCTCATGCCGATTAAGACATTGAAGCTTTTCGTGGAGACCGATATGAAATTGGCGGGGAAAAGGAATGATCACCTAAATACACCCTATGATACATGTTCTGAAAACAAAATAGTGATAGGACTTTGTTAAGGTTGCTCAATTTGCATGCTACCGCTCTAAGGTATACTTTTGACAATGAAAATCTTTAACTGAAATATGATAGTCGCCACCATTGTTGATGTTAAGATTACACAAAGTTTGAAAAATTTGTCCTAGGAGTAGGTCTACAACTTACCAACAGAGGAACAATTTGACAACATAAAGAACTAGTGAATCGGTACTCGCAAGACAAGAATGTCTACAGAGAAAGGAGCTACTTAGAACATAAATAGGAAAGCTATTCTTTAAACCAAGAGGAAGGACAAGTAAATTTTTTTTTTACTGGCGACGGGCACTCCTCGAGCTGAACCTTAAGTTAGCCAGCTGGCGCTCCATGCCAAGCAGGCGGCTCTCGTATACTGATTGGCGTGCTCGGAGCTCTACGACCTCAGCTCGAGTTGCAGCTAGCCCTCGCTGATGGGCTTCGTTGTCTCTCAAAATCCTCCCATCAGCAACTTCGAGACTGCGAATACGGTTTGTGTTGGCATCCGAGTCTGCCTCGAGTTCCACAGTTCGTTGAATGGCCGCCACGTTAAGTTCGACATTGCGGGCCACTCGTCGGACTATGTTTGGAAGGGCTCTATCTGCGGAGCCTCCTCCGTCCACATTGTAGAAGCGGCAATCCCCATTGAACGGGTGGGGTTGGCCTTGTTCGTGACTCCGCCTGTCCAGGCTTCCGACCCACATAGGCGTTGGGCCTTCGAGTACAAGCTGAGGGTTGGGATTTGGGATTGGGGCCACTGGGGGTAAGTTCTCGACTTCTGGTTCCGAGTCAGTCTCTTCAGGAAGTGGTTCGGCAAAGCCATCGTCAAAAGGGATTTCATGGTTTCCTTCTGGCTCTGGTTCGATCCATCCACCATCTCCCTGGTTGGGAAAGTACGGGTCGCCGGGAAGATGGAATCCAGCCATGCTATCTACGTGAGGTGATGGTAAAGGAATAGTTAATAGGCATCGGATCTAATAATGCTTCCAATGTATTATAGCTACATGATTGGTTCTTGAAGAATTGATTCTTGGGTAAGTTGCAGGTTTGGTTGATATAGCATCCTAAAATACTCCTATAGTATTTTAATCTTTATGTTTGGCTCTAGAATTCTCCTGGTATTTAGGTAAGTTTTAGGCTTGCTGTAACACCACAGCCACTCCCAAGCACATGTTGGTCATTTTTCGACTGAATATAGTTGATCAGGCTATATTCACCCTAGACATGATTACATAACTACCCAGGTTTAGCCGCAGCATCCCAATATCCAAATACTTTTGATTTGTTCTACCTATGACATGAGTTCAGGTACCTAGGTATACTCGTATACTTTTATAAAAATACTTATATTTTTGAAAGTATACTTTTAGTTTAGAGCACTTAGGCCCCTTAGTATTTATAGTTGTATACCATGTAAGGTTCGGTATACTTAGTTCGCTATAAACAAGGGCTCTGATACCAATCTGTCACACCCCAGAACCGGGACGGCGGAAACGTCCTGGGGTGGATGACGTCATGTGTAGTATCACAACTTTTGTATCATAGCAAGCATAGTAAACACAACCAGACATTGAATACATATAGAAAAAGGTTTCCATTGTTTAATACATAGTTTTGATCATATCAAAAGTAAAATAGAAAGACACAACTCTAACGCCTCGACTTCTCCAAACTCCTTAAGGTTTCTGTCTACTAATTCCCTGAGAATACAAGCAGTTTGAAAGTCAGCATAAAGCTGGTGAGTTCATAAGCGGTTAGTTTTGGAGAAATATTCTTTGATCCTTTTGAAAGTGTTCCTCAAGAAAATCTGATATTTTCTTATCAAAAGCGTGTTTGAAAACCCGTTCCTTCCATGACTTCTAGATTCATACAGTTTATGTACAATCCATGGTGTCGTGGAATGAATGTGAATATCTGTGAGTTACATGTTAATCATTTGTTTTGAAAAGCCGTGTTATCCCGGAAAAATCCGAAATCTTCCCAAAAAGTTAAAGATTGATTATTCGTTCTAAACTGAGGTGTACAAGTATCTACCATACTTATATTGATAAACGTAGTTTTCTTTTAAGAAAACCCTGGTTACTCCCAGTGAGGTATATTAGCCTTATTACATAAATAAAACTAAATAAAAGAAAACGTGATGAACTAAATTCTGAAGGTATTATTAACACCCTCTAGTAATTAAATCAGTTATTACTTTGAGATTAGTTCACTTGATTCATTATTACCAAGGTAAATCGGTGTTATCTACGTTGCGAGGGTCATGAACATAACTGACTGGATATGGCACGTATCGGGGCCGGTATCCTTTATGACTTTGTCACCCGTAGACCTGCCGGTCCAACTGTAGCTAGTAGCAGGGTGCGGAATTGTCAGTCCCATATAGATCTATACACAACAGTCATGCTCTCCCTACAAGAGACTCTGGTCACGAGTACTATTCCTCCACTCTGTTTATCTGTGGTGAGTGTTACCGAGGACTTGTCTCCAACTAGGCTAACAGATTTACAAGTAATAATACTGAAAACCCTTTTTGTGAATAACATGAATCCTTTACAAAATGATACATTTTCCTTACGATTCATAAGTTTATTGCCTTAGTTCTGAAAACTGTTTCTGTGACTTGATTTCATAACTTGTTTGGTAAAACTGTTTTCCGTGTTCAAAGTATACTGAAAATATATTTAAAAAAAATAATATATTTGAGCACAAGATTCCTTATGCTTTTGCTTGTATCCCCCCCTGAAAACATGAAAAACTCGGAAAAGCGTAGGGGTATGAACTCATCTCGGGTGATTTGAATGAAGGATCGACACGAAACGCTGGATGTTCAAACGAAGCCTTGAACACGATTTGATCCTAATTAGCATGCAATGACACATAAAGGAGTCAAATGAAGGTATTTCACCACTAAATGTGATGGGGAACCACTCTAGGAACTTGGGACTACTTGCACCAAGTGTTAGAACCTTAAAGGATTGCATGAGGTGAGTGTATGGCCACCTTTATGGTGTGTGCGGCCATGGGTGTGCGGCCCAAGGGGTGTGCGGCCGTACACTCATGATGGAAGGTGTTCTTGGGGTGTTTCAAGGTCCATACTTGCAATCCATGAAGTGTCCTAGGCCTATTCCCCATTGAAGTGCAAGTTAGGGGTCCTAGAAGTGTGTTTGTGGTCCCAAGTTGAGTGTGTGGTCGCACACTAGGGTGTGTGGTCGCACACTAGGGTGTGTGCGGCCGTACACAGGTGTGTGCGGTCGTACACCCCACAAGATGATGTCAAAAATGTCTTTTTCAAGGTGCAACAAGGCTAGGGTCCTATCTATCTCGAATATGGAAGCCAAACTCTCACTTTGGAGGGTATTTTAGGAGTGTGAGGCCACCACAAGGGGGTGTGCGGCCGCACTCCTTCAAGAAGATGAAGAACATGATGGGACTTGATGATTAAAGGCTTAGATTAAGTGGTTCTTTAAGCACAATAAGTTAAGGGATGGATTACTCATGTTTTTGAAGCCTTGGAGGGTTTGTGGTTGAAGAAGCTTGAGAGAAATGGGGTTGTGTGCTGCCAAGGTGTTAAAGGAATGAAAGGAATGGGGTCTACCCTTTATATAGGAGTGAGTATGCTGTCTAGAGGTGAGTGTGCTGCCAGGAGGTGTGTGTGCGGCCGCACACCCATGTGTACGGCCGTACACTCCCTCTAAAGGTGTGTATGGCCTTGTTTTGACAGTTTACGACTTGCTGACTCATTCCTAGACTCAACCTTGGTTATACTCAAGCTTATAACCACTTAAACGAACCCTCAAATAGTGCAAGAAGTCAATAAAACAAGTTTAACATAGATTAACTGAATAGATGAACCAGGTAGAAGTTTCGGGTTGTCACATTCTTGAAGTTCATGATAAGAAGATTCAAGTTGATTCTCATAAAGATGCAAAAGTTTTTCGCTCGATTGGAGTTCAAACCGATGATATTTTGTGTTCTTGTGATTCGTTTGAAGAAATGATTCCTTATCGAAAGCCGGTAATCCAAGAAATTCACAAGTATCAAACTCCAAAAGATTTGATTCAAACTTGCAAAGTTGAAGTTCTCAAGAATGAAGGTGTTCTTGAAATCAAATATTCAATATGCAAAAAGATGAGAAAGAAAAAGAAGAAGAAAAATTAAACGGAAGAACAATGGCGTTTATTCACAAAAATCGTCAAATCTTGTTGTGAATTCGAAATCCATGAAGCAAATTTGGGTTCCAAAGCAACAATCTCCAAGTGTTGCATTGAATTTGAAGTCAAAACCCAAAAACATTAATGGTTCTTATGAAAATGTTCTTAGATCGTTAAAGAACACGAAGAACGAGTTGTACAACACGCATCGTGGGTGGTACAATGTTCAAATTAGTGATTTTTTCGTTCCAACAAAAGAAGCAAGATGTTCTAAATTTAATTCGTTCGTTAAAAATGGAACTCGGATCGTCAAAAAAAGTATCTCAAATTCTCAAATGGATTCGTAAAATGTCAATAAATTCGATTCGTGTGTCTTCGTTTTTCAATTTTGATCGTTTTGTTTCGTTGTATCTATTTTGTTCCAAATCCCATTGATGATCCAATATAATTTTTCAATAGATCAAGCCCAAATTCATTGAGACTTAATTTCTTTTTGATCATGAGCCCAAAATTCAATCAAAATCAATTCAACAAATCCATTATTGTTCATTGATTCACTTTTAAGCCCAAATAGTTAATCGGTAAGTGTTCATCCGTATGATAAGTCGAACTCCATTGATTCATTCATTATTTTTTTTCATTTTTTGTTCGTCATCAGACCTTGATATTCTTGAGTTCGCATTCACTCAATTGAGTTCAAACAGACATCTGGAAATATTTGAAATCAAATCACATGTTTGTATATGAATCGAATGTCTTGAGAATTTGTCGACAGAAGAACTAAAAGTCGATCAAAAGTCAAAATCGGAATTCGAAAGTCAAAATTGAGACTTTTTGATCTCGATGATTAACTGGTGTGTAAAATGTGATAGTGGAAGGTTTGTGATCGAATTCATTACGCTAATATCGATGTCCTGATATCGAACAAGGAATCGATTTCATAATTAAAGTTTTAATTTCGAATGTTCAAACTGTGAAAGCGACTCGATTGGTTCTAAGTCAAAATTGGAGAACGAAGTCAAAATTCGATGATTGTAATCGGAAATTGTTGTTTCTTACAGATTGTTTCACATTTGATGAGTCTCGCAAGTCGCAATAGCCATGTTGACTTCGTTTGGAACTCAATTTTGGTGCTTGTGAATTATGCTCTTTGATTGTCAATTTTGACCTGGAATGGTCTTAGTCACGTCTTCGAATAATTCGAATCTGGGAAAACATTGGATTCGAACTAGGAATTGGTTTGGTTCGACATAGGTGAAACGATTGGGTGATTTTGATTTCGAATGCTTGAGTCTGCTAATAGCGAAGACTGTATTTGGTAGGGGTGAGCAAAAACCGCACCGCAACTAAAATTAACCGCAAAAACCGTATAAACCGCAACCGATAAACCGCAAACGCAATAAAAACCGATGGTGAGGTTTTATGTTTTTCAAAAACCGCAAATTTGCGGTGCGGTGCGGTTATTAGTTTTCAAAAACCGCAAAAAAAACCGCACCGCACCGCATATATTATATATAATTTTTTATTAATTATTAATATATTAAATATTAAAAATAAGACAAGTTTCATGGATGAAAGATGGATAAAATACTAAAAGACAAAAGTGTTGGTTTTTTGTTATGTTTAACTTTGAAAAATGGTGAAATTAGACAATTTTTAGATATTTATTGTTAATTACTATTGATTTGACGTTTTTAAGATATTAGTTGTTTGTGATTTAAGTTAATTGTCTTATACCTTATGATTTTTTTATTATTACAATTAATATGTTTGAACTCTTAAAACTGTTTGAGCTCTAAACTGTGATTAAAAACCACACAAAATAACCGCACCAAATCCATGCGGTTAATAACCGCAACACAAAAAAAAAAACCGTACCGCAAAAATAACCGCACTTCAAAAATAACCGCACCAAGCGGTTTTGAAAATGGATTAACCGCATTTGTGGTTAGTGGTGAGGTTTTGGCTAATAACCGCACCGCGCTCACCCCTAGTAGTTGGGATTAAAATGGAATTCACATAAGAAATTGGATTTCAAGTCAAATGTTGGTATGATAGTCAAATGAGAGTTGCTTTGAGTCGAACACAATTGCTTGGGTCAATCGATTTCGAAGTCGACAGGTTAGATTTGGAAGGGTTGATTAATGACATCGAAATGGCAATATCGATTTTGAAGATTTGGGATCGATATAGATGGTTTGTAGTCGATGACTGACAATTCGAAATGGTTGAAATGAGCGACTGATTTCAAAGGATTATGGTTCTAAAGAGGAGTGTGAATGATTAGTTGTCGATGGCTACTTACTGTAAAACGATGTGATGATTTTGATTTCGAAATGGATGGATCGGTCGGGTTTCTCTTTGGAAAAACACAATTTCAATGTGTAGTCAAAAGGTGTATTTTTTTATCCAATTGAAAGAAATTAATTGGATATCATCTGCCGTTCTAAAAGGGGAACATCTCTGGTTGTTGAACACCAACGAGTTTCTCGCTTTCCAAATGAACCACAACACAGTATATAACAAGGCCAAAAATAGTTTCTTCCGCTTTTTACCAATAAACGGAGCTTTTAAGCACAACAATAAATATTCCATGCAACTCGGAATCATCGGCATCACACCACACCAAGAAGAAAACCAATTCCAAATCAAAGAAGAAAAAGAGCATGAGAAAAACACATGGTCGATGTACTCCTCAACATTTCCGCACATCGCGCAAACAGTGGAGTTAAGCACAATCCCTTTTTCAACCAAATTACAAGCTACCAGAATCCTATTCAAAAGCATCTTCCAAACAAAACAATTAATTTTGATGGGAATCCAATTTGTCCAAAAGAAGCTCTACAAAGTACCACCATCATACAACTTCTGTGCCATCAGGTTCCTCAATGAACGAACCGAAAAACTTCCTGTCAAATCACCTTTCCACAACCACGAGTCCGGACGATTACAGAAGCGGGAACCCGCAACAACATCTTTCACTCTCACCAGCTCCTCAGATTCAATGCCCCTTCTTGGTGGCCTTTTCCAATCACCAATAAACACAACCTTCTCATCAATCATAACCCTCTCTGAGACCATGCAATTCTTATTAGCTTCAATCTTATATAAGCCCGGAAAAGTATCTTTTAAAGCAAAATCACCGCACCATTTATCCTCCCAAACATTTGCATTATGAGTCCCTGATCTTTTAATAAAATGGCAGAAATGGTACAGATTCGACATTGAAGTAAAAACATTATGAAGAATGAAGAAGTTTCGCATTTAGCCCCCTATATTTCAAAATGTTGGCAAAAACTACCCAACTTTAAAATAGGACTAAAAATTCTGAGAATGTGAAGAAGTTTCAAGTTCAGTCCCTGCAGTTAATGCGAATTAACGCTTTATACCCAGTTTTGCAAATGGGGCAGTGTTTCGCATTTTAAGCTGGTTTTGGCGCAATGGGTCCGTGCAGAATTCAGAAAGTGACAGTTTTTACCTGGATTTTGGAAAATCTTGCAACTCCCACCTAAAAGTCGAAAATTTTCACAAATTGGAAAATTTTCAAGGTTTTTTCGAGATTGTCTTTCCATGCAAAATTTTCGGTTTTTCATTTTTGGTACACATCAAGGGGGAGTTATGTGAATGTTTATTTCCTCGGGCGCTTCTCACCCTTAATGGGTTTTTATAATCATTTTTTTATTATAAAAAGGGGGAGAATGAAAAGTGGATATTCGAAGCTTCGGGTATTTATTTGCGGATTTGAAGACCGGTGTTACTTCGAGGGGGAGTTTGGTCTTGATCACGCGAGCTCGTTGGATATTGAAGTCGGGACATCCAATCCTAACTTTGAGGGGGAGAATGTTAGGGTGCAAAGTCACGCTTGGATGTGAAGTGTTATAGCTTACCCTCTTATATGTGTAAATATGTTGAGCCTTTCCTATAAAAAGGAAGTGAGTGACTCCCATTATGTAAGCAAGTATGAGAGCATTAGTATAGAGAGAAAATAATTGCAAGACCCATTTGTACTCTTTCTATAAATACTAATGAGAGCTAAACCTAGATTTATTTACTCTCTTGTGTTCTTCATGTTCATGAATACTATGATGATTCACTAGATCTTTCTTTTTCCACATTTGTCATCATAATCAACACCACTACAAAATTATCAAGGTTTCTTGGTTCAAACAAGGTGTTTCTTTTTCTGTCGGCCAAGTGTTTGATAAAATGCCTAAATGAGGTTTTAAAGTGATACAACCAATTTTAGACTCCAAAAGATGTAGAGTTTCTGTCCGGTGTTGGTTTCATTGTGTCCACTCCAACCTTTAGTTGCAGTGTCACATTTTCCTTTGGTTTATTGCTTCTAATTTCGAGTCTCGCCTTGAGGCTTAAATAAAATTTGTTTCTGTGTTCATGGCTTCCTCTAATTCCCTTCATTCCTTTAAAATAGGAACTTGGTCGTGCCCTTTTCGGGGGTTTCATTGTTTCCGAATGGTATTGTAGGAAGAAAAGGGATTTACCGTATGATATCTCATATCAAGAGCTAAAATCTCCCTACTGATGAACACAAAGCTGTGTTATGAGAGGCTATTACTTCTGACCATGGGTTATTCATGTCTGTGGCAGCAACATTTAAGGTGTTTGGTCAATTGATATGTGGGAATTGCATGAGTCTTCTTGCCCTGAGTCCTCCGTGTCACCACCCGGGTGGTCGGGTTATGTTTATTGACGGGGCTGATGACATGAGTGGGTATTTGTTGGAATTCCAAAGCCGCCACCCAATGGACCGGAAGCCGACCTCAATGATGGGCTGGTGTTGGATGCTCAGCTACTTGATCACGTTTTTAAACTACCAATCACCACCGTCAAAAGCATCCCTCATAACTGTCGTATGGCTTTCTCTCATGCTTTGAAAGCATCCCTTTTCAAGGTGGTTGCTCATCTCAAGTCCGTTGAAGCATGGGTTGCATTGTTAGTTCTTCTTAGGTGTGCTCTTCAGTGTTCAGGCCCAAGAATAGGCAAGAAACTAGGTCTAGCAACAAGAATTATTTGCAACATCGTAATATTTTGAGCGCATTAGCTACTTGGGGGCTGAAGACGGTATTGCCAAGCTAGTTAAAAACTTAGTCAACAATGCAAGGCTGGAGGAACAAGGAAAACAAGAAGAGTACATTCAGGAGGAAAGAACACTAGGCAGCACCAATGTCAGGAAATGTCTTCGTAAGGTTGCTGATGGATATTTTACAGCAGCCATGAAAGTTTTATGTTCTTCGAGGATTTCTCCATTCGGGGGTGATACCACGAAGGCCTTGGAGGATAAGCCTCCATTCAAGCCACCACCTTCCATGCCGAGCACCATATTTTCAGAACCTCCCCTTGTAGTGGATGTTGACAATGTCCTTGGGGGCATTAAATCTTTCCCTAAAGGTACCACGTGTGGGAGAGACGGTTTGAGAGGTCAACACATTCGGGATGCTCTTTGTGGAGAAGATTCAGCTATAGCCAAAGACCTCCTACGTGTTATTACGTTTGTACTTAATCTATGGCTATGGGGAAGATGTCCTTTGAGTTTGGCAAAATTTGTTGCCTCTACTCCTTTTACGTCTCTCTTAAAACTTGACAAGGGAATACGACCTATTGTAGTAGGCACTATATGGAGATGTTTTGTTTCTATGTTGTCTATGAAAGGTGTTGGTAAAGAAATGGCCAAGTACCTCAATGATTTTCAGTTCGGGGTCGGGGTGCCGGGTGGCATTGAGGTCGTATTATATAGCACCAATAGGGTGTTGAATGAGTGTCACGATGATGGGTCTCTCTCCATGCTTACTGTGGACTTCTCCAATGCCTTTAAACTTGTCGACGGATCTGCATTAATTCATGAGGTCAGATTGAGATGCTCTTCTATATCCCTGTGGGTTGAATTCCTATATGGTCAAGCAGCAAAGTTGTATCTACGAGACATGCATATTTGGTCTACTACCGGGGTTTAGAAAAGAGACCCCTTGGGACCACTTGATGATGGCACACTTATTGGAGATTCGGAGGAGGTGGCCAAAGCTTTGTACATCATTAAGGTGATTGGCCCAAAATTGGGCATTCAGTTGAATATCAAGAAAACTGAGCTATTTTGGCCCTCGTATGATGAAAGGAAGTTGCGTGAGGGGCTGTTCTCGATTGGCATTGGGAGGCCTCCATTGGGGGTGATACTTCTTACGGGAGCTTTTAGTAGAGTTCCTAGTTTCATTAGCAGCTTAGCCATAAAGAGAGCCAAAAACGTTGTGAATTTGATGTGCCTTCTTCCACAATTGTCTAGCCCCAGAGTGAGCTCCTTCTACTTTGGTCCTATATGGGTATTGCTAAAAGTTTCTATGAGTGGAGGACATCCCAACCCATTCACATGGCGGAGGTAACGTTTTTCTTTAATAATGGGTTGTGTGGGGCGATTGAGGACATTGTGGTTTGTGGTTGCCCTTTCTTTGGCGACATACAGTGGCGAATTGCATCCCTACTCATTAGTTTTGACGGTTTGGGTTTATACTCGGTAGTAGAGGCTACCTCTTATACTTTTGTTACCTCAAGGGCCCAATCATGGGTATTGTAAGACCACATCTTACGAGATAGCGATATATATGGTATGGATTCTAATTATGCTTGTGCCTTAGCTTCTCTTTGCAACAGGCTTCTGGATATTGACCTTAGCAGCTTTACTACTAAGGACACCCCCCTAAATCCCAAAATACATTGGCGAGTGCCCTTTTTAGTAAAATTGTCGGAGATATGGAAGTGCATCTCGATATGACGGCTTGGCAGAAAGCAGTTTTTTAGTGTTTACGTGCCCTACATGCTCAAGATTTTCTTCTAGCTATCCCTATAGATGGGCTTGTCCAACATATGTCTTGTGTGGAGTATCGTACTATCCTCAAATATTAACTCATGATCCCAATATTCCCAACTGACGAGATATGTTTGGTGTGCCGCAAGGCATGTTTGGAATCTTTTAGAGAGCATACAGTTCACTGTAAAGAACTTTCGGGGTTCAAATACAGCCACAATAGAGTTAGGGATGTTTTGTTTGACATATTTAAGTGTGTCGGGTTTCTGCCAAGAAAGAGGCAACTGTGAATTTCTTAACCGACCCAGCAGAAGGAAGGTCAACCTTAGACCGGCTGACGTTTTTATTTTTTGATGGGTTGGAGGGAAACACGCATGTGTGGACCTTACATGGGTATACCCTCTCATGGGCTTGAGGGCTGGAGGTTTCAAGTTGGGACATGCTGCTTTAAAAGTTGTTACAGGCAAAGTTACCAAACATGAGAAATCGTGCATGGAAAATCAACACATGTTCATACCATTTTCATTTGATATGTTTGGTTTCTTCGCGCCAGATATGTTGGATCTTCTTAATAGAGTACAACGAATCATGCATAGCAATGATATATCCCCTAGATCTATGGATGTAGTCTTCAAAAGAATTGGCTTTACCATACAAAAAAGCTTAGTGGCACAGTTTGTTTCCCGTTTGCCATCTCACTTGTTGTACTGTGATAACTAAGATCTGTCTTAATTTAATCGTAAAAAGAGGGAAGCCATGATAATTGTTACCTCGAAGAGTGGTATTGCTACATCAAAGGGTAGTATTTCTGAACCAACAGATGAATCGCTTCCTGCAACTAAACCACAATGCAATAACCTTGAATAATTATTATATTCTTATTTCAATGGCGTCTGGTTTAAGTAGATGAATAGCGGAGGCTGCTCACCATGAACCTTTTATTTTGCAATTCATGGTACCAGTTGCACACTAGTTGTTTATTGAAATGCCTCTCTATAATCATCATTCATCACTTTAAACATCAAAGTTATCCATTCTTTCATTACTACTATCACACCCCCAAACCGAAACAGCAGAAACGTTCGGGGGCAGAGGACGTCATGTATAGTATCACAACAATTGAATAATAGTAATCAAAGCAACAACAACCATTGTATTAATAGTATAGTGTTTACATTACATTTGAATCATACACGATTGACTCCAAAAGTAAATAACAAGTAAATACTCAAAGCTACTATGCTCCATCTTCTTGAACCCGGTGCGTGTACCTGTCTACTAATGTCCTGAGAATACAAGTAGGTTTTGAAAGAGTATCAGCATAAAGCTGGTGAGTTCATAAGCTTTTTGTTTTAGAAAACTGTTCTTTGTCCTTTCGAAAAGTACGTTATGTTTCTCCAGAAAACCTTATATTTTCTAATGTAATGAATGTTAAGTAAAAATGATTCTTACTAGTTCTTCCAACGAGTACTTAGTGTATACAAATCATATACAATCCAGATCAAACAAACAATCGATTGTGTGGTTCTGCCCCAAGCCCACAACCAAACAAGGAACAGGAAAAGGGGCAGAGACCACACATTCCACTGGTTGTCGGATCCTCATGTACATAATCTTGAAGTATTCACTAGATACTTACAAAGTTAACTGTATTGATCCTTTGATATCTGTTGAAAGTGTTCCTCAAGAAAATCCATTATTTTCTTATTGAATGCATGATTAACCAATTCTTTTTATAACTACTTAGCTCATACTAGCTATGTATAAACCAATATCGAACAGACGATTGATTGTGTTGATCTGCCCTAAGTCCACAACCAAACAAGGAACAGGAAATGAGGCGGAAACCACACATTCCATGGTTTATCGGATATTCTTCACGCATAGCCTGGATGCATAAACTAAGGAATTACAAAATTATTAGTGAATGTTCATTAGTGAAATGAATAACCGTTTGTTTGTAGAGTACTAATGTTTACCCTAGAAAATCCTATATTTTCCCTAAGTGTAAGTTATTGAATTATCTGTTCCAAACCAAATAGTATAAGCATCTACCATACTTATGTTGTTAAGCATTGTTCTGTTTGAAAACCAATATGAATACCTTTGTATGAATACCCTTGTATGAAAACCTTTGTATGAAAACCTTTGTATGAATACCGTAGTGTGAATACCCTTGTATGAAAACCTTTGTATGAAAACCTTTGTATGAATACCGTAGTGTGAATAACCTTGTATGAAAATCTTTGTATGAAAACCTTTGTATGAATACCGTAGTGTGAATACCCTTGTATGAAAACCTTTGTACGAATACCGTAGTGTGAATACCCTTGTATGAAAACCTTTGTATGAATACCTTTGTATGAATATCGTAGTGTGAATACCCTTGTATGAAAAACCTTTGTATGAAAACCTTTGTACGAATACCGTAGTGTGAATACCCTCCTGTGATCACTTAGTACATACGAGTTATAGAAATCTGGATCGAATAGACACTCGATTGGGTGATTCCGCCCTAAGTCCACGACCAAACAAAGAACAGGAAATGAGGCAGAGATCACACATCCCACTGCAAGTTGGATGTTAATTTCGTATTACCCTAGTGTATATACTAAGTTATCACATAGTTACTAACCCTAGTGACTGTTTGTTAGGTGTATTATTACGTGAACGAGTCGTTGTTTCACCTGCGGATTCTTATAACCATACTATGGAGGATCAACATTACGACGTACTCGGACGTACGTCGTGAAAAATGACGTTTGTCACCCTAGGTTGACTGAAGCTAATAGTCAGGGTGCGGGATTGTCACTCCCGTATAAATCTATACACAAACTCACTCTCTCCCTCCAGGGAGACGCTGGTTACAAGGCGTCTCACACTGTTGGCTCTCTCAACGAATCCACGAATAATACTATGAAAACCCTTTTTGTTATGAATCCTTATAAAATAATATCTTTTATTTCATAATTCATAAGTTTGTTTCCTCTGTTCTGAAAACTGTGTTTGTAATGTTTGTATTTTAACATGTTTTGTTAAACTGATTTCAAGTCTAGTAGTGACGATGTTTACCATGTATGTAAGTTCTATGTTCAATGTAAACTAGTTGTAACGCCCGTGTTTCTAGGCTAAGCATTAATGATGATGTAATAGTCTAGGTTAACCTTTGTAACTCATTTTGAAATAATAAGAATGTATTATTTGAGTATTATGTGATTTATGCCAAATTGTTGTGACTTAATTGAATTAAGGATAATTTAAGCGTTAAAAATAAAATGTTAGATAAACCCGATATCGATACATGAAGTTGTAGTGGTCGTGGCAAGGTTTCCAAATATATAAAGAATGCCGAAATCCGAGTTATAACGAAGAAGTTATGACCTGTCAAAGTTCCGTGACAGAACCGGTACGACACTGTATCACGTAAAATATGAATTTAAGATAGAGCGATATCTAGCCTTAGTGATCTAAACGAAAGTCGTAGAATACGTTAAACCGAGAGCGTGCATAAGAAGAATGTCTAAATCTGACTTCGTATGAGGAAGTTATGATTTTTCTAAGTTTCAGCTTAGCAGTATGCAGCCCGAAACTCGAATTTGAGATCGAGTGATTTTTAGCCGAAACGATCTAAACGAGAATCGAAGATCTCGTCGATATTAGTCCAACGGTGAAAAGACAGACGAAAACGGACGTCAGATGAAGAAGTTATGATTTTATAACGGAGTTTTCCTGTCCCGGCCTACTAAAAATAATATAATAAAAATAAAGTCAAAATTAGCCGACGGAGTCTAAATTAAAGTTGTAGATCATAGTCTCACCTACGCGTGGATATAAAGAACGTCGAAAACGGAACTCGTATGCGAAAGTTATGAATTTTTGAAGTTCGAGGCACGCATACCAAAGCTTATCTGAAGAGTACGCCCAGCGTAACCGAGGTACGTCCAGCGTACTGCTTGTAGAGGCATTACGCCCAGCGTAATCAGGATTTATGCCCAGCGTAAATCGGGGTTTCAGCCCCAATAAATAGAAGTCGTGGGCTGCCGAATTTTGTTGCTCATTTCTTTCTCTCTCACTCGTTTTACCTCGTTTTACGTGCAAGCTTTACCCCTGAAGCCCCGGTATTATTCCCAAGACCCGAAGCAAGTCCCGAAGCATCGAAGATCCCGAGAAGTAAAGTTTCCGAGCCGAAACTCTGCCCGCGGGAAGCCCGGTTTTCAAGAAAACATCCCGGTTTTATTGGAAACGATTGTTTTAAGAGACGATGTGATGTCCGATCATCGTCTTATCAAGTGAGTGTATATTCGTTTTCTTCTAACACATAGATACGAAGTATTCTTTATAAAATACGTGCTATGTGTTTATATATTATTTGTTTATTTGAACTAGTTGTTGAATGGATGTTTTGTACAGGTTTTAAGCTGTATATAAATGTATATATTTTATCTACTAATATGTTGGGTAGAACATGGGTAGACAGTTGGTTTGTGATAAAATAAAATGATGAGAAGCCTCGATGTTGTTGCTGATCTAGTCATCTAGCGGAGTATGGATGACGACCACAGACTCTTTCTAGACAATCCAGTGGAACGCTAGCAGGCTCATAACCTGTAGGTGTTGTGAACGATGTGTTCACCGGTGTACTCTATCCCCCTCATGGTTGCCTTTAGGACATTTATTGTGGAGGAAACCCCTTTGCAGTAATGTATGTCCCGATGAAAATTGTAACGCCCCGTTCCTGGTATGCATTTAAAACATTATTTTTCTTCTTATTTTAGAAGCTACTCGACGAGTCAGTGGCCCTAACTCGTCGAGTAGCTGCGGGTTAGCACGTGGAGTTGGCGTGGTGACTCGACGAGTCCATATTCCGGACTCGGCGAGTCCGCCAGTCTGGATGAAGCCCTAATTTTCAGGGAGTGTACCCTATTTAAACACCATTATAGCCCCAAACCAGCCTCCTTCACCTCTCAGAGACTTATTCCCGAAACCCTAGCCTCCTTGAAGTGTGTGTGAGTGATTTTTGCCCTTGTGAAGGAATTTTGGTGCATTGTTGAGCAAGAAGAAGAAGGAGAAGGTAGAAGAACACAAGGAAGAAGAAGAAGTAGATCCAGATTATACTCCTCTTTGGCCATCCTTTCTGGTAATAAAGCTTTCATCTTGGTTATTGTATTGCTAGATCTAGTTTGTCCCCAAATTGATGGTTTTAAGCTCAAAAACCCCAAATCCCTAGTGATGAAGCTTTGTAATCAAGCCATATCTCGGATCTAGCCTCTTTTGAGTTCCAGGAGCTCAAGAAGGCCACCTTTTGGCAGCCATGGCTTTGTTCTAGACAAGTAACCCCCATAATAGCCAAGTTTGAGTGTTATTGCTTCATTGCATCATAGATACACGTAAAGTTAGCAACTTTACGTGTTCAGATAGTCCCAAAAACCCAGATCTATGAATTGGATGCACTAAAACTGATTAGAATCGACTGAATAGAAACTTCATGCAAAGGACTCGGCGAGTCGTTCTTCTGACTCGGCGAGTCAGGTCACGAGTCTTAGATTCCCTGTTCAGTAGTAGCGATTCTGTTAGTGAGTGTAGTAAGGACTCAGTGAGTTAAGACATGGATCTGAGTGTAGAGGGACTTGACGAGTCTACGCCCTGACTCGGCGAGTCCAAGACAATCTTCTTCCCACAAGAACAGACTCGACGAGTTGTTCATACAACTCGGCGAGTCATAGACTGGACGTGTTCATATGATGAAGGAGGACTCAACGAGTTGTTCATACAACTCGGCGAGTCAGATAAAGGTTGACTCGATGTTATTATAGAAGGAGAACTCATCGAGTCTTTGCTAAACTCGACGAGTAGAGTCGGGAAAGTGAGTAGAAGGAAAGATAGGGACTCGACGAGTTGGCGGCCCAACTCGACGAGTTAGGTCAATGGATTGTTGATTTTGGCCAGGGGGTAAAATAGTCATTTTTTCCTAAGATTAGTTATCAGTGTCTGATTAAGTGTCTTTTGGGAATTGTAGCCGGGGAGTTACCGGAACAGCAGTTAGACAGTTCCCGAGTAGCATTTCAGCAGCCAGCCTTACGAGGTGAGTTTTCCTTCCAGTAGGAACGGGTCTACGGCCACAATGCCGGCCCGTTTAGTTAGCAGTAGTTCTGGACTATAGTCTGATGCAGTAGTTCAGTATACTTGGTGTCTTTGTGATACATGCATGGTATGTGTTATGTGTTCCGGACTATGGTCTGATGCAGTATGCAGTATATGTGTTCATATTATATGCTATGATTATGTTATGCTATGTTCATTCAGTTCTGGACTTCGGTCCGATGCAGTTCCGGACTTCGGTCTGATGCAGTGGGCAAGGCCCTAGTTAGTTCCGGACTTTGGTCCGATGCAGTGGGCAAGGCCCTAGTAGTTCCGGACTTCGGTCCGATGCAGTGGGCAAGGCCCTAGTCAGTTCCGGACTTCGGTCTGATGCAGTGGGCGAGGCCCAGTACGTGCTTTATATGTTATTGTATGGTATGTGGTAGTTTGGGGGAGCTCACTAAGCTTCATGCTTACAGTTTCAATTTTGGTTTCAGGTACTTCAGCTAGCAAAGGGAAGGGCTTGGGATGATGGCATGGCACACACCACAGTTTTAGCCTGGGAGTTAGACTCTGATATTTTGATATGATCTTGACACTAGTTTCGATTTGATAAATTTATTATGACACTTTGAGATACACGATTCATGGTTTTATCTTTTAATATTTGATATTATGGTTTAGTAAAGTTTTCACACAAATTTTTTTTGGGTTGCATTTTTGGGATGTTTCAAGTTGGTATCAGAGCCTTGGTTTGAGGGATTCGGGCGCACTTCCGGGTGTGACTGAACTCAAACTAAGGAAGTGGTATAAAGTTTTCAAAAGAAAAGAGTTTTAGAAAAGCAAAAATAATTTTAAAAAAAAAGAACTTTGAAAAGAGAAAAGGGTGTGGTGCATGCAATCAGCCGAGCTCAAGTAACTACTCCTAAATTACCCATACAAGTTTATGCTATGTTATGATTATCAACTTTATTAGAACATCATGTTAGATTAGGACTAAGGATCTAGGTAGGATGCCTTATGTGCCTGTTATATGTGTTTCAGCTTTATGAAAACTGCATGCTAGTACAGAATTGTCAGTATGATAGCCAGAGTAGTATATGCTTGATTATGAGTACTCGATGCTCGAATGCTGCTTGCTTTGTGCTTTTAGGAGTCTTAGTTATCTTTCACTAACTAGTAAATGAATATGTTACGTTACATATTGTGAGGATTAAATAATTTCAGAAGGTTAGGTCTAACTCTATTGCGCAGCTCTTGTCTGAGTCCAACCGTTGTAGGGTAGGATCTCTCATTCGAAGAATTATCTAGTCTTAGTGATATGTAATAGTATTCACGAGCTAGTTAGGGGGAGGTAGCCGGGACTTCTTGTGCAGCTGATAGCGGAGAGTGGGTTGGTGATTACCCTAGGGCAAGCCTAGGATGAGAGTAGCAGAGAGCAGTGGTAGTAGAAGGGACTTGGTGGAGTCAAGGCAGTTCTTGAGGAAAGTACGGATAGATGTGGAAGGTAGTATGGGTCTGTACTACTGAAAGCAGAGGATCCGTACTCGAATAAAGGAAGGCTGAGATGAGACCAGGAAACTTGTAGTAGTAGCGGTCCCTCGAGATATATCTGTATTCCTGACGTTGTCATTATGTGTTTTCAGAATGGTGGTTTTACGCCCTAGACCAGTAGTCGGCAGTTCAGGTGCCGGTGAGGGATCAGGATCAGGCTCGGGGGCCGAGCATTCGGATGAGCAGACTAGGGAGTTTCTCTCCTCAGAGGTTACTCGCATCATACTCGAGCAGACTCCTGTGATCTTTGGTTCGATCAAGGAGGGTATTTTGGAGCTGATGGACGAGAAGTTGAACACCTTCCGTGCTGAGGTGGCGGCCATGATGGGGTCGCGCACCCTCACTTTTAGGGAGTTCAGAGCATGTGGAGCTCCTGACTATCATGGGGCGAGGGATCCCATTGCGAGTACCAGGTGGTTGGCGGATGTCGCCAATGCATTCCGCACCAGCAGATGTCCGGAGGGGGACAAGGTCAGACTAGCATCATGTCTCCTGAAGGACAGGGCACGAGATTGGTGGGAGGAGATCGGACATGTCTTGGGAGATGACGCAGCTCTCGATGCGATGGCCACTACCAGGTTCAGAGCCGAGTTTGCACCGGTTATCGAGGTGCAGCAGTTAGCGAGGGAGTTTCAGGATCTTACTCAGACTATTGAGACTGTGACGGAGATTACCGCAAAGTTCAGGGAGAGGGCTCTTCTTGTTCCTCAGTATGCGGCTGATGAGGAGATGAAGAAGGCTCGTTATCATGAGATGTTGAGGAGTGATATCAGACAGTTTGTGAGCCGGTCCAGCTGTAAAACGATGGATGACATGATTGCGAGGGCTCGTGAGAGAGAGATAGATTTGGAGATGGAGAAGAAGAGGAAGCCAGAGGCGGCATCTGGCACAGGGAGTTCGGGCAAAAAGCCCAAGGTATCGGATCACAGATCCAGAGGACAGCAGAGCCACAGTAGTTGTGGCAAGTGTGGGAGATTACACGATGGGGCGTGCAAGGCAGGGATCTTCGGCTGCTACAAGTGCGGTCGGACCGGGCATATGAGTAGGGATTGTACAGCCACCACCACGACCACAACAGCCGATCTGATTTGCTTCTATTGCAATCAGAGGGGACATATAAAGTCCCAGTGCCCGAGTTTAGCAGAAGCAGGGAAGGTGGCAGCACCTGCCCCTGCTACTTTGAGGATTACAGACGGCCGTCAGGGTCGGGCTGAGGCGCTAGTGGCGAAGAGTAGAACTTTCCAGATGACAGCAGAGGAGGCGCGAGCGACTCCTGATGTGGTGACGGGTATGTATTTTCCTCTTATCTCTGTATTTAGTATTGATTATTTCTCATGGTTATGTGTTTGTATTCAGGGTCGTTCTTAGTGAACGACATTTCAGCTACAGTATTGTTTGATTCGGGGGCCACTCGATTGTTTGTCTCGCTTTCGCTTAGCAAGCGGTTTAGCAGAGCTCCAGGGGAGCTGGACCATCCACTTGAGGTTGAGATAGCTGATGACAGGACCGTCAGGGTCGCGAGGGTACATAGGGGGTGTTCGTTGCGGTTATTCGATGAGAAGTTATCAGTAGATCTGGTTCCTATTCCCCTGCGAGGGAATAAGGTCATAGTGGGTATGGATTGGCTGAGCCCCAATGGGGCAGTGATTGATTGTGAACTGCAGTTAGTGAGGGTTCGCACCCCTAGTGGGGGAGAGTTAGTGATTCAGGGCGAGAGGCCACAGCACAGACCGATTCTGTGTTCAGCAGCGAGAGCGAGGCACTACTTTCAGCAGGGTTGCGTGGGGTACGTCGCCTATGTTTTAGATGTCCAGGAGAAGGACAAGGCGACAGTTGACGAGGTACCGGTAGTACGTGAGTACCCGGATGTATTTCCAGAGGATTTGCCTGGGATACCTCCTGAGAGACAGGTTGAGTTCAGGATTGACCTGGTACCTGGTGCGGCTCCAATAGCCAAGGCACCATACCGGTTGGCTCCTCCCGAGATACAGGAGTTGTCTACGCAGCTACAGGATCTGGTAGGCAAGGGGTTTATCAGACCGAGCAGTTCACCATGGGGAGCCCCGATCCTGTTTGTGAAGAAGAAGGACGGGTCATACCGTATGTGTATAGATTACCGGGAGTTAAACAAGGTGACGGTGAAGAACCGTTACCCACTTCCGAGGATAGATGACTTGTTTGATCAGCTCCAGGGAGCATCTTGGTTCTCCAAGATTGATTTGCGCTCCGGTTATCATCAGATGTGGGTCAGAGGTGAAGACGTACAGAAGACCGCTTTTAGGACCCGCTATGGTCATTATGAGTTCGTGGTGATGCCATTTGGGCTCACCAACGCACCAGCCGCGTTCATGGATCTCATGAACCTCGTATGCAGACCGATGTTAGATCGGTCTGTGATAGTGTTCATCGACGACATCTTGGTCTATTCCAAGACTTAGGAGCAGCACGAGGAGCACCTGAGGGAGGTGCTAGAGACACTGAGGAGGGAGAAACTTTTCGCAAAGTTCTCCAAGTATGAGTTCTAGTTGTGCGAGGTGCAGTTCCTTGGACACCTCGCCAACCAGAAGGGTATACTAGTAGATCCAGCCAAGATAGAGGCCGTGATGCAGTGGGAGGTCACGAGGTCTCCATCTGAGATTCGGAGCTTCCTAGGTTTGGCAGGGTACTACAGGAGATTCATCTAGGATTTCTCCAAGATAGTAGTTCCGCTTACTCGACTGACCAGGAAGTCGGTGGCATTTCGCTGGGGGCCTGAGCAGCAGGCAGCATTTAAGACCCTCAGGCAGAGATTGTGTGAGGCACCGATTCTTACCCTGCCAGAGGGAGTGGATGACTTCGTAGTCTACTGTGATGCTTCGATCATAGGTATGGGAGCAGTGTTGATGCAGCGAGGGCATGTGATAGCTTATGCCTCTATACAGTTGAAGCCTCACGAGGCTAACTATCCGACGCACGATTTAGAGCTGGGGGCAGTGGTGTTCGCCCTCAAGATTTGGAGACATTACCTCTATGGGGTCCGTTGTACCATTTACACGGATCACAAGAGCCTGAGGTACCTCATGGATCAGCCGAATCTAAACATGAGGCAGCGTCGGTGGTTAGATGTGGTAAAGGACTACGATTGTGAGATCCTTTATCATCCGGGCAAGGCCAACGTAGTGGCCGACGCCCTGAGCCGCAAGGCGATGTCGGCCCCGATCAGGGATATATGTCTGAGGATGACAATGATTACTCCATTATTGGAGCGGATTAGAGAGGCACAGGTTGAGGGCCTAAAGCAGGAGAGACAGAAGTGTGAGAGGATCGTGGGCCGAGTAACTTCTTTCGATTATGACAGTCGAGGATTGTTGACCCTTCATGGGAGAGTTTGGGTGCCGTACTGGGGAGGAGTACGGCAGGTGTTGATGGATGAGGCCCACAAGTCTCGGTTCTCTATCCACCCAGGGGCGACGAAGATGTATAGAGATCTTCGACCCGATTATTGGTAGCCCTGCATGAAGTGGGACGTAGCTTGGTACGTGGAGAGATGCCTGACCTGCAGGAAGGTCAAGGCAGAGCACCAGACCCCACGGCAAAATACAGCCATTAGACATTCCCGTGTGGAAATGGGAGGATATCACCATGGATTTCGTTATTAAGCTTCCCAGGACTGCACGTGGAGTTGACTCGATTTGGGTCATAGTGGATCGGTTGACCAAGAGCGCACATTTCGTACCGATCCAGGAGAGTATATCGGCCGAGAAGTTAGCCGATATTTATGTGAGAGAGGTCGTGGCACGTCATGGAGTGCCTGTTTCGGTAGTATCAGATCGAGACATCCGGTTCACTTCTAGGTTTTGGAAGCGGTTCCATGACGAGATGGGGACTCGTCTCCTTTTCAACACCACTTTCCAATCTCAGACGGACGGGTAGAGCAAGAGGATGATTCAGACTCTCGAGGACATGCTTCGGGCATGTGTCCTAGATTTTGGTGGCAGTTGGGATACTTACCTTCCATTAGTGGAATTTTCGTATAACAACAGTTACCACTGCAGTATAGATCGACCTCCCTTTGAGATGCTCTACGGGAGGAAGTGTAGAACCCCAATCTGCTGGGGCGAGGTCGGTCAGAGAGTCATGGGGAGCACTGAGGTGGTGCTTAAGACCACAGAGTTGATTCAGCAGGTTCGTAGCCGGCTCCAGACTGCTCAGAGTCGGCAGAAGAGTTACGCCTATAGGAGGCGTTATGATTTGGAGTTTCAGGTAGGCGATATGGTCCTCCTGAAAGTGTCACCCTGGAAGGGTGTCATCAGGTTCCGGAAGAGGGGCAGGTTGGGCCCCAGGTTCATTGGTCCCTTTGGAGTTTTGGCCCGGGTAGGTAGGGTTGCTTATCGGTTAGATCTTCCAGCAGAGCTTAGCCAGATCCACAACACTTTCCATGTGTCTCAGTTACGGAAGTGTTTGGTGGATGAGTCAGCAGTTGTACCGTTGGAGGATATTCAGGTTGACAGCAGCCTGAATTACATCGAGAGACCAGTTGCGATCTTGGATCGGAAGACGAAGACCTTGAGGAACAAGGTGGTTCAGCTAGTGAAGGTGCAGTGGCAGCACCGGAAGGGTTCGGAGTGGACATGGGAGACCGAGGAGGAGATGAGGGAGCATTATCCAGAGTTATTTTCTGATTCAGTAGCAGTAGACTTCGAGGATGAAGTCTAAGATAAGTGGGGGAGAGTTGTAACGTCCCGTTCCTGGTATCATTTAAAACATTATTTTTCTTCTTATTTTAGAAGCTACTCGACGAGTCAGTGGCCCTAACTCGTCGAGTAGCAGCGGGTTAGCACGTGGAGTTGGCGTGGTGACTCGACGAGTCCATATTCAGGACTCGGCGAGTCCGCCAGTCTGGATGAAGCCCTAGTTTTCAGGGAGTGTACCCTATTTAAACACCATTATAGCCCCAAACCAGCCTCCTTCACCTCTCAGAGACTTATTCCCGAAACCCTAGCCTCCTTGAAGTGTGTGTGAGTGATTTTTGCCCTTGTGAAGGAATCTTGGTGCATTGTTGAGCAAGAAGAAGAAGGAGAAGGTAGAAGAACTCAAGGAAGAAGAAGTAGATCCAGATTATACTCCTCTTTGGCCATCCTTTCTAGTAATAAATCTTTCATCTTGGTTATTGTATTGCTAGATCTAGTTTGTCCCCAAATTGATGGTTTTAAGCTCAAAAACCCCAAATCCCTAGTGATGAAGCTTTTTAATCAAGCCATATCTCGGATCTAGCCTCTTTTGAGTTCCAGGAGCTCAAGAAGGCCACCTTTTGGCAGCCATGGCTTTGTTCTAGACAAGTAACCCCCATAATAGCCAAGTTTGAGTGTTATTGCTTCATTGCATCATAGATACACGTAAAGTTAGCAACTTTACGTGTTCAGATAGTCCCAAAAACCCAGATCTATGAATTGGATGCACTAAAACTGATTAGTTATCAGTGTCTGATTAAAATAGTCATTTTACCCTAAGATTAGTTATCAGTGTATGATTAAGTGTCTTTTGGGAATTATAGCCGGGGAGTTACCGGAACAGCAGTCATACAGTTCCCGATCAGCATTTCAGCAGCCAGCCTTACGAGGTGAGTTTTCCTTCCAGTAGGAACGGGTCTACAGCCACAATGCCGACCCGTTTAGTTAGCAATAGTTCCGGACTACAGTCTGATGCAGTAGTTCAGTATGCTTGGTGTCTTTGTGATACAGGCATGGTATGTGTTATGTGTTCCGGACTATGGTCCGATGCAGTATGCAGTATATGTGTTCATATTATATGCTATGATTATGTTATGCTATGTTCAGTCAGTTCCGGACTTCAGTCCGATGCAGTTCCGGACTTCGGTCCGATGCAGTGGGCAAGGCCCTAGTTAGTTTCGGACTTCGGTCCGATGCAGTGGGCAAGGCCCTAGTTAGTTCCGGACTTCGGTCCGATGCAGTGGGCAAGGCTGTTAGGGTCGAAATGTTGTAATAGTCGAAGTTTGTATTTAAGGTCTTCGAACATTTTTATAATGTATTTTACTAGGGCATAATATTCGAAGCTTCATGTTTAGTCCTTAGTATATTTTTTGTACGCTTTTTTCTTCTATAAATAGGAGTGGTTACTAGTGTCTAAGTAACGAAGTCTTTACAGAATATTCATTGTACTCTGTAAAATTTGCAAAAGCGTAATAGAGCCAAACAGATCATATTTACATCGGTGTTCAAATCTTTCAATTCTACTTTGAATTTACTCTCTAATTCGTTCAATACTTGATTCATTGTCTCATCAATTGGTATCAGAGCAGGAATCATATCTCTGATCTGATTTTCACTTTGTTCAAAAGGTTTTTGAGTCAACTTTTTGATTCAAAAGTTTCCGCACTTTTTGAAAGTGAAAAATTGTTTAGATCTAAGTATGTGATTCGATTCTGCACTTAATTCATTGAATAGAGTGTTCTAAGAGTGATTGTGATTTGAATCATACAGTTTGTTGTCAAATTCTCAAAGTTTTTTCAAAAATTCTCAAGGATCTATTCCGTACAACAATGGCGTCATTCAATCTGAATTCCATGACTTCATTTTCTCATCTTCTAGGATCATCCACCAAAATTCCTATGCTCATCCCTGAGTATTACGATCAGTGGGCTGATCGTATGCAGGATTATCTCAATGGATTGGATGAAGAACTGTGGAATTGCATTTCTGGCAATCTCAATCCACCATCGAATGTTCAACCAATTGGTTCTTCCTCTGGAAACTCTGAAGTTGAAAATCAATCTGATCGTCTGAAAAAGCTGGAGAAAAGGTGTGTAAGAGAGCTAAGAGGAGCTTTGCCTCCAGTTGTTTACAACTACGTGAGGAGTTGTACAACTACAAAGGAAATCTGGAACAATCTCAAGGAAAAATTTCAGGGAAGTGAGAAGACGAAAGTTAATTCTGTGAAGCAATGTTTAGTGGAGCTGAAGGACTTCAGACAGAAAGATGGTGAAACAATTGAAGTTTATTACGATCGTCTTAATGAATTGATATATCGATGCAATCGATATGGTATCACTAGATCATCCATGGAATTCAATCTGATATTTGTTATGGGACTTCGAAAGGAATGGCGTAGTGTGAGCATGATGGTGAAGAATCAACAGAGCTTTGATACGTCAACATTGAATGACTTGTACAACCAACTTAAGACTCATGAAAGCAAAGTGAACGAAATAGCTGAAGAATTGAAGGCTATGTTGGGAGGTCCACTAGCTTTGGTTTCGAAGATCTCTGAAAAAGATGTTGAGAAAGATGTTTCGGATGAAGATGAAGGGTTCATCATGAACTCAGATGATGAGGCAGTTGCCTTTTATTCAAACAATCGTGTGAAAAAGTTCTTCAAAAAGCCTTTCAATCCGAAGGCAAAGTTGTCTGAGACAAAAGGGAACTTTCTGAGTAAAAGTGCTGGGGAAGAGAAAAAGAAAGATGAGATGAAAGATTCGAAGCCTGTTGAGGGAAAGTCTGAGAAGAAACTAAAGGGAGATGCTAGGATTGATTGTCATTATTGCAATGGTGCTAATCACCTTGCTAATGACTGTATGCTTAGAAAGAAGGATGAGAGAAAGAATAAGATCAAGGATGAGGCGTACTATGCTGAAAAGTTGGAGGAGGTTCGTGCGAAAGCTAAGAATTTGTCTCTGGTTGCAAAGGGTGCGAATAAGGATGAAGATGGTACTTATCAAATCTGGTCATCTGGATCAGATGATGAGGAAATGCGAAATCCAACCCATGGAGCTATGTTTGCAAAAATGGAGGAAGAATCAGAGGAGGAAACATACGAAGTGCATGGAAGATGCTTCGTATCAAAAGCTGCTGACAAATCACCAATGACCACAAAGGTACGAAACATTCTTGAATCTTTTAATATTCCAGTACATGCTTATAATTCTGAATTAGTATCTTTTGATGAAACTGTTACTTATTTTGATTCGATTGTGGTATCTGCTAGCAATGAGGCTAAGAAGCTGTCAATGCAATTGCTAGAGACACAGAAGAAATTAGATTCGAAAATCACTAAGATAGATTGTCCAGAACTTCAAATAACGAATATCATGGTTGATAGGGACAATTTATCTAGTGATAATAAACTGTTGTTAGCACAAAGAAACATTTACTGTAATGCTGCTAAAAGATTATATGGGAAAATAACTGAACTTCATCATTCATGCGAAATCAGTAAAGAACAACATAGAAAATTGCTGCCATTTTTAGCTTATGAAAGAGCTAAGGTAGATAACATTTCGTATGACTGTGAAAAAGAAATAGCTGATTTTGACAAAGTTCCAAATGACAAGTATAGATATGGAATTATCAAAGTTGATGAATGTCTTGATTCGAATGATTTAGTTAACATTGTAAATGATACTTTGACTAAATCTGAACAAATTCACATTTTGAAAAAGACTGAGAATTCATCATCTGATTCTCAATCTAATTTTGCTAATATTGAAGATAATTCTGACAATATTAGTGAAATTAGTGAGCTTGAAGATGTTGATTGTTCTCAATTGTCTATTGTTAATGTTGCTTCGAATTCTAAAGGGAAAGAAAAAGTTAAGGATTTGATAGTTGAGAAAGAAACTGATACTCCCACAGCTTCGAAAGTTAGTGAAATGAACTTCGTGGATCTCAAAGATTACCAAACTGATGATAGTGATGATGAAGATGTAGAGAAAGTTTCAAAAGAAAAGAAATCTTCAAAGAAAGTAGTAATTCCACGAATAGTTGTTGACCAAGTGTATGGTGATACACAAAAGTTCGAAAAAGTGATGAATAAAAAAGGTGAACATTATCTTGAAACAAACACAGTGGTTTTTCCAAATTTCAAATGCACAGATGATGTCATTTTTCCAAATCAAGTTTTCGTAACTACTGGAAATGTTGAGAATATCAAACCAGAGTTCAAGAAGATGGTTGAGGAGGATAATTCAAAAACAACTGAGGAAGGTTTTTTCGCAAATCAAAACACAGTTGAAAACAACTTAACAAAGAATTCATATATTTTCCAACGACAAAAACCACAAAAACAATGGGTTGAAAAATCAAAAATTGAAAAAGAGAAAGTAATTCGTGTTGAAAAGGAAAATGAAAAAGTTGTCAAATTAAACTCTAAGGAATTTAAAGATCAAATTGACAAATTTTCGAAGGAAAACAACATTTCAAAAAGACAAGCACGAAAGAAAATATTTTGGCAAAATATTGAGTCTCAAAAGATGTCTGAATCACAATCCATCAAAAAGGTTTTCAAAGTTAAAAATGATTATTTTTCAAAAACTCAACAATCATCTCAATGAAATCAAACAAGGTCTGAAGTACATAAGCAAACAAAGTTTTCGAAAGTTTCTGAAACTAACAAAACAAGAGATTTTTCAGAAAGATCCAATTCAAATCAAAAAGTTTTTCAACGTCAACATTTTAAATCAAAAATTGATACATCCTATGCTTACTCTTATGTTACCAAACCCAAAGTTGATTTTGTACCTCAAAATCCAAATTTTCCTAATTACACAAAGAAAGAAACTATGAGGATGTCACGGGAAAAAGGAATGACTTCAAGGAAGAACATTGATCATTGGCTTGACGGAAGAGGAAAAATGTATCAGTCAAATAAATATTCAAAAGAGCAAATTCATGAAGCATACGAAAAGTATGTCAATACTTCTTCGAATGGCAGCTCATCATCTAAGGATTCGAATATCTCAGTCAAAACATGGAGACCTGTCACAAAAGCGAAGGCTGTTCAATCACAAACTCAAGATGCGAAGGGAAAAGTCAGTGAAGATTCGAAACTATCAAACACTTATGTTTCAGTTCCTTTAGATGATGAAGTGAACTTAATTAATAGTCTTAAAATCAAAGTTTGTGAGTGGGTTAAAAGTTCTTCATTTCATTCGAAATTGAAATCTAATTTCCAAGGACCCAAAAAGCCTTGGGTACCTAAAATTTTTAATTGATTGCAGGTATTGTGTGACGAGCAATATGATAACAAATGGTACATTGATAGTGGTTGCTCTCGTCACATGACTGGAAAGAAGGAGAATTTAAGAGATTTTCGAAGTCTCAAAAATGCTGGAGTAGTAAAGTTTGGGAACAATCAAAAGTGTCAAGTCATGGGATATGGAAAAATCACAAATGGACAATTCACAGTGAATCGTGTTGCATATGTTGAAGGTCTTCAACATAACTTGATTAGTGTTTCTCAACTTGTTGTGGGCACTGGCAATCAAGTTCTTTTCAACGAAGAAGGAAGTGTTATTTCGAATGTTAACACAAACGAAATATTACTGAAATCTAAAAGGAAAGGTGACATGTTCACTTTGGACATCAATCCAATTGTAGGGAAACCAGCAGTATGTCTTCTTTCGAAAGCTACATCTGATTTAAGCTGGTTATGGCATCAAAGACTTTCACATCTCAACTTTCGAAACATAAATAAACTTGTGGTACAAGATCTGGTAAGAGGTTTACCTATACTTAAATTTGACAATGATTTTTTATGTGCAGCTTGTGAAGTTGGAAAGCAACATAAACAAGGTCATCCAATCACAATTGATTCGAAAATTGTTGCACCTCTTGAGTTGATACATATTGATTTGTGTGGTCCTTCGACTGTTTCAACACTCAACTATAAACGGTACATTTTAGTTATTGTTGACGATTTTTCCAGATTTACGTGGGTTTATTTTCTCAGGCTCAAATCTGAAGTTGCACAAATTATGATTGACTTTATCAAAAAGATAGAAACCATGTTAAAGAAGATTGTTAGAAAAATCAAGAGTGATCATGGAACTGAATTTAAGAACAAAGTTCTTGATTCATTTTTGGTGGACAAAGGAATTTCGCATAATTTTTCATCACCATATACACCACAACAAAATGGTGTTGTAGAACGAAGGAATCGCTCATTATGCGAAGCAGCAAGAACCATGTTGGCATATGCGAATTTACCTCAATATCTATGGGCTGAAGCTGTTTCAACTGCATGTTTTACTCAAAACAGATCGTTCATTCATCGTCGATTTAATATTACACCATACGAAATTCTGAATAATCGTAAACCTAATGTGAAGTTTTTTCATGTTTTCGGATGTAGGTGTTTTATTATGAATCTCAAGGATCATCTTTCGAATTTTCAAGCAAAAGCTGATGAAGGAATTTTTCTTGGATATTCGCACAATTCAGTGGCATATCGAGTGTTAAATAAGCGAACACCAAAAGTGGAAGAAACGTTCAATCTCACATTCGATGATTATTATGTTAAATCAAATGAGCATAGATTTACGAATCATCTAATTTTACAAGAAACACAAGTTGAAACTGAATCTATACAAATGGATGATATTGATTATGATTTGATTTTTGGAATTTCAGATCATGCAGTTGATTCTGAAGTTCATGCTCCTGATAATCACATACCAGAATTTTCAAAACTTACTGATGATTCACCATCGACTCCTCAAGAAGGTGAAACTATGAGTGATAGTCCACTGGAGGGGGAGCAATTGGATTCGAATACTTTAGATGATGAAGAGCATTCTTTCGAGGGGGAGAAAGAACAATTGAATGCTAAAATTGAGGGGGAGCATATTGTTGAGGGGGAGCATAACATTGATGATGCTTGTTCGAATGCAAGCTCACAAAATGATGAAATATACAAAGATGCCCCTTTGGAATTTGATCCAGCATATCCATCCATGGAAAAATGGACAAGAGACCATCCGAAGGATCAAGTTATTGGGAATCCACAAGAGGGAGTTCTGACAAGAGCTCAAATTCGTGCAAAGAATGAGGTATTGAATGCTCATCAAGAATTTTGCATGTTTAATGTTTTCATCTCTAAAATTGAACCAAAAACAATTAAGAATGCAATGGAACACTCAGATTGGGTTGTTGCAATGCAATCGGAGTTGTCTGAATTTGAACAAAACAAGGTTTGGAGGTTAATTTCTAAACCTGAAAATGTTTCGATTGTCGGGTTAAAATGGATTTTTAAAAATAAAACCGACAAAGATGGAAACATTATTCGAAATAAATCCAGACTTGTTGTAAAAGGATATTCACAACAAGAAGGAATCGACTATGAAGAAACTTTTGCCCCTGTCACAAGACTCGAGGCGGTTCGAATATTTTTGGCTTATGCAGCTCACAAAGATTTTGATGTTTATCAAATGGACATGAAATGTGCATTTCTCAATGGAGAGCTTGAAGAAACAGTTTATGTGGAACAACCCCCAGGTTTTATTAACGAAGAATATCCTAATCATGTTTATATTTTAGATAAGACAGTTTATGGTCTGAAACAAGCACCAAGAGCATGGTATGCAACACTTACATCATTTTTGAAACAATCTAAATTTAAACAAGGATCAGTTGATCCCACATTATTTCGAAAGAAAGTGGGGAATCATCTAATGCTTGTTCAAATTTATGTTGATGATATTATTTTTGGCTCGACTGACCTTGCTTTGTCTAGAGAATTCGAAGAATTGATGAAAAGCAAATTTGAAATGAGCATGATGGGAAAAATCAATAATTTCCTTGGATTGAATATTCGTCAAAACAGAGAAGGGATTTGCATTAATCAGGAAAAATATACGAAAAATCTGTTAGAAAAGTTTGGATTGACGAATAGCACAAAGCTTCGTGTACCAATGGCAACATGCATAAAGCTAACACCATCATTGGACAAACCTGCTGTTGATATAACGTTGTATAGGAGCATGATTGGTTCATTACTTTATCTAATAGCAAGTAGACCTGATATCATGTTTTCTGTGTGTAATTGTGCTAGGTATCAGTCTAATCCACGTGAACCACATCTTACTGCAGTGAAGAATATTTTTCGTTACCTTAAAGGCACAATTTCGTTAGGATTGTGGTATCCTTCGAAAACTGGATTCTTCGTTCAAGCATACTCAGATGCAGACTTGGGTGGTTGTAATCTTGATCGAAAAAGCACAAGTGGAGGATGTCAATTTCTTGATGGCAAATTAGTCAGCTGGCAGTCGAAAAAGCAAACGTGTGTGTCACTTTCAACAGCTGAAGCAGAATATGTGGCTGCTGCTGCTTGCACTTTGCAAATAATATGGATCCAAAGTCAATTGCGTGATTATGCAATTAATATGAAAAAGATTCCATTATATTGTGATTCTCAAAGTGCAATAAGAATTTGTCATAATCCTGTGCAGCATTCAAAGACTAAACACATGGCTCTTCGTTATCATTTCATTAAAGATCACGTGGAGGATGGAAACATTGAAGTACATTTCGTGAAAACAACTGATCAGTTAGCTGATATATTCACGAAAGCTTTGGATGAAAAATCTCTAATGCGAATAATAGAAGGTCTTGGAATGATCGATGGCAATTCTGTTCCATGCGAAAAAGAAGAATGATAGGCGAAAAAGAATGAATCAGAGGCGCTGAATAAAAGATAACACAAAGTCATTCAACATTCAGAGGTTACTGTTCATAGTCAACGCTTCGAACGCTTCGAATTCGCATGAGTGTCACTTATTTTCAGCGTTGAGTTAATGGTTACTGTTCATAGTCAACGCTTCGAACGCTTCGAATTCGTACATTTGTCACTCTTCAAGGAATGCCAAATATTCGTCTGTTTAAATCAAAATTTCAAAAAGATTTTCTTTTGTCTTGTCTTTAAATTTTCGAAAAATCAAAAATTCAAAAAGATTTTTGTTTTTAGACTTTTGTTGCAGATTATGATGATGATTCAGAGGGGACAATGCAGGCAGTTTTAGGGTCAGGTAAAATTTTTCGTATGAATTAATATGTTTTTCATTATTCGAATTAGTTAGGTTGTCCCTAGAAGCATCCTGCTGCATGTCGTCCAAAGCCTCCATGACTCAATGTGTGTGTACGAAAGCCTTAATGAAATGTTTCGTACGAAAATTTCTTCCCAATCAGGCTTATATTCACATTAGTCTCTAAGCTACCTTACTCTTCTCACAATGAGTTAAGAGTTTCCTGTTTGGTCCAAAACATAACAGAGGTACTTTTCGTGTCTTACACCAATCTTTTTCATCCAAAACATTCTTACACGATCACACACAAAGACGTATATCCGAGAGGTCTCTGATCAAACCCATCGAGACTTAGATATATAAAAACTCTGTGTTTATGATCTGACATCATGAGTCCGTGATGGAAGTGAAACCCAAAAATCTTACAAATTAAGGAATTGACGGGGAACATTGTTCCAGATATATACGAAACTTTTGTTTCTGTACCAATGTTCGAAACTCCAAATCATATTCATTTCGAATGAGTGGTCTTGATCAAGCATTCGAAACCCACGATGTTTGTTACCTAACAAGATCTAGTATACAAATTTTTTTTATGAATATGATTTCCGTGTGAGTTTCATTCGAATGTCCTAGTCATGTTAAAAATTTTCAAAGCCGACTTGTCACTGACTACACTGGTCATACAATTAATTTCAGTTACACTTTATCACCTTATGTTTAGGTTGAAATGTAACGAAATTTTGAACCTACCCACGAAGCATTCTTAAAAGAAGCCCTTTGATACTTATCAACAAGTATTCGATTGTAATTCACGGGAACATACACAAGCTGTTGATCATCTCTCTTGATGATTAACGAAGCAACCTTTGCCCGGGGTTTAACTGCCTTCGTGTCAAATTAAATTTTTGACATCACAAAATTTTCTAAACTTTTTGTTTCTTGTCTAAACTTTCTTTGGCACACTACACACACGAAATCCTTGAGGTTCTGAGTAATACCAACTCAGGCTGATGATTTCGAACATCTGGCATATGACTTCGCTTTTTATCCCAAAAGTGAAAGAGCCTTGCCTCCATTCGAAGGGTTCTAACGGTTACAATTCTATTAAGGGGATAATGGCAGGCTGTGTATACGTGACGTATGGTATTTTGCCTGGTTTTCCAGGTGATGTGACAGACACTTTTTGACTCATGGCTACCTTTCTGCTGTACAGGTCCGATTTTCAAGGTGCCACGTCGGATCTCATTAAATGCATCCCGCTTCAAATTCAAATCATTTAGGGTTACATATAAAAGGGGGTTCAAGAGTACTTTATACGTTTATGTGATCAAAACTCAAAACTTCCCAAATTCTCTGTTCTTCATCTTTTTCAAACCCTAACAATGGCGACTACTGCTCATGTCGATCCTTCTACTGAAGATACTTCTTCTGCACCAGTTATGAAGATTCAATCTACCAATTATTATGTGGATGGTGAACTTTCTCAATGTCCAGAAGAATTCAAGATGCTTATTGTTTCTTTAAAACACTCTGTTTTATCCAAAGCAATGTTCAATTCCTTTTCTGTTCCGGTATCTTGGCTTTCTTAAGCAGGATCTACTGCCACATACAACAAAGTCTCTGATTCGATTACTTTTCACCTAATCAATGACAAAAAGGTTAGGCTTTCCAAGAAACTGTTTTGTCAGATTCTTGACATTCCAAATACACCTCCTTTTGTTGAATTTCAATTCTCCCAAATAATTCATATGTTTAATGAAATGGGATATCAGCCCCCATTGTCAAAGATAAGTGACTTTAAGAAGGCTGGTCTTCCAAAATTATGGAATTTTTTGTTTGGGATATTTTTGCGTTGTTTAACCGGAAGAACAGTTGGATTAGATAAAGGAAGGATGGAGGTTTATGCCATGGTGGCTGGTTTATACTATGATCTTCCAGCAGACTACTCTACACAGCTATGGAAGGAATTCCAAAAAGGAGTAGAACATATGAATGTTGTTCATGGCATTTCGTGTGCTAGGTACTGGAGTCTAATTCTGCAACATTTTTACAACAAGGAAGGCATCTTGGTTTCAAATGAAGAAGAGAAGGTTACTTTTCAATCTTATCACTTTCCGAAGGAAGTTGTTGACAATGATGATGAATTTCCAAACGTTGCTCGGATTCCAGACGCGATGCTTAAAAGGGTGGATCCTATGAATCCAGTTTTGATTGCATATCTGAAAACATTCGATTCTTCTATTCCTACTGGAATTTTGTTGCCACGCGAAGAAAAGAAGACCAAAAAGTCGAAGAAAGCTGATCCTGCTTCACCTGAAAAGAAAACGAAGGGTTCAACATCCTCTAAATCTTCAAAGAAGAAGACATAAAATGTTGCAGTGACAGTTGAAGCAACACAAGTGATTGAGCCAATAGTGGAAGAGACTCAAGAGAACGTGATTATTCCTTCGAAAACAGGGATGTTTCGAAGAATCAAGATGAAATCCACTCACAAACGAAAGTCACCATCACAGAAGTTGATTCGCAAGCCTCAAATTACTCACCAAGGAGTTTTAATTCGTGAGGTACCTGTTCCTGTTTCTCCCGGATCCAAGAAAAGGGTAGCAGAAGATATGGCAAAACACTTGTCACAACGGAAAAAGCAGAAGACGAAGAAGACTCGAAAGATTGTTTTATCTACTGAGTCTACAGAAGAGGATGAACGAATACCAGAAACTCCAGAGTTCACTTCTATCATTACAAGTTCCATTCCTGAGAAGACTGTTATCATACCACCCGAAGTTTCGATTGCCAAGTCAATTTTTGAGGAGGTTCGAACTTCAGGCATCCCTGCACACGTATCTGATACGGATGCAAATGTCAACATGGGTGAAAGTGGTTCGAAAGATGCAGATCAAGGTCCAATTATCTCTACTCCTTTCGAATAATTGGTTTCTGTTACACCAACATCTACTATTCCTCTCACATCAACCACTGTTTCTCCAACCTTTGAACATATCATCAATCAACCAATTACTTCCATTTTTTCCTCTCAATCCACTGATACACCCAAACCATCTTCACCCACTGAAACTGATAATGAAGGGTTTGGTGGAACATTCGAAGACCTAGAGTTTCATGATGAAGAAGAAGAATTTCCTGATCATATGTTAATGACAATGAAGCAATACAAAATTCTTAATCAAAAGTTGAACTCCATCATTCAATCTCAAGCTGATCTTGGCGGAGGTTCATCTATTTCAAGTTTGGAGGTTGATTCTATGCTCAAGATGTTTGAATCAAGAGTAATCAACAAAGTTTCTGGAATGATAAAAGCCTCAGAGTCTGTTATTTTAGAAAAGGTTGATTATACAGATCAGAATTCTGAGCTTCGTGTTAAAACTCTCAGATCTGATTTTATGGGAGAAGTTAAGGATCTGCGAAGCATAACAAAAGAACGACATGTTCTTTTTGTTCAGGAAGTCAAGAAAGTAAGGGAGGATGTTAACTCCCAAATTCACGAACTTCGTGAAGACATGAAAAAGGAAATTTTATCTGTTCAACATGATTATGCGTCCTTGAATCAGAAGGTCGATATCATTTGTGATGCTGTCACTCGATTTGTCAAGCTATACGAAGGTTTGAGTCCTCAACTAACTCAAATCTCCAAGTCTGAAAGTGAAAATTTTGAAGGTGTGATCAAGTTGTTAAAGGAGTTGAAGGAGATTTCAACAAAACCGGTTTCGTCACCGTTGATTACTCCAGAATTTTTGTCCCAGAAGTTTGTGTAGTTCGAAGCCATACTTAACAAGCAACTTGCTCCACTATTTCGCATATCTAGTCTTCTTCCCACAACTACTGCCCCTCCTGTTTTCACAGGGGTGCAAGGGGGAGAAAAGAAGTCAACAGAAGAAGAAGCGAAAGTGGTGGGCAAGGTATTTCCATCTAGCATCCCTTCAACAAAACCAGTAATTGTGTCTGCTCAACCAGTGACCTCAACAATCGTAACAACATTACCAACTACAAGAACAATTTCGAAAGGAATTGTAATTGGTAAACCTTTGGAATCTGGTGGAAGTGGTTCGAAGCTAAAAGACGTAACTGAAAAATCTGCTTCGAAAGATAAAGGAAAATCAATTCTGGTTGAAAAATCTAAAGAAAAAAAGAAGGTTGAAGCTGAAGCTGAACTCGAGAAAATGAGGCTTATTCAAAGCATCATGACTCAGAGGGCTGGTGATCCGAAGGGCATGAATAAAGGTGATCCAGCAAAACATTACAACTATGAAACAATCGAAGCCTTGGTTGCCTTTAATCACATGTACTCATTTGATAAGAAGCCAAAACAGAGTTATGTGGTTACAAACACTGATACATGCCAGTTGGATTTCCCTATAAATGAGATGATGTTCATCATGCCTCAGTTCAAAGCTGAAGGGAATTTTAAAGAAAAAGATGAAGGGACTCATATGAAAATTCGTTTTCATGCAGTACTTGGCAAAGCCCCTGAGGATGTATGGTCACTGATCAAGATCAAGAAGGTGATAAGCATGAAAAAGGATGTGGTCTTTGAAAACATTGTTCAAAATGTTAAATATGTTGTAGTCAGGGCAAATGGAAAAACATGTGAATTCACTATTGCAGATTTTCCTCTGATGAACTTGTATGACCTTATACAAGTGGCATTGCTTCTGAAAGACAAATCCTTTTCTTTTCTGCAAAACATAGATCCAGAGGAATTCAAACTTGGAGTTGCTCACATCAAAATCTTCATTGAGAATTATTATGAGTGCCTAGCACTGACTGATGTGGAGTTGGCTACTGCAAAGGGAATGGAAGTAAAAGTTCCAATGGCTCCTTCGTTGACTCAGTCTGAGTTAAAGAAATATGCTGATGGAGAAATATGTTTAAAGCCATTTGGAATAGTTTTTGCTGGAAAGGATAAAGTTGGAAAAGCGAAGCGGTTTTTGTTCCAAGCTAGCGAAGTGGAGAGATATTCTACATCTCAATATACAAACTTGATTGTTCGTATGAACCACTACAAAGAGAATAATGAATAAGACAAGAAGGAATTGAAGAAAATTATTTCTTGGTATACTGAGGTTCGAAGAGTTTTGCTGTACTCCATTACTCTACTTACAAACTGAAGACTTCGACTTTGATTACAAAGGGGGAGATTGTTAGGGTTGAAATGTTGTAATAGTCGAAGTTTGTATTTAGGGTCTTCGAACATTTTTATAATGTATTTTACTAGGGCATAATATTCGAAGCTTCATGTTTAGTCCTTAGTATATTTTTTGTACGCTTTTTTCTTCTATAAATAGGAGTGGTTACTAGTGTCTAAGTAACGAAGTCTTTACAGAATATTCATTGTACTCTGTAAAATTTGCAAAAGCGTAATAGAGCCAAACAGATCATATTTACATCGGTGTTCAAATCTTTCAATTCTACTTTGAATTTACTCTCTAATTCGTTCAATACTTGATTCATTGTCTCATCAAAGGCCCTAATAGTTCCGGAATTCGGTCCGATGCAGTGGGCAAGGCCCTAGTCAGTTCCGGACTTCGGTCTGATGCAGTGGGCGAGGCCCAGTACGTGCTTTATATGTTATTGTATGGTATGTGGTAGTTTGGGGGAGCTCACTAAGCTTCGTGCTTACAGTTTCAGTTTTGGTTTCAGGTACTTCAGCTAGCAAAGGGAAGGGCTCGGGATGATGGCATGGCACACACCACAGTTTTAGCCTGGGAGTTAGACTCTGATATTTTGATATGATCTTGACACTAGTTTCGATTTGATAAATTTATTATGACACTTTGAGATACACGATTCATGGTTTTATCTTTTAATATTTGATATTATCGTTTAGTAAAGTTTTCAAACAAAAATTTTTTGGGTTGAATTTTTGGGATGTTTCAAAAATCCTAGATTAGGTCCCTTGTAATAGTTGTTGTCATAGGGACGTAAAGTGAGGATAACGGGAATGAGTAATCGGGTTATTGTTGGTTGGTGAAATTAAATATAATTATTTATTATGGGTTGAAAACCCTATATGCTCACCAGGCTCCCAAGCCTGACCCACTCAGTTTTTCTTTGTATTACAGGTAGTGGCACGAGAGCATAAGTTGGATGACATTGTCAAGATATTTCTGGATTATAGACCAGTAGTTATATGTAACTATTGTAAGGTCTATTTTGTATTGTTTATGCTTTTGGTCTGTATCGGAACATGATATCCCGACGTTTTGTTATATAATGAAAATACATTTCTTTATGAAATTCTTTGATAAATTCTTATCATATTTTGTTTTGGGAACAAATTCCGCAACTCTTTTAATCAAAGGATTTACTTTGTAATTATTTTAAAAGCATAAATGAAACCGGTCTTTTTTGGCCGTGATTTTGGGGATGTCACAGTTGGTATCAGAGCATTAGTTTAAGCTAACTATGAATTTGTAGGATTTGTAGACTTAAACTTAAAATGCTAAGTGAAGATTGTGAGATGAGTGTTTGTTATATTCAAGACACGAGCACTATTTTATTTGAGGAAAGTTGCCTAAAATGCTTTTATGTGCTAAATGTTATATGTTTGCCATATATGATATTATTTGTTTGGATATATGGTTTGTTGCCAACCGGATCTGGAAACCTTATGTGTTTAGGATTCTAAGCGTATGACGATGGTATTAGAACTAGCATGTAAACGTTTCGGAGTGATAAGGATGATTTGATTATCTATCGTGATTGAGGATCTAAATTCACCTTGTTCGGTGTATAGATCAACGATGGTAAGAACAAGAAGTGGCGTTGGAAACGCAGAAGAAAACAGGAATCAACAGCCTCAACCACCAGTGATTGAGCAAATACCTGTTGTAGCAGCAGCACCCGAGCCAATGACAATGGCTGGTGTACAATTGATGATTCAGACGATGTTGGATCGTCAGATGGAAGAAACTAGACGTCTGCTTCAGCAGAATCGTGAAGAACCTTCGAAGCCAATTGTGCAGCCCGAATTAAGTGAAGGGCAGTCGGAAGGAGGAAACTTCAGTGGGACTGTTGGTCAATCTAACCCACCGATTGTTAGACAAAACAATCGTGATGGAGGAAATGATGGAAGAGGATGTAAATACAAGGATTTTATGGCATCTAAGCCACCATGTCTATCCGGAAGCCCGACGACGGTGCAAGTTATGGACTGGATCTCCGAAATGGAGACAATGTTTGAAAGTTGCGAATGCAGCAACAGGCAGAAGGCCGCTCTTGCGATCCCTTTGTTGAAAACTGGCGTGTTGAGTTGGTGGAAGTTGTTAGCTGACTCTATGCCCAAGGGAGAAGCGAGCAAAATGTCTTGGGAAGACTTTGTGGAACAACTGAAACTGCAATACTGCTCCGAACAGGACCTTCTGGAAATCAATAATGAGTTTCAGAATTTGAAGAAGGGAAAAATGAGTGTTACTGAATATGCTGCAAGTTTCACAGAAAAGATGAAGCTTATCCCATACCTAGTTCCAACAGAACTCTCAAAGGTCAATAAGTTTGCCCTCGGATTACCAGCGGACTATGGTCCAATGGTTAAGCAAGCAACCACATTGAAAGCCACCATCTGGGTTGCTAAGAATGTTGAGACTCATATCAGGGAGAAGGGTCTGGAAAGATCAGAGGTTGGTGAGAAGAGGAAGTTTGATGAGCCTTCAAGTTTAAACAAGAAAAATAAATTCTCGAAGTCTAGTTCGAGAGGAGGAGGAGGCGAAGCGAAGTGGTGCGACAAATGCAAGAAGAAGCATCTTGGGAAATGTAGCAGGGAAGCCACATGCTTCAAATGTGGAAAGCCAGGGCACTATGCCAACGAATGCACCCTTACCAAGAAAGTTTGCTATGGTTGTGGTGAGGAGGGGAACATCTCGAGGGATTGTCCGAAAAAGAAGGAAGCAACAAGACTCAACATTCCACCAAAGTCGAAGGCGAGAGCCTTTTAGATGACACTGGAAGCTGCTAAAGAAGAAGTCGATGTCGCTTCAGGTACCTTTCTCATAAACGAATTGCCTGCCCAAATTTTATTTGATTCTGGAGCCAACTACTCCTTTATTTCGCATGAATTTGGTAGAAAACTATCTTTGCCTGTTGATAGACTAGATAATGCCTTATTAGTCAAAGTTGCTAGTGGCAAGTTTGTACCTGTTAGCTATCGTATGAAAAACATCTTAATTGATTTGAATGGGAATAAGTTCCACGAAGAATTATTGCCCATTGCGCTAAATGGTTTCGACATCGTGTTGGGAATGGATTGGCTTAGCGCCAATGATGCCGAAATATTATGTCGGAAGAAGATAGTAAAAGTAAACCCGCCAGGGAAGGAGTCATTTATGGTGTATGGGGACAACCGCAGGGTAAATTCTGGAGTCATTTCTCTAATGAAAGCCAGAAAGTGTTTGGCCAAAAGATGTACATCATATTTGGCATTCGTGATTGATGCAAAGAAGGAGAAAAAGGACATGTAGAGCATTCCTGTCGTGTGTGATTATCCGAAAGTATTTCCCGAAGATCTTCCCGGATTACCGCCTGATCGACAAGTAGAATTCCGTATTGACTTGTTACCAGGAACGACGCCAATAGCAAAAGCACCTTATCGATTAGCACCAATGGAGATGAAGGAGCTGATGATGCAACTTCAGGAGTTATTGGACAAAGGTTTCATAGGACCTAGTTCATCACCCTGGGGAGCTCCGGTGTTATTCGTGAAACCGAAAGACGGAAGTATGAGAATGTGCATTGACTACACAGAGCTGAATAAGGCAACGATAAAGAATAGATATCTGTTGCCAAGGATTGATGACCTGTTCGATCCACTACAAGGCTCAAGTTACTTTTCCATGATCGACCTAAGGTCAGGGTATCATCAGCTGAAGGTGAGAGAGCAGGATATCGAGAAGACTGCATTTAGAACACGATATGGACACTACAAGTTCTTGGTTATGTCGTTTGGACTAACCAATGCTCCTGCAACATTCATGGATTTAATGAACAGAGTTTGTAATCCGTTCCTTGATAAATCTGTGATAGTGTTCATAGATGACATTCTGATTTACTCGAAAAGCCAAGAGGAGCATGGCCAACACTTGCGAGAAGTGTTAGAAGTCTTGAAGAAGGAGAAGTTGTATGCTAAGTTCTCTAAATGTGATTTTTGGATTCGAGAAGTCCAATTATTGGGTCACGTGGTCAACCAAGAAGGGATAATGGTTGATCCAGCAAATATTGAAGTTGCGATGAAGTGGGAACAACCGAAAAGTCCCACAGAGATCCGAAGCTTTTTAGGATTAGCCAGATATTACCGAAGGTTTATCCAAGGCTTTACTTCGATCGCTACTACATTAACAGCTTTGACTCACAAATGAGCTACTCATGCTTGGAGTGAGAAACACAAAGAAGCATTCGAGTTGCTAAAGAAGAAGCTATGTGAAGCACCGATTCATTCTCTACCTGATGGACTTGAAGACTTCGCTGTCTATAGCGATGCGTCTGGTGTTAGGTTGGGTTGTGTTTTGACCCAAAGAGAAAAGGTGATAGCATATGTGTCTCGACAGCTGAAAGAGCATGAAAAGAACTACCCCACTCATGATTTGGAGTTGGCAGCGATAGTATTTGCTCTAAAGATATGGAGGCATTACCTCTATGGCTCGAAGTGCAAACTTTTCACAGATCATTAGAGTCTCCAATATCTCTTTAACCAAAAGGAATTAAATATGAGGCAACGACGCTGGCTAGAATTACTTAAGGACTACGACTGTGAGATACTTTACCACCCCGGTAAAGCCAATGTTGTTGCTGATGCTCTCAGTCGGAAAGTCAATCTTGAAAGAAAAAGGCCAAGAGCGTTGAGAATAAAATTTGTCTCGACAATTGTGGAGAGTATAAAGAAAGCTCAAGAAGAAGCTTCAGAGAAGAATGACCGAAAGGAGGAACGTTTGGGCAAAACGTTGGTGTTCGGTACAAACAGTCATGGACTGAAGGTATTCCAAGATCGTATTTGGGTACCTAAGTCAGGAGGAATAAGAGATCTTCTGATGGAAGAAGCTCACAAAACCATGTACTCAATTCATCCCGGTAGCACTAAAATGTATAGGGACCTAAAACCCTATTACTGGTGGCCGACGATGAAGCTTGACATTGCGAAGTATGTGGCGGAGTGTGTGACCTGTGCGAGAGTCAAAGCACAACATCAGAAACCATACGGGAGTTTAGAACCTTTACCTGTGCCTATGGGTAAGTGGGAAGACATCACTATGGATTTTGTCACTAAACTGCCCAGAACAAAGAATGGTCACGACATGATTTGGGTGGTCGTTGATAGCTTCACTAAGAGTACGCACTTCATAGCAACCAATGAGAAATGGTTTATGGATAAGCTTGTGAATTCTTACGTGAAGGAAATTGTGAGGCTTCACGGTGTTCCGTTAACGATTGTGTCAGATCGTGACAGCCGTTTCACCTCACGATTTTGGAAAAGTCTACAAGACGAATTGGGTACCAAGTTGTGTTTAAGTACAGCTTACCATCCACAGACTGATGGTCAGAGCGAACGAATGATACAAACGCTTGAAGATATGCTGAGAGCATGTACCCTGGAATTCCAAGGTAACTGGGATGAACATTTACCTTTGGTAGAATTTTCCTACAATAATAGTTTCCACTCGAGCATAAAGATGGCACCTTATCAAGCTATGTACGGACAAAAATGTCGTACGCCGTCTTGTTGGCTTGAGGCTGGGGAAAAGCAGTTTATGGGACCGGAGATAGTCCATCAAACTGCTGAAAAGTTGAAAATAATTAAGGAGAGAATGTTAGCAGCTCAAGATCGTCAAAAAAGCTATGCTGACAAGAAAAGACGACCGATGACTTTTGAAGTTGGAGATTCGGTTTTTCTTAAAGTCTCGCCGTGGAAGGGACTTATAAGATTTGGGAAAAGGGGAAAATTAAGTCCAAGGTTTATTGGACCGTTTAAGGTTCTTCAGAGGATTGGGAATCAAGCTTACAAGCTGGAATTACCCGAAGAATTGAATGGAATTCATAACACGTTTCATGTGTGTTATTTGAGGAAGTTCACGGGAGAAGTTCCCGACATGATTCCAATATCGGAATTAAGGATTGATGAAAACAAGAGGTTAATTGAAGAACCTGAAGCAATCGTTGATCGAAAGACTAAGAAGTTGCGACGCAAGATGGTCGAATTAGTGGTTGTCCGTTGGAAACATACGAATGGGCCAAATCTCACCTGGGAGACGGAGAGTGACATGATGAGTCGCTATCCGCATTTGTTTGTTGATGTGTGATTCCGGGGACGTAATCATCCTAAGGTGGAGACAACTGTAATGCCCGTGTTTCTAGGCTAAGCATTAATGATGATGTAATAGTCTAGGTTAACCTTTGTAACTCATTTTGAAATAATAAGAATGTATTATTTGAGTATTATGTGATTTATGCCTAATTGTTGTGACTTAATTGAATTAAAGATAATTTAAGCGTTAAAAATAAAATGTTAGATAAACCCGATATCGATACATGAAGTTGTAGTGGTCGTGGCAAGGTTTCCAAATATATAAAGAATGCCGAAATCCGAGTTATAACGAAGAAGTTATGACCTGTCAAAGTTCCGTGACAGAACCGATACGACACTGTATGACGTAAAATATGAATTTAAGATAAAGCGATATCTAGCCTTAGTGATCTAAACGAAAGTCGTAGAATACGTTAAACCGAGAGCGTATATAAGAAGAATGTCTAAATCTGACTTCGTATGAGAAAGTTATGATTTTTCTAAGTTTCAGCTTAGCAGTATGCAGCCCGAAACTCGAATTTGAGATCGAGTGATTTTTAGCCGAAACGATCTAAACGAGAATCGAAGATCTCGTCGATATTAGTCCAACGGTGAAAAGACAGACGAAAACGGACGTCAGATGAAGAAGTTATGATTTTATAACGGAGTTTTCCTGTCCCGGCCTACTAAAAATAATATAATAAAAATAAAGTCAAAATTAGCCGACGGAGTCTAAATGAAAGTTGTAGATCATAGTCTCACCTACGCGTGGATATAAAGAACGTCGAAAACAGAACTCGTATGCGATAGTTATGAATTTTTGAAGTTCGATGCACGCATACCAAAGCTTATCCGAAGAGTACGCCCAGCGTACTGCTTGTAGAGGCATTACGCCCAGCGTAAATCGGGGTTTCAGCCCCTATAAATAGAAGTCGTGGGCTGCCGAATTTGGTTGCTCATTTCTTTCTCTCTCACTCGTTTTACCTCGTTTTACGTGCAAGCTTTACCCCCGAAGCCCCGGTATTATTCCCAAGACCCAAAGCAAGTCCCGAAGCCCCGAAGATCCTGAGAAGTAAAGTTTTCGAGCCAAAACTCTGCCCGCGGGAAACCCAGTTTTCAAGAAAATATCCTGGTTTTATCGGAAACGATTGTTTTAAGAGACAATGTATTGTCCGATCATCATCTTATCAAGTGAGTGTATATTCGTTTTCTTCTAACACATAGATACGAAGTATTCTTTATAAAATACGTGTTATGTGTTTGTATATTATTTGTTTATTTGAACTAGTTGTTGAATGGATGTTTTGTACAGGTTTTAAGCTGTATATAAATGTATATATTTTATCTACTAATATGTTGGGTAGAACATGGGTAGACAGTTGGTGTGTGATAAAATAAAATGGTGAGAGGCCTCGATGTTGTTGTTGATCTAGTCATCTAGCGGAGTATGGATGACGATCACGGACTCTTTCTAGACAGTCCAGTGGAACGCTAGCAGACTCATAACCTGTAGGTGTTGTGAACGATGTGTTCACCGGTGTACTCTATCCCCCTCATGGTTGCCTTTAGGACATTTATTGTGGAGGAAACCCCTTTGCAGTAATGTCCGTCCCGATGAAAACCCTAGATTAGGTCCCTTGTAATAGTTGTTGTCATAGGGACGTAAAGTGAGGATAACGGGAATGGGTAATCGGGTTATTGTTGGTTGGTGAAATTAAATATAATTATTTATTGTGGGTTGAAAACCCTATATGCTCACCAGGCTCCCAAGCCTAACCCACTCAGTTTTTCTTTGTATTACAGATAGTGGCACGAGAGCATAAGTTGGATGAAATTGTCAAGATATTTTTGGATTATAGACCAGTAGTTATATGTAACTGTTGTAAGGTCTATTTTGTATTGTTTATGCTTTTGGTCTGTATCGGAACATAACATCCCGAGGTTTTGTTATATAATGAAAATACATTTCTTTATGAAATGCTTTGATAAATTCTTATCATTTTTTTTTGGGAACAAATTCCGCAACTCTTTTAATCAAAAGGATTTACTTTGAAATTATTTTAAAAGCATAAATGAAACCGGTCTTTTCTGGCCGTGATTTTGGGGATGTCACACTAGTGATAGGAAAATTTAATAAATCAAATTATATTTTTAAACACAAGGTTATTTGTGCTTTTACTTGTATCCTCCCCCTGTAAACATTAAAAACTTGGAAAAATATAGGGGTATGAACTCACCGTTAATTGTGTGCAAGCGTCGAATCAATGAACTGGAAACGAAGACCCTTGAGTTGTTGTACGTGGCACTTAACGAAATCCTAATAACAATTAAATACATATATGTATCTAAATTAGCGATTTCATTAAATAAAGTGTTGGAAAACACTTGCTTTCGGTTAAGAAATGTTATCGGGACTTGAGTGAACCGAGGAAAGCGGGTTTTCAGCCTAATGTACCACTTAAGGAGTGTGTACGACCGTGAAAGGGAGTGTACGGCCGTGAACCGTGTACGACCGTAGACTGCCTTGAAGGGTGTACGGCCTTTGAAAGTGTACGGTCGGGAATGAGTGTACGGTCAACGAACTTGAAGGTATACGGCCGTACACTCAAGAACAAGAGTGTCGGAATCGATGAATACGTGACCTAGATGCTCCGAAATGAACCCCCCAATGGTGTTTTTCGATGTTTTTCGATGTTTTTCGGAAGAATAAAGGTGCTTTAAGGGTGTACGGTCGAGAGTCTAGAGAGAGAAGTAGAGGGTGTTCGGCCAGAAAAGTGTAAATGAGGGGTAGGGTCTCGTATTTATAGGGGTTTTGTGGTCGGTGGTGGGGTCCACCCGACTTTAGCCGTAAACGAGTGTACGGCCGTACACGGGTGTACGGCCGTGAACCCAAGTCAGGCCGTGAATGTTGTTTTGATCGAAGGAAAACTCGAAATTTCGCGTAGCTTTTGGTCCCGACTCATATATGAAGCTCAATTATACAACAAAATGACTTTCCAAACCAAAGGAATTTAACAGGACTCAATAAAAATCCAAATTTTATTAACGGAATTTGGATAACGGAAATGGAAAAAGGTTCGGGTTGTCACAACTACTAAAATAAAAGAATAGCACACTACGATACATTTTCTCTGATCGCATCATAATCACAAAGTGGCCTCAACATATCATAATTTTCCTCTCATCATCTAGTTGGTAGTTAATCTCGTCAATAGTATGGATCACTGGGAAACCAACATGTTGACCATTATAACCACAAAGAGATAAACTCATCCCCATTATCGGGTTCATATATATATATATATATATATATATATATATATATATATATATATATATATATATATATATATATATATATATATATATATATATGATAGTCTTCACAAAGTTGGAGCTAACCCACTTGGCTAACAAGGTGTGTAACAATGATTTTCTAACAATAAGGTCATGGGTTCAACCTTAGGCATATAAACGTGCCTGCAAAGGGGGAGATAAGCTGGGCACTTAAGCTGTTTCATGATGAAATGCCTAAATGAGATTACAATCTGTTCACAACTACAATATCAAGAAACAACAAAAGCAATGATCGCCACACATAAATAAACTATTTTTAAACATGTTCCTAGCCATTGTTTTTCATCATGATAACATGATTGGATGCTTCATGCCTTAACAATAGTAGCCTTCATGTAGCGAATCACTTGGTGACTTTAAGTAGCAACAATTGCATAACATTCCGAACTACCTGATCCATTTTGGATACAAAGTCTACATATTTCTCCATTATAGTATAAATCAATACCTTTTACACATTAGTTCTATTTAGTTAAAATAAAATATTTACAAAAATTATTATGATAAATATGGCATGCACTTGTCTTCAAGGGGTTAAGGTATTTATGCAACAGATACTAACATACTATACAAAGTAGGAACTATTAAATAAATTATACCATCCTCCTTAGTGTATCACTTATGCCAAGAAATTTTATGTTTTGTGAGGGATTATTCATGCAAACTGTAAATCATACTTTAATGCAATCCATGTGGTATATAAATTGAGTATTTATTTACCACATGAATTCAAATCAAACTTTTAATCATTTGTGACGATGTCACAATATTCTTTTGTCGTCAACTGAGTATACTAAACAACTTTAACTGACTTTACTTTAAGTTAAAACAGGGGTACATACTATAAATAACCCCCAAAATTGCATGCTCATATTCACGTTGACCACTACTACCATTTATTAATCCTACAAGCCTCTACATAGTATGGAACCCGACAACTTACTATTATTGTTTATAATGATATGTACAAATGAACAATGCAAAAACACAAGCCAATACATAAAGCAATTCAAGATTGGACATATCGCAAAAATCGACTTCTTTTTCTACATGTAAAACCATGTCAGTGACACAACCACCAATACATTGTCCGGTTGCCACATATCATCATCAAACCGGACACACCCGACTTCAACACTTACAGCTCACTGTCGAGAATCCTACTATGGAGATTCGAACTACACCCCATCATGTAAACCAACCATAAGGTCAAGTGGGACCCTCTTCAAGGCATTCGTTTAAAAAAAACCCCTATTTTCAATATAAACTCACTTTTACCATGTTACTAAGCTTCTACCATCAAATATCAACTTAACCATTAAAATTCATGGTACCATAAAAAGCACAGGAAGCGAAGACACCAAATTTCAATGTTTCGATACACATACAAGTATCACAAGAAGATGATTTGTTGAAAATTTTATTAGATGATCTTGAACAGAACAAATTTATACTATGCCTAGAACTAAGCAATAACAAGATTCATGTTGTTGGGTTTTTGTTCAAATTTTCGATTAAAAAATGATGAAAATGGCAATGGAAGAAAAATAAATTTTGAACAACATAAAACTATTTTATAAACCATCAAGGATCCATTTCCATGAAAAGAAAGATTAAAATAAAACAACTATAGAAGGTTCAAGAATAATAGCCTTTGAAGTCTTTACTCATCTTGAGAGGTTGGAATTTGATGAATATGGAAAGAACACAATGTAGAGTTCCTCTGGAGAAGTCCATCAATAAGTTGCAACACAAAAGGATGCTACTCCACACTTGGAAGAAGAACCTCTTAATCCTTTAAACACAAATTTAATTTTTTCTTGAGTAGAGGTTCTTTTATGACTTATTTTCTTTAACAAATTTAGATAGAAAACTCATATATATATATATATATATATATATATATATATATATATATATATATATATATATATATATATATATATGTGTGTGTGTGTGTGTGTGTGTGTGTGTGTGTGTGTGTCAAAGTGAATTTCGTCCATGAAGAAGAGTAGAAAAATCACCAACTCACATGCATATACATTTTCTCTTATGCCTCTAAGACACCATACACTCTAATGATAAAAAAAACATGGACCATGTAATAGGTATGGCTAGTCAAAGCATCGAACAACCCATCACCCATATAGGGATGGATAGAGAGAGAGAGGGAGAGAGAGAGAGAGAGAGAGAGAGAGAGAGAGATTATTCTTATTCAAGAGTTCTCAAATAGAGATTATAAGTGCAATTCAACAAAGATTCGACCTGCTCACTAGGTATTCAAGATACTAATAAATTACTACTAGGTATCCTTATTTATAGACAAAGGATCATACCTTAAATGCTAATGTGCTAAGCCCGTCAATTAATAGGCCCGTGAAAGGTTTCAACGGATCACAAGTCTAAATGCAGCTGCTTATAGAATCTTCAACCTTTGTTGGAATGCTTTGTCAAGATGTTCTAGGATAATTCTCGGTTAAAATTCTTTGTCACGATTGCTAAATGCTCAAGTCACATTTAACAATATCCACATTGACTTGAGTATTCTTTAAATGATTATGGAAACCAAGACATTCATCTCATCCTTCCATCTTTCCCTTTACGGTCTTAGCACTGCAAACATCTACCAATTCCAATCAATGCTTGAACTACTTTGTAGGAGCGACTTTGTCATCATGTTTCTTGGATTCACCTAGGTATCTATCGTCAACATAGAGAACTTGTCTTCTTCCAGAATTTCACGGATGACGTTAAACCTAACATCAATGGGTTTCGTCTTCTCATGATAAACATGATTCTTTACAAGATTCAACTCACCCTTATTGTCACAATGTATAACGAGCTTCTCCACCTTCAAACCAAGACTCTGAATGAGACCGTGTAACCATGTCCATTCCTTTTTTCCTTCATGCAAATACATGTACTATGATTTAGGTGTAGATAAGGAAACGATATCTTGTAACGTTGACTTCCAACTTACACAACATCCAAACAAAATAAAGATATAACACATCAGTGAACTCCGTTTCTCTAGATCACCAGCATGGTTTGAGTCTACATATATACAACCAAGTCGCTCTAAGTGTTAGCCCCATACAACAAACAAACATCTCTCGTCTCGATCAAGTAAGTCAAGATCCACTTGACTGCTTCCTAATGAGTTTTTTCATGATTACTCATAAACCTGCTTATTACACTAACTACATGTGATTTCCAACATCAGTTGAGTATACAATAGTATGGTGCAAACCATTGCATACATGAGATTTCTAACAGTAGCCAAGTATGGAACCCTGTGTGCATACATGTGTGTATACATCTACGTGTACTATATATATATATATATATATATATATATATATGAGAGAGAGAAAATCACAAATATAGCCTAATCCATTAATTACTTTGTGAAAAATATCCAAAAAAACCTAAATTACAAAAATAGCCACGAACCGCAGATGGATTAAGCCCATCTACGATTTTAATATTCCACCCGCGAACGTACAAGTCGCTAAAGCACAGTTGTGCTTTAGCGACTTGTACATTCGCAGTTAGACTAGTCCATCTGCGATTTAACAAGCCATCTACGATTTTGCCTTTTTCCAGGTATAAAAACATAAATTTTTTTGCTTCATTTTTCACACTTTTGCTTTGGAGAATTCTCTCTCTGGAAGCCTTCATGTAGTGAATCACTTGGTGACTTTAAGTAGCAACAATTGCATAACATTCCGAACTACCTAATCCATTTTGGATACAAAGTCTACATATTTCTCCATTATAGTATAAATCAATACCTTTTACACATTAGTTCTATTTAGTTAAAATAAAATATTTACAAAAATTATTATGATAAATATGGCATGCACTTGTCTTCAAGGGGTTAAGGTATTTATGCAACAGATACTAACATACTATACAAAGTAGGAACTATTAAATAAATTATACCATCCTCCTTAGTGTATCACTTATGCCAAGAAATTTTATGTTTTGTGAGGGATTATTCATGCAAACTGTAAATCATACTTTAATGCAAGCCATGTGGTATATAAATTGAGTATTTATTTACCACATGAATTCAAATCAAACTTTTAATCATTTGTGACGATGTCACAATATTCTTTTGTCGTCAACTGAGTATACTAAACAACTTTAACTGACTTTACTTTAAGTTAAAACAGGGGTACATACTATAAATAACCCCCAAAATTGCATGCTCATATTCACGTTGACCACTACTGCCATTTATTAATCCTACAAGCCTCTACATAGTATGGAACCCGACAACTTACTATTATTGTTTATAATGATATGTACAAATGAACAATGCAAAAACACAAGCCAATACATAAAGCAATTCAAGATTGGACATATCGCAAAAATCGACTTCTTTTTCTACATGTAAAACCATGTCAGTGACACAACCACCAATACATTGTCCGGTTGCCACATATTATCATCAAACCGGACACACCCGACTTCAACACTTACAGCTCACTGTCGAGAATCCTAGTATGGAGATTCGAACTACACCCCATCATGTAAACCAACCATAAGGTCAAGTGGGACCCTCTTCAAGGCATTCGTTTGAACAAAACCCCTATTTTCAATATAAACTCACTTTTACCATGTTACTAAGCTTCTACCATCAAATATCAACTTAACCATTAAAATTCATGGTACCATAAAAAGCACAGGAAGCGAAGACACCAAATTTCAATGTTTCGATACACATACAAGTATCACAAGAAGATGATTTGTTGAAAATTTTATTAGATGATCTTGAACAGAACAAATTTATACTATGCCTAGAACTAAGCAATAACAAGATTCATGTTGTTGGGTTTTTGTTCAAATTTTCGATTAAAAAATGATGAAAATGGCAATGGAAGAAAAATAAATTTTGAACAACATAAAACTATTTTATAAACCATCAAGGATCCATTTCCATGAAAAGAAAGATTAAAATAAAACAACTATAGAAGGTTCAAGAATAATAGCCTTTGAAGTCTTTACTCATCTTGAGAGGTTGGAATTTGATGAATATGGAAAGAACACAATGTAGAGTTCCTCTGGAGAAGTCCATCAACAAGTTGCAACACAAAAGGATGCTACTCCACACTTGGAAGAAGAACCTCTTAATCCTTTAAACACAAATTTAATTTTTTCTTGAGTAGAGGTTCTTTTATGACTTATTTTCTTTAACAAATTTAGATAGAAAACTCATATATATATATATATATATATATATATATATATATATATATATATATATATATATATATGTGTGTGTGTGTGTGTGTGTGTGTGTGTGTGTGTGTGTGTGTGTGTCAAAGTGAATTTCGTCCATGAAGAAGAGTAGAAAAATCACCAACTCACATGCATATACATTTTCTCTTATGCCTATAAGACACCATACACTCTAATGATAAAAAAAACATGGACCATGTAATAGGTATGGCTAGTCAAAGCATCGAACAACCCATCACCCATATAGGGATGGATAGAGAGAGAGAGAGAGGGAGAGAGAGAGAGAGAGAGAGAGAGAGAGAGAGAGATTATTCTTATTCAAGAGTTCTCAAATAGAGATTATAAGTGCAATTCAACAAAGATTCGACCTGCTCACTAGGTATTGAAGATACTAATAAATTACTACTAGGTATCCTTATTTATAGACAAAGGATCATACCTGAAATGCTAATGTGCTAAGCCCGTCAATTAATAGGCCCGTGAAAGGTTTCAACGGATCACAAGTCTAAATGCAGCTGCTTATAGAATCTTCAACCTTTGTTGGAATGCTTTGTCAAGATGTTCTATGATAATTCTCGGTTAAAATTCTTTGTCACGATTGCTAAATGCTCAAGTCACATTTAACAATATCCACATTGACTTGAGTATTCTTTAAATGATTACGGAAACCAAGACATTCATCTCATCCTTCCATCTTTCCCTTTACGGTCTTAGCACTGCAAACATCTACCAATTCCAATCAATGCTTGAACTACTTTGTAGGAGCGACTTTGTCATCATGTTTCTTGGATTCACCTAGGTATCTATCGTCAACATAGAGAACTTGTCTTCTTCCAGAATTTCACGGATGACGTTAAACCTAACATCAATGGGTTTCGTCTTCTCATGATAAACATGATTCTTTACAAGATTCAACTCACCCTTATTGTCACAATGTATAACGAGCTTCTCCACCTTCAAACCAAGACTCTGAATGAGACCATGTAACCATGTCCATTCCTTTTTTCCTTCATGCAAATACATGTACTATGATTTAGGTGTAGATAAGGAAACGATATCTTGTAACGTTGACTTCCAACTTACACAACATCCAAACAAAATAAAGATATAACACATCAGTGAACTCCGTTTCTCTAGATCACCAGCATGGTTTGAGTCTACATATATCCAACCAAGTCGCTCTAAGTGTTAGCCCCATACAACAAACAAACATCTCTCGTCTCGATCAAGTAAGTCAAGATCCACTTGACTGCTTCCTAATGAGTTTTTTCATGATTACTCATAAACCTGCTTATTACACTAACTACATGTGATTTCCAACATCAGTTGAGTATACAATAGTATGGTGCAAACCATTGCATACATGAGATTTCTAACAGTAGCCAAGTATGGAACCCTGTGTGCATACATGTGTGTATACATCTACGTGTACTCTATATATATATATATATATATATATATATATATATATGAGAGAGAGAAAATCACAAATATAGCCTAATCCATTAATTACTTTGTGAAAAATATCCAAAAAAAACCTAAATTACAAAAATAGCCACGAACCGCAGATGGATTAAGCCCATCTACGATTTTAATATTCCACCCGCGAACGTACAAGTCGCTAAAGCACAGTTGTGCTTTAGCGACTTGTACATTCGCAGTTAGACTAGTCCATCTGCGATTTAACAAGCCATCTACGATTTTGCCTTTTTCCAGGTATAAAAACGTAAATTTTTTTGCTTCATTTTTCACACTTTTGCTTTGGAGAATTCTCTCTCTGGAAGCACTATGGACGATTTCATGAACAATCCCAACAATATGGTAGGATCTTTACCCATTTTGTGTTTTAATTATCATTTATCAATTTTAGGCTTTGTTTATTTACGATTGGGTAAATTACGCCAATCGTCCCTCGTGCACATGCCAAAAAGCGTGTTTAGTCCCTATTTTCAAAAATTAACTCGGACCGTCCCTCATTTGTTTAAAACTTGCACACTTCATCCCTCTGGACATAAAAAGACCATTTTGCCCTTACTTATTTATTTATTTATTATTAATTATTAGTTCATTAAAAGAAATTGTTTATTAAATATATATCACTACCATCGGTCTTCAAACACAATCCCAATTCCCTTTCTTCAACGGCATCGACTAAATCGTCAGAGGAATATGATGTTGCCGAAAGAAGATGACCTTGTCGGCAGAGATACAAACAAAACCTACAAAATTAGAGGCTTTCTTGAAGCTTACCGGAGAAGATGACAAACTACGGATCTGAGACGACGAGGTACATATCTAAAGGTGGTACATCATCGTCGGTTCCACCCTCACCCGATTCACACTCTACAACAACCTCGATGTGAACACAATGTTCAGAAACCCTAACCGTCGATTGGCGATCTACTATAATCAATCGAGGCCAACACGATGTACCATCCATACATTTCAACGGTGGAAGTTCACGTGTTTATTTAGGTCATAAGAAGGAGAATAATGTAGTGCGACGTTTAAAGGGGAACACTAGTGGTTCTCGATGGTGGTGATAAATCAAGGTTGTCTTTCTCTGCAACTCCAAACCACCACCAACATACCTACAACCTACAATTCCGATTTTGTTTGTTTATCCCCACATCAAGGCTCGCCACAGACGCTGTCTTCTTCTCCCTCCAGTTGATCACCTAATGCGTCTCTTTCTTCGTGTTCTTGCTTCAACCGAGCACGTATAAATACTTAGAGGTTAGGGGTAAGAAATCAAGGTGGTAGGTGATGGTTGTGGGCGGTGGTGATGGCTCGGTGGTAGTGATTATTTTCCATGAAAGAATTTAGGGAGGGAAGATGATTTAGAAGGGAAGGGGTATGGATAAGGTGGGTGGGGTGAGTTTTTTATTTTATTTTGTATATTATAAAACTGTAAGAAAAATAAAATAAATCAAAAAATGAATACAAAGGGTAGATTAGTCATTTCATGTATCACAAATGATGAAACGTGCAAAATTAAACTAGCACAGGATGACATGTGCAACTTTAAACGAAACGAGGGACGGTCCGAGTTAATTTTTGAAAATAGGGATTAAACATGATTTTTGGCATGTGCATGAGGGACGATTGATGTAATTTACCCTTTACGTTTTATTGGGAAAAAGTTTGAAAAAAAACAAAAATATTACAAGATTTCAGGTGTTTCCTATCCGATTTTTTTAGATCTATGTGTTATATTTGATATTTACTAGATTCCAAAAAAAGCCTTGAGGTTTTGATAGCATTTGATAATTGGATGTATGATTGTACAAGTGTATAATGCGTAAATCGTGCATTGTGAGGTTTTATATTTAGTACTTTTGTGTTGATATGTTATATAAATGTGTTAATATGTTGTAATAATATGATTTTTTGATATAAAAATGATTATTGCTACTTCAGGATGTTGTACCTTTGCATTTTGAGGTTGTACATATAGTTTATCAAAAAATATTAATTTAATTGTTGATGTTATAAATATGCTTATATATAGAAATATCGTTTATATACAATCGGTTTACTTGTCATGGTTTATATACATTCAGTTTATTTCTCAAAAAAGATATTATATGTTGCAATTTGGATGTCGTTATAAATAGAAATTTGGTTTACTTTGTGATTGTAATTCCCGAAGTTGTTTAAATCTAAGAGTTTGTAGATTTTAATTGCCGATGTCGTTATAATAATATGTTTTTTTGATAGTTTTTTATTATTTAGTATAGCTTTTTTGACAGTTTTTTTTTTTGACAACTTACTATCCTTTAATGTTTTTTAACCTTCTAACTTGTTGTATTTCAGCATGATTCTAGAAATCTAAATGTTAAAGTTGTTGTAAATCTAAAAGTATCGGGATGTAACATATGTCAAGTATTTGAAGTATTGCATGGTGTGCGACTGGAAATTTTTAGAAGCACCGTGTTTGATTATTTGTTGGACGTCCCTCAAATATAAGGGGACATGTTGCTATTTCATAAAATGTTTCTTCATCAGTTACGACCAGACGCAATAGTATCTCCGGATGGCATAAAACGGTTTTATTTTAAAGCGGGAGATACTAAAATGGTTTATGATCCCAAAGAGTTTTGTTTGATAACCGAATTTAATTTTAGAGTTTATCAAAAAACGATTGGAAAAAAGTTTCAGAGAAAAAAAAATTAGTAGTAAAAAAATATGTTTATTGTGGGAACGTCTTTTTCCGAACCACACAAATAGTTCGGTTAAAATCTATGATTTGAAAAGTTTCATTTTAAATCAACCCTTCTTAGCAGCTACCGATGATGATGCAGTTAAAGCATGTGTCATATACGTTTTGTGTGAATGGTTTTTGGGGAAAGAAGTAATTGATTGTGTGCCACAAGACTGTTTTTTTTTCTGAGAACTTGGATGGGTGGAACAGGTATTATTTTTCGAATTTCAAAGTTTTATATTTTATGTGGTAATGTTTATTCTAATTAAAAGTTATATATTGTATTTTTGCTTGGGGTAATTACTTGTGGGAGGTCACCTACGGTGATCTTGAGGATACATGGAACAAAATCAATAAATATTTATCACTACTTGAGCCTCGTCAAAGTTTGAAATACTCGGTTTCAAGATTTACATCGCCATTCAGGGTATATGTATATATAATTATATATTTATAAATTATAACAAGTATATTAGTTGTTATAGTTGATATTAATATAATTGCTAAATTTATAGATATGGATTTATGAGATGCTTCCATTTGTTCGACGTTGTGGTTATGCGTTACGTAAAAACAAAGATACACCTCGAATGAAGCGTTGGAGTGCAACCAAAAAATTGAAGTGGGTTGATGTGAACAAGATTTTGGATATGACAAAGGTTTGTATATTTTATTTTATTTATTTAAATCTTATGTTTGAACTTTTACTAACATTATACATATGTTAGTTTGTTTTAGGAGGGACGAAGACCAAGACATAGCATGACACCGAGCAAGAGAAGATCTTATTATTATACGTCATGTCAAGATTAGGTGTATGGTGAACCGCCTTCAGTTCCATCCCCAGTACGGAAGCATTTTAGGAGGCAAGACGAATCTTCGTGTAGTGTATCATCTAGTGGCCGATCCCACGGTAGAGCAGGAAAAAGTGGGAAAGCAAGTTTAGAAGAGTTGGCGAATCAGTTATTTGCACTCGAACAAGAGGTGTATATGAACTGACAACGTACTGAGGTGAATGTGGAAGAAGTGAATGACGAAAGTATTTGGAAGAACATAAATTTTAATGAACCGGCAGAATTTCAAACAAAATTTTCTTTTGATGAAAAGGTTACTGATACCCTATATTTATGATATAATTTGTATATAAATATGTATATTTTATTAATAATTTAAAGGTATTAATGTAGGTTTTAGATGAAGCAGGGCGGACTAGAAATAACTTCGATGAGGTTGTTTTTGATGATAATAAAGCTGAAAAGATTATTATACCTTATATTTATGATATAATATTTTAATAATTATGTATATTTTATTAATAATTATAACGTATAAATATAGGTGTTCGACGAAGGGGGGTGGAGTACAAATAACTTCGATAAGGATGTTTTGAATTTTGATGATAATGAAGCTGAAAAGATTATTATACCTTATATTTATGATATAATTTGTTAATAAATATGTATATTTTATTAATAATTATAACGTATTAATGTAGGTGTTAGATGACGAGGTAATAATTGTAAAAACTACAAATTACTTTGATGATAGTGAAGCTACACCCAATAGACCTAGGCTTCGTAATCCATCAAAGTTTATGTGTACTCCTTTCACGCATGTATACATTAAAAGGTAATATGGAAAGAATTTTTTTTATGTCAAATATTCATAAAATAATGATATAAATGTTTGAGAAATGTTTTAGTTACACACGACACCAAAGCCAAAGCGAAGAGAAAAGAAGAAGGTTAATACCAGATGAACAACCCCCCTCCTCCTCCTCCAGTACTTGTTGTTGCTCATGACTTTTCAATTTTGCGCCTGCAGCCTTACGTAGCAGGCGGTGAGGTTGTGTTACAAAATTATTTTTATCATGCATATAACGTGTAACACAGATTCTATAATTTGATATTAGATAGAGAGTTTTGGATCACGTTGTTTGGGCATACACATAACGGCTGGTTAGATGAAGCAGTAAGTTTTTTCTTAAATTTATACTTATAAGTGATTTTTTATTTATTAATTTTTAACAAAAGTACCATAACCTTCGCAGCATATCACGATTTGGATTAGATTGTTGATAAAGAGAGGTTTGAAGCTGACCGGTATACCATAATGCCTCCAAATGTTTTTGTTTTCCATCTTCTGGAAGATTGTTATGATTAGAGGGCATTTATGTCTGGGATAGCTGCATACCCCGACATTATGGTTCCTTGGTGTGATGTGGATAGGGTATATTATTAGTTTTATTGAAATTACATTCATTAGTATCATTTTTTTGTATCGAAATATTAATAAGTAATTATTTTTTATTTTAAACTTTGTGTAGGTTTATATGCCGACTTATTCCTATCCAAATCATTGGCTGTTTGGGGAACTACGAATAGAGTCAATGGAAGTCCATCTATATGACAGTCTCAGTAGTGGTGCATTTGAAAACTTTGAGTCAGATGGAACCTTGAGAAATTTGAGGCGCGGGTGGCAAAATTTTTAGACAAAATTAATTACTGGCAGAGGTGGAACATCCCAAGGAGACCATTGAATATGACATTTACTCTCAATGATAATGTTCCCCAACAAAGCAGCGTGTTGGGAGATTGTGTTGTATTTGTTTGTATGTTTATGGAACAAATAGTATCAGGACAACCAATACATGAATTTGTGGACCCAAAAAAATGCAACTTTAGAGTTTTGCCAAAGGACGACCAAAATTTATTGGGGATCGTGTGGTCATATGTAGTTGGATGTGATATGTATAACTGAATGTTTGATTTATAAATTCAAGTGTTTCATTAGGAAAAGTAATTTTATATATAGCGCGATAGACATTATCTTCATACATAATATAATTATAACTTCTTATTTTCAGATTGAAAGTGTTTATTAGACTTAGCTATCTTAGCTATTATCATAGAATATTGGTCCTTCTCTTCATCAACCCAACAGATAAACCCGTATTTTGGTCTCTGTGAATTTAAAGATAGGTAAGAAGATAAGTTGCGGTAGAAATATGACAACGAAAATATTAAGGAACTAAAAATCATGATACCATTTTTGGGCAAGCTTAAAATAATCTTCCTGGGTTTTTAGGTGTACCCGATATCCTAATGATACGTTCACCTACGCAATTGCAGTATGTCATTCGTCTGATTTATTTGATCAAATATGAATAAATTAACAAATAAATTTCATGGAGTAAGTATTAACCATTTATACGAAATTATATAGCAGATGAGTATAATGCCTTGTCATGTCAATAAGTAAAGTTTGCTTAAGGGTTGACTATGAAATCATATGGTTTGAGTATGAATCCTTCAAGTTGAACTATGATGTACAGACAAGTACAACGCCTTGTCTTGTCAATCAGTAGAGTTGGCTTACTGTTTGACTATGAAATCATCTAGTTTGACTATGAATCCTTCAAGTTGAACTATGAAGCGCAGACAACTAGAATGCATTGTCTTGTCGATCAATAAAGTTTGCTTATGGTTTGACTATGAAATCATCGGCATGCTTTGACTATGAATCCTTCAAGTTGAATTATGAAGTGTAGACAAGTATAATGCCTTGTCTTGTCGATCGGTAAAGTTTGCTTACGGTTTGACTATAAAATCATCTGATTTGACTATGAAGTAATCCAATTTCTACCAACTTTTGTATATTTATAATCGTATTCGTTTGATTTTCCTAATACAATTTCATTGCTTGTGAATATGACTTCTTACAACCAAATAAGATTTTGTGACCTACCAATATTCTTTCATAATCTTGAAAGAACAAATCCTAATACCTTCACAGCCATCAAGAAAACAAATACCAACCGTTTTCAATTCTGTTTCGTAGTTTTAGGTTGCGTGGTATGTCATATTTATTTTATTGATTTAATTAATAGTTGTAGGTAATGTACCTCGTTCAGATTTTGCATGTGACTAATACAAGTATGTTTTAGTTTTATGTAGATCCGTACCTTTCTTAGGCGCATGATACCATTAATATATGTGGGTTATTTACCCCTAGTTGGTAACTATCTGACAACAATGTACTTTGTGGTGGCTTTGGACGGAAACCATGAACCCCTACTCTTAGCTGTTGGTTTGGGAACCTTAGAGTTTGAGGAATCTTGGGCATGGTTCATGAAGAAGTTAAAAGAATGTTTAGGTGACAATACGGAGGTTGGTTTCATAAGCCACCTATGTGATAAAATAGACTTTGCCGCTGAGAGAGTCTACCCAGATTTGTATCATGGGCATTGTCCTAAAGATATAGCTCGAAAAATACGATATTCTGACGTACATAATGATACTATTGTCGAAAAGTTGTTTTGGAAACCATGCAGTGCATATAGTGTGCATGAATTTTACTTGTGTTTGGAAAGCTTTCAAAGTGCATGTAGGAATCCAATTTTCTGGCTTGACAATATAGCCATTTCAAAATGGGCACAGGCATTTTTTTTTCCTAAAGTACGTTACAATGTTAAATTGATTGATATTCCTCTAATTGTGAAAAATATATCCACCTACACTACACATATGAGTTACCTATAATAACAATCATTGAGTTAATCACTCAGTCGATTCAAGTGGCATATGTTGAACGGGCTGAAGTTGGAGGTACATTTATACTTATAGTTTGTTATTTCTTGTGTTATTATTTCTAAATTAACAAATTTCACAGGGAGGATTTATGTTGGTGTGACCCCTTATGCTTAGAATAAGTTTCAAAAGCGGGTGAACAAGTCTTATAATTGGGAAGCAAGACGTATTTATGGGGATATATTTGAAGTGGATGAAATTTTTGACACCTGTAAAGTACAACTTAAACGTAGGGTATGTAGTTGTGGGAAATGGCAAAAAAGCGGTATACCTTGTGGTCACACTATAGCATCACTAAGAACCCGTACGTCTGCAGCCATTCACGAAATGGTTGATTATAAGCTGACTTTTGTCGTGTATCGAGCTATATTCGGATCTGAGACGGTGAATTCTATACCATCACATCTACAATGGCAAATACCAAATGAAAGGGTGGTCCTATTACCTCCCAAGTAGAAGTAGTTATTGATGTACCCCTTTCAATTTTATGTGCTATTATGTAGTAGTTATGGTTTAATGTTTTAATGAAATGAAAATGGATGTGTTTTCTTAATTCATGTTTTATGCTCGTTACCGAAACAATGTACACTAAAGGATTAACAAGACACACGTAAAAAACAAACAGCGTAACTAACGAATATTCCACATCTAATCTTCTTTAACTAACATGTATATTAAAAATGAGGGACATTCTTTGAAAGATTTCATGCTCCCCCATGCATAAACTCCCTACCATTAGATTTGAAATGGTATAGCTCCATAGCCACCTGTATGAGAATGTCTTCATCCATATTCGGATGTCTATTATCCAACTCGTTGTAAATATGTTGAAAATGCTTAACCCTTTGTTTCAAATCCACAAACTTGGCTTTGACATCTCTTCTTCTTCGATATTAAGTACGACCCATTTAATGGTGAAACAAATGACAAACACAAGACCAAAATGATCCATTGTGAACTTCTGGCAAACCTGGTGGAAAATCCTCCTCTACAGTTACGTTCCAAGCATGAACCAAAGCGACCTCCTCTTGGATGCTCCATCGGAGTAGTAAAGGTGGGTCCATATTTGCAAGGTAAAATTGTAAGCTGATACAACTAATATGGATATGAACAATTATTTATAGTGGCCCCCTTTTGTAACTCCATTTGTGTTGTCAAGTCAAATAGTCGTGTCTTGTGTTGCCAGTCAGTGCAATGGCTTGTCAACTCAAACAATCCTCTCTTGTGTTGTTAATAAGTACACTACGTTCTTCAGTTAAGTTGGACTATGAATTGCAGACAAATTATGAAATTTGACTGAGATTTTGTGTAGAAACTTATGTGCTCTTGACGGACAATAAAAACATGTCGTTTATTATTTTCATAAAGCCTATTATAAATTTACTTTCAGTGAAAAAATCATTTTCATATATTACTTTTAAAAATTTACTCTCTTTATTTCGCTAAAAGTGACTTCATAACCATGGACCGCTGAGGAGTACTTGGTTCTTATTTGTGCATATATTCATGTGTACAAGACCAACAAGTTGAACGATCCAATGTTTTGGACTCATTTAACCTATATCTTCAATGCTGAAACTCGAACGACTGCAGAAAACTAGCATGACAACCTAGATATCGCAGCAAAATGATATGAAATGAAAACTGAAATTCTATTATTCAACGATCTTTATACCAAAATTGACGACGCCCGTTTAAATGCTACTAAGGAGGTCATCTTGGAAGCTGCTAAAGAGGAATACAAATCATTAAGTGACTGATTGGAATTCCAGTATGAAGCCCCTTGGAATATTTTTAAAATTTGTCCTGTTTATTTAATTTCTATTTCTATCTATTAGGTTTGTACTAGGTTATTTGTACGTATTTCGTCTGTATTAGATTTACCTCCTCTGTTTTATGTTATTTATGAAAAGTCTTTGGGCTATTTTTAACGATATTCCAAATGTCTTCGTACTCGATTACACATAAAACAATACATTACAAATAATAATTCCATGAAGCATTACACATAATACAATACATTACATTACAAATAACAATTCCAAACGTCCTCATACTCGATTACACATAAAACCTTACAAAGAACAATTCCATGACCCATTACACATAAAACATTGCAAATATGAAATTAGAATAATACCAGAGCCCTCTACATGAAATACTGATTATTTTTAACAAGATTCCAAACGTCCACATACTCGAAGTCAATGCCTTCATGCTCCAAAATGTAAAAATCTTTAACAATTTCCATAAGCTCTTCCACGTCTGCATAATAAGTTTTGGTATTTTTAACATAATTATACGCTCGATTGAACCATATGACTTCTCCCTTTACATCCATCCATTTACTGACAATATCTGATTGTAGTCGGTGTTGTCCTTCTCCCATCTCATGGTTGAACAAAGTTGTTATGCAGGTCCATTCATCACCTACCAGGCAATGTGGGGGATCTAGTGGTGTTACACCCTCCTTAATGCTAATACAACATCGTGTTACAACCAACAACTCGCTTGTCGTCCATGGTCATGGAGAATTGGAACCAACTACTACATTGGAAGAAGTTGCTACATTGGACGACATTTCTGAATATGGGTGTTCGTTTCATATAGATTAAACATCTATTTATAATAATAATAAAAAAGGAGTTAATAAGGACTTGACCAGTCAAGTGAAATCTTTGTATAGTGTAGTGAGTTATCATGTCAAACAGTCATTTATGTGTAGTCGTTTCCATGTTTGACTACGATTTGCAGGTTACTACAGTGACTTGTCATGTCAAACAATCGTCTATGAATTCCAACTTTGACTACGAAAAATGGTTGCCTATGGACTATGATTTTTAGATTACTAGGATGTACAAATACGACATATATAATCGTTTTCTTATTATAAATACTATATATAATATCAACTTTATTATGAGTTCATTCTCAAAGTTCAAAATTTGCTCATGCGACGAAGTAGATTGTTACTACTGTGATCCAGTCGACCCCTTTGTTACACCCTCTTCAGATGGCCCATATATATCAGATGAAAGTTTGTAAGAATTGAAAACGGCTGAAGAACAACAAAAACAAGATAACGAGTCGTCACGGCTTCTCAGTCAACGTCGTAAAGTTATTGCATCGGAATGCAAACAAGATCAAGAATGGATAGACCTTAATAAAAAAAATCAAAGAGCATGAAGAATGGATCAAAAAAGACTAAGAAGACTATCAAAATGACTGAAAAATGGCTTGCTGACAATGACGCATAGATGATACATCTTAGGGTGCAAAAGGATCGTTATGAAGATAAAATGAGAATTAGGGATGACTATATAACAATCGAGAAAGAGAAGTACCCAATGCAGTTCCCTGAGGTTACTAATTAGTTAAAAAAAATGATGTAAGATTAGCATGTCTCGGGTTTACTATACGTTTTTTTTAGATTAATATGTTTGTTTACCGTTAATTTCCAAGTATTTTTAAAAATCATGTATAAAAACTTCATTTGCTCTTATGATGTTCAAACTAAATTAAAATATAAAAGCATAAGAACAACATCTTAGAAAATTAATAAAAACATTACAATACATAATAAATTAACAACTGTTCAATTTAAGGTAGTTTTAAATCATAATCGGCGTTATAGTTCTATGAACAACTCGCAGAAGCCCCAATATTAAATGTTGTCTCAATAGTAGGAATTCTCGTGCGACGTGCTCCGCTGTCGGATGCCCTTCCATAATAATTGTTTCTTGTGTGTCCTGCTTGACCGCATGTAGACCACTCTTTTCTTATTGGACCCTTGCCTTGGGATGGAATGTGTTCTGTGTTTTTTGGCCTGCCTAGCTGGCGTTTATCCATTATAGGTGGCCTAACAGTCATCAAATCATCGGGGATCTCCCATTCGGATGGCTTTGGCAAGGGGTTCACTGATTCCTCATATGTTATCCTTAATGTTTCGGTATGGTAAGCTTTTAATGCATACATTGAGCAGTCTTGGTAATTGTTGAATGTTAGCGCTCTTATCACATGACCACAAGGTATGTCGTTAAGTTGCCAATGACTAAATGTACATGTCATTTGTTGGAAATCAATAATGACGTTTTGTCTCCCTTTTTTGACCTCACATTTCTTACTTGAGATCATGCGAACATCCTAATTGGTAAAACTATTTTTATTTTGTTTTACAATATCATCGGCCCAAGGGGTGAGTGTTGTTGTTGCTTCCGCTAAAAAAATAGAGAAAATTACACAGTTAAGATCAATAACATTTAACACAAACATTAATATTACAACTTACTACCTGCAAAGTTACATCTTTGAAACCACCACTGTTGCATTGTTGCACGAAAAAACTTGATAAACATCAGTATCAGCACCTTACGTGCATGTCTAGTTAATGCATTTATAGACTCTGCACTGTTGGACAACATAAGATTGTATCGGTTGCCTCTAAAATGTGCCCTAGACCAAGTTTCAGGATTTATACTTCGTAAGTATTCCCATACTGGTTCTTTTTTCTTTGTCATAAGGTCCATGGCAGCATTAAAACCATCAACGTTATAGGCTCTACAAGTCTCCCAAAAAATTTCTTTAACTGTCTTACTCTTCCTATATCTAGATACTATGTTGAAATACAAATGGACACCACATATTTCGTGATGAGCGTGAAGAAAAATGTTGGCAACAGATATCGCTATAGATGGAGACCTATCAGTTATAATTGTAAGATATTCCATATTGCCTATGCAATCACGTTGTTTTTGAAAAACCATGTCCAAGAATCTGTACACTCATTTTTGCATATACCATATGCAACCGGTAATATTTGGTTTAATCCGTCCTTAGTAATTGCAAGTAACATGGTACCTTTAACTCGCCTTTTAAGTGGGCTCCATGTACTACAAGGGTCGGCTTACAACAATTGACAAAAGCGCGTACCTACCATACATTGTATATCTATTCAAATACACTGATTATAGTTAGGTACACCAAAATAAAAATAAAAATAATAAAATATAGTAATACTAACCGAGCAACCAAGTGCGACATACAAGAACTCAAACTGATCATCACCATCTATTTGAATATGTGTCACCGTGTCGGGATTATGTTTTACCAAATTGTGGAAATAAGCCGCAAGTTTGGTAAAATAATCCTCTTTCGTACCCCTTAACAACAACAGTGCATATTGTTTCGCATGCCAAGCCTGATGGTATGAGATATTGATTTTCAATTGAGCATTCATATCGTAAATAATATCTTGTCCCCTATATGCTCTACTATAATCTTCAGCCAAAACATCAACAAGATATTCACCCAAAACATGTTTGTTTGCTTGTCGATAATTAGGTTGCAACATTGTTGAAGAATATGTGTGTACGTCAACAAATTTATTCACTTGGAAAAGTCTGCCAGTATTTTGAATTCCTTTTGCTCTTAGTAACCAAGAGCAATTTTTCCCAACACACACAACCTCATACCTTGATTTGGTCGATCTACTTGTCTTCGTCTGAAAACCTTTTTGGATACATTATTTCCCAATCGCCCGTTTTAGAAGGTCTTTGTTCTTAAATATACCGAGACATTAAATCTTTTGATGATTGATGTCTACCATCTATGATGGGATATCTTCATTAACATCAACTGGACATGCTGGTAAAGGGGGCATACCGTAAAAAAGGTTATCGGGAAACTTAGCTTTAACTTCATCACCCAACTCATCTCCATCAGAATTGCTTTCTATGTCGGTTATATCTAAACCTACATCAGCAACATCAACAAAATCCCCGTAACCATGTACATTTTCATCTTTTTGAATCATAACTTCTTTCTTTTTACTATCATCTACTACACCCCTATTCATAACTTTAACTTCTTGTTGGGGAACGTCAACATAACGACCACCCAAGTCATTAAGATATGTACCAACATCATCATCACCAACGTACTTGTAATTTTCAGGATCTATATAGCGAATAGGTGAATACCTCACATTAACATTTTCAACAACATTATGAAACTAAGGTACACTAGGAGTCATGAAAGTATCTATTGGATTGTTGCTCCCTTTATCGTTGCATAAGTTAGCAACCAACTCATTTCCACTCTCGCCACCATCCATAACCGCATCACCTTCATCAATCACCACAAATATTTTCACAGCCCTTCCTCCAATCGATTTGATTACGTTGATCAACATTCTAACATACATGTCTTCAACTATGGCTATATAATGATTCAATTCAGGATGATGGAAACAAAAACTAATTTTATATTTGTCTAACAAACCGGTTTTCATTCTCACCAAAGATATAAAATCACTATAACTAATATATTCGGAAAATATCAAAGCGAATTCAGAAATACCTCCCTGTGGACATACGTATTAAATATTTGTTTCAACAACTTTCCACCTCCCACCGGTTACAACGTAAACCAAATATTCATTCATTTATTAGAGAAGTTTTAAACAAATTTTCCAAAGAAATAAGAACTAAAGTGATAATTTTTTTGCAAAACTTTATATATAATATGATTGTTATGTAGTCAAACCTATCAATTTCGTAGTCAAAATAAAAAAAAACAAAAATAAAAATAAATTTGCAAAATCGCAGGTGGAATGGAGAGGAAATCTCAGATGAACTTAGTTCATTTGCGATTATAGTATGAGATTGCAGCTATTTATACGAGAAAAATGAGAAAACTAAAAAAAATAACCACTTGTGAACGTACATGTCGCTAAAGAACAGTTGTGCTTTAGCGACTTTTACATTCGCAGATAGGCTTAATATATCTGCGATTTTGATGGCTATATTTGTAATTTGGGTTTTTTTTGGATATTTTCCACTAAGTAACTAAGGGATTAGACTATATTTGTAATTCTCTCTCTCTCTCATTCTCTCTCTCTCTGTATATATATATATATATATATATATATATATATATATATATATATATATATATATATATAAATGTTTCTAGTATCTATTGTGGTTTGTATGTAGAATTGATTGTGGATCAATCATTTTAGTTATTTTAAGAAAGTAATTATATATATATATATATATATATATATATATATATATATATATATATATATATATATATATATATAAAAAAGAGGTACACTGGTGTGGTGGTAGTTTTTAGAGAGACTAAAAGTGATGAAGAAAGATGATAGTGCAGTGCAGAAATGTTGGATCTAAGGCTTGCTAGATTTAATTATAGAAGGAGGGAGAGAGAAAGACAGTGGTGGTGTGTTAGTGATGGTAGAGTTGGGAGCTGTAAATTGGTTCACTGATTTTCAAGGCATGTAGGAAGAGTAAAAATTGGCCCTAAATTTTTGGATTAGCAACGGATTGTGAAATATTTGTGACACATTACCGACGAACACCGATGAATTTGCGATGAATTAGCAACATATAGTGACGGATCTGCGACAATTTTCAGCAGATTAGTGACGGATTAACAATATATTAATGACAGATGGGGTTTTGAGACAGAACTGGTTTTTTATTCAGATAAGAGAATTTTGGGAGAGTTGTATGTGTGTCAGTGGTGGCACATGTGGGACTGTGTTATAGTGAGTTGTGAGTTTGATCTGTTTGTGTCATATGTGCTCCCAAAGTAGTACATAATAATTGTAAGAGTCGACCATTTAAGACATTTGTTCTGATTGGTGTAATCTTATTACCATCTACACAACTTATACCATCTAAATTAGATTCAATGGCCAGGAACCTTGGCCCTTGTTTTTAAGACAAGTATCTTAGAATGTGTAGTATATGGGTATGTGTATGTTGCGTGCGTGTTAGTATGTATATGTGTATGTGTGTGCGTGCACATGCTTGTATGTGTGTATGTGTGTCATTAGAAACATATTGAAATATAATTTCTCCTAACTTATCAAAGATGACACATGATTAATTAAAAAGTTCCAGTCAAAGAGCATATTGATAGGTCCTTGAAAACAACGTGCAGGTAACGTATTAAACCGTAACAAACATACACGACATGGTTATTCTCATGTCACCGGGGAATAAATTTGAACTATAAACATGTACTAAAAGGGCCTGTACTAAAATAGCACGAGTTTCACAGAGCTAGTAACAAGTGTATGGCCTTGTCGCTTTCTATATGTTTACAAGATTGAACATATGTTCTCCAAGATACCTTTCATGAAAACTTCCAAGCAGAAAGAGAGTGGATCGGTGTTCCTTTCCAACCAATAATGAGGCACTTTTCGTCCATATCAAAGGTGCAAGAACTTCCGCAAGGAAGTTTTTCTGCCATTAGGTTTGCTTGATATAACGAAGACATACTCAGTTCTGTTTCTTGCATCCCAAACCGTGCGAAAAATTTTCTCCAGACATCAATATTTACATGCCGAATCACTCGGTCTGCTCCTTCTGCTGCCACAATGCTCCATATTGCATTACCAAAGTACATTGATTCAGTGATAGCACGATTTTCATCTTCACGATCCAGACAGTCTTCTAAAGAGTCAAAGAACGCCCCATAGAAGAAAAGAGCTTCAATAAAACGATTCACAAAGTTGGGCGAGTTAAGATTTGCTGCAACTTCAGATACCACCATAACACGAGGATTTATATTTTTTATAACGTTCATCAGGCATTCTAGTCGATCCTGTTGCCCAATCATTCCCCACAAAGCATGTGATGAGTAAACAGCCAAAGCTTCGTCTGGATCCAACTCAAGAAGATCTTCTTTGAAATCAAGCATATCTTCCACCATTGCCACATTAAAAGACAAACACATGCTTATAGATTCAGCAAAACTCCTCAACCGATCTCCTGTCTGCTCAAGTTTCTCCTTGAACATAGTCCCAACAGCAGTTATTTTGAGACTTTCGATGATTAAATTGGGTTGAGATGCAATGGCTTGCATTAGAATCGTATGCTGTACGCCTTGTTTGATCGATAGATCAATAATATGCACTTTTGTTGCCCCCGCTACAGCATCAACCAAAGCCTGCACTCCAGGAAATTGACCAGCTTGAAGAAAAGGTAACTTCTGATAAACAGAGAGCGTAGTTGGATTTGGGGTCATCATTCTCCCTTCCATTTCGGCTACATCTTTCTTTCCAGAGCCATGGGATGAGATTATCCCGGATTCATTAGCCATCTTCTCTCGTAAAGCTTTTGAGAAATAGTGAGCTAATCTCTGAATTGGGTTTCCTGAACTAGATGATAACAAATCGCACCAGTCCAGAAGCTTACTTGATCGTTCAAACTGTTGATGGGTGACCTTCTCTGCAGAAAGCAAAAGATTTTCAATGAGTTCAATATCTTTAACTTCCTGATCAGTAAACCCAGAGAAGGAACCCCCATACGGATGGCTAGGCATCGAGATATCGTTTACAGACGATGAACAAGATTGTATGAATCTTTCTCCACCCAATCGAATGACTGCATCAGTTGATAACTTTGGGCCTCTCACTTCATGGCGCACTGCATCATGACTTGTGTGTGGTTTAATAAGCTCGGAATATTGAGATTCAATATCAGCGAGTTCGTGCATCTGATATCGAAATGGAGGTGTGGTGTCAAGAAACAAGGAATCCAAATTATGGAGATCTTTTTGTGATTCTTGCTCTACTTGTTGGTATTGTGTTGAAAACAAAAGCCAACGAGTAGCCTTAGATTTATTTCCTGAATCGTCTTCCTCCCATAACTGAGGCAGCTTTCCGAAACTCCCGACTTCCTTGTTATGCTGATTGAAGGAAGACATCTTGTTTAATTTCTAAATGTTTTTTGAGTGAGAGCTCTTTTGTAAAAGGAGAGAAATCAGAGTGCAAAAAACAAGTACACAGATAGAAGGGGAAAGAACGTACAACGTCATTTTCTTGATGTTATCGTTGCCGATGTGTTCAATGTTGTTGCTTAACACCATATTAATCTAAGATATTTAATGTTTTCTTTGACTTATTCAAAGGATGTATATACCCCCCAACAGAAAACAACAACAATAGACGCAGATAATAGATTGGCAGGAAAATTCAGCCATAGGGATGCATCCTTTAAAATCCACATTTAACTAAACAATTTTTGGGTGCAGCATACTATTTAATCCAGGGCTGTCTAGGCACCAATTTTTTTTCCCCAAATAATAACATAGACCCAAACACGGTACATCTAATAAACAATTTGAAAAACAAGACATGGACACATCACACTAAATCCCATGTCAACCCAACACAACCTGTGAAAAACATGTAACAAGTCAATCATACTAAAACAAAATCAACCCAAAAAAACTTTTACTACAAAAATTTAGTTTAATCAACATTAAGCAAACGTAAACTTTAAACCAATAGGTTTGATAAAATTTGTAACTTAAACAAGATGCCTTCTTAATTCTTATAGTTTACTGTTGCGTTTTTATACAAGCAATTTGACTCTCATTTTTCTTTCCACCTGCAGTGTGGATGAGATAGTATTCCTTCATCCTATGTCTTTGGATTTCCAAAATTTGAAACTTATTTTCTTATTATTTTAATTTATTTATTTTTGTTTATCTTTTCCTCACATAAATGAATTCAAAATCTATTCACGTACAAACAAATGATTGGGGCTTTGTGCTAAGGTTTGGACTATTATTTGTTAGATGAAAGTTTGAGCTATTTTCTTTTAAGATTTGGGTTATAACATAGATTAAATTATGTGGGCTTTTGTATTGGTTAAGGTTATTATGGCTAATTATTTATTAGATTGTATTGGACTATTTTTTTTTACATGTTTGGAATAAAATTTGGTGCATCATATTTCTTTGTTGTTGGACCTATCCTAGTTGCACATCGCATTATTTTTTTTTAGTAGTTACACAATAATACAAAAAATAAATAAAATTAAAAATAAAAAAATTAGCCTTCTTACACGAAATCGAGTAGTTGCCCAGGATACTCCATAGGTCCCTCCTGCCACTAGGGATGCTTCCCTAGGACCATCATGTTATTTAGATCAAATTATTTTATGCGAGTGTGCACTCCACACCTTTGAAGCTCACAATATAGATAAAACTAACTTCAGCTTGTCTCGAGTAATTATGATTATACTAAAAGTATTAATGAAACTAAAGTTATCAAGAATTTTAGTTTTTTACTCATCCAAGTTACAAATTAAAGCATATTTGAACATCATAGACAGACAATAAGTGTTTTCTCAACAGTTGTTCGATAAATGTTCTTAAAGAAGCTTTTTTATTTTACAAAATGGTCGTCCCATATCTTAATTTTATTAAGTACCATGATTGTGTTTTAAATTCATTGCTCTTCAAATGGTAATGAAAATTTTCAACATGAAGAATACTTCCATCTACGACACATTTTAATATGAGCACTGTTGAAACAATAATGGATACAAATTTTTATTACAAAATCCGCATGGACACATAATACATCTAGCCTGAAAACAATGTACATTGGACGATCTTGTTATATGTATTAGGTGATGTCAAAACAATGTACATTGGACGATCTTGTTATATGTATTAGGTGATGTCAATACAAAGTAGTCCACGAAGAGATTGCATCTGCTTATGGCAAAAACTCAAGTCTCTATACATGATGAAATCTTTTACAAAAAAATTGTTACAAATAGTTATTTATTATTATTATTGATAGAGGACTTTTCTATCAAGATTATTTACAACTTGATCTTGATGTATTAGAAAAATGAGGAGGTCAAGATTTAAGATGAAGAAGCAAAGCTTCTTATCGTAGTCTATGTCTTACACAAATTCTACAAAATTGTTTCGGAAGCAATGAGACAATAACGTCCTAAAACTTTATAATGTGTTCTATATGATGGTCACTCAAGAAAGAAATATTAAAACTTCAGGGATTCCTTAAGCTTCAAATAGTTGTAACCCCTAAGTCATTTAACCCAAATATTATATTAAGTCCATTTGTTCATAAATTAAGGGTTTATGTATTTTTGGTCACTTAACTTTTAGTTTTGTGCTGATATGGTCACTTAACTTTTTTTAAGTTTTATGTATACCCGCGGTCTGATCTTCGTGTTCCTTACCCGACCCTAATTTTTCATTGATTATCGATTCTTACTTGTTGCTCTTCTCCATGGATTTACTCGTTGTTGCTACTATTATCACACGACTCTGAGTCCTCCGCTTATTCCTCAAGAACCATATGGGTGGGCACAACTGATTGTAGGCTCAGCTACTTCTATCGCCGTCCTATACAACCCATATCCTTTCTTTCTCTTTTTATATTGGAATCCTATAGAACAATCTTTTTTTTTGTATATAAGCAAATCAAATCCTAGAATTGATTTTTTTTCATTTTCAATTTGATTTTTATTTCATTCTAGTGACTTTTCCCCTAATGTTGAATGATTTCATCATATCTTTCTTCCTTCCCCTAATCGTGGATTTAGAATGTTGGAAGACAAGACGTGGGTCCCCAATCCGTTTCTTTGCCATTTGATATTGACTTTTGTTCTTCCATGTATCAGTGGATAACACTTGTTATTGTAGTTTAACATGTATAGTTGTGGTTTGAATAAATTGCAAATAGTTGCAATAACATGCTAAATTTCTTTTTAATTTATAGAAAGTTGTATTAGATTGAGTTGCTTGTACAATGGAAACAGCTAAGTGACAATATATATCTCATAAATTCTTGCGAATTGGAGTGCTTAATAGGTGTTTGATGGAATGTATAACATTCATGACATTTGTGTATAATGGACTTGCATAGAAGAAAAGCGGTGTCCATGCATACATTAAGTGTGATTGCACACTTGGTAAAGTAAGTTTCGGACAAAACATATAGCTCAAGAACGGGACAAGAAAAGACTATTGGGATAGTACCTCACGTTGAGAAGTATACATTTATAAACACGAGAGCCATTATAGGTTGATTCGTTCCTCCTATATTTTTTAGCTTGTATAACATTATGCTAGGCGATAGGGTCCGTTATATACAGACCCACCACAATACGATACATAACCATCAGTTTAGCATCATGCGATGCGACATGGTCTTTATTATATAGACCTAGTGAAATGGCATGTAAGATTTAACAGTGAAGTGTGATCCTGCATTTCATATATAGATTTTGTGGAAATTATGTTGCCTAAATATTTTCTTTGTTTTGTAAAACACGGTCCGTGTAATGAAGGGACATAAACCGTTTTGTTCGAAAATGTTACACAGACTGTGTAACTGGGTCGAAATGACAAAAATGATATAAGGGATTTGAAGGGAGAAATCAAGATTTGAGAATCCTCTACTTTAACCGAAGGTGCGTATTATCCTTTACTATATTTATTTTGACATAATGATGGAATTGAGGAGGGAATATGCAAAACCTAAATGTAGTATTTTGTATATGAGTATAAATCTTGATATCGGTGATGAATTATGTAGTGAGATCAATGATTTCTAACATGAAACATCAAGATTAAAGCGATAAATTTATGATTTAATGAATTTGGAAAATTGTGATGCAAGCACTAATTTGGGTATGATATTTAAATACTTGAACAGGGGCATGAATATTGATGAGTTAGTAACTATGCATATCTTATTCATGGTTATTAATATGTTATAAGTAATTAGTTTGTTTTCCACTTTTGAGTCGAGGAAAAGGAACTGATAATTGAACGTTAAACTTGGATTTTAATTACAAGGAACCCTTGACATTAGAAATGGCTTCATATAACCTAATCAAGTGTATTCTAAAATTAAATAGGTTTGAAGGAGATTTGGTTAAGAATCACTAAGTCAAGGAAAGCAAGGGTATTAGTTAGTTGGCACTAACTAACAAGGTGAGTACATGTGGATATTTCCAAAAAGTTACATGGCTTAGTTATGAGCTTTAACTCTAACGACGCTTTTGAAAGAGTAAATCGAGATCCTTAAATGATTTATAAAGGATAAAATCATATTTTGAGTCTTTGTTAATAAATACTTTTAAGGTGATTTTTGGATAGTAATGTGATCAAACTTGTGAATATTTTACTATACAAAAGTTATATATTGTTCTTATAAGTATCATAGCACATATATGATTGAAATGTCCAAAGAAAAATGATGATCATGCATACATTAAATGTAATTGCATAGTGTAATGTAGTGTTCAGACAATCATGATATCCCAATAATAGGATAAAGGAAATGTCTACTGAGACGATACATCCCTTTGTGATATAGATGTCTTGTAATACCTTAATAGGTTAGTCCATTCTTCCTACTTTGATAAGGTTAATAGGATGTCATTTCTATGATTATCCCTAAGGATTAGATCAATATATAACCGAAGGACCTTATGTTATTACAGAGGCATGATACAAGAAGACCCGTAATCCTTTATTTTAACAGTGATCATGAATTTCATAAATATATATTGCATGAAGCATGGTAAAATGAAAATTTTATCATTTGTTTTGATAATATACCGTGTCTAAACCCATGTAGCTCACAAGACAATTTTTGTCTTACTTATGATGTTTAATTCCGTGTATGTCAACTTCAGGTACAAGAAACTAAAAGACAACGGTCCTTAGAAGAGAATTTTTCTAAAGGACTAGAAGACCGACATAGTTTTCTTATGTAGATATGTTGCTTATTATGACTTCATTTTGGTATGAAGTTGTAACACCCATTATCTTTTGGAAGCAAGTGTTTTTGTCTTTTATGGTACCTTTTTTCGCTAAATATGATTAGAAGTCATAAAATGTAGAAAACCATAGTATTTTAAAACCATAAAAAAAAGTGGGGTGTTATAATGCAAATCTTCTATATATTAATGTGTAGCTTTGTGTTTTCATAAATTTATTGTTATCAAAAACTTGAATTTTTCAATTGTAGAATTTATTTGGTTTAGATCAAGTATAAAAAACTACCCAACAAAAGAAGTTAATATTTTGCAATTAATCTTTTTGCAATGTCGGTATCATTACTTTCATTGCCAAAATAAATAGAGAAAAAAATCATCCCTTAAATTGTAAAACGATAGCTAAATATGTAAATAAAGTCGTCACCATATGTAGATAAGAAAAACCTTTAAAAGCAATAACTCGTTTGTTCTTTACCCAAGTAGATAGATCTATCTAATGTGCCGTTACAGCAAGATAACTACTGTGAGAAGATCCGGAGTAAGGCCAAAAATCGCAAGTTAAATAAACCTCACCTTTTAAATATAAAAAATCTCAAATCCAAATATGTTTTTTACTATTTTCCAATATTTATAACATTACGCCTAAAAGTAGTCCGACTTACTTGTCCGCATTGTTGTTGCATATTCGATCAAAGAATCGGTGCTATTGGGATTGTACAAGTGGTTGAAAGGCAACCCGTCTTGAATCACAAACTTGCAATTAATTTCTGAAATCGTGTCATTGTTGTAAAAAAAATAACGGTTTCGTCATAGTAAAATCACGTGAACATCCTTCACGTGATTTGTTAGTAAAATCACGTGATTTGTTAGTAAAATGATCATGACAACATTATTTGATTCTCGAGTGGAAGAATTTCTTGAATTAGATGTCATTATTGAAGAGTAAAAAGTGTTTATAAGTTTGTATGTTGCATACTAACATCTCACATGTATTTATATGTGCTTAGAGAGGTAAAAAGATCAAAACACATCCATGTGGCCTTTTAAAAACGGGCATATAAGCATATAACGGATACAAAAAATTTCAGAAATTGTCATTTTTAACGAGCAGAAAAAAGATCAGTTCAAAACCATATCCGCATACAGTTTTTGGAAAATCTAGTTACTGATCTGGGGTGTAATCCAGTCACGGGCTCAGGATTACAATCCGATTATAATTCGATTGATCGGATTATCAGATCTTAATTATGGCAAAACCTTTTTTCATTGAATTTGTTTTCTGGATCAGATTGGATCTAAACAGGATATATGGTTTAATGTGCACCTATACTGGAGGCTTGATCGGGGGACCCCACCTTTCGGATATGAATAGCCAACTCCAATTGGCTATCCGACCATAATCTCATCTTACAACCAATTCATAGGTTTCTTACAACAAATACATGCATTAACAAGCAATCCCTTAAAACTAACGACAAGGACAAAGATCATCCTTAGAAAACATTAAACCCATCCACAATGTATTAAGTACCTTGGATATAACCAATAATATCCAAGGTATGTATACTGTCATTACGTCTCCCAACACCTTTTATATAATACATCCAAGATCAAACTCACACGCAAAGACAGAGATCTAATAGGAATACAGAACACATATTTCATATACTTATTGTTCTTTCAATACATAATCCATTGTCCTAACTTAGGCATTAAATAGTTTTACTAGGATCATCTAATTAATGCTCCCCACTCTCTTCGTCTATGTATATCAAGTTCTATGATCATTCCCACCCATGATACACGACGTTGTGCTCCGTAAAGAATGATGTAACATCACTATCAATATGGCCCTACGAATTTGGACATGTGGTGCACTAAGCCCATCATTTATATGAGGGATGGATCTTGCACAACTTTTGGATCAATAAACACCTAAGACTAACCCTCAAAAGCAAAATAAATACATCAAAAAGTATAAGGTAAACTTTATATAATCCTAATATACAAATCGATTGTAAACAAAGATATTCCATGTAGTACTTGCACCTTGTGCACCAAGGAAAAATAACAAACACATGGGAGAAGGAAACAGGGGACAAAAACAGGGGAATCAAGGAAAACAGAGGATTAAAAATAATTGTTGCCAAAGGTAAATTTACTGAATAAAATTTGGATCTAAACACCTACAATAATCCCAAGATGCTTTATTTACAATAAGACTAAAACAATTTGACTCAAACTCAAACACTTGGAAAGGAAAACTTAATAAAAGGAAACTTTCCTATTTTACCCATGCATCTTATTTACTGAATTAATCCAACATTCTCTTCCTTAATGGAGAATGTTCTTCACTCATAGCTTTATATGCATTTCATCAAACTTTACTTTTCCCAACAACTTCGTGAGTATGTCAGATCGCTGCTCAAGAGTGCTAACATGTCTAACCAAAATGTCACCTCTTTCAACGCACTCCCTTATGAAATGATATTGTGTATCTATATGCTTACTTCGTCTATAGAACACATGGTTTTTCATCAACTTAAGAGATGACTTGTTATCAACTTTAAGAACAACTGGACCAGTTATAACTCCAGTTAAATCATGGGTCATACGGTGTATCCATATCCCTTGACAAGCTACAATGGTCGTAGCCATGGATTTAGCCTCGCATGAAGATAGTGTTGGGGAATCGAAATAGGGTTATAGAAAATCTGGATCACAAACAGGAATCGTGTAAACACTTTCCTTGTTTGATATTTCGACCCTAAATGCCTTGGGTGTCACGAAATCCAAACCGGGATAATTCCTGATGTAACAATTCTGATCTTAGGCACCAAAATCAGAATCAATTTTGAGAGGAAGATGAAGAAGAAGACGTTTCCAGTTTTCTGTGTTTCAAAGAAGTCGTCCTTTTCTCGGACTTATCCACTCAACGGATAAACGAGAACAGTTTACATCTTTAAAGAATGGCAGATTAGTCCCTGAATTTGCATCTTTACAGAATGACAGATTAGTCCTTGTACTGTTATGTAGATTAGGGTTCGGTACTAACAATGTTTAGTAAATACAAGTGTGCACTCCCGCACCTCCTAACTTGTATTATAACTAAAAACATTATTCTTGAAACACTTGTTAAGTCCATTACACTAAAATATATTTGGTGATAAAATCACCAACAGTAGTGCCACTGTTTCTTGCTTCTGTGAGCACCATGTCATAAGATTTTCATTGAGGTAATAAGCCATTCCAATTATGCTCCTCCTGTCATTAACATCCTTAGCTAGATCATTGTCACTGTATCCTGTGATCACATTCTCATTATCTCATTTTTTGTAAATCAAGCCAAAATCAAGTGTTCCTTTTTACATACCTGAGTATGTGTTTCACGACTTTCCTATGAACGCTGGTTGATTTTTCCATAAATCTACTTACCTTCCCACTGCAAAAAAAAATATCAGGTCCTAAATGTGTGAGATATCTTAATGCTCTTACAAGGCTTCTATAATCAATTGGATATACTAACTACCCTTTTTCATCCTTATTTAACTCCAATTTTGCTTCAATAGGATATTTAGACGAATTACAATCACTCATGCCAAAGTTTTCAAGAAGCCTTTTTGCATACGCCTTTTGTGTTAAGCTAATTTCTACTGTCTTTTGAGTTACCTCCAATCAAGGATAGTAGGAAAGCATTCCAAATTTCCAATATCACTCATCTCAAATTTCGGTTCATTTTCTCTTTAAAAGCCTTGATATCATCTTCACAAAAACCTATGACAATTAAGTCATCAACATACACACCAATTATTAATAAATTTTAATTTTTCTTTCTTGAATAAACCGCATATTCTTATGAACATTAGAGAAAAAACTAAGATTTTTCAAGCAGTTGTTGGGTCGAGAGTTTCAAGCTCTTGGCGCTTGTCAAAGACCATAGAGAGCCTTTTATAGCTTATAAACTTTTTGGGGCTGTTGCTTAATCACAAAGACTCGGGTTGTGAAATAGAAACTTCTTCAATAAGATCTTCGTTCAAGAAGGCCAATTTAACATCAAGATGATGTATTTTTCAACTAGTTTTACTAGTGAGAGCAAGCAAGACCCATATTGTTTTGATTCGAGCAACGGGTGTAAACACTTCATCCTACTCAACACCAGGTTTTTGTACATACCCTTTTGCCACAAGTCTCGCCTTGTATTTCACTATATTACCTTTGGGATCTTTTTACTTTGTAAACTCATTTTAATCTAATGGTTTCCTATTTGAAGGAAAATTTACTAGTTTACAAGCTTCCAGGTCTTATTTCTTCTCAATCGTCTCAAGTTAACTTTTCATTGAATTTAACCAATTCTCATCTTGTTGAGTTGTGGTGAACGAATTAGGGTTCTTCATCATGAAATAATAACATTGCTTCACAATCGGCATATATGACGTCAAGTGCTTAGAGTCGTATAGGAGCTTCATAAAGATTTTCGAACATGAACTTTCTGGTGACAAATCACCTGGATCATGATGAACTGGTTGTGAGAAGTGTATAGGTTGTACCTAGTCATCGTTATTTTGTAGATTTTCAATGAAGTCGGAAGTACATGTATGCGTAGTGTCAGATTTACTTGAGTCCTCTCACTTCCATACTTTATCTTCTTCAAATACCATATCTCTACTAGTATAAATTTTCACAGCTTCTGGATCAAGAAACATGTATGCTTTGTTGCCCATTTCGGTCCCTAGATGGACAAACTTTATATACTTTGATCTTTCAACTTATTTTGATGACTTTCACCACAAGGAATGAGGCCTATATCGATGACATTTTTAGCAGTTGTGCAGACGACATGTCGTTGGTAAAGTCTATACAGACGACTTGTCGTCGGTAAAAAGTCGTAAAGATATCTCCGTCGGTAAAAGTGGAAAATGTCGGCGGTACAAAGCCACCAGTGCAGACGACATGTCCTCGCCAAAGGGTCGTCGAGACTGATTTTTGTGAAAAAAAAAAGTTTTAATATATACCTATTCAGACGAAACCCCATGCCGACAACAAGTCGTCGGTATAGGTCACCAAAACTACGTCGTTTGCTCTTTACGTCATTAAAAAAATAATAAAAAAAAACAAGATGACATATCGTCTAGATAGATATTTCACGCGGATCGACCCATCTTTTTTGCAGACGACATGTCGTCGGTATAGGATTATGAAAACGACACCGTTTTAATTGTCTGCGACACAAAATAAAAATAAATCGAAATTATTTTTTTAATACCCTATACAGACGACATGTCGTCTGCATAGGCTCATGAAAATCACAACGTTTTTATTTTCTGCGACACGGAATATAAATAAAGCGAAAATATTTTTTTAATACCCTATACCGACGACATGTCGTCGGCATAGGTTTTCAACATACCGCCAAGATTTTGCCCATTCCCGCCAAATCTACGACGACAACATGTCGTCTGCTTAGCTTTTCCGGTCAAAGAAATAGAGTCAAAGTTGGAAAATATTGTACAGACGACATGCCGTCTGCGTAGCTTGACTTTTGCCGACAACATATGTCATCGGGATAGGTGTCGTCTGTACACATTGTTCTTCTTGTAGTGTTTTAGCAACTTTGCATGTGCGACACACTCGGATACCCTTAGGTATTCAAGATTTGGTTTTCTCATAGACCAAGCTTCCTAAGGTCTTACACTGTTAAATGCTTTAGTTTTCACACGATTAAGAATATACAACACATGTGTTTTGGTGGGGAAACGGCGAGTTTGCTTGTCGACCAAGCATCCTTCGCAGACCTTGGTTGGATTTTCAATACCGGGTAAACTAGTCATAATTTCTTTATTTGACGTCATCTTAATTGATGGAAAATTGACATGGCCACGGTGAGCATGTTAAAGCCAAGACAGCTCACGAGTTTCTAGTCAGATACATTTGTGCTACGATCGTTAAATTTATTTTATAAAGATAGTTAGGCCACTATTTTACCTTCATTAATAGCCTTCCATCTTTATGGTGTATCCAAGGAAATGAAACCAACATCAAAATCTTGTCACCTTTTGTTCGGAGTTGGCATAGACTGTTGATGTTCATGCACAAGCTAGGTATATAATAAACGTCATGTAATAGTCTTTGTTTGCCATTCTTGCATTGAAAAAAAAGACCATTTTCCTTTGATGTGAACTTTTGACCCATCACCAAATCATACAACCCTTTTGGACTGATTGGTTGAGATCTCGAAACTTATCCATTTGGCATGTCATGTGATTACTCGCTCCATTGTCCAGATACGATACCATACTGTTGGTTAGCTTTGAATCATATCTGGTTAATCTTAGTTTAGGCATCACTTTGTGCTCGTTCAAAAACAATTCTTCTTTTCCTCATGGTATGCTGCACTTAGTTAATAATAACGCAAGTCCGTTATCATTCTTGTATTTAACCATGTGTGTCTCGTTGTTAAGGTTATTACTTGTTTCTATTCGTGGATTCTTGCATTCAGCTGTGTAGTGCCCATAATCTTGACAATTATAACATTGATTTTTACTTTGTTCTTGGTTGGCGGTTCCACGGTTGCCATTACGGGGCTGATTTGTACGTTACCTTGGTATCCTCCTCTTTGGCTATTATTTCCACCTCTTTCTCGTTCTCTACCACGACCTCGTGAGTTGTTACCACGATAGGAGTTGTTTGAGTTTTCGGAGTTAATTATTACTCTTTTTCTTTATTTTTCTACCGACTCCTAATGGTTTTGGAGTAGCTTCTTTGCATCCACTTCTCTAAAACCTCGAACTCTTTCTTCATAAGCCTTCAAACTTATTTACTTCTTCAACTATCATGGTTTTGAGGTCCGCAAATTGTTCAATGGCTAAAACAATTTGTACGAATCTTGTTAGGGGCTGCCCACAGAAACTTCGATCTTTACTACATATTGTTCTTCCATTGTGTCCCAAAGGCCGTATATTGCTTACAATGTTATTTATCTTGAGCGAGAAGTCCTCGATCAAACCAGGTTCCTTCATGGATAGAATTTCGGATTCTTCCTTTAGGGTTTGTACTTTCACAATCTTCACCCTATCTGTTCCAAGATACGTCACTTTAAGCGTATCCCATGCTTCTTTTTTTGTTTTCTTTTCCACAGTCAACAATAACACTTCCTCTGGGATTCCTTGGTAGATGGTTGCCAACGCCATTTTGTCCTTCTTGACAGAACGGAGGTTTGCGGGTTCTTAGGTTCCACAGCCTCCCAAACATCTTGTGCATGCATAAATACCCACATCTTTATGGCCCATACGATATAGTTGTTGCGTGACAACATCAGGTAGTGAAGTGATGATGTTGTGTCTTTCTTCTGGGCATCCATGGTGACTTACCAGGAACTTGGAGCTCTGTACCAAATTAATCCAACATTGTTTAAAAACAATATTCAGTAGGAGGAAATTTTGCTACCGAGATTTGGATTGCTTGGATCATTAATCAATGTTCTAAAAACCGTCGCCAGTTGAACCGTTGACAAGAGTGGTTCAACGACCGGTCCAAAGAAAAATGAATAGCTAAATCGATCATGTTATCCGGAGTACACACAACTCGAAAACCGATGCACACCACTGCCATATGCCCAGATGTAGACCCGGTCGAACTAGTGGTCGAACAGACAGTCAAACCGTTGAATCCGGAACCAATCATCAAACAAATTCAACTAAAATTTGGGTTTTAAAACATTATCACGAATATGATTGAACCATGAAGTTTTGACAACAATACCTAAACCCATTATCAAGTATTGTAAATTAAGATTGGCCAACGAGGTTTATTTAAAAAATCATAAAAAGGGTAAAGCTAAAGCCGGCCTCTTCATTGAGTCTCAACAAAACCATACCTGTGTTTACACTCAATAAATAATCTGTTAATTAAACAATCAAATCAAAGCATGAATAAAGTAAGAAAACTTGTCTACAATAAAGAGAACAAATAACAAGACGATTGGATATCAAAATAAACATGTCTTCAAGTACAAACAAATGGGTCAAACAAATGGGTGTAAATATAAAACTTATTGCGACTAATCGCTCTCGTCGCGCGCATATATATATATATATATATATATATATATATATATATATATATATATATATATATATATATATATATATATATATATATATATATATATATATATATATATATATATATATATATATATATATAGGTAAAGGTTCAAATGAGAACAAAAAAAAAATAAGAACTATAAGAACCATATGTGTCTAAGATCTATTAACTTCAAATACTTCCCTTTTAACATTTAGAGCAAAATCTTTCATTTATATCCTTCAACCACCAATCTGATGAACATCATCACTGTCATCGGCTGTTGCACCACCGCCACCACTAGTGACGACGACTTCACCACTACCACCACCAATGGCGATGTCTCCACCACCGCTAGTATCTCCAATATGGTGTGTTTTCTCATATTCTGATTAGAATATCTTCCTCCTATCTTCGATGTCACGTCATTACCACCCCCTTCATGTCTGAACATCCATCGCCACTGCTTCCACACACTCTTTTCTGCAGATCTACGAGATCCGGCTCCAGATCTATGATTTTTTACGCTAGATCTACAATTTCCTCCTTCAGATCTACAAGTTTTTCAGCTAGATCTTGTGATGTGGAAGGAGTTCTGATGGGATCTCGAGACGTGGAAGGATTTCCGAGGAAATCTAATGTTCAGACAAAGGAGTTCCGATGGAATCCAAGATGGCACCGGTATCGCCATCTAGATGTGCGATTTCTGCTCTAGATCTATGAGATCCACCACCATTCAACCATTATAGAACCACCAGTAGTGTCTTCCTCCTCCAGATTTGTAATTTCTGCCACTAATCGCCACTAGCAACGACAACTACAATGTCACTGACGATTGACGAGGCGAGTTACAGGAGCATCAACATCCGACGAGACCAGATCTGTGAGATCTTGCGAGTGGGAAAGCTAGATCGATAAGATTTGGTGGTGTTGTTACAACTGATGTGTCACTCATCATCTTCTTCACATCAGGTACATTATGATGAGGCTCATATGAGTGTTTTTTTAACCTCTGTACAATTATTTTCATGTTTATTTATTGTGTTTTACATCTTACTCCATCTTTGCTACCTATTACGTGTTACAGGCTTAGTAAAAATCAGAATCAAGAATCATTTCATGATGCACACAATGTGTTTGATGATTTGCCTGAATGAAAATTTGAAACTGTAAATAGTGTTTTTTGTACATAAAGTTGTGAATAAGTGTACAAACTTATGTATTAATATTTGAATAACCTAAATGGTACTGTGATTTTTTTTGTATTTATGAATAATCTGATTTGTATAAGTATTGTGAGTTGTATAAGTATTGTGAATGGTTTTTTTGATGCACACAAGGTGTTTGATGATTTGTGTGAATGAAAATTATAAATTTTGAAAAGTGTCTTTAAGTTGTGAACACTGTAAATGAGTGTCATAAACTACTTTATTAAACTGTGAATTAAATTTTTGAAATGTGAGTTTTAATTTGAGAATATAATAATGAATGTATAATTTTTGTGTATTAAACAACAAATTTATTATACTAAGTTGCGAATTTGTGTATTAAATTGTGAATTTACTGTATTAAGCTGTGAATTTTGTATATTAAACTTTGAATTAACTATATTAAGAGTTTTAAGTTGATAATATGTGACATCCCCCAAATTCACGGCCAGAAAAGACCGATTTAATTTATGCTTTTAAATAAAATCAGAGTAATCCTTTGATTAAAAGAGTTGCGGAATTTATTCCCAAAACAAAATATGATAAGAATTTATCAAAGCATTTCATAAAGAAATGTATTTTCATTATATAACAAAACCTCGGGATGTCATGTTCCGATACAGACCAAAAGCATAAACAATACAAAATAGACCTTACAACAGTTACATATAACTACTGGTCTATAATCCAAAAATATCTTCACAATGTCATCCAACTTATGCTCTTGTGCCACTACCTATAATACAAAGAAAAACTGAGTGGGTCAGGCTTGGGAGCCTGGTGAGCATATAGGGTTTTCAACTCACAATAAATAATTATATTTAGTTCATCAACTAACAATAACCCGATTACGCATTCCCGTTATCCTCACTTTATGTCCCTAAAACAACTATCACAAGGGACCTAGTCTAAGGATTTTCATCGGGGTGGACATTACTGCGAAGGGGTTTCCTCCATAATAAATGTCCTAAAGGCAACCATGAGGGGGATAGAGTACACCGGTGAACACATCGTTCACAAACACCTACAGGTTATGAGCCTGCTAGCGTTCCACTGGACTGTCTAGAAAGACTCCGCGGTCGTCATCCATACTCCGGTAGATGACTAGATCAACAACAACATCGAGGCCTCTCATCATTTTATTTCATCACACACCAACTGTCTACCCATGTTCTACCCAACATATTAGTAGATAAAATATATACATTTATATACAGCTTAAAACCTGTACAAAACATCCATTCAACAACTAGTTCAAATAAATAAATAATATATAAACACATAGCACGTATTTTATAAAGAATACTTCATATCTATGTGTTAGAAGAAAACGAATATACACTCACTTGATCAGAAGATGATCGAACAGCACTACGGCTCTAAGAGTAGTATTCTTCGGTGAAACCGGGATGCTTTCTTGAAAACCGGGGTTCTCGCGGGTAGAGTTTCGGCTCGGAAACTTTACTTCTCGGGATCCTCGGGGCATCGGGACTTGCTTCGGGTCTCGGGAATGATATCGGGGCTTCGGGGTATAAGTTGCACGCAAAACGAGGCAATAAGAAGTGAGAGAGAAGAATTTGAGCACTAAAACTCGGCAGCCCACGACATCTATTTATAGGGTGCTGAACCCTGATTTACGTTGGGCGTAATCTCAGAGTACGATGGGCGTACTCCCTCTACAAGCCGTACACTGGGCGTACATCGGGTACGCTGGGCGTACTAAGTGGATCAGACCGAATGCGTCACTGCTTACGGACCCGGGGCACTCGAGTGGTGGAGTAGGGCGACGTGGCCCATTTCGATCCATGTATACGGGTACGCTGGGTGTACTTCGATTTATCAAACTTCAAAAATTCGTAACTTTCGCATACGATCTCCGTTTTCGACGTTCTTTATATCCACGCGTAGGTGAGACTATGATCTACAACTTTCATTTGGACTCGGTCGGCTAATTTTGACTTTATTTCTAATATTATATTTTTAACAGGCCGGGACAGGAAATGTCCGTTAAAAATTCATAACTCCTTCATCCGACGTCCGTTTTTGTCTGTCTTTTTACCGTTGCACTACTATTAACGAGATCTTCGATTCTCGTTTAGACTGTTTCGGCTAAAAATCACTCGATCTCATATTCGAGTTTCGGGCTGCACACTGCTAAGCTGAAACTTAGAAAAATCATAACTTCCTCATACGAAGTCAGATTTAGACGTTCTTTTTATGCACGCTCTTCGTTTAACGAACTCTACGACTTCCGTTTAGATCACTAAGGCTAAATATCAATCTAACGTAAATTCACTATTTACGTCACGCAGTGTCGCGCCGGTTCTGTCGCGAAACTTCGACAGGTCATAACTTCTTCGTTATAACTCGGATTTCGACATTTTATATGTATTCGGAAACCTCGTCACGACCACTACAACTCCTTCATAGATATCGGGTTTATCTAACATTTTATTTTATCGCTTATTTTTATCCTTAATTCATTTAAATCACAACAATTAAGCATAAAACACATAATACTCAAATAATACATTTCTATTATTTCAAAACGAGTTACAAAGGTTAACCTGGACTATTACATCATCATTAACGCCTAGCCTAGAAACACGGGCGTTACATAATATGGCTGTGAATTTATATTTTTGTGTATTAAATTATGAATTTATTGTAATAAGTTGTGATTTTATGTATTAAGCTATGATTTTTATGTTTTAAACTGTGAATTAACTACATTATCTGTGAATTTTTTATTTAAATTGTATTAACTATATTAAGTTGTGAATTTTTTGTATTAAATTGTTATTATTGTGTTTAAAAATGTGAATTAATTGCATTAAGCTGTGAATTTTCTCTTTGAACTGTTAATTGATTGTATTAAGCTGTGAATTTTTAATGAATTTTGTGTTAAAATATGAATGCTTTACGTAAGTATGTTTATATTGATTTTCTTATGAATATATTTATTTTTTGTGTTGTATAAATATGTAAAAAATGTATTAGTTTTTATTATTATTTTGCATTAAACTGATGGTTTCTTAAACTGTGAATATAATATTTAACCTGTGAATCTATGATTTTATATATATGATTGTATACACAGATCTGATTTAGAATGAATAATGGATGCGACGGTGGCACGGCTGGTTGCTGGTGGCATGTGGTAGTTGGTGGTGTCAAAGTTTTCATTTGACTTATCTGAATATGTATATTCGTGTATATGAATTGTATTAATTTATGAATTTTATGTATTAAACTGAGAATGGACTGTATTAAAGTGTGTATTTTATATAAATTTTGTTTTAAAGTGTGAATGAATATATGCATGAAAATAATAGACTGTGAATTAGTGAAATAATATGTTTATTAAACTGTGAATATGATATTTTGAAGAGAGAAAATTAAAACTGTCAAGGCATAATTTTATTTTTTTGTTAAATTTTATATATTTGGCTGCAAAAATGAAATTGTATGTGTTACAAAGTATTACCAAAGAAATAGGAGCCAAAATGTTTGTTCTATTAAACTGTGAATACGGTCAGAAAAATGCCACTAAATTTGGTGTTACTCCGGCGGCCGTCTGGCGTTGGTCTGGCGGTAGTCCGACGGTGATCCGACAACAAGTGACAACTTTTGTAAACTAGGGAACGGAAAAGTTTGCTTAAAATATTAATAGTGTTTTGTGATTTAACTCGTACATGGTATGATTTTGTGACATATGCCGTTTGGATGATGTTGTGTATATTTTTTTACAATACAATTTATCTTCTACCTATAATAATATCTGATATTTTCCTGCAAATTCGTATTTACTATTTGTAGCATTAATGCTTTTGACAGATAATAATCCTTTGAATAAGTCAAAGAAAGAATTGAAAATATAAAATTCTTTTTGAATATCTTTGATTAAGATGGTGCCAAGTGACAACATTGAACACATCGACAACGATAACATCAATGTCCCCCGTCAAGAATAGGACGTTTTATGTTTTTATTTTTTTACTTCTAGCTCCTGTGGACTTGGTCTTTGTACATCCTTAGGATCCGGTGGATAAACCTTTAATTTGGTTTCTCTCTTTAACAAGAGCCCTCTCACTTGAACAGCATTGAAAAGCTGAATGAAATGGCCCCCTTCAACCGGCATAGTTATGATGTCGAGAGTCAAGAAATAGGGAGTTTTGGGAAGTTGCCTCGGTTATCCCAGGAAGATGATACAGGAAATAAATCTGAGGCAACCAATCGACTTTGTTTTCCAACAGCATACGATCAAGTAGAGCAACAACCTCTAAAAGCTTTCCATAATTTGGATGCCTTGTTTCTTGACACAACTCCTCCACTTCGATCGTATGAACATCAGATGCAGGAGCTTGCAAATATTGAATCTCAATATTCGGAACTTATTAAACCCCATACAAATCCTAAAAGGACAAAGACAACAAGTCATGATGTAGTACGCAATGAAGTGAGTGAGCGCAAGCTATCAACGGATGCAGTTATTCGTTTAGGTGGAGAAAAGTTCATACAATCTTGTTCATCTTCGATAAATGATATCTCGATTCCTAGCCATCCGTATAGCACTTCATTCTCTGGCTTTTCTAACCAGGAAACTAAAGATATTGAACTCATTCAAAATCTTTTACTTTCCGCAGAGAAAGTCTCCAACCAAAAGTTTGAACGTTCGAGTAAGCTTCTGGATTGGTGTGACGCGTCATCTTCTAATTTAGGAAACCCCATTCAAAGGTTAGTGCACTATTTCTCGAAAGCTTTAAGAGAGAAGATCGCTAATGAAACCGGGAGAATATCATTCCATGGCCCGGGAAAGAACCATGTAGATGATCTCGCAGGGAGAATGTTGAGCGCTAATCCAACAACGGTCTCAATTTATCAGAAGTTACCGTTTTTTCAAGTTGGTCAATTTTCAGGGGTTCAGGCTTTGGTTGATGCTGTTGTGGGGGCAACAAAAGTGCATATAATTGATCTATCGATAAAACAAGGTTTCCAGTGTACGATTCTAATGCAAGCTCTTATTTCTCAACCCATATGTACTATAGAGCATCTGAAAATAACCGCTGTCGGGACTAACTATAAAGAGAAAATAGAACAGGCTGGTGATTGGTTGAAGAGTTTTGCTGAATCTATAAACCTGTCTTTCTCTTTCAATGTCGCTATGGTGGAAGATATGCTTATGTTTAATGAAAATCTTCTTGAGTTGGATCCAGAAGAAGCATTGGCCGTTTACTCATCATATGGTTTGTGGGGCATGATTGGGCAGCAGGGCCGACTAGAATCTCTGATGAAAGTCATAAAAAATATAAATCCTCGTGTTATGGTGGTATCCGAAGCTGCAGTAAATCTTAACTCACCCAAATTTGTGAATCGTTTTATTGAATCACTTTTCTATTTTGGGGCGCTCTTTGATGCTTTAGAAGACTGTATGGATCGTGAAGATGAAAATCGTGCTATCACAGAATCAGTGTACATCGGTACTGGAATATGGAGCATTGTGGCAACTGAAGGAGCGCAAAGAGTGGTTCGAAATGTCCATATTAATGTCTGGAGAAAATTTTTCGCAAGGTTTAGGATGAAGGAGACAGAACTGAGTATGTCTTCTTTATATCAAGCAAACCTGGTTGCAGAAAAAATTTGCGGTGGAAGTTCTTGCACCTTTGATATGGACGGAAATTGCTTAATTATTGGGTGGAAAGGAACACCAATCCAGTTTCTTTCCGTTTGGAAGTTCTCATGATAGTGATTTTGGAGCACTTAATGTTGAGTCTTAGATATTTAGAAATGGCCACAAGGGTATATATTTTTTACCTGCTCTGCAGAACTTGTGCATTTCACTTTTTCAGCTACATGTTTATTGTTGTTCGAATTTATATCTCTCTCGTGGCATGAGAAATAACCATGATCTATACGTTTGTTATGGCTAGTACAACACTAGCATGTTGTTTATAAGATCTAGTAATATGTTTTAGCCGCCACTTTTTAACTAATCATATGTTGTTTTCTGTCAATGATGAGAATATTGTTGGAAAATAACTCATTAGTGTAGCCTTACGACAATTTTGTTATGATAATTACATGTCGACTACAATATATTATGTACCATACAGTTTGTCATGATGACATGACATGTCCTAGGCTTAAATGTAAGTAGTACGAAGGATTTGGCATTTGTAACTAGAAGGACTAAATCTATATAGTTGTATAACATACCTTCCAAAACTGAGAATCATGAATAAGAGTGTACTATTATTTTCTTTGTACTATTCTTTAAAAGGATAATAGTAATGGTCTAGTCTAGTTATATGTTGTTTTATGTCAATGATGACAATATTGTTGGAAAATAACTCATTAGTGTAGCCTTAGGACTATTTGGTTATGACAATTACATGTCGACTACAATATATTATGTACCATAAAGTTTGTCATGATGACATGACATGTCTTAGGCTTAACTGTAAGTAGTATGAAGGATATGACATTTCTAACTAGAAGGACTAAATATGTATAGTTGTATAACATACCTTCGAAAACTAAGAATCATGGATATGAGTGTATTATTATTTTCGTTGTACTATTCTTTAAAAGGATAATAGCAATTGTCTAGTCTAGTTGCATGTTGTTTTCTGTCAATGATGAGAATATTGTTGGAAAATAACTCATTAGTGTAGACTTAGGAGTATTTGGTTATGACAATTACATGTTGACTACAATATATTATGTACCATAAAGTTTGTCATAATGACATGACATGTCATAGGCTTAAATGTAAGTAGTACGAAGGATATGACATTTGTAATTAGAAGGACTAAATATGTATAGTTGTATAACGTACATTCGAAAACTGAGAATCATGAATAATAGTGTATTATTAGTTTTGTTTTACTATTCTTTAAAAGGATAATAGCAATTGTCTAGTCTAGTTACCGTTCATAACTAGTATCGAAAACCCGGAGTTCGTCTATGGTTTGTGTCTGTTTTAGTTTTAATGGGCATGGTTGCAACAATCACCTTCAAATTGTAGACATGTAATACAAACAACACGTCCATATGCCAATTTTTTCTCTTTCATTTTTTCAACTTTTATCATGGTTTTTTATGAACCACTTTTTTAAAACAGAAAATTTATTCACAGAGTTCCAATTAAAACACTCTTTATTGTGTTCAAAAGGTTTTTCTCGTGTTCTCACTAAAATTCATATGTTCTATATTTTCAAGCTTCAAATAAGTTGTTTAGATTGTGCATTTTCCGTGACAATTCCCTCCATCAATCAATTTTAAAGTTCTAGTAAGTACAAGATTTTTATTATGCAACATCGTGTTGGGGACCTATGGCGGATCTCAATAACTACCTTAGATATTCAAACATATCTCGAAGAGATATCAAATACTTGGTCTCATAAACAAATGTAAAACCCAACAACAATATGGAAAACAAACTAGGATGCAGAAATATGATAACAATGTCTAATAGTAAGAGCAACATATATTGTAATGTCCCAAATTTTAGACCAAAATTTTCATTTTTAAAACAGAGGAATCCATACCCTTAAATCATAAAAAGGTAACATTCAGTTATTTAATGACATAATTCAGAGTAATAAATTCATAAGTCCGAAACTTTTCAAAATCATAAAAGCAGATGCGATGCAATTACGTCATGCTCTTACCCGTAATGCCAAAAAAATCTGCAACATTTAAACTGAAAATTGTAAGCAGAAAGCTTAGTGAGTTCCCAGAATACTACATACCATAATGGGTCTCGCTCAATAAACATGTAAATGGGTCTCTCCCAATAAACGTATAAATGGGCCTCACCCACAGGTCTCACCCAATAAACATATAAAAGGGCCTCGCCCAGTATACATACAAACATCCATGTAGGAGTCACAAAGAACAAGCATACTCTGACACTTAGTGTCCTACTTAGTATAGTGAGAAGACTCACATGATCAAAGAGCTGAAATCCACTACCCAAAGTCCAAGGAATCAGCTACACAATCCGCCTAACCAAACAGAGAATAAATCTTAGTCTACAACTCGAAACCCCTCAATTTGACCAAAAGCTGAACTGGTCAAAAAGTCAAAAAAATAAACTATTGGTGAACCAAGCGTGCCACACCCTCTCATGGGCGCCCTGCACCCACTACATGACAAAATAGTCAAGATTGACGACCAAAAAATAAGCACACATGAGAAAACCCTAAAAGCGCATCGTAACCAAGACGAGCACGCCGCGCTCAGGCCAATTTAACAAGGGTTTTTCACTTAATTCATTAATTCATAACATCATCTTCCACATCTGAACTCTAACAATGTTCAAATGTATAAAGTTTCCTACTTTATCCATTAAGTCATCCTAAAACTCACAAGATCTAGACTTTTAAACTCAAAATAACCTAAACCATCCACAAAGCTTGCATAGATTAAAGAACAAGCATCAAAACACAACTTTCCTAGTCAAACAAGTCTAAAGAGTGTTTCATAGTGCTCAAAACGTACTAGAGTTATCTCATCTCCAAAACATGGGCTCAAAGGGACCAAAAAGAGACAAATTTGACAAACAACAAGATCTATGAAATTAATGAGTAAGTTAGAAGATTCTGACTCACAATAGTCAGAAAATGAAGCAACCTTGTTGGATCTACACTTGAACCCTTCTTTTATGCACTTTACAAACACCTTGTTCTTCAAGCTTCAATCACTAAACAAACAAGATAAGCTCACAAAATGATTCCAAGGCTCAAAAGAAGTAGAAGGAATCTAGGGTGTTTCAAGAAATGCTCTAAGGGTGATGAAGGTTGTGAATGATCCAACCCTAGGGGTTAATGTGTAACATCTTGATATTGAGGTATTTTCATTTTAAATCCTAGGTATGAAGACCATTTGCATTTTATCCCTTGTGTATAACATGTGTTGCAAAATGGCCGATAGTGGCATTTTTGTAAATATTGGGCGGAGCTCACGTACGTTGGGCGTACGTGCAAGAACCTCAAACCCTAATTTTTAGGGTTTGGACCCTATTTAAGCATCCTTGAGTCCCCAACCTACCTTCTTTCATCAGCCTCCAACCCACGTTCATCCCCAAGCAAACCCTAATCCATTTTAGAGCATTCTTGAGCATTTTGTGTATGTTTTGGTAACCTTGAAGGAGAGAGCAAGAAGAGAATATCACATTGGAGGAGTAGGACTCTTCGGATCCAGGATAACAACATCATTTGGCATCATTTGGAGGTAAAGGCTCTGAAAATGATTAACAGTTGTTTAGATCTTTTTTAGTTATGAAATGGTGTTCTTGTGGTCCCATAAGTTTGCAATTATGAGTATGGATTACTCTAATCCATATAAGTTGTCCTCTCAGACGTTTTAAAGCATCTAGAAGCATAAAAATGTAATCTTGATTGTTATATTCCTTCCATGTATAAGTTACAAGGTCTTAATGGGTTAAGTAGTTATGGTTTTGTGTTTGGTCACTTAATGGCCATGCCAACCATAAAGTTGGAAACTTTATGGTTAAGGACGCCATTTGAGGTCTAGAGTTGTAATTTGGTCAGAAGGACTTAAGCATTAAGCTCTTAATAAGAAGGGAAAGGGGTCAGGCACGTACGTTGGGCGTACGATGGGTGTACCAAGTGGTACATTGTGTGTGCGCGGTCCAACGCCCGTTTCCGTCAATGATCGAGTACGCCTCGTGTAGAGGCTGAGTACGCCCAACGTACTCAGTTATGGTTACCAAGTTTGACTTTTTGACTTTGACCAAGTTTGACCTAACGACATTTTGGGTATTTTGGGTGGTATTTGAGATTGGTCCCTATTTGATGAATAGGTGGTGGGTAGAGTTGAGATTCGGAGCAGAGACCTATCCAGCTACTTGTTCAAACTAAGAGGTGAGTTTCATCACTGTAGTTGTAGGTCGAAGGCCCCAATGTCGGCCCATTAGGTTATGTATCCTGGTATATAGGATGTCTCTATTATGCAGTGATCTATTACATCTGCATGTTTATTTGTTTGTTGGTTATATGATTATCTGTTATGTATATGTCGATATAATATGGCTAGGTTGAGGTTATACTGCTTTATTTGGAAGCCAGCAAACCCGGGAGCAAGCCAGACATAATTTGTGGGCTTGGAGGGCAAGCTAGACTTATGTTGTGGGCTCGAGAGCAAGCCATACATAAGTTGTGGGCCGGAAGGCAAGCCGGACTTATGTTGTGGGCTCAGGGGTAATCCAGTCTGTTAGTTGTGGATTCAATATGCATGTTGTTATATGTTTGTGTGTTGGTACTTTAGGGGAAGTCACTAAGCTTTGGCTTATGGTTTCAATTTATTATTTCAGGTACTTTAGATGATCGTGGGAAAGCAAAGGCGTGATCATGCACATCTTCCTATTTATATGATATTGGATTTTTGGGACACTCTGGTTTTGATTTATACTTTAGAAACAATGGATTTTCAGTAAACACTTTATGGTTAATGGGTTGTTTTGAAAATATTAAATTTCTATGATTTTTTGGGATGTTACAAGTTGGTATCAGATCCTTGGTTTGAGAGAATTGGATGAACATTCGTGTGAATCTAGACTCAAACTAGGGAACTGTAAAAGTTTTAAAAATGGTTTTCAAAATTGTTTTCAAAAGTAACCAAGGAAGGATGTGATGTGTACGATCAGTCAGAGCAAGAAAGTATACCACAAGTTACCATACTATTATTTGACATGATGTTTATGATAGAACAACATGTCAGTGATATGCTAGGGATCATCAGGAATTGTATGATAGAATTGCCTGATGTAGGATGCCTGGTAGCCTAGGGTCACTTCTTGTATGAAATTGACATTATTATTGTAGTTTCTTAGTGTATGCATCATAGTTATACATAACTAGGATTTTATACCCCGAAAATGTTTGGTTTAGCCTTATTTCCTATTCCTTGTTTGGTTGTGGGCTTAGGGTATAATCAAGTATTCGTATGTCTATAGGATCAAGTGTTATGTATGATTATCATACGCGGGTGTTGCAGGGTTGATGAAAGTTTCATGGATGAGTATATGTGTAAGCAACCGGCTAGATGATGAATGTTTAGCCACTCTCGAGAGAGTGAGGACAGAATATATGTGTATCCTAGTTATTGTATTTGTGTTGGCCAGTTGTGATGATCCTCAAGACAAATACGGGTATGTGTAGAAGGTAGTATGGGCCGGTACTACTGAAAGCACAGGACCTATACGCGTAGCAAGAAAGTTACAAACCCTAAGTATTTAGTCTCTTCTTGTGATTGTAGCAATGTGTATTGTGGATTTTCTGATGTGTTTTGGTTTAAATTCAGGATGGTGGATATGAGAGGATCGGGGTCTGGAGCGGGTGGCCAGGGTAGGCCAGGATTGATTGATGATCAGATTCGGTAGATCATCGCCACTTAGGTGGCTGCTGCTGTCTGAAGGTCTATGCTGGAGATGTTTGGGTCTATCAAGACCGATGTGATTGAGAGAGAGATAGAGAAAGAGGGAGAGAGAGAGAGAGAGAGAGAGAGAGAGAGAGAGAGAGACTGCCCAGGGCCAATTGGTTTGGGGCCCTCAAATGAATGTCGGTCATTTCAGTTTTAAGGAGTTCATCAGTTTCACAAAGGTATTGAAACGTAAAAATCATGTGCCTCTTTGACATTCCCCAAACGTTGAGCAAAGCGGTCAAGCTAAAGTGAAGCCCCCAAGAGACTATGACTCTATGTCTCTTACTTTGTGAGTTTTCCGAATTTTGATTATCCATTTTGTCAACTGATTTGTGGTGGCGAGAGCTGTAACAAGAATCAAGCTAAGTTTGGATATTATTGATAAAATCTGATATTCATAGAAAGTATTGTATGTCCTATCTAGTCTGTATATAGCTCCTTATTACGTGGGGTTTCCTGTTGTACTGGTCCTATATATGTATTGTTGGATTAATGTCTAAGTCCATAACTATATTTGGTATGTACTTGACCCGACCCGGCATGGTCCATTTGGGTTGCACTTCACCGGCACAATTTATATGGATAGTCTTTTGAGAATAGTATATTTATGATTTATAGTAATATATTATAAGTTCTAATATATTAATATGGAATCATATTATTTAATTAGTATTGATCAAGAATTAATTTAGAATTAATTAAGTGATCAAAAAGAACTAATTAAATATGGACTCTTATATATATGGAATGGGCCAAGTTCATTTAGGTTGAGCTAAGCTTTCATGGATGGTCCATGGAGCTTTTAACCCATGGATCCTATGTAAATGAAAGGTCATGGGTATTAGGGTTTACATGGATTTAACCCTAATCCTCCATAATATATAAAGGGGTCCTTGGCTCACAAAATTGGCACAAGTGTGTGAAAATAAGAGTGGACCGATTTTAGTATGCATACATATTCTCTCAAGTTCTTCCAAGGTGTTTTGGTGATTTGTGATTCCATTTGAGGCTTCCACACTATTGGGGCTAAGCTCTTAAAGCTTGAAGACATCAAGCTACATCAAAAGGTATGTCATCTAACTAGAACTTTGTAGTATAGGTGCTTCATAATATGCTAGTTAGGGTGAAACCTTGGAATAGTTAATATTTGCATGTATAATAGAGAAAACATAGATCCAAGGTTTATAGGGTTGCATGTACACCATAGGAGTGTTAGAATGCTCAAAACCCAACAGTAGTATCAGAGACATGGGTTGTTTTCTGTTATATTGATGCAAATGTTTTATTTTCAAAGTTGGAAAAAAAAAAGAAAAAAAAACATGACGTTTGTCAAATTTTAAGATAATTACTTGTTTTTGTGAAAAACTAATTATTTGTAAAATTTGAATCATTTGCTATATGAGTTGAATTAGGTCAAATTTAGTAAAAGATAAAATGATATGATTATTTTATTAGTTTTAAAAGTTTGATCTAAAGAGTTTTTTGAAACCTCCATAAGTTATGGATATGAAAAGGTTTTTAAAAAAATTGATTCAAAGTTTTTTATGGAGTTACAAAACTTGGTCTTAATGTTTTAAAGAATTCCATAACTTGTTCTTAAGTTATGGAACATGAAAAGTTTCATCATAAAACAAGTATTTAACTCCATAAGTTATGGAATCCAAAAGTTTTCAAGAGTTACAAAACTTGCCCTCAAGTTTTGGAATTTGGAAAAAGTTTTTTTATGATAAAAAAAAGAATTGAATTCTAAAACTCTTGGGGTTCATAACTTAAACAATTAATTAAATGGTTTTAATTTTGAATTTAATAATTGGAATTATGATGTTTTATCGAATGATTCAATTAACTCTTATGAAATTTATTAATAGATAATTAAAGTGTTTAATTAAAAGAGAATTAATAATTCCATAATGACATGGTTTAAATTTAATTAAATTAAGAGTATAGTTTAATTAATAGATTAAACCACCAAGTATTTTAAATGTCTAAAATACACCCTTATACTATTATAATATTAAAAGTTTAATATATTATATGTATAAGAGCAAGTCGTCTTACCATTAGTAGGCCTCATTCACGAAGCCGGTCTATAAGGGGGGTATAAGGTTACTGCGTATAAAATGGCAGTTTAATGGGTGTCCACTCTCACTCACCGCTTCCTTGACCGGTGGAGGGTCGTTAGTCGAACAGGTAGGACAAGGACTATAATTCTCCCTTCATTATAAGTATAATGATAAATACTAAGTAACTAAACACTTATAAATTCTCAATCTTAGTTACTTAGGAAAATGTGAATAAGGTGCTAATCCATGAAATTACACTTTGCACTTTGTTTAAGCTGTTAGTGGAGCGCGTGTGGTTAACCGGCACACTAACCTGGACTTAACAAGGTAGGCAAAGGGTAACTTAATGTTTATCATAGTATCGTTGGAGCGTGTGTGGTTAACCGGCACATCGATTGAGGGGTAAATATTAAGGGTACCAAGTATATTTGCATGGTTACTTCACACCTTGTTTTGTGATCCTCGGCATCCCAGTCACAAAACTTGAAGGGCACACTCGAGATTGAAACATGCCATTGAAAAGTTCAATGAATCTCAAAAGAATCTAGGAGTTTCAAAACCAATTAAAACATAATAATACATTTTGTTTATCTTGGTGGAAATTGGTGAATCGTCATTCACCTACCTTCAAATATTTTATAGCTTGGATTACGGCATCCCTCTTCCAAGTTATAAAATAGTTTGTTGGGTCCTAGCCTTAATATATCATATTGGGTGTTATATTAAGGACTTAAATCAACTTTACGTGAATTTCTCCCATTGTTGATGTCTGGTTTAGACAACAATGATCTTCCCAAACCAAGCTTTCCTAATGAATATGACTTCCCGAGTTTGACTCATGGAAATCATACTTCTCTTCCTCCACCTCCTCCAATTATTCTCCATAACCCACAAGTTTAAGGTCACTCAAGCCCTAATGGCAAGCAAGGTCTATGTATGATCACATCTTAGAGATGAAGTCACATATTGACAAGTCAGGAGAGTTGGGTGTCAAAGTCTTGAGAAAGTTGGATGTTCAATCACTTTCTAAGTCACATAGTGAGTTTCTTTGGGACTACTATGAAACAGACTATGACATGAACCTTAATGATCATATCTATTTGCTTGGTGCTGCTGAATCAGCAATGATTTGGAACGATAGTAAAGCAAATTTGATTAGAAGATCAACTTCCCAAAAACTTTATGGACAGTGACAATGGTGACACTGGAAATCCAGAAAAAGCATTCTCTTCCGAATGGAAAGGGATTGGCCATAGTCAACCCGGTTGACCAAATGGTAAAGAGAAAGGCTAAGTCTGAGATAGTCCCATTACCAAAGGGTCCATATGTTTATTTTGCCAAAGGAAGGGGCGTTGATTGCAAAGCTGCCAAGTTTACCTAAGGATGTTAAAGTCAATAAGTTTGACTCTACATCAGGTAGAGCCCATTATCTAACTCTGTTAAGTTCTATTCTGAGATCCTCATTACATGATGTGACTGGGTCACATGTTGAAGTTTTAAGAATCAAAGAATAGAGAGAAATCTTAAAGGAAGTATATGCTGATTCTGATCGCGAATGTGGATTTCGATCGCATCAGAATTTTGAGCAGTTGCTTAAGAAGTTATGATATATTGCTAAGGAATAGATAACAACAATTTTCCATGTGGATTGTAAGGATAAGTTTTTCCCCAAAGTTTTAAAATAAAAGAAAATTGTTTAATTTTATTTATTTGAAGTATCCTTACAATGGCATTTGTGGAAAATTGTTGCTTATATGATTCCACTGACAGCAATATTGGAAAATGGATTTGATTATTTCATTTGTGGTAGTGTCTAAATTTACCAAATCAGGAAAGTTCCTCATCGCCCAAGTTTCAATTGGACCGAAACTTGGAATCATGCAAGTTAAATAGTGTGATGAATGAGAACTTTCAAGCATTGGAAAATCAAGACTAATTACTTGTTCACATGGATGTGTGATTCAAGTGAAGGACTAAAGGGATCAAGTACACATTCTTGTGCACTGGTCTTGTCCACCACAAAGCTCGTTAAGACTATTTGATTTACTAAAGTTTAGTAAATATGGTTATACTTACAAGTTTAAGTATAATTCTGAAACATTGGAAAAGTCTCAATGTATGGCAGAACGAATGGGAAGAATCAAATTAGGCAGAAAGATAAAAGTTTCTCAAATCTGAAAAGATGGGAGAGTACTTTAGTATCATGTTTGTGATCATCTTAATGATTTAGAAATCATATCACAATTAGTCCTCTAAAGGTCATCTTAGTGCATTCTTATGACTAAGAAGAGGAGTCATGAATTGTTGAAATGGTTAGATCAGGAAGATGAGTCATACTTCATTCCAAAACAATTCTTAGAGTCATACTCCAAGATTGTAGCTTGAGTGACATATCTTAAAGAAAGGTTTAAAACACTTGTCAAATGTAAGAGTAAAAGTGTCCTACTCTTGTACATTTGAAATTGGTAAGTTGTGATGTTTTGGATAAAACAAAGACCAATTCAGGCCAATTGTGTGAAGTGTTTGTCTTGATAAAGAATCCGCACTATCTCTTGAATATTTGGCAAGATAGTCTTATATGTCAAGAGGATAGTGGGAGTCTTAAAGATCCTAAAAAGAATTTCAAGAACTAATCAAGAATAAAACCTGAGGTTCTTCACTAGCACACGACTTGAGGTTTATAACCTATCGTGTTGACATATTCTGTGCCCATTCCAGTTAAAGTTGGCTTTGCATAGGAGTTCTGAAAGTTCTCAATTGGTTGCATAACAACTTGGAAGCAATGGCAGGCCCTGTACTGCCAGGTGGCAAGAAGTTAAGATTGCATAAGTTCAGTCCATATGAGTTTGGATTTGTCATTATCCTTGTCTTGTGACTATGGTTTTGACGATTCACATGGATAAGAACACATACACCATAAAATCTAAGGGTCATAAGGTTTCTCTCCGATTCATGAAAATGATGGTGAGGAAACACTTCCACCAAGTAGATTTGAAGCAGATGGCAAAAGGTCTAAACAATTGAGACTATGATTACGGCATCCCTTTTCATAGTTCTGAAACTGTTTAGACACACATGCATGCTATCTAAGGAAAGGTGTATGATTTTGATAAAGTTTTATCAAAGCATCTCGTATCAGAAATCTGAACTTTGGTAAGAAAGTCAATAAAGTATTGATTTCTAGAAGTCCATCTGATTTCTGAGTACATGTCAAAGCTAGTGGGAGCATAAGTGTTATGCTAATAATCATCATGTTAGTGGGAGCATGATAATTATTGTTAGTGTTGCAAGTTAGCAATGTTAATTATAGAAAACAAAAGTTTCAATTCGTGAGGCTGCAGGGATTGAAAAAGTTGTTTTGCTATAATTAAGGGAGAGGATATACTTCATTTCAGTTCTAAAGGCTTAGATTGAGATCTTAATCATCTTTAGTCAAGAATATATATATATATATATATATATATATATATATATATATATATGAATTTCATGTTGGATTGGTTAAACTTAAGGAAATTCTATATATTGCGTTCTCAAAATTCTATTATGATTACGGCATCCCTCTTCATAGTCAAATTTTGAAAACATGGCAAATAAAAATATTGTAGCAAAAGATTGGTCTAGAATCATGTCTTTATGTGAGACATCATGAATCGTGTACCATTTGCTTTGGGTGCAGGATCGATTGCATGTGCTATAATATTTGTCATTTCTAAATTTTTCCAAATGCCCAGAGGCATTAAGAAGGGAAAAGGTCTACAATTGGATATGACTAAAATGATTAAGCAATTGTCGAGGACAATCTGAGGTTTACCAAAGATTGGTTGCTCAGGGACAGTTGGAAGTATAGTGCTAATTTTGGAAGGACCATATTGACATATTCTGAAAAGAGGCATCTCTTATTTAGAAGTGATAGTCAAAATGAGAATATGGAGTTGTCTCCATAGGTGGAAGTTATCTGTGTAAGATTAGAAAACTTAATGCAAGAAGCATGTCCAAAGCAATGTACTTTGAATATGAGACTTAGTTTCCATGGAGTTGATCTCCATTGGAATACCTTATAATGACTGTTGACAAGTCTTTGTGACTTTGTACATATTCATTACAGGAGGGTCAGTGCATATAAGTTTAAAATCTAAACAGATTTCGATAAATGATAGGAATTTGAAATTCTCACATTCTTCGATAAGGATTTGGGAGTGTGAAATTAGAATCATTGAAATTATGTTCAATTGGTTTATTTCACAAAGTAAGGATCATAGACAAACATAGAGTGCATACTTGGTGTATGGCAAAGCTATTGTTTAAGAAAAACATAGTGTACATGCTTGGAGCATGGGACAACTAGTGTTTTTAATTCAAGTATAAAGTTGATAAAACTGAAACAATGAATAATGAGTAATCAGTATGGTGATAAATAATAGTGTTTATTTATATTCATAGGGTTTGATACCATATTTGATTCATTTATTCTTGTGTTTCACTTTGCATGTTTTGACTTCCAGAATAACTAAGTCGCTCTTCCTGAATGATTAAGTTATTCAAACCATCCACAGTCGGTCATATGTTGGAAGTAGATATGAATCAAGACTCTCATGGGTTGGTTTGTAGAGGTCCAAGTTGGTGGACAAAGTGGTGCTACAACACTCATGAGTGCTCATAAGTTCTGAGTATTGGATTCAACCCGCGCTCATTTGAATCACTTCATGGATTTTATCACGAGTGATCATGAGACGATAATATCTTATATTCTTCAAACCTAGAGATATGAGTTGTTACTATGAGTTGGTTATACATTGATTGCACGAAAACGCATTTGGTAACTCGATGTTATAAAACGTGCCTTTGTGTATGATTCAACAAGTAGTAGAACAAGCCATATGAGTCGAAGTTTATCCATTCCTTTTACCTTCGGGATAAAAGCGATATATGTGGGCCCCTCGATGATTTAGCGATGACACATGTGAGTGCTTGGCCAAGCCAGGACTGATTTGATTTGTTCAATCAGTCAGTCATCATAAATCGAAAATCGGGAAACAACAAATGGACAGAGAGAATGATTATAATCCATGTCTCAGTCCATATGATATCTAGAATGGAGGAATATATGATCCCTTATCTAATGGACAAGTCATTGACAAGGTCAGAGTTCGACAGCGGCTTTAAAAAGCTACGATTGCCAGTTAGGTTTTGAAGTCATACTCAATAATAGTTTTAGACTTATCCAAGTGGGAGACTGTTGGATTAATGTCTAAGTCCATAACTATATTTGGTATGTACTTGACCCGACCCGGCATGGTCCATTTGGGTTGCACTTCACCGGCACAATTTATATGGATAGTCTTTTGAGAATAGTATATTTATGATTTATATTAATATATTATAAGTTCTAATATATTAATATGGAATCATATTATTTAATTAGTATTGATCAAGAATTAATTTACAAATAATTAAGTGATCAAAAAGAACTAATTAAATATGGACTCTTATATATATGGAATGGGCCAAGTTCATTTAGGTTGGGCTAAGCTTTCATGGATGGTCCATGGAGCTTTTAACCCATGGATCCTATGTAAATGAAAGGTCATGGGTATTAGGGTTTACATGGATGTAACCCTAATCCTCCATAATATATAAAGGGGTCATTGGCTCACAAAATTGGCACAAGTGTGTGAAAATAAGAGTGGGCCGATTTTAGTGTGCATACATATTCTCTCAAGTTCTTCCAAGGTGTTTTGGTGATTTGTGATTCCATTTGAGGCTTCCACACTATTGGGGCTAAGCTCTTAAAGCTTGAAGACATCAAGCTACATCAAAAGGTATGTCATCTAACTAGAACTTTGTAGTATAGGTGCTTCATAATATGCTAGTTAGGGTGAAACCTTGGAATAGTTAATATTTGCATGTATAATAGAGAAAACATAGATCCAAGGTTTATAGGGTTTCATGTACACCATAGGAGTGTTAGAATGCTCAAAACCCAACATATATCTCATTGTAATTGTGAATAAGATGAGTGAAAACATTCTATCAAATTCTCTGTTTTACATGGTATCAGAGCATACCAACTGAACCCCTCGAAGACCATGACAGACAAAGACGCAACACCTCCTCCAGAAACCCGATATGTGGTTCAGGATGCTCCGTTCCCAACAGCGATCATCCTGGATGACAAAAATTATCAGTTGTGGTCACAACTAATGGAGATGCGAATTGGAGCCCGAAACAAACTAGGATTTCTCACCGGATCCACAGCGAAGGCTAAATCTGGAGAAAAGTAAATCGAAAATTGGTTGACTGAAAACAACCGTGTGAAGAGCTGGCTTATTGACTCCATGAGCCCGACTTTGATTCCAATATTCATCCGTCTGAAAATAGCAAAAGAAATATGGGATGCAGTGGCTAAGACGTTCTATGACAGAACGGATGAAACACGATTATTTGAATTGAACAGGAGGTCATTTAGTACCTGACAAAACGGAAGAACCCTCGCATCGTACTACAACGAGTTGATTAGTATTTTTCAGGAGATCGACACGCGGTTGATGGGTGAAGAAGATAGCGTAGAGCATGTTGTGTCACTCAACAAGATTCTTGGCCGGCTCCGTGTGCACATTTTTCTGGCTGGGTTAGATCCTAAATTTAATCAGGCCCGTGGAGAGATATTGCGCAAAGATCCTCCTTTAGATCTTGAAGCTTGCTATGCTTTTGTGCGAAAAGACCAAACCCAACGATCTACCATGGAGGAACAAAAACCAGAGCCCGATAGCATTGTTAACCTAGCCACTAGAAACCGGTCCTCAAAAGGAAAAAACACAAGCAACAAACTCGTGTGCAACCACTGTGGAGAAGAAGGGCATTCAAAACAGCGATGCTATGAAATTGTTGGTTACCCTGAGTGGTGGGATTTCTCCAAGAAACCAAGAAGAAATGTGGTCCAAGCTTCAATAGCCACAGCGAAAAACGAAGACACAAACCCCATGGCAGCACACACTGAGTCCTTCAATGATTATGGTATGTCGAATACAACCCACTCGTTGAATAGTGAATGGATTATTGACACAGGTGCGACGGATCACATGACTAATGATCCGTCCAAGCTAGTGACCATATGTCGGCCTAACAAACAAAAAATAAAAACTGCAAATGGAGGTTTATCACCTGTTACGTGTGAAGGTGCTGCTAAAGTATCACAATCAATGAATCTTGACACTGTCTTAGTTGTTCCATCTCTCTCATCAAACTTATTATCTATTAGTCAGATCATTGATAAACTAAACTGTTATGTAACTTTTTGGCCAAACAAATGTACCTTTCAGGACATAACAACGGATCGGATGATTGGCTATGGTATTAGAAAAGGGAAGTTGTACTATCTTGAAGAAGAAAGGCAAGCAGAAGCATACAATGTTGAAGGGAAGACATCTCAGTTGTGGTTATGGAACCGTAGATTAGGCCATTTATCTTTCAATTATTTAAAGAAACTAAAACCTGAGTTATTTTTGAATAAGAACAATGTTGAGTTTAATTGTGATGTGTGTGAATTGGCTAAAAGTCATCGAATTTCTTACTCTCCAAGTGAAAATAAAGTTACAGTACCGTTTATGAAGGTACACTCAGATGTCTGGGACCAGCACGAATTCCCACCCCGAATGGCTATCGATATTTCGTAACCTTTATTGATGAATGCACACGTATGGTATGGGTTTCTCTACTTAAACATAAAGATGAAGTTTCTCGTGCATTCCAAGAATTATACAAGTTGGTAAAGGCACAATATAAGAGCGAAATTAACATACTCCAATCCGATAATGGAGGAGAGTATGTTAATCAAGAAATGAAACGTTTTTGTGAAGAAAAATCTATTAGACACCAAACTTCATGTGCTAATACGCCCTAACAGAATGGCCTTGCAGAAAGGCGAAATAAACAAATTTTAGAGATAGTCTGTGCATCCTTGTTTGATATGAAAGTACCAAGGCAATATTGGGGTGAGGCAGTAAGAACAGCAGCATATGTAATGAACCGAACTCCATCTAGAGTAATTGACTTTAAAACACCATTGCAACGTTTACATGAAAACATGGAGCTCCCAATGGGGCCGAATCTTGAACCAAAAATATTTGGTTGCACTGCCTTCGTACACAAAGATGGTGGAAAACTTGAACCACGAGCTATTCGATGTATGTTTTTAAGGTATGCCGATCTTAAAAAAGGGTATCGGTGTTATGACCCTAAAGAAAAGAAGATGTATATCACGCGCGATGTAAAGTTTCATGAAACTGTTTCGTTTTTTGATCATGACGTTTTTCCTCAGGGGGAGATAACAACTAATTTGGAGGAAAACGTAATACATCAAAATAGTGAGTTCAGTAAGGGTCTAGATGACACTGGGCATGAAGGAGGCGATAGTAGTGGAGATTTCGAAACAGGGGAGCAAGTCCTGACCAAGATAGTACAACGAACTCATATGAACCAGAGCCAGAATCATCTCCGAGTCCGAGTCCAACTCCAGAGCCAGAACCATCTCTGAGTCTGAATCCAACTCCGATCCCATCACAAGGTATATCATCTAATGATATCTCTTCTACCTCTCCTGAAACTAATAATGAGCAGGTAACCCCGAGATATCCCGTGAGAAGAAATAGGGGAGTACCAAAGTGACAATATCAACCGGAGTTGACAACAAAATCCAAATATCCGATCAATCACTATGTATCCACAGATAAATTGGCGAATACACAAAAAACCATGGTGGAAGAATTATCAACTGTATCCATACCGAATTCGGTCCAAGAAGCACTTAAAGATCCAAGGTGGAGGAAAGCTATTCAAGAAGAGATGGATGCCTTGAAGAAGAATTGGACGTGGGATGAGATAATTCTTCCTCCAGGAAAACAAACTGTTAGGTGCAGATGGATATTTACTATAAAGTTGGACTCCTCTGGGAAGATAGACAGATTGAAAGCCAGGTTGGTCGCGAAGGGGTATACACAAAAATACGGTATAGATTACGGAGATACTTTCGCTCCAGTGGCGAAGATTAACACTATTCATGTTCTTGTCTCAATAGCAGCAAACAAAGAATGGCCACTGAGACAGTATGATGTAAAAAACGCTTTTTTGAATGGTAATTTAAAAGAAGAAGTGTATATGGACCCCCCCACCAGGAATGAATTTTGGTAACAAGGTGTGTAAGCTTAATAAAGCTCGTTATGGCTTAAAACAGTCACCCAGAGCTTGGTTTGGGAGATTCTCAAAGTTCATGAAGGGTATTGGCTACAAGCAGAGTGATGCTGACCACACATTGTTTGTCAAGAACAATGAAGGAAAAGTTACAGCCCTTATTGTTTATGTCGATGACATGGTAGTGACAGCCAACGATGAAGATGAAATTAACAAGTTAAAAGATGTGTTGGGTGCTGAGTTCGAGTTAAAAGACCTGGGAAAATTGAAATATTTTTTAGGTATTGAGGTGGCGAGATCCAGTCGAGGTATTACCATGTGTCAGCGAAAGTACACTCTTGATCTTCTCACAGAGACAGGAATGTTAGATTGTCAACCCATTGATACGCCGATTGAAAAAAATCATGGGCTGACTCTTCTCTCCAACAAAGCTCCAACAAATAAAGAAAGATACCAGAAACTAGTTGGTAAACTTATCTATTTATCCCACACTCGACCGGATATTGCATACGCTGTGAGTGTAGTAAGTCGTTTTATGCATGCACCAAATGAAGATCACATGAAAGCAGTGATTAGAATCCTACGCTATTGTAACGCTCGTAGATCCGGGCTAGTCAATTTAGAGATAATAGGGGTCGAAAACGACTTTTCGACAAAAGATTATTTAGAATAAATAATCTTAACCAAGTTGTAGAATATGTCTCAAGGGTTCCGTACATATAAAGAACGCCGAAATCCGAGTTATAACGAAGAAGTTATGGTCCGTCGAAGTTTTTCGGCAAAACCGGCACGGCACCGGGAGACGTAAATAGTGAATTTAATATAGAGGACTTTTTAGCCTTAGTGATCTAAACAAAATTTGTAGTATACGTTAAAACGAGAACATACAAAAAAAGAACGCCCAAATCTGACTTCGTATGAGGAAGTTATGATTTTTCTAAGATTTGGCATAGCAGTGCACGGCTCGAAACTCGAATTTTAGTTCGAGCGGTTTTTGGCCTACGCAACCTAAATGAGAGTTGAAGATCTCATTAATATGAACTCAACGGTAAAAAGACAGACAAAAACGGAGTCCGTATGAAAGAGTTACGAATTCTTCGCGGTCATCTAACAGTCTAATCTCTTCCTACTGTTAAATTTAAGATTGGTCGAGAATTAGCTGATGGAGTCTAAATGAAAGTTGTAGATCTTGTTTTTACCTACACGTGGATATAAAGAACGTCGAAAACGGAGCTCGTATGCGAAAGTTATGAATTTTTGAAAATCGGCTGATTTCCACCCTGTGTGCGATGCCACGTGTCAGCACCAGGCTGTGACTTGGAGCCCAAGCTCACTCACGACGTGAACATCAAGAGATTAACGACGTGAACCTTCCTCCAGCTCCTATAAATAAGTGGTGAGGCCTCCATTCATTCTCACACCTTCCTACTTCTTCCTCTCTCTCTCTAGAACCTCTCTCTAGCCCCCGAAACCCCCCGAAAAGCCTAGGGAACCTCCGTAGCACGAGGCGGAAGCCCCGGAGCGCCCGACGGCTCCGAGAAGAAGAGCCTTTCAGCTTGGGAACGCTGCTCCAGCGGAGCCCGGTTTTGAGAAAAACCCGCTGTAAGTGAGCTACGACTAACCTATCTTTAGTATAACTTATGTTTTAATATAGTAATGTTATTAGAACCTTAAAATAATTATTTGGGCTATTATTATGAGTTATATAAGAGTGTTGCTTAACGCTTATATAATAGTAATAATAGCTAGACTATTAATTAGTCGCGGTTAACATTAGACTAAACCCTAGTGGTATTGATACTAGGTTTTGTCAAGGGAAAATTATTTTGAGATAACGAAGCGTTGTTCAAGTACAGAGTCACCACCTTTCAGGTGAGTGCATAGTTACTTTCATCTTACACATAGATATGAAATATTTAATATAAATTACGTGCTATGTGTGCATATTGTCTGTATACTTGCTGTCTATGCTGGGTGAAAGATTTTTATACATGCTTTAAATGATTTAAACTGTATATATATATATATATTTTATATCTACAAAATATGTTGGGTAAAACATGGGTAGATGAAATATGAGTCGGATGATGAGGTGATAGGTGAAATAGACCATGAGGTGAGGGTGAGAGGTGGACGATGTAAGAAGCCTTGTACCCAAATGTTGGCCCCGTCATCTAGCAGAGTATAGATGACAACCACGGACTATTCTAGACAGTCCAGTGGAACATTAGCAGACTCGCAACCTGTAGGTGTTGTGAACGATGTGTTCACCGGTGTACTCTAAAAAAAACCCATTGACATGTATTGCGAGTGGATTCTCGGAAACAATACTGTCGATAAACGAGATAACCCTGGCAGCTGCGCCTAAAGGACAATACCGGCAGATGCGCCTCGTAGAGAATGTCACAATTTTGGCAGATGCGCCTAAGTGATAGAACTAGCAGCTGTGCTTGATAGATGTGTCATTGACAACGATGAAATTCGTACCTATTCCTTAGGATAATCCTTAGGAATGAATGAACAAGAAATAGCTGATTCTTAGGGTAGATCCTTAAGAATAAAGAAGATAATAAGGATGGGTAATTGGGTTAACTGTTTGATGATTAAACATAATAATTATATAATTGTGGGTTGAAAACCCTATGTACTCACCAGGTTTTCCAACCTGACCCACTCAGTTTATTTGTATCACAGGTGTCGATATGAAGTTACATTACACTGAGAGATTAAGGAGATATAAATCACTAGTGATAATGAATGTAAGTTCTGTTTATGCTTATGTTTCTGTATTGACGATGACATCCCAAATGTTTTAAAATGAATAAAAATACATTTCTTCATAAATGCTTTGATAACGTATTTATCATGTTTTACTGGGAACAAATTCCGCAACATTTTTATTAAAAGAGGTACTCTGATTTTTATAAAGCATAAACAAAATCGGTCTTTTCTGGCCGTGAAAATGGGGATGTCACAGCTATCTTAAGTTATCCCCGGGAAAAGGTTTGTTTTTTTCTAAAACTGGAAGTCTTGAAGTGGAAGGATATACTGATGTTGATTGGGCCGGAGATAAGTCGGATGGGAAGTCAACATCGGGGTATTTCACATTTGTTGGAGGGAACTTGGTAACTTGGAGGAGCAAGAAACAAAAGTTGGTAGCACGCTCGAGTGCTGAGTCAGAATTCCGTGGGATGGTGCATGGTGTTTGTGAACTTCTGTGGATCAAAAGAATTATGCGAGACATGGGTTTTGAAGTAAGGAAATCTATGAACCTTCATTGTGACAATCAGGCAGCAGTGAAGATTGCTAATAACCCAGTACTCCATGATCAAACTAAACACGTGGAGGTAGATCGACATTTTATAAGAGACCACTTAGAAAAGGGAACAATCAAGCTACCACATGTTAAATCAAAGGATCAGTTGGCGGATATGTTAACTAAAGCAGTGTGTACAAATGTTTTTTACAGCTCTCTTGACAAGCTGAGAATGATCGACATCCATTCATCATCTTGAGGGGGAGTGTTGGCGAGAGCTGTAACAAGAATCAAGCTAAGTTTGGATATTATTGATAAAATTTGATATTCATAGAAAGTATTGTATGTCCTATCTAGTCTGTATATAGCTCCTTATTACGTGGGGTTTCCTGTTGTACTGGTCCTATATATGTATCTCATTGTAATTGCGAATAAGATGAGTGAAAACATTCTATCAAATTCTCTGTTTTACAATTTGCTAATACGTTTTTGAAACGAATTCTAATTTCTAATTCTCTAAAGTTCTACAAGTTCTAAATACTTGTTTTTAAAATATGAAGTTCTAAAGTTCTACTGTCAATTGTTAACTGTTAACTGTCAACTAATTTCTTTATATCCGAGTCTGAATATGATGGTAAGTGAAGTATGTGAATCCCTTAATCTTTATTCTCATCTCCTAAGGTTTTAGGTGTTTTAATTAATGGTTAGTTTTAAGAAAGAATGAAAAATATTGAAAAGTCAAAGACAATATGGGAGATCGACACCATAAGCATGCATGAAATAAGTGGATTCTTTTGAAGGTTAGATTAATTTCAACTTTTATTTCATGGGTAGATAACTATTTATAGTTCCATAAAAAGGTTGTGTTTTTTTATTTGTTTGAACCGTATTAAGGGGTGAATATGTACAGGGGGTTTTTGAATTCGGTATTATTTGAAGGGTATTAAGGGGTGAATATGTACGGGGGTTTTGAATTTGGTATTATTTCAAGGTTTTGTTTGATAGGTGATCTTGTTCCTCATTCCATATTAAGGATTATAAGTTGCAATTCAAGCTGGGTATCTAAAATTGGTTGTATGATTATGTTTTTGTTTTACTAATAAAGGCGAAGTGAAATGGTGTTTATAATTAGGTTGTTCAAGTTGTTCAGAAGTCTAATTTGGCCCCAACATGGATATAAAATTTAGTAAGTTTGTATGATCAAGATCCTAAAACCCTATTTATCATGGTGAAACATGTTTTTGGAAGAAGTTGGGTAAAAGCATCAAAGAAATGCTTTGAAGATTGGAATGGGATTTTATAAGGTCCTCGTAAATTGTACAAGTGCATTATTTTAATATAATTGCTAAACCTTATTATAATTGAATGTCAGTAATTTGATTATATTTTTCTTTATTTTGAAGTGTCGCATATTTGCTTTTGGTCCTGGCTTCAAACTAGTTTGGACCGGGCTGTATATAATGCATGCAGTTTATCTTTTTACCTATAATAATGAAATGCTTGTTTTCCTGCAAATTCGTGTCTAATAGTTGTAGTAATGCTGTTGGCTTTGAATAAGTCAAAGAAAGAATTGAATATATTAAATTCTGTTTGGTAAGCTGAATATCTTAAATTAAAATAACATGGTGCTAAGTGACAACATTGAACACATCGACACCGATAACATCAATGTCCACGAAGAACAGGGCCTTTTATGTTTTTTCAACTTCTCATGTGTACTTGGTTTTCGTAAATCCTTAGGATCGGGTGGTTAACTTAACCTTTGATTTCTCTCTTTAACAAGAGAGCTCTAATTAGAACAGCATTGAGAATCTTAATGAAATGACGTCCCCTTTCGACAGGCTTGGTAATGATGTCGACAATCAGGAAATGGGGAGTTTGGGGAAGTTGCCTCAGTTATGGCAGGAAGATGATACAGGAAATAAATCTAATGCAACCCATGGACTTTCGTTTTCATCGGAATACCATGAAGTAGATCAGCAACAACCACTAAAAGCTTTCCATAATTTGGATGCCTTGTTTCTGGACACCACCCCTCCATTTCCACCGTATGAACATCAGATGCAGGAGCTTGCAACTATTGAATCTCAATATTCTGAGCTTGTTAAACCACATGCAAATCCTAAAAGGACAAAGACAACAAGTCCTGATGTAGTACGCTATGAAGTGAGTGGGCACAAGCTATCAACTGATGCAGTTATTCGTTTAGGTGGAGAAAACTTCATACAATCTTGTTCATCTTCGATAAATGATATGTCAATGCCTAGCCATCCGTATAGCTCTTCATTCTCTGTCTTTTCTAATCAGAAAGCTAAAGATATTGAACTCATTCAAAATCTATTACTTTCGGCACAGAAAGTCTCTCAGCAACAGTTTGAACGTTCGATTAAGCTTCTCAATTGGTGTGATACGTTATCTTCTAGTTCTGGAAACGCCATTCAAAGGTTAGTGCACTATTTCTCTAAAGCTTTACGACAGAAGATAGCTAATGAAACCGGAAGAATCTCATTCCATGGCCCAGGAAAGGAACACGTAGATTATATTGAAGAGAGAACGTTGAGCCCTAATCCAACATCGGTCTCAGTTTATCAAAAGTTACCTTTTTTTCAAGCTGGTAAATTTTCTGGGGTTCAGGCTTTGGTTGATGCTGTAGCGGGGGCAACAAAAGTGCATATAATTGATCTCTCGATCAAACAAGGTGTGCAGTGTACAATTCTAATGCAAGCTCTTGCATCTCAACCCACTTGTCCCATCAAACATCTTAAAATAACTGCTGTCGGGACTAACTTTAAAGAGAAAATTGAGCAGACGGGTCATTGGTTGAAGAGTTTTGCTGAATCCATAAACCTGTCTTTCTCTTTCAATGTGGCTATGGTGGGAGATATGTTGGATTTTAAAGAAGATCTCCTTGAGTTGGATCCAGAGGAAGCGTTGGCCGTTTTCTCATCATATGGTTTGTGGGGCATGATTGGGCAGCAGGACCGACTTGAATCTCTGATGAAAGTTATAAAAAGTATAAATCCTCGTGTTATGGTGGTAATCGAAGGTGCAGCAAATCTTAACTCACCCAACTTTGTGGATCGTTTTATTGAAGCTCTTTTCTTTTATGGGGCGTTCTTTGACGCTTTAGAAGACTGTATGGATCGTGAAGATGAAAACCGTGCTATAACTGAATCTGAGTATATGGGTAATGGAATATGGAGCATTGTGGCAACTGAAGGAGCGGAAAGAGTCATTCGGAATGTGCATATTAATGTCTGGAGAAAATTTTTCGCCAGGTTTGGAATGAAGGAGACAGAATTGAGTATGTCCTCTTTATATCAAGCAAACCTGGTTACAGGTATATTTTCTTGTGGAAATTCTTGCACTTTTGATATGGACGGAAATTGCTTAATTATTGGGTGGAAAGGATCACCAATCCAGTGTCTCTCTGTTTGGAAATTCTCATGATAGTGATCTTGGAGCATGCACTTAATATTGAACCTTAGATATGTAAATAAGGCCACAAGGCTATATGCTTTTCACCTGCTCTGCAGAACTTGTGCATCTCAAATTTCAGCTGCATGTTTTTTGTTTGTTAAAATTTATTCATCTCTCTTGTAGCCTGAGAAATAACCATGTTCAATATATTTGCTATGGTAAATACAACACTAGCATGCTGCTTTTATAATAGATTAATATGATTTAACCGCCACTTTTTACCTAATCACTTTTTATTCTCAATCAATGATGAGAATATTCCACTGTTTATAATTTTTCCTATCCCTTTCTACAGATGGGGAAGGAGTGGGTGTTTATCAAATTGACCTTCCTTAGAATCATAATGGCCCTAGTAGCTCATTTGCATTTAGAGCTACATCAAATAGATGTCAAACAATTTTCTTAACTAAGATTTACACAATGATGTTTACATAACCTAAGCAAACAATTGCATTTATAAGAGTTAAGAACATCTAACGTGTAAACTCAGAACATCTAACGTGTAAACTCAAGGAATCAATATATATGTTGAATCAAGCTTCATGTCAATGGTATCTAATGTTCGATAAAGTGATAAATAATAATTACTTCATTAAGAATCAAGTAGATCAATGTATATATCTCAAGATCAGTTGGAGAAACTTTATCGTACTTGTATATGGAGATGTCATTCTCTTTGTGAGTAATAAACTAATAACATTGATATGTTGTACGAATCAAAACACCTATTGTCACGTCACCTCGATATCAAAGATGTCGATAGGCATATAAATGCATCGAGGAATCCAAGGGATTTCTGACTTATCCTGAAAGACATATATTAAGTGTGTAGTAAGTCGATATAACATACAACAATACTTCCTTTCAGTTCCTTCCATAGTTAAGGTACACATTTTTGGTGGCATGCTTAGTCGTTATCAATTATATCAAGGTCTCGAACACAAGAAAAGTGCCAATAAAAAGTTCTGATATTTTCATGGGACTAATAATAACGAACTTGTTTAGAATGCAAAGATAAATATTCGTTATTGGGATACATTTTTATGTTATCAGTTGACCAATATCACGGGAGAGTCATAAATAAACGTTGGCGAGTAAATCAACTTTGATGTGAAATTTGATTTCATAGATAATGAAACTTGCCATGGAATGTTATTGAGAAATTAAATCACATGACTCATGATCGTAAATTCCATTTCCAGACCATTAGAAGAAAACTTATTGCTATAATTTTGACTCTATAAGTTTTCCATTAGCAATAATTATAGTGGATCAATGAGGTTTTACCTCGATACAAAATACTTGTTCGTTTAAGAACAAGCGGGAGAAATAATATTTGTATCAGACACATTGACACTGATTATTTATACATGTCTTCAATATGTATTATTATGTAATTCTAGTATAGTGGTTTAATGAAACTTTTAATTTTATTTATTGAAGTACTTGATTATTATTCCTCCATAATATGCAATTTTATTATATTAATAGCTTATGCACAATTACTTTCTATATAGATAAATAGAGTGTATGACCACTTAACTCTAAAGTCATTTGGCTTAAATTAATCATACTTTTCATATGAAGTATCATAGTATGATTATTAGGGGTCCCGTGTCTAAAAATGACATGTTAGGTTGTACATTTTTATTTTTGGTATTAATGTGAAACAAATTGAAAGTAACTTGTCCAAGATAATAAAACATGTATACAAATAGTCACTTTGCTAACCAATTAGTGTGGCATTCATACTATTCTGTAAAGTTAATTACAGGTTAGGTATAATTATATTTTGTACCATAACGTTTCCATAATGACATATCAAGTCCCTGGACTTAAATAGTTGTAGTATGATGGATATGACAACTGTCCATAACTTAAGAGACTACAATTGTGTGGTTCCAATCTCTTTTCCATAAGCTGCAAATTATAAACTTAATGCCCTAATATATGAACGATCAGTATGAAATTTGAAGAGCCTTTCAGATATGCTCTTCCTCATAAAATATCATGATCATGCAATCTATCTCTCCATTATAAAATCATCAAGGCACCATTACGGGAAGATAAGGAATCATAAGGAAATGATATATCTCCAAGTAAGTATTCCTTAATTGATTTATGGTTACTCATGTTTATGTAACTTCCCAAAATTTCTGAGTAAAAATTTCATTTTAATTAAGTCAAAACCATTCATTCATTATCCCAAAAGACGGTCAGAATAAAAGTATTCTCAAAACATCAGAGTAAAATCATAAACAGTCAATGCGGAATAAATATCCTGGGGATGTAGTGCGATCAAGTCGGGCCCTTCCTTTGAAACTAGAAGTACCTAAAAACATTTTAAACATAAACCGTAAGCACAAAGCTTAGTGAGTTCTCCAAAATATCACATACCATACATACATATCAGTTCGAAGTTGTACAGGTCTATTTCACCCCCGAGTCTATTTCAACTCAATCAGTGTTTTTTTAACCGAACGAGTCTATTTCATCCCACATACATATAAAATACATGCATATTAGCAAGAGTCACAAAGACATTAAGTACATAATAAACGGGTCTATCTCACCCCCGGGTCTGTTTCACCCCATATCCATAAGCATACAGTCATATCAGCAAGAGTCACAAAAACTGTTAGCATCCTACACGTATAATCCAGTAGGTCGGCATTAGTGCCTTCGACCGATGAGTATAGTGAAGATACTCATCTGAACTGTTCAACAGAAGCCCAACAACTACCTTAGTAACCAATCCTTAGTCAAATGCTCAATTCTACCCAAGTTTGACTAAAAGTCAATGTGACATCCCCATTTTCACGGCCAGAAAAGACCGATTTTGTTTATGCTTTATAAAAATCAGAGTACTTCTTTTAATAAAAAATTTGCGGAATTTGTTCCCAGAAAAACATGATAAATACGTTATCAAAGCATTTCCGAAGAAATGTATTTTTATTCATTTTAAAACATTTGGGATGTCATCGTTAATACAGAAACATAAGCATAAACAGAACTTACATTCATTTACACTAGTGATCTACATTTCTTTTAAATCTCTCAGTGTAATGTAACTTCATAACGACACATGTGATACAAATAAACTGAGTGGGTCAGGTTGGGAAACCTGGTGAGTACATAGGGTTTTCAACTCACAATAATATAATTATTATGTTTAAACATCAAACAATCAACCCAATTACCCATCCCCATTATCTTCTTTACTCTTAAGGATCTACCCTAAGAATCAATTATTCCTCGTTCATTCATTCCTAAGGATCATCCTAAGGAATCGGCACGAAGTCCATCGTTGTCAATGACACAGCTGTCAAGCACAGCTGCTAGCTCTATCACTTAGGCGCAACTGCCAGAATTGTGACATTCTATGTGAGGCGCGGCTGCCAGTATTGTCCTTCGAGCACAGCTGCTAGGGATATCTCGTTTATTGACAATATCGTTTTCGAGAGTCCACTCGCAATACATGTCAATGGGTTTTTAGAGTACACCGGTGAACACATCGTTCACAACACCTACAGGTTGCGAACCTGCCAGTGTTCCACTGGACTGTCTAGAATAGTCCATGGTTGTCATCCATACTCTGCTAGATGACGGAGCCATCATTTGGGAAAGGCTGCTCACATCGTCCACCTCTCACACCCACCTCATGGTCTATAACACCTCTCAACTCATCATCCAACTCATATTCCATCTATTACATCTACCCATGTTTTACCCAACATATTCTCGTAGATATATATATATATATATATATATATATATATACAGTTTAAATCATTTAAAACATGTATAAAATCGTTCATCCAGCATAGATAGCAAGTATACAGTTAATATGCAAACATAGCACGTAATTTATATAAAATACTTCATATCTATGTGTAAGATGAAAGTAACTATGCACTCACCTGGAAGGTGGTGACTCTGTACTCGAACAGCGCTTCGTTACTTCTTAAAACAATTTCCCTCGACAAAACCTAGTATCAATACCACTAGGGTTTAGTCTAACGTTAACCGCGACTAATTAATAGTCTAGCTATTATTATTATTATATAAGCGTTAAATAACACTCAATATAACTCATAATAATAGCCCAAATAATTATTTTAAGGACCTAATAACGCTACTATAATTATTTAAAAGTTATATTAAAAAAAAGCGTAGGCGTAGCTCACTTAAAGCGAATTTTAAAGAAAATCGGGCTTCGCTTGGAGCAGCTTTTCCGAACCGAAAGACCCTTTTTCTCGGGACTCCGGGAGCCTCGGGGCTTCCTTAGGGTGCTAGGGGGTTTACCTAGGCTTTTAGGGGGTTAGAATGGGTTAGAGAGAGAAAGTAGTGAGAGAGAGATGTGAGAAATAAGTATAGAAGCCGGCTGCCTTCGCTGCGTTTTTATAGCCTGCAAGGCCTCGGTACGCTGGGCGTAGTGCTTCGTTCATACAACACGTGTTGTGGCTTCGGTGGGGCAACGTGGCTTGCTCTGGTCCGCGGAAGGGTAGAACGTTGGGCGTGCGAGGCTTGTACGTGAGGCGTACACTGTACGCGGGGCGTCCGATGCGAGCATTGGGTGTCCGAGATGCGACGTGTCAAGATCCGAATCGAGCATCGTGGTCAGCAAGCGACTGCCCTGATCGAGCCACGTCATCAACTTCTCAACAGATTTCGCAAATTCACTTTCCGACTTCTAAAAATCATAACCTTCGCATACGAGCTCCGTTTTCGACGTTCTTTATATCCACGCGTAGGCGGGAACGTACTCTACAACTTTCGTTTAGACTCCGTCGGCTAATTTTGACTTTATTTTAAAAGTTATATTTTTAACAGACCAGGACAGGATTGGTCCGTTAAAAATTCATAACTTCTTCATCCGACGTCCGTTTTCATCTGTCTTTTTATCGTTATGCTACTATTAATGAGATCTTCGATTCTCGTTTAGGTTGTGTCGGCTAAAAACCGCTCGATCTTATATTCGAATTTCGGGCTGTACACTGCTAAGCCGAAACTTCGAAAAATCATAATTTCCTCATACGAAGTCAGATTTGGGCGTTCTTTTTATGGACGCTCTCGGTTTAACGTATTCTACGACTTTCGTTTAGATCTCTAAGGCTAAAACTCTCTCTATCGTATATTCACTATTTACGCTTTCTGGTGCCGTGCCGGTTTTGCCGTAAAACTTCGACGGGTCATAACTTCTTCGTTATAACTCGGATTTCGGCGTTCTTTATATGTACGGAAACCTTGAGACATATTCTACAACTTGGATAAGATTATTTATTCTAAATAATCTTTTGTCGAAAAGTCATTTTCGATCCCTATTATCTCTAAATTGAGATCCGGACGTTACAATTATCTCCCCCTTAGGATGATTACATCCCGGAATCATCAACGAAACAGGGCTCTCATGGTGACTCCATACGTTATCTCTTCATCCTATGTTATAACTTTGATGTTTCTTCGAACGAGTATCTAACTCTTAGACTCTTTGACTATAGGCGGTGCTCGATCTTGCATCCGCTCTCTATCTCATGTTAGACTTCCAATCATGATCTTCATGTCACGATCTCGATCTTTATTGGATACTCCTTATTTAACAAACTTGAGATAAGTTTCTTCCTTCGATTATCATAATAGACCGATAGGTCATGTTCTAATGACCTCTCATCGTATGTTGCAATGCTTAGACTCAGGTCTTTTACAGTCAAATTCTGGAACAGACTATACCTTCCTTCATGTTCTTATCATATCTTAAAAGGTAGCATTTCTAGCTACAAGCAACTGTCGTGATACATGAACTGATCGCTTTGATTATCTTTCATTTCAATCTTCCGGCTTAAGTCAGATGCTACATCGAACTTGGTTCTCTGAACCTCGTAACATACTCATCTTAGTCGGACTCGATTTGATATGACTACTAGAGTCGGAATAACAATCATCTTCTTAGTCATTACCGAAACAATGGTAATGACATACATGAACAAAACGGAATCAACTACTAGCTTCTCGGTAACCTTGTGACTTTCCCTGATCCAAGCGTGAGTCATGTGCTTCCGGTAGTATATGCATCTACTACCTTTCACACCTACTCATCCTCGTCCCAAGTATTGTCTCGCAGTCCCCAAGTCACCATACAAGAAAATCACATAACAGTTTAACACACCAGATAACAAAATGAAGGCTTTATTATTTCTTGAAACTATTATATAGGTGTTCGAGTTCATCCCATACTATGCCTCTAACAGGTTACATTATACGATACTATCCCTTGGTTACTTCATAACTCGATCTTTGGATATTAAGCCTTCACTCCTGAATCCTTGCATTGTTATCTGCTTCGTCAAGGATCATTTGAAATGCTCTCGCCTTTGGCTTTGGCGGCACATTTGGCTTTGTAGCCCCTTCTCTCTTTGGGCAGTCTTGCTTGAAGTGACCTTCCTCGTTACATGCGTAACATACCCTTTTGTTGAATGTACACTCGTTGGCGTAATTCCCATGCTTTCCACACTTGAAACAAGTCACCTCCTCACCGCATTTTCCAAAGTGTTTCTTTTTGCACTTCTCGCACCATCTTGCTTCACTTCCTCTTCCTCCTCCAGACTTCAGGAATTTGGTCTCCTTGTTGGACCTTGAAGATCCTTCAAACTTCCTCTTCTCGCCAACTTCAGCTTTCTCCATACCCTTTTCCCTAATTTGAGTCTCAACATTCCTGGCTGCCCAGATGGCGGCTTTCAAAGTGGTTGCTTGCTTGACCATTGGACCAAAGTCCGCTGATAATCCATGGGCAAACTTGTTGACCTTGGAGAGCTCAGTTGGAACTAGGTAAGGAACAAGCTTCATCTTCTCCGTAAAACTTGCAGCATACTCAGTGACACTCATCCTTCCCTTCTTCAGATTTTGAAACTCATTATTGATCTCTAGGAGATCCTGCTCAGAGCAGTACTGCATTTTCAGTTGCACCACGAAATCTTCCCAAGACATCTTGCTTGCTTCTCCCTTGAGCATCGTGTTAGCTAGTAGCTTCCACCAGCTCAGTACTCCAGACCTTAACAGAGGGATCGCGAGAGCGGTCTTCTGTTTGTTGCTACACTCGCAACTCTCAAACATTGTCTCCATCTCGGAGATCCAGTCCATAACTGCCACCGGTGTTGGGCTTCCAGAAAGACTTGGGGGTTTTGATGCTATGAAATCCTTGTACTTGCATCCACGTCCGTCATTTCCTCCATCCTGATTGTTTCGTCTAACTATCGGTGGGTCGGCTCGACCAACCGTCCCACTGTCGTTCCCTCCTTCTGACTGCCCATCACTGAGCTCGGGCTGTTCAATAGGCACCATAAGTTCCTCTCGATTTTGTTGAAGTAAACGCCTTGTTTCCTCCATTTGACGATCCAACATCATTTGGATCATCGCTTGTACTCCGGCCATGGTTATTGGCTCAGCAGCGGCTACCACAACCGGTATTTGCTCAATCACTAGGGGTTGGTTTCTGTTCCCATTAGCATTCCCGGCTCCACTGCGGGTTCTTGCCATTTTGATCTATACACCAAATAAGGTGAATCTAGATCTTTATTTAGGATAGTCGTTTAAATCGTTCTTATCACTCCGAAACGTTTACATGTTAGTTCTAATATCGTAGTCGTACGTTTAGAATCCTAAACACATAAGGTTTCCAGATCCGGTCGGCAACAGACCATAGATCCGAACAAATAACAACATATGAGGCATAAATCATTTAGCACATAAAGCATATTAGGCATACTTTCCTAAATAAGCTAGTGCTCACATCTCACAATCATCGCTTAGCATTCTAAGTTTAAGTCTAGAAATCCTACAAATTCCTAGTTCGCTTAAACTAATGCTCTGATACCAACTGTGACATCCTCATTTTCACGGCCAGAAAAGACTGATTTTGTTTATGCTTTATAAAATTCAGAGTACTTCTTTTAATAAAGATTTTGCGGAATTTGTTCCCAGAAAAACATGATAAATACGTTATCAAAGCATTTCCGAAGAAATGTATTTTTATCCATTTTAAAACATTTGGGATGTCATCGTTAATACAGAAACATAAGCATAAACAGAACTTACATTCATTTACACTAGTGATCTACATCTCTTTTAAATCTCTCAGTGTAATGTAACTTCATAACGACACCTGTGATACAAATAAACTGAGTGGGTCAGGTTGGGAAACCTGGTGAGTACATAGGGTTTTCAACCCACAATAATATAATTATTATTTTTAAACATCAAACAATCAACCCAATTACCCATCCCCATTATCTTCTTTACTCTTAAGGATCTACCCTAAGAATCAATTATTCCTCGTTCATTCATTCCTAAGGATCATCCTAAGGAATCGGCACGAAGTCCATCGTTGTTAATGACACAGCTGTCAAGCACAGCTTCTAGTTCTATCACTTAGGCGCAGCTGCCAGAATTGTGACATTCTATGTGAGGTGCAGCTGCCAGTATTGTCCTTCGAGCACAGCTGCTAGGGTTATCTCGTTTATTGACAATATCGTTTTCGATAGTCCACTCGCAATACATGTCAATGGGTTTTTAGAGTACACCGGTGAACACATCGTTCACAACACCTACAGGTTGCGAACCTGCCAGTGTTCCACTGGACTGTCTAGAATAGTCTGTGGTTGTCATTCATACTCTGCTAGATGACGGGGCCATCATTTGGGAAAGGCTTCTCACATCGTCCACCTCTCACACTCACCTCGTGGTCTATAACACATCTCAACTCATCATCCAACTCATATTCCATCTATTACATCTACCCATGTTTTACCCAACATATTCTCGTAGATATATATATACAGTTTAAATGATTTAAAACATGTATAAAATCGTTCATCCAGCATAGATAGCAAGTATACAGTTAATATGCAAACATAGCACGTAATTTATATAAAATACTTCATATCTATGTGTAAGATGAAAGTAACTATGCACTCACCTGGAAGGTGGTGACTCTGTACTCGAACAGCGCTTCGTTACTTCTTAAAACAATTTCCCTCGACAAAACCTAGTATCAATACCACTAGGGTTTAGTCTAACGTTAACCGCGACTAATTAATAGTCTAACTATTGTTATTATTATATAAGCGTTAAATAACACTCAATATAACTCATAATAATAGCCCAAATAATTATTTTAAGGACCTAATAACGCTACTATAATTATTTAAAAGTTATATTAAAAAAAGCCTAGGCGTAGCTCACTTACAGCGAATTTTAAAGAAAATCGGGCTTCGCTTGGAGCAGCATTTCCGAACCGAAAGACCCTTTTTCTCGGGACTCCGGGAGCCTCGGGGCTTCCTTAGGGTGCTAGGGGGTTTACCTAGGCTTTTAGGGGGTTAGAATGGGTTAGAGAGAGAAAGTAGTGAGAGAAAGATGTGAGAAATGAGTATAGAAGCCGGCTGCCTTCGCTGCGTTTTTATAGCCTGCGAGGCCTCGGTACGCTGGGCGTAGTGCTTCGTTCGTACAACACGTGTTGCGGCTTCGGTGGGGCGACGTGGCTTGCTCTGGTCCGCGGAAGGGTAGAACGTTGGGCGTGCGAGGCTTGTACGCGAGGCGTACACTGTACGCGGGGCGTCCGATGCGAGCACTGGGCGTCCGAGATGCGACGTGTCAAGATCCGAATCGAGCACCGTGGTCAGCAAGCGACTGCCCTGATCGAGCCACGTCATCAACTTCTCAACAGATTTCGCAAATTCACTTTCCGACTTCTAAAAATCATAACTTTCGCATACGAGCTCCGTTTTCGACGTTCTTTATATCCACGCGTAGGCGGGAACGTACTCTACAACTTTCGTTTAGACTCCGTCGGCTAATTTTGACTTTATTTTAAAATTTATATTTTTAACAGACCAGGACAGGATTGGTCCGTTAAAAATTCATAACTTCTTCATCCGACGTCCGTTTTCGTCTGTCTTTTTATCGTTATGCTACTATTAATGAGATCTTCGATTCTCGTTTAGGTTGTATCGGCTAAAAACCGCTCGATCTTATATTCGAATTTCGGGATGTACACTGCTAAGCCGAAACTTCGAAAAATCATAATTTCCTCATACGAAGTCAGATTTGGGCGTTCTTTTTATGGACGCTCTCGGTTTAACGTATTCTACGACTTTCGTTTAGATCGCTAAGGCTAAAACTCACTCTATCGTATATTCACTATTTACGCTTCCTGGTGTCGTGCCGGTTTTGCCGTAAAACTTCGACGGATCATAACTTATTCATTATAACTCGGATTTCGGCGTTCTTTATATGCGGAAACCTTGAGACATATTCTACAACTTGGCTAAGATTATTTATTATAAATAATCTTTTGTCGAAAAGTCATTTTCGACCCCTATTATCTCTAACTTGACTAGCCCGGATCTACGGGCGTTACAGTCAAACTGGTCAAAAGTCAATGGTCAAATATAAGGTCAGAATTGCCAACAACAGCCATCCACGTTATCGGCCTTCCTTGGCGACGTCGTGGGCACAAAATACTAAAACAGTCGTTGATTCCCGAGTCGCCACGTCTTGGGAACTGGCATGAACAACTCAAACGAGCTTAATCCATTTTCTTCTGATTACAAGAGCTCCAAAGCTCAGATGTAACATCCCAAAATTCAAGACCAAAAATTTCATTTTTGATATAGCGATTCATAAAACAATTTATAAGAAAACATCATCAAGTAATTCATTTCATAAAAACCATAGATCACATGTCTCAAAACCATAACATCAAGTAGTAACAATGTCAGAGTACAAATCCCAAGAATCTCATGTGTGGAAAATCATGTGTGTGATGCACTCCAGTCATGCTGGCTCCTTCCCCTTCGAAGAAGAAGTACCTGAAACCAAAACTGTAAACCGTAAGCACGAAGCTTAGTGAGTTCCCCCATCATACCACATACCATACTATAAACATACTGTCTGGCATATGTGGGTGCCCTACCTACCCTGCTGAACATACCGGGGTGCTCAACCTACCCCGGCTAGGCATATCGGGGTGCCTAACCTAACCCTGTCAGACATATCGGGGTGTCCGATCTACCCCTCCGGTTTATCTCAATCGGTTATGGCGACTATTTCACCCCTACCACTACCACATAACAACATAACATAAACATACTGTCAGGCATACCGGTGTGCCCGACCTACCCCTTTTGTCATTTCGACCGGATACGGGAACTATTCCCCCTACTACCACTATCACATGACATCATACCATACTAGCACATAAAACATAACGAATAGTGGCATACCAAACAATTATCACAAAGACAATCATCTAACAAACAACTCCTACTAGTGGGCCGGCATTGTGGCCTTAGACCCACTTCTACTGGAAGGTAACTCACCTCAATGTCGTGAAGTAGCTGAACTGTCCTCGGTGTTGGGATCAACTCTCCTCAAACTCCTACACATAACATCTCTTTTAATTACTCTTTCAAACTTATAACCCCTTTAAGGGTCAACTCTGGTCAATGGTCAAGTCAAAGGTCAACACTCTGGTCAAAGTCAACCTTCTGGTCCAAGTCAACATTCTGGTTGACTCAACTCGCCGAGTTGGCTCGTCAACTCGTCTAGTTCCATGATTCATAGAATCTCGAACTCGCGATCTAACTCGTCGAGTTACCCTCTAACTCGTCGAGTTTCTCCTTATGACAGAATCGAGACTTTCCGTTTGAACTCGTCGAGTCCTTCCATGAACTCGTCGAGTTCCCCTTCATACAAGTCGGGGCATTTCACTCGCAACTCGCCAAGTTCATCCTTGAACTCTTCGAGTTCCTCTCCATATATGTTGGGACATTTGCTATCAACTCGCCAAGTTCATCCTTGGACTTGTCGAGTTCTTTGATCTTCAAGTCCATAAACACGTCCAACTCACTGAGTCATCTTCTAGACTAAACAAGTTTGCTCCGTAACAGAAAAGGTTGGGGAACAACTGTTGGATATAGTGTCTAAGTCCATAACTATATTTGGTATGTACTTGACCCGACCCGGCATGGTCCATTTGGGTTGCACTTCACCCGAACAATTTATGGATAATCTTTTGAGAATAGTATAAGTTATGATTTATTAATATAATATAAGTTCTAATATATTAATATAAAATCATATTATTTAATTAGTATTGATCTATAATTAATCTAGGATTAATTTAGAGATCAAAAGTATGACTAATTAAATATGGGCTCTTGTATTTATATAGTGTGGGCCAATGCTTATTTGGAATGGGCTAGGCTTGCATGGAAAGTCCATGGATACTCCATGGAGCTTTAACCCATGGATCTCATGGAAATGAAAAGACATGGGTATTAGGGTTTACATGGATGTAACCCTAATCCACCACACTATATAAAGGAGGCTTTGGTTCTTGAAATAACACTAGTTGATGTGTGTAAACCAAGAGGGCCGATTTCAAGAAGTTTGTGACTATTCTCTCAAGTTTCCAAGTTTGTGGTGATTTGTGACTTCCATTTGAGGCATTCACATTATTGGTGCTAGGCTCTCAAACTCCAAGCAATCAACTACTACTACAAGGTAAGTAATTCTACTAGTTTTATTTGATTCAAGTATCCCATGCCATGCTAGTTAGGATAAGAACCTTGGAAAAATAATTATTTGCATGTATCTTAGTCAAACATAGATCCAAGGTTTCTAGGGTTGCATGTACACCATAGGAGTGTTAGAATGCTCAAAAACCCATCAGTGGTATCAGAGCATGGTTTGTTTATTTGATACTTGATGCAAAAAAAATAAAATAAAATAATAAAATAAAAAAACTTGAAAATCGAAGTTTTGTTCAAAAGCTCGTATCAAAATTTCAAGTTTTGTATATGTACTTACGATTCTTGAAATTTTTGATATGAACATTCATAAACATATGAGTTTAGAAGATAATAGAAATTATGTGCTAATAATTGATTAGATTAATTCTTGATCTTTATGTGTTTTAATGGAGTCCATAACTAGTTCTTTGTGGGAGAGTCATCTTTGATGGTTCCAACTTTACAGATTGGATCAGAAACATCAGGATGGTCACTCAGTATGAGAACAAAGAATATGTTCTCGACAAGGAGCTGAAGGTACCCGAGCCAACTGCTACTCCCGAAGAGCTTGCTGAATATGAGGTACATGAAAGAGATGTTACAAAAGTGGCATGCATCATGATGGCCACCATGACAGCCGAGCTCAAAAAGTCCTATGAGGACTATTATCCTTTTGAGATGCACCAGGACTTGATGGACCGCTGCCATCAAAGTGCTCGTCAAGAGCGATATGAAATAATCTCCTCCATGATAACAACTCGAATGAAGGATGGTGAACCCATCACGGGCCACATGCAGAAAATGCAAAGGTATATGGACCGTTTACTGAAGCTGAATGTGAACTTCCCTGAGGAGTTAGCAATAGACATCATTTTGCACTCCTTGCCATCGTGTTATGATCAATTCCGCATGACATATCACATGAACAAGGAAGAAGTCACCCTCATCAAACTTCAAGGACTCTTGAAGACCGCCGAAAGTGGTCTAAAGGGTAAGTCGGTTGTTACTACTCCTACTCCTACTCCAACTTCGGCCAATGTCTTGGCAATCGGGCATGGCAAAGGGAAGAAGAGAAAGAACCCTTCTAAGGGTACCAAGGGTAAGACCCTTGAAGGCTCCTCTTCAAGCAAAACCAAGAAAGGTTTTGTCACTCCTTCTGCTAACCCTAATGAGGTTGAATGCTTCTATTGCCATGAAAAGTCGCACTGGAAGCGAAACTGCCCAAAGTACCAGCAAGATTTGAAGGATGGGAAAGTAAAACCCAACCATGCAGGTATATACACTATATTGTCTAATAACTCACCTCATTCTAAGTCTTGGGTCCTTGATACAGGTTGTGGTATTCACATATGTTGTGATTTGCAGGGACTAAAAAGAAGTGAGAATGTGGAGCAGGGAAAGATAAACTTGATCATGGGAAACATGAAAGCTTCACCTGTCACCAAGATAGGAGTTTATTCCTTAGTGCTAAATAGTGGGTTTACATTAGATTTGAATAAATGTTATTATTCGCCAGAAATGGCAAGAAATGTTATTTCCTTTCATGCATTGTATAAACAAGGTTTTACCTTTTATTTTGATAATAATAATGGTAGTATTGATGCTTTCTTTAATAATGTTCTTTATTTTAAAGCATTACCTTGTGATGGCGTGTATGAAACTGTATCTATTGTAGATAATCTAGGAAATAATGTATTGTGTATTAACTCTTCCACTAGCTTAGATAAAGCATCCTTATGGCATTGTCGTCTTGGACATGTAAGCAAGAAACGCATAGGCCAACTCCAAAAGGATGGAGTCTTGGAGTCATTTGACCTAAGTCAGATGATAGTTGTGAATCTTGTTTGCTTGGTAAAATGACAAAGTCACCTTTTACTGGCACTTGTGCTAGGGTTGAAGGTTTGTTGGACCTCATACACACGGATGTGTGTGGACCCTTCAGAACCGCCACAAGAGATGCTAATCGGTTCTATGTGACTTTTACTGATGATTTTAGTAGATATGGATATGTCTACCTAATCAAGCATAAGTCAGAAACCTTTGAGAAATTTAAAGAGTTTAAGCAAGAAGTGGAGAATCAGTTGGGCAGGAACATTAAGATGCTTCGATCCGATCGTGGTGGTGAGTATCTTAGTACTGAGTTCCTTGACTATCTTAAGGAATGTGGGATTGTCTCACAATTGACACCTCCTAGGACACCACAGTTGAATGGTGTAGCTGAGAGGCGCAATCGGAACTTGTTGGACATGGTTCGTTCCATGATGAGTCGAGCTTCGCTACCAATCTCATTTTGGGGGTATGCCTTAGAGACTGCCGCCCATATCCTTAATCTAGTCCCTATAAAGAAGGTTGCCAAAACACCTCACGAGGTGTGGACTGGAAAAGTTCCCAATCTATACCACATCAAGATTTGGGGTTGCGAGGCTTTCATGAGACGCGAGACTCACGATAAGCTCGAACCCAGAAGCGAAAGGTGTATTTTCATCGGCTACCCACAGAAATCCTTTCGTTACATCTTCTACAGACCCAGTGATAATGTGGTCTTTGTAGCAAGAAGAGGATTCTTTCGAGAGAGAGAATTCATGAGCCAAGGAGACAGTGGGAGGCAAATTGACCTTGAGGAAATTCAAGAGTCAAGTGGTGAAGGAACCTCAAACCCTAGCCCTCAACCTGAGGAGGAAACTCCTGTTGAGCTGACTGAAGAATCTATACTTCTGAGGCGTTCCACCAGAGTTAGGAATGCACCTGAGCATTATTATGGTTTTCATATTACTGCAGAAGGTGAGACACTTATCAGTGATAACACACTGGTAAATCTGGATGAGCCTAACAGCTACACGGAAGCCATGGCAGGCCCTGAGGCTGCTAAATGGAAAGAGGCTATGGATAGCGAGATACAGTCCATGTATGACAATCAAGTTTGGAACTTGGTTGACAATGTACCTGATCGTAAGATAGTTGGGTGCAAATGGATCTTCAAGAAGAAGACCGACATGGATGGTAATGTACACACTTATAAGGCACGATTGGCTGCAAAGGGTTATTCTCAAACTCCGTGAGTTGATTATGATGAGACCTTTTCACCAGTGGCCAAGATTAAGTCTATTAGGGTTCTGTTAGCCATTGCTGCATTTCATGATTATGAAATATGGCAAATGGATGTCAAAACCGCTTTCCTTAATGGAAAGTTGGCTGAAGATGTTTACATGGTTCAGCCAGAGAGTTTTGTCAGTACAGAGTACCCCCAGTAGAGTGTGTAAGCTCGAGAAATCCATTTATAGATTAAAACAGGCACCTCGCAGATGGAATCTTTGCTTTGATGAGAAAATCAAAGAATTTGGCTTTTCAAGGAGTGAAGATGAATCTTGTGTCTATATCAAGGCTAGTGGGAGTATAGTCAGCTTTTTGGTACTGTATGTGGATGACATACTACTCATAGGAAATGACATCCCAACCCTGCAGGAAGTAAAGTCCTGGCTTGGGAAGTGTTTCGCTATGAAGGACCTTGGAGAAGCTGCCTATATCCTAGGGATAAGGATTTTGAGAAACAGGAGTAAAAGACTAATTGGACTTAGTCAAAGCACCTATGTGGACAATGGAGATTTTCTGTGACAGCAATAGTGCGGTTGCCTTAGCCAAGGAACCAAGAGATCATGGGAGATCCAGACACATTGACAGAAAATATCACTTCATCAGACATCGAATAGAAGAAGGAATCCTCGTGGAAAAGAGGGTATCATCGGATGAGAACCCAGCAGATCCCCTCACGAAGGGACTGACTCGGGCTAAGCATCTCCAGCATGCTCGGAGCATAGGGCTGAAGGATGATATTAGTTTTAGTAGTTAGATAATCTTGAAATTTGTAAAATGTAATTGACATTTGATGATAAATAAAAGTTGTTATTTATGAGTAAAGTGTTGCTATCTCTTGTCAATCGTTTACTATTATTTCTTTTTGCATGTTTTGACTTCCAGAATAATTATGTTATGGTTTATATCATATTATTCAAACTCTCCACAGTCGGTCATATGTTGGAAGTAGATATGAATCAAGACTGTCATGGGTTGGCTTGTAGAGGTCTAAGATGTTAGACAAAGCGGGGCTACAACACTCATGTGTGCTCATAAGTTCTGAGTATTGGATTCAACCCACGCTCACTGGCATCACTTCATGGAATTTATCTCGAGTGATCGTGAGACGGTAATATCATATAAGTCTTCAAACCTAGACATATGATTTGTTACCTATGAGTTGGTTATGCATTGATTGTACGAAAACGCATTGGTAACTCGATGTTATAAAACGTACCTTTGTGTGTAATTCAACAAGTAGTAAAGCAAACATATGAGTCGAAGTTTATCTGTTCCTTCTTGGATTAGAAGCGATATCTCGGCCCCTCGATGATTTTGTTTTGACCTATGTATCGGGCCCAGTCAGAACTAAATTGATGTGTTCAGTTAAGTTCTATGTCAAACAAATCGGAAATCGGGAAACAAATGCTGGACAATAAGCAAGACCTTGTTCCATGTATTTGTCCGGCTGATATCTAGAACAGAGGATTGTATGATCACTTATCTAGAATGGCGCTTCATAGTTCAACAGAGTTTAAAGAGCTACAATTGCTGATCGGTTCCTGAAGTCATACTTGCAACTATAGTTATTAGACTTATCCAAGTGGGAGACTGTTGGATATAGTGTCTAAGTCCATAACTATATTTGGTATGTACTTGACCCGACCCGGTATGGTCCATTTGGGTTGCACTTCACCCGAACAATTTATGGATAATCTTTTGAGAATAGTATAAGTTATGATTTATTAATATATTATAAGTTCTAATATATTAATATAAAATCATATTATTTAATTAGTATTGATCTATAATTAATCTAAGATTAATTTAGAGATCAAAAGTATGACTAATTAAATATGGGCTCTTGTATTTATATAGTGTGGGCTAATGCTTATTTGGAATGGGCTAGGCTTGCATGGAAAGTCCATGGATACTCCATGGAGCTTTAACCCATGGATCTCATGGAAATGAAAAGACATGGGTATTAGGGTTTACATGGATGTAACCGTAATCCACCACACTATATAAAGGAGGCTTTGATTCTTGAAATAACACTAGTTGATGTGTGTAAACCAAGAGGGCCGATTTCAAGAAGTTTGTGACTATTCTCTCAAGTTTCCAAGTTTGTGGTGATTTGTGACTTCCATTTGAGGCATCCACATTATTGGTGCTAGGCTCTCAAACTCCAAGCAATCAACTACTACTACAAGGTAAGTAATTCTACTAGTTTTATTTGATTCAAGTATCCCATGCCATGCTAGTTAGGATAAGAACCTTGGAAAAATAATTATTTGCATGTATCTTAGTCAAACATAGATCCAAGGTTTCTAGGGTTGCATGTACACCATAGGAGTGTTAGAATGCTCAAAACCCATCAACAACGACCCAACTCGCCGAGTCCTAAGAACGACTCGTCGAGTTCCCCAAAGTCTCAATCCATACAGTCGATTTTAGTCGGGCTTAATGCATCCATAACGTAGATCTGGCCTCCTAGGGTCGATATAACACGTAAAGTTACAAACTTTACGTTCATGCATGGGTTATCTAGCTCAAAAGGCCCTAAAATGAGGTTCACATGTTGCATGGGACTCCCATGGAAATAAAGTTGGCACCTTTATGCCATGGAGTCCCTCAAAGGTTCCAGATCTGAAGTCAATACCCCAAAACATGCTTGCATCCATGAATGGTTCCAAAAATGGTTCCAAAAAGCCCTAAACTACTCCATGAAGTTGTTGGGTTTTGAGCATTCTAACACTCCTAAGTGTACATGCAACCCTAAATACCTTGGATCTATGTTTTCTCTATTATACATGCAAATATGAACTTTCAAAGGTATTCATCCTAACTAGCATAATAACATTGATTCATATGAATATATCAAGTTAGAATTACATACCTATTTTGATGTAGAATGACTTCATGAAGCTTGAGTGCCTAGTGCCCCAAGTGTGACACCTCAAATGGTTCACACAACACCAAATACACTTGGAATAACTTGAGAGAATTGGAACACTTCATCAAATCGGCTAGCCCTTTCTATCACACATAGTCGCCGATTTTCTCCAAGAATAAGATCATTATATAGTTAGGGTTACACCATGTAAACCCTAATTGTCATGGCCTTTCATTTCCATGATTCATGGGTACAAATACACCATGGAGCATCTTATAGGTTTTAGCCCAACTTGACAATCCATGGAGCATTAGCCCACTATATAAGTATGGATGATTTACACAATCAACCCATATATTTAATTAGTCTTCTTTTGATCACTTAATTAATACTAGATTAATTCTTGATCAATACTAATTAAATAATCTTATTAATATATTATAACTTATAATATATTAACAAACCTTAAGTGTTATTTCTCTCATTATAGTCTATCCAGATGCATGATGCCATGCAACCCAAATGGACCATGTCGGGTCGGGTCAAGTCTTACCAATTATAGTTATGGACTTAGACATTAATCCAATAGAAGTGATCTAGTAAATAAATAGTCAAGGTATAGACTTTATACCTCAAATGAACTAGAAATTAAGCATAAACTCTGGATCTACTTGTTTCCTCTTGAACCCCCAAGCTTTCTCTTCCTTCTCAAGCTTTAAAATCACCAAGAACACACAACAATGGCTCAAGAACACTCACAATGGGTTAAGGTTTCAAATTAGGGCTTTCTGGACTAAGGGAGGCGATGAGGGAGGCCAAAATTGGGTTTTAAGGTCTTTAAATAGGGTGCAAACCCTAAAAATTAGGGTTTCACTCTGGCAGTCCTACCAGTCGAGTCGAGGCTCCTCGACTCGCCGAGTAGACTTCAAGTCCCGCGTCCAACAATATTCCGCTCCTACTCGACGAGTTTGGGGCCTCCAACTCGTCGAGTCCCCTTGCAAAAACGAATAATTCTTATTTAGAATACATATCAGGAACTGGGCGTTACAAATATCCCCCACTTATTTTAGACTTCGTCCTCGAAGTCTGCTGCTGCATCCAGAAAAAGCTCGGGGTAGTGCTCCCTCTTCTCGTCCTCCGGCTCCCAAGTCCATTATGAGCCCTTGCGGTTCTGCCATTGCACTTTCACCAACTCAACCTTCTTGTTCCTTAGATCCTTCGTCTTCCTATCGAGGATGGCTACCGGTCACTCAATATAGTTTAGGCTGTCATCCACGTGAATATCTTCTAGAGGCACCATCGCAGAGTCGTCTACCAGGCACTTCCGCAGCTGGGAGACATGAAAGGTACTATGGATATGACTAAGCTCGACTGGCAGATCCAGCCTGTATACCACCTTGCCCACTCGGGCTGCAACCCTGAAAAGAACCAATGTACCTAGGGCCTAACTTGCCCCGCTTCCTGAACCGGATGACACCTTTCCAAGGTGACACCTTCAGGAGAACCATATCCCCAACCTGAAACTCCAGGTCCGATCGGCGTCTGTCGGCATAGCTCTTCTACCGACTCTGAGCAGTCTGAAGCCTGCTCCTGACCTGCTGGATCCTTTCTGTGGTCTTGATTACCACTTCGGTACTCCCCATAATCCTCTGCCCAACCTCACCCCAACATATCGGGGTTCTGCACTTCCTCCCATATAACATCTTGAAAGAGGGCGGTCGATGCTCACGTGATAGCTATTATTATAGGAAAACTCTGCCAAGGGAAGGTAGGTATCCCAGCTACCACCAAAGTCTAATACGCATGCTCACAACATGTCCTCCAAGGTTTGGATGGTCCGCTCACTCTGACCATCCGTCTGAGGGTGAAAAGTTATGCTAAAATGCAGACGAGTACCCAACTCGTCATGAAATTTCTTCCAGAATCTGGAAGTAAATCGCACGTCTCGGTCAGAGATAACGAAAACATGCACTCCGTGACGGGTTACTACCTCTCTGATGTAGATGTCGGCCAGCTTCTCGGCCGAAATGCTCTCCTGAATCGGGATAAAATGAGCACTCTTGGTCAACCGATCCACGAGGACCCAAATCGAATCCACCCCTCGTGCGGTCCTGGGAAGCTTTGTGATGAAATCCATCGTAATATATTCTCATTTCCACATAGGTATATCCAACGGTTGTGTCTTACCGTGAGGCCTCTGGTGCTCGACCTTGACCTTCCTGCAGGTCAGGCATCTCTCGACGTACCAGGCTACATCCCGCTTCATGCAGGGCCACCAGTAATCAGGACAAAGATCTCTGTACATCCTCGTCTCCACGGTATGGATAGAAAACCTGGATTTGTGCGCCTCCTCCATCAAAACCTGGCGCACACCTCCATGATATGGAACCCATACTCTACGGTGTAGTGTCAACAACCCGCGGCTATCATATTCGAGGGGTTCTAGAGGTGATGGAGGCTAATAAAATGGCCAAAAAGTCAGAACCTTATGCTTAAATACGTTGAAAACCCTAAAAATCATGGGATTGGGTCTGACTGATCGTTGTGTCGTGGGCTCTGATCCCCACTCTGTGGCGATGGTTTTCACCCAATTCCACCTCAACTTCAAACAATGATAACTTCTTCATTTCAACTCCGTTTTCGACGATCTTTATATCAAGGAAAGGTATTGACGAGCCCCACACTTCTATCTAGTTAATTTTAGCTTAACACATGTCGAACTAAAAACCTTAATCCATCTGTTTTACCTTTTAGCTCCAAAACACAAACCATGGGCTTAGATCACATAACCAATATTATGAACATTCAATAGGGTCTAAAACCTAAGGCCTTTACTTGATCCATTTATCGCCTACAATCTCGAAATAAGAAACTTCTCGTAACAGGATGTTACAGTTTATGTATAATTGATCTTGGATTGTGCCTTTATTTTCACAAGACTTACCTCTATCTTTGTGTTAAAAATATGTTAATCTTCCTAGGGTTTTTTGAAACTTTAAATTCATCTATTAATGATTGGTTAGTAGTTTATGAAATTTGATGCATATATGAAGATGTGGAATTTTATGAATTTACAAAACGTAGTTTATGAATTTGTTGAAAATTGATACATATATGAGTTTCCTTGGTAAATAGATGTGTATACGCTAGAGAATTTGAGTAATGGTTTTTCCAAATTTCTTTTTGATTTTTTGAGTGTGTTTGTTTGAGTTTTACTTGTAACCTAAGCTTAAAAGTAATATGTATCTCTCTTTTAAAGATATTGTATATATCCCATGATGGTTTGAAATGTGGGCATTTGGCAAATGATCATTTAAAATTGCAATAATATTGGTTTGTATTTTTATCATTCGAGTGCTTGATTGCTGACATTTTTAGAGGTAAGCCTACAATCACAATGAACGCTTGATTGTTGACGTGAATCCATTAAAAAGAGATCTTGGTGACAACATTCTTGGTGGTGCAAGGAATATAGATGGTATGATGATAAAGAAGATATTTGTTTCCCCAACTCTTAAATAAACTAACTACAAATTTATATTGTTTTCATATTTGGTGTTTCAAGTTGGGAATTTCATGTTTCTACACAAAATGGTATTTGGCTTTTTGTTTCCAATCAACCATCATTCTGCAGGTTTTAATTACTGTAAGCATGTGATTAATAAAGTTGTTACAAATTTTGATAAGGGTTCTTAGTTATTTCCTCCATATATTTTTTGCAGGTCTTCATCATTGTAGAATGGATATGGGATGGCAGTTGTAGAATAGATCGTCCTAATGAAGATTTAGATCGAAGCCATGGATTGTTTTGTAAGTTGTCATTTTTTATTAGTCATGGATTTCTTATTTCAAAGCCTTTTTCATTTTTTTAATAAAGCTAAAGATTTTGATGTTAAACTTAATTATTATTGCGTCCCAAACTGATATTCATTCTAAAAACAAATTTTGATGTTTGCTTTTAAATATTTGAAAAAAAATATTGATGTTCGTTTATAAATATGGAGGTTGTTAGTGCCTATCTTTTATTGATGAGAGCATAAAACATCTTGTGGGGCCTTAATGTGACCACAATACTTATGAATAAGAAAAACTTAAAGATAAATTGGCATTGGAGTCAATATGGTTTAGAGCTATGGAAATATGCCAATTTGTTTCACTTAGTAACTTTCTTGGAAAACATAGGAATTTAGCTTCTATCCTGTTTTCACCAAGGTATTTTTTTTGTATATTACCAAATTTTCCTTTTTCTCTTGAAAATTGAAGATTTAACCCTTTTAATTGTACAGAAGGGGTTATACTTCAAAATTCTACCCGGTTAATACCATTGTATTTCACTATTTCTATTTTTTCCATATTAGGACATGATACCTTGAAAATTTTATCCCATATAATTAGAAAATTGCTCTGTATTTTAATGGAATTGCTATAACCAGGTTGTTTTTTTAAAAGTAAAATGTTTTTATAGTAACAAATGAAAGTACGATGTGAAATTTTGTGAAATTATAGCACTGTACTATCATTTTTATAGTAATGACTTCGATTTCGAACATAACACACATTCTTTGATTGTCTAATTGTCTTTCGAAAGACATTCGTTAAATTGTCAACCCGTGTAGGACACGAGTTTTAAAAATAACTTCGATGTCCAACATCCTTTCATTTAATTATATGTTATAGCAACATCGTAATTTTGTTTTTCTGTTTTCATATTTTAACATTGTAATTTTCGGGTTTTTCTTATTTAGGCATTCTAACTTCAAACATTTTTGTAACATCTCGACTCCCAGGTATAATATTAATTATTTTATATTCATTTTGTTAGGGAAACTCGACGAGTTGGAGGCCCCAACTCGCCGAGCAGAGATGGAGATGTCGCGTGATTTTTAGAGTCTACTCGACGAGTTGGAGGACCCCAACTCGACGAGTAGGAGCTGGGTGAGAAAACCCTAATTTTCAGGGTTTGTGTCCTATTTAAAGGACCTTAAGCCTTCATTTCCGCCTCCCTTATCACCCTAACACTCTGTGATAAACCCTAATCAAGATATATCCTTGTGTGAGAGAAAGAGAGGCTAATCTTGTGTGTTCTAGTGCACTTTTGGAAGGAGGTTGGAGAGCATCAAGGCTTGGAACGAGGAGGGAATTTTGGATCCAGTGTTCTTCAGTGTTAGCTTCTGTTTGGAGGTAAAAAGCTACCACTTTGATCATTTCTTTTGCTAGATCTCTTTCTAGGGAGTTTTAGGGCTTTCTCCCATCCATCTTTTGGGTATTGAGTCATTTGAGCATGACATGAGGTTGAAACATCAGATCTGGACTGAATAAGGTCCCTTGAGTCCAAAGATTATCAAGCTAGAGACAATCTTTTATGCACTAGATCCCATATAGAGCTTATTATGTCATTTTGAGCCCTAGATGCCATGCATGGACGTAAAGCTTACAACTTTATGTGGTATTTCAGCCTTGAGAGACTAGATCTAGAGTTTGGGGCATTATTTCTGTTTAGAATCGTCGAAATGAGATTTGGTCTAGAGGGAATCGGCGAGTGCATGAGCCAACTCGACGATTAAGCTAGGGTTTTTCCCCGATAGGCTGGACGCGCTACAACTCGGCGAGTTGATGAGACAACTCGACGAGTTGAGTTGGATTTTCTCGATACTTCAGAGAAAACAAAGGAATTCGACGAGTCAAATAGATGCACTTGACGAGTTTAGTCAACATGGACTGTTGACTTGAGCGTTGACTTACATTGACTTTTAGGGTTTGGTCAACTGTGGAACTTAGAGACCATGGAAGGGTAAAATGGTCTTTTCACCCTTTTAAGAATTTGTAGAGGAGTTAGCTTAGCATCTCGAGTGGTTTATACAAATTTCTTATTAGAGATAATTATATTATGTAGGCGGAGTCTAGACTGTTCGTGGGGTACTAGATCTACTTGCTTACGAGGTGAGTCTTCTCACTATACTTACCTGAGTGTTAATATTGTATGACCGGAGGGTCTTATTTGAGTTATCAACCGGAGGGTCCTATGTTTTTATATTGAGTTATGTGATATTATGCATCTTGTCTTTGTGATATATGCTATACTATTATGTGCCTTACTGAGTAGGACCGGAGGGTCCAAATCGAGTTATGAGACCGTAGGGTCCTCACTGAGATACATGACTGGAGGATCCGACCCGAGCTGTGAAGATCGGGGGGTCTTCACTAAGACACATGACCGGAAGGTCCACACTGAGTCGTGAGACCGGAGGGTCCTCACCGAGATGCATGACCGGAGGGTCCATGCCGAGCTATAGCCATGAGAGGCTTATTATTTGTGTATGTGGTATTTTGGGGAACTCACTAAGCTTTGTGCTTACAGTGTTGTGTGATATGTGTTTCAGGTACTTCTCAGGATCGTGGGAAGGCGTCGACTTGATTGTACACACTTGTTGCAGATTATGTTGTGGATTTTGGGATATTATCAGTTGTTTTGTTTACACGTGTTTGACATTGATACATTGTGGTTTTGAGAACATGTGACATTGAGTTTTTATGTGAATTATAAGTGAAAAAAATTTCTTTGAAAATTCACGGTGTTACAAGTTGGTATCAGAGCCTTGGTTTGAGGGATTCAGATGTACTCTCGGGTATGTCTGGACTCAAACTAAGGATTTGAGAAAATTTTTCTAAAAAGAAATGATTTTTCTAAAAATGAGTAAGAGTTTTTAAGAGATAACGAGACGAAGCAGTGTGTACAATCAGCTAGAGCCCGAATGATGATTTACCAAAATACCACTACTTGTTTATATTATGGGATATTTATGAGATATTAGAGCTGCATGCTAGGGAATAGGCTAGGTATTTCAGAATTTAGAGCTAGAGTTGCATGATTCATGATGCCTTAGCCTAGGGTATGCTATTACTTGATCAGATCTGCTATTTGCTTTGTGTATGTACTGAGCAGGGAAAAATAGCAGGAATATTTTAGAGAGAGTTGTGAGTAATCTAGGGGAGATACCTAGATGAGCATCGAGGAATCTACCGAGAGAGTAGTTGATATCCGTGAGGGATAGAGTACATGTGAATTAGGATCCTAGGAGGAGGACTTTGGACGACTACAGGTTGGTGTGGAAGGTAGTATTGGGCCTGTACTACTGAAAGCACTTGATCTGTATGCGACCCAAGTAAGAACCTTAGGATGCTAAAGAGCATGTAGGGGTGGGTAATGACGTGAGTGCTCGAGCTAGTCTCTGATGATTTTTGTGTTTGTATTTCAGAGACACTATGGTGGTTACCCGCAACAACCCCGGGGTAGTGGTACTAGTGACGAGGAGATCCGCAGGATCATACATGAGGAGGTGGCTACAGTTATCAAAGAGGCTATACAAGGAGATGTTCGGGTCTATCAAGACCACCGTGATTGAGACGTTTGATGATCGATACGCTGCTGTTACCGAGGCTGCTGTTGCCGCAACCATCACAACCCTACCTACTTTGAGGCCACGGGGAGGTGACTCGTTGTTGTTCCGTGAGTTCAGCAACATGATGCCACCAGAGTTTGATGGGACGCAGGATCCGATCGCTGCCATGAGATGGATCTCCAAAAATTATATTTAGTTTATGTTTCTTAAAAATATACTAGTAATAATGTTTTTCTTTTTGTTTTCACGGGTTTACACCTTTTATATATATATATATATATATATATATATATATATATATATCCAAGCTAAATGAAGATATGAAACATTGGAGAATTAACTTGGAAGACTTATTTGTAAGACGTCTTGGAGCGGGAAATAGAACCTACTTTTGGAAGGAAAATGGTGCAATGATGTAGTGTTAAAAGATGCTTTTTCGGAACTTTATCGCACTGAAGTGCAGAAAAATTGCATGGTTAATAACAGAATTCAAAACATAGGTCTAGATGGAATTCATGGGCAGTGGTCGAGAAATCTAAGGAAAGGAAGGGAGGCAACAACTTTATCAGATTTAAACAACAAAGTTGTTGGTGTGGTGTTGACAAGTATAGATGATTCGTGGGTTTGGAAAGGTAACGAGACGTGTGGTTTTATAGTTCAAAATTTGCGAAACTTGATGGCTACTGCAGAAGAGGTCTCAAACATGTTTTCTTTTCATTGGGAGGGTTGGGCTCATCTAAAAGTTAATTGTTTTGTTTGGCGTTTATGTTTAAATAGGATCCCAGTTGCAGACAACCTCCTTGTTAGAGGTGTGACTTTGCCATCGTATCTTTGCCCGCTCTGTGGTATTGAACAGGAAAATGTCAAGCATCTATTTTTTAAGTGTAGTTTTGCAAAAAAAGGTTTGGATTTGGTTATGTAACTGGTAGATGTTATTGAAATATACTCCTATGAATGTTTCTGACATTTTGGGGGTGGTAAAGACATTGGTGTTGAATAAGAAAATGAAGAGATTGCTATGGGCCCTCATATATTCGGTTTTATGGAGCATAAGGAAGACTAGAAATGCTTTAATTTTCAAAAGTTTTAGGAACAGCCCAATGAAGACAACCGATGATATCCAGTTAATCTCTTTCAATTGGTTGAAATATATATATATATATATATATATATATATATATATATATATATATATATATATATAGAGAGAGAGAGAGAGATTTAGTTCTTTAAATTGGTTTGACTGGTGTAATTCTCGTTTCCCTTGTTTGTATGTTGTAACTTGTCTAGCGTCTCGCTCGTTTCGTTTTAATGTGATTCCGCTGTTCAAAATATATATATATATATATATATATATATATATATATATATATATATATATATATATATATATATATATATATATATAAAAGAGTTTTTTAAACTTGCTTTATGTTGGTTTGTTATAAGTTAGTCAAATTTCAATTGTAGGGATGGCAAAAAAGCACAAACCCGACAGGGAAACCCGAAACCCGATCATTTCAGGTCGGGTAACGGGTCGTTATCGGGTTTTTTATCGGGTTCGGGGCAGGGAGTGGGTTATCATCGCGCCGACCCGTCCCGCCCCGATTATATATATATATATATATATATATATATATATATATATATATATATATATATATATATATATATATGTTCGAATCCTTTTGATGTTAATTGCACGCATTCAAAGATAAAATATTTACTGTGGACAATCTTTTTAATTATTAACAAGTGTGAATGATCATTTTTTATGTTTTGACGTATTACACTAAACTTAAATCAAATAATTTTTAATATAACGTCCAGTTTATTTTATTAAAGTGATTCATCATATTTTTAATTTAAAAGGGAGGCTATAACATGTATTTTTTATAAGACATTGGGATACCCTAAAACGGAATAAAGATTTCGTTATGAATTGTTGTTAACCCGACGGAAAACCCGAAACCCAATGGGGCGCCCCGATAAGATACCCGAAAGATATCGGGGCGGATTTGAGAAACCATGCCCCGCCCCGAACCCGTCCCGTTGCCATTCCTATTCAATTGGTTGTAGACAAAAATACCTACACAATAATTAAAAAAGCTCTTAATTAAAATCTATGAATTAATAATTTTCTTTTTGAAAAAGCTTGTGTTTGAAAAAGTTTCTATTATATTTTTTTTAAAAAAATTTCTACGATTTTCTCTTTAATAAAATAACAAAATTATATTACCTCTATTAAATTTAAATAGTTATCATAAAAAGCTTAATTGGTTGTACGGTAGAAAGATGAATCGAAGTGATGAGTCATTTGGACGGAGACTTGGCTGCGTTTAAGCTATCACAAGTGTCCTTCAAATTGGCGACGATCATCCGGTGGCTATCATAATCAACTAAAAAACTCGGTTTCTGCTCAGAAGGCGGTGGACAAAAAAGGAAGATATGGAGGATGCGGGAAAGAAGTTAGTGACGGAAGGAGTTGACTGCAAGATTCCGGTGACGGAAGCGTGGATAAGGAAGCACCGTTTGCTTTACGACGGCGCCACCAGACACCCTTTTATCCGCAGTATCCGTGACGGATCAGTCGATTTCTCTTATTTCAAGAGATGGCTGGTAATTTCCCCCCTTTCTTCTATAAAACTCAACTGTTGATTCTTGAAATGAAAGTTGTACGAAATGGGATTGACCTCAACATGATCGTAATGTTATTGTCAAAACCTGCAACAAAACCACATCGGATATTTTATTTGAGTAGTAACATGTTTAAATTCAAACCAGTTTGTTTTAGGGCTTTTTGCTCCAATTATTTTGCGAATTCCTTTTGAGTCTGATCAAATTTCAGTATGATTTGAATTGAAGATTGCATGAATCGCTCCTGATTCCAATCGTTGAAATTCATGTTGATGTATAACGCAGGGACAGGATTATATATTTGTGAGATCATTCGTCCCGTTTGTAGCGAGTACATTAGTGAAGTCCTCGAAGGAATCCGGCGATGGTTTGGATATGGAAGTGATTCTCGGTGGGATGGCGTCTCTAAACGACGAGATCAATTGGTTCAAGAACGAAGCTTCCAAGTTTCATGTTTCTCTCACAAGCGTCGTCCCACAAAAAGCAAACATCAAATATTGCAGGTATTAACATAATCGACTATTCTTCCATTAACGTATTTTATGGTCAATTAGCAACTGAATTGCTTGTTGTTACAGGTTTCTGGAGAATCTAACAAGTTCAGAAGTCGAATACCCAGTTGCAATTTCAGTTTTTTGGGCCATTGAGGTTGTGTATCAAGAAAGCTTTGCTCATTGTCTTGAAGAAGGGAATTTGATCCCAGAAGAACTACAAGGGACTTGTGAACGATGGGGGAATGAAGGTTTTGGAACATACTGCAAGACTTTGAGGGAGATTGCTGATCGTTGCTTGCAGAAAGCGTCGCCTGAGGTGATCTCGAAAGCAGAAGTGGCTTTTTTAAGTGTTCTTGAATATGAAGTTGACTTTTGGAATATGAGTATTGGAGAAGCGTGAGTTATGTGAAAAAAGTGTTTGACCTTTAAAATCTATGTGAAGTATGTCAAGTTATTACTGTATTAAGATATGTATTAATGTATGATTAACCTTTAACGAATCGCTATTAGTAATTATGTGCTTATAGAATTACATTGCAAAGATGAGAACATTTTTTAACTTTTTCTATGTAATATGATTTGAAAGCCTCCTCCTATTCTTGCCTAGAGGGTGTTTAGGACTGCGATATGAAACAAGCATATAAATGCAGAATTAGATAATCATTGTAACATGACACGTAAGGTAAAGTGTTTGGATGTGTTCTTAATTTGTAATAGTAACTAGTAAGGCAGAAGAGCACTAAGCACCAACCCGATTCCGAAGCTTGATTTCTCGCTGAAAACCCAACATCATTGGGCCCAAGTCTAATGATCACCAGTGGGACTTAGTGGTCTACCAGCACAATAAGACAGACTCCAGTCTCGAGGCCCAAATGTTATGATCACCAGTCCATTAGTCGGGCTTAGACACTATAGAAATGCTCAATGCCAATATACAACCGATGTGCTACAATACCCCGCTATAAAATAGTGGTTGTGATGCACCACAATACCCGGTTATAAAATAAACACACTAGTGGTTGCACAGCCCCTACAACCAATAAGGGATCATATGATAACCACACAGTAGTAGTGGTTGCAAGGCCCCTACAACCAATATAGGATCATGCGATAACCACAAGCGGCTGTAAAAAAACACATGATATCACAACTTTCCTAGGCCAAATGGATAGAAATTGTCTCCGATACCAATCTATAAATACTTATCGCATTGGAAGATATTGTTAACCAACATCTTGCGCACTTACTCTATAGTTGCTCTCATACTCTTGACTAAAAACATTTTAACTTGATGTCATAGCCTAATCCTAAGCTCATCTCGAATTACAACTGACTATAACTTTTCATTTGTGATCAACATATCCAGGAGAATCACACAATTTCAAGTATATCCACCATTCACAACTCTCGTTGAAGATTAGGGAAAATGCTCTAAAATGGTAAATATAATTCTTATTTTGTACAAGTTTAGTTCTTATTGTTTTTTTTTTCTTATAAAATACGCTCTTTAACTGGTGGTTTTGTACAAATTCAGTCCTTATGACCAGCTACTTCAGGTTAAGTTCTAACTCTCAGTTTGTTTTTGTATACATTCAATCCCAATGACCGTTTTTCTTTAGGTTTTACTCACGTGACATCCTATGTGGGATAATCATTAATGAGGTCTCCACAGACGTGGTTTGTCCCTCACTTATATTACTAACCTAATTGACGAATTGGTCAAATAATATTGGTGTCCTAGTTTTCTTCAAGAAGAATATGTCTTCAGCTTCAGTTTTTTCTATCTCTATAGCCGACAACGTGATTCTTTGTTATTGTTTTCACCCAGGTTGAATTTGCACTTCCAAGACAAAATAACACCCTGAAAAGAAAAAAAAAGTTTAGTGCCTTCCATAACTCCTTGGTATGTCAATTTTGAACATTTTTTTTGCAAAATGAGTTTTTTGTTCTTTTCAAATTGACACCGAGAAAGGAGTTTTCCTCAACCACCTTGGATCACAAATATAAAAACCCTAGAACGATTAGGGTTTTGTCGCAAGGACTAAAGAGAAACGTCCCGAACTTCTATTAATTTATTAATTTCTAATAAATTAACAAATTGGATCCTCAATAAACTCTCATGTTAATAATTGCTTAAATTTGTTCTTGTATGTAACCTAAAAATACTTTGCTATTAATAATAATATTACCAACAACTGAAATTATTATGGCTAATGTATTTTCTTCACCTAATGTAATGTAGTTGGTATTTCCATTGAATGAAATTTGTATTGGTATTAAATATAATTGCTATTGTACAATAAATAGTTAATATCAAAAGTACAATGCTATTACCAAAACTAAGACAAGTAACACATGATTCTACTTCCCAAACGAGCCACATATGAGAACACCTCATTAATGATTGTCCCATATAGAATGAGATGTGAGTAAAACCTCAAAAAACTCATCATAAGGATTGAATGTATACAAAAAAACAAAAATTTATTTTGCAAAAAAGATATTATGGACTAAATGTGTACAAACTGAGAACTAAACCTGAAGTAGTCGATCATAAAAACTGAATGTGTAAAACAATAAGTTCAATGACTTATTTTTCAAAAAAAAAAAAAAAACAATGACGACTAAACCTATACAAAATAAAACTATATTACCCTTTTAGGTCGTTTAGGGGCGGACAAAAGATTTTATAGTAGGGGTGTCACGAAAAATTTTAGTAGTGTTACGATAGTAGAAATAAAATCGAAATTTTTTACACTGCATCCGGAAAAACCAACGTTGCAGGTGTCATTACGGACACCATAGTAAAACCGCCTATGAGGTTGTTTCCCAAAAGATTATCTCCTTTCGTACTTGGTTGTGTAGTTTTAATATCATTTTTATATATCTCCAAGGTGATTATTATTAAAAAGGTTAATAATTATAAAAAATAAAAGTCATATCTTAACAGTTCTTAATAATTGTTTAAACATTTCATTTTTTTTTTCAAACAATTGTTTTATAATCGCTACAAAATCTTTTATATATATATATATATATATATATATATATATATATATATAACCTTTTTACAAAGCATAATCATAATTTTATGAAATGATAATGTTATTTTTATGATTTTGTTTTACAAAAAATTATTAAATTATTTGTATTTTGTAACATGACCATTCTACTTTTGGCTATTTTGTAATATAAAAATACAATAGAAATTAAATATCTTCCTACTTTTCTTTCTAAATATCTTCTTACCCATTGAAATGATGACAAATGTCCTAAAATACAATTAATTTTATCAAAATATGACAGTTGTCATTATTTTACTGGTAGGAAGATAACACGGAAGAAAAGGTAGGAGTTTATTTAATTTCTCAAAATACAAATGGTATCTTATAAGTGGTTAGATATGTAGTTAAAAGAAATAAAGATGGCATGTTTCCGATTTTGTCGCATTAGAAATAGATCATGGGAATCAAGATGGCCTGATCGTAAAAAGTAGTAAAAGCAGGGGCATTTTAAATGCCCAATAAGAGTCAAGCGGAGTATCAACAAGTGAAGAATATATTCTTTTCTCGCAGCAACAGAAATGAGCTTAGATTCATGTAAACCAAAGAATCGAGCCCTAGTTTCCATTTCTTCACTCGATTGCTTGTTTCAGGGTTGAAATTTTCTAATCAATTGAAACTATGGCGTTTTGGTGGGCTTTGATCGTGATAGCATTCGCCTTTGTGATCTGTAAATTTCTACTAATGCTCATTCCTTCTAATGTGCCTTCAATCGACGTTGACGCCTCCGATGGTATGCGTTCTCTGTAGCAGTTGGTTTATTTTACTAACATGAGTTCAGCATTGAATTTCGGTGTACATTTCCCGTAAATTTGCAGATTGGGACATACAGTTGGTAGAAGTGCATATATTTGATGTAAATGCGTGCACTCGTTGTGATGAGTAGCAAAATGTCATAGAACACTCGTTTCATTTAGATGAATGTGTCTATCTATGATGTGTTACAGTGTGTATGTTTGAGGTTGTGTATAGAGCCATGCCCTAATATGCATATATTGAGTTTTGTTGGGGTTTTGTATTGTGTTCAATGGAAGATTCTACTTCTAGATGTCTAGATGATATAGGGTGATAGTAAACACTTGCTTATTTTAGGTACATTAGAAAATTTGACTGACTTCATTCTGAAAAGAGAGGCTAAATGATTTCTGCCTACTACAAATTCTGTCAGTTTTGGAGTAAAATTTGATGGTGAGAACGTTATAACTTTTAAGCAGATGGATTTTATCGTTTGATCAGGGTCTATATCTTTGAGTCTTTCTTCTCCTGCCATCTTTTGTAGATCAAATTAACACTTGTTGGAGTTCTGCAATGAAATCTAAGTTTTGTTTCCTGAAAATAGAAATAAAATCTATCAAAAAATAAATGTGGTGTTGTCCAACAACATGGTTAAAAGAATTATATTAGGAAATCGACAGGTTTGACCTCTGAGATTCGATATAATCTACCATTTTCTATGGTATGAAGTATTATTACAAGTAGAGAGTTGTGAAATTTTGGAAGCATATCTGGGCAACAGAAATCGGCTTCTTAGTAGGCATCATTCAAGCTAACTAAGACATGTTTTAGACCCTCTTTTAGGCTAAAACTAATTGATCTTTGATTGTGATGCTTCATTGATTATCTCTTGTGTTATGTGTGCACTTGCTTTTTCCTCCATATGTGGATGCTTTTGATGTATGTATTTTGAGACTCTAATACCTTTTACACATATTGGATGTTTAACAGTTCTAGATGATGGGCATCCAAAGGAGAATAGTTTCATTTATGTAAGTTTGTTATTTATGTTTCCAGACATTAATATTATTTTATCAATGTATAAACCTTGGTCCTTAGAGTTATTCCATGTTCAAACACTATGGATTTTCAAGATTTGGAACACTTACCATTTTCTGTTTGGAATCTTCATATGTTAGATACCTTCAAGAAGACAAACTGACAAAGTCCAATGCTATGAGCCTGCAACAATGAAGTACCTAGGGTACTTCCCTGCTCTCAAACCTGATGAGGTTAGTAAAAGACAAGGCTGCCCCTGCATTGTTTTCTTAGATTCCTATTGGTTAATAATGATTGACCAAAATGTCCTCAGGTGAAGGAGCGAGTGGCACAGGTTAGGAAATCTCAGAAAGTGTGGGCAAAGAGTAGCTTCAAGCAAAGGCGCCAGTTTTTACGTGTACTTTTAAAATATATTATTGAACATCAAGAACTTATATGCGAGTAAGAAATCTTTTCAAAATTGAAGGACAGATAAGTCATTAAAATGAAAAGAGTCAAATGATCCTAATTCATGTTTATGTTTTTTTAGAATCTCTTCACGTGATACTGGAAAGACAATGGTGGATGCATCATTGGGAGAAATTATGACAACATGTGAAAAGATTACTTGGCTTCTTTCAGAGGGTGAGAGGTGGCTAAAACCAGAGTATAGGTATTCAAATGATCTCTCTTTAATTTGATTTTATTCAGTATTTCAATTACCAAACAACATTACTAGAAAAAAGTCAAAAACAGTTGAAAATTAATTATGTTTGTTATCAGATCATCTGGAAGATCAATGCTTCACAAAAAATCCAAAGTGGAATTTCACCCCCTTGGTGTAGTTGGAGCAATTGTATCATGGAATTATCCATTTCATAACTTGTTTAATCCAGTTTTAGCTGCTGTCTTCTCTGGGAATGGCATAGTTGTCAAGGTATTTAATTCTTGAATAATTTACATTACACCCCCCCGGAGTATAGCTTCTTTTGCAGTCTTGGTCCAAAAATGTTTTCTCTTGCAAATTTGGTCATCATTTGTTGTCTTGTAACACTTTTGGTCCCTATTTCAAGTAAAATAACTATTTTGGTCCCTGAGTATAACTGATTTTTGCAATTTTGGTCCAAAAAATAGTAATTTTCTTGAAATAGAGATGAACAACCTCAAATAAGGGACTGAAATTGCACAATCAGCTATACTCAAGGACCAAAAATGAAAATTTACTCTTCCTTATTGGTATTTCAGGTTTCAGAACATGCAAGCTGGTCTGGATGCTTCTACGTGCGAATTCTCCAAACTGCCCTTGCAGCTGTTGGAGCTCCCGAAAATCTTGTTGAAGTCATAACCGGGTAAGCCAACCCCTTTTTGGTCATTTCATCATTTTTTACTTTTATCAGGTCTCTTAAACTCTGACTTTTCCAGGTTTGCTGAGACAGGAGAAGCATTAGTCTCCTCAGTTGACAAAATCATATTTGTTGGCTCGCCAGGTGTCGGCAGAATGGTATGATTTTTCCTTTTCCATCTTATGACTGGAAGATACCATAAAGGGTATTAACGTAATTTCACATTACTTCTTTTATAAATCCAGATAATGAGAAAAGCTGCAGACACATTGATACCTGTGACACTTGAGCTTGGTGGAAAAGATCCGTTTATTGTCTGTGAAGACGTTGATGTGGCTCATGTAAGTCTCTTTGACTTTCGGTCAAATTTTGACTTTTCCATCCATTGTTTACTCCAAATTGTGAGAAATAGCAAAACTTACTTTACTATTTCTACCAACATAGAGAATAATATACTTTATTTTTCACCCATAATAGCAATGAATATACATTTTCTACTAATAATACCAATATGTAATCCATATTAGCATCATACTTACATTTTATTTATAAAAATTAACAACCTACTTACATTTTTTTTACCAATAATAGCAATATATAACAAATAAAGTACATTGCCTATATTTGTAAAAATGTTAAAGTACATTGCTATTCTGAGCAAAGAAGCCATTTTCTAATAAAATCTTAAAATACAGGTTGCACAAGTTGCTGTTAGGGCTGCTTTACAATCTAGTGGACAAAACTGTGCAGGAGCTGAAAGATTTTATGTCCACAAAGACATATACGCTTCATTTGTAGCTGCAGTAGTCAAGATTGTTAAATCTGTCTCAGCTGTAAGTAACAAATTAGTAATTACAGCTCTACCCTTTTGATCATATATTATTTTTTTATTTTTTTAATTAAGTAAAGAAATATTCCAGGGTCCTCCACAACTTGGAAAATACGACATGGGTGCAATTTGCATGCAAGACCATTCTGAAAGGCTTCAGAGTTTAATAAATGATGCGTTGGATAAAGGAGCTGAAATTGTTGGAGGTGGAAATGTGAGAGATATTAGTGAAGGTGCTGTTGACCAATACTTCCCTCCTACTGTTATTGTAAATGTCAACCATCAGATGAAATTGATGCAAGAGGAAGTAAGTCTTATTATTATTTGATAATTTGGATTATGATGACGTGGCACATGTTAACAGATTTTGATTCCATGAATAGGCTTTTGGACCGATTATGCCAATAATGAAATTTAGTACGGATGAGGAGGCGGTGATGCTTGCAAATGACTCGAAATATGGGCTTGGGTGTGCGGTGTTTTCCGGGAGTCAAAAGCGTGCAAGATCAATAGCTTCACAGTTAAATTGTGGAGTTGCTGCTATTAATGACTTTGCTTCTAATTACATGTGTCAGGTAAAACTTACTTTTAAAGTCTCTTGTTTTTATTTATCTATAGTAAATTACATTTTTGGTCCCTTGAGTATAGCTGATTTTTTCAGTTTTGGTCCCAAAAAAGTTCTCTGGCAATTTTGGTACCAAAAAGTTTTCTCTGACGATTTTGGTCTTTAGTTCTTGTAACGTTTTTGGTCCCTGTTCCAAGTAAAATGACTTTTTGGTCCCTGAATATAACCTAATTTTTGCAATTTTTGTCCATATTTTTAGGTTCTTGTTACCTTTTCGATCCCATTTCCAAGTAAAATGACTATTTTTGGTCCCAAAATTATAAGTCATTTTTATTTGGAACAACGACCAAAAAACGTTACAGAAACCTCGAATAAGGACCAAAATTTAAAAATTAGCTATACTTAGGGACTAGAAATGTAATTTACACAATCAATTAATTATTTTTTTGTGATGGCAGTCTCTGCCATTTGGTGGTGTGAAAGACAGTGGATTTGGGCGGTTTGCTGGGATTGAAGGGTTGCGTGCTTGTTGCCTTGTGAAATCAGTTGTGGAAGATAGGTGGTGGCCTTTGATTAAAACCAAAATACCAAAGCCAATTCAGGTAAAACTTTTCCAATTAATTACTTTAAAAATAAAATAAGATATTTTATTTTGTCTAAAAATAGTAAGACATTTGTTTTTTTTTTTTTTTTTTTAATAGTATCCTGTTGCGGAAAACTGCTTTGAGTTCCAGCAATCACTTGTTGAGGCTTTGTATGGGGTGAACGTGTGGGACCGGTTGAGGGCGTTGGTTAATGTTTTGAAAATGCTGACTGAACAGAATTCTACATTTAACAGTAAGAGAAGTGATTGACTTTTATTTTAGAATCAAATGAAAATGCTTTTTGAACTTTGTATGTGAAAAGGAAGTTGAAAATGACATTTTATCATAGGATCTTTTATTAAGTTGGAATGTATTTTTGATTTTTATTCCTTGGTTGCTGATTATTATCATATTTGTTCTTTTAGTTATGAACAAGCCATTTTACTTGAATCAAAAAACTTGCGTTTCATATATTCATGTTTTTGAAGTTAGAGGTTTAGAAAACAAAATTAAAACTGATAAATAGATTGACGAATATATGAAAGAATGGACGACCCGATTCATCTAAATATTTCCTATTTAAATGTACTTACACTGTGCAAGAAGTACTAAAATGAGAATAAACATTTTGAAGAAAATCAATGCTTTAATTGTATGAATAATAATGATATTGATACGTAATATTTAGTTTAATTTTCAAATAAGTAAGATTGTATGTTTCTAAAAAAGACAACCAAATATTTTGAGAAGAATGGTGAAAAGTTGTAAAATTGTTAAAACTGTTTAAGATTGTATGATTTTTCTGCGACTTATTTTTATCCATCGAAACAATGCTACAATTAATTGACAATTACGCTACTCATTTATATAAATAGCATCTCATTTATATAAATAATCAGGTTATAATCCATATACCATAAGGTTGACAAAGTAAAACAACATTAAAACTTAAAAAAAAATATAATGTAATCATAGATTTATAAGCAGCTAAATTTAAAGAGTTAGATGTTTTGACCATAATTATAGAATCGCTAATTTAAATTAATATATAAGTTGTTTTGAAGGTATGATAATTTTTTTTATGTCTAGATTAATTATAAAATGATCATGTTCAAAATAATATTGTTCAAATTTAAACAACAAACAAACCTAATTAATGTTGTTGATCAAAGGAATGGAAGAAAAAGAACTATTGTAAATTTGATATGGATAATCCATTAACAGCAACATGTATAAACCTTTTTAAACAAAAACATTTTAACATTTTTTACAGCAACATTAAAGAACTAAGATAAATTTGGCTGGCTCATTTTTGATTTTATTGACATCCGCATATGTATTATATTTTGACAGCAATATGTACACCATTCTAATAGCAAGATTTTAATATTTTTGACATGAGCATAAAAAAACTATGATAAATTTGACATCAATATTTTTTATTGTTTAGTTGTAAGCAATTTTCCTTAAGTACCACGAAGATAATCTCCGATAACAAACTTGAAACTCCCTGCACGAAGGTTAGCATACTAAATGCTCACAACTTGGTCGACCAAAAGTAGGAAAAAACTAGGGCTGAATATGGTACGGTACCAGTTAATTTTTACTCAAACCGTGTACCGTACCAACTATAGTTGGTATAAATTTTTAACTACCAGTACCGTACCAACTATACTTGGTACCAACTTGTTTGGCTACCAACAAGTTTGGTTGGTACAAATTGATAATGATATATTACCAAATCTGTTCTAATTTTCAATTGTAATAGTTAAAGACTAGTAACGATATGAGACACTTTTCTCGTCTAGTAACATAAATTAGTAAATTAACTATTCTAGTTACTAAAAAAAATTTATAAGTAACTTTTCAGTTTGTTAATCTAATGTGGTAATAACTATTGACTAAGTCTAATGTCTAATATCATACTTTTTAAAATCATAAATAGTAAACAGTTGACATTTTAAAAATACGATTTCGTTTATATATATATATATATATATATATATATATATATATATATATATATATATATATATATATATATATAAATTGGTTGGTACGGTAATACCATGTTATTTAAAATTTAATACCATTACTGTACCAAGTTTACTGAATTGGTATGGTACCACCAACCAAACATGTTGGCTACCAAATATATTGGTAACCAACTTTCTTGGTTCGGTTGGTAACATGTTGGTTGGTTCTCCGTGATACATATTTGACTGCCCTAGAAAAAACTACACAAATGTTACAAAAAAAAAAAATTATATAGTCAAATCTTTTGAATGATCGAAAATGGAAGATCTCATTAGAACTTTATGTTACCTCAACTTGTATCTACAAAATTGATAATTTCATTAGGCATAAACTCATTTCCAGTTACCTAAACATCAAAGTTAACATTCTTAGCCTTTTTTTGCGACTAAAAAGTAAAAACAATCAAGGTAAACAACTTTTACCACTAGAAATGACAAAAGCCAACATTTGACCATTTTCATTGTTAAAACAGTATAAGTCTAAATTTTTAGCAATTTTGACCCAAAAAAAAAATCTTTGAAACTCGGCATTATTGACCCGTTTTTACTAGAAAATGGATTAAAATTAACATCCTTTTTACAATTTCCATCACTAATCCGATCAATGAGTTTCTTGAGGCAGCATGATACATATTAAATGTCAAGTAGACAACATACACAATTATAACATAAAGCTTTATCTTGCATTGCGACTATGTATTAATCTCAAAGTGGAATAACTATATAGATAGCAATGGAATAAAAATGGAATAACTATATAGGTAGCAATGGAATAAGATTATGCGAAGCTTCTTTTAATAACTATATAGGTAGCAATGGAATAAGACTATGCGAAGCTTCTTTTAATAACTATATAGGTAGCAATGGAATAAGACTATGCAAACCTTCTTTTCAAGAGCTTTAGAGATGTTTTGCTTGTGCTTCTTAGCATTAGCATCTTTTTCTTTAGTTGTTCCACTTCTGATTTCATATATACCAGCTCAACATTATATTTTTACTATTCAACAGTGTTGAGCATTGATTTCCTTGTCTATCGGTAATACAAGTCAAGTTAAAACCACTACAATGGACCCGGATCAGTGTCAAATCAATAAAAATGTTTTTTTTTTTTGCCATACCAAAAGGAAATTATGTGCAACAATCAGCCCCGCCAAAATGAAAATAAGAATATCCAGTATACACATAATTTAAAACAATACACAAGATCATTAAAATAGACTCACTGTGATGAATGATTACACAAATATTTCATTCCTTTAAAAACATGAAATAAAATGGATATACCTAATTCCAAAAATTAGAATACGCAACATATTCCTTGCTATTTGGTTACATCAAAAATATATAATCGTGCAAGTTTTGTGGGTTTAAATGTCATTAAGTTGGAAAAAAAACAATCTTAGACAATCCTTTTAAAGACTCCACATGAATATCATATTAAGAATAGATTAGTTTAACAATCTAAAAAAGAGGTTGGTAAACAGGTGAGCAAACCCCATAATTATTAATGGCCTCCAGAGAAATAAGCTCCAGAAGTTTAACCTCAAGCAATCAAACCCTTTTTATCATAATTTTTGTTTGTCCGTGACTTGAACCGAAGACTAATAACATAAAACCATTATTCAAGAGTATCCTAAAAACATATAATCGATACAGAAAAACCATAGGGTCAAAAGAACTGATCAACTTGGATTGTTCCATAAAACAAGATACTTGTCATCTTCCTCCATAGGAAGACTACAACAAATAAGGAACAAAAATGGATTCGGTCAATAAGAATAAAAAACATATTTTAACAATCTGGGGTCTAATTAAACTCGATTGCATTGGTAAATTTTACTTACATTACCTTATATTCGTTGTGAAGTTAGGATACAATAACTCAAATTATTTTCGACATAAGAAAATAAATGCATATTAAAATGTAAACCCATTCCAAATAATACATATTAGAATGTAAAACTAATATGAAGAAGACAAAGAAGAGATCTGTCACACCCTCAAACCAGGACGGCAGAAACGTCCGGGAGCGGGTTCATCTTGTAATATCATAACAATTGTATATAATTGAAACGTAGCAATCATCATCATACATTCAAGATAACAACATACATGGTTTACAACATTGTGTTTATTTATGAAAATTACATCCCAAAATAACAAAATGTATGATGAAATCAAAAATACAACAAACATCCAATGTCCATAACTGAGAAAATCTGCTCAATACGTTCCTGAGAATACAAGTCGTTTGAAAAGCGCCAACATATAAAATGTTGGTGAGTTCATAAGCATGTTTGTAATAAAACTTTGTAATAGTTTGTAAACTTCCAGAAAATCCAATATTTTCTTGTAAAAATAGTATGTAAACTTCCAGAAAATCCAATATTTTCTTGTAAAATAGTTTGTAAGTCTTGTTTCAATTCTTGTATAATTGCATGTGTATTCATTGTTTATCTTGTTTAAAAATGTATAGAGAGTGATTCCCAGAAAATCCTGTATTTTCTTTTATACGAAAAATTGTGGTCTTAAACCCTAAGATCCGAGTGGTGAAGTTAAATGCAAAACAGTCGACGCATAGTTTCATACTTCGTAACAGGAGTATATATATATATATATATATATATATATATATATATATATATATATATATATATATATATATTACTTCAGGAACAAGCAGCCTAAACAAATTGATCACCCTTTTCAATAATTTTTTAAATAAAATAAAAAGGGTACTCAAGCGTTTCGGAGTCAAATCATTCAAAATTTATTTTTTGATATCTAAATCTATAGCATAAATAATATTGTTATTCTCTATGTGAGTCGTTACAACCATATTAATATGACGAGTGCGCCTGTCTTGACGTTCTTCAGCCGTCGGTTTCTAAAGATAATTGTCACCCTAGACTGGCATGTCTAGCTGTAGCGAGCAACTCAGGTGTGGGGTGTCAACCCCGTATAGATCTCTACACAATATCTCGCTCTCCCTCCAGGAGACTCTGGTTATAACTACAAGACTTTCTATGTACACTAGGTAGGTACGAGTGAAGGAGTGTCTCAAAAGAGCCTTAACGAAATTTACGCGAATATTAAGTTTCATCGTTATAAATAGTGTTACGAGTGTATATTTTCGACTACACACCATAGGTGATAAAAACAGAATCATTTTTACCAAAAGTGTCAAAATAACACATTTTTACTATTGTTGTCAAAAGTAGCCCATTGTTACCGAAATTGTCATGAAAGGTCCAATTTTTACTAAATTATCACTAAAGGTCCAATTAACATAAAATTTGTCATATAAGGCCCAATTAAAATAGAATTGTCGCATAATGCCCAACTTTTACCCAAATTGTTATAAGAGGCTCATTTTTACTAAAAGGTTCATAAATGGCCCAATATTATCAAAAAGGTCAATAATTGCCCATTATTACTATGAATGTCGAAAATGGCTCAATAATACCGAATTTTTCAAAAATGGCTCAATTTTGCTAAAATATTCATTTAAGGCCCATTTTTACAAAAGAAGTCAAAAATGGACCATATTTACTAAAAAACCCATTTTCGGCCCATTTTTACTAAAATGATCAAAATGGCCCAATTTTATTTTTATTGTCAAAAATGGTTCCTTTTTACCGAAAATGACCAAAGATACTTATTTTCCACTTTATTGTCAAATAAAGTCCCTTTTTAAGTTTTTCTTTAGTTTCATGGTGAATTTCTAAACACATTTAACATATTCAACCAAACATAAGACGTTACATAAGGTAACTTGTTCCGACAACTTCAAGACTTGGATAAATCTCGAATTTGTGGGAGTTTATCAAGATATCACAACATTTCACACACCAAAACACGTAAAACATACACATGCAAGCAAATATACAAAGATTACACAAGACTTTGACTTGTATCCTCCCCCAAAATAAGAAAAACTCGAAAACAAGGAGTACGAAGCTCACCTTGAGGGCTTTTTCGGTTTGATGAGGACGATGGAGGTGGTTGTCGGCCTTAGCTTGCTTCTTGAAGAAATTTATGAAGTTTTTGGGGCTCTAGAGAACATATACACGAAAATAGAGTGGTTTGAGGAAATATTTTTAGGGTAAACTTGGATTAAAACAATAGAGCTTCACAAGAACTTACCAAGAGTGTAACACTTGAAGAGAACTTCTTGAGAAAACCCACCCAAAACCCACGATTTTTTATGAAGAAAAATGTGAAAGTTTATTGAGCTTGAGAGAGAATGAGATATGAATGTATCCAAAAAAGTGAGAAATGGAGAGAGGATGGAGGGGGGTTAAGGAGGGTCGGCCGATGGGAGGGGAGAGAGGAGAGAGATTAGTCTTGAAGCATGTTGGGTAATATAAGTTTACATGGAAGTATGAAAAATAAATGCTTTGTTATATGATGAATAATATGGAGGTGGCACCACCAAAGTCAACTCCCATTTCTTTTGTGTTCCTTTTTTTTATATATATTAAAGGCCGATCAGATTTTTGGAGAGGAGAGAAAGAAAGGAATTTGGCTTGGATAGGAAAGGTAGCCGAGAACTCCTTAAGCCCAATAAAGATTTTTTTATCCATTAGGGCCTATTTATGAGTTTTCGGCCCCAAAAGATTTAGTGAAAGAGTTTTCGGCCCAATAGGGGCTCAATAGTGATTTTTCAGCCTTACAAGGCCCATTAGGGGGGTTTTCGGCCCAACTAATACGTAATAGAGGTATTTGGCCCACTATAGTCTAAGGAAGATTTTCACGGCCCAAATAAGGCCCAATAAGAGTTTTAGGGCCCAAAACACTGTTAAATACAAGTTTCCGGCCCATAAGGATCATGTTTGAGAGTTTATTGGCCCATTTAGGCCCAATAGAAAAGTCTTGGCCCAATAGGGACTTGGGCCGAGAAGCTTGGGCTAAGGCCCAAAGTTTGAGTGAACATAGCTTATTAGGTTAGATTTTGGGCTTACACGGGGAAGTTTCGACTTGAAACAAAATTTTGGATGTATAAACTTGTATTGTATTGAAATTAATTTATACTACACATAGTGTTACATAGTTACACAAAGGAACTATCTTGCACATGGATAGGAAGCCTAGCCCTAAAATGCTAGTTGTGACAAGATCGAGATCAGGTAGTGCAACAACGAAGCAAACCTAGAGATTTGCTAGTTAGAAGCATCTTCTTGAAAATTTACAGTTGCATTAGGGTTCCGGTAACATCAAACTCTAAAAACCCACTTTAAGAATCAATTTCCTATCAATAAGAATAAAAATAAGATAAAGGATGGATACCTGGACAATGGAACTTGAAGTCAATATGACAAAGCGTGATATGGGAGCGTTGGTATTATCCATTGAGCAGGATACGTATGGGTAAAAGGTTGTGGCCGACGCTAGGGTTCTTAGAGATGATGGTGATGAAGGCGAAGTTGTGGTGGTCGAAGGTGGCACAAAAGTGAGTCGGTGAACGGAGGAGATGGAGTGTGGATTTTGAGGATTTTAAAGATTTTACAATATATATATATATATATATATATATATATATATATATATATATATATATATATATATATTAGAACGACAAATCTATTCTACTCCTAAATTAACAAATCATCCTTTTTTATCTCGGTCAAAAGATTCAATTTTGAAATATATCTGGTTCCTAATTTTTTGAAATTAGAAAACAATTTTAAACTCAACTGAATAAATAAAGGTAAATGAATAGGCGGAAATAAAAAGCAGACGGGTTAGGACAGGATGACATGTGTTAAAGAAAGGGATAAAAAAACATGTGGCATATATATGAGTCTTTTATTAGAAGACTAGTTTATAATCAGTGGAAACCACGGTTACTAAATTAATTAAATTTTCATAGTAAAAATTCATACTTATTAATCAATTATTTTAAATAAATAATTATAAAAAATTATTAATTAAGAGATATACCAAAATTTTGAAGTTATTTTTAACTTCAAATTTAACTTATAATTAAAAAAAATAAATGTTTCTATAAAAAGTTTAAATTATATTATTTAAAACCTTATCGTCATTAATTGTGATAATGATTTGCCTAATATATCTTCCTAACACGTGACATAATATTAATGATGAGTTGTATTAGAATGACACATATCAAAAGAATATTAAAACTATTCTTTTATCAGTATATAGGGATAGGGATAAGAGAAGATGAGAAGAGAAGATGTATTTTGAATTAGAGAAATTAAATATCTTCCTGTATTTTATTCTTACTTATCCTCCTACCATATCAAATGTTGACATGTATCAGATTTAATGAATCATTTAATGAAATTGATAATATTTAAGAGAATGTAGAAGGATATTTAATTTCTTTTTAAATAATTAAATTATTCAGTTTAGACGCAGATTTGTTTCCAAAAGTGATGTTACCTCCTTGTGCTCCACAATCTTCGGCAAATGCGAATTCTTTGGAAGAATTTGATGTGGTTTCGTTACAAGGAAGATGTCCAGACACTACAGTTGAAATCCATGGATCGTACAATGCATGGTAAGGTTTTTTATGTTTTAAGCAATAAATTGTGTTTAAACACTATTTCCAAAATACGTTTTGATACAGCATAAGTTAATAAAAAAAAAGCTACTTTAAACAAGCAAATCCCAAACTACCTTCATAGAATTTTGTTGGTTTCATATGATGAATCGGAAGAAACAGTTTAATAGTCTCAACATATGAACCATTCTTCGACCCATGCAAACTTCTCCCACTTCCACTTGCAGCATGAATTATAAAAAAACATGGTATCAATGAATGAACCACACAGCGTCTCTCACAGAAACCAAGGTGGATGTCTAGTTTTTCATGACCCCATGTTACAGACCATAACTATACACACCTTTTTCAGCTTGAGAGCTATATACCTCTAACATACTTTCATTGAAAATGAATAATGAATAACAAACTTGAAGCCAACACATGTGTTTTTATTTTGGATCAACAGCATAAGCAAATTTCACATTCTAAAATGCTATAATATAAAGCAAAACTTACAGATAATATTTCTGAATGGGCAAGAAAAGGAACAAACCAAACCAAAGACACGGAGAAAAAAAAAGTATTAAGACACATACATATCAAGAAATCAACAATTTGATAAGAAATTAAGAAGCATAAATATCAAAAGCCAGTAACATGAGAAATTACACAATAATTAACAAGGATGACACGCACAAATCGAGAAATGGTCCAAATTTTTAAAAAGTTTTGGCGTGTGTCCTTTTTAGTAAAATCGTCCAAGATATGGAAGTCGACTTCGACATGACTGTCAGACAGAAAGCAGTCTTTGAGTGTTTGCGGACGCCTCATGCTCATGATTTTCTGCTAACTATCCCTATTGATGGTCTTGGCCAGCATATGTCTCCTGTGGAGTACCGAACTATCCTTCGTTACCGCCTCATGATTCCCATATTCCCAATTGACGAGATATGCCCAGTTTGTCGCAAGGCATGTTTGGATACCTTTGGAGAACACGCGGTTCATTGTAGAGAGCTCCCTGGTTTCAAGTATAGACATGATGTGGTTCGGGGTGTTCTCTTTGATGCTTGCCGGCATGCTGGTATTTCTGTGAAGAAAGAAGCGCCAGTTAACTTTTTGAAGGACCCACAGGATGGAAGGTCCACACTTAGACCGGCTGACATTTTGGTCTTTGGATGGATAGGAGGGAAGCATGCGTGTGTGGATCTTACTGGGGTCTCTCCTCTCGTTGGTTTGGGGAGCGGGAGTTTCACAGCTGGGCATGCTGCTTTGAATGCCGCTGCGTGCAAAGTGGTAAAGCACGAGAATGCATGTATAGAAAATCAACATGTGTTTGTTCCTTTTGCATTCAATACATTTGGTTTTCTCGCACCAGAGGCGGTGGAGCTCCTCAATAGAGTCCAACGGGTCATGCATTCTAATGTCATATCTCCCAGATCCACAAATGTTGTTTTCAAAAGAATTGGTTTTACCAACCAGAAAGGGCTAGCAGCGCAGCTTGTTGCCCATTTGCCTTCAATCGATATGTATTCAACTATAATTATAAAATTTGATAAGAATTTAAAAAAAAAAAAAAAATTAACAACTTGATAACAAGAAACGGTGTAATCCATATAAGGCAATTGGATCTTTTTCCACTTTAAGCCAATACCTCTACCTCTTCCCATGACGACACAAATTTCACAATAGACTGGTGGGCCCATAAACAAGTGAACAACAACCATGTGTTTTTGTTTTTGATATACCCCAAGAGAAAGCGCCATTCCACATGTCTTATTCAAGTGACCAAAACAAGGTGTTTTACATATTGGAAGATATGATCCCATGTTGGTTGTTAGATTTAAAACATATAATAATGATGTGAACTGGGGATCAGTTAACATCAGAAGAAACTCGTTACACCAATGGCGTATGGCGCCTATGTCAGGTGTCTTCCTCCAATGGTGTGTTTTCAGTTGTATCCCATCATGTCCATGTCCTTTTTCACTTATATCCATAAGTCGAAGGGGACGGACTTTATAAATATCCACGAGCAAAAGAGAAGCATGGTCTTTCAAGATCCTGTTTGGTGATTATATCAAACCACTGTGTACACACATACTTAACCTTATAACGAAGGAAAAATCTAGGAACCCTTTTAAGGATTTCTAAAAGGATGTCATCTGGAAGAAACTTAAACCAGTCAACCTTCATCTTTCTCTCTTCATCTTCAGATTCTTTCACAAAAGTAAGCAATCTGTTACGTTTTAGGGCCTATTATATACAAGAGTACGTTACAATAATAGTCATAGCAAAAAAAATCACAGTTTTAGTCAACTTTTAATTTTAAATTATAAATCACAACAGGTTTGTGCTCTCAAATCAGATGTCAAGATGCTTAATTGGTTCTTCAAAATTTTCAAGATCATATAGAATCATTGAAGAGAAACATTAAATTTGAACTTTTAAACAACTTTAAATGGAATTATACACCTAAACACTGTAAATGTTTAATATTTTTCGTCGATTCCAGGGAAATACCTCAAGAAGCTCTCACCCGACTGTTGAACTCAATAAGCTCTCACTTGATTGTTGATCGCCTAATTCCTTCTGATTCAAATCGGTGACTCAAATGACGCATTTACTGCTGGTGGAGGGGTGGACGGGAGTAGGGAGGCGTTGGCGGAGGCATGGACGAGGGTGAATTTGATTCTTGAACATCAGATATGGGGCGTGAATATGGGTGAACCCTACAAGAGGCGTGGATATGTTTATATACTATACCAGTGGCAGTGGAGATAGACGAATTTGATTTTGGCGGGTCAATTGAAAGCAAGTAATTAAAATAAAATAAAATAATTATGGTATATTATTTATTAGACAAAATTATATAAAAGGTCCAGATGATTTAGCAAATGTTACACAGCCAGCTCTTCTTGATTTTTTTTTATGATGAATATGGTATATGTGGTTTCAAAAATTTGGATTAATGTTCATTTTTGCCAACACTGCTAGTTTTTATCCGTTAGTGTGAGGGTAACTCGGTTTTTTCAAGTGATATGGACTGAGTTTGTGACCATTTATTTATATATATATATATATATATATATATATATATATATATATATATATTATTATGTTTATGAGTTTGTGATTTTTTTACCATTTTACTTTTTAAAACACTTTAACCCCTTCATTTGAATTTTGTAAGATATTATTTTCTCTCATCTATTTTCTAAACTTTCGTGTTCATCCCGTGTAGTATACATAATTTCGGAAAATTGAGTAATCTAACTCATATAAATGAAGTCTTTTAAAAAAATAACAAAACTTTTCTTTTGTAAAATAACCACTTTGTCCGTAATAGGTCATTCCGAAGAGAACTCCGGGATACTAGAGTAACGTTCCGGAAAAAGTCATTTTTTTGTATAATATGTATTTTGTGTTATTATTTTTTTTTTGATTTTGTATAATATTTGTTTTTATAAAATCTATATTGCAAAAATAACAATACATTTTCATTTTTAATAAATACATATACACACTTTCAATTTTAAAATCTAGAAAAAGTAATAAATATATAAACTTAAATTTGTTTAAATAATAGTACAATGTTCAAATGGACTTTATCCTCGTACCCCCAAAAAAATTCCGCCATTCGCTTGAGATATGACATGACCCATATATCGCTTTCACCCACTATCAAATACGATTTCCCCACAATCAACATCTCTATGTACCAACACAAAATACCTCACAATCCCCTCTACCATCAGCTTGTTGTGATATGTTTGGTGCCTTTTCAAGGGTTATTTTGAAACTTTGAATTGACATTATATCAATTGGTTTGGTACCCCAGTAGTTGATACCCACTAGACGTTTGTGGATGCGGGCTCGTATAGCCATAAACAAAGACTAATTTTATGAACAATAGACACTCATCCAGTGACTATTGTATATAGTCATTTTGAACGTTTTCAAATCCAAAATACCAAAAAAACCAGTAACCAAGCGGTATATTGATAGGGATGTAAAGCCACATAAAATGTTAAAATTAATTAACCATCAAATAACATTATGTTATAAATTAGTATTACTTAGGTAATGTAATCGAAACATAATTATACCATATCACACTTAGACCAACCGGGTAAACATATCCTTCAACCATGTCACTCCATTTAGATGTATAAATGTTGAAAGTTGACGGCACAATCGTCCACCGAGCATCATCTCGTCTACACTCTATCAAACAATGAGATCCACATCATGATGTGCTGCTAATCAAAAATTTAACAGCAAATTAAGTACTGTTATTAGAAGCATAGTACGTAATGATCACATAATTATATAACTTATATCACATTCCAACCAGCCCACATGAGTATACCCATATAAGCACATCCAAAACTCAATCTTCAGTATAACAGTCATAAAACGATGAGCAAAAAACAATGAAACGTCTCGTTCTTTATGTAGAGTGTGTATGGTAGGTTCTAAAAGATTTTCCAACGATGTTGGGTGTTGGCGTGCAACACCTTTCCTCTTCATCTGTATCCATGGAAACTTATACCATATGGACATAACTTTTTGGCGTAGAGAACCCCTAAGAGGTCATACATGCATTTTTTATTGTTTCTAGGGAATCTCTTTTAAATCTGACGACTGGATATATGCCGAAGGCTGCTCAGGGTTGTCATTCTATGGTTGCTCCAATGTACCTAACCCATAATCATGGTTCTATAAGTCATTGTAATTTGTGGTACCAATATCATCCATGATATGTGCCTGTATAGTTCAATAGTATTTGATGTGACCTAAATCTTTGGCGTAGTCGATGTCTTGATGGAGACCTAAAAGATCACAACATAGGAAGATCTGTCAGCCATTCCCCGGGAGGAGGTCCTAACGGGAATGCTCCGATGGTCAAGTCAGTGGATGTGTAGGATAGGTGTTTAGAGAGAATGGATGATGCTAGCTTACATTTCCGATAGATGAAGGAGACCTAGCTTTTATACTAAGGTCTCACTGCTAGTCTGTATGGTAGACAAGGACGTCAGACCCGACATGATCGGGCGTACTGATTGGGCAATTATGCTCTTGATCTTTTTAGAGTGTGTGATTGATCCAAGCGGTAATGCTCTGAGCATATTCTTTATCTCTTGGATCCGTTGAGTTTGTCGTGAGGTGGAAGTGTCCATTGTAGAAACTTGTCATGTGCGAGCTTCCTCTGCTAGGTGGGTGCTTGCAAGCACGAGAGTCCCTGCTCTAGTCGTTTTCAGGAGTCTCCGGTCACACCGACGGTTGCCTAGCACTCTTGCTACCTCTAGCTCTTCCCAAGACACAAATTTCACAATAGACCGGTGGGCCCATAAATAAGGTGCTTTACATTATGGAATATATGATCCCTTGTTGGTATTTAGATGTAAAACATACAAAGATATTTTGAGTTAGGGAATTGATATCAGAAGAAACTCATTATACCAATGGTGTATCGCACTTAACTTAGGTATCTTCAAATGATGTTTTTTCATTTGTATCCCATGTCCATGTCCTTTTTCACTTATATCCATGATTCGGTGGGGATGAGCATCTTGTTGACCCTGCAACATAAGAGAAGCATGGTGTTGCAAGATCTTGTTGGTGATTATATCAAGCCATTCTGTACACACATACTTAACCTTATAACAAAGGAAATATCTAGGAACCCTTTTAAGAAATTATAAAAAGATGTCATCTGGAAGAAAGTTAAACCAGTTGTTAACACGCTGTCGCGGGCGTATTAAACAAATAAAATTTCGTTGCTGGTTGCACTAATAATATAGCACAGGGAATCAATGTTGAATCCTCAAGGACACAGCCTAACGGTCAAATGCCTTTTTGCATCATGAACATTCTAGTCAAAACAGAAAATATAAAAAAGGGGATTTTGATTAAAACCTAAAATGAAAAATTGTAGTGAAAATAAACTAAATAAAACTTAATAATAAAAACGATTTAATTTTTGCTGCGACTTTCCTAATCATGCAATCAGACCAAAATTGGTTATTCAGAATGCATTCTATCTAAACTGGTACTGAGAAAAACTAACAAGCTCTACTATAATCTCTTTTACCTAGTTAAATTAACCAAAAAAGCTCTTCATTTAACCTTAACTATTTACTTTCTAATTAAATAAGCTCTTAATTAAGATAAAAAAAAACTTGCATCAAGTATTGTGTAAAATTCATAGCAATACCCAATACTTCTCACATGCTCGGAAGCGTAAAGGTATGATATTTTAGTTTATACCATAGTTAAATCCCTAACACAGAATCAATATGATACTTGATACTTATAATCAGTTGACAAGAACAATTACAAATTCTATTAACTGATTAACTAGAATGATAAAACCCAAGTTAGGTGATCAAAATAACAAGAATTAAAATAAAACATTCATTAAGTTCACAACTGAAAAATCTAGATAAAATCACACAAAGAAAACCAGATCTGATATCTGATCACATGAAAAGTACTAGTCTAGTGCATAACTGAAAACTAGGGTTTAGCCAGACATAGATAAAAACGAATCTAAAATAGTAAAAAGAAACATTGACTGGTTAATCTTCTAAACTAAGTGTGTGAGATGATTCACGACCTTCAGACCTTCAGAAATTGCTCAAAGGAATCCAAAATTTCCTTCAGAATTGTTTTTCATCGTCTGGAACCGTCTAACCTCAAACCTGATTATGAAGCTCTTATTTATACGCAAGACGGAAGCTTTCGGAGAAAGTAATCAAAATATTCGATCGCGGAAAGCAGATATGCGATCGCAGAAATCAAGATTTTTTCCAAAATTGCCCTTAACTGAAGTACAATGCTATTTCTGAAGTTTCTGGGGTTTAGTGACAAAAATGCGATCGTAGAAGGCATATATGTGATCGCAGATTTTAACTTTTCTTCTTTGATGGCTTTAGATGACTTTTTTCGACCTTGGAAAACTTCTACTCGTTTATGCGATCGTATAAGTCAAAATTACGATCGCATTTTTGACATGTTTCGATCGCGATTCTTCAGTTTAAGTAAAAACAAAAGTCGTCCAAAATTTTGTCTTGTTTTCGGAATATTTTGAATCTCATCAATCGGAGTTACAAGACATAAGATATGGTCAAAATACTGACAGAGGGTCAAAGCTGTCAGTAACATTCTTTAGGCTTTAGAATGTAGCAATCTATCTTCGTAAAATCAATTTGATCGAATGTTTCATGACCAAAATAGCTTCTAAGAATTCCTTAAAATCCTTCATAAGTTCCAAGTTCCATTTAACTCCAATACTCCATCAAACGCATCCAAAGCTGCTCCCAAAATACCGCTCCACTCGAATTATCTGAAAATGACATAAAAATGCTAGCAGTACGAGAATTATGATATAAAACATGAGCTCAACATTTTTTAAACTAATGACATGCAAATATACAAAATATGATGCTAAATGATAATAAAAACTACCCAAAAATATGCATAAAATGATATCTATCAAATCTCCCCAAGCTTGAACATTACTTGCCCTCAAGTAATAAAAAGATTAAACATTTTAAACAAATAGAAAGGTGTAGATGACCTAAAAAAAATTTAGAATAAAATAAAGAAAAAAAACTTGAAATAAAAATACTTCACTATTTTTTTTCTTCACATGATCAGATTTCACACCGAGGAAGCTGTAATGAAATCACAGTCTAGACCACAGGCCCAATACCTTTATTGCAGATTCAGAATTCATATTTAATAAGTCAAACAAAGCTTGAGTAAATAATTTTTATGTCGAATTAATTTTGTTAAAACAATGTAATTTTAAAAATAATTTTACGAAAAATCGTTTATAAAAACTTAGCTTGACCAACCCTTCATTTTTCCGACTTGTCCGGTAAACGTGGTAAGCTCCATTATGGACAAAAAATCCAAGCTTACCCCTATGATTCCACTATCAAGGGATCTATCTCATTATACCACACATCTTCTTTGTCTTGATCAACTCTCCAGATTTAACTTTGCTTGGTTCTTGATTTCGACTTCAGCTTGACTTGGATTTGACTTTGAATTTCAGATTTCTTCAAGTTACTTGATGTACCATTTCTAACATATATATTGACTGGGCGCGGATTTTACTTTGAGACCCACCATATCTTCAATACTTCTAAATATGATAATAAATTGTGTGGATATAACTAGAGTTCCCCCAACGTCAAAAGGCACAAAAACTATAGGGTTCAGTAATTTAAGGAAAGAAAAAGGTTATTCAATCTAGGTTCTTTTTAAGGCATTTAAGAAAATTATTTCTAAAACACTGTTCATTTTCCATTCTACACTTCCATTGTAAAAATTATCCGCCTCTTATATTGGTTCATATTTCAAAAACATTTAAAGCATTTGAAAAGATCATTTTCAAAATTGGTTGTATTGAGACTCTTATTTTCGGTACCTATCACACTTCATCTTTAAAGAGCTATCGGATGTAAATAATATCTTCATTTTATGTAAAAATGTTCATTTTTTTTGATATTTTGATTTTTTTGTATGCAGAAAATAAACTAAAATAAATAAAATCTTTTTGGTTTTTTTCTTGTTTGAATGCAGAAAAATAAAAAGAAAAAAATATTTTTTTTTGGATTTTTTAGATTTTTATATGCAAATGCAATGTAGAAAATAAAATACAAAAAGGAAAATAGAGTTAGAAAATTTTAACCTAAAAACTAAAAATTTTAAATTTTTAACAAAAAATGCAAATTTTCACACTAACCCCCTCCCGAAGCTTAAAATGATGCATTATGCTCAATGCTCAGAGAGGAAGGAACAACTCAATAAAGTATACAAAAACAAAAAGGTGCAGCTAGGAATGAATGTACGCGATGGATTTGCAGAAATTTGATTTTGACGATGATGTTGGCAAAAATTTTGAATTTTAGCAACTTTGAAGATCCTATGATTTCCCCAAGCTTGCTTGGGACTGCGACCATATCTTTATTGAAAGCATAAAAAACTAAAACTACTTATCGGGTTGCCTCGCGGAAAGCTTCCCAGTTTTAAAGTTGTTGGCTCGACTTTACCCTACCAGATTTGTTAACTTGTGTGGTTGGGACTTCTATAAAGCTCATCTCTCTTCCTTATCACTCCAGATCCCTTCAGATATGGCAAGATTAGTGGATCTGAAAATTGTTCAACAAAATGGAAAGACTTCACATTTTCTTCAGATAACGTTTTCAGATTTTTGAACTTCTTTTATTTTCTTATCTTTTTTTTTCTTTCTAGAAATCTTCTCGTTTTTTTGATTTATCCTTCTTTTCAGATTCGTATCAGAAATCATATTTCCCATATTTTCTTTTTCCAAAAGCATCTTACTTTTTAGTTTTTCTTCTGATTTTTCCTCAGTAGAAATCAACGTTTCCTAATTTCTTTCTCTTTCCCAAGCTTATTTTCTCCAGTCAACTTCTTATCAGCTGCTTCAACAAAAATTATATCTTTTTGCACCTCCCAAGCTTATTTATGTTCAGCTCTATTAATTTAGATACATCTGATTTCCTGTCTAAAAATAAATCTTGCACAGAAACGATAACAATCCTCAAGTAAAGGACTGATGGTACCCATATAATTAATAGAAATATTATCAGAAGTAAAAGCATCATTAATATTAAAGTTCATCATATCCCCATCAAATTCCATTGAAAGTGTACTAGTAAAAACATCAATTTTTCGTTTTAGAAGTTTTCAGAAAAGGTCTTCCCAAAATAATTGAGTTTTTACCTGATACGTCTAAATCAACGATGTTCAAAATAAAAAAAAATCAGAAGGAAAAATAAACTCATCCACTTAGACGAGAATGTAATAGTCAAGTTCAGGTAATTTACTTTTTCTCCCCCTAGAATTTAAATTGTTGCATGATGGGTCCCTACGTACGCTGGGCGTACATATGTGTACGCTTAGCGTACTAGGGAGGTCAGATCGCGGGTACACACCACGTAATCAGGGCGTACCAAGGGGTACGTGGGGCGTACGTGGCTAAAGATTAAAACCCTAATTTTAGGGCAAGGCCCCTATTTAAGCACTCTTATACTCTTTGGACATTACCCTAATCAGCCACCATTGCTTTCAAACATCCCTTAAAACCCTATATCTTGTGTGAGTGATACTTGAGTTTGTTAGTGCACAAAATACCTCCTTTGGTGTGATTAGCAAGGATAAGGAAGTGGTGAGCAAGCTTTGATGTGGAAGAGCTTTTGGATACTACATCTGGAGCACCTTGGGGAGATTGAGGAGGTAAAAAGTTCATATCTTGGTTGTGTTTATGCTAGTTTGAGTTAGGGTTTGGTTATAAGTCCTTTCTTAGTCCATGGGTCCTTATTTGTGAGTTTGGACAACTCCAGAGAGTTGAGATGCTAGATCCAGGATCTTTGAGCTTGTTGATAGCAAAAAAATGTAAGCTTAAGGACTGTTAAGGCCCCATGCATGAACAATAGGTTTTAAAAGGGGTCTTAATGGGTTTTATGAAGTGTTGGGACCCCATGTGGCATGCAAGGGCATAAAGTTACAACCTTTATCGACTCAGATCTAGACTTGGACGTTGAATTTTCACGTATTAAGTGCTTATTGGCCGTTGATGCATGACCTGCTTGTATGCTGAGCATACTATCTTGTACGCAATGGGTACCATTGTTGGACCTAGTATGTTGGGCGTATTAGGGTTGTACGTTGGGCATACACCTTCATATGGTGTTGGGCTTTCGGTGGGCTTTCTAGCCATTTGGGCCCCTTTAGCCTTGGGTCTGAACCGATTAGGATAGATGGGCCATGGGAATTATTTTTTGGACCATGAGTGGCATGGGTGCCCCTATTGGGTCGTATGGCCCATTATCGTTATGGACCTTGGATGTATGCCCGTTTTGGAAGGATGACTTTGTGGGCCTTAGAGGAGGAGTTGGATTTTGGATTTTGGGCCCTTAGTTGGGTATGTGTCATAAATCTAATTAGGATAATTTGTATATTTATACAGTTAGCAATTTGGACTGGTAGTCGACCAACTATCGTGTTCAGCAAACTGAGGTGAGTCTTCTCATTATGCCAATGGGTCGAAGGCACCAATGCCAGCCCATTTCTTGATATGTGGTTAATAATTGTTATGAATGTTTTGTTAGTTGGTGTGTAATGATTTATGTGAAGACCATGGGGGAGCCCATGGCACTTGGTTATCAGACCATGGGGGATCCCATGACATTCCAGGTAAAGACCATGGGCGGAGCCCATGGCACTTGGTTACCAGACCATGGGGGGAGCCCTTGGCATTCCAAGTGAAGACCACGGAGGGAGTCCATGGCAATTCTATATACTTATGTTGCATGGAATTATGTGATTATATGATTTGGGTACTTTGGGAACTCACTAAGCGTTTGCTTACAGATTGATGGTTGTATCAGGTAGTTCTGGTTCTAAGGGAAAGGGCCCGGCTTGATGGCGCGACGTGCACTCTCCACTATTTTCTGAAATCATTGTTATTGAAATTTGATGCTTTTATGTGATGTTGATTATGTATGGGTTTTTTGGTATTAGACTGTGTTTGTAAAACTTATTAAAAATGATTTTTTTTTTGATTTTCGGGCTGTTACAAGTTGGTATCATAGCCTTGGTTTGACGGATTCGGGCACACTCTCGGGTGTGTCAGAACTCAAACTGAGGAAATGGTAAACTTTCTTTTTCAAAAAGAAACAAAAGTTAAAATTTTATAAGAATGGTTTTCCTAAGTAAAGAGGAGAGTGCGATGCACGAAATCGGCCGAGCTCAAGTTGGTATTCCCAATATGTTAGCAATGCTAGAAATATATTCTTGAAATTGATGTTGACTTGGGTATTTGCTAAGTGTATGATTCCAAAGTTGTATATGTCTAGGATTGCATAGCCCTAGAATATGAGGGATTCTGCCTTATTTCCTGTTCCTTGTTTGGTTGTGGTTTTAGGGTAGAAGCTTTCTTTGACCGTCTATGTGGTTCTATTTGTATATAACTTGCATGCATAGGGAAACTTGTAATGATTGATTTAGGTTTCTATTCTGGAAGGGATTGAGAAATCCTATAATAGTCTAGAAACCTGAGTTTGTGCTATGTTCTGTTGGTCATATTATCTGTGGATGGGGTGAATTAGAGGTATCAGGTTTGGCCTTGGGTAAGGTACAAGTAGGTGTGGAAGGTAGTATTGGGCTCGTACTACTGAAAGCACAGGACTTGTACCCAAAACAAGGACAGACCTGGAAGCTCTGAGGAGTCCGGTGGGGAGGAATCCTTTCAAACTTGCTTATCGATTGCTATTTATGTTATATTTTCAGTTGAGGATGGTGATGATTACGCGAGGTTCGGGTTCAGGATCAGGTTCTGGGCCTCGTGCAGAGCCCATTGATGAGAGGCTGCACGATCTTATCGCAGCCGAGGTTACGTGTGGCATCCTTGACGCTACCTCGATTATTTTTGGTACTGTCAAAGAAGGTATCATGGAGATTATATAGGAGCGACTTAGGTATTTTCAAGCCGAGATTGCTGCAGGTCAAATCGGGGCCCGAGCTCCCTCGTTTCGGGAGTTCAAGGCTTGTGGTGCGCCTAAGTTCTTTGGGGTCAGGGACCCCATTACTAGCCGACGTTGGATGGCTGACATGGAGAATGGCCAATACACGAGCTTTTGCCCCGAGGCGGCAAAGGTGGGGTTCGCATCTTGTATGCTGAGGGACTGGGCACAAGACTGGTGGGAAGAGGTCACCCATGAGGTGGGATTTGTGGGTGTGGTTGAGATGACTTTGGAGGAGTGTGTGAGGAGGTTTAATCAGGAATTTGCACCGGCCATTGCGGTGCAGCTTTTGGTGAGAGAGTTCCAGGATCTGCAACAGACTACAGAGACTGTGGCGGAGATCACCGCCAAGTTTCGGGAGAGGGAACTATTGGTTCCGCAGTACGCTGTGAATGAGGAGATGAAGAAGACAAGGTATCATTCCACGTTGAGGGATGATATCCATGAGTTTGTGAGCTTTTCAGGGTGTAAGAACCTGAATGACATGGTGGAGAAGGCCGGGGAACGGGAGATTGAGTTGGAGATCCGGACAAAGCGGAAGTCGGAGCGGGTTCAGACGACAGTGGGTCAGGCTAAGAAGCCTAAGACCTCCGATCCTCTCAGCAAAGGTCAGCAGGGTCGAGACCGCTGTGCCAAGTACGACAGGCCGCACAATGGAGCCTGTCGGGTAGCAGGATCAGCATGTTATGCTTGTGGTCAGCCGGTCCACATGAACAGGGATTGCCCCAAGAAGGGCTTGATTTGTTTCCACTGCAACCAGACCAGTTATAAAAAGGCATATTGTCCGAGGTTGGTTGGGAGTGCAGTGGTGGCTCCTACGCTCGCCACAATGAGAATCACGGATGGCCGCCCCGGTCAAGGCGGAGGCTCCTGCGGTGAAGAGTCGCGCATTTCAGCTGACCACTGAGGAGGCCCGAGCAGCACCAGATGTCGTGACTGGTATGTAATCCATTATGTCTAATTTATTTTATTGTTATGCTTATTCTGTTATGATTTTGTATAGGGACCTTTTTAGTCAATGGATTGTCGGCTCATGTTTTTTTTTATTTGGGGGCTACCTGATCATTTGTATCTTTTGCGCTTAGCAAGAAGTTTCGAGATGCTCCGGGGAGTTTGGACTCCCCATTCGAGGTGGAGATTGAGGATGACCGCACCGTGAGCGCTGCGAGGGTATTTCGGGGGAATGTTCTGAATTTGTTCGGCGAGAGGTTTTCTAGTGATTTGGTCTCGATTCCTTTGAGAGGATTGAAAGTAATCATCTGGATGGACTGGTTGGGGCCCAATGGCGCCATGATAGACTGCGAGCGTCAACTGGTGAGACTTTGAACCCCAATTGGGGGAGAATTGGTTATCCATGGAGAGATAGCCTCACATGGGCCAACCTTCTATTCAGCTGCGAGGGCAACACTAGTACAAAAGTGACCTACGGTCACACTTTCCGAAAAACGGCCTGTGACACTTTTTTATTAAAAGTGTGGCCAAAGGTCACTAAAAAAATTTAGAGACTGTTTTTGGATACATTTAAATTAGTTTGTGTGGCCATTATATAGATAATCAGAACTTTAACCACACTTAATTATACTAAATGTGACAAATATTAGTCACACTCGAACACTGAGGCCATAGGTCACAATCAGCCACATATATCGATCAAGATTGTCATACTTTTTTTATGACAGACAATAGATAAACGTATTGTCACATGAGTCAGTTGTATGTGTGTCTATAACCTGGTTCCTTTTTAGCCACATAACAGACAAAGTAGCTAAAAGGTGATACATATGGTCACACTAAATATTTGTGTGTCCATAGGGCGGTTCTGTATTAGTTGTACTTAGTAAACGCAAGAAAACAAGTTAGTATTGGTTATTTATGGTCATTTACTTTTTATTAAGTGTGTCAAAATATGATGAATTGGCTTTGAGAAGAAACAAATATTGTGAGTGTAGGTAGCATTTAGTTATGATTACAGTTATTATATGTGTCTATATGTAAATATAGTTATAAAAGAACAATAATTTCTTATCAGTATAATTATGGGTCGTTTATTGAATATGTTACTATATTTATGTAATGTTCATTCTGGTTGAACTATTGTATTTGTAAGTTTAAAGAATAGTCTTCATAAAATGAAAATTTGTTGATGTAAAATTGAAATTGTTTCCTGGTTAAGTTATTATACAAAAAAATGACAATTTTAGACTTTTTGGATGACTCGTAAATTTGACTGTTTTTTTCTTTGATATCATTTGGCAGAATTAAAAATGAACAAAAAGGTCAATCACGCCATTTTACAAAATTACATTGCTTTATTTGCAATTAAAGGGTTGTATAAATTAATGAAAAAAATTGAATGACAGTTTTGTAAAGTTACCTCAACAGAAACAATTTCTGAAAAAACCAAAAAAAAAATAATAAAAATAATAAAAACAAAAACAAATAACAATATAGTTGTATTGAATAACAGCTATAAGAAAGGACCAAATTGCCCTTTTTGTCATCTATTCTTTTAATTGCACCAGATCATACACCATTAAAAAATGAAAATAATACAACTTTCTTTAACAGAAAAGTATGATAAATAAATGAAAAGAATACAACTTTGTCTAACATTGCATAACGAAAGTACATTGCTATAATATGCAGTTTATGTTATAACATGTCATCTACCATTACAGTAAAAAACTGAAAAATTAACTTTGTGTTATAACAATATTACACCAGAAAAGTTTGATGGTATAATATGGTAAAAAGATATTCGGTAAAATCTTTAGTTTTGGGTTCAACAAAAGTTTTATCCCACTCAATGAGTTTCCAGCAAGGGGTCCGCCCAATTATGCCTTTTGACTTCACCCATCAGATTATCATCCATTATTGGTGAATTCATAGACATGTTATAGGCCCTACATGTAGTTCTTCCCAACAATGCAGTTCATCAAATTCCAGGTGTTGATTCAGAAGAAAGTGTGAATCAGGGCTCTTTTGTACTTGGCCAATAAAGAAGAAGGCTTTGCCTTCCAAGTGTATCTCTCCCAAACCATATTGCTTTTGACCTCTCCAAGACAATTCCCATATGCTAACTACATGTAAAGAAATTCTACAATCAAACACATCATTCCAAATTCTAATAATAATTTGCAACTATTGTTTTTTTATAATAATCTAAGTATCAAGTCTATCCCATAAGACCAAGAATAACTTGTCACAGGTTCCTATCTACGTTTTAGCCCCTTCAAATCGCAGCAATGAGACTAAAAAATAGAGATGAGGTCACATAGAGACAAACAAGACAAAAACAGAGAAAGACCTTAAGAACAAGAAGCATACCTGAAATGGAGAGGCGACAAATGGTAAGTCTGAAAGGAAAGAAAGAAAGAAAACACAACTTTCAGCATCCCAATTATGGATATTCTCCAAATACAAAGTGAACTATTGACTAATAGCAAGAAAACACAACTAAAAGTCTGAAAGGAAAGAAAGAATAACTTGTAGCTAATGCAATGGTGGAGGTGGTACCTGGTGCCGCTGCTATGGTGGCTACACAACTGTAATTGGGGGCAGGTGTCACTGTGATGTGGGGCTATGGTGGTGTAGTGATACAGAAGCAGGAAGATAAAATTAATTTGCCAATGGCTGCGTGAAGAGACCGGAACTGAGGATGCAATGAGACAGTGATTTGTGATTCCGTGAATACAATATCTATAATAATCGAATATATACATATCGATTGCAATCTATTGCTTCAATCCTATTTTGAACAGTTATGGTTATTGAAGGAGATGTATGTGAAAAAGGTAGGAGGCGGGGTAACGGGCCATCTGGTGAAGGTGAGGGCGATGGGCGTCATGTAGGGTGACTACTAGAAACGTCAATCGTTGGTGAGGAAGGTGGAGTCGGCCATCAGTATCCGTAAAGGGGAACACAGGCATGGGAGGTAGTATATGGCTTCGATATTTAGAGACATGCAGGTTGCAATAAGGCGAGAAGTGGTGGCAGATGATTCACAGAGAGGTGCTAGCAATCAGGAGATCGTATGGTGGAGATGTCAGCGACGAGTGATTTGTATGGAGAGGCCGACGAACTGATTGGAATGTTAGAGCCAATTTTTAGGTGGGAAATATAATTAGGGCTTTTAATTTTTTGTGGGAAGAGTGAAATTATACCGGGAAACTAAAATTTTGAGGAGAAATTTAAAATAGTTTAGAATATATATATATATATATATATATATATATATATATATGTATGTATGTATGTATGTATATATATATATATATATATATATATATATATATATATATATATATATGTGTGTGTACGTGTATGTGTGTGTGAGTTTCTTTGAGACCAATGCAATATTATGATACAAAGGATGTGTTTTGTGACTATTCATTCTGGATGCAAAAAAAATGGAAATATTAAATAAATTAAAGCGAAGCCCTAAGTCATAAACCTTACGACATATATAACTCTAAAACCCCAATTCATACATGAGAAGTTATGAGCTTGTGGGAATAAGTGTACAAGCCATTGGACTAAACTCGCAACAAAAAGAAACTATTGGACCATCCTTGCAAGCTAAACCTATTTTGGACCAAACTTGTAGCTTTTGGTTAATGGTTTAGGGTTTGGTTAATGCTTATAACATATTGCTTATAGATTAATACTTATGGTTTAAGGCTTAAGGTGTACGACTTAGGGATTATGTTGTAGGACTTAGGGATTTTGGCTTATGGTTTATGGTTTATGGGTTACTAGATATTTCTTATGGCACCTTGCTTAAGGCGTAAGGTGTAGGGATTATGCTTATAGCCTAGGTTTTATGGTTTATGGATTATAGATTATGGCTTATGGCTAAAGGCTTAGTGCTTACAACTTAAATCTTATGATGTATGGAATATCGCTCATGGCTTATAGCATATGGTTAAAGGTGGTATAGATTAGGGCTTAAGGCTTATATTTTATGTGTTAGGGCTTAGGGCTTAGGGATTATGGTTTGTAACTAAACGCTTAGGGCTTACAACTTACGTCTTATGGTTTGTTGCTTATTGCTTGTGGCTTATATCTTATGGTTAAAGGTGGTATGGCTTAGGGCTTAAGGCTTATAGTTTATGTATTAGGGCTAAGGGCTTAGGGGATATGGTTTGTAGCTTCTGATGTATGGCTTAGGGAATAAGGCTTATGGCTTAGGAGATAAGGTTTAGGGCTTATGACTTATGGCTTATGGCTTATAACTTATGACTTATGACTTAGGGCTTAGGGCTTAAGGCTTAAGGATAAGTGCTTATGCTTATGGTGTTTAAAGACTTATGGCTTACAACTTATGGTTTAATGCTTAAGGCTTATGTTTTATGGCTTATAACTTAATGCTTAAGGCTTATGACTTAGGGTTTAAGGCTTGGGGCTTAGGTGATTAAGGCATATGGCTCATATGTCATGGCTTATGGCTTATGACTTATGGCTTATGGTTCATATGTCATGGCTTATGGTTTAGTGCTTATAAGTCAGGGTTTAGGGCATATTGCTTATGGTTTATGGCTTATGGCTCATATTTCATGGCTTATGGATTATGTACCAAGGCTTAGGGTTTAAGTCATATGACTTTTGGTGTATGAATTATTTATTATGAGTTAGGACTTGATGTATAGGACTAAGGGCTTAAGCATTGAACAAATCGGTATGGTACGGAGTGCACATTGTTTAATTTTGTCTTTGTTGAAAGTATACTGCTATTTAGGGGCGAAGCCCCTGAACCAACGGGGGTCCGGGGGCAGCGCCCCTGGGAGCGGGGTCCAAGGGGCAGAGCCCCTAGCTGGGATCGAGTTCTAGACCCGGTTTTGTTCCCGGTTTTTGACAAATGTACCCGGTTTTGTGATCCATATTCTAGACCCGGATTTAAGTTGGTTTATGACCGTTTGTGGACAGTTTTAGGACATAAAACTGTCATGTGGCAGTTTTAAGACATGAAGTTTTTTTGTTATATGATCATATCCGAAATCTATTGTTGGTACACTTCTTCTTCATAACATCAAAACATTCTCTCTTCTGTTTTTTTCTCTCAATTCTCAGTCTTATCCGATTAAAGATTGGGAGTACCACCCAAATACTTTAATTTGAAAGTGTTATACACGATTCTCAGAATTCCGAACCTTTCTATACATACACACACACACACACACATATATATATATATATATATATATATATATATATATATATATTAAACACCATCATTCAAAATTTCAAATGAAAATTTCAATTTCCCACTCGAGATTTTATTTGAACTTCACTTTCACACACATTAAATTTAAACTCCCTCCCAAATATTAATGCATTTTATCTTTATTTTCTCTTAATTTCTTTTTTTTATTCGAATTCTTCCCAAATATACAAGGGCGAGGGCTCCGTTCTCTCATATCTGTTTCTACGCTCAAGAATCGCCGTTCTCTCATATGTGTTTCTACGCTCAAGAATCGCTCAAAATCTGCTTTTGCTCTACGATCTACGCTACTGACTCGGTGATTAGTCTTCGATTGAGTTGATTTCAGCCGCTGAACGAGATTGTGTAGGTTTTCCTTCCTAATTTCTTGCTTAATCGGCACACATGTAGGTGAATTTCAAGGAACCGCGGGTAAAATTAGGTCGTCTGTCACCAGAAATTCGAGAGCAACTTGCTCTATCGATGAGTTCTTGTCCGACCGATAGGAGGTGGTATATAGATTTGTTTTTCTGCCACCTCCGATGAATAGAAGCCACCGTCACCAACCTTCTCTGGCTCTTCGTGGTCGCCTTCCAGTCGATGCTACACCTTCTACTCCTCCAGATATCCTCCGACGTCGTTTGCTCCTCCGGAATCCCTCCAACATCTATCGTTGTCATTTGTGAAGGTAAGTTCTTCTTCCATTCTAAAAGCATTTGATTAATTGATTTTAAATAATATTGATTTTACCTTATCAGGTAATACCTTCTAATGGGTGCCTTTATGGTGTAGAAGTATTCAAACACCATGTTATACTCTGTTCTGACATAATTAATAGGCTTTTAATGACAGAGGCATCTGCTGGCTCGTAGTTTGTATGTCATGACTCATGTATAACAATGAAGTGTGAATGCCTAGTTGAAGTTGTTACAGTTCCATGATCGATCATGTTATGTGCTATACTTCCGATGCATATGTATATTGATTATTGAAAGAATTAACATCAATTCATTTTCTGTCACTTTCAGGTGGGCAAGCATAGTAATAGCAACTGTTGCTATTAGAACCTTGTTGGCTCCAATCATGATTAATCAGCACAAGGTTGCCTCAAAGTTAACTGTGAGCTCTACTCATTTGCCTAACATATTTATTAGTTCATACATTTGAAGTTGAAAGTCAATATATGTAAAACATCAGTCAACATCTCTCCCCATCTCTCTCTGGGTGTGTGTCCTGACTCCTGAGTCCTGAGTATAATAGTATATTGAGTTATATTGTTCAGAGGTAGCATTGATCTGTTGACATTTTGCATACAAATTTTGGGGCCAGAATTGGAGCAGATTTAACAAAAGATGGAAGATAAGGTATGCCCATCATCAAACTTCTTCTGTCATTTGTCATCTTACATGTTACATAGATGAAAAGTTCATGTTTATGCTGGTGCACTATGTATAAAGAGCCACCTTTGTCTAAATTATAATATATTGTTTCAAAACGGAAGTTAAAGCTATTGAATAACATGCTGTGAATCAATATCCTTAATTTGATGCTACCATATAACTTTTGGTCATGAATAATTAATTATTGATGCAAATAGAAGGCTGGGGGACTTCTTGCATGTGCAGTGCTCTTAATGTTTGTTTATTGAATTCGACATGCTTATCCTTTTAAGAAGATGAAACTCTTTGGCCCTTGATTATTTTTATTATTAAAAATTATTAGTAACCTTTTCAGAGCATGAGTCCAACGGCTGTAGCTGAAGTTGAGGCACAAAAGAAGAGAGTATATATGGAGTAAGCACTTTCCATTGTTCCTTAGTGTGAGCTTGTGCTTGACATGATCAATGTTAAGCCTTTGTTTTTGCATGATAATAATGTTATAATTGGAACTGAATATTTGTGCAGGTATTCCGCTGCTATGTATACTCAATTGACCAGGCTTTTCATCCAAGTCCCTGTCTTTGTCAGCTTTTCCTTGCTGTAAGTAAAACATATTATATCCCAAATGGCAGCTTCAATCTTTTAATAATATATAATACTACATTTTTGGAATGTGTTGTAAGTTTTGAGTAAGTAGTAATGTGCAGATTGAGAACATGGTGGAAAAGGTTCCATCTTTTCAAACTGGTGGGGCATCTTGGTTCATCGACCTTACCACTGTTGATGCATTCTATATTCTTCCTTTATTGGCTGCCATTTCATGTTGGATAACTGTCGAGGTAAAAACATTGTTGTTGATTGTTTCAGTTGCCTTTTGGATTCCTTTGTCCTTATTGTATATATGTTGTGTTTCTTAGTTTACCATGCAGGAAGGTAAGCGTGGTGGTGTCTGGAAAAATATTGCAAGGGATGGTGTTGCTCTTACGCTTCCTCTTACAGCAAGTTTCCCAAACGTATCTATCACATCACAACTCTTTTTCTAAATTATGAAAATTCCAACCTTCTCACTTGTTGAAACTTTGTAGGAATGAAACAATTGGTTGATAGTTGATACTGGTCTGAATGAAACAGAGGAAGTTTTATCTTGATTGATTTCCAAAAGGTACCCATTAGAAGGTATTCCCTGATAAGGTAAAATCAGTTATCATTTATAACTCTATATGTATTTTTATACGAATAAATTTATGAAGATTCATTTGACTAGTTAGCATTTATAACTCTATATGTATTTTTATTGTTTGTTATACATACATACTTCTCCTTTAAAGTTGCCCAAGATGTCGTGATTCTCTTTCATTTTAGAGTAGGAGATAGTGATACATAAGACAGTTGAGTAAAGTGAATTATTTCACAAAGGGATCAGCTAATTTGCTTAGTGAGGCTGGTGGACTTTGTTCTTTTACCTTTCTTCATACCACATTATCCTTGATTTTTGCATTGCTTCATTTTGAATCTGTTCTTGGTGTTTATGTTAGACATACACAGGAAGCATCCTAATTGCTGTCAACTCGTTCACAAAGCTTCCTCATCTGATGCCCTTCTCAAGAAGACAAGGAGCAATACAAACAAGATGAATGCCTAGTTATGTTTAGTTTTTCGTTTATGACGTGTTTGATTTTTTAACAATTATTTAAATTCTTGAAATGAGGACAATTTTCTTTTCTTTGATATTTTAATTTGGAATGTAATGTATGGATTTGGATTTCAATTATTAGTAACATCAAATTATGAATTTTGTTTTTGTTTCATATTGTTGGGTTTCGTTACTTTAATTTAAATTATTTTGATGTGTCTACAATGAATAAAAAGTAACAATAAATAGTAAGTTAAAGTGGCTGTAATATAAATTTTGCCATGTTTTATAGGTTTTTAATGTCTCTAAAAATATACAATGGTTACTTCACATCAATTTTTAGCGTGTGGCTAAATGGTTAACAATAGCCATAATATACAAGAATTTTGAGACTACAATTGATTTAAAATGATGTTTATTCTAAAGTTCTTGTGACTAAGTTAAACAATAACAACATGAAAAACAATTTATGTGGCAAATAAATACCATAATTGATTGTTGTTGAGACTAAATACTAGCTAATCGTCACTTACATCATTAATTATATGTGTCCATTTACCGAACATGGACATGTTCACCGTAATTATATGTGTCTAAAATATACCCAATAGTCTTAATACGATACCAAATAGTCCTTAAATTTAACAAAATGTGTGTCTTTATAATACTTATGATTGTATTTCACTTAATTGTGTGTCTCTATATGATAAGTTATAGTCACAAAAATTGATTGTTTTTTGTGACTAATAATTACCAATTCGCCACTTATGGAAGTAATTACATGTGGCCATTTAGCAAACATGGTCACACTCACCATAATTACATGTTTACAAAAGATACACAATAGTCTTAATAAAATTTAAACTGTGTGACAATATAGAAGAAAACAACTACACTAAAACATCATGAATGTCGCAAGTTGGAGATATACAGTCACAACGTTTACTAAATATATGTGACTACTAACGGTTTAACGTTACAATATTGGATATTTAAGGAACAAAATTCCGTACACATTTGCCACACTTTTATAATACGGCCACATGTTTTCATATCATACGGACACTACATTTTAAAGTGACCATAAGAGCCATACGATGGCGTCACCTTCCGTCACACTTTCAGTGAAAAAATAAAATGTCACTATACGCATATGGTCAAACTTTTTTGGTGTGACTGTAAGTCATTTTTCTTGTAGTGCAAGGAGACTCCTTCAACAGGGTTGTTATGGGTTCTTGACTTATATCTCAGATACGATGGTCGAGGCCACGTCATAGATGAGCAGGGTACCTATTGTGCGAGATTTTCCTGATGTATTTCCAGAGGAGTTGCCTGGGGTGCCTCCCGAGAGGCAGGTAGAGTTTCGGATTGACTTTAAGCCTGGTGCAACTCCGATAGCCAAGGCGCCGTATCGTGTAGCTCCGCCTGAGATGCAGGAGTTGTCTACGTAGCTGCATGAGCTACTAGACAGGGGATTTATTCATTCGAGCAGTTCCCCGTGGGGAGCACCGATCCTGTTCGTGAAAAAGAATGATGGGTCACACAGGATGTGTATTGATTGGCGGGATCTGAACAAGCTGACGGTGAAGAACCGTTACCCGCTTATGAGGATTGACGACTTATTTGATCAGCTCCAGGGTGCATCTTGTTTTTCCAAGATTGATCTTAAGTCGGGGTATCATCAGATGAGGATATACCGAAGACGGATTTCAGAACTCGTTATGGTCATTACGAGTTTGTGGTGATGCCATTTGGGTTCACCAATTCCCCAGTAGCGTTCATGGATCTCATGAACCGGGTTTGCAGGCCGATGTTGGATCGATCTGTGATTGTTTTCATTGATGACATCCTGGTCTACTCCAAGTCCGAAGAGCAGCATGAGCAGCATTTTTGGGAAGTATTGGAGACCTTGAGGAGAGAGAGGCTTTATGACAAATTCTCCAAATGCGAGTTTTGGTTGCGTGAGGTGCAGTTTGTGGGGCACATCATTAACCAAGAGGGTATTTTGGTGGACCCGACCAAGGTTGAGGCTGTGATGCTTTGGGAAGTATCGAAGAATGCATCAGAGATTCGGAGCTTCTTGGGTCTTGCGTGGTATTATCGGAGGTTTATCAAGGATTTCTCAAAAGTTGTAGTGCCTTTGACTCGTCTGACCAAGAAAAATGTGACTTATCAGTGGGGTCCAAATATGCAAATGGCCTTTGAGACCTTGAGACAGAAATTATGCGAGGCCCCGATTCTTGCGTTGCCCGAGGGATTGGATGATTTTGTAGTATATTGCGACGCTTCTATTTCAGGATTTGGAGTTGTCCTCATGCATAGGGGACATGTGATTGCGTACGCCTCGAGGCAGATGAAGCCTCATGAGGTGAACTACCCCACTCATGATTTTGAATTGGGAGCGGTGGTGTTTTCCCTAAAGATATGGAGACATTACTTGTACGGGGTCCGATGCACTATTTACACTAATCATAAAATTTTGAAGTATTTGATGGATCAGTCGAACTTGAATATACGGAAGAGGAGATGGTTGGATGTGGAAAAAGACTACGACTGCAAGATTTTGTATCACCCTGGGAAGGCCAATGTGGTGGCCAATGCTTTGAGCCGTAAGACGACGTATACCCCGATCCGAGATATTTGTTTGAGGATGACGGTTACCTCACCATTGATGGATATGATTAAGGAGGCTCAGGTAGAAGGATTAAAGAAGGAGAATTGGAAGATTGAGCGAATTAGGGGTCATATTCCATTATTTCTCAGAGACAGTCGGGGATTATTGACTCAATGTGGTAGGGTTTGGGTTCCAGCATTTGGTGGGGTGAGGCAGAAGATTCTGGAGGAGGCGCATAAGTCTAAGTTTTCCATCCATCCGGGGGCCACGAAGATGTACCGAGACCTGAGATTGAGCTATTGGTGGACCTTCATGAAGCGGGAAGTAGCTTGGTTTGTCGAACGATGTTTGACCTGTAGGAAGGTCAAAGCTGAGCATCAGAGGCCTCACAGAAAAGTCCAGCCGTTACCCATCCCCATGTGTAAATGGGAGGAGATCATCATGGAATTTAGGTTACCCAGGACGACGTAAGGTGTTGACTCTATTTGGGTTATTGTAGACAGGCTTACCAAGAGTGCTCACTTTATCCCGATTGTTGAGAGTATATCCGCCGAGAAGCTAGCATATATTTATGTCCTAGAGGTGGTAGTCAGGCACAGGGTGCCGGTCTCCGTACTCTCGGGTCGCGATGTTCGGTTTACTTCCAGGTTTTGGAGGAAGTGTCATGAGGAGTTAGGCACCCAACTACACTTCAGCACAGCTTATCACCCCCAGACTGATGGACAAAGCGAGTGGACGATCCAGACACTCGAGGATATGCTTCGGGCATACGTTCTAGATTTCGGGGGAAGATGGGATACTTATTTTTCTCTAGCAGAGTTCTCCTACAACAGTAGTTATCATGCTAGTATTGATCGAACCCATTTGAGATGTTGTATGGAAGAAGGTGTAGAACTCCGGTTTGTTGGGGAGAGGTTGGACATCGGGTCATGGGAAGCACCGAGGTGGTGCTTAAGACCACCGAGTTGATTCAGCAGGTGCAGGACAGGTTGCGTGTTGCGTAGAGTCGTCATAAAAGTTACGCGAATCGACAACGATCAGATCTTGAGTTTCAGGTGGGAGATTTTGTACTGCTTAAGGTGTCACCTTGGAAAAGTGTCATCCATTTTCGGAAGAGGGGCAAGCTCGGACCCCGAATCATTGGTCCATTCAATATATTTTCCCGTGTGGTCAAGGTTGCTTATCAGCTGGATCTCCCCGATGGGCTGAGTTAGATCCAAAACACCTTCCATGTATCTTAGCTACGAAAGTGTGTACCAGACGAGGCTGCAGTTATTTCACTAGACGGTATTCAGGTGGATGAGAGCCTGAACTATGTTGAGAAACCCATTGCGGTTCTGGACCGAAAAACTAAAGCTCTTAGTAAAAAGGTGGTGAAGCTAGTGAAAGTACAATAGTAGCACCGAAAGGGTTCCGAATGGACTGGGGAGCCGGAGGACGAGATGAGAATGTATTACCTAGATTTATTCACATCAGCAGACTTCGAGGACGAAGTCTAATCCAAGTGGGGGAGAGTTGTAACAGTTAAGTTCAGGTAATTTACTTTTTCTCCTCCTAGAATTTAAATTGTTGCATGATGGGTCCCTACGTACACTGGGCGTACATATGTGTACGCTTAGCGTACTAGGGAGGTCGGATCGCGGGTGTGCACCACATACGCAGGGCGTATGGGGCTGAAGACTAAAACCATAATTTCAGGGAAAGGCCCCTATTTAAGCACTCTTATACTCTTTGGACATTACCCTAATCAGTCACCATTGCTTTCAAACGTCCCTAAAAACCTTATATCTTGTGTGAGTGATTCTTGAGCTTGTTAGTACTCAAAATACCTCCTTTTGGTATGATTAGCAAGGAGAAGGAAGTGGTGAGCAAACTTTTACGTGGAAGAGCTTTTGGATCTTTCATCTGGAGCACCTTGGGGAGATTGAGGAGGTAAAAAGTTCATATCTTGGTTGTTTTTATGCTATTTTGAGTTAGGATTTGGTTGTAAGTCCTTTCTTAGTCAATGGGTCCTTATTTGTGAGTTTAGAAAACTTCAGAGAGTTGAGATGCTAGATCCAGGCTCCTTGAGCATGTTGATAGCACAAAAATGTTAGCTTGAGGATTGTTAAGGCCTCGTGCATGAACAATAGGTTTTAAAAGGGGTCTTAATGGGTTTTATCAAGTGTTGGGACCTCATGTGGCATGAGGGCATAAAGTTGCCAACTTTATGCCCTAGAAGCTCTTAATCGAATCAGATCTGGACTTAGACGTTGAATTTTTCACGTATTAAGTGCTTAATGGCCGTTGGTGCATAATCTGCTTGTATGCTGAGCGTGCTATCTTGTACGCAGCGGGTACCACCGCTCGACCTAGTATGTTGGGCGTATTGGGGTTGTATGCTGGGCGTACACCTTCAGATGGTGTTGGGCTTTCGGTGGGCTTTCTAGCTATTTCGTCCCTTTTAGCCTTGGGCCTGAACCGATTAGGACAGATGGGCCCTGGGAATTATTTTTCGGACCATGAGTGGCATGGGTAGGCCTATTGGGCCGTATGGCCCATTATCGTTATGGACCTTGGATGTAGGCCTGTTTTGGAAGGATGACTTGTGGACCATAGAGGAGGAGTTGGATTTAGGATTTTGGGCCCTTAGTTGGGTATGTGTCATAAATCTAATTGGGATAATTTGTATATTTATACAGTTAGAGATTTGGACTGGTAGTCGACCGACTATTGTGTTCAGCAGACTAAGGTAAGTCTTCTCATTATGCCAATGGGTCGAAGGCAACAATGCCGACCTATTTCTTGATATGTGGTTAATAGTTGTTATGAAAGTTTTGTTAGTTGGTGTGTAATGATTTGTGTGAATACCATGGGGAAGCCCATGGCACTTGGTTATCAGACCATGGGGGGAGCCCATGACATTCCAGGTATAGACCATAGGGGGAGACCATGACACTTGGTTACCAGACCATGGGGGGAGCCCATGGCATTCGAAGTGAGGGAGTCCATGACAATTATATATACTTATGTTGCATGGCATTATGTGATTATATGATTTGGGCATTTTGGGAACTCACTAAGCGTTTGCTTACAGATTGATGGTTGTTTCAGGTACTTCTGGTTCTAAGCGAAATGGCCCAACTTGATGGCACGACGTGCACTCTCCACTATTTTCTGAAATCATTGTTATTGAACTTTGATGATTTCATGTGATGTTGATTATATATGGGATTTTTGGTATCAGACTTTGTTGATTTCTGAAATCATTGTTATGCACTCTCCTCCAATACACCTTTTGGGTGTACTGTCGAGTGATCTGGTAACTGAATGAGTGTCTCAGTCTCTTGTAAAGTTCCTAATTTTAATTTTTCAAAAACAGAAAAGGTAAGGACATTGACTGATGCACCTAAATCAAGCATGACACTTGAAAAAGTAAGGTTTCCAAATTTACAAGGAATCAAGAAAACTCTCGGATCCTTGCACTTTGGAGGTAAACCCTTTTACAACATAGCAGAAATATTTTCGCCAGCTTTGGTAATTTCATTAATTTTCATTTTTTTTCATAGAAACATATAATTTTTTCAGAAACTTGGCATAATGAAGGATGTTTTGAATTAATTCTAAAATTGGGATATTTATCTCCACCTTACGAAAGGCGTCCATAATATGCTCGTTCTCACGCTTGCGCTTCGTGCTTTTCATACGTGATGGGAAGTGTGGTAGGGGATTGTGCTCCTTCAAATTCGGCTTCGCTAGTTGTGGAGTTTTTGTTCCTTTATCTTCTTTAGCTTATTCTTTAACCAAAACCTCTTCATATTATTCCTCCTCTTTTTTTGGTTCTTTTACATCTTCTTCTTCAACCAGAACTTCTTCATATTCTTTTTTTAGTTCAGGTATGCTTGGGCCTTCATATCTTTTCCCACTTCTCAAGGAAATATCACTCACATTGTGTTTTGGATTGTTTTCAGTGTGTCCCTGTAACTTTCCTTGAGATTCCAGACGACCCACATAAGTGGCAAGTTGAGACATCTATTGTTCCAGATTCTTGATACTAGCTTTGGTTTCGTTCTGGAATGCTTGGGTTCTTGTGGCAAGACTCATTATGCAATCATAAATTTTAACTTTTCTTCTCATATGGCTTACAGATGACTTGTTCGACCGTGTAAAACTTTTCGACTCATTTATGCGATCGAATAAGTAAAAAATGCGATTGAATTTTTGTCATGTTTCGATCGCGATTCTTCAGTTTAAGTAACACAAAAGTCGTCCGAAAATTTGACTAGTTTTCGAAACATTTTTAATATTTTCAATCGGAATTTCGAGTCATGAGATATGGTCAAAATACTGACATGGGGTCAAAGCTTCCAACAACATTCTTTAGGCTTTAGAATGTAGCAATCTATCTTCGTAAATCGATCGAATGTTTCTTGACCAAAATAGCTTCTAAGAATTCCTCAGAATCCTTCATAAGTCCCAAGCTCCATTTAACTCCAATGCCCCATCAAACACATCCAAAGCTGCTCCCAAAATACTACTCTACTCGAATTATCTGAAAATGACAAAAAATGCTATCAGCATGGGAATTATGATTTAAAACATGAGGAGAACATTTTTTAAACTAATGACATGCAAATTTACAAAATATGATGGTAAATGATAAAAAAAAACTACCCTAAAAGATGCATAAAATGACATCTCTCACCAGTCAACCTGGATCTTTCTCTATTCATCTTCAAATTCTTTCATTACCATCTCCATCGACTTACGTTCAAAAAGAGTATATTTACATTAGTTTGTAACCACCAGTATACATGCATGATTATTGTTGTTGGTTGAAAACTATTAATAAACAACAAGTTCCTCCATCATATTGTTATGTTTTTGCACACAATATTCAAGTCTATGTTTATGCATGTTGTATAAATTTCTAAAACGTTATCCAAACACAATAAATTAATAGGTGAATACCTAATTCCTCTTGTTGGATATCATGTAACAAACTTTAATTCTAAACTAGCATGCACAAAAATTAATAAATTTCTTTTACAGAAACAACAACTAACAATACGGTTAAACTACAATAACATACTACAAAACCACATATTGAAACAATGTACTATCTAAAAATGAGGCTATATTTCATATGATTAGAGATGTTATGGTTTATAAGATTAAAATATAAAAGTAAAAACTAGGTTTGAATTCTTTTTATAAGCTTGTGTAAACTAAAAAAGAAATCAATGACAGAGAAGAGAAGAGAAGAGAAGAGGGAGTACCTCTGATGTTAATTTGGGGCTGACCACTATAGCCAGAGCCAATCGCAGAAGGGGATATGGTTTCATATTCATGACGGAAGAGGAAGAAGATCCAAAATGTGAGTAATCTTTTACGTTTTAGGGCCCAATATATACAAGAGTAAGTTACAATAACGGTAATATAAAAGAATCATAGTTTTAGTCAACTTTTAATTTCATTACATGGTTTGTAAAGTGCCAAGAATTGTAATTCTATTAGATCGAATTGATTAGGTTTACATAACGCCCATATATATAAGTCTAACTATTACAAATTAGTCACTCTAAATTATACTAATTTTAATCGTGTCTAATACGCCCCCACAAGCCAAGGACGAGGAACGACCTGCAACTTGGATCTTAGGTGTTCAAATCTCGGAGTTGGTAACGGCTTTGTGAAGATGTCAAGGATCTGGTCATGTATGGATATGAACTGAACTTGTAGATCTCCATTAGCAATCTTTTCTCTAACAAAGTGAAAATCAACCTCTATATGTTTGGTACGAGCATGAAAGACTGGATTAACAGAGAGATGGATTGCACCAAGATTATTACACCATAGAACAGGATCAGAAGAGTTGATGACATCAAGTTCACGAAGAAGTGCTTGAAGCCAGGTGAGCTTAACAATAGTATCAGCAAGAGCTTTGTATTCAGATTTTATGGAATATTGAGACACGGTGCGATGTTTGCGTGCAGTCCAAGATATCAAGTTGGAGCCGAAATATATGACACCCCCCGGTGGACCGACGATTATCTAGGAAACCGGCCCAGTCAAAATCAGAAAAGGCAGTTAAAGAATCAGATCCTTTCTAGTGAAAGTAAGTGAATGCTTGAAGTTGCGTGCTCGATGTTTGACGAATTAACATGCCATGATCTACTGTACCATGAAGATAGAGGAGGATGCGTTTAACAGTAGACTAATGATTGTCGGTTGGGGCATGCATGAACTGACAGACTTTGTTGACAACAAATGTGATATGTAGTCTAGGCAGTGTAACATATTATAGTGCTCCAACTACTTGGCGATATCGTAATGGATCCGAGAAGAGTAGGTTGTTATTGACCTCCAAAGGAGGTGTGGTTGTTATAGGAGATGGAGTCGCTTTAGACTTTGACAAGCTGACCTTTTGTAGAAGTTCCAGAATATATTTTCATTGCTACATGATTATGTTAGATCCTCTTGTAACAATCTCAACACCCAAAAAATAAGAGAGATTACCTAGGTCGTTAATAACAAAGGCAGCTCCTACTTGGGTAATAACCTTGTATATAACAACATTGTTGTTGTCCGTGATGATGATATCATCAACATAAATCAACATGTAGAGAGTAGTGCTGGCACGAGAATAAATGAACAAAGAGGGGTCGGTTTTAGAGGCTTTAAATATGAGAAGATGTAGATTTTGGGTAAGTCATTGAAACTAAGCTCTAGGAGCCTGCTTAAGACCATAAATAGATTTGTGCAGTATGCAAACATGGTAAGGATTCTTGGGATCAACAAAACCTGGTGGTTGCTTCATGTATACGGTTTCTGTGAGGGTGCCATGAAGGAAAAGCATTCTGAACATCAAGCTATCGAAGAGGCCAATTTTGTGTGATAGCAAGACATAATACCACTCTTATTATTGTAGATTTCAACATAAGGTTGAAAATCTCATGATAATCGATCCTTGGTTGTTGTTGGAATCCTTTTGCAACAAAGCGTGCTTCGTAGTGAGTGATAGTCCCATGCTTGTCGCGCTTCAATCTGTAAACCCACTTGCAATCAATAACATTAGTTTTTGGTACCAGAGGCACCAGTGACCAAGTTCCATTTTTAATAAGGGTAGAGTACTCATTTTCTATGGCTTTGCGCCATTCAGGGGTTTTATTTGCAACAGAAAAATATGTAGGCTCATGGATGGAGGTGGTTGTGTGGTGAGGACTAGTCGGAAAAGGGACTTTTTTTTAAGGGTTTTGACATAGATTGGAAGGACGAGTACGAGGCACATCAGTAGGTGTAGGTGTAGCCGAAGGTGAAGGTTCGACTGGTGGTGAAGGAGATACCGAGGATGCAATATTCGATGTAGTAGTAGAGGTGAAGTCTTTGGCAAGTAGGAATGAGGATTCATCAAAACACACATGGTAGGCTATGTATTTCCGATCTGAGGAGAGATCAAGGTACCGATAGCCGTGATGAGACGGGTTGTAGCCAAGGAAAAGGCAAGGGGTGGAACGAAAATCCATTTTGTGATGATTATAGGGTCCTAAGTGCGGGAAGCATCATTATTCTGTAATAAAGTTAGTTTAAATCTTGTTTTTTTTTTGAAAAAAACAAAACATTTTGGAAGTAGATTTATGTTTTGTTAGAGAAAAGGTTATTGATGGAATTTTGGAGATTTAATTTGCAAATAAGTTCAACTTTTCAAAAGGTAGATATCTTTACAAAATCTTTGATTTACACTCAACATAATTTTTTAAGAAATCGACTTGGCTTATTAGATCTTTTTTTTAAACAAGATGATAATATATTAAGTTTGAGTGTGGGTGTTGAGAAATGATGTTTTTTTTATCATTACAAACTTAACATAAAACATTTAATAGTTTGTTATAGTTGGCTGTTATTATTTATTTTGTTATTATGCATGTACTAATAAAATGGGTAGAAAGTGTAACAGTTCAAATAATATTGGGGCTTCTGGTAAATAGAGATATTTTGTGTAGCTGTATATAAAAAGACTTCCGGATGGTTTCAGAGAACAATACCCACACAGGTTAGGTGTAGATCTCTCATTTTCTCTCTCTAAACCGTTTACTTGTATTGTATAAAATTCAGACTTGAAAGACTGATTGTTCTTGTAGAGAGATTTTCATGTATTCGAATGATGTATAACAATCTGATTCCCGTTTAAATGAATTAATTAAGTTGGGAAGTTGTGAGTTTCTTCAGGTTTTAGACGAATTCTCTCTAAAGTCAACTCTCACGTCGCTATGTCGCCTCTTATTTTCTATCCAGCTTGAAGAGGCTATCACTATTCGCATCTGTCTAAGCTTGTTATCTCGCACTCTCGTCGTGATTGCCCAGTGCAATTCAACATTTTAGTCAAGTAAGTTTATAAGTGCTTTAACCTGATTATTAAAATTCAAAATTTCAAACTTTACAGTAATTGACGTTGTTTTTGTTATGTATTATATGTGATTATGAATCTACATTACTTGAACTACACTTCTTCTTATTATAATTATTTGATGATCCAGATCCACAAATTCATCAACAGCTGTCTAATTTGAGTATAGAAATCGGCAGATCATAATGTATTTAGTCTAAGAAAAATATAAATTTATAAATCTAATAAACTATTGAAAATTTCATATGGCAATGACTTAGTTATTTTCAAGAATCAACTTAATACATTTGTCAACCGCTTTGTCATCTCGCCTTTTAATCAACGGCTGGGAATCAACATTGTTCACGAAGTGACTTCTCTAATGGTTCAACAATGCTAATTATAGCTTCCTAATTACTCACTGTCAAATGGAAAATATGGTGAAGTTGAGTCCCAAAGAAATGAAAGGGAATATTTGGGATGAAAAGGGCAAAAGCTGACAAATTCTAATTTCATAGTCTTTTTTAAATCCGTAAATCTAAGGAAACCACTTTCTCATCTACTACATATACGAACTGGATTCGAATGACATCACATAGTCCTTCTGATGTGATGTGTTTTCAATCCACTTTGTATATATTGTAGATGAGAAGAAAGTGGTTTCTTAAGAAATGCATGGAAAACCGTGTGGTTCAAAATTCGATATCATAAGTATATCACCATGACCAAAAAGTTAGTTATCCGTTTCTGTTGATAGTTAGTTTAAGAAAGGGTATTTTTGTCATTTCAGTTAATTATTCAGTTAGTTGTTTTGTGTCTGTATATATTTGAGCTTATGCTCTGTTTTTCATTTCGATGTAATGAGAAGAAAAGTTTCTTTTTTAATTCTTCATTAGTTTCAAATCTAACATGGTATAAGTCTAGAGATCCATTCTTCCATAGTCATTCATCTTGTTCGTCTTTTTTTGTTGATTTTCTCTTTGTTTCATCTTCAAAATCATATCTGCATCCAGCAATTCATCACCTCAATCATTTCCAATCCATATTATCTTGGATCTTCTTATAATCCAAACACCGCTCTTGTTTCATGTGTGTTTAATGGAGTTGGATTCGATGACATTTGAATACCCTTGATTGATTGACTTTGATTGTATATTTGTATTACACCGGTCGTTTAATTTTCTAGCAACTTCGATTTCTAATTTTGGTTGAAGAATTTCTTAGGTTTCATTAAACATCCACTACGATTCGGAATTTTATGTACTTCTTTTGTATTTTGTGATTCGGTTACTATCTGGTGTTGACCCAATGATTATGATTCTCCGATTTAACGAAATAAAAAACTTGGACCGAAGTTGCTAGTTACATATGAATGCTAATAAACTTCCCCATGCATGCATTCTTCAGGGTTTTGAAATTGAACCTGAAGCATCATTTACAAAAACATGTTGAAGTTGGGTCCCAAAAAAATGAAAGGAAAAACTTGGGACGACGGTGGCAAGAGTAAACTCATGCAAATTCTAATTTCATATGGAAAAAATACAGTCTATTCGATCCAGTTTGTGTATGCTGTAAATGGGGTAATGTGTCCTTCAGAAATTTATGGAAAACCATGTGGTTCAAAATTTGATATCGTAAGTATTAATATACCCATCCCTCTTTAACGTTCCTTACATGAAGTGAATTCTGGTTTTACTTTTGGAAATTGAAAAATGTAGGTGATGTTTGATGAGCAAAAAGAGGAGTATTTGACTTGTGTAAGTGGTCAATATGGCAAAAAGAAATTGGGTTCAATTACATTTGGTACCAACAAGAGTACGTATGGACCCTATGGAAGTATTCTTAAGAGTTCGGATCCGCAGTTTGTGTATAAGTTCATACCCGCGTATTCGTTTGGGGGATTTCATGGTAGTGTTTACAAGTCGTGTCTGTGTTCCATTGGGGTCTATGTTAGGCCCCTTGGATTCATTGCTGAACCTGATAAAGGTGATGAAGATGCATGATCAAAGTACTAGTCGATCAAGATGGATGAGGGTAAAAGTAGGAAATTTGTTTTATTGTTTTATTAATTGCATTGAGTTATTACTCAGTCGTTTATAGCACTACTTAGTTAAAAGGGTACACATTACTTTCACTCTGTCTTGTTTTTTAATCAATTCCATATGCTTATTGAGTTTCATAATATGCAAAGTTTTTTTCTTTGTCATCATCATTTTTCTTCTTTTTAATTTCTTCCTGATTGTGTATATTTTTTTTTTTATTATTATCATTTTGTTACAGAGATAACCATGTGCCTGAAATGGGTGGTTTAAAATTTCATATTTGGTGCGGTATGTGGTAAACACCCAACGAGTCCCAAAACAAAGCGGTAAGGTTTCTTCGTGGTATGGATTTACCGCATGGAAAAAGGAGAATTAGCCGTTGGCAACTGCTACAATTTCGTATATTTTTGTTTTGTTTTTTTTTTCTGTTTTTTTTTTTCAAAAAACCTATATAAATACAATCTATCACTTTTATATTTTTCACACACAAACCACTTTCATTTTAAAAAACCTTTGAAACATTTGTACTCCAAAAATGAATCCAAATAGCCCTCAATTTACCGTTCGTGGCAAATCGCGTGCAATTTTTCGTCCAATTGAGCCGTTGGTGGGTGGTGGTGGCGACAGGGGAACCGGCGGCAGTGGCGGTTGGTCAGTGGCGGCAGCTTTGTTGGTGGTGGTGGCGGCGACGGTGGTGGTCGGTGACTGTAGTGGTGGTGGGTTTTCTGATAAGTACAATGAGTATTTTTGTAATCTGCCACTTTCCTTGATGAGAAGGAATGTTTTCCATCAAACTTTGAAAAGAATTCACTTTCCTCCATATGGTGGAAAATATATTTCATTTAGGAATCTTTTTCCCCTCTCTAAGTCCAACCAAACACATGAATTCAAAGGAATTAGAATCATTTTCCCTCGAATTCCATTAATTTCTGCCAGCCAAACACACCCTTATGGTTATCATTTTTTCCTAAAATATTTGAAATATTTTATTTGTATGTGAATGATCCCTTTAGAGAAAATCTTACACACCGATGGTCCTTCTTATTTATGTTCGTTAGTTGGATTAGTTAAATTGAAGAAATTTTGGATGATGACTTTTTTGATAGTTTGTGAAACTTCGGCTAAGGACCATTTACGAAATTCTGCCCAAGGACCATTTACGGAATTTTAAAGAAGTCTATTAAATCTTTTATTAATTACCCTAAATAAAATAAAATGACAAAAAACTAAACATAGAAATTGTAATATTTATATTAATAAAAAAATTAGAACTTTCAAATTTTAATCGTTATGTAAATATATTTTATTTAATATATTGATAATTTTTGTTGTCTAAACTTTATCTAAAATATTCAAACTACAATACATTATTAAATATTTTCGTTTTCATTGTTTTATCTAACAAAATTTGAAGCATAACAACATCAATTTTTATAAGTTTTCCGTGATGAAATTTTCAAAATTTATCTTTGTTTTTCTTATACAACTATATTTATTTTTAGAGTAAATTACACGAATGGTCCCTATGGTTTGGGGTAATTTGCGCGCTTGTTCCCTAACTTATTTTTTTTTAACTCGAAAGACCCCTACTGTTTGTTTTTGTTACGCGCTTGGTCCCTCCTGCTTGTTTTTGTTATGCGTTTGGTCCCTGTCTTACCAAACAAGACTATTAGTTAAATAGGAAAAAATTATGCGGTAGGTAAGGTAAGGTGAGGGGGTGGGGTTGGGGGTGTGTTTATTTAAATAAATTAAAAAATAAAGGGCAGAATAGTCTTTTTAGGTAAGACGGAGACCAAACACGTAACAGAAACAAATAGTAGGGACCTTCCGAGTTAAAAGAATAGGTTAGGGACCAAACACGAAATTACCCTAAATCATAGGGACCATTTGTGTAATTTACTCTTATTTTTATGAAAAAAATGATGTGTTATTATAAAAGTAATAGTATGTTGTTATTTTATTTTAGAAATATAAGTATTTGGTTTTGAGTTAAATGTAAATTTAACATTCCGTTTGAAATTAAGTAATTAAATAATAAACCCTAAAACCCCGAGACACGGTATTAACCACCGTATCCCTTCCCCCTCGTTTCTTTGTCACAACCCTAAACCTAATACATTTCATCAGCCGCCGCCATCTTGGAAGCCATCTCAGCTACCGCCCCAGTGTCGAGTCTGACTGCCATTCCTCCACCTGCTATCTTGCTGTCGGCGCCTCCTCAACAGCTCCTGCTCCGGACGTCGTGTGTAGCTGGGAAAAACCACCGAGACCGACAATGGAAGTCGCGAACGTCGATGCGGGGGTCGAGAACGACCAAGAAGCTCTCGGTAAGTCTAACCACCACCCACCTTCCCTCTCTTTCGTTCTTTTCTGTGGGTACGACGTCGGAAACGTCGTTACTGTCGCCAGTGGCCGTTGGGGCGCTGTTTTCGTCTATTTCCAGCGACGTTAACCGCTTAGGAGGTGGCTGAGTGTGCGTGTGTTAGAGTATAGAGGTTGTTTTCGGTATTCGTGGTGTGGCATGCGCGTTAATTGGCCGAAAACCCACCACCACCACCATGAGGTGGTAGCTGCCACCGTTTGCTGTCGCCTGCCACCGTTTGCTGCCGCCTGCCACCGCGTGGGTGGCTATGTGCGTGATTTGGTGTGTGTATGAACGTATTTTATGAGTTTAATGTTGTATAGATTTCCCTTGGCCAGGAAACCGAAGGAAACTCATCAACACCACCGTGAGGTGGTGGCTGCCACAATCTGTCGTCGTTCCGCCACTGCTAGCCACCATCTCCGGTGGCTGTGTACATTTGGGTGCGTTTGGACTGATGTTTGGAGTGCTATTGGTGTTGTTTTGGCCTAAAATCATAATGGTGGGATGTCAAGTCCACCAAGCAAATTACACCCTTTGTTTGCAAATAAAACGTAATATAATGGTAAAAAGGGGTATCGATCCTCGGGGAAATGGTTGTATTCAATCACCAATGCAATCTAATAGAACTAGTGTAAATAAACTAACTAACTACAATTAAACTAAAAGGGGGGGTGTTTGATTGCTTGAAAACTAAAAGACTTGAATAACTAAAAAGCTTGCAATTAAGCAAGATGATGAGATGCTAAAATATGGGAGAGCATTGGTCAACCAAGGCAATTCAACACAATGGACATTTGTATATTTATCATTAGGATTCAATATGAAGCTTATCATTCATCCCAAATTGGTTATAGCAATCATGAAGCATGATATGCCAAGATTCCTCATAGGTAGTATGGAGGTTGGGGAAGCCCACAACACACTTTCTTAATCAAAATCAAGGATTCAATTGAAGCAATTAAACCCAAAAAGTTGATTAGCCATAAGAATGAAGGAATCCCCAATTCCTAGAGGATGTCAATGCTTACACATCCATAAAGGAGTCATGATTTATAAGATAGAGATGAATTCTACCATCATAAAGCCCTTGTTCTAAGTAAATTCAATGATTCAATGCAAAACCAAAGAAATAAACCAACAATTGCTCATTCAAGTACCAAGCTTATGATCAAAGTATTAAACAAGCATAAGAAATATGAACTAAAATCATAAACATAAGATAATTGATAATCAAGCATGAATCCTTCAAAACCCACAAACATCCAAGGGTTTTCAGCCAAAGTTAACCAAAATAGATAAACTAGCCACTCATGGCAATAAAATAACAATCACAAAAGTCTAATTGCATCAAGAAAGTACCAATTACTTAGGAAGATGAAATGAATGAGTATCAAGCTCCAAAATCGCCTTCTTTGGTCTCTAATGGTGGAAAATCGAAGTGTAACTGAAAGATCCAACCCCCTAGTTAAATGGTGAGCAAAATGAACAAAATGCCCAAAAGTGTGCAGTTGCACGGGTACCCGCGCAAGTGTTGTGCGACTGAGACTTCACCCTCGCAAATATTGTTGGAATGCTATTGGCCCATTTTTCTCCACTACACACCCCACTACCCAATATTCCCTTGGTCCCCTCCACACATCACATGATTCAAATTTGACCAATCATCTTCAAGCTTTAAATATGGATAGTCCAAGTCCAAAATAAAAATCCATGACCCATCTTCACAAGCCCACTCCATCCAAGTCTTTAGCTTTTTAAGCCCAAATCTCCTTTCATGGATCTGTAAAGCCCAATAATGCCTCGAAAGCCCACAATGTCCATCTCCAAGCTAATCCACAACCGCAAAAAGCTCCAAAACCCTGCAAAATACCTCATGCAAAATAGAAAGTCCCCGATACGATCCATGATAAAGAAAATAAATCAAATACAATGCAATACTAATAAAAAGACCCAAAAAATCTAAAATAAACTAATAAAAAAAGGAAATAAAATAAACTATCACATAACCACCACCATAGTGAGGTGGTGGTTGTCGTCGTGAACCACCGCCAACCACCACTGCCCGAGGTGGTAGTGGGTGGTACCCGACTTATTAGAATTTAATTAATGTAAAAACTTAACCATTGGACTAGTTGGCTTGTGATTGGGTTGGAAACCCTAATTAGGGTGTAACATCCGGATTTTCAGGGACATTATTGTGTATGTTAATCTTGAGATTTAAGGAGGGACTCGACGAGTTGAGGGACCAACTCGCCGAGTCGAGTCGAGTTGCTCGCGTGGATTTAATGAATGGACTCGACGAGTCAGAGGAGGGAATCACCGAGTAGGTGCTGGGCAGAGAAACCCTAATTTCCCAGGTTTGGGACCTATTTAAAGGCATTTATAGCCTCATTTGCGGCTATCTTCCCCTGAGAGCAAACCCTAATTGCTATTGGAGCTAGAGAGTGAGAGAGAAGCTCATATTGTGGTTCTTGGTGCATTTCTATGAAGAAGGATGAAGAGCTTCATGATGGGGAACAAAGGAAGGCAGTGGATCTGTGGTATTGATTGTTTCAGCTGCTAAGAGAAGGTACAAAGTCCTCATCTTCTTCATTCCTTGTACTAGATCTCATTTTGGGAGTTTTAGGGCTTTGCTTCCATCCTTTTGAATCTATGACTCGAATGAGACCTGGTTGTGGTTGGAAACCTCAGATCTGGACCTCCTAAGGTCCTTAAAGTCTAGATGTCTCAGCTTTAGTGGTCTAAATGAGGGTTGATGAGCAAAAACCTTCATGAAGAGCATGTATTGGCGTTTTGAAGCAATAGCATCATGTATGAACGTAAAGATCGAAGCTTTACGTAATTATTGAGCCTTGGGATGATAGATCTATAGTTTAGAGTGATATATCTGGTCAAAATCATCTGAATGAGAAATCAGATCAAAGGGACTCGCCGAGTCCATGACCTGACTCGACGAGTCGGCGAGGGTTTGTCCCGATGGATTGATTGTGCGATAACTCGGCGAGTTGGGGGTCAACTCGACGAGTTGAGCTGGACTTTTGAGACTTCTGAGGATACGAGGGGACTCGACGAGTCGCAGGAGTGCACTCGACGAGTCGGGTCAAACTTGGACTGTTGACTCGAGTTTGACTTCTGTTGACTTTGGGGTTTTGGTCAACATATGTGATAGAGACATTGGAGGGGTAAAATGGTCTTTTACCCACTTTAAAGAGTTAGAAAGAGAAAGAACCGCCTTCGATTATCTGAGTCGTGAAAAGAGTATTAATAAGAGATATTCATCCTTTGTGTTATGAGGAGGCTAGTTCGAGATCCGAGCGCGAGGTTATTTGCTTACCTGCTAGCCGAGGTGAGTCTTCTCACTATACATTTCCTAGAGTGGTAACTATATGCAGACCGGAGGGTCTTATGTGTTATGTGTATGTTTGAGTTTATGTGCATTGTGATATATGTATGCTATGTGTTATATAGACCGGACCGGAGGGTCCAACGACTTACGAGGCCAGAGGATCCTCCAGTAGACCGGACCGGAGGGTCCAACGATTTAGACCGGACCGGAGGGTCCAACGAGCTAGACTGGACTGGAGGGTCCAACGAGCTACGAGACTGGAGGGTCCCGCTGAGACACATTGACCGGAGGGTCATACCGAGTTATAGCCTCGAGTGGCTATGTGGTGTATGTGGTATTTTGGGGAACTCCCTAAGCTTTGTGCTTACCGTGTTATGTGCTATGTGTTTCAGGTTCTCAGGATCGCGGGACGGCACCGACTTGATTGTACACATCAGAGAAGGAGTTATGTTTGATGATCCTGGATTATTAATGGAGTTGTGTTTTGTAATTTGAATAAACGAGGTTTTATACAAAATGTTATGAAAAGTATGCGTTTTTAAAATGAACAATTCGTTTGAAATTTACGGTGTTACATAGGGTTTAGAAAACCCTAATTTTGGAAATGTTAAGTTTTGGAATTTGTCGGGACCCGCATTTTGGACCAGTGGTTTGAAGTTATGACTTATGCCCGATTACATTGTATGTTAGGCCTAGAGGGGTGATGGACTTAATGGATTAAGTCCTTAATGGGTTAAGTAAGAACACTTAACTCTAATCGTCATTTTATGTGAAAACCCCTAATGGTTTTGTGCCTGGACTTGCTGGTGTTTGGGCCTGAAAGACTCTGGAGGGAGTCCACGACAACCGTATAAGTTTGTATGCACGAATTGTATGGTTGATATGGTTTATGTGATTGTGTGGATTGTGTGGGGTATGTTATGGGGAACTCACTAAGCTTTGTTCTTACAATTTTGTTTATGGTTTCAGCCTTTCAGGTATCATTGATTTAGAAAGGAAGGGCCCGACTTGATCGCAGCGCACACACCCGTGTTTTCCGCATTATGTGATTTTGGGATGGAACTCTGATAAATGTTTTAATTAAGCAATGTTTTTGAATGGTAGGATTAAGTAACATTTGTGTTTGACTATAATGAAAAATGAAAATTTTACCCTGGATTTTTGGGTCGTTACAAGTTGGTATCAGAGCCTTGGTTTGAGGGATTCGGACATACTCTTGAGTGTGTTTGAACTCAAACTGAGGATTTGGTAAAGTTTTCAAAAGAAAAAAAAATTGAGAAAATAAACTTTCTAAGATAGGAAAAGTGTGTGGTGCATGCAATAAGCCGAGTTGAAGTAAGTTTTCCAAGAATACCCATATATGTTATCTGTTATGACTTGATTTATGAATCTTAGAATCGCATGATAGTTAGGGCTTGGAGAGATGCCTTTATATGTTGTATGAGTTAGTAGACTTTCATGCTAGTGCTGAGTAGTCAGCGATAGATTGGCCTGATATGTGATGCTTGTAGCCTTGGGGATACTAGATGCTATGCTGGAATGGGAATGATTATTGGTATTAGTAACTGCTAAGTGTATGCTTTAAAAATTATATACGGTTAGGATCTCATAGCCTTAGAATAACTGATTTGGCCTTATTTCATGTTCCTTGTCTGGTTGTGGTCCTAGGGTAGAGTCTACTATTCGACAACCTATTAGATCATGTTCTATGTATAATTTGCATGCATAAGGCAGCCGACAGTGAGGGTGGATGTGGACAACATGAGTTGTGGTATGTGGGCCGAATGCCCTATGATAGTTTCATGGGTTGGAAGGTTACTACACGAATGTTGCTTGCTTTGTGCTTTGTGGAACTCTTGAATGATGGGAGTCAGCTACTAAGTGAATATGACGATATTCAGGAGGTGGATGGCTGTCATCATGAAGAGTTCTTTAGCAGCTGATGGCAGGGTGAGGTCGGGAACCTAGGTAAGCTTAGGATATGCTCCAGTGAGTTTAGTGAGGCGATTTGGCGAGGTTGGTGCTTTGGTTTGAGGAAGTAACTTAGAGGATTCGGGAGGATTGTTGAGGAAGGAATGGATAGGTGTGGAAGGTAGTATTGGGCCCGTACTACTGAAAGCACAAGATCCATACTCAAATCAGTGAGAGTCTTGGAGAATCTAAAAAGCTTATGGGAAGGAGAATTCTTGGTGGTGCTTTGACCGTGGGAACATCTGCTTTGCAGGATGAGGATAAGCACGCATGGGGAAGGACCAGGGTTTGGTCCCGGCTCCGATGGTGAGCCAGTTAGTGGAAGGACTGCCAGGGTTCTAAGTTCGTGTTGGATTAAGGAGATGGAAAGTGTTTTCCGCACTAGTCCCTAACCCTTAGAGGCTGAGGTTCGGTTCGTCTTGGATCTCTTGTATCGGGCGGCAAGGATTGATTGTGCAATCTATTGCGCTTTTGGGATTGGAGACTATGTCTTGGGAGTAGTTTATAGTCTGGTTTAGGGCAGAGGTTGCTCCAACTATTGCAGTTTAGCCATTGACGATTGAGCTGGTGGGTGTGTCAGGGTGTGAGACCCTGAATGATATGATTTCTAGAGCCCGAGAGCAGGAGATTGATTTGGAGCACATTGGGAAGAGGGGACCAAATCAGGTGCATATATTGGAGGGTCCCGGGAAGACACCCAAAATTTCGGATCAACTTTTAAAAGGCCAGCAGGGTCGGATTCAGTGCAGTACTTGCGAGAAACTGCACGATGGAGTTTTTTGTTCCAAGGGTTTGGGTAAGTGTGTCTTTGGGTTTGTTTCCCTGCTTGTGTTTGGGTTATATATTCAAGTGATGTTAAAGGCCATTTGCATGCCGTGAATTTGCATGCCGTGAATTATTAGTGGTTAACGAAATGTCATTTTCATATTTACGGGTTGGGACTGTTCATTATTATCTTGGTTTATAGTCGAGATCAGTTCAGGGGTATTAAGTGGAAGGTATGTGGTCAGGGTTCTGCGGGATGGTTATTCCGCATCATCAGGATTCAGTGATTTTAGTAACCGTTATTGATTGGCTGATGGAAGCGCCAAGGGAAGTGGCTCATTGTTGAGGTATTGGTTGGAGCATATGTCTTTTGGTCTTCAAGATTTGAGTGTGGTATCATTTCAAGCATCAGGGGCTATCGGTTTCGCTGGGAATCGGGAAGCGTTCATCTGGTCTTTAGAAGTTGTGTGTGGTCTTTGAGGGATTGGCCAGTGATGGAGCACTAGTTGGTAAGCGCTAGTTGTCATCGGGTCGATCGTTGTAAGGTAAGAAGGATTGGGTATCCTTCAATTCTCGGGTGCTTTGAGAATTTAGTCGATTCAAAGTGGGGGAGAATCGTCCCGGGATTCAGAAGTAGGAGCAGTTTTGAAACTGGGATAAGTTTCACATCCCCTTCAGGAAGGAAGGCGACCCAAGTGGCTGTTTGGTTTGAGGGTTGCGTGAGTGGGGGGTTCGGTAAAACTCCCCAACATGTGAATCGTATCTTCTTGGTGCTTGATAGCAGAATTTGGGGAATCAGGTTAGGGTTCCAGTCATGAATTGAGTTCAGTTTGGGTGTTCGGTCGAGTGCGTGCTCGACTCTGTGTGCATATCGAATTGATGGATTAGGGGTAAGCCATTGGGCTGCGGTTGTGTTAGGGTGAAAGTGTTGTAAGACTGCAAGGGAGCCGTAGCGTTCACGTAACATACACGTTTTGAAATCGTGTTTTAAGTAAATAATATTATGAAATATTATATAATTATGAGTATTGAGTTCTAACGGATAGTTTTTACTAGAAATAAAGTAAAACTATGTTTAGAATCAATCGAAAAATATTGGAAGTCTTATGAGATTCCAATTAAAAGACAAATATCGAAATTTAACGAAAATATAAAATTTGAAATAAGTACAATTTTATTGTTGAAAGTTGTAAAGAATCTCTTTAGAAACATTTAGGCGAAAACCTCATTGAAATCCGAGTTATAACGAAGAAGTTATGACCAATCGAATATCCGCAACAAAACCAGCAAACATTATTCAGCGTAAAAAGTGAGTTTTTGATAAACTACTTTTTAGCCTTAGTGATCTAAATGAAAGTCGTAGTATTTGTTAAACCGAGAATTTTGATAAAAAGAACGCCAAAATCTGACTTTGTATGAGGAAGTTATGATTTTTCTAAGTTTCAGCTTAGCAGTAGACAACTAAAAACTCGAATTTTATATCGAGCGATATTTAGCCGAAGCAACCCAAATGAAAATCGAAGGTCTCTTCAATAGTAGTACAACGGTAAAAAGACTGACGAAAACGGACGTCGGATGAAGAAGTTATGAATTTTTAACGAATTTTCATGTCCTGGTCTGTTAAAAATAATAATATTAAAAATAAAGTCAAAATTAGCCGACGAAGTCTAAATGAAAGTTGTAGAATATATTCCCGCCTACGCGTGCATATAAAGAACGTCAAAAACGGACCCGTATGCGAAAGTTATGGATTTTAGAAGATTTGGGCTCATTTTCCGAGAAATCTCGCAAGGATAAGGCCGATTTCGGTGAGTCAGCAGCCACGTGTCGCGTTCTTCCCGGGTCCGAGCTTGGTCCAGTAGGCATCCGACGCGTGTCGCGGTGACTCCTCGCTTCCGAAGTCGTGGCACGTCCGAGGAGCGACGCGTGTCGCATAGGTGTCCGAGTCTGGCAATCGACGCATGTTCTGACCCTCGCATCCGAGCCTCGCCCTGCTGCCGCGTGTTCTGAGCCTTCGCACCTGCTGCCACCTGCCTGCTTCGGATCCGAACCTCGGCCCTATAAAAGGGAGGCTGCGAGACCTCCCGGGTATTTTTGGGATTTTGCCATTTTTCACCCCTAATTCAATATTTTTATTATTTTGACTTCCCCCGAAGGCCCGGTATCATTTTTAAAGCCCGAAATACGTTCCGAAGTTCCCGAGAAGCCCAAAAAATTTATCTTTTTGGTTTTGAAGCTCTACCTTCGCAGAGCCCGGTTTTCAATAAATCTCCCGGTTTTTATAGAAGAAAGTCAATTATAGTAACGAAGTGCTGCCCAAATTACTATTTTAACCCCCGATTATTTCACGGTGAGTTTAATATATAGGAACAATTGTATGTTATGTGTTATATGTGCTATGTGCTTTTCAGTGTTATTATTCCGGGTTATTTTCCCGTGTTATTTTTATTTCTGCTGTTTATGATAGCAAAGTTATACCTTTGACCATGTGATCAGTGAAAGGACATAGATTCACGGTGGTACTGGTACGTAGCCTCTGGCCATGTAGAGCATGTCTCCGTAAGAGAATGACTTCTATTCTATGGCATTGGTAGATGGATAGACAGGGCTATAAGCCTGAAATCTACCGAAATGTTTAAATCAGAAAGTGTATGTCTTCTGCGTCATTTGGGTCGAAGCTTTATTGATCGTATATCTTTGTATCAAATCATTGATTGATATGGAAAGTTTGTCTCATGATTCACATATGCCTTTGTTCTTCCTTTTTCCTCTTTGCTTCTGCCATATTGAGGTATATATATGGCATAACGTTATATTGTATCTATTATTGAACTCACTAAGCGTCACCGCTTACCTGTAACGCCGTAAATTTTCAAAACAGATTTTTCATTTTAAAACCGCATACTTTTCATAACAAATTGCAGAGCACAACTCCATTAATAATCCAGGATCCTCAAAATATAACTCTTTCTCTGGTGTGTACAATCAAGCCGGTGCCGTCCCGCGATCTCGAGAAAACCTGAAACACAAAACACATAACACGGTAAGCACAAAGCTTAGTGAGTTCCCCAAAATACCACATACAACACATACGCCACTCGAGGCTACAGTACGACCCCCCGGTCGATGTGTCTCAGCGGAACCCTCCAGTCCCGTAGCTCGTTGGACCCTCTGGTCCGGTCATAGCTCGTTGGACCCTTCGGTCCGATCTGTATCATTGGACCCTTCGGTCCGATCTATATCGTTGGACCCTCCGGTCCGGTCTATACAACAGATAGCATACATATATCACAATGCATATAATCTCATACATACACATAGCACACAAGACCCTCCGGTCTACACATAGATACCACTCTAGGTAATGTATAGTGAGAAGACTCACCTCGGATGAAGAACAGCTCCTATAATCACTGTTGCTACGCACCGGACTCTAACTCTGTGCCAAACCCACAATAATCTCAATTAGGAGCTAAGTCCAACCTCTCACTTATTGGGTCTAAAGATAGACCACCTATCCGCCCATTAATGCCCTATGTCCATTGGGCCCACCAAGGCCCAATAATAAATGGGCCCTCACACGGCCCAAATCCCAACCAAAAAGGCAAGTCCAAACCAAAGGCCCAAAGCACATACATACACTTCTCTAGTCCAAGACTCTATTACATGAGGTCCAAACTCCCGGACCAACACTCAAGGCCCAACAAAATGCATAGCCCAAAAACCCCGAGAAGGAATTACGCGGGGCGTACCTCCCTGGTACGCTCAGCGTACCCAAACACTCAAGGAACTGATCGGGGACCTCAACCCAGTACGTGGGGCGTACTGGAATTACGCGGCGCGTACCATCAGGCTTGCTTAATCCATTTTCTGGGTCTTAACCCGTTAAGACCTTAGCTCAACTCTTGGATCTGGACTTCCTAACATCTCTTACTCCATAAAGTTAACAACTTTAAGCCTTTGCATGGCTGATAAGGCCACAACACATGAAAACTCTTGCTTTCTTAACCCAAAGTGCTCATAACTCATGCATGGGTAGATTCACACAATCAAGGCCTTATTTTTATGGTTCTCCACCACAAGAAACACTTAAAAGGACAGGTTATTAAGCTCTGGAGTGCATCAACTCATAAAGCCTCAAGCTTGGGACCAAAAACCCTAAAATTGGTCCAAGAAGCACACAACCATAACAACAAGGAAAGTTCTGAGCTTTTTACCTCCAAGTGAAGCTTCTCCCTCTGTAGAACTCAGATCCAAGCTTGCACTCCAAATTCTAGCCTTCACAAGAATCTCCTTTTCTTCTTTACTAACACACAAAGGCACTTTAGCTCCAAAAACACTCACACAAGCTTAGAACGAAGGTTGGCTCTCTTTTAGGGTTTCACTCACTCAAATGGTGGCTGAGGATAAGGCCATAACCTTCTTTATATAGGGCTCAAGTCTAAATTAGGGTTTTGCATCTGGGCCGGTTACGCCCAGCATACTTCATGGAATTTGCGTTTATTAAAAGCGAATGAGTACGCACAGCGTACTCCTTTACAACATTTCCATAAAGGGGCTTCTCTTGACAATTTGGAGAAGATGAAGGGTTAAACAGATATACCCAAATTCCCGGATGTTACAATTCTCCCCCACTTGAATTAGATTTCGCCCTCGAAATCCCTCCTTACCATACATAGATCGAACCCAACTACCCGAGATGCACTAGCGAAGGTCCTTAAACCATACAACAATCGCTTCCACAGATACTCGATCCCACCAGGGTCTCCTGACCCAAAAGGGCAGACCCAACTGTCGCTGCGGTACTCAATCTGAATCTTCAGAGCTTGAAAACTCTTGCGGTCTATCTCCTGGCCAGATCACACTCGAATCATCATCGTGTTAACCGCCCGCCGACTAACAGACTCTAAGAACACTCTACCAACCCTGATTCCCTGATCAAACCCGATCTCAACTCAAAAGTACAGAAAGATCATAATCTCCCCCCTTTCTCCAGGACCTACTGCAAGCACCAACATCAGGATTCATCAGAGGGGATGAACCCAAAACTCTAATCTTGGACACCAGAAATTGATCATGCTCGCCTAGGAATATTCTCTTACTTTAATAACCCAATAGATGAACCTCATGCTCACCCATCCCATAACCAAAAAGGTTTCACCGATTCCCATCTTATAATAACTGTCTCGACTCTTAGTGACGCACAAGTCACGCAGTTCGCTTCCCTCAAGCGAACACTACACTCTATTGAAGATCGAATCACCCCTGAACTCTGTCGATTACTGCTCAATAGTTTCGTGCATCCCGCTGCACCTCCCGAACCAAGGCCCTGACCTACTCAGGTCTAAGACATCAGATGACGAACAATACCCCTCATATGGAATCCCACCTCCGATTCCAGAATCTCATCTCACCTATCCAACACTCCACCAGGACTCAACTCAACTCGAGAGTTTGGTCCGACCCGTAGTTGTAACCACTCGTCCCCAAGACCCACTCAACTCATGACTCGTGACCCGCAACCCATGCGTACTTCACTTATCCAATCCCTTCAGATTGCAATGTCCACACCTTACTCAGAATATAATGATTCCCGATCATTGAGGAGACCTCGGTCTCGCCCCTGTTCCGACCACCAGGCTCCCAAAAACTCATAGATTAGGGCTACTCATGCCTAAAACTCTTATGTGTCATGCTCTGATCAAGAATGCTTCATCATAACAACCTCTCGCTAACTAGTGCGTACTACGGTTCCCCATAGCATCACAACAACCTCCTACTGACTAGTGAGTACTACGGCTCCCCGTAGCATCACAACACCCCCTCTCTGACTAGTGAGTACTACGGCTCCCCGTAGCATCACAACACCCTCTTCTGACTAGTGAGTACTACGGCTCCCCGTAGCATCACAACACCCTCTCTCTGACTAGTGAGTACTACGGCTCCCCGTAGCATCACAACACCCTCCTCTGACTAGTGAGTACTACAGCTCCCCGTAGCATCACAACACCCTCTCTCTGACTAGTGAGTACTACGGCTCCCCGTAGCATCACAACACCCTCTTCTGACTAGTGAGTACTACGGCTCCCCGTAGCATCACAACACCCTCTTCTAACTAGTGAGTACTACGGCTCCCCGTAGCATCACAACACCCTCTCTCTGACTAGTGAGTACTACGGCTCCCCGTAGCATCACAACACCCTCCTCTGACTAGTGAGTACTACGGCTCCCCGTAACATCACAACACCCTTTTGCACTAACTCATTGAACTGCAGCTCTTCGCAGTCCCACCCTACTAACTCTTACCACTTCACAATCTCATCCTCAGGTTGACATCACACTACGATCATTAACTCATGCTTTGCGGCCCAGCATAGATAGGTACACACACACCCATCCAGGCTAAGAATCACTACTTCGGACGACCACCGTCATGACAAAAACCTCTTTTTCTCGCTGCAATTCACACTCTCAAATAAATCCATTTGATGTCAATTAGCTGAAGGGCCCCCATTGAAACCATAGACACCCGATGCACCACTTGTCATCTCAAACTCAAACTCAAAATAATCCGAGATTTAGGACATTAAACTCGGATACCCCGGAATATTCCATCTTTCAAATTAAAACACGGAGAAATTACCGACGACTCAGAACATGAAGATGACAATCTGAGACTTCCTCCTCTATTGCTCAAAACTCATGCAAGAATACTCATAACAACCCTGAAGTTGATTGCTCAATCAACTTCTTTCCTTCCCATACTGCATATAATAGCCCATACTCTGAACCAGAAACTCTCAACCGCCGAACTAACCTCACAAGCCAACCACCTCGAATTCACCTTTTTAACCTTGAAGGATTCCTAACCACCACAAGGTCTCCGACCAATGGCCACTTGCCATGGAGACACTCATTCTTTCTCAAACATGTACCACATGCACTATCTCACTCTACACCTCCCCTTGACCACCAATAACTCTGGTCTCAGGAATCCACACCGCAGGCCTCTCTATCCAGTTCTCTAACCACCCTTGAACAAATCTCTAATCTCCTCAAAAGTACCCGGTTCTCCCCCATTCAGGGTTCGAACCATCACCAATTGGTTCGCCAACAATCTAACCCACAGACTGTTTTTACTAACAACATCGCACCTACTCTTGGAAGGTGATACGCAATGCTCGATGATCTCCCCGATGGAGGTCAAGCAATTCCAAATACCCCGAATCTCCGATGAAATCCTCAAAAACTTCTCATCATGACAATAAGAGCCACCGCCCCAATATCCTATTCTTGATCATCTGCCGCTGCAGCTAATACATGCCCTACTATGCTCAATAGGTTGTATCCTTGTCCTTAACCATCTCAGTCCCCGATGACAACCTGCTCATGCTCTAACATTACCTCTCGGCAGACCTACTGCCCAAATACTCTGATGAAAGATCGTAACCAAAGCTACCCCACAGGGCTCAGCCCCAACCATGGAAACCGGAAATCTCAATACCTCTCCTGTTTCCCATAGGAACAGAAATAGCACCGCTCAGGTCACAGAAAATGACATCTCCACTATCGGCTGATTGCTCAACTCATGCCATAATCCTCCATAACCGCCATCTCTACTCATTCCTGAGTCTTGCGACTCCAATTGGCATGTCACCAACAATCCCTCAGAGCTAACTCGATTTCCCCTTTTAAGGTATGCTCCATTAAAACTCGTTCATCATGGCCCTCTGGCCCCATACTCTTTCACATCTGATCTCCGTCTAGCCAATCACCACGGAATAATTGGTAGAACCAATAACACTAACTGCCACGGGTCATGGTACTCGAACCATGCGGCCACTTCTCGATCTGCTACAAATCATGGTACTCGAACCATGAAATCACCTCTCGATCTGCTACCAATCATGGTACTCGAACCATGTCATCACCTCTCGATCTGCTACCAATCATGGTACTCGAACCAGGACATCACCTCTCGATCTGCTACCAATCATGGTACTCGAAACATGCCATCACCTCTCGATCTGCTACCAATCATGGTACTCGAACCATGACATCACCTCTCGATCTGCTACTTAGAACGTCTGGAATACTCCCTGCATCGAGTATGGGTCCTCTGCTTTCAGTAGTACGGGCCCATACTACCTGCCACATCTACCCATACTCTTTACACGGACCATTCCTGATTCCCTAAGTAGCTGCTCAACATTCTCAATCACCAATCCCAACACGCGTGCTCGCTCCCCAGCCAAATGCTCTACTCTGTCTGTGTACTCATCTGACTAAGGTCACTTCCTAGGCTCTTCCTAGGTTCTCACACTTCTCCGCCATCAGCTGCTGAGAAACTCCTTATGATGCCAGTCATCTACCTCCTGAATATCATCACATTCACTTGGTAGCCGACTCCCATCATCGGGAATTCCACAAAGCACGAAGCAAGCAGCATTCGGGCATCGAAATAACACGTAAAACCCGCTCTAGGTGATAACTCCACTTGCTCTACTCATACTCAAAAGACATCACCGAACTCTGAAACTCTACCCCCGCGGGTATCTAGCTACTCTCTCGGTAGGCTCCACAAATGCTCATCTAGGTATCTTTCCTAGATTACTCCTCTACTCAATCCCTCTCCACAAGGATTCCCGCTGGATACTCTTACTCAGCACATACTCGAAAACGCATCACAGATAATAGCAACTCCTAGGCTAAGGCATCACAAATCAGGCCACTCTAGTCCTAAAATATGAAATACCTAGCCTATCTCTAGCATGCATAATATCTCATAATATCTCATAAACACATAAGGTAAGGGTATTTTGGAAAATCATCGTTCGGGCTCTGGCTGATTGTACACACTGCTCTTTCTCGTTTTCTCTTAGGAATTCTTTCACGTTTTAGAAAAAATCATTTATTTTGAAAATTTTCCTCAATTCCTCAGTTTGAGTCCAGAGATACCCGAAGGTGCATCCGAATCCCTCAAACCAAGGCTCTGATACCAACTTGTAACGCCGTAAATTTTCAAACAGATTTTTCATTTTAAAACCGCATACTTTTCATAACAAATTGTAGAGCATAACTCCATTAATAATCCAGGATCCTCAAAATATAACTCTTTCTCTGGTGTGTACAATCAAGCCGGTGCCGTCCCGCGATCTCGAGAAAACCTGAAACACAAAACACATAACACGGTAAGCACAAAGCTTAGTGAGTTCCCCAAAATACCACATATAACACATACGCCACTCGAGGCTACAGTACGACCCCCCGGTCGATGTGTCTCAGCGGAACCCTCCAGTCCCGTAGCTCGTTGGACCCTCTGGTCCTGTCATAGCTCGTTGGACCCTTCGGTCCGATCTGTATCGTTGGACCCTTCGGTCCGGTCTATATCGTTGGACCCTCCGGTCCGGTCTATACAACACATAGCATACATATATCACAATGCACATAATCTCATACATACACATAGCACACAAGACCCTCCGGTCTACACATAGATACCACTCTACGTAATGTATAGTGAGAAGACTCACCTCAGATGAAGAACAGCTCCTATAATCACTGCTGCTACGCACCGGACTCTAACTCTGTGCCAAACCCACAATAATCTCAATTAGGAGCTAAGTCCAACATCTCACTTATTGGGTCTAAAGATAGACCACCTATCCGCCCATTAATGCCCTAAGTCCATTGGGCCCACCAAGGCCCAATAATAAATGGGCCCTCACACGGCCCAAATCCCAACCAAAAAGTCAAGTCCAAACCAAAGGCCCAAAGCACATACATACACTTCTCTAGTCCAAGACTCTATTACATGAGGTCCAAACTCCCGGACCAACACTCAAGGCCAAACAAAATGCTTAGACCAAAAACCCCCAGAAGGAATTACGCGGGGCGTACCCCCTGGTACGCTCAGCGTACCCAAACACTCAAGGAACTGATCGGGGACCTCAACCCAGTACGTGGGGCGTACTGGAATTACGCGGCGCGTACCATCAGGCTTGCTTAATCCATTTTCTGGGTCTTAACCTGTTAAGACCTTAGCTCAACTCTTGGATCTGGACTTCCTAACATCTCTTACTCCATAAAGTTAACAACTTTAAGCCTTTGCATGGCTGATAAGGCCACAACACATGAAAACTCTTGCTTTCTTAACCCAAAGTGCTCATAACTCATGCATGGGTAGATTCACACGATCAAGGCCTTATTTTTATGGTTCTCCACCACAAGAAACACTTAAAAGGACAGGTTATTAAGCTCTGGAGTGCATCAACTCATAAAGCCTCAAGCTTGGGACCAAAAACCCTAAAATTGGTCCAAGAAGCACACAACCATAACAACAAGGAAAGTTCTGAGCTTTTTACCTCCAAGTGAAGCTTCTCCCTCTGTAGAACTCAGATCCAAGCTTGCACTCCAACTTCTAGCCTTCACAAGAATCTCCTCTTCTTCTTTACTAACACACAAAGGCACTTTAGCTCCAAAAACACTCACACAAGCTTAGAACGAAGGTTGGCTCTCTTTTAGGGTTTCACTCACTCAAATAGTGGCTGAGGATAAGGCCATAACCTTCTTTATATAGGGCTCAAGTCTAAATTAGGGTTTTGCATCTGGGCCGGTTACGCCCAGCGTAACTTTAGTACGCCCAGCGTACTTCATGGAGTCCGCGTTTATTAAAAGCGAATGAGTACGCGCAGCGTACTCTTCAGTACGCCCAGCGTACTCTTCAGTACGCCCAGCGTACTCCTTTGCAACATTTCCATAAAGGGGCTTCTCTTGACAATTTGGAGAAGAGGAAGGGTTAAACAGATATACCCAAATTCCCGGATGTTACATTACCCCTCTCAGTGTTTAACAATTGCAGGAGATAAGTAACCAATATGGTTATATACTGTCGGAAGATGTAGAATAGTTTTTACTATTACTTTTGTATTTCGGTTTATGTTTGTATAAAATTACAATATCGTGGGTAGTTATGTAAAATATTAAAACATAGTCGGTTTGTATCCAGTAGTTTGTAATCACTTTATCAATATAAAATATTGTTTTTATGAATATGCATGTAGCATGTTTCGGAGTAACAATTGTCAAGTATGAAAGTTTGGGACTTTCAGAAATACGAAAGTTTAGAAAGAGGTCCTTTCAGTTCACTAATGGTCAGTGAGGGTTAAAGTGTTGTAAGACTACGGGGGAGCCGTAACATTCACTAATGGTCAGTTAGGGTGAAAGTGTTGTAAGACTACGGGGGAGCCGTAGCATTCACTAATGGTCAGATAGTGTGGAAAGTGTTGTAAGACTGCGGTGGTGCCGTAACATTCACAATCGGTCAGATAGTGTGGGAAATGCAGAAAGACTACAGGGTAGCCTTCGCATTCACGAATTCGTTCAGATGACTTAGGCAATGGTGGGCCAGTTCGCAAGGTTGTGAGTAGGTCACAACATAATTGGAACCAGGAAACGGTAGGTCGAAGGAGATCGGGCATGATGTAAGACTACAATTATTCTAGTAGCATTCACCTTTTTGCGTTGGATTCAGTGGCGACAGGTTGTCAGCCTATCATGATCGGATGGATCAAAAGGATTGAAGGAGCCATGAGTAGCGGTATAGAAAGGGCAGTTATTGTTAGACGAGGTATCATTCGGAGGTTGCGTGGGGCGAATGCAAGGTTTCTTGTTGGCTTAGCAAACGGGCAGGAATCTGATATTCCGGATGTGGGCAGACAAGTTGGATCCAGGGAGGCCTCAGTTGCTAAGGAAAACAGCTAGGATGGGTGTGATGTTCCGAGTAGTGGTAGTGATTTGGGATCCTTATGGGAGTAGCTTGTGGGCTGGGAGGTGTCAAGCCTCTTACAGTAGGATTAAATAACCTCACAATACTTGATTTGACCCTATTGCGCAGCTCTTGTCTGAGTCTTAATCGTTGTAGGGATAAGTCTCCTACTCGAAGGATTATCTAAGCTTCTGTCAGGTATAAGTGTCCTGCAGAGATATTTGGTATGTGATTCCGTTTTTCTAGGGAATCTCAAGTTATCAGAAGTTAAGTAGTCAGTGTGGGAGATAAGTGGACTAGGTTCAACAATAATGATTCAATATGGGCGGTCTGTCAGTGAGTCAGACCATTTTGAGACTTCATATTTCAGATTAAGTAAATGTGGTTACGTTGTAAATTGAGCTATGGACTGGAGAGCTATACGAGGGTTGGTTTCGGTTGCCTTGGGAAGGCTGTGGTATGCTCGGGAATGTGGCCATGTTGCTCATGCTGTTCTGCGTGTCGGGGATGGTAAGGAATGATTTCGAGGACGAAATCTAATTTAAGTGGGGGAGAGTTGTAACATTCCCTTTGAAATTAATTAATTAAATAATAAACCCTAAAACCCCGAGATGTAAATGACAAGTTTATATTATTTTATTGTAGCCCTAAAATCCATAATAATTTATGGATGTTAGCCATGGGAGTTAAATGTCATAATTTTTGGAATTGTGGGGGTTAAGTGTAATTTTTGGAGTCATTTTGTAAAGATTTCTGATGGCAGGGGGCGTTTGGTAAGTTTGAGAGTTAAATTGAAAAAGATCTTGGGAGGAGGGACTAATCTTGGAATAATGGACAAATGTTTGAAATGAGACACGGGATTAACCCCCGTATCCCTTCCCCCTCGTTTCTTTGTCACAGCCCTAAACCTAGTACATTTCATCAGCCGCCACCATCTTGGAAGCCATCCCAGCCGCCGCCGCAGTGTCGAGTCCGACCGCCATTCCTCCACTTGTTATCTTGATGTCAGCTCCTCCTCAACAGCTCCTGCAGCCGGACTTTGTGTGTAGCCGGGAAAAAACCACTGAGACCGACGATGGAAGTCCTGAACGTCCATGCGGGTAGGGATGAGATTTAATACCGGAAAACCGGACCGGAACCGGAATCAGACTGGAACCAGAATATATAGAACCGGTTCCGGTTTCGGGTTTAAAAATTGGATTTATCCGGGTTCCAGGTAATCCGGGTTTGGGTCCATCGGGTTCGGGTAAACCAGGTCTAAGAACCGGAACTGGTGTTAGGAACCGGAACCACTTTTAGGGATCGGTATTACCGGTTTTTGTGAAACGTTTAAAACATGCACATCACATTCGTTTTAAGTCGGATTGAGATACGGTTTTTCCAATGTGTAGTTTAGGGTTTGTAGATGATTTTAGACTATAAATTTGTTATTTTTAGTTTTATATTCATTGATTTAAAGTCCCCCAAAGTCGAGATATCAAAGCTGGAAGTTTTTACTTTTCAACTTTTTTGTATTCTGTGAAAGTTTTAAAACGTGCATATCTTATTCGTTTTAAGTTGGATTGACATGCAGATTTTTCCAACTTGTAGCTTAAAGTTTATACATGATTTTAGACTATAATTTTGCATTTTTGGTTTAATATTCAATGACCTACAGTCCTCCGAAGTCGAGATATCAAAGCTGAAAATTTTTAACTTTTCAACTATTTGTTTTTGTACTTTGTATTATGTGAAAACATTAACACATGCATATATCATTAGTTTAAAGTCGGGTTGACATGCGTTTTTTTCTGCAGTTTATTTTAGAGTTTGTATAATTTCGTCAATTTTGGATTTATATTCAATGACTTACATTCTCCCGAAGTCGGGATATCAATATGAAAATTTTCAAAGTTTAACCCACTAAGTAGTAAGTAATTGCCAAAAAATTCTGGGTTTTTAGGGTTTTCCGGTTCTAAACCCACGTTATCCGGTTCCAACCTACCCACTTTGATGTTTCCGGGTTTTTCGGTTCTAGACCCACTTTACCCGGTACCGTACCCGGAACCGAACCGAAACCGGTTCCTATATACCGGTCCGGTTTCCGGTTCTACAAAATTCCGTTAAACGGTTCTAGGTTTCCGGGTCCGGGTCCATCCGGTCCGGGTTTGGACCCACTTTCATCCCTACATGCGGGGGTCGGGAATGACCAAGAAGCTCTCGGGAAGTCTAACCGCCACCCACCTTCCCTCTCTTTCGTTCTTTTCTGTGGGTACAACGTTGGAAACGTCGTTACTGTCACCGGTGGCCCTTGGGGCACTGTTTTCATCTATTTCCAGCGATGTTAACCGCCTAGGAGGTGGATGAGTGTGTGTGTGCTAGAGTATAGATGTTGCTTTTGGAATTCGTGGTGTGACATGCGCGTTAAATGGCCGGAAAACCCACCACCACCACCGTGAGGTGTTGGCTGCCACTGTTTGCTGCCGCTTGGCACCGCGTGGGTGGCTGTGTGCGTGATTTGGTGTGTGTATGAACATATTTCATGAGTTTAATGTTTTATGGATATCTCTTGGCCAGGAAACCAAAGGAAACTCATCACCACCACCGTGAGGTGGTGGCTGCCACATTGTACCGCCGTTCCACCACTGCTAGCCACCATCTCCGGTGGCTGTGTACTTTCGGGTGCGTTTGGACTGATGTTTAGAGTGCAATTGGTGTTGTCTTGGCCTAAAATCATAACCACCACCACCACCGTGAGGTGGTGGCTGCCGCCGTGAACCACCGTTGAACCACCACTGCCCAAGGTGGTAGTGGGTGGTACCCGACTTATTAGACTTTAATTAATGTAAAACTTAACCATTGGACTAATTAGCTTGTGATTGGGTTGGAAACCCTAATTAGGGTTTAGAAAACCCTAATTTTGGAAATGTTAAGTTTTGGAATTTATCGGGACCCGCGTTTTGGACTAATGGATTGAATTTATGACTTATGCCCGATTACATTGTATGTTTGGCCTAGAGTGGTGATGGATTTAATGGATTAAGTCCTTAATGGGTTAAGTAAGAACAATTAACCCTAATCGTCATTTTATGTGAAAAACTCTAATGGTTTTGGGCCTAGACTTGCTGGTGTTTGGGCCTGAAAGTATCTTTGGACCAATGTTGTTATGGTTAGGCCTAATGGGCCTTGTGGCCCAATATAGAAATAGACTTCGCATTTGTGAGCCTCGGTTTAGGCCATTTCTTGGACTAAGTTGCTGTGGACCTTCGTAGCCAATTGGAAACATGTTTATGGACTAAGGAAATTATTGAGCTTTAGGATAAGGCCCATTGGAAAGGCTTGGGCCCGATTTGGAAAAGTAGGCCATAAGTGGGCCATTATTGGGACTTGATGATTATGAGATATTGGACCATCGGAATGCCAAGTGTTTGGACTAGAATAAATGGTTAGGCCTTCAGGTAAGACCATGTAGAAGTTTGGGCCCAATTTGGAAAATTAGGCCATATGTTGGGCCTTGGTTGATTATTTGGCTTTTGGGCCTTCAAAGTGTGAGTTTGGGCCTTGGTTTTGAACCAAGCTAGGTTAGGGGTAAAATAGTCCTTTTACCCTAAGTGCGGATTTATGGTTATGCATTGAAACCCAAATGGTTAATTGGGTTTCGTCGTGATGATTGACAGTTCGGGGATTGGTCAACCAGCAGCCAGAGATTTATTCGTTGGACTTCATCACTGCGAGGTGAGTCTCATCACCGTACCAATGGGCCGAAGGCACCAAGACCTGCCCATTATGTGTTATATGGTATGCTAGTTGATTATGTGTTATGTGGTATGCTAGTGGATTATGTGGTACGTGATATGCTAGTTATCTTTGTGATACTTGCATGGAAGACCCCGGGAGGAGCCCGTGACGCTTGGATGCCAGGCCATGTGGGGGTGCCCATGACATTCTAGGTAAAGACCATGGGGGTGCCCATGGCACTTGGTTGTCAGACCATGTAGGGGTGCCTATGACATTCCTGATAAAGACCATGAGGGATGCCCATGACACTTGGTTATCAGACCATGTAGGGGTGCCATGACATTCCAGGTAAAGACCATGGGGGGTGCCCATGACACTTCGTTGTCAGATCATGTGGGGGTGCCCATTTCATTCCAAGTAAGACCATGGGGGTGCCCATGTCACATAGGTGTAAGTGTTGGATTAGTGTCTAAGCCCGTAACCATATTTGTCAAGTACTTGACCCGATTGTGCATGGTCCTTTTGGGTTGCCTTCACCAAAGCAACTTGACTGGAGAAATAATAGAGAAAGAGGTTATTATGATTTATTAATATGTTATAAGAATAATATATTAAAGGAGAAATCATATTTGTTTAATTAATGTCGGTCAATAATTAATTAAGAATTAATTTTGTGATCAAGTGTAATTAATTAAACTAGAGGGGCTGAATTGTAATTATGTGATAGTTACAAAATATGGTAATGGTTATCCTAGATATAGGTTGGACGAATTCAAGGGATAAGATATCCTTGAAATCGTCCAAAGGATAAAGGATAAGGGATTTCAAGGCTTATCTTATGATTGCTTGGTGGGCAAGCAACTAGATAAGGATAAGGACTGAAACCCTAATCCCTACACCTATATAAAGACCCTTGGCTAATGAAATTCGTCCATGCCTTGTCTAGGGTTCCTAGGGACGAATTTCACACCTCTTCCCTCTCTCTATTACCTCTCCATTTGCTCTTGGTGTTTGTGAGCCATTAGAGGCACTACACTTGTGGTGCTTGCTTTCAAAGACAAGAAGATTCAAGATTTAAGTTGTTATTACAATATAACAACAAGAGGTATGTATTTCATCTTTCCTTGTGAATTTCGAAATTCCTAGAAGCCTTTTAGGGTTCTTCAAGTCTTCATAATGTTGTGTATCTAATAGTGAAAACATAGATCCAATTCTAGGGTTGCATGCACACATAGGATTGTTTGTACAAAACCTATCAGTGGTATCAGAGCCATTCGTTTTTGTTTTCAATTAGCTTTATTCAAATGTATGAACTTGACATACTAGGGTTTATAGCCAATAAACCCTAGGAGGCTAGAGATTTCGAGATTAGGGTTTCTATACCCTAATTTGCGAAATTTTGAAAGGGTTTTCAAATCCTTTCCTTAAGCCTCAAGATTTCGAAATCTAGGGTTTGTAAAACCCCATGATTTTCGAAATTAGCCTCTTCCCCTAGATAAGATCCTAAATTTTAGGGATTTGGATTATCCTATATCTTGTAATTATCCTTTAATGGTTATATATGGTAATTAAAGATTTTGAATTATCCTATCCCATGATTTTCGAATTTTAGAGGGATTAAAAGGATTAGGATAAATTAATTGTTTAATTGGTAATTATCCTTCATGATTTAGATAATCCCTTATGATTTAATAATTTAAATTAATAGTTTAATTCAAGATAATTATTAAATCAAGAGTTTTAATATTTAAAATTTTAATTTAAATAGTATTAAATTTCGAAAATTTTAAAGTGAGATTAAAACCTAATTGTTTTGAAAAGTTTCAAAACTTGCCCTCAAGTTTTGGAATTTAAATTGTTTGATTAAAAGGTTTAATTTTGAAAAAGTCTAAATTCTAAAACCCTAATTTTGAAAAGTTCAAAGTACACCCTTATGGTTTTATTAAATCAGTTAAGTGTATAATTAAAAGAGAGTTAATAAATCCATAATGATATGGTTTATATTTAATTAAATTAAAAGTGTAATTTATAAAATTAAACCACCTAGTATTTTAAAAGTGTAAAATACACCCTTACACTATATATATAACATTGAAAGTCTAATATTATATATGTATAACTAAAATGCTAGTCTTACCGTTAGTAGGCCTCATTCACAAAGCCGATCTATAAGGGGGGTATAAGGTTATGGCCTATAAAATGGTCGTTTAATGGGTGTCCACTCTCACCCACCGCTTCCTTGATTGGTGGAGGGTCGTTAGCCGAACGGGTAGGATAGGGAAAACCCTTTCTATTAAAAGTATAATGAAGTATAAAGTAACTAAATGTTTTTACAAAATTCTCAATCTTAGTTACTTTAGGCAAAAGTGAATTGATGCAATCCCATGAAATTACACTTTGTGCCCTTGCGAAGACGTTAGTGGAGCGCGTGTGGTTAACCGGCACACTAAATGGTTCTAAGCAAAGGTAGCAAAGGATGACTCATTGTTTGTCATAGTTCGGTGGAGCGTGTGTGGTTAACCGGCACATCGAATAGGTGACTGTAACATTGGGGGCACCATGTAAGTTTGCATGGTTATTCACACCCTGTTTTGTGATCCTCGGCATCCCAGTCACAAATCGAGGGGCATATCGAGATTTAAACATGCCATTGAAAAGTTCAATGAATCTCAAAAGATCTAGGAATTTTCAATAGATTTAAAACTAAATTTCTTTTTCGTTTTTCATGGTGGAAATTAGTGAATCGTCATTCACTTACCTTCAAATGTTCTGCAACTTGGGTTACGGCATCCCTCTCCCAAATTGTAGAGTATTGTGTTGGGTCCTAGCCTTAATATCTCATTTGGGTGATTTATTAAGGATTCAATCAATCAACTAACTTGAATTTTTCTCCCGTTTTGTAGATGTCAAAGTATGACAACTATGGTCTTCCCAAATCCCGTGGAACAAGCTTTTCACATGAAAATGATATTCCATGATTCGATCGGGGAACAAGAGATCATGCTTCACTTCCTCCACCTCCTCCTATTATTCTCCCTAACCCACAAGTTCAAAAGATTGAAAAGTTCAAACTTACTCAAGTCCTTTTGGCAAGTAAACATGAAGAAGGAAAATCAGTGTGTGCACACGTCCTAGAGATGAAGTCACACATTGATAAGTTAAGAATGTTGGGATCGGTTGTCTGTGAGGAGCTGGCTGTTGATTGGGTCCTTCAGTCACTTCCTGAATCATGTAGTGAGTTCGTTAGAGAGTACTATATGATGCATCACAACGTGACCCTCATTGATCTCACCTATTTGCTTATGGCTGTTGAATCAGCAATGATTTGGCGTGCTGGTCAAGCAAATTTGTCTGGTGAGTCAAACTCCCAAACTGCAATGGGCACTGGCAACATCGGAAGTCTAGAAAGAACTAAGTCTATGATTGTCTGATGTGCTGTGCCAAAGGAGTCCATTTGATTTTATTGCCAAGAGAAGGGACATTGGAGACGAAGCTGCCCTAACTACCTGAGAAATCTAAGAGATGGGAGAGTCAAGATGCATGGCTCTACTTCAGGTAAAATCCATTAACTAACTCTTTTAAGTTCCTATTCTAGATTCTTAATACATGATGTAATAAGATTACATTTTTTATAGGATCGAAGAAAAGAGAGGAAGCTTAAGGGAAGAAGTGAGCTGAATCTAATCGTGAAGAAATGGATTTCGATCGCATTGCTTGAAGATTAGAATTTTGAGCTACTACTTGGAGTTAGAATAGATTGCTATGAAATATGTATTAACATAGTTTTTCAATTAAATTGCATTGTAAGGACAAATTTTTCCGCAATAAAATAAATTTTGATTTTATATTATTTATTTATCCTTGAAATGGCGTGTATGAAAAAATTGATGTTTGTAAGTTTCTATTATTAGCAATAATGGATTTGATTCTTAATTGTATTATTTGTGGAAAGGTCAAGAATTTACCAAATAGGGAAAGTTTCTTATCGCCCAAGTTTCAATTGGATAGAAACTTGGAATCATACAACTTGATTGCATGATGAATGAGAAATTTCATATTTGGAAATTTAGACAAATTCTTTGACAAAGTGTCAAGTGTAGGACTAGGAGATCGAGTACACAAAGTTGTGTATTGATCAAATCCACCACAAGAGTAACAAAGATATTCGTCATGATTTACTAAGGTTAAGTAAATATGATTATACTCATAAGATTAAGTGTAATTCTGAGTTGATTGAAAGAGCTTCAATCAATAGCAGAACGAATAAGAAGAATCAAGTAAGCAGAAAGATAAAAGTTTCTCTATTCTAAGAAGAAGGGAGAGTACCTTTTATTATGTTTTATGATAGGTCTTAATGATGAAGAACCATATCTCAATTAATCCTCTAAGTGAGTCTTAGTGCAATTGTATGTCTGAGAAGAGGAATCAAGAATTGAAGAAATGGTTAAATCAAGAAGTCAATCATACTTCGTTCCAAAAACAAGTCTTAGAGTTAAGATTGTGGCATTGAGTGACAAGTCTTAAGAAGGTTTATAACATTCATCAAATGTGGAAAGTTGTGATGTCTTGGATAAGACAAAGACCAACTAGGACCAATTTTGTGAAGTGTTTTGTCTTGATAAAAGCTACACTAACTCTTGAATATTTGTTTGTCGTGAAATGTTTATTGACAAGAGAATCTTATATGTCAAGGAGTCAGTGGGAGTCTTAATGGTCTTGAAAGGTTTCAAGAACAAATCAAAAATAAACCTTATCAATCATCACTAGCACACGACTTGAGGTTTACAACCTATCGTGTTGACACTATTTTGTTTTCTGTGCCATTCCAATTGAGTTTTCTGTATATGTGAGTTCTACGAGTTCTCAATGCATTGTGTAGGGGCAAGATACATTGTTCAATGGAAAGTACATTGAAATGAAGGGGTGAGCTGCTCAATAACTTGGAAGTAATGGTGGGACCCTTGATGGCAAGAAATTAAGAAGAACAAGTTGTATCCGTAAGAGTTTGGATTTGTCACTAACATTATCTTGTGATTATGGTTATGACAAATTCACATGGATAAGAACGAATACACCACAAAATCTAAGTGTCATAAGGTTTCTTTCATTCATAAGAATGATTGTAAGGAAACGCTTTCACTAAGAGAGATTTTGAAGATAGCATTATGTAATTTGGGTTTCTCAAATTCAACTATGATTATGACATACCTCTTCATAGTTCGAATCGTGGGAAATGGGAAATGGGTCTGAACATTTTAGACTTGTTGATATGAGTCCTAGAATCGTTTAAACATATACATATGAGTTGTCCAAGGAAAAGTGTATGAGTTTGAGAAGCTTAGATAAAGTCTTATCAAAGCATCTAGTATTAGAAATATGATCTTAAGAAATTGTTTTCTAGAAGTTCAGCTGATTTCTGAATACATGTCGAAGCTAGTGGGAGCATAAGTGTTATGCTGGTAAAGAAATAATCATCATGTAAGTGGGAGGATGATTATTATGGTAAGTATTGCAAGTTAGCAATATTAATTATAGAAAACAAGTGTTATGATTTGCAAAGTCGTAAGGGTTGAAAAGTTGTTTTGCTATAATTAAAGGAGAGAATATTGTGCTTCATTTCAAATCTAAAGCTTAGATTGAGAAATTTTAATAAATTTAGTCAAAGGATACATAGTGTCTTCTTAAACTTCGATTATGATTACGGTATCCCTCTTCATAGTTCGAATTGTAAGAACGTGACACATAAAATATTATGGCAGAAGATTGATAGAGTATCGTATCTTTATGTAAGACATTATGCATCGTGTCCCATACGCTTCGGGTAAAGGATCGATTGCAATTGCTATAATATTTGACCATTCTAAAATTTTCCAAATGTCTAGCGCATTAAGAAGGGAAAAGGACAAGAATTGGTATTGACTAAGATAATTAAACAACTATCAAAGGACGACCCAAAAGTTCGCTGAGGATTGGTCGCTTGTGAGTAGTTGGAAGTATGGTATTGAATGGATCATATCGACATTATTATGAATAGATAAGATTCTATTAAGAATGAGTTATCATATGGTAAATATGGAAATGTTTCCATAATTGGGAGTTGGAAATTAAGAATTTACATGATTAGAAAATTTTATGCAAAAGGATGTTCAAAGGAATGTACTTTGAGTGAGAGACATCACATCTATAGAATTGTTCTGTAACAATTTTGATAGAGTACCTTGTGATTTCGTTGGCCGAGTCTTTGTGATTTTTGTGCCGTGACTTCACAAGAGGATCATTGCATAAAATATTAGAATTTGACATATTCTAAAAGGTGGCAAGAATTTGGTATTCTTACACTAATTATAAGGATTGGGGATTGTGAAATGAGTTGCATTTGAAAAGTTTCAATTAATCTATTTCACAAAGTATGGACCATAGGAAACCAAAGTGTGCATGCTTTGAGCATGGGACAATTGTGGTTATGATTCGAGTTATAAAGTTGATTATCTGAAACATTAAACAATGGATAATGAGTAATCGATATGGTGATAAATAAAAGGTGTTTTATTTATACTCAAAGGTTTGAGACCATATAGGATTAGTATTATTCTTGTGTTTCTCTTTGCATGTTTTGATTTCCAGAATAATTGAGTTTATTAAGAATAATCGAATTATTCAAACGGTCCGCAGTCGTTCATATGTTGGAAGTAGGTATGAATGAAGACTGTCATGAATTGGTTTGTAGATTGTCTAAAGTGTATTAGACATAACAAAGGTTTGCTGCAACGTTCATGAGTGCTTATGAATATGATTTTGAGCATTGGATTAAACCCACGCTCACTTGGATCGCTTCATGGATTTTATCACGAGCGATTGGTGAGACGATAATATCTTGTATTCTTGAAACCGAGATGTGTGAGTTGTATCTTGCGAATCGGTTACACATTGATAATATGTAAACGCACCAGTAACTTGGTGTTATAAAACTTATTGTTGTGTGTGATTTGGTGAGTGAGTGCAAGCAAACATTGAGTCGAAGTTTATCTGTTCCTTTTATCCAAAGTGGGATAAAAGCGATATATGTGGGCCCCTCGATGATTTAGTGATGACAAACGTAAATGCTCGGCCGGGCTAGGGCTAATTTGATTTGTTCAATTAGTCAGTTGTCGTAAATCGGAAATCGGGAAACAACACATAGACTGAGAGAATGATTTCAATCCATGTCTCACGTCTATACGATATCTAGAATGGAGGAATATATGATCCCTTATCTAAAGGACAGGTTACTGATAAGATTAGAGTTCGACAGCGTCTTTGAGAGCTACGATTGCTAATCGAGTTGTACTTGCATTTGTGGTTACTAGACTTATCCAAGTGGGAGACTGTTGGATTAGTGTCTAAGCCCGTAACCATATTTGTCAAGTACTTGACCCGATTGTGCATGGTCCTTTTGGGTTGCCTTCACCAAAGCAACTTGACTGGAGAAATAATAGAGAAAGAGGTTATTATGATTTATTAATATGTTATAAGAATAATATATTAAAGGAGAAATCATATTTGTTTAATTAATGTCGGTCAATAATTAATTAAGAATTAATTTTGTGATCAAGTGTAATTAATTAAACTAGAGGGGCTGAATTGTAATTATGTGATAGTTACAAAATATGGTAATGGTTATCCTAGATATAGGTTGGACGAATTCAAGGGATAAGATATCCTTGAAATCGTCCAAAGGATAAAGGATAAGGGATTTCAAGGCTTATCTTATGATTGCTTGGTGGGCAAGCAACTAGATAAGGATAAGGACTGAAACCCTAATCCCTACACCTATATAAAGACCCTTGGCTAATGAAATTCGTCCATGCCTTGTCTAGGGTTCCTAGGGACGAATTTCACACCTCTTCCCTCTCTCTATTACCTCTCCATTTGCTCTTGGTGTTTGTGAGCCATTAGAGGCACTACACTTGTGGTGCTTGCTTTCAAAGACAAGAAGATTCAAGATTTAAGTTGTTATTACAATATAACAACAAGAGGTATGTATTTCATCTTTCCTTGTGAATTTCGAAATTCCTAGAAGCCTTTTAGGGTTCTTCAAGTGTTCATAATGTTGTGTATCTAATAGTGAAAACATAGATCCAATTCTAGGGTTGCATGCACACATAGGATTGTTTGTACAAAACCCATCAGTAAGACCCTGGGGCAAGCCCACGACATCCTTGAGTAAGACCCTGGAAGGAGTCCACGATATCTGTATATGTTTGTATGCACGGCTTGTATGGTTGATATGGTTTATGTGATTATTTGGATTGTGTGGGTATGTTATGGGGAACTCACTAAGCTTCGTGCTTAGAGTTTTGTTTATGGTTTCAGGTATCATTGATTTGGAAAGGAAGGGCCCGACTTGATGGCAGCGCATGCACACACCTGTGTTTTCCGCATTATGTGATTTTGGGATGTAACTCTGATAAATGTTTTAATTAAGCAATGTTTTTGAATGGTTGGATTAAGTAACATTTGTGTTTGACTATAATGAAAAATGAAAATTTTACCCTGAATTTTTTGGTCGTTACAGTAAAGATATGTTTCAATTTTGATTTCATAATATAAGTACGGTAAATTTTATATTGGTTCGATATAAACTTTTGATATTTAATTTTTTTTAAATATTTAATTTTATTAACTAATAAAGACAAACGTCCAAAGAAAAATTAAAAAACATCTGTTAATTATGATTAATTATTTTAGCATGTGTAACAGTGTAGTTAATTTTGCATTGAAAAGTTTATGTCTTTATTAAAGAATATATTCAAATTTTGATAACACTAAATAGTTTTTTTTTTTAAAATTAAATATCAAAAGTTTATATTGAATTGATATAAAACTTACCGTACTTATGTTATGAAACTTAAATCGAAACATATTTTACTTTTAACTCAAAACTGCATACTTATATTTTTTTAGAATAAAATAGCAGCATACTATTATTTTTATAATAACGTATTTTTTATATTTGTATAAGATGAATCTTGAAAATTACGACATGTTAAAATTAAAAAGTAATAGAATTATGTTTTTATACTTCAAATTTTTTTAAATAAAATGTAGAAAACGAAAATATTTAATGATGTATTGTAGTTTGAATATTTTAGATAATGTTTAGACAAAAAAATTATTTTTATACATTAAATAAAATATATTTTCATGATTATTAAAATTTGTAAGTTTTAATTTTTTATTTATAAAATATTACATTTTCTATGTTTTAATTTTTTGTCTTTTTGTTTGATTTATGATAATTAATATGAGATTTAATTGACTTTTATAAAATTTTAAAAATGACATTCGGTGAAATTTTACAAATGGTCTTTAGACGGAGTTTCATAAAATGACAGAAATGATCATTGTGTAGAATATTTTCTACTTATGGGATTAGTCTAACGGACATTTGCCCTAAAGGGACCATACAAGCAAAAAATGGTTTAATAATGACTATTTCAAAGAAAAACAATAACTATAATGACCATTTTTTGACAATTTTTTTTTAAAAAAAATGGTAAAATTGTAAGACTGTTGTAGATTTTCTTTTCTTTCCTACCAATCTTTTTTACGATTGGATCAATTTTTTCTTTTATAAATAGTTAATTCCAAAATTTGAACTATTAAATATGTTTTTAATAGTTTATAGCCCGTAGGAACTACGGTTACAAAATTAATTAAACTTTTACAGTAAAAAATTCAAAATTATTAATCAATTATTTTAAATAAATTATTAATTTAGAGATTTTTTTAGTTATATAAAATTATAATCATTGATTAAAATAAATATATGAAATTATCACTTTATAATTTATATTAATTTTATTTTATTTTTTATTCTAATGTTATTAGTTTAATGTAATTAGATTGAGAAATTTAAAATTTAAAATTTGAAATGGAGAATTAATAGGTTGACAAGTGACATTTATTAATTATGATGCATAATAGAGTGACACATGGCAAAAGAAGAATAAATAATTAAATATGCATTAATTATGATGTCTAATATGGTGACACATGTCAAAAGGAGAATAAAAATATTATTTTATTAGAATAGAGAGATAAGATATATCAATAAATGTGCTTAATTTTAACACAAAAGTGAAAAAAGACGAATCTTCAACTCGCGCGTTTATGTGTCTCTCGCCTTTACCTTTTTTTCTTCCAGTTTCGACCATTGACGACGATGAGACAAGGCGAGCACGATCCACACTCCGACGAAGTTTTTTTTGTCTCGACACTCCCGTCCTGCAGTTCAGCCGCCTCTCGCCTCCGGTCCTAGTGGAATTAGACCGACACATTAGTCAAGTAAGTTTAAGTGTTTAATCTAATTTTGCAAACTCTAAATTTCTTGACCTGTTTTTTATTTATGTACTTTTGAATCTAAATTACTTGAGCTTATTTTTTTTGTTTTGTTGGATTATAATATCATGTTGTTATTTATTTATTTATTTATTTATTAATTTATTTTTTTCAAGTTTAATTAGAAGTAATTCCACAGTTCATCAACATAACTAATCAGTTTACTGTGGCGGATCATGGTATTTTCTTAGGATGCTAACGAGCCGAGCCCGAGCCCAACGGACTCGTTTAAGTTATAAGGAGCTCGAGCTCGGCTCGATTTGTACTTTATAGTAAGGAGCTCGACTTGAGCTCGTGAATGATTATACAAGCTTGGCTCGTTTTTTGTCCGAGCCTTCGAGCTCATTTACAAATACCCTAAATTCATAATCCCTCAAATTTTATTTCAACATATAAAAGAATAGTAAATTATATTACATATATAAATGAGCCTAATATTAAATGAGTCTAATAAGCTCAAAATCGTTTAAAATCGGTCTCGAGCCTTTTGACATATATATTTCGATGTAAAAACCTTTTATAAACAAATGTTGATCATCCATTTGCGTTTTCTCTTGTTTTGTCGGCTTTGCATAAGGCAACTTTGAAGCAAATGTTGTTCCACTCCTAAACCCCACAAGCCCACATGAGGGAAACCGCAGTTTTTCCCTCATTCCCATCCAAAAACCGAATTGTGAATCGGTCTGAGTGCTTGAAATTAAAATGTTCTGAAATCCATAAGTAAATCAATTAAAATCACACAATGACATCGACATAAACCTATGAAGTATGATCTGATTTCAAACAATTGACCAAAAAACAATTAAAATGCCAATATAATCTCACAAGTTTTTGGCATGAAATTGTTTATTAATGATAATGACTCAGCTCAAATTTGGTGTTGTTGCAAGATCATGAATCGTGATGTATGATATACCAGTTTAAAAGTTTAATTTCCCCTATTAATTAACTAATCTAATTTGATGAAGGCTTGAACTAATTTGAATGTCTGATGACTAAATGTCTATAATGTCATTCTAATTCCACCAATTAATCAATAAAGTAGGATCACAAGTTCACGATAGTCTTGATTACTATTTTGACCATTTAGTCCCCATCCAGGCATATTACAACAAACTTTATGAAAATCTCATATTACAATGAATTGGTTATTTTCACCAACATACATGTGTCAACTGCTTTTCCATTGATTGTGTCATTCAAGGGCCAAGATTGAGATGATTTCTATAATGGTTCAACATTGCTAATACCTTCCTCATTGTTTAGAGCTTAAAAATTTAAACCTGAAGCATCTTTTACTCACAGTCAAAATGAAAAACATGGTGAAGGTGAATCCCTATGGAACGCAAGGGACGTGTTGGGATGAAAAGGGCAATACTGATACTGTGCAAATTCTGATTTCACATGGTTCTTCTGAGGTCAATTCAATCCAATTTGTATATGTTGTAGATGAGAAAGTGGTTTCTCAGAAATGTATGGAAAACCCTTTGGTTTAAAATTCAATACCGTAAGTGTAACTATTACCATGCCCATCTACTCATATCCATTTACCTTTTAATGAACAAAAAGAACTTAAAAAATGCAGGAGACATTTAATTACCCTGAGGAGTATTTGTTTCGGTAAGTGGTTGTAATCAGAATGGATTGGCTTCGATTACATTTGGTTGTACCGGCTATAATAATAAGGGAGAATTTCGTATATACCCTTATTAAACGTCTAAATATCATATTTGTCCGGCTTAAACTCTAAATATCGTATTTGCCCTTCTTAATGTTTTAAAATATAGGATTTGCCAAAATCTATTTTTTAAACAGTTTTTATTATCTAAGAATATTTTTTTATATATTAAAATTATCAAAATAAAAAAAATAACCAAATGGACCATAATACCCTTGAATTCTAAATCACAATAATCCATTATGTGTGAGATTTGGAACCACAACCGATATTCTAAAAGAAATCCCTCCAACAAGTACAGAAGTGATCAAAATAGTGGCACCAAATATGATCATATAAAGAAATCAACAGTTTTTCCCCTAAAACAATTATCTTATAGAAGTTTGCAGTATCGATGCAGAAAAAACATATGAAACAGAAAGTCCAAATCTGTAAAACAATGATGTTAATTATTACTTTATTCCAAGAAAATGAAAGATAAACATTTTGTATTTTGTAAAACCCAATATAAGCTTCCATATGATAATCGTGGCTTGAAAAGTCAAAATTACGTGTATGAATGCTTACCCATCTTGTAAAAATTGAGGACATTGGTCATTGGTGATCAATTGGCAGATTTCATACTGCTTAACAAGAAGTCTGGGATTCAATTACAAGTTATAAGGCGAAATGATCTGCAAAATATTATAAATAACCAGGTTTAATCACTATTTTAGTACCCTCACCTGAATATGATTATGCTTTTCGAGTCATAATAACCACTTTATAGTACTAGTTGAATAAACCTATAAAGAAGTAAGAAACAGTACATGAGATTCTTTACCTTATACGCCCAGAAAGCAGTGGAGATAACAAAATTGTTTAGGTTGCGTTTAGTTACGGAAAAACAGTTTTCATTTTCGGTTTTCATTTTCCGTTTTCATTTTTCATTGAAAAATTTAGAAAACGCGTTTAGTTAAAACTTATTCATTATTCATTTTCAGTTTTAGAAAATTAGAAAACGTTTTTAGATGTGTATTTTTCTATCGGTTTTTATTTTTAGAAAACGGTAGCGGTGGTAGGGTGTGGGTGGGGGCGGTGGCGGTAGCGGTTCGGCGGCGGTGGTGGTGATGACAGGTGGTGGTGGTGGTGGTGGCGGCGACAATTGTGTCAGTAGCGGTGATGGCGGCAACGGCGGCGGTGGTGCTAGTGATGGGTTAGTGGTGGCGGTGGTGGTGATGTTGATGGTAGGTCGGTGATTGTGGTAGTGGTGTTAGGTGGGTGGGTGTGCGAGTGTGTATGTGTATGTATGTGGGGGTGGGGTGGGTGTGTGTTTGTGGGGGTAGGTGTGGGTTTGTGTGTGTGTGGGGGGGGGGGTGTATGTTTATGAGGGTGGGGGTGGTAGTAGGTGTGGGTTTGTGTGTGTATGTGTGTGTGTGTGTGGGGGGGGGGGTGGGGATTGGTGTGTGTGTGTGTGTGTGTGTGTGTGCACATGTGTTTGTGGGGGTGTGGGTGTGGGGGGGGGGGGTGTGAGTGTGTTTGTGTGTGTGGTGGGGGGTGGGGTTGGGTAGGTATGTATGTGTGTGTAGGTGTGTGTGTGTGTGTGTAGGTGGGTGAATATGTATATGTGTGTGTGTGTGTTTATAGATGGGTGTGTGTGTGTGTGTTTATAGATGGGTGTGTGGGTGGGTGGATGGATATGTATGTGTGTGGGGGGAAGGGTGTTCACGTGGGGGTAGGTAGATGTAGATAGGGTGGGAGTGGATGTGTGTTTATATTTTAGAAAAAATTTGAAAATAGAAAAATATGAAAAACAATGATTATCAGTTTTCCAAAAATTTTCAACTTCTTTGTAATTTTAGGAAACAGAAAATTTTCATTTTCCGTGAAAAATTTAGAAAAATAGACGAACTAAACGCGTTTTAAAAATTATCATTTTTCTTGGAAAATTTTTCCGGAAAACGGCCAATTTTTCCGCAACTAAACGCACCCTTAATTTTTGCAAAACAAATAACATAAATAGGAATCAATCCTTCACCAAAAGTACAAATAAAATTAGAATGACAAAAATAGTATGAGAAGCAATAAAACCAGAAACAGACATCAACAATATCCCTGAATTATGAGGGATTCACCACAGCAACCAAAAGGAAATTGAAGATTGAGAAACAGAAAAAAGGAGGACGACGGAATTACAATCACCTGCAGTTTATACTTGATCATCATGTTATGAGTTCCTGTGATTTTTAAAGCTATACATAGTTATAATCACGAATTGAATAATCAATTAACAAATACAGAACATAAAACTACTTGATGATTATCCGATTGCAGCAAAGAATTGACAGAAGGTTTTAAAAAAAGAAGACGCAGGGTTAAGATATCAATCGTGGTTTCAAATCACACACAGGTAATCGATCGCTATGATTTAGAAGTCTAAGGGTATTATGGTCAATTTTGTTATATTTTTATTTTTGAAGATTTTAATATATAAAAAATGATTCTAAAATAATAAAAACTGTTTAAAAAGTAGATTTTGGCAAATCTGATATTTTAAAACATTAAAAAGGGTAAATATGATATTTAGAGTTTAATTTGGATAAATACGATATTTAGACGTTTAATAAAGATATATATGAAATTCTCCGATAATAATATATCATAATTTGTAAAAATACAAATAGACATATTTTATTAAACATCATAATGGTGTAATATATAAAGTTAATAATTTTAAATAATTAACAATAGAATAATTTTTGTAACAAAAGTAATTAACATATTTTATTAGACAAGAGTACGGGGCTATAATAATATATAATTATTTTGAAAATCATTTATTATTTTATTTTACTTTTGTAACAAATTAATGATGATCCGATTCTGACATGATACTTGTCATGAACGAAAAATTTCTACCAATCTTTTCTTATTTTAATCGTTTAATCTTTAGATTAAAGTAAATTATAAATGTTAAGTGGTAATATCGCAATTCTTAATAAAATAAGATAAAATCAAAACTAGATTTAACAGAGAATATTACATAAATTAGAAATATTACGCTTAACTTGAACACAATGGTTGACGTATGAAAAATATCATCATGAAAAAATTGAAACTAACCAAATCAGTAGTTATTAATTAAACTCGATATAGCAAAAAAAAAATTAACATTAAAAAAAACTTACACAGATTTTTCATGCATGGATATAGATGACATTGATATTATCTGAATTCTGATTCCAAATATATAAAGATTAAGCATAAGAATGTTATTCGCCTAATTAGGCAGTTATATATAGAAAAGATAATTACAAATAAAAACAAAGATAATTACAAATCACTTAAGGATTAATAATGTTAGCTCCCCAACATTTATATATAGTTCAAGAATTCAAGAATGCTAATAACTTCCTCAATCTTCAGAGTTTCGAAATTGAACCTGAAACATCATTTACAAGCTGTCAAATGGAAAACATGTCGAAGTTGGGTCCCAATATTATCAAAGGAACAACTTGGGACGAAGGTGGCAAGACTAAAATCATGCAAATTCTAATTTCGTATGGAAAACATACCGTATATTCGATCCAGTTTGTGTATGCTGTAAATGGGAAAACGCTTCCTTCAGAAATCCATGGAAAATCCTGTGGTTATCGTAAGTATTTACATGCATGCATGTACATCTCTTCATCTCTCTTTTATCTTTCACTGAACTGATCATTACAGATTTTACTCCCGAAAATTGAAAAATGGAGGTGACGTTTGATGACCCAGAGGAGTATTTGACTTCTGTAAGTGGTCAATATGGCATAAAGAAATTGAATTCGATTACATTCGGCACCAACAAGAGTAGGTACGGACCCTTTGGAAGTACTCTTAAGAGTTCGGATCCGCAGTTTGTATATAAGTTCATACCCGCGTATTCGTTTGGGGGATTTCATGGTAGTGTTTACAAGTCGTGTCTGTGTTCCATTGGGGTCTATGTTAGGCCCCTTGGATTCATTGCTGAACCTGAAATTGAAATAGATATTGGAAGTGATAAAGGTGAAGATGATGAAAGTACTTCTTCAAGATCGATGGACTAAAAGTAGCAAATTAGTATTTTAACTTGTCTTGGTTTTTAATCAAATCCCATATGCTTATTGACTTTCGTAATATGCAGGGTATTTTTTGTCATCATAGATCATATATTGTTTTTGGTTTTTTCTTTTTGTTACTATCATTTTGTTACATGCGTGAAATCTGCGATTTGAATCATTTTATGCTTCTTTGGTATATAAAAAAAAAATTGTTGGTTAACTAAGTTATAATTCGTGTATTATCTTAAAACAATTTTAATATTTTTTGTTTAGTTAATTGTTAATTTAAATTAATTTTAAAATATGTTTTAAAGATATAAGCAACATTATTTATGTATATATATATTACTCATAAAATTATTATGTTGGATAATGATATATTGAAAAAATAAATAATCAACCATGGAAATATTATAGTAATAATATATGAACACAAAAGGATTAAAATTATATATATATATATATATATATATATATATATATATATATATATATATATATATATATATATATATATATATATGAGACTTTATTTATGATTTAAAAAATAAAATAAAGATCTTGATCATAAATGATTATATGGCAAAATGGTATAATTATATATGATTATAAATGTTTATACATATATGGCTAATCATAAATGATTATATATACGTCCGTTAACATGTATAGGTGACAAAGGTGGCAGTAGTGGGGTCGGTTGGTTGTAAAGGTGGTGGTTGGGTTGACTCAGTTAACTCAGTTGACTTTGACCAAGTTTGACCAATGGGTATTTTGGGTATTTTGGATGGTGTTTGAGAATTAGTCATTTGACTGGATATATGACGGTTAGAGTTGAGATTCGGAGCAAGGACCTCATGAGCTATTGTTCAGATCGAGAGGTGAGTTTTCCTCACTGTACTTATGGGTCGAAGGCACCAAGGTCGACCCATTGGATTAATATCCTGCTATACATTGATATGTTGAGTATGTGTAACACTCGGTTTCGAATCGTTTCATTATTCGGGTCCGTGGACCGATCATCGGCTATCTTAAGGATTCGGGCCTTGGGGGAAGTGAGATTTAGCCCTTTTTGGATCGGGGTATTATAGACTAAGTGATCCGAGTGTTCGATTGTGTTTCGGAGCCTAATGGTATAATCATAATTTGGTAGTCCGGGCCTTTATGAATTTTAATTTTTTGTTCAGGGAGTTTTAAGGTAAATGTGAGTTGATAGAAGCGTAGGTCTTCTCATCGCCTTTCCGTAGATATAAAGTTCGTCGGAAACAGACTTAGAACGGAGGAGTTATGGTTAATTGAAGTTTAAGTGTTGTCGAAGGTTCATCGAGTACACGGGGCTTACTCGTCGTGTACGCGAGGCGTAATGGGTGAGAATATCGCGGAGGCCCTTCGAGTACGCTAGGCGTACTAAGGGGTATGCCGGGCGTACTCCCTTCAGCATGAAACCCTAATTTTGGTGTTTTACCCCTATATAAGCATCATTATATCTTTCCTTTGGACATTTTAGATCAACCTCTATCCCCTTTAGTCTAATACTGAAACCCTAGAGTGCCTTGAGTGAGTTTTGGAGCTTCGAACAGTGTTTGTGGTGGTTTGTGTAAGAGAAGAAGAAGGTTGAAGACTCATTCTTTGGAGATGAGCTTAAAGATCCAAATTCAGTACCTTCATTTCGTGACTTTTGAGTGCGAGGATTCTGGTGGCAACGGCTCGAGTATTCGGTTATCTTGGATTGATGTGAGTCTCCTCACTATATCTATGGGTCAAAGGCACCAATGTCGACCCATTAGCCAATGTTTTGTTGAAAGACCAAGGGGTGGCCCTTGGTATTGAATGAAAGACCCGAATATATGCCAAACTCGTACTAATGGCTTAAGGGTATTCCAGTCTGATGACTAAGTACACCGACTGTATATTGGCATTCTAGTCCAATGATTGATTGGGCCAGGGGTAAGCCAGATATAAGCTGTGGGCCCCGAGGGCAAGCCAGACTTATGTTGTGGACTCAGGAACAAGCCAGATATGAGCTGTGGGCTCAATAGGCAAGCCAGACTCATATTGTTGGCTCAGGAGTAATCTAGTCTTTTAGTTGTGGACCAAGTGCATGCTGTTATTTGTTATGTTTTAGTGGTGGTACTTTGCGGGAAACTCACTAAGCGTTGGCTTACAATTTTTAGTTGTTGTTTTAGGTACTTCTGATTATCGCGGGAAGGCGAAGGCGTAACTATACACATCCTCTTTTTATGGCTTTATGATTTTGGGATACTCTTATATGGATAAACAATTTGGAAACAATGAGTTCGTAAACATTTTATGACTATGAGTTGTTTTTAAAAGTTTAAATTTTTTGTGATTTTTGGGATGTTACATGCGCGACATGCATCCCATTTGCTCGTCGTGCACCCCCAAATCGGCTATAAACAGGAGGCAAAGCCTTATTCTTTCTCCCACAACTTCCTAAACACTCTATCTCGATTTCTTTCAGTTCTAGCCCATTTTCTCTTACTTTTAGTCTTCGGCGAAGCCCTACGATCCCTGGAGTAGTAATAGCTAGCGAGTAGAAGTTCTATCAGTGCAATTTCCTAACTTTGTCAGGAGAATCCTTGTAATTAAAGCTACACTCTCGTTCTTTCAGTGTAACTTATATTTATAGTCATAAGTCATTGTTATGAACCTATAAATAAGATTTATCAATAATTCCATTTCGTTATACTGATTGATCTACTTACGAGAGAAGTGTCTAGAATAGTCACGTTGGCTTGGTTGTTGAATTTCAGAAAGGCTATATGCCGAAATGATCCTGCCTCCCAACTGTCCTGCCAGGCTGATCCTTACTTGATGGATCTTGATGTAGATATTGAGATTAGTGAGGAATCTAGACTATAATTATTATAGTCACCAAGATTACGAAACTAGACTAAAGCTTAGTAGTTTATGCATCTAGGTCTTTTCAAAGTACGAAGCGAAGCTCTGCCAAAATCACCACTCACTCATATTTATCAAGTGAGTGCATAATTACTTTCATCTTACACATAGATATGAAGTATCTAGATAATTACATGCTTATGTGCTTACTATTTGTGCCAGAAAGGTTATGTGTTAGATAAAATAATATAAGATGACATTTGAATTGATCTAATCATATAACTATTATACAATTATAACTATGTATTGGGTTGTGATAGGAGATGGTAGACAGGTGATAATAGATAGGTGGTAGTAGACAGGTGATGATAAATAGGAGATGACTAGGAGATGCCCTGACCTTGACTTGTGATGTAGTCATCTACTAAAGTATAGATGGCGACCACTTACTAATCTAAACAAGTCATGTGGAAACACCGACAGACTCATAACTTGTAGGTGATGAATTACGAGTTCAAGCGTTGTAGTAACTATGTATTCATGCCATGATACTCTAACCTTTACTGGATATGTATTGGGCGAGTAATCCCCAAAACAGTACTGTCTATGCGATGTAGGCGATGATCCTTAGGAAAAGTCATTATCAATAAACATATAAGGAAATGCAATGTAGGCGATGATAGATAAATTCAATGTAGGTGATGTCCCTTAGGATAAATCCTTAAGGAAGAATAAATAGTAAAGCATGGATGCGTAATTGGGTTAATTGTTTGATAATTAAACATATTCACTATATTATTTTGGTTGAAAACCATATGTACTCATCAGGTTTTCCAACTTGACCCACTCAGTTTATTTGTATCACAGGTATCGATGCAGAGATACATTACACTGAGAGATTAAAGGAGATGCAGATCATTAGTATAAATTAATGTAAGATCTGTTTATGTTTATGTTTTGTATCAGTTATGACATACCAAGATTTTATAAATTAATGAAAAACATTTACTCGAAAATACTTTTACGGGACCAAATTTCTCATTTATAAATAAACTCTGTTTTAAATAAGCATAAATAAAAGTTTCAAAACGGACGTAAATTTGGGGATGTCACAGAAATCCACGATAAAGTCCTAATATTTTGGGTCAGTTTACGGTTTAATCCAAACTTTTGTTTTTTTGAACGGAAAAGTCCCAATTATTTTCTATTTTTCCCATATTAACGTAACAACCCTTATTTTTTCCAACAAAAAATAATAAATTGTTGTATAAAATAAGATTGTCGGGGTTTTTTTCTCGAAAAGTAAATGTTGAGACTAAACCGTAAACTAACCAAAAATATTGAAATTTTATCCGAGATTTCCCTTTTATTTTTTTAAATATAAGTAAATAATTAATAATTGATAAAATGTTTTAAAAAATAGTAAGGGCAATATAATCATTTCAGATGTAACATGGACCAAAGACCCAATGAAATTAAATAGTAAGGATCTTCCGAGTAAAAAAATGATTTAGGGATCAAGTGTGCAGATTACCCCAAACCATAGGGACCGTTCGTGCAATTTACTCATTTATTTATTAATGAAATGTTATCGGTATTTGTTTGATATTGTTATTTACTTTTTTTTAAATTAGTTTTATATATTTTTATTTTTTATAAAATAAAGTGTGGGAAGGTATGACCATATGGGATAGAAAGATGATGTGTTAATCGTTTTGTGTTTGGGATGAAGTTAGAAAACAGATAAAAGTAGATGTGCACATTGGGATGGATGGATGGAAACATTCCCTCCACCCTAACATAAATTTAACAGGAGCATAAAAAATATGGTGATGAAAAGCAAACAAACTCCTGAAATAAGGATAAAATATAAAAATAACTTTTCTTTGGACCCAAACCATAAAACATTACATACTGAAGGGATCATTCGTGGAGTACACTCTAATCTTTTAAACCTTAGCCTTTCAACTTTTCACTCCCTAACAAACGATATATAGCTAGTCCGAATTTATAGTTCAAGAATGCTAATAAATTCCTGATTCTTGAGGGTTTTGATATTCAAACCTGAAGCATCTTTTAGTCGCTGTCAAATGGAAAACATGATGAAGTTGGGTCCCAAAGAAATGAAAGGATCTATTTGGGACGACCGTGGCAAGTCTAAAATCGACCGAATTCTAATTTCATATGAAAACTATGGTGTCTATTCGATCCAGTTTGTATACGTTGTAGATGGGAAATTGATTCCTTCGGAAATCCATGGAAAACCAAGTGGTTTATATTTTGATATCGTAAGTATTAACTACCATGTCCATATCTACTCATCTCTCTTTAACTTTCATTGAACTGAAAAACAGTTGTTACTTTCCGGAATTGGAAAATGCAGGTGAAGCTTGATCACCCAAGGGAGTAATTGACTTCTGTAAGTGGTCAGTATGCGAGTTATTGGTGTGGCAGATTGGTATCGATTACATTTGGCACCAACGTACGTAAGTATGGACCCTTTGGAAGGGTCGGATATGATGGTGTTTACAGTTCCCATGTACCATTACCATTTGCATATAATTTCGGACCAAATTGTTCGTTTGGGGGATTTCATGGAAGTGATGACAACTCGTGGCTTTACACCATTGGGATCTATGTTAGGGCCACTGGATCGGTTGCTGAATCTGAAGCCGATATTGGCAAGATAAAAAGTGAAGAAGATGATCAAAGTTGAAAGAGCTTGTTTAAAAACCAATGGAATAAAGCAGTGAAATTAAATTTTATCACTTGTAGTCGAGTGATTACTCAGTCGTTTACCACTAATTAGTTAGAAGGTTACTTTAATATGTTTATTTAATTATTGAGTTTTGCATAGGGGTATTCATCATCACTGGATATCCAATGTTATTGTTATTGAAATGATGTAATTCAATCAATAATTAGATGTTGGATTCTGCCAACCGAAATCAAGGGAAATTAAATAATCTAACCAAATTTGGAGGGTATTTTGAATATAATAACCACATCTAATATGTTTTTGAAAAATAACCACTCACATCGAAACGAGTATTCTCCAGAAGGCAAAACGAGGCCAAGCTTAGTATTATAGTTTGAATGTGTGTGTATATATATATATATATATATATATATATATATATATATATATATATATATATATATATAGGGGCCACATATGAAAATACCGGACAAAGGTGATTCCAAAATTCTTGTAACCTAAATATTGAAGATTTTGTGTTTTATACCATGGATTTAACAAACAAACAAAGCTAGTTTTACTGATCAATTAAGTATATAAACGATTTTATGTAGTCTAGAATGTGTGGATCTAGTCTGGAATGTGTGTAATATCTCCATAATAACATATTGCATGCATCATTATTGTTACTTTAGTGTTGGTTATATATTTAATTTGATTCCGAAATGTGAATTACGAGTCCAGAATACAAAGAATTACTCCGGAACGTTTGAAATATGAGGAACAACTCCAGGACGTCCAAATTTTTTTTATATGACTTGTATTTTCTCATATTGTTAAATTTTGAAGTAATATTGATTTGCATCATACCAATACCACCGAATTAGTCTGAATTCAGAACCAATGCGTTCGAAAGTGCTCATTATCAATTTGTGTGGATGTTGCTTAAAAAATGGGTTTTACGGATAAAAAGATTATATACCATCTACAACAACTTAGGTTTTGGATTATTTTTCCAGAACAAAATCGCGGATGTAGAAATAGCAAAAGTGTCACACTTTACCACCAAGCCGAAACATTAAAATAATAAGGATATCAGAGACTGTGTTAAAACTTTTAAATTGAAAGCAGATAAAACTCCGAAAGACGGGACCAGATCTAGTTTAGACAGATATGTTATTTTAGACTAGTTTTGTTTTATAATTTTTGTTATGAATATATTTAGAATCATTTCACTTTAAAAAAGGTTTATAAATTGTTTTATTCACATTGTCGTACATCCAATGATTCGAGTGATAACCGCCAATATAATATGAATTGTTGAGCCTTGATGGCCAATGGAGTATTGTTGATACGAACGTGTTAGAAATAAATCATGATTTTCATTTTTCAACGTGCAAAAAAACAAATAGTAATACTGAAAATCTAATTATTACCTTTTGCAGCCAAGGAACATAAAAGAGTTAGCATTGTATAATATGCAAATGGTCATCATCACAATGTCCGAAGATATACAACAGTTTGTCAACACAATTGACATCATCGACGAAGCATGTACAACATTACCAATAATAGAAGAACGAGTGGAAATGATTGATATTGTTCTTTATAATCGAAAACTACAATGAGTTTTTTGAAAATGATACAGACTGTGCTAGTTTATTCTAGTTTATTGAAATATTTTAATTAATGTTAATATTATCATTATTAGTTTTATACTTTTTTGTATAATTAGTTTGCTATATTTTTATTTTAGTAAAAAATTTGTGTGAAGTAACGTGGGATAGAAAGATAACCATTTACAAAGTTTTGAAATGGTTTTGCAATAAAGTGGAAAAAAAAATTTTGATGCAACTATTGGTAGACATTAGGTTGGATGGATGGAAAAACGACAATTCCCTCCATCCTAATGTAAACCTAACAAGAGTATAAATGAGATGGTTTAGTGGCGAACTGTGAAGCTTGTTTATCTTCCGGCTCGATGTAAAAGTTTAAGAAGTTTAATTATTAAATACTTATGTTAAAAATAAAATAATTAAACATTTTCGGAACCAAACCATAAAATAATTAAGCATTTCTGCAGTACACTCTAATCTTTTGAACCATCACCCCTCAATTTTTCACTCCCTAACAAACAATAATTTTAGCAGGATATATTATATTTATTGTGATATATCCCGCCAATAGATATATAGTGATATTTTTAGCAGCATATATTATATTTATTGTGATATATATACTGCTAATAGAAGTATAGTTAGTTAATCCGAATTTATCTTGATATACATCCTCCTAATAAATGTGTAGTTAGTTTGTCCGAATTTATCGATCCAGAATGCTAATAAATTCCTTATTCTTTAGGCTCTAAAATTCAAAACTGAAGCATCTTTTAGTCGCCGTCAAATGGCAGCCATGATGAAGTTGGGTCCCAGAGAAATGCAAGGATCGCTTTGGGACGACCGTGGCAAGTCTAAAATCGACCAAATTTTTATTTCATTTGACAACTTTGTCGTCTATTCGATCCAGTTTGTATACGTTGTAGATGGGAAACTGCTTCCTTCAGAAGTCCATGGAACACCCTGTGGTTCGAAATTTGATATCGTAAGTATTAACTACCACGTCAATCTACTCATCTCTCTTTCAACTTTCATTGAACTGAAAACAGTTTTTCACTTTCGGGATTTGAAAAATGCAGGTGAAGTTTGATCACCCAAGGGAGTATTTGACTTCTGTTACTGGTCGGTTTACCAGGTATCGGAATGATAGATTGGCTTCGATTACATTTGGTACCAACAAACGTAAGTATGGACCCTTTGGATGTGTAAGAAATGATATTTTACTTTTCTATTTACCATTTGAGTATAATTTCGGACCAAATTGTTCGTTTGGGGGGTTTCACGGCAGTGATTACAACTCGTGTATTCATGCCATTGGGATCTATGTGAAGGCCGCTGAAACTGAAAAAAAACCTCCCACGATCATAAAAATTGAAGATGATGATTAAAGTTGAAAGCACTTGTTTCAAAATCAAGGGAATAAAATTTTAGTTGTAGTCTAGAGCGCATTATTATTATGTTATCAATTGTAATCAAGTGATTAAGCAGTCACGCGTTTAGCACAAATTACGATAAATGGTTCCATTACTTTGTTGATTTAATCAAATTCCATATGCATGCTTAAGGTTTTTTTTTTTTTTTTTTTTGTTAGCATCAATTTGTTTTTTTTTTTTTTTTTTTTTCCCGATGGTTTGAAGCTGATTTTTTCAAGTTGTGTTTTGATGAGTTTTTGACCATAATAGGATGGATGGAAAAAATATTTACCATTTTAGTATTATTTCAAAACTATTTACCATTTTAGTGTTTTTCTCCTTTTTCTTTATTTTTTAGTTTCCTTTTCAGTTTTTTTTTTTAATTTAAATATCTTATTTTTCTTTTTTTCTTTTTTATTCCACCTTTTTATTGTTTTTCTCATTTTTCTTTACTTTTTAGTTTCTTTTCAGTTTTTTTTTTAATTTAAATATCTTATTTTTTTTCTTTTTTATTCAACCTTTTTATTGTTATATATATATATATATATATATATATATATATATATAAATGACAGCTTTCATTTTAGTTTTTTTTATCCTTTTTTTTACTGTTTTTTAAATATATGTTTTTTATTTATTTTTTTCTGTTTTATTTAAATATCCGATTTTCTTATACAACCTTTTTACCATCAAATTTTAGCCTCAACATTAAAAAATCATCAAAAACCACCACTATAATCAAATTTTAAGGTGCAAAAATTCCAACATTCACATACAATGTTTTTAAAGTGAAAAAAAAAATCTCAACATTGTTTCTTACAAAAAAAAACACCACAAAAAAAACTCCAACATTGTTTATTACAAAAAGAAAAACATCACAATTAGCTTCATCTTGAATCGGTAAAAAATCATTACCTGTAAAAAAAATAATAATAACAAGAGAATAACTATAACAAATACCATAAAAATATTATTTTTTTTAAATTACCTTGGCATAGACGGACATCGTTTTCGATTATGTCCCGGTTAAATCCACGTGCTCGAGAATGGTTGGAGAGTCATCCACTTAATAGATGTCCGTCTATGCCAAGGTAATTTAAAAAATAATATTTTTTTTTTACAGGTAATGATTTTTTAACAGTTCAAGATGAAGCTAATTGTGATGTTTTTCTTTTTGTAATAAACAATGTTGGAGTTTGTTTGTGGTGTTTTTTTTGTAAGAAACAATGTTGAGATTTTTTTTTCACTTTAAAAACATTGTATGTGAATGTTGGAATTTTTGCACCTTAAATTTTGATTATAGTGGTGGTTTTTGATGATTTTTTAATGTTGAGGCTAAAATTTGATGGTAAAAAGGCTGTATAAGAAAATTGGATATTTAAATAAAACAGAAAAAAATAAATAAATAAAACATATATTTAAAAAACAGTAAAAAAGGATAAAAAAAACTAAAATGAAAGATGTCATTTATATATATATATATATATATATATATATATATATATATATATATATAAAACAATAAAAAGGTTGAATAAAAAAGAAAAAAAATAAGATATTTAAATTTTAAAAAAAAACTGAAAAGAAACTAAAAAGTAAAGAAAAATGAGAAAAACAATAAAAAGTTAAAAGAAAAAAGAAAAAAAATAAGATATTTAAATTAAAAAAAAACTGAAAAAGAAACTAAAAAATAAAGAAAAATGAGAAAAACACTAAAATGGTAAATAGTTTTGAAAGAACACTAAAATGGTAAATATTTTTTCCACCCACCCTATTATGGTCAAAAACTCGTGTTTTGATCCTGCCACAGAATAATTAATGTATGCCCCTCCACTTATTTATGATATTGAAGAGAGAGAAAGATTAAAACCATATACCTTTTTTATCAATAAAATCTCACGATTACTTATGCTTAAGATTTGAATAAGTTTAAATTAATAAATGATGGAGAGTTGATTAACACATTTTGAATCAAAATCAATTCAAGTTTATATTCAAGGTTAACATATAAAAATCAATTCAAGTTTACATTAACAATCAAATAAACAGTTAACATAATCAAAACAAATTCATTGTTTACAGTCAATTTTACATTCAAGGTTAAAGTTAACAGAATCAAAATCAATTCAAGTTTACATTCAAGGTTAATGGTTTATAGAATCAAAATCAATTCAAGTTTACATTCAAGGTTGAAATCATCAGAATTAATTCAAGTTTACATTCAAGGATCAAAAATTGGAGTTAGCTGTTTGAAAGTGGGGGTGAAGCAACTTTATGGTATATTCAAATTCAAATTATATACGATGAAGTTGTATGTAAATTAAAATTGTGTGCAAATGAAACTATTAATGAAGATTCAAGAATTGAACTGGGATGTCGGAATTAGAAGAGTAAGGACGTCTGATCTTGTACTATGAAATATTTTTATTGTGTATTATGAAGATATACATGTGGCACTCCTTATGATGATTATGAATAAGTAAATTAGAGAATAAGAAAATCTTATGTAGTAAAAGGGATGGCAGATTGGTTAGGCAGAACGGTAGAACTGTAGGAGGAATTTTTGCAACTCGAAATGAGAAAGGAGCATCATGTATTTGGAAACAAATCATTAGGTTTCTCTCTCTTCAAAATCTCAAAATTTAAATCAGGTGCATAATTGTCAACTAACTATAATAGTATGTGGATGGATAACAAAATGCCATGGAAAAATCAAAACCCTTTTGGTTATCATCAATTTGATATAGAGATAACCATGTGAGTTGAAATCGATAATTTGATTTTTTTTATTATCATCATTTTGTTCTAGAGTTAATTGTTTGATTTGAAATCAGTGATTTGATTTTTTATATCTTTAACTGACATAATGCCTAAACTATATGCAACATAAATATACGTATAAGCCATGAGGTTGTTTTCAGTTTTGATGACTTATAAATGTTTCTTTCGTAAAAACATTCTTTATTGCGTAAGTTTGAACCCTACATGACACTGTTACAAAAGGATTTAGGTTTTGATATGTAAAGGTGAAACCAAAAGTTTTCAAATTTATAATACAAGGAGCAGTGTGTGTAGACCGATGTTGGATCGTTCTGTCATTATATGCATTGATGATATCTAGGTCTATTCTAAGACCAAGGAGCAGCATGAGGATCATCTGCGAGAGGTTTTGGAGACTCTGAGGAAGGAGAGGCATTATGCCAAGTTCTCCAAGTGTGATTTTTGGTTGTGCGAGGTTCAATTTTTGGGGCACCTTGTTAATGAGAAAGGGATATTGGTTGATCCAGCTAAGATTAAGGTCGTAATGCAATGGCAGGTTCCGAAGTCTCCATCTGAGATTCGGATCTTCTTGGGTTTAGCAAAGTATTATCGGAGGTTCATCGAGAATTTCTTCAGGATCGCAGTTTCGTTGACCAGGTTGACGAAGAAGACATACAGTTTCCGTTGGGGGCCTAAGCAGCAAGCGACATTTGAGACTTTGAGGCAAAGGTTGTGTGAGGCTTTGATTTTGACTCTTCCAGAGGGTGTGGTTGGTTTCGTGGTATACTGTGATGCGTTGATCACAGGTTTGGGTGCGGTACTGATGCAGAGCGGTCGGGTTATTGCTTAAGATTCGAGGCAGCTGAAGCCTCATGAGGCAAACTATCCCACTCATTATTTGGAGTTTGGGGCGTTGGTTTTCGCCCTCAAGATTTGGCGACATCACCTATATTGGTCTATTGTACCATTTACACGGATCACAAGAGCTTGAGGTACTTGATGGATCAGCTAAATTTGAATATGAGGCAACACAGGTGGTTGGATGTAGGGAAGGATTATGATTGTGAGATCCTTTATCACCCCGAGAAGGCTAATGTGGTGGCCGACACGCTCAGTCGCAAGGTGGCGAGCACACCTATTCGAGACCTATGTTTGAGGATGACGGTGATTACTCCATTATTGGAGCAGTTTTGTGAGGCTCAGGTCGAGGTCATGAAAGAGGAGCACCGCAAGAGTGAGCGCATTATGGGGAAGGTGTCCTCTTTCGATTATGACAGTAGGGGATTGCTGACCTTGCATCGAAGGATTTGGGTTCCGTATTGGGGTGGTGCACGACAAGTACTGATGGAGGATCTACTCATCCAGGTGAGACAAAAATGTACAGAGATCTCTGACCCGATTGATGGAGGCCCTGTATGAAACGGGATGTGGCTTGGTATGTGGAAAGGTGCTTGACTTGTAGGAAAGTCAAGACCGAGCATCAACGACCTCACGGAAAGATGGAGTCATTGGGTATTCCCGTTTGGAAATGGGAAGAGATCACAATGGACTTTATCACAAAGTTTCCACGGACAGCACCGGGGGGGGGGGGGTGGATTCCATTTGGGTCATCGTGGATTGATTGATCAAGAGTTCTCATCTATGGAGAAAATGACAGACATTTGTATCCGAGAGGTTGTGACATGATATGGGGTTCTAGTATCAGTAGTCTCGGATTGGTATGTACGCTTCACTTCCAGATTTTGGAATAGATTTGATGAGGAGTTGGGTACTCGTCTACATTTCAACATGACTTTTCATCCACATACCGATGGACAGAGTGAGTGGACTATCCACACTTTGGAGGATATGTTTCAGGCTTGTGTGTTGGATTCTGACGGTAGCGGGGATACGTATCTCCCATTGGGGCGAGGTCGGTCAGCAAGTTATAAGTAGCACGTAGGTGGTGCTCCGGACTACCGATTTGATCCAACAGGTGCCTGAGAGATTGCAGACCGCGTAGTTCCGAAAGAAGAGCTATGCAGATATGTGTTGATCTGAATTGGAGTTTCAAGTTGGATATATGGTACTCCAGAAGGTGTCACCTTGGAAAGGTGTCATCCGGTTCAAGAAGTGGGGCAAGTTGGGCCCCAGATATATCGGTCCTTTCAGGGTTATTGCCCGGGTGGTCAGGGTTGCATATCGGTTGGAGCTGCTTAAAGAGATCAGTCAGATCCGCAACACTTTTCATTTCTCTCAACTGCGGAAGTGTATGGTAGATGATTCCACAGTGGTTCCTTTGGAGGACATTCAAGTAGACGAGCACCTAAACTACATAGAGAGAACGGTTATGATCCTAGGCAGGCTGCAAAACAAGACAGTAGTATTGGTGAAAGTGCAATGACAACATCGGAAGGGTTTGGAGTGGACATGGTAGCTTGATGAGGAGATGAGAGGGCATTACCCCGAGCTATTTTCGGCGATGGACCTCGAGGACGAAGTCTGATTCAAGTGAGGGAGAGATGTAACATCTGGATTTGTGAGGTACTTTATATTTAAATTTTTGGCATAATTAGGGTTGCCACGACGTGGTGAAGGACAACCATGACGTGGCAAGTTTGGATTATAACACATGTGTCATTTTAGCCGCCACGGCGTGGCAGCCACCTGATGGCATGCCCTGATTTTCCGGGTTTGCTCCCTATTTAAAGGAATAAGGAGGCTAGGGTTAGCTCATCCTCAGCCTCCATCGGCCTCCTCAAGCCTTGAAGAAACATTAATCTATTTCTTCCATTGTTGAAGCTCTTTTTGGTGTTCTTGGAAGCTATTAAAGGAAGAAGGAGGAAGTAGGGATCTAGGTTGTAGAAAGCAAGTCTCCATTCTTCACCTTGACACTCTTCTAGACCTTTGTAAGTGTCCTATACTCTATTTTTATTATGATAGGTTGCTAGATCTTGAGTTATATCCCATAATCTTCTTGTCCTAGTTAGATAGAATGGTGGGATCTCATAAAGTTTGCAACTTTATGAATCTCTAGGAAAGTTGGTGTAGTTTGTGTCTTGGATATGACGTTTGGTTGTATTTTGAAGTCATGCATTGGATTTAGGTCATAAACTCTCTTTTTGACCTAATATGGGTTCAACACATGCATTGGACATGCATATCTATAAAGCACCAACTTTTACGTTGGTTTTAGTGTTAGAAACAATTCTGGAAAAGTTACTCCGACTTAAAGGAATAAATGCTTAATGGTTAAGCCCATGCCTTGTGGAACCTAGGTTTTGAGTTTTGGACCTTTTGGATGGTCCTAATGGGTAAAGTTAGAAACTCTATCCTTGTAGACCATGTTTTGGACTAGATTTGGGCTTTGAAGCTCGTGGGGTTGAAGAAACCAGCTTAATCCATTAAGCTGTTTGGAACCCAGTTACCACGATGTGGCACAGGTCAGCACGTCATGGCGACTGTGGTCAGACCAACTATTTTGTCATCATGTGCCCACAACATGGACAAGGAAGGCCACGACGTTGAGGACCGTGGCATGTTTACTCCTTTGACTTGGTTTCAAATTGGGTTTAGACATGTGGGCCACGAAGTGACCAAGTATGGCCACGACGTGGCGACTCAACTTTGACTATTGACTTTGACTTTTGACTTGCTTCGACTTATGGTCAAACCCCTAGTCTTGGAAGAAAAGCTAAGGGTGTACTTTATATGGCCATATAGGTGGTTGGTAGCATATGCCTTAACAGTAGTAGTAGCAGTTGCAGTTGATCATTGTTTCATAGGTGAGTCTATTCACTGTACACATGGGTTGAAGGCACTAATGTCGACCCAGTGGATTATGTTTGTAGGATGATAGTGGTCTTTATGACACTTGATGATATGCTTGTATGTGCTTTTTGTCTTTTTGACTCTTGTGTATGTATGTTTGTTTTATATATATCATTGTGGGTGGGGCCCATTATGCTATCGGTAGGACCCGTATGCGATTTAGGCAAGGCCCGTTATGATGTGGGCGGGGCCCTTATGCAGTTCGGGCGGGGCGCGTTTAACATGAACTGGTTGATTGTTGAATTTCTCCTTCCACCTTTGCATATGATCATCAAAATTAAGATTTTCATAATCCACAGATAGACAAGGCTTAAAATCAAGCGTTCTTCAAAAAACATCTATTAAATCCAACAGAATAGGCGAACCTGCAGTAAAAAAGAAAAAATATTATAAAGTGATTATACATATAAAACTTGTCAATTTAATACAATATATTTGACATACTTGCATCGATATATATCGCAATTTCGTGAGCGCATGGTAAACCAAAACATGTCTATAGTTGACAACCACAATTCTCAGGAGTTTGTACAAATCCTTTTAACCGATGAAGATCTTTTAAGATTTTATCCAAATCATGGTCTGAAACATGATGTCGCAATGAATTGAATATCTCATCCTTAAACTTTTGGCTTACGAATGATTATGCTCATTGTGAAACTCTTTTTGATAGTCGTGTCTTGTGACTGTATAACTGTTTCAATAATATATATATATATATATATATATATATATATATATATATATATATATATATATATGAATTTGTCCAAATCATGTTTCCGAGATGCTAGGTGTTTTTTCAGCTTAGAGTGCTAGCTCTCAACTCTATTTGTTTTTGAATTTCTAAAATTGGTACTTTTGTCGGTCCACAATAATATAAATTTGTCGGGATACTTCTCCAACCAAGTATTGTAAAGACACCCAAAAACAACTAAAATGTGAAGAAAAATCAAATTAGTATGCTTGAATGAGTAATAATTATAAAAGAAATTAAGAGTTCACGATATATATTAATGATACCTGGATCTTTGGACAATAATGATTGAAGGTCCGCATAAGCTTGCATGTATGCACTCGGTGTCGGAGATTTGACTGATTTCTTCCACATTGGATGAAGAGAACCCCAAGTCTTTTATGATTTGATATGTCGTCTACAATGCTTTGTTATATCGTTGAATATATGCTACCTACAAAGCAAATGATTACTTTGTGGAAAAACATCTCTACACGCCTTCATCAACGCCAAATCTCTATCGGTGACGATGACACGAGGAAAAAAAGAGTCATTCATTGTCAATTTCAGACAAGGCAATGCCCACCTGTAATTGGTTATTTTTTTCACTATGCATGAATGTGAAGGCTATGGAAAACGTCATTCTCGTAGAAGTGACACCAACAATCTCCAGAAAAGGAAGATTATACTTGCTTGTTTTTGTCACACCCCAAAACCAAGAACGGCGGAAACGTTCTGGGGCGGAGGACGTCATGTACAGTATCACAACAATGAATAGTAGTAAACAAGCAACAACATCATCCATTGCATTAATAATATAATTTTAATACAAGTATGTCTTGCCAAATTTAATAGACACCAAAATATAATTCAAAATGAAAGATGAGTCTTGAACGAGCTCCATCTTCTCAAAACCTGGCTCCGGTACCTGTCTACTAGTGACCTGAGAATACAAGTTATTTTGAAAGCAAGTATCAGCTTTAAAGCTGGTGAGATCATAAGTATATTAGTGTCTGTATTTGTACGAAAGTATTTGTAGATGTTTTGTAAGATGTTTTGTAAGACGTTTTGAACTCTCCTAGAAAACCCTATGTTTCCTACTAAAAGTAGCCTTCTACCAAGGCATCTAGTATCTGTGTGTGTGTCTCTCGTAAGAGTATGTATTTTCCCAAATCTGACTATCATTAACCAAAAATATAGTTTTTACATTATAGTGCATTGTGTGAATGTTCACAAAGTGAATGTAATGGGAAAATGAAATAGTACTGTAGTGTTGTATTAAGTAACTACTGCTGTACTAACTACCTTAAACCAATTATTATTTAAAGTACCATGTGATCGGCCTGTATCCTGCTACCGACTCTATAGAAAAACGACGATGTAAGACGTCGTAAGAAATGACGTTTGGCACCCGTAGACTTACAAGTCCTACTGTAGCGAGCAGCAAGGTGTAGGATAGTCAATCCAGTATAGATCTATACACAAACTCATACGCTCCCCAATTAAGGAGATTCTGGATACAAAACGGCCATGGCAGGTGATGCCATGCTCCGTTACGTGGCTCACATAACTGAAGAAATGTATATGTAATGTATGTGCTAGCTGTATTGTATGTTCTCCCTCTGTCTAGCCTGTATTGTAATGTACTGTGTGTACTAGCTGTATTGTGTTCTCTCTCTATTTAGCATGTATTGTAATGTATTGTGTGTACTAGCTGTATTGTGTGTTCTCTCTCTATCTAGCATGTATTGACTCATGTATGAGCTGACTCATTGTATGATTCATTGTTCTAGTAACAGTATTAGTAACTCCCTAAACTACACCTATAGTAGCTTACTAGTAGTATGATTTGAATGTATAAACATATATGTATGCCTTTGCTACCCAAAGGTTTTGAATGGAAAGAAGGAACTTTTATATCTATATACATATACATAATATATAACTAGGATTCAAACGACCTTCGGACAAATAACCGATACCCTAAGTCCACAACCAAACGAGGAACAGGAGGTAGGGTGAGTTATCAGTTCTAAGTCCTTTCAATCCTACTTATATAACTATATCTATAAAGATATACATTTAACAGAATATAAGTGTAAAAGATTTGAAGTAAAAGTATTTGACATGTAAAAGAGTTTAAGTAAAGTATTTGATATGTAAAAGAGTTTATGTAAAGTATTTGATATGTAAAAGAGTTTGATAAAACCATTTGATATGTAAGAGAGCTTGTAAAACCGTTTGAAAAGTAGTTTGTTGAAAACACAGTTTGAAAAGTAAGAAATCCACTAGTTTGGTAGTCATTAATCAATAACTATAATAGATCAACTTGTATCCCTCCCCCCCCCCATAAAAGCATTTAAAAACATTAAAAACATTTAAAAGGTTAATTAAGGGGGTATGAACTCACCTGTAGTGAGTGGTTTGGATGAACGGATTGATATAGGATGCTAACTGTCAAGTGAAGACTTGAGCACACACAAGGATCCTAGTTAACATATAATGACACATATATGTATCCAATTAGTTATAAATCAACTAATTAACCAAGTTAAGACATCCTAAGTCATGTAAAACACTTGATTTAAGTGCTATAAGTCCTAAGGATTGCATCTAAGGGTGGTAGGACTTGGCTATTGAGTTTAGGGTTCAAGGGGACCCTTTATTGGAGTTTACGGTTTTGTGACCATCAACCCTTGAGTTTACGGTCGTAAACCCATGAGTTTACGGCCATAAACTCATGGTACTTATACCACTTTGCGATTTGAAGCTTTTCTAGTCATAAGGAAGCATCCTAAGGATAGTCCCATGCTTTCCCAAAGTCGATCACACTGGCTCGCAACATATCTTCCAAGGTTTGGATAGTCCTCTCACTTTGTCCGTAGGTCTGTGGATGGTAGGCTGTACTCATGTCCAGTCTAGTTCCTAAGGAACTTTGTAGCGACTGCCAGAACCTCGAGGTGAACCTACTATCTCTGTCCGAGATAATGGATATGGGAACACCGTGCAGTCGTACAATCTCCCTTATGTAAGTTCTTGTAAGCTTCTCCATCTTGTGTTTTTCTTTGATAGGCAGGAAGTGTGCGGACTTGGTCAATTTATCGACAATGACCCATATGGCATCAAGTCCACCCGTTGTCTTGGGCAACTTGGTTATAAAGTTCTTGCTGAGCAGTTTGTTAAGTTTACAGGATAGTCCTTGCATCTCTGCAGGTTTTAGGCGATAGGGCGATTTGGCTACTGGGGTAGCCCCTGGAACTAATTCGATTCTGAACTCGACTTGACGTTGCGGAGGTAATCCTGGGAGTTTTCTGTTCTATCTGGATCTATTAACTCGATCGGTGAGAAGGGCATTTACTTGGATTCTAAGTTTATCTGCATGGCAGTACCATCACTCGTAGTCTTGGGCAGTCTCCGTCCTAAAGTTCATATCAAAAGTCATATGTGGTTCATCAATCACAGTTTCGTGTATACGAGTCGTATATAATTAAGACTGAAAAGGCAGTCGAATAAATAATTCTTCTTCAAGCCCACATCCAAACAAGGAAAAGAAGTTGAAGCGGAATTACCAATTCTAAGCCTTTAGAACCTTGATTATATACCACCCTTGCGTATACCTTCTCCAGTGATAGATCAATCGTATGGGCCTTCGGGTTGAGCTTGACGTACTGTACGAGTGGTACTCCGGGGAGTTTTGCTGAAGTGTCTTCGGGAATGATACGAGACATAAGGTACTCTCTGCATGAGTACCTCGAAGTTCTGGAATGATGGCTTCGCTAGAAAGGCGATTTCGGAGAAAATAAACTATGCATGAAACTGGCATTGCGAGGATCGAATTTACTCAAGTTAAACGTTAATGTCGGACTACTCGGAATAAAAGGCGTTAGTCTGGATAATAAAAGTGTTTCAAAACATCACAGTGCAACTTCTACAGAGTTTAAGTACCTTAGGTTTATCTATAAGACTACTGCTGCGAACAGGGTATACTACAAAAGCAAGTATACGCAGCACGAGAGTCCCTTGACTGACGGGGTCTCGCCAAAAAGATAAGACCCGAGTTGCACTAGTTTTTAACAGTTTATAAGTCTACTATTACAAAACGCCCTAGTATTTCAACGTGGGTCCGGAATAGTCTCTCCTGCGGCTGTAATCCTTAGTATCTTCCCGTCTGCGCCTGAGTTCTTCGTTATTGGACAATCCTTCTTGAGATGTCCTATCTCACCACATAAATGACACATCTGGCTAGCACCCGCATTGGTGGTGGAAATGATGTGTCGGGTCAGGGTTATGTAGACACGGTCGCTTTCGCTGCTCCTCCTTTTCGAACAATTCCTCTTAAGGTGTCCGGTTTCACCGGCACCATAGCAAGCCTGGCTGACTCCGATGTCAGGGACTGGAGTGATGGGTCGTGCCGGTGCTCCACAGTTACGAGCATGGTGCCCTATTTTGTGGCAATTGTAGCATTGCATTTCATGGCAAGCTCCATTATGATGAAAGCTACACTTGTCACACTTTGGAAGCTTTCCCTCGTATGGTCTGATCGGTACTGGGATGGCAGGGGTTGTCACTTGTTGCTGTTGTATGGCAAGTCTTTGGGATCGCTTGCGCTCCTTTTGGGCTTGGCGCTTTCGTTTTCTTTTCTCGGTTTTACTGCTTTGCAAGCCTGTGACCGTTATCATTTGTTGGTTTCCCGGATTGATACAACGATTGGATTCGTCCACCCCTTTGTCAGCCTTGCTTGCGTTGTTAGCGCTGAGGTTTGCAAGGACAGCTGCCACGGCAGCTGATACCGTGGCTTGGAAAGTAGCGGCGTCGATGTGAAGGATAGGGGTTTCGTTGCTCGACTTGTTATTTCTGGGTGACGACATGATTCTGTTATGGAAAGGAAAATGAGTTCGTGAGTGATTATGGTTGAACCTAAATGCATTTCGACTATTCATATAAAGAGTAGGAGTAAGTTCTCAGGGGTTTTGACCTACATCCCTATGATGCAGTCCTAGTAACGAGTAGAAGTAAGTTCCTAGAATGGTTATAAGACGATCGCTATCCAACCTTTGACAAGGATTGGAAGGAATCCTTGAGCTAATTCACCATAGCTCATTAATTCGACGAAGTGAGGGTTTAGATAGGATTCTAACGATAGCAAAACGAAAGTATCTGAACAGGGATTGGCACAGAATTTAGCCGACTGACAATATCATTGATATTTAAAATGTAATATATTTGGGAAAAATGACCTTGGAGTAGGTCTTACACCATATTCGAAGTAGCAAAAGTTTTGACGGCATACTGGCCTAACTATAAAGTACTTACAGTACAAAGTTAGTTACATAGAAAAGTGCTACTTGGAGCATAGATAGGAAGACTATTCTTTATACCCGGGAGAGAAAGGTAGAATATCTCCTACTGGGGATGATTATCCCTTGGGTGAACCCTCAGTTCAGCCAGCTGACGCTCCATATCAAGTAAGTATCTTTCGTACACCCTTTGGCGTACTCGGAGCTCTATGACTTCAACTCGAGTTTCAGCTAGCTCTTGCTGTAGGGTCTCATGGTCTACTCTAGATCTGTCACGAGCATCTTCCAGACGAATGGTGCGGAGGGTATGCATTCTCGCATTGGAGACAACTTCCGTGATTTGATGGAGAGCTATCCTGCCTTGAATCTCATTTCGGGCCACTTTGCGGACCAGGATTGGCAAGACTCTGTCTGCTGAGCCCCCTTCGCTCAGGTCATAAAAGCTTCGGTCTCCATTAAATGGCATGGGCTGATCTTGCCCTTGGTTCCATGTTTCCAAGCTTTCCACCCACAGAGGCGTCGGGCCTTGAAAAGCCGGACGAGGGTTAGGATTCGGGACAAGAGCCATCGGGGGTAGGTTCTCAACTTCAGGCTCGGAGTCAGAACCATCTGCAAAGACTTCAGACTGGTGACCATCCATAGGGATTGGGTGATCATTTTCTGGCTCTGCTTCAAACCCTCCATCATTACCTTGGTTAGGGAAGTACAAGTTGCCGTGGGGATGGAATCCAGCCATGTTATCTACGAGAGAAAAGGGATATAAGAATCTAGCACATAAGTAGTTTATAGTAACACACAAAATACTTCTATAGTATTTTAGGTTTATGTTCTATTGTTCTCATTGTGGTATTGTGGGTAAGTTTTTAGACTTGTTGTGACCTCACAACCACACTTAGGCACATGCTAGTCAACCCTCGGATAATATAGTTGATCAGGCTATATCTTCCCAGTTTTGACTATATGTCTCTAAGTCTACTTGTGCTGCCCAACAATCGTAATACTTTTGTTCTGTCTTAGTGACACTGATTTTAGTATGAATGCAGGCATGTATACTTAATTAAATATTTTATTATTTAAAAGTATAAACTCTTTATCAGAGTATTTTAATCCCTATTGTATTTATAGTCCGTATATCTTTTATGGGTTGATATACTCAATTCACTATAAACAATGCTCTGATACCAATTTGTCACACCCCAAAACCAAGAACGGCGGAAACGTTCTGGGGCGGAGGACGTCATGTACAGTATCACAACAATGAATAGTAGTAAACAAGCAAAAACATCATCCATTGCATTAATAATATAATTTTAATACAAGTATGTCTTGCCAAATTTAATAGACACCAAAATATAATTCAAAATGAAAGATGAGTCTTGAACGAGCTTCATCTTCTCAAAACCTGGCTCCGGTACCTGTCTACTAGTGACCTGAGAATACAAGTTATTTTGAAAGCAAGTATCAGCTTTAAAGCTGGTGAGATCATAAGTATATTAGTGTCTGTATTTGTACGAAAGTATTTGTAGATGTTTTGTAAGATGTTTTGTAAGACGTTTTGAACTCTCCTAGAAAACCCTATGTTTCCTACTAAAAGTAGCCTTCTACCAAGGCATCTAGTATCTGTGTGTGTGTCTCTCGTAAGAGTATGTATTTTCCCAAATCTGACTATCATTAACCAAAAATATAGTTTTTACATTATAGTGCATTGTGTGAATGTTCACAAAGTGAATGTAATGGGAAAATGAAATAGTACTGTAGTGTTGTATTAAGTAACTACTGCTGTACTAACTACCTTAAACCAATTATTATTTAAAGTACCATGTGATCGGCCTGTATCCTGCTACCGACTCTATAGAAAAACGACGATGTAAGACGTCGTAAGAAATGACGTTTGGCACCCGTAGACTTACAAGTCCCACTGTAGCGAGCAGCAAGGTGTAGGATAGTCAATCCAGTATAGATCTATACACAAACTCATACGCTCCCCAATTAAGGAGATTCTGGATACAAAACGGCCATGGCAGGTGATGCCATGCTCCGTTACGTGGCTCACATAACTGAAGAAATGTATATGTAATGTATGTGCTAGCTGTATTGTATGTTCTCCCTCTGTCTAGCCTGTATTGTAATGTACTGTGTGTACTAGCTGTATTGTGTTCTCTCTCTATTTAGCATGTATTGTAATGTATTGTGTGTACTAGCTGTATTGTGTGTTCTCTCTCTATCTAGCATGTATTGACTCATGTATGAGCTGACTCATTGTATGATTCATTGTTCTAGTAACAGTATTAGTAACTCCCTAAACTACACCTATAGTAGCTTACTAGTAGTATGATTTGAATGTATAAACATGTATGTATGCCTTTGCTACCCAAAGGTTTTGAATGGAAAGAATGAACTTTTATATCTATATACATATACATAATATATAACTAGGATTCAAACGACCTTCGGACAAATAACCGATACCCTAAGTCCACAACCAAACGAGGAACAGGAGGTAGGGTGAGTTATCAGTTCTAAATCCTTTCAATCCTACTTATATAACTATATCTATAAAGATATACATTTAACAGAATATAAGTGTAAAAGATTTGAAGTAAAGTATTTGACATGTAAAAGAGTTTAAGTAAAGTATTTGATATGTAAAAGACTTTAAGTAAAGTATTTGATATGTAAAAGAGTTTGATAAAACCATTTGATATGTAAGAGAGCTTGTAAAACCGTTTGAAAAGTAGTTTGTTGAAAACATAGTTTGAAAAGTAAGAAATCCACTAGTCTGGTAGTCATTAATCAATAACTATAATAGATCAACTTGTATCCCCCCCCCCCCATAAAAGCATTTAAAAACATTGAAAAACATTTAAAAGGTTAATTAAGGGGGTATGAACTCACCTGTAGTGAGTGGTTTGGATGAACGGATTGATATATGATGCTAAGTGTCAAGTGAAGACTTGAGCACACACAAGGATCCTAGTTAACATATAATGACACATATATGTATCCAATTAGTTATAAATCAACTAATTAACCAAGTTAAGACATCCTAAGGCATGTAAAACACTTGATTTAAGTGCTATAAGTCCTAAGGATTGCATCTAAGGGTGGTAGGACTTGGCTATTGAGTTTAGGGTTCAAGGGGACCCTTTATTGGAGTTTATGGTTTTGTGACCATCAACCCTTGAGTTTACGGTCGTAAACCCATGAGTTTACGGCTGTAAACTCATGGTACTTATACCACTTTGCGATTTGAAGCTTTTCTAGTCATAAGGAAGCATCCTGCTTCATGTATAAGCCTAAGGAAGTGTTTGTGGCATCATTTCACTCCTAAATGGAGTTTACGGCCCATGGACCACTTCTCCATGTGTTTACGGCCGTAAACCCCTATGGTTTATGGTCTTTTTGATGTTTTAAGTCCTAAGCACATCAAGGATGAGATCTAAACTAGTTTACAAGGCTTGGTAGGGACTAGGGCACACTTTGGCCCCTTTATTAGGGTTTACGGTCCAAGGTGTTCTTGGATCGTAAACACCTTTGATCCTTTGATTCTTGGGTGTTTTCTTGATGATTAGAAGTGTAACAAGTCTTATATACACTAGGATAGAAGTACTTACTAGGTAGAAGCTTGAAAAGGTGCTAAAAGTCCAAGAACACTAGTGTGTGTTCTTGGTGTTCTTGGTGAAACTTGAAGATCTACACTTTTGGAATGATTTCACGGATGGAATCATGTAAGATCACTAGATTAAGTAAGATATCAACTTTTTAGGGATAGAAACACTTACAAAGTTGAAGATCAAGAATAAAAGTTGGATGATACTTGAGAGGATTTGAGTTTGGATCTTGAAAATGTGAAAAAGTGGTAAATAATGACTAAGTGTCATATTTATACCCCCTTTAGGGTTTATGGCCGTAAACACCTTTGTTTAGGTCGTAAACTCCAAACTCTTGGAGTTTTGGGACATTATTGTTGCACAATAAACCCTAGGGCATCCTCTCTCCTGTTATCTCCTGAAGTACTAACTTTAAAACACTCAAACTTATTCCAAAAAGCTTGAAAGTTAGTAGAAACTGTTCTGACTTCTATTGAATTGAATGGTTGTACAGAATGAAAATTTTGGGTTGTCACAGTTTTGAATGTAGCATCCATCAACACCACATGTGGAAATGCTTGCCGCATCTGTAATGATATTGAGTGCATAAAAACAACTCATCTAACTCGTTAATGCTTTCGTTTAGACGATACTCATAATTATACCCTTTAGTATGCAAAATGTGCACGACATTTTGTATTAGGGTTCTACTTTCTCGTTGATATATCGTAAACTTATGGTGATAACTATATATAGTTTTCAGTGAAAACACGTTATTTTCATTTTGCAGCTTTATTGTTGAAACAATATGTAGCGGTTTAAGATTCAAGTTTATCAAATTTTGGACCAAACGAGTCTCTTTATCCGACAATCATATTGCAAATGAATGACCTTCCATATACATTGATGGTTCGTGATTGTGTTCATCACGTACGACCCTTAACTTCCAACCATAATGTGCCTTCAAATACTTTCCTATCAGTTCGAATGGACAATTAATTTTTTTTGTTTCCGCATTTTTACTTTTGGATATACCACCACGATTACAACAGAGAAATACTTTAGAGGTGAATCCAAAAGTTGTTGCATTCGATCGTTTGGTGACTATAACAAAACCTTGAGAACGCGTCACATTTTGTACCTAATTCTTCAAATCTTCAAGAGATCTAAAAACATAAAAATTGAGAGAAAAATTTAATGTTAAAAAATCGATAAATATATCAAATAAATATATACATATAAATATAAGATTATAAATTATACTTCATCGGTAGAAAATTCTGAAATATTAGCCAATTTTTCACTGCAAAATGGAAATAAAAAAATTAATAAAAACGTAATTGCAAAAATCAATTAAAAACTCTAGTTGTTTTTTTAGGTCCATTTTTCTTTTTAGATCAAATATGTCCAGCAAAATTGAGTAGCCCATTGTTTTAGCCTATAAGCCAATTACAACCCATTTCCTCATATAAATACATAAAACCCTAAATTTTCTTTTGATATCCTACAATCCAAGAAAAAACGTGTCTCTCTCTCTCTCTCTCTCTCTCTCTCTCTCTCTCTCTCTCTCGTTAGAATGGCTACCAAGTCGCCAACTCATCGCAACCACCAAAGCACCAATGTCTGACCACCCTAACTACCGACTCACCACCTCTCACTCCCTCATTTTCTCTCGGCAGCCTCTAGAGGGGTGTGTCACTGAAGCCACCAAGTTGTCGCCACCATCGGACCACCCTTGTTACCACCATCGGACCACCCCAGCTACAGCCGTCAGAACACCCTAGCTACCACCATCGGACCATCCTGGCTATTGACTCGCCACCTCTATCTCCCTCTTTCTCTCTTCATTTTTAGATTGTGTATCTTTACAATTTGACATTGGTGTTTGTGAGGTGTATGTTTTTCGTGTGTATTTGGTGTAAGATAAATATATAGTGCATGTTAAGAGAGAAATAGAAAGAAATTATTGTATTTCCGGCGATAAATACTCCGGCGACGTATTTCCTGCGAGCAACATATTTCCGGTGATATTTCCGGCCAACAACAGAGTTTTCCAGTGATATTGATGTATTTTGTTTAGAGGTTTTTTTTTGTGAATGAGTTTTTATTTTTATTTTTTTAATTTGACCGGTAAATTTATACTAATATATTTTATAGTTTTTTGTATTTGTTTTTTGGAAATCTAAACTTACAACAAATATATTTTATAATTTTTTATTATTTTATTATTTTTTTTTTGGAAAAGATAGTCAGACACAAAGTTAAAATAGGTCAATAGGTCAGCAGGTTAGATTGATATGTGGGATAGATTGGTATGTATAAAAAGGGGTTGGCTAAAAAGACATTTTATTTTACCTAGATACCCTCATTAAATTTTGAAATATTTATTTTTATTGGTTGAAATTACATTGTTTTCTAAAAAAGTTGATTATAAGTAGTTAATTATAGGTTAACTTTTTATAAATGTGTCAATGAGGTGTCTAAAGGTGTCTTATTAGCCGCACCCATAAAGAAAATCTCATATATTTTATAATTTATTTTATTTGTTTTTTCTGGAAAAGATGGTATCGGAAACAAAAAATCAAAATAGGCTACCGTTCAAATTTCAAAATAAGTCAATAGGTCAACATGATTTGTTAGATTGGTATGTATGATAGATTAGTGTTTATATTTGACTTTGAATAATAACACCCTTTTTGTTTCATTTAAGTCAATCCACTCTTTTAAAACTCGATAAAATAATAAACGCATTTACAAAACAATTTTTTTTTTAAAGAAGAATCCCAAACCACCCCTTATTCCCTTAATTATCTCCTCCTAGTCCATGTCAAATCCTCTTCTATGTCTCTGTCTAACCCAATATTCCATTACAGATTTTGTTAAACTAGGTATGTGTGCCTTCTGTTAAAATTATCAAATCCTAAAATAAAATCTCGCTGTCGATTAACGGTGGCGTTGATGTGCGTACTACGAAAAGAATATGGCTATGAAGATATGCAATTAACGAAGACAATGGCGTTGCATTTATCAAAACCTAAAATACGATCTTTTAAGAAACTTGTGGTGATAAAAAATGATTAATTTTCTCAAAGAAAATGGATTATGGAGAAGATATGTAATTAATGAAGAAGAACAAAGGAATGGTTCTTGGCCGTGCAGGTCCAGTGTCCAATTCTTTATTTTTATTCGAGATATTTTTTTCTGTGATTTCGATGATTTACTTTTCTGGGATTTATTTGTTCTCATGAATGATGAATGTATGAAAAACAACGAGTTTGAATTAAAAAATTATTGATGAATGTTATCTGCATTTTGAAATATGTGTCTTAATATTGTTTACTTATGGAGAAATTTTTAAATATATGAATGATAATCGAAATTTGCTGAAGAAAAGATATCTTACAAGGGTATTTTGTCATTGTCCATTAATTTAATTCTGTTCATTCATCATTTCAAATCTTTCAAACAATATGGAATATTAATGGTTTATTTTATTCTACCATAGTAACCGAAAATGACAATAGAATTATAATGTTTCATTTCATTACTATGTCCATTCATTTGTCATTCCATTCTATCCAACAAAACATACCAAAGAATATATATATATAGTCTTCTTGAATCCTCTTTGTTTATTTTAGGGTTTTGGAAACTTGAATAATTAGTTACTCGCTGTCAAATGGAGAACATGTTAAGGTTGGGTCCCAAAGAAATGAAAGGATCGATATGGGACGAAGGTGGAGGGACTACAATTGTGCAAATTCTAATTTCACATAGACACTATCAGATCGATTCGATCCAGTTCCTATATGCTGTAAATGGGAAAGTGTTTCGTTCAGAAATTCGTGGAGAACTCACTGGTTTAAAATTTGATATGGTTAGTATTAATTACCATGCATGTCCATCTAATCATCTCTCTTTAACATTCATTGAACTCAAAACAGTTGTTATTTTTGTATATATAAAAATGTAGGTAACATTTGATCACCCAAGGGAGTATTTGACTTCTGTAAGTGGTCAGTATAATAATGGCGCCTACAATGGCGAATTGGTTTCGATTGCATTTGGTACCAACATCCGTAAGTATGGACCCTTTGGACGTGTTGTTGACAATTCGCTTACGCAGTTTGTGTATAATTTTACACCAAAGGTTTCATTTGGGGGATTTTATGGTAGTGTTTACAACCATTCTGTGTATGCCATTGGGGTGTATGTTAGGCCCCTTGTGTCGCTTGCTGAAATTGAATCGTATATTATCAAGGATGAAGAACGAAGAAGATGAGGAAACTTTTAAAGTTTTTTGTATAATTTGCTACCTTGGATGCAATGATGCATTGCGAATGGATTCTTATTTATCTTAATAGAGTCTTTATAATTAAATAGTCCAAAAATCCAAAGAGTTTGTTTGTTTAAATATGATAAAACTGTAAAAAATAGTCCTTGTGGAATGATTTTTTTTTTAAATGTCCAAACTGTTAAAATTTTTTGATCGGTAGTCTTTTTAGCAACTTTGTTTTTTTGGTACCTCTCAAATTGAAAAGACTATTATACTCAACTATTCTTCTATTTTTAGTAATTTTTTATATTTAATAAATATTAAAAATAAATGAGCACATGTCTTTCTTTCTCTCTCACACACACATTAAAACAACAAAACCTTCAAATATATATATATATATATATATATATATATATATATATATATATATATATATGATGCAAACAAACACACACACTGGAAATAAAAAAAAACACCCACACACACATGTAGTAAAACATGCAACTGAAACACCCACACACCAGGTCGTAGCTATTTTTCTGTCATTTTGGAAACGTAGTAGTCACTTGTGTAACCGGTTGCTACGAGATTTGTAGATTGTGGATATGTTTCTAGATCCGATCGGACTCAACTCGACGCTCATCTTCAGGGCCGTCCAGGGCCGTCCAAGAGGGTGGGCGATAGGGTTGACCGTCTAGGACTCATCTTTTAAAGGGGACCAAATTATTATTATTATTATTATTATTATTATTATTATTATTATAAATGTTATGTTTAAAAGCTAGTATAAGTAACTTTCTTTCAATTATTAAGTTATTATAAAAAACTAGATGAAAATTTTATGTTAAAGGCCCTTTTTTTCCCTTTCGTCCCGGGCCTAAAATATGTTTGGAACTGCCTGATCATCTTGAACAATAAATTATTGCTCCTGTTGGTGAATCTGCAGAGTTCTTAATTACCGTCCACCATGTACTCTTTCACGGTGATTCAATAATTGTGGTCAATTATCTTGATAAGCAAACTCAACAATTTATTTGTTGAAACCCAACCGATTACAAACCTTAACTTGATCGTGTTGTATAAGAATGATACACCTACTCATTTAACGTGCTTCTCAGGCTGGAGGGAGTGGTGTCTGTGACATCCCCATTTTCACGGTCAAAAAAGACCGATTTTGTTTATGCTTTATAAAAATCAGAGTACTTCTTTTAATAAAAATGTTGCGGAATTTGTTCCCATAAAAACATGATAAATACATTATCAAAATCATTTCCAGAGAAATGTATTTTTGTTCAGTTTAAAACATTTGGGATGTCATCGTCAATACAAAAACAAAAGCATAAACAGAACTTATATACATTTACCCTAATGATCTACATCTGTTTAATCTCTCAGTGTAATGTAGCTTCATATCGACACCTGTGATACCAATAAGCTTGAGTGGGTCAGGTTGGGAAACCTGGTGAGTACATAGGGTTTTCAACCCACAATAATATAATTATTATTTTTAAACATCAAACAATCAACTCAATTACCCATCCCCATTATCTTCCTTACTCTTAAGGGTCTACCCTAAGAGTCATCTATCCTGCATTTGTTCATTTCGAAGTCCCTTGCTTCTAGGGTTTATAAGACAGGCACTAATTCCATAGCTGCCACTGCACTAAATCCATAGCTGCTAAAGTTCATTCATCAGGTACTAAATCCAAAGCTACCAGTGTAGGTACTAAGTCCATTGCTACCAACGTTTATCTACAGGCACTAAGTCCATATCTACCAGGTACTAAGTCCTTAGCTACCAACACCTAACAGGTACTAAGTCCATAGCCACCCGTGTTTACCTAATAGGTACTAAGTTCATAGCTACCAGTGTTTGTCCAATAGGCACTAAGTCCATAGTTGCTGATGTTATTTATTAGGAACTAAGTCTATAGCTGCCAATGTTTACTCACATCATCTTTTATCTCTCATTATTCATCTACCCATGTCATACCCAACATATTTGTAGATATAAAATACATATACAGTTTAAATCATTTTAAAACATGTATAAAATCATTCTCCAGCATAGACAGCAAGTATTCAGATAGTATGCACACATAGCGCGTAATTTATATAAAATACTTCATATCTATGTGTAAGATGAAAGTAACTATGCACTCACCTGGAAAGGTGGTGACTCGGTGCTCGGACAGCACTTCGTTACTCTTAAAACAATCTTCCTCGGACAAAACCTAGTATCATTACTACTAGAGTTTAGTCTAATGCTTGATGAGACTAATTAATAGTCTTGCTAGTATTACTATTATATAAGCACGAAACAATATTTCTCAACCACTATGTACAGACAGGGGCCAGACATGAAACACCGGAGGACAGGATCATTTCGGCATAAAAGCACTTCTGAATCTAGCAACCCAAGCGGCCCTCCAAACCAGATTCCCCGTACCGCGAGTGGTTAAAAGATATTATAACGACACTTAAATAACTCATGATAACAGCCTAAATACTTATTATAAGGTCCTAATAACATTACTATATTGAAACATAAGTCATACTAAAGATAGGGTAGGCGTAGCTCACTTACAGCGAGTTTTCTCGAAAACCGGGCTTCGCTGGATCAGCGTTCCCGATCCGAAAGGCTCTTTTTCTCGGGACTCCGGGAGCCTCGGGACTTCCTTCGGGTGCTAGGGGGTTTACCTAGATTTAGGGGGCTTAAGGGGAGCTAGAGAGAAGTTTTAGAAAGAGAAAGTAGAATGAGATGGTGTGAGGAACTGGTTTCACCCGACACCTCTATTTATAGGGGGCTGGAAGCCATTTCACGTCGTGAAACATAAATTCATGTCGTGACCCGCTGGAGACAGCCATGCACAGTCTGGTGCTGACACGTGGCATCGCACACAGGGTGGAAATCAGCCAATTTTCAAAATTTCATAACTTTCGCATACGAGCTCCGTTTTCGACGTTCTTTTTTTCCACGCGTAGGTAAAAACAAGATTTACAACTTTCATTTAGACTCCATCGGCTAATTCTTGACCGATCTTAAATTTAACAGTAGGAGGAGATTAGACTGTTAAATGACGGCGAAGAATTCGTAACTCCTTCATACATACTTCGTTTTCGTCTGTCTTTTTATCGTTGAGTTCCTATTAATGAGATCTTCAACTCTCATTTAGGTCGCGTAGGCCAAAACCCGCTCGAACTAAAATTCGAGTTTCGGGCCTTGCACTGTTATGCCAAATCTTAGAAAAATCATAACTTCCTCATACGAAGTCAGATTTGGGCGTTCTTTTTATAGACGCTCTCGGTTTAACGTATACTACAACTTTTGTTTAGATTACTAAGGCTAAAAAGTCTTCTATCGTAAATTCACTATTTACGCTTCCATGTGTCGTGCCGGTTTTGCCGTGAAACTTCAACGAGCCATAACTTCTTCGTTATAACTCGGATTTCGGCGTTCTTTATATGTACGGAATCCTTGTAACATATACTATGATTTTGGTTAAGATTATTCATTCTAAATAATCTTCTATTAAAAAGTCATTTTGGACGCTTATCGTCTCTAAATTGACTAGCCCGGATCTGCGGGTGTTACAGTGTCACACTCCCTCATGAAACCGTAGTGACACGTAGGTGCCACCTCACCCATTACCACAAAAGTGTGGTTTCATACCACACCCAAGGAGTGGTGCCACAATTGGGTATTTTTTTTAATAAATAAAAAGGACCAATCAGAGGGAGGGAAGAAAAAGGAACCAATCACATTGCTGGAAAGTTGTTTGAATGAGTGCTCCCTTAGAAGGGTGCAGTGCACTCTCTACCGCATCCTGGGGGCGGTGTTTGTGCTTATGTGGCAAGGGGAGTGCGGTCCAGGCCGCACCCACTCCCTCTGGTCTCAATGATCCATATTTATGTATGAGAATATTATGCTCGCATACATATATACAAGTACATAAGAAGTTTAATAATACAGTTATTATTATTTGTTGATGCGTCTATCAAACCGTACCAACAAACATCGCATCATAATATAACATTATTTGTTGATGTGGTTCAACAACTGCATTAGAAAATGTTGCAAACCGCCCAATAAAATATCTGGTAAAAAACACAAATTGCACCAAAAAATAAGAACCGTTCTATTAAATAATCGCACAAAAAGTTGCAAACCGCCCTATAAAATATCCGGGTAAAAAACACAAATCGCAGCAAAAAATAAGAACCGTTCTATTAAACAATCTTTTTCTTTTTCTGAGTACCAGTCTTGGAAAGAACATCCTTCCGCTAGCCTTAAAGCACCTAGCAAAAGATCCCTTCCCAGATTACTTCATTCAACAGCTGGAAATAAGGCAAGGCCCCTGCCACCTTATAATTCTAAAGAAGCATTTCTTAAAAAAAAAAAAAAAAAAAAAAAAAAAAAAAAAAAAAAAAAAAAAAAAAGCCCAAATGCTGCACCAAAAAATATGAAACAACACTGATAAAATATTGCACCAAAAAATAGAACCTGCCTTATTAATATATCGCACCAAAAAACGAAAAACGCATTAGTAAACAATGGCACCAGAAAATAAAAATCACACTATTACAAATAACAAATCATTAAACAAATTACCACCAATAAAAAAATACACTATTAAACAAAAACCGCACCATTAGACAAAAACCCAACAATTTCTAATTTACTGTTTAGTTACAATAAAACATAAAAAAAGCTCAACCATCCATTAAAATAGCAATTTAATACTATAAAAGATCCTAATTCTTACGGTGTTTTTTTCGGCCATCATTCACCATGTCAATTAAATGTGGTATTATTTCTAAGATCGTATCTTCAAGTTCATCAGTCAAGGCAAACTTTTTTGTTCCAAAACTGCAACAAACAAAACAAACTATATATATATATATATATATATATATATATATATATATATATATATATATATATAGAGAGAGAGAGAGAGAGAGAGAGAAAATTGATATTTTAAATATATGCAAAACACTTACTGTATTTTGTAAAGCATGTTAGATGATCTCGACAAACTCCGACATATGTGTAATTACTATATATCCACATTCTCATCCACCTTTTTGTTTGTAGAATTGCATTTAATTCACAATTAACTATTTCAAACCATTTAAAATAAATTGATAAAAACTAATAGAAAACATACATTTACTGTTTCCCACTTATCAAATCGTCCCAGGAAAACTTTATCAATTAAAGAAGCAAAGTGGTATTTGTCTTTTTTCATTTTACCATTTAAAGAATCAAGAATATAAGCAAATTTGAGACTCAGACATAGGATAAAAAACACCTAATGCTTACTACAAAATAAAAATTATAGAACAAGTAAGCATGTATGTATAGTGCGTATATGTATGTGTATGTATTATGGGAAAAAAATTACCGCTGTAAATATGGAACAAGAAAATATTTTTTTCCTTCATTATATGAAAATACTCCTTTAATAAGTTCAATGTCAGCCGTCAACTTTATTTAATGATCTAAGTTTGTAATGCATAACATATAAAAAAACGCATTCGAAATTAAGCGACCTAAACAAAAGTGTGTGTCTATATATATATATATATATATATATATATATATATATATATATATATATATATATATATATATATATATATAACACAATGTTAATAAAATTAATTATATCTAAAATGTTATTATATCATATTAAAAATATAATAACTTACATCGCAAACCAATGTATAATGTTATAATCAAGCCAATCCCTTAAAAATAGTTGTAACATCTCGTTACATGGTATGTCAATTCGAACCCTGCAGCAATACATCACTTTTCCCATTTTACCTTTTGACTCTGAAATACAAACCAAAGGCTTAGATCACATAACCAATATTATCAACATCCTCTAAACCCTATTCCCTTGAAGCTCAAGACCTTTACTTGATCTATTTATTGTCCACAATCTTGAAATAAGAAACTTCTAGAACTAAGATGTTACATTCGTTGTCATTTTAATCTATACAAATCGTAATCGTTGGTATTTTAAAACCAAAATAAAATGTTGGTTTCCTTATTGGATATAAATAAAGTTCAGTGATCTAGAGAACAAAGTTTGTGTTATTAGTTGTCATTTTAAGTCATTTTCCCTATCAATTAATTCCTTATTATTTTAATTAAAAAAAAGAAAATACCTACCCACCCCACCCCTCTAATCCCTTCCCTTATATGGCTCTACCTTTACCTCATGTAAATCCCAACTAAAAGAACACCCCATACACTGGCGTCCTTAGCTCCCTTTACCCCCACCTATCTTCGTCACTCACTCTGCCGCCGCCGGCCTCCATTACCTCTTATGTCACCACCAGCATCTGACACTGTCACACTTCACCCTCCATTCAAAACTCTGACCATCCCATCCGTTCACCCTATCCCTATAATACTTGAACCATATCGAATATCAATCTTTAAAATCAATCATCGATACTGCTCCTCTGTGATTTATGAACCATCTTATCACTTTGTCGGTGTTTCCTTTCCACCACCTCTAATCTCCTCCCTCTTTCCTATTACACCAACGAACGAGATCGATTTATACCATACACTCACATATTGTAAATGTGAGAAATAGAACTTCGAATTTCTTTTTTTGCAGCTGTACTGGAGATTTCTTTGACGGTGGTGACGATAACGAACAAGACGATCGCATTGGTTGTTGTATGACGATTGGCCTCCTATACTGACCTGTTATTTTACGATGTTTTTGGTCTTCATGGATGGTGGAGCTCAACGGAGTTGTTTGGGTTGATTTTTCTGGCAATGATGGTTGTTTCTTGGTTGCTTGTTGGGTTCCATTTTATTCCATCTATCACATGAACATAGTGTTGGATTGCAAGGGAGAGATGACCGATGGATGAAAAGGAAGAGGGGTGAAGTTGGGTTTGAAGAAGATGATGGTGGTGGATTGTGTTATGGGTATTAAAACAAGAGAGAGAGAGAGAGAGAGAGAGTGTGTGTGTGTGTGTATATGTGAGAGAGAGAGAGGATGTGGCTTTCTTTTTGTATTTTTTGATAAACTAGAAAATGCCTCATCCCCTCTTTGCAGGGGAAGCAGACAAGGTTTATCTTACCAAATTACAGGGACTTTTTTTGAACAAAAACCTCACATGGATCATTTTGTAAATTATTTTCCAAGCAGGGACAAAGCCCACTTTTTAAATTTTGTTATTATGATGGGGTATTTATGTATTTTTTTAACATATGCATCACTCCTATAAATATAATTTTGCTTAAGGGCCTATTATATAAATTACCAATATTGTAATTTATTTTCTACGTAGGGACCAAACATATGAAACATAAACACATGCGAAGATACGAAATGTAAAGAGATGAAAAATATCGGTGTTCAAAATTGAGGGTGTAAAAGTGACGTTTTACAAAGGTAGGTAATTTTTTGTGTGTGAAATGTGTATGAACATAAGTAATTGTACCATTTTCTTCTTATTTCTCTCTAAAACTCATGCGCATCTCAAGAAAGGTTTGTGAAAACAAGTGATAGTACTATTGTTATTGCAAATGGTATAATTAAAAGTTTCTTTGTAAAATTTCCAATTACTGAGGAGGGTTTTGGGAATTGTAAACCTTCATCACCAATTATAAAGGGTGGGGTTTAGAGTCGGAATGGGGAGGGGGGACTGTTCCCATTGTCTATTTCATCTTCCTGTAAAGATTTTTTTGGAGATGTAGAGGAAAAACAATGTGTGTGCCTGCGTATAAAGAAAGGTAATTCCCCACAGTATCTTCAATTTTGAGAATAGATCTGTAGGTATAGAGGCATAAAAAAATGAACATTGATGCTTTCTTTGAAATTCGATTTTTAGCTTGGTAGGAATTGAAGAACAGGGTTCGAGCCTGTATTTATTTCCCCTTCATGCAAGTCAAAGAGCATCGACTATTCAGCCCACCCCCTTTGATTTTATAAAATCAATTCAAGAAGAGGAGGATTCGTTATTAGGGTTGTCAAAATCGTACCACGAAAAATTAACCAACATGTTACCAACCGAACCAAAAATATTGGTAGCCAACATGTTTGGTTGGTAGTATCGTACCAATTGAGTAATCTTGGTATGGTAATGGTACAAAATTTTGAATACCATGGTAATACCGTACCAACCAATTCATTTATTATATCTTTACTATCTTATAAAAGAAATCTCACTATTTCTATAAATAAATAGATTGAATATAATAATATTATTTTTTAAGACGTCCAAACCATTAAGTTAATAGTACAAGTAACTACTAATAAAATAATATTAAAATTTTGAACTCAACCAATTATACAAATGATACAACACAAGATACAAATGTAAATTGCATATAAACCATTCCCCAAATCTGTCGCATAACTACTTTGACTCATATTCCCCAAGTTTTTAGGAAAAATTGAATCGATCCCCATTTTAAGCATAATCTAAAACGACACCTCTCTCTCTCTCTCTCTCTCTCTCTCTCCAACAGCCTAAACCTCCTACCCTTTTTGCAGCTACCCAAAGCCATCATTATTCTCTGTACACCACCGCAGTAAAGTCATCCTTACTACCACCGGAAGACGTATAGACTTTTTTGGGAGTTGGATCCAGAAGCCCTAAACGACCTCATCTCTCTGCCTCCTTTTATGAAGATCTTCCTGTAGTTGCTCTTCGTTACGTGGAAAGCAAGTAATCTACATGCTACGTCTGCCCAGTATTTCACATGCTTTTTATGTTCAAGTTGGAATTCCAGTATCCCCAATCTCGGCATCTATCTCTCGAATCTCACCTCTATACCACTGCTCACCACCCCTAGGCTCCCTATTCTCCATAAACCCTAAACCACTCTTCATCGCCACCACCACTCAATTTCGCCATTCATCACATCTGAAGAGTTGTGTATTTGAAATCAATGGAAGAATGAGAATGCCACGACGTTCAGTAACTACACATTTGTGTGTGAGGTCATGCATGTGAGCCGAAAATCTACTATTTTTACCTTCTCCGTCCTGCTCTGCCACTAGCCTGCCTTTCTTCTTGGTGCGTGCAGTTTACTCGGATTTTCCAAGGTACCCCTTTAATCTTCATATTTGGAACACTTTTCTATTAAAGAATGCTCAACAATTTGGTAGTATTCAAATGGTGTATGCTGAATCGATCTTCATTCTCGATATTATAAATACTTATTTACATGATTTGGTTATTTCTTCATAAAATCGAGGGTATTATGTTCAAATTCGGTAAATTTAATGTTTTTGATATTGAATCTGATTGGGTTTCATCAAAATTTGATTTTTTTTTGGGTTGAGTTTTACTTTGGTGAACAAGGGTTTTGGTTTGTAGGTTGTTTTGGGTTTTACCATACGCTTTTGTTGCCATCATCCAAGCAGTTAATTTCCAAACAAGTTCTCCAGTCTTTTTAATAGTTCATTCCTAATTTTATGGGTTTTTGTGGATGTTTTATTATTTCTTATTATGCAACCAGTGCGTTTATTATTTGTCACGTATTTTAATGCATTTCTTCAAGATCTTATTAGTTTATTTCATTGATTCAAGTTCTCTTTTTCGGTTTTATGGGTTCCCACCTAAAGAGAACTTGAGATCAATTAACTAGAAATTCTCTGTTGAATCTCTTATAATTTAAATTTCACTTGCAGGCTGTTGATTTAAGGAGTTTGGAGGTCTTAATTCACAAAACAGCAAAAGGTAGGAGCCTAATCTTGATTTCCATTTTTTGTATTCAACTATTTATTAGGATGACATTTAACTAGGTGTATATTTTCTGAAGTAAAAAATGTACCGGGAAGAATGAAAAGAGGGGTACTGATGCTTTTTGGCATAATTGATGTCTTAGTTGACTAAAAAATGGAGAAATAAAATCTTAATTATTTCCCATGGATTCTATTTTGTAGTATTCTTAATTGTGTGGGATGGTGTTGTTCTTACTCACATGAACATGCTTGACCCTGCTTTGGTAGTTATCCATCAGAAATGCAACCAACTCTAAACTTGATTTCATATTATCGACATTCTTGAAGACAATAAATCCATAAGGAAGAAAGTTGTAGGTAGTAGCTGTTTACTTTCCATTGACATTTTTTGGACATTTCTTACCTAATGGTTTATGTTTTCTTATTTGAATGATTTTCGATAATTGTTTATGTCAAAAGTATCTATTTTATATATGCCATGATCCAAAAATATAGTTGTTTATGTCAAACTTTAGTAAAAAAATAAAAACAAAAAAATAAAGCACCATGCTATTTCTTACATGAGTAGTTGTTTGTAGTTTCAGGGACCAGTCCCAGAGGCAGCACCAACTGAACTCTTATTTTCAAAATATATGTATTTGTTTAAGGTAAGTTTACAACATGCCATTTGTTTATGCCTAGAAAGTATTTATTTCTTTTATTGCATAATAAACATTGTCTTTTAAAATGTAGATGCTAGGATCCACTACACATGGTCAAGACTCAAGAATGTTAGTTAAATTGTTATCTTTTTGTGATGTGTAGGAATAAGGTGTTGAAGTATAATCTAATGATAAGAAGTATGTTTCTATTTCTTGTAGTGTCATTTTGTCTAAAAAATTAGTTAGGAGCGATAAACAGGTAGGTGTTCAATTTTTTTTACAGGAGTAATTTAGGAAGATGTTTGAAGTAAGAACTTGGTCCTTAATTATGGGCACAAGGGTCTTAATAAGAAAATATATAAAATTGTAAAAACTTGGTTTCTGTTTTTTTCTATGAATAGAAAAAGTCAAATTTTCAGGATAAAGTTTTCTGGAAATGATTATTTGAGATTTCAAATGGTTTTGGTAATGATGGTTTTGAAAGGAACAGGTAATTTGGGTAATTTATAAATCTGTTGGAATAATAGTGTTAATTAAATCATCATTGTCTTAAAATTTAGTAGTTGCTTGGACAAAGTTTGGATATTTCTTTATATGTCTGATTATAACATTGTACTTTGAAGTTTGATTTTTCATTATTCTACAAGTATAACTATTTTTTTCAGACTAAATATTTGTATAACCAGGTTTCTTTACAATAACCTTCATTAGATATCAGAAGCTTTTTAGACTTTATATTCCATTTTTCATTCATTGAAAGTCAATTTAAACCTTAATTTGACTATTAGGAGATATAGGTTAAGTGTCTTCCTTACAGTTATTCAATCATTTTTCAGGCAAAATGTAGCTACATAATCATTAGTATGCTCTCATACTTAGGTTATAAACTTTTGGTGTTTAGGAAGTTCTTCTCTAACCATAAATTATATGAACTTTTGTCTTTTATAGGAAAGAGTTGGTTAGCATATGGCATATATAGCATAACAATCGTGATGTGTAAAAGTTTATGTATTGTATTTCATGTAATTATTTTTCCCTTTTCTAATTTCATTATTTTAAATAACGCATTGATTTGTAATGAAGTTATGATCATCATAACGATAATTTACTATTTGCTTATACAATTACTAAAAATGTATTAAAAATGTATGACATGTGAATCTAATCTCCTTTGATCTATACAAGAATTCTAATCTTTTTGATTTTATATTTGAAATATAATAAAATCAATAACCAGAATAAAAAAAATATAAAATAGAGGATTACAAATGTACTTTTTGGAAATTTAATAAGAGATGGGATCCCCTAATTGTCTAAAAAAAACTATTCGTTGCGGCTATTTTGCATAAAACAACGACACACATGCGTATATTTTGAAACCAAATTGCATTAACCTAAAACGACTATTTTGCATAAAACAACGACACACATGCGTATATTTTGAAACCAAATTGCATTAACCTAAGATAACAATGTGCTTATGTTTTTAATCAAATACATCGCCGAGAAGAAAAAAACCAACCACTTGCATCTGTGCTCAAAAACTATTCGCCGTTCACCGGATGGGAAATAATTCACAAAATGAAACTATATGTGGCCCTCAAAATAGAACATTCAAAAACTATTCGCCGCCGCCGCATTGCGCGGGTAAACGACTAGTATATATATATATATATATATATATATATATATATATATATATATATATATATATATATATATATATATATATATATATATATATATATATATATATCGTGTATTTTAATTGTTAATTATGCTTAGTGTTTACAGTTTTAAGAATATTAGTAAGTCGTTTGGTCGATTAGTCGATAGTTATTACAACGTTAATGCACAAAATTAAAACGTTACTTTAACGTTACTTCAATAGAACTCTTCTGTAAATTAAAAGAACCACATAACTAATTTCTTTACTAAACATTAAAATTACCTAATGGTTTTGCTTATTTTTAAATCTTACAATAGAAAAATAAAAGAAATTGGTATATATCATTATCAATTTGTACCAACCAAACTTGTTGGTAGTTGGTACCAACTATACTTGTTATGGTATCGATAGTAGATTTTTTATATCAATTATAGTTGGTACGGTACATGGTTTAGGTAAAAACAAATTGGTATCGTACCAATTTCACCGCTAGTCGTTGTGGTGTCAACTCTCGATTTTACAACATTGATTCAAGAATTAAAGGAATTTAGGGAAATAGACCTTACCTTATCATTATTCTTGTCAATTTTAAAGAGAAAGAGAGGGAGAGATGTTACATAAATGGTCATTGCAGTATAGGAAAATAATCATAAAATATGAAAAAGGAAAAATAAAGGGTCAAGATGTCATTTTACATAAATTTAACGCCAATTTTTTTACGTTGTGTGTCGGAATGACCATTTCCGCAATTTTGACAAAACACAAGGACCGAGCTTATCTATTTTTCTTGAAGTTTGACTTTATGTGCCTATTACACCATACCACATGGACCATTTTTGGAAATTTTTCTTTATTTAAATTAGGATAAATTGCAAGAAAGTCATTATATTACCACGAAATTTCAATTTTGACACCGAGTTATTTTTTTTTTTTTTTTTTTTTGCAATTATGTCATTATATTTTACAATTTTGTTGCAATATCGATCAAATGATCGATTGTCTATGTTCTCCCGGTAACCATTTTTCCCGAATTGCAATAAAGTCACTAAGTTTACCAAAATTTTGATTTTGACAACGAATTTTAAATTGCAGGAAAGTCACTATATTACCAAAAAAAATCATTTTGATACTGATTTTTTCTCAATTATGTCATTACATTTATAACTTTATTGCAATGTCAACCAATTGACCAATTCAAGAGATGTTATTGTGGTTTAGAAGCTTGATTTATAAGATCGATTTATACAACACATAAATTAAGGTCGGTCCAATGGTTCAAACTCACTTACAAATCAGCAAAAATGGCATGGTCATCTTTTCATGAGATGTTATTATGGTTTAGAAGCTCGATTTGTACAGGTAAATAAAGACCCATACAAGGTCAATATAAGACCCCGTACAAGGTCGATTTATACAACAAATAAATGAATACCCCTACTAGGTCGATTTATTTGTACAACAAATAAATGAATTGTTATTATTTTAAAATAGTCTAAAATAAATAGTCAAAACTACGAGTTTAGCAACAGAAGCAATTTTATGTTTGAATAAACTAAACATTTTACCTACCAATGATCATTTTGCAAGACTTAAAAAGATTAAAACAACTATAGAAAGTTGTGTGTTACAACCTTTGAATACTTTGATCCTCATGGGAGATTGGAAGTTGATGAAGTGTGACATTAAGCTCTAAAATAAGCTCTCTATAATGTATCCACCAAGGCAAGGTTAAACCTCAAAAATATGCTAGTATACACATGAATAATGTTGTTCTTAAAGTTTAATACTTATACCAAATAAGTATTTAAAGAGAAGCAACTTTAAAATCTTCATTTCTAACACCAAATGGAAGAAAAAAGAAGAGAATGAGAGACTTCGAATTTCCGAAAATTGGCAGCCAATTTAGAGGTTTCTAGTGAGCAAAAAGACCAAGTAACTCATCATCTAAAGCCTATCAAATATAGGGTTTGCATCGAACACAATCTCGTATATCTTTTTATGTCGATCCAGTGGTTCAAAGTCACTTAAAAATCAGCGAAATGGCGTACTCACCCTTTTAGGTGAAACTTTTTATTATAATGTTTAATGCTTAATTCTCATAAGAGTATTTCTTCACAAATGTCATCTAAAAGTCAATCTAGTGGTTCAAACTCACTTAAAAGTTAGTGAAAATGGCGTACTCACCTTTCAGGAGATGATATTGTGGTTTGGAAGATTGATTTGTACGACAAGTAAATGAATACCCTTACAATGTCGATCCAGGAGATGCTTAATGAGTTTGAACCATTAAATCGACCTTATAGGGGTCTTCATTTGCTTGTTATATAAATCGAGCTTCTAAACAATAATAACATCTCTTGAAATGGTGACTATACCCTTTTCATTGACTTGTAAGTGAGTTTGAACCATCTGGCCGACATTCATTTATTTATTGTACAAATTAGCTTCTAAATTGAGCTTGTAAACCATAATAACATCTTCTGAATCGGTCAATTGGTTGACATTGTAAAAAAATCATAAATATAACAACATAATTGAGAAAAAAACTCGGTGTCAAAATCGAAATTTTATGGTAATATAGTGACTTTCTTGCAAATTTAAACTCGGTATCAAAATCAAAATTTTTGTAAACTTTGTGACTTTATTGTAATTCTGAAAAAATGGTTACCGGAAGAATAGTAAGAACCGATCATTTAGTTGATATTGCAACAAAATTATAAATATAAAGATATAATTACGAAAAAAAATAATTCAGTGTCAAAGTCAAAAAAATTCATAATATAGTGAATATTTTGTAGTTTGTCCTTTAAATTACAATTCTCCTCGGTCCAAGCCACCGTTTCAATTCCTCACCATCCCCCAATATCTCTACTCAAGCATTAATGATTAAACCACTTATCGTACGTTTTAATAAACTTTTAAATCTCCGCCGCTTCAACTTCCCATGGTATCGCACGATATATATGTATCTACAATTTGATTGGATTCAAACTTCTTCAAAACCAAAACTCGAAGCACCTTTCTCTCACTGTCAAATAGGAAAAGATGATGAAGTTGGGTCCGAGAGATATGCCAGGGTCGATCTGGGACGAAAGAGGGAAGACTAAACTCGTGCAAATTCTGGTTTCATATAAATATTCTGGCATAAGTTCGATCCAGTTCGCATATGTCGTGCATGGTGCAGTGCGTCATTCAGAAATCTATGGAAACCCCGATGGCGCTGAATTTGATACGGTAAGTATGATCGGTTTCAAGTCTTTGCTTCCTATTGTTTCAATTTAAATCACAAGTCCATATGCTTTCGATATCCTCTTTACTTTATGTACATATTTGGTGGAAAACATGCAGGTAGTCTTTTGTAACTAGTAACAGTTAATATTAGAGATTTTATTTGATATATTCGGCTCTGGTATTACATAAAATTACAGAGTAACAGTATTTATTATTAAAAGTGATTTTACGACATTTGATAATTTTAATATAAGTTTCTTTTCCTAAAAGAATATAAAGTCGTCTTTTCTTTTGCACATCTGGACCATGTAGTTTATTTATTAACAATTTGCATCAACCACTTGGTTAAACAAATTTTTTCTTTGTTTAATTTGTATGTGTTATGTGCCAAACAAATTAAAGTATATTTACATGTCATTAAAAAACTAACATAGGTTAATTTGCATAAACATACCGTATAAATTAATCTTGTAGTGTTTTCTTGCATATGGGCAAACATGTACATATGAAAAAAATTCAGATGCATATGTACAAATGAAAAAAATCATTTTTTAATAAGATTAATTTATAAAGCATTACTTTCACTTGTCACATTAAAACTATCATTTGCTGTCTCCCGATTGAGAGTTAAGTTTTATAATGGATATATGTGGAATCAGGTCTTAGCTAGTTTAAGAATATATTAGAATTGCTGGCTCAAAAATAGTATATAAGCTAACATATTTTTTGAGTTTATTGCAATATGATGTTTACCTACCACTAAAGTAGGTTATAGTTGGTTTATTAGATAGTTTTTTTTAACTATTTTAAGAATATTTGCTGATAAGTTATTGAAGTTTTTTCTCTCATTTATCCAGCTATACCTTTATATGCTCATTTTAGTTACATATCTAAATATTCTTTCATGTCGTTTTATAATTCCCATATAACTTTTAATTGGTTTACTAAATGCTATTACTTTATCAGCTATTTTTTTTCCAGCTAAAATCCAGCTTTTGCAACTAAAAACAAGATTTTTAAGTAAAAGCTAGTTTTGTAACTAGTCTCCCAAATGCCTAAAAATATTGTATGTGTTATGTGCCAAACAAATTAAAGTATATTTACATATCATTAAAAAACTAACATAGGTTAAGTAAAGTGGCATTTTTATCAAGTCAAACATTTAAAATTTGAATTAAAGTGTTTTATTTGTTTACTTTTTCAACAATATAGGTGACACTTGATTACCCATCTGAGTTTTTAGTGTCTGTAAGTGGTAATTACGGCACGAATGTTTGGAATTCGAAAAATCAATTGATGTGGATCGCATTTACTACTAACAAATGCAAATATGGGCCCTTTGGACAGAAAAACGGAGCAAATAAAGATTCATTCAGCTATAGATTTGGACTGAGATCCTGTTTTGCAGGATTTCATGGAAGCGTTTTTGAATCTTGTGTGTATGCCATTGGAGTTTATGTCAAGCCCATCGACTCACTTTATGAACTCAAGGATGAAGAATGAGTTTCAAAGCTTTTGCTACATCTTTTTAATACTACAAAGAATGCAATATATTGTCTTTTTTTATGCTAATGGATTTTATCATCAATCATTTTTGTTTCTCGGTTCTCAAATGAGCCCTTCTATATCAATTTAATGAGGCTTGACTGCTTTAGCACTTATTACTCGATTTAAACTCTTGATTCTAAAATCATTTTATATGTTAAATGTCGTATAAATTTGAAGGCTATGGTATTTGAACTTGGGTCAACTTAATTTTGGAGTGATTCATGCCAGGGTTTCACCACTCGATCACTTTGATGGTACATATAAGGTTGTATATACTATTGGTGCTTTTTATTTCCTTATGAGATCTTTACAAAGATCATGCTCGATTGATTTTGATTTAGTTTAGCACAAACAAATGCAAATATGATCCCTTCGGACATCTTCAAATCTTTAAGGTAGATGAAACTATAGGTTTGGGCTGAAGTCTTTTTTGTAGGATTTCATGGAAACGTTTGTTACTTTTCTGTGAATGCCATGTTGGTTTATGTCAAATCTGATCTCTTATGAACTAAACACCAGAGAAATATGCCAAATGCATTTACTGCAGTATTAATGACAGGAAAAATGCAATTAGATGCAATTGAGATGAGCTTTATTGATCTAGTTTGTCAATAGGCTGGTGGGACTAAGCATCTTTTCATCACACAATTCCCATGTTCACGCCAAAACAATATCAATTTTTCTCTCTTCTTACTCCAATGTGAGAAAAACTTACACTCAAAAGAAGAGTTTTTTTGTTACTTAATCCATGATGCCTATGAAAGTCCTACAAAACCCTGTGGAAGGAGGTAAAAATGGCGGGTATGCCAAATTTTGCAAAGTTGAAATTGACTCTAAAATCTGTTTAAAAGACCTGCTAAATAAGAGTAGGGATTCTAGAAAGTACAGGTAACATATATTTTTTTATATAACCAAAAAAAATTTAAATTGGAAATTGCATGAAAATTGTGTAAAAGTCCGATTTGGATTGTGGGCTTTCAAATTCCCAACGGATCAAAATCACGCCCATTTTGAAGTTGAGCTTCTTTTTACCCCTTTTGTCTTATTCTCATTTGTCCATAAATCATTCATCTAAGGTGGTGGTTGTTTTTCTGAAGCCAAAATGTCTGCAATCTGTGGACCACATCTGCAAGCCTCTGCAGCAGAAGAGGTGGACCAAACGTCTGCAGTCTGCAATAAGAAGACTGTTTGTTTTTATACGTCTGTAGGCTGTTAAAATCAAATAAAGTTTAAATTGAAGTAAAATTACACTTTTGTTACAATTATATTGATTACAACTTTCAAAACACCAAAAATTGGGACTGTTTTACATGTAAACTAAACACAAAAGATGAATAGAAAAGAATCTTTGGTAGCATTTAAGAGTCTTAGCATTCCTTGGGAGAGATCATTGACTCCTAGAAAAAAGATAACACCAAGTTAGATGTTCTTGATCGTATAACAAATACAGCTTGCAATAGGTGCTTGAAATAACTAGAAATAAATAACTTTGAAATAACTAGAAATAAAAAGTCTAGCATCTTTGAAGACTTTAATCAAACAGTTGGCGTGCTGTGATTATTAACTAATTTCTGCCCCATTTAGATCAATTCAACCATACATAATTTATCAAAATTGAGACCAAATATCATTCTAAGCAGCATAACAGCAATCAAAACAATTTCAACAACCATATGATATAACAATAAAAAATTTGATTTCATAATACATTTACTCAACAAAATTTGATTTCACAAGCCTTTTTTTTTTTAAATCAGAAACAAGAGGTGCAAACCTTTCTTTTGTTTTCAGTGCATTAGAGAATTTTTCCAGAAAGATTAATCCTCAATTTCATGTTTGAAGTGAAAAAAAAAACGATTACAAACCTGTTCATTTGGTGGTCGTCGGGACGCCTGCGATCGGAGAGGAGGCGACTATCGGAGAAGAGGGCGGCGATCGGAGAGGAGGGCGGCCTTGGCTGGTGCTGATCGGAGGTGATCGATGGTGGACGAGCGGTGCTAGATCGAAGATGGAGCGAGGTGTCGACAGTGGGAAGTTTGGACGATGGAGGCGGAAAAAAAATGAGCGCGTCTTTTTTTTTTAAGGTCAAAACACTTGGCAGACTTTAGAAGAGGTTGGCCGATGTCTGTGTGGTGAAGACCTCGCGCAGACCTTTTTATGTCTGCGGATTTCAGAAAAACAAACACACTGCAAACCTTTATGTCTGCGCGTGGTCTGCGCCGCGCAGACAGAAGAGATCACGCAGATCTGCGGAGAAAAAACAAACACCCTCTTATAAGTCTTCAATAATCGTTGCATCAAAATACCACAATTGTGCACCATTCCCGAGTGTGTTCATGTTAATCAAAGTAGCAAACATAAACTCGAAAATGTAAAATGAAAGAAGCAAACATTAAGTGTTTTCACTTTAGGTAACTCGAAAGTGTAAAAGACTACTCGGTGTGGTCACCTGCATTAAGAAGCCACATTAGAAGCGAGAAAGAAGAAAATGGTGTTGGGAGGAAAAACGGGTGGTGTTCCTCTTTAAAAACGCAGTTGAAAGGCCAAGAAAGAAAAAAAAATAGAGGAGGGGAGAGAGAAGAACGGGCGTTGCCCGTCGTTACCAGCACAACGGATGGCCACTTAACGTGAAAAACAGGTTAAACGGAGCGGTGTGCGGCCATTACCATGACATTTTCCGGCGTCCACTTCATCATAATAGAAGTGGGCATTGCCCACACTGAGCAGTCTTAGCAAGTATAGTAAATTTGACATTGATATCTCAAACGCTTTTTTCTATAAGGTTGATGCAGATCAAAATAAAAAATATGAAAGATTACATTCTATAGGAAACTTTTTTACCAACATAGCATCAAAACAATAAGTCTATACATTCCTAAACATTCTCCTTCCAAATCCCTACATTCTTAATATTTCTCCTTCCATTCTATCTTGTCCTGCCAAGGCCGGCTCTATGATTTTAAGGGCCCTGTGCAACGAAGAAAAATGGGGCTCTAAATATAACTTTTTAATATATAAGGAAAACAAATTTATGACGGTGAATTATCGTTACGGAAAACTTAAAAGTAAATAAATTAATTAAAAAGGAACATATGGAATTTTATAAAAATTTCAAAGGCTAATTATGTAACTTCTGAAAACTGATTTGTTAAACATATTGGAAGGAGGGGTTGTTTATGAAATATATAGTATAAAGAAATGGTCAAATGTGTAACTTGAATTTAAAACATCAAAATGTTGTGAAAAAGGATAGAACCTACTTTACTTTTGAATAAAAGACACGCCTTTGCCAATTAGGATACCCAAACTATATGAAATATTTTGAATTCATATATATTTAGTTATTAAATATATAATTTAAATAAAACTCGGACCCTATTTTTTTCGGGGCCCTGTGCGGCTGCCCTCTTGCCCCCCCCCCCCCTCTCTAAAAAATCGAGCCTGCGGACAACCCAATCCATCGATTTCTTATTCTCGATGTTTATTTCTTATTCTTTCTTGTTGTAAATCAGATCTAATAGACATATAAGGAAACCGACAAATAATATTGAGAATTATATATCGATTAATTGCGATAAATAAATCCAATTATTATTATTATAATTACCAAGTTTCGTCCAAAAATCAGATCAATCCTTCTCGATCAGATCTGATTATAAGAAAGTAGTAGAAGCAAACTGTCCTCTTGTTGGACGAAAAAAACCAAGACATTAATGTAAAACCGACCTGTTGACGGGTGATCTTGAACGTGGAATAATTGCACGGATCGGACTCCTATCCTTAAAGGTTTTAACTTCGCTTCTATCGGCTGTAAGCAACAGAGTAAAACAACAGAAATGGAAAACGATAAACGCAAAGTGAATACTGAGAAACTGTGAAGAAATCACAAAGAGAATGAGAGAGTTTTCAGTTTTCGTGAGACAAATATGGCTCCCAGAGGGCTGTATTTTTAGGTATCGAACCCCTAGAAGCCAATAAATGAGCCCCTTATGGGTCGCCCCCTAGAAACCCTAGGGTGACGACTTGCTCTCCAAGCTAACCGTTTTCTAACCCTTCCAGAATATTTTGTTGTCATATCTACGAAGTCAACTGTTTGACCAGACCGGTCAAACCGACATGACCCGAACTTCGCCAAAAATAGAAGCTCATCAGTTCCCAGCGACCAATACGTCCTGCAAAGTTCTTGAGAGAGAGAGAGAGATGGATAAGTGTGTTCTTGAATGTGGGTGTGGAAGTTCTTGATAGAGAGAGGGGGAATGAGGGAGGAAGTGTGTGTGTGTGTGTGTGAGGGGGTGGATATGTGTTTTTTGGAATATGGGTGTGGAAGTTCTTAAGAGAGAGAGAGAGAGAAATGGGGAGAGAGAGAGAGAGAGGTGGGTCCTTTGTATATTTCATAATTATAAAATAATTAAGAAAATGAAAGAAAAATAGAAAATAAATACTTTAACGGTATTAAAGTCATTTCAATTTATTGAGTGATCAAACCCGACTTGACCCGGTAATCATATACATTATTATTTTATTGACAAAATGGCAAAAATGGTCCCTTTGGTATGCATTTTTTTTGGGATTTTAGTCCAAACCACAACTTTTTTGAATTGGTGGTCCTTTTGAGATAGTTTGCTTGTGATTTTGATCATTCACTAAATTAAAATACTAAATTTCTCTTACTATATTTATTTTCCATTTTTATTTTTTCCTATAAGTATTTATATATAAAAAATAAAAGTAGCGGCCCACATACCCCCTCTCTCTCTCTTTCTCTCTCTCTCGTAAAGAATATTATATTAAACCTAACCCCTAACCCGTTTTCTTCCCCACCGTACCTTCTATCTCTGCCCCTGTCGGTCGTCTTCATGCTTAGTGATAAGAAATCGAGGGTTTGGTGTTTCAATTAACATCCTATGAACCCCTGTTAACATCCTTGACCACATAATCTGTCATGAAGATATTAATTTCACAAGCAACGAACTTGAGTACGGTTTGGAGAAAATGAGGGGCTCCGATGAAAGCGTGTGTGCATATGTGAAATCGGAACTAAAATCAACTCCCTAGTAAGTGAAAGTCCTCTACACTTATGTGTGTAAGTGTATGTTGGCTCATGTTCCTCCTGCGACTACAAGGCAACAAGTTTTGATTTTGTTCAAGATTTGATTGCAGGTGTGTTTATTTGGTCCGCTCAAGTTTTGATTGCATTTGTCTAATGGAAGCACTATGTTAGAAACAATTTTTTGATTTCAGCACTATGTTAGAACTGAAATCAATTTCTGAAATCGATGATGGTGGCGATGACTTTAATTTTAGTATAGGTAATGATGGTGATGGCTCTGATTCCGGTAAAAATGTTGGAGGAGATGGCTTTTGTGATAATAGTAAAGTGATGAGGGGTGGTGGTTGGATTCACGTCATAGATATGATGAAGGGGATCGACGATTTAGGGGCGGTGGTGACGATGGCGAACATTGGTGGTCGACGCTGGGTGGTTCTTTCCCTTCTACTATCTTCCTTGGTGGTGATCGATCTAGTGATGGTGGTGTTGTCCCTCGGAAAAAAGCAATGGTGATGAACACAATGGTAGGTGGCCGGAGGTGGATGTCGGACCTGTTTTTCGGCGAGGTTTTGGGTGGTTCTGTTTGGGAATTTATGTCGTGAATGAGGGGAGTCATTTGGTGTGGATCTTATCTACAAAGGTTGTCGGAAGTGAACTCCAGTAAGACGGCACACAGCGGCAACGATGGTTGTTTCTTATTTTGAGAGAGAGAGAGAGAGAGAGATATATATATATATATATATATATATATATATATATATATATATATATATATATATATATATATATATATATATATATATATGAGAGAGAGGTTTTTATTAATAAAACTTTAAATTAAATAGAGAAAAACATAAAAAAAAATATCAGAAGGGTATTTTAGTCTTTTCAGCTTAGCGAATGTCCAAAATCACAAGCAAACTACCTCAAAAGGACCACTAATCCAAAAAAAGTCGTGGTTTGAACTAAAACCCTAAAAAAATGCATACCACAGGACATTTTTGGCTGTTTTGTCTAATTTTATTTTATATTTATTATACAATGTATTCAAAAAACAATTACTTCAGACTTAATAAACACGCGAACGGGAAAAGGTTTCTCACTTTCACGATTTCTCGCTCTCGTGTTCTTAACTGGGAAGTGTGGAAACCTAAACGACTTAGGTGTTGTTTGTTTTTTCGAAGCGAAAATGTCTAAAGTCTGCAAACCATCTCTGCAACCATCTGTAGCAGAAGAGATGGACATAACGGCTGCAACATTTAATAGAAAGTTTGTTTGTTTTTTAACGTCTGCAGACTGCTGCAGTAAGTTAAAGTAAGATGTGAAGAGGTTTGAAGCAGTTGGACTATTGTTGCGCCACACAGCACACGCGCAACAGTTTTTAAGTTAGAAGTCTTCTGAAAAACAAACAGTTGCGAATGGTCAAGTGTTGCGCGTGTGTTGCGCGGCGCAGTAATAAGTGGTTTTTTTTAAAAGAAACAGCACCTTAACCTTGGAGCTTGGAGGTTTCCGGCTATTAACCTGCAATCTTGCATCACCGACTTCACCTTGGAGCTTAAAGGCTGCCGGCGCCCGGCTGGAACCCTAACCCACTGAATCTGTCACCAATACAAGTAAGCTTCTTCTTCTAACAGGTACATTAGAACTGAGAGTTAACAATTTTTTTCTGAGATCATCCCAGCAGGGTTTAGTAACATGTCAAAACTTGTTTATCTTGATTTTGATTACAAACATTTTCCAGCCTAATACCTCCAGAAATCGGGCTCTTGGAAAATCTTGAAACCGTATATTTTTTTGAAAATAAGGGTCTGTTTGGTTCGCAGAATGTTGCTGAACGAATTGCATTTGGAATTGGAAAAGGAATCTATCAGGAATTTGAATCCAATTCCATGTCCTGTTTGGTTGGCAGGAAATGGAATTGGAATTAATTCCATATTTTGTTTGGTTCGCAGGAATTGGAATTGGAATCCATGTAAAATGATAGAATTGCCCTTTTTGTCTATATTGCTTAATTTTACTTCCCTTTTTAATTTATATGTAAAGATACATTACATAAATTATAAAAATAATAAATTTAATTTAATTGATTGAGTGTTTGTGTCAATATAATGTGAAAATCATGCAAATGACTTCATAACTTAAAATTCTTTAAATACACATCCCAATAATGTTACCACAAAAAACATAACTTAAAAGCTATCATCTTCTTCGCTAGATATCCTAATATTGTTACCAAAAAAAAGTTAACGTAAATTATTTCGTTACATCCAAATCGAAGCCACCAAAAACTTTCATATGCAAAATACCGATCAACATCCAATGCACATCCCAATTGGTAATACTACCCTTCCAAAATGTATTTTACCCAAGCTTCTCTATCACCTTCTTCAATTTCCCAAAAATTTTGAACATTAATGGGATCACTTCTTATCTTGGTCAAAGCTTTGAACTTTTCAAGTTGACTTATTGAATTCATCTTTAAAATCGCTGGAGGGATCTTCTCACTTAACTCGTTAATCTTCATGTCAAATTTAATACCTTCAATCAAGTCCTTTGATATTTCTTTAAGACTTTCTGTAATTAAGCCAACCGCCTTGTTAAACCCCTCGTCGCTTCGATTTTTCCTCTTCTTGGAACGAACACTCGGTGAAGTTTCATCATGTTACACGGCTGTAGTACGACTAACTTCCTCTAAATCTAGAAAATCATCATCTGAATCTTGCGTTTCTTCTTCTAAATTCACCTCTTGTTCCATCTCCATGAAATCTCTAGCTCTATTTCGTTGAGCTCGGTCTTTTCCAAAAACAATGCAAAGATCTTCATAATAAGGAAATGTTTTGTGTTTCCATCTAGTCGCTTCTTTATGTACCTATTTACCAACATTATAATTCATATAAAAAACAAAAAGCAAAATATTTCCATGTAGTCTCTTAATTATTAAAATGTACCTGTAGGTACGCCTCCCAGACCGGATCCTCAGCAGTAACACAATGCTTTTCGGGGTCATAACCAAAACCGCTTGTGTTTGAACCGTTTACCATATCATAGACACATTGCCAATCTTTCTTCATGGTTTTTATCTTAGATTCAATATGTGGCTTACCTAAAAGACCTGAGTTTGGAAGTGATTGTTTCAATGCTTGCTCAAGGTGTTGCAAATAACCGGATTTGAAACCATTATCGGCTTTAAACCCTCCAACATTTGTCATATTCACCAACGCCTCAACTAGCTTCGTTTCTTCATTACTTGTCCATGGCCTATAGTTTCTAATTTGGCTTGTCATACCTATAAACATAACGAACAACAATAGATAAGCAAAACAACATTTTTTTTATAAATAGATAAGCAAAATAACAAATGGTCCAATACAACAACCAAGAAATACAACAATTTGTCCAACATAACGATAAGCAAATAATACATCATTTTAATTGGTTGCCCCTCTAGATGTAAACATATTATGGGCTAAGTTATCTCTAAATATGGTCCATTCATTTGATGTCCCGATAGAATTAATAGTATCCACATCTTCATGTCCAAGATCTTCAAGTCCCTCGTCCTGATCACACTCGTCCAATGGATCTACTCTCATTTCTTGCCTTATGAAGTTATGTAGAAGACAACATGTCATTATGATTTTATTTTTTGTTTTAATTGGATAATATGAATTATCCTTTAATATTTTCCATATTCCCTTCAAAAGGCCAAAACATCGTTCAATAACATTTCTTGCCGATGAATGTTTCATGTTAAAGAATTCCTTTGGTGTAGCTGGTTGGTATCCATGACGCCATTCATTTAAGTGGTACCTCTGTCCTCTATAAGGCGCTAGAAAACCCTCTCCATTTGTGTATTCGGCATCAACCAAATAATAACCTATAGATAAGAATTGTAGTTAATAACTTATTAATAAAAATTTATAAATAAGATGTATAGTTAAAAAAGAACATACCCGGCCTTGGAACTTTAAATCCATGTGGTCTAAGAAGAGCATCACGAAGAACTCTACCATCCGCAGCCGAACCCTCCCATCCAGTTAACACATATATAAATTGCATATCTTGGGAACAAACCCCTAGAACGTTTGTTGCAATGTCATTCTTTCTTGTTCTATATCTAGGCTGATCTTCGACTAGAACTAGACACTTTATATATGTTCCATCTAAAGCTCCTAAACAATTCTTAAACCACTTCCATCTTTGATCAGTAGAGTTATCGGGAACAGGTTCGGGTTTCTTAAGCAAATGACTATGCAATCGTATGACTGCATTACAAACTCGAATAAAATGCCTACTAATCGTTTCTCCCGAGCGACGAAACCGACATATTATAACACGATTCTTAACATTATGAGCAAGAATATGCAAGAAAATAGCAACTTGTTCATCAATCTCCATATTCCTACTTGGTTTTAGGCCTCCCAATGTTTCAAGCATACAACATAACTTAGTAAAACACATTCTAGACATCCTAATTTGTGATATAGACATGGTGTCACTCTCATAAACGTATCTATGTAGTATTGGGTATCGATCTACATTTGAAGAAAGATGCTTAATACGTCTTTATCCCTATGCTTTTTAAATATCATTAACAAAAGGACTACAACAACGTGTAAAACCACGTTCCACCATGTTAAAATCAATGAAGTTTGCCTTTGTCTACGATTGCGTGTTGTTAAACTAAGTCGAGGCATTTTCCTGTAAAACAGAAAAACAGTATACATATTCCATTGATAGCAAAAAAACAAAATGGCATATATTGATAGCAAAACAACAAAACCACAACATGTTTTCTGTTCTATCAATTTAGCAAGAAACCAATACATGTTTTCTCTGTTCAGTAACAGTTGTTGGACAAGGAATTACACAGCTTCATAAAAAAAATTAAACCAAATAACCTGATTAGCTTCTCAGTTTAAACGAAATCAAAACAAGCAGGGAAAGAACATTCGGTTTTTTTGAAATCATGAAAAGAAGGAGAAATTAGAAAATCAAAAAATTAGAAAAGATGGAGAGAATATGAAGAAATCGATTAGCTAACGGTTGTTGTAGACCATGAATCGACCATGAAATTCAGAAAAGAACTTTAATTTAATCGATATGATTCACTTGAATTCAGAAATCAAATAGCTTGAAACCATGAATCGACCGAGACATGCTTCATAGGTGTTGTTTGGTTCGAATGTGAAGAGAGAGAGAGAGAGAGAGAGAGAGAGAGAGATCACCTGGAATGAAAGTCGTCGGCCGATCCTTGTTACGATGAGGAGAAGACGTGAAGATGGTGGATGTCGGCTCAATGAGAATGGGATGAACGAACTAGGTTAACTGATGTATTGTAATGTTTAGCGAGGGCAAAAGTGTAATCTTGTGCTTTCCATGTTATGAAGGAATTAATTCCTTTGATATTGTGAAGGAATGGACTTTCCTTCATTTGAACGGAAAATAATTCATTTAGCATTCCTTTTCCTTCCCTTGAAGCTGAACCAAACACAGGAATTTGAGGGAATTGGAATCCTTTTCCCTCAAATTCCATTTCATTCCTGCCAAACAAACACCCCCTAAGTTAAATGGTTCAAACTTCAGTCCCACATGAGATATGTCATTTGAAGTTTCTATTTGTGCTTTATTTGTAGTTTGTATGCCAATGCTCTTACCGAGTTACTAAAAAAATTGTTGAAGTTTCTATTTGTGCTTTCTCTACACGAGTAATGTAATGGCTAATTACTCTATTATATGTTGTGAGAATTTGTTGAAATGAGACTCACCATCAAATGTATTACTCTATTATATGTTTTGATAGTTGTGCAATACGGTAATGGCTTGAAATTAATCTGTGCAATACCCAAAAAAATTACCCAATTTGTCATCATTAGCATTATCTTGATACCTTAAATTTTTTTTGAGAGACCCCTTTCACACTTAACATTAGCATAAAGTCAAAACATACTACATGCATATTCATAATTATAATTTACATTAGTGGTCTAATTACAAAAGTCTGGATACAAACCGACTAACAAGGTTTCATAAAATACATAACTACCCAGGAATTTATAACGCATATACATATACATATATATGTATGATAATTACAAACATAGTAGTGTTAACTATTCTAAGTCTTCCAACAAAACATGTTTACTCTGGATGCTTATCACCTGAAATAGTTAAACACTGAGAGGGATAAGTGGGTGACGCTTAGTGAGTTCAACAATAGATACAATATAACGTTATGTCATATATATAACAATATGACAGGAACAAAAGAAACAAAGGACAACAAAGACATATGTGTATCATATGACATGCTTTCCATAACAACCAATGATTAGATTCAAGGGTTTACAATCAATGAGATACAACAATTTAGGATCATAAACAAGATATTCATCATAAAAACTCCAACCCAAGTGGCACAGAAAATACAATTTCTACTTATCATATTGCTAGAATATACATGCTTTCAACCCTACCTAGCCCGAAGCCAATACCAAAGTGAAACGAGTCATGCTCTACATGGCCAAAGGCACAAAGCCAATACCAAAGTGATATGAGTCATGCTCTACATGGCCAAATGCACAAAATCCAATAACAAGTAATAGCCACTTAAACCAATAACACAGGAAAGCACATTGCACATATAACACATAACATACAATTGTCCCTATATTGAACTCACCGTGAAATAACCGAATGTTGCGATGAAATTACCCCTTAGGTGCGTCTTGCCGGTAGAATCTGACTAGACACTGTCAGCAGTTAACGATCGTCGGCTCGGGAAAATGGCTCAAAATCAGCATTACGGGAGAGAGGGTTACGTTTTTGTGTAAACGAAAACAAGAGGGCTGGTCCTCTATTTATAGGTCGAAAATTTGACTCTCACGTCATGAGCCATACAAGCTCACGTCGTTAGTTTGGTCTTGATCAGCTCGTAGGTTTTCCACGTGTGTTCTAGGCTTAAGAGGTGTCGATGGACTACCTCACGTCGTGAGTTATACTCAAGGTTCTAAATAACGTGAGGCGTGACTTGGCGGCAAGGTAAAAGTTAAGTCATGACAAGCCTTGGCGAGCCATGGCGTTTTTCAAGGCGTGACTATTTTATATATATTAAAAGAGATAAATCATATAATTATTGATTTTTATCAAGTATATCAAGTTGTTAGAAGTGTTATATTAGTATTTAATATAAAAAGTTAACAAAAACTCAATTATTTTAGGCCCGATAAAAAAATTCAAAAAGAAAAAAACAAAAAATACTCACGCCTTGAAAAAAAACTCGCGCCATATCGCGATAAGGCGCGCCTTGCCACGTTATTTGGGCGCCACGCTTAACAAACCCGCCTTGGACGTTTTCGTAACGGCTACACCACGCCTCGCGCCATGGCACGCCTTGAGGCGCGCCATGGCGCGTTTTTTAGAACCATGGTTATACTTGCTCACGTCGTGAGCTTTGTCAGATCTCGAAGTTTGTGCTCCGAACTTCAAAAATTCATATCTTTCGCATACGAGCTCCATTTTTAACGTTCTTTATATCTACGCGTAGGTGAGACCATGCTCTACAACTTTCGTTTAGACTCTGTTGGCTATTTTCGACTTTATTTTTAAAGTTATATTTTTAATAGGTCGGGACAGGAAAAGTCCATTAAAATTTCATAACTTCTTCATCCGACATCCGTTTTCGCCTGTCTTTTTACCATTGAATTACTATTGACGAGACCTTCGATTCTCGTTTAGGTTGTGTCGGCTAAAAATGGCTCGATCCATAATCGAATTTCGGGTTGTACACTGTTATGTCGAATCTTTAGAAAAATCATAACTTTTTACTCGGAACTCCGTTTTCGATAAGGTTTTCACCTATACATTTCTAACGAGATAATTTACAACTTTCAATAATATCAGTTTTACTTATTTCCAACTTAAATGTTATATTTTCGTTAATTTTTATAGTTGACTTTTTGATCGGAATCACGTAAGACTTCCCATCACTTCCAATACTTTCCGAATGATTCTAAACATAGTTTTACTTCAAATGTCACTATCTTGTTAGAACTCAACGCTCAAAACCATATATTATTTAATTATATTCGATTTTAAACTAACAAACATACAAAACACGATAACTGAACAAGGTTATTAACGTGTATGTTACAAATACCTCCTCCTTTTGAGGATTTCGTCCCCGAAATCACAACGATTTAAACAAATGGGGATATATCGCTCTTATCTCATTCTTATTTTCCCAAGTATAATTTGGGCCTCGATGATGTTTCCACTTAATAAGCACCAACTCCACTTCTTTATTACGTAGATCAACCATTCTCTTATTTATAATCTCTTCGGGCTCTTCTACAATCTTAATTTATTATCCAGTTTCACCTCGGATAATGGAACCGTTTCATCATATATGCTCAAACATTTACGCAGATAACTCACATGAAACACATCATGAATACCTTCCAGATTTTCAGGCAATTCCAAACAGTATGCTTGCTTACCAAATCTAGAACTCAATTTTCTTTTCTTCCCAAATCGCATAATGCCTTTCCATGGGGATACCTTCAGCATTACAAAATCACCTACTTGGAATTCTATGGGTCATCTCATCTTTTCTGCATAGGACTTTTGTCGATCTTGGGCCGCTTTCATTCTTTCTCGTACAATTTGAATCTTATCACTGGTGTCTTGAATCATTTCAGGGCCACTAAGGATTTTCTGTCCTACATCACGCCAACATAATGGAGTACGACATTTACGCCCATATAGTGCTTCATATGGCGGCATTTTGATTGAAGTGTGGTAACTGTTATTATATGAAAATTCGACAAGAGGTAAGTATTTGTCCCAGTTACCACCAAACTCTAAAACACATGCACGAAGCATATCTTCTATTGTTTGGATTGTTCTCTCCATCTGACCATCTGTCTGGGGATGATAAGTTGTGCTGAGAGCAACCCGAGATCCCAATTCATGTTGCATACTCGCCCAAAAATGAGAAGTGAAGCGAGTATCACGATTGGAAATAATCTTTAGTGGCACACCATGTCTTGCAACAATTTCATCCAAGTATACTTGTGCATATTTCTCCATTGGACCTGTTTCACGCATGGCAAGAAAATATGCACTCATAGTCAGTCGGTCGACAATTACCCAAATGCTATCATTCTGTCTCGCAGTCTTTGGTAATTTGGTAATAAAATCTATGGACAGCTCCTCCCATTTCCACATGGGGACACTAATACCTTCTGGAATTTCGTATGGCTTTTGGTGCTCCGTTTTGACTTGTAAGCATACTAAACATTCTTGCACGTATCTTCCAATGTCTCTCTTTAATCCAGGCCACCAATAATCAGCCTGTACATCATAGTACATTTTACTAGTACCCAGATGTATTGAAAGCTTATACTTATGGGCTTCATCTAAAATCTTCTGTCTTAATCCACCAATCTTTGGAATCCATAGCCGATTCTTAACTACTTTCAGTCCGCATGGATCATCAAGTAAAATATCAGCATAATGTACCATCCTTTCCTTCTTCACATTTTCTGGCTTTAAGGCCTATACTTGCCATTTTTCTAGCTCATCAAGAATAGTGAACTTTACTCTAGTATGAGTAATAACATAACACACACTATTATGATAAACCTTTCTGCTAAGTTGGTGGGATGTCAAGTCCACCAAGCAAATTACACCCTTTGTTTGCAAATAAAACTTAATATAATGGTAAAAAGGGGTATCGATCCTCGGGGAAATGGTTGTATTTAATTACTAATGCAATCTAATAGAACTAGTGTAAATAAACTAACTAACTACAATTAAACTAAAAGGGGCGGTTGTGATTGCTTGAAAACTAAAAGACTTGAATAACTAAAAGCTTGCAATTAAGCAAGATGATGAGATGCTCAAATGTTGGGAACAATTGGTTAACCAAGGCAATTCAACACAATGAGTTTAGCCACTCATGGCACTAGAATAACAATCACAAAAGTCTAATTACATAAAGAAACTACCAATAACTTGGAAAGATGAAAAGAAATGAGTCTTGAGCTTCAAAATCGCCTTCTCCAGGTCTCCAATGGTGTAAAATCGAGGTTGTGGCTGCTAGATCTGATCCCCCAAGGTTATGGTGTGCCAAATGACCAAAATGCCCAAACTGGGCAGTTGCGCGGGTACCCGCGCGACGAAAATTCCACCCGCGTAAATGTTGTTGTAATGTTATTGGTCCTTCATTCCTCCACTCCAACCTTCCACTACCAAAGATTCCCTTGGTCCCCTCCATATCCCACATGATTCAAATTAACCAATCATCTTTTAGCTTCAAAAATGGATGCTCCAAGCCCAAAATAAAAGTCCAAGATCCATTTTCACAAGCCCACTTCATCCAAGCCTTTAGCTTTTTAAGCCCAAATCTTCTTTGGTGGATCCGCCAAGCCCAATAATGCATCGGAAAGCCCACTAAGCCCAACTCCAGTCAAACCACAACCGCAATGAGCTCCAAAACCCTGCAAAATTCCTCATGCAAAATAAAAAGTCCCCGATACGATCCATGATAAAGAAAATAAAGAATATACAATGCAATACTAATAAAAAGAGCTAAAAATCTAAAATAAACTAATAAAAATAAGGAAATAAAATAATCTATCAAATCACCCCAAGCTTAAACCTAACTTGTCCTCAAGTTAGAACAAGACTAAAATGAACTCGGGATGAACTAAACTAAAAAGAGAAAAAGAAAGATACCATAGAACTTGGTCAACATCAGTCAACATGGTCAGAATTTGTCCTTCATGGACCCTACGCATCGTCAAAATGTTCCCCGCTTTAAAGCCATAAACCACATTCTTAACCACTTGATGGGCGAATAGATCACGGCTGGATGTAGTCGCGGTGTGTAAGATAAAGGAAACAGAGATGCGCCCAGTGGGGGCACTTTAAATCACCAATGCAGACCATAACGCATGAAGGAAAGGCGCCTCTTCAAACACTATGATTCCTACATTTGTCAGGCTAAAGTGTATAGTACAAAATAGGGTTTTGCAGCGCGGCCTCCAGGCAAACATCCGGTTTCAGAGGCTTCTCCCTTGTATTGTCCTTTACAATTTACCGTCTCATCGTCAACGCCTTTTCTCACCAAAAATCAAAAATAAAATAAAATAATAAAAATTCTACTTAACCTAAATCTAAACCTAACAACTTAAAACTTCAATCTTGAACTTCTGTTATTTGGTCTTCAGCCTCTTTGATGCTTGATATTCAGCTTTCTCGTTTTTTTTTCGCATGAATCTTGAACTTGGATTCTTGTTCTTCTTTTTGTGTTGCTCTTTTTCTTCATTTATCTTCTTTGTTTTTGTTGCTCTTCTTTAATCTTCTTCATTTTTTTGTGTTTTCTTCTTTGAAGGTCTAAGGAGTTTCATCATGTAACATAGGACTCCAATAATGAAAATGGAGTAATAGATAGAGGCTAACATGAATACCTAATGATCATTGACAATGTGACAAGGTTCATCAAGCACCTCAATGCAAGGTGTGATAAACAAAATCTATCTAACTATCTACTCTAGACCCCTAGAAAAAAGATAACATATCTTAAAAAGGTGGTGAGAATCTAACTAAGTAAGGCTCGGACGAGACTCGGGAGTACTAAGGGGTACTCCCCCCAAAACCAAGATGCGAGTCTTTAATATCTTCAATGTCTTCAAAATACCTTACCGGGCTAATCTTTGTTCGCACACACTGGCATGACCAACCACATCCCTCCGCACCTAGACCCAATCAAGCTACCTGCATCTTACCCCCACACAAGCGGTCTCAAAGTGGTCTGTGAGGCTCAAAATGTGTCCCATTTCTCAAATACAAGGAATTCCATATCGAGAACCGGGACCAATCTATGATTCAATACTTATGACTCGGCGCTATGGTACCTGTAGGGATGAGAAGACAAGAGAGAACAAAAATGCATGAACTTAAACTAGAATGCATCTAAAAAGTATGAAAATTAGAAAAGAAAAAACAAAATATACAATATTTTTGCAATTTTTATGAATGACCTAAATGACTTACTCTAAATGCAACAATATACAACCTAAATGCAATAAAAAAATAAAATATAAGAATACCTCACCCCAAGCTTAAAATTAAGCATTGTCCTCAATGCTTAGGATGAGAGTAAGGAAGGATCATACCGGGATCAAGGTGGAGGAGGAACGCGAGCACGGTATGGAAGCAACATATGGGTCGCACAATGATGTGTGGGTGGAGTTCTTGGATGCCTAAATACACATGGATGAAAGCTTGGTCGCGCAAAGGAAGCATATGAAATGGCTCGAAATTTTCTTATGAATTGGCATATTTGCGCGGGTACCCTCGCAAACTTTGTGTGGGTGGGGGGCAGCCGCGCGCACACATCAGAATACATCCCATGTTGGGGTAATTTTTTAGGTCGGATTTGCGCGACTAAGGATGGGTCGCACAAGGGTTGTGCGGGTGGCAGTCGGTCTCACAAACATTTGCGTGGGTGAGGAACCGGCCGCGCACATATATCAGAATGCATCTCATGTGGGGGTAATTTGGAACTCGGAATCTGCGCGGCTAGGGTCGGTCGCGCAACGGCTGTGCGGGTGCCCGCGCAAGTTGCAGATTTTGACATTTTTTGCAAATTTTCGCTCCACAAGTTCCGGTTTTCTTCCACACTTTACCAAGATCATTGATAAACCTCAAGATGCTTATTTTTGACCAACTTCAAGCCTAGAAACATCAAAACTTCAAGCGAATATTATTTATTTACAATGCATTTGTTTAACGTCTTCGCCAAGACATAGTCCCGCTTTCGTCAACCTTCGTAAATCAGGGCTTCCAATGTTACGTTATCAAATTCTCCCGTGTCAAAGCCTTCATAAAATGGTTTCAAGCGGTGCCCATTCACTTTAAATATTTGATTTGTTTCCAAACTCTTACTTTCAACCGCATCGTGTTCAAACACTTTTATAACAATAAAAGGCCTGTGCCATCGAGATCGCAATTTTCCCGAGAATATCTTTAAGCGTGAATGATAAAGAAGAACTTCTTGACCCGGAATAAAGTGTTTTTGGGTTATGTGCTTGTCATGAAATGCCTTTTTCTTCTCTTTGCACCTTTTGAACCTTTTAATTATTTTTTTCTTGATCACTTCTATCATTGGAGAATTTAATCTTCTTTGAGCCTCTCTCCTAGGCTTGCAATAATCTTCCATAAGAATCTTGTGTGTGCATACATTAGGGCTTATCCCGTTTATTGGCTCAATCACATCAACCCGGTACAATGGAGAAATATTGCTAGGGTACCTCATTGCTTCAAAGATGTTGAAGTGAATGATCTCTCCATCAAACTCCATAGTAATTTTTCCTTTATGAACATCAATGATCGTGTGAGCGGTATTCATGAAAGGTCTTCCAAGGAGGATCATAGATGATTTGGAAGGATTCTTCTTTTCAAGATCAATGACATAAAAATTCGCGGGAAAAACAATTTGATTAACTTGTACTAACACATCCTCCAACACTCCTCTTGGAGACACACTTGACTTGTCCACTAATTTAATGATTACTCCGGTTTCTTCCAAAGGTCCAACATTGAGAGATTGAAAAACCAAATATGGCATCACATTGATCGAGGCTCCAAGATCTAACATGGCACTTTCGACATGCAAATCACCAATGGTACAAGGGAGAGCAAATATTCCCGGATCCTTGCATTTGGGAGGTAACTTCTTTTGGAGAACTGTAGACACGTTTGCGTTGACTTGAATCTTTTCATTTGCCTTGAATTTTCTCTTCTTGGTGCACAAATCCTTGAGAAATTTTGCATAACTTGGAATTTGCTTGATAGCATTCAATAGTGGAATGTTGATTTGGACCTTGCGGAAAGTTTCAAATAAATCATTTTCTTCCTCTATCTTCTTGGAAAAGGCTAACCGGGAAGGGAAATGTGGTGTTATGACCAATGGCTTGATAGGCTTGTTGGAATATTCGGGTTGCTCAATGTTTGGAACAACCGGTTCCTTTGGAGGAACTACAACCTTTGTAGGCTCAACAACAATAACCTCATCTTCTTCTTCTCTTGAAACTCTTTTGGGGTTGCTTTCTCCAAGTGTTTTCCCACTTATCAAAGTTATTGCACTCACATTGGGGTTCTTCTCGGTTTGAGATGGAAGTTTGCCCCTTTATTCCATCTTGTTGAGAGCGGTGGCCAAGTCTCCGATTTGTGCTTGAATGTTGGAGAAGGTGTTCTTGGTCTCTTGTTGAAATTGGCTTTGGCTTTGAGCAAGATAAGTAACGAGTTCTTGAAGGCTCATTTGATGGTTACCACTTGATTGGCCTTGTTGTGGAGGTTGTTGGTAATTTGGAGAGTTATAATAAGTTTGTGGATATGGAGGTTTTTGGGAAGGATATTGCGGATGTTGGGGTCTCATCAAAATGTTTGGTGGATTTTGCTTTGGTGGGTATGGGTTGGTTGGGTTATTCCTCCAATTTGGGTTGTAGTTGTTTTGAAAGCCCATGGGTCTTGGTTGACCTTGATATCCTCCCATTGCATTAACATCCTCCGATTCACTACCAAGTGAGGGCCACTTATCCGTATAATGTCCCGTCATTGCACAAATGCCACACACCATCAATTGTTGACCACTTCCCACCACCATTTGACTTAGCACATTAGTCAAATCTAAGAGCTTTGATTCCAAGTGTTGAGTGTTGCTAACTTCACCAACCATTTGTGGAGAATTTCTCTTCATTTCATTTCGGGTCCCAAAGTTCCTTTGATTTTGAGAAATGGTTCCAAAAAGTGATCTTATATCTTGAGGTGTTTTGTTGAAGATGCCACCACCACTTGAAGCATAAATCATCATCCGATCTTTTTCGTTCATACCTTCATAAAATTGTTGAAGAAGTAGTTGTTCGGGTATGTTGTCTTGAGGGCAACTTGTACACAAATTGTTGAATCGCTCCCAAAAATCATGAAAAGTCTCATTCTTCCCTTGACAAATCCCCAAAATGTCACTTCTTTGGCTTGATATCCGGGAGGTGGGATAGAACTTGCTATTGAAGGCTTTGAGTAACTCTTCCCATGTGTGAATAGATCCCGGTGGTAAGTTAAATAACCATTCTCTAGCTTTATCTTCCAAGGTGAGCGGGAAGGCGGTTAACTTGAAATCATCCAATGTCACATGTTCGGGTAACATGCTAACACATATCATATGAAAGGACTTCAAATGCTTTTGAGGATCTTCTCTATCCAACCCATGGAACTTGGCAAGTTGATGTATGAAACTTGACTTCAATTCAATTCCTCGGCGGTTTGCGGGATAAACAATAGCAAGAGGTGTATGAGTAACATCCGTCTCCATCATTTGTCTAAGTGTCAACTCTTGAGGAGGATTGGGTGGAAAGGGGTGATTGGGATATTGTTGCATGTAATTGGGTGGTTGTTGGTAAGGTGGGTATGGGTATTGTTGGGGATTGTAGATTGGTGGTGGATAAGGTTGGTAGTTAGGGTATTGGTTGTAAGGAGGTTGTTGTTGTGGGTACATTGGGTTTTGGTACATTGGATGGTGTTGGTAATTGGGTTGATTTGGGTAATGTACTTGTTGTTGAACTTGAAAATCATTGGTTTGAGGTTGGTTGTTTTGGTGGAGTTGTTGGTTGTGTGGTTGTGGGGGTTGATAATTGGGTTGGTTTTGAGGAGGGGCTTGATTCCAAGGTGGCATATCAATGAGAGGCTCTTGTTGTTGTCTTGGTTGTTGGGGTGGGGTATTGGTATCTTGATTGTTTGGGTTTGGGTTGGGATTGTGAGGTGGAGTGTGATTCATGGCTATGTAGTTTTCAAACGGAATGTCTTCAAAGGATCGACCAACAATTGGAGAACTCGGCTCGGTGTCATATCACTTGAAGTATGAACTTGGTCTTCTATGTTGATTAGTGGAGAAGAGGAAGAAGCTTGAACGAGTTTTTGTTGCTTTGCTTGTTTGGCTAACTTTTTCAACCTTTTTGCTTCTTTTTCAATTTCTGGATTGTAGAGTAGTTCACCGGTTCTTGTAGACCTAGGCATAAACAATCAAATAACAATAACCAATTTCCCCAGCAACGGCACCAAAAGTTGGTGGGATGTAAAGTCCACCAAGCAAATTACACCCTTTGTTTGCAAATAAAACGTAATATAATGGTAAAAAGGGTATCGATCCTCGGGGAAATGGTTGTATTCAATTACTAATGCAATCTAATAGAACTAGTGTAAATAAACTAACTAACTACAATTAAACTAAAATGGGGGTGTTGTGATTGCTTGAAAACTAACAGACTTGAATAACTAAAAAGCTTGCAATTAGGCAAGATGGTGAGGTGCTCAAATGTTGGGAACAATTGGTTAACCAAGGCAATTCAACACAATGAACATTTGTGTGTTTATCATTAGGATTCGATACAAAGCTTATCATTCATCCCAAATTGGTTATAGAATCATGAAGCATGATATGCCAAGATTCCTCATAGGTAGTAGGAGGTTGGGGAAGCCCACAACACACCTTATTAATCAAAATCAAAGATCCAATTGAAGCAATTGAACCCAAGAAGTTAATTAGCCTTAAGAATGAAGGAATCCCCAATTCCTAGAGGATGTCAATGCTTACACATCCATAAAGAAGATATGATTCATAAGCTAGAGATGATTTCTACCATCATAAAGCTCTTATTCTAAGTAGATTCAATGATTCAATGCAAACCAAAGAAATAAACCAACAATTGCTCATTCAAGTACCAAGCTCATGATCAAAGTATCAAATAAGCATAAGAAATATGAACTAGAATCATAAACATGAGATAATTGATAATCAAACATGAATCCTTCAAAAACCCACAAACATTCAAAGATTTTAGCCAAAGTTAACCAAAATAGAGAGTTTAGCCACTCATGGCACTAGAATAACAATCACAAAAGTCTAATTGCATAAAGAAACTACCAATAACTTGGAAAGATGAAAAGAAATGAGTCTTGAGCTTCAAAATCGCCTTCTCCAGGTCTCCAATGGTGTAAAATCGAGGTTGTGGTTCAAAATCGCCTTCTCCATGTCTCCAATGGTGTAAAATCGAGGTTGTGGCTGCTAGATCTGATCCCCCAAGGTTATGGTGTGCCAAATTACCAAAATGCCCAAACTGGGCAGTTGCGCGGGTACCCGCGCGACGAAAATTTTACCCGCGCAAATGTTGTTGTAATGTTATTGGTCCTTCATTCCTCCACTCCAACCTTCCACTACCAAAGATTCCCTTGGTCCCCTCCATATCCCACATGATTCAAATTAACCTATCATCTTTTAGCTTCAAAAATGGATGCTCCAAGCCCAAAATAAAAGTCCAAGATCCATTTTCACAAGCCCACTTCATCCAAGCCTTTAGCTTTTTAAGCCCAAATCTTCTTTGGTGGATCCGCCAAGCCCAATAATGCATCGGAAAGCCCACTAAGCCCAACTCCAGTCAAACCACAACCACAATGAGCTCCAAAACCCTGCAAAATTCCTCATGCAAAATAAAAAGTCCCCGATACGATCCATGATAAAGAAAATAAAGAATATACAATGCAATACTAATAAAAAGAGCTAAAAATCTAAAATAAACTAATAAAAATAAGGAAATAAAATAATCTATCATAAGTGCATCTGCAACTACATTGGCCTTTCCAGGATGATACAAGATTTCACAGTCATAGTCTTTGATCAGTTCCATGGTTCGTTGTTGTCTCATATTCAAAGTTTGTTGACTGAATATATACTTGAGACTTTTGTGGTCGGTAAACAATTGTCCTTTTTTATCAAAAAGATAATGCCTCCAAAGTTTTAGGGCAAATACTACTGCAGCGAGTTCGAGGTCATGACTGGGATCATTCTTTTCATAATCTTTCAGTTGTCTTGAGGCATAGGCTATTACACTACCACGTTGCAGCAACACACAAACGAGTCCCAAACTTGAAGCATTGCTATACACGGAAAAATCATTATCACCTTCTAGGAGTGATAAGATCAGAGCAAGCATGAGTCAAAAGATCTTTTAAAGTTGAGAAAGCTTTTTCTTGGGCTTCACCCCATTCAAACTTTGCTTCCTTTCGTGTAAGACTTGTGAGAGGTACAGCTATATGTGAAAAATCTTTAATGAATCTCCGGTAATACCCTGCGAGACCTAAGAAACTGCGAATTTCAGAAGTACTACGGGGCGCTTCCCAATTCTGAATGGCTTCAATTTTGGTAGGATCTACTGATATACCGTCACCAGAAATCACATGGCCGAGAAATTGAATTTGGCGAAGCCAAAATTCATATTTTGAGAATTTAGCATATAGTTTCTCTTTTCGAAGAAGCTCTAATAGTTCACGAATATAAATAACATGATCAGCTTCAGACTTGGAATAGATTAGAATATCATCAATGAATACGATGACAGATTTATCGAGCATTGGACGACATACCCGATTCATCATATCCATGAATATAGCGGGAGCATTTGTCAAACCGAATGGCATGACAAGGAATTTGAATGCCCATAACGAGTACAGAAAGCAGTCTTTGGTATATCCTGCTCGTGAACTTTCAACTGATGATAGCCAGACCTCAAATCAATCTTCGAGAAATAGCTAACACCCTAAAGTTGATCAAACAAATCGTCTATGTGAGGTAGTGGATACTTGTTTTTGATAGTTACCTTATTTAGCTCGCGGTAATCAATACACATTCACATCGATCCATCCTTCTTCTTGACAAACAATACTAGAGCACCCCAAGGAGAGGTACTCGGTCGAATAAAGCCTTTGTCAAGTAATTCCTGCAGTTGAATCATTATTTCCTTCATCTCAGCTGGTGCAAGTCGATAAGGTGTCTTTACAATCGGAGCAGCACCGGGCATAAGATCAATTCAGAATTCTACTTGTCTATATGGAGGAAGTCCAGGCAAATCATCGGGGAAAACATCAGGATATTCATTAACAACAGGAACATCATTTACTGTTTTCCTCTCCTCTTTTGAGATATCAACTGTATAGGCTAGATAAGTAGAACACCCCTTCGATATAAATTTACGAGATTTTAGGAAAGAGATTCTTTTTAAGATTTTAAGTCTTTGTTCACCATAGACATAAATAGGATTCTCCCCTTCAATAAGAATGTGTACTATCTTTCGTAGCACAAGAGTTCTGCACGGTTCTTTGACAACCAATCCATGCCGAGAATGATATCAAAGTTGGGCAAGGAGATCGGAATCAGTTTAGCAAGAAAATTATAACCTTCAATTTCTATGACACAATCTCTATAGACTTTATCAGCAAGTAATGACACACTTCCCGTTGTATCTACATGAAACGGTTGGGTGACTTCATAACAAGCAATTTGAAAAGAACGCGCAAATTCATCAGACACAAAAGAATCTGAGGCGCCAGAATCAAATAAGATGTGAGCAGGTCTAGAATTGACGAGAAATGTACCGGTCACAACATTCGAGTCTTCACGTGCCTCCTCTGTGGTAATATGTAATGCACGACCTTTAGCTTTTGGCACCCCCTCCTTTTTAATTGAAGTATCTACCGGTTGTTGAACAGAAGCTAGACTTCCCGCCATTTGGCTAGTAAGAGTAGGGCAGAAACGCTTCTTGTGGCCAGTAACACCACAAGCATAGCATGTAACATTCTACATCGGGCAAACAGGCTTCATGTAACCCGTTTCTCCACATCCATAACAGATCACCGATCATTTTTCTGTTCTGCATTGACCCTGGTGACTCTTTCCACATTTTCGACACGATGGTGGTTGAAGTGAAAACGATTGTGACCTACCGCGACCACGAGAGGTATTATGAGATTGTACTTGTCTGCTAGGATCAGATCGAGCGGATTGAGCCGATGGAATAGAGGAAACAGAAACAGTTCGATCGACACGTGGATGCTTCAGAACAGAAAGAGTGGCACCACGTATCTCTAAGTCATGCTCGCGCTTTCGGGCATACTCAACAGCTTTATCAAATGACAGAATATTTCGATTGATCATGAAATCGTGGATTTCATACCGTAATCCTTCCATGAATAACTGAATTTTATCGTCTTCAGTTGGAATATACTTTGCAGCAAATCATGCTCTTTGATTGAATTGAGTTTCATATTCATTCACGATTATTCCTCCCTGTTTAAGCTCGAGGAACTCTTTTGTAGCACCTGGTTCCTGGTATGTATTTTATTTAAGTATTGTGCATTTTTGCTCTGGGACTCGGTGAGTTGAAGGCCCAACTCGTCGAGTAGAAGCGGATTGGATACAGGATTTAAATGACGGACTCGTCAAGTCGGCCTCCAGACTCGACGAGTAGACTCTGACTGGACAAAACCCTAATCTAAGGGTTTGCACCCTATTTAAGCATCTCATTCAGCCACCCTTCGTCCCTATTGCTTCCAGAAACCCCCCCATAGCAAACCCTAACTGTGTGTGTGAAGATCTTAAGGCATTTGTGGTGATTTTTGGTGATTTTGATCACAAGGAAGAAGGAAGGGCCTAGAGGGATCAAGAGAAGACCAAGGATGTTTAAGTTTGTGCATCATTTGCAGTTCCTAAAAGGTATAAAGTCGGTACCTTGCTTGTTCATTTGCTAGATCCCTTTTTGGGGAGATTTAGGGCTTTTATAAGCCATTCTTGGTGACCAACTATGATTGCAAGCATGGTTGGGGGTTGAGGCTTCAGATCTAGGTCCATGAAGGAGTTACAAGGCAGAAAAGGCTGCTTTTGCACCCATGGAAGCCCCCATGCAACTTAAGAGTCTCTTTTAGAGCTTTTTAGGATCAAAGTCCCATGCATGCACGTAAAGTTCGTAACTTTACGTGCTAGATCGAGTTTAGGGACCTAGATCTATCATTTGGACAAAAGTTGTACGCCAGAAATCGAAGAAATAGACTTGGATAGTATCGACTCGGCGAGTCCGAGGTTAGACTCCCTTTTTTCTGTTATGGGTCAAAGAGACCCAGTGGAGTGCTGGAAAGGTTTTAGAGGGTCCAGGGGAGTGACCCAACGTATTGGGCTAAGCCATAGTCATGGAGTTCATAGGACTCGGCAAGTGCATGAACAGACTCGGCGAGTCCAAGGCAATCTCCCAACTCTTGAAGATGAACTCGACAAGTTGTTCATACAACTCGGCGAGTCGAGGACAGGACTGGTTCTTAGGATGAGGATGAACTCGACGAGTTGTTCATACAACTCGACGAGTCGGATGAAGGTTCATTCGATGCTCGTATAGAAGGAGAACTCGTCGAGTCATTTCTAAACTCGACGAGTAGAGACGTGGATGAGGACAGTTAAAAGGTTAGGGACTCGACGAGTTGGCGGCCCAACTTGACGAGTCAGCCCAACTTGGCGAGTCAGGTCAACTGGAAGTTGACTTTGACTTGGACTTGGTCAGGGGTAAAATAGTCATTTTACCCCAAGAGTAGATATCAGATTCTGACTGAATGTTTTGTGGGGATTATAGCCGGTGGATTTCCGGTGCAGCAGCAGACAGAGATTTCCCGCATAGATTTTCAGCAGCTATTCGTACGAGGTGAGTTACCTTCCAGTAGCGGTGGGTCTACGGCCATAATGTCGGCCCACCAGTAGGAGTTGTATGTTAGATGATCGTCTTTGTGATATCATCTAGGTTTGCTACTACCTGATATGTTGTATGTTGGCATGATATGTTATATGTGATAGTAGTAGAGTTCGGTTGTTAGGACCGAAGGGTAGGTCAGGTACCCCAGATATGTCTGACAGTATGTGATGATATGTTTATATGCTGGCATGATATGTTATATGTGATAGTGGTAGTAGGAGGGGAATAGTCCCCAAGTTCGGTTGTTAGGACCGAAGGGTAGTTCGGACACCCCAGATATGTCTGATAGTATGTTTATGTTATGATATATGTGATAGTAGCAGCAGGGGGTGGAATAGTCCCCCGAGGGTCGGTTGTTCGGACCGACGGGTATGTCAGCACCCCAGAATGGCTTGACACGGGTAGGTCGACACCCCAGAATGGCCGTACCGGGTAGGTCGGGCACCCCAGAATTGTCCGGCAGTATGTATGCTATATGATTGTATGGTATGTGGTACGATTGGGGGAACTCACTAAGCTTCGTGCTTACAGTTTTCAATTTTATTTCAGGTACCTCTTCAGCGAAGGGGAAGGAGCCGGCGCGGTAGCTGCACATCATACACACATTGGATTCCGCATTATGAGATTTCTTGGGATTGTACTCTGACATTGTTACTACTTTTACGATATGATTTTCAGACATGAGATTATGGTTTTTACAAAATGATATGACTTCATGATATTTTCTTATGAATGTTTTCTAAGTCGTTATATCAAAATCAAAATTTTTGGACTCGAAAAATAGGATGTTACAAGTTGGTATCAGAGCCCTGGTTTGAGGGATTCGGACACACCCTCGGGAGTGTCTGGACTCAAACCGAGGGATTAAAAGATTTTTACAAAGAAAATGGTTCTAAAATCTAAGTTAAAGAGTTTTGAGAAAGAACAAGTGTGTGATGTGCGCGACCGGCCGAGCTCAAGTAAGTTTTCCCCAAATTACCCATACAAGTTTATGTTATGATTATTAGTTTTAGTAGAACATCATGCTAGATTAGGGCTAAGGATCTAGGATGATGCCTTATGTGCCTACTATATGTGTTTCAGCTTTATGAGAACTGCACGATAGTACAGATTAGTCAGGAGGATAGCCTAAGTAGTATATGCTTGTTTATGTGCACTCGATGTCCGAATGCTACTTACTTTGTGCTTTTAGGAGTTCTAGTTGTCTTTCACTAGCTAGTAAACAAATATGTTAAGTTACATATTGCAAGGACTAAATAATTTCAGAAGGTTAGGTCTAGCTCTATTTCGCAGCTCTTGTCTGAGTCCAACCGTTGTAGGGTAGGATCTCTCATTCGAAGAATTATCTAGTCTGAGTGATATGTAATAGTATTTGCGAGCTAGTTAGGGGAAGAAAGCACGGACTTCTTACGCAGCTGATGACGGAGAGTGGGTTGGTGATTACCCTAGGGCAAGCCTAGGAAGAGAGTAGCAGAGATCAGTAGTTGTAGAAGGGACTTGGTGGAGTCAAGGCAGTTCTTGAGGAAAGTACGGATAGAAGTGGAAGGTAGTATGGGCCCGTACTACTGAAAGCAGAGGATCCGTACTTGAATCGAGGAAGGTTGAGGCAAGACCAGGGAACTTGTGATAGATGTGATCCCTCTAGATGTATCAGTATCACTGACGGTTGTCATTATGTATTGCAGAATGGTGGTACTACGTCCGAGGCCAGCAGTTGGCAGCTCAGGAGAGGGATCGGGTTCGGCTTCAGGTTCCGAACCGGTGGATGAGAGGCTACGCGAGTTCATCGCGTCCGAGATCACTAGAGGCATCCTTGATGCGACCCCGGTCATCTTTGGGTCGATCAAGGAAGGGATTGTCGAGTTGATGGAGGATCGCCTCCGGGCGTTCAGGAGCGACATGGTGACCACCCAGTCGGGATCACGTACACTGTCCTTTAATGACTTCAGGGGCAGCGATGCGCCGGATTTCCATGGGGCGAAGGACCCCATTGCAGCCAGGCGATGGATTGCGGACATTGAGTCTGCACAGTTGACCAGCTTCTTCCCCGAGGGGTCGAAGGTGAGATATGCAGCAGGGTACTTGAGAGACAGGGCCAGAGATTGGTGGGAGTCGGTTGTTGACTCTCTGGGAGCCTCGGCTGTTGAGGCTATGACGTGGACGGACTTTGTGACCCGGTTCAGGGAGGATTTTGCACCTGCAGTGGAGCTCCAGCAGTTGGCTAGGGAGTTCTTAGACATGAGACAGACTACGGAGACTGTGGCGGAGATCACCACCAAGTTCCGGGAGAGGGCGTTACTGGTTCCCCAGTATGTGGGAGATGAGGACATAAGGAGGACCCGCTACCATGACATGTTGCGAGCCAACATTCGGGAGCATGTTAGTTTTTCAGCTTGCCCTACCCTGGATTCCATGATTGCCAGGGCAAGGGAGAGGGAGATTGATATGGAGCACATCCGGAAGAGAAAGGTAGAGGAGGGGCAGGTGATTGGGGCTTCGGGGAAGAAGCCCAAGGGATCAGATGGTAGGCCGAAAGGCCAGTCAGGACAGGGCCGCTGTAGGAAATGCGGCAGGCCACACGAGGGGGCATGTAGGTTGGGATCGTCGGGTTGCTACAAGTGTGGCAAGACGGGGCATTTCAGCAGGGATTGTACCGCCCCTGCACCCACTATTCAGACGTCCGAGTTGTTGTGTTTCCACTGCAATCAGAGGGGCCATAAGAAGGCCAATTGCCCCCAGTTGACAGCAGCAGCGCCAGTGAAGGCGCCAGCCCCAGCGACCCTGCGGATCACTGATGGACGGCAGAGCAAGTCAGAGGCTCCAGTGGTAAGGAGCCGGGCCTTCCAGTTGACTACCGAGGAGGCACGCGCCGCACCCGATGTGGTGACGGGTATGATTCTTTCCCTCTGATTTGTTTATTTGATGCTTATGATATTGATATGTGCTCTGTGTATACGTTTAGGATCGTTCCATGTGAACGGTATCCCAGTACAGGTGTTGTTTAACTCAGGTGCCACTCGATCTTTTGTTTCCCTTACACTTAGCAAGAGGTTTCCTGAGGCTTCGGGCATGTTGGATTGCCCTTTAGAGGTAGAGATTGCCGATGACCGATCGGTGCGAGCATCAGCAGTTTTCAGAGATTGCGTACTGAGGTTATTTGTGGAGCGCTACCTGGTAGACTTGGTTCCCATTCCATTGCGTGGGAACAAGGTGATTATAGGCATGGACTGGTTGAGCCCTAATGGGGCGGTGATAGATTGCGCACAGCAGCTAGTGCGAGTCAGGACCCCAGGTGGGGGAGAGTTAGTGATCCACGGCGAGACGCCACAGCGTGGACCCACAGTGTGTTCAGCAGCAAGGGCTAGGCGCTACCTACAGCAGGGCTGCGTCGGGTATGTCGTGTATGTTATGGATAGCCGGGAGGCGGGTAAGGCAACGGTGAGCGAGGTTCCGGTGGTGCGATACTACGCGGATGTGTTCCCAGAGGAGCTTCCTGGGATACCTCCGGAGCGACAGGTGGAGTTCAGGATCGACTTAGTCCCTGGTGCGGCTCCGATAGCCAAGGCACCATATCGGTTGGCTCCTCCCGAGATGCAGGAGTTGTCTACGCAGCTGCAGGAGCTGCTAGACAAGGGATTTATCAGGCCGAGCAGTTAGCCTTGGGGAGCCCCGATCCTATTTGTCAAGAAGAAGGACGGGTCGCATCGCATGTGCATAGACTACCGGGGGCTGAACAAGGTAACGGTGAAGAACCGTTACCCACTCCCGAGGATTGACGACCTCTTTGACCAGTTGCAGGGAGCATCTTGGTTCTCCAAGATCGATTTGCGCTCGGGTTATCACCAGATGAGGGTCAGAGAGGAGGATGTGCAGAAGACTGCGTTTCGGACTCGCTATGGCCACTACGAGTTCGTGGTGATGCCCTTCGGGCTCACCAATGCTCCTGCCGCGTTCATGGACCTCATGAACCGCGTATGTAGACCGATGCTGGATCGGTCTGTGATAGTTTTCATCGACGATATCTTGGTTTACTCCAAGACGCAGGTGGAGCACGAGGAGCATTTGAGAGAGGTGTTGGAGACTATGCGGAGGGAGAGCTTGTACGCCAAGTTCTCCAAGTGTGAGTTCTGGTTGCGCGAGGTGCAGTTTCTTGGGAACCTTGTCAACCATAACGGTATTTTGGTCGACTCGGCCAAGGTAGAGGTCGTGATGAGAATGGGAGGTTCCGAAGTCTCCATCTGAGATTAAGAGTTTCCTAGGATTAGCTGGCTACTATCGGAGATTCATCCAGAATTTCTCCAAGATAGTCGTACCCTTGACGCAGCTGACGAAGAAGGCTGTAGTCTTTCGTTGGGGGCCTGAGCAGCAGGCAGCGTTTGAGACACTGAGACAGAGATTGTGCGAGACGCCAATCTTGGCCCTGCCAGAGGGCGTAGAGTAGGGGTGTAAGTGAGCCGAGCTACTCGGGATCGACTCGTTAAAAGCTCGACTCGAGATCAAATTAAACGAGCCCGAGCCGAGCTCGAGCCTAAATATGAGGCTCGTTTATTAAACGAGCTCGAGCCGAGCTTCAATTAGTTGGCTCGCGAGCCTAAACGAGCTTAAACGAGCCTTTATATATATATATATATATATATATATATATATATATATATATATATATATATATATATATATATATATATATATATATATATACACACACATACACACACACACATATATATATATGCTCGTTTAAGCTCGTTTAGGCTCGCGAGCTCACCAAATTGTTCACGAGCCGAGCCCGAGCTTCATTTTAAGGCTCGAATTGAGCTCGAGCTTATTCAACATTAAACGAGCTGAGCTCAAGCTTGGTCAGGCTCGGGCTCGGCTCGTTTACACCCCTAGCGTAGAGGATTTTGTGGTGTACTGCGACGCGTCTATTACGGGTTTGGGCGCAATACTGATGCAGAGAGGACATGTCATCGCCTACGCTTCGAGGCAGTTGAAGCCTCACGAGGCGAACTACCCGACGCACGATTTGGAGTTGGGGGCGGTCGTCTTCGCCCTCAAGATATGGCGACACTACCTCTATGGGGTCCGTTGTACCATTTACACGGACCACAAGAGTTTGAGGTACCTCATGGATCAGCCGAACCTGAACATGAGGCAGCGTCGGTGGTTGGACGTGGTGAAGGATTATGATTGCGAGATCCTTTGCCACCCGGGGAAGGCCAATGTGGTGGCCGATGTGCTTAGCCACCGGGCAGTGCCGATCCGAGACATTTGCATGCGGATGACAGTAGTGACTCCACTATTGGAGCAGATCCGAGAGGCCCAGCGGGAGGCCATGAAGGAGGAACACCGGAAGAGCGAGCGTATAGTGGGTCAGGTTTTCTCCTTCGACTATGATAGCCGAGGGTTATTGACACTACACCGCAGGGTGTGGGTTCCATACCACGGGGGTGTGCACCAGGTTCTAATGGAGGAGGCGCACAAATCCCGATTCTCCATTCATCCCGGGGCAACGAAGATGTATAGGGATCTTCGTCTCGACTATTGGTGGCCCTGCATGAAACGAGATGTAGCATGGTATGTGGAGCGATGCTTGACCTGTAGGAAGGTCAAAGCCGAGCACCAGAGGCCACACGGAAAGATGCAGTCGTTGAATATTCCCCTGTGGAAGTGGGAAGATGTTACCATGGACTTCATCACCAAACTTCCCAGGACAGCGCGGGGAGTGGATTCCATATGGGTCATCGTGGATCGGTTGACCAAGAGTGCCCATTTCATACCGATCCAGGAGAGTATCTTGGCCGAGAAGTTGGCCGCCATCTACATTCGAGAGGTGGTGGCTCGACATGGAGTGCCAATCTCCGTGATTTCTGACAGGGATGTACGGTTCACTTCCAGGTTCTGGAAGAAATTCCATGACGAGTTGGGTACTCGTCTGCACTTTAGCACTGCATTTCACCTGCAGACAGATGGTCAGAGCGAGCGGACCATCCAAACTCTGGAGGATATGCTACGGGCGTGTGTGTTAGACTTCGGTGGTAGTTGGGATACTTACCTTCCATTGGTTGAGTTCTCGTACAACAACAGCTACCACGCGAGTATTGACCGTCCTCCCTTCGAGATGTTACACGGGAGGAAGTGCAGGACCCCGATATGTTGGGGTGAGGTTGGCCAGAGGGTCATGGGGAGCACCGAAGTGGTGCTCAAGACGACAGAGAAGATTCAACAGGTCCGGAGCAGGCTTCAGACTGCTCAGAGTCGGCAGAAAAGTTATGCCGACAAGCGCCGATCAGACTTGGAGTTCCAGGTCGGGGATATGGTTCTCCTGAAGGTGTCGCCATGGAAGGGCGTCATCCGATTAAGGAAACATGTCAATTTGGGCCCCAGGTATATTGGACCGTTCAGGGTTTTAGCCCGAGTGGGCAAGGTGGCGTACAGGCTGGATCTGCCAGCCGAACTCAGTCAGATCCACAACACTTTCCACGTCTCCCAGCTGCGGAAGTGCCTGGTGGACGACTCAGCAGTGGTGCCCTTAGAGGATATTCAGGTCGATGACAGCCTGAATTACATTGAGCGGCCTGTGGCGATCCTTGACCAGAAGTTGAAGGATCTGAGGAATAAGAGGGTCGAGCTGGTGAAGGTGCAATGGAAGCACCGGAAGGGCTCAGAATGGACTTAGGAGCCGTTGGATGAGATGATGGAGCATTACCCAGAGTTGTTCCAGGAACGAGCAGCGGACTTCGAGGACGAAGTCTAAAATAAGTGGGGGAGATTTGTAGCACCTGGTTCCTGGTATGTATTTTATTTAAGTATTGTGCATTTTTGGCCTGGGACTCGGCGAGTTGAAGGCCCAACTCGTCGAGTAAAAGCGGATTGGATACGAGATTTAAATGACGGACTCGTCGAGTCGGCCTCCAGACTCGACGAGTAGACTCTGACTGGACAAAACCCTAATCTAAGGGTTTGCACCCTATTTAAGCATCTCATTCAGCCACCCTTCGTCCCTATTGCTTCCAGAAACCCCCCATAGCAAACCCTAACTGTGTGTGAAGATCTAAAGGCATTTGTGGTGATTTTTGGTGATTTTGATCACAAGGAAGAAGGAAGGGCCTAGAGGGATCAAGAGAAGACCAAGGGAGTTCAAGTTTGTGCATCATTTGCAGTTCCCAGAAGGTATAAAGTCGGTACCTTGCTTGTTCATTTGCTAGATCCCTTTTTGGGGAGATTTAGGGCTTTTATAAGCCATTCTTGGTGACCAACTATGATTGCAAGCATGGTTGGGGGTTGAGGCTTCAGATCTAGGTCCATGAAGGAGTTACAAAGCAGAAAAGGGCTGCTTTTGCTCCCATGGAAGCTCCCATGCAACTTAAGAGTCTCTTTTAGAGCCTTTTAGGATCAAAGTCCCATGCATGCACGTAAAGTTCGTAACTTTACGTGCTAGATCGAGTTTAGGGACCTAGATCTATCATTTGGACAAGAGTTGTACGCCAGAAATCGAAGAAATAGACTTGGATAGTATCGACTCGGCGAGTCGTTCATGGGACTCGGCGAGTCCGAGGTTAGACTCCCTTTTTTCTGTTATGGGTCAAAGAGACCCAGTGGAGTGCTGGAAAGGTTTTAGAGGGTCCAGGGGAGTGACCCAACGTATTGGGCTAAGCCATAGTCCTGGAGTTCATAGGACTCGGCGAGTGCATGAACAGACTCGGCGAGTCCAAGGCAATCTCCCAACTCTTGAAAATAAACTCGACAAGTTGTTCATACAACTCGGCAAGTCGAGGACAGGACTGGTTCTTAGGATGAGGATGAACTCGACGAGTTGTTCATACAACTCGACGAGTCGGATGAAGGTTCATTCGATGCTCGTATAGAAGGAGAACTCGTCGAGTCATTTCTAAACTCGACGAGTAGAGACGTGGATGAGGACAGTTAAAAGGTTAGGGACTCGACGAGTTTGCGGCCCAACACGGCGAGTCAGGTCAACTGGAAGTTGACTTTGACTTTGACTTTGACTTGGACTTGGTCAGGGGTAAAATAGTCATTTTACCCTAATAGTAGATATCAGATTCTGACTGAGTGTTTTGTGGGGATTATAGCCGGAGGATTTCCGGAGCAGTAGCCGACAGAGATTTCCCGCACAGATTTTCAGCAGCTACTCGTACGAGGTGAGTTACCTTCCAGTAGCGGTGGGTCTACGGCCACAATGCCGGCCCACCAGTAGGAGTTGTATGTTAAATGATCGTCTTTGTGATATCATCTAGGTTTGCAACTACCTGATATGTTGTATGTTGGCATGATATGTTATATGTGATAGTAGTAGAGTTCGGTTGTTAGGACCGAAGAGTAGGTCAGGCACCCCAGATATGTCTGACAGTATGTGATGATATGTTTATATGCTGGCATGATATGTTATATGTGATAGTGGTAGTAGGATGGGAATAGTCCCCAAGTTCGGTTGTTAGGACCGAAGGGTAGTTCGGACACCCCAGATATGTCTGATAGTATGTTTATGTTATGATATATGTGATAGTAGCAGTAGGGGGTGGAATAGTCCCCGAGGGTCGGGTTTTAGGACCGACGGGTAGGTCGGCACCCCAGAATGGCTTGACACGGGTAGGTCGGCACCCCAGAATGGCCGTACCGGGTAGGTCGGGCACCCCAGAATTGCACGACAGTATGTATGCTATATGATTGTATGGTATGTGGTACGATTGGGGGAACTCACTAAGCTTCGTGCTTACAGTTTTCAGTTTTGTTTCAGGTACCTCTTCAGCGAAGGGGAAGGAGTCGGCGCGGTAGCTGCACATCATACACACATTGGATTCCGCATTATGAGATTTCTTGGGATTGTACTCTGACATTGTTACTACTTTTACGATATGATTTTCAGACATGAGATTATGGTTTTTACGAAATGATATGACTTCATGATATTTTCTTATGAATGTTTTCTAAGTCGTTATATCAAAATCAAAATTTTTGGACTCGAAAAATGGGATGTTACATCTTTCTCCAATCTTCTCCTCATGTCTAGATAACAATACTTTCCTAGCAAGCGAGTTTTGAACATTTCCCAAGATAAATTCTCCTGGTCATACTCGTTGAGAGCTTCAAATGTTGCTTCCCACCAGACCAAGGCTTCTCCGATGAGCATTGCAGAAGCATAATTAACCTTGTCTTCATTAACCATATGAGAGATACGAAATACTTTTTCTGTGTTCTGGATCCAGGTAAGAACAACAATGGGATTAAGGACACCTGAAAACTCCATAGCACCACTACTCTTGAAAGTTTTGAATGAGGGACGTTTCGCCTTCTCTTTTGAAGATTCTCCGATGGCTTTCTCTTTACCCTTATCACTATCTTTTTGTGTTCTTCGAGAGTCTGTCGAATAACACCAGTAAGTTTATCCAAGAGTCGCTCCTCACGAGGGGATACTGGAGTATCACCTTCATCAGGATGAGGATCTCCACCCACTTCTGGTGTATGGCTACTCTCCTGCTCAGCCATTGCTCTGAAAATTTGAAGTAACATGGCATGTTAAAATATAAGAACTTATCATTACCCAACACCTCACTTAAGTCTTTCCTATGGTTTGTATCCATATACTCACAATGAATTCGTTCATATATTGAACTTCCGACGATTTAAGTCTAAATACCAGTCTGTGTATTTAGTTCACTTAAACTACTGCTCTGATACCATGATTGAGAGACCCCTTTCACACTTAACATTAACATAAAGTCAAAACATGCTACATGCATATTCATAATTATAATTTACATTAGTGGTCTAATTACAAAACCCTGGATACAAACCGACTAACAAGGTTTCATAAAATACATAACTACCCAGGAGTTTATAACATATATACATATACATATATATGTATGATAATTACAAACATAGTAGTGTTAACTATTCTAAGTCTTCCAACAAAACATGTTTACTCTGGATGCTTATCACCTGAAATAGTTAAACATTGAGAGGGATAAGTGGGTGACGCTTAGTGAGTTCAACAGTAGATACAATATAACGCTATGTCATATATATATAACAATATGACGGCAACAAAAGAAATAAAGGACAACAAAGGCATATGTGTATCATATGACATGCTTTCCATAACAACCAATGATTAGATTCAAGGGTTTACAATCAATAAGATACAACAATTTAGGATCATAAACATGATATTCATCATAAAAACTCCAACCCAAGTGGCACAGAAAATACAATTTATGCTTATCATATTGCTAGAATATACAGACTTTCAGCCCTACCTAGCCCGAAGCCAATACCAAAGTGATACGAGTCATGTTCTACATGGCCAAAGGCACAAAGCCAATACCAAAGTGATACGAGTCATGCTCTACATGGACAAAAGGCACAAAATCCAATGGCAAGTAATAGCCACTTAAACCAATAGCACATGAAAGCACATTGCACATATAACACATAACATACAATTGTCCATATATTGAACTCACCGTGAAATAACCGAATGTTGCGATGAAATTACCCCTTAGGTGCTTTTTGCCGGTAGAATCTAACTAGACACTATCAGCAGTTAATGATCGTCGGATCGGGAAAATGGCTCAAAATCAGCATTACGGGAGAGATGGTTACGTTTTTGTGTAAACGGAAACAAGAGGGCTGGTCCTCAATTTATAGGTCGAAAATTCGACTCTCACGTCGTGAGTCATACAAGATCACGTCGTGAGTTTGGTCCTGATCAGCTCGTAGGTTTGCCACATGTGTTCTAGGCTTGAGAGGTGTCGATGGACTACCTCACGTCGTGAGCTTTGTCAGATCTCGGAGTTTGTGCTCCGAACTTCAAAAATTCATATCTTTCGCATACAAACTCCATTTTTAACGTTCTTTATATCCACGCGTAGGTGAGACTGTGCTCTACAACTTTTGTTTAGACTTCGTCGGCTAATTTGGACTTTATTTTTAAAGTTATATTTTTAATAGGCCGGGACAGGAAAAGTCCATTAAAATTTCATAACTTCTTCATCCGACATCCGTTTTCGTCTGTCTTTTTACCGTTGAATTACTATTGACGAGACCTTCGATTCTCATTTAGGTTGTGTCGGCTAAAAATGGCTCGATCCATAATCGAATTTCGGGCTGTACACTGCTATGCCGAATCTTTAGAAAAATCATAACTTTTTGCTCGGAACTCCGTTTTCGATGAGGTTTTCATCTATACGTTTCTAACGAGATAATTTACAACTTTCAATAATATCATTTTTACTTATTTCCAACTTAAATGTTATATTTTCGTTAATTTCGATAGTTGACTTTTTGATCGGAATCACATAAGACTTCTCATCACTTCCAATACTTTCCGAATAATTCTAAACATAGTTTTACTTCAAATCTCATAAAACTATATTGTTAGAACTCAGCGCTCAAAACCATATATTATTTAATAATATTCGATTTTAAACTAACAAATATACAAAACACGATAACTGAACAAGGTTATTAACGTATATGTTACATTTTTGTTTTTCTGGAATATGGTTGTAGAATGATATTGTTATTAATGATAAAATTTACAAATGAATTCAGTATTATAATATGGATCACTCCTCTTACTATGTGTCACTGCCAAAGGAGGAATATGTTGAAATTGGGTCAACCAACGAATGGATATCAATCCTGGGATGAATGTGAGCAAACTGAAATTGTGCAAATTCTAATCTCACATGAAGAAGTTTCGATCAATTCGATCTAGTTTGTATACTTTTCAAATGGGAAGATATCTCATTCAAAAACCCATGGAGAACCCAAGGGTTTGAAATTTGATATGGTTAGTATTACTATTACATTTTCCAAGTCTTCTTAACATCGTATATTCGTATGGAAGAAATAGTTTCTTTATTGATCAAGGAGCAAATTAAAATTACAGGTGACTTTTGATTATCCATCAGAATTTTTAACTTCAGTAGGCGGTGAGATTGGCGATAGTGGATTGGTTTCCATTACATTTGGTACCAATAAACGCAAATGTGGGCCCTTTGGGGGCAATATGGGTGGTGTTCCTGCTACGTCTTTGTATCCAAAGCCTCCTGTTTATTAAAAAAATTCAGCTACGACTTTGGACTAAAGTCATCATTTGGAGGATTTCATGGGAGTTGTCGCAACTCTCGTGTGCATACCATTGGAATCTATGTCAAACCCATCATGTCACTCCTTGAGCTCACCAATGAACAATCATGATCAAGCCAAAAATCAGACAAGACTTTGAAAGTGTTTGTAATTTTGCTATGAAGAATGTATCTCCTCCATGGGTGCAAAACTGGTGTCTGTATTAATGGATGAATGTTTCAGACAGATTTGTTTGTGAATGTATCTTTTAACTATCATGGTTGATATCAAACATATAAGACATTAGAAAACCAAGTATTTTTGATCAAATGACTTATTATACGGAGACCACCTTTTTACTTGGTCTCCAAACTTTTCTAAGAGACACGCTTTTCCTCTCGACCAAATTATTAGATTTTGATTCTAAATCTATATCTAATTTTGATGCATCAAGAGAAAGTTTTTCTCTGATAAACCCATCCAAATTAAACCCACTTCCACTTTCTTGCGTCTTATTTTCACCAATACCATTTCCTTCTTCATTAGTGGAAGAGTCTTGTGTTTTGTTATATGAATTCTGATCAATGTTGAGTAGCTTCTTTATACTATCAATTGCTGGATCTACTATCATGTCCAACACACCAGTCACCCATGACCCATCATCAATAACTTCCGTACGCTGTTATCAACAGTTAATTAACCACTCATAAATACAGAAACAAAACAAATTTAACGAGTGTGGCTTATGATTTGACTAAAAAAAATTCAAATAAATACCTGTTGAAAATACAAGTTTCTGATTTCTTCAGCACGTATGGAGTTTCCTTCATCTTCTTCAAGAGAAGCCCATGTCATCCATGTGACATAGCTTTGGGAATTTATGTTTAATGATGATCTAAACAGCCTTCTTGCAGCTGATAAATTCCCAACACGCTGTTCTAAAACACCCCATGCCTTCACACATAAATGGAAATTAATTTTATTTTTTGAAAATGAAAAAAAATAAAAAATAGAAAATAAAAAAATTTAATACCTGAAGACAGCGAGCAGCACTTTCGGTTGTTGAATTGATCGATAATGCTCGTTGATAAAGTTCCCTTGCTGTTTTGATGTTTCCTTCTTTCCACTCCATCCAACCCCAAGCCTAAAATAATAAAATCATAATTACACTAAATTTTAAAGAATTATTTATTTTAATGGAAAAAGTAAATTTAATGTTGATTATATGCTTACAATCCAGACTGGTTGGTGTCTTGGGTCTAATTCTGATGCTCTTCTGAATAAAGCTCTAGCAAGATTTGCAGCTGAATGTTTGTATTCCAACAACCCAAGTGATTGAAGTAAAACAGGGTCTCTTGGATTCAATGCATGACCAATTTTTAGTAATTTTCTTCCTTGATCAATATTACCAACATTTGCTTCAAAAACTCCCCATACATGCCATGCAAATCTGTTCTTTGGACTAGCTTCCACAGCTTTCTACAATAAGTAGCATTTCTTTCATATTTATTATTTAAAAAAAAAAAAAAAAAAAAAAAAACTATACAATGGCAAATGATGCAAAAGATATTATGTTTTCACTTTTTTTCCATTTTTGATAATGCATTATTTTTTGTTTAAAATTGAACATCGTATTTTCCAATTTTGTTCAATGTTTTGACCTTTTCATTTTTATTCAGTATCACAAACAAAAGACACTATGTTTTCACTTTTTTCGATTCTGACACTGCTTTTCTCATTTTTGTTCTAAAGACACTATGTTTTCTCTTTTTTCGATTGCTGTCTGATTTTTGTTCTAAAGACACTATGTTTTCTTTTTTTTTTCGATTTTGACATTGCATTATGTTTTGTTTTAAATCGAACTTCGCATTTTCTAATTTTGTTAAATGTTGACCTTTTTATTTTTGTTCAATAGCATAAAAGAGACTTTGTTTTCAATTTTTTCGATTTTGACACTGTTTTTCCGATTTTTGTTCTAAAGACACTATGTTTTCACTTTTTCCGATTTTGACACTGCATTATGTTTTGTTTTAAATAAACATCGCATTTTCCAATTTTGTTCAATGTTTTGACCTTTTAATTTTGACACTATGTTTTCATTTTCTTTCGATTGTAACACTGTTTTTCCGATTTTTGTTCTAAAGACACTGTCTTTTCACTTTTTCCAATTTTGACATCGCATTTTCCAACTCAGCATGGCAAACTGGGTGCCTAGAGAGGGTCCCGCTGAAATGGACAAAATTGGAAAATGTGATGTTCGATACGGAATAAAAAGTAATCCAATGTCAAAATCAAGAGAAAAAAGTGAAAATATAGTGTCTTTTATGTCATTTGTCCAAAATAAAATTCAAATCATCAAATTTGTTACCTCAAAAAGCTGTCTGGCAACACGGTAATTTTCCTGTTGTACCTCAAGCTGAGCCCATGCCTGCATTAGTAAAATTCATTTTAGTCTATAAAATACAATTAATTTCTGTTAATGAAGAGGACACAGAGATACTTTAAGAAATTTCAGATGATGTAAGAAAGAGAACTTACGAGCCAGCTGGCGCAGCTTTTGGGGTTACATTTAGTGGCCTGTCTGAACAAGTATCGAGCTTGGTCAAACCGGTTTGACTTGGCTTCAAGCATTGCAAGTGTTTGATAAATGTACTCATTTCCACCACAATTCTTGAGTCCTTTACTAAGAAGATATCTAGCTTTTTTCACATTTCCAACTTTTAATTCCAAAACTGCCCATCCATGCCATGCTGCAACGTGTTTTTTATCAGCTACTGTTGCAGCATCGAAAAGCTGTCTAGCTTTTCTTATGTTTCCCATTTTGTTTTCAAGAACAGCCCAACACTGGTTTTAGATAAGAACATGTATGTAAGAATTAGGATTGACAAGAATAGTCCCTAGAGTTTGCTTTAAATAGCAAAACTGACCTGCCAAATGTAGGCGTTTTCGCCTTGTGTTGCTTGACAACCTTTCTCGTAGACTGTTCTTGCTTCGCTTGATTTTGATTGCTTGCCTAATATCTTCCCTAGTGCCACATAAGACCTCCCATCTTCAGGCCAAATTGATATGCACTTCACACCATTGAATTTTGTATAAAAATATCTTAGGAACATCATATATACAAATACACGAGCTTCTCACAACAGAAATGGCAGCAGATCAAGAGCATTTACAATAGCATTTTATCTCATCATTAGTTGTATTTATGTGTACTCAATTTGGGAACACTACGGTTAATGATCTAAATGTCTTTCATTGGAGTTTGCCTGGATTTACAAATAAACGTATTTGAATTTAATACGATCATCAAAAACTTTGTAAGCATGCCAATTGTCAAGTCAAAATTCATCTAATGCACCGAAATTAGCTACTTGCATCAACAATGGATAAAATCGATTCTAACAGAATAATCGTCACTAGAATTGACTGAATTGTATACCTTTTGAAGAACTTCTTCAGCTTCCTTGTATCGAAAGTTCCTCGCCAACACTTTAGCTCTATACAACGCCAGATCTAAATTAACACCAAGCGGTTTGTCACCGGAGCTCGAAGAACCAACTCTCTTCGGCTCAAAAATCGGCATCTTCATCGCAAACTTAGATAAATTAGCATCAATCACAGACGACGTCGACGTGGAAGACGAACTTTTTTCTACTTCGATCTCACTTTCCACATCGTCATCTTCTCCATACTCACCATCTTCGGTAGACTCCATCACCGGCCTGCGAACGACAAGTAGCTCCTCCAATGTTCGTTTCTCTGTGCCTTCACTTCCAGTATCATCACATTCGACAGGAATTGCATCTTCGCGAAGTACCGGTGCCGGAGACGATGCGGCGGCGGAGGAAGAAGCGTCGAGAGCATGTACACACGGAAATTGGAGGTGAGAATGTGTAAATGAGGGTTTAATGAGGGTGGTGAAGTGTAACTTCGAGGTGGCTCCATTAGAAGGAGAAAACAGAGGAAAGTGTTGTTTTGAGGAAGATAGCTTCATTTCTCTCACACACCACAAACGTCTTGGCGGGGATTTGAGGTTGGTGAAGATTGAAACGACGATTTTGCCCTTCAATGTATTTCCAAAAGCATCGTTTGTTGGGGGTGTTTGGTAATTTTGTTACTACAGAGAGCCACTGGCTAGAGATACGCCACGTTGCTGAGGTAAAATAGGTGGATGAGATCTTAAATAATGGAACACTGATTTCTTGTACACGTGGAAGATTTGCATTGGTTGTAAAGTATCAGATAAGTTGATCAGGTAGGCTTTTTTATGACTGGGGGTTTAGGGAGTTTGACACATATACAATAATATTTGAGAAAATAGATGAAGCCCAAAATACTACAAAGTATTGTGTATTGACTAATAAAGAGCAATACTTAAATCCAAATTGCAATTCATGATGTAATTGTTTTCATTATATATTTTACAACTCTAACTATAGTTATAATACGGAAATAGATAAAACACATATATAAGGCCCATATACATAAGTAGAACTTGGGTTTTACTGACGCCCCTTGGCACTTGAGGCCATGGGCCTTCATATCGCCTATAGTTGGATCGGGTATGTTGTTTGATGTTATACGGTTATGATACCAAGTTGTTATAGTTATTGTTGGTAGTTTGATGTCATGCGGTTGATGTTATCTAATTGTAAAGTTAGGTTGTGGTTGTTTTTTGTGTTATGCATGTGGTTTATGATATTTTATTAATCATTACTATGTTATATGACATATTGATTATCATAATAGTTTCATGTAGTATCATTCCATATTATTGTGTTGTATAGATTGATCGATAAGGTAATGAGATCATTGTGCAACAAAAAAATAAGTAATACATACAGAAAAATTGTTTGGGATTAAATATTTTAATAGGTTTATGTTTTTTTTTTTTGTAAAAATGATTATGAGCTTATGTGGTACAAAAATATAGTTTAAAAAAAATGTTTAAATTAGCTTATGTTGTACCAAAAAGCAATAAGTGATAAATCGGTTTTAGAATTTAGCAATTTTTGCGTATATATGTAAAATAACAAAAACAATTGTCATGATTTGGTAAATTATTATGCATCTAGCTCGTCATGAAAAAAGAAAAAAGAGGTTACAATCCATATGATTTTTAGGGTTAAACGATGAGAAAACGGTCAATTGGTCTCCTAATATAATATTTTTTTTGAAACAAGTTATAAGTACTTTCAAATAAGTTTGAAAGAAACAAGATATCATGGACCCGGTTATTTAAATTAGTAAACATTGTTTTTTAGTTTAATCCATGAAAACACTTAAAATTATTTAGTATGATATCAAACCACAATAAACTGATAAATATCAATCATATACAAATTGTCATGAAGTGAACCAAAAAATTAGTTTATAAAGCTAGTTTTTTAAAAGCTACTTATCCAAAAGCATTTTGACGATCTTACGAAGCTTTTTTAAAAATACATTATACCAACGGCAAAAACTTATATTATTAGTTAAAAAAACCGTTTATTAGTGAATGTCTCTACACTTTTTTAGATGTCTTTGCACTTTTCCAATTCGTTCTTTATTTTTAAATTGTTTCCCCCTAAAATGATTTTACATAACCTAAACACATATGTACACTTATAGCAAAAAAACTACAAATTTACCCGTGTTCTTTACCTTATTTTTCCTTTTACGGATAGATCATAGATATGGCTTAGGGTTTGTTCGTTGTACGGGTCTGATAAGAGGTTGGGTCTGACTCGGTCAGATTCAGACTGTTTATATCTCATTTAGAAGTCTCGAACTCGGTTAGAAAATCAAAGAACTATTATTTATACATACTTTAATTAATATGTATTACAAGTTTGTCTTATAATAATAAATTATTTTTCTATATACTTTTTTATGTCATTTTATATTTTACATAGTTTATCGGTTAGTTTTTACCAAATGTTGTTTTTTCTCAAGTAGTTTATCAACTATCAACTAATTCTTTTACCAAGCTACTAACATTTTAGCTATTTGTTATTTTGTCAAACATAGCCTTAAAAAATTTTAATATGCTAAACTATATACTAAAACTTAAATAACAAAACCAACCAATTTTTGTATCTAATCGATATACTTTATTTAGCCTAAATTATATACTAAATTCAAATAACAAAACCAACCGATTTTTTTACCTAATCGATATACTTTATTTAGCCTAAACAATCCGCATCCCTATTTACCATCGATGAATTATACAAGGCAATACTTAATGTCCTTTTCACATAAAATATTTCGCCACTATGCACTAAAATTAAAATAATACATAATACTTAAATAAACAATTAACATTGTAAGAAAAAGAATCAAACCTTTTTGTCATTTTCCTTCGCTAACAGATTCTAAACACTAATCAAAGCATCTTTATTAACACTTAAACACACACCAAAAACTACAAACATAACCTCCATACCCAATACCAAAAAACCATGACAAATCCCCTCTTTTTTGCCTCACTCTCCATCCCGCTTATTGCGATTCCTCTTCTCTATTGGGTCTACACCTATCCCAAAAACAAATACAAGCAAACCAATCTTGTTCTCTATGTGCATGACTACCTCACCGGTGATGACAAGTCAGCAATGACAGTGGCCGGAAAAGACGGGCCCACCACTAGCATCATGCATTTCGGGACCCTTCTGGCACATGATGATCCAGTAACTGTAGGCCCTGATCCCAAGTCTGAAGAAGTTGGAAGGGCGCAAGGTATGTACATCAACAGTCAACTAGATGGGAAGGCACTGTATATGATCTTTTCTGTCATGTTCACCGATGGGGAGTATAAAGGAAGCACACTCGAGATTCAGGGAGCCGATCCTTTTGTGTTGAAAGAAAGAGAATTTTCAGTTGTTTCAGGAACAGGTTATTTTCGGTTTGTGAGGGGGTATGGGATCATGACTACAGAGTTTCTTGACATACAGAATTTGAGAGCTATTATCAAGCTTAATATAACGGTGAGGCATTTTTAAATGTTGCATTGTGGATTTAGATTTTAATTCCATATGGAAGTCTCACTCTCAACGCTTATTTATTGTTTTGGCTGGGCTGCGATTAAACTTGTGTTAACAAACGCCCATCAGTTGCAACTTTGTGGCTTGAAGCCTTTAAGGCTTTAACCATCACTTTAGTGGACTTTTGGCCCATTGTTTCGGGATTATCAACTATGTGTATTTCTATATCTAATAAACTTCGTCATCTTCTCCTCTATAAAACCATTGGCTAAATATGTATTTTAACAGAAATAATCGATTGTTAATCAGAGATTAAAATCCTTATGTATGTTTATGGTTTATATTTTTGTTCATACCGAAGCTTACTCCTCAGTTTTAAGGAAAACGTTCAACAACATTGTCTTTACAAATTACAAGGCACATTAACGTCGACAAATAAACTATCATTTTATCCAACATATTTGTTCTATTTGAGTAACCCAGGGACTTAATGACTTTATAGTTTTATATCAAACTTTAAAAGTGTATAGTTATTGTCTTAATAATTAGTAGGTTTCGAAAGGTATAAAACATTCTGTGATAATACAACTGTAAGAAAGCAAGCAACGCGTGACAAAATCTCAAGGATAGCACATATGATTTTAGGAGTCCACACCAGAAAAATTTCCCAAAACGTTTACATTGTGCTGCAAAAATTGAGGGGTTGCACTGGCCACCCCGGAAACCCCTTAAATTTGCCCATGCATACGTCTGAGGTAAACAAGTTGAATAAAGAACTTTGAAACATTGGAAATTGTTGATTTATTTTTGTTAATGTATAAATTGGAATTTGGTGACCCGAACGAATAATCCGACCCGAAATAAACTGCCGGTTGGAATTCAACTAAACAAGTTAAGCAACTTCATACACACGATAGATGATTTATGTAAAATACGTGGAATAAACTTTTGAAAAAATTTGCAAACGAAGAACTGTAAAACTGAATAGAGTATTTAGCGTTGTTTAATCAAAGTGACATACGTCCATAGACGAACGAGAGAGAAATGATTTTATTAACTTCTAAAAACAATTACAATTACTCACAAAATGGTATACCTCACTTGAACTCTTAAACAAAAATAATCTTTTTGCTGACAAACTGCTCCAAAGGATAAGTTTTTAACCTCATAATTATTGTTCTTAAATGTGTTCCCGTACACTAGCCACGAAATAATGATGGGAATATGTGCTTATTTATAGGAAAGTATGAGAATACCCTAATTCTGATGGGTAAGGCTCATCCATAATTAGGCTCTAAACGAAATCAACCAATCACATGACATCATGCAACTGCTTCTAGAATCTTCAACCTTGAGTGATGTGCATGGCCACCCGTCATTAACCTAAGAGCACGTTCTCAAGACACAACATCACCATCTCAACTCCAGCAACACATTCTCCAACCGCTTGAGCACATTCAACACATAGGCAATGGATTCACAAAGTGCCTAACCTTTTACCAAATTATTGACAACACTTTCTGAATCCTCGTAATGCTTTATGATGCATGGCAACGCTTTCTGATTCCTGCCAACATACAACATCGCACATGTTATTCTGTTTAGCTCTCTTTCTCGAAATCAATCTTCATCTACATTGTCTCCTCTATTGGACCCTCTTCCTTTGTCTTTGGTACTTAGGATATTACTAGAAGCTTCTTCGGAACTTCATGTGCGCATATCATCACCAATGATTAAAACGTGAATGTCAGCTTAGCGCTTTCTGCTGAACTGCTAACTGTTGTCAGTGTACCGGACCAACTAACGACAAAGATGATAATATTAGCAATGTCTGGATTTCATCCCTGAATCTAATGTTAACCGAAATCAACCTTGTGATGATTGAATTGAACTCATTAACATAATCAGTTACCTAGCCACCTTCACCAAAAGGCATTTGGCCTAGCGGTAAGAAGTGATCCTCTCAAACGAGAGGTCATGGGTTCAAGTCTCTTAAGAGGCATAGTTTGTCATTTAAAAAAATAAAACTAGCCACCTTCCTTCATCTTTAGATTCACCAACTACCGAATCAAGAAAACCTTATTCATTGCTGAAGGTTCTTCATACATATTAGACAATGTGTTTATCAATTTGTAGGCAGTCTTCATAATGACAAAATTGTAAGCTGGTTTTTTCTCTAGAATTCGGAATCGTGGTATTCGAATTTGTCGATCCTAACTTTTCCATCTTCAACCATAACTCTAATCTCACTTTGTTGGGATTCAACAAAACAAGTTAAGCAACTTCAAACAAACGATAAACATTTCTGTAAAATACGCGGAATAAACATCTGAAAAGTTTTGCAAAAGAAATTTTGTAAAACTGAACACAGTATTTTAGTCAAAATATAAGAATGATTAATTTTAGAAATATTTACATAATGAAATACTATTTAATAAAAAAAACATAATGAAATACTATTTAATAAAAAAAACATTATATGTAAAAAAACATAAAAACAATGTTGGTAAAAAAAAGTTTATTCCAATGATAATAACCAAGAGTAGGTATAATTAAAGAATTTTGTGTATACCGTTATTAAATATGGTTTTTGTATAGGCTAAACTCTAAATATTATATATGTGTTTCTTAAACTTTTAAATTATTAGATTTGCTCAAATCATTTTTTAATAGTTTAAATATTTTATAATCCTTTTCATATTTTTAAATCATTAAAATTGAAAAAATAGATGGACCATTTTTCCCTTATCTTCTAAATCCTAGGACTTCTTCACACGATCATTGGTTTTTATCCTCTCGTCGTCTTCTTGACGATCATCGGTGTTCATCTCACTTCGTCTTCCTTTTTTCCTTTCATTAGCTTCTTTCTTTCAATACGTGTATAAGCAACAAGTAATTATGTTGTCTTCCTTTTTGCCCTATCGATATCTTCCTTCTTGCTTTTGATTAATTTTAGTATGTGTTTGATAAATTTTATGTGTGCGGTTTTGATCTTTTGATTTTAATGTCTTAGATTCTTGATCTTAAACTCTTTTATGGTAGCCTTGAATATGATTTTCCACCAATCCCTTTTCATATATGCTCTTCGTTTTGGAAACAAAATCAAGCAGAACTTGCTGGAATTCATGTTTGAAAAGAAAAGATGACCGTATGTTCGCCAAAAATACTAAATTATAGGTCATAATGGTATTTTATAAACAAAATAAATTGTTACATATATAAAATAACACAAATAAAATAACTAGATATATAAAAATAAAAATATATTATTATCCTAAGGTGGACCGGTGGAGGAATAATGTACAACGCAAACACATGCTACAAGGGCTTTAAGCCTTTTAGCCCCATGGTCTCAACTCTCAAATTGATTTGAGACCCACCAAACCCTAGCATCAAACATCTTTTCCCTGCAGAGAAAAAGTTAGAAGAACCATGTCTGATGAAGTGGTTGTAAACGGTGCCGGCACCGACGTGGATGTTGAAATAGCAGCAAAGGAAGAAGATTCCGACGGAACTATGAACCTAACTGTTCAAAAATTGATGCAAAAGCTCGCGATTTTGGAGCAGGAAAAACAAGAACTTATCAACGATAAGGAATCGGCCACTGCAAAAATCAAGGAACTTGAGGATGAGATCAAGATGTCTGAATCCGATATGAGGGCATTGACTTCGATTGCTGGAAGGGCGGCTGAACTCGAGACTGAGGTGTCGAGGATGCAACATGATTTAATTTCGTCGATGTCGGATGCACAAGAATCTAATGCTGAGCTATCTGAATTGAAACGAGTCGTGGAAGAATTAAAGAAGAGCGAATCGGAGAAAGCAGAGAAACTTGATGTTATTGAGAACGAGAGGAACTTGCTGTTGGAACGTTTGAATAAAGAGGCCGAAAAGCTAAAGGAGGAGGAGAATCAAATTCGCGAACTCGAGAGGAAGATTGAGAGTCTTGAGACGAGGGAGAGTAGTCAGAAGAGTGAGAGGCTCATGGTTGAGGAAGAAGCTAAAGCGAAAATCAGCAAGAAAGATGATCAAATACAGAGTTTGAGTATGATGGTTGACGAGTTCCAATCTGTAATCGTCAAGAATCGCGCTGATATGGAGAAATCAGAAAAGGAGAAAGAGGAGTTGGAGTTTAGGAAGAATGATTTGGAAGCCCTGTTGAAGAATTCGGAGAGTAAGGTTAAGGAGATGGAGGACAGATTGGATCAATTACAAAAAGAATTGGAAGCGTATGAGAAGATTAACAGTGTTCTGAAGGAGAAAGTGGTAGAGGATACCAATGGCATAGAAGCTAAGAGAGGTATCGTCCTCAATGGTGATGAGAAGAAGCTCGATTGGCCCATCGTTGCTGTGGGAGCTGGTGCTATTGCTACAATAGCACTTGTGTACTTCCGTCATGCAAACAGGTGAGCCTGAGGTTTTCTTTGTGTTCTAATTAAAAATATGCTTTGAGTTTTATAGGTTTTTTGAGTTGATCGGCTTGAACCATATTCTAAAGGACATGTTTTATTTGTCCAATAATCGTAGTCTATGTTTTGTATTGGTATAATATTTTTCATTTTATCCTTTTATATCATGATTGTCGATTTTGGTGTGTTAATTAGAAAAAAAAGGTACTATTTGTCTAATTTTCTGTCCATTGGAATAGTTGCTCCTCCTATGGCCTCTTATTTCTTTTATGTTTTGTTTTGTTGTTGCGAGATCTTTACATACATTTTTTATGTATTGTGTTGGGATTTTGATTTTGCATGGTTGTGGTGTTTGTTTTTCTTGTTCTGGAAACTAATATAGGAACAGTGTCAGATTCTAGGATATCATGGTTGCTTATGTTTCTTTTTTTTTTTACCCTCTTTGAACTGTCTTCTACTGGAATGGGTATAAGACTAGTTCTTTGGTAGATGAAACGATGATGCTAAGTAGTCAATAAAGTAAAAGGGTAAACACCATCCATTGGTGGTCTCGCTATGTTGAGATAAATCACAATGCGTATTGTGTAAGGAGTGATGCCTCCTATATATAAACATGTGACAAGTTAAAATAACATAGATACTAAATAATAAGTGACTTGCTAATTTTGCCTTGAGACGAAAGTAGCATGCTATTTCTGTATTAAAAGAGAAAGTAGCATGCTAATTTTGCCTTCATACAAATTTCAGCCACTTTGTTCAAAGATGCCCTCTTTTAACATTTTTTCGATGAGATTAATCTTGCCTTAAAATTATAGAAGACGGTTACGATTAATTGGTGAATTGATATGTAATTTGGTGACTGCATTACATGTGTATCGACAATTAGATTCTACATAAAAACAAATAGTTACATTACATGGATGTGAAAACAAGTTTTCATGTTGTTTGTTCGCCTTCTATTCATAGATGGTTAATTATGACCATTTTGGACATACAGTTTTTTCTATTTACAATCAAACCAAGAAAAGTTCAATATTATGGTTGCTTTTGCTTCACATCTCTTATTCTTGTAACACTTACTATATATATATATATATATATATATATATATATATATATATATATATATATATATAGGTTAGTGTGTTTCTTACATTTACTATGTGTTATAATACACCAATAGAAATTTAGTAAAATTAAATAATAATTTAATTAAATAAAGATACATATTAAATGATTTACATAATTGTATGTATATTAAATGATATCCATAATTATAATTCTCTTTTTATTAAACTAATTAAATTCGTCATTAATATCAGCAATAACATTCTTTCAGAATGAATTCGTATTTAGGTTTTTATGTATGGATTCGTGTTTTGTTTCAGGGCACACTAACTTAAAATATAATCAAATTGCATGGAAAATATGAAGAACTAGAGTGTATTCTACTAGAATACACTCTCATTCTGCTAGAATACAATCTCATTGTTTTTTATACGAATTCATTTTGAAAGAATATTATTGCTGATATTAATGGCGAATGTAATTAGTTTCCATAAAAAAAGAAATTATAATTATAGATATCATTTAATATACATATAATTATGGAAATCATTTAATATCTATCTTTATTTGATTAAATAATAATTTAATATTTACTAAATTCTTAATGATGTATTATAACACACAATAGATGTGAGAAACATTTGAACCTCTATATGAGCTAGGTTCAAATGTTTCTATCAACTATTGTGTGCATGTATGCACCAATAGGAATTTAGGAATAAATAAATAATCAAAATAAAGATAGATATGTAATTTTGCATATAAAATAAATAATAATCAAATTTAAATCCCTTGATTCATGGATCAATCCCCTTAAATCAAGCCATCTGTGACCCTATGCCTCCAAGAAGTCATCATCTTCTTCACCCAACAACCATCGTCAAAACTCAACTTGGTCATCATCTTCTCTACTACAACCCACCAGATAACCCCATTAATCCCCTCTGATTACATCAAGACTGACGCAACTACTTTATACCAAGAAGAAAGGGCATAATACTTTGATAGTTGGAGATTGGAGAAGAACGGGAGGTCAATTTGGCTTTATTAATTCAATATAACAACTACAAATGTTCGATTATCCTTAAGTTTTTGCTCATCAGGTCTGATTTCGTTATCTATTTTCTTTTTTGCGTGGCTCTAATTGACTTCTGTTTCCTTTGTCCCAAAAATGATCTCTTGCAAATCATTATTAGTCGTTTTCATAGATGTCCAATTAGGTCCGATTTGTACTTAGTTTATCTTTGGGATCGTTAATATTTACATCAGCATTGACAGATACGTCAAGATAAACTCGGATTTAAACATGTTTGTCAGGTGTTTGTTGAAATGTCAGATGCGTTGAAATGGTAGATGCTTTAAGATATGCTCTTGCAGTAACACCATTAGGAAAATTGGTTGTTCTTGAACACCACCCTCACTTTATTAGAATGTATTGGGGTGTTGTAAGCACTGTTTTCTGTGCAGAAATTATTGAATCGACTGATGCTTATGTGTTTGCTAAAACTATATTCAAGGATTACAACTCCTTAGGTTACTTTAACAATTTAATTTTGTGTTTTTCTTAACCTCTTTACCAATTTACTGTTTATATATCTTCGTTGAATTTTTTGTTGATGGATTATGAAACTAGTTTTTACTATAACAAGTTTCTCAGAGAATGTTATCATCATATAGTTCGATTTGATGGCAATTCTTCTTATAGGATGGACCATGTAGGAACACAATAGTTGCTAGAAACACATGAACCTAGCCCATTCTGATGACAATTATTCTTAACATTTTTTTTATGATTTCTTTGTCTATTTATAAGGATCATGGTCTTTGTCGATACACACCTAGCACCCACATTATTATTCTAACTTTATTAATTGTTTTAGATGAATTTTGGCTTGTTTGATGATAATGCCTAACAAGTGTTTGTTGAAATGCCTGAAAGAGAATCTAAAGAATTTAACCTTGTGGTATGCATTCTGTCAGAATTACTAGTAACACATGTTTTATGTAATTGTTTTAAAAGATAATTAATTTGTCTGTGTATTATTTTGGTTCAATTTGTGATTTTGAATTCCAATATCTATTGTCTCTCGTTATTGTATATTTGGAATCTAAAATTATATTACCAGTAAGGCGATACTTTTGAATGTATTCTATCTATTCTGTCAGAATGTATTCTGCCAGAATATATTATATGCATTCTGCCAAAATGTATTCTGTCATATTCTATGTATTCTACCAGAATATATAAAGTTATAGTTAATTGCAAGTAACATGTTTTTAACCATTATTAGTTTTTGTTGTATTTGTGATACGAATGGCTGGGAGAATGTGTTGAAGACCTAATAGGAATAACTTGAAGAATGAATAAAGTTTGATCATACTCACAATTTAAGAATGTTGTTATTTTTTAAGAATTTTATTCATTTTTTTTTATATTCTTTTAGAATATGTATAATTATATTAAAATGTATAAGGGTTTTAGTCTGTAAGAATATGCATGAATTTGTATTTAAGTTCGGATGTATAAGAATATATTAGAATGTTGTTATTTTTCAACTTCGGATTCAAGAATTTTGTTATTCTTCAATAATATTCTAATAGAATAAAATTCTGAAAGAACATTATTCTAACAAAAAAATATTCTGACAGAATAAAATCAGTTATGTTTACAAAGTATGTTAGAATTACAATTAATTAATTAATCGGTTATATTCATTGTAAAATCGGTTATGTAATTCATATGCGATTCACTTGTGATTTACATGTGAATCACATATGATTTACATGTGATTTACATGTGATTTCTTTTCTATATTGATATGAGATTGGCTAAATTCCAAAACAACAACTTCCAAAATATAACACTAAAGAAGCAGATTTCATAATATACTAACCATTCACCCCGAACATCTGTAACAGTGCGTATAAAATTCCTTCTTGTTAAGACATATTCATTGTAAATAACCCATTATGGCTTGTGGTCCAGACAGTTTAATGGGTGCAAATGAACCACCTGCAATGCAAATCAAAAGAGACTTGGTTGTGCTTAGAGTATGGAGTGAAATAGGTAAGTAAGTTAATTAAGGAAGTGTACTACTACTGACTTGGTTATCTTTGCCGGTCAAATAATGTCCAGTACACTCCAAATGTGCAACTTGCATGAAATAGCCTGCCAGCATGGTTTTCTTGATGTTGATGTAATAGTCCCGACTGTTGAAATCTGTGCTGCATAACTTGAGGTTGAACCTTGCCATGATACGAGCCAGCTGTTGCCTCACATTATCTGCAGAATTGAGGGCCCTTTGATTCACAAAGTTCTCATAGCACCATGATTGATCATCATCTATAAACAACACCAAAACTTTATTACTATTATATTTCTAGAAACAGATGATGAGAGAGGAAAAGGGGAAGGGGCTCTTACTGTTTTGCTTGTAGACATGATACACATTCAAGAGCGTGAGATGATCCCCATCGACGTGACCAAATCTTGCTTTCACTTCGTCAGCAACCTTCTGAGCTTCTCTAGGCCGTACAAAGCAATTCCAAGTAGTATAAAAGATGGATCAAATTTCTATCAGATTAAAGTACTCAAGAGTGTTACAGGAAACATAAAGAGGCATACAAAGCATACTTCTTGTTATGGAATGACAAAGAAGTCCCAACAGTGTTTTCTGAAAGTTACCATCTATTAAAGCTTTTAATTACTTCATCTTGGCTTCAGTGAAGAGGACATGGTGATTGACATGAGGATCATACTTTTGAAATTCAAGCTTTGTTTGTATCTTCCTTGGGTTCTTCTTCTTAACATAGAAGAAACCTGTCCCTGCAGCAGAAACTAGGCGTATGAATATCGTAGCACTTTTTTTCTTCTCTGTCATTTTTTAATCTGCAAACACACCAGACAACAGAACATCAGTCAAAAAAAGCAAACCAATTTCACAAATGGATAACAAGGCTAATGTGTATCGAGGCATCACATAAGTTCATAAAAAACACAATGGCATACAATTCTCATAATTCATAATCAGATAACATATTAGGCTCCAATTCGCAATCTTGGAATTATTGGATTCACAATGTACCTGAAACAATTCAGTTAAAAATCTACTGCGATTCTTATTTCTAACATGGAACACAATCATAAAACAGTCAAAGAGATATAGCACACGGAATTGGAGGAGATAAAAAAAAGACAATTTTTTGAATCTAAATAAATGTCCTAGATTGTTTATATGAAAAGTGTTGGATTGCACCGAGTAATCATCCATGGCTGTTCTTCACCTTGCCTTCATGATTCATGAAGCTTGTCGTTTCAAATTTTCCACATTAACCACACGTGCATATGCGAGCAGAACCACAGCCATGTAAGCAGCTCTGATATCTTTAAAGAGATTAACCATGCATATGGATGTGGTTGTTATTTATGTATTTTTTAAATACATAAATAAAACGATTTATTCGGTCTAGAAAAGAAACAAAACTTATGTATACAACAACACCTAATCTGTAATTTACTCTATACTTAATAAATATTGTGAACGTGTGGGTATAAAGATCGTTTAAATCTGTGATCATATGAAGATTTTATGACGTTTCAAAGTTGGACAAAAAATCAAAAAAATGTTGAAATGTTGTACAAAAGTCATAACAGCCACTGTTTGGAGCTACATAACTTAGCCAAAGTCAAACCAAATAAGTTGTTTCTTAAGCCTAAAACGTATAAAAGACAGAGGAATACAATCTGGGAAAAAAAATCGCCTCATTCCGAGCTCGTATGAAGATTTTATGATGGTTCAAAGTTGGACAAAAAATCAAAAAAATGTTGTAATACATCGTAACAGCCACTGTTTAGGGTTGTGTAACTCAGCGATATCTTAATCTATTAAGCTATTTTTGAGCCTAAAACATTACCAATACAAAGAACTACAATCTAGAAAAACAATCTACCATTCCGAGATCATATGAAGATTTTATGGTTGTTCAAATAACAAAAACAATCTTAAAAAAAACTGAAATTATAGAAAACAAATTCCTTTTGTACATGAAACTCAAGCACAAACTAGAAACATATGCAAATCGCATGTAGTAGTCAAAATTGACATTCAAAGAACACAAAAATTACATTCACACATCAAGAATCGATTTTATCAAAGCAAGATTAATAGCCATACCTTTAATTGGAGGAGGATGGTTATAAAATCGACAATGAAGAAGTGAAGTCGTCTTTGTTCCAATTGAGCAACAGCGAAAATCGGCAACAAATTGAAGTCGTGAATGATGATCCACTCGATGTACGACTGTTTGTAGGGCAAACGATACGAAGACGTGGGGCGAATGAGCGATTGCATGAGAAATCGAGTAAAAAAATCGGATCGATGTTCTCAATGGGGTTTGAATAGGGGTAAACTGAAATCTCCGCTTTTTTTTTCAATTCTCGATCGATGACTATTTTTTATTTTCTCCCCTTTTCCCTCTTAAAAATAGAGAATTGTTTTGATGGAAAAGGAATTGATTTATTTCTCAATTTCCTATTTTTTGTATTAACCAAACAAGAGAAAAAGAATCAATTTCTTTTCCCTTGGTTTATTTCTCTGTACCAAATACCCCCTAAATGTACAAAAAAACATATATTAAGGACTATAGAACTAAATGTATACAAAATTAGAAATATATTACATTTTTAAGTCATTTTTCCGGCTTACCTGAAGTAGCCAGTCATAAGGACTAAATGTGTACAATTAAACAAGTTGAAAAAGTAAATGTGAACGTAAAAAACTCAGTGACCAAATATATATATATATATATATATATATATATATATATATATATATATATATCAAAAAATATATTACATTTTTAAATCATTATCAATTTATATATTAATTACAAATAAAAATGAGAGACTACAAACCAATAAATTATATATGATAATTGTTTGCAAGTGTGTTTGATTAATGATTATGTTTTGATAGTTGATAGGTAGATTTACTCCGTTTGACAGGTTATAGGGTACTTAGGTTTACTCCGTTTGACAGGTTATAGGGTACTTAGGTTTACTCCGTTTGACAGGTTATAGGGTACTTATATATACACGAAGGATTTGTGTATAAGGGTACTATTATTGATACCCCTTAATGATTGCATTTTCACTTACCATACCCCTTTAATAATTACTCCATCCGTCCCAAAATTATTGTCCACCTTACTATTTTAATTTGTCCTAAATTTATTGTCCACTGCCAAAAGTAGATATACATTTTTACCATATTACCCTAACATTTAATAAAGTAAACTTGAATAATTACAAATGCACATTTTCCATTGTTTTTAGATAAGGGCAAGAGGGTCATTTTACTCAAAAAGACAAAACTAATGATTGATTTTCTTAATTTGTGTGTTTTTTGTCTGTGAACAATAATTTTGAGACGGAATAAATACTTTATAGGTAGATTGCAAAATTCAATATTGATAATTAATCAATCATTGTTTGGTAGTTTGTAAAAGTAATTATTTTTAGATAAGGGCAAGAGGGTCATTTTACTCAAAAAGACAAAACTAATGATTGATTTTCTTAATTTGTGTGTTTTTTGTCTGTGGATAATAATTTTGTGACGGAATGTGTACTTTATAGGTAGATTGCAAAATTCAATATCGATAATTAATCAATCATTGTTTGGTAGTTTGTAAAAGTAATTATTAATAATTAATATTTTTTTAAATAGATTAATATATATATATATATATATATATATATATATATATATTATTTTAATTATTACCTTAGTATTTCCGACTAATGATTATTACTTATTAATCGTTATATTAATATAATTATTATTATATTATTAGTTCCAATTAATATTTAATATTTAAGTATGGTTGCTTTAATTTTCTTAGTAAATGGTTCTGATGTTTTACATTATTATTTTATTAGTTCCGATTTTTTTTACGTCCGATATTAAACTTTTGTCTCATAGATTCATAGATCTGATGGATTTTTTTTGTGAGTGGCATAATAATGGGCCCATGCAACCATTTGGTTATTGCTTTTACATTTGGGTTATATGTTAATAAATATTATAAATTATAAACAGTTAAAATATATTATAAATTTTAACATAGTAAATATATTCATGGAAATAATAATAATAAGAGTTGGACGTCACAAATAAAACATTTTACATTTATATAGATATCGATGTTTTAAAATTAAATAAAATATTTTAATCTGATGTAATTTGAAAATTATTATTTGAAGGTTGCTAAATCATTTAAATAGCAGTAGGAATTTAAAATGATAGTATCGGCTATTTCATTTCTAACACGAAATAAAAATAGAAAAAAAGTAAAATGAATTTAAGGAAAAAATAGATATAATGACCGGGGGTATGGTTAGACTATAAAATGGGTATTGATAGCCTAACCGTGTATAAATGTTAAATATGACATTTGAGAAGATAAAATTAATTCTACAAAACAATGTCCCATTCGCTTAATTTGTCCTTCAAAATTTTGAAAATACACCCCTAATGTTTTATTGTATTTACTTTAAACTTTAGTGAATAGATTTTTTGTTATATGTTTAAATAGAGTTTTATTTCATTTAACTCTTTGGTATGGTATATCATTAGAAAACACCAAATGGCTTCTAGCCCAACGGTATTAGGTTGTGGACATAGGTGAAATTAGATATTAATTTATGTGTAGATTATATATTTATATTTGACGGTTCAAAAAAAAAATATCATTACAAAACATATAACTCAAATTTTTTCCCAAAATTCTATTGTAGTTTTATTAATTTTAATTTGAATATATTATTTCTTACTATTTAGTTATATCTATTAAAATATTTAATGACATTTTATTTAAGAAATATAAATTTTAATAACATATCATAAGTTGATCATTGGAGATTTTATGATGGATGAAGTTGCGAGTTTGGCGTAGCAGGTAAGGGCGGTACCATCGACGTATTGATTCCATCGAGTGCATGGTAACGTCGACATATTGATTCTGAGAAACATATATCTTAACCCTCTCACTCTCTCTCTCTCTCTCTCATTAATCGATCAAAAATACAATTTTTTTTACGAATATAAATAGCAAATGCCTATCTCTATCTTTAAAAATAAAATATTATTTCGTTCTATTTCATCATTTTTCAATTATTTAATCATTCTTCAGTTCCATTCATTTTCTCTCTAATTTTATTCGTATTAGTATTTTCAATTATCGTGTTTGAATTTTAATTGTTGTTTTTTTTTCAACTGTACTATTTTCTATTTTAATAAAAATAATATTATGTTTAATTTAATTTAATTTTTTTATAATTTCAAATTAGTAAAAGTTTAATTTTAAAAAATGATAAAAATAAAAAATTGAATGAAAGCATTAAAAATATTTTTCATATGTTATGAGATAGAACGGATAAAATTGAAAGAAAAGAAAAACAATAATATAACTGTGATATGAAAATTGATTATAAAGGATGAGAAATCTATTCTTAAAATTATGAAATTTAAAAGCCTTATTAATAGATGTAAACCAAATCAATGTTAAATAACTTAAATGTTATTGAAGTTTATTTTATCATTAATATGAAAATACATAAAATTAGAAAATTTATAATATTTTTAAAGAACGACCATCTGATGATCAAAGTCATATACATATCGAGAAGTGATGGTTGTTACTTTATTATCATTTTTTTATTTTAATATATAAACAAAAATGTACACATTTATATTTTAAAAGTACATTATTGTTTTATAAAATCTCATTATTTATTACTATAAATATATTATAATGTATTTTATTATAAACATTTGTTATTTAGTGTTGAACACTTTAAAATTCTCAATCAATAAAAAATAGTAAATATTGAAAATAATAATAATTACCATGTGTTTTATTTTATATATACAAAAAATAAGTTTAGTTAATAAAACAAATTAATAAACAAAACAATAAAAGAAAAAGGGGAAATGACGTATAGGCCCTATAATGTTTTTAGGGTTTACCCATTTAGCCACTTAATTTATTTTGTGGTTTGATAAGGGAACGAAGTATTTGTTACCTATCAATATAATCTCTTTCACCTATTGTAGTCGGTATACGTTGCCACATAAACCTAGCCCAAAACGTAAGCGATGACATGGCAAGAATTTAAAGCGTCGAACTACCGCAACGATGTCGTATTGAAGGCGAATCGTAAGGAGCAAGGATCGACTGTTCAAGCGCCTCCATATAAAATCAAGACTTCCTTGACCTAAAATGGCACATCTGCAAACTTCATTACCCCAATCTCGTCTCTAAGTTTACTCCAAAATCCCTTCGATCGGACATGCAAAACACAACTGGTCTCGAAACTACCGCCGTCACATGGATGAGAATCATTCGAATGGTGCAACCAACGAAGACATGGCCATCAATCTACTGTAAACCCAGCTGGAACTGTCTCTTATACGGGAGGACTTCCAAGACCAGTTGCGTGAGCTCCGTCAGGCAGTTAATCGAGACTTGGATGCCATGAACCGTGAGGTCGATGACGTTCGCGCTGGTCAGTTGGATATCTCAAATCTTGTTGCTGATCTTAAAAATCATTTCGTTTCTGTGCAAGGAGCATATGTGAAGACGGTCTTCCAGCACAAGAAACGTAAGAAGCTGAAGTATTGTTTTGGGATTGTTGGTGTTGTTACTGTGTCTGTGGTGACGTATATGTTCTTTAACTAAAAAAAGTTGAGTAGGTTGAAGCATTTCAGTCCTGGGTTTGTGTTTTGGTGTGTTATTTATGTTGTTTAGTGTCAATATTAGTAGTAGATTTTGTGTGTGTTGCTGGTATTAGTTTGTGATGTTGGTGTGTAGATTTGGTGGTGGTGTTGCCTGGGCTGTTGATGGTCATCCTTTTTTGATGAAGTTTTTTGTCGATGATCTCTGTAATAGGTTATTCAATAGCAGAAAGTGATGTAAACAAACCCATGGCTGAAATGTGTTTTAATATGTTATTATTAAAAAAAATTGTCTTACACCAGTATATGTATGTGTGCATGAAAGAAAGAAACATTTGGGGATTATATATGTTTCAATAACTTGTTCCCAAGTCAATCATGTGGATGTCCATCGACTGGGACGGGACCACAAGCCAAAGCAAAATGAATATACCTTTTTAATGCACATAGACAGGGACCACAAATGGTGCAGTTTGGGAAAAGGGACAAAACTAAACAATACATTTGCACACGATGCATTGTGTCTGCTTGTCTGCAAACCTTTTTTGGGAAAAAAAATAAAGTTTTCTAAAGATGGACTTTTCATGTTGAATGGATTAAGTCACAAGTACCCTGTTTTTGACAATGACTTAATTACCCCCACACCCAAAATGGTCAATTTACAATGACTTAATTACCCCCACATCCAAAATGGTTAATTTACAATGACGTAATTACCCCCACACCCAAAATGGTCAATTTACAATGACTTAATTACCCCCACATCCAAAATGGTTAATTTACAATGACGTAATTACCCCCACACCCAAAATGGTCGATTTACAATGACTTAATTACCCCCACATCCAAAATGGTCAATTTACAATGACTTAATTACCCCCACATCCAAATTGGTCAATTTACTTTGTAATGACTAAAATGCCCATAAAACCCCTACATATTTGTGGCACGGGACAATAATAACATACCATATAACAACTTACCACACAACAAAACAACATAGTAGACCATAAAAGAACATACATAGATCATTTGTTTATTGCAACACACATTCACTACAAATAACAAACAATTATCTAATCCAACTCCATGGTCGTTGCAAGACTGCTACCTTCACCTCCCACATTTTTTGCAAGCTTCATTTTAATGATTCTTTCTGACTTCTTTCGTTTGTTAGGCGGTTTAACATGCTTAACTTGATGAACACGAGCATTGACCTTCACCCCTTCCTCCCGTCCATTGACTCCCACCATCCTCTCTTCCTTACCAATCCTTTCCAAAGCATCACTAGCATCTATGATCTACCATTACCTCATCATCCCCAACCCCTGTGGCAACGTTTACAAACTCCTGCGTAGGTATAGTTTTTTGTTTCTTTGTTCCATTTTGTTTGGATGTCCCTACACCTTTACTACAAGTAGCCTTGTTGTGTCATTTCTCCTTACATATGCTACAAGAAACTTTCTTCCCATGCCTTGGAGATGGTGTGTTTTCCCATCCGTTCAGAAGCATCTCTTCTTCTCTTTATTGTTGGCCTGCCTGGCATACGTCTTTTCAATGGAGGCAAAGGGGGTATCAAGTCAGTAGAAGGCCACATATTTTTTCCATTCATCCCATGGATTGGCTGTTTGTAAGTATTATGGTTTAATGCAACCAAGCACATTGGATCTACATATGGACCATCAGGTGTGATATTTAAGTAGGCTAAGGTGGCAATTGAGTGTACGCAACCATATCCATTAAGTTGCCATAGCCTGCAGCTGCATTCCTTTTTTTCAACATCAACAGTAAACGCCTCGTCCATTTTCCTTGCCTCAAACTTCATCCCCCCACAAGATATGACCTGCCAATGCCTACTATATAGATGAAAACCGCAAATATCATGAGATGTGAAGAGTAAGGTACTAATGTAATTGGATAAATGTACAAACCTTTGCTCAGTCTGGAGCATATTCAACCGTATTCTGATATTTGGACAAACAGAATAACGATTCCATCATTGTCTGGTTAGTTTCATAGTCACCATCCTTTGCATCACATATATACGAATGTCCTCTAACATGCTTAGTATTGGTTTCTTCCGGGCATCCAAAATCACACTATTAAAACTCTCTGAAAAACCATTCTCTAACTCTGAAAAAAGCCAAAGACCAAGTCTTTGGATCTCTATCCATAAAATGCACAACTGCTTCCGGATTTAATTTTCCAATCTCTTTCATAACTACATTAAATTGTGCTTCAGTTGTTGTCTTGCTCGCTTTCCAAAACAGATTTTCAAACTTGGATCCACTAAATCTCTTTTTAAAATTCGCATAGATATGTCTAGCACATTGCCTATGTTCGGCTGCTGGAAATACTTCCTTTACTGCCTCAATCAAACCCTACATAAGTCACATTAATGTTTGAAATTAGAATAAGAATTAGTAATTTTAGAACATGCACTAGTTTTGAACCATACCTTGTGTTGATCCGAAATTAGAACCAAACCATGTCCATCATTCCAACATTGCAAATCTTCTGAAAGAGTTTCTATGAACCATTTCCAATTCTCTTTGTTTTCCACACAAACAACTGCCCAAGCAATCGGCGATATTCCATTGTTAGCATCTCTACCCACAGCACAAAGCAACTCCCATTGACAAAAACTTTTCAGTAAACAACCATCCAAGCTAATGATCCTTCTACATCCTCCCCTCCATCCCTCTTTTACTGAAGCAAAACATATGTATATTTTGCTGAAATAATTCTTACCATCAGGCATTGAATCAACACAAATTTTAATTGTGGATCCAGGATTTGATCTTCTAATCTCCTCACCATATGACCATATTCTTGCATAATTTTCAGCTATTGTGCCTTCAGATAGACTCAATGCATACTTCTTGGCTCTCCTACACTGACTCATACTCACATTAATCCTAAAAGCGGTTTTTACCTCCTCTCTAAGCAATCAGACACTCATCTTTTGATTGTTATAAAATTGGTGCTTAAAGTGGGTCCCTATCCATTTGTAAGTCACAATTGATCCGAATTTGAAATTTTTTGCACAATTATGCTCACCGATAAAAGACTTTATCTGGAAAGACTTATCATCACTCATCCAAGAACCCCAAAGCCTAAAAGTACATTTTCCATCACAACATTTGACAAGTAATCGTCTATATCATTCTTAACAAAACATAATTGATAACCATTCGCGACAGCATAGTTACAAAGCATGTGTTTCAATTGCTTAGGACTCTCAAACCTCATACCTAAAACAGGTTCTTGCTCCTTCCAATTGAGCTTATCATTGAAAATGTTTGGTAATTCGGGATAAACATCTTCATTGTCACCTATGTCTTCTTCGAAAGACTCACTTACACCTTGTAACGACCCAAAATCATGACTAAAAATTTCGTTTTAAAAACATTACTTAAACCATAACTGTCAGTTCATAACATAAATCATAACATAAAATCATAATGTTAATTCAAAACATAATCTTCTTATCAGAGTAAAACATCCCAGGCTGACTAACTATGGTGTGTGCCATGCGATCATCTCGAGCTCTTCCCTCCGCTACCGGAAGTACCTGAAACCAAAACTGAAAACTGTAAGCACGAAGCTTAGTGAGCTCCTCCAAACTACCACATACCATACAATAACATATAAAGCACATACTGGGCCTTGCCCACTGCATCGGACCGAAGTCCGGACTAACTGGGGCCTTGCCCCTGCATCGGACCAAAGTCCGGACTAACTAGGGCCTTGCCCCCTGCATCGGACCGAAGTCCGGACTAACTGAACATAGCATAACATGATCATAGCATATAAGCACATATACTGCATACTGCATCGGACCGAGGTCCGGACTAACTAACACATAAACATGTCTGAATCATAAAGACATCAAGCATACTGAACTACTGCATCGGACCAGAGTCCGGAACTACTGCTAACTAAACAGGCCGACATTGTGGCCGTAGACCAGTTCCTACTGGGAGGAAAACTCACCTGAACTGCTGAACTCTGCTGATAATCCTCTGGCTGCTAATCGACTATTCTCTGAAGCGATGCTCTCCTAGCTCACCGAGCTACCAACACCAAATAATAGAACTTAGCCTAACTGTCCTCCAGAGGTCAACTAAGTCAACTCTGGTCAAGGTCCTGGTCAAAGTCAACCTTCCAGTTGACTAGACTCGCCGAGTTGTTCTACCAACTCGCCGAGTCCATGCTCCTCAAATCCCAAACAACCCCGACTCCACTCGTCGAGTCTAGCGAGAACTCGACGAGTTCTCCTTCATCTAACACATCGGGACTATCTTCAACTGACTCGCCGAGTTGTTCTACAACTCGCCGAGTCCATCTTCATCAACTAAGAAGATTGCCTTGGACTCGCCGAGTTCCTCCTTGAACTCGTCGAGTACCATGATCTTCATGTCCATCACGGACACAGATTGGCTGAGTCCTTCTCTAGCCCCACTCACTGATCCGACTCATAAACAGAAGGGTTTGGGTTTTGCGACCCGACTCGCCGAGTCCATGAGCTGACTCGCCGAGTCCTCCTTGTGACAACTCTATTCTGTCGATTTCAGTCAATTCCAACACTTCCAACCCATAGATCTGGACTCCTTATGCTAGCATTGCACGTAAAGTTGCCAACTTTACGTGCATGCAAGGTGCTATGAGGCTAAAAGCCTTAATCCAAGCTTCAAGGAAGACCTAGGTCATGAAATGGGACCTTAGCTGAATAAAGCCAACTACTTTGAGCTTCTAAAGCTCAAGAGTGTCCATATCTGTTGTCCAAACCATCCACAAAGGCTTAATACTCGGATTCTACTTGGAAATGATCCAATTGTGACAAAAAGGCAAGCTAGAAAGGGGATTTATCAATTGAAAGCTCAAGGTCCAGACTTTTTACCTTCTAACAGTTGCCAACTCGATGTGAAGGCTGGATCTACACTTCCTTCCTTGCTCCTTTCTCCCAAGCCTTCAAAATCCACTCCAATGGACCTTAATCTTCACCAAAAGCTCCAAAAATGAAGTTGGGTGGCTAGGGTTTTGGGGGTTCTGGACGAGAGAGGCTGCAATGAACCCTAGGGAAGAGAATAAGATGCTTAAATAGGGCACCAAGTCCCGGAATTAGGGCTTCCTAACCCAGACCTGACTCGCCGAGTCCACTCTCCGACTCGTCGAGTCGATCACTTAATCTTGCACCCGGATCCCGCTCCGACTCGTCGAGTTCTTCCTTGGACTCGACGCGTTGACCCCCTTTTGACTTAGGGTTTTTCTTTCCTTTCTTGGCTTTTTCTGATACCGGGTGTTACACACCTGCTTTCTTACCCATGTCTACCTGAATCTCATTACCATTTATAAAAAAACGAGGCTTCTGATGGTCATCCTCATCGTCATCGACATCCTCATCCTCGTCGTCATCATCGTCGCCATTCGCTTCCTCATCGTTTGTGTCACCCACATCCCGATGCCCTGTTGCAACTTCCTTAACCAGTCCTGCACCATCAAGTACTTCTTCCTGTACGTTACCAACAAACTCGTCTTTGTGTTCATCCAACCATTCATGTATGTTACTATTCCCAAAATGGTTTACATACATAGGGAGTATAACACCACATTCATATGCAATTGCTATGAAGTCGTAATAATCGGGGTCATTGCAAATTAGAGTCAAACCTTTTGGAAAATCAATATCAGGTTGGCAGTAATAGAGCTTCTCACACTTTTCCCCAGTGAACCTTTCGATGAACGCAACACACACATCCTTGTCCATTCCTGCGAAATCGATGTCCGAAAACCTCTGAGTAATTCCACCGGTGTAGCGTATGGGGTTTCTGGCGAACATTCTTTGGAAGTGGACATCTACTTGTAAGAATACAGGTACCATGCTTGAGGATTCAGAAGTAGCTCACAAAAAAGGGTTTATCGATGAAGTGTTGAACAGTGGAGGTAAAAGGGCTCTTTTATAAAGCATATACCGACAGTAAGAAGGAAGCGACTAATTAATGACATGACATTAGACGAAAGTCACAGTCAGCATCCGATGTGGTGTTAGTAGAAGGAGGTGGACTTAAAATGACCGGCTAACCCCTTCACAATTGAAATAAGGACTTAATCGACCCGACAAAGAGTAATTCGTTACCTTATTAAGCCACAAAATAAGTTAAGTGGCTAAATAGGTAAACTCTAAAAACATTATAGGGCCTATACGTCATTTTCCCAAAGAAAAACTATAAAAGTGGAAAGTGGAAGGTAGATTGTGAGAATTTAATAGAAAATAAGAGGCATTAAATGAGAAATGATAAAATATTAAAAACCAAATTGAAGGTCAATGATTTGTTGACAAATGAAATGACTTTCGTGTATATAGAATTTTATAGGGTAATTCTAAATGCACGATAAAAGCTCTAAATACACGAAAGTGGAGTAACGTCAATCACTGTATCAATCATTATGAGTGAATATTTTTAATTTAAATTTTCAGTTCTTTTCCTTCTACTTCTACAAAACTTTCAAAATTTGCCCTATACGCTTTCAATATTCATACCATCTTTTGTATTGTTATATTAGATTAAAAAAATATAATAATAATATTAATAATATATTAAATTACGATTGTTAAAAAGATGACGTCAATATATTAACATCCTACAAATATTTGTTTTTTTTTCATTTTCTATGGAATTAAAGTTATTTAATAATTAAAGTTACTAATTTAAGTTTATTTTTTATTTATTTTACTATTTAATGGTTTTAGTCTTGAACTTTTACTCTTTTTTTTAATTTCAAACACACACACACACACACATATATATATATATATATATATATATATATATACATATATATATAGGGTTAGGTTATTTTGTTTTTACTAACTATTGTGTGCCAGAATGTACAGATCTGGATCACCAGATGGAATTGAATCAAAGGTCATGATCTGAGGGTCTATGATATTACAATAGGGTAAAATGTATCATATAATCACACAGCATAAGGGCATTTTAGTCAATTGAGACAAATTTAAAAAAGGAAAAATCAAGATTTATGGGATAATTAATGATTTTGATTTAAAAAATCTGATTTTTTTTTTCAAATTAATTCAATTTCAAACGTAATTTGTAAGCATAAACCGATCTTATTCTATCAGAATGTCATTTTGTTATAATGATGTTCTGTAATTCTGTCAGAATGGTATACAACTATGAACATAATATTATAAACACATATTATCAAGACCAATAATTTTCAATGAATACAAATTTTATATAAGACGAAGTTTAATAGTTTAGAATTAGTACATTCTTAAAGAATACAACTATGAACATAAATTACATTCATTCTTGAAATCTCTTGCAAAAAAAATATCGACATTCTTGAAAGAATCCTCATTCACTTTCTTGTTTCATTCCTAGATGTCTTGTGTATGTTTGACCTCTAAGCCACTTCAAAATATGCTAGCATTCTATGAGATTGACATTTTGTGAGATCGACATTCTGTCAGAATTGTATTGTATGAGAATGATTTTATACAAGGAGCTGCAAAAGGAGATAAACTCGAGGATGGTAAGTGATCCCCAGGTAAAACTTGAAACATCTGAAAAACATAAGAAACAAAAATCATGTTAAAACATCAGCCAATTGTTTTACAATCCTTGCAAAATCATTCTTATGTGATTCTACCATAATCATTCTTATGTGATTATACCGGAAATACAATTCTGGCAGAATCATTCTTATGTGATTCTCCAAGATTATAATACTCTCTACACATTATTCAAATAGAAGAATACATTAGATACAAAATATTCTTAAAGAATGAAATAATTATTCTTAAAGAATGAAACAATTGGAGATAAGAATAAACACCCAATGATGAGGAAAGAAAGTCATTCTTACAGAACTAGCTTAATCAGCTTAAAGGGAATATACTGCAGAATGAATTCAAATTTCACAAAAATAAGCCCATTTTAAAATACAAATTAATACTAGCAAGAAGGAAAAGAAAAGGCTAGAGCAGTGCCAAAATGTTCTCTAGAAACTATACCTTCAAGAATGCAAACCCCAACTATAATCGTCCAACCAGCACCTGATATATTTCATAATCGAAAAATGATTTCCTCTCTTTCAGTATTGAAATAAAATGAGAGGAATTCTAAATTTAAAGTATGATAGAATAACATAATTCTTTGTTTTGATTTTGTTTACCTTTGGAGATGAGATGGACAACAATAAACATTCCATCACTAACCATGAATACAATCTGAGACTGCCATATTTCTATTTGGCATTTCATCAAACACTTTAAGGGCGCTCCCTAAATCACCACATTTTCTATGAATCATGAATGAAAAAAAAAATCCAATTCATAACCATCAACATCAAATTCATATGAACAACAAGATATTTCAACACCGTTATAAAAATCTAAAACTAAAAGTTGAAATTGTAGAAATTGGCTAGTTGGAAGAACGAAGAAAAAAACCTGTTTTCTATGGAATGGAATTGCAAGTCTGGTAAATGTAAAGAAAATATTAATAATACTCAAAATTGAACTGTTGGCGCTACTAATAGTTGACCTTTCAGAGTAAAGGCTCAAGATTTCATTAAAACATTCATCAATGATCAAGAAACACGTAAAAGATCGAAAATTCATAGTAAAATTGAGAATAAAGTAACATAGAAAGAAGCGATCGTTGTTACTTGCACAAGAATGCACATAAACGAGTGAATATAATAGCGAATTGATACTTAAAACAATAGGAACTTACAGATCAATGACTGATATCCATTTGAGAGTGGAGTAGACAGATTCTGGATCACCCTTAGTGTATGATTCTTTCACGGCGACACGAAGCTTTTTAGTCGGGTCTTGATCGGATTTAATGGCGCCGATGTAGACACACCCGCAACCACCTTTGCCGATCTTTGCTGATCGGCTGAAGCCATTGGTGGCCGATTTGAGTTCGAGGAAAGTGAAGACTCGAAGATTACTTGGTCTCTGTGAAAAACTAGGAACATTAGACCTTCTGTCGATCTATGAAAAAAAATAAGCCCCGTTGATATAAAACATGATATAAGAGAGAGACTACGTCAAATATATTTATTTTATTTCCTTAATTGTAGGATTTCAATTAAATGATCCCTTAATTAAAAGTACAAAAGGTCCAAAATACCATTAAATGATTTATTTAATTATTTATTATTTCTTAACTTTTCATTGATGCATTTAAAAACACAATAACTGCTAGAAACATTTGAACCTAGCTCTCTCTCTCTCTCTCTCTCTCTCTATATATATATATATATATATATATATATATATATATACATATGCTAATTACTAATGATGGTGGTTATGTCTAATTTTCTTTAACTAAAATCATAAAGAATCAGTAGATATACTATAAAATTAGTAAATATACTATAAAATCATAATAACATAATCATTTTCTCTGTTACTAAAAAAATAACAAAATAATTTAGAATTCAGTTATTATGAATAATAAAAATAATCATTTTCTCTACATATAAACGAACTGAACAAACAAGAACAAATGTCTGTTTATTTGCGTTCGTTTAATTTAACCGAACAAATAAAAGAGTAAACGAAAACGAATTGAACGAATACAAACAAAGGTTTGTTTATATTCCTTCATTTAGACTTGTCTATTTAGAACTTTAAATGTATTTAACTCAATAATCATTTAGAACATTAGGACTATGATTAGTTTACTATTTTAACTGTAAATATATATGAGCTTGATAGAAATTTATAGTAGTTTATTGCAATCAGTCAAAATCATGATCACTTTTACACGATACATTCGTGCCAATAAAAAGATACTTTATAGTAGTTTACTCGCCGAAAAAACAAATCACCGAAACAAACTATTCACACTCGTCGCTTAGCGTGGGTAAACGGCTACTATATATATATATATATATATATATATATATATATATATATATATATATATATTACATTTGCAAATGAAAATTATGTAAGATTAAGATAATGATAAAATTTCTAAAATCCTTAAAAAATAAATCAAGTTAAAAGTTGAATTTTAAAAACTTTGGACGACTACAACCCATATATGATACAAAAAGATGTAGTACGGTGGATTTAGATACCTAAGTTTATATACTTTGTTGTGTATATTCACATATATATATATATATATATATATATATATATATATATATATATATATATATATATATATATCAAGTAAAGTTATTGAAATTTGACTGAATAAAATTTATAAGGGTGTATTTTTTAACTTGCATCTAAGTTAAAGGAGCTAAAATCAAAAAATATAAAAAGAATTGAAATTGCCAAAATAACAAATGTGATGGGATTGATTGTAATCATTGATTATACAGAATTTATTCCTGCTAATAGGAGCACCCATTTTATATAGTGCATTTATAATAAGCCATAATATATTTCGTTCTAAGTTCAGTCAAAATTATTTGATTGGACTATTCCTTCTTCGTTTAGTACACATGGTAACCACACCGGCCACTGTGCACAAAACAAACACGTGAGGATGGGAGTCGGCAGTGTATCGTCATCAATGCATTAAATGAAATGAGAAAAAGGAAAGATAAATACGTCGGTTGTGTTTGTCTAGGGACTCGCAGTTGTGATTTGTACCAAGGGATATCTCTGGAATCCGCATATCCCCATTTTTGTCTTGCTGATCATCAACCCATTTATTTAGGTAATAAAAGAATCCACCTAATTTCTAACAAGATTGATCATAAACTTTTCTTATGTCAGTTTGATCTTTGTGATTTCGATTTTGGTTTTCCAGGGATTTCCCTTTTGATTTGAAGAAATGGAGGTAGTGGATTACTTGAGTGATGAGAGGAATAAGGCGCAGTTCGATGTGGAAGCCATGAAAGTTGCTTGGGCTGGTTCTCGTGAAACTCTTGAACTATCTGAGCGTATGGCCAAGCTCGTTGCTAATGATCCTGTATGATTAAGAATTCACTTCAATTTATGTTAAATTGCAATTTTCGTTTATTTGTAGATAAGATTTAGGGTTTTAATCGTGTTGTTATTAGGGCCTTTAACTAAGTCTAGAAAGTTTATTATGCAATCTTTCGATTCATGTTGTTTTAAAGAAAATTGAACTCTTCACCTTGTCTGCTTAGGCTAAGCACACACGTAGATGTCCTGTATATGTTTTAACTGTGTTGTCTTCATGGGTTATATGGTTCTTTTACTTGTATTATATGATTCCCATTAACTAAGTGTAGAAAGTTTATTATTCTTTCTTCAGATTCGTGTTCCCTTAAAGAAAACAATGATCTGTTCACATTGTCTGCTACTCTGCTTAGGCCGAATAGACACGTAGATGATCATGTATGGTTCCAAATTCACTTCAATTCATGTTGAATTGCAAAGTTGATTTATAGATGAGATTTAGGGTTTTACGCTTGTTAATTTCAGGGGTTATCTGGATATTTTTACCTGTTATATGATCCCCTTTAACAAAGTGTAGAAAATTGATTGTGCATTCTATAGATCCATGTTCCTTTAAAGAAAAATGATCTGTTCACCTTGTTTCCTTAGGCTAAGCAGTAGTCAAGTCTGTACATTTTCTTTAAATATACATTTATATTACATCTTGTCATTTGCAGGCCTTTGAGAAGTTTACCAGACCTATGCTTGGTAGGAAAGAGTTGTTCAAGAACACACTTAAAAAAGCTGCATATGCATGGAAGTTGATTGTTAATCTTCGTCTATCTGGTAATCTTTACTTTTAAGGAAGCAAAGCTGACTATTTTCTCATATAACACTTTCACCATTTTCACTTGGCAATGCATTTTTTGTTAATCTCAGAAGAAGAAGCCAAATGGTTGCGACTTTATATTGATGAGCCTGCTTATACTGATCTTCACTGGGTAAATTCTTGTCCTTCCCAACTCCCAAGTCTTAGTTATGAACATGCTTATGGATGTTTGTTTGGAGATTTTCATTTTCTTATCAACCACAAGTGATAACTTTCACATACAATGGAATGGATCTATGTCCCTTCTGAAACTATATAGATGGTTACTTTTATCTTCAATGATTAACAAAAAGATTGTGCCCTATGATTTCTTAGGGAATGTTCATCCCAGCCATAGAAGGACAAGGCACCGAGGAACAAAAGCAGAAATGGTTGCCATTGGCCCAAAAGATGCAAATTATTGGTTGTTATGCTCAAACAGAACTTGGTCATGGATCCAATGTGCAAGGTCTTGAAACAACTGCAACATTTGATCCCCAAACAGACGAGTTTGTCCTTCACAGTCCTACTTTAACTTCAAGCAAAGTAAGTAACATGAAATGGATTGTTCTTTTATAAAGATCCCCCCCTTTTCTCTATGTTTTTCCACTTTTTGATATTTTTTCTTATTTTCTAATTCGACTTTGCTTCCACTCTCTTAATCTTTTCTTTAGTGGTGGCCTGGTGGATTGGGGAAAGTGTCAACACATGGTGTCATTTATGCTCGCCTCATAGTAAATGGTCAATTCCATGGAGTTCATGGTTAGTGCATATTACCATTTTATCTTCTGCAATGATTTCTTACATCAGTTAAATTTCTAAACTTTCATCATTTTGTGGAAACATGAAGTTACTCATTATTTGCCATCTTTATTTTCTCAAAGGCTTTATTGTCCAACTAAGGAGCTTGGAGGATCACTCACCTCTTCCTGGCATTACTGTTGGTGATATTGGACTGAAGTTTGGAAATGGAGCATATAACACCATGGACAATGGTGTTTTAAGATTTGATCATGTGCGTATACCAAGGAACCAAATGTTAATGAGGTAAATAAGTAAACATATCCGCCTATCTTACTTGCATTGACTTGTAGTAAACTATCTGAATTTATTTTTTTGATTCAATCAGGGTGTTACAGGTTACAAAGGAAGGAAAAATCAAGCAATCTGATGTTCCTAGACAACTCATTTATGGGACAATGGTGTATGTTAGGCAAACAATAGTAGCAGATGCTTCCAAAGCATTATCTCGTGCTGTTTGTATTGCCACAAGATATAGTGCTGTTCGCAGACAGTTTGGGTCACGTAATGGTGGGCCCGAGACACAGGTTATTTAAAATCTTTCATTTTATAAAAGATTATATAAAACGATTCTTCTGTCATAACAAAGGGGTCTAAAATCTAAATGATTGAAGATGTTGGATTTGTTTTTTTTGTTCAGGTGATTGATTATAAAACTCAGCAAAGTAGACTCTTCCCTTTGTTGGCTTCTGCTTATGCCTTTAGATTTGTGGGGGAGTGGTTGAAATGGTTGTACATGGATGTGAAGCAAAGATTAGCAGCTAATGACTTCTCAACTTTGCCTGAGGCACATGCATGTACTGCAGGGTTGAAGTCCTTGACAACTACTGCTACAGCTGTGAGTATCCTATTTTCATTTCTCCCTAAATATTTAGGTTTAATTTGATTTGTATATGTAATATATTGGTTTCAGGATGGAATTGAAGAATGTAGAAAACTATGTGGTGGGCATGGGTACCTTGTTAGTAGTGGGCTTCCTGAACTATTTGCTGTTTACATTCCTGCTTGTACATATGAAGGGGACAATGTTGTCCTTCTGCTACAGGTAATGTGAAAAATGTGTCAATTGCGATTGAGATTTTATTTGATGACATTAAAAGGTAAAATTGTGAAAGTTAAAATTTTGAAGGTTGCAAGGTTTTTGGTGAAGACAGTTTCGGAGCTGGGATACAAAAAGCCAGTTGGGACAACAGGTTATATGGGACGAGCAGCAGATCTGCTGCAAAATAATTGTGCTGTTCAAACCGGTAAATCCACTTGAACTCTTTTTTTATAATAAATATTTAAATTTATTAGTGTTAATGGATCTGTGCTCAAAGAAAATGAATGAATGACTTATGATCTTTAATGGGAATGGGATGCAGCTGGGGAGTGGCTAAACCCTGATGCGGTTGTGGAAGCATTTGAGGCTAGGGCTGCTAGAATGGCTGTTAGCTGTGGTCAACGGTTAGCCAAGTTTGAGAATCCAGAAGAAGGTTTGGCTTGGCTTCATGATTCATATTCATATCCATATGTCTTGTTGTATCATGCAGAAAAAGGTCAATTCATGTGAATTTTGCTCTACAGGTTTTGCAGAACTAGCGGCTGATCTGGTGGAGGCATCAGTTGCTCACTGCCAATTAATTGTTGTGTCCAAGTAAGTTTTCTCAAATATTTTTGGAAATTTGCCTTTATTTATTTATTTCCTTCCATTTTCTCAAATATTTATTTACTTTCAGGTTCATTGAGAAATTGCAGCAAGAGATCCCTGGAAAAGGAGTGAGAGAGTCGTTAGAGGTGTTGTGTTATGTGTATGCATTGTTCCTTGTTCACAAGCATCAAGGTGATTTTTTGGCCACTGGGTATCTTACCCCTAAACAGGCCTCACTTGCTAACGATCAGCTCAGAACTTTGTACTCTAAGGTTACTCACTCTCATTCATTTATTTGTCTATTATATTATAAAGTAGTTAAAACAAAACTAAAACTTCAATGTATGTTTATGTTTATGTTTATGTTTATGTTTATGTTAGGTGCGTCCAAATGCAATAGCATTGGTTGATGCATTCAGCTACACGGATCACTACCTGGGTTCAATTCTTGGGCGTTATGATGGGAATGTGTATCCAAAACTGTATGAGGCTGCTTGGGAGGATCCTCTCAATGACTCGGATGTGGTGGATGGATTCCATCAATATGTCCAACCAATCCTCAAACAGAAGCTGCACTCTGCTAAGCTATAATAGTTATAATATCATAGCAACTGCTGCCGAGTCTTTAGGCATTGTTTTAACATTCATAATGTGCGACTAAATTAGTTGTTAAAAGACTATTGAGTGTGCTGCTGCTTGCAAGATTAAAACTATGCTGCATCAAAATTATGTATGTATGACTATAAAATTTTACTTGGTTTTCTTTAAAGGAAGTCATTTCCGAACTTCACACCAAAGCCGCACAACTAGGGGTGTCGAACGTGTAAAATTTTCGGGTTTCGGGTAGAACGGGTATTTCCTTAAGAAAATAATACCCGACCTATATTGTAATTCGGGTTTTCGGGTATTCGGGTTTGAGGTCGGGTCAGGTAATTATCGGGTATACCCGAAATTTTTTTAAATGACACTTATTGATACTTTTTTATTTTTTTATTTTTACATGTTGGTTGGTTTAATAAAGAATCGGGTAGGAAAATACTCCATACAATTAACAAGTACATATATAATAACAATACAAATCATTATAATATGTTATGTACTTTTTTAATTCTATTCTGTGCGATAGTGAGAAACTGAGAATTGTGATGATGGTTCAGGACTTCAGCTTCAGCGTCGTATTCTCTTTGCAAGTTTGCGTCGACCGTCGAGCTGTCGTTTATAAGAAGAAAATGAAGGGTTTTGTTTTATTTGAAGTGTGCGTACGTGACTGCATTGTAAATTTGGTATTATTAAAAAATGAATTCGGGTATACCCGAAAATAAATATTCATACCTAAAACCCGACCTATATTATTATCGGGTTAACCTATTACCCGAATGTTCATACCTGTTACCCGTTCTACCCGACCCATTCTACCGGAATTCGGAACGAGTCGGGTGGGTAGAACGGGTTTCGGGTTTTTTCGACAGGCCTCCGCACAACATGCTGAGTGCTGACCGACCTTTTGACCTCAAAAGTTTTTTTCCACTCCCAAGGCAAACCATGAACTAAAAAGTAAAAACATCTACCAGATAGTGAATATATTCTATACTTTAATAGTAAGATCGTATTTTTCAATCACCGTACTATTTTTAATAAAATGTACCAATCATATTATCAAATTAATTATATCTATATTAATTACTAATGTCGGTGGCAGTTTCTATTCATAGTTGGTCCATTGTACTTCTAAAAGTTACATTTTATATCTTTATTTTTTTTATAAATATTTTGTAATACAAATGATATTTTTTTTCCTAAATATTATTTAAAATGCCACTTTTAACCTTTTTCATTTTCAACTTTATAAAATATCATTTTCGCTCCCTTTGTTTTGTAACGTTCCTATTTATCCCCCATATTTATCATTTTACGTGTTTATGTTTGTAATTTATCGGTATAAATTTGAAGTGGTTAATGTTTTGACATCAATTTAGAACTGTAGTTCTATAATAAAAACAAACTTACTTGTTTATTTTATGCACGTATCTATACATTCGAGTTTGTCTATGTTTCGATTTTTTTTTTTTTTTTTTACATTTTCATGTCTATTTGTATGTACGATTCCTACGTACGAACATATAATACATGTTTGATTATTTGGACTTCCGTTCGTTAACTTTAAAAAAAGAAATTTTACTTACTTTTATGTTTGTGTCATTATAAAATTCTAGTTTCTTTATGTTTTTGTGTTTATTTTTATGTATGTTTCTTACGTATGAATTTGGTCACATATAATACGTTTTTATTCGATGGTATATATTGGAAATAGTAAATAGTACCCACCTTGTATATTTATCTACCAATAAATGCAACGATACCTATTTTTTTTATCAATACAATCATCCAAATTCAACTTACAAAATAGACTGACACCGTCCAACGTGCGGTGGGCAGAATCCTAGTTATTACTTAAATTCCAATATTGTTTTATTGTTAATTTGTTATAAACACTTGCCAAAATAAATAGAAAAACCCAACATATTTTGAGAGTGCATTGATATTTTAAGGTGGTGTTTGAGATTGTGTTTAAAAAAATTCCTTAGTAAAAGTGGTTAGTAGTTTGTGGTAACCAAATAAATTTAAAATATATATATATATATATATATATATATATATATATATATATATATATATATATATATATATATATATATATTTGGATTAATTTATGTAATGGCAAAAAGTTATAAATTATAAGATTTTTTTTGTATGGCAAAACTAGTTATAGTTAGGAAAATGACCAAATATTAAGAAATTAAAAAGAAGTTAAAATGACAAAACAATTTTTTTTTTAATTTTCAAAGATCAGTTTCAGACTACTAATACAAAAAAAAAAAAAAAAAAAAAAAAAAAAAAAAAAAAAGACCCCAATACTTTACTAAAAAAAAATCTTTCCTTTATACTTTGTATTTTGTAACTTTGCTAGATGTCGATTATTTATTTATTTATATTTATAAAATCACACGTACTTAAGTTGAAAAAATGGTCTTGAGTGGGACCCAGGTCATCAAAATCACAAGATCCACGCTTTCAACACCACGTACACAACCCTCTCTCCTTCCGCCATCTTCTCAACCCCGCCATTTAAATCTTCAAAATTCCTCTTCTCTCTTCTTCTGCCCTAATCTCTTGCTCTCACCATCATCTTCATCTCTTTCTCACTTACGTTTCACCATCATGTCACACTCGTATGCAACAGATGCCCAAACAAAATCCGCTGACCTCGCCGCCACAATCGTCATCTCCTCAACACCAGAGCAAATTGCCACCGCTTGCGCCTCGGTGGAGTCCTTTCTACATAGGCACTCACCTGACCAGTCGCGGTGGTTCTTCTCCATCACTTTCCCAACCCTAATTTGCAAAATATTCGGTTTCGACGAACAGAAGCCTCAAAACCCTAACGGTAACGGCTGGATTGACATTTTAGCGTCAGCCAATGATACGGAAATCTCTTGTAAGGTTTTTGACCTCCTTTCTCCGACTGGCGTTTTAATGAGTTCTGTTACAGCTGTTGATCGGTTATCTCTTGTTAAATATGTTTTCCCAATTGAACGGTTGCCTGAATGGGTCCGGTTGACGCTACAAAACGGTAGGGAATGTGGTGTTTTGTCTGATTTATGTCCTCTATTCAAAGGGAGGCTTAAGGATGGAGTTCCGTTTCAGGTCCAGTTGAATATTTTGGAGTATTACTTGTTTTGGTTTGCTTATTACCCTGTTTGCAAAGGAAGTTCTGAGAATCATATCACTGTCAGAACTAGCGTAAGCAAAAGGTTTAGGTTAGAGAATTGGGCTTATAAATCGATTCCAGTCTTTGGTAGTGCTAGTAAACCACGTGGAAATGAGCAGAAGAACAGCGACAATGGTAATTTGTATATACGGCTTTTGTGGGCTTATCTTCGTTTCTTTGTACCTTTGGGCGATTTGAATGCTCATTCACCTTACCGAAGTTCATTGTTGCATTACTCTTCATCTTACAATAGTTTCGTCCTTGAGAATGCTGAGTTTTTTGTTCATGCGCTTATACATTTCTGGATTGTGGATAATGATTTCTCACCTTTGTCGGTTAAGCTATGCAAGTCATATGGTGTTGTACTCCCTCTTCGGTCTATCTTGGCTGAACTTCCCCCCACAGATGTTTTGGGTGAAGTTGCCAATCTATTTGTGAAATACCTAAATTCGAGTTTACTTCTCAATGGTGTTGAGGGATGTGATCAGATGGAACTTATTAAAGCTGCAACATGGAAGGGTGCAGGTTCTGTTGAATTGAAGTCTAGGGAGATGTTTTCTTCTATAGGATCTATTGGTTATTGGAACAGTTGCATCCAGAGGCCACTCTACAGATATATTTTGAGAACATTCCTGTTTTCCCCAGTTGACACTCCTGTGAAGAATGTTTCTCAGGTGTTTTCCCTTTGGGTTAACTATATGGAACCATGGGCAGTTAGTTTGGATGAATTTCCTGAGCTTGATGCGAATACAGTTAATATGAAAAGAGATTGTAAACCACATGAATATTCATCCTCTTGGCAAGGCTTTGTGTTATCAAACTACCTTTTCTATAGTTCCTTGGTTATGCACTTCATTGGATTTGCTCATAAGTTCATTCATACTGATCCAGAAGTTATAGTGCAAATGTTATCCAAGGTTTGTTTGTTTCCTATTATCTATCACAGTAACCCTTTTGCTCATAAGCTCATCCATAAGGAATTATATTCAACTACAAGTGATCTGCAACCATGAGCACTTACCCAACTATTGTTTCTTCAGGTTATAAATGTGTTGACATCATCTAGGGAGCTTGTGGACCTCATAAAGAATGTAGACATTGTTTTTCATTCTGTTCCAGCAGCAGGATCATCCAAATCGATGCTTAATACATTATACAGATTTGTCCCTTCAATCCGTGAACAGTTGCAGGTAAGTTTACATTATAAAGATGACAAGGGCATTTGCGGCTTTTTACAACCTGTTTTGATTTTCTTAATGTACTAGGATTGGGAGGATGGCTTGTCTGAAACTGATGCTGATGGCTCGTTCTTACATGAGAACTGGAATAAAGATCTGAAACTATTCAGCACAAGTGAAGATGGTGGACAGCAACTTCTTCAGGTTTTATTTTGTGTTTTCCCTCTTTTTCCAAATTAATAATAATTACAACTTACCAGATTAAGTTGTTTGTGCAGCTGCTTGCTTTGCGTGCTGAGTCGGAGCTTCAAGTTATCTCAAATGAAAACATTTCAAACAAGCTACAAGTTGTAAAGTCTGTGAAGGCCCAAATGGGATGCCTATTTAGTGGCAATGTGATAACATCATACTCACAATGCAAACAATCAGAAAAAGAAAAACATCAGGAGATATTCCGGCCTAGAACTGGTGGCAACCGCCAGACAACAGATATAAGATACAGAGGTGACTGGATGAAGAGACCAATCTCCGGTGATGAGGTGGCATGGCTGGCCACTCTTCTTGTGAAACTTTCTGGGTGGCTGAACGAGATTCTTGGGCTGAACCACCCATGGGAGAATGGTTCCACCAGCAGCAGCACCACCACGTATGTGGTGGTTTCTGGTGGTGGTGGTGATGTGTATGGAGTGAAGGATACAATGAGGTTGGTGGTGGGTGGGGTGATGACATTTTATCGGGAGGCAGTGAAGTTTATGAGAGAACATGGTATGAGGGTGAATTTGAGAATGCTTGCTTCAAAGAAAGTGGTCACAGTGCTACTTATTGCAGTTGCATTCACTCTACTCAAGAGAATGTTTTCCAACTTGCTCTGTTAGAAACATAATCAATCACAAACATGGACCTTGTGTTTCACCTCATATAGATGATATGTGCAGTTTGCCAAGTACCTATAATACTTATGTAAATTAGTTTTTTCTTTTTTCTTTTTCTTTTTTTATTACATCATAGTTTTGCTAGAAACAGTACAGCACGTTGATTCTCAAACATACATCGCATTTTTCATACTTTGGGTTCAAAACTGGCTGCTCTTGTGTTTACTTTAGCGTCTTTTACCCTGTTATTACTGCTTTGGTGGAGAGGTATGTATAAGGTGAATTTTAGAAAGATGTAGCTGTAAAAAAAAGGTAAGAAAAATCAGGAAGACATTGGAAAATAAGAAGACAAGGAAAAAATGTGGGTCTAATGCAACAAACGCAAAAGTGAGTGAAACTCAAGGAAAGAGTAGTTTTGTAGTTTTGACAGTAAGACAAGGAAGTTAAATGAAAGACGCAAGAGTTGGGATGAAAAATCTGAATCCCGAGAGGAAGTAAAGAGAAGGACCTAAGTAAAAACCCAATAAATGATTACCTTTAATTCTCTTTCATTTAAAAAATATATATATATATATTTTATACGGATATTATACTCTTTTTTATAAAGAATTAAAAACCAAAAATTTTAATATATAATATTTAATTTTTTAGTATATATATAACTTAATAAAAATTTTAAAAAAAAAGAAAGAAATGGAAATTACATTTAAATGGCTCCAGCTAATCAAAAGAGGAGAGAAGGAACGGAGAAGAGAGCTTTCACCCCAATATATTTCACTATAAACTATACTTAAGGTGTGCGGTTCCGACAACCGCACATAGTGAGTAGGAGGGAGTATAATGTCTGGTCCAACATGCTACTTTTGTCACTAAGGATATATCTTTTATGAATGTCCAAACAAATAGAAAGGTGAAGATGAAGGTGAAGGCTTTGCATATGACAACTGATGGTAGTCGGTCGGTCAGGTACATTTTTAGTAAATTTTGTGCCAACATCACTTTTATTTGATTTGGGAGCAGCAAATTTGCATGTTTCTGTAACATTTTGTTTCGAGAAGTTTCTTATTTCGGAATTGTGGACAATAAATGGATCAAGTAAAGGCGTTGGGCTTCAAAGGAACGAGGTTTATACCTTATTGGATGATGATAATGTTGGATAAGTGATTAAAGCTTTGGTTTGTGTCTTGGAGTCAAAGGGTAAAATGAGAAAAGTGATGTTTCAGACTTCTTTCACGAATTATGGTTATTAGTTTGACATGTGTTAAGCCAAAATTAACTAGATGGGAGTGTGGGGCTCGTCAATATCTTTTTGTGGATATAAAGATCGCAGAAAACGGAGTTGAAACGAAGAAGTTATGACTGTTTGAAGTTGGAGTGAAATTGGGTGAAAACCCGTTCTCACGAGGTGAAAATTTATTATCACGACATGATAACTGTGCAGCCCAAAACCCACGAAATTTTTAGGGTTTTCAAGGTATTTAAAGGTACGGATTCATATTTTAGGGTATTTTCTTAGCCTCCATCATATCTAGAACCTTTTTGGAGAAACCCTAACCTCCATTTTCAAGATTTGAGCATCCCCTCTCCTCTTTCATCCATTTTTAGAGTTTTTGGTGGTTTTGGAGCAATGTTTTCATGCAAGATTGGTCCTTGGAGCTTGACAAGTGAAGATCTCAACTTTCATCTACCTTCTAGACCCTTGTAAGTTATAAAGTTCCAAGCTTTATTGCATATTCATCTTGGATCTAAGTGTATTTGGTGTATTGGTCCATTTTAATGAGTTTTTAGTGAGAGTTGAGGATAAAGTTTGCAACTTTATTACTCTCCAAGGTCCCAAGAGCATTGTATGTTTCAGATCTGGACTCTAACACCATTTTGATCAGTTTAGAATGTTTTCTTAGACCTCTTGGACTAGGAAAGTTTTGATCTTTTACCTTCCCTTTCAACCATGCAAGATATCTTGGTCATTTAGGTTATTTTGGGGTAATAAAGTTTAGATCTTGAAAGTTTGAGACAATATTATGGATAAAGTTGGAAACTTTATCCATCTAAAGATCATGTTGATTCAGATCTGAACGTTGGAGTCTTGGACTTAATGGATTTAGCTGAGAAAGATGTATTCTTGGTCCTTTTGAGACTTAAAGACTAGATCTTGGTTGTTTGGACCATCCTAATGGATAAAGTTGGAAACTTTATCCATTATGAAGCTATTTAGGATCTAGATATGAGATTATGGGCATTGTTCCGAAGAGATTAAGCACTTAATGAAGATTTTGGCCTTCCAATCAGAAGTCACGGCATGACATATGATGTGTTACGACGTGACGGTGCCCAGAGTCGCAATTGTTTTTTCGTTTCATTCTCACGACGTGACCAAGGAATGGTGACGACGTGACGTTGACTTTGACCATTGACTTTTTGATCAGTTTAACTTTTGGTCAATCTTGAGTAGAATTGAGTATTTCACTAAGGACTGGTCTCCGTTTGGTTTTAGGAAGTTTGGAATGGCTGTTCTGATGCTGAGGTAGCTGTTGGGCTTCTGTCGAGTGGTTCAGGTGAGTTTTCCTCACTGTACTCGTGGGTCGAAGACACCAATGCCGACCCACTAGGTTATGTATCCTGGTATATAGGATGATGTTATGCTAGTTATATGATAGATTAGTAGATATGTATAATTACTTATATTTGCTGGATATGTGTTTATGTTTATCTGTTGTATATGTCAACATATTGTGAAGGGGTTGAGGCGGTCCTGCTTTGTGCTGAAGGCCAAGATACCCAGGGCAGTCCGGAGAGGCTGTAGGCCCTGCGAGGCGGTCCAGTCAGACCAAAGGCCCGAAGAGCGGTCTGGACAGGCTGTAGGCCCTGCGAGGCGGTCCGGTCATGCCGAAGGCCCGGAGAGAAGTCTGGACAGGCTGTAGGCCCTGCGAGGCTGTCCGGTCATGCCGAAGGCTCAGAGAGCGGTTCAGATAGGCGGTAGGCCCTACGAGTCGGTCCAGTCAGGCTAAATGCTCATTTTTGCATGCTATTGTTTGTTCTGTTGTGTGATGGTACTTTGGGGAACTCACTAAGCTTTGATTTACAGTGTTTCAGTTTATGTTTCAGATACTTCGGAGGATATTGGGAAGCGAAGGCATGATCGTGAACATCTTCTTGTTTTTATGAACATTGGATCCTGGAAAATATTTGTATTCTGATAATTGATTTTGAGATGGGTTTGCTTGAAAATAATGATTTCCTTTAAATAAAAAAAATTATCGTGTTTTTGGGATGTTACAGTTTCTTTCGATTTTGGTAGAATGTTAAAAGTACTATTGAAAATACTAAAGGTAGGAAGTATTGTGGAAAATATCGATGGTAAATAAATTAATGGTAGTAATGTAGCACCTGGTTCTTGGTAAGTATCCTTTCATTTAATCTTTTAATAATTTGCATTTTTGGCCTTGAACTCGGCGAGTCGAAGGATTAACTCGCCGAGTAGAAGCGAGAAAGATCGCGGGTCTTAAGTGATGGACTCGCCGAGTCGGTTCCTGGACTCGGCTAGTAGACCCTGTTTGAACAAAAACCCTAATCCAGGGGTGTGCACCCTATTTAAACAACTTAACTCGGCCTCCTTCGTCCCATTTACTCCCAGAAGACCCCCATAGCAAACCCTAGCCGTTATTGAGGAATTTTAAGGCATTTGGAGTGATCTTGGTGATTTTGTGGTTCAAGGAAGAAGGAAAAGCTTGAAGGATCAAGAGGAGGCTTGAGGGATTCAGTTGTGACCATCATTTGCAGTCTTCAGAAGGTATAAAGTCTATACCTTGCTCTTTCATTTGTTAGATCCCTCTTTGGGAAGATTTAGGGCTTTTATGAGCCATTTTGGTAGCCAACCCTGTTTGCAAACGTGGTTGGGGGTTTAAGCTTCTGAATCACATCATGAAAGGAGTCACTAGGCAGATTTGGGTGCTTTTGCACCCATGAAAGGTTCCATGTGCCATATGAGCTTGTTTTATGTCCTTTTGAGCTCAAAGTCCCATGCAAGCACGTAAAGGTTGTAACTTTACGTGCTAGATCGATTGTAGAAGCTTGGATCTATCTTTTGATCAAAGGATGTACATCAGAAAGCAAAGATTTAGGGTATGGACGTGACCAACTCGGCGAGTCTAAGGGTTTTTCCCTTTCTGTTGAGGGTCAAAAGAACCCAGTTGAGTGTGGAAAGGTTTCAAAGGGGTCCCAGGGAGTGACCCAACGTTCTGGACTAAGCCATTATTCTAGAAGTTCATGGAACTCGGCGAGTGCATGAACGGACTCGGCGAGTCCAAGGCAATCTCCTTAGAACTCGACGAGTTGTTCATCAACTCGGCGAGTTGCGGACAGAAGTTGTTCATCAGATGAAGGTGAACACGACGAGTTGTTCATCAACTCGGCGTGTCGGATGAGTTTTCATGTGGAGTTCGAATGGGAGAGGAACTCGTCGAGTTGACGGCTCAACTCGACGAGTAGGTGCACGGATGAGGACGAGTAGAGAGTGGGGGACTCGACGAGTTGACGGCCCAACTCGGCGAGTCGGGTCAACTGGAAGTTGACTTTGACTTTGACTTTGACTTTGACTTTGACTTGACTTGGTTGGGGGTAAAATGGTCATTTTACCCTAAGTATAGAGATCAGTTCCTAACTGAGTATTGTGGGGTTGTAGCCGGAGGATTTCCGGAGCAACAGCGGACGGAGGTTTCCCGCACAGATTATCAGCGACTACTTGTACGAGGTGAGTTACCTTCCAGTAGCGGTGGGTCTACGGCCACAATGCCGGCCCACCAGTAGGAGTTGTATGTTGGATGATTGTCTTTGTGATATCATCTAGGTTTGCTACTACCTGATATGTTATGTGCTAGTATGATATGATGTTATATGCTAGTAGCAGTAGGGGAGATAGTCCCCAGGATTTCCGGTCGATAGGGCCGAAAGGGGTAGTCATACCCAGTCATGTTAGACAGATTATGGTTATGTGATATATGTTATGTGGTAGTAGTAGAGGGGTGAAATAGTCCCCAGTATCCGGTCGAAAGGACCGAAGGGGAGGCCAGCACCCAGATATGCTAGGCAGTATCCGGTCGAAAGGACCGAAGGGGAGGCCAGCACCCAGATATGCTGGGCAGTATCCGGTCGAAAGGACCGAAGGGGTAGGTCGAGCACCCAGATATGCCTGACAGTATCTGTATGTTATGTGATTGTATGGTATGTGGTACGATGGGGGAACTCACTAAGCTTCGTGCTTACAGTTTACAGTTTTGTTTCAGGTACCTCTTCAGCGAAGGGGAAGGAGTTGGCGCGGTAGCGGCACATCATACACACACACATTGGTTTTACGCACTATGAGATGTTCTGGGATTGTACTCTGACATTATTATTACTATTTTATGATTTGGTTTCAAACATAAGATATATTTTAGGAGATGATATGATCGGATGATGTTTTACTACAAATGTTTTGCAAACCATTTATTTTAAACGAAATTTTTGGGCGTAAAAATTGGGTCGTTACAAGTTGGTATCAGAGCCCTGGTTTGAGGGATTCGGGCACACCTTCGGGGGTGTCTGGACTCAAATCGAGGGATTAAAAGATTTTTATAAAGAAATGATTTTCTAAAGGCTAAGTAAAAGAGCTTTGAGAAAGAACAAGGTGTGTGATGTGCGCGACCGGCCGAGCTCAAGTAAGTTTTCCCCAGAGTACCCATACAAGTTTATGTTATGTTTTACCAGTTTTAGTAGAACAGCATGCTAGAATAGGACTAAGGATCTAGGAATGATGCCTTATGTGCCTGCTTTATGTGCTTCAGCTTATGTGAATTGCATGCTAGCATTGAGTAGACAGCAGTAGGATAGCCTGTTTAGGTTATGCCTGATAGTATGAGCCTAGCATTGTATGCTAGTACAGATCAGTCAGTATGATAGCCAGAGTAGTATATACTTGATTATGTGTACTCAATGCCCGAATGCTGCTTGCTATGTGCTTTTAGGAGTTCTAGTTGTCCTTCACTAACTAGTAAACGAATATGTTAAGTTACATATCGCAAGGACTAAATAATTTCAGAAGGTTGGGTCTAGCCCTATTTCGCAGCTCTTGTTTGAGTCCAACCGTTGTAGGGTAGGACCTCTCATTCGAAGAATTATCTAATCTGAGTAATATGTAATAGTATTCGCGAGCTAGTTAGGGGAAGAAAGCAGGGACTTCTTACGCAGCTGATGGCAGAGAGTGGGATAGCGATTTCCTAGGGCAAGCCTAGGACGAGAGTAGCATGAGATCAGCAGTAGTAGTAGAAGGGACTTGGTGGAGTCGAGGCTGTTCTTGAGGAAAGTACGGATAGATGTGGAAGGTAGTATGGGCCCGTACTACTGAAAGCAGAGGATCCGTACTTGAATTGAGAAAGGTTGAGGCGAGACCAGGAACCTTGCAGTAGATGTAATCCCTCTAAGGTGTGTCAGTACCACTAACAGTTGTCGTTATGTATTACAGAATGGTGGTACTATGTTCGAGGCCAGCAGTTGGCAGTTCGGGAGAGGGATCGGGTTCGGGTTCAGGTTCCGAACTAGTGGATGAGAGGCTACGCGAGTTCATCGCGTCAGAGATCACCAGTGGCATCCTTGAGTCGACCCCCATCATCTTCGGGTCGATCAAGGAAGGGATAGTTGAGCTGATGGAGGACCGCCTCAGGGCGTTCAGGAGTGACATGGCATCTGGCCAGTCAGGATCTCGCACACTGTCCTTTAAGGACTTCAGGGGCAGTGGTGCGCCAGATTTCCATGGGGCGAAGGACCCCATTGCTGCCAGACGATGGATTGCAGACATTGAGTCTGCACAGCTGACCAGCTTCTGCCCTGAGGGGTCGAAGGTACGATTTGCAGCAGGATGTCTGAGGGACCGGGCTAGGGATTGGTGGGAGTCAGTTGGTGACTCTCTGGGAGCCTCGGCTGGTGAGGCTATGACATGGTCAGACTTTGTGACACGGTTCAGAGCGGAGTTCGCACCTGCAGTGGAGCTCCAGCAGTTAGCCAGAGAGTTTTTGGACATGAGACAGACGACGGAGACTGTGGCGGAGATCACCGCCAAGTTCCGGGAGAGGGCGTTATTGGTGCCCCAGTATGCGGGCGATGAGGACATGAGGAGGACCCGCTATCATGATATGCTACGAGCTGACATTCGTGAGCATGTTAGCTTTTCATCTTGTCCTACTCTGGATTCCATGATTGCCAGGGCAAGGGAGAGGGAGATTGATCTGGAGCATATCCGGAAGAGGAAGGCAGAAGAGGGGCAGGTTACGGGGGCTTCGCGGAAGAAGCCCAAGGGATCAGATGTTGGGCCGAAAGGCCAACAGAGCCGAGGCCGCTGTAGGAAATGCGGCAAGGCGCATGAGGGGGCATGTAGAGTGGGATCGTCGGGCTGCTACAAGTGCGGCAAGATGGGGCACTTCAGCAGGGATTGTACCGCCCCTGCACCGGTGTTACAGAAGAGTTGCTGTGTTTCCACTGCAACCAGAGGGGCCACAAGAAGGCCAATTGCCCCCAGTTGACAGCAGCAGCGCCAGTGAGGGCGCCAGCTCCAGCGACCCTACGGATTACCGATGGCCGGCAGGGCAAGGCAGAGGCTCCAGTGGTGAGGAGTCGGGCATTTCAGCTGACTACCGAGGAGGCACGCGCTGCACCCGATGTGGTGACGAGATCGTTCCATGTGAACGGCATCCTGGTTCAGGTGTTGTTTGATTCGGGCACTACTCGATCATTCGTCTCTCTTGCGCTTAGCAAGAAGTTTTCTGAGTCTTCAGGCATGTTGGATTGCCCTCTAGAGGTCGAGATTGCGGATGACCGGTCAGTGCGAGCATCTGAGGTCTTCCGAGATTGTGTGCTGAGATTATTTGAGGAGCGTTATCTGGTAGACCTGGTTCCTATTCCATTGAGAGGGAATAAGGTGATCATAGGCATGGATTGGCTGAGCCCTAATGGGTCAGTGATCGACTGCGCGCAGCAGTTGGTGCGGATCAGGACCGCAAGTGGGGGAGAGCTGGTGATTCAGGGTGAGAGGCCACAACGAGGACCGGCTATATGTTCAGCAGCGAGAGCTAGGCGTTACCTCCAGCAGGGTTGCACAGGTTGTGTCGCGTATGTTATGGATACCCAGGAGACGGGTAGGGCGACGGTGGGCGATGTGCCCGTAGTACGAGAGTTCACGGATGTATTCCCCGATGAGTTGCCAGGGATACCTCCGGAGCGACAGGTAGAGTTCAGGATCGACCTAGTTCCTGGTGCGGCTCCGATAGCCAAGGCACCATATCGGTTGGCTCCTCCTGAGATGCATGAGTTGTCTACACAGCTGCAGGAGCTGTTAGACAAGGGTTTTATTAGACCGGGTAGTTCACCTTGGGGAGCCCCGATTCTGTTCGTGAAGAAGAAGGACGGGTCGCATCGGATGTGTATAGACTATAGGGAGCTGAATAAGGTAACGGTGAAGAACCGTTACCCACTCCCGAGGATTGACGACCTCTTTGACCAGCTACAGGGGGCATCTTGGTTCTCCAAGATTGATTTGCATTCAGGGTATCATCAGATGAGGGTCAGAGAGGAGGATGTACAGAAGACGGCGTTTCGGACGCGTTATGGCCACTATGAGTTCGTGGTGATGCCTTTTGGGCTCACCAATGCTCCTGCCGCGTTCATGGACCTCATGAACCGCGTGTGTAGACCGATGTTAGACCGGTCTGTGATAGTGTTTATTGATGATATCTTGGTTTACTCCAAGACGCAGGAGGAGCACGAGGAGCATCTGCGAGAGGTTCTAGAGACCTTGAGGAGGGAGAACTTGTATGCCAAGTTCTCCAAGTGTGAGTTCTGGTTGCGCGAGGTGCAGTTTCTTGGGCACCTTGTCAACCAGAACTGGATTTCGGTGGATCCGGCCAAGGTGGAGGCCGTGATGAGATGGGAGGTTCCGAAGTCTCCATCTGAGATTCGGAGTTTCCTGGGATTAGCTGGCTACTATCGGAGATTCATCCAGGATTTCTCCAAGATAGCATTGCCCCTGACCAGGCTAACGAGGAAGGCCGTGGTCTTTCGTTGGGGGCCTGAGCAGCAGGCAGCGTTTGAGGCTTTGAGACAGAGATTGCGCGAAGCGCCAATCTTAGCCCTGCCAGAGGGCGTAGAGGATTTTGTAGTATATTGTGACGCGTCCATTTCAGGTTTGGGCGTAGTGTTGATGCAGAGAGGGCACGTCATCGCCTACGCGTCGAGGCAGCTGAAGCCTCACGAGGCAAACTACCCGACGCATGATTTGGAATTGGGGGCTGTTGTGTTCGCCCTCAAGATTTGGCGACATTACCTCTATGGGGTTCGTTGTACGATTTACACAGACCACAAGAGCTTGAGGTACCTCATGGACCAGCCAAATCTGAACATGAGGCAGTGTCGGTGGCTTGATGTGGTAAAGGATTATGACTGCGAGATCCTTTACCATCCGAGGAAGGCCAACGTGGTGGCCGATGCGCTTAGCCGCAAGGCGGCGCCGATCAGAGGTATCTGCATGCGGATGACAGTGGTGACTCCGCTTTTGGAGCGGATTCGGGAGGCCCAGCAGGAGGCCATGAAGGAGGAACATCGGAAGAGTGAGCGTATAGTGGGTCAGGTTTCCTCCTTCGACTATGACATCAGGGGATTATTGACATTACACCGCAGGGTGTGGGTTCCATACCTCGGAGGCGTGCACCAGGTTCTGATGGAGGAGGCGCACAAATCCCGATTCTCCATTCGTCCAGGGGCAACGAAGATGTATAGGGATCTTCGTCTGGACTATTGGTGGCCCTGCATGAAGCGGGATGTAGCATGGTACGTTGAGCGGTGCTTGACCTGCAGGAAGGTCAAGGCCGAGCACCAGAGGCCACACGGCAAGATGCAGCCGTTGGATATCCCGCTGTGGAAATGGGAAGACATCACGATGGATTTTATCACCAAGCTTCCCAGGACCGCACGGGGAGTGGATTCTATATGGGTCATCGTGGATCGGTTGACCAAGAGCGCCCACTTCATACCGATCCAGGAGAGTATCTCGGCAGAGAAGTTGGCCGATATCTACATCCGAGAGGTGGTGGCGCGGCACGGAGTGCCAGTCTCCGTGATTTCAGACAGGGATGTACGGTTTACTTCCAGGTTTTGGAAGAAGTTCCATGACGAGCTGGGTACTCGTCTGCATTTTAGCACCGCTTTTCACCCGCATACCGATGGTAAGAGTGAGCGGACCATCCAGACTCTGGAGGATATGTTGCGGGCATGCGTGCTAGACTTCGGTGGTAGCTGGGATACCTATCTTCCTCTAGCTGAGTTTTCATACAACAACAGCTACCACGCGAGTATTGACCGTCCTCCCTTCGAGATGTTGTACGGGAGGAGGTGCAGGACCCCGATATGTTGGGGTGAGGTAGGCCAGAGGGTCATGGGGAGCACCGAAGTGGTGCTCAAGACGACCGAGAGGATTCAGCAGGTCCGGAGCAGGCTTCAGACTGCTCAGAGTCGGCAGAAAAGTTATGCCGACAAGCGTCGATCAGACCTGGAGTTCCAGGTCGGGGATATGGTTCTCCTGAAAGTGTCGCCTTGGAAAGGTGTCATCCGATTCAGGAAGCGGGGCAAGTTAGGCCCCAGATACATTGGACCGTTCAGGGTACTAGCCCGGGTAGGCAAGGTGGCATATAAGTTGGATTTGCCAGCCGAGCTCAGTCAGATACACAACACTTTCCATGTTTCGCAACTAAGGAAGTGCCTGGTGGACGACACCGCAGTGGTGCCTTTGGAGGACATTCAGGTTGATGACAGCCTGAATTACATCGAGCGGCCTGTAGCGATCCTCGACCGGAAGTTGAAGGATCTGAGGAACAAGAGAGTGGAACTCGTGAAGGTGCAATGGCAGCACCGGAAGGGGTCGGAGTGGACTTGGGAGCCGATGGATGAGATGATGGAGCATTACCCCGAGCTGTTTCAGGAGCAAGCAGCAGACTTCGAGGACGAAGTCTAAAATAAGTGGGGGAGATTTGTAGCACCTGGTTCTTGGTACGTATCCTTTCATTTAATCTTTTAATAATTTGCATTTTTGGCCTTGAACTCGGCGAGTCGAAGGATTAAATCACCGAGTAGAAGCGAGAAAGATCGCGAGTCTTAAGTGATGGACTCGCCGAGTCGGTTCCTGGACTCGGCAAGTAGACCCTGTTTGAACAAAAACCCTAATCCAGGGGTGTGCACCCTATTTAAACAACTTAACTCGGCCTCCTTCGTCCCATTTACTCCCAGAAGACCCCCATAGCAAACCCTAGCCGTTATTGAGGAATTTTAAGGCATTTGGAGTGATCTTGGTGATTTTGTGGTTCAAGGAAGAAGGAAAAGCTTGAAGGATCAAGAGGAGGCTTGAGGGATTCAGTTGTGACCATCATTTGCAGTCTTCAGAAGGTATAAAGTCTATACCTTGCTCTTTCATTTGTTAGATCCCTCTTTGGGAAGATTTAGGGCTTTTATGAGCCATTTTGGTAGCCAACCCTGTTTGCAAACGTGGTTGGGGGTTTAAGCTTCTGAATCACATCATGAAAGGAGTCACTAGGCAGATTTGGGTGCTTTTGCACCCATGAAAGGTTCCATGTGCCATATGAGCTTGTTTTATGTCCTTTTGAGCTCAAAGTCCCATGCAAGCACGTAAAGGTTGTAACTTTACGTGCTAGATCGATTGTAGAAGCTTGGATCTATCTTTTGATCAAAGGATGTACATCAGAAAGCAAAGATTTAGGGTATGGACGTGACCAACTCGGCGAGTCTAAGGGTTTTTCCCTTTCTGTTGAGGGTCAAAAGAACCCAGTTGAGTGTGGAAAGGTTTCAAAGGGGTCCCAGGGAGTGACCCAACGTTCTGGACTAAGCCATTATTCTAGAAGTTCATGGAACTCGGCGAGTGCATGAACGGACTCGGCGAGTCCAAGGCAATCTCCTTAGAACTCGACGAGTTGTTCATCAACTCGGCGAGTTGCGGACAGAAGTTGTTCATCAGATGAAGGTGAACACGACGAGTTGTTCATCAACTCGGCGTGTCGGATGAGTTTTCATGTGGAGTTCGAATGGGAGAGGAACTCGTCGAGTTGACGGCTCAACTCGACGAGTAGGTGCACGGATGAGGACGAGTAGAGAGTGGGGGACTCGACGAGTTGACGGCCCAACTCGGCGAGTCGGGTCAACTGGAAGTTGACTTTGACTTTGACTTTGACTTTGACTTTGACTTGACTTGGTTGGGGGTAAAATGGTCATTTTACCCTAAGTATAGAGATCAGTTCCTAACTGAGTATTGTGGGGTTGTAGCCGGAGGATTTCCGGAGCAACAGCGGACGGAGGTTTCCCGCACAGATTATCAGCGACTACTTGTACGAGGTGAGTTACCTTCCAGTAGCGGTGGGTCTACGGCCACAATGCCGGCCCACCAGTAGGAGTTGTATGTTGGATGATTGTCTTTGTGATATCATCTAGGTTTGCTACTACCTGATATGTTATGTGCTAGTATGATATGATGTTATATGCTAGTAGCAGTAGGGGAGATAGTCCCCAGGATTTCCGGTCGATAGGGCCGAAAGGGGTAGTCATACCCAGTCATGTTAGACAGATTATGGTTATGTGATATATGTTATGTGGTAGTAGTAGAGGGGTGAAATAGTCCCCAGTATCCGGTCGAAAGGACCGAAGGGGAGGCCAGCACCCAGATATGCTGGGCAGTATCCGGTCGAAAGGACCGAAGGGGAGGCCAGCACCCAGATATGCTGGGCAGTATCCAATCGAAAGGACCGAAGGGGAGGCCAGCACCCAGATATGCTGGGCAGTATCCGGTCGAAAGGACCGAAGGGGTAGGTCGGGCACCCAGATATGCCTGACAGTATCTGTATGTTATGTGATTGTATGGTATGTGGTACGATGGGGGAACTCACTAAGCTTCGTGCTTACAGTTTACAGTTTTGTTTCAGGTACCTCTTCAGCGAAGGGGAAGGAGCTGGCGCGGTAGCGGCACATCATACACACACACATTGGTTTTCCGCACTATGAGATGTTCTGGGATTGTACTCTGACATTATTATTACTATTTTATGATTTGGTTTCAGACATAAGATATATTTTATGAGATGATATGATCGGATGATGTTTTACTACAAATGTTTTGCAAACCATTTATTTTAAACGAAGTTTTTGGGCGTAAAAATTGGGTCGTTACAAGTAAAGCGTATTCAAATGTTGGAATAGAATCACATAGTGAAGTTTAGTGTTAATTTGATTCGCATCCAACTTGGTGGGTTTGATGTTATCTTGGGAATGATCGATAAAGTAATGTATGAAGCCGAAATAGTGTATAGAAAAAAGATAAACCTCTATCATGTATGGAGAAAAGAGACGAATAACAACAAGTATAGTTAACATTCTCAAAGCAAAGAAGTATATTGTGAGAGTGCTTAAACGCTATTAAATATGCGGACAAGGTTTGCAAACATATATCTTGAATTAACCTTAAATATCAATGATTGCTAGTAATTAGGATCCAATCAAGTCTGGTCAAACCAGTCAAGACTTGAAATAAATAACTTCAATAAAGTATTTAAGAAGATTGAGTAAAGTAAAGTATGAACAATGTAAAGAAATCAAGAACAAGAGGGAGAGATGATTAACAGAAATTTGAGAGTGAAATGAAGGATTATATTGATGCACAAAAGAGGTGTGAAAGATATGTTTTCAATACAAGATTGACACTCCTTTTATAGGCAATAGAGTCAATACACGACAAATACATAAAATAGAGAGAACTTGCATCAGTAAACAAAATCCTGATAAAGTGGATTTTCTCTGAATCTACGTTATACCAAAAATGGAATACAGCAAAAAGAACTTTTTTCATGTCAGGGAAAGTTGACTAACTTCCGAATTCAAGGCATCTCGGAACTGGTCATCTCGGAGTCTTGGTCATTTAATTTTCACTTAACCTTTGAAACAACATTCCATCTCGGAATGAAGAATGATCTCGGAGTCTTCACATCTTGGATAACCAACTATCTCGGAATCATCATCTTCATCTCGGTTGAGAAGTAAGTTCTGAATCACTTCTCAATCTTGGAGTCTTCACTCCTAAATGCTTCATCTAGGAACGAGAGACCATCTTTGAATCGCTATGTCATCTCGGAATCGTAACCATCTCGGAATGGCTTCACATATCGGATTATCTAAGGGGCACTTTCATGTACTAACATATTGCCAAATGATGACATCCATATTTGGCATACATTCTAAACGCATCAAAAGAAAGAAAGTATTGAAGTGGTGAAAAAAAATTTAGAATTTGTTTTCGAAGAGTAACTCGGTGTACCACAAGAGAGACAAGTTGAATTTAAAATTGATTTAATACCAGGAACAACACCAATTGTAAAACATCTGTATTGGTTGGAACCAACCGTAATGAAGGAATTGATTACACAGCTTCAAGAATTGCTAGACAAATGATTTGTACAACCTAGTACATCGTCTTGGGAGCCTCGGTCTTGTTTGTGAAAATGAAAGATGTCAAAATAAGAATGTACATTGATTCCCTAGAGCTTAATAAGGTGACTGTAACATCCCAAAAATACCAAATCAAAATTTCATCTTTAATCAATGAAACCATCCATTCATTTGTTCCAAAAGGTAATAAAAGTATAAGTATTCACAAAACATCAGAGTAAAAATCACAAATAGCCAAAGCGAAATAAAATCTGGGGGATGCAGTGTGATCACGTCGAGCACTTCCCTCTAGAACTGGATGTACCTGAAAAATGTTTAAACCACAAACCGTAAGCACAAAGCTTAGTGAGTTTCTCAAAATACTACATACCATACAATATCATCGGGCCCGACCCGTAATAATGAACCCAACCCAACATACAATGGGCCCATCCCAACATGCAAATTGGCCCAACCCAACGTGTATACCAATGGACCCAGCCCAACACACAATGCAAGAGTCACAAAGACAACTAGCATCCTACATAGTATAGTGAGAATACTCACTTGACTCACGAACTCAGCTAAACCACCACTCAAAGTCACACAATCGATGCTACCACAAATCTATCAAAACATGCAAGGCCCAACCTTAGCCTACACACTAAATCTAACAATCATGGCCAAAAGTCATCCCATGTCAACAAGTCAACAGTCTAAGGTCAACCCTCAAAGTCAACATCCCAAAAATCATCACATCTAATCGCCACGTCATGGCCTTCCCTTGGCCACGCCGTGGCATGAAAATGACAAAACAGTCGGAGATTCCCCAGTCGCCATGCTGAGGGAACTGGGTCCGAACAGCCGACTTCAGTTGTTTTCTTTTACTTTCAAGAGCTCCAAAACTTAGGTCTGGTCCTTCCCAAGGTCTTAATGGATAAAGTTTCCAACTTTATCCCTTAAGTCACCCCAATAAGCCGAAACTTCTAACCCTAAGTCCTTAATGACATATTAAGACAAGAGTTAACCCATTAAGCTCTTAATCACCAAAGCTACCCAAACAAACTTTCCAAAATAATTTTTATACTCCAAAAGCATCATAACGTTCAATTTTTTATGCACATGCATGTCTAATGCATGTCCCTCCCAAACTAGGTCAAATCCATGGAAGAACTCAAACTTGTGCTTGAGGCCAAAAACACCAAGGAACACTAGATCTGAAACATATAACCTCAAATGGACCAAAAGGATCCACAAAGTTGCCAACTTTATGGAATCCATCTCTTCAAACTCTCACAATAAGAAGAAAAGGGACAAAAACTCTAGATCTAGAAGCACAAACTAGAAAACTTGGAACTTGGATACTCATAAGGGTCCAGAATATGCTCAAGGTGATGATGAAGAAGTTTGCTTGTTGGATCTGTTCACCAAAACACCTTCTTCTTCTTATTATGACAAAAACTCTATATCTAGAAGCACTCGTGTGACTCGGCGATTACATGCATGTCCTCTTCGCCCCTGGTCCTCACTCGACTCGCTGAGTCAACCCTACACTCAATGGGTTATCACAGGTCGCGAATCGCGGGGCAACCCGACTCGACTCGTCGAGTCCCTTATGGGCTCGGCGAGTTCCTCCCATGAAAACACTCAAACGATCTTTTGAGGTCAGATCTGCTTCACCAACCAGTAGATCCAACCACACTCGAAAGTCACGTAAAGGTTCAAACTTTACGTTCATGCAATGCTTATAAGACCAAAAATGGAGAAATAACCTTTAAAATGGGGTTTTACTCTCAAGGCTCACATGAAACCTCATAAAGCTGGAAGCTTGGGACCTTTTGGACCTCTCAAGGTCCAGATCTATCATCTATACCCAAAGGGACCTCATATGCTTCACAATCTAACTCAAAATTGTACCACCTAGTTCCTGGTATGTATTTTATTTAAGTACTTTTGCATTTTTGGCCTTGGACTCGGCGAGTTGAAGGACCAACTCGCCGAGTAGAAGCGGGATGAGACGCGAGATTTAAGTGATGGACTCGTCGAGTCAGGTCCCGGACTCGACGAGTAGGATCTGTATGGACAAAACCCTAATATGAGGGTTTGCACCCTATTTAAACAACCTTATACAGCCTCCATCGCCCCTTTATGCTCCCAGAAACCTCTATAGCAAACCCTAAGTGTTTTGGTGCAAGATTTGAGGCTTTTGAGTGATTTTTGGTGGTTTTGTTCACAAGGAGGAAGGAAGAGCATAGAAGGATCAAGTGGAAGCTGAAGGATTCGAGTTTGGTTCATCATTTGCAGTCTTTGAGAGGTATAAAGTCTGTACCTTGCTCTTTCATTTGATAGATCCCTTTTTGGGGAGATTTAGGGCTTTTATAAGCCATTTTTGGTAACCAACCATGGTTGCAAACATGGTTGGGGGTTGAGGCTTTGGAATCAGGTATTTAAAGGGGTCACAAGGCAGATTTGGGTTGCTTTTGCACCCAAGGAAGGCCCCATGCAACACTAGAGCCATTTGTGTAGCACCTGGTTCTTGGTACGTATTTTATTTAAGTATTTTGCATTTTTGGCCTTGGACTCGGCGAGTTGAAGGACCAACTCGCCGAGTAGAAGCGGGATGAGACGCGGGACTTAAGTGATGGACTCGTCGAGTCGGGTCCCGGACTCGACGACTAGGATCTGTATGGTCTAAACCCTAATCTGAGGGTTTGCACCCTATTTAAACAACCTTATACAGCCTCCATCGCCCCTTTATGCTCCCAAAACACCCTCTATAGAAAACCCTAGCCGTTGTTGAAGTAATCTAAGCCATTTTGGTGGATTTTGGTGTTGATAGTCTTAAGAAGGAAGGAGAAAGGCTTGAGGAAACAAGAGGAGACCAGAAGGGTTCGAGTTTGTGCTTCATCTTCAGTCCTCAAAAGGTATAAAGTTGCTAACTTGCTTGTTCATTTGCTAGATCCCATTTTGTGGAGATTTAGGGCTTTTATAAGCCATTTTAGGTAGCCAACCATGAATGCAAGCATGGTTGGGGACAAGGCTTCGGATCTAGGTCCTTTGAGGGGTCACAAGGCAGAAAGTGGGTGCTTTTACACCTAAGAAAGACTCCATGCAACCCAAGAGCTTGTTTTAGGACCTTTTGGACTCAAAGTCCCATGCATGCACGTAAAGTTTGTAACTTTACGTGCTAGGACGATTGTAGGAGCCTAGATCTATCTTTTGGTCAAGAGTTGTACATCAGAAATCGAGGATTTAGAGTGTGGACTTGACCAACTCGGCGAGTCCGTTCTTGGGGCTCGACGAGTCCAAGGCAATCTTCTTATGGATGAAGATGAACTCGACGAGTTGTTCATACAACTCGGCGAGTCGAAGTCAGGACTTGTTCATCTGTTGAAGATGAACTCGACGAGTGTTCATCAGACTCGGCGAGTCGGATGAAGGATCAATCGATGTTCATATCGGAGAGGAACTCGTCGAGTCGTCGCTAAACTCGACGAGTAGAGTCGTGGATAAGGACGAGTAAAGGGAAGGGACTCGACGAGTTGACGGCCCAACTCGGCGAGTCCGGTCAACTAGAAGTTGACTTTTGACTTGGACTTGGTTGGGGGTAAAATGGTCATTTTACCCTAAGAGTAGATATCAATTCTAACTGTGTGTTTGTGGGGGTTGTAGCCGGATGATTTCCGGAGCAGCAGCGGACGGAGGTTTCCCGCACAGATTATCAACAGCTACTCGTACGAGGTGAGTTACCTTCCAGTAGTGGTGGGTCTACGGCCACAATGCCGGCCCACCAGTAGGAGTTGTATGTTAGATGATTGTCTTTGTGATATCATCTGGTTTTGCTACTACCTGATGTGTTATATGCTGGCATGATATGTTATATGTGATAGTAGTAGAGTTCGGTTGTTAGGACCGAAAGGTAGGTCAGACACCCCAAATATGTCTGACAGTATGTGATGATATGTTTATATGCTGGCATGATATGTTATATGTGATAGTGGTAGTAGGAGGGGAATAGTCCCCAAGTTCGGTTGTTAGGACCGAAGGGTAGTTCGGACACCCCAGATATGTCTGATAGTATGTTTATGTTATGATATATGTGATAGTAGCAGTAGGGGGTGGAATAGTCCCCGAGGGTCGGTTGTTAGGACCGATGGGTAGGTCAGCACCCCAGAATGGCTCGACACGGGTAGGTCAGCACCCCATAATGGCTTGACACGGGTAGGTCGGTACCCCAGAATGGCCGTACCGGGTAGGTCGGCACCCCAGAATGGCCGTATCGGGTAGGTCGGGTACCCCAGAATTGTCCGGCAGTATGTATGTTATGTGATTGTATGGTATGTGGTACGATGGGGGAACTCACTAAGCTTCGTGCTTACAGTTTACAGTTTTGGTTTCAGGTACCTCTTCAGCGAAGGGGAAGGAGCTGGCGCGGTAGCGGCACATCATACACATTCGCATTGATTTTCCGCACTTAAGATATTCTGGGATTGTACTCTGACATGATGCTATCTTAGGACTTGGGTTTTCAGACATGATATATTTATGTGGTTTTCTTATGAATGCTTTTATAATCAGTTAATTAAAATGAAATTTTTGGACTCGAAATTTGGGATGTTACAATTTGAGAGCCTTTTTGGCTCAAAAGTCCCATGCATGCACGTAAAGTTCGTAACTTTACGTGCTAGATCGAGCTTAGGGGCTTGGATCTATCATTTGGTCAAGTGTTGTACATCAGAAATCGAGGATTTAGGGTGTGGATGTTATCGACTCGGCGAGTCCGTTCTTGGGACTCGACGAGTCCAAGGCTTTGAGTCCCATATCTGTTGAGGGTCAAAAGGACTCAGTTGGGTGTTAGAAGGGTTGTAACAAGACAGAAAGAGTGACCCAACGCATTGGACTTAATTTTAGACCTGGAGTTCATGGGACTCGACGAGTGCTAGAACAGACTCGGCGAGTCCAAGGCAATCTTCTTAAGGTTGAAGATGAACTCGACGAGTTGTTCATACAACTCGGCGAGTCAAGGTCAGGACTTTTTCATCGGTTGAAGGTGAACTCGACGAGTGTTCATCCGACTTGGCGAGTCGGATGAAGGTTCATTGATGTTCGTAAGGAAGGGGAACTCGTCGAGTCGTTGCCAAACTCGACGAGTCGAGTCGTGGATAAGGACGAGTAAAGGGAAGGGACTCGACGAGTTGACGGCCCAACTCGGCGAGTCGGGTCAACTGGAAGTTGACTTTGACTTGGACTTGGTTGGGGGTAAAATGATCATTTTACCCTAAGAGTAGATATCAGTTTCTAACTGAGTGTTTGTGGGGATTGTAGCAGGAGGATTTCCGGAGCAGCAGCGGACGGAGGTTTCCCGCACAGATTATCAACAGCTTCTTGTACGAGGTGAGTTACCTTCCAGAAGGGGTGGGTCTAAGGCCACAATGCCGGCCCACCAAAGAGGAGTATTCGAAAGATGATTGTCTTTGTGATAATTATCTTGGTTTGGTTATGTGCTTTGGTCACGAGTATTATCTGCATGATATGTTACGTGTATTGTAGGGATTAGGTTCCCTGACAGCGGCCCTTAGGGCCGTAGGGTAGGTCAGTACCCGGATATGCCTGACTGCGTGTTTGTACCTTGCAGTTGTATGCTAGTAGTAGGGGGTGGAATAGTCCCCAGTTACCGGTTGAAAGATACCGACGATGGTTACCGGTTGAAAGATACCGATGATGATTACCGGTTGAAAGATACCGATGACGGTTACCGGTTGAAAGATACTGATGATGATTACCGGTTGAAAGATACCGACGAGGGTTACCGGTTGAAAGATACCGATGATGATTACCGGTTGAAAGATACCGATGATATTGCTTGGTATGTGGTATGATGAGGGAATTCACTAAGCTTTGTGCTTACGGTTTCAGTTTTGGTTTCAGGTACCTCTTCGTCTAAGGGGAAGGATCCGGCGGCGTAACATCGCATCACACACACACACATGATTTCCGCATGGAGTTTTCTGGGATTGTACTCTGATATGTTATTACTTTATGACTTGGGTTTTCAGACATGATTCATTATTTATGAGATGATGTGTTTTCACAGTATTTTCTTATGAATGTTTTTATAAGTCGGTTAATTAAAAAGAAATTTTTGGACTTGAAAATTGAGATGTTACAAAAATTGTGCAAAGGAAACCCTAGATTCAAGGAATCTATCAAATACACGAAATGGGAAGGAACTTGTACCTCAAAACGTGAATCTCAGTGTGAACAACACATATCCAAGCTCCACAACCGATCTAGCTTGGATTTTCTCACTCCTTCTTGCAAGATCACACCAAAGGATGAAGAATTAGCCTCCAAAATGCTCTCTAAGCTCTCTTTTCTCTCTAGGGTTTTCACAGGGGAGTAGTGGCCGCAAATGACGGCCATAAGGGCCTTTAAATAGGGCTTAGGCCCTGAGATTTAGGGTTTCACTTTACAGCGCGGACTCGCCGAGTCCGATCATTAATCCAGACAAGAATTCGCGATCCTACTCGGCGAGTCTGAGCGCCTACTCGCCGAGTCCCTCCCTAAAACTCAAGATAAATACTTAAAATAAGATACCTGGGAATCCGGATGTTACACGTGTTCCATTTTATCAATGCCACGTCGTGGCACAGAGTTTTTCCCAAAACTCCATCTTTGGTCATTGATAAAAAGTAAGCTTATCCAATCTGGAACACAAGTGTTACAACTCTCCCCTTCTTAAATTAGATTTCGTCCTCAAAATCATTCCTTACAACTTACCTGACACACCAGACGCTACCATAACTTCCTGAATTCCTATTAGGATTGAGAAATCACCTCAAACAGACGACAACTTTCCAACACCACTATCAAGGCAAAATCTTAGCAGAAATCACCTATCCCGATGAAGAAATGAACCTTTACATATTGACTGCAACCAGCAAAAAGTAACCATCATTACTCTGCCCGAGATTCTACAACCCAATACCATGCCTGACTTCCAGACATGCAAATTTATTCAAACCACATCTATAATGGCTCCATTTTGCAACCCGAACCAAACATACTCTTCCGACCCTGAATTATCTTGCTGATAACTGGAAAACAGAACCCCTAAGCATTCGCCGACGCCGATAACCATGCACCAGGAAGCAAGGGCGACTCACTACACGAGTCTCAAGCATTGGTGCCACACCAACATAAAAATCACATCCCGGTAACCAAACATTCACATTTCGATCTATCCAAGATCCCCCTGGTTCCGAGCTGACCTACCAATTAACTGAAGAACCGAATCCCGATACTTTGCTGAATTTGATAACCTCACACTCGGCCGCACTACGAGACTCCATCCAAGAGTCTAACTAACCAAGGCTATCCTAGCATGTCTTCCACACGTATACAATCCACTGATCACTAGGTTTCCCTACTCCAAACTTGTTCTAATGCCCTAAACCTGTCGGTCACTATCGGGTCCCACCCTCATGAGTCATACACTTACTGATTCATAATATCCCGTGACATCATTTAATCCACTCAAATTATAAGATCACAGAGCACTCTCATCTTGTCAACGTTCCATCGTTGGCCTTGGGACTCACCACCAATACTACCTGCCCTGAGCATAAACTCGAATGTCTAAATAGTTTGCTCAACCCAGATATCATAACCCAACTAGTCTCGAATAAATCTTGACTATACGAATGTGGTGATTATACTAACTCATCGACAAGATGTTTATTTTTATTCTTTTATATTTATAATTAGAATTTGTATAAAGTATTACCTATCAACTTTTTACATTATAATAAGCTAATCCAAATATGTTAAAAAAATCAAATTTTTTAGGACGAGTTACTTTTAGAAATAACAATGAATTGTTTATAACAGAAAAATGAAATACGTCCTTAAATTTGACATAAATGTATATATTTACCATTTTGCATATTTTAGATTCATTAAAGTCTGATGTTCACAATTTTTTTTTTCCATTGGTATCATTTTGCGTATTTCTGATTCATTAAAGCCTTTACATTTTGCAGAAATGTTCGGTTTTACGTTTTTGCTTGTTCATTAAAGCCTTTAAATTTGACGGAAATATTCTGATTTACCAGGTAAACTTGTAAAATGGATAAAAGTGTTTTTTTACAGAAGCATTGTAGGTGGAAAAAATATTTACATATTTATCGTGATTTGAAAAGTATTTACCAAAAGATAATAAAATAATTACAAATCTTATATTTATATTAAAAAATAAATAAATAAACATGATTGTACAAATTTGTCCCCCCATCTTTCCACTCCCTCCTCTCATTTTTCCTGTTGGAGTTGAGTTTTAACTGATTGTGTCGTTAAACGGAATAAATCATGGGATAAAAGAGCCACAATGCAGCACTCCTACTGGCCTCTGGGAAAGTCCAACCGATGATGAATCTCTGTGCAATGCTAATGAATGCCGCCCATAACGTCAAACCACTAGTGAACTTCTTCCACCCTCACAAACCCATCCCATCCCCGCCATCCTAATCTCCATGCATCGAAGACAATACGATTACATCTGATGAAAGCACCCTTACAAACCTACGACTAAAAGGAGTAACAAATGGGACACGACCAAACAAGTTGGTTTGATATACAAGCGGTCAAATGGGATATTCTCTTTCTCTTCTCCGCGTCACTTCGCAAGAAAATTACATTGTTATAATGGACTCCGAAGTAAGCACCGGAAAATTGAAGTCGGGGAAATTTGATACATTCAGAAATTGAATTGGACCCAAGACTACTAGAAAGTTTGTTAAGCTACAACTCAAGGATGAATAATGAGTGTAACGATGGCTAAAACTCGCTGACAATTTGATTGTAAAAACTAGCGGTTTCATAGAAGTGAGATTGGATAGATCTTGAATGGGACACGAGAGAAGATTGCGTTAAGAGAACGTACACTGAGTTTAAAGACGGTGGCAAGTCATCACGTGAGTCGAGGCCGCCATGTAGATTGAGGTATTTGACGATGGAAACACTGCTCATGCTCATGGAGGTATTTCGCCGGAAAATGCCACGCTGCACTTCTAATTAAAATAATCAAAAAGATCGGAAACAAGTTAGACCATCTTTTCGTAATTAAATCTTAAAATACAATGATTTTGTAATTATTTCTTTAAAAGTATTACACCTTTGCACAAAACTCATGGATAAAATTGAAAAAAAGAAATTACAAACTTCCGGCGCAAAAATGAAAATTCTGACTTTTCTTGCATAAGAATCCAAACGTCCATTAAAAACTTTGGCGCCACCCCTTAAAAGAAATTACTCATTGTACTTACGATTACAACATCGCCTCTCGCTATCTGCTCCTCACTTCGACTCTCCCCTGCTCGCCGTCGCCTCCCTTGTGAAGCCACCGGCCGGAGACATTCGATAGCCACAACTCCGTCGCACCCAACCCCAGGTTCCAATTTTCTTCCTTCTTTTCTGCGTTCTTTCTTCTTTTTTCTGCTTTCTTTGAAATCGCCAATTGATGTTGTTGGTCGATTTCTTTTTAATCCAAGAGGTTTACTTCTCCTGTGAGTTCCTTCTTTGACATACGAAATTTCTGTAGTATTTTTTTAATATCAACTGTCAAGTTCAAGTTTTTCCTGTGATTATTTTCTTTTTTTCTGCTTTCTTTGTAATATTTTCCTGGAGCTCTGTCAGGTGATTTCTTACTTTCATTGATAATTGATTTGCTATTTGTTAGTTGCTACTATTTTGCTGCATATTTTCTGCTACTGATTTGGTAAATTGTGTTTGATGTTCAAATGTATGAAATCTGATGAGTATAGTGTTCTGTAATAAATGGGAATGTGTTTGCAGGCAAGCTGTTTGATGAAATGCCTGAGAGGGATAGTACTTTCTTATGCATGTTTTCACTTATCAATTCTAATATACATGTTTTAATGTTTAACTAGCGATGTTTGGTCGTAAAACAAGCTTCAATAGGAGGCGTAGATTTTTCTTCCTCCGTAAGCTGCGTACTGCTACTACACAACCTCGAGCTTCCCTTAATGGCGACAGTAGCAGCAGCGGGTCTAAAGGTAAATAGATTTGTAGTGTTGCTCATTTGGATCTTATCAATTTTAGAAAATAGCATGATTGATTGCTGAGGCTGAGGGTTGACAGGTAAAGGTAATCCTTTTCTGGTGCCTGGTGCAACGGTTGCAACTATAGCCATGCTTGGAGCTCTTCATGCTAGACGAATGTATAGTGATAAAAAGGTATGTAATGCACACTCCAACAACAGTCTTGTGTAAGTCAATAAAATAATGCTGGAGTTTTTTAAAAGAAAAACTTTTATCTTAAAATTATCCAGCTTGAAGAGGCTAGAGAGAGTGGCATTGAACCCGAGCTCCAACCTGATGTAAAAGTATTGAATTCTGTCTTTCATCTTTTGTCATATTTTGAGACATGTAGAAAGGTTGTTAACTTGTTATTGCTTAATACCTGATTTTCTTGCTTGACAAATGTAGGCTAAATTCCTGAATATGTTACCTCTACGCTCCATTTCAAGGTTTTGGGGTCATTTGTCTGGCAAGGTGAGAATCATCCAAACGCAAAAGATTAGTTATGTTGTTGAGTTGGTAATTTGGTAAAAGTAAATAATTTCATTAGAGATGATGTGTACTTACTTGCACAAAGTTTCTTTAGACTGAGTAAATCTATAACTACCAACAAGTCTGTTGCCAATTTACCTTTTCTTTTGAAAAGAGAGAATGTGTACTTACACAAAGCTTCTTTTCTAGGAAAAACGGAAAAGGTGACCTACTTTTGTGGCTGTTTATAGGTTTGTGCTATTTTCTTAAAATTTGTTTTGCCACAAATCAAAAGCGATTTTACATGTCATGGTGAACTTCCTTTTGTTTTAGTATATTGTTATACGAGTGGTGTTAAAAATGTAATTTTCATCAAGCTTCACCAGTAATGTCTTTATATTTATATAAAGGAAATACTTTGACCCTTCAAGTTGAATGTATGTGATGAATAATTATATCATGTGCACTGAATGATGTATATGATAATGTTAACTGTTAAGTCCCTTGGCTTCTGTTATCCATGAAAAAAAAAACGAATGACATAACAACTAGAGAAATTGCTGTTGAGAGCTACAAAATATGGTCTTGTATTCTGGTGTTTGATTGAGAAACAAGTGGTTATGATGTTTGTTTGTTTGTTTGTTTCCAAACAGGAACTTCCAGTTTGGGTGCGTCCATATGCTCATAGAGCTTGGGCTCGTGCATTTCATTCAAGTATGTTACTTGTTGAACCCAGAAATTATTATTATTATTATTATTATTATTATTATTACACTGGTGTGAATGTGAATGTGAATGTGAAAGTGATATGTTATTGTTGTACCTTACTTAGACTTGGAAGAGGTGGGCCTGCCTTTAAAGGAATACGCATCACTTAAAGATTTTGTTATTCGCAGACTGAAAGATGGTGCTAGGCCAATCAATTCTGACCCACACACTCTGGTAGGCTACCAGCTGCTTGATATTTATATATTTATATTTATAATTTACATGATTATGTAACATGTAAGTGTAGATGAGTCCTGTTGATGGTACTGTGTTAAGAGTTGGAGAGCTGAAAGAAGGGGTTATGATTGAGCAAGTTAAAGGCTTCTCCTATTCTGTATCTTCCCTCTTAGGTGCACGTTCCTTACTCCCTCTTATGGCACCACCTGCCCATGAAGATACAAGTTGCCAACAACAAAACAAGCTCAACAGCAGCAGCAGCAAATCATGGTGGAGAATTTCATTAGCTTCACCAAAACTTAGGGAGCCTTCTTCACCACCGTATTTTCATACCTCTCTTACTCGCTTCATATCATATAAATTATAATTAACATTTTTCTTCTTACAAGTGACATTATTAAGGAGTTTTATATTTACTTTTTTTTTTATGTTGGTTGCAGCAGTCCAATGAAAGGTCTCTTTTATTGTGTTATATACCTGACGCCAGGAAACTACCATCGAATTCACTCACCAGTTGATTGGAATGTACTTGTTCGCCGCCATTTTTCTGGTAAACATCATTGTTTAATGAAAAAAAAAAAAACTCATTATTCTAGACAAGTATATACCCTTCCTATTACCTGTTTTAACTATATAGAAGAATATTGCATGAATATGCCATATCCTATTCCTAGTAGAATATGTGCAATAATAATAAGTTTATGAAACCTTTTTTGCAGGTCGGCTCTACCCTGTTCATTCACGTGCTATCAGGACAATAAAAAATCTTTATGTTGAGAATGAAAGGGTAATTCTAAACTTCCTTCTCTATGTAAAAAATCTTTATGTTGACAAAATCACAAACCAAGGGTGGGGGTTGTTAATAACTTACTTACACCCAAGTACTAAAGCAACATAAAGAAAAAAAAAAAAAATCTAAATTCTAGAGCTTGGTGCTTTAATCTCATTGTACCACCCTACGGGGAAATAGAGATAAATAACCCCAAGAAACAATAACTACTACTAGTGTCATATCACATGATGTTTCACTTTCTTCGGTTTGAAACAGTATTTGGTCTTTAGAGGATTGATATTTTCCATGTTAGCAGGTTGTCCTAGAAGGTAGATGGCAAGAAGGTTATATGGCAATGGCTGCAGTTGGTGCAACAAATATTGGCTCCATTGAGGTTGTGTTTAAATTTATTTATTTATTTCCATTGAAATCTCCCAAAAGTAATAGTAAATACTAAATAGAAATGTATTGCAGCTTTTCATTGAACCTGGTTTAAGAACAAACCTACCAAGAAAGAAGTTGGTCCAATCAGAGGCCCCTCAAGAGCGGGTGTATGAACCTCAAGTGATGCTCAAGAAAGGAGATGAGGTTAGATTCTTTGATGACAATGGAATGGAATAGAAAGACAAAAGTTTCTTACAAAATCTTATCTTGTGTTTGCAGGTAGGTGCGTTTAACATGGGATCAACAGTGGTGCTAGTTTTCCAAGCACCCACAACTTCACCATCATCAGAATTCAGTTTCTGTGTTGAAAAAGGCGATAAGATACGAATGGGAGAAGCTCTAGGACGTTGCCATTAACAGCTGTAATTATTGATGCTGGTGTTTATATGGATTTCATTGCTATATTATTATTATTGATGGCTGGGAAACAACTATTTTAGAAGAGATGAGGACAGAAAAAGCTAACCAGATGCCCTTTGGCCCTTGCTACTTATCAAGTTTTGATTTCTTTATTATTATTTTTTTTACTTCTCTTTTGTTTTACTGAACCCATAACTAGGTCTCTTTGTAATTGTAGTGAATTTTTTTGTTGGGGTATTGACATTTCATCTTTTCACACAAATGTAGATATGTCTTTCTTAAGGATTCAATGATCATATGATATAACATGAAATCCTAACTGTATCATTATAGGTAAAAGGACGACATTTCAGTGTGTGTGTGTGTGTGTAATTGTGTATCATGAGTCATATTTGTTTGATAGGTGGAGAAATGGAATAGGAAAATGTGAATCAAACTAACAAATGCAAGTCCTGATACCAAAATACACCAAGTCAGACAACTGTAACTTGTAATTCAATCAAATAATAAACTGGATTTTTCATGTTGTCATGGAGGAGAGTTAAAGTGCCTATGAATATCTCAATTAGAATACTAGTCACATGGGTAAATAAATTCCAATAAGAACATGAATAACACCACACCACACCCACAACACAAGTATGTAATTTCTAAATCAGAGTTTTGAGCTTAAAGCATTTACATTCCTTCATATGAGGTCACAGTATATGAATATCTCTCATCTTTCAGTCAAACTACAAACCAAATTCAACTCCATCTCTTTCTCTATATCAAAACTTTGTTCCTGAAACAATAACCACATTCTCATTTTAGTATGGTCCCTCATTTCACACACTGACTTTACGTTCAATTTCAACCATCAAATTATAACTGGAACAGAATGCTATACCCTAAGCACTTCCATCTAAAATAGGGCAAAATCGGCTTAAATCTAAAAACTGGAATTGCGAAATGTAAAACTAAGAGGTTGATGATTACAATAATGCCAGGAATTTATTTATTAACTAATAACACATATTGATCTATAAACTAAACTAAAAATAGAAGTAAAAAAGGAAAGCACACCTACGTCTGTTTAGCAAAAGACGAAGAAGACGGGACACGTTTGTTGCGAAACATCATATAACCAAGAGGCAAAACGACGCCGATCATCATGATTGCAGATCCGATCAAGTATCTCACTGGACTTGGTGGTTCCACCTCCAACAGGAACCTCTTAATCTGTAACAAAATCGAGAATTATATTTCAATCCAGACCTAACAAATTGGATTCAACAGTAAGATCAGATAACACTAGCTCAGTAGAAATTTTTTTAGTTTGTGTGTAGAGACTGGAGTGTAACCCTAGATCTACTTACAGGTGAATCGGGAGAGATGACTTACAGGCATGGTTTGGCTGGGTTGGGTTGGAGATGATCGATGGCAGAGAATTCACGAATTATGAGATGAAATAATTTCCCACCAACTTCTAAATCAGATTCTGGCCTTCCTAATCCTGCAACATTTGCAAAGCATTTACACGAATGATAATGTATTAATGTGGTTGATGCATTTATTTATTTATAACTCAGGCTGTTTTATATTTGATTTTGTAACGATTTTAGTTGCTAATCAATTAAAAATGTCCAAATCAGTAAGACATTTTTATTGAGAAATTAACTATATTAAAGACATCCACACTCCATTAATTATTAAGAGTTTGAGAAATTAAATATCCTTCTATTTTTTTTCTTATAAATATTCTTATCAAATTAAATGATAACATCTATCATATTAGCATACTAAAATATCATTAAATAAACATTAAATATTACACATGTCATTATTTAATTGGATAGGAGGATTTGTAGGACAATAAGTAGAAGAATATTTAATTTCTCTTAAAGTTTAATGGATTGACACATATCATTTTACTTATTATACAATTCTACATTAATTTTCCTATAATGCATTAGAGTTCAATGGTCATTGAACTCTATATCCATTGAATGCCAACATGTCAATCCACAATAATAGAGTTTAATCAATTGAATGTCAATTAGACATACCACCTCATTCAACTCTCTCATTAAACTATGCATTGTGGATGCTCTAACCATGATATGATGTGTATTTAAGCAAAAAAAGTTTTTTTTTTCGCAAAATAACAATTTAAATCCGAAATGAGACATTTCAGATTGACAAAAAATATTTTTTCTGACAAACAAATATATTTTGGAGTGACATTTCAGATTTTGGACTTACTAAAATTAAACGAAACATATATATAAACTACAGTTTAAGATCATATATTTTATTAAAAACTGTGATATTAAACATTTTCAAATAGATATTTCAGACATAAGTAGAAATATTTTTTTGAAAAAACATTTTGCAAAAAAAAAAAAGAACTCTAAAATTTAAAAAAACAAGTCTAGAAAGGATCATTCAAAATAAATTTGTCATTTTTCAAAAATTGAAAAAAAAAAGATGTTATTACTTGGTTATGATGATAATATAGCACAAAGCAATGAAAACATAAAAATCAAAACTTGGTCATCATACTCCATAGCAAGGTTCTAAATAACGTAAGACGGAACTTGACGGTAATGTCAAGCCTCAAGCTTTTTTGAGTCGTGACGAGCCACGTCGTTTGTAAAGCATGACTTAAAGTGACGATTTTGTATATAATCAATAATTTAATATATATTTTCTATTATTATTCATTTTTATATACATATGTAATCTAAGGTGACATTTTTTTCAAAACTTGACGACAAGTACAAGCCTTGGAGTCATGACGCAGATTTTATACATCTTATGGTGCAATATGTAGATTTTATACACCTAAAAGAGGGGAGGGGCTGAGAGTTCCATGAAGAAACGATGAGGGAAATGGTGGGAAAACCCTATGTGTCATGTTCTAAAAGTCTTTGGGACCAGCTAGGGTTAATCACTTTTATACCCTTGTCCATTTTAAGTGTTATTCTTATCTTCTAATTTGAATTAGAGATAATTACACTTAAAGCCTTGTACTTCTTAAGTTTCTAATTAACTCACCATTAGTTGACAAGTTAATAAACTAGTCTTTTTCATTTTCCTTTTGTCATTTTGTGTTTACATCATGTCTTGCATGTAACCCAAAGGATCCTGCTAAATATGAAAAATCACTAACTTGTTGCGACCATAAGCATATTTCCAAAAGTTATTTTTCTTTAAAAAAAACTCATTTAGAAAGGTTAGTTTAGTGAATTTCCCATTTTTAATTTGTAATATATTAAAAAAATTATTTTGTAAAATGTTTGGTCCCACCTACCACCTTTGACTCTTTCCCCATTTACCTTAACTAGTACACTATTTACTGTGCTCTCATACCATCGTTATCTTCCCTCTTATTCCTAGACTTGACAATGAAGTGGGTTCTGACCTAATCTGATTCAAATCCGTAAGAGTTATATAGATTTATATCTTAGTTTTTGATTCGTTTATAAGTTTACCCCATACCCTTTAACCCTTTTATTTAATGCGTTAGGTATGGATTATTACTGACCTACTCCATTTATAACTCGCTCCATTTAAGTATAACACCCTTTGATTTCCCCATACTTTTTCGTTTCTTTATAATTATATTTTCCCAAATCGAAAGGGAGGATTATGGAGTTGTTTTCGTCTTCTCTAATCAAACACATACTTTGAGAGTGCAATCTTCTTCCAAGTGAGATTGATTTTCAAATCAACCATATGTTTTCTATAGCAGACATTTATTTTATTTAAGATTCATCTTGATGTCTACGTTGCCCCATGAACGTTTGATATAGTAGACATTTATTTGAAATTTTTTAAAAGTGTTTGGATCAATGCTAATTTGCTCTAAACCTAATCCATTGCTAGGTCTACTTGTTCTCTGTGTCATCCTCTACTTTTCAGAACCAAATAAAATTTTTCTTTATAGTTTAAAATATCATTTGTTTTTGTTGCGGAAAATCCTAGTTAAATAAAACCTTTTTATGAGATAATAATATTGTTTCAAAATATTAAAACACTACGGATATCATAATTCATATCCAAAATATGTTACAACGTAAAGAGACAAGGTCCTGAATACTATCACAAGCTTCTCTCTTATTTCACTCGACATCCTATTTAGTTTCCAACAGCCTTAGTTCCACTACCTATGATGCATATAAATTGAGTGGGTTGTGTTGGGAAACCCGACGAGACACATAAAGTTTTCAATCCCATAATACTTTAATCATATATAATAATCCTACAACATAACTGTTACCAGACAATATATATAATTAAACCAACACAGATAACTATAAGATAAAAGCAAAGAAACAGGAAAAACAAGATGAATGTGCAGCCTTAACTCGCTGGAACTTTTATTGAAGAAAAATAACTCAAAACTTAATCTGATGTGATTAGAGGATCCTATCGGTTTTTATACTAAACATAACATATTCGAATAAAACTAGGATTCTAGAAAGATAATCACAAAACATTACTTATAAGAATTTCCTTATTACTCAAGGAAGTTAGGAAACCTTGGACAACACTCCAAGTAATCCATAATCTGGACCAGAACATGCCATTAGCCACATTTGTTCTTACATAATTCCCCAAAAATCACCTCCTAAATTTCTGAGTCGAGGGTAATTCTTGCACACCATGCAACATTCTCATCTCTGCGAACCTTATCCGAGTTAAGGCATTCGTAAGTGGATTCACTCATTGCTTGTCTCCTGAAAAATATTCAATAATCACTTGCTCATTTTCAACACACTCTCAAATAAAGTGGAATCGAGTGTGAATGTGTTTGTTTCTTTCAATAAAGACAAGATTCTTTAACAATGTTATTGATGATTCTTTGTCTATGCGAATCGACACCTTTTGTTTCTTAATTCATGTCAGCTTAGCTAACAACTCCCCTGACTAAGCTGCCAGACACTCAACTGCAGTAGCTGCCATGAACTCAGCTTCACACTAGGACAAAGCTATTGTATCTTGCTTCTGGGAGCACCAAGTGATAGATAGGCGAGTCACCAAGGTAGCAAACATGCCCTGTTGTACTTCTGCTATCATCAACATCTACATTGTGACTCCTATCATTATAACCTAGCAAGATCATATTTTTACTATGTTTATATACTATCCCAAAAGATGGAGTACCACGTAACTAACGAAGGATTTGCTTAATAGCGTGTGCATGAGATTCTCTTGGACTTTGCATATAACGACTAACTACTCCAACTAAATATGTTAAATCGAGACGTCTGTGCAATAGATATCGTAAGCAACCCACTATTTTTTTATAATGGGTAGCTTTAACTTTTGGTTCGTCTTCAGCTTTAGATAATTTTAGTCCAGGCTCCATAGGACATTGAGTTGTATAACAATCTTCCATACCTGCTTCTTTTAGAATTTTTATGGCATAATTCTCTTGCTTTACCTTTACACAACCGTTTTCTTACAATACTTCAATACCCAAGTATCAAGCTAGTTTGCCAAGGTCCGACATTTCAAACTATAACGCCATTAGTTTCTTGAATTGGTTTATAAACTCTAAACTTGTTCTCGTCACGAACAAATCATCTACATAAACCGCAACAATTATATATTCTCCACTTGAAACCTTTCTATAAACCGTATTTTCTTGGATGCATTGTTGAAACCCATATTTTTCAACGTATTATTAAGCTTCAGGTTCCATGCTCTCAGAGATTGTCGAAAATCGTATAAAGCTTTTGCCAATTTGTAGACTTTTGTTTCTTCACATTGCTTCATGAAACCTTTCGGTTGGCTTACGCACACTTCTTCTTTTAAGTCACCATATAAAAATGTCGTTTCATGTCTAAGTGATGAATCTTTCATCCGTTCCCGGCCGCGAGAGCAATCAATAGTCTTATTGTACCGAGTCGAGCTACCGTGTGAATACTTCATCAAAATCAATGCCTTGCTCTTGCACATAGCCTTTAGCCACTACATGCGCTTTGTACCTTGTAACTGACCCATTCGTATCTCTTTTAATTTTATACAACCATCTTAAACCAATGGGTTTAGCATCTTTAGGAAGGAGGTATTTGTCTTCGTTCAAGAACACCGTTTCTTGAATTGTATTCATCATAAAGAACGACCCTTCTTCATGATCTGTATCACCTTCTTATGTTTCGTTAAGATTAGCCTCATGATTTTTGGTTTGGTCTGGGTATCTTGAAGCAAAGTGATCATACTTATCACACTGGTAATATTGAATATCAGAGAGATCCCTTTGTTCACGTTATTTTCCTTTTTGTTTTTTATCATCACGAGTTTCAGTGGATTCCGAATGACTGTGATTTTAGGTGTTACCCCGACCACGTCCACCACCACGTCCTGTTCTTCGGTTATTTGAACCCCGACCTCTACTTATTAATGATTCAGTGTTTATATTAGAAGATTCTGCTTTGGAATTAAGTAATTTGCTTTGAGTGTCAGTTACTTTGTCTTCTCCTTTGATTCTTTCTTTCATAAGATTTTAAGTGACCAACCACATTTTCAAAGTTTATCGTCTTAAGGTCCAAAACTTTTTCAAGGGCTGCAATTATTTGACAAATCTATTCAATTTATATATTTTTTTTTAAAACACAATGTTTTATTAGAAAATAAAAATAAAAATACGATGCTTTAATAAACAAATGAACTGAAATAGGTTGTTTTTCCATGCATTCATCACTTGACATAAACACTTCTTATTCACATCTCAAGATTACAATCTTAGAATTTACCAAAGCAAAATAAATCACAAACTTGAGATTATGGGGCGGCCAAATATGAATAAGATATATAACAATATCTCATCAACAGTGACCCTTTACCTTCCACAATTCTCAAAATGGATGCCAAATAAAAAGGATATTACAATTGCAACCTATAGAAAACATGAGTACAATTTGGATATGAAAACTATTACAACTTCTTAAGCATAGTCTTCAGAGGCTGGGAGTGCAGCATATGATCCAATGAATACATCGCCATAGATAAGTCCAGCTAGACCACCACCAATAAGCGGTCCAACCCAATAGATCCAAATTTGCGAGAAGTCTCCACTAACCACAGCAGGTCCAAAGGACCGGGCAGGGTTCATGGAACCACCACTGAATGCTCCGGCTGCCAAGATGTTAGCTCCAACGATGAACCCAATGGCAATGGGTGCGATGGTTCCAAGTGAGCCTTTTTTAGGGTCCGCTGCAGTTGCATAAACAGTGTAGACTAGCCCAAATGTTATAATGATCTCAAAGACTACTCCTTGTAGAGCATTCATCCCATCAGCAACCCCATGGGTTGGAACGGCCTACAAAATATCAAAACAACATACCCATATTCATGATTTCATATAAACACACACATACATCATACATACATATATATTATTTAAAAGGTTTCACTATAAAATAGAGTTTTACCAAGCCACCGGTGACAAACTGGAGAAGGAAACAAGCAGCAGTGGCACCGAGCAGTTGAGCAATCCAGTAAAATAAACCAGTGAGGATGGTGATGTTGCCACCAATAGCCAATCCAAATGTGACAGCTGGATTCAAATGACCACCGGAAATATTGGCTGCCATTGAGACTCCGACAAACAATGCAAAAGCATGAGCCACTGCAACAGCTACTAGTCCGGCAGGGTCTAATGGCGCGTCTGTTGTGAGCTTGCCTGTAATGTTCCAATACAAGTTCATGTTACAACAACAATTGAGTCTTATTTCTTAATTTTTGTTATTAATTGTTCTCTAGATGAATGATATTTAAACATACTCTGGGAAATGAATTGATGCCACACTTTAAAGAAATCATACTTGACCAAATGAAAAACTCACCATATGCGATAGCCGAGCCAACACCAGCGAAAACGAAAAGAAGTGTAGCAATGAACTCAGCCAAATAAGACTTAATTGAGCCAACACTGAAGGAATCACCAAAATCACCAAATGCCAACTTCACCATTTTCAATGTTTCTAAGACCGAAACTATGAACTCAAAAAGTTAAATAACTAGTTGTAAGATGATTGGCTTGCTGAAACTTGTGAGTTCCTAGTTGTTCAACATAGGGTTATATAGTGCACAATTTGATGTTTTTCGAATTTTCAAAAATATTCATTCTTTTAAAGTTATTTTGTGAAATCAGTTTAAATAATGACCACTTGCATTTCATGTATAGAGAATGTTTGGAGGCACCGACCATGGGCCCAAAGAGCCTAACCATGACCACTCATTGGTGACAACCCACCGGCCTAAAAAATTGAAATATTTCTTGATTATGAAGTGGAGACAAAATAATTATTTAGAAAAATTAAATGAATAATCAATAATATCTGCTATCTGCAAAAGTTTATGAAGTTAAGCTTAATTATGTGTTGTGGAATAGTTAATTAAGTGAGCTCCAAATGATTGAGGGGATGAGTCATCTTCTTTAAAAATTCCGAATATAAGAGCATAATATTTACTCCCTAGTGTAAAGTGCATTCTCATCAATCGGGTTTATCGTCAACATATGACTACAAATCATAATTAATTAAAATTATGTTAGGCTTGAACATAAGACTATAATTATGAATTTTCATTTTTTTACTATTGAAATAAGTACGATATAAAATGAAGGTCTTAGATCAATTTATAAAGATTTTTTTTGTTGTTCTATATAATTATAGATAATCTGGGCAGAACACATACACAATAACTAGGGGGCAGAATTGAAATTTCAAAACATAACAATATAGACAAGAAAAATTTATTCAAAATTATGCACTCTAAAAAAATAACTTATCGATATATTGTTGATCAAAATGGACCTCATCGATTTTAAGTCTTGCAAAATTATTTTTAAACTAATAATATCGACATGTTGTCTTTCAAATAACAAAACCGAAAAATTATTCAAACACTCTACCAATCTTTCTTATATTTTATTTTTTCAAATATCGGCCTCCCCCAGCCCCTCTTATGGTCTGCCAATGTATATAATTCGTAATGTTTTAAAGAAATATTGTTTCGAACAAAACATTATTTCATCGATCATACTTAATACAATATTTTCATCCCCGGTTCCATTCTCATGTCTTTCTCATGTCTTGTGCAATTGTATATGCATACAAAAAGATATATTATTGTTATAATAGTTATTCAATAAAAATATCATATACACACTTACACATGTTTTGTTAAATTTGTTAAATAGTTTAGCTATATTTTATTCGTTTGTTTTGTATAGTGACCCTTTGTATATATATATATATATATATATATATATATATATATATATATATATATATATATATATATTGTTTCAATATACGTAACCCTAATTATGGGTTTTCACATTATTCAACATGGTATCGAGCCTGCAAAGTGATCGTACAATCTAAACCACCTGACGTTTTTTTCCGCTGCTACCTCTGACGTTTTCCTTCATCACCGTCGACAACCACTCAATCGTTGTCTCCTGCTGCTTTGTTTCTTCATCGCAACAACATCTTTGTGTTGTATTGATCGCCTTCACCTCCTGTTTGAAGACCCGTGCACAACTGCCTTCTTCTGTGTTACCCTCTCAATCATCGAATTAAAATAGTTGGTACATTTAATTTCTCTCTACCTTCTGTTAAGCTTTATGTTCATTACTTTTTATCTTTGTTAGATTTATTTTTTCGATTTATCCGGTTGTCATGTCCACCATGTCATCTTCAAGCTCCACCACTTCTCCCACAACTAGTCAACTTGTCTTTGCACTAACCAATGTCTCCAACCAATTTTGTTTTAAATTATCAGTTGATGGATTTAAATACAAACCGTGGAAACACATCTTCTTATACATGTGCAAAGGAGCTAAGGTGCATGGCCAGTAACTGACAAATCACTCCATAACGGTGATAATGATGAAGACTGGGAGACCATTGATTCCCGGATCAAATCATGGTTCTATACTACCTGTGATGCTAATCTTTTGCTGATTATATCTAGTGATAATTGCATAGCCAAAGACCTTTGGGAAAAACTCGCTGAATTCTTCCTCAATAACAAAATGTCTCGAATTCTCCAGCTTCAAGAGCAATTTCGTAACACTAAGAATGGGTCTTCATCCATCACAAAATTTTGTCACACATTGAAGAACTTGGTTGAAGCACTTGCAGATTGTGATTCCTATAATGATGAAATTGAGCTTGTGATGCAAATCCTCCGCCAACTTCTGCCATCTTATCATAGTATCATGGACGTAATCACAAACACTAAGCCTTTTCCCTCTTTTCTTGAGGCCAAGAACATGCTCCTACTTCATGAATCTCGTGAAGAAGCGATTGTTCTCACTCGTGATCCTACTTATACATCTCCCACTGCATTGTACACTTCTTGCTCCCACCAGTGACAAATAGAAAAATAAGTTTAATATGGGTTAAAATAATGGGCGTTCTACTTACAAAGGGGGGGGGGTGCTATTGTTTCTACTAGTTCGAATTCTTTTTCAGGTACACAAGGAGTGTACAATCAAAATCAGATTCCTTTTGGCAATCAAACGCATATCGGAGCTTATTTTTTTTAGCCCACCAACATTCTCGGAGCCCCTCCTACAGTGCACGGTGCTCCCCATTTGTGATAGCCTCCTGCTATCACGCAACAGCAGCCTTCGTTGCTGTTGTCCCTTCCCTCGGTGCTCCCACTTACGACCCTCCACAACTGCAACAAAACACATCTCTCGATTTCTCATAACAACCCCCTCAACATAATTTTTTGGACAACAAACTCCACTATTCTTGGGTCAACTCTCGCAAACCTATGGACACCACAACAACAATATTTCCGGCATCTCAACAACCATCTCAAATATCCTTTGGTGGTCATGTCTCTCAATACAGGCAGCCTCAACTCACGGATCTTGCCTTGGTGTTTCAAGTTGTGTCTGTTCAACAACCCCTGACAACAATTACTCTATGGACTCTAGTGCATACTCACACATGACTTTTAATCAAGGTATAATGCATTCTATAACCCCATGTACTTCAAAATTCATTATGGTTGGTTATGGTGATGTCCTTCCCGTTCTATTTATTGGACAAACTCCTTTTCCCTTCTCAAATACACATCTTTCTTTAAATAATGTTATTGTTTCAAATAAAATTGTTAAAAGTCTTATTTATGTTCGAAGCTTCACTGCCGATAACTCTGTTTCTGTCAAGTTTGATCCTTTTGGTTTTACCGTGAAGGATCTTAAAATAGGTATCTCTCTGCAACGATGCAACAATGATCACAACGAGTTGTTTCCAGTTCTTCCGTCGTCAGTCGCATACATATCTGATTCTGCTAATGTTGTTGTTTCGTATGATACATGACATAGACGGCTTGGTCACCCTACATCTATTTTTTAGTTTCTTCACTCGCGTAAGTTTATTTCGTGTCCTAAAAAAGACTCAAAATTATGTCATGCTTGTCAGTTAGGAAAACATTGTCGTTTACCTTTTACATCGTCACATACTACCACGTCTCGTTTGTTTGAGCTTATACATTCTGATCTTTAGACTTCTCCCATCTCAAGTATTTGTGGCTTTAATTATTATGCTCTTTTCTTGGATGATTTCTCGCATTTTCTTTGGATTTTTCCATTACGTGCAAAATCTGATGTTTTCTCCGTTTTTAAATACTTTCGATCTTATGTGCTAAATCAATTCAAAACCGACATACAACTTTTTCAATGTGACAATGGGCGTGAATTTAATAATCAACCACTTTTGGATTTCTTTAAAAATCATGGTATAAAAATTCGCTTTTTGTATCCATACACCTCACAACAAAATGGCAAAGCTGAACGCACCATTCGAACCATCAATAATATGGTTTGTACATCGTCGTTTCAAGCATCCTTTCCTCATAAGTTTTGGGTCAAAGCCCTTCTATCTTCAACTCATATGTTCAATCTTCTTCCTACTTCTACCTTAAACTTCAAAACTCCTTTTAAAATTCTTTTTGGCTTCTCTCCTACCTACTCTTATCTTAGAGTTTTTGGTAGTCTTTGTTACCCCAATACATATTCGAAAACTCCTCATAAACTCGCTCCTCGCTCTTCTATTTATGTTTACCTTGGTCCGTGCACTAGCCACCGTGGATATCGTTGTCTTGATCTCATCACTCAAAAAGTTATATTATTCCGTCATGTAGTCTTTGATGAATCTCACTTCGCTTATTCTGATTTTCATCCTTCTCCTCCTCATTCTGACTATGCTTCCTTTGATTCTGATGACTCTATCTCTCTCTTATCTATGTTTCCAACTCCATCGCTGGCCACTTCTGCTCCATCGGACTCTACTCCATCGCCGGCTACTTCTGCTCCATCAGACTCTCCCTCTCCTACTGGTCCCTTAGCTCCTATTTCACCTTCTTTATCTAACACGTAACCATATCCTGCCCCCTCCTTCTGGGCACCCTATGGTCACCAGATCTCGCACATGATCTCTTCAACCTATCTTCCACCTTCGACATATGTCCTATTCCTCCCTCCACGACTCAGGCTATGTGTGATCCACATTGGCCTTTGTAACATCCCAAAAATTCATGGAAAAAATTTCATTTTTCAAAAACATTGATCCATGCAACAACTTATTCCCAAAACATTCAAGGTGGAGAATAGTATTTAAACATCATAGTAAAAATCATAAACAACCTCTACGAAATAAACTCTAGGGGATGTTGTGTAGTCACGCCAAGTCCTTCCCTTTCGAACCGGAAGTACCTGAAACCATAAACATGAAACTATAACCACAAAGCTGAGTGAGTTCCCCAAAATACCACATACCATACATATTCTTGGGCCTAGCCCGCATATTGGGCCTAACCCTTCCTAATCAATAGACCCAGCCCACTCATGCAATGGGTCCAACCCATCATACAATAGGCCCAACCTAATATAAAAAGCAAGATTCACAAAGACAGCTAGCATTATACATAACACATTCCAGTGGGTCGGCATTGGTGCCTTCGACCCACAAGTATAGTGAGGAGACTCACCTCAAACCGAAGTCAACAAATCACACACTCGAGTTTCTGCTACCACGGCTTCTCACATTGAACATATCCAATATCAATCCTAATCAATAATTATGGTAATAACCCATAATCAAAGGTCCAATCATATTCTATCATGCTAAGGGGTAAAAGAGTATTTTACCCTTCCCATATTTGGCCCAACAAATCATGGCCCAAACCCAAAATGACCCAAAGCCCAAAATGGATTCTGGTGAGTACGCCCCACGTACCACCATTGTACGCCCAATGTAATGTGTGCTCGAAGAAGAGGTAATGGGCTGAAACCTGTTACACGCAACGTACTGGGAAGGTACGCCCAGTGTACGTCGCTGCTACCTAAACTCCACTCCAAGTCTTAATACCTTAAGACTTAAAGTCCAACTCCCAGATCTAACTCTAAGGGATGTCTTAAGTCATAAAGTTCCTGACTTTATGACTTTGCATGGCTTAATGGTGTTCAAACCAAAGCCCTAGATTCATAACTTCACCAAAAGACCACTAACTCATGCATGGAAGAGATATACCCATCAAGATTCAATTTCTATGACTTAATGACCTCATAAATGGCTAGAAATGAGGCTCAAAGGTTCTGAAGTACCTTTTACTCACAAGATCCAAGCCATGGGACCAAAACATGCTCATAACCTAACCCAAAACTAGATCTACACTAAAGAGCCATAAAGTTTGAAGCTTTATACCTCCAAAAGCTTGCAAAGATGATAAAAGTCCTGGATCTCGAAGCTCTAGCCGCAAAAATCCCCAAGGATGAGCTTATCCTTCTTCGACAAAGCACCAAGAACACTTTGAAGGTCCAAAACAACCTCTCAAAGATAAGGGTTTCAAAATTAATGAGGTTAACCTCAAGGGAGATAATGAGGTTATATAAGGTCCAAACCCTAAATTTTAGGTTTAAGAATCATGTGAGTACGCCCTACGTACCATATATACGCCCGACGTACTCAAAGGATGACCGCACTTCCTTCATGCAGTATGCCCATCATACTGACCAACACCCATTTCCTTCCTAACTTCCAATGGTCATAACTTATGCGTCCCAACTCTATTTTCGGCGTTCTTTATATGCTCGGAAAGGTAAAGAAAAGACCTACAATCCCATTTAATCTCCTTTGACTTAATACTTACCAAACTAGAATCCTTAATTTGAGGAGAAGTCTGAAGCATTGCTTTCACCATTATACCCTTTGATTCCAAAATACATTCCAAGAGCTTGGATCACATAACCTAGATAATCCACATCCAATTGGGTCTATAACCCAATCCCATTGAAGTCTAGGGCCCTAATTTGATTCATTAATTGCCCATTGATCAACAATTCATGAAATAGGAAACTTCTTGAAACAGGATGTTACAACATGCAACTATGAATTCTGAAATGTCTGCATTTCTCTCCAAAAACACTTGGGATCTTGTTCCAAAACCCTCATTTGCTAATATTGTGTTTTGTCGATGGTTGTATTGTCACAACTTTGACATCCATGGTCGCTTGGATCGCTACAAAGGTCACCTTGTTGCTCAAGGTTTTTTTCAACCGTCGGGCCTGGATTTTGATTACACGTTCAATCCTATTGTCAAACCAGTCGTCATCCGTATTGTTCTCAACATCTCCATTTCTTGCAATTGGCCCATCCATCAGCTTGATGTCAAAATGCTTTCCTTCACGATGATTTAACTGAGACTGTTTACATGCATCAACCTCCTGGCTATGTCAACAGTCAATTTCTAGATCATGTATGTCGTTTATGTAAAGCTCTTTATGGGCTAAAGCAAGCTCCTCGTGCTTGGTATCAACATTTTGTTGTCTATTTATCCATGCTTGGATTTATCAGTAGCAAATTTGATTGCTCTCTCTTCACCTATCGTCGCGGCCCCGCTACTATCTACCTCCTTCTATATGTTGACAACATCATTCTTACCGCCGCTTCTCCTACTCTTATTTCCTAGGTCATCTATGAACTTTCCTCTGACTTACAATGTCTGATCTCGAACCTATTTCCTTCTTTCTTTGTATTTTTGCCACTCATAACTCTTTTGGCCTCTTTCTTTCTCAATCTTCCTTTGCTAAGGAGATCATTGCTCGTGCCAATACGACCACGTGCAATCCCTGCAGTACCCCTGCTGACACCAAAAGCAAACTTGTTCTTGGCGGTGATCCGGTAGATGATCCTACCCTCTATCGTACTCTTCCTGGAGCTTTGCAATACTTGACTTTCACTCGTCTTGATATTGTGTATGATGTGCAACAGGTCTGCCTTTTCATGCATGACATGCGTGCCCCACACTTTCATGCTCTCAAGTGTATTTTGCGGTAACTTCAAGGTACATTGATGCATGGTCTTCTCCCCCGTCCGTCAAATGTTGACCGTTTGATCTCTTATTCTGATGTTGACTGGGTCGGCTGTCCTACCATGCATTGGTCCACCTCGGGTTTTTGTATTTATATCGAAGATAACCTCGTCTCTTGGTCCTCTAAACGACAACATGTTTTCGTGTGTTCTAGTGTCAAAGCCGAGTACTAGGGGGTAGCAAATGTAGTTGTTGAAACTGCCCGGCTTCGTAATCTTCTGCTTCAATTATCTTGTCCGCTCTTATATGCCACTGTTGTCTTTTGTGATAATGTTCGTGCCACTTGTCCAGCATCTAACCCAGTTCAACATCAAAGAACCAAACATGTGAAATTGACTTACATTTTGTTAGGGAACGTGTTGTGATTGGTCATGTATGTGTTTTGCATGTCCCGTCCGCTTATCAGTATATATATATATATATATATATATATATATATATATATATATATATATATATATATATATATATATATATATATATATATTCACAAAGAGTATACCTACTCAGTTATTTCTTGATTTTAGAAATAATTTAGACATTAGAGATTCTCCAGTTCAAACTACGGAGGTATGTTAAATAGTTTAACTATATTTTATTAATTTGTATAGTATAGGGACCGATTGTGTATCTTGTATCCTATATATATTATTTCAATACACCTAATCCTAATTTCGGGTTTTCACATTATTCAACAAAATTGCCTTTGACAATTTTAATAGAAATTTGAACTAGGATCTAGGCCACTTAAGTTAACAACCTTGTAGTATGTCGTCTATTAGCACATTGTATTCAATCAAATATATTTATTTTTCAATTTTTTTTATTTTTGTATGAATAAAAGAAATTTTATTATAACATAACTTTCATTATTTTATATTATAAATTTTAAAATAAGTTTTTTTTTTTTTTGGAACGGCTAAGTATTATAAAACTAAAAAACGCTGATGCAATGAAAATCACATTACAAACAGGAAATGATAATAATAGAGTTTTGAAGCCAACTAATATGGTCGATGTGTTTATTGCGAAGAGTAAATTTGCGATTCTAAATATAACTTTTTTTATATATATAAGCTAAATTCATTAATATTACAATAAAATTTGACAACTAATAGACGACCATCGCTAATTATATTTGTGACTGAAACAGAAAAACTATTCATTTATACATAACTAGATGAGTGACCCCGCAATTAGTGACTTTTTTGTTTCTCCCACAGTGAGAAAACTTGTCATAACAAATGAGAACTATAATCTTCATAGTCTTTAGAGTGCCGTACAACAAAAAGTCATAATAAGTAGTTTATTGAAGCCATAAATAGAAGAAACAACACATGAATCATCAAATCATATGAATTATTATTATTAACTTCTAAACAATTGCAAGCAATGAACTTTATTTAATGAAAAGATATGAGAATACGCTAAATGGAAGTGACCATTACAATATTCTCCAACAATAACGTGTCTTCAGCCTCCTTGAAGAAGGAAATGCACATCCAATCTTTTGCAAGCATTTGATCTCATGCCACATAACGAAGAAAAAACCAAAAGGTTAAAATTTTCTATAACCAATAGAAAATTTTAAGTAAGTTGGTATTATGGGTAAAAATTAAAGCATAGAGGTTAAGTACGTTGCTATTTCTCACAATATAAAAACGAAAAAAAAAATCAAAGGGGAGCTGGACAACCAACCGGTAATAAACAATTGCATTAAAATAAGAAAATTATATTTTTTTTTGTACTGTATTGAAATATGTTATTAGAATCAGGCTAAACTGGTGTTGATAAATACATAATATGCAACAATGTAATTTTGTTGGGTTGTTTATTTTTTAATCATACCGGCAGTTTTTTTTTTTTCTTATCACTTTGAAAAATGATTTTTTTTACTATTTGAAATAATGTCAATGACAAATGTGTAATGTATGTGTTTAAATGCAGCAAATATGAAAATCTTGAAAAAAAAAAAAGCAAAGATTATTGAAAATATTGAAATAAAAAAAAAGCTAAGGGTTTGCATTTCCTTACCACATACCAACATCATCTAACCCATGGCATACTTACCAAATGTATGTAGCAACATCAGAAATGTCAAACTCCACCAAAGCACAACAGGGGCAAAATAGTCAAAAGTGGAATTGAAACATCTCACAACATGTAGCTGCACCGGGTTGTACTTTTTCGGCTTTGATGATGTCCCAGCTAACAAAATCTTCGCTTCATTGACTGTTTGTTTTTGGATTTAGCATACGTTCATTCATTTTTGTACAGTAGCATCTTACTTCCATTTTATTCTATTATGACATCGTACTTTTCGACTTTTTTTACTCTAAAAGTTGCATTATAAAAGTTCCAATAATATATAAATAAATAAAAATAGATATTTTGACCAATAAAATAAATAAAATGACTAACCTGATGTAGGTTTTTAATTGGCACCTTTTAGCATTTCATACCCAAAAAACATTATATAGGGGCATTTTGGACAAAAAGCTGTTAAAAATCATTATTTTTTAATAAAAAGTAAAAGTATGTAGGGGCATTTTCATTAAAAACTCTTGAAATAATTATTTTTTTAACAAAAGAACAGTATGTAGGGGCAGTTTGGTCAAAACTGTTAAAATCATTTTTTTATCAAAAAATAAAGAGGACATGCATATTAACGGTAAATAAAAAACGTCTTCTGCATCGAAATATCACCAAAATTCAAAATTATATCAATGTTGCGACAAAATAATGTACCTCCATTGCAATTCCATAAGTTGCTCCCATGAGTTTTAAACCACTTTTTCTCAACTCCTCAAACACCCGTGAAACTCCCTTCCACTGACTGGAGAAAGTACACACATTCAACACCTACAAAAAAAAATTTAAAAACATTATTTAAAATAAATAACAAAAGTCTACAAATTTGAACTATAAGTCTTTTAAAAATTCCTCTTACAGTATCATATACGACCAAATCGAGTCCAACAACAGGATCCTAGTTTTTGTGAAATCATCCTTACGCTTACCAGATTGTTGCTAATCTGCAAAAAAATAAAATAAAATAAAACACCTGAACAAACAATGCTGAGGGTAACAGATAACAGGGACGGAGAAACCAGGCTCAAGAAGTAATATAGCAACAACAATTGTAACACCACCAATACGTTATGGTGAAAGGGACAGAACCTGTAAAGTTGCGCGGAATTATAACATTTGCCATTTGATTAATTTACTTCTAGGTGAGGGAACTTCAAAGCTTTGCTGGAATTATAACCTTATTTGTCATGAGAATCTGCAAATGACATGACCAAATCACGTTTATTCAAATAAACAACTCATCTTTTGCTTTAACAATCTATTAAAACTTGTCTTACCTTACGAACATGTTGTTTGAGTTCAGCCATATTACCAAGATATCTCCTATTCATTTCATATTTAGCCAAAATGCCACAGACTTCAACAAAAATTCAACCACATCTTAGATCAATAATCCAATGAAGATTTAAGTACAATTATGCAACAAATCATAATACTTACGTCCGACCATGATCTTTCTCGATAGCATCTTTATTTCCAATCTGCATTCAAATTAGGCTTTGTTATTGATCACAAGATGGTAACCCTAACAGTATCATAAGAAATAGAAAACACACCAACTGCTGCTCAACATCATAAATCAAGCTCATGTAACACAATCACACGATTTCATAATGTCCAAGATCTGGTTTCAGCAAAATATAATTTCAAATTAAGTTACCTGATAGAAATCAAGGAACCGATCAGAGACGTGTAAAAAAAACCCTAGTTTTGGAGTCGCTCTTGTAGCTTACTTCTGTGTCTATGTGCGACAACGTAGAATCTGGAATAAACAGAATGTAAGAAAGAAGAAGCCACTGTAATTTTGAAAATTAACAAACTTCAATAATACCCAAACGCCTCGTTCTTGAAGAATCACAGAGGCAATTCCTCTACAAATAGATTGAAACAGATATATTAGCTTCATGCCCTAGATAAAAAAACCTACATAATGAAAAAATAAATAAATAATTACATGGTTGATGAAAAAATAACAGGTTTGGTTCCACAGCTGTCAACGTCGTCTGCTTTTGTCCAACATATTTGGATTTGAGGAAACAACAGGCATGCATGCACAACAGATGGAGGAAAACATACTGGAACTTGGCTCTTGTGTAAGCATCTATGAGAGAGTTGAAATCCAACCGGGAACCTTATTTCGACAGATCAACAAACAAAGTCAAATTCGTCAAATTTAAACCCTAACTCGTGTTGTAAAGACCCAAAACGGATGCTTCCCTATCTGTCGCGTCCAACCTCTGCACCTCACTCATTCTTTTCCACTCGAAATTCGAAACAAAAGAAGATTAGGGCAAACCAGACACCAACCGGGGATGCAAAATAAAGGATGAATCGACCGACTCCTGCCGATGCCGATATCGATCAGAGTCGGAAGCAAATAGAGTCGGAAGCAAATAGAGTGAGAAGCAGATGAAGAAGGTTTTGAGGCGGTAATCGGTTAACATGATGAACAGTTGTCGGATTAAACATACTCCACGAACAGTGTGAATGGGAGGTGAGCAGTGGGAAGGATCGAGAAGAGCAAAATGACCGACAGTTTGGAGGGAATTTGGAGCAGAGATAAAAGGAAGACGGTGGAGCGATGAGGGAAGATAAAGTGAGCGGTGGCGGAAGGGTCGGGAAGTAAAAGGCGTAACACACCCCTTAGAGCATACGGTTGTGGGTACAAGATTTGCTCAGTGTGGCTGAGGTGGACGCGCATTGCATCTTGTTGTACGCTACCCGGCATCTAGTTGCTTCTTGTCATGGGGCTTCTTGTTGCCGTTACAACCTAAAGCAACGAGTAAAAATATGAACATTGCCCTCTTTTTAGCCGTTGTCAACAGTCAAAACAAAAAATAAAAAAATAAATAAAACATATTTATTCTCAAAAAGTTTGTGTTACATCTTGTTGTTCATTTCCCCACTCGGTGTTATAACACTATTTGCTTATATGGCATGTGAGATGACACAACTTGATGTTGCATCTTGTTGCCCACATCCAATGGTCTTAAATTAAATAAAAAAAAAGGAAAAGAAGTACAGCAATCCAAGCGTAATTGGGTAGGAAAACGGCTAAGAAAGCATACAACAAACACGTGGAGGGTAAGCAGGCGAAAATATGAGGAAAACGTCAAATACCGCCCAGAACATAAACCATTCCAAATTAGAAAACCCCGGTATAAAGTGAGGGCCATTTGTGACAAAAAACAATGAAGTTTACTATTCCCTAGCATGGTCCAAGTTTAATATGTATATATAATAAACGACGATATTTTGGGACGGAATCGCGACAGAAGCCACCTGATTCCAAAGTGTTTTGCAACAAACCAATACGTCGCTAATTTTGTTGATGATCTATCATTGTTGGCCTTTAGCGACGAATTTTCAACGAAAATTCCCGTTGCTGATTCTAATGCTTCTAGTATGTAAACTAAATTTTGGGCACCTATCACGACATGGGTCGTGTGCGGTCGCACCCCCCCCCCCCAACCTCCTCATGGTCGGCCCTGCCAACCAACCCATTTAAGATTACACTTATTGATATTAACAAACTAAAATAAAATTGCATAATAAATATGTCGAATAACTCTAATCTCACTTGTTAAATCGCTCCAAAAATAATAGAATTATGTAAATCTGAAAAACCCAAAACATAGTGAGAATTTTGAAGCATAACTAATATCTATGACCAAAGGGCTTCTAGTCCGGCGGTATCATATGGTGTCCTCCCTATTTGAGGTCGATGGTTTAAGTCTCGTCGTGAACATAAATAAAATTAGGTCTTAGTTTAGGAATAAATTATATATTTATATTTTTCAGTTAAAAAAAACTAATATCTATGATTTACAAATTTTATGAATATGACAAGTTGACAACCTTATATGACAACATTTAATACAACTTAATACAACTGATTTAATTTGCAATAGATTTAAAAATGGAAAGTTTAGTTTATAAATTATGATTAGGGAAGATTAGGATAAGATATTCTATTTAACGGATTAGGTAGAGGGATTAGTTGTCACTTGTCATGTTTAGATTATTAATTTTGTTTCCTATATATTTATAAAAATTCTAATATGGCATTGACATACAATTATGTAGAATATTCATTTTTTTATAGGTAGGAGATATTAACCAGTTCCACGAAACACGTTAGGTAAATTACTAGATTATAATCTTACAAGAACAACAAAAAGATAAATCATAATGTCTACAAGAACAACGAGAATGATATCCAATCTTGAGTCTTAAAATTTTTACCATAATACCAAGTATGCACGTTGAATTAGTATTATGCACCTAAATCATGTAGGCTTTGTTTTGTTTTTGTTTTATAAAAGGTGTTTGTGTTATGAATATATCTTAACGATAACCATGCAATTTACAAAATATTGTATCCATAGTTAAAGTATACTCTTATATTAATGAACAAAACTTAACATGATTGTGAATCTCTATTCTTTTGGTGAGGGGATAATTTGTTTGACCATTATAATAAGAAGTTAGTTTTTTGATCGTTATGTTTTAATATTTCAGTATATGTCTGTTAGTTGAGTTTTTTAATCAAAGATTGTCGGGAATAAACGAGAAAGATTACACACACACAAAGGCACAATATTTAACATGGTTCATTCAGGGGCTTAAACATAGATAAACAGTGCAAATACAGTCAAGACAGACTAAAGACCACAAAAGGACCACCATTTAAATGTTATCTCGCAGACCCTGTTTATAGACTAATAATCAAACATAAAACTTTGATGGCCTAGGCCCATCCATTTTTAGGCCCAAGTGGATGCCAACCAATCATAAGACACCATGCAGTTGAGAGCACCTTTTAAACTAAGTGAGTACATTTATATCAAGATCATATTTACACCAAAAAGCACATTTGCACCAAGAGTGCACATTTGGAGAAAGTCAATGCATTCTTGAAGTTCCAAAGCGATCCCCATACATGAGGGACCAGCCCGGTGCCTTTGGTCATGCTGTAGAATAGTAAACCATGTTAGAGTGCATTAGGCCATGCCTCTAGCGTATTTGGAAAAGCCTACAACACATTTGGCTTGTCCCGCATGTTGGAGTGCTTTTGGCTTGCCTCTAACGCATCTGGCCAAAAGCTTCAACCTTAATCCAAATGCTCCATTATGTCTTCAAGTCTTTAGTACTCCAAGTTCTAAAAACCAAAAACTTCCAGCTTCCTCCTGCCAATCTCTTCGTAGGGACTTAACTCCTACGAACATCTACTAAGTCCAAGCAAAGCTTGAACTTTTCCGTGAGAAATGACTTTGTCAAATTGTCTGTTGGATTAAACTTAGTATCAGTCTTCAAGATAGACAATTTGTCTTCCTCCAGAATGTCACATGAATGAAATTCAACCTGACTTCAATATTCTTTGTCTTCTCATAGTAAACTGGATTTTTCGCAAGACACAAAGCACTCTGACTGTTACATTATAAGATAGGCTTTTCCACCTTTAATCTAAGACTCTCAACTAAACCATTTAACCATATACACTCGTTTATACATGTATTCGGCTTCAGTTGTAGACAATGCAACGGTAGACTATAACATTGACTTCCAACTAATAGCACATCTATATAAAGTGGAAATATAACAAGTAAGTTATCTTATTTTCAACAGATCACCACCATGGTTTGAGTCTGCATATCTAACCAAGTCGCTATTTCATGTGTTAGCACATACAACAGACAAACATCAAAAATTCCCTTCAAGTATCGCATAATCCACTTGACTGCTTCCGGATGACATTTTTGAATTACTTATAAAGTTGCTTCTGCACTAACTTGTGATCCAAATTAGGTATGGTACATACCATCCCATACATGAGACTTCCAACAACACTCGAATATGGAACCATGTTCATGTAATTTCTTTTCTCCTATGTAGTTGGTATAGTACCTCGACCAATTTTAAAATGTGTTACAAAAGGAGTTCCAACTGGTTTGGACTGATCAAAATAGAATGATTGTAAGATTTTCTGAATGTATTTTTGTTGAAAAATGTGTAACACTCCTGCCCCAGTATTTTAAAACGCTTGATTTCCGAAAATCAGTAATAAAACGAGTAACAACCTTAGAATCTAGTAGTTTATGAGCAATATAAGCCACAAATTCCAAGCACTCCCCCGCGATACTTCTATATTGTACATCATTGAACTTTGGTTGCTTAATTTGTTTTAATCGACTTTTTCCCCATGAATTTGTGTTTATTTATTTATTTATTTATTTCCACAATATAGAACTTCTGCTTCTCTAGGGCATAAAAATTATGGATGAATATGGATTTTTGTTTTTATATTTATTTAATTTTTTGTTTTGAGTTTCTTTTCAATAATTTTGTTAGAGTGGAGGGAATACATGTAACGCCCATAGATCCGAGCTAGTCAATTTAGAGATAATAGGGGTCGAAAACGACTTTTTGACAAAAGATTATTTAGAATAAATAATCTTAACCAAGTTGTAGAATACGTCTCAAGGGTTCCGTACATATAAATAACGTTGAAATCCGAGTTATAACGAAGAAGTTATGGTCCGTCGAAGTTTTACGGCAAAACCGGCACGACATTGGGAGACGTAAATAGTGAATTTACGATGGAGGACTTTTTAGCCTTAGAAATCTAAACAAAAGTTGTAGTATACGTTAAACCGAGAACATACAAAAAACGAACGCCCAAATCTGACTTCGTATGAGGAAGTTATGAATTTTCTAAGATTTGGCTTAACAGTGCACAACCCGAAACTCGAATTTTAGATCGAGCGGTTTTTGGCCTACGCGACCTAAATGAGAATTGAAGATTTCATTAATAGGAACTCAACGGTAAAAAGACAGACGAAAACAGAGTCCGTATGTAGAAGTTATGAATTTTACGCGAACATTTAACAGTATAATATCCTCGTACTGTTAAATTTAAGATCAGTCGAGAATTAGCCGACGGAGTCAAAATGAAAGTTGTAGATCTTATTTTTACCTACGCGTGGATATAAAGAACGTCAAAAACGGAGGTCGTATGTGAAAGTTACGGATTTTAGAAGTCGGAAGTGTGCTGTGCGAAAATGGGTGATGTGGCACAATCTTGGCCATTGCTTTCTCCCCAAGTCTTGCCACTAGATGGTGACATGTGGCACCAAGTTCAACCATTTTTCACCCTATAAATAGAACCTCTCCCACCCTCATTTTCTTCACACATTTCTTATTCTTTCTTCTCTTTACTCTCTCTCTCTCTCTCTCTCTAGAACCTCTCTCTAGCCCCGAAACCCCCCGAAAAACCTAGGAAACCTCCCTAGCACGAGGCGGAAGCCCCGGAGTGCTCGTCGGCTCCGAGAAGAAGAGATCTTCGGCTCGGGAACGCTGCTCCAAGCAAAGCCCGGTTTTTTATAAAACCCGCTGTAAGTGAGCTACACCTACGCTATTTTTAATATAGCTTTTATTTAATTATAGTAACGTTATTAGGAACTTATAATAAGTACTTGGGCTATTATTATGGGTTATATAAGTATTTTTTAACGCTTATATAATAGTAATAATAGCTAGACTATTAATTAGTCTCGGCGAATAATATACTAAACTCTAGTGGTAATAATACTAGGTTTCGTCGAAAGAAATTATTTTTAAGAAGCGAAGCGCTGTCTGAGTTCGGAATCACCACATTTTCAAGTGAGTGCATGGTCCCTTTCATCTTACACATAGATATGAAGTATTTAATATAAATTATGTGCTATGTGTGCATATTGTCTGAATACTTGCTGTCTATGCTGGGTGAAATATTTCTATACACGTTTTAAATGATTTAAATTGTATATGTATTTTACATCTACAAAACGTGTTGGGTAAAACATGGATAGATGTAATAGTTGCTGTGTGACCAAATAAAATAATGGGAGGCCTCGATATAGATGTTATTGATGATCCAGTCATCTAGCGGAGTATAGATGACGACCACAGACTATTCTAGACAGTCCAGTGGAACGCTAGCAGACTCGCAACCTGTAGGTGTTTATTTGAACTGTGTGCTCACCAGCAGTACTCCATCCCCCACATGGTTGCCTTATTTGACATGAATTGTTGAGGAACCCCCTGAAGCATGTGTTGTCACCCCGATGAAAGTCCCTTAGACTAGGTCCCTTGTGTTAGATGTTTTAGGGACGTAAAGTGAGGATAACGGGAACGGGTAATCGGGTTTGTTTGGTTTGATAAAGTTAATAAACTTATTTATTGTGGGTTGAAAACCCTATGTACTCATCAGGTTTCCCAACCTGACCCACTCAGTTTATTTATATCACAGGTGTTGATATGAAGTCACATTACACTGAGAGATTAAGGAGATATAAATCACTAGTGATAATGAATGTAAGTACTGTTTATGCTTATGTTTCTGTATTGACGATGACATCCCAAATGTTTTAAAATGAATAAAAATACTTTTCTTCGGAAATGCTTTGATAACGTATTTATCATGTTTTACTGGGAACAAATTCCGCAACATTTTTATTAAAAGAGGTACTCTGATTTTTATAAAGCATAAACAAAATCAGTTTTTCTGGCCGAGAAAATGGGGATGTCACAATACATCTTCCTCAACTCTCTCGATCATCGTGTCACCTAATAAGCTTTACATCAGTTTTTTTTTCTCTCATTTTTATCCTTCACAACTATAACACAAATACTCCATCTTTTCCAATGCACACAATTTTCTTTTAAAAAAATATTAAAATATTTACCAACTTAAAATTAAATAAATAAAACTAAAATTAAAAATAATGTTTCATTCAATAAACACTCTACTACAAACGAAAAGTTAAAGCTTAAAAACGATAAATGAAATGGTTAAATGATACTTGAAATCCTAAAATGATAATTAAATCCTTAAAAAAATCTACCACTCCCGAAATTGAATCGGTGCAAAGATTTTTTTTTTTTTGCAAGCATCACATTTAACATCTTCTAATCAAATGATCATGCGGCTTAAGAAAGAATTGTGTATCTTTTTCAAAACGTCTTTCTTTCAGAATGTGTAACTCCTCATCCAAGATTAGTTTTTTTTATTTAAAGACTCCTCCGATTTACACAATTTATTAGTTCGGCGACGCTCTTTATTTTCCTCTTCTTTGTCGTTTGTGTAGGCGCTATGGTTGCTTTGATTCACGAGGGTTCTGATATCATCTAGCGATGAGGATGCATATACCATTTTCTTCCCTTTTTCGTTGTCGAGTTTGTGGTTATTCAACATGAAACTCTACAACATGAAACTCATCAGTTTCCTTGTTAAAGTGATGAAAATTTGGGCATCCAAAGAGGCTGTGTATGTGATGAAGTCAAATGTTTTGGTCATTTTTATGAAGGATGTGAAGATTTTCACCCATTACGCTAATGGTTAGCCATTTCGCATGGTGATTTAGAATATCCCGTGTCGTCGAATGTTGAAAAGGTTTTGATCTGAAGACTTTGTGATACTTAATTTGTGTTAACTTTAAAACATCGACGTTTGATCTCTTGCTAGCATGGATGTTGCACTTGTTGTTGTAGATGCTTGAAGTTGTTAAATTTCTCCTACAAATCCTTCCATTTTGAGTACGACCGATATAACGAAGTTGCGTACTGAAGTGTTCTGGAACTCGCTGCCAAAATAAGTCTACTTGTTGATGATTTCCCAGTTCTTCGTCTTCTGAAACACTAATAAAATCCTTGGACATCGTCACTTCTTCTCTTTCTTACCATGGTCGTTGTTTTACCCGTCGGGTAAAATTTCTTGCGGGTTTGGCTTTGGTTTGAGGGGTGCGTTAGGTTTCTTCGCTTGATTTGTCATTTTGGTTTTGAGGGATGGGTTGCGTTTTGTTTTAACAATTTGTTGTTTTCGGGATCACCAAAATGCTATATGTTAGGAACGCAATATGGCATAGGGGTTTCGAGGATGGAATATGGAGTTTGATTTTATGGGAACTTATTATAAACGAGGGTAGTCTTGAGAGAATCCAAATTGGTTATAAGATTGTTCCACCGACATTTGTTGATGTTGGTGTTGATATTGTAGTTATTAGGGATAATTTGGGATTTGAATTTCGTGAATTAAGCTTGGATAATCTTGCGAACCGCATTCTCCTGAATGGTTTCTTCTTTGGGTAGAGCTTGTTTTTTTTGGATTTACCATTAATAGACAAGATTTGAATTTGAAGAGAAAAATGTTGGAATGGAATTAAAGAGAGTGTATAAGGTTGGTGTGGTTTTTGAAGCGGTTGATGGTGGTTTATATAGCGAAAAAAATATTTTTGAAAACATAGCCATATAATAGCTACATTCTTGTGGGTTGGGATAGATTACCATGTGGTTGGACCCTCATCTTCTCGAATCCGCACGTCACATAATGGAGGTACTGCAGGTATCGACCCCATCTATTGCCACAAAAAGCACGACTACATTCACCCTTAACTATGAAACACAATTATATGAGACGGTGATCGTTTGTAAATTAGGTATAATTTTCCTTTTTCTAGCGAGTATTGGAAATTTTTCTATTATGTGGCGGTAGTCGGATGCTTATCGACAGGGTCAGGAGGGAGTAAATTTGTGCCTAAATGGTTAATCCTACAATTCAATCTTGTATTATGAATTATAAGCAATTTGAATCTCTTATTGTCTTTGACATATCGTTCAGTTTGGTATTATTTTTTTAAATATTTGGAATCATTTCTTACTTGTTGTATATTTGTTGTATATGTTAAGTGTGACTTGAGAGTTGAAGACCAAAAATAAACCCAACACCGATTGTTGTTTAGGGTTTTATGTCTAATTCGCTACCTACTTGCTAGTTAGGGTTTTAATTGTATTTTATATTGTCGTTTGAGCTTTTGAATAATAATATTTTCTCATGGTTACCTTAACCGAACCACGTTAAATAATCAGTCTCGTGTGTATGACTTATTTCATGCTTATTCATGACAACATTGTATTATGACTTATAAGCAATTTAAATCTTTTATTGGCTTTCACATATCGTTCAGTTTGATATTATTTTTTTAAATCTTTGGAATCATTTCTTACTTGTTGTATATTTGTTATATATGTTAAGTGTGACTTGAGAGTTGAGGACCAGAAATAAACCCAACACCAATTGTTGTTTAGGGTTTTATGTCTAATTTCCAACCTACTTGCTAGTTAGGGTTTTAATTATATTTTATATTGCCGTTTGAGCTTGTGAATAAGAATATTTTCTCATGACATGTAGATGTAGGTTACCTTAACCCGGACCATGTTAAATAATGTGTCTCGTGTGTATGACTTTATTCATGCTTATTCATGACAACAAAAAACTACAAAGTGATTGGGGTAATCACAACAATACGATTGAACTGCAACTTGAAGACAAAGACTAAACAAACTAGAATTTATCATTTTAGGTTGGAAATTTTGATGAAGAGCTTGAAGATAGGGGTGGTAGTGGCGAACATTTTATTTTGTAATAATAATAATAATAATAATAATAATAAATTTATGAGTAATGAAAAAGATATAATTAATACAAAAAAAGCCATGTGGACGCCGTGTCGGCATCATGTGGGTGTGTTTTTGTGACTAAAATGACATGTCGTGCCATGTAAGCATGGAAACTGAACAAGCCCTTCACATTGGCCAGCATGGCTTTTTTTACATCAATTTTAAAAAAGTTTAGGGAGCTAGAGTGAACGAAAAATCAATCGATGACCAAATGGGATCAAAACCTTAAAGTTGGTAGGGCAAGAGTAAGATTTAACCCAAAATTAGAAAATTATAAGAAAAGGGGAGCGTTACATATTTCCTTCATTAAACAATCCAACACTCAGTCATATGATGATATTGCAAGTGTGGCAGACCAATTGTCATATATGTACAATGATTCCTTCTTCCTAATGAACATACATAGAATAGATTCATAACCACCAAGGCTTTTCACTTAAATCTTTGGAGAAAACATACCGAAATCTTGAATCATAAGGCATCCATTCAATGGTGTGGGATGTCTTTTTGCCTCCTACCCCTTTGTTATGCTCCATACATTTCTCTATTGAATCACGAAGCTGCTTTTTGTCAACATTTTCCATTATCCACTTGAGAAGACCTTCTTGACAGATGTTGGCTTCTTTTCCAAATCTCTCAAGTAATTTGGGTATCAAAACTTTCTTTGATTTCTTCACCATTATGTTTGATTCAAGGAACTCCCTCTTTGCTAATTCTAGCTCCTCTTTGATGTTTGATGCTGTGTACACTTTTAGCTGCCAAACGAGTGAAGACGATATAATCCCATGATAGAAATAGAGAAAATAATATAAAAGAATGAGAAAAAAAAGTTACCACAGGATCAGATGAAGTTCCAGTGCAAAGGGCAAAGCACAAAAGTGGTTGATAATTCTCAAGACCCAACTCTGTACTAATACGTTGTCTTTCTTCTCCACATTTTTTCCATAATGCAGTTGAAAGAATGGTCTCCAGCCACTAAGTATAATTGGTTTATATGTACAATTATCACTAACTAATTATCATATTTAGTTGAAGGATTCATGAAATGGAAAAAGATGTAGTACCTTTCCAACCCTAGGGGTGCGTAACCTAAGTATTGCTTGCTCAATAGCATTTGCACTTATTACATGCCCACTGATCTTGTAAGCAGCCTGCACTACACAGAGAGAAATCAACATTATTGACATATTAATAAAAGTGTAATTTGATAACAGAAAGTACACTACCTTGTGAAATAAGGCTAACCTTCTCAAAGAGCTGTGGGGTATTCCATATGCCAGATATGCCTGCAAATACCAAAATCAAGATCTGGTAATAGAGAGGAAATAATAATTATACATATTGAGTCAGCAAATACTTACATGCATAATCATGGAATTATACATATTGATCCAAAATGCAGTCTGAGCATTTGTTTCCATTTGGCTCAAATTCAACCTCTCCAGTTGTTCCACTAAAACTCTGAATACATGTTTAATAATAAAATCACATAGTAACTAGTAAGTAATCATGCATAAAGACTTAGTTACCTATAACTATTTATGGCATAAGATGCACGAGAGAAGTTGTTGTTGTGAGTTGATATCCAACATATTTCAACCATTGACTTGCAATCCTCTCCATTGGTAATAGAGAGTGAAGACGATTTCTTATTTGTTGTTGATGATGATGATGATGATGATGATGATGATGGAGTGCGGAGCCAGCAGTATGCAGTAGCCATACATTTTACCATCTCTTCTGATAATCTGCTGGGGCACTCGTAAAGATGATCTTTTAAACTTAACTGTAAACAAGGTTTCTTCCTGGATGAAGACTGATTTCCCTTCATCTCCTATTCATTCAGAGATGCATTATTAGTTAATTGTCACCAAAAAGGTAAAGCGGATAATATTTTTTTTCACACCTTCACTATTTCATCTGAGCAACTGTTAGCTTTGCTATGCCTTATCTTGGAGTGCAATAAGCTTCCTTTCCCAGCATTCATGGTGGAAAGAGCATGAAAGTTTCGGAAAGGGAAGGTTTTTGAAGAACAAAAGGTGCTGGAGATAATAGTGGGATGCTTCCTTGAACTTGATATTGATTCCTTCTTCATTGCATGTGCAGGAGAAGTCTGGACTGAAGTTTGTTTGGAAGATACACATTGTTCAAAAATGGACCTGTATAGAGATAGAACATGCTGCTCGCGATTCACAACCTCTTCCTCAAGTAATTCAATCTCAGCAATTAACCCCTTTGTCTACATCAACAAAACACTCGGTATTTGAATTTGAGGTGCAGATAATTAACAATGAAGAATCGAATGTGTACATTGTACAATACTCACGTGATTTGCAGAATGCCTATGCCCAGGGGACAAACTGCTAGATGTTCGACCTAATGCTCTCTCAAGCAACATCCGCATTGATTTCTCTTGCTGCAACCGCATTTGAAGTTGCTCGATCTGTAATTCAAATGTGCGATGTAGTTTATATTAATAAAATCATACAAAAGGTACAACTTCGCTTTAAAATTTTGATAAATGGTTAAAAACACATCAATCGTATGCTTACATCCTTTTCCAATGAATCCTTTTGATTTGATGCAACATCTGTGTCCTTGTTGCTGTTAGATTCATGAAGAGAAGAATGCAGAACGCTACTCCTTGCATCGGAACGAAGTCCCTGTTTAGAATTGATTTCTCTTACTGTTGATTTGTTCCGATCCTCTTTAGAATGTGAAGCTCCTCCTGCTCTCAAAGCATGAATAGTCCCAGAAGCACTGAAAGGGATCATCAGAAAGACTTATTTGTTAAGAGAAAACTTTATCGCAAAATTTGCTCTCATGAAATCAGACACATTTACACTCAAGCATAACTTGAACAAGATTGAGCTCCAAACAGTGAACTAAAGATGAAACCAACTCACTGCGAAATCATAATAGCGTCATGATATTTAAAGATGAGCCACACATGATTCCTTAAAAAACTAGGGTCAAAGAACAAAATGTAAACGAAATTCACCTCTTAGAACGCTTGTGTTGTCCATGAACATCTGTATGTTCATCATTACCAACATAGACCATTCTCATGTTTATTTCTTAATTTCAACAACACTCAAAGCATGTCTAACTAATAGCACAATCACTTTAAGAAAGTGATACACATTTCACTTCACACCAAACACAATTTCGTAACAAGTTCGTGTAAATCATTCATGCGCCTTGTGGTAAATACAAGAAGATATACTCGTCATTAAATGATGGCATGACTGTTGTTGGTAATCGTTTCGGAAAACGACAAAAGGTGATATAAATGGCGTCAGACAGAGGTAATATGATGAATGTTGTGATCATAAATTCGACGATAAACGTATATATTTGGATTTTCTTTTCTCTTATAATATCATATTGTTTTTTGAATTCAATGATCAAACGGCTGAATGTGCAATAAATTAGAGGAATAAAATCAATTAGAGCATTCTATAAACCCTAAATTGAGATTTTACCTACAGTTGCAGTAGCTGATACAGAAACCGAATTGAATACTGTCACTACTGTGTTGTTGATGGCATTGAATGAGAGGATTTAATTCGCCTGTCTTCCCCCTTCACTCGTCATAATCAAGAACTGGTTTTTTACCACGCAGATAGATATTTCATTATAAAAAAAGGTTTTGTTATGAGGTCAAAAAGTCAAAAAGTTTAAAAAATAGGTAAAATTTGACAAATGGTCCTCTCATTCTCATAGGTTTTTTTTTTCTTTTTTTTTTTGACAAAATTGCAAAAATGGTCCCTGTGGTATGTATTTTTTTTGGGTTTTTGGTCCAAACCGCGACTTTTTTGGATTTGTGGTCATTTTGGCCATGTTTGTATGTAGATTTGGTCCCTCGTAAAATTGAAATGACTAAATTGCCCTTATTAGATTTATTTTCCATTTTCTTTTTTTAAAAGTATTTTTATATATTAAATAAAGACACACACACACACACACACACACACACACACACACACACACACACACACACCAGACCAACTTCCCCCTCCCCCCACCTTCTTCATTTACAGTCACGAACACCCCATCGGAGGTGGAGCTGTTTTCCGGCCACCAAGAAACACCGCTACCACCATCCATCTTTCCACCTCTTTAAATTACATTCTTAACCCCAAATTGAAACTCGGAGGAATGGTGGGTCGCAGTTGGAGGACTGCAGAGACGGTGGCGGACTGCAACGACGGTGGAAGGGCAGCGACGGCGATGGGTGGTTGCGGTTGGTGGTTGTGGGCGGCCTTGCTGCTTCATTTCTATTGGTGGATGCTCGGCGAGGGACCAAGACGAAGCAACAGCGACGATGACGTTTGGTGGTGGTGGGTTACGACAGGATGGAGGCGTTTGGTGGGTGGTGGGTGGTGAAGTGGGTTTTGCCAACAATCACAGCGGTGGTGGGTGGTGAAATGGGTTTTGCCAACGGTGGGTGGTGACGGAGCTATGGTGGCAACTTCACTGCCTTCGTTTCCTTTCTTTTCAGGTGAGCTCGACGAAAGAGAGGACAGGGAGGAACAAGGCTATGGTCCGGAGGTGTTTGGGAAGGGTGTTTGTTGGTGGTGGGTCACGACATGGGGAGGTGGAGGAGGTGTTCAAAAAATTAGGTGGGTTAAGATTGGTGGCAGTTTGCTCCGATTAGTAGCAAGATGGGGAAGAACACTGTGGTGTAGGGTGGTGCCTGACAGCTTGCTCCACAGAAACAATAAGGGAATGGTGGTGGGGCTCGACCAAGACAGACGAGGGTGGTTTCCGGTGGGTTTGTGGTAGTCTATGGCGGCAGTCGTGGTGGTGAGCATCCTAGACCGGTGTTACAATCACTGGTGCTTTCTTTCCTTCAACTGGTGAGATACGAATGTGTGAGAGGGAGAGAGAGAGAGAGAGAGAGAGAGAAAAAAAAAAAGAAAGAGAGAGAGAGAGAGGTGGGTCCCATAATTTTTATTAATAAAACTTTATATTAAATAGAAAAAAAAACATAGAAAATGTATCAGAAGGGTATTTGTCGCACCCCCGAACTAGACGGCAGAAATGTTTGGGGGCTTGCGCGTGACTTCATCCTTGGAGTATCAACACAAAGTATATAATTGAAACATAACATCATCATCACCACACATGTAATATAACAACGTACATTGGTTACATCGAGTATTGTGTTTGAATATTACATGTCAAAATAATTAAAGTCTGATGAAATAGAAATATAACAAAACATCCATTAGTTTGTTCATCCCAACCTGCTTCAGCGGTTTCCTGAGAATACAAGTTAATTTGAAAAGGTCAACATAAAAATGTTGGTGAGTTCATAAGCATGTTTGAGAAAATGATTTGTATAACCTTGTAATCACAAGAAAATCCTGTATTTTCTTAAAATAGTTTAGTGTGTTTGTGTCCGATCTAGTATTAATGCATGTGTGTTATTGTTTAATATAATGCCAAAAGTGAATGAAGAGAATGTAAAGAGAATGCCCCCAGACAACCCTATGTTGCCTGTAAAAGAAGAAAAAGAATGGTCTCCTGTAAATTTCATAATGTTAATTCCTCTAAGTGAGCCGTCATAACCATACTAAATAATGACAATTTCGCCTGTCTTGGCGTTTGTGAACGCCGACAGAAAATAGAATAACGTTTTCGTCACCCTAGACTGGTGTAGTCTAACTGTAGCGAACAGCTCAGGTGTGGGGTGTCATCCCCGTATAGATCTATACACAAACCCCCGCTCTCCCTCCAAGAGACTCTGGTTATAACTACAGGCTACGATCGTACACTCAATAGGTGTCAACCGACACGTCTCACTAGATCCTTAATCGAATTTTACGCGAAGAGAAACATATAAAACTCATTTCGGGCCCAATGAACCATGTAAGCGAACCACTGAGGCTCACTAAACACGCAAGTCATTTTCAGGCCCGCAAGGAATGAGATTATATAACATGGGCCCAAAATATATGTAAAAGGACAACTAAGGCCCATTTCACATGTAAGGTATTTGCAGGCTCAAATAGCACGCAAATAGTATCCAAGGTCCGTTGCGCATGTTAATGGGTCATTGAGGCCCAATAAACATATAAATAGTATTCAGGACCATCTAACATGAATAATAATAAGGTTTTATTTTAACATGTGAAAAAGAGGAACGAAACCATTGTGTGTAAATTGTAAATTTGTAATATCCATTTTGGCTGCCCTTTAGAGGTTTTGTTTCCTCAAAGAATTTTCCCAACCAAAAAACTAGAAAATGAGTGATTTAAAAAAATATATTTACACTTCAAACAATGGTTTTATAAATGGTTAATGCTAAATTTGCAGATATATTTTTTATCTGCAAACGTACAAGTCTTCGAAACATAAACGTGCATATACTGTTTTGTACATTCGCAGATGGAATAATGATTTCATAGATAGTCCTAATCCATCTATAAAATTAATGACTATTTTGTGTAATTTTTTCTTTTTGTTATTTTTTACAAAGTAATTAATAAATTTGACAATATTACTAAATTTCTTTTGATTCGATTATAGTTATATTATTATTCCTAACCAACCCATAGGAATGACCTTATTTCCATTTCAGGCCCAACAATCCTTAAGGTTTTGGTTATGATTGGTTTTTTCTAACGGGTAGAAAAAACAATCCTTGAACATGTTTCAAACCGTTTTTTCTAAAGGTTTTGGTTATAATTGGTTTATTTTTTTGAAAATGAAATCCCGTTAAAAAAATTGATTTTTCCGTTTAATAACCGTTTTTGTTCGGTTTAAAAAAAAAACGAAATAAAACGGTTTTAAATTTTTATAAAACTTATTTCTTACTGGTTCTTAAAAAAATGGGTCCAGTCTTTTATCAGTTAAAAATTTATACCTCTAATCTGGGGCCGAACCTCTTTCCATAGGGACCAACCTAGTTTCCAACCTAGTACCATATCTCATGACCCAACACCCATGCACCACCAAACCAAATGCAACTTATGATCCAACTCAATTCTTGCATCAGTATTCTTGGTAGTTGGTATCAGCATCTCCCACATATGAGCCAACAAGACTTCCAACTCATACCGGCCCAAATTCGAACGTAATGAACCAACAGTGTAAAAGACCCTAATCCTTCCTCTTCATTAGTCAAAGATTGACCAAATATTAACCACCTCTGGGACTTAACACTACTTATTACTTAACCATGAAAACATATGATAAGACTCACAAAACTTGTCGATCATATTGAAAACTTTTCGATCACTTTGTTAGAGGTAGCTCCGAATCTGTATTCAGAGCGTTTGGTTATACACCATCTTAATAAGTAGAAACAATCGACGCCTCTTCTCTCTCAACCCTCCGACGCTCCACTCCTCCACAGCTCTCCAGCTTCGCATCTCCGGCGCCACCCTCCTACACCTTCGCATCTCCGTCGCTACCCTCCGATACCTCCAGCGCCACCGTCGCACAGCAGATGTCGCTCCAGGTATATCCGTTCTTCAGTTTTCCTTTTTTTTTTCTCTCCCCCAAATACGCTGATTTTTATGCTGAATTCGGGCTATTATTTGCTTTTTTTTTTTTTTGCTGAAACCGATCGTTAGCTGTTTTTTGCTGAAATTATTTGATGGAATTACGTCTGATGTCAAGGAATCTGTGCTGGTTTTGCTGATTTTTTTTTCTGAGTCGAATTATGTTCTGATGCAAATTTTCTAAAATTATCCTCCACATTTGATTGATGAAATTATTTGTTGATTTTGCTGAAAATTTATGAAGTTTGAATTGGATGATCCCCTATCTGGATTGCGTATACTATTGAATGTTGGATGTCTTTACTCTCTGTTTGTTTCTTTTCTAGTAACATACCTATGTTTGACTCCATTTCAGAATGAAATTAGAGTTTCACAGCTACTGATTTGGATATATGTATTTCAAAGCAAAAATATCTTCATTTATTTGCAAGATAGTTAAATATCATACTAGCAATGATCAGAATTCATGTATATTTTGTGCATTTTTATCATTATGAGACATGCTCTATGTGCAGGCTGTTTAGACTTTAGAAACCACCCAAGCAACATGGATTTGCAAGGAATCGATCAACTTCCAGTTGTCGTGATATCTTTTCATTTACATGTTCAAGAACAGATCTGATTGTATACATTATTTCTATAATTTTTATCCAAAATTGTAACTATTTTACTTTTATACGCTAGTTTTGTGCAAATTATACATTATATCCGCTTAACATGCTTACTAAAAAGATTGTATTATATGCATTTGAAATTTTTGAAGAAAATAGTTCAAAAAGGTAAAATGTTCATTTTTGTTATTAAGCACAACTATTCAGACGTCTGACGAAACAGTATGTTTTATTCAGATGTGGATTTTTCAGCTGTGTGCCATTCATATGTATGAATAATTCATATCCTGCCAAACAACCCTGAAGAATTCCTAGGAACTTCATACATTAAAGAAAGTTCAATGCGAAAATCAATTTCCCAAGCTCTTGTCTTTCTATAACCCTAGCTAAAGATGGCTTTATTACTCCGTTTCTCTCGATCTTCTCGTTATCTTCAACCCTTGCATCAGCACATCTCACTCACACTCTCTCAATCCATTTCCCCTCATCTAACAAATCCCCCACCTCCAAAACCTAGTTTAAACCACTATTACTCTGACCAAAGACAAAATCACGAATTTTACATTCCTAATTTTGATAACTCCAAGTTTAAATACTTTAATTTGATTAGATTAGGCCAGAGTTGTGGCATTTCCACGTCTTCGCATAGTTTAAGGGATGAAGAAGAAAAGGCAAAACGTGATGAGGAGTTGAAGAACAACAAGGGTTCTTCTTCTTCTTCTTCTTCTTCTTCTTCTTGGATTGATTTGTATTTGCCTGAAAAGATTCGGCCCTATGCACATCTTGCTCGGCTGGATAAGCCTATTGGGACTTGGTTACTAGCCTGGCCATGTATGTGGTAAGATCTATACTTTTGACTTTCTTTATAAACAATATTCTTAGTTTTGAAAATGGAGGATGATCAGTTTGCTTAAAATTGCAACTATAAAACAGAAAGTTGGTTCTTTCTTGGAATGGCCAATGATGTCAGAAACTTGTATGTACCCTAACTCATATGTAATGTAGGTCAATCACATTAGCAGCCTCCCCTGGAAACCTTCCTGATATGAAGATGTTGACACTATTTGGTTGTGGAGCTTTTCTATTAAGGGGTGCTGGATGTACTATCAATGATCTGCTTGACCGAGATATTGATACAAAGGTCTATAAACATAAACTTATATTATATGTGTCTCTGGTGAAAAAAAGTTAATTTATAATGTTGTGATCATATCATTATATGTATAATAATGAATCAATTAGCTTATTGATGCAGGTGGAACGGACAAAGTCAAGGCCAATTGCAAGTGGTGCATTAACACCATTTCAAGGGGTTTCTTTTCTTGGTTTTCAATTGCTTTTGGGTCTTGGTATCCTTCTCCAGCTTAACAACTATAGGTAGGTCCATATAGTATATGCATAATTTTCCATAGAAGAAAGTTTGATGATTACTACTCTGTTTTGTTTGTTATACAGCCGCATATTGGGTGCTTCATCATTGCTACTTGTCTTTTCGTATCCCCTTATGAAAAGGATTACATTTTGGGTGGGTAAAAAATCAAATCCATTTTATCTTTTGTCTTTTTGGTAGGAATAGGATACACATGAACATCTATGTTTGTTTGCAGCCTCAAGCATATCTTGGTTTAACTTTTAATTGGGGAGCCTTATTAGGATGGTCTGCCATTAGAGGAAGCCTAGATCCTGCTGTTGTTTTGCCACTGTATCTTTCTGGTGTGTTTTGGACACTTGTCTACGATACAATATACGCCCATCAGGTAAAAGAGAGTAGCTAACTATATATGCTAGATTGTTCATTCATGTTGATTACACACATATACATATACAGGATAAAGAAGATGATAAGTTAGTGGGAGTTAAGTCTACAGCCTTGAGATTTGGGGATTCCACAAAGAAATGGGTAACTGGATTTGGAGTTGCTTGCATTTGTAGCCTTGCACTCAGTGGCTTCAACGCAAATCTTGGTAATACTTTTACTTTTTTTATTGGTATGAGCAAATCGGTTTTCTAAACTTGGAATCTTTAAATATATATATATATATATATATATATATATATATATATATATATATATATATATATATAATGTGTTTGAAGTTTGATGGCATAATAATGTACTGATATGAAGTGGGTGAAACAGGATGGCCATATTATGTGTTTTTGACAGGGGCATCAGGCCAGTTAGCATGGCAAATTTGGACAGTAGACACATCATCTGGAGCCGATTGCAGTAGAAAGTAAGTCATATATTTTTTTTTTTACAGATAATAGCACTTAATACATTTTTTTACTAGTGATAATGACTAATAATATATAGCCTGAAAAAAAGTAAGTCATTTTACATAATGGGTATGATAACTGAAGTCTTTAATGGGTAAAAAAAATATAAGTATGTTGTTGTTATGGGTAAAAAGAGTAAAGTATGTTGCTATTTTGTCGTGCATATGATGCTTATTTTGGTTCTGTGATTTGGGTTGTAGATTTGTGTCAAACAAGTGGTTTGGAGCTATTGTGTTTGGTGGCATTCTGGTGGGCAGATTATCGTCATAATGATAATGTTCTTTTGAGCTTCTTATGGCGAAAGATTTTTGAAAATATTTGTTATTTATAGGCCAATTTATATTAGAAACATTCAAAGTAAACTGTAACAGTGAAACCACATATAAAAGATGTGGAATTTTCTGTTAGTTTGAAGGAACGACAATGTAATAGAGGAGTATGGATGAAAGGAAAGAAATGGAATTTATTCTATTTCTCTTGTTTGTATAACATAAGGAATGCAGAAATTAGAAATAAAAGTGATTCCCTTTCCCTGTTTTTTGCTTGTTTGGTGATGTTGTTTTTTGCTTGTTGGGTGATGTGATGTATCATACTATCATGTATGTAGTGCAGTTTATGGTAGAGGTCTTTTTCCTTGTTCTTTGTTGTTGTGTAAGGGCCACTCCAAGCAGATTTGAGGCCCATGGTGATGAGGCCCTTTTAAGTAAAGAACTATAGTCAAATAGTTACAATCTTTAAATATTACTCATCCGTCCCAAAATTATTGTCCACGGACAAAAAAACACAGATTAAAAAAACATTAATTACTACTAATTTTATTAAATAAATGACAATCTTAACCTTTTGTTGCATTTAATTCTTTTGTAGTTGCATTTAATTCTATGGTAGTTTAACTAATAATGAGTGGTATTTAAAAATGACGATGAAGACAATGAAGAAAAAGATCTGTCAATTAACAAAATCAATAAATAAAAAATACAATACAAAAACATTGTATATTTTATAAATTTTAGTTTTTTTCTTTATATTTTACTTTTTAGGTGTTAAAAAGGTACCCCATCGGAATAATACAAGTGATTTAGAAATAACGTCAAGTATACTAATTTTTTTTTTTTTTTTGAAACGACAAATATATTAAAAACACCTCACATCAAGACGATGCAAGGAGAAAAGTAAAACACATAAAGAAAAAGAAAAATCAAAACAAACGAGAAAATTACAAACAAAGAAAAAGACCGGATCCCATCAAAACGAGTATACTGATCGAAAGTTATATTGTATATATCGAAGTATATTATATAATCCCAATATTAATGTAAATCTACTCTAATAAATGAAAATCTTTTTGTCATACGTTGCATTCTCATTAATTTGACCAAATGTTATTTTGCAGTTATTTTCAATAAAAAAAATTCACATGACATTTTGTGGTTTTTTTTCCATTTTATTAAATTTCACATAATATTTAAATATAATAATTGCAATAAATGTAATAATAAATGCATATCAATTTCATTAATTAACTTTCCTTCTAATTTTAAAATTTATAAATTAAAGCCCCATTGGTTTCATTTATTTATATATCTAAATTATGTTTAAATTAAAAAAAACATTTAATTTTAATAATTCAATATTTTTTTAATTTTTTTATAAATTCAAACTTCTCAAATGTTTAGAATTTTATATTTAATTTTTCTTTTAAGCCAACCTTTTTAAATGAACCTATGTATTACATGAGTCTTACACCTAATTATTTATCGAAAGCAAATCAGTTTCTCCATTTGGCCAAAAACATTAATCGTCCCATCTTTCTCCTCTATTTTTCTCTTTTAAACTCTAATTCCATGGTAAAAATTTACAAGTCGCCTATCAACAATTGCAATTTTGGATCCCTGGACATACATCACACGAGGTAACTTCTAAATGTTTTCTCTACTTTTGATTCTAAATCCCTCATTTCATCATTCATATATCATTTATCAACCATAACCAATATGAAGAAGAGAACATTGGTTGAACATCGTTGTTTAAACCAGGTAGGATTCTTGATTTTTGTATTCTCAATTAATTTTGAATTTTCATATGTACAAATTTCATTGTTCTTTCTCAGGTTTTGGATTCTTTAGGCTCGCCTTTTCTTCATTCTATTTTCTTTCAAGCAAATCCACTACCTGAATCACAGTTGCTCTCCATCGCCACTGTTGCAATGAGTTTGTTGATTTCTTTCCTTTTTTTTCTTCTGATTTACAGTAGATCGGTTATTTTGTATTTGGGAACAGTTTCATTTACTTGTGTTGTTATTATGAAGTGACATTGATGAACCAATACGATTTCCTTTACTGTGTATGATCTGGATGGGAAAAATATCAGTTATGTTCGAAATTTCAATTGCAAATTTATCAGTTTTTTAGATTGGTTCAACCTATTCAACGTAAAATACTTTTATATTGTTTATTAAGGTTTTCTTTGTTATTCATGTTTATAACGTTTTGTAACCTTTTCATAGTGCACTCAACATACAACATTTTCACATTATGATTGTTATTATATATACTTTTTTTTTCTTTTTCCTGATTATTGAAAGTTCATAAGGAGTTGTTCAGGTTCGTCATTGGCACCACTTTCTTCAAATTGTTTCCATTTTACCATGTTTGCCATTTATGTTAACAATAATCCATCTGCTTTACAAAACTCTCTTGTACAGATCTCATCATGGTTGACCTTAAAGCCTTGTGTACATATATATAATGTATTATTAATATATCTCTAAAATGTGGACAAAACCACTTCCAGAAGTTTACAATGCACAAGAAGCTGATGATTATTTCAAATACGGGCCTCACATAATAGCCCTTGGACTTATTGAGGTACATTCTTACCCTTATCTTCACATGATTGTGACATATGCTCATAATTTACTTATATGATTGATGATGCTGTGAGCTGCAATCATAATTAGGATAGCAGGAATTAGAAGGTCAAAAAAGTCAAGTGTATACTATAAGACCAATGAATACAATTCACAGTACAAATTCAGAATTGTGTTAAAAGAAACAATGTTACTTACACTCGGTACCAACTTTTATCAAAGGTACAAACAGCTGCAGATGAATTCAGTGACAAAATTAATATTTTTTTCTAATTTTCTCAAACCTACTTTTCAAAAAATAAGTTTCACAGAGCATTCTAGTGGTAATTCTTGATGGGTATGATGTTGATAGTCGTGCACATGGTACCTGTATATGTGGTATCAGATTGGGCAGCTTGAAAAACCCCAAGAATTTTGTTCTTACAATAAATTAGAAAGGTAAAAAAATATATCTGTTTTTATTCCATTATATGTTAATTTAGAAATCATGATAGATACTTGTACATAATTACCTCATTTAGCATGTAGTTTTTGTTGACATCCGAGGGGAATTGAATTTACTTTCTCACCCACTCCTGAAAGAAATTAAACGTAATTAATTATTGCGTTGCTGGAAGAAAAGAACAAGAAACTCTCACCAAAAATGAAACACCACTAATAAACTAACCTTGATTGAGTTTGCAGGTATACAAATCAACCAAGGCATAAGAAACAAAGCTAAAATAGCAAAATGACCTATTAATATTCTAATAACAAAAGAATCAGACTAATCAAACATGGCAATCAACATATGTTCGTTCGTTTCATATTAAACAGGCTCAAGGCAGAAAAGGGTGTTTATTTGAATGTGATATAATCATATAAAGATACAAAAGGTTTCAGGTGTAAATCTCATAATTCAGTCAAATATCAAGCAATTAAAAACTATCCATCAAATTAAATGAGGAAATTAAATTTTTATACCTTCTTCCCTCTTTTAATGTATCTGACAGCAATTAAGCCCATTATCCTCATGATGTAATCGAAGACTGCAAGTAGGGTGTAACACCCGATTCCCGGTACGTATTTTAAATATAAATATTTGCATTTTACACTGGGACTCGACGAGTTAGAGGCTCAACTCGTCGAGTAGACTGGATTTTGGATTCGGGGGTCCGACTCGACGAGTAGGACTGCCTGGAGGAAACCCTAATATTTAGGGTTTGCACCCTATTTAAACACATTATCTTGTCCCACTTCAGCCTCCATCGTCTCTCACAGTCCAAAAAATCCCTAACTCGAAACCCTAAAGCATTTGGAGTGTTCTTGAGCCATTTTTGTGTGTTTTTGGTTGTTTAAAGCTTGAAGAAGGAAGTGGAAGCTTGGGGGTTCCAGAAGAAGCAAGTAGATCCAGAGGTTTTGCTTCAATTCCAGCTCATTCAAGGTAAAAAGCTTCAACCTTAACCATCTATCTCTTAGATCTCTAGTTAGGCTTCATTTCTACCTTTTCTAAGCTTTAGTAGAGCCATATTCGGGATTTTGTGGTTCTAAGAGGGTATGACTTCAGATCTGAGACCATTGAGGGTTCCCATGGCATAAAGGTGCCAACTTTATTGCCATAAGAGTCTCATGCATCTTGTAGACTCCATTTTAGGGCAATTTGGGCCAAATACCCAATGCATAAACGTCAAGTTTGTAACTTTACGTGTATTATGGACCCTAGGAGGTCAAATCTATGTTTTGGGTGCATTAAGACCAACTAAAATCGACTGAATACTTATGGACAAGGAGGGACTCGGCGAGTCGGGCCGCAGTTTCCCCCAAACCTCTTCTGAAAATGGAAAATGTGTTAAGTTAGAAGAACACTCAGTTAGTTGGGCTCATTGTGGACCTGGAAATCATGGAACTCGACAAGTTCAACAACAGGACTCGACGAGTTCAAGACAAGTCCCAACTGCATGAAGACGAACTCGATGAGTTCATAAGGAACTCAGCGAGTCCAGGGATAAATGTGTCTTCTTGCATGAAGAAGGACTCGACGAGTTCAAGGATGAACTCGGTGAGTCAGTTGTAGAAGGTCCCGACTTAGTATGAAGGAGAACTCGGCGAGTGCGTGCAAGGCTCGGCGAGTAGGGTCGAGGTTTTAGTGTTTTGAGGAGTTGGGGACTTGGCGAGTTATTGGGTTAACTCGGCGAGTTGAGTCAACTAGATGTTGACTTTGACCAAGGTGAAGACCTTGACTTTGACTTTGACCTAAGTTGACCAGGAAGTGGTAATTAAGGAAGATTGTTATGTGTAAGATCTGAGAGGGATTGATTCCGGAAGCAAGGACAGTTCAGACACTTTACGACATTGATGTGAGTTACCTTCCTGTAGAGGTGGGTCTAAGACACCAATGCCGACCCACCAGTAAGTGTTTATGTATGAGATGATTGTCTTTGTGATAATTGGCTCGGTTGCCACTATCTGATATGCTTTATGTGCTAGGATGCTCTATTATATGTGTTAGTAGTATTAAGGGTGAAATAGTCCCCGGATACCGGTTGAAAGATATCGAAGGGGTAGTCAGTACCCATGCATGCCTAGCAGTATGTTTATGTTATGTTATTATGTGGTAGTGGTAGGGGTGAAATAGTCCCCAGTAGTCGGTTGAGATAAACCGATGGGTAAGTCAAGCACCCCAGAATGGCTTGACATGGTTAAGTCAAGCACCCCAGAATAGCTTGACCTGGGTAAGTCAAGCACCCTAGAATGGCTTGACCTGGGTAAGTCAAGCACCCCAGACGGGCTTGACATGGGTAGGTTAGGCACCCCAGAATTGCCTGGCAGTATGTATGTTGTATGGTATGTGGTATGATGGGGGAACTCACTAAGCTTCGTGCTTACAGTTTTCAGTTTTGTTTCAGGTACCTCTTCAGTGAAGGGGAAGGAGCCGACACGGTAGCAGCGCATCGCACACATATGATTTCCGAATTTTGAGATCCATGGGATTGTACTCTGACATTATTACTATTTTATGTTAGGGTTTTGAGACACGTGACTAAGGTTTTATGAAATGATATGAATCGTTGATATTTTTTTCAGTAAACTGTTTTATAAGTTAATTAAAAACAAAATTTTTGGTCTTGAAAATTGGGATGTTACAAGTTGGTATCAGAGCCTTGGTTTGAGGGATTCGGACACACCTTCGGGGGTGTCTGTACTCAAATCGAGGGTATGAAATATTTTTACAAGAAAATAGTTTTCTAAAAGTTTAAAATGAGGAGTTTTGAGAAAGAACAAGGTGTGTGATGCGTGCGACCGGCCGAGCTCAAGTAAGTTTTCCCCAAGATACTCATACATGTTATGTTATGATTATGAAAACTGCATGCTAGATTAGGGCTAAGGATCTAGGAAGGATGCCTTGTACGCCTATTATATGTGTATGAGACCTGCATGCTAGATTAGGGCTAAGGATCTAGGAAGATGCCTTATCTGCCTGTTATATGTGCTTATTGAGTTACATGCTAGAACTGATTAGTCAGTGGTTTGATGGCCTGAATAGGATTCGTTTGGTATGGTTACTTCAATGCTCGAATGCTGCTTGCTTTGTGCTTTTAGGGATTTTAGTTATCTTTAACTAACTAGTAAACGAATACGTTAAGTTACATATTGCGAGGACTAAATAATTTCAGAAGGTTAGGTCTAGCACTATTTCACAGCTCTTGTTTGAGTCCAACCGTTGTAGGGAAAGATCTCTTATTCGAAGAATTATCTGGTCTTAGTGATATGTGATGGTATTCGCAAGCTAGTTAGGTAAGGGTGGCAGGAATTCCTTATGCAGTTGATGGCGGAGAGTAGGTCGGAGAGTTACCCTAGGGTAAGCCTAGGATAAGATTAGTACATAGAGCAGTAGCAGTAGAAGGGACTTGGTGAAGTCAAGGCAAACCTTGAGGAAAGTACGGATAGATGTGGAAGGTAGTATGGGCCCGTACTACTGAAAGCAAAGGATCCGTACTCGAATCAAGGAGGGCCGAGATAGAACCAGGGAACTTGTAGTATGTGAGACCTCCTTAGGTTATGTATGACCCTGGCGATTATGTGTTTTGTTTCAAAATGGTGATGATTACGCGACATGGAGGAGGATCAGGTTCGGGATCAGGTGTCGAGCCAGTTGATGAGGGACTACGTGAGTTCATTGCTTATGAGATCACTAGAGGCGTCCTTGAGTCGACCCCGGTGATTTTTCGGGTCGATCAATGAAGGGATTATTGAGCTGATGGAGGATCGCCTTAGGGCGTTTAGGAGTGACTGGGCGGCTAGCCAGTCAGGGGCGCGCACACTGTCCTTTAAGGACTTCAGGGGATGTAGTGCACCAGACTTCCACGGGGTGAAGGACCCCATTGTTGCCAGGAGATGGATTGCAGACATAGAGTTTGCTCAGTTGACTAGCTTCTGCTCTGAGGGGTCGAAGGTTCAATATGCTGCTGGATGTTTGATGGACAGGGCTAGAGATTGGTGGGAGTCAGTTGGTGATTCTTTGGGAGCCTCAGCCGTTGACGTGGTCTGACTTTGTGACCAGGTTTAGGGATGAGTTTGCGCCGGCTGTGGAGCTTCAACAGCTGGCCAGGGAGTTTCTGGACATGAGACAGACTACTGAGACGGTGGCGGAGATTACCGCCAAGTTTCGGGAGAGGGCCTTACTGGTGCATCAGTATGCACGAGATGAGGAGATGCGGAAGACCCGCTATCATAATATGTTGAGAGCTGATATGCGGGAGCACGCAACAGTTGGTACGTGTCAGGACCCCAAGTGGGGGAGATCTGGTGATTCAGGGCGAGAGTCCACAACGCGGACCAACTTTATGCTCAGCAGCGAGGGCTAGGCGCTACCTTCAGCAGGGTTGCTCTGGATATGTCGCCTACGTCATGGATACCCGATAGGAGGACAAGGCGACTGTGAACGATGTGCTAGTGGTGCGAGAGTACCCGGATGTGTTTCCAGAGGAGTTGCCTGGGATACCTTCGGAGCAGCAGGTGGAGTTTAGGATCGACCTGGTCCCTGCTGCGGCTCTGATAGCCAAGGCACCGTATCAATTGGCTCATCCCGAGATGCAAGAGTTGTCTACACAGCTGCAGGAGCTGTTAGACAATGGATTCATCAAAACGAGCAGTTCACCCTGGGGAGCCCCGATCCTGTTTGTGAAGAAGAAGGACGGGTCGCATCGGATGTGTATAGATTATCGGGAGCTGAACAAAGTAACGGTGAAGAACCGTTACCCACTCCCGAGGATTGATGATCTCTTCGACTAGCTACAGGGGGCATCTTGGTTTTCCAAGATAGATCTACGTTCAGGCTACCATCAGATGAGGGTCAGAGACGCGGATGTACAGAAGACTGCATTGCGGACTCGCTATGGCCATTACGAGTTCGTGGTGATGCCCTTCGGGCTCACCAATGCTCCTGCCACATTCATGGACCTCATGAACTGCGTATGCAGATCGATGCTGGATCGGTCTGTGATAGTTTTCATCGATGACATCTTGGTTTATTCCAAGACGTAGGAGCAGCACGATGAGCACTTGCGAAAGGTGTTGGATACCTTGAGGAGTGAGATCTTGTACGCCAAGTTCTCCAAGTACGAGTTCTGGTTGCGCGAGGTGCAGTTTCTTGCGCACCTTGTCAACCAGAACGAGATTTTGGTTGACCCGGCCAAGGTGGAGGCCGTGATGAGATGGGAGGTTCTGAAGTATCCATTTAAGATTCGGAGTTTCCTTGGATTGGAAGGCTATTATCGGAGATTCATTCAGGACTTCTCCAAGATAGTCGTACCCTTGAACCGACTGACAAAGAAAGTCGTTGTATTTCGTTGGGGGCCTGAGCAACAGGCAGCGTTTGAGACGTTGAGACAGAGACTATGCGAGGCGCCGATCCTCGCCCTACCAGAGGGTGTGGAGGATTTTGTAGTGTACTGCGATGCGTCCATTTCGGGTATGGGCGCAATATTGATGCAGAGAGGGCATGTCATTGCCTACGCCTCGAGGCAGCTGAAGCCTCACGAGGCGAAATACCCGACGCATGATTTGGAGTTGGGGGCGGTCGTCTTCGCCCTCAAGATATGGCGACATTACCTCTATGGGGTCCTTTGTACCATTTACATGGATCACAAGAGTCTGAGGTACCTCATGGATCAGTCGAATCTGAACATAAGATAGGGTCGGTGGCTAGATGTGGTGAAGGATTACGATTGTGAGATCTTCTACCACCCGGAGAAGGACAATGTTGTGGTAGATGCTCTTAGCCGCAAGGCAGCCCCGATCAGAGACGTTTGCTTGCGGATGACAGTGGTGACTCCGCTTCTGGAGCAGATCCGAGAGGCCCATCAGGAGGCTATGAAGGAGGAACATCAAAAGAGCGAGTGTATTGTAGGACAGGTTTCCTCCTTCGACTACGATAGTCTTGGGTTGTTGACACTACACCGTAGAGTGTGGGTTCCATATCATGGAGGGATGCACCAGATTTTGAATCAGGAGGCGTACAAATACCGATTCTCGATTCATCCCGGGGTGACGAAGATGTACAGAGATCTTCGTCCTGATTACTGGTAGCCCTGCATGAAGCGGAATATAGCTTGGTACGTCGAGAGGTGCCTGACCTGCATGAAGGTCAAGGCGGAGCACAAGTGGCCTCACGTCAAGATGCAGCCGTTGGACATCCCCATGTGGAAATGGGAAGATATTACGAAGGATTTCATCACCAAGCTTCCCAGGACCGCATCGGGAGTGGATTCTATATGGGTGATCGTGGATCGGTTGACCAAAAGTGCCCATTTCATACCGATCCAGGAGAGCATTTCGGTCGAGAAGCTGACGAACATCTATATTCGAGAGGTTGTAGCTCGACACGGAGTGCCAGTCTTCGTGATTTTGGACAGAGATGTGCGGTTCACTTCCAGATTCTGGAAGAAATTCCACGACGAGTTGGGTACTCGTCTGCACTTTAGCACCGCTTTTCACCCGCATACGGATGGTCAGAGCGAGCGGACCATCCAGACTTTGGAGGATATGCTGCGGGCATGCGTCTTAGACTTTGGTGGTAGCTAGGATACCTACCTTCCCTTGGCAGAGTTTTCCTACAATAATAGCTACCACGCGAGTATCGACCATCCTCCCTTCGAGATGTTATACGGAAGGAAGTGCAGGACCCCAATTTGCTGGGGTGAGGTTGGGCAGAGTGTAACGTCCTGTTCTAAATTACTCAGTTATAGAATTTCAGAGGCCAAGGCTAGGGGCGTTCTAGTCTTTTAAGAGTCCTAGAGGTATTATTCGAGAAGGTTTTAGGCCGGGGAGTGTTGTTAGATGCGTAGAGCTTCTCGCCACCTTTCTGTGGATATAAAGTTCATCGGAAACGGATCTAGAATGAAGGAGTTATGACACTTTGAAGATATTCACATTTATGGCCCTTAATGGAAAAGTTGACAAGGCAGTCCCTAGCATGCACAAAGTGCACGCGTGTTTAGATGGGTACGCCAAGCGTAAGGCTGGTGTACGCCCAACGTAGTGGGGCAAAAGATCGCGGGTTTTTAAGGCGTACGCCCAACATACGAGAATTACGCCCAACGTATGCTAACAACCTCTAAACCCTATTTCTGGGAGTGTCACTATATAAAGAACATAATGGCTTCAACCCTAGCCCCCATATCAGCCTCCCCAACCTCAGAAGAAACCCTAGAACGTCCCAACCTTCATTTTGTGAGATCTTGACCTTGAAAAACTTATTTTGGTGGTTTAAAGCTTGGAAGAGAAAAGAAGAAGATTGGCAAGGAGGAACCTTGGAAGCTAGAGCTTATAGATCTGGGATAAGTGCTTCATTTCAGACCTCTACAAGGTAAAAAGTTTTGAGCTTGATGATTATTCTCTTAGATCTCTCTTAGTACAAGTTTATGGACTTTTTGGTCCCAAGAATGGGTCTTTGAGACTTAAGCATGTTTCTAAGACCAGGGTTGCCTCCCTTAGAGTCATATATGTCCCATAAGCAGTAAATGTGACAACCGTCAAATTTCGGTCAAGTCAAAGTCAAACAAAGTCAACAAGTCAAACCGGTCAACTCCATTAACCCTTGTATGTTAGGGTTTACGTTGTACAATTCGCTATTTTAATGAGAAAACATCATTTGGAAAATTCATGTGTTTGATTTTCCTTAGCCTTAACAGTGCTAAACAACGAACCAAAGCGATAAAACACTATTGCACAATTATCGGGGGCTGTGTAAGACTCTTAAACATGGCTTAACGGGGTTTACAAATATGACAATTGTAAAAATCTCATCATATTTACTATTTACTATTTACTATTTACTATTTACTACCTACTATTTACTATTTACGTTTTAAAAATTACTATTATTAGTCAATTAGTATTAACCATCTTCTAGAAACATTTGTCATGATTACATCATGAATATGTCATATACACTAACTAGTTATATGGAGAATGTCAACATTTAACACTTATTATTAAAGAATTATATATAAATAGTAATTCTTACTAGTATAAATACAAGGCTTAAGTCACTCATTTTCTACACCATTCTCTCTCAATTTCAAGACTTCCAAGGTTAATCATCAAGCTTTCTTCCACTCTTGGTTCTCGATTCGTCAAGGCATCTTCTAAGTGTTTTTGAGTTGAACACTTCTCTTCTCCAACATCCATCCTCTAAGAACACATAAGGTGAGTTCATACCCCTACATTTACATGTTTTTCTTAAGTTTTAAGGGGGGAATACAAGTAAAATCATCAAGAACACAATTAAACTTTTTCTAACAGATTACATCAGAAAAGATGGACTTTAATCACGGACTGTTTTGGTCAACTTAAATATTTTAGTTTTCAAAACTGTTCCAGGTGCAAGTAGTTCAAACTCTTAGCTTTAAAATGGCTACTTGCACATCTCCATATGATTTTTCTACAATTTATGGTGATTTTTACAAAATTGCCTGTCATTTCAGAGGCAAACCCGGACCAGTCTGTGATTATGAACATTTTCACCTCTGTTAGAGATCACTAAAAATCATGATAAAATTTACGAACAAACTAGACTCATATTCCAAACTCTCAAAATTTGCGGATTTGGATTTAGAGCTTTGATGATTTTTCTATAAATTTTCTAAGAACAGTAACAGAAACTGTATTCAACGAAAAGTTGCTGTCAATTTCATTTCACCTTGTAACATGTTGAGCAAGGTGTATATCTTTATGTGATTATATGTTATTGCAATATATGACATTTTATCTTAATATTTAGACACACATCAGTTTACAAATGGATTTGGACATATAAAATATAAAGAATAACAAGTGATTATAATCAAAGTACAACCGATACATTCAAACATTTAATAAACTATTTTGAATATAGTTTGCATACATTACTACGTACTACCCTTGGTTGATAAACTATAATAGGTATAGTTTATGATACATTACATAACACATACATTTAAAAAGGGTACATTTATACAAAGGATATTTTCATTAAGCAAGGTACGGCCATACGGTACCAAGTTTTCATAACACGTAATTCCGTTAATGACTTTGTGAGACATTTACTTCAAATTACCATTAAGTCTTGTATTGTAACCAGAGTCTCCTTGAGGGAGAGCGTGATACTTGTGTATAGATCTATATTGGTTTTGACAAACCCACACCTAAACTGCATGCAACAGTTAGACCGATAGGTCTGGGGTGACAAATGTCATATCATTTCCGACGCCTGAAGAACGTCGTTTTAGGCAACCTTGGTCATAGTATGGTTATAATAAACTCACATAAAGTATTAATAAACATTGGAATTTACGGGAACTTCATTAAAATTTAACGAGTTTATGTCGATTTAAACTTGCATTGTTTTACTATAAATATGACAAATTACTTGTACATTTCGGTCTTTGGGTTTTAAGACTACATTTACACATTAAGGAAAATATTGGATTTTCTAACACAAATACTACTTTTACAAACGAAAGGCTTTTAATAATACCAAACAAAAGCTTATGAACTCACCAACCTTTGTGTTGACACTTTTTCAAACAACTTGTATTCTCAGGAAATCATTAAACAGGTAACCAAGTGCTTTTGAGGATGGGGCGCTAAGGCGTCTACTATTTCATATTTTGTCAACATATTGTAATTGATTCGTAAACATGTAATTCATACAATGATGTCATTTTTTTTCAATTATATATATGTTGGTTGTGTTTGCTTCAATTACTATTACAATTGTTGTTATGATACTATACATGAAGTCCTCCACCCCCGGACGTTTCCGCCATCCTTGGTTTGGGGTGTGACAGTAAAGTTCCAACCTTTAGGACTTATATTAGTTCGTGCATGGGTTAAGACCTTCATCCATGGAAATAGATTATGGTTTTTGGAGTTGGGGCTTATATGAGTCAAGGAAGCCATAAAGTAAGCAACTTTATGGTTTAAGACGTGAAATAAGACTTGGATCCGAGTTGGTAACTTCTGAATCAAGGTATTCAGCTCTTAATAGAGAATTGACTTGCATATATCGGGGGATGGTCAGGATGGGCAACAAATCTAACAAACCTAATAACACACTACAAAGGATACTTTAAGAACTCAAAACTAAACATTTACAAATACTATAGGAGTATTTTGTGTTACTATAATAAATTATCTGAGAATTAAATAGGTCTTTATTTATAGATCAATAGCTGCTAAGTGGATGTGCTAAGGTCATATGTAACTAAGATGCTATAAACTTAGAATTTATGTATCTTTGTTTCACTTCCTGTCCTTGTTTGGTTGTGGTCTTGGAGTTAGGGTCATCTATTCGAAGGACTATTATATCTTAATCACATATGACTGGTATGCACTTTGCAACTAATTAAGTAACCGATAAAGATCATTTTAAAATATAATATATTAATTATGTCCCGACTAAATTAGTATATGTGAAACTTTTACAAACAGTCATATACTTGGAAACAAGGAAACTCAAATAAAATATTTTATACTTTCATTTTACCTCATAACCCAATGTATTGGGTCAATTAAAAGTATAAAATCGTATGTATCGTAAACATACCGGAAAACAACGTAATAATATACTTTATGTATAAAAGATTTCTCTTCCTATAAATATACTTTTACTAAAAGTACATTGGTTTACGACTTATGACAGAACCATGCCGCCAAGGAGAAGACCAAGACCTTCCGGCAACACAGCAACACCTCCTCCGCCGCTGCCTCCACAGTTTGATCCTGCGATGTTCCAGGCTGCAGTAACAGCAGCCGTAGCGGCCGCAATATCGCAGATAGGGACAAACGGAGCTGGTGGTTCTGGATCGGGTGCTACAAACTCTAACCACGGAGACAGTACGTGGCGTGCAAGAGAGTGTTCCTACAAAGACTTCACCAATGGCAAACCCGACAACTTCAATGGGAGTGGGGGAGTCATCACTTTAATGCAATGGTTTGAAAAGACTGAAGTAGTCTTTCAAGTGTGCTCTTGCCCCGAAGCGAGCAAAGTTAAGTTCGCAGCCTTCACTTTCACCGGCCGGGCCCTTACTTGGTGGAACTGTCGGATTAATTCACTTACTCTCGAAGTGGCTAGCTCCATATCCTGGGCAGAACTAAAAACCTTGATGATGAAGGAGTACTGCCCGAGAGGTGAAATTCAGGATGACGGGCTCCGACCTTGAAACCTCAGGATGACGGGCTCCGACCTTGAAACCTACACCACCCGATTCAATGAATTGGCTCTCCTCTGCCCAACAATGGTTACTCCGGAGGAGAAAAAGGTGGAGCGATACCTTTGGGGACTGTCTCCCCAAGTGCAAAGTAGTGTCCTGGCTTCAAGGCCAACTACTTTTGACAGTGCCAGGGAGCTGGCACAACAACTTGTTGACCACCGAGCCGGTCATAATACTACAACCACCACCACTGATCAATCAAAAGGGGGAAACAACAAAAGGAAGTTCTGGAACCAAAAGAAGAGCCAACCAGCACAGGACCCCGCTAAGAAGCAACAAACTGTTGCTGTCCATGCTGCCACTAATGCTGCCACTACTGCTACCACTCCAGCACCACTGAAGCCATATGCTGGAACCCTACCTAAGTGCAACAAGTGCAACTTTCACCACAATGGTGCTTGTAGGGAGATGCACTGTAACAAGTGCGACAGGAAGGGGCACACTGCTCGTTTCTGTAAAGCGCCGGCTCGACCAATCAACCAAGTCGCCAGTACGGGGGCAACCCGAACCTGCTACAACTGTGGAGACGCCGTTCACTTCAAAAGAAACTGCCCCAAAGCACAAGCCCCTAATGCTGGTGGAGTAGGAAGAATTCTGGCAATAGGACATGGGGAAGCAGTTGAGGATCCCGCGGTGGTTACCGGTACGTTTCTCCTCAATAACTCTTATGCATGCGTACTATTCGATAGTGGAGCGGAGAGGAGTTTCGTGAGCCACCAATATAAACAATTACTTGAACAAAATCCCCAAGCACTAAAGGATACTTATGTAGTAGAAATGGCAAATAGGAAAGTAGAACGCACTAGCGATATATACTCAGAGTGTACTCTCACTCTAGACAACCATACATTTAAAATTGACCTGATGCCGGTCACCATAAAAAGCTTCGACGTAATCATCGGGATGGATTGGTTAGTTCCTCACCGTGCCGACATTCTATGTTACGAAAGGGCCGTTCGCCTCAATCTACCAAATGACGAAACCCTTCTCATCTATGGTGACAAACCTAGTGCGAATTTACAAATCATCTCATGCATCAAAGCCCAAAAGTATCTCCGGAAGGAGTACCACGCCTTCTTGGCCCACGTAGTAGAGAAGAAACAAGACGTGAAAGACATCAAAGACATCCCCGAAGTGTGTAACTTCCCGGATGTGTTCCCAGAAGATCTTCCTGGTGTACCACTCGCACGACAAGTCGATTTCAGAATTGACTTAATACCCGGAGCTACCCCCGTAGCTAGAGCTCCATACCGCCTCGCACCAACAGAAATGCAAGAGTTGTCCAGTCAGTTGAACGAGCTTTTGAGCAAAGGGTTCATCAGACCAAGCTTCTCACCTTGGGGAGCACCAGTCCTTTTTGTAAAGAAGAAGGACGGATCCTTTCGCATGTGCATCGACTATCGGGAACTAAACAAACTCACCATCAAGAACCGATATCCTCTACCCCGAATCGACGACCTTTTCGACCAACTCCAAGGAGCAAATTTCTTCTCAAAGATCGACCTAAGGTCAGGTTACCATCAGCTACGAGTTCAAGAAGAAGATATTCCCAAAACTGCATTCAGAACTCGCTATGGGCACTACGAGTTTGTGGTGATGTCCTTCGGTTTAACAAACGCACCTGCGGTATTCATGGACCTAATGAATAGAGTGTGTCGACCCTACCTAGACAAGTTTGTAATCGTATTCATCGACGATATCTTGATCTACTCGCGAAGCGAAGAAGAGCATCGCCTACATGTACGCCAAGTGCTAGAGACACTAAGAGCGGAGAAGCTTTATGCTAAGTTCTCTAAGTGTGAATTCTGGATTAGAGAAGTGGATTTCCTTGGCCATGTGGTAAGTGAGAAAGGCATACATGTGGATCCCTCCAAGATCAAGGCAATCGAGAATTGGTCAGCACCCAAGACGCCAACCGAAATTCGACAATTCCTTGGGCTTGCTGGCTACTACCGAAGATTTATACAAAACTTCTCCAAGATTGCGAAACCACTCACCACCTTGACGCAGAAAGGTGTGATATTCAAGTGGGAAAATAAACAAGAAACTGCTTTCCAAACGTTAAAACAAGCCCTATGCAGCGCACCGATCTTGTCTCTCCCAGAGGGAACCGAAGACTTCGTAGTGTACTGTGATCCTTCGAATCAAGGCCTCGGATGTGGGCTCATGCAGAGAGGGAAGGTTATCGCGTATGCATCAAGACAGCTTAAGACGCACGAGGTTAATTATACTACCCACGACCTGGAATTAGGAGCAGTAGTATTCGCTTTGAAGATCTGGAGACACTACCTCTACGGCACGAAATGCACTATCTTCACTGATCACAAAAGTCTTCAGCATATCCTCAATCAGAAAGAGCTCAACATGCGACAGAGGAGATGGGTAGAGTTGCTGAATGACTACGAGTGCGAAATTCGTTATCATCCGGGCAAGGCCAATGTAGTGGCCGATGCTCTAAGCAGGAAGGAGTACTCGGGCCGCCGAGTAAAATCCTTAACAATGACAATCCATTCCCACCTGACCATACAAATCAAGGAAGCTCAACTGGAAGCTTTGAAACCAGAAAATGTGGCAGGAGAGACATTAAGGGGAATGGATAAAAACTTAGAAGTCAAGGATGATGGAGCACGTTATATCATGAACCGGATTTGGACACCGAAGTTCGGTGGACTCCGAGACGTCGTCATGAATGAAGCACACAAGACTCGATACTCCATCCATCCCGGGTCGGATAAGATGTATCTGGACCTCAAGAAATTATACTGGTGGCCGAACATGAAAGCTGAGATTGCTACCTATGTGAGCAAGTGTCTGACTTGCGCCAAGGTCAAAATCGAATACGAGAAACCATCCGGGCTATTACAACAGCCGGATATACCTCAGTGGAAGTGGGAACGAATAACCATGGACTTCATAACCAAGCTGCCTAAGACATCGGGCGGGCTTGACACCATATGGGTAATCGTAGACAGATTGACCAAATCAGCACACTTCCTACCGATAAAAGAAACCGACAAGATGGAGAAGCTGACTAGAACGTACATCAAAGAGATTGTACGACTCCATGGTGTGCCGATATCCATTATCTCCGATAGAGATAGTAGATTTACCTCACGGTTTTGGCAGTCTCTACAAAAATCATTGGGAACTAGGCTTGACATGAGTACGGCCTACCACCCACAAACCGACGGACAGAGCGAACAAACCATTCAAACGTTGGAAGACATGTTAAGAGCTTGTGTGATAGACTTCGGTAAAGCATGGGATACCCATCTACCGCTTATCGAATTCTCCTACAATAACAGCTATCATACTAGCATCAAAGTGGCTCCATTCGAAGCTCTTTACGGTCGCAAATGCAGATCACCCCTGTGTTGGGCTGAGGTGGGGGATACACAGCTAGCTAGATGGCAAGTCTCTAATAGCACCCTCACTGGCCCTGAAATCATAAGGGAAACCACAGAAAAGATCGTTCAAATTCGAGAAAGACTGAAAGCGTCTCGCGATCGGCAAAAGAGTTACGCAGACAAACGACGCAAACCCTTGGAATTCCAGGTGGGTGATCGTGTACTACTAAAAGTTTCCCCTTGGAAAGGAATGATACGATTCGGCAAACGCGGGAAACTAAATCCAAGGTACATCGGGCCATTCGAAATCCTTGCTAGGATTGGGCCAGTAGCATACAAACTTCGATTACCTCAGGAACTCGACAAAGTACATCCCACATTTCACGTGTCGAACCTAAAGAAGTGTTTGTCTGATGAGACACTCGTAATACCACTCGACGAAATCGAAGTTAACGAAAATCTCCACTTCGTGGAGGAACCAGTCGAAATCATGGATCGGGAAATCAAACGAACGAAACAAAGTCGTATTCCCATCGTGAAGGTCCGTTGGAACGCTAAACGAGGACCCGAATTCACCTGGGAACGCGAGGATCAGATGAAACAAAAGTATCCACATCTCTTCCCGAACTCTTGAAGTCCCAGTCAAAAATGCAAATTTCGGGACGAAATTCCTTCTAACGGGGGGATGATGTGACAACCGTCAAATTTCGGTCAAGTCAAAGTCAAACAAAGTCAACAAGTCAAACCGGTCAACTCCATTAACCCTTGTATGTTAGGGTTTACGTTGTACAATTCTCTATTTTAATGAGAAAACATCATTTGGAAAATTCATGTGTTTGATTTTCCTTAGCCTTAACAGTGCTAAACAACGAACCAAAGCGATAAAACACTATTGCACAATTATCGGGGGCTGTGTAAGACTCTTAAACATGGCTTAACGGGGTTTACAAATATGACAATTGTAAAAATCTCATCATATTTACTATTTACTATTTACTATTTACTACCTACTATTTACTATTTACGTTTTAAAAATTACTATTATTAGCCAATTAGTATTAACCATCTTCTAGAAACATTTGTCATGATTACATCATGAATATGTCATATACACTAACTAGTTATATGGTGAATGTCAACATTTAACACTTATTATTAAAGAATTATATATGAATAGTAATTCTTACTAGTATAAATACAAGGCTTAAGTCACTCATTTTCTACACCATTCTCTCTCAATTTCAAGACTTCCAAGGTTAATCATCAAGCTTTCTTCCACTCTTGGTTCTCGATTCGTCAAGGCATCTTCTAAGTGTTTTTGAGTTGAACACTTCTCTTCTCCAACATCCATCCTCTAAGAACACATAAGGTGAGTTCATACCCCTACATTTACATGTTTTTCTTAAGTTTTAAGGGGGGAATACAAGTAAAATCATCAAGAACACAATTAAACTTTTTCTAACAGATTACATCAGAAAAGATGGACTTTAATCACTGACTGTTTTGGTCAACTTAAATATTTTAGTTTTCAAAACTGTTCCAGGTGCAAGTAGTTCAAACTCTTAGCTTTAAAATGGCTACTTGCACATCTCCATATGATTTTTCTACAATTTATGGTGATTTTTACAAAATTTCCTGTCATTTCAGAGGCAAACCCGGACCAGTCTGTGATTATGAACATTTTCACCTCTGTTAGAGATCACTAAAAATCATGATAAAATTTACGAACAAACTAGACTCATATTCCAAACTCTCAAAATTTTCGGATTTGGATTTAGAGCTTTGATGATTTTTCTATAAATTTTCTAAGAACAGTAACAGAAACTGTATTCAACGAAAAGTTGCTGTCAATTTCATTTCACCTTGTAACATGTTGAGCAAGGTGTATATCTTTATGTGATTATATGTTATTGCAATATATGACATTTTATCTTAATATTTAGACACACATCAGTTTACAAATGGATTTGGACATATAAAATATAAAGAATAACAAGTGATTATAATCAAAGTACAACCGATACATTCAAACATTTAATAAACTATTTTGAATATAGTTTGCATACATTACTACGTACTACCCTTGGTTGATAAACTATAATAGGTATAGTTTATGATACATTACATAACACATACATTTAAAAAGGGTACATTTATACAAAGGATATTTTCATTAAGCAAGGTACGGCCATACGGTACCAAGTTTTCATAACACGTAATTCCGTTAATGACTTTGTGAGACATTTACTTCAAATTACCATTAAGTCTTGTATTGTAACCAGAGTCTCCTTGAGGGAGAGCGTGATACTTGTGTATAGATCTATATTGGGTTTGACAAACCCACACCTAAACTGCATGCAACAGTTAGACCGATAGGTCTGGGGTGACAAATGTCATATCATTTCCGACGCCTGAAGAACGTCGTTTTAGGCAACCTTGGTCATAGTATGGTTATAATAAACTCACATAAAGTATTAATAAACATTGGAATTTACGGGAACTTCATTAAAATTTAACGAGTTTATGTCGATTTAAACTTGCATTGTTTTACTATAAATATGACAAATTACTTGTACATTTCGGTCTTTGGGTTTTAAGACTACATTTACACATTAAGGAAAATATTGGATTTTCTAACACAAATACTACTTTTACAAACGAAAGGCTTTTAATAATACCAAACAAAAGCTTATGAACTCACCAACCTTTGTGTTGACACTTTTTCAAACAACTTGTATTCTCAGGAAATCATTAAACAGGTAACCAAGTGCTTTTGAGGATGGGGCGCTAAGGCGTCTACTATTTCATATTTTGTCAACATATTGTAATTGATTCGTAAACATGTAATTCATACAATGATGTCATTTTTTTTCAATTATATATATGTTGGTTGTGTTTGCTTCAATTACTATTACAATTGTTGTTATGATACTATACATGAAGTCCTCCACCCCCGGACGTTTCCGCCATCCTTGGTTTGGGGTGTGACAGTAAAGTTCCAACCTTTAGGACTTATATTAGTTCGTGCATGGGTTAAGACCTTCATCCATGGAAATAGATTATGGTTTTTGGAGTTGGGGCTTATATGAGTCAAGGAAGCCATAAAGTAAGCAACTTTATGGTTTAAGACGTGAAATAAGACTTGGATCCGAGTTGGTAACTTCTGAATCAAGGTATTCAGCTCTTAATAGAGAAAGGACTTAACAGAGCATTACGCCGAGCGTACGTACAAGTACGCCCAGCGTACACGTCATCAAGCCTGTACGCCCATCGTATATTGAATTACGCCCCGCGTAACGCTGCCAGTTTGGGCCTTGAGTATTTGGGCCTCGGTGTGGGTTGTGATTTGGACTTTGGGTCTTAGTGGGCCATCAGGAGTCAGAGAATATGGGCCAATTATGGGTGCTGGGCTTAAGGAAAGGCCCAATAAATAGATTGGGCCCAATGTAGCAAATTGGGCCATTAATGGGCCATTAGTGGGCTTGGGAAGCCTACCTAGGGTTTGGGCCTTTATATATTATGTTTGGGCCTTAGTTATGGACTATATTGGGGTAGGGGTAAAATAGTAATCTTACCCTGAGAAAAGACTATGATATTGAGCTAAGTAATATTATGATCTTGGTAGCTCGGGGAGCCGAAGAAGCAGCAGTCGGGGAATTTCCAGTCAGCAGTAGAGGGTTATCAGCAAGTTCAACAATGCAGGTGAGTTTCCCTTTGTGTGGATGGGTCTACGGCCACAATGCCGACCCATGTAGTTATGAGTAGGAAGACCCGGGGGTTAGCCCTAGGCACCGTATGCTAGTATGATATTCAGGACCAAGGTCCGATAGCGGGCGGGTGCCTGATGATACATCGACCTCCGGCTAGTCTTCTGGTATTCTGCTGTGACGGAGATCTGGATATCACAGTGCAAAGTCGTTAGAGCCGCCCCAGGGACTGTGCCCTGGGAGCGGACTCCGACGGTCAAGTTAGATCAGCTAGAATATCTGAGATGGTCCTCCATAGCTAGAGAGAACCATCTTGGTGCTAGTGGTGGTGTATGGTGGCTGACGGCGGCGGGTGGCGGCTGAGCCACCCGACCGGAATATAGTGGCGGCTGAGCCATGGGGAAGATCTAGTGGCGGCTGAACCACTTGGGAGAGAGTCCTCCTCCATGGAGGAGACACTATTCTATTTATAGTGGACAATTAGGTCAAGGGGAATTGGGTCGGGCCTTGGGCCAGCCCAATTCAGGCCCAACTAGCAAGGAGTTGGGCAAGGCCGCCCGGAGGCGCCGGGCGGGGTTGGCGGGCGCGCACCAGGAGAGGATGGCAAGGGAGCACCAAGCCAGGGAGCGCCAGGCTAGGCCGGCAGGAGAGTCCCCAGCAAGGCTGGCAAGGGAGCGCCAGGCGAAGCTGGCGCGCCGACCATATATCATCAAGTCCCCCCCAGTCTGATGTTATTGGTACACGGCCAATGACATCGGACTGGACTAAGTCGTATAAACCAACAGGAGAGTCCCTAGCGAGGTTGGCAAGGGAGTCCCCGACAAGGTTGGTAGGAGCGCGCCACGCCAGGCTGGCGCGCTGTAACATCCCGAAATTCAGGTACAACTATTTAGCCCTTCTTTTATTCAAAGTGTCAAGTTAAGCCCTTAAGAGGAATTGGTAGCAAATGAGTACGCTGGGCGTACTCAAGAGTACGCTGCGCGTACTCATGCGCTTATTTTGGACGCGGACTCGCCTGAGTACGCTGGGCGTACTCAGGGTTACGCTGGGCGTAATGTGTCCAGCTGCAAACCCTAATTTCTGACTTGTGCCCTATATATTGGATGCTAAGGCTCATTTCTCAGCCTCCATAACAGTGAGTAAAACCCTAAGAGAGAACTTTTCATCGTTCTTAGTGAGTGTGTGTGATTTTGGAGCTAAAAGTGCCTTGGTGTGCTAGTGAAGAAGAAGGAGAGGAGTTTGTGGAGACTAGAGTTTGAAGTGCAAGTTTGGATCTGAGATCTACAGAGGAAGGAGCTGCATTTGGAGGTATAAAGTTCAAAACTTTCCTCTTCATTTGGTTTGTTGCTTCATGGACCATTTTAGGGTTAAAAGTCCCAAAGGTGGAGACTTTATGAGTGTAATGTGCTCCATGGACCTATATCTGTTCCCTTTCAGTGGTATTTGTCTTGTAGATCCATAAAGTTCCCATCTTGGTCGTGGATATGAGATCATGCTTGAGTATTGGGCTTTCTAGTGTTAGGAAATGGTATATTTTGGGTGTTAGTGACTTGTTCAGCCATGCAAAGGCTTAAAGTCATCGACTTTATGGATTAAGAGGCTTAAAAATGGTTAGATCTAAAAGCTGGACGTGAGTCTTAACTGTTTAAGGCCTCAAGAGCTAAGGGACTGAAACTGGGATTTACGCCGGGCGTAATCCCAATACGCGCGGCGTACGGGGTGGCGTTCCCCGATTCTGAGAGACTGCCGGGTACGCCCAGCGTACACATCTGGTACGCGCAGCGTAACCCGGAGGGTTGACTTTTGGTTGACTTTTAGGGTTTGGTCTATAGTGGGGCCTTTGAGTTATGAGAGGGGTAAAATGGTCTTTTACTCTTCTGAGAGTACTAAGAGGAGGAATAGTCTAGCCTTGAGAGATGTATTGATTGAGAGTATTTATTTTACATGATTAGGCGGAGGCTAAAACTGATTTTACAGAGTTCGAGCTTTACCGAGTTACCCGAGGTGAGTCTTCTCACTATACTTTACCTAGAGTGGTAATTAGAGCTATGAGACAGAGTATGTTGTATGCTTTTGCATGATGTGATTTCTATGTGTTATATGCTATGTATGTTACAGAGTTTTCAGAGTTAGGACCGGAAGGTCCACAGAGTTAGGGCCAGAGGGTCCACAGAGTTAGGGCCAGAGGGCCCACAGAGTTAGGGCTAGAGGGCCCACAGAGTTATGGGACTGGAGGGTCCCACAGAGACACCTTGACCAGAGGGTCATCAGAGCTATAGCCTCGAGTGGCTAATATGTGTTGTGTGTGGTATTTTGGGGGAACTCACTAAGCATTTATGCTTACAGTGTTGTGTTATGTGTCTCAGGTACCAGCGAGGATCGCGGGAAGGCGCCGGTTTGATCAGTACACACACGGGGAGATTTTTATTATGATCTTGGGATATGATGTTATGATTGACTATGTGATACAATGGTGTTTTTATAACGATTATGAATGAAAATGTGTTTTATAAAATGTGAAAAATTGTTTTGAAAATTTGGGTGTTACACGCGCTAGAGCAGTCTGGGCCATGCTAATGGACCATATATCATCAAGTCCCCCCAGTCTGGTGTTATTGGTACGCGGCGTCAAGTCCCCTAGTCTGATGCGATTGGGTTGCTGACAATCGGATCGGACTAGATAAAGCACCAATACAATAAATAATAAAGAGAAATGACCGAACCTCGCCCACGAGAGTCGTGGGGTTGTGCGATGAGCCAAACATTGCTTATGTAGCTTGAGATGACTTGATACTCCTTCATTAAGAGGAGTGCAAGCCGATCGGTGCGATGCAACGTAACTGTTGCTGCGATCATGCAGACCAAGGCTGCTAAAGAGTGTTACACGACACTGATGTCGATGGAATGTCGGGCCGGGGTAGCTAAGAACTGTAAGTTCGCCATTCAGTCTCTGAGACTGTTATTCTACACGATTGTTGTGGTAGTCATGCGCATATGGAATGTCACCGATATCCATCTACATAGTCTGCATTAATAACCGTCTTAAAGGTATTTCTTGCTTGAGCTACACCTAGCTGGATTCCCCCCAGTCTGATGTGGGTAGCGTAGGTAGCCGTGTCAGACTATGTTGTCAAACCAATAAACCGTAAGGTTGTTGACCATAGTATAAGTGGAAGGGATTCCGAGAGCTGTGCGATTAGGTTGCTAGCGAGGGTCACATAGCGAGACTATTGTCGATAGCCAAACAACAAAATTCTTGAGGGACAGGTAGTGAGGCCATAGGTAGGAAACATGCAGTGAGACTGTTGCCGAGATCCAGGTAGCGAAGGTGCTAAGGGATAAGCGGTGAGGCCAGAGGTATGGGTTGCGCAGCAAGACCGTTTCCGAGGGCCAGGAAACAAAGGTGTTGTGGGATACGCGACGAGGCTACATGTAGGGTTGCACAGCAAGACCGTTTCCGAGAGCCAGGAAACAGAGATGTTGTGGGGTACACGGCGAGGCTACAGGTAGGGTTGCATAGCAATACCGTTTCCGAGAGCCAGGAAACAGAGATGCTGTGGGGTACACGGTGAGGCTACAGGTAAAGTTGCATAGCAAGACCGTTTCCGAGGGCCAGGAAACAGACATGCTGTAGGGTGGTAGGCAGCAGGGCCGATGCCGGGATGACCTCCTTGCTGGAGAGTAACCTCACTATAGCAGGTTGTAATGTAGATATCCCTTCATCGATCGTCCGAGTACAAGATAATCATGATGACTGTGAGAGAGGAAGCACCAAGATCATGGTGTGGAATAAGCTTGTGATGCGCGACTTATGATGCGCGACTTAGGAGAATAGCTTGGGCTTAACAACCAATGATCATGGAGATGTTACGCGGGAGAGCATCGCGCGGAATGGATCGGGCTTGGCTGCTAGTGATCGTAGATAGATCACACGGGAGAGCATCGCGTGGAATGGATTGGGCTTGGCTTCCAGCGATCGTAAATAAGTCACGCAGAAGAGCGTCGCGTGGAATGGATTGGGCTTGGCTTCCAGCGATCGTAAATAAGTCACGCAGAAGAGCGTCGCGTGGAATGGCCGGAGCATGTTGCAATAATGGAGTCGGGCTGAGAAGCCAGACGACTCGAGGCGAGGGTACTGAACCTCCCATGTGGAGCTTGCCGCTATAATGGAGTCGGGCTGAGAAGCCAGGCGACTCGAGGCAAGGGTACTGAACCTCGCATGCGGAGCTTGCCGCTATAATGGAGTCGGGCTGAGAAGCCAGGCGACTCGAGGCGAGGGTGCCGAACCTCACATGTGGAGCTTGCCACTATAGTGGAGTCGGGCTGAGAAGCCAAGCGACTCAAGGCGAAGGTACTAAACCTCGCATGCGGTGCTTGCCGCTATAGTGGAGTCGGGCTGAGGAGCCAAGCGACTCAAGGCGAAGGTACTAAACCTCGCATGCGGTGCTTGCCGCTATAGAGGAGTCGGGCTGAGGAGCCAAACGACTCAAGGCGAATGTACTAAACCTCGCATGCGGTGCTTGCCGCTATAGTGGAGTCGGGCTGAGAAGCCAAGCGACTCAAGGCGAGGGTACTAAACCTCGCATGATTGGGCGTAGCACCCTACAATCCATGTGTCTAGCTCGTGTGATAATTATGGGTTAAAGCGGAATGGTACCTGATGCTTTGCTGCATCACTAGTCGTACTAATAAATGATGTCTCGCTGTCTTGGCTGTTTGCGGAGAGCTATGTGGCGGTGCTACTTAGGGCTTGATAGTGTAACTATTGTCAAGTGGTGCGTAGCGAGACTGCTGTCAGGAACTGGTCAGCAGGGTCGTTGAGGCCCGGGCAGCGAGCTGCTAGCGATAGGTGAGTAACACGACTATTGAGAGTTGGACCACGTGGCTACTCTTTCAATCCGGAATACCAACGTCACCTCGGGGATACACCATCATTCATGGTGTCAGATCTTTATGTACTTTAACTCTTCCCATTGGGAATAAAAATCACTTCTACATAGTGTCGTACCAACACTATTCCCCCCCCCTCTCTTCTTTTTATTTCTTTAGAGGAGGCGAAGACGAATGTATAGCCGCTGAAAGGCGAGATACATAGCTGCTGGAAAGAGCTAGGCGACCCAAGTACTAACAAAAACTGGGTGGCGCGGCTGCCGAGAGCTAGGCAGCGCGACTGCTAGTCCGACAACGTAACTACTGATGGCTAGGCCTTGCAGCTAGGGATGAGCAGCGGAAGCGGGTACTTGCTTTCGGAACCGGAACCGCCTCGGAACTGCCGGTTCTGGAACCGGAACTGCCTTAAGCGGTTCCGGTTCCGGTTCCTAAAGTTTCAGAACCGCCTAAAGCGGTTCCGGTTCCAATTTTCATTTTTACAAAATCGATACCCGCCGGTTCCGGTTCCAGTACCGGGTACCCGGAACCGGTACCGCCGGGTACCCGCCTTGTTTTTTAGAAAAAAATCAAAAATATTTTATATATCGGTAAATTTAAAAAAAAATAATAATAAAAAACTTTCACGGGTATACCTTAGTCTCTTTTAGGGTTTTGCAATTTTCTTAAGCAAATACGCCGACACTCTCTTCTCCCCTGAACTCTCTTCTCGTCGTTCTCTTCTTCTCGAGTTCACGTCACAGAGTAATCGACTAATCGTCCCTCACAATCACATTACCAGTTAACCAGACTTATGGATTAGAGCTTAGAAGTTTGAAGTACGTTCCAGTCGACGATCTCGTAAGTCGTTACCCTCTCGTCGACAGTCAATCGTTCACCGTCCTTCATGCCGGTCTTCTCTTGCAGTCCGGTCGAGTAGAAGAGTACAAGACTAGAAGACGACGGTGGACCAGTTCTCTCCACTCACGCTATTCAATCGTAACTCTCAAATATTCATCTTCACGGTCAGATTCTCGATTTCTCTTGCAGTCCCGTCTATTGTCCAAGCAGTAGGCTGTTCTATTGACTATGAAATTTGATATATTGATTCTTAGATTGCATCTATTGACTATGAAATTTGATTTCTCGATTATGTGTTTAGATTGCATCTGTTCCGGTTTTTAGATTGTAATTATGAAATTTGATTTCTCGGTTTTTAGATTGCAATTATGAAACTCTTTTTGATTTTCTATTTCTTTTCTCGTTTTCTTAATCTGTTCATACCTGTTCAGTTTTTTTAGATTGCATCTGTTTCTTGTAATTGTGTTTGCATCTGTTTAGATTATGTGTTTAGACTGTTTGCTGTAATTGTGTTTGCATCTATTTTCTTGTTTTCTCATTTTTTTCAGCTGTTAGCCTGCTACTTAAATCTGTGAATATCAATAACTTTCAGGTTCAGTTATGGAAAATAGTCCAATTGACGTAGACATGGATGGTGCAAGTGAGGCTGTTGAGAAAAATAAAATGCCGGTAGTTGGGGGACAAAAGGACATCAAATGCTTGGCACAACTACACGGATGTTAGAGATCCAAAGACGGGCAAGGTTGTAAAGGCGCAATGCAAACATTGTTCTAAGGTATAAGATGAGGTTTGTGAAGTTTTCTTTAAAAAAAATATATCCTTTAGACTTTAAGAAGGTTGAAGAATTATATTCTCAAGTGTTTGAGGTTTTGAAAAAACTATATACTCATTATTCTAATGTTTCTTCAATAACAAAGAATGATGATTGTAGTTCCTCAAATACGAATGATAATGATGGCCAAAATTTTGTTGGTGTGGTTAAGAATAAGCAAATGAGAAAAATATATGACCTATGAAAATGTTGTTGAAGATGATTTTCGGAGTAATTTGCTTCCAAAGACTGTCTGAAGCTTTGATATGTACTCAGGATTGCTTGAGGGCATCAAATGTTTGAGTTGACTTTGAACAGTTATTGGAAGATGTGGAAAAATATGAGGAAGGTAAGTTACACAATTATTTATTATTTTATTTTATGTTTCTTGTATTACATTTATTATTCTAATTTGACTTTTTTATGCTTATTTTCATTACAGAAATCAGTTGCAATATGGAAGATCTCGTACGAGGGAATAAGTAATTGCTTTTGTTGCTGGTTGCTGTTTTTGCTGTTTGCAGTTGTTGTTTTTGCTGTTTGCAGGTTGCTGTTTGCTGTTGCTGTTTTTGTTGTTTTGAGATGTTGTGTTTTGTGCTGTTTTGCTGTTGGTGTTTTGCTGTTTAGTGCTGTTTTGAGACTGTCATGTTATTGCTGTTTTGCTATTTTGAGATTGTTTGAGTAATTGTTTTGTAATTTGTTGTTGGCTTTTGTTATCATTGACAATTGGAATGATTTGTGGTTTGTAGCTTGTCAAAATTTCATCTTTAATTGTTAATTTCCACTTGTTGTTTTGAGATCAAGTTTTTTTTAATTGTTTTAGTTTTATATCTTGAACTCATATTGCTTATAAAAGTTAATTTTAACGGCATGTACAAAATAAATAAATAAAAAATTTCAAGAAACCGGGTACCCGGAACCGGAACCGGTCTAGGCGGTTCCGGGAGCAGTTCTAAATTTCTAAGAACCGGTCTAGGCGGTTTCAGGAGCAGTTCCAGTAATTTTAGAACCGCCGGTTCCGGGAGCGGTTCCGGTTCCAGCTAAAATAGGCGGGTACCCGCTTCTGCTCATCCCTACTTGCAGCTGCTGAGCTGGGCCGAATACCGGTTGAAAGATAGTCCCCGAATACCGGTTGAAAGATACTGAAGGGGTAGTCAGTACCCATGCATGCCTAGCAGTATGTTTATGTTATGTTATGATGTGGTAGTGGTAGGGGGTGAAATAGTCCCCAATAGTCGGTTGAGATAAACCGATAGGTAAGTCAAGCACCCCAGAATGGTTTGACATGGGTAAGTCAAGCACCCCAGAATGGCTTGACCAGGGTAACTCAAGCACCCCAGAATGGATTGACCTGGGTAAGTCAAGCACCCATAAGGGCTTGACATGGGTAGGTCAGACACCCCAGAATTGCCTGTCAGTATGTATGTTGTATGGTATGTGGTATGATGGGGGAACTCACTAAGCTTTGTGCTTACAATTTTCAGTTTCGTTTCAGGTACCTCTTCAGCGAAGGGGAAGGAGCCGACACGGTAGCAGCGCATCGCACACATATGATTTCCGCATTTTGAGATCCATGGGATTGTACTCTGACATTATTACTATTTTATGTTAGGGTTTGGAGTGCATTCCACAAAGTTAAATGCTATGGAAACATAACTGTAGGTCCAAATAAAAATAAAAACTAATCATGTATTTTTCACCCCCATTTTTTCATTTATGAGCTATGTTTGATGTTTAAACACATGAATTGTAGTTCAGAAAACACAGTTGTAGAATTGGTGCCTTTTACCTAATCAAATATATGAAAGTTAAAAGAATTTTTAGCGAGTAAATAGAGAATTATACATGAACAAACCTTCACCAGAACACACCTGCAAGAATCGTGACCTAGAATGCACACCATATAATTGTCTCCGGTGGTCAGCGCTACCACCATCGATGGTTGCAGTCCTAACTGACAACGGGTAATAAAGGAGGATGCAAACGGTATGTCGATGAGGATTCGACTACGTCGCAGCCTCTGACCGAAGATGAGAATCAATCGCTTATGGACTTTATGGATTGTATGCATATTCGATCGAATAGAGTAAACAAACAAAACAATTATATGGACTGTAGGTAAAAGAGAGCATAGCAGCAGCATTCGGTGATTTGAATATGTTGGCGGTCCAACACAGATGACATATCCAAGTAGTAGCTTCAAACCTAAGCCACTGCATCAAATTGGTAGTAGAGGGAGGCGGGAGCAGATAAGATTTGAGGCAATAGATATTAAATTCTATCCGAATGAAAAGGGAAAAGTCAAAAGAAACTGCATTGTGTGTACTAAGGGATCAAACTGTAAAACCGGGAAAACTTGTGTGGCAAAAGCGCAAGGGAAGGAACTATATTGTTCCTTAAACCTCTTGTGCTTTAATAGTATATATTAGAAAAGGGAAAAGTTAAAGAAAATTACATTGTGTGTACTAAGGGACCAAACCGTAAAACCGGGAAAACTTTTGTGGCAAAAGCGAAAGGGGAAGGAACTATATTGTTCCCTTAAGGGACCAAACTGTAAAACCAGAAAAACTTGTGTGGCAAAAATGTAAGGGGAAGGAACTATACTATTCCTTAAACCTCTTGTGCTTTAATAGTATATTTAACCTTAATTGACCAAAATGTAAAACCGGAAAAACTTGTGTGGCAAAAACGTAATGGGAAGGAACTATACTATTCCTTAAACCTCTTGTGCTTTAATAGTATATATTAATTGTCATTTTAGTTTAGTTTGTGATAAAATTAATCTAACTATGGACAAATATTATCATGATTAACTTGTACGTATGATTCTTTTCTTTAATTATAGTATCTGAATAAATATTAATACATATAATTCCTTACAATAAATAAAAGATATAGTTTTGCAATATTAATACATATAATTCCTTACAATAAATAAAAGATATAGCTTTGAAATCGAAAGTTTTGTCGTGACTAAATACAAAATCGAGTTAACATCAAATTAAATATTTGTTTCCAAGAAAAATAATTATTTAGTATTTAAATGGGTATATTATTTTGAAACATTTATTTATTGAAATCTATTTTTATAAGTAAATAATCTGGGATTGTACCGGAGGTTTTAATCATTTGTTAACAAAATTATCAGTCATTTCAAAATATAATCTATGATTTTTTGAAGAGTTTTTTTTATAAGAAATGACATCATCATATCACAAAAATGCAAACAACTGGATTTTTTTAGGACAATACCAACTAGATCGGAGCAGACGTTTGTAGATTAGACAAATGGTAGTTTCAAGTTTGGACCTTCAGGCTTAAACATTCCAAATTTTCAACCTTAGGACAAGTTCTTTAGGATCGACTTTAACAAAATTAAGCTTTTTCATATCGATCTATATGCACATCAATGTTTATTTTGACAAAAATTTAGATAATTTCACCCATCCTTAATGAAAAAATATGACAATCCCAAAATTATTACAAAATAATAACCATGAAATGATTAAACGCGTAAAAACATATGAAGGCTCAAACATCCATTTCGCTAAACAATCTATCATTTTGTAGTTAACATTTTAATCTATATATGCTGGAAACTTCAAGTCCTTGAGATCTAAGGTGAGATAGCATTGAAGCTGGTTGGCATGTAGCCCGTTACATTCTTCAATTTTAGGCTATTTTTGGGACATTTTTGTTGTTCAAATGTTGCTATCAAATGCAATAAATAACAATCTAGATTCATTTTGTGCTAAAATGTTACTCTTAAAATGGAGAAGTAGCAATCTAAATTCATTTTTGTGCTAAAATGTTATTGTAAAATGAAAGACCTAAGTGTTGCAACCCTAAGAGACAACAAAGTCCACAATATGAATTGCTTATTTTTACAAAGAAACATCTTAATTTTTTTCTTTCATACATCAACTTTAATATATATATATATATATATATATATATATATATATATATATATATATATATATATATATATATATATATATATATATATATAGAGCAATGATCATTTGAGAACTCATATTTTCCCGAGAACCTGAGAACTAAAAGTGGACCGTTAGATTAAAAAAGTTAAGGGCTAAGATCTTTGATGGCAATTTTGTAAATAAATAGAAAAAAAACAAGGAAGAGTATCTTAATAAAATAAGATAAGGGCATTTAAGGGAACATGTAATTAGCTCCCCAACTAAACATATCAGATCGTGATTAGTCTTTCTATCGCTCGTTCCCTAATCCGATTCTTCACCGACTCCATCGACCTCCTCCCTCTTCGTCGACCCCTCCCTCCTCCCTCTAACAACCACCCTAACTCTGTCAACAACCACCGCCTTCATTGAAGATTCTCCGATGATTGATAGATTTAACATCGCGGTGGTTGCGTCATTCTTCCCTCTCGAAGTTTCGTGCCCTAATAAATCAGCCAGAGCTCCGATCGCTCCGAACCTCCCGATTCTCCTTCGCCTCTGAGCTTCCGGTCTCTGAGCCAGAGGACGACTCGATGTTCGGAAGCAGCAACACCGTCCGTTCAATACAGAGTCTGTCCGACCTTGATGATGAGCGACTTTATCTCGTTGATCATAGGTGACTTTTTCCCATCATTAATCAATTGGAAAACCAAATTCGACTTCAAGTTACAAACCACAAATTAAACGTACGATTTATCAGAAATAACGATTCACATTGCAAAATTTGGAGGAAATAAACATCATTGATGTAATACCTGCAGCTTGAACCTTGAATTGAACAGGTCTGAGCTTGATAGCATTTGACTGAACAATTCTCTTCGTTCCAAACGATTTGATAAGTTGGCGATAGCATATGAATTGCTGCGATTATGTAAAGCCTTTTGCAGGTATGCTACTAACAACCTGCGACTGAACTAACCGAAGCTCCATTAAAGCTTCTGATCAAAATTGAATTTCGGATTGTGTGTGTGAACTCAATATCAAAATTGAATTTTGAATTGGACTAGAGAAATTGTTGTAGGAAATGTTATGCAATTTCTCTTCCTTGGCCTTAAAATAGTGGTCAGTTTTATGTCCCAAGAGAGAGAGAGAGAGAGACCACTGATTGTTTACATTTGACCAATTTTATGTCCTAATAAATCTACCTCATGTCAATCATAAATGAAAAACACTTTTCAAAAAACTTCAAATTCTTTCTATTATTTAGAAACATGAACACTTTTTTCATTTGTACATGCTGCTATTCTTGAGAAATCAACTGATGAAGCATTTAGAATTAATTCAGGTGGCACATTGTTATACTTTTTTTTGAAAAATACAGTTGATTTCGTGATTGCAGAGTCCCAATTCTATAATTCTGTAACTTGCTTTTAGATATGTTATTGATTGTCTTCATTCAATAGCTTATCAGCATAAGATTAGGTCGGGTCTGTTGGTTTTGAAGGAATGCAATGGGATGACAGTGGAATGGAATGAACAGGGTAATTGAAAAAACAAGGTGGTGGAATTTAGTGTTACATTCCATGACCATGTGTGGTTACTGTATATGAATGAAATAACCCTAGAAATGTTTCTGTAAAAGAAGTAAGTTTATGGTTTCATGATTTTGATGTTTTATTTATTTGTTAATATGTGTAGAAAATGATTCCATTATATCTGTTAGTTTTAGACTTTTATGAATTACATTTTTATATTTGTGTGTGTTTGTGTGTGCATAGACTGATTTAAGTATAATTCAGCCTGTGATATATACAGTATATGATATATCTAGTAGAAATCATGTAGACTTTTGACATTTCAGGTTCAAAAGGAAGTGAAAAATGTGAAAAGAACCGTGTTGAACAGTATTGTTGGAACTATGGACTTGAGCATCCGACAATATTGTTGGAACTATGGACTTGAGCATCCGACAATATTTGCAAGGAGAAACATATCCTGGGGTATATTAATCCATCCATCTTATAGTGTAAATTACATTATTGTCCCTATACGTACTTTGATTAATTTGTTTATTATAGCCTTCTACTTTCATTTCTTCCAGTTACATGCTTATAACATTTTACTTGAAAAAATAGCAAATTATTGCATATTTTTATTTTAAAAGTTGAAAGTACAATGCTAGCTATAGTTTTAGTTTAGATTTTTCAAAATACAATGGCCAATAAGAAATAAACTGAATGAAACTTGGTGTCATAATTCATGTCAGCTGTTTAAATTGGTATGAAAGTGATAAGCATTTAACCGGTGTTAATGTTAGATATTTTGGTAACTAAAAGCATTTGGTTTAGTAAATAAAATCACATGGAAACATATGAATTACATGTGATTCACATGTAAATCACATGTGATTCACATGTAATTCACATATGAATCACATTTGATTCACATGTAAATCACATATGAATTACATATGATTCACACGTAAATCACATGTAATTCACATATGAATTACATGTGATTCACATGTAAATCACATACGAATTGCACGTGATTCACATATAAATCACATGTAATTCACATATGAATTACATGTGATACACATGTAAATCAGATATGAATTACATGTGATTCACATGTAAATCACATATGTATTTTTGTGAATGTTTTTGCATCAATCAATTTCTTTTTAATTTTCTTGTAGATTTGGAGGAAATTATGGTGAATATTGAAGAGGTGGAAAATGATAAATTGAAAAAAATATTGAAATATTGACACGAAGACATTAAAACGCTTTGAAATTTGTTGCATTTTTTATATTTTTTATATTTTATTTTGTATCGAATAAAATACTTGTACTATTATGTTACTATTATGTTTATAGATTAATTAATAAATATGAGATTTGTTGTGATTTACTTACGGATATTATAGTATAAGAAATGTATATATGTGCATTTGAAAAAATATGCACATATGCACCTAAAAATTTACTTTTTTTTTAAAAAAAAAATGTAAAAAAAATTGCAGTTCTTTTTGAAAAAGAAATGCAGTTTTCTTTAGAAAAATTGCAGCTTTTTTGAAAAAAAAAAATACAATTTTTTTTAAAAAATTGCAGTTATTTTAAAAAAATATTTTTTCAATTTTTTTTTCGAAAATTCATGTTTTTCTATAAAAAATTAAAAAATCTGCATTTAAAAAAAAACGAAAAATACTATTTTTTTAAAAAAATATGAAAATTTGATCTATGATGTAAATTTTTAGACATTTATATTAATATGTTAAATAGCACAAAAAAATTAAACATTAAATGAGATTGGTAAGATGACGATCATGCCGTTAATGAATTACTTTTGATCCAACGCTCCACTTTTAGTTCTCAGGTTCTCGGGAAACTATGAGTTTTCAACCGATCTCAACCCTATATATATATATATATATATATATATATATATATATATATATATATATATATATATATATATATATATATATATATATATATAGAATATTTAAATGGATCTGAATGTGACGAATTTATGAATCCAAGTATCATTAATGCACCAAGTTTGTTTTTGTTGTAAAGATTTCAATTATTACTATTTCAAAAATACCTATATTTGCATTTTATGTAATCTAATGTTGTATAAATTATAATAAATAAAAGTATCGTTTGTGTTATATTTATGTGTAATGTTCAATATATATGTGTGTCTCGATCCAACATCATTACGTCGCACAGTCCAACGTTTCCGCCGCCGGCCGGGGGTCGTGACAATACTAGACTATGATCTGACACTCAGACCATCAAACATACCGATAAAGGTGGTACAACTATATTTTATAAGAATAAATAATCTACTATAAAAAAGGCTAAAGGAATGATTTCATAAATTTTTGTTTATTCGTATAATTTTTTTCTACTTTTTGTTTAGAAAAAAAAACAATTATCTATCAAATATAATAAACATAAAAACTAACAATAATTCAAAGGTGACATAGGAAAGTTTGGGTTTGAGTTGTTGCACATAGTCACATTATTTTTCATATATAATTAGAAAAAAAAATGAGGCGACTTTATTTTATATGGACGATTATAGGGGTTTGATGGTAATTTTACCTAATTGTAGGTCAACAAACTAGAAAATTTCTCAACTGAAAAACCACTAGGATTTGTGGTTTAACACCTTCCTTTTTCAACCTTAAAATCATCACCCCTATTTCTATTTCTTCTTTGAAATTAACCATAATCAAATAAAGCCTTTTCAGCCTTTTATTCTTTTATTATCATCTGCATGATACATAACAGATAGCATGCCCAAATATAAAAACAAGATACATCAATCACACATTTAGCAGTTGCTAATAATGGTTAGATAAATATGTGTTGAATTAATTAAGAATTTTCCAAACTTCAGAGTTAAGACATATATATGAGTAGTAATATTAAACATGTAATGTCCATTTAAGTGGGAAATTGGTTATTTAATAAAAAAATGTTTGAAGGAATAAGTGATTGACTATTCAGTGATTCACTAAAAAAAAGGTAAACACTATTTCTTGACGCTTGTCCACAAACCGGTTCTACGATCAAACATCTTGATGGTAAATTTCAATTTTACCCCTTATGACATTGTGATTATTTCCTTAAGAGAAAGAAAAAAAAGCAAAAGAATATGATGCACAGTTTTAACTTTTAATAGAAAGGACTGTTTTATTAGTTATATCGCATTCTTATCTTAACATCACCACAAGAATACATCGACTTCCAATGATTCAATAAGACAACGAAACAATGTTTTAGATTTTCTCACTGAATTGATGTTATAATCTGTTATTTCCTTTTCATTCGTCTCCTTATCCTAAATTGACCATTTGTTTAAAAAATATAACGAAAATGACGTCATTAGAACAAAAAGAGTACTATTAATAAATTATTTAAGTGAATTAAACATATAAAAATAAATTAAATGAAAAGGAATAGAACCCCAACCCCAGTGGTTCACCCACCTTAGAACATCTCTATCAAAAACTAGTCATAATCAGAAAGAAAAAAAGACTTGCACTTTGGTCCAAAGATTCTTCCATTTCTCTAACTCCCAAGTCCCATCTTCCTTGTATATCTTTCTTATCTATTTTTGTTTTTTAAGATATTTCACACACACATACATATATATATAAATAAATATTAAAGAGTATTATGCTCAATATAAATAGTTTGATTTTTGGTGTTAATACAAATTGTACTAAATCAAAACACTTTAGAAATCGTACTACAACTAACCAAAACATGTTCCAGTTTTTCAGTTATAACTCTTTAACCTCCATCTTCTTCCTCTGTCTCATGCCTTCTCTCTTTCCCGCCAGAACCCTTCCCGGCACTCTGTTCCCCGCTGACCTCTCTCCGAACGCCACCTGGAACAACTTCGTTAACTTCATCGACGCCGGCAAGGGTGCCAACTTCTCCGGTATGTCTGAGCTCAAGAAGTACTTCCATCGATTTGGATACCTCCAAATCCCAGACAACGTCGTAGATAACTTCACAGACATATTCGATGATAGTTTCGAATCCGCCGTCGTTAACTACCAGAGGAACCTCGGATTGATGGTGACTGGAAAGCTCGACGCCGGGACTGTGACACAGATCATGTCACCGCGCTGCGGCGTAAGTGATGTAAGGAAAGGGTCGACGGACAAAATCCACGTCACTAAACACTATGCGTATTTTTACGGTGAGCCGCGGTGGGGGAGATCGGCTCAGGTGTCGCTAACATACGCTTTTTCCCGTAACCATATGATCGATTACCTTAGTTCCTCCGACGTGCAAGATGCTTTCCGGCGTTCGTTCTCACGGTGGTCGTCTGTGATACCGGTGAACTTTACGGAAGCGGACGATTACTCGTCGGCAGACATAAAAATCGGATTTTACAAAGGTGATCATGGCGACGGAGAGCCGTTCGACGGTGTTTTAGGAGTGTTGGCTCACGCTTTTTCGCCGGAAAACGGTCGGCTCCATTTAGATGAAGCTGAGACATGGGCCGTTGATTTTAAATCAACTAAATCAAAGGTGGCCGTTGATTTAGAATCAGTTGCAACGCATGAAATTGGGCATATACTCGGATTGGCCCACACTTCGGTCAAAGACGCTATCATGTACCCGAGCTTGAGTCCGAGAACTAAGAAGGTGGACCTTAAGATTGATGACGTGGAGGGGGTCCAGGCGCTATACGGGTCAAACCCGAATTTTCGATATAGTTCATTGATGGAATCCGATCTTTCTTCGGGTTGGGTGATTACAAGCTCAATTAAATGGTCGACTTACTTGATGGTACTTGTAGGGTGTTTATGGTGACACACTTGTCTTATTTTTTATTTTTTGTAATTTAGTATAATTTTTTTAAATTATTTTATCAATTATTCTAGAACGGACTTTCTCAAGTCCTCAATCCTCATACTTTTGATTGTTTTTTATTTTTAATGTAAAAAGTTACAGATTTTGAATTGCTTTTGATAATACGTTTTCGTCTCATAAAATTAAAATGTTTCTTTTTGCCAATTTTTATGTTGACACTACATGAATGTTTGTTTTATAAAAATAACATAAAGGTAAATATTATCTTTAACCGTCCATATCAAACATGGGAAAAACAAGTTATAATATTTGTGGAAAAAAACATAATGTTAATGCTTAAAACATGAAACATCACTAATGAATTACAAAACCTAAAAATAATGATGATATTAATGTTGTTTACAATAGGTTCGTATTTTATTTTATCGAATACTATTGAATAAAACGTGATAAATACTCTAGCAAATTCTTTTAACTAATTCTAAAATTAACCTTATGCACGTCATCAAACAAATAAAGTAATGTTTATATTGTCTCCTCAAAGTTGCAATGTTTATTTTAGATAACTAAATTTAAAATGATGTATATCACACATTTAACTATTATTATGTGTATATCATTATATCTGATGTATGACAAACCAGCTCAACTAAGTAATTCATTCCAACATTCTTATTGATCATATATGTGTTTTCAAGTGAGTTTATGTAACGCTCGTATATTCGGGTTTGTCAATTTATAGATAATAACCGTAAAAATTACTTTTAATAGAAGGTTATTTAGGATAAATAACCTTAACCAAAGTTATAATGTATGTGACAAGGGTTCCGTACATATAAAGAACGCTGAAATCCGACTTCATATGAAGAAGTTATGCTTCTTCGAAGTTTCGCGATTAAACCAGCACGACTCTGCGTATCGTAAAAAGTGAATTTTTGATAAATTGTTTTTTAGCCTAAGAGGCTGAGAGTGCGCATGTAAAGAACACCCAAATCTGACTTCGGAAGAGGAAGTTATGATTTTTATAAGTTTCAGCGCAGTAGTATACGACTCAGAAACCGAAGTAAAGATCGGTTGATTGTTAGGCAAAAACAATCTAAACGAGAGTTGAAGATCTCGTCCATATGGTTCCATCGATATAAAGACTGATGAAAACAGATATCATATGAGAAAGTTATAAAATTTTAACAGACTTTAACAGTATAAGCCTGTAAAAAATATAGCTTTAAAAATAAAGTCAAAATTAGCCGAGGAGTCTAAATAAAAGTTGTAGATCTCATCGTTAACTATACATGGATATAAAAAAACGTTGAAAATGGAGCTCGTATGAAGAAGATATGAATTTTTGAAAAATCAGAAATCCACACACATACACACGAGGGGCATGACGCGCAGTAGTCTGCCAAAGTAGGGAAGCGGACAAATCTAGACCTGACACGTGTCGCAAAACAAGAGGATCGGCATGGCTAGAGTGCACGACACGCATATGGGCTATATATAAATGTGCTTAGTTGCATTCTCTTTCACACTACCCACACTTTCTCTCTCGATTTCCTTCGATTTTTAGGCTTCGACGAAGCCCTGCGATCTCTGAAGTAGTAGTAGCTATCAAGTAGAAGCCATGCAGTGTCAGATAGCCAGTGAATAGAAGCTCCTGGATCAAAATTCTGCTCGCATAATTCCCAACTTTTAGCTAAATCATCTGTAAGTTAAGCTACACTATATCGTTTTCATTGTAACTTATATTTATGGTCATAAGTCGTTATTATGAACAAATAAGATATATCAGTAATTCCATGTAATTATACTGATTGATATACTTATGAGAGTGATGTCTAGGATGGATTTAGTGAGGTATTTAAAGTGAGATTTCCAAACAGTATACTTTTAATACCAAACAGACCCTATCTCCGATATGATCCTACATGGTTATTCCTTATTTAGATCTTGAAGTAGACTTTGGGATTGTTAAGAAATCCAAACCCTTAAAATAATAGTTCCATGAAGTATTAAATTAGACTAAGAGTTAGCGCTATCTACATCTAAGTCTGTTGGAAAAATGTATAAGGCAAAGCTCTACCCAATTCACCAATCACTAAACACTTTGTCAAGTGAGTTGTAGTCCATTTCATGAACATGATTTAATATGAGTATTAATTAAAATATTAAATATTTTCTAGAAGTCGTATGTTAATTATGTGCTTATTGTCTGGATTATATGTTAGGATATATATTGTGCTATGTGCGAACCAGATATGGTTCTATTTTATGTTAGGATTAAATAGATAACATCATATAATAGTATTAAAAGTTGCATTGCTAAGAAGATAAAAGAATAATAATACCTAATGCTTTGTAGGGATTATAAATACACTAGAATTAGGTTAGTGTCACCCAAGAATAAAGTTGATATTAAGGTTGGTTACAGACACTATAATCTAGTCTAGGGATAAACTTAGACTTATGGAAGATACCTAGCTCAATTAAGTTTGATATTAGGTAGTCTCATTATAAGAATGTGCGTAACCTAAGAATGGGGAGTAAAGTTCTTTTCCATGAAACTATCAGGTGTCGATGTATGGTAGCTTCGTACAGGATGATCAGAAATGATGGGTCCCGATCAGGCAACTATTAGCGGTGTGTCTGGTCACCCTACAAAGTAGGTAACAACACTTGATCATTCTAGACGGTCTTGTGAATTACGTTGCTAGTGTGAGATCATTACTCACGGACGCAGATGAATTGGAAAACCATATTCATCAAATACTCTGACGGCCCATAAGCCTTTACGACTTACATCGACAAAGGAAGCCCCTAGCTGTGTAGTCAATCTTTTAACGGTTCATCAGGCGAGATAATTTCTCCCTGATAATATTGGACTAGGATCTGTGAGGATCGGTAGGAATAGATAAGTAACAATGCAAGACAATATGAATTTAGTATGGTAACGGTTGGTTTTGCGGGTCTGATAATTAAAGAATATTATCATATCAATATCGTGGAATTGAAATCCCTATGTATCTCACTATGTTTTCCCAACCTAACCCACTCAGTTTATATGCATATCAGGTGTCAAGACTTAAGCTACTGGAACTTGATTAAGATACTAAGAGATTAAGAGACAACCCGCAATAGTATTCAGGACCATCAGGTTTTTACGCTGTAACTTATGTATTTGTGTTGATTTTGACATCCTTAGGGTTTTAACATTTTGGAAACAAACATTTGTAATCAAAATGATATTTTGTATTGGGATTTTCCATAAATATAAATAAATGATTTTAAAAGCATAAAGAAAAGTTTTAATTGGTTCTAAAAATTAGAGGATGTCACAGTTGGTATCAGAACATTAGTTTAAGCGAACTTGGAATTAGTAGGATTTCTAGACTTAAACTTAGAGATTAAGCAATGATCGTGAGGTGTGTGTAGGATATTTTAGGGTACAAACATTAAATAATATTAAGTGTTAAATAAGATATATATATATATATATATATATATATATATATATATATATATATATATATATATATATATATATATATATATATATATATATATATATATATATATATCATAACGTAGGTTAAATACCTTATTTGCTATAACATGCACTAGCTTACTTTAGGATAAGATGTCTAATTTGCTTTTATGTGCCAAATGAATTGTAATATACCATGCCTTAGATTGCCTTCTAGGTTGCTATTATTAGATTTAACGTCTGTCACCCAACTTAGTATTATGAAATTTTATGTGTTCAAATTTCTAAACGTTTAATTACGGTATTAGAACTGACATATAACTTTTCGGAGTAATAAGGAGGATTTCGCGTCTAAATCTTTCTTATCTATATTCTCGTCTCGGTACATTGAACGTCTGATTGGATATATAGAATGCGTTGACCATCACAAGGAGCGGTATAGTTTTCGCAATCGAAGGAGGTTCAACACGTCAGAACGTTGGAATGGGAGTTGCTCAAATCCCGATGACTGAAGCCCGCACCATGATGAAAACAAAGAATAACCGGAATGCTCAGGGACGTGGTCTTATTTTAAACTCATGCTTACATCAAGTTAGGGGCCCAAGTGGTTGTCCAGGCCCTCTATGCTCTAGGCCAGGCTTGATCCACTCTTTGCACTGAGCTAATAGGCTGGATCTGAACCCGTAAAACTGATTTTGAATACAGTTTGTTTTAATTTCCAGTCCCCTCACAACTGACAAGGAGACAATCTGGAGGGGGACAATAAAATTTGCTAAAATTGGAGCATCCTCTTCACGCTCTTCCATCCGTTACCTCATAATCCCCGTCGCCCAACGACAGATACAAAACCCTAGATTTATTTTTCATTTTTTTTTCAGCGATTTGTATCAATGGATTTGTCAAAGCTCCCTGATGCACAACGCCAAGAGCTTGAACAGCTACAAAAACGGTTTCAGGAACACCAAGCTCAACAACAGAAACAACAACAAGAATCTGCCGCTGCTGCCGCCGCCGCTGCCGCTGCCGTGCAACAACAGCCACCGGCCTACGATCAATCGCAGGTTCAACAATTATATGATCCATCGCAGGCTTACGATCAATCGTATTATTATAATTATAATTACCAAGATCCGTCACAACAACAACAACAACAACAGCCATACGATGCTTCTTATTACCAGAATTATTATCCAAATGCGTATCAGCAACATCATCCATATACGCATCCGGAGACGTTGGTGGCTACGGCTGTGCCGAGTGAGCAACAACAAAATGCTGGGTCAGTATCTGGATCATTAGGGCCTGGGCAAGTGCAGGATCCTTATGTCCATCCGGGTAATCAGGTAAATTTGGGTGGGACGCAAGGCTACCCTGTTCCTCCAGGTCTTAATGCTGCTGCTGCCGCTGCTGTGGCAGCCTTGTCGCAGCTGACGCAGTTTGCTGGTACTATGGGTGCTGCTGAGAGAGCAAGTGGAGGAGGGTATCCTCCTCCTCCCCCAATGGCGGGTGGGGGACATTACGGCCAGGGGCATTTCCGTCCTCCGGTATGTATGTTACCTCATGTTCAAAAATGTTGAGGATTTTGAAAAAAAACTTTGATATATTCTTCTGTTTGGTTATCTTCATTCATGATTATTCTCTTGGGCATTGGCTTTTATGGCGTTTGTAGTGGCAGTAGTTCTTCCATTTAAATGTTATTACACTGGCAATTCTGGGTGCTTGTAGACTACTACAAGCTTGCACTTCACACACACAAACAAGACCTTGCCTTAATGATAAAGAAGTTTAGCTAACGAGTAATAGTTAGGTACATACAATCTGTGTAGCATGTTACTGGAATTTAATGATGATTTCTTTGTCTAATAACCGGAGCCTTTAGATTTTAGAATATTGAGAGATGATTATAAAAGCAATTTGAATGAGTTTTTTATGCTCTGTTTGGACTTGCGTAACTCAACTGTTGAGGTTTTTGTTATAGAGTTATATATGGATTGGAGAGCAAAGTTTAAGGTTCCATGCTGACAAACGATGCATTTGAGGATGTGATGTGGGACTCCGGTTGGTTCTTCCACTGTTAGTCTCTTTCTGAGCAGCTAAGTGCAACAAGATAGTTACACTGAGGAGGAAATGGAATGAATATATTTGTTCAAAGGTAACAAACGTATATAATGTATATATATAGGATATTGAGAAGAGGAAGCTGTTGTTCCAAAACATCAAGTAGGTTGGCATGATGCTGGAGAATCGGACTGATGGACAACAGACAGTTGCATCAGTATGCATGCACATTGAGACGTGTTTTCTTTTTCCCATAACTCTATTGAAGAAAACACTGCTCATTGCTCAAGCTGGTCATATGTGATTCTCAAAACCTATGTGATGGCTCATAGTTTACAACTTAAACCTCCATCATAATCATCTCTCCATTATGTGCTAGGAATAGGATTTTTCTTGAAATATTTACTTTCAACTTAACTTAACTGACCTAGTTTATTCCATGAAATTAATAATCATATGTGGGGTATATAATTTATTGTCTTGCATCTTGTACATGCTCTCTTTTAAAAGAATCTCATCTCTTTTGCAGGCTGGTGACCATCCTCCTCCTCCTCCTTTCTACAGGGGTGGCGGTAGAAGAGGTGGAGGTCCGTTTAGAGGTGGCGGGCGTGGCTTCCGGCCGCCAAACATTAGCGGCTATGGTCCTCCACCTTTTCAAGGAAACAGAAGAGGGCGTGGTGGTCGTGGAAGGGGTAGGGGTAGGGGAGGCATTGGCAGGCATGACCACTCATTCCCACCACCATCTTCTCATCCTGTGGAGGGTGAAAAGGCGTCAGAAGGCGAAGGAGAAGCTTCGTTGAAGATTGCATGGTGTGAATTGTGTAGGGTTGACTGCACGAGTAAGGAAATCCTGGAGACACACAAGAGCGGGAAACGCCACCAAAAGAATCTCCAAATGAAAGGTGCATACGGACCCGTTGGTGTTGAACAAACAGAAAAAGAGGAGATGAAAGAGAATGAAGCTGCAACGAAAGCAGAAGATGAGCGGGAGAAGAAGCCCGGGGGGTTGAAACGGAAGGTGAAAGGTGGCGGTGGTCGCGGTGGTAAGAGGCAGAGACAGCAGGGGGTAGGAAAGCCGAAAGTGGTGATACCGTTGATGTGCGACTTGTGTAATGTAAAGTGTGATACACAGGAAGTGTTTGAGCGGCATGTTGGTGGTAAGAAACATATTGCAAAGCTGAAAAGGTTCCAAGGACACCAGGCTATGTATGGTCCCACTGCGGTTCAGGCTCTTTACCCTCCTAACCCTCTTTCACAGGCACAGGCACAGGCACAGGCACTGGCACTGGCACAGACTACCACTCAGTCAGCTTATGTTGGTGCACCACCTGATGAGATCCAGATGACTTCTTATGTGCCACCCCAGAACCCTAACCCACAGCTTGCTGATGCTCCTCTTCAATTTGCCACCCAAAATGCTAATGCTGCTGCTGTATCAGAACAACCTCCTCAACCTGCTGGACCTCAGTAGTTGCTTCTGATTCTGTGCTGTCAAGTCTCAAGATTTTTATTTCTAAATCTAGATACAGAGAGGTAAGACTTTCTTTACTGTTTACCCTAAGCAATAAATATAATGAATGAATTGTTTGCAGTGAAGGTATATTTTTTGGTTCTAAATCCGGATACATCGTAATTGTTAAATCCTACTCCATTTTCTACTCTAAAAAGTATATATTTCTAGTATATCTTTTTGTAACTTATAAAGATTGTCAAAAAGACCTTTCAACTTTTTTTTTTTTTAATATTTTGTTAAAATTTATATGAATTTGATTTTATGTTTATGATTAATTAATATCATTTAAATTATAGTTAGCTGATTAAAACAAAGTAGCAATTGATAAACCTAAAATGTGAAGAGGGATTAAAATTGACAAGTAGAAGTTGAACTTCTTTTTGGAGAAATGAATGTTATAACTCCATATTTGGAGGATTACTATGCTTTTACTCCAAAATGGAGTAACTCCCGTGATAGACAAAAAAAAGAGTGACAAAAAAAGAGTTGTTTTTTTTATTCATCAGTCAATATATATTGAATAGTCAATATATTTCTATATTTTGTCATTTAACCCCTTCATATTTTAGTTATATTTTATTTTATCCTCTTGAATATATTTTAGTTTTAAATATTTATATATTTATTTATTAATTATTTATTTATATTAAATATTTGATGACATTTCATTTATGAAATATAAAATTATAATGATTATATTTTTCAATCTTTTTTATAATTATTCCATAATAGTTTTCTCGTTTTAACTTTTTCGAACGATATATTGTGATATATTTCTTTTGAAACAATGTATTGTAATACTTTAATGAAATTAAAATACAATATGTGTAAAAAAATAGTTAAATAAGGGGGTTTTATAGAACATCTTAGATATGGAATATTAGTTAATTTTTTTATAAAAAAAAAGTTATTGAAAGAGTTTAACCATTGAAGGAGTTATTTAACTAGAGGCTAAAGTTATTGGAATAATGATGTCAGATGATTAAATCAATGGCATTATATCTTTACGGGTATATATTATGTTACTAGTTGTGAGACCCATGTATTACATGAGTTAATTTAAAAAAAAAGTTAAATATAAATGTCAAAATATTTGAGGACTTTGAATTTTTAAGAAAATAAGAAAAATAATGAATTATTATAATATAAGTGTTTTATCTTTTAAATTTAAACAAATAATTTAAATAAAGAAAAAAAACTAATGAACTTTAATTTTTGTAATTTTAAAATTAAAAGGCAAGTTTATTAATGAAATTAATATCAATTTATTGTTATATTTATTGCAATTATTACATTAAAATATTATGTAGAATTTAATAAAATAGAAAAACTCATAAAATGACATGTGGAAAAAATAAATTCATAATAACCACAAAATAACATTTGGCAAATTGAATGAGAATGTAACAAGTGTCAAAAAAAACTTTCATTTGTTAAATAAACTTCATATAACTTTTGAAAAATATTTCTAAAATGGGTTTGATCTCCCAGGAGGCCCAAAAGAGGTTTGTTTGGCAACGATGTAAACAATTAAGCTCGCTACTCGGTATTAAATTGAGCTACCACTTGCGACACCTTGACTTTAGGATAGTATTCTGATATTTTTTAACTAGGTAAATATATAAAATAACTAAAATACAAACATCAATATACTAACAGGTATTTAAATATAGCAAGTGAAAATCAAGTTGTTAAAATCCCGATTTTGATTTTAAGATCTTACGATTTTAAGATCCTACAAGTAAAAAACGATAGTGATCACACTACGATCTCAATCTCACTTCATTAGTTTTATTATATAAGCTGAGTCTTAAAATTTTGTCTATTAAATTTAAAATCGAGCATTGTAAGTTGCAAGAAGTCTTGTAAAACATCACCATTTCATTAATATATCTCGAATTAAGTAGAGCATATTCATAATAATCTCTTTGTGATTTTATGATTTTAGTTGTATATGATCAAAATGATATGTTTTTCTAATTAAGATGTTTTCTTCATAATTTTTACGGTTTGTAGCAAGAAAATTATGATTCATGCTAAGAAGTTAAAGTTGATCACATTATCCATGTATTGCAAACAAATTTGAATATAAATTCATTTTGATAGGATCTTTCGATTCGGATCCGATCTTATGATACGATCTTACAAAACATAAAACGATCTTATTTAAGACCTCGATCTTAACAAACTAAAATACTCAAAACAAATCGATAGAGATTATAATACTATAATTACAAATATTCAAGTGGGCAATCTGAGTGCTACCAATACCAACATTAATTGTTGGGCCAAACAGAGTATCCACCATGTCATAATCCGAAATTGTTATGTTATTGTCACATCGTCATTATATTAATACAATACTATTTTTATATTATCACTTTACATCATGGTTGTCAAAATCGCGATCCTGATTGTAGGATCTTACGATCCTACGATCCTACGATCCTAGGTATGAAAAACGATCCGGATCGTAAACGGATCGTATTTGAGGTAGGATCGTAACATCGTATGTAGGATCGTAAGATCGTATGTAGGATCGGGATCCGATCCGATCCTACATTTCCTTGATTTTTTTTTTTATTGGAAATGAAATCATTTTACCACTCTATGTCTTTTACCCGTTTACCAAGTTACCGTTTATCATTTTTTGTTGTGACTTATGACTAATATTTTGAAGTTTTTATAACTTTTGAACAAAAAATTGAATGTTTAAAATATTTTTCATGTATTAAAATTATAAATTAAAATTATGTTTCATTTTGTAGAATCTTAGGATCCCGATCCCGATCTTACAATCCCGATATTGCAAACCCAAAAACGATCCTATGTAGGATCCCGATCTTGACAACCTTGCTTTACATGATTAAATTAATATTTATATTTATTTTTCCAATGAAAACGATAAGCAATTAAAAATATTGGATTTTAACAAAAAAAAAACTTACATAAATTTAAAGGAAAAAAATTATATAATTGAATAAAAAGTAACGGAATATAGATTTTTTTAGATCCTCTTATATTTTTGTGTGTAGTAAAGGAACAAAAGAATAATGTGAAAAAAAAAATTAAGTAAATTTGTAGTATTTACAGGTAAATAGGTCAAAAAATTAAATTAAATGTTTATTTTTGCCCTCACCGTTCAATGGTCCTTTTCCTTGGATAACTTTCCCTTCTTCTCTTATTTGTCCTTTTCCTTGGAAAACTTTCCCTTCTTCTCTCAATGTTGCTATGGCCACACAAAGCCACTGTTGGACCATGCCAACTAGGTGATGGTTTACATGCCATGGGCTTTATGCTATCATCACGCTACTCGCGTTGTATGCATACGGTCTTATCTTCCAAGGTGGTACATGTAAATACCAAATGCCAATTTCGTATTATTTTCAAGATAAAATTTCCATAATACATATACAATGCATACACATAATGATGCGACATATAATTCCGGGAGGTCTTTTGGACAGCTGCTACGACGGTGATCTGAGAAGCATAGAGCAAAGTTGTTAGAGTCGCCCCAGTGACTGTACCTCGGGAGCAGGCTCTGACAATCAAGTTAGATCGGTTGGTAGAGATGCGATGGTTCTCACTAGCTGGATAGAACCATCTTGGTACTGGGGGTACTATTCACTTTAGGTGGAGAGTGGCAGCTGAGCCACTGGGGAAAGAGTCCCTCTCCATGGAGGAGGTACTATTCACTTTATAGGGGACAATTAGGTTAGGCCTCCAGGAAAGACCGACGGGCACACACCAGGCAAGGCTGGCGGGCACGCACCAGGAAAGGATGGCAAGGGAGCGCCATGCAGAGTTGGTAGGAGAGTGCTATGCAAGGTTGGCAAGGGAGCACCATACATGGCTGACAAGAGAGTTGTAACACCCTATTTCCAGATCGAATCGATTTAGGGCTTCAAGGAGTCAAAGGCATGGTTTTTGGGTAAAACCAAGGCTCACGACGTGATCATAGAAGGTTCACGACGTGAGAAGTGATTAAATGAAGATGTTGGATTATGATGAGCTCACAAAGTGAGCAATAAGAGTGTAACATCCCGACTCCCAGGTATAATATTTAAATGTATTATGTTCATTTTGTTAGGGCGACTCGACGAGTTGGAGGCCCCAACTCGCCGAGTAGAGATGGAGATGCCCGCGTGATTTTTAGAGTCTACTCGACGAGTAGGAGCTGAGTATGAAAACCCTAATTTTCAGGGTTTGTGTCCTATTTAAAGGACCTTAAGCCTTCATTTCCGCCTCCCTTATCACCCTAACACTCTGTGAGAAACCCTAATTAAGCTTCATTCGTTGTGTGTGTGTGTGTGTGTGTGTGTGAGAGAGAGAGACTAATTTTGAGTATTCTAGTGCACTTTTGGAAGGAGGTTGGAGAGCAACAAGGCTTGGAACGAGAAGGGACTTTTGGATCCAGTGTTCTTCAGGGTTAACTTATGTTTGGAGGTAAAAAGCTACCACCTTGATCATTTCTTTTGTTAGATCTCTTTCTATGGAGTTTTAGGGCCTTTTCACATCCATCTTTTGGTTTTTGAGTTGCTTGAGCTTGCCATGGAGTTGAGACTCCAGATCTGAACAATATGAGGTCCCATGAGCCTAAAGATCCAAGCTTTATCAAGCTATTGGCAAGCTTCCATGCACTAAACCTTCTATAGAGCTTTGTTTTGGCATTTTGAGCCCTAGATGTCATGCATGGACGTAAAGCTTGCAACTTTACGTGGTATTTCAGCCTTGGGAGGCTAGATCTAGAGTTTGGGACCTTAGTTCTGCTTAGAATCGTCTGAATGAGAATTGGTCTAGAGGGACTCGACGAGTGCATGAGCCAACTCGACGAGTTGGTTAGGGTTTTCCCCGATACCCTGGAAGCTGTATGAACTGGACGAGTTGGTGAGACAACTTGGCGAGTTGAGTTGAACTTTCCCGATCTTCTGAAGAACAGAGGGGGACTCGACGAGTCGCATAGATGCACTCGACGAGTTGAGTCAACATGGACTGTTGACTTGAGTGTTGACTTTCGTTGACTTTTAGGGTTTGGTCAATTGTGGACTTTGGAGACCATGGAGGGGTAAAATAGTCTTTTCACCCCGTTGAGACTTAGTAGAAGAGTTAGCTTAACATTTTAGGGTGGTTACTACAAATTGTTAATTAGAGATGATCATGATACATGTAGGCAGAGTCTAGATCTACCGTTGAGTCCGAGATATTCCTGTTCTGCTTACGAGGTGAGTCTTCTCACTATACTTACCTGAGTGGTAATATTGAGTGACCGTAAGGTCTTATTTGAGTTATCGACCGGAGGTTCCTATGTGCTTATATTGAGTTATGTGATATTATGCATCTTGTCTTTGTGATATATGTTATATTATTTTGTGCCTTACTGAGTTAGGACCGGAGGGTCCAAACCGAGTTGTGAGACCGGAGGGTCTTCACTGAGATACAGGACTGGAGGGTCCGACTCGATCTGTGAGGCCGGAGGGTCTTCACTGAGACACATGACCGGAGGGTCCACACCGAGCTATAACCATGAGAGGCTTACTATTTGTGTATGTGGTATTTTGGGGAACTCACTAAGCTTCGTGCGTACCGTGTTGTGTGATATGTGTTTCGGGTACTTCTCAGGATCACAGGAAGGCGCCGGCTTGATTGTACACACCTGTTCGAGATTATGTTTGGGGATTATGGGATATTATCAGTCATTTGTTGATTTGTGTTTTGACAACTGATACATTTGTGGTTTTTGAGAAATATGATATTGAGTTTTATGTGGTTTAAAAATGAAAAAAAATTGTTTTGAAAATTTAGAGTGTTACAAAGAGCTCACGACGTGAGATGCGCAGTAGCCCAAGCCAATGATCTTTTAGGGTTTCCTTCGTATTTAAACCCCATAAACTTCATTTTATGGTTCCAAAACAGCCTCCTTCGTCACTAAGCTCAATAAAACCCTAACCATAGCCTCTCATTGTGATTCTTGAGCTTTTAGTGGAGTTTTGGTGGTTTGAAGAAGAAGAGATCACCATTGAAGCACAATTTCAGCTTGAAAGTTCCATTTGCAACCTCTAGCTACACATCTAGACCATTTGGATTCGCGAGAGCAAGTAGTGTTGAAAATGGATCGTATCGCAGTGTTTCAGAGTTCTCTGATTCAGGTAAGTTTTGCCTCATTGTACCCGTGGGTCGAAGGCACCAATGTCAGCCCATTACTTTTGGATATCTTTAGTAGAGGGATGCCATAGGTATTGTATATAGTCATGTAGGATAGACTGAGGACTCTTGATCAAGGCTTTCTTGTCTGTTCCTTGTTTGGTTGTGGCTCTAGAGTAGGATCACCTATCCGGGTGTCTATCTCACCTCTGAGTATATACGGTTATGTATTCCTTGGATTATTGGTATTTAGTATGTTGCTATGCTGTAGGGATCCATTAGATTGGTATCATGATATATATAATGTTGTTATGTTGTAGTGATCTGTTAGATCAGTATCCTGGTATATATGATGTTGCTATGTTGTAGTGATATGTTAGATCTGTATCCTGGTATATAAGATGTCGCTATGCGGTAGTGATTTGTAGATCTGTATGTTTATCTATATTTGCTGGTTATCATCTAGTGGAGTGCCCTAGGGATTGTATGTGGTCATGTAGGATAGCCTGAGAACTCTTGATCTAAGCTTTCTTGCATGTTCCTTGTTTGGTTGTGGCTCTAGAGTAGGATCATTTGTTCGAGTGGCTATCTCACCTCTGGTTACTTATGGTTACGCACTTCATGGAGGTTAGCTGGTAGCGGGACAGTACGCGGTGTGAGGACTAGTAAGTGGTAGTGAGTTGTATGATTGTTGTTTGCCTTTATTATGTGCCTACTTAATCCTTGTTTGTTTATATGTCGACATATGGTGGTAGTAGGTTGAGGCGATCCTACTGTGTGCTGTAGGCCAAGATACCCGGTGCGGGCCGGCTGTAAGCCGTAGGCACGGAGGCTTGGGACGAGCGGTTGGGCGAGGCGATAGGCCAAAAGACCCTGGGAATTCCAATCTGATGATTGTGGGCCGTTATGCATGCTTGTATGTTTATCATATGGGGTATTTTAGGGGAAGCTCATTGCGCTTTGTGCTTGCTCAGTTGTTTATTGTTTCAGGCATCATCGGTGATCGTGAGAAGGCGAAGGTGGGACTGTACACACTCATCAACAATATTGAGGATTTCGCGTTTCTTATGATACTCTGATTTTTAATAAATGTGTTTTGGAATAAACGATTTTCTTAATAATGGATTTATAAATTGGGAAGTTTTACCTTAATAAAAAAAAATGAAAATTTTTGGTTATGAAAATGGGATGTTACAAGAGTGCTAGGCAAGGCTGGCAAGGGAGCGCCAGGCAAGGCTAGCGCGCCAGAGTTGTCTAGACCATGCTAATGGACCTAATATCATCAAGTCTCCCACAGTTCGATGTGATTGGTACGCGACCAATGACATTGGATTAGACTCAGTCATATAAATCGTGCGTTGTCAGGTCTCCCTAGTCTGATGCGATTGGATTGCTGACAATCGGATTGGACTAGACAAAGCACCAATGTATTAAAGAATAAAAAGAACGACCAAACCTTGCTTACGAGATCCGTGGTGTTAAGCTATGAACGAAGCATGGGTTTATGCAGCATGAACTGGCTTAATGATCTTTCATTGTTAGGATTTGTTAACGTATGGTCTATTAGCATGGTCCAAACGTCAAGACCTGGCGCGCTAGCCTTGCTTGGCGCTCTCCTGGCGCTCGCCTTCCAGCCTTGTCTGGCGCCCGCGCCTGGCGCTTGCTGGGCGCTCGGGTGCTCTTTCCCAGCTCCTTGCTAGCTGGGCCTAAGTTGGGCTGGCCCAAGGCTTGACCTAACTCTCCTTTGACCTAATTGTCCCCTATAAATAGAATGCTTCCTCGTCCATGAGGAGGCAACTTATGACGAGCTTTTAGACATCTTTTCTAACTTGGCTCTACCATTCCAATAAACTCTGTCGTCATTTTCTTGCTGGTGGTGTAATCTACTCCCACAAGACAATCCAACTCAAATTTATGCCTCTTCGTTCCAGCCTTTTTATATCTAAATGAACCCACCAAATCTACTCGAAAAACTTTCATATTCGTCCCTTCCAACACTGTGGGGAATCCGTTTGTTTCCACTTTGTCTGCTCCGTGTCTAGCCTTCCCGTTACCCTGATAAAAGCCGTCCAGCTTGTAGTCTGCTAAAATGGAAAGAGTGGATACATTTGGAAAGTAAGAAAATGTGATATTTATTTGACATGGGTAATGAAGACCTATTGCTTTGTTTTCGTTTTTTAGCTAGAGATCGAAGTGGATAGCCAAGTTTGTGGGAGAATTATCATTTGATCTGGTAACGTTCAAGATTTGATTATGGAATAGATTAACTGAAAACGAGGGACTAGATGACCATGCAAATAGAGCTACCATGACAGGCATTAGAACAAAGACACCCACGGAAAGTGATACCACAATAATACAAGCAATAAGAGTTCCATAGTTCACAACATGAGCCATAGGTGGTCAAGTCGTGAGGGGCGGTTGATTGTTGACTTTTGTTGACCGTTGACTTTTTGACTAAGTTTACTTTTGGGTCAAACTTGAGGATTTTGGGCTATTGATTAAGATTCTATCTGGTTCTGGTGTTAGTGAAATTACGGGTGCAAGCAGTGCTAAAAAGGGATCGTATCGTAGTGTTTTAGAGTTCTTCGATTCAGGTGAGTTTTCCTCACTATACTTGTGGGTCGAAGGCACCAATGTCCGCCTACTAGATTGTGTATCCTAGTATATATGATGTTTCTATGATGTAGAGATTTGTTAGATATGTATCCTGGTATATAAGATGTTGCTACGCGGTAGTGATATGTATATCTGTATGTCTACCTGTACTTGCTGGTTATCATCTAGTAGAGTGCCCAAGGGACTGTATGTAGTCATGTAGAATAACCTGAGAACTCTTGATCTAGGCTTTCTTGTCTGTTCCTTTTTTGGTTGTGGCTCTAGAGTAGGATCATCTATTTGGGTGGCTATCTCACCTCTGGTTACTTATGGTTATACATTTCATGGAGTTTAGTTGGTAGCGAGACAGTGTGCTGAGAGAGGACTAGTAGGCGGTAGTGAGCTGTATGATTGATATTTTCCTGTATTTTGTGCCTACTTGATCCTTGATTGTTATATGTCAACATATGGTGGTAGTGGGTTGAGGTGGTCATGCTTTGTGCTATAGGCCAAGATACCCGGTGCGGGCCGACTGTAATCCATAGGCACTGAGGCTCGGGAAGAGCAGTTGGGTTGAGGCGGTAGGTCAACAAACCATGGGTATTCCAGCCCGATGGCTGATTGGACCCATTGCATGTTGGAATTCCAGTCCGTGGACTGATTGGGTCTGGACATTCCAATATGATGATTGTGGGCCGTTATGCATGCTTGTATGTTTATCGTATGGGGTATTTTGGGGGAAACCCACTAAGTTTTGTGCTTACCCAGTTGTTTATGTTTTCAGATTTTTTCGGTGATCGTGGGAAGGCGATGGCGGGACTGTACACACTCATCAACAACATTGAGGATTTCGTGTTTCTTATAATACTCTGATTTTAATAAATGTATTTTGAAATAAGCGGTTTTCTTAATAATTGATTTATAATTGGGAAGTTTTACTCTAATAAAAATGAAAATTTTTGGTTGTGAAAATGGGACGCTAAAATTTGGTATCAGAGCCATGGTTTGAGCGAATTAGAGGAACACTTGTGTGAATCCAGTCTCAAAATAGGATCCGAGAATTTTCAGTAAACGTTTTTGATTTTTTTATGATAAGAGGGTTGGGTTAGGGACATGAGCTCAGTCTCTTTTCATGTTTTTGTTTTATTGTTGGCTTGGGATCGGGAACGTGGACCTTGACTTAACTTTGGTTTTACAGGAAGTTGTGGTGTGTACAGTCAACCAAAGCCCGAACAGGATTATGGTTCCCAAAATACCCATACTTGTTATGTTTGCTGAGTTTTGATTTTGCTGATATATAGATTGTTAGAAAAGTGTGCTAGTGGATAAAGTTATTTTAGAAACCGTTGGATAGAAGTTCCTGATTTAGTTGATGCCTTATGATATAGGGAGTTACTTGCGATATGTTACTTGTTTGTGTGATTGTTGTATGTATGTTGATTAGTTGTAAATGGTCAAGATTAAATAGCCTTAGAATGATCGACTTAGCCTTACATCTTGTTCCTTGTTTGTTTGTGGCCTTGGGCTTCAAGGGAATAGGTTTTAGACCCTATTGGATTTTGATAATATTGGTTAGGTGATCTAAGCCCTTGGTTTGATTTTTGGTGCTAAGGGGTAAAATGGGAAAAGTTGTATGTTAGGCTTCTTGCATGAATTATGGTTTTTAGTTCGGCATGTTTTAAGCTAAAATGAACTAGATATAAGTGTGGGGCTCGTCAATACCTTTCTGTGGATATAAAGATCGTCGAAAATGGAGTTGAAACGAAGAAGTTATAGTTGTTTGAAGCTGAGGTGGTTTTGGATGAAAGTCATGGCAATGACATGGGGATCAGAGCCACGACGTGGGGATCAGTCAGGCCCAAGCCCATGATTTTTTAGGGTTTTCAACATATTTAATCTTAATGTTTCGCATTTTTGGGCATTTTATCAACCTCCTTCATTTATAGAACCTATTGGGAGAAACCATAGCCTCCACCTTCAAGACTTGAGCTTCTCCTCTCTCCTCTATCCTCTTTTGAGTGCTTTTTATGACATTTTGATAAAGTTAAATATCAAGAAGTCTCTTTTGGTTGCAAGGAATGATGCTTCAAGTTTAGATCCATCAAAGGCACTACATTTCTGGACTATTGTAAGTATAAAGTTCCAATCTTGCTATCTACTTCCTTAGATATTGTCATTTGGGGTTTTTGGCACTTTTGGTCCATTTTCTGGGTGATCTTGGAGTTGAGTGGAATCCAACATCTTTTGATCAGTTTAGAATGTATCTTGGACCTCATGGACTAGGAAAGTCATGATCTTTTGCCTTCCCTTTAAGTCATGCAAGTTATCTTGGTCCTTTAGGCCATTTTGGTGTATTAAAGTTTAGATCTAGAATAATTGAGGCATTATTATGGATAAAGTTGAAAAATTTATCCCTCTAGACATCTTATTGATTCATCATCTGAAAGTAGAAGACATAGACTTAATGGATTAAGTTGAGAAAGATGCATTTTGGGTCCTTTTGAGACTTAAAGTCTAGATCTTTGTGGTTTGGACCTTCCTAATGAATAATGTTAGAAACTTTATCCATTAAGACATTGGAAAGGATCATATCTGAGCTTTAGATGAAACATCCCAAAAATATAGTCTAAAAATTTCATTTTTAAATCATTACTAAAAACATAAAAATCATTCATCAAGTGAAAATCATATGTCGTGTATCAAAAGCATCAAAGCATCTGTCAATGTATCAAAATCTCATATCCAAATATCAGAGTAAATCATCCCAGGCTAAAAGATGTGGTGTGCGCCATGCAGTCATCCCGAGCTCTTCCCCTTGCTAGTGAAAGTACCTGAAACCAAAACTGAAAACTGTAAGCACGAAGCTTAGTGAGTCTCCCCAAACTACCACATACCATACACATAATTGTTGGGTTATGAGCATAACATCAATCCTATGGTGTTCATGCAACCCTAATTGCTTTGATCTAGGTTTTTCTAAATTGAACATACAACATTGAATACCAAAGCAATAAACCCTAACCTAGCATGCTTATTTCGAAATTGACATAATAAACAAGTTAGAAACTTTACCTTGATTGTTATATAGCAATAACAATCATAATCCTTCTTGATGTTGACTTCTGAAAGCTTAGTGCCCCAAGTGTTGCACCTCTAATGGTGTCACAAACACTCATGCAAGAATATGACTTTAGGAGAGAAGGATTTTCGCCACTCTTAGGGTTTCATAAAGCTTGGACGAAAATCCCCTTGTATGGGGTCCTTTATATAGTTGTGGCTGCTAGGGTTTTCAGGTGGAAACCCTAATACCTAACTTAGGCAAAAAGCAGCCCATGGACTCCTTCCTTAGAGCCCTTGGACGAAATCATATGGGCTTCCCCATAAATTTCGTCCACTCCACTCTATGGAGTCCATCGGCCCATTTATGCAACTATCAATGATTTGCATAACAGTCCCCAATTATTTAATAAGTCTATTTTGACCACTAAATTAATTCCAAATTAATTTCTGATCAATACTAATTAAATAATATGATTTCCAAATAATATATTAATAAAAACATTTTGAGTATGAATTTATTATTCACATAATAAATTCTACTCTCTCTCCTCTTGTCATCCTATCAAGTTGCATGAGTGAAGGCAACCCAAAAGGACCATGCTCATAATCGGGTCAAGTACATACCAAAATAGCTATGGGCTTAGACACCTAATCCAACTGTCTTCCACTTGGATAAGTCTAATAACTATTTTGCAAGTATGACTTCAGAACCTGATTAGCAATCGTAGCTTTCAAAAGCCGTTGTCAACTCTGATCTTATCAGCAATGCGTCCTTTAGATAAGGGATCATATATTCCTCCATTCTAGATATCGTATGAACTGAGACATGGATTATAATCATTCTCTCTGTTCATGTGTTGTTTCCCGATTTCTGATTTATGATGACCGACTAATTGAACAGATCAAATCAGTCCAGGCTTGGCCAAGCGCTTTGGGGTGTCATCAATAAATCATCAAGGGGCCCACAAATATCGCTTTTAACCACCTTTGGGTAAAAGGAATGGATAAACTTCGACTCATATGTCTGCTCTATTTACTCATCAAATCACACACAACAATACGTTTTATAACACCAAGTTACTGGTGCGTTTACGTATTATCAATGCGCAACCGACTTGTAAACAGCAAATCATATCTCTAGGTTTCAAGAATATAAGATATTATCGTCTCACTAATCACTCGTGATAAAATCCATGAAGTGATTCAAGTGAGCGTGGGTTTAATCCAATACTCAAATCTTATTTCAGGAGCACTCATGAACTCTGCAGCAAACTTGTGCTATGTCTAAACACTTTAGACAATCTACAGACGGATTCATGACAGTCTTGTCTCAATACTTACTTCCGACGTATGATCGACTGTGGATATTTGAATAACCTAGTTATTCGGGAAGTCAAAACATGCAAAGTGAAACACAAGAATAATCGAATCTAATATGGCCTCAAGCTTTTGTGTATAAATAAAACACTTATTATTTAATCACCATATTTATTACACATCATTCATTGTATAATGTTTCGGTTAATCAACTTAATACTTGAATTGTAACAATATTTATCCCATGCTCCAAGCATGCACACTATGTTTATATATGGTCCTTACTTTGTGAAATAGATCAATTGAAAACACTTTCAACGATGCTCATTTCACAATTCTTAATCCTTATTGTAAGTGTAAGAATACCAAATTCTTTCCACTTTTAGAATATGTTAGATTCTAACATTTTATGCAATGATCACTTTTGTAATGTCATAGCACCAAAATCACCAAGACTTTGCCAATGAAATTACAAAGTGCTCTGTTGGAGATTGTTACAATACAACTCCATAGACATGAAGTCTCACATTCAAAATACATTCCTTTGAACATCCTTCTTGCATAAAAGTTTTTAATCTACATAGATTCTTAATATCCAACTCCCATTATGGAAACATTTCCATATTTGCCATATGACAACACATTCTAAATAGAATCCTATCTATTCATAATAATGCCAATATGGTCCATCTAATACTATACTTCCAACTGTCCGCAAGTGACCAATCCACAGCGAACTTCAGATTGTCCTTGACAGTTGTTTAATTATTTTAGTCATATCCGATTATGGTCCTTTTTTCCTCATAATGCCCTAGGCATTTGGAAAATCAGAACGTTCGAATATTACAGCATATGCAATCGATCCTATACCCGAAGCGTATGGGATACGATGCATAACGAAAAACGTGATACTTTACCAGTCTCTTGTTATAATATTGTCATATATAGAATTTCCCTTATGTTGAATCTTTTCAACATATCATTCATATATGTGCTTTGACTAAATTTGATTAAAATCTCTCGATCTAAGCTTTTAGATTTGAAATGAAGTATAAATTTCTCTCCCTTAATTATAGCAAAACAATTTTTTCAACCTCTGCATCTTTGCGGATTGAAACGTTTGTTTTCTATAATTAATATTGCTAACTCGCAATACTTACCATAATAATCATGCTCCCACTAACATGATGATTATATCCTTACTAGCATAACACTTATGCTCCCACTAGCTTTGACATGTATTCAGAAATCAGTTGAACTTTTAGAAATCAATACTTATTGACTTTATTAGTTCATATTTCTAATACCAGATGCTTCGATAAGACTTTATCTAGGCTTCTCAAAACCCATACACCTTTCCTTAGATAGCTCACATGTGTGTGTAAACAATTTTAGAACTTACAACAATAAGTCCCAAATATTCAGACTAATTGCCAAATCTCACAATTCGAACTATGAAGAGGGATGCCGTAATCATAATCGAATTTGAGAATGCAAATATCACAATTGCTATCTCCTTAAAATCTCTCTTAGTGAAAGTGTTTCCTCACAATCATTTTCAAGAAATGGAGAGAAACCTTATGATACTTAGATTTATGGCGTATGTGTTCCTATCCATGTGAATTTATCATAACCATAATCATAAGACAACGTTTGTGACAAATCCAAACTCATATGGACTGAACTTGTTCAATCTCAATTTCTTACCACCTGGCAGCACAAGTGCCCACCATGTCTTCCAAGTTGTTCAGCAGCTCACCTATACAGATTAATGAACTTTCATTGATTAAGGTGCTCTGACTTTATGCATTCAAATGAGAACTCATAGAACTCACATGCATATTCAACCTTAACTGGAATGGGCAAGGAAACAAGAATATGTCAACACGATAGGTTACAAACCTCAAGTCGTGTGCTAGTGATTAACAATAGGTTTACTCTTAATTAGTTCTTGAACCTTTTCAAGATCTTTAAGACTCCCACTGACCTCTTGACATATAAGATTCTTTTGTCAAGAAACATTCCTTGACAAACAAATATTCAAGAGTTAGTGTAGGTCCTTATCAAGACAAAGACTTTACATAATTGGTTTTAGTTGGTCTCTGTCTTATCCAAGACATCACAACTTACCAATTTCAAATGCGCAAGAGTAATAAACATTTCTTACTCCACATTCGATTAGTGTTATAAACCTTCTCACAATTACGTCACTCAAGTCACAATCTTGGAGTATGACTCTAAGACTCGATTGTGGAACGAAGTACGATTCACCTTTTGATTTAACTATTTCAACAATTTCCCGATTCCTCTACTTAGCCATACAAGTGCACTAAGGTGTCATTAGAGGATCAATTGTGACATAGTTTTATAATCACTAAGTTAATCATAAAACACGATACTTAAGTACTCTCCCATCTTTTCAGATTGAAGAAACTTTTATCTTTCTGCCTAATTGATTCTTCTTATTCGTTCTGCTACACATTGAAACTTTTCCAAAGATTCAGAATCACACTTAATTCTGTAAGAGTAATCATATTCACTAAACTTTTAGTAAATCACGACGAATAGTCTTATCGTTCTTTGTGGTGGACTTTGACCAGTGCACAACAATGTGTACCAAATCCTTTAGTCCTTCACTTGACTCTTTGTCAAGTAATTATTCTTAATTTCCCAAATACGAAGGTTCTCATTCATCACACAACAGTAGTCGTATGATTCCAAGTTTCTGTCCAATTGAAACTTGGGCGTTGAGAATCCTTCCTTATTTGGTAAATTCTCGACATTACCACAAATAACATAATAAAGAATCACATCAATAGAAAACACACAAACATCAGTTTTTCATAAAATGCCATTGCAAGGAAACATTAATAAGACAAAACAAAAAAATTATTTTATTTATCAAAATGCGGAAAAACTTCTCCTTACAACGCAATTTCAAATGAAAACTATGTTTATTAACTATTCCTAAGCAATCTATCGTAACTCTAAAGTAGCAGCTCAAAAATCCAATCATCGAACCATGCGATCGAAATCCATTTCTTCGCGATCAGAATCAGCTCACTCATCTCTTAAGCTTCCTCTCTTTTCTTTGATCCTACAAAACATCAAAATGCAATCTTATCACATCATGTATTAAGAATCTACAAACATAAAACTTAATAGAGTTAGATAGTGGATTTTACCTGAAGCAGAGTCATACATCTTAACTCTCCCATCTCTTGGATCTCTCAGGTAGTCAGGGCAGCTTCGCAACCAATGCCCCTTCTTTTGGCAATAGAAACAAGTAGACTCTTTTGGAATGGCACATGGGACAATTTCAGATTCAACCTTTCTCTTTACCATCCGGTCAAACGGTTTGACCTTGGCTGATCCCTTTCCATTGGGAATAAAAGACTTTTCTGGACTTCCAATGTTGCCATTGTCAATGTCCATGGAAGTTTGGGAGGTTGATCTTCCATTCAAATTTTCTTAACTAGTCTGCCAAATCATTGTTGATTCAGCAGCAATAAGCAAATAGGTAAGATCAATGAGGGTCACGTCGTGGTCCATCATATAGTACCCTCTAATGAACTCACTATATGAGTCAGGAAGTGATTCAAGAACCAAGTCAACAACCAGCTTTCTTGAGACATCGACACCCAACATTCCCAACTTGTCTATATGCAACTTCATCTCCAAGACGTGAGCACATATAGATTTTCCATCTTCGTGTTTGCATGCCAATAGGGCTTGAGTGACCTTGAACTTTTCAAGTCTTCGAACATGTGGTTCAGGGAGAATTATTGGAGGAGGTGGAGGAAGTGAAGAATGATTTCCATTTCCACAATCCAATCGTGGAACATCATCTTCATGTGGAAAGCTTTTTCCAAAGGATTCAAGAAGACCATAGTTGTTAGATTTTGACATCTACAAAACGGGAGAAATTCAAGTTAGTTGATTGGATCCTTAATATAACACCTAAATGAAATATCAAGGCTAGGACCCAACACAATAATCTACAATTCGGAAGAGGGATGCCGTAATCCAATTGCAAACTATTTGTTGGTAGGTAAATGACGATTTACCAATTCCACCACGAAAAAACGAAAAAGAAATTTAAGTTTTAAATGAATTGAAACTCCTAGATCTTTTGAGATTCATTGAAATTTTCAATGACATGTTTAATCTCGATTATGCCTTTCATGTTTGTGACTGGGATGCCGAGGATCACAAACAAGGTGTGGATAACCATGCAAATTAGCTTGGTACTCTCGAAGATGTCTATCACCTAATCAATGTGCCGGTTAACCACACACGCTCCATTGATCTATGATAATCTACGAGCTACCCATTGCCATCCTTCATTGGTCCTATATTAGTGTGCCGGTTAACCACACACGCTCCACTAACGGCCAACAAGGTGCAATGTGCAATTTCATGGATTAGCACCAACTCCACATTTTTCCTAAAGTAACTAAGATTTGGGAATTTATAAAAGTGTTTAGTTACTTTGTATTTCATTATACTTATAATGGAAGGTTGTGTCCTATCCTACCCGTTCGGCTAACGACCCTCCACTAGTCAAGGGTACGGTGGGTAAGAGTGGATACCCATTCAATCGCCATTTTATAGGCAATTTCCTTAAACACCCCTTAGAGACCAGCTTTGTGAATGAGGCCTGCTAACGGTAAGATTGACTCTTTACTTATACATATATAATATATTAAACTTTTAATTTTATATAGTATAAGGGTGTATTTTATACTTTTAAAATACTAGGTGGTTTAATCTATTAATAAATTAGACTTTTAATTTGATTAATCTTAAACCATATTGTTGTGGATTTATTAATTATCTCTTTTAATTAACCAATTAATTAACTTAATAAAACCATAAGGGTGTAATTTGAACCTTTTCAAAATACTAGGGTTTTAGAATTTAATATTTCAAAATTAATACCTTTTAATTAAATTTTAAATTCCAAAACTTGAGGACAAATTTTGAAACCTTTCAAAATATTAGGGTTTAACTATTTAAATTTCAAAAACTAAAACTTTTAAGTTCCAATTTAAACTATAAAACGTAAAGGGTGTAAATTGAAAATTTTCAAACTTACTATGTCAAATATTTGAATCATAATAATCCAATATTATCCATATTTAACCAAATTCATTAATTTTGATAAGGATAACCACAACAAACATGAAAAAACGATTTTAAGCAAGAAAAACGAGTTTTGGTAATTATCCTCATCAAAAACGGCTCAAAAAATCGAAAATCCCGGCAACAGCACCCCAGAATCGCCGAGTCCACTGATGGACTCGCCGAGTCAGCTTTGCAGACAGCAAAAATTCGACTTTTTGATCCTTTGGCAGTTCACTTTTGCATCTATTCAACTAGAAAAACGACCTAGGCTTTGATACCACTGTTGGGTTATGAGCATAACATCAATCCTATGGTGTTCATGCAACCCTAATTGCTTTGATCTAGGTTTTTCTAAATTGAACATACAACATTGAATACCAAAGAAATAAACCCTAACCTGGCATGCTTATTTCGAAATTGACATAATAAACAAGTTAGAAACTTTACCTTGAGTGTTATATATCAATAACAATCATAATCCTTCTTGATGTTGACTTCTGAAAGCTTAGTGCCCCAAGTGTTGCACCTCTAATGGTGTCACAAACACTCATGCAAGAATATGACTTTAGGAGAGAAGGATTTTCGCCACTCTTAGGGTTTCATAAAGCTTGGACGAAAATCCCCTTGTATGGGGTCCTTTATATAGCTGTGGCTGCTAGGGTTTTTTCAGGTGGAAACCCTAATACCTAACTTAGGCAACAAGCAGCCCATGGACTCCTTCCTTAAAGCCCTTGGACGAAATCATATGGGCTTCCCCATAAATTTCGTCCACTCCACTCTATGGAGTCCATCGGCCCATTTATGCAACTATCAATGATTTGCATAACAGTCCCCAATTATTTAATCAGTCTCTTTTGACCACTAAATTATTTCCAAATTAATTTCTGATCAATACTAATTAAATAATATGATTTCCAAATAATATATTAATCTTGTAATATATTAATAAAACCATTTTGAGTATGAATATATTATTCACATAATAAATTCTACTCTCTCTCCTCTTGCCATCCTATCAAGTTGCATGAGTGAAGGCAACCCTAAAAGGACCATGCTCATAATCGGGTCAAGTACATACCAAAATAGTTATGGGCTTAGACACCTAATCCAACAATAATCACATAATAACATATATTGGGCCTTGCCCACTACATCGGGCCCCGCCTGGCATCAGACCGAAGTCTGGCATCGGGCCCCGCCCGACATCGGACCGAAGTTTGGTATACATATAACATATCAACAAGCATATAGCATAATACATAACATAAACATATAAACCTTCCTCGGGCTTGCCCCGGCATATAAACATAACATATAGCCTAAAAATTCCTCGGGCTTGCCCCGGCATCGGACCGAAGTCCGGAACACGTAAACAAGCACATGGAAGAATCACGAAGACATCAAGCATACAAACATTCCTCGGGCTTGCCCCGGCATTGGACCGAAGTCCGGAAACATATAATCTACATCGGGCTAACCCCGACATACGCTAACATACATAAACGGGCCGACATTGGTGCCTTAGACCTGTTCCTACTGCAGGAAAACTCACCTCAAATGTCGGATGAAATAGCTGAACGTCTCTGCTCCTGCAACCGGCTCTACTCACGCCCTATACATAATAATCTCTTAGATACCGTTTCATACTCAAAACCCCTTCCTGGGTCAACCTTGGTCAAGGTCCAAGTCTAGTCAAAGTCAAAGTCTAGGTCAACCCCCAGTTGACTCAACTCGTCGAGTTATCTCCTAACTCGTCGAGTTATCTCCTAACTCGTCGAGTTCTTATGCTACCCAGAATCGTGATAAAACGAGTCAACTCGTTGAGTCCCTTCACAGACTCGTCGAGTTCCACCGTGTACAGAATCAGGACAAATCAACTCAACTCGTCGAGTCCCTCTCTGGACTCGCCGAGTTCCTCAGTCTGTTTGGGCCATCTTAATGGATTAAGCCCCTACACTTCAGATCTAAGCTTCATACTTCTCATATACCCTGAAAATGTCATTTTTAAGGGTAAATTTTCCAACTTTACCCCTTGATACCTTTTCTTAATGGGTTTAGCTAAAACCCTAACTCCTTAGTGTTGGATTAGTGTCTAAGTCCATAACTATAATTGGTATGTATTCGACCCGACTTGGCATGGTCCATTTGGGTTGCACTTCACTGGAACAATTTATATGGATAGTCTTTTGAGAATAATATGTTTATGACTTATATTAATATATTATAAGTTCTAATATATTATTATGGAATCATATTATTTAATTAGTATTGATCAAGAATTAATTTAGAATTAACTTAGTGATAAAAAAGGAACTAATTAAATATGGACTCTTATATATATATATATATATATATATATATATATATATATATATATATATATATATATATATAGCATGGGCCAAGTTCATTTAGGTTAGGCTAAGCTTTCATGGATAGTCCATGGAGTGTTTAACCCATAGATCCTATGGAAATGAAAGGTCATGGGTATTAGGGTTTACATGAATGTAATCTTAATCCTCCATACTATATAAAGAGGTCCTTGGCACTTGAAATTGGCACTAGTTTGTGAGAACAAAGGGTGGGCCGATTTCTAGAAGTGCTTGCTATACTCTCAAGTTTTCAAGGTGTTTTTGGTGATTTGTGATTCCACTTGAGGCATCCACATTATTGGTGCTAGGCTCTTGAAGCTCCAAGGAATCATCCACAAGCAAAAGGTATGTCATCCCACTAAGTTTTATATTACAAGTTCCCCATTGTATGCTAGTTAGGATGAAACCTTAGAATATTGAATATCTGCATGTATAATAGAGAAAACATAGATCCAAGGTTTATAGGGTTGCATGTACACCTTAGGAGTGTTAGAATGCTCATAACCCATCACTTAGGACCTAGATCTTGGTCCCCAAGCCATCCATACCTTAAACTACAACTTGCCGTTAGATGCCATTTTATGCATCTTTTAGGGTAGTTTTCATTATCATTTTACAATCATATTTTGTACATTTGCATTTCATTTATTTAAATTATGTTCAGCTTATGTCTTTCGTTAGAATTCCCGTACTCCTCATGTTTTTATGTCAATTTCAGATAGTTTAAGTAGAGCAGTGCTTTGGGAGCAGCTAGATACATCTTTGGAGCTTAAAATGGAGTTTGGGACTTATGAAGGATTATGAGGAATTCTTGAAAGATGTTTTGGTCAAGAAACATTCGATCGAATTGATCACATGAAGATAGAATCTGCAATCTAAAGTTAAAGGATGTTGTTGGCAGCTTTGACCCCTTGTCAGTATTTTGACCATATCTCATCAACCGTAACTTCGATTGACGCGATTCAAAATGATCTGAAAAGTAGACAAAATTTCGGACGTCTTAGGCAAAACATGTGATCGCATGTTGTCCCTATGCGATCGCATGGAGCCTTTATGTGATCGTAGGTTTGATCACAGTTTCGCTTCGGAGATTTTTCGTGCCAAAAAATTCACAAGGATGAGAAAACCCACTACATGCGATCGCAGGTTGTGACCATGCGATCGCAGGTTGGCCAAAATTTCTCAAAATGGTATTGTACTTCATTTAAAAGGCCCGTAAAGCGTTTTCGGTAATACATGCAATCGCAGGTTGTCTACATGCGATCGCATGCGCGTCGTTTTTGCTGATGGACGTATAAATAGACCCTGATAGCATTCCAGTAACCTAAGTTGGCGATTCCAGAGGTACCAGACGACGAAAATATGATTTTGGAGGCGTTTCTTCTCTGATTTCAACGATTTCTGAAGATATGAAAACTGTGGATCATCTCCTTCAATTAGATTAGTAAGATTAGTTGTTTGATATCTCTTTTCATCTATTTTTATAAGATTTTATCCATGTCTCGCTAAAACCTTAGTTTTCAGTTCTACAAAGACAAGTAATTTTCATGTGATTGATCATTAGATCTGGTTTTTGATTTGTGTTTCGATCTAGATTCTTCAGTTTTGTTGTTAATGAATGTTTGATTTTGATTCTTGTTAGTCTGATCACCTAGCTAGGGTATTATCATTCCAGTTAATCAGTTAATAGAATCCGTAATTGTTCTAATTAATTGGTAATAAGTAACAAGTAATAAATCGGTTCCGTGATTGGGATTTGACTTTATTATAAACTGTAAAAATCATATATTTACGCTTCCGAGCCTGTGAGAAGTATTGGGTATTGCTGGGAATTTTACAAAGAACTAACTTAATGCAACTTTTCTGATCTTAATTAAGAGCTTGTTTGATTAGACAGTAAAAAGTTAGGGGTAACTGAAGAGCTTGTTTTGGTTAACTAAATAAGGTAAAAGAGATTATACTAGAGCTTGTTAGTTTTTCTCAGTACCAGCTTACATAGAACACATCTCAAATAACCAGGTCAATGTTGATTGCATGATTAGGAAAGTTGCAGCAGAGCTGAAATCGTTTTTAATATTGATTTTCGTTTAGTTTAATATCACTGCATTTTTAAGTTTTTAGTTTAATCAAAATCCCCCTTCTTAATAATTTATGTACTGACTAGATTGTGCCTGATGCAAAAAGGCATTGACTTTTAGGCTGTGTCCCTGAGGATTCGACTCTGCTTCCCTGTGCTATATTTTTAGTACAACCAGCAGTGATAATTTATTTGTTTAATACGCGCGCGACAGCGTGTTAACACTTACAAATAGAGATATATACCCTAAACACTACATGGACACGTAAAGCTTCCACATTTTACTCCATGCATGGCCTTTTGGAGCTTAAAAGGCCAAAAAGACAACTTATAGCTTGCATGGGGCTTCCATGGACATAAAGTTTGCACCTTTATGTCATGAGAGCCCTTCAAAGTCCTAGATCTGGAGGTATAACCATTTGGGATGTCCATGTCCCAAAGATCAAGCTTCTTGGACCAAAACTCCATAAAAGTGACCATAAAGAGATCTAAGAAGTTACTAAGCAAGTTAGAGGCTTGATTACCAGAGAATTATAAGAATGAAGGGAAGTATCTGGATCTACTATCTTCTCCTTGAATCCTCTAGCTTCTTCTTCTTCCACAAGCTTCAATAATACACAAAGATCACTCAAAAATGGCTCACAAGCTCACAAATGCATTAGGGTTTCTGAAACTAGGGTTTGGGACTTGGAGGCTGGAAATGAGGCTGGGGGTGGGGGTTAAGGAGCTTAAATAGGGTGCAAAACCCCGAAATTAGGGTTTCGCTCTGGCAGCCCTACTCGTCGAGTTGGGACTCTCAACTCGTCGAGTAGACTACTTAAAACCCACGCCTACTCTGCCCCCTACTCGACGAGTTAGGGGCCACCAACTCGTCAAGATGCCCTTTCAAAACGAATAATTAAATACTTAAAACTCATACCAGGAAACATGTGTTACAATTCTCCCCCGCTTGTCTGAGACTTCGTCCTCGAAGTCTGTTGCGTCGGGAAACAACTCCGGGTAGTGCTCCCTCATCTCCTCCTCGGTCTCTCAAGTCCACTCTGAACCCATGCGGTGCTGCCACTACACCTTCACTAACTGTACCACCTTGTTCCTCAAGGTCTTTGTCTTTCGGTCAAGAATCGTAATGGGTCTCTCAATGTAATTCAGACGGTCGTCCTCCTGAATGTCCTCCAAAGGCACAACTACGGAATCATCTACTAAGCACTTCCGCAGTTGAGAGACATGAAATGTGATGTGGATCTGACTGAGCTCGACTGGCAGATCCAGTCGATACGCAGCCCGGCCCACCCTGGCCATAACCCTAAACAGACCGATGTACCTGGGGCCCAACTTGCCCCTCTTCCTGAATCGGATGACACCTTTCCAAGGTGAAACCTTCAGGAGAACCATATCCCCCACCTGGAATTCCAGGTCTGACCGGCGCTTGTCGGCATAGCTCTTCTGCCGACTCTGAGCAGTCTAGAGCCTGCTCCGGACTTGCTGTATCATCTCGGTAGTCTTGAGTACCATTTCGGTACTCCACATGACTCTCTGACCAACCTCCCCCCAACAAATCGGGGTCCAACACCTCCTTCAAGCACCCCAGGTAATCCCTGGGAGGAGCCCACGACATCCTTATATGTTTGTATGCATGGCTGTTATGGTATATGTAGCTTTTATAGCTAATATGATTATGTGTTATGTGGATTGTGTAGGGTGTGCTCTGGGGAACTCACTAAGCATTTGCTTACAGTTTGTGGATTTGTTTCAGGTACATCTGACCCTAAGGGCAAGGGAAAGGCTTGATGATGCGGCATGCACTCTCTCTCAGGCGCTTTTATGGGACACTCTGATGATTTGAAATAAAATTGTAATTTTTATGGATTTGAAAACAATTGTATTTGGGATTTCATGGTTTTTGGGAAGTGTTTTGGCTAACTAAAAATGAAAATTTTCTTTTGAAAATTGGGTCGTTACACCAAGGAAGGCCACGATGTGGAGGGCTGCTGATTGGCAATTTTCACTTTGACTTTAATCGTTGACCTTTTTACCAATTTGAATTTTGGTAAAACTTGAGTAGAATTGAGCATTTGTCTAAGGATTGGTTTCCGATTGGCTTTAGGAAGCTTGGGTTGGCTGTTTTGATGCTGATGTAGATGTTGGGCTTCTGTTGAGTAGTTTGGGTGAGTCTCTTCACTCTACTCGTGGGTCGAAGGCACCAATGTCGACCCACTGGATTATGTTTGTAGGATGATGGTTGTCTTTGTGACACTTGTTGATATGTCTATATGTAATAGTTGTCTTTATGACACTTGTTGAAGTGTATGTATGTGATAGTTGTCTCTGTGACTCTTGCTGATATGATTATATGTTTATGTATGTGGGGTTTATATGGACCCGACACATCTACGTGCTATTATATGGAGTCATTATGGACTCGGGGTTGATATGGACCCAGGGGTTGATACGGACCCGACACAACTACATGTTGTTATATAGAGTCATTACAAACTCGGGGTTGATACGGACCCGGGGGTTGTTATGGACCCAACACAACTACGTGCTGTTATATACATATATGTGGTATTTTCGGGAACTCACTAAGCTTTTTGCTCACGATTTTGTGTTTAAATGTTTTCAGGTACTCTTGGTTCCAAAGGAAATGACCCGACTTGATCACATTGCATCCCCTGGAGATCATTCTGCAAGGATTATTTATGATTTTACTCTGATGTCTTGAAAATACTTTTACTCTGATCGTCTTTTGGAATAATGAATGATTGGTTTGACTTAATAAAAATAAAAAATGTACTCGGTATTTTTGGGATGTTACACGGAACTAAGGAAAGATAAAAGAATATTTCATATAATATATAACTGATGTTACAAATATATATTTATAAACTTAAGAAGAAAGAATAAAGAAGGAACCTGGAAGAAAGATTGAAAGAAAAACAAATGTTATGCCCGAAACCAAAACCGTGAGTATCCAAAATCATGTAAGTCAAAAGAATAAGAATAATGGTATTTATAGAGTAAATTGAATATGGAAAATCTTTTGGTATCATAATCAATCAATAAAAGGATTATAAACTATATAAATTTATAGTATATCAATTAAGTGATTTCAAATTTCAAAATTAATAGATAAGTTTTTTTTTTTTTTTTATGGATTATCAGTTGATACGGATTATATATGGACTACTAGTATTTTAATTTGGAATGAAGCTAAAATTCCAAATTTCAAAATTCTAAATGAATACATTATTTTACTGATTTATAGGGTACATTAAATGAAAATGATAACGAACGAACATATTTATTTAAAGCCATAACCTATAAATAAGGAAGTAAATTAGGATTATATTGACTATAATTATGTAAGTTATGATTTAAAAAAAATTAAGCGGAAATGATTATGAGGGATGACACGTGGCATCATTAGAATGAAGGTAAAAAGATAGCTTTAAGTCACTAGAAAGGTGCCAAGTGGAAGATATACATTTTTATTTATTGGATAGTATATATATATATATATATATATATATATATATATATATATATATATATATATATATATATATATATATATATATATATATATATAACCTATTCTTTTAGTATGTTATGTTAGAAAATGGCCCATTATTCTAATCTCGTCACCAAATAAGAAGGGTGGCAATGAGCCGACGATGACTGATTTCCAAATTTCGATGCATCAATCTGTCAAGTCTCAAACGCCATGGTCGTTTACACTTCTCCAAAGTGACCGACTTTGCACTGCCTAATGTATTGGACTGGTGCTTGATATGTAGTAGATCCCCGAGCGCTTGATTTTGAACCGAGTCGATGGCATGGATCGTGTTTGCTTTCCAGGTAATCATATAAAGCCAAACTAGTACATGAAGACATAAAGTTTGATCGTTTACAAACGAAAACCACTACGAAACGGACAAACTATGTTCGTATTTACGTAATCAATACCCTGTTTGATGTAGCTTTTAATCGAACCTAATCGAAAATCAATAGACTATTATTGAAAAAAATTATAAATAAATAAACAAACAAACAAACAAATAAATAAATAATAAAATCTTATTTGATTTTTCTGGACTATTCGGTCTAATTTTATACACTATAACCGATCTGAAATCCAAAATAATAATTCGGTTTTGCTGAAAACCAATCAAAAAATCCGAATATACAAACCAAATAGTTCAATACAAATTGTCCAATTGGACATTTTAGTTTATCTGAATAGTGAACATGCCTAATTGTACTTGGTTTCTTTGGTTATGGTTTTGAGTTTTGAAAATGGATTAAATAGAGTTATAGCATACATGTCATTTGTATTTTTCCCCTTGAAATTTTAGTTTTTATGCACCTTGTTTTTTAAATAATGTAAACAAGTACTTAAAACTTACATTCTATGTTTTATACTAGAAAATGGTCCTTGTGGTATGCATTTTTATGGGATTTGGTCCAAACCATAACTTTTTTGGATTGGTGGTGATTTTGACTATGTTTGTATGTGGAAACGATCTTAAATTGAAAAGACTATTATACCTTTTTTTAATAAATATTAAAAATAAACAGACCCACGTATCTCTCTCTCTCACACACAGACACACCCACTCACACACAAATACACACAAACTTGATACCTACATACATATACACATTAAAAAACACTTAATACGTACATGCAAACCTCTCAAACATTGTTGTTTATGCTCTTTGAAAAATAATGTAAAGTAAAGGCTCAATCTCTCTCTTTTCTCTTTTTCTTTCTCTCTCAATTTTCTTCCTTTCTTGTGAGCCTTTCTTCTGATCTGTACAGATTCTAATCACATTGTCTTCTTCCTTATTTTCTTGAATTGCATATTGAAAATGATGATGGTGGGGTTAGTGGTGGTTTATATGGCAAGGGTGCTTGTTGGGCGCGTCTTTTGTGAAGAAAGTCAATCGGGTATGGTGGTTTGAAAGTGATGCTGAACAGGTGTTGTTCTGGTGATGTTTTTCATCACTACCAAAGACCAATGGTGGTTGTTGGTGGGTTTGGGTTGTAAGGAGGAAGAAAAGGGGAAGGGAGTGTGTGCGTGTATATATGTTCTTGATTGTGTATATATGTGTTCTCGGGTGTAGAGAGAGATATGTAGACATGCTTCTACATAAATTGGTTATCATGTTGATGTAAAAGAGCCGATAAACAGGGGAGACATCTTCTTTGTGTACATTTGTATGTATCCCATCAACAAGAAGAAAAATGATGGTCGTAATAGAGGCAGATAAGTGGGGGTGGCAAGGTAGATGTTAGGTGAAGGGAGTATATTCTTTGTTTTCTCCATTAACGAACTTTAATTTTTAAACAATTGAAATTTGCTTTCCATGGGTTTTCATTTTCTAGTCAATTGGAGGTAAGGTGAAGGGAACGACAATTGAGGTTACACAATCAAAATAAAAAGGGTGGGGTTTCTTTACCTCAAATTTGATATACGGTTGCTGACAGTAAGGGATGGCGATAGATCTGTGGGTTTTGATTAGGGTAGGGCCAGGAAATCATTTAAATTGGCCAGTGACATCCAGTGGTTGTGGTGGCGGGAGGTGACGATGGTAGCAGGAGCAGATGACAACTTCTGAATTTAGCAGAGAGGGGGGGGGGGGGGGAGGTCAATGTTTTTGAAGGTGAGGGAAAGACAATGTTGGATGTGTATGTGTGTGTGTGTTTGAGAGAAAGAAAACTTTAAATTAAATAAAAAAAATATTTAAAAAAATGTATCAAAAATACATTTTAATCTTTACAGTTTTTCGAGAGACCAAAACCAAAAACCACAAACAAACTAGCTTAAAATGACCATCAATCCAAAACTTTTGTAGTTTGGACAAAATCCGGGAAAAAATGCACACCATACTGATAATTTTTGCACTTTTGTCTTTATACTATCTATTTCATGCCCCTTAAAAAATTGTATTTTATAGCTAACAGAAAACATCGCACCAAGCAGTTTACAATGGATGTTAAGGGTCTTATTTTCTTTATACTATCTATTTCATGCCCCTTAAAAAAATTGTATTTTATAGCTAACAGAAAACATCGCACCAAGCAGTTTACAATGGATGTTAAGGGTCTTATTTTTTATTTTGCTTCGAGCCTTCAATCGGATTGAACCGGTCCGCATGTAGTCATAGTGTTACCACCTCTTTAATAAATATATATAGATGTAACAAAGAAGGTGAAAATAGAAAAAATATATATAACATTAATGGAGGTTATCGATTTTGTTGTTGTATATATAAATTATAAATTATAAATATACAATACATACTTGATAAAAGTAAAAAGTGAATTAATGAAAGAATAGAAAAATATATAGAATAGAATAGAATCTACTATGCATCCGATGGGGCAATCCAATGTCTTCCGTTGACAAAGCTCTTCACAAGAAACCTATGGGCAGAATCGTAATTCAACTCGCGGGCCCACGATACTCCACGGACTGCTGCAGACCCAGGGCCCCAGCATCTGTACACCCCGAAAAACGCAGTCCTGCCATGTGCCAATTGCCAAACAACAACACCCAATAAACCAACCACTATATTTTGATGGCCCATGTTATATGTATGAAGATTCGTATGTTGTTTTTAATCCAATTAAGGAATGATGGTTAGGTATGTTGCAAAAACTGATTATTTTAAGGTTACTTAAAACAATATATAACTCCTGATAATTGATGAAATTAAGTAAAGATTGAATCATGAAAGTTACGTACTTGCTTTTGTTGCTTTTATGGTCCCAATCGTCCCAGCCACCGTGGGCAACTATGTCATCGAAATGTGTGTATGAGTAAACGATCCGAGAGTATTGACCCATGGCTCGACCCACGTACAATGGTCCTGTACCCGTCACATTACACCCCACAAAAGCAAACCCGCTTTTATCATCCGGTGTTCTTCTATCATGTGCAGCTATCGATCCAAATCTCTTTGCTATCGAATGTAGCTCGCAGTCCTGATTGAATCACCCACACTCAGTTATAACCACAGCCTATACATTATTATTAATAACTACATAAAGGACTTTTAACCATTTTATTAACATTTAAAAATATACTATATATTTTATATGTTCTTTTATTAATTTGTAAATCATCTTTTGCTCCTTTGAAAAATTAATTACACCCTCTCTCTTTTCTAGTTTTCTTTTGGATAGATATAGTCTTGCATTGCATATTTGCATATGGCACCACAACCACAAGAAGACATCCACACAAGACAGATTAAACGGCCTTTTCAACCAGACACTAATTTCAGTTAACCCCCTCATCTTTTGAAATTGTTTGTATTTAACCTCATCGATCGACACAAAACATCAACATTTTCCAAGAAGAGAATTGAGTAGATTTTAGAAGAGGAGTACGTAAGCTTACTTTGTACATGGAGCGACCATTGCCGAAAATGAAGTCTATGGAGCCTTCGATGTAACACTCCTTGAAATAATGACGGCCAGCGTCGTCGCATAAAGTGTCCTGTGCCCCGTAAAATCCACAACCGGAGAAATATGCTTTGTCACCGGATATTCGAAACGCCACCGCTTGCCACCCATGCATGCCGGGCATTGGAGCCGGTGCCGTGTTCTACATCACACCATTTTTGCAGCATAATTAATTAATGATCAGTACTTGAACACAGAAAGTACTACAGGACCACACGTCAATGGTCATGAATTATCGATCGAGTTGTACCTTGAAACTAATATTACGGGCAGAGAAATAGTTAGCGTAGACGATGACCGAAGCTGTTTGGTAAGTACGCAGTTGCTGCCCGTCTGCCCCACGGTCACTTGCCCTGTCATGCCATTCTATCACCGTCGTCTCCCTACCCTCCCCTTGAAAAGTTATGTATGGTTTACTCTCCGGAACCACCACCTTTTCTCTGTTCCACCGCCACCCATGCACAAACATATATCAAAACGTCACTATATAATTAAATATATCGTATGCAAATTTTCACACATTAGAAATATATACTACAGATCTAGACTCATGTATTGAATTCAAAATATTGCACTTCATGCATCATAATTTTACAGTTTCTTGTCAACTTTGAATGTACGTACACGTAAACACCGGCTGAGATATGAATGAGGATATTCTTCCGGTTATTTGATGATACGGAGTCGACGGCTTCTTGAACCGTCGTGTAGTCACCGGACCCATTGACGTCAACGGTGATATTACGATGGCCGCAGGGTCCTACCCACTTCTGCTTCGGCCTAGAGGTCGAATTCGATGATGACGTGGCAGCGAAGAAAAAGCCGCAGAGCAAGAACAAGTACAAAACGTAGGCAGCCATTAAAGCAACAGAATGAATCATGGGAGCTAGTTTGTTAAAAGGGCGTGTTGTATTTATAGCAAACAATGTGTTGTACCAAACGGAGTAAATGTTGTACACAGAACCAGGGAATTTGTGTGAATACTGGAGTAGAGGATAATAAAACCGGTGTACTGTGCAGTAATAAGCTCAATGATTTGCAACGGTCATCTGGTGAGATCACTAGTGGCTCGGTTCGGCTCGCTCGGCTCGGCTTGAATTAAGAGGTTGAGTGTAATTTCAATATAATATAATCCTAAAAAAGGTTACGATAGTTTCATGGGTCAAACAAATTTCAATATACAAGGATAGTGTTTAAAACTAAATTTAAATATTAAATCATAGAATTATTATATTTAGCCGGGATAACGACTTAAAATGGTAATATATTTTTTAATTTGTACACATTTAGTCATAAAGTTTTTTTTCCGTCCACATTTATCATTTCAACTTTTTAAACTGTATACATTCAGTCCTTATGACCGGATATTCTAGGTATGTCGGAAAAATTGACTTATTAGGGTAATATATTTATCACTTTGTACATATTTAGTCCTTAATTATTTTTTACACATTTACTCTTTAATATTTTTTTGTTGCAAAATAAGTTCTTGTTTTCGTACACATTCAATATTTATGATCGGTTTATTTACGTTTTTCTCACGACATCCTACGTGAGACAATCATTAATAAGGTATTTGGGACTGTTGATGCTTATGGTCACCACGGCCTCAGCTGCTTGACTGCTTAGATCTTATGGTTTGGCTTAGGTCTTGTGTTCTACACGTTGTAACTTCTTCATACGATCTCATATTTAACGATCTTTATATCCACACGATCATATTTGAATCCATTAAAATTTTCGTTTACATCACTCCCGTTAAAAAGTAATATATTTTTACTTACGGTCTTTATATACATGTGTTCCTTATAAATATATGTATAAATGAACGCATGGATATAAAGATCGTAAGTAAAAATATAAAACTTTTTAACGGGAGTAATCTAAATGAATGTATATTTTTACTTACGCTCTTTATATCCATGCGTTCTTTATTTGAGTCCAATATAATTTTCGTTTAGATAACTCCCATTAAAAAGTAATATATTTTTACCAGTGTTGTAAAACTCGCCGAGTTGGCCGAGTACTCCCTACTCGGCCCCTTACCAAGGCGAGTTACAGAATCCGAGTACTCCCCGGTCGGCCCCTTACAGAAGCGAGCAGTGTTGTAAAACTTGACCAACTCGGTGATAAATATGTAGAATATACTTAATAATTTATTATTTAACATGCATACGCGTGATTATTCCTATATATATATATATATATATATATATATATATATATATATATATATATATATATATATATATATATATATATATATAGGGTTTAGTTCATATGAGACGGTCTAATTTTGTGAGACCGTGAAACGCAATTTTAGCCACTCATTTTATAGATAAAAAAGACATTTTTAAAATGCAAAATAATTGAAAATTTTTCTAGTAAAATATTAGAATATTTTACATATATGACAAATCTAATAGAATATTCTAGCATTCTAAAAATCACATTAGAATATTTACAGTGTAATATTCTATTAGGTAATTAAAGTGACGAAAATAATAATTAAAAAAAGAATTTTCGGATTTTTCCTTTTATTTTGCATTTTAAAATTATTTTTAGATTTGGTTTCACAGTCTTACAAAATTAGCATGGTCTCAAATTAACCTGAATATATATATATATATATATATATATATATATATATATATATATATATATATATATATATATATATATATATCTTAAATTTTCAGTAATTATTCACGAAGTGAGACCATTGTGTGTTTTTCAGTTTTTGTGTATTCACATTTATCAAATTTTGTTATATATTTCAATCAATTTATGATTCTAACATATATAATTTCTCTAAAAATAATTATACATGAATTACCGAATCCGAGTACTCCTCGAGTACTCGTTACTCGGTAGCCGGGTGAATAGATACCGAGTAGCGAGTTCTACAACCTTGATTTTTTACTTACGATTTTATAACCTCAACTTATCCCCACATCGTGGCCTACGAAAGGCCACGTCATGGCAGCTTCACGAGAAAACATTCGTGGTGACACCAGCCACCATGTCGTGGCAAGGTATTGCCCAAACATATCGCGAAGAAACTGACCACCACGTCGTGGTCATGCCTTAACCACATCGTGGCCTGCTCTGTTCCAGCAACTCCAAGAAGATTTAACCCATTAAGTCTAAGCTTCCAACTTTCAGATTTGATTCCTTACAATGACTAAATGGATAAAGTTTTCAACTTTATTCATTAAGAAGCTCCAAACAAGCAAGAGCTAAATCCCTAGACCATAAGATGCCCAAAAACACATTTTTCTTCATGCATGGAGTAAAGAGAGCCCTTGCATGTACTCTCTGCTCCGCCAAATGACCAGATTTGAACCCAAACATCAATCAAAAGATCAAGAGTTCTCCAAACTCTATAAAACAAGCCTCAAATGGGACCAAAACTCATTAAAATGGATCAAAACACTAAATACTTATAGATCCAAAGATGAAATGCAGTAAAGCTTGGAACGTTGTGACTTACAAAGGTCCATAAGGTAGATGAAAGTTGAGATCTTCAATTGTCAAGCTTCAAGGATCAATCTTGCAAGCAACTCCCTTCTAAAAATCACCAAAAGTCTCACAAAATGGATGAGTGATGAGAGGGGAGGCTCAAAGTGGTGAAAGGGATGTTAGGGTTTATCTCAAGAGGCTCTAGATATGATGGAGGATAGAAAAATATTCTAAAAATACGAAACCATCCTTTAAATCCCTAAAATTCATGGGTTTGGGTTGCACAACGGCCACTTAGTGGCATCATGCTTGCCACTTCGTGGTGACTTACCACGTCATGGTGAACTGCTCACCACCTCGTGGTAACGGGTTTTCACTCAATTCCATTCCAGCTTCAAACAGTCATAACTTATTCGTTTCAACTTTATTTTCGGCGATCTTTATATGCATGCGAAGGTATTGATAAGGCCCATAATTCTATTTAAATACATTTGACTTAAAACATACCAAACTAAATCTATTAATTCATGCAAGAAGTCTGATATATCACTTTCCCATTTTACCCTTTGGCTTCTAAGCACAATTCAAGGACTTTAATCACTTAACCAACATTATCAACATTCGATAGGATCTAAGTTCTATTCCTTTGAAGCTCAATACCTTTACTCGATTACATTAGTGCCCAAAATTCTAAAATAAGAAACGTCTCGAAACTAGATGTTACAAATTAGCTTTAAAATGGATTACTGGAAGTCTGGAACTGGATTCTGATAACAAGAAAGTAAGAAATCAATAACACCAATCAACGTTGAAACTGGAGTAACTGGAGTCAGATAGCAAAAAATAAGAAATCGCTAATAACGATAGACATTGATTCAAAAATATACATTGATTCAAGATAGTAAAAAAGATGTTTTCAAAAGCAATTTACTATTCTTCAATTATTTTTTATGCCTATTGATTTAAAAAAAAAAAGACTAAACATAAATAAACATTTTTAAAACTCAATCACAAACACCTTAAATAACGCCCCGTTAAATGCAAATTCCATGTTTGTTTTGTTTTTTATATAATAATAATTTAAACCCTATAAGATAATTAAAAAAAATAGAAATTAAAACTTGACATGGATTTAATAAGAGCCATTGTTTATAGATTGATAGTTAAGTCAATACCAATCAACCTATTTACGCATTTATGTACTGTAATACTCAATTTTTATTTTTTTATAACACAATATATATAGAGTTAAAAACTTTGTTATGAATATATAGTGTATTTTGAAAATTCCATCAAATTTAAATATTTATACGTTCAAACAAAAATATGTTCAAGAATTCCAGTGATTTTTTTTTGTATAAAGATGGTATTTATGGAGTAAGTTTCGACTATATTATAAGTAACAATAAAAAATAAAAATAAAAGGTTATGATAAATAATCAATAAACTGACATTTAAATCTTACTTATAGTGACTTTAGCAACAATTTAAAAAAAAAAAACAAGTTTTACATTTCTTGATTTTGTCAACATAATTACTAATTTACTTTTACAATTTATATAATAAAATAAGTATGGTTGGAAATTTAAAATAATGCAAATGCACCTAACCTTGTTTGTTATCTTGTATTATACAATTGTATATTTTCTTCTTGGTATCAGTTTATACAAAATAATACATACTAATATTTAATTAGTTCGAGTTTGACATTTTCTTTTTAACATTCTCTATCTTCAAACTCTAGCTATTATTAACATTTATAGTTAATTACTTTTTGTATCATTATACTATGCCATGCTCAAAAATTTAATGAAAATAATTAAAATGTTATCATGATCTCATATTGTCTGGTATTTATTAACCCATAAGGTTTGTGAGCGAAAATGGAATTTGGTAACTGTAAACTCATAAGTTGAAATATAACTGATATTGACCTGGGTAAGTCAAAATGTAGAAGACGGTATCGTTGTGATCGTTGCCCAACCCAACTTAAGTTGCGTAGGCTCGTGGGGTGCATGTTGGCTTGGCTTAGTGGCTTGGGAGTTGAGCCAGTTGTGTTATTAAAATAAACACATCAGTTCCTTTTTATTTTTATTTTTTAATATATTTTGTTACTATAGGCCATTCCTAGCCCATACTGCCTACAGGACCACCAGTGTGGGACCTTTTCTGAGCTGGAAATTCGAACGTTAGAACCAGAAAACATTTGCCCTCCATTTTCTAGGATTAGGTCTTCTTAGTTACATTTTTCTCAAAAGGTATATATATAACAATATATAACGTTCTTTTATATACAATTGTATAAATCATATTACTTGTGTGCATGATTTATTCATCTTTAATTTGTTGGCCCTAGCTTATTTCTCTCTTCCAAGAGATTTATTTCATTTATAGGTTGTTCCTTCATATATACACCATTGATTATTCATAAAAAAACTATAATTGTATAAATCATATTACTTGTATATTTATTCATCTTTTATTTGTAAACCCTTATTTCTCTCTTTCAAGAGATTTATTTCCTTTATCATTGTACCTTCATACATACACTATTGTATTGTTCATCACGTTTTATATATATAGATTTTATGCATTTTATGTAGAAATCATTTTTTACCGACCATCATACATCTTTCTTATCACATTTGTTTGAGACTGATTTAATATTGATGTTGATGTTGATATAAGTTGTTATTGATAATTTATGTTGAATACGTTTCACGTCTTTAAAACTCATTATATAATCATGATTTTATTATTATCACATTTTAGCTGTTGTTAACTTTTGGATATTTATAGAGATGGCCATATGTTTTTATAGGATTATTTAAATAATGAATTCACAAGAATGATCTCTACTTTGAAATGTATCATGTCGGATCTAAACATCAACGATTTCTACCCGTTTATATGGTTTTATTTTAGAGATAATCTGAAATGTGGTACCCTCCATATCCTGCAAGAAATACTCTCAATGAATTCAACGAAACAAAGTATGCATTTTTTTTGTTAGAGGAGATTGTGGATGCAATTATCGATAAAATAATGTTTCAATTCTGTTGATTGGTTTAAAAATAGGAATAAGAAAAATGATGTTACTTGGAATGGCTGGTTACAAAACCCCATCATGAATATTTTTGTGTAATTTTTAATTCTTGCTAGTTACTTGCTAGATTTAATAATATAAGGTTGTTAAAAAAAATGTTAGTTCTACAATTTCAATGTACATGTTCATACGTAGTAAAAAAAAACAATGTCTGAATGAAAATCATGGTCTGAAATTCGAAGAATATTTATGAAATAGTGTATTTAATTATTAAAATAGGCATTTCACATGTCTTTTGTAGTATTTAGGTTATAAGAGTCGTTCTCGTTTTTTATTAAGTTAAAGTATTATGAAAACATTGTTTGAAATGTAAATCCAATCTAAAACCTGAAGAGCATTTCTAAAATGGGTCGCTTTTTTGGTATTCATGTGTTTCGTAATTAGGTATTATATAGTTTTGTAGTTAGGTATTATTTGTATATTTAAGTACTTTACATATACCAAAATATACCGTATTAGCATTAGATTATGCTTATACATTAGGCTTCTTTACCGGTTGTGGCTAATGTAACAACTTTCTGATTCTATATTTGAGTTTGTTATGTAAATTTACTTTTTAGATGCCCAAGAGATAGCATCTCCCCCAAGCAAAAATACCTAACCATTTGTAGAAGAATGATCTTCAAGATGGGTTATCCAACTTGCATGATAATATCCTATTAAAACTAAAGGATACCCTAGATAACATAATCGATAAGTCATCGTTCTCTTTAAGTACTTGAACATTCTCTAAATTGCTTCCTAATGTTGCATACTAGGATTGTTGGTATACATACTCAACCTCCCAACCGCATAAACGATGTCATGGTGGGTGCTAGTCATGACATACATCAATCCACATATCGCCTTGTCTTGGAGGCGAAGCCAGTTTGGACATTAAAAAACATGGTACAATCTCTTTAGCTTGGGGTACAATAGCATAGAACATGTTTACAAATAATTTTTTTTATATACATAAAACAATTTTTTGAGGATGCTATAGTACCCCCAACGCCCCATGTAGCTCCGCCACTGCCTTGCCCTTTTTTGGTATTAGGATTAAACGGGTTAACAAGGTTGATGTTATCTAGGGTATTCTAGTTATGATTGCCCCTTGTTTGGCACTAACTTCACAATGGGATCCATGGGAGAACTCATGGGGGGAACAATCACTATAATTAAACATTTTGAGAATTTTCTCAACATAGTTTGTCTGCGTTATAGAAATACCCTTGTTAATCCGTTTAATCCTAATACCAAGGATTACATCAACCTCCCCCATGCCCTTTATGGAAAACCTTAATGATAACAAACTTTTAGTTTCATCAATTTGAAGGTGATTAGGTATTATATAGTTTTGTAGTTAGGTATTATTTGTATATTTAAGTACTTTACATATACCAAAATATACCGTATTAGCATTAGATTATGCTTAGACATTAGGCTTCTTTACCGGTTGTGGCTAATGTAACAACTTTCTGATTCTATATTTGAGTTTGTTATGTAAATTTACTTTTTAGATGCCCAAGAGATAGCATCTCCCCCAAGCAAAAATACCTAACCATTTGTAGAAGAATGATCTTCAAGATGGGTTATCCAACTTGCATGATAATATCCTATTAAAACTAAAGGATACCCTAGATAACATAATCGATAAGTCATCGTTCTCTTTAAGTACTTGAACATTCTCTAAATTGCTTCCTAATGTTGCATACTAGGATTGTTGGTATACATACTCAACCTCCCAACCGCATAAACGATGTCATGGTGGGTGCTAGTCATGACATACATCAATCCACATATCGCCTTGTCTCGGAGGCGAAGCCAGTTTGGACATTAAAAAACATGGTACAATCTCTTTAGCTTGGGGTACAATAGCATAGAACATGTTTACAAATAATTTTTTTTATATACATAAAACAATTTTTTGAGGATGCTATAGTACCCCCAACGCCCCATGTAGCTCCGCCACTGCCTTGCCCTTTTTTGGTATTAGGATTAAACGGGTTAACAAGGTTGATGTTATCTAGGGTAATCTAGTTATGATTGCCCCTTGTTTGGCACTAACTTCACAATGGGATCCATGGGAGAACTCATGGGGGGAACAATCACTATAATTAAACATTTTGAGAATTTTCTCAACATAGTTTGTCTGCGTTATAGAAATACCCTTGTTAATCCGTTTAATCCTAATACCAAGGATTACATCAACCTCCCCCATGCCCTTTATGGAAAACCTTAATGATAACAAACTTTTAGTTTCATCAATTTGAAGGTGATTAGTGCCAAAAATCAACATGTCATCAACATAAAGACAAATTATCACCATGAAACGAGATTAATCAACCCGACTATAAACACATTTTGAAACCACATGAAAAATAACTTCATTAAACTTTTGATGTCATTGTTTATGTGCTTGTTTCAGCCTATAAAATGATTTGACAAGTTTACACACCTTATTCTCGTTATCATACATAACAAAACCTTATGGTTGTCTCATGTAAACTTCTTCATCAAACTCTCCTTTCAAAAAGGATTTTAACATCCAACACTCTAATGGTAGAAATTCGTGTCACCGGTGCATTTGTGTTAAAATAATCAGTATCGGTTTTTTGTCTAAACCCTTGAATGACCAATTGGGATTTGAACTTATCAATAGTTCCATCTATCTTCATCTTCTTTTTGAAGATCCATTTGCAACCCAAAGGTTTAGAAATTGGATCAACATTGTTTCTACACAAGCCTTGCATCAATGGTGTGAGAATGACTCCTTATTACCATTTCATATAAATCTAAAAATAATAAAAATGATTCATAGTTAACATTTTTTCTGTTGTAGATGTTGTATATTGACAACAAACGATTATAAGGGGATGAACAAAAGTGTCATATCGTCGATCAATTACTATAACAATTGGTATGACAAAAGAAAGAAAAAAAATACAAATTAAGGAATGGAGGGTTCAGAAAGGTTGCCTTGAAAATAAGATATGGTGATGTTGAATGCGATGATGAAGATCTGTAAGAAATTATTGAGAAAGTTAGGAGAAAAAGGAATAATGATTAAAAAACAACATTGTAGATTTTGAGAATGAGAAATTTTGATATATTACAAAACAAAACATTTCTTTTCTACATTGAACTGAATAATATAACATCGTGATTCATATTCCTTATTAACATATGATGAGAATAATATAACATCTTAATTCATATTCCTTATAAACATATGATTATATAGATGATGTCTACTGGATTGTAATTTCAAAGTAAGGGGAAGGATGCTACCCTATCATAAGATTTCCACATTTTAGGATGTGATAGTTATTCATAGCCAATTGATCGAGATTGGCAAGAACACAACCATCTAGAAAACTACATGTTAACACAGAAAATGAATTATTGTAACACGTGGAATCCTGGTATGTTCACTATTGCCCCTTGTGTATTGATAATTGCATTTTGGTCCTTGTGTTGTACGTGTAGTGTACCACATGGTTAGCGTACTCATGCGAGGCTTGGACGTGGTTTCGGACACGTACGCGGGGCGTACATCCATGTACATGGGGCATACATGTGCTTTGATGAAAACTCTGATTTCGGGGTTGGACACTATATAATCATCCTTATGGCTCATGAAACCCTTATTTCTCAGCCTCCTCTGACCTTTTAGCCTCATATTCGAAACCTTAAGCCTCTCATTTGTGTTTTGAGCTCACAGTGTCCATTTTGGTGTGTTTTGGTCCGTATTCAAGAAGTAGAAGCTTGGTGCAAGGTGGTGGATCAAGAAAGAGCTTGTGGATCTTGATTATTTGCTTCATTTCCAGCTTGTTTGAGGTAAAAAGCTATGAACTTATTAATTTATGGCTTAGATCTATTATATATGAGTTTTGGTCCCTTTTTGCCCCAAGAATGAGATCTAGTGGTTGATACCACTCCATGAGCTATAAGTTGCCACTCTTGGTGTTTCTGAGGTTCAAGGTCCATAAAGTTGGCACCTTTAGGGTTTAGAATCCCCCATGCATGAGATTATGTCCATTTGGTGAAAGTATTATGTTATATCTTGAAGTTGGGTCTTGTTAGGGCATGCAAAGTCACCAAGTTAGTGACTTTATGATTATGGACGTTTATTAGGGTTGAGATCTGTGATTTGAACTTATGGACTTAAGCATTAAGAGTTTAAAGTGAAATTTGGCTTAACGGGTAAGTACGTTGGGTGTACAAGTCTGTACACGCAGCGTACAAGTCTTTTTGCATGTACGCTTGGCGTACAGCTGAGTACGCAGGTGGAATTTTTCATGTTTGGGCTTACTTTTGGGCTTGGGTGTTTGAGTTCTTATTAGGCCATCTGAGTGCAAGTGTTTTGGACTAGAAAAAATGGTTGGGCTTTAGGGTAAGGCCCATATAAGGGGTTTGGGCCCAATTTGGAAAATTGCGACATAATTGGGCCTTGGTTGATTAATTGGCTTTTGGGCCTTTTAGATTGTGAGTTTGGGTCTTAGTCTTGGACCAAGCTAGGTTAGGGGTAAAATGATCTTTTTACCCTAAGTATGGATTTATGGTTATGGATTGGAACCCAAATGCTAATTGGGTAATAGTATTGATTAGCTTGGGGATTCGTTGGACCAACAACCAAGGATTTTTTAGTGAGATTCAGCAGTCGAGGTGAGTTTACTCACTGGGTTTAGCGGGTCTAAGGCACCAAAGCCGGCCCTTATGGTTTATGTTCGGATGCTAGGAGTCTGCATGACCCTTGCATGTATTATGTGCTGCTACGTATACCGGGCGTGGCTCGATGTCGGGCGAGACCCGATGACTGAAATATATGTTGTTGTGTTATGATCATTGTATGTATTAGCACGATTATGTAATATATATGTTGTATGTGTATAGTGGGCGGAGCCCGATGCCAGGCGGTGCCTAAGAATAACAGATCATGTATACCGAGCGGGGCTCGATGTCGGACGGGGCCCGATGTAGGGTGGGGCCCCAGTATGTGATTTATTATGTATGGTATGGGGTAGTTTGGGGAACTCGATAAGCTTGTGCTTACGGTTTTCATGTTATGTTTCAGGTACTTCTGGTTCCAAGGGGAAGAGCTCGGGATGACTGCATCGCACAAACCACATGGGTTCCGCTTTTGAGATGTTACTCTGACTGATATGATGTATGATACACTTATTTTCATTTGGTTTGTATGGATAATGTTTTTGGAATACTGTTTTATTTAAATTAAAAATGAAATTTTTGGATCATATTTTTGGGACGTTACAATTAACATATTTTAAAATGGACAAATCCACATGTTTCATAAATACACAACAAAAATGTACAACGTTAGTAATCAATTATAGAAACCTCGTCAATTCAAATGATTAAGATCATATTTTAGAAGAAAATAGAAAAGAATGCATGTAGAATTCAAAATGGACAATACTCACATTAGCTCGATAAATAACATTATTATAGCTATATACATTTTCTGAGCCACGTGGTCATTGCTAGAAAGAACAGAAACAGCTGGTTTATAATAGTATAAGGGTTTAAATAGACAAAAAAAAATGTTTTTTCTAAGCAATTACGTATAATAGTTTTTTCTTGAATTTTTCCATATAATAGGTTGGATCGAAGGAATGACGAGTTCTTTAGGTTTTCTTGTCACTAAGCATATATGTAACCATAAACATAAAATCAAATGGTTTTAATAGATACAAAAATAATATATTGGTTTTTCTAAGCATTCAAGTATAATAGGTTAGATGTTTCTTCGGTTTTCTAAGCATTTTGTGTATCCTTTCCATTTGTATTAGCATTTGGCGTCCGGACCAAGGCTGGGACACATGTTAATGGAATAAAAATTCAAGTTTTTTGGCACATCCAAAAAGGTGGGCCAAGGACTCTCGCGTCTAGAAAAAAGACGTGAATGCCCTTCCCCTCCCCATCTACAAAAGTATCCCTAGAAGGCTTGTCAAGTCCCATCCCTTTATGCATTGTATAACATACAGCCTTAAGAGTCCGCTTTATCACTTGAAAAAAGAACAATAAAATGAATATGATATTTGATTATGAAATTTAAATGGAGATGGAAACAAATATGAAACAAAACTACCTACACAAAGTTCTCTTCTAACCCCAGAAGACTATGTCAAGGGTAAATAATTGTTAAACATTAATCTCATGCATTTCTTCACCTTCATACATCAATTTTGAAAAAATTTAAGGGAAGAGTCAGTTCTTGATGAGGAACCCAACAGCTAGACCAATCAAGGCGAGGGCAATAACGACAATGAATGAAACACCACCACCCCCTTGGCTTTTGTTGTTTCCTCCACGCGTCAACAGTTGCTGTGTGTTTTACCAAGTAGGATGCAAAAATTATGAACATAAAAAGGTTTAATGAAGTAAAAAAGGAAAAGGCTTCAAAAGCTCGAATGAGGGATAAATGTCGTCTCACCATTTCTTGTCGAATTTTGTTGCTTTGTTGGACAGCAGCATTCTTCTCATCAGTCAACTGTGATATGAGAGATCTTGCCTGCAAATTCACCAATGTTTATATATATATATATATATATATATATATATATATATATATATATATATATATATATATATATATATATATATTACCATAGTTAAAAAAAAAAAAAAAAAAAGATTATGAACATGAGATTGTGAAAACTCACCTCTGAGGAATTATCATCAGAATCCACATATTGTCTTGAAACCTGCAAGCATGAAGAAGAATCATCATGTGATGTTACAGATGGATGAAAGTAAGTACGTATTTGAAAAAGAAATTAATTAATTAAGGTGTAATCAACCTGATCAGAAGTTTTTGTATTAGTATTAATCCCACCATCTGTGAAGGACACCTTTGGTGAAGGTGCCCCTTCATCAGGTTCCTCAGGAACAGGTGAAGGTGGTTGGGGTGGAGGAAGATATATCACTTTCAATTTGCACTCTTCCACAACACGTCCTGCCTGCTTACTAAACTGTAAACTCAAACCATTATATCATCATCAGCTAAAAATACAAATTCATTTTACTAATTAATTAATCTCAAGCAAATCAGAATATGAATTAATGGCAGCAGGTTTTTTTACCATTTCCGGGGCAATGTCCTTTGGGGTTACTCCTGGGCTTGCAACTACACTCTGAAGTAGAAACTTGTCTTTGCATTGCATGTCAGGAGGAGCTTCCTTCTGAGCCTGCATGGTAACTGTCGCAAAACCACAACACAAACATATCAATTAATATTCAATGCTTGAGTAATGTATGTTAACGACTCCTGTCTTCATTTCATTATATGATTATGTTGTTAATTTCTTTGATGTATAAATGTGGAAAAGCTAGGGAGGCTACGTTAATTAATGCAAAAAAAAAAGCACGCAGGAAAGGTTTCATTTTAAAGATTAGTTCAAAATTGTTTGGTGTTTCACAAGACAAGTTTCTGATTCTAAGGTATAGGAAAGAAAACAGATAAAAAAAAAAGTTTAGTTTATGATAAAAACTGACGCACCTATTACGTCACATGTTGATCGTGGCATAACTACACCAGTATTCGGCCGAACGCAATACTTCTTTGGATTTGTTGTCTTCACCTGAAATTATGATTTTCTCCAAATTCAGATTATATATATATATATATATATATATATATATATATATATATATATATATATATGAACGCAACACAATCTATTTAAATCCCACCACATTTTATTTTAATTAAAAAAAAAATCTCTCGCTCTTCTTTATATATCACAAGTCACAACGAAATAGATCGACGTTATGAACAGGAATTACCTTAAATGCTACATGATTCTCGGTTTTATTCAATAACTGGAGAGAGCACGAGATCTGTTTCTTTAACTCAACTAATCAAATCAATCAAAGGCAACGAAAAGAATTAAATTAATATACCTTATATATATAAACAGAAGAACAATTTATGGGGTTGATTCGATGATATGATGCCATTGGATAACTTACATGGGAATTTGAGCTCCGTGGGTTCGACGTTCAAAAGCTCCCCTGTACTCATATTTTTTTTGTTTGCAGGTTATTTTGGATTCCCGAAAGAAGAATGAATAATCATAAAAATGTTTGTGATTTTTGGAAAGTTGGAGATTTATATATGATCCGGTATTCTCTCTGAAGGAGAGAAAGGAGGGGGGATTCGTTTTCTCTAAACTTCATAAAATATTATTATATAAAAATTAAAAAAAAAACAAAATCGAGAGAGATCAAGGACGAAACATGATTTGACCTTTAAAGGAATTTTAGCTTGACCAAATAAAAGTTTTAAAATGAATGCACTACTTCCCTCCTATGTGGAAAGAAATTTGTTACGTGGATGCATCACGAGTTTGCGTTTGCCACCGATTATATATATGCACATTATTTTAATAGTTTTAGTTGAACAAATAAATTGATTATCATATCTCAATTACAATTACTCTTTTGTTTAAATTAATTGTTCCAATCCAACCTCGATAGTGATGTTATTTCACTCAATACTTTATATACATTCTCTGATTTAGGATGCGATTTATCAGCAGACAAGAACTCATGAAACACACCCTCCACTTGTACACAACTACACCCTGGTGTTTTCTTAACACCATTCCCTCTCATCACACTTCTAATCTTCTTTACCTCATCCCATTTACATCTACTAGCACATAAACTTTCCATAAGCACATAAACACCGCTATCATTTGGATCCAACTTAAGAAGCTTTTCAGTAGCAATTTTACCCAGATCAACATCACCATGCATCCTACAAGCATTAAGAAGCGCTCCCCAAACAACTTTATCAGCTTCCATTGGCATTTCTCTTATCAACTCATAAGCTTCATCCAAAACCCCAATTCTTCCAAGTAAATCAATCATGCAAGCATAATGCTCCACTCTTGGTTTAACCCCAAACTTGGTTTCCATCTCTTTGAAGTAGCTTCTTCCTTGAGTGAGTAATCCTCCATGGCTACAAGCCGATAGCACACCGATAAATGTAACCTCATCTGGTTTATATAATCCTGTTCCTATCATCTCTTTGAAAAGACTAAGAGCCTTTATTGCATGCCCATGGGAAGCAAAACCCACAATCATGGAGTTCCAAGATACTAAATCTTTATCATGGATTTCATTGAAAATCTCTTCTGCTGCATCGATCTTCCCGCATTTGGCATACATGTCTATGAATGCATTTCCTACTGTCACTGTGGGTTGAATCCGGTTTTGCTTGATGTAGTAGAAGTACATCCATTGGCCTAAATCTAAGCAACCTGATTGACCACAAGCAGAGAGCACACATACTAAAGTGCTCTCTATAGGAACCAAACCTTCATTTTCCATGTCCAGGAAAAGTTCTAGAGCTTCTTTTGGTTTGTTGTTTTGTGAATAGCCTGCAATCATAGCATTCCACGATACAATGTTTCTCTCAGGCATTTCATCGAACAGTTTCTTTGCTGAAACCAGCTCATTGTTTTTGGCATACCCGTTTATCATACTCGTCCATGAGAAAACATCTTTGCTTCTCATATTATCAAACATCTCTCTAGCAGTAACTGAAGAACCACATTTGACATACATATCTAATATTGAATTCATTAGATTGAGACTCGTATTCAGATTCATTCTTTTGACATAATCATGTATAGATTTCCCCAACTCCAAGTCCTCTTTCTGAGAACAAGCAGAAAACACTGCTATCATCGTGATCTCATTAGGTTGAACCCCACTAGCCTCCATCAACTCGAAAACTCGCAATGCCTCGTCTGGCATGCCTTGTTTCGCGTACCCATTTATTAAACTAGTCCAAGAAAAAACATCCCTCTCACAACTTTCATCGAACACCTTTCGTGCACAACCCAACTGTCCTCTCTCACAGTAAAAGTGAACCAACCCGTTTTGCACAACCAAATCACAATCAAAACCCACTTTCCAAACCAAAGAATGTAACGATTCCCCCGCTTGTAAACCCTCGCATGCTTTCAATCCAAACACAAAGCTCCTCCTGTCCATTTCCACGCACTTTCGAACCATTAAGCGAAATAAAGACATCCCCTTTACATTCAAATGTGATTTTAGATACCCTCTGATCATGATGTTCCACATATAAACGTTGGGATTAGAGAACTGGTTGAAAAGGCGATGAGCATACTTTATATCTCCAGTGTCTGATAGAGCACAAAAGGTTAAGATTCTGCTGACAGGGAAAACGTGGAAAATGAGGCCGGTTCTAGTAAATTGTGCTTGAATTTGCCTCAACTCGGCCATGGAATTGCATGATTCTACAGCTAATAGAGTTGGGTTTGTGATGGAGAGATTGGTTTGTGATGAATTCCATGTGGGTTTTGAGAGGCTGGAGAATAAATGGATCTTGAATGAAGCATTAAAAGGATAGATGTGCTGGATATCATGAAAAGGACGGAGTTTCATTTGAATTCGTCGAGGAATTCGAAGAAAAAAAAATCTGCTTGTGGAAGTGGAAGACCAAAGGGCAAAGAGGGCTCTCTTCTCTTCTTGTAGTAGTTGTAGTAGTAATTGATCTTATCTTATGTGGGCATGGCGTCCCTGGTGCCGATTTTGGAGCCAAATCTGAAATCAATGCGAAAGTCAAATCACAAATCAATTTGGAGTAGTAATCGATTTAAGAATCGAATTGAATAGCAACGGTCATCATCACAAAGCCAACCTACATATCATCTCTTCCTCCGGGCCTGGTCCTCTACTCCTCAGCTGTTATCGATCACTTGAATAGTCGAACTCCCGCTCATTCCCTTCTCTTGAATTGTTGTCTCGCTGGGTTCCTTTTCGTTCTCAGTCAACGGCGCTACTCCCTCCGTACCTCGCTATACTCTCCCCACGGTGTACTGTCGCCCTCAGTAGGCTTTGTGTTTGATCTTTTAAAACATCTTTTAATATATTTATTTTATGATCAATTTAACCCTTATTAATATACTTTTTTTCCATTTAATGCTTTTTAACCGGTTGCAATTTGGCAACCGGTAACAATACTCACATCGTATCAATTACACAATAAAGGTTAAGTTTAAAAGATGTTGTTGGCTTCAAAATCACTAAATCGTTTCTCATCGATTTCTTCTTTCCTCGCTATTGTTGCAGAATGGGTGATCGATCAAATGGTTTGTTCTTCTTCTTCCTTAACTTCAAACTATAAAAACTTGTTGTGAACGACCAAATATATGGACTTCGACTACCCGGAAGAACCCTGGCCGACATTTCATTTCGTGCCCAAATTCTCTGGTATATGAAATTCTAGCCTTGATTGATTTGATTTTGTAATGCTTACTCAGATACTACATTTTTTTGTAGGATCCTTCAAAAGATTGTAAATTTTTTGTATAGGTAGATGAGGATTTGGGTATGCACTCGTATAAGAGTAAACTTAATGAGTTGCATAGGGAGAATATGGAATTGTTCAAGGAAAATATGAACCTTTCAAAGAATAATATGGATCTGGAGAAGGAGAACTTGGTTCTGCAGAAGGAGTTAATGAAGCTTAAGGTCAATGACAAACAAGAGCCTGATATATTCCTATGGAGGTTGATGATGTTTGTTATTGTTGTGGTTAGCATCTTCATTTTGTTTCTGTTTATGTAATAGGACTAGTTAGGTTAATCTAAAATGGTTAATTATGTAATAGGGTGATGTTGGTTTTACCCTTTTTTTTAACTTTTGTAATGGAACTGTGATGTTGGTTTATTAAGCACATTTGTAATGGATTTGTGATTTTGGTTATTATACACATTTGTTTTTTGAAGATAATGTGGTTTTGTGAGTACTTGGATTGTATCAGGTTCCTTTGTTATAGTTGGACAGTTTTACCCTTGTGTTATAGTTGTGGTTTTGTGAGTTCTTGGACATTTTTAAGATTTTTGTTATGGTTCATTTGATTAGTATGGAATGGAATGAAATGAAGATTGGAATAAAAAATAGAACACAAATGGAATGAAGATTGGAATTAGGGACAGAAAAGAGAAACAGGAATGGAATCAATAATACAACAGAGCTGGAATGAATATTGGAATCAGGAACAGGAATGGAATGAAGATTGGAATCAGGAACAAAAAAAAAACTGTAAATGGAGCCTGGACACGAACAGTAGCTGCACAGGAAAGTAATATGATGCAAAAGTCATTTTCGAATCAGGGACAAAAAAGAATCGAACCAAATGCATAATGTTTGAATAATGTTTGTCTCAACACCAAATGCATATTGTTTGAATAAAAACCAACAATCACTTTCTGATAAGCAACCCAATGGATGTACTAATGTGGGACAGAATGAAGATTGGAATGGAATTGAACCTAGAACACGAACAACATCAGTCATTTAAGCTTACATTTTTGTTATGCTTTTACCCTTTTCCTAAGTTTTCTGCTTACATTTTTTTTGCATTCTTGAATTGCGATTCTTTACCCGAAATCAGTAAAAACGCAGTTGCCATTACAGGTATGCTGGAAAAAAATAATTTTTTAATGTTGACGATTTTGCCCTTGCTGATGCTTTCGGTTATTAGCACACCAAACAACCACCATTACCATAAAATTGAGTATAATTACATGTTTTTTTCCAAAACAAACAAAACTAAACAGAAACAAACAGAAATTGGTCCCCAATTTCATGATTTATGTGCTCTCCATTGTCAAATTCTTCATCTGAATAGCTCAATTCACCATCATCAGATGACAGTTCAGGCAATTTCATTTCTCCTTGTACCAAATCTTTAAAAAAACGATCCCATGTTGTCTTGTCCATTGAAGAATGAACATATTCTTCCTCTTCATACTCATCATCTGTGTCATTCAAACCGTCCATATACACTTCAACTAATTGCTGGGAACTTGAAAACATAGTCCCTGTTTACGGCTTCCTTAAACAATAAATGAAAACAGCAAATTAAGAAAAACGACACCTCATGCCTTCGACGAACAGAATAAACAACAAAGATGGATCGATTACCTTTTTTTCGTGAAGCTTCCCCTGATCCACGAAGCTTTTTGCTCGACCCTGCTTCCTTTATTCTTTTCAGTAATTCCGATCGCAGACTACAAATGACGATGGTTTTCCCGCATAGTGATAATAACGTGTTTAGGTTATACCGGATAATTAAGATAGGTTAGACGGTTAGGATATTAATAAGGGTTAAACTGATCATAAAATAAATATAATGGTTTATTTAGGCATTCAGGCAAAATACATAGGGTTTTAGAGTGGTTTTCCCTTTAGTAAAAGATAAAAAGCTAAAAATGTTTGGTAAAAGCAACAGATCTTGTAAAAGCTACTTTTAGATATAAGGAAAATGAACTTTTTGGAAAAGTCAGATAAACCTGACTTTTTACAACTTTTCCTAAAAGGACTTTGCCCTCTCAAAAGCTAAGCCAAACACCCCCTTGGTTTTCTTTAGGGATAATGACTTAGGAGGGTAATAACGCTTCCCGTTTGTCCATATTAGGTCCCTAACGTATTTTTTGTGTGTATTGCACCATTAAGGTTATTATAACCGTTTAGAAATAATCCATTTTACCGGTTTCTTCCTATTTAGCTTAGTTGACATCTTACGTGTTCGGTGGCATGGCAATAACCACCAGATTCGCATAAGGTCCCGTATTTCTTGTGCCCTAATTTGAAGAGTTGAAGAAGAAGAGAAGAAGATGCCGTCGCAAGCCTCCTTTGCCTCCACCTCAAACAACCGAATCATGTGCTATTGTGGGCTCCCTACTCGGATTCGAGTCTCCACTACACCACAAAATCCGGGGAAAAGATTCAAAACATGCCCTAATTCGTTGGTAATGGCCAATTTTGAAGGTTAAACCTTTTCTCTTTAAATCTCTATTATAAGTGTGTAAGCTATGACATTTATCCTAAAGCTTTGTTTTTTTTCATTTTTTATAGAGAGCAGTGAGAAAATGTGGATTTTAGGAATGGGTTGTTGAAGATCCGGTCACAGAGGAGATTTTTGGTCTTAAGCATGAGTTGAATGAAATGAAGAAGAATGTGCATCACCATAAAGTAGCATTGATTGTCTTGTTTGTCTTGTTCTTTGTTAAGTTATTTTGAATGGAATTGTGATGCAGTAGACATCTTTTGAATATAAGGGTACCCATAATTTTGTTTTTTTATTGTAAGGGTACCAATAATGTAATGAAATCGTATGTATGAATGTTAATGAAGCTTTTGGTAATGAAATCTATCATTGTAATACAAACACCATTAAAAAGTGTATGATTCAACATTGAAGGGTAATATTGTCAACAATAATTATAATGAAGCAGTTAATTATATTAAAGGGTAATATTGTCAATAATAATTATAATGAACAACCAAATTGAACATAATGTAATGAACCAAGATGATTCAACAGATAATAGATTCAACCAAATTGGTTGAACATAATCAACCAAATTGTCACATCTGCAAAGTATATGATTCAACAAACAAGATGCAGTTAAGAGATTTAAACAGATGTAGTTAAAATATTTAAACAGAAAATATATTAAAGGGTAATATTGTCAACAAACAAACACCCTTAAAAAGGCGTTCCCATTCACTATCAAAAGAGCATCAAAAGATGGAGTGTTTTGTCCCTTAGTCTAGTACAACATCACATTTAATATCAAAAGATTCCACCATCACATGCTTACCTAACACCCCACATGCATACATAAGAAAACAAAAGATTACAACATAAAACTTGCAATCAACCTAGATCTACAGGTTTCCCTGAGCTACAACCACTACCATCCTTAGGCACCACGTTTTTCCTCAGGCACTGCTTGATGATTCTTTCTGAAGCTTTCCTCTTCATCACTTGAACTGCACTTCGAAATGGTCTTGCAGAAGTAGATCTTTGCCTTTGTTGTGGAGTTGCATGAGTGGATCTTGGAGTTGGATGTGGATTTGCAGAAGTTGGAATTGGAGCTGATCTTGGAGTTGGAATTGGAGTGGATCTTGGAGTTGGAATTGGAGATGGAGTTGGAATTGGAGTTGATCTTGGAGTTGGAATTGGAGTGGATCTTGGAGTTAGCATTGGAGCTGGAGTTGAAGATGCAGGAACAGGATCACCTGTTGTAGGATTTTTTTTGTTGGGCACCCTTTTTTGTTATGCCCACTAACATAGCAGATTGAACACTTTTGCACCTGCTTCACTCTTGATATTGTGTGTGTACTTGATATCTCCCTTTCTGCTGCACTTTTTCTCCTCTTAGTAGATGGCCTTCCAGGTAGCCTTCTACTCTTTGGGGGTAAAGGCTTTGTGTAGTCACTTTGTGTCCACAGTGAGCTATCATTCAAAGGATGAATAATATATTTATAGCAGTTGAGATAAGTTGCCTTACTGTAACAACTAGCTGTTGGATTAATGTCTAAGTCCATAACTATAATTGGTAAGACTTGACCCGACCCGGCATGGTCCATTTGGGTTGCATGGCATCATGCATTTGGATAGACTATAATGAGAGAAATAACACTTAAGGTTGGTTAATATATTATAAGTTCTAATATATTAATAAGGTTATTTAATTAGTATTGATCAAGAATTAATTTGGAATTAATTAAGTGATCAAAAGGAGACTAATTAAATATATGGGTTGATTGTGTAAATCATTCATTCTTATATATGTGTGCTTGTGATCCAAGATTCCTTATGTTGGACTAAGTCCATGGGGTGACCCATGGATACTCCATGGAGGTTAAAATCCATGGAGCATAAGGAATAGGTAAAGTTATGAGTTACATGGTGTAACCCTAATAGCCACCATATAAAAGAATCCCATGGCTCAAGAAATCGTGCACTAATGTGTGAGTGTGAGGGCTAGACGATTTCAAGGAGTGTTCAAGTTTCTCTCAAGTTATTCCAAGTGTATTTGGTGTTGTGTGAACCATTTGAGGTGTCACACTTGGGGCACTAGGCACTCAAGCTTCATGAAGACATTCTACATCAAAGAGGTATGTATTCTATCTTGTTATATTTATTATTTTGTATGCTAGATTAGGATAATACCTTGGATGTTCATAATTGTATGTATAATAGAGAAAACATAGATCCAAGGTATTTAGGGTTGCATGTACACTTAGGAGTGTTAGAATGCTCATAACCCAACAGTGGTATCAGAGCCTGGTTTTTTTTCTTGTTATACTTGCAAAAGTAGCTGAAAAATCGAGTTGGATGCATATATTCGATTGTTTTGGCTGGAATTAAACTAGGAACATTACCCTAAGATGTTTTTGGACTTATAAACTTGTTTTTGATGTGGTAATGTTCATGCTAATACAATTTCTAAGATAATTGTCATAATTTCAAGATTTGTATTAGTTTGTATGTTCATGCTAATTTCTTGAAGATTGATGATTTGAATTATCTTGTTCTTACGAGGTTCTTAGATTAATAGAAAAGTTGTGTGAAATAGTTGTTTTCAATCCATTTTAATCTAAGAGTTGATTCCAAAGTGTGTTTTTGTAACTTGTCCTCAAGTTATATGAAAAGTCACATTTAAGAATCATAAAACTCATAAAAGTTGGCAAATGTTACAAAATGAAGAGTCTAGTTCTAATTAAATGGTTTTATGACTCCATAACTTGTCCTCAAGTTATGGAGGTTCAAGAGTCTCTTCATTAAATTAAAAAAAAAGTGTAACCTTAATTAGTTCCATAAGTTACAATAAAAAAAAAAGTTATTTTTTTTATTAATTAGTTTAAAGTCTTCCATAACTTGTCCTCAAGTTATGGAACTTGAAGAGTTTTTTTTTTTTTTTTAATTAAAACTACTTTAAACTCATAAGTTATGGAATTAATTAGTTTTGAATAGTTTCAAAACTTGCCCTCAAGTTTTGGAATTTGAAAAGTTTTCACTTATGAATACTTTAATTCCAAGTTAGCCCTTAGAATTTTAAAAGTTAAAATTCAACCCTTATACTTTATAATATTATAAGTTAATAATATTTATATATATGTATAAGAGTAAAGTCAGTCTTACCGTTAGTAGGCCTCATTCACGAAGCCGGCCTATAAGGAGGGTATAAGGTTACTGCCTATAAAATGGCAGTTTAATGGGTGTCCACTCTCACCCACCGCTTCCTTGACTGGTGGAGGGTCGTTAGCCGAACGGGTAGGACAAGGACTATAATTCTCCTTTCATTAAAAGTATTAATGATAAATACTAAGTAACTAAACTCTTATTAATACCCAATCTTAGTTACTTAGGAAAATGTGAATTTGGTGCTAACCCATGAAATTACACTTTGCACTTTGCTTAAGTCGTTAGTGGAGCGTGTGTGATTAACCGGCACACTAACCTGGACTTAACAAGGTAGGCAAAGGGTAACTTAATATTTATCATAGTATCGGTGGAGCGTGTGTGGTTAACCGGCACACTGATTAAGGGGTAAATATTAAGGGTACCAAGTATATTTTCATGGTTATTCACACCTTGTTTTGTGATCCTCGGCATCCCAGTCACAAAACCCGAAGGGCACACTCGAGATTGAAACATGCTTTTGAACAGTTCAATGAATCTCAAAGATCTAGGACTTTCAAATCCAATTAAAACCTAATAAATTATTTCGTTTTTCATGGTGGAAATTGGTGAATCGTCATTCACCTACCTTCAAATATTTTATAGCTTGGATTACGGCATCCCTCTTCTAAGTTATAAAATAGTTTGTTGGGTCCTAGCCTTAATATTTCATATTGGGTGTCATATTAAGGACTTTAAATCAACTATCTTGAATATCTCCCAAAAAGGTGTCTGGTCTAGACATTTATGATCTTCCCAAATCTCTTGAAACAAGCTTTCCTAAATGAAGATGATGTCCCATGGATATCATACTTCTTTCACCTCCTCCAATTATTCTCCCTAACCCACAAGTTCCTAAAAAGTTTAAGGTCACTCAAGCCCTATTGGCAAGGCAAGGTCTAGGTGTGATCACATCTTGGAGATGTAGTCACATATTGACAAGCCGGGAGAGTTGGGTGTCAAAGTCTTGAGAAAGTTGGTGGCTCAACTACTTTCTAAGTCACATAGTGAGTTCTTTTGGGAATCCTATGAAACAGACTAAGACAAGACCCTTAATGATCTTATCTATTTGCTAAGATCAACTTCCTAAAACGCTATGGACATTGACAATGATGACATTGGATATCCAGTAAAGCTCTCTCTTCCCAATGGAAAGGGATCGGCCATAGTCAACTCTGTTGACCCAATGGTAAAGAGAGAGGCGAAGTCTGAGATAGTCCCATTATCAAGGATCCATAGGTAACTATTGCCAAAGGAAGGGGCATTGGTTACGAAGCTGCCAAATTTACCTAAGGATGTTAAAGTCAATAAGTTTGGCTCTACTTCAGGTAAAGTTCATTGTCTAACTCTATTAAGTACATGCTGATTCTGACCGCGAAGATGGATTTCAATCGCATGGTTCGGTGATCAGAATTTTGGGCTATTACTTAAGAGTTATGATATTTATATTGCTTAGGAATAGATAACAACAAGGTTTTCATATGGATTATAAGGATAAGTTTTTCTGCAAAGTTTTAAAATAAAAGAAAAAGGTTTTGATTTTATTTATTTTAAGTATCCTTACAATGGCATTTGTGAAAAGTTGTTGCTTATAAGATTCCATTGATAGCAATATTGGAAAAATGGATTTGATTCTTTCGGTTGTGGTAGTGTCTAATATTACCAAATAAGGAAAGATTCTCATCACCCAAGGTTCAATTGGACCGAAACTTGGAATCATGCAAGTTGTATAGTATGATGAATGAGAACTTTCAGCTTGGAAAATTAAGACTAATTCCTTATGTGAATAAGGAAAGGACTAAGGGATCGAGTACACATTCTTGTGCACTGGTCAAGTCCACCACAAAAGATCAAGAAGACTATTCGTCATGATTTACTTAAGTTCAGTAAATATGGTTATACTTATAAGTTTAAGTATAAGTCTGTAGCATTGGAGAAGTTTCAATGTGAGACAGAACGAATAAGAAGAATCAAAGTATGGCAGAAAGATAAAAGTTTCTCAAATCTGAAAAGATGGGAGAGTACTTTAGTATCATGTTTATGATCATCTTAATGATTAAGATACCATATCACAATTGGTCCTCTAAAGTCATCTTAGTGCATTCTTATGACTAAGAAGAGGAGTCATGAATTGTTGAAATGGTTAAATCAAAAAGATGAGTCATACTTCGTTCCAAAACAATTCTTAGAGTCATACTCCAAGATTGTAACTTGAGTGACATATCTTAAAGAGGGTTTGTTAACACTAGTCAAATGTAAGAGTAAAAGGTTATCTACTCTTGTACATTTGAAATTGGTAAGTTGTGATGTTTTGGATAAAACAGAGACCAACTTAGGCCAATTGTGTAAAGTGTTAGTCTTGATAAAGAATCTGCACTATCTCTTGAATATTTGACAAGGGAGTCTTATATGTCAAGAGAACAGTGGGAGTCTTAAAGCTCTTGAAAGTTTCAAGACTTAATCAAGAATAAAACCTAAAGTCCTTCACTAGCACACGACTTGAGGTTTATAACCTATCGTGTTGAAATTTTTGTGCCTATTCAAGTTGGCTTTGCATAGGAGTTCTGAGAGTTCTCAATTGGTTGCACAACTACTTGGAAGCAATGGCAGGCACTTGAGTTGCCAAATGGCAAGAATTTAAGATTGCACAAGTTTAATCAATATGAGTTTGGATTTGTCACTAACCTTGTCTTGTGATTATGGTTTTGACAAATTCACATGGATAAGAACACATACACTATTAAATCTAAGTGTCATAAGGTTTCTCTCCGATTCATGAAAATGATGGTGAGGAAACACTTTCACTAAGTAGATTTTAGCTAGATAGCAATTGTGATATTTGCATTCTCAAAGTCGTTAGTGGAGCGTGTGTGGTTTACCGGCACACTAACATGGACTTGTGAGAAGTGGCAAAGGTCTAAACAATTGAGACTATGATTACGGCATCCCTTTTCATAGTTCTAAAATTGTTTAGACACACATGTGAGCTATCTAAGAGAGGTGTATGATTTTGATAAAGTTTTATCAAAACAATCTAGTATCAGAAATATGAACTTTGGTAAGAAAGTCAGCTGATTTCTGAGTACATGTCAAAGCTAGTGGGAGCATAAGTGTTATGCTAATAATCATCATATTAGTGGGAGCATGATAATTATGACAAAGGTTGCAAGTTAGCAATGTTAATTATAGAAAACAAAAGTTTCAATTCGTGAGGTTGAAGGGGTTGAAAAAGTTGTTTTGCTATAATTAAGGGAGAGGAAATTATACTTCATTTCAATTCTAAAAGCTTAGATTGAGATTTTAATCGTATTTAATCAAGGATATATATATGAATTTCATGTTGGAATGGCTCAACATAAGGAAATTCTATATATGGGTCCATTATTTGCGTTCTAAAATTCGATTATGATTACGGCATCCCTTTTCATAATCTGAATTTTGAGAACTTGGCAAATTGAAATGGAAATATTATAGCAAAAGACTGGTTTAGTCTTTATGTGAGACATCATGAATCGTGTCCCATATGCTTCGGATATAGGATCGATTACATGTGCTATATTCATCCTTTCTAAAATTTTCCAAATGCCTGGGGCATTATGAAGGGAAAAGGTCTAGAATTGGATATGACTAAAATGATTAAGCAATTGTCGAGGACACTCTAAGGTTTACCAAAGATTGGTTGCTCAAGGACAGTTGGAAGTATAATGTTAATTCTGGAAGGACCATATTGACATAATCTGTAAGGAGGCAACTCTTGTTCAGAAGTGATAGTCAAAATGGAATATGGAAATGTTTCAAAGTTAGAAATTATTCAATCTGTGTAAGATTATGAAACTTAATGAAAGAAGGATGTTTCCAAGGAGCTGATCTCCTTTGGAATGCTCTGTAATGATTGTTGTCAAGTCTTTCTGACTTCGTGCATAATCATTAAGAGGATCAATGCATATAAGTTTAGAATCTAACAGATTTCAGTAAATGGCATGAATTTGGAATTCTTGCATTTGCAGTAAGGATTTGGGACTGTGAAAAGAGGATCATTGGAGTGATGTTCAATTGATCTATTTTACAAAGTAAAGATCATAGACAAACATAGTATGCATACTTGGTGTATGGCATGACTAGTGTTTAGAAAACATAGTGTACATGCTTGGAGCATGGGACAACTATTGTTTTAAATTCAAGTATAAAGTTGATAAAACCAAAACAATGAATAATGAGTAATCAGTATGGTGATAAATAAAAGTGTTTATTTATATTCATAGGGTTTGATACCATATTTGATTCATTTATTCTTGTGTTTCACTTTGCATGTTTTGACTTCCAGAATAACTAAGTCGCTCTTCCTGAATGATTAAGTTATTCAAACCATCCACAGTCGGTCATATGTTGGAAGTAGATATGAATCAAGACTATCATGGGTTGGTTTGTAGAGGTCTAAGTTGGTGGACAAAGTGGTGCTACAACACTCATGAGTGCTCATAAGTTCTGAGTATTGGATTCAACCCGCGCTCATTTGAATCACTTCATGGATTTTATCACGAGTGATCATGAGACGATAATATCTTATATTCTTCAAACCTAGAGATATGAGTTGTTACTATGAGTTGGTTATACATTGATTGCACGAAAACGCATTGGTAACTCGATGTTATAAAACGTGCCTTTGTGTATGATTCAACAAGTAGTAGAACAAGCCATATGAGTCGAAGTTTATCCATTCCTTTTACCTTCGAGATAAAAGCGATATCTGTGGGCCCCTCGATGATTTAAAGATGATACATGTGAGTGCTTGGCCAAGCCAGGACTGATTTGATTTGTTCAATCAGTCAGTCATCATGAATCGGAAATCGGGAAACAACAAATGGACAGAGAGAATGATTGATAATCCATGTCTCAGTCCATATGATATCTAGAATGGAGGAATATATGATCCCTTATCTAATGGATAAGTCATTGACAAAGGTCAGAGTTCATCGACAAGGTCAGAGTTCGACAGAAGCTTTTGAGAGCTACGATTGCTGATCGGTTCCTGAAGTCATACGCAATAATAGTTTTAGACTTATCCAAGTGGGAGACTGTTGGATTAATGTCTAAGTCCATAACTATAATTGGTAAGACTTGACCCGACCCGGCATGGTCCATTTGGGTTGCATGGCATCACGTATTTGGATAGACTATAATGAGAGAAATAACACTTAAGGTTGGTTAATATATTATAAGTTCTAATATATTAATAAGGTTATTTAATTAGTATTGATCAAGAATTAATTTGGAATTAATTAAGTGATTAAAAGGAGACTAATTAAATATATGGGTTGATTGTGTAAATCCTTCATTCTTATATATGTGGGCTTGTGATCCAAGATTCCTTATGTTGGACTAAGTCCATGGGGTGACCCATGGATACTCCATGGAGGTTAAAATCCATGGAGCATAAGGAATGGGTAAAGTTATGAGTTACATGGTGTAACCCTAATAGCCACCATATAAAAGAATCCCATGGCTCAAGAAATCGTGCACTAATGTGTGAGTGTGAGGGCTAGACGATTTCAAGGAGTGTTCAAGTTTCTCTCAAGTTATTCCAAGTGTATTTGGTGTTGTGTGAACCATTTGAGGTGTCACACTTGGGGCACTAGGCACTCAAGCTTCATGAAGACATTCTACATCAAAGAGGTATGTATTCTATCTTGTTATATTTATTATTTTGTATGCTAGATTAGGATAATACCTTGGATGTTCATAATTGTATGTATGATAGAGAAAACATAGATCCAAGGTATTTAGGGTTGCATGTACACTTAGGAGTGTTAGAATGCTCATAACCCAACACTAGCTACATAGTCCTCTGAGTTCAAGTTCATGGATGAAATTGCAGCCACTCCATGTACACAGGGTATGTCAGTCAACTGCCATCTCCTGCATCCACATGTCCTTCTGATCATGTCAATTGTATATCTATCATTACATAACACCACCTCAAATTGTTGATATCCACAAGGGTACACTGCCCAGAATCTATACATAAACATTAAACAAGTAAGAACACATGAACAAATGTATATTTATGCTAAATAACAAGTAAATACAAACATTCTTACCTTTGTTTGTCCTTCAAATCTGCTATTTTCTTCCTAATGGTTGGGCATATAGTTAAATCCCAAGACTCTCCCTTAGTCCTCTGATAGTATAACCTCTGCATCACATAAACCCTGATATCCTCCAACATTGCTATTATTGGTTTATGTCTAGCCTCAACTATTTCAGCATTAAAACTCTCTGAAATTCCATTTTCAATAGCATCGCAGAATACCCCTTCTACTTGAAAAGCCCTGCAATAACATTTATGTAACATCCCAAGTTCGGAAGCAAGAAGTTGAAGGGTGCTAAGTGAAAATAAAGGAAGGGACTCGGCGAGTAGGTCTCTTGACTCGCCGAGTCGAAGCGGGTGCGTGGCACGGGGTTAAGTGGCCTGACTCGGCGAGTCGGCGGCTGGACTCGACGAGTCAGTGCTGGTCGAGGAAAAACCCTAATCTTCGGGGTTTCACCCTATTTAAAGGACTTAATGTCCTCCCCTCAGCTCCCTTAGCCCCCTTTGAGACCCAGAAACCCTGGAATCGTGAGTGAGAGCCATTGGAAGCAAATTGGAGCATTGTTAAGTGTTTTGTGAAGAGATCTTGAAGATCAAGAAGCTTGGATCAAGGAGATTTGTGGAGATTCAGATTACTCTTCAGCAGGAGGTCATTTTAGAGGTAATGAATCGTTATCCTTGGCTTTCCCCTTTCTAGATCCATTTTCATGGAAGTTTTAGGGCTTGTTTGGAGATGATATGATGAAATCTTGGTGTATAAGTTAGATCTGGGGTTGAAACTCCAGATCTGAGCTCTATTTGGATCAAAGATGCAGAAAGCCCTTTTGGTTGCTATGCAAAAGCCTTTCCCAAGAGTTAAGTCCCTTTCTAGCTTGGTTTTTGGTATTATGAGGCAAGAAGCACGTAAGGGTAGCAACTTTATGTTGCTAATGGACTCTAGAGACCCCGATCTATTGTTTGGAGCAAAGGAGTAGCTCTGTGACTCGAGATTTTGGGAATGCACGTATGGACTCGACGAGTCTGGGAGATGACTCGGCGAGTCGGGCTAGAGATCAGACTTTGAGTCGCGTAGTAACTCGACGAGTCGCATGGGTGACTCGGCGAGTCTTATGATGATGAGCTTGGACTCGACGAGTTGGAAGAACAACTCGGCGAGTCTATTGAAGATTGTCGTGGACTCGGCGAGTCTGTTCTTGGATTCGGCGAGTCTGGTCGCAGAACCCCTAACCTCTTTTGGTTAAGACGCAGATCAGTGAGTCGAGGGGTGACTCAGTGAGTTGGACAGGATGGGACTCGGAGATCGTTGGACTCGACGAGTCTTGGGGTGACTCGGCGAGTAGACTCGTGTTATGGGAATTTCTGAGTATAGGGACTCGACGAGTCGACGGGTCGACTCGGCGAGTAGAGTCAGTCAGGGAGGTTGACTTTGACTGAGGACTTTGACTTTGACCAAGAGTTGACCAGTTTGACTTCCAAGGGTATTTTGGTGATTTTGGTATTTATGGAACTGGTTCTTTGGTAGTGTTCGGTGGTGGAGTTCGTGTCAGTGATCGGAGCAGCTGATCTTATCCTTTCAGTCGGCAATTGCGATGTGAGTTATCCTCACTATATCGACAGGGTCTACGGCACCAAGGCCGGCCCTTTAGCGGATGGAAATCCGGGTATTGTTTGTTATGTTATTGGTTTGCTAGATCTGCATCCTGGTATTTAGGATGGTGTTATGTTAGTGACCTGGTTAAGGTCGGTACCCGGGATATAGGGTAATGTTATGCTAGTGACCGGTTAGGTCGGAATCCTGGTTAGGATGTTGTTATGATATGTGATCTGCTAGATCGGTTTGATTAGATGTGAATTGTTATATGATTATATGTTTATGTGCACATGGTTGTTTGGACTAGGGTTGGGTTGAGGCGGGTCCTACTTTGTGCTGTAGGCCAACATACCCAGGGCGGACCGGTTAGACCGAAGGCCCGACGAGCGGTCCGGATAGGCTGAAGGCCCCAAGAGGGCGGACCAGACGTGCCTAGGCTCGAAGAGTGGACCAGATAGACTGAAGGCCCGGTGCGGGCGGACCAGTCATACTGTAGACTCGGAGGGAGAGTGGACCAGGTGGACTGAAGGCCCGGTGCGGGCGGACCAGTCACACTGTAGACTCGGAGAGAGAGTGGACCGGGTGGACTGAAGGCCTGGTGCAGGCGGACCAGTCACACTGTAGACTCGATATGCATGGTTGTTCTATTTATGATATGTTATGAGTATGATATGTGTGGTTGGTATTTTGGGGGTAACTCACTAAGCTTTCGGGCTTACAGTTTCAGTGTATTGTTTCAGGTACTTCAGGAGATCGTGGCAAGGCGAAGGCGTGATCGTACCGCTCCTCATGTTTTATGATTTATATGATATGGTTCTGGGGGATACTCTGATATTAAAACTATTTTGAAACGAGTTGTATGAACGTAATGGTTTTTGAATGATTTAAAATGTTTTAATTTGGCTCAAATTTTATGGGTGTTACAATTTAGGATCCCTCTCCATGAGATAATCAAATGCCCTACTGTCTAATTCCTTGATCTCTTGCATAGCAGCTTCATGTTTCAGTATTGTGGTAGCCTTCACAGCCCTCCAAAAAGGCTTGATAAAATGCTCACCTTTGAACCTTGTGTTGAAGTTGGCTAGTATGTGCCTAGCACATAATTTGTGCTCAGCATGAGGAACCCTTTCCTTGATAGCTTCAATTAAACCCTGCCCAATTTACAATGTTAAATAATAATTAAATTATAAAGTTAAGAGTAAACATGAGTAGTACCTTGTGTCCATCAGAGATAAGAGTAAGTCCATTTCCATTGCCTCTTTTAATATCATCCATCAGTAGATCAAGGAACCATTTCCATGTTTCTTTGTTCTCAACAGTTACAACAGCCCAAGCTATAGGGAACATGTGGTTATTGGAATCCCTACCCACTGCAGCTAAGAGTTCACCCTTGCAAATTCCTTTAAGAAAACATCCACCAATCCCAGTGACTCTTCTACACCCCTCTACCCAACCATCTCTTACACCTCTGAAGCATACATAGAACCGTTTGAACATTGTACTTCCATCAGGCATATGGTCCACTTCCATGCTTACAGTTGATCCTGGATTGGCTCTTTTGATTTCTATGCCATAGTCCCACAACCTACTATAATGCTCTTTCAGAGTGCCTTCAATCTCAGACAGTGCAAACCTTTTTGCATTTCTACATTGTCCAATGCTAACTATGATGTTGTATGTGTTTGAGATTTGAGCTTTCATCTTCCTCAAACTAAGCTTGGGGTTTTCTAGAAGTACATTGAAATATTGTTTCCCTATCCACTTGTAAGTCACTAAGCCTATTTTAAAAACTCTACCACAGTTATGAGTTGATTTAAGTGACTTAATCTGAAAAGTCCTTTCCTTTTGCATCCAAGAAGCCCACGACCTAAAAGGACATGTAGGTTCTTTACCTTTGCAACACTTCACTAGAAGTTTGTTTTTGTCATTCTTTTCATACCACAAATCATAACCATGCTTAACAACATAGTTGGTAAGACAATGTTTGAGTTCACTAGGATTGGTGAATTTCATACCTAACATAGGAGCCATTTGATCCCATTGTTGCTCAGAATTGTGCACATGGTATACAGGAGGTAATTGCTCAGCATTAGGATCTTCTTCCTCTTCATCATTTGGGGAAAGTTTGTTAAAAAACATGTCTTTCTTCTGAATACTTGCTCTTGCCTTTTTCATAGAAAACTCCTCATCATCCACCTCGTGTTCCCAACCCTCTTTATCTATTACGTCAGCTTCATCTTCGTCGGAGTTGGTATCATCTTCAACTTCAGGCTCTTCCATTTCAATCCAGTCAAACAGGGGTTCATGCATAGGGTCCATATACACAGTTACTTTCTTTTTGTCATGAATATACTCAAGAAATTCATGATAATCACAATCGTTTTGCAATGTGGCCAATCCTTGACACAATGTTTGGCCGTCTGGACAATAGTATACATCTTTGCACATCCTTCTAGTAATCAGCTCTAGGTGAGCAATGAATTCAAAATACCCTTTGTCCCTGAAATCGGCGTACCTTATCTCCTTTTTATCTGGATCAAAATACGTAAATGGTATCGGGAAGAAGTGCCCGTTGTACTGGACTTCAACAACCAATGTATCGTCTTCAGCCATCTGATCTGATCGAGGTTTCTCGAAGAAAGAACAGTGAGAGTGAAGAGATAGAGATGGGGGATTTGTCTTGCCCTAATTTATGGAGATAAATATACACGCAACACCTAAATAATGCCACCTAATCATCCACGTAATGGTTTAACAGGAAGAAATCGGTAAAAGGACTATTTGTAAACTGTTATAATAACCTTAATGGTGTAATACGCACAAAAACTACGTTAGGGACCTAAAATGGACAAACAGGAAACGTTATTACCCTCCTAAGTCATTATCCCTGTTCTTTATATGAATTTTCAACTGAAAATATGTACGATTAACTATTTTCATTTTCTCAATTTTGTCACTAAACTATTATATTTTACCGACATAGATCGTTAAGCTTACAAATTATTTGTCAATTAAGTCATTTTTGTTAATTTGTAATGCATCCTTAGCTACGTGTCAATCTTGAATTGCAAAACTGATAGCTTATATAACTACATTTTGATTTTTTTTAAGACGAGAAAGATTTAGCCTGAAAGCTTACATTGTAGTTGGCCATGTCATCCGTCATCAACCATTTTTATAGGAAATATCACTGTAGCACAATCAATTATTGTCATTTACCCGATTTGGTTACTCAACTACTTTTCGCATATCCCAATTATTGAGTCTACATGGTTGGGTAACTTGTAAGGGATGTTTATTTAGTTTTGTCCCACCACCACCAACTACACCTACAACCCTGTTTATCCAATATGGGTGTAACATCCTAAAATTTAAGACAAAAAATTTCATTTTCGACTTAATCATTCATACGACAATTTATAGTAAACATTATCAAGTTATCTTATTTCATAAAAACCATAGATCACAAATCTCATAAACATGTCATAAGATAGTAATAATGTCAGATTACAAATCCCAAGGATCTCATATGCGGAAAATGTGTGTGTGTGTGTGTGATGTGCTGCTACCGTGTCGGCTCCTTTCCCTTCAAAGAAGAAGGACCTGAAACAAAAACTGAAAACCGTAAGCACGAAGCTTAGTGAGTTCCCCCATCATACCACATACCATACAAACACAAAATGCCTAGCATATCTGGGTGCTGGCCTCCCCTTTGATATCTTTCAACCGGTAACTGCCTAGCATATTTGGGTGATGGCCTCCCCTTCGGTATCTTTCAACCGGTAACTGTGGACTATTTCACCCCTACCACTACCACATAATAACATAACCTACTATCACATAAAGCATAACATATAGTGGCATACCAGATAATTATCACAAAGACAATCATATCAACTATAATCAATACTAGTGGGCCGACATTGGTGCCTTCGACCCACTCCTACTGGAAGGTAACTCACCTCAATGCCGTGAAGTAGCTGAACTGTCCTCGACTCTGGGATCTACTCCTCTCAAACTCCTAGACATAACAATATCCTTTAATTACTCTTTCATACTAATAACCCTTTTAAGGGTCAACTCTGGTCAATGGTCAAAGTCAAAGTCAACATCTTGGTTGACTCAACTCGCCGAGTTGGTCCATCAACTCATCGAGTTCCATAATCCATAAAACCCCGAAATCTCGATCCTACTCGTCGAGTCCTTTTATGAACTCGTCGAGTTCATCCTTATAACATATTCGGGACCTTTTACTCACAACTCGTAGAGTTCCTCCTTGGACTCGTCGAGTTCTCCTTCATACAGAGTCGGGACATTTTGCTCATAACTCACCGAGTTCCTCCTTGAACTTGTCGAGTTCTCCTTCATACAGAGTCGGGACATTTTGCTCATAACTCGCAGAGTTCCTCCTTGAACTCGTCGAGTTCTTCAATCTTCAAGCCCAAAACATGTCCAACTCATGAGCGTCCTAGTAGGCATCTTAGACGTTGTGTAGGACGCATGAGCGTCCTTCAAGGTGTTCTTCAGGATCTTTGGTGTCCTTCATTTACACCGAAAAGGGTCAAATATGGGTAAGCGTCCTAAATTGACGTCCTAGAGCGTTGAACCATCTTCTTGGCTCCTTTTGATGGTGCTACCATTAGATTCAACATAAACCTGAAAATACGAAAGTTGTCGCAAATTTTGTTTACTTTCCGAAACATCTTGATTTGCATCAATTGGAGCACAAAATTTTGAGATATGATTAAAACATTTGAGCATGGTCAACTTTCCAACAACATTTTTCTTCGTAACTTTGTGTAGTTCACCCTACATGTTTGTTAGCCATCATTTGTCCATGTTTTCTTCCAGGTTTCATCCATTTTAGTCATATTTGATTACCATGTACATATTGTTCTAAAAGTAATCAAAGTATGGTCTTTCTTTGGCAAACACACATCAATTCAACACATTTATACCGTTTATTACGCTCCCAAAATAGTCTCATCAATAGACAAAATGGTCTCATCATCAGAGCAACAATTTTAAGAAGTAGATGAAGACGATGTTGATGGGTGTACCCGAATATAGCAAGAATAAAAAGAATAGAATCGTCTTTGAGGATTAAACATAATAGAGGAAGAATAGTATCTTGTAACATCCAAAAATTCAAGCCAATTTAAAACTTTTTGATTCATTTGAAACCATTCAATTATTACAATTTGTTTTCAAAATAGTTTATACATCAGAGTTCCCAGAATTCATAATCGTAAATCGAGGAAGTGTACGGTCACGCCTTCGCCTACCCGCGGCCATTCGCTGAACCTGAAACAATAAACTGAAACTGTAAGCCCGAAAGCTTAGTGAGTTACCCCCAAAATACCAACCTCATATAACCATAATCATATCATATCAACAAATACAGAACATCCATGCATCTCGAGTATACAGTGTGACTGGTCCGCCCGCGCCGAGCCTTTACTCCACCCGGTCCACTCTCTGAGTCTACAGTATGACTGGACCGCCCGCACCGGACCTACCGTCTATCTGGATCTATCCCGAGCCTTCGGTATGACTGGATCGCCATACGGGCCTACAGTCTATCCGGACCGCTCGTAGGGTATGTTGGCCTTCAGCACAAAGCAGGACTGCCTCAACCCAAACATCAAGCAAATAACCATGTGCACATATAACAGGTAATCACATAACAGCCCATAGACAGACAAACCGATCTAGCAGATCATATAGTATAGCACATCCTAACCAGGATACCGACCTAACCGGTCACTAACATAGCATCATCCTATATACCAGGATACCGACCCTAACCAGGTCACTGACATAGCATCATCCTATATACCATGATACCGACCTAACCACCAGGTCACTAAACATAATACCGTCCTAATTACCAGGACGCCGATCTAACAGATCAATAAACATATCAACAATCCTATAACCAGGATATCGACCCCACCGGGTCACTAAAACATAGCATATCACCATCCTAACTACCAGGATGTAAATCAGTAAGCATATCATGCAATAATCCAAATACAAACGATAAAGGGTCGGCCTTGGTGCCTTAGACCCTGTTGATATAGTGAGGAGAACTCACCTTGCAATGCCGAACTGAAGAGGTACGATCAAATCCCCCGATCATAGCCACGAACTCCACCACCTAACACTTTGATGAACCATATTATAAGTGCCCAAATTACCAGAATACCCTTGGAAGTCAAACTGGTCAACTCTTGGTCAAAGTCAAAGTCCTGGTCAAAGTCAGCCTTCCTGATTGACCCTACTCGCCGAGTCAGCCCCTTGACTCGCCGAGTTCCCAAACTCAGAAAATCCTCATATCACGACTCAACCCGCCGAGTCACCTCATGACTCATCGAGTTCATCAATCCCCGAATCCTAGCCTTTCCAACTCACTGAGTCACCACTCAACTCACTAATCCTTATCATAACCAGATGGGTTAGGGTTTGCGACCCGACTCGTCGAGTCCAAGAACAGACTCGCCGAGTTCACTTAAGTCATCCTCATTCAGACGATTTCAGTCCACCCCACTGCTTCCAACTCATAGATCTGGACTCCTATGGCTAGTCTTACACGTAAAGTTTCCAACTTTACGTGCATGCATGGTGATTTTGGCTCAATACAAGCTAGAAAGAAGGTTCAAGACAAGAATGTTCACAAACAAGCTAAAGGGCTGATACTTTATGCCTCCATGGACCAAGAAAAGTCCAGATCTGAAGTTGCAACCCCAGATCTAGTCCCAAAACCCGAAATGGATTCCAAACATGCTAAATAGCCCCAAATCATCATCCAAGAATAGATCTAGAAGGGAAGAGCTCAAGGCAACGACTTGTTACCTCCAAAATGTGCCCAAGATGAAGTAGATTCTGGATCTACACGAATTCCTTGATGCTAGCCTCTTGATCTACAAGTTTCCTTCACTAGAATCACCTTCTAAAGCTCAAAAACTCTCACCAATGGCTCACACACGATTTTAGGGTTTACTGACTCTCAAGGGATGATAAAGAGGTTGAGGTAAGAACATAAGATCCTTTAAATAGGGTGCAAACCCTAAAATTTAGGGTTTTCTCTTCCCAGCACTGACTCGTCGAGTCCCGCCGCCGACTCGGCGAGTCGGGTCACTTACACGTGCCCAACACCCGCTCCGACTCGACGAGTTAAGATACATACTCGTCGAGTCTACTCCTTTATTTCCACATAGCACCCCGAACTTATATTCCTGAACTTGGGATGTTACAACTCCCCCCCACTTAAATTAGGCTTCGTCCTCGAAGCCTGCTGCAGCACACGATTCTGGATAACACTCCTTCATTGCAGCCTCCGGTCTCCCAAACCAGCCCAAATCTCTTCAGGAACTACTACCGCGTCCCTTCTAAGGACAACTCCTTCCTGAGCAGGATCCCTACCTATTACTCCAAGCCTTCCACCGGCCTCTTCTCCTCGACATCCACACACATCAATCTAAGTATCACCTTATGATACTTCCACCTTCCTGTCATGCACACACTTTCGTGACCGGCGAAAGTTGGTTAATACTATAATTTACGGGGCTCTCTCTCATAACATTAATCTATCCTCCCCTTTCCAAAACTGGCGATAACCCGAGTAACTTGCAATATTGGAAACTCATCCAGTTCCCTTCCTGAATCTAGTCCCTTTCCGCGCTGACATGATAATGCATCCTTCAGCTTCCGAGCAACTCTCATGAACAACCAGCTATATCACATAAACACTCATACCTGGCCAATCAGCCTCGGGCTGGAATACCAGGTATGCCTATGACGGGTCCAGTCATCCCTAGGATGGTTTACCCTCGTTTCCTCATGCATGTTTGGCCTAATCAACCCTCGGGTTGGAATACCAAACACATCAGGTCCAATCAATCATAGGGTCCGGTCATCCTTATGATGGAATACCCTCGATTGGAATACCACTACATACATATCCCATGTCTACAACCATACTTGGAATCCAAGGATCTATCCTTGCATCCCCTTTAAACTCCTCTGATTCGACACAACCGAGTACAACTTACCCAAATCTCAACAATACATCCAATCTGAACGCGCTCTACAACAGACATAACCAACACAATCTCTATGCCCGCAGCCTATGACTAAAATACCCTTACGTGGTCCTCAGCATAGGTCTGGATTGCCTCTGAGTCCACAACATGAGTCTGGTATGCCATCACCGGCCCTCAGCTCATGACTGGAATGCTCCCGATGACCGATTGACACTACTGTCGTCACTTCAGTTACCCAACACTCTGACCCTGCAGATATCCACTTTCCTCCACCACCCGAAGGGCCTAATCGACGCTCCTCTCATCAATGAACAGCATAACGATACAAAAACTACTACCACACATGAATCCCAAGACTCATCACAATAACTCAAACAATCATCAACACACCTACCACTACCGGCCAACCAGTACGGCACTCATATCTAACCCATATCACCCCCTTCGGGTTAGAATACCAACATGTCTAATCAATTCAACTATGGAGTTGAAATTCTCAGGGTTTGTTGGCCTACCGCCTCAACCCTACCGCTCCCTTCGAGCCTCCGTGCCTACGACTTACAGTCGGCCCGCACCGGGTATCTTGGCCTACTGCATAGAGCAGGACCGCCTCAACCCTATCCAAATGCCATAGACGATCATGAGGACGATCTAACCCGGTTCCCAGAACCTGAATGACAGGATATTCTAATCCCAAACCTTCCCAAAACTAACTAATACCCATTCGGATCCACTCTCAGTCCCTAACTGGAGTATTACCCGATCCAAGAAGATGAAACCTCGGAGGCACTCTGAACTGATGGGATCACCAAGATCCTTGGCACTCCATCTGATCTCTAACAACAACTTCCGATCAAACCAAAATACACTGGAGTCTTCAGCCTACTCCAGCAGCGTGTTCAACACTTGGAACAGACCTAATGATTGCTATAGCATAGTAGCCTACTCAATACCCGAACATAGATCTACAAACATATACAGAGTCTTCAGCCTGACTGGACCGTTCTCCGAGCCTTCGGTCTTACTGGTACGCCCCATTGGCCTCTAGTCTATCCGGACCGCTCTAAACTGTTGAGCATCTCCCTGGACCACCCCTCTTGATGCTCTCTCCCATGCAGCCTGTTGTCACCCACTTGGGGCTTCGAACTCCTGATCTACTCTGTGGACTATATCCCCAGCCTAACCCTAGGCCTCATGTCGATTTTCCACCCTCTCGGAAATCTGTGGTCTGTTCCCTGACCCGCGTGTCTACTACATACGCTAAATAACCTGCACTCCCGTGCTGAATGTATTGCCGAGCCCTGGCAGCTAACAAAACCCTCAATCTATCAATCCAAAAACCCTCAGAGTCGAGCACACCCTCGACCGAATACTCGAAGTGAACTCAAACCATGATCAGAACTCCAACCTGATTCCCCGAATTCTGTTATCAACCACCGAGAAGACGTGATACACATGCTGGGAAGTTTTACCAAACTCCCAACTCACACAATCCTCCAAACAAACAACCACTTGGTTTGTCTTCCTTCCTGCCAACGATGCGAGACTTATCCCATTTTCAACACCGCTCCTGCTTCTGTATCCTGGGACGATTCTCCCCCACTTAGATTCGACTAAGTCTTCACAACACATGGACATTGGGGAATTCCCAACCCTTCTCCCTTTCCTACAATCGATCCGATGACAACCAACTCTTTCCCAATTGATCACACACTTCTAATAATCAGATGAACACTTTCTGTATCCCAGTCAAAACCGACAATCACTAATGCTTGAATGGCCCCACCCTCATGTCCTGGAGACCAAAAGATAAATGTTGCAAATAATACCTTAGCAACGAACCACTTCCCTTGGCGCTTTCATTCGTAAATCACTAACGGTTGTTGAAACCACTAAATCCTGATGATGATGGATAACCCTTCTGTAGGACCCTATCCGCAGACTTCACACCTAATACCCCTTTTCCTAAAGGTGCTCCAAACAAGTTTCCCGCTCTCGGGCTCTAGAATCATTCTATTCAGGGTTCGCACCCTAACTTACTTACCCGCTCAAACGTCCACAACTGAACTGCAACAACTGAAGCAACCTCTGCCCTAACCTGGGCTACGGACTACTTCCCAAGACATAGTCTACAATTCCAAAAGTGCAATAGATCGCACAATAAACCCTTACCGTCCGATACAAGAGATCTAAGGCAAACCGGACATCACAAAATACTTATGCCACATCGACCCACCTGTGCTCAACGACGCTGAAATAATATCGCCAATCCCTTCAACCAACTAACCCCGAGCAAGAATACAACCTGATCCTGGGGTCACAAGCCTGCTCACTCCTTCGAGCTCGGAAAACTGAAAGGGCACAATCCTTGCCCTATAAAACGACAGTCCAATCCATCAATTAACCATTCCACTTCCAACTGCAAAACCCCAGCTGAACATAATCATCACTCCCTTCCGGAGTTCCCGCGATTCACATTCCGGCCTCGAGCAAACCCCCGACCCTCAAATCTAGAAACCCACGTGCTAACCTCTCCCGCTCAACCCGCATAAATATAACAAGTACAGATCATCTTCCCGATCCCAAATAACTGCAGCCCTCTGCTCATCAGAATATATCCCAGAACTAGGAAGCTCGACCAGCTCCTCCCTTTGACGTCGTTACAGCTGTTAAAGCTGCCACGACAACCATTTCGGCAATGGCTGCATAGCGCTCGTCGAAATACTCAACCATGACGGTCTTAAAAGACCCAATCATCTCCAGAATCTGTCCCCGAACGATCTCGATCCTGATCTGGATCCGGTCTCAAAACGTCTCGAATAATCCATACCATAATCATGGGAACCGACTCCAACCCAACCTTGGGGGTTGTGACTTCCTTGATACGCGTATGGGTCCTGTGCTTTCAGCAGTACGGGCCCATACTACCTTCCACACCTACCCATATTTGTCTCAAGTATCACCACAACACCCTACAATATACATATACATAGCGAGCGATAAATCCTCACTCTAGACGAATGCTAAATATCTCATCATTGGCCTCCCGGCCTCTCACTACCCACCTATCCATGAAACTTCCATCAACCCCTACAGCACTAGTGTATGCTAGCCATACATAACGCTGGACCCTATAGACTTTCGAATATCCAATCCTACCCTAAGCCCTAATCAATAAGAACAGAACATAAGGCCAGATCAAACATTCTCAGGCTATAAGATCTTAATTATATACAACTGTGATGCATACACAAGTAACTACAGTAATGATGTCAATCTCATATAAGGAAAACCCTAGGCTAACAGGCATCATGAAATCAGGTAATTCTATCATGCAATTCCTGAAGATCCCTAGTCTAGTACTAGCATGCTGTTCTAATATATCACAATATCAAATAACAGTATGGTATTTTGGGGTCTACTTACTGGCTCCGGCCGATCGTACACTCTGCATCCTCCTTTACTTATTTTGAAAACCATTTTAGAAATCATTTTGAAAACCTTTCCTTGGTTTGAGACTGGATTCACACGAATGTTCCTCCAATTCACTCAAACCAAGGCTCTGATACCAACTTGTAACATCCAAAAATTCAAGCCAATTTAAAACTTTTTGATTCATTTGAAACCATTCAATTATTACAATTTGTTTTCAAAATAGTTTATACATCAGAGTTCCCAGAAATCATAATCGTAAATCGAGGAAGTGTACGGTCACGCCTTCGCCTACCCGCGGCCATCCGCTGAACCTGAAACGATAAACTAAAACTGTAAGCCCTAAAATACCAACCTTATATAACCATAATCATATCATATCAACAAATACAGAACAACCATGCATCTCGAGTATACAGTGTGACTGGTCCGCCCGCGTCGGGCCTTCAGTCCACCCGGTCCACTCTCTGAGTCTACAGTATGACTGGACCGCCCGCACCGGGCCTACCGTCTATCTGGATCTATCCCGAGCCTTCGGTATGACTGGATCGCCATACGGGACTACAGTCTATCCGGACCGCTCGTAGGGTATGTTGGCCTTCAGCACAAAGCAGGACCGCCTCAACCCAAACATCAAGCAAATAACCATGTGCACATATAACAGGTAATCACATAACAGCCCATAGACAGACAAACCGATCTAGCAGATCATATAGTATAGCACATCCTAACCAGGATACCGACCTAACCGCTCACTAACATAGCATCATCCTATATACCAGGATACCGACCCTAACCAGGTCACTGACATAACATCATCCTATATACCAGGATACCGACCTAACCACCAGGTCACTAAACATAATACCGTCCTAATTACCAGGACGCCGATCTAACAGATCAATAAACATATCAACAATCCTATAACCAGGATATCAACCCAACCGGGTCACTAAAACATAGCATATCACCATCCTAACTACCAGGATGCAAATCAGTAAGCATATCATGCAATAATCCAAATACAAACGATAAAGGGTCGGCCTTGGTGCCTTAGACCCTGTTGATATAGTGAGGAGAACTCACCTTGCAATGCCGAAATGAAGAGGTACGATCAAATCCCCCGATCATAGCCGCGAACTCCACCACCTAACACTTTGATGAACCATATTATAAGTGCCCAAATTACCAGAATACCCTTGGAAGTCAAACTGGTCAACTCTTGGTCAAAGTCAAAGTCCTGGTCAAAGTCAGCCTTCCTGATTGACCCTACTCGCCGAGTCAGCCCCTTGACTCGCCGATTTCCCAAACTCAGAAAATCCTCATATCACGACTAAACTCGCCGAGTCACCCCATGACTCGTCGAGTTCATCAATCCCCGAGTCCTAGCCTGTCCAACTCACTGAGTCACCACTCAACTCACTGATCCTTATCATAACCAGATGGGTTAGGGTTTGCGACCCGACTCGTCGAGTCCAAGAACAGACTCGCCGAGTTCACTTAAGTCATCCTCATTCAGACGATTTCAATCCATCCCACTGCTTCCAACTCATAGATCTGGACTCCTAGGGCTAGTCTTACACGTAAAGTTTCCAACTTTACGTGCATGCAAGGTGATTTTGGCTCAATACAAGCTAGAAAGAAGGTTCAAGACAAGAATGTTCACAAACAAGCTAAAGGGCTGATACTTTATGCCTCCATGGACCAAGAAAAGTCCAGATCTGAAGTTGCAACCCCAGATCTAGTCCCAAAACCCGAAATGGATTCCAAACATGCTAAATAGCCCCAAATCATCATCCAAGAATAGATCTAGAAGGGAAGAGCTCAAGGCAACGACTTGTTACCTCCAAAATGTGCCCAATATGAAGTAGATTCTGGATCTACACGAATTCCTTGATGCTAGCCTCTTGATCTACAAGTTTCCTTCACTAGAATCACCTTCCAAAGCTCAAAAGCTCTCACCAATGGCTCACACACGATTTTAGGGTTTACTGACTCTCAAGGGATGATAAAGAGGCTGAGGTGAGAACATAAGATCATTTAAATAGGGTGCAAACCCTAAAATTTAGGGTTTTCTCTTCCCAGCACTGACTCGTCGAGTCCCGCCGCCGACTCGGCGAGTCGGGTCACTTAACACGTGCCCAACACCCGCTCCGACTCGACGAGTTAAGACACATACTCGTCGAGTCTACTCATTTATTTCCACATAGCACCCCGAACTTATATTCCTGAACTTGGGATGTTACATATCTTCTCCCATGATTGAACAACGTCCATGAGGTCTACACTACAACAAAATTTCCACAGTAGCATAACACCATTCCTTGGTCGTGGGTTTGAAATAGGTTGGGTTGGAAAAGACAATATTTAACAGTTGAAACTCAAACATTTAACTTTGAAATTGGCCTCTCAACATGAAAAGACGAAAATACCCTTATGTGAGAGTCACAAGCTAAAAAGAACGAAAACATTTACCTGCTGAATTAGAGAACAAATCCAAAATAAACCCTCAAATAAGAATATTTTTTGCAAATCGAAACTAATTTTGGACCTTAAGTAAAAAAAATTACAAACCATATAAAGACTGATTTTGAAGTTTTCTCAACATTTTATTACAACAATAAAAGTTGCATAGTCACACTTATTTATTTTCAAAAACATCCAAACATCCCCCCACCCACCTCCACCCTCCAGCCACCTTTTTGCACAGACAAAATTCCATCTACCGTCTTCTACGCCACCTTTTCGGTTGCCATCTTCACTCGCTTTCCCTGTTGGTTTTCTCTCTTGTGTTGGATTTGGATGGCTAGTCTTGGCGATATTGGGGTTTCTGCACTCATAAACATAATCACCGCCTTCGCTTTCTTGTTGGCCTTTGCTCTACTCAGAATCCAACCTATTAATGACAGAGTTTACTTCCCCAAATGGTACATTATTGGGGCCAGAAGCAGTCCTAGACACACTGGAAATTTTGTGGGCAAATTCGTCAATCTCAATTTCAACACTTACCTTACATTCCTTAACTGGATGCCTCAAGCTATGCGCATGAAGGAGCCTGAGATTATTGAACACGCTGGCCTTGATTCTGCTGCTTTCTTGAGGATTTACGTTCTTGGGTACTTCTAATTCTTCCTTCTTTAATGTGGGTTTTTGTTAATTTACCATGTCTGTATGCAAGCTAAGCTTCGTCAGTCAAAGTTCTGGTAATTTTATCTAGCAGTTCGTCAAATTTGGGATTTTTAATGCTGCTTTTATGAAAAGTCGGATGCTTTAAAGTTGTTTCTTTTACTGGTTTTGGTTAATTTTCTTAATCACTCCAACATTAACTAATGCAAATTTCTTGAAAAGCTTGTGAACATTTGGGGTTTTTACTGTTGTTGTTTTTTTAGACTTCTGCTATTCCTATTTAATTTGTTTTTTGTTGAATTGATGAAATCATTCCTACTTTGTGCTTAAATCAATCATTTTTATTATATTTTTTTTACCTGTGAATTTGTCTAGAAGCTTAGAACTTAGACTTTTTACTGTTGTGTTTCTTGAAAACTAGGGTACTTGTAATTCCTTTTGCTCTCGATGGGTTTCTATTTCAAAAAGATTATTCGTAACTTGTTAATTTTCTGATTTATATTGCTGTTTCTCATGAAAGCTTGGGTACTCTAAATTTCTTTCTTTTTCATATGGGTTTTATGTTAAATCGATGAAATTATTCATGAATTGATCTTAATTAGCAGAATACTTCTTTGTTGGTTGTGAATTTTTGAGGATTCTATGAAATTTGGGATCTTATTGTTGTTCTGTTGAGGAACTTGAGTGTTCCTAAACCTTTAATTTATTGGATTTTTGTTAACTTGGTAGAATTGTTATAAAAAAAGTGCAAAATTAATTAATTTTTTTGGGTAATTGTGGGATTCGGGAACTTTTACTCTTGGAGTTGTGATGAGTTGGAGACTCGGAGTTAATAGCAAAAGTGAGAGAGAGAGAGAGGGGCCTAACAAACTTGGAGTTTTTGTTATATTCATTTGTTTCTTATTATTATTTTTTTAATTAATCACTTTAAGAGTTTAATGTCATTCTTTATAAACTTTCAGCTTAAAAATTTTCGGGCCAGCTGCGATTGTGGCTTTCTTGGTTCTAATTCCAGTTAATGTATCGGGTGGGTTGTTGTTTTTCCTCAGCCACGATTTGGTCATCAGTGACATTGATAAGCTTTCCATATCAAATGTTCCACCTAAATCTTCAAAGTAAGTTTATGTTCTTCATTCTTTTTCTTTATAGTTCATATGAAACTGGTTGGTTTAAAAATGTAGAAATCTTTAGTCCCCATTCAGAAATTATATAGTTACTTCAAAAAAAAAAACCCAACATGAGGGTCGAGGGAGGTAATTTACAATGTGTGTGTTTTGATTTTCAGATTTTTTGCACACATTTTGATGATGTATTTGTTCACGTTTTGGGCATGCTATATGCTCTACAAGGAGTATGATGTGGTAGCATCAATGAGATTGAACTTTTTGGCTTCAAAAAGTAGGCGAGCTGAGCAATTCACGGTATTGTTTTTTTTTTTTTTTTTTTTTTATTACTTTGGTAAATTTTTACATCTGACATCTTTAACTTTATGAGTTATTTTTGCAGGTTCTTGTTAAAAACGTGCCTCATGTGCATAAAAATTCTGTGTCCGATACAGTAGACTATTTCTTTAAAAAAAATCACTCAACTCATTATCTTTGTCACCAGGTAATAAATATAATTTTTATTGAGTTTCTTTACTTGCATACATTCTTTTTCGCTCCTTAGATTTTTAATGCAATGCGAATTACCCATTCTGATTTTTTATTTCGGCTCGAATTACTCCTATTCATAATAATCATAGAAGTAATAGGGTCTTTAGTCTGTATCATCACAAGGGTTAAGGAAGGAAGTATCTCCATGCCACATATTACATATACATGCATGCATGCATACATACATATAGATGTAGATAATGTATGTGCATACATATATTAATTCCATGATAACCATAGTACTGGTGATTTTGATTCAGGCCGTCTACAATGCAAACAAGTTTGCTAGAGCGGTGAAGAAAAGACAAAAACTGCAAAACTATTTAGACTACAATGAGCTTAAGTTTGAAAGAACTCCCCACAAACGTCCAACAAAAAAGGTAACTCTCTGCTCTTAATCTTATCTTATGCACCAAAACTTGTACATTTCTTTTATTGAGAATGTATTGATATGCTGTAAAATATTGAACTTTTTTTTTTTGAGTGTTGATCGATATTTGAACTCTCAGACGGGGTTCCTTGGACTTTGGGGTAAAAAGGTAGACTCCATAGAATACTATCAACAACAGGTTAAAGAGCTTGACGAAAAGGTGAGTAAACTACTAACTACTAATCCGTTTAAAGAATGTAAGGAGTTTTTAGTTATTCAATTACTATTTTATTAAATATATTGGCTTCTTGCAAATTGAAATAGTAGTTAACGATGGAGCGTGAGAGAATTTTCAAGGACCCGAAATGCATTATGCCGGCTGCATTTGTATCGTTCAACTCGCGATGGGGTGCGGCTGTGTGCGCTCAGACGCAACAAAGCAAAAACCCGATTTTATGGTTAACAGATTGGGCCCCTGAACCTCGAGATGTTTACTGGAAAAATCTGGCTATACCTTTTGTTTCTTTGAGCATCCGTAGACTAGTTATATCATTAGCTGTCTTCGCCTTGGTGTTCTTCTACATAATACCCATCGCATTCGTTCAATCGCTCGCCAATCTTGATGGGCTTGAAAGGGTCGTTCCTTTTCTCAAGCCCGTGATTGAATTGTAAGTAAATAAATTCTTCTTCTTCTTCTTCTTCTTCTTCTTCTTCTTCTTAAGTATTAATTATGGACATGGCGGAATTTGATTTTGGAATCTTCGCAGGAGTTTTATCAAGTCTTTCCTTCAGGGTTTTCTTCCTGGTCTTGCTCTGAAGGTTTTTCTATGGCTTCTTCCCGGAATTCTTATGACCATGTCAAAAATCGAAGGGCACGTTGCGTTTTCTGTATTGGAAAGGAGAACGGCTGGAAAATACTATTTCTTCATGCTGGTGAATGTTTTCTTAGGAAGTATCGTAACTGGAACAGCATTTGAGCAGCTTGATTCTTTCCTTCACCAATCACCAACACAGTAACGTTTTGTTTCTTTTCGTAATAACAAAATTCTAGTTTCTTTATCATATACAAATCAATGTAAGCATATTGGTATTTATGATTTACAGGATTCCAAGGACTATTGGGGTATCGATTCCAATGAAAGCTACTTTCTTTATTACATATATAATGGTTGATGGGTGGGCAGGCATGGCAGGAGAGATTCTTCGGTTGAAGCCTTTGATCATGTTTCATCTCAAGAACATGTTACTTGTGAAAACTAAAAGAGATAGAGAAAAGGCAATGAATCCCAAGAGCATAGATTTCCCGGAAACCATTCCTTCTCTTCAACTATACTTCCTTATGGGGGCTGTGTATGCTGTAGTTACTCCAATCCTTCTTCCCTTTATACTCATCTTCTTTGCTTTTGCATACTTTGTCTATCGTCACCAGGTAAATCTTAAATCGTGCTCATTCTTTCCATGTTTCACGTAGGCTGTTGAAGGATATATGTGTAATTTTGCTTTTTGTATATATTAAATTAACACAGGTAATTAACGTGTACAATCAACGTTACGAGAGTGCTGCTGCATTTTGGCCACATGTTCATACTCGGATAATAGCCAACTTGATGATATCTCAGTTTCTTTTGTTGGGATTACTTAGCACAAAAAAGGCTGCAAGTTCAACTCCCTTGCTTGCTGTTTTACCGATTTTGACTGTGACTTTCCACAATTACTGCAAGAGCCGGTTCGAGCCTGCTTTCCAAAAATACCCTCTTGAGGTAACTACTCATCCATCTTTTTATTTTCACAATAAAATGCACTTAAAAACATCAAAGATCAGGGAACAACAACTATATCATTTGTGTGGCAAACTTGATGTATAAATTTGGTTTCTCAGGAAGCTGTGGAGAAGGACGCACAAGATGAAGTTTATGAAGGTGAAATGGAGATGAAATCTTTCTTGTCTGAGGCATATTTACATCCAGTTTTACGTTCATTTGAAGAAGTTGAGCTAGTAGAGTTGGGAGTTGAAAGAATCCCAAGTCAACCAACTACCGAACCTGCTTTTGGTTTGGATTCCCCTGAAAGCAAGGTGTCTCCTAAAACTCAAAAGCAGAATCTTGAAGTTGTAGTTGAGCAACATGAGAGTGTATTTACCATGTCCCGTGAGACCTCTGTGCATCAGACCCACAACACCTGACTCACCCTTACCCTGGATGCTAATGCTACATGTAGCTTCCATAACTGTGGCTAACCTAAATGGTCTTTTTGGATATCAATGGTTGTTGTTCATATCATATAGATGTCTTGGTGGGGTGGGGTTTTTTTTGATATGTAGGAACTGAGCATGTTAGACTTCGCTATCAGCCTCATGTACTGGTTAGTATTGGTCTTAGTTTAGGTTTGGGGGTATCAATAGGTCCTTTTTTTGTAATAAAAAAATAATTAGTTTGTAATGATGTTTATTTTTTGTTCTTGTAATATGGCAATATGGCTTGGTCCTTGTTTTGTGACCGAGTCTTGGTCTTAATTTGGTTTTAGAAAAGAAATAGTAACCAAAGCTAGACCATTGGTCTTAGCCTCTTAGGCATCAAACCGTTACATATAGCATAAAAACCACAATACATTAAAGAAAAAAGTTATAGAAAGAAACAGAGCAATTGGTTCTATCCACCAACAGGCCAAAAAGCCCATGGTCACACGACGGAGCCTAGGAAAGGCCCAACCCAACTTACATGTCACTTACGAAATTCAGACCCATTTAGGCAACATTTATTTTTTATTTTTATTCTTTTTTGTATTTTTCGTTTGTTTAAATTGGCGAGTGTTATTTGTTTTAAACTGCAAAACCGTTAGAACCATAACTTTATTGACTTGGGGGGTTCAGGGTTCGTCGGGTTGAGGTCACCCTTAATCGATTAGATGGTTTGGTTTTAGGTTTGAAAATATTTATTCAGGTCCAAATCAAAACAATGTTTATTAATAATCATGTTATACATATTTCACAAATTTGATATTCTGATGATGACAATAATATAACAAAGTTAAGACTGTTAATAGAGTTGTCACGCCCACAATATGGCTTTTTAACCCAAATTACATTAATGGTAGCATATGTTTTTTTTTTACAACAGCAAACACCCACCCACTACACTTACTCCTATTTCTAAACATTTTATCAACTATAGGACTTGAACCCTCTGACACTTAGGGGATGGATACATTTCCAATATACCTGATCCTGCTAGGCTACAAACCCTTTGGTGGTAATATGATACTTTTTTACTATCCATGTATTCTTACTTTAGAAGTTGTGGTTTTACTTAGTTGTGAGATCAACTTATAAGAATATTAGGATATAACATTTTAACATTTACCCTTACTATCCATGTCCACTTTATAAATAAATGTATATTGCATTTTTATTAGGCCATTTTCTAGTCATTTGTTTATAGCATGTATGGTTGTATTTATTCTATCTCCGATGGTTATACGACTAAGTTCTAGATTTATATTGAATTGCATGGATAAGAGCAAATCTTGGTGTTTCTTATATACCAACCTCAAGGCATTCATCCCTCTAACCCTAGACCTTGACAGACTTTACTACGATTCTGCGCAAGAACTCATTGAAACCCATTTCATGAGTTTTGGTGTTCATGGCCATCTTGATGGCTCTTTTGTCCCTAATACTGCTAAAACCTGATAAGGGCACAACCTGATTTATTGGTCAAGTTGTGGATCTACGGCAGTATTTCCAAATAGATTCTCCATATGATTTTAAAGAAAATCGTTTTTGCTCATTTGGTTTGGCATAGTCTAAGGAACATATTTCACAACAACAAATATGCATGGGTTATTTGGCTCGGCAATGAATTTCGTTCCTTGCTCCTTGGTGACTTTTTCATCATTAATCATCATCATCATCATCCATCAAAAAAACCTTTGATTTCATTGCCAAAACTGATGTTGTTATTAACAAAATGACTTTGATTATTCACATGATCAATGGGATTCCTAAAAAATTATTAATAATATTACGAGAATCATATGTAACAAAGATCGTCTCCCATTATTTCTTCAAGTCAAACGATGTTGCTACTCGAAAAACAATGTAAATATTTTAATCGTCGGTTTACAGGTTCTTACAATGAATATAATTGTCTCTCACGATCCTTAATGTGTACTCATAGTCAACATATTGTTCATCCTTTCGGTCAATGTCTAAATTAACATCAAAACAATCGTCAAAATAATTTTAATGGACGTTAAAATTGTAACAGCCAGAGAAGAAATTCATCAAATCGGAATGAAAATGAAAACCTAAGTTAGCTAACATCCCTATTAGCACCGTTGTAGGGATGGCCAACCTTCGGCTAGATATCACCACCCCTTGGGTCACTTTGGTTATGTGTTGGGAAATTTTAGGGTTTGTGGTGGAGATCTGGATACCGACTTGGATCGTGATATCACTTTTCGAACTGATATTTCTACCCTATGCATGGGTTACAAGAAATTCAGCCTAGGATAATCCAAGTGGACACTTACGATTCTAGGCACAGAAATCGTAAGCCAAAATGCTAGAGGATTCTGTGAAAGTATGATGAAAAATGAGAGCTTAAGATTGTAACCCTCTTCTGAAAAGAAGAGTCGTTTATATAATAAACAATATTAGGGTTTTATTAGGTTGGGCCGTCATTAGTTGCTTTGGAAGCAAGTAATGTTAATTGGAATTTAATGAGGATTTAGGGTTACCAAAACTAACGAGTTTCGTTAGTTTTACCATAAACACCCTCAAGAAATTGAATTTTCCACTATGGTCCCATATGTAAAATTCGGTGAGGGTTTATATAATAAAATTCAGATTTAGGGACCCCAGCAGGGGCTCTGCCCCTTGGACCCCGCTAGGGGCGCTGCCCCTAGACCCCGCCAAAGGGGCGCTGCCCCTTTGGAAACCTCGGACCCGGGGGCGCTGCCCCCAGACCCCCGACTAGTCGTCGAACCGGCTTCTAATTCGATCTTATACATGCGTGCACTCCGCACAACCCCGTACATATAATAGAGTACAAATTATGAAGCCCCTTAGCTCACATGTTAGTTCCAGTTACTTAAAATGACATGTTGACACTAAAATACCAACAATCCTCCCCCATTTTAGTGTAACCCTTGAACAACCATAACCTTTATCAAACAAACCAAACTAGTACATAATGAAAATATCGAAACGATTGAATTTCCACTTAGTATCATACATTTGCAAATACTCGAGAATCAGGGTGTTCTAAGAATTGAACCCATCAACTCATTTGAATACCAGAAAGTAAAATACATACTAGTTTATTGAATTTCTAGCAAATTACAACTTGACACTATTATAAAGCCGTGTGTCACAATCCTCGCATGATTGTATCAAGGTCAAGTCCACAACCTCTTGAAATACGGCTACACTTCACAATCACGTAGGTAACTCCTTTCCATGTATCTGCACATACATTTATCAAGGGAATTATTAAGAAGTTAAACTTCAACCTGGCTAACATGCAAAACCGAACACATACCTGGGATGAATACTTCATGTGTTCCAATCTATAAGTATGAGCTTTCCACATTGAATTCAACTCCTAACATTATATTAGGAGGGAATTGGGTGTCTCATCATTATAGAATTAAATGGACTTTAATCTCATCCCGATTACAGACTTGTGCACTAAGTCTCTTGTCAGACCTTTAGTCAAGTGATCTGCCAAATTTTGTTGCGGTTTCACAAACTCAACCGAAATCACACCATTCATGATTAGTTCTCTAATCATACTATGTCTAACACCTAAGTGTCTAGACTTGCCATTATAAACCTGGCTAGATGTTACAACCCGAAACTTTCATCTCGCACCTTAGTCAATTCAATCAAAGTTAAACTTGTTTCGTTGACTTCTTGCACTGCTTGAGGGTTCCTTTAAGTGATTCTAAGCTTGAGCATGACCAAGGTTGAGTCTAGGAATGAGTCAAGAAGTCATATACTGTCAAAACAAGGCCATACACACCTTTAGAGGGAGTGTACGGCCGTACACATGGGTGTGCGGCCGCACACATACCTCCTGGCAGTACACTCCCTTCTTGACAGCACACCCATCCTATATAAAGGATAGACCCCTTTTCTTTCATTCCTTTAACATCCTGGCAGCACACAACACCTTTTCTCTCAAGACTCTTCAACCGCAAACCCTCCCAAGGCTTCAAAAACGTGAGTAATCCATCCCTTAACTTGTTGTGCATGAAGAACCTCTTGATCTAGGCCTTGAATCATGAAAGTCCCGTCATGTTCTTCATCTCTTTGAAGGAGTGCGACCACACACTCATGTGTGCGGCAGCACACTCCTATGTACGGCCACACACTCCTGTGTGCGGCAGCACACTCCTGTGTGAGGTAGCACACTCCCTTGTGCAGCAGCACACACATTTGTGCGACCATACACACACACCATAGGACCACAAACCCATTTCTAAGACCCTAAACTTGTACTACAACCAAGTATGGGCCTAGGACACTTCATGGATGCAAGTATGGACCTTGAAAACACCTCAAAGGCACCTTCCATCATGAGTGTACGGCCGCACACCCATGGCCGTACACACCTTTAAGGTGGCCATACACCTCCCTCATGCAATCCTTTGAGGTCCTAACACTTAGTGCAAGTAGTCCCAAGTTCTTAGAGTGGTTCTTCAGCACATCTAGTGGTGAAATACCATCATTTGACTCCTTTATGTGTCATTACTTGTTGATTAGGATCAAATCGTGTTCAAAGCTTCACTTGAACACCCAGCTTTCCGTATCGATCCTTCAATCAAACCACTCGCTCAAGGTGAGTTCATACCCCTATATTTTCCGTATTTTTAATGTTTTCAGGGGGGATACAAGCTAAACATAAAGGTTTTCAAAACTCATGAAATTCTCATACTTTAACCCTTTTGTACTGTGTTGAGCATAAGGGACGTTTTCACTAAAATTGCATGGTTTTCCGGACTCGCTATTCACTACATTTTACATACAAACTATAATCGGTATAGTTTGGGATTTTTCTAAGCATAACAAGTATAGAAACTTTCACTACTAAACGTATGCACTAAGACAGAAATAGTTTACAATTTGCATCACTACTTTATCGCGTTTTCATAACTGTAATTATCACTACAAACGATATACATTCGGATTTTCATTACGGTAGAACGCTACTACACTACATGTAAACTAGATTGTACGATACTGTGAGGCGCTACTTCACTACTGTACCCTTAGGTGTACAGGGATAAATCCTATCATAGTATAACCAGAGTCTCCTGGAGGGAGAGCGTGAGATTTGTGAATAGATCTATTCGGGACTGACAATCCCACACCCGAACTGCTAGCTACAGTTGGGCAGGCATGCCCAGGGTGACAAATGTCATTTAAATCGACGCCTGAAGAACGTTGGAAAGGTCTCTAGTCATATCAAGTATGGTTATACGACTCACATTATGTATAATTCACCCTTTAGTTTACAACCTGTCACCCTTCAACTGTTTTATTTATACTAAATAGAACTAACACACTACGTATAAAGGCTGAAGCCAGGGTTTTCAACCAAAATCGTTTATGCAAGGATTTCATATACAATATACTTATACTTCATGATTAGCCTTAGCTAGTCACATGAAGTAGTATTTTCACATATCACTACAGTTTTCAGTAACGAACATTCATGGTTTATATGGAACGGATAACGCTACATTTTTCACTTAAAGAAAATATCGGATTTTCTTGACGCTATACAAAATACTTTTTACGAGCTCATCAACAAGTTTTCATTACAAACTACCGCTTATGAACTCACCAGCTTCAAGGTTTATATGGAACGGATAACGCTACATTTTTCACTTAAAGAAAATATCGGATTTTCTTGACGCTATACAAAATACTTTTTACGAGCTCATCAACAAGTTTTCATTACAAACTACCGCTTATGAACTCACCAGCTTTATGCTGATATTTTCAAACTGCTTGTATTCTCAGGAAATCAGTAGACAGGTACCTGCTGGATTTATGAGAAGCTGGAATAATAAGAGTCTTATGTTTATATTTTATATGTACTCTCTGATGTAATTCAAACAAGTTTCAAATTGATGTAAACATCTTCATATATGTATACACTGTGATGGTTGTGTTGCTATGGTTGCTATTTCACATTGGTTGTGATGCTATACATGATGTCCTCCGCCCCGGAACGATTCCGCCATCACGGTTTCGGGGTGTGACAGATTGGTATCAGAGCCCTTGTTTATAGCGAACTAAGTATACCGAACCTTACATGGTATACAACTATAAATACTGAGGGGCCTAAGTGCTCTAAACTAAAAGTATACTTTCAAAATACAAGTATTTTTATAAAAGTATATAAGTATACCCGAGTATCAGAATCCGTGTCGTAAGTAGAACAAAACAAAAGTATTTGGATGTTGGACATCGCGGTTAAACCTGGGCAGTTATGTAATCATGTCTAGGATCAATATAGCCTGATCAACTATATTCATTCGAGACATGACCAACATGTGCTTGGGAGTGACTATGGTGTTACAGCAAGTCTAAAACTTACCTAGATACTAGAGGAGTTCTAGAGCCAAACATAAGGATTAAAATACTATAGGAGTATTTTAGGATGCTATAACGACTAAGCCGAAAACTTACCCAAGGATCCATCTTTCAAGAATCAATTATGTAGCTATAATACATTGGAAGTATTATTAGATCCGATGCCTATTAACTATTCCTTTACCCTCACCTCGCGTAGATAGCATGGTTGGATTCCATCTTCCTGGCGACCCGTATTTTCCCAACCAAGGAGATGGTGGATGGATCGAACCAGAGCCAGAAGGAAACCATGAAATCCCTTTTGACGATGGCATTGCCGAACCATTTCCTGAAGAAACTGACTCGGAACCAGAAGTCAAGAACTTACCCCCAGTGGCCCCAATACCAAATCCCAACCCTCAGCTTGAACTCGAAGGCCCAACGCCTATGTGGGTCGGAAGCCTGGATAGGTGGAGTCACGAACAAGGCCAACCCCGCCCCTACAATGGGGATCGCCGCTTCTACAATGTGGACGGAGGAGGCTCCGCAGATAGAGCCCTTCCAATCATAGTCCGCCGAGTGGCCCGCAATATCGAAATGAACGTGGCGGCCATTCAACGAACTGTGGAACTCGAGGCAGACTCGGATGCCAACACAAACCGTATCCGCAGTCTCGAGGTTGCTTATGGGAGGATTTTGAGAGACAACGAAGCCCAGCAGCGAGAGCTAGCTGCAACTCTAGCTGAGGTCGTAGAGCTCCGAGCACGCCAATCAGTATACGAGAGCCGCTTGCTTGACATGGAGCGCCAGGTGGCTAACTTAAGGTTCCGCCCGAGGAATGCCCGTCGCCAGTAGGAAATATTCTACTTGTCTTTCCTTTTGGTTTAAAGAATAGTTTTCCTATTTATGTTCTAAGTAGCTCCTTTCTCTGTAGACATTCTTGTCTTGCAAGTACCGATTCACTAGTTATTTATGTTGTCAAATTGTTCCTCTGTTGGTATGTGGTAGACCTACTCCTAGGTCAAATTTTCCAAACTCTGTGTAATCTTGATATCAACAATGGTGGCAACTATCATATTTCAGTTGAAGATTTTTATTGTCAAAAGTATACCTTAGATCGATAGCATGAAAAGTAAGCAACTTTATCAAGGTCCCATCACTGTTTTGTCCTCAAAAAATGAATCATAAGATGTACTTAGATGATTATTCCTTATCCCCATCATTTTCGTATCAGCTTCAATGTCCTAATCGGCATAGGACGAATGAGTCTCCCATCGTGCCGACGACCTTTGCTTCGAGAAAGCGATTCGTCTCAATCTTCCTTCTGACGGAGTCCTCACTGGTTTCAGTGATAAGTCTGTTCGAACCTTAGTATCATTTCATGCGTCGAAGCCTAGGAGCATCTACGGAAGGAATGCTATGCATTCCTGGATCATGTTGTCAATGAAACGCAAGAAGTTAAGGACCTCGAGAGCATCTCCGAAGTCTGCAACTTTCCCGATGTCTTCCCCAAAGACATTCCAGGGATTCCTCCCGAGCATCAAGTTGAATCTTGTATCGACTTGATTCCCCGAGCTATTCTTATAACTGACCCTCCATCGCATCTGGAGCCGAAGAAATGGGAGAGTTACTCAGCCAGCCCGACGAGCTGAGCAACCAGGAGTTCTTAAACTTATTGTATGCAAACTTTGTTGTGCTCAAATCTTTTCTATTCTTTGCTAAGACCACATCATGGGGATGAGGGTCGAATCAATGAAAGTCAGATAACAAAACGGGGAAAAATCTCAATGCATAGATAAACATTTGGGATATATCCAGAGGCAACCATTGTTGCTCACAAGCTTCTTTTCTTGACATGTAGCAGAATCATGCCTCCGAAAGAACGTACCCAACCCACCAGTAAGACACCAGTCCTTCAGACGGACTCAGCTACGTTCCAAGCTACTGTCACAGCAGCCGTAGCAGCCGCCCTAGCTGTTCTTAACGCTAACAACCCAAATGGGAATGGGAACAGTTTCCACCTCTCGAACTGTAACAACACACTGGGAAACCAACAAGGGCTTATCCAGGAGGGCACTCAAACTCTCAAATCTAAGAACGCAAAACGAAAATTCTGGAACAAGAGGGAGCGCAAATTGTCTCAGAAACTTGCCAAGAGACAACAACCCGTGATAACTCCTACAGCCACAACATCCGCCAGGCCGGTGCCGACGCCAGTGCGACGATATACTGGAAAACTTTCAAATTGCGGGGAATGCAACTTCCACCACGTAGGAAAATGCTGTGAATCGAAATGTAAGAATTGCAACAGGCAAGGACACACCGCTCGTCACTGCAGAGCACTAGCACCGTCAAACGCCTCGATTTCTGGTGAAAAGATGGGTCAGGTTTGCTACAAGTGTGGCGAACCCGGACATTTCAAAAGAAATTGTCCAGGGGCTGAGGATGGCCAGGAAGCTCGCTTCGCAAAGACCCCGACTGAGCACATCACTTCCACTACCGACGCTATCATAGTTCAAGTGTGCGGTACATGTGGCGAAATGGGACACTTCACAATAGACTGCCCAACAGAAAGGAACAATGAGGAAACCAGAGGAGTCTGACCTCAGTAAAGGAGGAAGCATCAAAGAACCTTACAGTGCTTTGAGTACGTTTTCAAAACCTCAATAATTATTCATAATCATGATTCCTTCCCGTCCAAATTTAATCATGACGTACTCTTAAAAGTTGATGCCCAAAGGGGTAAAAATTATGGTAGCCTAGTGTATACATTAGAGTCAGTTGTGATTATACATGACTTGTACACGCCAAGCAATCATAGGAAAATCTAGTGAGAATCATTCCATCGAGAGTTCATGGTTTCAAAACATCGGGACCCTTGCATTAGTAGTAGTACCTACCAAGTCCAATATCAAACGCAGAAAACACCAGGGACGTTCATCTAGGGATACCAATGTGCTAGCCAAACGATCCTCCCGGACTAACTTAACGCGCGATTCTACGACACCATCCTGTCTAGTTTCGACCGAGTCTATGTTATACCAAACCCTTTTGTCTTAAATCGTTCGAATCGCGAAACTCCCGTCGCTCGTGACGACAAACTAGATGCAAACTTCGAAAAATTCATGTCTCTTCGAAACCCAAAAGTATTCATACGAAGAGTATCATCCACAAAGAGAAGGACAAAGTAAGGGAACCATCTGGACCATTGAAGATGCGTCGTGGGACACACATCTACTCTTAAATGAACTTTCTTGTAACAACGGCGACCTTTCCAGTAGCAAGGCCGCGCTGTTCGAAGTCCTCTACAGCCATAAGTACAGACCCCATATGTGCTGGGCTGAGGCGGGCGACACACAAATAGTCAAGAGTCAAGTCCCCGACAGCACTCGCACGAGTCCTAAAACCATCCGTAGGACGACTGAAAAGATCGTGCGAAAAGGCTACATCGATGAGAGACAAAAACCATTGGAGTTCCAGATTGGTGGATGTGTCTTTTGCAGGTCTCGCCCCGGAAAAGGCTTGATACGCTTCAGAAGGCGTGAAAGCTAAAATCAGGATACGTTGGACTGTCCAAGATCCTTGCTAGGATCGGTCCCATAAGCATACAAACTCCATGTTACCCCGAGAACTCAGCAAAGTCCATCCCGTCTTTCTCATGTCAAACCAAAAATGAGTATCCGTCCGATGAGATACCTACGATTTTCCCTCGACAACCTCGAGTTAGACGAGAGTTCCATGAACCTTAAGTACCTCCATCTTTTCTAAGACCATGAGTTATATTCTTATTCTTGAATTTCGGGACGAAATTCCCTCTAACGGGGGGATGATGTGACAACCCGAAACTTTCATCTCGCACCTTAGTCAATTCAATCAAAGTTAAACTTGTTTCGTTGACTTCTTGCACTGCTTGAGGGTTCCTTTAAGTGATTCTAAGCTTGAGCATGACCAAGGTTAAGTCTAGGAATGAGTCAAGAAGTCATATACTGTCAAAACAAGGCCATACACACCTTTAGAGGGAGTGTACGGCCGTACACATGGGTGTGCGGCCGCACACACACCTCCTGGTAGCACACTCCCTTCTTGACAGCACACCCACCCTATATAAAGGATAGACCCCTTTTCTTTCATTCCTTTAATATCCTGGCAGCACACAACACCTTTTCTCTCAAGACTCTTCAACCGCAAACCCTCCCAAGGCTTCAAAAACGTGAGTAATCCATCCCTTAACTTGTTGTGCATGAAGAACCTCTTGATCTAGGCCTTGAATCATGAAAGTCCCGTCATGTTATTCATCTCTTTGAAGGAGTGCGACCACACACTCATGTGTGCGGCAGCACACTCCTGTGTACGGCCACACACTCTTGTGTGCGGCAGCACACTCCTGTGTGAGGTAGCACACTCCCTTGTGCAGCAGCACACACATTTGTGCGACCATACACACACACCATAGGACCACAAACCCATTTCTAAGACCCTAAACTTGTACTACAACCAAGTATGGGCCTAGGACACTTCATGGATGCAAGTATGGACCTTGAAAACACCTCAAAGGCACCTTCCATCATGAGTGTACGGCCGCACACCCATGGCCGTACACACCTTTAAGGTGGCCATACACCTCCCTCATGCAATCCTTTGAGGTCCTAACACTTAGTGCAAGTAGTCCCAAGTTCTTAGAGTGGTTCTTCAGCACATCTAGTGGTGAAATACCATCATTTGACTCCTTTATGTGTCATTACTTGTTGATTAGGATCAAATCGTGTTCAAAGCTTCACTTGAACACCCAGCTTTCCGTATCGATCCTTCAATCAAACCACTCGCTCAAGGTGAGTTCATACCCCTATATTTTCCGTATTTTTAATGTTTTCAGGGGGGATACAAGCTAAACATAAAGGTTTTCAAAACTCATGAAATTCTCATACTTTAACCCTTTTGTACTGTGTTGAGCATAAGGGACGTTTTCACTAAAATTGCATGGTTTTCCGGACTCGCTATTCACTACATTTTACATGCAAACTATAATCGGTATAGTTTGGGATTTTTCTAAGCATAACAAGTATAGAAACTTTCACTACTAAACGTATGCACTAAGACAGAAATAGTTTACAATTTGCATCACTACTTTATCGCGTTTTCATAACTGTAATTATCACTACAAACGATATACATTCGGATTTTCACTACGGTAGAACGCTACTACACTACATGTAAACTAGATTGTACGATACTGTGAGGCGCTACTTCACTACTGTACCCTTAGGTGTACAGGGATAAATCCTATCATAGTATAACCAGAGTCTCCTGGAGGGAGAGCGTGAGATTTGTGAATAGATCTATTCGGGACTGACAATCCCACACCCGAACTGCTAGCTACAGTTGGGCAGGCATGCCCAGGGTGACAAATGTCATTTAAATCGACGCCTGAAGAACGTTGGAAAGGTCTCTAGTCATATCAAGTATGGTTGTACGACTCACATTATGTATAATTCACCCTTTAGTTTACAACCTGTCACCCTTCAACTGTTTTATTTATACTAAATAGAACTAACACACTACGTATAAAGGCTGAAGCCAGGGTTTTCAACCAAAATCGTTTATGCAAGGATTTCATATACAATATACTTATACTTCATGATTAGCCTTAGCTAGTCACATGAAGTAGTATTTTCACATATCACTACAGTTTTCAGTAACGAACATTCATGGTTTATATGGAACGGATAACGCTACATTTTTCACTTAAAGAAAATATCGGATTTTCTTGACGCTATACAAAATACTTTTTATGAGCTCATCAACAAGTTTTCATTACAAACTACCGCTTATGAACTCACCAGCTTTATGCTGATATTTTCAAACTGCTTGTATTCTCAGGAAATCAGTAGACAGGTACCTGTTGGATTTATGAGAAGCTGGAGTAATAAGAGTCTTATGTTTATATTTTATATGTACTCTCTGATGTAATTCAAACAAGTTTCAAATTGATGTAAACATCTTCATATATGTATACACTGTGATGGTTGTGTTGCTATGGTTGCTATTTCACATTGGTTGTGATGCTATACATGACGTCCTCCGCCCCGGAACGATTCCGCCATCTCAGTTTCGGGGTGTGACACTATATGCCTTAGCCAAAGCGGCTGCACTATCACAAATGATAGAAATAGGTGCTATTAGTTTAGACCACAAAGGAATCTCATAGACTAAATTCTTTAGCCACTGTGCTTCTTTACCAGCAGCTGCTAACGCAACAAACTGAGATTCCATTGTCGAGTTTGTAATGCAAGATTGCTTCTTGGAAGCCCAAGAAATGGCACCTCCCCCAAGCAAGAATACCCAACCAGAAGTTGATGAATGGTCCTCCATGTTGGTTATCCAACTTGCATCCGAATGATCTTCTAAAACCGAAGGACTTCCCATATAACTCAAGCCATAATCCATGGTTCCCTTGAGATACTTAAACACTCTATTCACTGCTTGCCAATGTTGAGCACTAGGATTACTAGTGTACCTGCTCAACTTACCCACAACAAAAGCAATATCAGGTCTGGTACTTGTCATGGCATACATCAAGCTACCAATAGCCTTAGAATATTCCAATTGTGAAATAGGAACACCATTATTTGGCATTAATTTCAAACTTGGGTCCATAGGAGTACTCACAGGAGAACAGTCGGTAAAATTAAACCGCTTGAGAATTTTCTCAATATAATGACGTTGATTCATTACCAAACCTTTGTTCGTCCTTTTAATTCTTATTCCAAGAATTACATCAGCCTCTCCTAAATCTTTCATAGAAAACTTAGATGATAACAATTTCTTTGTTTCATCTACTTGATTTTGGTCGGTAACAAAAATCAACATGTCATCTACATATAAGCAAATGATCACCCCAACTTTAGTAGCATCATCAAATCTACTATAAACACATTTGTCACATTGGTTTGTCTTGAAACCAGAGGATAAAATAACTTCATCAAATTTTTGATGTCATTGTTTAGGCGCTTGTTTCAGCCCATACAAAGATTTGACAAGTTTACAAACCATATGCTCTTTACCGGGCATAATAAAACCTTCAGGTTGTTTCATGTAAACTTCCTTGTCAAGATCACCATTTAAAAAGGCTTTTTTCACATCCATTTGATGAATAACCAGATTGTGGATACTTGCCAAAGCAATCAACAATCTAATAGTAGCAATATGTGCAACCGGAGCATACGTATCAAAGTAGTCAATACCGGGTTTTTGTCTAAAACCTTGAATGACTAACCGAGCTTTGAACTTGTCAATAGTCCCATTAACATTCATTTTCTTTTTGAAAATCCATTTGCAACCAAGTGGTTTAGAACCTGGAGGCAAATCAGACAACACCCATGTGTTGTTCTAAATAATTGATGACATCAATTGCTTCCTTCCAAAAGGCACTATCACGAGACTCTATGGCCTCTTGATAAGTCTTAGGATCATCTTCAATACTATAGCAATAAGAGTATTCAAGATTAATTTCATCTCTTGAACCTTCCACCAAATACAGTTGGAAGTCGGATCTGAAATTTTTCGCAATATTGCCTCTTTTGCTTTTACGAAGCTCTTGTGGTTCTTGCACATTACCACCATCTTGACTTTCTGAATTTTGCTCTTTAAGAGCACCAAAAGTCAGATCCTTAGGCCTTTGAATCGATGAAAACCGCATCTCATTAAAAATTGCATCTCGTGATTCGATAACAGTGTTAACCGAAACCGAATCATTAGGTTCTATTACATAAAACCTATATGCCTTGGAATGTTTAGCATATCCAATGAATATGCAATCAATTCCACGTTCTCCCAAATACTTCTTTTTGGGCTCGATGAGTTTTATAACTGCCCGACATCCCCAAATCCGAAAATAACTCAAATCCGGCTTTTTCTTGAACCAAAGTTCATATGGGACTGTTTTGTTCCTTTTATTTGGAACCCTATTTAATAAATAGCAGGCCGTTAACATGGCCTCTCCCCAGAATCCTTCACTCAATCCCGAGTAAGACAACATCGAGTTTACAATTTCCTTTAAAACTCGATTTTTGCGTTCAACAATACCATTATGTTGGGGCGTGTAAGGTGTCGTGGTCTCATGAATGATACCCACTGATTGGAAATATATGGGATCCATATATTCACCTCCCCTATCAGTCCTGAGACATTTAACCGGAATGCCCAATTGCAATTTCACCTCGGTTTTGTATATTTTCAATTTATCTAAGGCTTCATCCTTAGAATGCAACAAATGCACATAGCAAAACCGAGTGCAGTCATCAATAAAAGTGACCACATATTTTTTATTTCCTAAAGAAGGAGTGGAGTGGAAATCACACAGGTCACTATGTACAAGTTCCAAAACATCTGAATTTCTAGTGACACTAGGAAAGGGCTGTTTTGTCACTTTTGTAAGCATGCATGTTTTACATTTATCAGGTGTCATATCAAAGGCTGGAATTAATCCATCTTTTGACATATCATGCATCCTTCTAAAGTTGACATGACCTAATCTTACATGCGAAAGCATAGATTTATCAACATTAGAAGCAGAAGATACAAATGCAGAATTCTGAACAGGTAATAATTTGTCAACAATAATCAAACGAAACATTCTATTATTTAAATATCCAAAGCCAACAAACACTCCACCCTTAGACAAAACAAACTTATCCGACTCAATAACTTGTTTAAAACCATCAAAATTCTAACAACTAGAGCTAACAAGATTCTTGCGAATCTTGGGAACAAAAAAAACATCAAATAACCTAATTGTCTTTCCAGAAGTAAATTTAAGACACACGACACCTAAACCACAAATAGGAATAAAAGAATTGTCTCCCATTTTCAGCACCGACCCATCTTCAAACGGAGTTAATGTTTCAAACATCCATTTATCCTTGCATACATGGTTCGTTGCACCGGAGTCGATCCACCAAGCAACATCATCATCCTGCACATAGAATGATTCAGGGATAAATGAAACATAATAAACATAATTCTGATTAGAATTATCAAAGTTAGTCAAAAACTGACCTCCTTTAACTTGGGCCGAAGACCCGTTCACTTTCCCATTGGCTCCACTGTTTCCAGCACCATTGTTGCCCAAATTCACACGACAATCACGCTTGCAATGCCCAACTTGATTGCAACTCCAACAAACCAGATCCTTTCTTTTTTTGTTGGAGTTGCTTGGGACATATTCCTGCTTACGTTTGCCATGTCCTTTGTGGTTCTGGTTCCTTGGTTTCTTTTCAACCATATGAACCGAGGGTTGTCCAGGTTCAACTTTTCCTTTGGGTTTTTCAGATTTGTCACTTTCCTTCGCACGAAGAGATTCTTCAATACGATTGTGACTAGCAAGTTGAACCAATGACAGTTCCTCCTTTTGATGTTCCAAGTTATGTTTAAAGTCTTTCCAGGACGGAGGCAGTTTGTCAATGATAGTGGACACAACAATGGATTCATCCATATTCATACGGTGCAGTTTAAACTGACCGTATATGCCAAAGAGTTCATTGTACTGTTCAGTGACAGACCTTGAATCTTCCATCTTATAATTATTAAAGTCACTGACCAGAAACTTCTTGCTAGAAGCATCCTCAGTAATGTATTTCAGTTCAAGGGTGTCCCACAACTCCTTGGCACACAAGGCTTCACTATGTATATCAAATAATGCATCAGACATACCGTTCAGAATGTGACCTTTGCAGATGTAGTCATCATTGTCCCACTTCTGTCTCTTTCTTGTCTCTTCAGCCGTCTCAACAACACCTTCTGCAGGCTCTGCTGGTCTTGGAGTAGTCAGCATGTATGCTGCTTTTAGAGTAGTCAGCATGAAGTGCATCTTCTTCTTCCAACGCCTGAAGTCGACACCTTCGAACTTCTCCAGTTTGGCAAACTTGGTAGTCATCTCGCGGATTGAGTCACCCATCTCCAGGAACAAAAGATATCAGTTCGATTGTTGGGAAATTTTAGGGTTTGTGGTGGAGATCTGGATACCGACTTGGATCGTGATATCACTTTCCGAACTGATATTTCTACCCTATGCCTGGGTTATAAGAAATTCAGCCTAGGATAATCCAAGTGGACACTTACGATTCTAGGCACAGAAATCGTAAGCCAAAATGCTAGAGGATTCTGTGAAAGTATGATGAAAAACGAGAGCTTAAGATCGTAACCCTCTTCTGAAAAGAAGAGCCGTTTATATAATAAACAATATTAGGGTTTTATTAGGTTGGGCCGTCATTAGTTGCTTTGGAAGCAAGTAATGTTAATCCGGATTTAATGAGGATTTAGGGTTATCAAAACTAACGAGTTTCATTAGTTTTACCATAAACACCCTCAAGAAATTGTATTTTCCACTATGGTCCCATATGTAAAATTCGGTGAGGGGTTTATATAATAAAATTCGGATTTAGGGACCCCAGCCAGGGGCTCTGCACCTTGGACCCCGCTAGGGGCGCTGCCCCTAGACCCCGCCAAAGGGGCGCTGCCCCTGGACCCCCGACTAGTCGTCGAACCGGCTTCTAATTCGATCTTATACATGTGTGCACTCCGCACAACCCCGTACATACAATAGAGTACAAATTATGAAGCCCCTTAGCTCACATGTTAGTTCCAGTTACTTAAAATGACATGGTGACACTAAAATCACCAACAATTGCATCAATATACCACGACCAACTATATGGGTGGTGCGTTAGTTAGATGTCAAAAATGAATTCTACTTACTTACAAGATACAAGTTATATGCATTATCCTCCTTGTTAATAAAATATGACTACATTTATCATTTGCGTAAATCCTTTTATAGCCTTAAACAATCTTCTCGGATTCGATTTTGTATTTTCGAAATATTCCCACCACTTTGGTTTTCAGTATAATCGATGAAATTTTTCTCTATATCATCACTTCGAGTCACACATTGTTATCTACTTTTCTATGTGGATGATATTGTACTTACAGTTGAGGGGATGATCATTTTTCCATCCCTCAAATGCTTAAGCATCAGGGCGGTGTTTTCTCCACCGAGCATTGGGGTCTTTTTTCCTTCATTTCTTCACCGATTATTTTTTTGGGACAACGCCGCATCGAGGTCATTTTCTTCGGTACTAGTGCACTAGGCGATATTCCCACTGGTGCCGCTTCATCCAAGTCCCTCCCTACGACTCCATCTCGTGACCACTCCATCCACCCTTATGACTTCTTCCCGACACTTTTGTAGTAGATATTTGAAATTTGGATATAATTTCCATGGACCAAGCTATGCAAGATAAATAAAAATTACTAAAAGAAGACTACCATAAAATACAATATAGATTAACATTCATCCGGATGGAAAAAATGACCGTTTAAACGGAAAGAAACTCGGGGAAAAGACAAGAGTGGGGCAATTGGGTGATGTCGGCATATTGAATAAATGATCTCACATAAAGATCACCGATCACTATTTTGTGTGGGGCAAAGTAAATATCAATTTCAATATGTTTGGTCTGTTGATGTTGAACATGATAGAAACAAAAGATAATCATCATTCACAATATCACAATAAATAATTATAGCTTTGGCAATTGGAGCAACTATTCAACGTCGATGGACCTTTAAAATTATATCACTTCACTCATAAAAATAAAAATAAAAATCTGTTACAACTATATCTACAGTATCATTACAATAAGAAGTTTTGGACCTTTAAAGGCATATGTCGGTTCTAGTGAAAATGTGACATAAAGTAATAAACCACTTCATTTACTATCTAAATTCTCTTATTATATGAGTGAGCATGCAAAGCACTTGTTAAGCACCTATTTAAGAGGGCCCGAACAAACTTACTTTCACGAGCTTAATGAATTTACGTAAGGGTTGTCTTGATACTTAACTCGATTCATATTCATCAAATATGGAATTTACAATTTAGTTTAGGACACTCTATTGGGTTGGGCCAAATATGATGTGTTTAAAATTAAGAGTATATTAAATTGGCCCAAACAAGCTAATTATTTGACTTTTGCTACATTCACAACTCAAAGGCATGCTGACTTCCAAAAGGTCTTCATCGTCTTCATCTACTCATCTCCATCGAATCTTCTCACATCCACACGATTCTTTTCCCACCCCACATCCGAAATGTTTTCTCATACTCGTCTTCACTCTCTTGATCTATCATCAATTTATCAATGGCTGCCACCCCCTCTGTTTCCTGGAACTATCTCCCCAAGAACTACTATCAACGATCAAAGATATTCTCCGCTGGACCATGTCCCATTTTTTCAAAACCTCCACACAAAGAAAACCCAAGAAATACGTCGCTCAAGGCTTTTAGAAATGCCCAAATTTCTTCTCCAATTACAGCTCACGGATCTCAATATAAGTTTTTGCAACCGGGTACTCAAAGAACTAGGTCTAATCGAATCGTTTCGCTGAAATCCGCAGGCTCAGATAGCAGCATTACCTCCAATTTACTCCAAACTGTATGTACAAATCTCTCGGTGAATATTACTTTTGAGTTTTTCTGTTCCAGATGATTTTGTTAAATGGGTGTTCCTATTTTCTAGGCATTGGGAGTAGTGCATTTGGTTGTTTCACTTGGGATAATACTGGCGACAGATAAATACTTGAAACAGGCTTTCGTTGCCGCTGCTATTAAGTTCCCAAGTGCTCTTTTCGGGATGTTTTGCATATTCACTGTTCTTGTGATCCTCGATGTTACTATTCCAGCAGCTGCTAAGGGTCTGGAGAACTTCTTTGAACCTGCACTCTTGTTTATCCAAAGATGGCTGCCTCTGTTTTATGTCCCATCTTTGGTAGTTTTGCCTCTAGCTATTCAAGACATCCCCGCAGCTTCAGGGGTCAAAATCTGCTTCATTTTAGGTACCTCAATGTTTTCCTTTTTCCTTCTTTAAAGATTGGTTCATGTGTAACTTCTTCACTTTATCTTCAACTTTGTTGCATACACGATACAGTTGGAGGGTGGCTGGCTTCACTTGCTGTTGCAGGATATACAGCTATTGCTGTTAGAAAAATGGTGAAAACAGAAATGGTTCCTGCAGAACCTATGGCAAAACCTTCAGCTTTTTCCACACTGGAGGTAGCTGCTTGGAGTGTGATATCTGTTGCATCATTTGCTGCAGCCCTCAAGTACCCTGAATTACTTGGAACAAATGCTAGAACATGTTTGCCATTCTTGTTAGGATCAACTGTTTTAGGTTACATGGTTGGCACTGGGTAAAAACTAAAAATCCTTTTCCTTGAGCTTAAATCTTTGAAAGGCTTTATGGATTTCTTCTTCTTCTTGAATCTTGATTGTTCCTTTTTTTTTGGTGATCTAAGGTTACCATCTGGTCTGAAGAAGGTTTTTCACCCAATCATCTGTTGTGCATTAGCAGCAGATCTTGCAGCTTTTGCTTTTGGATATTTTTCCAAGTCTGGACTTTATCCAATTCTTGGTACATGTTCTTATTCAATCTTGTTTGAAATTGGCATTTGGAAAGTATATTCTTATATTTGCTTTATATGAAATGGTTTCTGTTAACTTGTGAAGGATATTACCTTACAAAAGTGTCTTCTAATCCTGGAGCTGGTGACATCTTAATGGGGTTTCTGGGATCAGTTATCCTCTCCTTTGCCTTCTCAATGTTCAAGCAAAGAAAGGTAAGATAAGTAGATAAGTAGATAAGTAGATAATCATTATATTTAATTAGATATACATAATATATATAATAATAATATATTATCCATTGTATTTCTATGTTGACAGCTTGTTAAACGACATGCAGCCGAAATCTTCACATCTATCAGCATAGCAACTTTGTTCTCTTTGTATTCAACTGCACTTCTTGGAAGACTTGTTGGGTTAGAACCAACTCTCACCATATCAATCCTACCTAGATGTATAACTGTTGCACTTGCTCTCAGCATTGTCTCCCTTTTTGAAGGTTAGTTTCTTTTTTTATTTAAACAAACATATTCTCTCTCTTTCTTTTGGTTATCTCATCACCAAAAATAATATCATCTGTTTTTGTATGCGTAGGTGCCAATTCATCATTAACTGCTGCTGCTGTTGTTGTGACTGGTCTTATTGGAGCCAACTTTGTACAAGCAGTGCTGGATAAACTTAAATTTGATGACCCTATTGCCCGAGGAATTGCAACTGCATCTAGGTATTTTCAATGATGAGGATGAGGACATTTACGTCTTTCTTGTCCCACTTACATTAGTCTCAGTTCAATGCATGTCAAACACAGTGCGACACATTCCCAAATGTATAATGTTTTTGGACCTAATTTGTAATTTACATCAATTGTTGCAGTGCACATGGACTGGGAACAGCAGCATTATCAGCAAAAGAACCAGAGGCTCTGCCATTTTGTGCCATAGCATACGGTCTAACAGGCATTTTTGGCTCTCTGGTTTGCTCAGTTCCAGTTGTCAGACAGAGCTTGCTTGCTATTGTTAATTGTTAATTGTTAATGTTGGCTGAAAAGAATCACTCCTACTCTACTCCTATCTATTGTTTGTTGATCAATGATCACTGAATCTTTCCCTTGTATATTTATTACTTCTGTGTAAATGTGTTGGATGTATTGCATTCCAAGTAAATGAGATTAATGATGGAATTTCTATCCTCGTTTTTACAAAATGGTTTTGGTTTAAGGCCAACAATAAGTTCATGTGTGCTTGCCTAACGTTAACAAGGGGGAGAATCTATAAACGAGGACTTAGATTCAAGTTTGAGAATTAGAGATATTGTGATTTACCTTTCAACTTTGAGTATCAATGCTGCGTGAGTCACTCTTGAAATCCACCTTGACACATGATATATGTAATACCATTTCCTTTACAAAACTCATAACCTTTCCAAGTATAAAATACATATAATGACCATAAACCACTTGTTAAGCATTAAAAAACATAAATGGCATGTACATAGTTTTCATAAATAACACATCTTGGTTTACCTATGGGTTGAGGGGAGGAGAGGAGGGAGGTTACGGTTGATGAGGAGAAGATAAATATTCCTTCAATTGGTTGCATATCCCATTGCAATTCCTCAATTATATAACATGATGACCATACCTTAGTTTCTAACAAACTTACTCACACATATCTATCGATAACACTTGTATTAAAGTGTTATTTGGTAGAGTCATGAACAATATGTTAAGTCTATTATTGTTTACAACCAGACTTGTTTTGTTTGGTGTGCCCTTTATCCAGATGCAGTTAACATCGCCAAGAGCACATACATTGATGCGGGCTCAATAGATGTGGTCACATGCACTTGCTTCATAATTGACGTGTGTATGAGAAATCCTATTATCTAAATAACTCAATTCCAATTTCAATTTGGGCAAATCCTAAGCTTGGAGCCTTGGAGTCGCCCAAAATTAGGTATGGGACTGACGTGCATTTGAGTTTAAGATAGATCATATTGGTCGGGGAAAAACCTGAATAACCGCCTCTTGTCAAGATTGGAGACGTCGTCTCAACATTTAGGATAGGATACTTATGGATGCGGGGTCTGCAAGTGAAACCTAAAATCCAATTGTCAAGATTTTGACAATGTTTTTTTTTTCTCAATTAAGTTGAAAGAACCCCTTTCTATACTTTCATATTTCTGAAAGACCAAAACTTTCATATTTGACAGTTGTTATTCCGAAACATCTTACATGCATATTCATAAAACAATATTTTATATTGATAAAACGGTTACAAACTACTGGATACAAACCCACTATCTCATAGTGTTATATATTACATAACTTCCCAGGATTCTATAGATTTATACATATGGGAGTGCAAAATACAATAGTTTCAAACTATTCGAAAATCTTCTATCAATACAGTAGTTTCAAACTATTCAAAAAAATCTGCTACCAGTATATAACTATACTGGATGCTTATCTCCTACAAATTAGTTAAACATTGAGAGGGGTAAGCGGTGGCGCTTAGTGAGTTCAATAATAGATACAATATAACGTTATGTCATATATATACTGTAATATGCCAGAAGAAAAGAGGAACAAGGAACAACAAAGGCATAATGCGAAAAGCTTTCCATATTAATCAATGAGACATAACAAATTCCATACTTGATATAAAATCAATAAAGTTTCAGCACAAATGGCACAGTAAATACTCAAGAATATCATTTTGCTAGAATATTTAGGCTTTCAGCCTTATCTTAACATACTACCGAAGCCAAAGTGATGCCTATGTCATACACTTCATGGTCAACGGTTCATACCAATACCCAAGTGATGCTTATGTCATACACTTCAAGTCAGAGGTACAACCTTGCTATAAAATAGCAGATACAACAACTCGAGATGATAACATGGAAAAGCACATGGCACATATAACACATAACATACAATTGTTCCTATATATTAAACTCACCGAGAAATAACCGGGGGTCAAAATAGTAATTTGGGCAGCACTTCGACTTTAAATATGACTTTCTTCGTTGGAAACCGGGAGTTTTCTTGAAAACCGGGCTCTGCGAAGGTAGAGCTTCGAAACCGAAAAGATAAATTTTTCGGGCTTCTCGGAAATCTCGGGCCGCGTTTCGGGCTTTGGAATAAGTATCGGGGCTTCGGGGGAAGTCGGAATGCAAGAAAATGTTGGAAAGGGGTGAAAAAGACCAAAATTCAAACATGTAACCGAGAGGTCTCGCACCCTTTATATAGGTGCGAGCCTCGGATCCGAAGCGAGGAGAGGAGGGCATGTGTGCGAGGCTCGGAACACGCGGCAGCAGGGCGAAGCTTCGGCCGGAGAGCTGGCTGCTTCGGATTGGGTCGGCTGCTTCGGTCCAATGGGAGGAGGACACGAGGGTCGGATCACGTGTTGCATGCGAGGATCACGTGTGGCATGCGAGGATCACGTGCTTCTTCGGACACATGTGCGACACGCGTCGCTTCTCAGACATGCCACGCAGCAGCTTCGGACACGTGGCCAACTCCGAGCGAGGGTGACGTGGCAATCACTATTCATGCGAAATTTCTCGAAAAATGTGCCCAATCTTGTAAAATCCATAACTTTCTCATACGGACTCCGTTTTTGACGTTCTTTATATGCACGCGTAGAGAAAATTATGCTCTACAACTTTCGTTTAGACTTCGTCGGAAAATTTTGACTTTATTTTTATATTATTATTTTTAACAGACCGGGACTGGTAAATCCGTTAAAAATTCATAACTTCTTCATCCGACGTCCGTTTTCGTCAGACTTTTTACCGTTGTACTACTAATGACGAGACCTTCGATTCTCGTTTAGGTTGTGTCGGCTAAAAATCACTCGATCGAAAATTCGAGATTTTAGCTGTCTACTGTTAAGCTGAAACTTGTAAAAATCATAACTTCCTCATACGAAGTCAGATTTTGGCGTTCTTTTTATCGAACTTCTCGGTTTAACAAATACTACGACTTTCATTTAGATCACTAAGGCTAAAAAGTATTTTATCAAAAACTCTCTTTTTACGTCATTCGGCACCGTGCTGGTTTTATCGCGGATCTTCGATTGGTCATAACTTCTTCGTTATAACTCGGATTTCGACGAGCTTTTTGCCTGCGTGTTTCTAACGAGATTATCTACAACTTTCAACAATAAAATTTTACTTATTTCAAGTTTTATATTTTCGCTGAATTTCACTATTTAGCTTTTAATTAGAATCTCATAAGACTTCCAATAATTTATGAGTGATTCTAAACATAGTTTTACCTTATTTCTAGTAAAAACTATCTGTTAGAACTCAGTACTCAATATCACATAATATTTCATAATATTATTTATATAAAACACGATCTCAAAACGTGTATGTTACAAATACCTCCTCCTTTTGAGAATTTCTTCCCCGAAATTACATCGATTAAAATAAATGGGGATATTTCGCTCTTATCTCATTCTTATTCTCCCAAGTATAGTTCGGGCCTCGATGGTGTTTCCACTTGACAAGCACCAACTCTACTTCTTTATTACGTAGCTTAGTCGTTCTTTCGTTTACGATCTCTTCAGGCTCTTCTACATAAGTTAACTTATTATCCAGTTTCACCTCGGATAATGGAACTGCTTCATCATAGATGCTCAAGCATTTACGCAGATAACTCACATGGAAGACATCATGAATACCTGCCAAATCTTCAGGCAATTCCAAGCGGTATGCTTGTTTACAAATCCTCTGGAGGATTTTGAAAGGACCAACAAATCTAGGACTTAGTTTTCCTTTCTTTCCAAATCGCATAAGACCTTTCCATGGGGATACCTTCAACATTACGAAATCCCCCACCTGGAATTCTATTGGTTGCCTCCTCTTTTCCGTATAGGACTTTTGTCGATCCTGTGCGGCTTTCATTCTTTCTCGTACAATTTGAATCTTGTTGGTGGTGTCTTGAATCATTTCAGGGCCTCCAAGGATTTTCTGTCCTATTTCACGCCAACATAATGGAGTACGACACTTGCGACCATATAATGCCTCATATGGCGGCATTTTGATTGAAGCGTGGTAACTGTTATTATACGAGAATTCGACAAGAGGTAAGTATTTATCCCAGTTACCACCGAACTCCAAGACACATGCACGAAGCATATCTTCTACAGTTTGGATTGTTCTCTCTGTCTGACCATCTGTCTGGGGATGATAGGCTGTGCTGAGAGCAACTCGAGATCCCAATTCACGTTGCATACTTGCCCAAAAGTGAGAAGTGAAGCGAGTATCACGATCGGAAACGATCTTTAGTGGCACACCATGTCTTGCAACAATTTCATCCAAGTATACTTATGCGTATTTCTCCATTGGAGTCGTTTCACGCATGGCAAGAAAATGAGCGCTTTTAGTCAGGCGGTCGACGATTACCCAAATGCTATCATGCTGTCTACCAGTCTTTGGCAATTTGGTAATAAAATCCATGGACAATTCTTCCCATTTCCATACAGGTACACTAAGGCTTTCTGGGGTTCCGTAAGGCTTTTGGTGCTCTGTTTTGACTTGTAAGCATACTAAGCATTCTTGTACATATCTTCCAATGTCTCTCTTTAATCCAGGCCACCAATAATCAGCTCTTACATCGTAGTACATTTTACTTGTACCAGGATGTATTGACAGTTTAGACTTATGGGCTTCATCTAAAATCTTCTTTCTTAATCCACCGATCTTCGGAATCCACAGCCGATTCTTGAATACCTTCAGTCCTTGGGGATCATCAAGTAAAACATCGGTGTAATGTACCATCCCTTCTTTCTTCACATTTTCTGGCTTTAGGGCTTCTACTTGCCATTTCTCTAGTTCATCTAGGATAGTGAACTTTACTGTGGTGTGAGTAATAGCATAACACATACTATTACGATAAACTTTCTGCTAAGTGCATCGGCAACTACATTAGCCTTTCCAGGATGATATAGGATTTCACAGTCATAGTCTTTGATCAGCTCCATGGCTCGTTGTTGTCTCATATTCAGAGTTTGCTGACTGAATATATACTTGAGACTCTTGTGGTCGGTATACAATTGACATTTTGTACCAAAGAGGTAATGTCTCCAAAGTTTTAGGGCAAATACCACTGCAGCGAGTTCGAGATCATGAGTGGGATAATTCTTTTCATAATCTTTCAGTTGTCTTGAGGCATAGGCTATCACTTTACCACGTTGCATCAACACACAACCGAGTCCTAATCTTGAAGCATCGCTATATACAGAGAAATCATCATCACCTTCTGGAAGTGATAAGATTGGAGCATGGGTCAAAAGATCTTTTAGAGTCGAGAAAGCTTTTTCTTGGGCTTCACCCCATTCGAACTTCACTTCCTTTTGTGTAAGACTCGTGAGAGGTACGACTATACGAGAAAATTCCTTAATAAATCTCCGGTAATATCCCGCGAGACCCAAGAAACTACGAATTTCGGATGCATTACGAAGCACTTCCCAATTTTGAATAGCTTCAATTTTAGTAGGATCTACGGATACACCGTCACCAGAAATAACATGGCCGAGAAATTGAACTTGGCGAAGCCAAAATTCACATTTCGAGAATTTAGCATAAAGCTTCTCCTTTCGAAGAAGTTCTAACACCGCACGAATATGAATGGTATGATCAGCTTCAGACTTGGAATAGATTAGAATATCGTCTATGAATACGATGACAGATTTATCGAGCATTGGGCGGCATACCCGATTCATCATATCCATGAATACAGCAGGAGCATTCGTTAAACCAAACGGCATAACAAGGAATTCGTAATGCCCATATCGAGTACAAAAAGCAGTCTTCGGTACATCCTGCTCTTGAACTTTCAACTGATGATAGCCAGATCTTAGATCAATCTTTGAGAAATAGCTAACACCCTGAAGTTGATCGAACAAATCGTCGATGCGAGGTAGTGGATACTTGTTCTTGATAGTCACCTTATTCAGCTCACGATAATCAATGCACATCCGCATCGATCCATCTTTCTTCTTGACAAACAGTACCGGAGCACCCCAGGGAGAGGTACTTGGTCGGATAAATCCTTTGTCAAGTAATTCCTGCAGTTGGATCATCATTTCTTTCATCTCAGCTGGCGCAAGACGATAAGGAGTCTTAGCAATCGGAGCAGCACCAGGCACAAGATCAATTCGGAATTCTACTTGCCTGTCCGGAGGAAGTCCAGGCAATTCTTCAGGAAAAACATCTGGATATTCCTTAGCAATGGGAACATCATTCACCGTTTTCTTATCTTCTTTTGAGACATCGACTGTGTAGGCCAGATAGATAGAACACCCTTTCGATATGAATTTACGGGCTTTAAGGAAAGATATTATTTTTAAGGTTCCTTGTTCACCATAGACATAGATAGGATTCTCCCCTTCAATGGGAATACGTACTATCTTTTCATAACACAAAAGGTCTGCGTGGTTCTTCGACAACCAATCCATGCCGAGAATAATGTCAAAGTTGGGCAAGGAGATAGGAATTAGATTAGCAAGAAAATTGTAGCCTTCAATTTCTATAACAAAATTCCTATAGACTTTATCGGCAAGTAATGATATACTTCCAGCAGTCTCTACGTGAAAGGGTTGCGCGAGTGCATAGCAAGCAATTTGAAAAGAATGCGCAAATTCATAAGACACAAAAGAATCTGAGGCACCAGAATCAAATAAGATGTGAGCAGGTCTAGAGTTAACAAGAAATGTACCCGTTACAACATTCGGGTCCTCGCGTGCCTCTTCTGTGGTGATCTGGAATGCACGACCCTTAGCTTTTGGAACCTCCTCCTTTTTAGTTGGAGTACCCCTTGATTGTTGAACAGGAGCTTGACTTTTCGCCGGTTGTTGAACGAAAGCTTGACTTTTCGTCGGTTGTTGAACGGAAGCTTGACTTCCCGTCATCTGACTAGTAAGAGTGGGGCAAAAACGCTTCCTGTGGCCAGTAACACCACATGCAAAGCATGTAACACCTTTCATTGGACACACGGGCCTCTTGTGTCCTACTTCTCCACATCCAAAACAGACCACGGTTCTTTCCTCTAGTCTGCATTCGCCCGGATGATTCTTTCCACAATTTCGACAAGCTGGCGACTGAAGAGAAAAAGATTGTGACCTGCCGCGGCCACGAAAAGCACTATGAGATTGTACTTGCTTGCTAGGTTCAGATCGAACGGATTGAGTTGGTGGAATAGGGGAAGCAGGAGCAGTCCTTTCAGTACGTGGATGTTTCGGAACAGTAAGAGTGGCACCACGTATTTCTAAGTCATGCTCACGCTTTCGAGCATACTCAACAGCTTTATCAAATGATAGTACTTCCCGATTGGCAACGAAATCGTGAATTTCGTGCCGTAGTCCTTCTAAGAATAACTGAATTTTCTCATCTTCAGTTGGAATATACTTTACGGCAAACCGTGCTTTTTGATTGAACTGAGTTTCATACTCATTCACTGTCATTCCTCCCTGTTTAAGCTCGAGGAATTCTTTCTCCAACCTCCTCCTCATGTCTAGAGGACAGTACTTCTCTAGCACACGAGTTTTGAACATTTCCCAGGATAAATTCTCCTGGTCAAACTTGCTGAGAGCTTCATAGGTTGCTTCCCACCAGACCAAGGCTTCTCCGATGAGCATTGCAGAAGTATAGTTAGCCTTGTCTTCAGCATCTACATGAGAAATACGAAACACTTTTTCTGTGTTCTGGATCCAAGTAAGAACAACAATTGGATTAAGAACACCAGAAAACTCTGTAGCACCGCTACTCTTGAAATCTTTAAACGAGGGACGATTCACCTCTCCTCTCGAAGATTCTCCAGTGGCTTTCTCTTTTCCTTTATCACCACTCTTTTTGTGTTCTTCGAGAGTCTGTCGAATAACACCGGTAAGTTTACCCAAGAGTCGCTCCTCACGAAGAGATACTGGAGTATTCCCTTCCTCAGGTTGAGGACCTTCACCAACCTCGGGGGTATGGCTACTAACCTGTTCAGCCATTGCTCTGAAATAGGGAGTAATATTGTATTTTAGAATATTAGGGTTTACTATTACCTAATACTTATATATATATATATATATATATATATATATATATATATTTCCTATGGTTTGTATCCCTATACTTACAATAATTAAGTTCATATATTGAACTTCCAATAGTTTAAGTCTAAATACCAATCCGTCGAATTTAGTTCACTCAAACCACTGCTCTGATGCCATGATTGAAAGAACCCCTTTCTATACTTTCATATTTCTGAAAGACCCAAACTTTCATATTTGACAGTTGTTATTCCGAAACATGCTACATACATATTCATAAAACAATATTTTATATTGATAAAACGGTTACAAACTACTGGATACAAACCCACTATCTCATAGTGTTATATATTACATAACTTCCCAGGATTCTATAGATTTATACATATGGGAGTGCAAAATACAATAGTTTCAAACTATTCGAAAATCTTCTATCAATACAGTAGTTTCAAACTATTCAAAAAAATCTGCTACCAGTATATAACTATACTGGATGCTTATCTCCTGCAAATTAGTTAAACATTGAGAGGGGTAAGCGGTGGCGCTTAGTGAGTTCAATAATAGATACAATATAACGTTATGCCATATATATACTGTAATATGCCAGAAGAAAAGAGGAACAAGGAACAACAAAGGCATAATGCGAAAAGCTTTCCATATTAATCAATGAGACATAACAAATTCCATACTTGATATAAAATCAATAAAGTTTCAGCACAAATGGCACAGTAAATACTCAAGAATATCATTTTGCTAGAATATTTAGGCTTTCAGCCTTATCTTAACATACTACCGAAGCCAAAGTGATGCCTATGTCATACACTTCATGGTCAACGGTTCATACCAATACCCAAGTGATGCTTATGTCATACACTTCAAGTCAGAGGTACAACCTTGCTATAAAATAGCAGATACAACAACTCGAGATGATAACATGGAAAAGCACATGGCACATATAACACATAACATACAATTGTTCCTATATATTAAACTCACCGAGAAATAACTGGGGGTCAAAATAGTAATTTGGGCAGCACTTCGACTTTAAATATGACTTTCTTCGTTGAAAACCGGGAGTTTTCTTGAAAACCGGGCTCTGCGAAGGTAGAGCTTCGAAACCGAAAAGATAAATTTTTCGGGCTTCTCGGAAATCTCGGGCCGCGTTTCGGGCTTTGGAATAAGTACCGGGGCTTCGGGGGAAGTCGGAATGCAAGAAAATGTTGGAAAGGGGTGAAAAAGACCAAAATTCAAACATGTAACCGGGAGGTCTCGCACCCTTTATATAGGTGCGAGCCTCGGATCCGAAGCGAGGAGAGGAGGGCATGTGTGCGAGGCTCAAAACACGCGGCAGCAGGGCGAAGCTTCGGCCGGAGAGTTGGCTGCTTCGGATTGGGTCGGCTGCTTCGGTCCAATGGGAGGAGGACACGAGGGTCGGATCACGTGTTGCATGCGAGGATCACGTGTGGCATGCGAGGATCACGTGCTTCTTCGGACACCTGTGCGACACGCGTCGCTTCTCAGACATGCCACGCAGCAGCCTCGGACACGTGGCCAACTCCGAGCGAGGGTGACGTGGCAATCACTATTCATGCGAAATTTCTCGAAAAATGTGCCCAATCTTGTAAAATCCATAACTTTCTCATACGGACTCCGTTTTTGACGTTCTTTATATGCACGCGTAGAGAAAATTATGCTCTACAACTTTCGTTTAGACTTCGTCGGAAAATTTTGACTTTATTTTTATATTATTATTTTTAACAGACCGGGACTGGTAAATCCGTTAAAAATTCATAACTTCTTCATCCGACGTCCGTTTTCGTCAGACTTTTTACCGTTGTACTACTAATGACGAGACCTTCGATTCTCGTTTAGGTTGTGTCGGCTAAAAATCACTCGATCGAAAATTCGAGTTTTTAGCTGTCTACTGCTAAGCTGAAACTTGTAAAAATCATAACTTCCTCATACGAAGTCAGATTTTGGCGTTCTTTTTATCGAACTTCTCGGTTTAACAAATACTACGACTTTCATTTAGATCACTAAGGCTAAAAAGTAGTTTATCAAAAACTCACTTTTTACGTCATTCGGCACCGTGCCGGTTTTATCGCGGATCTTCGATTGGTCATAACTTCTTCGTTATAACTCGGATTTCGACGAGGTTTTCGCCTGCATGTTTCTAACGAGATTATCTACAACTTTCAACAATAAAATTTTACTTATTTCAAGTTTTATATTTTCACTGAATTTCACTATTTAGCTTTTAATTGGAATCTCATAAGACTTCCAATAATTTATGAGTGATTCTAAACATAGTTTTACCTTATTTCTAGTAAAAACTATCTGTTAGAACTCAGTACTCAATATCACATAATATTTCATAATATTATTTATATAAAACACGATCTCAAAACGTGTATGTTACATAAGTCACTAAATTTACAATTTTGGTGCCAATTTAACAAGTTGATCGGTTTGTTTCAGGTGTTTCACTACTAATTAGGCAAAAAGCTGATGTGACTTTCACATGTGATTCTAGTTGGCAAACATTTGTATTAAATTGAACCCTTATGTAAATATGTACTCACTTTCTCTTATTTTTTCTTCTTTTCTTCTCTCATAGCATCACGATTTTGTACAGTGGCTTCTCAAGGGTGCTCAAATGGTTCATTTTCCCAATTGGCTTCCACAAGGGTGATCAAATGGTTCATTAACCAATTTATCAGTTTGTTTCACGTGTTTCATGCTTTTCACTTGCTGATTAGGCAAAAAGCTAATGTGACTTCCACATATGATTCTAGTTGACAAACATTTTTGTTAAATTGAACCTTTACATAAATATGTACTCACTTTCTCTTATTTCTTCTTCTTTTCTTCTCTCATAACATCATGATTTTGTGCAATGGCTTTCCAAAGGTGCTTAAATGGTTCGTTATCTCAGAATGGTGTAAGCAAGGCAATGAACATTGTCCACATTAACATCTCCTAAAAGAAACATTCATTCTTTTGCTTACAACATGGAAAGCCATTGCACAAAATCATGATGCTATGAGAGAAGAAAAAATAATAATAATAAGAGAAAGTGAATACATATTTACGTAAATATTCAATTTAACTCAACTGTTGCCTACTTGAATCCTATATGGAAATTCCGTCAGCTTTTTTGCCTAATCAGCAATTGAAAAAAAAAACACCTTAATTAAATTTACAACAAAATTATAAATTTAGCTAGGTAATTAAGATAAAAAATAATACACTGTCAAAATAAAAAATTATATAAACTTATTTATGTAATTTTATATTTTATTTTTATATAAATAAACACCTACCCACGCACTTTTACCCACCGACTGCCTCTGCCTTCACTCTCACTTTCTTCCCTGTAAGGCGTAAGTTCTTCCTCGTCGTTACTCCTCTGCCTACCATCTCTTCCGCATTACTTGCTACAGTATAAGTGTATATATCTTCAATGTTATCATTTAAATCTTGTTTTCTCATAATCCGATGATTCATTTTTGTTTAGTTTATATGTTATCTAGCCACCGAAAACAATCTTCCCTCGGTTCCTCGATAAGCGTTATATTTTGATGTTTCATTCAGACGAACCTCACCTACTAAATTCCAAATGCAAAAATATCATGACTTTTACTGCGGAATAATCACCAATTCCGTATCAAGTTAAATTGTAATGGGAATTTCTATGTCAATTTTCAAGTAATATTGTTACAGGTTTATCATCTAAAAAACAACTTAAATTCGTCTTAATTTTGATAACTAATTTGAAGTAATAAGAATAGAAAAATCTCCTGCAAAATGTGCCCCAAGTTTCATGTGTTGGATTGAATAGGAAATGATAATCAATAATCTGGATTTCTCAAGGATAGTGAATGTTCACTCTCTCCCCTTAGCCTGGGTTAGGAAGAAATTTAATTTGGGATAATCCGTGAGGACACTTAATGTTTTAGGCACTAAACTTAATGTTCTACAACACAACCTTCTTTCCAAATTCCCCAACAGAATGGTAACATGATGTTTCTGAAGTATGTAGAATTCATTAATTATATTCCGCTTCAGATTCTTAGTTTATGTCTTTTTTCTTTGCAAATGATTCTTGATTCGTGTGTTTGTACACCATAGATAAGAATCATAAGACTACATTACTATCATTCACCTCATCTGTTTGATTATTCTTTCATATGTAGCTAATGTCTATATTGATTGCTTAATCAGATTTTGAGGAGCTGTAATGTCTGAAACCAATGATGGTGGACCTTCTTTTTCACAATTTCCCTGCTTTTCAAGCTCAAATCACTCTCAAGTAACTTATACTGAAGCTGTCCCCATCCGTTGTGTTGCTCCTATTAGTGTTACTGAACCACACACCAACAAGAAAAACAAACTTTCTTCCAAGAACAAGAACAAGTCTTGTTCAATTTCTAAAAAGTCCAAGAAAAAAACCATTCTAAAACCAAATGTGGAGAGAAAGAATCTGGATGCTAGTTTTGATGATTCCAAAATTGACTTTTCAAAGGTACCTCCTCCTATATGTTCTTGCACAGGTGTTCCTAGACAATGCCACAAATGTGGGGTTAACGGGTGGCAATCTTCTTGTTGTAACTCTAAGATATCGGTTTTCCCCCTTCCAATGAGTCCATGGAGGCCAGGGGCACGTGTGGGTGGAAGAAAAATGAGCCATGGTGCATATCGGAAGCTACTTTGTAAGCTTGCAAGTGAAGGTCAAGATCTTTCTCATCCAGTTGACTTGAAACCACATTGGGCCAAACATGGCACTAACAACTTTGTTACAATCAAGTAATATTATATAATATCTATGTAACTTAGTCTAGACTCTAGAATGAATCTTAGATGTTGGGAAAATCTAGTTGTGAATAAAAGTAATAATAATAATATGAATATGCTTTAGACTTTTGTTGGTATGTCCAATATGGTTTTTATTCTTACTTGGTTTGGTAATAATCTTGATGATAAGAGAAGATGGTGTGTGATCATCTCAATATTTCATTCAAGAATTTGATTCTCTATATTACAGATATCCATAGCACAGAGGAAGGGAACTAAATACACATATGGGAATGGGAATGGGGAATAATTTTACATGAAAACAGAGGTTTTAGGATTTTTGTTGTTTTGTTTGTTTTACTTTAAGCTTTTGTAGCTTCCAATGGAGCTGAGGCCTTGGCAGCTGTGAGTTGTTCAAAAAGGTCACGAATTTTCAAACCAACAATGGTTTGGAATAGACCAGTGCCATTGTTGCTCCCTGGGAAGTCTGAATGCTTCAACATTTGTTGGGTGATTTCTCCATAGAATTTGGTGGAGATGTTGCTCAAATGGCTCTCAACATAGATCAGCTCATCCAGTCTGTCAAATTGCCCATCCATCTCCAACACAGACACCTGCAACATAAAAATGTAAAAAATCAATCCATTTATTCATAAGCACTCATGGACATATTATTAAAATTAAAACTACTAGAAGATGATGTGAACTTTTTTTTTTTACCTCATTGTCAAAGTAAGAATCAGGGCCATAGGCGAATTTGATACCAGGGTAAGAACAGGTGAGCTTCCTTCCACATGGGATCCATGAGATGGTGGATCCTTCATCAAATAAGTAAACAGGATTGAAGTATTTCACTCCCTCTTTCATTATCAGCTTCACTCTCAACACCTTCCCTTCATTGTCATCCGGGATCAGCTGTGTAGGCAACACTTCTATAACCGCATCTGCATATTGCTTCTGTGGGTCTGCACCATTTTTCATGTTCAGAATATGCTTTTCATATTACATTCTAGAAAAATACAATTGCTTTTAAGTTGAAGAAATTGTACAACTTTTGAACCAACAAGTACAAGATAACAGATTAGGTAGTAAAGAACATTAAAATTTTGAGTGAGGTTAAAACTGAATGATATTTACCGATATAAGCATCAAAATCTGGCTTTCTGGCCTCAATACTAGCTTTAATACTTTCAAGGCTGTGTCCTCTCTCTGCCATGTCCCTCTACATTTTAAAAGATCTATGGTAAATAAAACAAATACAAGGGTAGAACTGTAATTTGACAAATGACAATATACCTGAATTTTCCAGGCAAATTTAACATCATCGCTGATGTCCAAGTAGATGCTGAAGTCCAAGAGGTCTCGTACTCTCTGATCATACCTACACATATTTATATATAATTAAAAAAAAAAAAAAAAAAAAAACAGATCATGTATCCAAACAAATAATAAGGAATAACTAAAGATTTGAACATCCGTATGTGTAAGGTGGTTAAAGAGTTGCATACTTACATTGGATGGAGGCCTTCAATTACAAGGATCTTAGGGGGCTTGATGAGCTCTGGGGGATCCAAAAGACCACTGACATGGTTATAAATAGGCTTATCAACAGCGATACCATCTTTAAGAGCCTTAACCTGTTCATACATAAGATCAAAATTATTGGCTCTTGGATCCAATGCTGTCACCCCTTCCACTTTCCTCCCTGTTCTATCCAATGAATGGTAATCATCCAAACATATCACTGTCGTTGTGTCACTTATCAGTGTGTTGGAATCAGGATTCCCTCCTTTTGGTGGCTCTGCTGCACCTCCAAACACACTGGTCAACCTTCTCATGAAGGTACTCTTCCCACACCCTGAGTCTGCTGCTAGTCCAATTACGATTGTGTCCCCTGAACATCTTATCTCACCACTTCTCACTCTGCCCCTGTGTGTCTTTTTACCATAGAACAACACTTGTCTTTGCTGGATTCCTAAGTGGCTTTTAATGGTGGGTGTTGAGATTGATGAGCATGTTGAGTTCAAGGATTGGACTGTGTAGACTACAGTCGACACTGCCATTTTTTCTCTCTTTCTTTAAGTTTCTCAGGAGTTGAAAGAGAGAGAAAGAAATAGGTTCTTAATGTGTCACTCTAATTGGCTTTATGCTCCTTTTCTTTCAAGTGATAGTTTTTGTGAGATACAAAATGAATCAAGCAATTCCAATCTGGATAAAGCATTGTACAACTTGTGTTTCAGAGGGTGCATCTCTCTAATGGAGGTCATTGAAAGGATAAGTGGGCATGGTTGTGGTGTCTTTTGAAAATTTGAGGGTATTTTTGTCATTTCAGAAGATAAAAAAAAATTATGAGAATTTTTTTTTTTTTTTAAAAAAAAAAAAGAGGAAAAGATTGGGTGTTGAAGATGAGATGAGGTGATGGCATTTGTGATAACAATAGGCATGGAGAAGCTTGGTTGTTATTTGATGCAGTTTGGATATTTGGCATGACATGTGGCATCAAGGTATTGGTTGATTGAGGATGAGGGTATTATTGAGCCTGGGGTTGTTATTTTGCCAACCAACTTAACCTTTGGGCTATTTTTGCAAAAATTCCATTTCCTTTTTGCCATTTCAAACCAATTTCATAAATGCGTACTACGCATTAATTATGTTTTCAAGTATACTAGTGTACAAGCTTAAAAGCTATATGTACAAGAAAGAGTCTATGGAATTTCTTCTGACTTGACTTAATTTGGTCAAACAGTGTTTCATAAAAATGATATTTCTTAAGTTCCGTGCAAAATCGCAATGGTGTATGTCTATGTATATGGATGAACAACAAATTCGGCATCTCATAATGTTTGGATCAAATAATTACTGAAAACTTAAACTCAAGAAATCTAGGGAGTACCTTCTTGGCTTGCTATATGTTTGTTTTGGTTGTGTTTCTAAATGTCATTATATTAAAATAAATAAATTATGTTTCAGAATAGAATCCTTAGTTGGTGCAAAAGTCAATAATTTTAAAAGATTAAAAAAATGTGGTTCTTTAATCTTTAACCTTAGATTTTTTTTTTGGAAAGGTAAATCTTAAACCACTCCTAAATCCACGTGTCTTAGATGTGATATAGAAGGTTACAATGGTTTGAAACGTTAGTCCATGATCACCTCAAACATTCATGCATACATACATACATAGTCATCAATCACAAATTTCCTCTAATTCCATCCCAAAGTTTGGTTCAATTTCTTTGACAAACCAAATAATTATAAGTCTTTATATCATACTTGCATTGTGTTGAAAAGCTAATAAATATGAAGATGGACATGAACCCGCAATTTGGAAAAGCACATACAAGGATTGAAAACCTTGTTTTACTGGGTTTTGATATATTTAGTAAGACATTCAACTTTATCATTAGGCATTATTTACATGTCAGCATAAAAAAAAACCATCATTTTAAAATTATTCTTAGTGGGTTAAAGGTTATCAAACTTGATTTCTTATATGATATTGTATATGTGTTGATCCATAAATCCTAAAATAGATGTTTTGAAAAATAGAATCATCAAATTGAATTGTAACATTATATAATTAATCAATATTAGTAACAATATTAAAATTGTTAATACTGATCATAATACCAAAAATGAAAATTTGGACATAATTGAGGATTTTATGTCATTGTAAAAATAGATACTTGAGTTAAGGAACAGTGTATTGGTCGCTTTGCTGAAAACCAAATAAGCAAGTGAAAGAGGTATATATACTTATGACTTGTGTATAAGAAGCCTATAAAACAAAAGTCAAAAGGTAGCCGAGAGAGAGAGAGAGAGAGTATACACATATATGTTTTATGTTATGTTTCTATATATAAAATATAATCAATCAATTATACATCATCATATACTAGTAGTAGTATCATAAATCATGCTTGCTTCTTGGAAGTTGGAAGTGGACGCACACAAGAATGTTGGATAGGATAGGTACAAAACGGGCTCAGATGCTCACTTGTTGCCACGGAAATATATGTAAACTTTCTGTATAAAGTATAAACCAAACAAAAAGCATCACCACAAATACATTTTACTTTTTTACCAATTAATGCAATAAAATGGTTTTTGACACCAACTATGCAACCATGTTTAAGGTGTTCCAAAAACCTCACCTATCATTTTTTTATTGATTTAGTTTGCTAAAAATATTACTGCATGAATAGGTAACAAGTAGTCCATTTTTGTTGCACAAAGTGGTGAAAAATGAAACATGGTTGCATAAATAAATATGCATTTAACAGAAGAGCTGAAAATTACTAGTATGAGTATCTAACCTGAAGTACCCAGAAGCTTAGCAGTGATTCTACACAAAATAATCCAAATCCTACCAGATAGAAGATCTGCAACAACAACAACAAATGGTTATGATTAGCATTTAGAAAGTTTTACAATTTCAAAAATCATTCTTTCTGCTGTTTCAAAATAAGATAGACATATATAAGGTCAAGTAGAAACTAATTCCACAACTTGGTTTTTAAATTATTGTTTCCTTTGGCACTTTGTATTTATTATGTATGTATGTTGGTTTAGGACTTACCCCTGGTAATGCATGGTCAGAAAAGACATCAATTGCAGCTAGGATTCCCCTGGTGATTAAAAACAAATACACCAAAAAATGTAAATGAATAATTACATACACTTTTAGAAGCCAAAAAGAAAGAAAGAAATTATAAGCATATAGTGTGTGTGTGTGTGTGTGCGTGTGGGGTTTGAAGTTAAGAAACAGAACTTACGTCAATGACCTCCCCTCAAAGACTATTGGAGGAGCAATAGCAGCAAATATACAAAACCCAAGATGGATCTGCAAATGGATTCAAATAGAATTAAATTTTATTTGAAATCAACATACACATACACTAAAGGTATAATCTTGACATGCTTCCTCACCAAGTAAAACAAGAAAAACCAACTGAATTTCAAAGCACTATCAGTCCTGTAAATCAACAAACCAACTTTAGTCTTATTCGTAATTTTACTTTTTAGCTTTTACTTTTTACTGGGAAAGGTAAAAAAGGTATATACCTCATTGCACGATACAGAGGCCTGTACCATAATACGTACGAAAGGGGTACTCCAAGAAGTGCATAGATTACTGCAAGGAAAAATATCTTCACACCTGTAATGTAAATGGAAACCAATAAAATTCTCAACTTCACACACAATGCCTTACGATTTCATATCAGTTTAATCTGCTGCATAAAAAGTAAAAACTAAAAACTAGAAACTTACCACCGCCTTTAATCCAACAGACAATCACTGCTATCATGTTAAATACAAGACACAGAACTACACCTGCATGCCAAAATAAAACATTATTTTAATGCATTCGCTTTTGTAAATAAATTAGAATAAATGATAAGCAGTAAAAATCTTAATTCGTACCTAACCAACTTGCAAAAGCCAAATACTGCAACTTTTGAGCATGAACGGGTATCTCATTGGCTATATCATGATGGATTATTGGAAAAAATGGAGGCCAGTTTCTATCATCCGTGGGGATAGCAGCTGTTTCCACATATAAATTAATCAGAGTAATGTTTAGAATAGTTCCAACAGTTATAAAAAAATAATAATAACCAACAATACTCACCACCAGCAACAACTTCTTCTCTTCGTTTGATGTCCTGTAAGTGTAAGATACATGCCAATAAGTAACTTGAAAGAGTTCTCAAATGCCTACATATTGAATAAATATTACCAAAACAAGTGTAAAACCAACCTTTTCCTTTCTCTTTAAGTCGGCTTCCCAGTTTGAAAGTTCTCTCTCTTTTTTCTTTGGATCCTGGAACATGATGACACATTAAGCAAATAAGCAATGCATCCCATTCCCAACAGAGACTTAAAAGATCAAACTAAAAGGAAGTAATGAAGATGATTCATGATATAAATTTATTATTACATTCATTGAATCCAAGGGTATATCAACAGTTGCATCATGCTTTTGACCAAAACCAAGACTACTAGCAACCATCTGAGGAACACGGGATTTTGAACCAGGAGCAGCAGCATCCCCATTCTGCAATCAGGTCATAAATTTAATGATCCATAAATAAAAGGGGGTGGAGTTTGGTCCTTTAAACGAATACACCCTTACAACATTCAATATTATATAATGGAGGCCACAAGTTTGAATTTGCGTTTCGATAGAGAAAACAATTTTGTTTATTATAATTGAGTATATTATGAGAAATGAGGAACTTCTTTTTTTATTAATTTGATTCCAGACATATATCTGTAATCTATGTGTGTGTACACGCTAATATAAAAAACACAGCCATATCCGGCCTGCAATGTGGCATTAATGCGCCAATTAATCCCCGATAAAATCAAACCTTTCTGGACTCATTTCTGAATTTTTTTTTTTAGAAATACATTATAATGCTACACATAATTGATTAAATTTTCATAATCAATTACCTCAGATCTACGACAAAAGAAATACTCAAATTACCACAAAACAACATGCACATCCCAAAATGCTAATAATATGCACACATTAATGTTACATAGAAAAAAAAAACGTTTAATTACACCAAAAAACAACTGAAAACCCAATCTAAGAGCCAAAAAGTAGGCAGATCTAGAGTAGAGGTTACCGAAAATGGATTGACTTCTTCATCAAAAGGATTCGGATCTTCGCGGCGATTCATGGCTGAATTTTAACTTCTTCTGTAGAAACTGCACCTAAATTCTTTGCAGAAATAAATTCCTTAAAGAGTGGTTTGTTACTTCGTCTCTCACTCTGTTACTGTGTGCGTATGAATATCGTTTTTGTTTATCGGTGCATAAAGCGGGATGTGCCAATATTTCGATTTTTGGCCCCTTAAGTTTTCAAATATTTCGTTTTAACTTGTTCTTGTCTTTCAAAATTCAATCCCGACTTTCTGCCGATTTCGAATTTCTATCATAAACAAATTGAATGCCAGCATTAAAAATATATTCAAAAATAACTGTTCATTTATAATAGGATAAAATAGAAAAAATATATTACAATTTTTTTTTTCGATTTAGTAACTCACCCAGTTTTTGTATTGGATAAACTATCATATTTTGTTTGACTTATTAAAACTTTCTTTCTACCAACTTATTTTTTTGCACATGTGGATGATCGGTTGTCGATGTGCTCCAGTCGCAAGCAAGTAATCAATGATGCTTCATTTTTTAGTCAATTTAACAAGTAAAATTGTTTCACAGCCTACCTGACAAACATACCCGAAGAGTTTGTTTTTGCCTTTTTGTGTTATTATGTATTGTTATTGTTGTTTTAGGCTTTTTAGGATATATTACCATCTAAACTGAAGTATCCCTAAGAGAACATTCATCAACGCGAATGATGAACGGCCTCACAAACGAAAGAGCATGTCCATGAATGGTGCACACTCTCGCGATGGTGTTTTTATCATGAGTGTTTGTTAATCCATTTCGAAATAGCTAGGTAGTTTTCTTTACATACATTTTTTACCTTTGTACCATATTTTTAGCTAACCTTTAAATAATGAAATTCTTAGATAATCATCATTAGCAAAATGGTTGTTACAAAAAGCCATATCTGAGTGAAATTAAGTATGACTTTTGTCACATGTCCTCAACTTTGCCTTTTGTGTCCATCCATCACCATCATTTCTTTAAATCGACTTTGGTTACTTGATCCACGTTTATTGTTTGTTGATTCTTTAGATTTATACTCTCTTTCTTCTGCTTTCCAAAAAAGAAACATTAATTTTGAGCATATAAAAAGCATCATGATATACACAATATGCCCATTAAAGAATGATGGTGATGTTGAGATATATTTTTAAATTAATAATAATAATAGAGAAATTAAATATTCTCCTATATTTTCTTCCTACTTATCTATCCTATCCACATGAAAATAATGAAAAGTACCATATTTTGAAAAAAAATTAATTATATTTTTTGACACTTGTCATAATTTCAAATAGATAGGAAGGAAGAAAAATAGGATGATATTTAATTTCTCATAATAATATCCATGCCAGTTTTTAGACATGATGATTCCTTTTACAACGTCAATTTGTAAAATGCATGAATTATTTTGTATAATAAAATAGGGATGACGACAAATGTGTCTTGATACAAATTTGATTGTAATTTCATAATAACCAAGTTTTAAAAAGTTAAAGAGTAGTAGTTTATAATGGAATTCATGTTTTATGTAACGGATTTTAAGGAAAACAACTTAAGTTCCCAAAAGTTTTTTTTTAATATTTTTAAGTGAATCTGTTTAACATACAATGTTGTAAATAGTAAGTAGTTTTCTAACAAGTTACATGTCATTAGAGAGGTATCAGGTTGTTTGAAAGTGTTCATAAAACAATAAGCTGAGAGTTGAAGTCCAGGTATGGACGAACTATGATCCTTTAACAGATGTGTGATATCATGATCTATTAAGTTGGTTAATCCATAAACAGGATGAAATCATTAACTACGAATGTAGTGCTCCAGAAATAAGGAAACAAGATGGACTATGCCTGCACCAAGTTGAAGGTGAACTAAGTTAGGATTGAAATGATGTATGTGATTGTCAAATGTCAATAGCCAATAGCCAATAGCCAATAGCCAATACAAACAAAATGTGCATTGTTTTTGTCTCACCTCTCAGCCATTTTATTCTTTTATGGGGGGAGGGGGAAAGTCAATAACAGACATACAGGCTCTCAGTCACTCATCTATTCAAATTGCATTTGTCATATCCCACCATAAAAAAATAATCCTAGAAAACTTTGTCCTAACCAAAATGAAGAAACCAAACAAAAACATGAAAAATAAAAAGTGAAATCTGAAAAAGAGCTCAAGAGGCACATTGACTTGCAAGCTTTCACCCATAATATATACAACATGCCCTGCCTGCCTGCCTTGATCTAAAATCTAGATACAAAAAAAAAAAAAAAAAAAAAAAAAAAAAAAAAAAAAAAGACTTACAACACTGGTAAAGACACAAAACTGGTTTCCAAAAAAGTGTGGGATTTGGGGCAAGTAAGTTTTTTTATTTATTTTTCTAATGAGAGGCGGAGGCGGAGGCAGAGGGGAGGGGATCCCCTAAGAAACTAAAGACTCTCCTTTTAAAAATGCGAGCTAAATCCGGAATCTCTGATTCCCTCATCTGCTTTGAAATAGTGTCAAGAGATTTTTGATGATGCCACAAGCAATTGAGGGGTTTCCTAGATAACCTGGTAGCAATGTCAATGGTCAGGCATGCCATGTCTCCTCTTCTGTTTGTGAGAAGACGCAAAACTGGTGTTGAGTATTGAGGATTTGATGCCACTCTGTTCAAAAGAATCAACGCCTCACGTATCACCAATGTCCTGCACCCCCACCCCCACAAATATATTACAACAACAAAACTCTCACATATCTTCTGTTTAAGTAATACTCTACCTTTCTCTGAAATCATCACAAGCCTTGGAGGAGGAGGAGGAGGATGCTTCTTCTACATCAATTTCAGATGCCAAAACTTGTAGAATCAAAAATAGAAAATTGCTTCTTCTACTACAAGGATCACGTCCCAACAAAAATTCAAACCCACGTCTCCCTGATGATGCCAAGAAAGCCACCACAATGATGGCATTCCTTTGCAGTTTCAACACCTGAACACAATAACTTCATGGCTTAACCAAAAAAAAAAAACTAGACAGAATAAGGGTAAAATGGTATTTTAGCCTCGTATGTTCATACGGTTTATTTGGTCTAAAAAAGAAACATCCCTACATATACAAAACTTTATCTAGACATACATACATCATCATCCATTCAGCCACTTTACCCATGCAGGATTTGGTGCCTGTTTCTTTTTTATTTAATGGGATTAATACAATGTGAACAACATTATCTACAATGATTTAATGGGTTAAGCCAAAACAATAGGGCTTAATTAATGTATCAAGACACCAACCTTTTACCTACTAACCTAATTATTCTTCTTTTTCCTCTCAAGTTAAGGTTTATAAATATTATTAGGATTGATGAATATTCTGAAAAAAAATTCTTGATATATAAGGATAAAATTGTCATTTAGTCTCATTAAGATGGTTTATCTAGTTTAGAAAAAACAACAGATCTTACGTATACAACACTTTATCCAGACAGACATCATTACCCATTCAGGACTTGATGAGGGAAAAAAGAAACAACCCCCGAGTCTTATCTACATTACATTAAGCCCAATAAGTTAAAAGAAACAGTACCTAAATATCCAATAACATCAGGGATTAAAAAAAAAACATAACATACCAAGGTTTTTGGTGCACCATTTCCACGGGAAGCTAGACAATCGGCTAAACCCTCTAGTATAGCACCTGTCCCTTTAAATGCAGGGGCAGTTTCGGTACTTGTGGTTGGAATGTCAGAAGATGTCCCCTCTTCTTTACAAGATGAACAGAACATCAACATTAAACTTGGACCTTTACAACAAAACATCAACAATGTCACTTCATGAAAATCTTTTTAGGATTAAAATGAGATAAAGAAGTGAAATTACAATTTAGCAGGAGGTAAAGAAGATCCACAGTTTGCTTTTGCACAGCAACCCCAGCTTCCTTTCTTAAAAGCTGAGAAATAGTTTCAAAGACTGGCACCTCTCCATACCTACCTTGAGAAGAAGAAATAAAACAACTCAGAATACTTGAAGAAGGGTACTATGGTCAATAAAAAAAATCATGGGATGGATAATGAAACTTACATCTTCCTTTCTTTATAAGCATCGGTTCTTAGAAGAAGAATATTCATTATAGAAACTGCCTCCACTCTTATAACTTCTTCACTATGTGTCATGATGATTTGATGCATCGTTTGATAATAAGAAAACCATTTGAATGAGGAAGAATCACCAACCTTCTTAGCATTTATCAAGCTTGAAAGGACTGGATGATGTGGATTATCAGGAAACAGATGTCTGACTTCAGAATGTTTTTCATTAACAATGACATTGTCCCTGAGCACAGTACACTGGAGAGATCAAATCAAAGTTCATAAGGCGAAGAACATCACCAACAAAGAATAAAAGAGAGCAAGTTTTGATTGCACCCATACCTGCTGCATCCTTTGTTTTCCATAACGAAAATGTGTTTCAAAACCACATGAAGCACACAAAGAGATCTGTGAACAATCGTCTTCTGTTGAGAAAAGAAAAAAGTTTTTAAGCAACATAAAAGTTAAAACCAAAGGTGATCAAATTATGAAACTCACATTTTGAACATGACAAAGAGTAACCAATGCTTCTAACAAATCGTCCAATCTTCCTATATCATAACTAATCTGCACAGGTGACAATCATCAGAGATAATCAGTAAAAAAACATATTTCTCATTTGCAGATCTTGTGAGAATAATTAACGACATGCTCATATTTCACTAAAGAATATAAAAGAAAATGGCACTTTCGATGTAACTTAATAGTTAATACCTACCTTTGTCAATGTTAAGTAGAGATGAGATACTTTTGCAGCTTCAACAGACTGAATATGATGGTTTGGAGCCATGTCCAAAAGATCATGATTAAAAGATTCCATTTTGGTTGTGGTTTTTTTAGATGGAATGTTCAAACCTAAGCAACCAAATAAGACCTGTAGATCTGCTCCACATGCAACAAACAACTTGGAAACGAGGTTATTTCTTGGTTGTTGATCATTTCCTGGTTCCCAAATGTCTGCCAACTTTCTTGAATGATTGGTAACTGATAAGCTCTTCTTTATCATCAACTCATCATCATCAGTCTGAACCCCCACAGCCTTGCAGGGTATTACACCTAATCATAACTCAAATTAAGACCCAAAAAGCAATAAAAGTTGAAAAAACATTATAAACTCTACAAATTACAGTTTTTGTGTGCATTTCCAACAAAACCTTAATACAACAATTCCATAGAGCTAAAATGATAACTTGATCTGAGTACCTTTAGTTCCCGGATGAATGATAGTGTGGTCTTCAAAAGGATCTTTATTTTTCCTGCCACATAAAAGCAGACATACAGCAATGTAAGACCTATTTGATCTGCATAATGGTTAACTATGAAGACAGTTATAACACAACTGAAGGAAGATATTACTCACAGATTTGACTTATTTGTACATAAAGCTTCAGGATCTTTAGATCCATTTACTGGAAGTACAGATCTAAGATGCTTCTCATTCTTTTCTCTATCCTTCCTGAGCTCCAAACACTCTTGTTCCTGGAAGTGAATCAACAATCATTAGTTCATTACTAGATCATGCTTAACAAGGCTCGTGAGCAGGCTTCAATTCTGGTGTGTTACCAAATGATTTCATTTTTATATGTTGGAAAGTTTGTTAATTAATCTGTGATAGTTAACTTCCCTTAAAAGCATATCCTTAATACAAATTTGTGGATAGAAATACAACGGAACATACCAGGTTAGTAAGCACCTTCGATACTCTTCCCAACTCTTCCTGCAAAAAAAAACAGCTAATTAAAAATACTTAAAACTGGTAATTGTATCTCTAGCCAGGGTGGAGGTTATGAAGATTCTGCACAAACAACTTCATTGATAAATGCTCCATCATACAATGGTGTATGTAATACAGTAATGCTTCATCCACAAAACTAGAGTGAAACTGACATGAAAGAAACAATCAAGTGTGTGCGTGTGATTCAAACCTTCAACCGGTTGATTTCCTGCTGTTTGGAACATTTATCCTCGTCATGCAATAGAGAAGAATGAGGAAACGGAGGCGCACTGTTGAGACCTCGATTAATTCCATTCATCGACACTGTGGAATCGAAACCCTTAACTGGAAAGTTTCTGTGATTATCTTCTTTCACTCTCTGAGACAACTCTCTAGGAGAAGAAACCTTCAACTGATTGATTTCCTGCTGTTTGGAACATTTCTCCTCGTCGTGCAATCGAGAAGAATGAGGAAACGAAGGCGCAGTAGTGAGACCTCGATTGATTCCATTCAACGAGACTGGGCAATCGAAACCCATAACCGGAAAGTTTCTGTGATTATCTTCTTTGACTCTCTGAGACAACTCTCTAGGAGGAGAATAACTGATGTGAGGGGCATAATGGGGTGGCGGAGGCGGCAGGAATAATTTTGGTGGCGGTTGGATAGGGTTTAAGGAAGAAGAACAAACGGCGGCTTCGGTGGATTTGATAGCTTCTTTCAAGAATTCTTCATCCCACTCTTCAAAATCATTCTCGCCCGCCATTGTTGGTGATAGGAGTGATTGATTTGAAAGCAGACTATACTCTTATGAGAGCGTATCGTAATTGGGGAAGCTTTTGGGGGGAAACGAACAGATAGTATTGAATTTGGAAGACCTACTCACTCTAGTTCTTTTAATCTTTTTGCTATCGTGCCCGAGGGACTGCCTAGGTGGTGTTTGTTTTTTTGTCCGCAGATTTGAGTGGTCTTTTCTGTTTGCGCCTCGCAGACTTAGCAGACTGTTTGTTTTTTTGAAGACTGCAGACCTAAAAATGTCTGCGCGCCCTCTTTTTGACGCAGATGTGGACCAGAGTCTTCTAACATCTTCAGACATCTTCTAGCCTAAAAAAAACACATATATCTTTATTTTTTTAAAGTTTTTTTAATTTATATTTTTTCCAACTTCATTAATGATAAACAATTTGAAAAAAAAATTACAAAACTTAAAAAAAAACGTTCGATAATACAAACATGATATTTTTGACAAATTTATAAATAAATATTTATTACAAGAATAGTCGTTGAAATTGTTTATATAAATATGAAAAAAAAATCATAATATATATTTTTATATTTTTTTGTCAAATTTTGTAAAACATTATTTAATACAGTATCGTCAATTTCTCGAGAAAATATTTATGGTACGTTTTTAATGGATTTAATTGAAAAATTCGAAGTTTATTTCCATCAATTTATGTATCAAATTCTTTGATCCCTAATTATAATGTTTAGTTATAACTTTGCAACCAAAGTTGTTGGTTTTTTATCAAATATATACGTTAATTCATACCATTTTTATTTTTATTTTTTATACAATAATACATAAAATTTGATCTAGATTTGTTAATTATTTATAACGAAGTCATAAAAATATTAAAAAATCACTTTGAAGTTTTAAAAAAATCAGTTTATTTAGATTTCAGTTTATTTTAGTAGCCCGCAGATGTTAAAAAAACAAACAGTCTTCTTTTTTCAGACTGCAGACGTTTGGTCCGCCTCTTCTACTGCAGAGGTCTACAGATGTGGTCCGCAGACTGCAGACATATTGTCTCAGAAAAAACAAACAGCACCTTAATGATTAATGATGATGGCCCACCAAACCATTCTTCAATTTGTAAATTGTAAGGCTCCAGGCGTCACCTCACTCGTTACCATAAAAGTGTGGTTTCATACCACACCTAACGAGTGGTGCCACACTTGGATATTTTTTTTTTTATTTTTTTTTAATAAATAAAAGAGACCAATCAGAGGGATGTAAGAAAAATGAACCAATCACGTTGTTTGAAAAAGTGCTCTCTTGGAAGGCCGCATTGCACTCTCTACCGCACCAAAGGGCGGTGTTTGTGCTTATGTAGCAAGGGGAGTGTGGTCCAGGCCGCACCCACTCCCTCTAGTCTAATGTTCGTATCGTATGATTTGTATCCTAAACTCTTCCAACCAGAAGGAGAGGGTGTAACATCCCAAAAATCAATGGTAAAAGTTTCATTTTTAATATAACTAAAACATTGATACCATTTAATTCTAACATTTCGAATCATAGTCAAGTAAATCATTTATCAGAGCTTATCCCAAAATCGTTCTTTGCGGAAATCGTAGGTGTGTGCACTGCGATCAATCTGAGTCCTTCCTTTCCAAAACGATGATACCTGAAACCATAAACAAAATCTGTAAGCACGAAGCGTAGTGAGTTTCCCAGAGCATACCACACACACAATCCACATATCACATATCCTGTTAGCTATAGAAGCTACCTGTATCACATATCCTGCTAGCTATATAAGCTACCTATAACACATAATCCATGCATACAAAAACCTGTAAGGATGTCGTGGGCTCCCCCCCAGGGTCTTACACCATTATGCCATGGGCTACCCCACATGGTCTTAACCTAGGAATGTCATGGGCTACCCCACATGGTCTTACATCCAATTGCCACGGGCTCCCCCGGGGTCTTCCATGCAATAACATACATAATTCTTGGTTATGATTGGACCGTGAGGATAGGTTCGGGGGATATTGTGTTGGGAAGACCTCGGGGGGGAGCCCGTGGAAATTGGATGTAAGACCATGTGGGGTAGCCCATGGCATTCCTAGGTTAAGATCATGTAGGGTAGCCCATGGTATAATGGTGTAAGACCCTGGGGGAGCCTACGACATCCTTACAGGTTTTTGTATGCATGACGTATGTGTTATAGGTATGTAATGCCCGTGTTTCTAGGCTAGGCATTTATATTGACATTATAGTCTAGGTTAACCTTTGTAACTCATTTTGAAGAAATGAAAAGGAATTATGTGAATATTATGTTAATTATGTGTTTTATGCTTAATTATTAGGGCTTAATTAATTAAGAATAAAAATGAGCGTCAAAAATTAAATTTTAGATAAAGCCGATATCTATTAAGAAACTTGTAGTGGACGTGACAAGGATTACGGATATATAAAGAATGCCGAAATCCGAGTTATAACGAAGAAGTTATGACCTGTCGAAGTTTCGCGACAAACCGGCACGGGGCCGAATGTCGTAAAAAGTGATTTTTTGATAAACTACTTTTTGGCCTTAGTAATCTAAACGAAACTTGTAGTGTTCGTTAAACCGAGAGTAAGTATAAAAAGAACCCCCAAATCTGACTTCGTATGAGGAAGTTATGATTTTTCGAAGTTTCAGCTTAGCAGTAGACAGCTAAAAACTCGAATTTTAGATCGAGTGATTATAGCCGACATGACCTAAACGAGAATCGAAGGTCTCGTCATTAGTATCACAACGGTAAAAAGTCTGACGAAAACGGACGTCGGATGAATAAGTTATGAATTTTTAACGGATTTCCTGTCCCGGTCTGTTAAAAATAACAATTTAAAAATTAAAGTCAAAATTAGCCGACGAAGTCTTAACGAAAGTTGTAGAGCGTAATTTTACCTACGCGTGCATATAAAGAACGTCAAAAACAGAGCTCGTATGCGAAAGTTATGGATTTTAGAAGTTTTGGCGCGAAAACCGAGGAATTTCGCATAGGTGGACTTCGGCCACGTGTCCTCGCCTCGCATGTGCCACGTGTCCGAAATAAGGCTGAGTCATCCGAAATTCTGTTGAGTCAACCGAGGCCACCTGTCGACGCGTGTCACCTTCTCCTCGGACCGAAGGCTCGGCCAATCAGGAGCTGCCTCGTACCCCTCTATGACGCGTCTGAGCTTCGCAAACGGTGCCACGACTCCGAGCCTCGCACATGGGTCACGAGTCCGCGGTCCAATCAGCAACTGCCACCGAGGCCTTCGCACGTGCAGCCTCGTGCGAGCCCTCCCCCTGCGAGCTTCGGATCTGCGACGCGTGGATTCCTTCTCAGCCGTCGAATCAGGACTTCGGACCCCTATAAATAGAAGGGTCCTGCGAGCCTTCTCGGATACTTTTGAGATTTTGCCATCTTTCACCCCATTCTTCATATTTTCTTCATCTTAGAATCCCCCAAAGCCCTGGTATCGATTATAAGCCCCAGAATACGCCACGAAGAGCCCGTGAAGCCCGAAAAATTTATCTTTTCGGTTTCGAAGCCCGACCCTTGCAGAGCCCGGTTTCTCAATAAAACTCCCGGTTTTATTAGAAACGAACGTTTTAGGAAACGAATTGCTGCCCGATTATCATCAAAACAAGTGAGTGTATAGTATTTTTATCTACAAATATGTTGGGTAGAACATGGGTAGAACATGGGTAGATAGTGATGTGACTATTGAGTTGATGTTTTATACAAGTTTTAAACTGTATATGTATTTTTATCTACAAATATGTTGGGTAGAACATGGGTAGATAGTGATGTGTGATAAAATAAAAGTGATGAGAGGCCTCGTTGTGATTTGTGATTCAGTCATCTAGCGGAGTTTGGATGACGACCACGAACTTTCTAGACAGTCCAGTGGGAAGCACTAGCAGGCCCGCAACCTGTAGGTGTTAATGAACTTGGGTGTTTATTCGCTGTACTCCATCCCCCTCATGGTTGCCTTTAGGACATGTATGGCTGAGGAAACCCCTTAGCAGTAGTGTCCATCCCGATCATATTCTTTAGGCTAGGTCCCTTGTGAAAAGTGTTTAGGGACGTAAAGTGAGGATAACGGAAACGGATAATCAGGGTTATTGTTGATTGGTGAACTTAATAAGTTTATTATTACTGTGGGTTGAAAACCCTATATGCTCACCAGGCTCCCAAGCCTGACCCACTCAGTTTTTTTATGATTACAGGTAGTGGACCCCGAGCTTAGTCGGAGGATGACGTGAGATTTTTTGGATTATAGGCCAGTAGTTGTAAATAACTGTAGTAAGGCTTATAATGTCTTGTTTATGCTTTTGATCTGTATCGAAACATGACATCCCGAGGTTTTGATATATATGGAAAATATATATCTTCTTAATGAAGGGTTTTGATAAACTTTTATCATATGTTGTTTGGGGACCAATTCTGCAACATCTTTTGAAAAGATTTCTCTGATTTTATTTTAAAAAGCATAAATTAAATCGGTCTTTTCTGGCCGAGAAATTAGGGGATGTCACAAGGTAGCTTCTATAGCTAGCAGGATATGTGATACATGTAGCTTCTATAGCTAACAGGATATGTGATATGTGGATTGCGTGTATGGTATGCTCTGGGAAACTCACTAAGCTTCGTGTTTACAGGTTTTGTTTATGGTTTCAGGTATCATCGTTTTGGAAAGGAAGGGCTCGGATTGATCGCAGTGCACACACCTACGATTTCCGCAAGGAATGATTTTGGGATAAACTTTGATAAATGATTTACTTGACTATGATTCGAAATGTTGGAATTAAATGGTATCAATGTTTTAGTTATATTAAAAATGAAATTTTTACCCTTGATTTTTGGGATGTTACAGAGGGAGCGAAATAAAATGGAAGGGCAATATAAATAATACTATAAATAGGGTTTTTGAGTTAGGAGGTAAAGGGAATGGAAGGGGGATTCGAGTTTCATGAAAAAATACATTTTGTTTCCCTTTCTCTTAAAACCACGAAAAATTAATCAACATGTTTTCTTATCTTAGAAAATTTTTTCCTTGAAAACATTTTTTTATTTTTAAGAACTTTACAGATCCTCAGTTTGAGTTCAGACACACCCGAAAGTATGCCCAAATCCCTAAAACCAAGGCTCTGATACCAACTTGTAACGACCCAAAAATCACGGGTAAAAATTTCGTTTTTATTATAGTCAAAACATAAATATCATTTAATCCAAACATCCAAAACATCGTTAGTTAAAAACATTTATCAGAGTTCATCCCACAGTCAGTCAATGCGGAAAACATGGGTGTGTGCGCTGCGATCAAGTCGGGCCCTTCCTTTCCAAATCGAATAACTATATAACAGTCTACAAGACAACATACTAGGGCCTATCATCCTACCGGGATGGAATACCCTCTACTACTGCTCAACACGTGCACATATAACAGGTAATCTCTTACCAGCATACAGACAGTCAGACCAACTACAGGTCACTAAGCATAGCCACATCCAATCTACCAGAATACCAATCTAACAGAGCATACCATCATATAGCCATTTTATCTACCAGGATGCCAGCTAACAGAACATACCATCATAAAGCCATCCTATCTACCAAGAAGCTAACTAACATATCACAACAGTAACTAACTCAAATAACAAATCAAAGGGTCGGCCTTGGTGCCTTAGACCCTTGGGTATAGTGTGCATAACTCACCTTGCAACTACCGAACCGAACCACGAAAGCACAATCCTGAAGCACTGCCCCAAACTCCAACACCTATAGCCATCAATGATCCATTGACATAAATATCCAAATTACCATAATACCCTTGAAGGTCAAACTGGTCAAAGTCAAAGTCCTGGCCAAGGTCAACTTTCCTGATTGACCCTACTCGCCGAGTCAACCCGCTGACTCGCCGAGTTCCCAACTTCAGAAAGCTCTTATATCACAACTCGACTCGCCGAGTCACTCCATGACTCGTCGAGTTCAACAATCTCTGAGTCCTAATGTCCAACTCACTGAGTCATCACTCAACTCGCTGATATGAGTCTTAACCAGAAGGGGTTGGGGTCTTGCGTTCTGACTCGCCGAGTCCAAGAACAGACTCGCCGAGTCCACGACAATCTTCAACAGACTCACCGAGTTGTTCCTCCAACTCGTCGAGTTCATGCCTATCTTCAACAGACTCGCCGAGTCCAAGAACAGACTCGCCGAGTCCCTTCAGTCCTTTATTCATACAGAGGCTTTTCGAGTCATGCAGGGGCTCCAAACTGTAGATCCACTCTTCTAGGGCATGACTCTCACGTAAAGTTGCAAACTTTACGTGGAAACAAGGAGCTATAAGCCCAAATCACTCCAGGGCTAAGGTTGAAGACAAGGATGCTTCACCAACAAACCAAGGGCTGATACTTTGTGAGTTTCTGGACCAAGACAAGTCTAGATCTGAAGTAGCAACCTCAAATCTAGACCCCTAACCCGAAATAGATCCTTAACATGCCAAAATGGCCCCAAATCTCATTCTTGAATAAATATAAATGCAATAGAGTCAAGGTAACAGCTTGTTACCTCCAAAATGTGCCCAAGCTGAAGTAGATTATGGATCTACACCAAACCCTTGATGCTAGCCTCTTGATCTTCAAGCTTCCTTCTCAATATTCCTCCTCCAAAGCTCAAATCTCTTTAACAATGGAAGCTCACACGATTTTTAGGGTTTACTGACTCTCAAGGGCAATAAGGAGGCTGAAGGGAGGACATATGGTCCTTTAAATAGGGTGCAACCCTTAAGATTAGGGTTTTCTCTTTTCAGCACCAACTCGTCGAGTCCAGCTGCTGACTCGGCGAGTTGGTCACTTAACTCGCGACCAGAACCTACTCCGACTCGACGAGTAAGTGTACTTACTCGTCGAGTACCTTCTTTAATTTACACTTAAGTCCTTCAATCATACTTCTAAATTTTGGGATGTTACATAAACCGTATCCACTACACAAGTCATGCATATAACATATAGGGATGCCCTGGAAACCCTCCAGGGTCTTACTCTGGGTGCCCTGGAAACCCTCCAGGGTCTTAACCCACTGCCATGGAAACCCCCACATGGTCTTCACTAACTACCAATCTGTAACGCACGTGTTTATGGGCTAAGCATTAGTAGATGATGTAATAGTCTAGGTCAACCATTTTAACTCATTTTAAAGTAATAAAAAGGAATTTCTCGAATATTATGTGAATTATGTGCTTTTGTGTGTTTATTACTTGTTTATAATAATATAATAAATAAAGGATAAAAATAAGCGTCAAAAATAAAATGTTATACAAGCCCGATATCGATAAAGAAAGTTGTAGTGGTCGTGACAAGGATTCCGGACATATAAAGAACGTCGAAATCCGAGTTATAACGAAGAGGTTAAGGCCTGTCGAAGTTTCGCGACAGAACCGGCACGACACTGCGTGACGTAAATAGTGAATTTACGATAACTGACTTTTTAGCCTTGGTGATCTACACGAAAGTCGTAGTGTTCGTTAAACCGAGAGCGTGCATAAAAAGAACGCCTAAATTTGACTTCGTATGAGGAAGTTGTGATTTTTCTAAGTTTCGTATCGGCGGTGCACAGTCCGAAGTTTGAATAGTAGATCAGTCGACTGTTGGCTGACACAACCTACACGAGGATCGAAGATCTCGTCAATAGGAGCTCAACGATAAAAAGACAAACGAAAACAGACGTCGGATGAAGAAGTTATGGGTTTTTATCGGGCTAATATTGTCTTGGACTGTTAAAGAATATAAATTTAAAATCGGTCGAGATGTAATACGCAAAAATTTCGAACAAATTTAAACTTTCAAAACATGTCAAGTTCATCGAAACATTACAACTTTGTTTTCAAAATACATATTTTATCAGAGTATTCCCAGAAACATAAACATAATAGGAGGAGTTGTACGATCATGCCTTTGCCTTGCCGCGATCCCCCGATGTACCTGAAACAATAAACTGAAACTGTAAGCCCGAAAGCTTAGCGAGTTACCCCCAAAATACCCGATACACATACAGTCCACATAACCATGTCACACCATGACATATCATAACAAACTAAACATAACAGCATGTAACCGGTCCATAACTTTACAGACTGGAATACCCCTGGGCCCACAGCGTGAGTCTGGAATGCCTACCGGGCCCTCAGCTCACATCTGGATTGCCACCGAGCCCTCAGTACGAGTCTGGAATGCCTATCGGGCCCTCAGCTCGTATCTGGAATGCTACCGAGCCCTCAGTACGAGTCTGTAATGCCTATCGGGCCCTCAGCTCGTATCTGTAATGCTATCGAGCCCTCGGTACGAGTCTGGAATGCCTACCGGGCCCTCAGCTCGTATCTGGAATGCTACCGAGACCTTAGTACAAGTCTGGAATGCCTACTGGGCCCTCAGCTCGTATCTGGAATGCTCCCAAGTCCTCAGTATGAGTCTGGAATACCTACCGGGCCCTCAGCTCATATCTGGAATACTATGGGGTTTGTTGGCTACCGCACGGAGCAGTACAACCTCAACCCATCCCACATAACATGTCGACATGTAACAGATAAATGCACATACAGGTAATCAATCAGTATCACAGGTAGTCCTACATACCTACCCTCTAGCATATCAAATTAGCATGTATAACCAACTCATACTCAACATAATACAACTACTAGGATATCATATCAAATGGGCCGGCCTTGGTGCCTTAGACCCCTTAGTATAGTGAGGATAACTCACCTTGCAAATGTCGACTCGGAAGATAAAACCCAACTCTCGAATCACTTGGCACAAGCTCCACCACCTAACACCAAAGCACAATATACTCATAAGTCCTTAACCTTATAAGGTACTCCATAACCCACTAGTCAACCCCTGGTCAAAGTCAAAGTCCTCAGTCAAGGTCAACAGTCCATGTTGACCCCAACTCGTCGAGTACCCTCGGCTACTCGCCGAGTTCCTTGAAGCACAATCCAACTCACCGAGTCGTCGGGGTGACTCGTCGAGTTACTTCGATTCTTGTTCAAACTTTAAGGCCACCCGTCGAGTTCCCTCCTTGCAACTCGACGGATACACACGCATACATATCCTAGGGAAAACTCATCCGACTCGCCGAGTTGTTCTTCAACTCGCCGAGTCTTATGGTAATCTTCATCGGACTCGCCGAGTTGTTCATCCAACTCGTCGAGTCCACGGCCATCTTCATGTGACTCGCCGAGTCAACCCTTGCGACTCGCCAAGTCCATTCAGTCCCTTTTCCATACAGACTTGTTTTGAGCCACGCAGCGGCTCCAAATCACAGATCCAAGCTTCTAGGGCATGCTTATCACGTAAAGTTGCAAACTTTACGTGCATGCATGGCTATAAAGGCTCTAAATGCCTATTTTAAGTTCTTAATGAAACTTCATGCTCAAGAGGGACCTTAATCCTGACCAAAACTGAAACTTTATGCTTATAGAATCCAAGGAGGGTCCATATCTGAAGTTACAACCTCAGATGTAGCCCATAGCTCATCTTTCCAACTTAATATCTCACCAAAAACCCTAAAACTCAACCAATAGAAGAGATTCACAAGGAAAAAGGCGATTTGGTTACCTCCAGAAGATGATAACTGAGATAAGAGTTGATTCCCACACTCTACTTGCTCCAATCTCCTTCTCCTCTAAGCCTTCTCCCTCCAAGGATCCTCTCTTCAAGCTTCAAATACACAATGGGCACACACACACGTATTAGGGTTTTAAGGGGCTCTCAAAGACTGCAAAGAGGCCATAGGAGGCTTATCATTCCTTAAATAGGGTGCAAAACCCCGAGATTTAGGGTTTCATCTGCCAGTTCCTACTCGTCGAGTCCCTTAGTGGACTCGTCGAGTAGGTCACTAAACACGCGTTCCAAACCCGCTGCTACTCGACGAGTAGGGCAACCAACTCGTCGAGTAGGGCATTAAACCAATTAACCTTTTATGTAAATCCATACCTGGAATCGGGGCATTACAACTCTCCCCCACTTGAACTAGACTTCGTCCTCGAAGTCCGCTACAGTGAACAACTCCGGGTAATGCTCCCGTATTTCGGCCTCCGTCTCCCACGTCCACTCGGACCCCCTTCGATGCTCCCACTGTACTTTCACCAGGTATCTCCTTATTCCTCAGAATCTTCATCTTCTTCTCCAAAATGGCCACAGGTCTCTCCACCTAGTTCAGGTGCTCATCGACCTGAATATCATTCAGCGATACTACTGCCTCCTGGTCCATAATGCACTTTCGCACCTGCGAAACATGGAAAGTGTTGTGTATCCGACTAAGCTCCTCCGGCAGCTCTAGCCTGTAAGCTACCTTGCCAACCCTGGCAATGATTCTGAACGGACCAATATATCGGGGACCTAATTTTCCCCTCTTCCTGAAGCGAATCACGTCTTTCCAGGGCGAGACCTTCAGGAGTACCATGTCACCCACCTGAAATTCCAACTTAGATCGGCGTCTGTCGGCATAACTCTTCTGCCGACTCTGAGCGGTCTGCAAACGCTGTCTAACCTGCTAGATCTTTTCGGTAGTCTGCAAGACTACCTCCGTACTACCCATCACTCTGTGTCCAACTTCACCCCAACAGACCGGGGTGCGACATCTCCGCTCGTACAACAGCTCGAATGGCGGGGCGCCAAGGCTAGAATGGTAGCTGTTGTTGTAGGCGAACTCCGCAAGCGGTAGGTGAGAATTCCAACTCCCACCGAAATCAATGACACACGCCCTCAACATTTCCTCGAGGGTCTGAATAGTCCGTTCGCTCTGGCCGTCTGTCTGCGGGTGGAATGTTGTGCTGAAGTGCAACCGCGTGCCCAGCTCCTCGTGAAACTTTTGCCAAAAGCGGGAGGTAAACCTGACATCCCGATCGGAGACAATGGAAACAGGAACCCCATGGCGAGACACGATCTCACGAACGTACAATTCGGCCAATTTCTCGGCCGATGAGCTCTCCCGTATAGCCAAGAAGTGGGCACTCTTGGTCAATCGATCCACGATGACCCATATAGCATCAAACCCCTTCGCCGTCCTCGGCAACTTGGTAATAAAATCCATTGTGATATGTTCCCATTTCCACATGGGAATCTCTAGGGGCTGCAGCTTTCCATGCGGCCTCTGATGCTCGGCCTTGACCATCCTACAGGTCAAGCACCTCTCGATGTACCAAGCGATCTCTCGCTTCATACACGGCCACCAATAGCTCAAACTTAAATCCCGGTACATCTTGGTGGCCCCCGGATGATTAGAGAAATGAGACTTATGAGCCTCCTCCATAACCGTCTGTCTAACCCCACCAGACATCGGAACCCACACCCGACCGCATCGGGTCAATAGTCCCCGACTATCCTGTACGAACTGGGTATTCTCACCCTTGATCCTCTCCAACTTCCAATTCTCCGGTCGCATGCCCTCTATCTGGGCGTCTCTGATCAAACTCACAAGCGGAGAATCCACCGCTATCCTCATACATACCGCGGGGGTGGAAAACCCAGCCGACTTGCGGCTCAAAGCATCCGCAACCACATTCGCTTTACCAGGGTGGTAAAGGATCTCGCAATCGTAGTCCTTGACTACATCCAGCCACCTGCGCTGCCTCATGTTCAGGTTCGGCTGATCCATGATATGTCTCAAGCTCTTGTGATCCGTGTAAATGGTACAGCGGACCCCATAGAGGTAATGTCTCCATATCTTGAGGGCGAACACCACCGCCCCCAGCTCCAAGTCATGCGTAGGGTATCTCGTCTCATGCGGCTTCAGCTGTCGCGATGTGTAGGTGATCACTCATCCTCTCTGCATGAGGACCGCTCCTAAACCTATGATGGATGCATCACAGAACACCACAAAATCTTCAACTCCTTCCGGGAGTGTCAATACTGGTGCCTCACACAAACGCTGACGGAGGGTCTCAAACGCCCTCTGCTGCTCAGGTCCCCACCAGAAATCCACCCCCTTCCTTGTCAGACGAGTGAGGGGTACTGCAATCTTGGAGAAATCCCGTATGAACCTCCGGTAGTACCCTGCCAAACCCAGAAAACTCCTAATATCTGAGGGAGATTTTAGAATCTCCCACTGCATAACCGCCTCGATTTTGGCCGGATCGACCAAAATCCCCTCCTGGTTAACGAGATGTCCGAGGAACTGGACCTCTCGTAACCAAAACTCACACTTCGAAAACTTGGCGTACAGCCGTTATCGTCTCAGAACTCCCAACAGCTCTCGCAGATGCTCCTCATGCTGCTCTCGGGTCTTGGAATACACCAAGATATCATCTATAAACGCTATGACCGAGCGATCAAGCATCGGTCTGCAGACCCGATTCATCAGGTCTGTGAATACTGCTGGCGCGTTGGTGAGCCCAAACGGCGTCACCACGAACTCGTAATGTCCATAACGAGTTCGGAACGCGGTCTTCTCCACGTCCTCCTCTCTGACCCTGACCTGATGATACCCAGACCTCAAGTCTATCTTGGAAAACCAAGATGCGCCTTGTAACTGATCGAAGAGATCGTCTATCCTCGAGTGGGTAACGGTTCTTCACCGTCAACTTATTCAACTCCCGGTAATCAATACACATCCGGTGCGAACCGTCCTTCTTTCAGACAAAAAGTATCGGTGCACCCCATGGAGAACTGCTAGGTCGAATGAACTGCTTGCCCAGCAGTTCCTGTAGCTGCGACGACAGCTGCTGCATCTCTGGTGGTGCCAATCGGTATGACGCCTTAGCCATAGGGGTCGCACCTGGCACCAGGTCGATCCTGAACTCGACCTGCCTCTCCGGAGGTATCCCTGGCAACTCCTCCGGAAACAAATCTGCAAACTCCCTGACCACCGGTACATCGAAAACCGAAATCTGATCCCTAACTCGCGTATCTACCACATACGCTAGATAACTCGCACACCCGTGCTGAATGTACTGCCGAGCCCTGGCAGCTGAACAAAACCCTGATCCTACTCTGGTGTCCTCGCCATATACAATCAGTTCTCCCCCTCTTGGGGTTCGAACTACCACTCGCTGGCCCTTGCAATCAATCATAGCACCGAACCGACTGAGCCAATCCATGCCCACAATCACGCACACCTCCCCCATGGGGATCAGAATCAAATCTATCGGAAAGGACACCCCGAAAATCTCCAAGTCACACCCTCTATAAACTGAAGAAGCAGAATCCCCGTGCTCGTTGGCGATAGACACTCGCAACGGACACTCTAGCTCGCCCACAGGCGCACTGAACTCCCTACTAAACGACTGAGATACGAAGGACCGACTCGCCCCCGAGTCAAATAAGACCAAAGTAGGCAAGGAGTTTACTAAAAACGTACCTAATCACAGGTACAACAGATAAGCATACAACAGATATAGGAAACGAGATAAAAGATAGAAACATACCAGCCACCACATCTGGTGCTGCCCTGGCCTCCTCTGCTGTAAGCTGAAATGCGCGTCCCTGAGCCTTCGGAGGCTCTGCTCTGCCCTGCCTCCCATCGATAATCCTCAACGTAGCCGGCGCAGGAGCCTGTGCCGGCTTGGCGGCAAGTAGTGGACAGTTGGCCCTCATGTGACCAACCTGATCGCAGTGATAGCACAACCTCATACCCTGAACTGGGGCGGCCTGGCGACAGTCCTTCGCGTAATGCCCCTCCTTGCCACACTTGTGGCATCGACTACCAACTCGACACACACCAGAATGACCCTTGCCACACTTCCCACAAGTACGGCTCTGCTGACCCCCGTTCCTAGTATCAGCGGTCTTAGACCGCTTCGGCGCCGGCTGAGAATGTGCCGGGGCCTGCCGCTGTTCTCTCAACTGCTGCTCAATCTCCAACTCACGCCGTCTGGCGGCCTCCTGCAACTCTAGAAGAGTATCACATCGCTGGGTAGACACAAAATGACGGATATCCGTCTTGAGCATGCTCAGATAACGGGTCATCTGAGCCTGCTCTGAAGCAAACTCCGGGCAAAACGTCACCCTCTCAGTGAACATCCGGGTGATCTCTGTCACCGACTCCCCATCCTGTCTCAAACTCAGAAACTCCTGTGCCAATTGCTCCCGCTCAACCCGTGGAATGTAACGGGCGTGGAACATATCCCTGAACCGCTCCCAAGTAACAGCAGCTCTCTGATCATCAGTGTACGACCCAGTCGCAAGTCTCCACCAGTCCTTGGCCCCAGACCTAAGCAGGTTCAGAGCACACCTGACCTTGTGGTCAGCAGGACACGAGCAGGTGAAGAAACACCCCTCTGCGTCTAAAATCCATCTCATAGCCTTGATGGGATCCTGCGTCCCATCAAAAGTAGGGGGCTTCGTGTTATCGAAGTCCCTGTACTGAAAACCTCTACTAACTCCTCCTCCGGCCGCTGATACAGCTGATGCAGCTGCTGTGGCGGCTGTCTCTGCAAGGGCTGCATAGCGCTCATCAAAATACTCCACCATGGCGGTCTTAATCGACCCGAACATCTCCGGTAACTGGGCCCGGAACGCAGCAACAACCTCATCATGCAGGATCTCCCGAATCCTGGCATCCAACTCCTCTGTACCCATCTGCACCACCGGCTCGGGTGTTGTCGGCCCCTCCTGGCCCCTGTCTCCTAATCCTGATCCCGAACCGGATCCAGCCACAAAGCGCCTCGTCATCATCATTCTGAAACATACCACAAGATATCAGATAATCCATGTAAATAACTGGGAGCCAACTCCCTACTAACCCTAGGGCTTGTGACTTACTTGACACGCGTATGGGTCCTGTGCTTTCAGTGGTATGGGCCCCTACTACCTTCCACACCTACCCATATTTGTCTCAAGTAATACCCAAAAATTTTGAACAAATTTAAACTTTCAAAACATGTCAAGTTCATCGAAACATTACAACTTTGTTTTCAAAATACATTTTTATCAGAGTATTCCCAGAAACATAAACATAATAGGAGGAGCTGTACGATCATGCCTTCGCCTTGCCGCGATCCCCCGATGTACCTGAAACAATAAACTGAAACTGTAAGCCCGAGAGCTTAGTGAGTTACCCCCAAAATACCGATACACATACAGTCCACATAACCATGTCACACCATGACATATCATAACAAACTAAACAGAACAGCACGTAACAGGTCCACAGCTTTACAGACTGGAATACCCCTGGGCCCACAGTGTGAGTCTGGAATGCCTACCAGGCCCTCAGCTCACATATGGATTGCCACCGAGCCCTCAATACGAGTCTGGAATGCCTATCGGGCCCTCAGCTCGTATCTGGAATGCTACCGAGCCCTCAGTACGAGTCTGAATGCCTATCGGGCCCTCAGCTCGTATCTGGAATGCTACCGAGCCCTCAGTACGAGTCTGGAATGCCTACCGGGCCCTCAGCTTGTATCTGGAATGCTACCGAGCCCTCAGTACGAGTCTAGAATGCCTACCGGGCCCTCAGCTTGTATCTGGAATGCTCCCGAGTCCTCAGTATGAGTCTGGAATGCCTACCGGGCCCTCAGCTCATATTTGGAATACTATGGGGTTTGTTGGCTACCGCACGGAGTCCGTAAACCAAAGTTAGTTTATACTTATTTACGAGTCGTATAACCATGTTTGATATGACCGAGAGACCTTTACAACGTTCTTCAGGCGTTAAGCTAAATGACATTTGTTCACCTCAGGCATGCCTGCCTAACTGTAGCTAGCAGTTCAGGTGTGGGATTGTCAGTCCCGAATAGATCTATTCACAAATCTCACGCTCTCCCTCAAGGAGACTCTGGTTATACTAAAAGGATTTATCCCTGTACACCTAAGGGTACAGTATTGAAGTAGAGCCTCACAATTCTGAATAATCTAGTTTACCAGCTAGAAACAATATAAAACAATAAATATCCTTGGATGATTGTACTTTATACTCCTGAGAAAATATATAACATAAACTAAATCTGCCATAGTTTATATATATTCATCCATGAATTCTGATTTGGTAAAAACTTCCTAGAGGGTTATCCTAAACTATACCTGTTATAGTTTATTAGAATTGATATGGAAAATGCTTTGTAAAAACCTTTCTGAAAGCTATGAAGTTATATTTCCGAAACAAAAGTTTCTCTTATGCTCAACATATTACAAAAAGGGATAAAATATCCGAATATGTTATTAAACATGGAAATCGTTGGACTGTATTAATAAGTTTAAAACTTAATAAAATACTTTGAGTTTGGCTTGTATTCCCCCCCTGAAAACATTAAAAACACGGAAAATGTAGGGGTATGAACTCACCTTTAGCGAGTGGTTTGATTGAAGGATCGATACGGAATGCGAGATGTTCAAGTGAAGCCTTGAACACGATTCGATCCTAATTAACATGCAATGATACATAAAGGAGTCAAATGAGGGTGTATCACTACTAGATATGACAAGGAACCACTCTAGGGACTTGGTACTACTTGCACTAAGTGTTAGAACCTTAAAGGATTGCATGAGGGAGGTGTATGGCCACCTTAAAGGTGTTTGCGGCCATGGGTGTGCGGCCCAAGGGGTGTGCGGTCGTACACTCATGATGAGAGGTGCCTTTGTGGTGTTTTCAAGGTCCATACTTGCATCCATGAAGTGTTATAGGTTTATACTCAATTGTAGTGCAAGTTAAGGGTCCTAGAAGTGGGCTTGCGGCCCTAGGATGGGTGTGTGGTCGCACACGGGAGTGTTCTGCCGCACACAAGGAGTGTGCAACTGCACAAGGGTGTGTGCGGTCGTACACCCTACATGATGGTGTCTAAAATGCTGCCAATTCTAAGGTGTAGAAAAGCTAGGGTCATGTCCAACTCGAATATGGAAGTCAAACTCTCACTTTGGAGGGTATTTTAAGAGTGTGCGGCCACCTTATGGGTGTGTGCGGCCGTACTCACTTCCAAACACGAATAACATGATGAATATTGCACACTTAAGGCTTAGATAGAGTGGTCTTTCATGGATATCAAGTTAGAGGATGAATTACTCACGTTCTTGAAGCTTTGGAGGGTTTGTGGTTGAAGAAGCTTGAGAGGAAAGGTGTTGTGTGCTACCAAGGTGTTAAAGGAATGAAAGGAAAGGGGGTCTACCCTTTATATAAGGGTGGGAGTGCTGCCTAGAAGTGAGTGTGCGGCCAAGAGGTGAGTGTGCGGCCGCACACCCATGTGTACGGTCGTACACTCCCCCTAAGGGTGTGTATGGCCCGGTTTTGTCACCCTACGACTTGCTGACTCATTCCTAACCTCAACCTTGGCTATACTCAAGCTTAGAACACTTAAATGAACCCTTAAACAGTACAAGAATTCAACAAGACAAGTTTAACATTGATTGGATTGACTAAGTGTACAATATAGAAGTTCCGGGTTGTCACATCTATTTACGTGAGATGTTTGCTGGATGAAAAATCTATACTTCTTTCTTTCAGATCTGAAACTTTTTCCTTCAGATATACACTTTCTCATCTCAGATCTAAAATTTTTCTTCAGATCTAAACTGTATACATTGAGATCTATGTTGGATGAAAGATCTGAACTTCTTTCCTTCAGATCTGAACTTTTTCTTCAGATCTGGACCGTATATGTATATTATGCTTGGAAAGTTATGCTGGATGAAAGATGTAAGCTTTGTTTTACAGATCTGGACCATGTATGTATTTTATATCTACAAATATGATGAGTAGAACATGGGTAGACGAGAAAAATGATGTGTGATAAAATGATGAGAGGCCTCAATGTTTACGATGTTTGAGATGATCCAGTCGTCTAGCGGAGTATAGATGACAACCATGGACTTTTCTAGGCAGTCCGTTGGAATGCTAGAAGACTCGCAACCTGTAGGTGTTTTTGAAGATGTACTCCATCCCCCCATGGTTGCCTTACAGACACATATGGTTGAGGAATCCCCTTCGCAATAGTGTCCATCCCGATGAATTTCCTTAGGATAGGTCCCTTAGAATAGATGCTTTAGGGACGTAAAGTGAGGATAACGGGAACGGGTAATCGGGTTAATGATTTGATGAAAATAAATAATGAACTTATTATTGTGGGTTGAAAACCCTATATGCTCACCAGGCTCCCCAGCGTGACCCATTCAGTTTTATTGTATTACAGGTAGTGGCAAAAGCATAGTTGGATGATTTGACGAGAGACTACGGATTTGAGGCCAAATAGTGTTTTGTGGCCTAAGATGTTTATTACTTTTTGGTTTATGCTTATGGTATGTATCGATTATTGACATCCTGAGTTTTTGTAATGTAATGAAAATACATTTCTTTCAGAAATGCTTTGATAAAATTTATATCATACTATTTTGTTTTGGGAACAAATTCCGCAATACTTTTCTTAAGAAGTTACTCTGATTTTCATTAACAAGCATAAACAAAATCGGTCTTTTCTGGCATTAAAAATGAGGATGTCACAGTTGGTATCAGAGCATTAGTTTAAGCGAACTAGAAATTTATAGGATTTCTAGACTTAAACTTAGAATGCTAAGCGATGATCGTGAGATGAGTGTCTTCCATATTTTAGACACGAGCACTAGTTTATTTTAGGAAAGATGCCTAAAATGCTTTTATGTGCTAAATGCTTTATGCTTTCCTTATGTGCTATTATTTGTTCGGATCTATGGTATGTTGTCGATCGGATCTGGAAACCTTATGTGTTTAGGATTCTAAGCGTTCGATTACAATATTAGAACTAGCATGTAACGTTTCGGAGTCATAAGGAGAATTTAAACGTCTATCATGAATAAAGATCTGAATTCACCTAATTTGGTGTATAGATTGAAATGGCAAGAACCTGAAGCGGAGCTGGAAACGCAAATGGAAACAGGAATCAGCAGCCTCAACCCCAAGGGATTGAGCAAGTGCCAATCGTAGAAGTTGCACCCGAGCCAGTCACTATGGACGGAGTACAAGCCATGATTCGGGCAATGATAGCTGAACAAAGGGAAGAGATGAGACAAATGTTGCTGAATAACAAAAGTGAACCTTTGATGCCTGTTGAGCAACCAGAACTGAATGACGAAGAGTTTGAAGAAGGGAATAACAGTCGTACTGTCAGTCAGGTGGAACCACCGGTGATCAAGAGGAACAACCATGATGAAGGAGTCGAGAGGAACGAATGCAAGTATAAGGACTTCACAACCTGTAAGCCATCAAATTTCACGGTGAAGGAGGATCCAATTGGAGTCATGGACTGGATATCGGAGATGGAATTGGCTTTCATAACATGTGGTTGCAAAGGCAAGCTACAGACCACATTTGCAGTGCGTCAGTTCAGAGGTGGCGCTGTTCGCTGGTGGAACACTCTGGGGAAGACCCTAAGTCCCAATGAGCCACTGCAGTTGACATGGGCAGAATTTTTGGTACACTTCAAGCGCAAGTACTGCTTAGCCCAAAATATGCTTGAGCTAGAGAACCAGTTCCTGACATTAAAAAAGGAAACATGTCCATTGATGAATACACAAATGCCTTCACTGACAAAATGGAGTTTGCTTTGCGCATCGTTCCAGAAGAGCTGACGAAAGTTGATAAGTATGCAAAGGGAATTCCATGGGAGTACGCTGTGCCAGTCCGCCAGGAACCTACTCTGGAGGCAGCTATCTGGGCTGCCAAGTCTGTTGAGGAAATGATAAAGGGGAGAGCCGCCAGCAAGGTTGAGGTTGGCGAAAAGAGGAAGTTTGAGGGGTCGTCAAAATCTAACAAGAAGAACAAGTCTAGTCCAAAGAAATCTGGAGGAGGAGGAAACGAAGCAAAGTGGTGCGAAAAGTGTAAAAAGAAACACTCGGGGAAATATTGCGAGGAGGTGACTTGCTACAAATATGGAAGGACAGGGCATTACGCCAATGAGTGCACATCCAACAAGAAGGTGTGCTATGGATGTAATGAGGAAGGGCACATCGCTAAGGATTGCCTGAAGAATAAGGAGGCGGCAAGGCCCAATGTCCCACTGAAGCCAAAAGCCAAAAGCCCAATGTCCCACTGAAGCCAAAAGCCAGAGCTTTCCAGATGACCCTGGAAGCCGTAAAGGAAGCAGCGGACGTCGCTTCAGGTACCTTTCTTGTAAATGGATTGCCTGCCAATATATTGTTTGATTCTGGAGCGAATTACTCCTTTATATCACATAAATTTGGTGGAAGACTAGCATTGCCTATGGAAAAACTTGATGATGATCTAGTTGTAGAAGTTGCTAGTGGCAAATTCATACCTGTTAGCAATTGCATTAGGAATATCGTCATCGACTTGAACGGAAACGAATTCCATGAGGAGCTGTTGCTTATTGAACTAAATGGTTTTGATATCGTACTGGGAATGGATTGGCTTAGCACCAATGATGCCGAGATACTGTGCAAGAAGAAGATAGTAAGAGTGAACCCGCCTAGGAAAGAGTCATTTGTGGTCTATGGGGACAAACGTATAGTGAATTCCGGAATCGTTTCCCTAATGAAAGCCAGTAAATGTTTGTCCAAAGGATGCACATCATACTTGGCATTTGTGATCGATGCTAAGAAAGAGAAGAAGGAGATGCAACAAATACCAGTGGTGTGTGATTATCCGGAAGTCTTTCCCGAAGATCTTCCTGGATTGCCCCCTGATAGACAAGTGGAGTTCCGAATAGACTTGTTACCAAGAACAACACCAATAGCAAAAACACCATACCGATTAGCACCGACGGAGATGAAGGAGCTTATGACGCAACTTCAGGAGTTGTTGGACAACAGTTTCATTAGACATAGTTCATCACCCTAGGGAGCTCCGGTGTTATTCGTGAAGAAGAAATATGGAAGCATGAGGATGTGCATAGATTATAGAGAGCTGAACAAGACAACGGTGAAGAACAAGTACCCATTGCCGAGGATTGATGACCTTTTCGATCAGCTGCAAGGTTCGAGTTATTTCTCAAAGATCGATCTTAGGTCAGGGTATCATCAGCTGAAGGTACGAGAACAAGATACTGAGAAAACCGCGTTCAGAACGAGGTACGGACACTATGAGTTCTTGGTTATGTCGTCTGGACTAACCAATGCTCCAACAACATTCATGGATTTGATGAACAGGGTTTGTAAACCATTCCTCGATAAATTTGTGATAGTGTTCATAGATGACATTCTGGTTTACTCAAAAAGCGATCAGGAGCATGGCAAGCACCTGCAAGAAGTTTTAGAAGTTTTGAAGAAGGAGAAGTTGTACACAAAGTTCTCCAAATGTTATTTTTGGATTCAAGAAGTCCAATTCTTGGGTCATGTGGTTAAACAAGAAGGGATCATGGTTGACCCAACGAAGATTGAAGTTGTGATGAAGTGGGAGCGACCAAAGAGTCCTACGGAGATCCGAAGCTTTCTGGGATTAGTCGGATATTACCGAAGGTTTATCCAAGGCTTTTCTTCGATAGCTGCTCCATTAACAGCTTTGACCCATAAAGGAGCTACTTATACTTGGAGTGAGAAGCACGAGGAAGCATTTGAGAAACTAAAGAAGAAGTTATGTGAAGCACCAATTCTTTCTCTGCCCGAGGGAGTTGAAGACTTTGCAGTCTATAGTGATGCATCTGGAGTTGGGTTAGGTTGTGTTTTGACCCAAAGGGATAAGGTGATAGCATATGCATCGAGACAATTGAAAGAACACGAAAAGAACTACCCCACTCATGATTTGGAGTTGACAGCGGTAGTATTTGCACTAAATATATGGAGGCATTATCTTTACGGCATGAAGTGCAAGCTTTTCACTGATCATAAGAGTCTTTAGTATCTCTTTGATAAAAAAGAGTTGAATATGAGGCAACGACGCTGGCTAGAGTTGCTTAAGGATTAAGATTGCGAGTTACTTTACCACCCAGGTAAAGCAAATGTTGTAGCCGATGCTTTAAGACGAAAAGTGAGCCTGGAAAGAAAAAGGCCAAGAGCATTGAGAATAGCAGTTGTCTCGACGATTGTGGAAAGTATCAGGAAAGCTCAAGAAGAAGCTTCAGAGAAGAATGACCGAAAGGAAGAACGTTTGGGAAAAACGTTAGTGTTCGGTACAAACAATCAAGGACTGAAGGTATTCCAAGATCGGATTTGGATACCTAAGATGGGAGGAATAAGAGATCTTCTGATAGAATAAGCGCACAAGACCATGTACTCGATTCATCCCGGTAGCACTAAAATGTATAGGGACCTAAAACCCTACTACTGGTGGCCGACAATGAAGCTCGATGTTGCGAAGTATGTGGCAGAGTGTGTGACATGTGCGAGAGTTAAGGCACAACATCAGAAACCGTATGGGAGTTTAGAGCCTTTACCTGTACACATGGGTAAATGGGAAGACATCACCATGGATTTTGTGACTAAACTGCCCATGACGAAGAGCAGTCACGACATGATTTGGGTGGTCGTGGATCGTTTCACTATGAGTGCACACTTCATAACAGCCAACGAGAAGTGGTCTATGGATAAGCTCGCAAATGCTTACGTGAAGGAGGTAGTAAGACTTCACGGTGTTCCTCTTACGATTGTATCAGATCGTCATAGTCGTTTCACGTCAAGAATCCGGAGGAGTCTACAAGAGGAATTGGGTACGAAATTGTGTTTAAGTACAACTTATCATCCGCAGACCGATGGTCAGAGCAAAAGAACGATTCAAACGTTGGAGGATATGCTAAGGGCGTGTACCCTAGAGTTCCAAGGTAGCTGGGATGAACACTTACCTCTGGTAGAATTTTCCTACAACAACAGTTACCATTCGAGCATCAAGATGGCACCTTATCAAGCCTTATATGGACAAAAGTGGCGTACGCCGTCTTGTTGGCTTGAAGCCAGAGAAAAGCAGTTTATGGGCCCTGAGATAGTCCATCAGTCTACTGAAAAGCTGAAAGTGATGAGGGAAAGGATGTTAGCAGCTCAGGATCGTCAAAAGAGCTATGCTGACAAGAAGAGGCGACCAGTGACATTTGAAGTTGGGGATTAAGTTTTGCTCAAAGTCTCACTGTGGAAGGGACTTATAAGATTTGGGAAACAAGGAAAGTTGAGTCCACGGTTTATTGGACCGTTCAAAGTTCTTCAAAGGATTGGGAACCAAGCTTAAAAGCTCGAATTACCCGAAGAACTAGATGGTATTCATAACACATTCCATGTGTGTTATTTGAGGAAGTTCACGGGAGAAGTTCCCGACATAATTCCAATTTCAGAGTTAAGGATGGATGAGAATAAGAGGCTAATCGAAGAGCCCGAGGCGATTGTTGACCGTAAGACGAAGAAGTTGCGACGCAAGATGTTCGACTTAGTGCTTGTGCGATGGAAACATTCGAATGGGCCAAATCTCACCTGGGAAACGGAGAGTGACATGATGAGTCGCTATCCGCATCTATTTGTTGATGCATGATTCCGAAACGGAATCATCCTAAGGGGGAGAGAATTGTAACGCCCGTGTTTCTGGGATAAGCATTAGTAGATGATGTAATAGTCTAGGTCAACCATTGTAACTCATTTGAAAGTAATAAAAAGGAATTTCTCGAATATTATGTGAATTATGTGTTTTTGTGTGCTTATTACTTGTTTATAATAATATAATAAATAAAGGATAAAAATAAGCGTCAAAAATAAAATGTTAGATAAGCCCGATATCGATAAAGAAAGTTGTAGTGGTCGTGACAAGGATTTCAGACATATAAAGAATGCCGAAATCCGACTTATAACGAAGAGGTTAAGGCTTGTCGAAGTTTCGCGACAGAACCGGCACGACACTGCATGACGTAAATAGTGAATTTATGATAGATGACTTTTTAGCCTTGGTGGTCTACACGAAAGCCGTAGTGTTCGTTAAACCGATAGCGTGCATAAAAAGAACGCCTAAATCTGACTCCGTATGAGGAAGTTGTGATTTTTCTAAGTTTCGGATCGGCGGTGCACAGTCCGAAGTTCGAATAGTAGATCGGTCGACTGTTGGCCGACACAACCTACATGAGGATCGAAGATCTCGTCAATAGGAGCTCAACGATAAAAAGACAGACGAAAACGGACATCGGATGAAGAAGTTATGGGTTTTTATCGGACTAATATTGTCTCGGACTGTTAAAGAATATAAATTTAAAATCGATCGAGAATTAGCCGACGAAGTCTAAATGAAAGTTGTATAATACGATCCTACCTACGCGTGTATATAAAGAACGTTAAAAACGGAGCTCGTATGCGAAAGTTATGAATTTTAGAAGTCGAGTGTGCAAATTGTGAGTCTCGTCCGAAGTGTACGCCCCGCGTAAGAGAGGGAACGCCCCTCGTACGCGAGGACTTGGCTCCGGAGGTGACCACGTAGCCCCATCAGTCTTCGGATGCGTGGCTGTATGAACGCGCAACGTAGGCCAAGAACGCCCTGCATACGAGGTACGCCCCGCGTACCCTCGCAGGAACACCCAGCGTAGCGAGGCTTCTCAACCTATAAAAGGGGACCGAGGGCAGCCGAGATTTTTGCTCATTTTCTCACTTCTTTCTCTCTCAACTTTCTCTCACTACCTCCTAACCCCCTCCTAAGTATAGGTAAACCCCCTAGCACCCTAAGCAAGCCCCGGAGCGCTAGAAGGCTCCAAGAAAAAGAGTTTTTCGGTTTGAAACTCTGCCCGCGAGGAGCCGGGTTTTCAAGCAAACTTCCTGGTTTCATCAAAGAAGATTATTTTAATAAGCGAGGTGTTGTCCAAATCACTTTGTATCAGGTGTGTGTATAGTCACTTTCATCTTACATATAGATATGAAGTATTTTATATAAATTATGTGCTATGTGTAAATATATGATATCTGTTTACCTGAGATGTTTGTTGGATGAAAAATCTATACTTCTTTCTTTCAAATCTGAAACTTTTTCCTTTAGATATACACTTTCTCATCTCAGATTTAAACTTTTTCTTCATATCTAAACTGTATACCTTGAGATCTATGTTGGATGAAAGATCTGAACTTCTTTCCTTCAGATCTGAACTTTTTCTTCAGATCTGGACCGTATATGTATATTATGCTTGGAAAGTTATGCTGGATGAAAGATGTAAGCTTTGGTTTACAGATCTGGACCATGTATGTATTTTATATCTACAAATATGATGGGTAGAACATAGGTAGACGAAATAGATGATGTGTGATAAAATGATGAGAGGCCTCGATGTTTACGATGTTTAAGATGATCCAGTCATCTAGCGGAGTATAGATGACGACCACAGAATTTTCTAGGCAGTCCGGTGGAACGCTAGCAGGCTCGCAACCTGTAGGTGTTTTTGAAGATGTACTTCATCCCCCCATGGTTGCCTTACGGACACATATGGCTGAGGAATCCCCTTCGCAGTAGTGTCCATCCCGATGAATTTCCTTAGGATACGTCCCTTAGAATAGATGCTTTAGGGACGTAAAGTGATGATAATGGGAACGGGTAATCGGGTTAATGATTTGATGAAAATAAATAATGAACTTATTATTGTGGGTTGAAAACCCTATATGCTCACCAGGCTCCCCAGCCTGACCCACTCAGTTTTCTTGTATTACAGGTAGTGGCAAAAGCATAGTTGGATGATTTGACGAGAGATTACGGATTTGAGGCCAGACAGTGTTTTGTGGCCTAAGATGTTGATTACTTTTTGGTTTATGCTTATGGTCTGTATCGATGATTGACATCCTGTGTTTTTGTAATGTAATGAAAATACATTTCTTTAAGAAATGCTTTGATAAAATTTATATCATATTTTGTTTTGGGAACAAATTCCGCAATACTTTTCTTAAGAAGTTACTCTAATTTTTATTAAAAACCATAAACAAAATCGGTATTTTCTGGCCGTAAAAATGAGGATGTCACACAATCAAACCATACATACAAACATATGAGCTAAACATGCAAACATATAAGGATGCCCTGGAAACCCTCCATTGTTTTACACCGGGTGCCATGGGAACCCCCACATGATCTTAGCCCAATGCCATGGGAACCCCCACATGGTCTTAACTAAGGATGTCATGGAAACCCTCCAAGGTCTTAAACCCTAGTACCTCGGGAACCCCCTGAGGTGTTTACCTAGGATGCCGTGAAAACCCTCCAAGGTCTTACACCTAAGTGCCCCGGGAACCCCCCGAGGTCTTCTATGCAAGTATCACAAAGACAACTAGCATACCAAATATCACACAACCAACTAGCATACAACATATAACTAATTGCCATGGGAACCCCCGCATGGTCTTCACATAAATACATAATGTATCGATAACACATTCCCAATAATCATCACAACTAAATAAATGGGTCGGCCTTGGTGCCTTTGTAACATCCCGTTTTAAGTAGAGTAATTAAATAATAAACCCGAAACCAAGAGGTAATTTTATTATTATTTTATATTATTATATTAGCTCAAATTAAATAATAATTAGCGGGGTGTTGGTTTCGAGAAACCAAATGACAAGAATTGAGTCTTCGGGGGTTAAAGTGTAAGTTCGAGACTTATTTTGTAAGGATTTCTGAAGGCATGGGTTGTTTGGTAAATGTTGGGCTTAGATTGAAAAGATATTGTAAAAGGAGGGGCTGTTGGGTAAATTGTGGATTTAATTTAAAAGGAGTTTTTGGAGTCAGGGTAGAAATGGTAACATTTTGATTAAATTAGAAAGAAAAGAAGATGGAGGGACTGATCTTGTTATTATGGAAAGATGTCTTTGAGGGGCGGGGTATTTAAACATTACCCACCCGGTAACCCTAACCCTAGACGCTCAAACCTCTGCCGCCACTTCTCCAAGCTCCTCCTCATCTTCAATCGCCGCCCTACACCACCTTGGGTGGCTGGATTCCTTTCATGATTTGAAGACGTGTGTGTGTGTTTTTCTGTTTGCATGTGTGGCTAGTTGACCGGATTTCACAAGAGGGCCACCACCACCACCGTGAGGTGGTGGCTAGCACCTCCGACCACCACCGCCGCCACAGCGCGACTGTGTGTGTAGCTTAGTATGTGTTTGTGTGTGTTCGGATATGGTGTTGTAATATTGTAATTGATCGAAATAGTAAGAAAACTCTAAACCACCACCGGCCGCCGTGTTGGGTGGCGGTGTGCCTAGCTTGCGTATTGACTCGTTTGGGATGCTTGGATAAAATTGGGCCCGATGAAACCCTAGTGGGCCCAAAGAGACTCTAGTGGGTCCAATGAAACCCTAATGGGCCCAATAAGGCCCAAAGCGACCTAAAAGCCCAACCAATGTACTAAAGGGATAATATTAGGTTGGAAAACCCTAATTAGGGTTTGGAAAACCCTAATTAGGGTTTGGAAAACCCTAATGGCATAAAACCCTAATTTGTGGGAATTGATCGGGACACACATGGGAATTATTTAATAAATTTAAAATATTAATTAATGATTAATTGCAAATTAACCTAAAGCAATATTGGACTTAATGAATTAAGTCCTTAGTGGATTAGGTCCTTAATGGGTTAAGTATGAACACTTAAACCTAATCGTCATTTCATGTGAAAACCCTAATTTCACATGGGCCTTGAGTTGGGCCTTTCTTTTGGGCCTCGGTGATTAAGTTATTGATGGGCTATCCAATAACAAGTAAATGGACTTAAAGTAATTGGATGGGCTTTAGGATAAGGCCCATATGAGGGGTTGGGCCCAATTTGGAAAATTGGGCCATAGATGGGACACAATATGGGCCTTGATGATTATGAGATATTGGGCCATTGGTATACCAATAGTTTGGCTAGAATTAATGAATGGGCCTTAAGGAAAGACCATGTAGAGGTCTGGGCCCAATTTGGAAAATTGGGCCATATGTTGGGTTTTGCCCAATATTTGACTTTTGGGCTTTTGTAGTGTGAGTTGGACCTTGGGCTTGGAACCCAATTATTAATTGGGTATTGTTTGATGTTGACAGTTTGGGAATCTGTCAACCAACAGCTGGAGCTTTATCTGCGGGACTTCAGCAGTGCTAGGTGACTTATCGTCACTATACTAAGGGGTCTAAGGCACCAAGGCCGGCCCATTGGATTTGACATCCTAGTTGTTATTGATATATTGAGTTTGAGTTAGTGATGTATGCCAGTTAATATGCTAGTCGGGTAGATCTGTAGGACTACCTGTGATATTGTATGATTATCTGTATGTACATTAGTTATGTTATATGTCGACATGTTATTTGGGATGGGTTGAGGTTGTCTGCTCCGTGCGTTAGCCAACAAACCCTAGAGTATTCCAGATATGAGTTGAGGGTCGGGCAGGGCATGTCAGACTCATACTGAGGACTCGGGAGTATTCCATATATGAGTTAAGGGTCGGGCAAGGCATGCCAGACTCATACTGAGGACTCGGGAGCATTCCAGATACGAGCTGGGGGCCGGGTAGGGCATGCCAGACTCGTACTGTGGGCTCGGTGGCAATCCAGATGTGAGTTGTGGGCCCGGAAGGCAATCCAGACTCACACTGTGGGCCCAGGGGTAATACAGTCTGTAAAGTTGTGGACCCATTGCATGCTGTTCAGTTTGTTATGTTATGATATTACTGATATTGTTATGTGGACTGTATGTGTATCGGTATTTTGGGGGTAACTCACTAAGCTTTGTGCTTACGGTTTTAGTTTATTGTTTCAGGTGCTTCAGATGACTTGGCAAGGCGAAGGCGTGACCGTACACATCCTCGTGTTTTGGACTTATGGTTTCCGAGATACTCTGATATTAAACTATTTTGAAAACACTTTGTAATAATTAATGGCTTTTGGATGTTTGAAAAAGTTTTAAATTGGCTTGATTTTTATGGGTGTTACAAGTTGGTATCAGAGCCTTGGTTTGAGTGAATTGGAGGAACACTTGTATGAATCCAGTCTCAAACTAAGGAAAAGGTTTTCAAGATGATTTTCAGAATTGTTTTCTCAAAATGATTTCCAAAAAGGTTTTCAAAATATCAAAGGAGGATACAGGGTGTACGATCAGCCGGAGCCAGTAAGTAAACCCCAAAATACCATACAGTTATTGATATTGTGATATGTTAGAACAGCATGCTAGTACTAGGCTAAGGATCTTCAGGAATTGCATGATAGAATTGCCTGATTATATGATGCCTGGTAGCCTAGGTTTTTTTTATGATTTGACATCATTACTGTAGTTGCTTAGTGTATGCATCACGACCGTACATAATTAAGATCTTATAGCCTGAGAATGTTTGGTTTGGCCTTATTTCCTATTCTTGTTTGATGAAGGGCTTAGGGTAGGATCAGGTATTCGAAAGTCTATAGGGTCCAGCGTTATGTATGGTTAGCATACACGAGTGCTGCGGGGTTGGTGAAAGTTTCATGGGTGGGATGTGAGTGGCCGAGAGGCCAGTTATGAGATAGTTTAGCATTCCTCTAGGAGTGAGGATTGAGCACTCGCCGTGTTATGTACACATTTAGGGTGTTGTGGTGATACTTGATACAAATATGGGTAGGTGTGGAAGGTAGTATGGGCCCGTACTACTGAAAGCACAAGACCCATACGCGTATCAAGGAAGTCACAACCCCTAGGGTTGGGTTGGGAGTTGGTTCCCTGTCATTATATGGGTTGTCAGATATCTTTCTGGCGTATTACCAGAATGGTGGTTACGATAAGTCTTGAGATCGGATCCAGATTAGGATCAGGAGCTGGCAGCCAGGATGGGCCAATATTGTCAGAGGATCGTGTCAGTGGGATCGTCCGAAAGGAGGTGATCGAGATTGTCCAGGGGCAGTTGTCGGAGATGTTGGGGTCTATCAAGACCGCCATGGTTGAGTATTTCGATGAGCGCTATGCAACCATTGCCGAGACGGTTGCCGCGACAGCTACATCAGCTGTAACGGCGGCAGGGGAAGGAGCTCATCGAGCTTTCCAGTACCGGAACTTGTTATTGGGACGTATTCTGATGCTCAGAGGACTGCAGGTACTTGGGATTAGGGAAATGTTCCGAACTCGTTGCACTCCGCGGATTGAGCTGGAGAAGTTGGTATATGAGTTTCCTGGTTTGAGGCTTAGGGAGTCTTGTTCGATACCGGGATTCGAGTCGCAGGGACTCCGGAAGGGAGTGATGATTATGATCAGTTAGAGTTGTAGCTAGAAGTAGAATGGGCAATAGATGGATTGGATTGTCGTTTTCTAGGGAAAGGATTATGCCCTTCCAATTTTTCAAGCTCCGAGGAGTAAGCAGGCTTGTGACCCCAGGATCAAGTTGTATTCCAGCTTGGGGTCAGTTAGTCGCAGGGGTTGGCGATAGTATCTCAGCGCTGGTGAGCGCAGGTGGGTCGATGTGGCATGAGAAATCTTATAAGGTGTACGCGATTACCATTCCGACCCCTAGGAGTTAAGATCTGATTCGCCTTGGATCTCTTGCAGCGGACAATAAGGATGGGTTGTGCGATCTATTGCACTTTCGAGATTTGAGACTATGTCTTGGGAGTTGTTGTAGCCGGTTTAGGGCAGAGGTTGCTTCAGCTACTGCAGTTCAGATGAGTACGATTGAGCTAGTGAGTGAGTCAGGGTGCGAGACCCTGAATGATATCATTTCTAGAGCCCGAGAGCGAGAGATTTGTTTGGAGCACTTTGGGAAGATGGGTATTATGTGGGAGGCCTGCAGACAGGGCCCCACAGGATGAGTATTCAGCATTGTCAGAATTCAGCGGTTGTATTGATCGTTATTGATTGGCAGATGGAAGCACCAAGGGAAATCGCTTGTTGTTGACGTATTAGTTGGAACATCTATCTTTTGGTCTTTAAGATTTGAGTGTGGGATCATTCAAGCATCAGGAACTGGCGGTTAAGTTATGTTTTGATTTCATACCAGTGGGTGGTGATTAGTGTTCTAAGTGGGGGAGGATTGGGAATTCTCAGGTTGAGCGTTAGCCATTGAAGGTTTTGTTTGTTGCTGGTCAGATTATGGTTTCCAAAGTGGTCGGACAGGCTTTAATCGGTGAACCTCTCAAGGAGTGGGAATTCTCCAAGGAATTCAAGAGACAACAGTTGAGAAGCTAGGAACGCGTCATTAATTCCCTTATGTAGTGTGCTTATGTTCCCTAAGTCATTGGAGTATGTTTCCCCTCGAAGATGGAATAGAAGTTTGATTCGTATCGAATTCGGATTTTGGTAACCTTCGGGATAATCGTGGAAGTCTTCTCGGACTAGTTCGGTATTAGTATAATCGGATCAGTCTCGAGCGAGTATGGGCATTGTGGCGAGTAAATATGGAGTTAGGGATTCCCAAATATGTGATTCTTCGCGTGTATTTGTGGGTATTCAAGGTGGCAATAGGGTTGGTTCGGCTTACGTGCTTGATCAGGTCTGGGTTATAGTCTGCAAAAAGAAAAAAAAGATTTGGATCAAGAGTTCGACTATCATTCTATTATAGGATCTTGTGCGACCATGAGTTGTAGGAGTTTGCTTGGATAGTAACTTATTATATAAGTGAATCGTGCATGGTGGGGTTTTAACATCGTGGCGCTGGTTGGTGTTGAGAAGGACGTTGGTTAGGTTTTTCTTTTGGATAAGGTTGATAGTTTATCAGGAGCATTCCAGTCATGAGCTGAGGGCCAGGTAGGGCATACCAGACTCATGCTGTGGGCTCAGAGGCAATCCAGACCTATGTTGAGGACCTTGTAGGGGTATTCCAGTCATAGGCTGTGGGCCTAGTGATCTTAGTAGTTCATTTCATCTGTTGGAGCACTTTCGGAATGGACACATTGTTGAGGTTCGGGCGAGCCGTAATCGCTGCGAGGAATCAGAAGATTTTGTGCGAAATACAAAGGTAGGTCCTTGAACCTCAAGTTATGAGTTTAGACCTGAGTTTTGTATATAGTGGTATGCTGATTTAGGGTATTCCATCCCGAGGATGACTGGACCCGTCGTAGGCATGCCTGGTATTCCAGCCCGAGGCTGATTGGGCCAGGTATGAGTGTTTGTGCTTACGATCCGGCTATTGTATGTATGTGGTTCAGGAACTAAAGGAAGCATTGTCTTGTTGATCCTAAAAGGGTTAATCTCCCAGTTTTCATCTCATTATTCATTATATCACCGGGGATTGGCTATCAAAACAAGTTTCTCTTGAAGGAGTACCTAATCTCTTGTCAAGAAGAGAATTATAGGTACCAGTGTGGGATTTATGATTCTATTTTCGGGTGGGAACCCCAGGATATCAGAAGTTGAGTAGCCAGTTAGGAGTTGAGTGCAACGAAGTTGACTATGATTCAGAGTGGGCGGTCTGTCGAGGAGACGGACCGACTCGAGATTATAGATTCGGATTGAGTAAATGTGATTATACTGCAAGGGATTCGTTTATTTTCAGGTTTTAGAACCCTGCGAGGGTTGATTAAGGTTGCCTTGGAAAGGCTGAGGTTATGCTCGTAGTTGTGGTCGTGTTGCTCAAGCTGCCTGGCATGTAAGGGATGATGAGAAACGATTTCGAGGACGAAATCAAATTTAAGTGGGGGAGAGTTGTAACGTCCCGTTTAAAGTAGAGTAATTAAATAATAAACCCGGAACCGAGAGGTAATTTTATTATTATTTTATATTATTATATTAGCTCAAATTAAATAATAATTAGCGGGGTGTTGGTTTCGGGAAACCAAATGATAAGAATTGAGTCTTCGGGGGGGTTAAAGTGTAAGTTCGAGACTTATTTTGTAAGGATTTCTGAAGACATGGGTTGTTTGGTAAATGTTGGGCTTAGATTGAAAAGATATTGTAAAAGGAGGGGCTGTTGGGTAAATTGCGGATTTAATTTGAAAGGAGTTTTTGGAGTTAGGGTAGAAATGGTAACATTTGGATTAAATTAGAAAGAAAAGAAGATGGAGGGGCTGATCTTGTTATTATGGAAATATGTATTTGAGGGGCGGGGTATTTAAACATTACCCACCCAGTAACCCTAACCCTAGACGCTCAAACCTCAGCCGCCACTTCTCCAAGCTCCTCCTCATCTTTAATCGCCGCCCTACGCCACCTTGGGTGGCTAGATTCCTTTCATGATTTGAAGACGTGTGGGTGTGTGTTTTTCTATTTGCGTGTGTGGCTAGTTGACCGGATTTCACAAGAGGGCCACCACCACCGTGAGGTGGTGGCTAGCACCTCCGACCACCGTCGTCGCCGCAGCGCAGCTGTGTGTGTGTAGCTTAGTATGTGTTTGTGTGTTTGGATATGGTGTTGTAATATTGTAATTGATCGGAATAGTAAGAAAACTCTAAACCACCACCGTAAGGTGGTGGCTGCCGCCTTCTGCCGCCACCATCCGCTGCGTTGGGTGGCGGTGTGCCTAGCTTGCGTATTGACTCATTTGGGATGCTTGGATAGAATTGGACCCGATGAAACCCTAGTGAGCCCAAAAAGACTCTAGTGGGTCCAATGAACCCCTAATAGGCCCAATAAGGCCCAAAGTGACCTAAGAGCCCAACCAATTGACTAAAGGGATAGTATTGGGTTGGAAAACCCTAATTAGGGTTTGGAAAACCCTAATGACATAAAACCCTAATTTGTGGGAATTGATCGGGACACACACGAGAATTATTTAATAAACTTAAAATATTAATTAATGATCAATTGAAAATTAACCTAAAGCAATATTGGACTTAATGGATTAAGTCCTTAGTGGATTAAGTCCTTAATGGGTTAAGTAAGAACACTTAACCCTAATCGTCATTTCATGTGAAAACCCTAATTTCACATGGGCCTTGAGTTGGGCCTTTCTTTTGGGCCTTGGTGATTAAGTTATTGATGGGCTATCCAAGAACAAGTAAATGGACTTAAAGTAATTGGATGAGCTTTAGGATAAGGCCCATATGAGGGGTTGGGCCCAATTTGGAAAATTGGGCCATAGATGGGCCATAATCTGGGCCTTGATGATTATGAGATATTGGGCCATTGGTATACCAATAGTTTGGCTAGAATTAATGGATGGTCCTTAAGGAAAGACCATGTAGAGGTATAGGCCCAATTTTCCATATGTTGGGCTTTGGCCCATTATTTGACTTTTGGGCTTTTGTAGTGTGAGTTGGACCTTGGGCTTGGAACCCAATTATAAATTGGGTATTGTTTGATGTGACAACCCGAAACTTCTATCTTGTACAACTATTCAATTCAATCAATGTTAAACTCGTTTTTGTTATCTTTTAGCACTGTTTAAGGGTTTGTGTAAGTGTTCTAAACTTGAGTTCAACCAAGGTTGAGATTAGAGATGAGTTATCAAGGTCGTAAAGTAGCATATCGGGCCATACGCTCCTTTGGGAGGAGTATACGGCCGTACACATAGGTATACGGCCGTACACCCACTTATGGCCGCACACCCATCCATATATATATGGGTTGACCCCTTTCCTTCATTCCTTTCTTCCCTTGGCTGCACACTACCCCTTCTCTCTCAAGTTTATTCAACCGTGAACCCTCCAAGGCTTCAAAAACGTAAGTATTCCATCCTCTAGCTTGTCATACTTGAAAGACCTCTTGATTTAAGCCTTGACTCTTCCAGTTTCATCATGTTCTTCATCCCTTGAAGGGAGTACGGCCGTACACCTTCATAAGGTTGGCCGTACACACCTTAAAGGCTCTCCAAAGTGAGAGTTTGGCACCTATCAGCTAGTTGGACATGCTAAACCTTTGATCCTAGCCTTGGTTCACCTTAAAGTCGACAACTTTAGCATGAACATGAAGGGTGTACTGCCACACACCCCTTGTACGGCCGCACACACTTATTAGGGCCGTAAACCCACTTTGATGATCATTTTAGGCCTCAAACTTGCATTACAACTAAGCATGGGACCTAGAACACTTCTTGGATGCTAGTTAGGACCTTGGAAACACCTCAAAAACACTCCTCTTCATGAGTGTACGACCGTACACTCATGGGCCGCACACCCATGGCCGTACACACCTTTAGGGTGGTCGTACACCTCCTTCATGCAATCACACATGATTTTGATACTTAGTTCAAGTGATTCCAAGTCCCTAGAGTGGTTTCCTATCATGTCTAGCAGTGAAATACCCTATTTCGACTCCTACATGTGTTATTACATACTAAATAGGATCCAATTGCGCTCGAGATTTCACTTGACACTCAACATTTCATACCGATCTTTCATTCAAACCACTCACTCGAGGTGAGTTCGTACCCCTATGCTTTTACGATTTTTTTAATGTTTTCAGGGGGGGAATACAAGCCAAACACAAAGGATTTTATTAAGTTCAACGATTTCCACGTTTAATAAAATATTTAGATATTTTATCCCTTTTGTACTATGTTGAGCATAATGGACGCTTTTATTTTTGAAAACATAACTTCATAGTTTTCAGAATAATTTTACAAAGCAATTCCGTATCATTTCAAGTAAACTATAATGGGTATAGTTTGGGAGATTCAAAATATAGCTTTTACCAATTCAGATTTCATTCATGAGTAAATATATAAACTATGACATATTTAGTTTATGATATATATTTTCACAGGAGTATAATATTTAATAATTATTTAAGTATAATTATTACTTTATACAACATTCAACGGATTCAAATACCAGAGAATAATACTGAATTACATGTAAACTAGATTATACAGGATTGTGAGACTCTACTTCGAACCTGTACTCTTAGGGGTACTTCATTAAATCCTATCCTAGTATAACCAGGGTCTCCTGGAGGGAGAGCGTGAGATTTGTGAATAGATCTATTCGGCACTGACAATCCCACACCTAAACTGCTAGCTACAGTTAGGCAGGCATGCCTGGGGTGACAAATGCCATTTAATCGATGCCTGAAGAACGTCGAAAACGTCGCATTGGTCATATCATGCATGGTTATACGACTCACAATAGTATAAACTAATATTTGTTTACAGGATTTCATTCTTCATTAGTTTTATTTTATGTAATGAAGCTACTTTTATATACTGATAGTAATCAGGGTTTCCAAAAGAACAATGCATAAACGAAGTAAGTATGGTGGATACTTGTACTCTTGAATGTAGAACGGAAAATTCAATAACCTACACTTAGGGAAAATATAGGTTTTTCCCATAATAACACCGGTATTTTTTATAAACTGATGGTTTATTATTCAACTAACGGATATTCATATTAATTCCATGACACCTTGGTTTATGTGTAACTAGTATGAACTAAGAAGTCATAGAAAGAATGGGTTTAATCATACTTTTCATAAGAAAATAATGGATTTTCTTGAGGAACACTTTTCAAAAGGATTAAAGAACGGTTTCTTTTAAAACTAAATGCTTATGAACTCACCAGCTTTATGCTGATACTCTCTTTCAAAATTGCTTGTATTCTCAGGATTATAGTAGACAGGTACACCTCCCGAAGCTTTTGAGAAGACTGCCTCGTATCGTATGGTGACTCCCATTTTCTTCTGTACCTACTATAACGTTTGAATATGTAATGTTTAAGTACTTATGTAAAACCTATACTTATTTAATGCAATGGTTGAATGCACTTTGATTACTATAATGCATGTGTTGTGATACTTACATGACGTCCTCCGCCCCCGAACGTTTCCGCCGTTCCGGTTTGGGGGTGTGACAGATTGGTATCAGAGCCTGGTTTATAGTGAACTCAGTGATGGGTTTTGCGCATTCTAACACTCCTAAGTGTACATGCAACCCTAAATACCTTGGATCTATGTTTTCTCTATTATACATGCAATTATGAACTTTCCAAGGTATTACCCTATCTAGCATACAATACTTGATACTTGGGTAATCAAATGGATAGAATACATACCTTTGTTTGATGTAGCTTGTCTCCATGAAGCTTGAGTGCCTAGTGCCCCAAGTGTGACACCTCAAATGGTTCACACAACACCAAATGCACATGGAATGACTTGAGAGAAATGGAACACTCCTTGAAATCGTCTAGCCCTCATATTCACACATTAGTGCACGATTTCTTGAGCCATGGGATTCTTTTATATGGTGGCTATTAGGGTTACACCACGTAACTCATAACTTTACCCATTCCTTATGCTCCATGGATTTTAACCTCCATGGAGTATCCATGGGTCACCCCATGGACTTAGTCCAACATAAGGAATCTTGGATCACAAGCCCACATATATAAGAATGAATGATTTACACAATCAACCCATATATTTAATTAGTCTCCTTTTGATCACTTAATTAATTCCAAATTAATTCTTGATCAATACTAATTAAATAACCTTATTAATATATTAGAACTTATAATATATTAACCAAGCTTAAGTGTTATTTCTCTCATTATAGTCTATCCAAATGCATGATGCCATGCAACCCAAATAGACCATGCCGGGTCGGGTCAAGTCTTACCAATTATAGTTATGGACTTAGACATTAATCCAACAGTCTCCCACTTGGATAAGTCTAAAACTATTATTGCGTATGACTTCAGGAACCAATCAGCAATCGTAGCTCTCAAAAGCTTCCGTCGAACTCTGACCTTGTCGATGAACTCTGACCTTTGTCAATGACTTGTCCATTAGATAAGGGATCATATATTCCTCCATTCTAGATATCATATGGACTGAGACATGGATTATTAATCATTCTCTCTGTCCATTTGTTGTTTCCCGATTTCCGATTCATGATGACTGACTGATTGAACAAATCAAATCAGTCCTGGCTTGGCCAAGCACTCACATGTATCATCTTTAAATCATCGAGGGGCCTATAGATATCGCTTTTATCCCGAAGGTAAAAGGAATGGATAAACTTCGACTCATATGGCTTGTTCTACTACTTGTTGAATCATACACAAAGGCACGTTTTATAACATCGAGTTACTGAATGCGTTTTCGTGCAATCAATGTACAACCAACTCATAGTAACAACTCATATCTCTAGGTTTGAAGAATATAAGATATTATCGTCTCATGATCACTCGTGATAAAATCCATGAAGTGATTCCAGTGAGCGCGGGTTGAATCCAATACTCAGAACTTATGAGCACTCATGAGTGTGGTAGCCCTTTGTCCAACATCTTAGACCTCTACAAGCCAACCCATGACAGTCTTGATTCATATCTACTTCCAACATATGACCTACTGTGGATGGTTTGAATAACTTAGTCATCCAGAACAATGACCTGGTTATTCTGGAAGTTAAAACATGCACAGTGAAACACAATAATAATTGAATCCAATATGGTATCAAAACCTATGAACATAAATAAAACACCTTTTATTTATCACCATATGATTACACATTATTCATTGTATACTGTTTCAGCTATCAACTTTATTCTTGAATTTAAAACAATAGTTGTCCCATGCTCCAAGCATGTACACTATGTTTTCTAAACACTAGTCATGCCATACACCAAGTATGCATACTATGTTTGTCTATGATCTTTACTTTGTGAAATAGATCAATTGAACATCACTCCAATGATCCTCTTTTCACAGTCCCAAATCCTTACTGCAAATGCAAGAATTCCAAATTCATGTCATTTACTGAAATCTGTTTAGATTTTAAACTTATATGCATTGATCCTCTTAATGATTATGCACAAAGTCAGAAAGACTTGACAACAATCATTACAAAGCATTCCAAAGGAGATCAGCTCCTTGGAAACATCCTTCTTTCATTAAGTTTCCTAATCTTACACAGATTGAATAATTTCTAACTTTGAAACATTTCCATATTCCATTTTGACTATCACTTCTGAACAAGAGTTGCCTCCTTACAGATTATGTCAATATGGTCCTTCCAGAATTAACATTATACTTCCAACTGTCCTTCAGCAACCAATCTTTGGTAAACCTTAGATTGTCCTCGACAATTGCTTAATTATTTTAGTCATATCCAATTCTAGACCTTTTCCCTTCATAATGCCCCAGGCATTTGGAAAATTTTAGAAAGGATGAATATAGCACATGTAATCGATCCTATATCCGAAGCATATGGGACACGATTCATGATGTCTCACATAAAGACTAAACCGGTCTTTTGCTATAATATTTCCATTTCAATTTGCCAAGTTCTCAAAATTCAGATTATGAAAAGGGATGTCGTAATCATAATCGAATTTTAGAACGCAAATAATGGACCCATATATAGAATTTCCTTATGTTGAGCCATTCCAACATGAAATTCATATATATATCCTTGATTAAATACGATTAAAATCTCAATCTAAGCTTTTAGAATTGAAATGAAGTATAATTTCCTCTCCCTTAATTATAGCAAAACAACTTTTTCAACCCCTGCAGCCTCACGAATTGAAACTTTTGTTTTCTATAATTAACATTGCTAACTTGCAACCTTTGTCATAATTATCATGCTCCCACTAACATGATGATTATTAGCATAACACTTATGCTCCCACTAGCTTTGACATGTACTCAGAAATCAGCTGACTTTCTTACCAAAGTTCAGATTTCTGATACTAGATTGTTTTGATAAAACTTTATCAAAATCATACACCTCTCTTAGATAGCTCACATGTGTGTCTAAACAATTTTAGAACTATGAAAAGGGATGTCGTAATCATAGTCTCAATTGTTTAGACCTTTGCCACTTCTCACAAGTCCATGTTAGTGTGCCGGTAAACCACACACGCTCCACTAACGACTTTGAGAATGCAAATATCACAATTGCTATCTAGCTAAAATCTACTTAGTGAAAGTGTTTCCTCACCATCATTTTCATGAATCAGAGAGAAACCTTATGACACTTAGATTTAATAGTGTATGTGTTCTTATCCATGTGAATTTGTCAAAACCATAATCACAAGACAAGGTTAGTGACAAATCCAAACTCATATTGATTAAACTTGTGCAATCTTAAATTCTTGCCATTTGGCACCTCAGGTGCCTGCCATTGCTTCCAAGTAGTTGTGCAACCAATTGAGAACTCTCAGAACTCCTATGCAAAGCCAACTTGAATAGGCACAAAAATTTCAACACGATAAGTTATAAACCTCAAGTCGTGTGCTAGTGAAGGACTTTAGGTTTTATTCTTGATTAAGTCTTGAAACTTTCAAGAGCTTTAAGACTCCCACTGTCCTCTTGACATATAAGACTCCCTTGTCAAATATTCAAGAGATAGTGCGGATTCTTTATCAAGACTAACACTTCACACAATTGGCCTTAGTTGGTCTTTGTTTTATCCAAAACATCACAACTTACCAATTTCAAATGTACAAGAGTAGAAACCTTTTACTCTTACATTTGACAAGTGTTTTTAAACCTTCTTTAAGACATGTCACTCAAGTTACAATCTTGGAGTATGACTCTAAGAATTGTTTTGGAATGAAATATGACTCATCTTCTTGATTTAACCACTTCAACAATTCATAACTCCTCTTCTTAGCTACCAGAATGCACTTAGAGGATGAATTGTGATAAGGTCACTTAATCATTAAGATGATTATATAACATGATACTAAAGTACTCTCCCATCTTTTCAGATTTGAGAAACTTTTATCCTTCTGCCTAATTTGATTCTTCTCATTCGTTCCGCCATACACTGAATTTTTTTTCCAATGCTTCAGAATTATACTTAAGCCTGTAAGTATAACCATATTTACTAAACTTTAGTAAATCATGACGAATAGTCTTATCGATCTTTTGTGGTGGACTTAATCAGTGCACAAGAATGTGTACTCGATCCCTTAGTCAGTTACTTGACTCACACATCCATGTGAACAAGTAGTTAGTCTTAATTTTTCCAATGCTTGAAGGTTCTCATTCATCATGCTCTACAAATTGCATGATTCCAAGTTTCGGTCCAATTGAAACTTGGGTGATGAGAATCTTTCCTTATTTGGTAAATTTAGACACTACCACAAATGAAAGAATCAAATTCATATTTCCACTCTTGCTCTTAATGGAATCTTATAAGCAACACAGTTTTTCACAAATGCCATTGTAAGGATATTTTAAAATAAATAAAATCAAAAGATTTACCTTTTATTTTAAAACTTTGCGGAAAAAACTCATCCTTACAATCCATATGAAAACTTGTTGTTATCTATTCCTAAGCAAAATATCATAATTCCTAAGAAGTAGCTCAAGAATCCGATCTTCAAACTATGTGATAGAAATCCATCTACGCGATCAGATTTAGCATATTCTTTCTTTAAGTTTCTTCACTTTTTCTTTGATTCTTAAAACATCACCATGTGACCCAGTCACATCATGTATCAAGAATCTCAGAATAGAAACTTAGCAGAGTTAGATAGTGGACTTTACCTGAAGTAGAGTCAAACTTATTGACTTTAACATCCTTAGGTAAATTTGGCAGCTTCGCAACCAATGCCCCTTTCTTTGGCAATGGACCCTTGATAATGGGACTATCTCAGACTTAGCCTTTCTCTTTACCATTTGGTCAACCGAGTTGACTATGGCCGATCCCTTTCCATTGGGAAGAGAGAGCTTTACTGGATATCCAATGTCATCATTGTCAATGTCCATAGCGTTTTAGGAAGTTGATCTTAGCAAATAGATAAGATCATTAAGGGTCTTGTCTTAGTCTGTTTCATAGGATTCCCAAAAGAACCCACTATGTGACTTAGAAAGTAGTTGAGCCACCAACTTTCTCAAGACTTTGACACCCAACTCTCCCGGCTTGTCAATATGTGACTACATCTCCAATATGTGATCACACCTAGACCTTGCCTTGCCAATAGGGCTTGAGTGACCTTAAACTTTGTAGGAACTTGTGGGTTAGGGAGAATAATTGGAGGAGGTGAAAGAAGTATGATATCCATGGGACATCATCTTCATTTAGGAAAGCTTGTTTCAAGAGATTTAGGAAGATCATAAATGTCTAGACCAGACATCTTTTTGGGAGATATTCAAGATAGTTGATTTAAAGTCCTTATTATGACACCCAATATGAAATATTAAGGCTAGGACCCAACAAACTATTTTATAACTTAGAAGAGGGATGCCGTAATCCGAGTTATAAAATAGTTGAAGGTAGGTAAATGACGATTTACCAATTTCCACCATGAAAAACGAAATAATGTAATTAGGTTTTTAATTGGATTTGAAACTCCTAGATCTTTTGAGATTCATTGAACTTTTCAATGGCATGTTTCAATCTCGAGTGTGCCCTTCAGGTTTTGTGACTGGGATGCCGAGGATCACAAAACAAGGTGTGAAGTAACCATGCAAATATACTTGGTACCCTTAATATTTACCCCTCAATCGATGTGTCGGTTAACCACACGAGCTCCACCGATACTATGATAAATATTAAGTTACCCTTTGCCTACTTTGTTAAATCCAGGTTAGTGTGCCGGTTAACCACACACGCTCCACTAACGGTTTAAACAAAGTGCAAAGTGTAATTTCATGGATTAGCACCTTATTCACATTTTCCTAAGTAACTAAGATTGGGAATTTATAAGTGTTTAGTTACTTAGTATTTATCATTAATACTTTTAATGAAGGGAGAATTATAGTCCTTGTCCTACCCGTTCGGCTAACGACCCTCCACCAGTCAAGGAAGCGGTGGGTGAGAGTGGACACCCATTAAACTGCCATTTTATAGGCAGTAACCTTATACCCCCCTTATAGACCGGCTTCGTGAATGAGGCCTACTAACGGTAAGACTGACTTGCTCTTATACATATATTTATTATTAACTTATAATACTATAAAGTATAAGGGTTGAATTTTAACTTTTAAAATTCTAAGGGCTAACTTGGAATTAAAGTATTCATGGGGAAAACTTTACAAATTCCAAACCTTGAGGGCAAGTTTTAAAAATATTCAAAACTAATTAATTCCATAACTTATGTGTTTAAAGTAGTTTTAATTAAAAAAAAACTCTTCAAGTTCCATAACTTGAGGACAAGTTATGGAAGACTTTAAACTAATAAAGAATGTGACTTTTCTTTATTTTTGTAACTTATGGAACTAATTAAGGTTACACATTTTATCATTTAATGAAGTGACTCTTGAACCTCCATAACTTGAGGACAAGTTATGGAGTCATAAAACCATTTAATGAGGACAAGACTCTTCATTTTTGTAACCATTGCCAACTTTTTATGAGTTTTATGAAACTTAAATGTGACTTTTCATATAACTTGAGGACAAGTTACAAAAACACACTTTAGAATCAACTCTTAGATTAAAATGGATTGAAAACAACTATTTCACACAACTTTTCTATTAATCTAAGAACCTCATAAGAACAAGATAATTCAAATCATCAATCTTCAAGAAATTAGCATGAACATACAAACTAATACAAATCTTGAAATTATGACAATTATCTTAGAAATTGGATTAGCATGAACATTACCACATCAAAAACAAGTTTATAAGTCCAAAAACATCTTAGGGTAATGTTCCTAGTCCAATTCCAGCCAAAACAATCAAATATATGCATCCAACTCGATTTTTCAGCTACTTTTGCAAGTATAACAAGAAAACAAGCCTATGCTCTGATACCACTGTTGGGTTATGAGCATTCTAACACTCCTAAGTGTACATGCAACCCTAAATACCTTGGATCTATGTTTTCTCTATTATACATGCAATTATGAACTTTCCAAGGTATTACCCTATCTAGCATACAATACTTGATACTTGGGTAATCAAATGGATAGAATACATACCTTTGTTTGATGTAGCTTGTCTCCATGAAGCTTGAGTGCCTAGTGCCCCAAGTGTGACACCTTAAATGGTTCACACAACACCAAATGCACATGGAATGACTTGAGAGAAATGGAACACTCCTTGAAATCGTCTAGCCCTCATATTCACACATTAGTGCACGATTTCTTGAGCCATGGGATTCTTTTATATGGTGGCTATTAGGGTTACACCATGTAACTCATAACTTTACCCATTCCTTATGCTCCATGGATTTTAACCTCCATGGAGTATCCATGGGTCACCCCATGGACTTAGTCCAACATAAGGAATCTTGGATCACAAGCCCACATATATAAGAATGAATGATTTACACAATCAACCCATATATTTAATTAGTCTCCTTTTGATCACTTAATTAATTCCAAATTAATTCTTGATCAATACTAATTAAATAACCTTATTAATATATTAGAACTTATAATATATTAACCAACCTTAAGTGTTATTTCTCTCATTATAGTCTATCCAAATGCATGATGCCATGCAACCCAAATGGACCATGCCGGGTCGGGTCAAGTCTTACCAATTATAGTTATGGACTTAGACATTAATCCAACACTCAGTATATCAATCATAAAAGATATACAACTATAAACACATTGGGATAAAAACACTTTGACCAAGAATTATACTTTAAAATATATCAATATTTTATAAAAGTACAAATATTTTTCAGAATATGTATATACTAGAACAAGAATCACGAGAAGAACAAAACAAAAGTATTTGGATGTTGGACATTGCAGTTAAACCTGAACAGTTATGTAATCATATATGGGATCAATATAGCCTGATCAACTATATTTATTTGAGATATGACCAACATGTGTTTGGGAGTGATTGTAGTGTTGCAACAAGTCTAAAACTTACCTAGATACCAGAAAAATTCCAGAACCAAACATAAAGGTTAAGATACTATAAGAGTATTTTAGGATGCTATAACGACCAAACTGGGAACTTATAAATTCATTTTATCTAGAAGTTCAAGAATTAAACATATAATTATAATACAATAGAAGTATTATTAGAATCGACGCTTATCAACTATCTCTTTACCTCTAATCTCGCGTAGATAGCATGGCTGGATTCCATCTCCCTGGCGACCCGTACTTTCCCAACCAAGGAGATAATGGATGGCTCGAGGCAGAGCCAGAAGAAAACCATGAAATTCCTTTGGACGATGATTTCGCAGAACAATTCCCTAAAGAGGCCGACTCAGAACCTGAAGTTGAGAACTTACCTCAAGTAGCCCCAATACCAAATCCTAACCACCGACTTGAATTCCAAGGTCGAACACCTATGTGGGTTGGGAGTTTGAATAGGTGGAGCCACGAGCAAGGCCAACCCCTCCCATACATTGGAAACCGCAACTTCTACAATCTGAACGAGGGAGGCCCCGTAGACAGGGCCCTTCCAATACTGATTCGCCGAGTGGCTCGCAATGTTGAGCTAGGTGTGGCAACCATTCAACGAACTGTGGAACTTGAAGCGGATTCAAACGCCAGTACGGATCGCATTCATCGCATTGAAATTGCTCATAGGAGAACCATGAGAGACAACGAAGCTCTACAGCAGGAGCTAACTGCAACCCGAGCTGAAGTCATAGAGCTCCGAGTACGCCAGTCAGTGTACGAGAGACGCTTGCTTGGTGTGGAGCGTCAACTGGCCGAAATAAGGATTCATCTGAGAGGTGCTCGTCGCCGATAGAAAATACTCTGCTCATCTTTCCTTTTGGTTTAAGGAATAGCCTTCATATCTATGTTCTAAGTAGCTCCTTTCCCCGTAAACATTTCTGTCTTGCAAGTACTGTCTCACTAGTTCTTTATGTTGTCAAAATTCTCTCTCTGTTGGTATGTTTTAGACCTACTCCTAGGTCAAATTTTCCGAACTCTGTGTAATCTCAGTACCAGCTATAGTGGCAACAATCTTATTTCAGTTAAAGATTATCATTATCGAAAATATACTCTAGATCAGTAGCATGCAAATAAGTAATTAACTAATATGATCTACTGAGTTAGTGATTACACTACCCACACTATGTGTCAGGCTTATTGCCTTTATCATATCAGTTAAGTAACAGCAAACCAAATTCCATAACTTCGTCAAGAGGGTAGTCATTACCAAGTTCATAAGTCTATGTTGCGTAGACCTATGTTATGAATTGCTCCAAACGTCAGAACATGAAACCCTCAAAACTAAGATAACTTCGATTCAGAATACACTCGATTCGTAACATCTAGGGACTTACCCTCGTGCGTCTTTTTAACCTATTGGCAGCATTATGTCACTTCACAAACGTCTCATCAGAAATTCATTCAAGAATAGCCAATTCAAATCCAAAAGTTTGTTTCATATAGACTTTTCTGTGGATAATTAGCAGGACACTATAGGAGTTGGATTTCAATACTCTAGGAAGCCAGTATAACCTAGACTAGTTAACACTCGTGCAATATCCACTTCCATAGAATACACCTCAGAAACATTATCAGAACCATTCAGGGTAGCCCTCCAAGGCGTGAAATTTATAAGTATATAAATTTGTGAAATACAACCTTGTGAATCAGTAACTACTTCTCAAATTCATAAGTCTGTTTTGCATAGACTTTATTATGAATAGTTCTCAGATCTTTTCGAAAGTTAGGAAATGATATTCATAAATCAAAGGCAACTTAGTTCGGATGATACTCGGATTTCTAACCATTCTAGAAACTTACTTCTATTCTTACTGGGACTGCATCATAAGGATGTAGGTCGAATCATTGAGAACCGAATAACAAAAAGAAAAATCTGCATGCACATATAAACGTTTAGAATACAACTAGAGGAAACCTTGGTTACTCATGAGCTCATTTTCTCATCGTGTAGCATAATCATGCCTCCGAAGAAACGTAACCAACCCACCAGTAAAACACCAATCCTTCAGATGGATTCAACCACGTTTCAAGCTGCAGTCACAGCAGCAGTAGCAGCTGCCATGGCTTTCCTTAACACTAACAACGCAAATGTTGGTGGAAATGTTAACGGAAATCCTAATCTTGGTGATAACCAATTTCAGCCACAAGTGCCTACTAGTAGGGACACACCAGACTTCAAACCTAATATCCTGAAACGAAAGTTCGATAACGAGAAAGGGGGTTGTTCAACTCATGGACCTACTGAAAGGCAACGAACTGGGGCAGTCAATACCCCTATCAGCCCTGCTATTCCAACACCAACCACTCCATACTTGGGAAACCTCCCATACTGCAGCAAATGCAACTACCATCATTATGGAGTCTGCCGAGTGCTGCATTGCATGAGATGCAACAAGAAGGGACACACCGCTCGCATCTGTAGGACCCCAGTCGAGTTCATCACTTCAACCACCAATGTTGGGACTAGCCCAATATGTCACCTCTGTGGTGAAGTAGGACATTTCAAGAAGGAATGTCCAACAGAGAAGAACGACGGGGAAGCAGGAGGAGTTTGACCCCGAAAATGGGGAAGTATCAAAGAACCCTGCTATATTTTGGTACGCTTCCAAACCCCAATAATTATTTATAATTATGGTTACGCTCTCGTTCAAATTAAATCACAACATTCATATAAAAATTTGAAACCCTAATAGGTAAGCTATGATGGCTTAGTGTATGCATTAGGGTCGTTTATAATAAAGATCTATAGACTTAGAGTGAGTAATCCCACCATATTTCTTGTTCCTTGTTTGGTTGTGGATTTAGGGCAGGGTTACTCAGTCAAAGGTCTTACCAACCTTAATTATACATGACTTGTATACACCAAGAAATTACAAAGAGACCTGGTAAGAATCATTTTATAAAAAGTCCATAATTTCAAAGCATCCGAACCCTCATATTAGTAGTACCTGCCAATTTCGAATCAAAACAAATACCCAGGGGCACCAATGTTCTAACAAAATGTTCTTTCCAAACTAACTTAACACGTGATCCCACGACGCCATTCTGCATAGTCCGACTGAGTTTACGTCCTACCAAGCCCACATGTCACCGAGGAGACCCTTTGCCTTAAACCGATCGAATACCAAAACTCTCGTCGCTCATGACGACCAACTAGATGCGAACCTCATAATCATCTTTCACTTCAAACCTTCGAATTACTCATGCGAAGGGTACCCTACCCTCTGAAACCCTTCCAAAGTATACCCAGCAAAACCCTCCATGGCTACCACTTGTCTGTTGGGTCGAGTATAAACTTATAGATTAACGCAAATCCATAATTAAGAGATAGACAAAAGAGTCGTGCTGATAAGAAACGAAAACCTTTGGAGTTCCAAGTTAGTGGCCTTGTTCTTTTGAAGGTCTCTCCCAGAAAAGGCACGATACGCTTGGAAAAGAGTGGAAAGCTAAATCCGAGGTGCATAGGACCATTCGAGATTTCCACTAGGATCAATTCCGTATCATATTAATTTTGTTAACCCGAGAACTTAGCCGCGTATATTCTGTTTTCCATGTGTCGAACCTAAAGAAGTGTCTTTCCGATAAGACATTTGTATTTTCCTTCGATGAGATTGAACTAGACAAGAACGTTAACTTCGTGGGGGAAACAGTAGAGATCATGGGACGAGAGGTCAAACAAATGAAGTAAAACCGTATTCCGATAATGAAGGTTCGCTGGAGTGTCAAGCGAGAACCTGAATTCACTTTAGAGCGCGAAAATTTAATGAAAACAGAAGTACCCTCATCTTTTTCCGAGCTCGTGATTTGTATCTCTATACTTGAATTTTGGGACGAAATTCCCTCTAACGGGGGGATGATGTGACAACCCGAAACTTCTATCTTGTACAACTATTCAATTCAATCAATGTTAAACTCGTTTCTGTTATCTTTTAGCACTGTTTAAGAGTTTGTGTAAGTGTTCTAAACTTGAGTTCAACCAAGGTTGAGATTAGGGATGAGTTATCAAGGTCGTAAAGTAGCATATCGGGCCATACACTCCTTTGGGAGGAGTGTACGGCCGTACACATGAGTGTACGGCCGTACACCCCCTTATGGTCTCACACCCATCCCTATATATATGGGTTGACCCCTTTCCTTCATTCCTTTCTTCCCTTGGCTGCACACTACCCATTCTCTCTCAAGTTTCTTCAACCGTGAACCCTCAAAGGCTTCAAAAACGTAAGTATTCCATCCTCTAGCTTGTCATACTTGAAAGACCTCTTGATTTAAGCCTTGACTCTTCCAGTTTCATCATGTTCTTCATCCATTGAAGGAAGTACGGTCGTACACCTTCATAAGGTTGGCCGTACACACCTTAAAGGCTCTCCAAAGTGAGAGCTTGGCCCCTATCAGCTAGTTGGACATGCTAAACCTTTGATCCTAGCCTTGGTTCACCTTAAAGTCGACAACTTTAGCATGAACATGAAGGGTGTACTGCCACACACCCCTTGTACGGCCGCACACACTTCTTAGGGCCGTAAACCCACTTTGATGATCATTTTAGGTCTCAAACTTGCATTACAACTAAGCATGGGACCTAGAACACTTCTTGGATGCTAGTTAGGACCTTGGAAACACCTCAAAAACACTCCTTTTCATGAGTGTACAGCCGTACACTCATGGGCCGCACACCCATGGCCGTACACACCTTTAGGGTGGCCGTACACCTCCTTCATGCAATCACACATGATTTTGACACTTAGTTCAAGTGATTCCAAGTCCCTAGAGTGGTTTCCTATCATGTCTAGCAGTGAAATACCCTATTTCGACTCCTACATGTGTTATTACATGCTAAATAGGATCCAGTTGCGCTCGAGATTTCACTTGACACTCAGCATTTCATACCGATCTTTCATTCAAACCACTCACTCGAGATTTCACTTGACTCTCAGGATTTTATTAAGTTCAACGATTTCCACGTTTAATAAAATATTTAGATATTTTATCGCTTTTGTACTATGTTGAGCATAATGGACGCTTTTATTTTTGAAAACATAACTTCATAGTTTTCAGTATAATTTTACAAAGCAATTCCGTATCATTTCAAGTAAACTATAATGGGTATAGTTTGGGAGATTCAAAATACAGCTTTTACCAATTCAGATTTCATTCAAGAGTAAATATATAAACTATGACAGATTTAGTTTATGATATATATTTTCATGGGAGTATAATATTTAATAATTATTTAAGTATAATTATTACTTTATACAACATTCAACGGATTCAAATACCAGAGAATAATACTGAATTACATGTAAACTAGATTATACACGATTGTAAGACTCTACTTCGAACCTGTACTCTTAGGGGTACTTCATTAAATCCTATCCTAGTATAACCAGAGTCTCCTGGAGGGAGAGCGTGAGATTTGTGAATAAATATATTCGGGACTGACAATCCCACACTTGAACTGCTAGCTACAGTTAGGCAGGCATGCCTGGGGTGACAAATGCCATTTAACCGACGCCTGAAGAACGTCGAAAAGGTCGCATTGGTTCAAGCAACCAAGCCCAAAATACCTAATAGCCAACTTCTGGTCAAAGGCAAAAGTCAAAGTCAAGATCAACAGTCTATGTTGACCCAACACGCCGTGTTGCCTCTAGGACACGTCGTGTTCTTCCATCATCTAGATAATCGGGAAATCCCTAGCCAACATGCCGTGCTTGCTCGAGATTCAACAGCTTAACTAATAAGAACTTAATCCTTAAAGACATATCCCCAAAACATAGATCGGACCTTCTTGAGCTGGATTATCATGTAAAGCTGCCAACTTTACATCCATATATGACTACATGAAGCTCTTAAGCTAAAAATGTAACGACCCAAAAAATCAAGGGTAAAATTTTCATTTTTATTATAGTCAAAACACATATATCATTTAATCCAAACATTCAAAAAATGTTGTTAATTAAAAACATTGATCAGAGTTCATCCTAAAATCACATATTGCGGAAAACACGGGTGTGTGCGCTACGATCAAGTCGGGCTCTTCCTTTCCAAACCGATGATACCTGAAACCATAAACAAAATTGTAAGCACGAAGCTTAGTGAGTTCCCCAGAGCATATCCCACATAATCACATAAACCATATCAATCACATAAGCCATGTATATAGACATATAAGGATGCCCTGGACACCCTCCAGGGTCTTACTCCAGGATGCCATGGGCATCCCCACATGGTCTTACACCTATGTGTCATGGGCACCCCCATGGTCTTACTTGGAATGCTATGGGCACCCCCACATGGTCTTATAACCAAGTGTCATGGGCACCCCCATGGTCATTACTTGGAATGCCATGGGCACCCCCACATGGTCTTATAACCAAGTGTCATGGGCACCCCCCATGGTCTTTCATGTAAGTATTACAAAGACAACTAGCATATAACGTACCACATAATCAACTAGCATACCACCTAACACGTAACCAACTAACATACCACATAACACATAATGGGCCGACCTTGGTGCCTTCAACCCATTGGTATAGTGAGGAGACTCACCTCGATCTACTACAAATCAGATAACACTCGGCTGCCGAACCGGAAATCTCACACTAACAACAAATAAATTCCAATTAATAATTATGCCATAATCCGTTAACCGCGATCTCAACTCATAAGTCCAACTCCTAGGGTGAAAAACCATTTTACCATTTCCTTAATGGGCCCAGCCCAAACTTGGCCAAAGGCCCACTGATGGCCCATCAACACAACTCAAGGCCCAATCTATACTTAAGGCCCACACAAAGCCCTGAGGCCCAAACAGAGCCCAACCAGCTAATTCATAACCCAACGAAACAATCCAGCCCAACCAAAGCCCATTTCAAAAGTCCAAGTCCAAAAGCCCACAAAATTCCACTGATGAGACGAACGAGCCGCATTCCCTGGTGGAGCGTTGGGCGTTCGTCGCATGACCGATGATCGGGACCGCCTGCCGGAACGCACCGCATTCCCGGTATGAACGCACGGCATTCCGGATCTTTGACCAAAAATTCACCCCAAGGTCTTAATACCTTAAGCCATGACGTCCAAGATTCAAAATAGCATAAACTCAGAGACTTAATCGATAAAGTCAAAGGCTTTAAGCCTTTGCATGGCTTAATGAAGCCCAATCACCAAATATGAACTCCAAAAGGTCAAAATTACTCCAAAAATGTCTTAAATGTTCTTAATACCTTAAGACTTCCATCTAAACTTCCAGATCTGATTTCTAGGGACTTCTTAAGTTATAAAGTTTCCAACTTTATGACTTATCATAACTCAATGGGACCCAAATCAAAACCCTAAGTCCCAAACATCATCAAATGACTACCAAATCATGCATGGAAGGTTTATACCCATCACGATCCTAACTTTATGACTCCATAACCTCAACAAGAACCAAATATGAAGCTCAAAGGTTCTGGAGTAACTTCTACTCACAAGAACCACCTTAAAGGGACCAAAACCATATTAAAATACCACTTAGCTAGATCTACATGAAAAAGTTGTCAAGGTTGAGACTTTATGCCTCCAGAAGATAGATCTAAGTGCACAAAGCCAGGATCCAAAAGCTCCAAATCAAGCAATGACTCTTCAAGAAGTTCCTTCTTCTTCCTCAAGCACCAAAACACTCATAAATCACCATAAATCTCAATAAGTACACAAATGGAGGCTAGGGTTTCGTTCTTAGGGTTAAAGAGGATGGAGGCTGAAGAATGGAAGAGGTCTGGGTCCATAATGATGCTTATAAAGGAATCAAACCCTAAAAATGAGCTTTTGTATCTGCCCAGCGAACGCCCTGCGTTCCTACTCAAACCCGCAACCATTTTCCATGAATGCCATGCGTTCCCACCTGGTACGCCATGCATACCCGGTTTGGCCCAAAACCCTTCTAACTTCAAATGGTCATAACTTTTGCGTCCCTTATCCGTTTTCGATGTTCTTTATATCCATGAAAAAGGTAACGAGAAGCCCTACACTTCTATAAACTTTATTTAGTCTGAAAACGAACTGAAATTAAATCAAGAATTCATAAAAGGAATGAACCAACGCCTTTACCGATACCCTTGGGCTCCAAAACACAAACCGAACACCCGAATCATCCAAACTACATCATCCACTCCTAAATGATCCCAAACTCAATTCTTCAAGGGTTCAAATTCCGCTAATACTCATTCCTTGATCACCACCCCACAATGGGGATGTCACAACTAGCATTTTTAGTTAGGAATTTCTATTCTCATGTAAACATCATTTATTGTAAGGCATGTACTCTAAGTGAAAATCATACTCTATGCTTAATCAAAATCATCCATTTGAATCGAACCTCACTCAAGAAGCCCATAACCTAATACAATACATTCCATATAGTCAACTATGGGTTGAAAACCCTAGAAATCCCAGTTCAAGTCAATATGGACTAGGATCCTCTTATTGGGCCTAATGGACCAATAATGTAACGCCCGTAGATCCGGGCTAGTCAATTTAGAGACGATAAGCATCAAAAACGACTTTTTGATGGAAGATTATTTAGAAGGATTAATCTTAACCAAGTTGTAGTAATTGTCTCAAGGTTTCCGGATATATAAAGAATGTTGAAATCCGAGTTATAACGAAGAAGTTATGACCTGTCGAAGTTTTGCGACAAAACTGGCACGGTGCCGAATGTCGTAAAAAGTGAGTTTTTGATAAACTAATTTTTAGCCTTAGTAATCTAAACGAAACTCGTAGTATTCGTTAAACCAAGAAGTTCGATAAAAAGAACGCCCAAATCTGACTTCGTATGAGGAAGTTATGATTTTTCGAAGTTTCAGCTTAGCAGTAGACAGCTAAAAACTCGAATTTTAGATCGAGTGATTTTTAGCCGACACGACCTAAACGAGAATCGAAGGTCTCGTCATTAGTAGCACAACGGTAAAAAGTCTGACGAAAACGGACGTCGGATGAAGAAGTTATGAATTTTTAACGGATTTCCTGTCCCGGTCTGTTAAAAATAATAATATAAAAAATTAAAGTTAAAATTAGCCGACGAAGTCAAACGAAAGTTGTAGAGCGTAATTTTACCTACGCGTGCATATAAAGAACGTCAAAAACGGAGCTCGTATGCGAAAGTTATGGATTTTAGAAGTTTTGGCGCGAAAACCGAGAAATTTCGCATAGGTGGCTTCGGCCATGTCACCCTCGCTTAGAACGTGCCACGTGTCCGAAATTGGTGAGTCATGCGAGCCACGTGTCCGAGCTGCTGAGTCATCCGATCTCGTGAGCTGATCCGAAGTGGTCCACTGAGAAGGCGACACGTACCCTCTAGCACATGTCCGAACCCTCGCAGCATGCCACGGATGCCCCTACTTCGGACCTAGGCTTCAGTCCAATCACAAGAGGCCAGCAGCCACTTCGCACGTGCAGCCCTCGTGCGAGCCCTCCCCTGCGAGCTTCGGATCTTCGCCACCTGGAGGCTTCTCAGCCGTCGGATCAGGAGCTTCGGCTCCTATAAATAGGAGGGTGTGAGACCTCCCAGGGGTATTTTGAAAACTTGTCAATTTTAGCCCCTAAACCCATATTTCTTTCATTCTAACTTCCCCCAAAGCCCTGGTATCAGTTATACGCCACGACGTGCCCGAGAAGCCCGGAAAATTTATCTTTTCGGTTTCGAATCCCGACCCTTCGCAGAGCCCGGTTTCTCAATAAAACTCCCGGTTTTATTAGAAACGATCTTTTTAGGAAACAAATTGCTGCCCGATTTTCATTAAATCAGGTGAGTGTGTAGTCACTTTCATCTTACACATAGATATGAAGTATTTTATATAAAATACGTGCTATGTGTATATATGTTGTTTGTTTATTTGAGATGGATGTTGAATGAATGTTTTATACATGTTTAAAATGATTTAAAATGTATAAATATTTTATCTTCAAATATGTTGGGTAAAACATGGGTAGATAAAGTAGGAGGGATAAAAGTACAGTATAGATGTACGTTGGTAGCTATGAATTTAGTATAGTATAGATGTACGTTAGTAGCTATGAATTTAGTACAGTATAGATGTATGTTGGTAGCTATGGATTTAGTACGTTGGCAGCTATGGACTTAGTGCCTGTTGTGTAAACCTTGGCGACGATGTGACTTCGTGCCTATTTGACATAAATTGCTAAGGAAAGCAGTGTTGTCACCACGTTGGTTGTTTTATTTGACATAAATTGCTGAGAAAAGCAATGTTGTCACCATTTTGATTGTTTTATGTCAGGTGGTCTTATTTGACATAAATTGCTGAAGAAAGCAATGTTGTCACCTTATTGGTTGTTTATTTGACATAAATTGCTAAGGGAAAAGCAATGTTGTCACCCCGGTGTTTGTTTTATTTAACATAAATTGCTAAGGGAAAAGCAATGTTGTCACCCCGGTGTTTGTTTTATTTGACATAAATTGCTAAGGGAAAAGCAATGTTGTCACCCCGATGTTTGTTTTATTTGACATAAATTGTTGAGGGAAAGCAATGTTGTCACCCCGATGTTTGTCTTATTTGACATAAATTGCTGAAGAAAGCAATGTTGTCACCCTATTGGTTGTCTTATTTGACATTAATTTCTGAGGAAAGCAATGTTGTCACCTTATTGGTTGTTTTATATTAGGATGTCTGGTTTGACCTAAATTGTTGAGGAAATCAATGTTGTCACCCTATTGGTTGCCTTATTTGACATAAATTGTTGAGGAACCCCCGAAGCAATGTTGTCACCCCTAATGAAAATCCTTATGCTAGGTCCCTTGTGATAGTTGTTTTAGGGATGTAAGGTGAGGATAACGGGAATGGGTAATTAGGGTTGTTTTTGGTTGATGAAATTAATAAATTATTTGTTGATTGATAAACTTGAAGAGTTTATTATTTATTGTGGGTTGAAAACCTTATATGCTCACCAGGCTTCCAAGCCTGACCCACTCAGCTTTTTATATTACAGGTAGTGGACCCTGAGCATAGTCGGATGATGACAATGAGTGATTTTTGGATTATAGGCCAGTAGTTGTAAATAACTGTGTAAGGCTTATAATGTCTTGTTTATGATTTTGATATGTATCGGAACATGACATCCCGAGGTTTTGTTATGAAATAAAAATATATATTTCTTAAAGAAAGGTTTTGATAAACTTTTATCATGTTTTGTTTTGAGGACCAATTCCGCAACATCTTTTAAAATGATTTCTCTGATTTTATTTCAAAAAGCATAAACGAAATCGGTCTTTTCTGGCCGTGAAATTGGGGATGTCACAAATAAACTTTCAATTTGACTACTTTGGGCCTAGGAACCCTATTTGGGCTCTAGTTGGACCCACATCCATGAAATTAAGGTATTTTGGGTCATATGAGCCTAGAATAATCCATCTTATTTCTAATGGGCCATAACTAGTTTCATAAGCCCTAATGGGCCGTAAACTATCTTCTTGGGCTTCATTGGGCCGTAAACCCCATTCCTTCACCACCTTTGGGCCGTAAACCCATAAAAGGTCCCAATGGGCCGAAATTTCCATATTAGGCCCTATAACATTCGAATATATTCACTTATGGCCCAAATTAATTCTTTTCTTTCCTCCATAAGCCCTTCTCGGGTTTTTTTTTTTTTTAAAAAAAAGAGAAGAAATGGAAGAACATTGACCTAGGCTTGACAACACATAATTAACCCACATGTTTCAGGGTAATCACATACTTCTAGAAGCTATTATCCTCCATGCAATAATGTTTAATCTCTCTCCTCCTTCCTCTCTTCTTAATGCCAAAAGATCCCACACCCCTCCCCACTTTATCCCTTTCAATCTCCAAAATTCTCTCTAACTCTCAAAAGTTTCCCACCTTCTTCCTCTTCAAAATTTCGTGAGTTAGTGTGGGTGTTTCAAGAGAACTTCATCAAGAACTCATCCATTTTGGTAAGCTACTCTCACTCAAGAAGTTTAACTTCATGATTTTGTTAAAACTTGTTACTCATTTGCTCTTCAAACCGTGATCTATGCATCATGAAGCTCTTAGAACTCGAAGAACTGATCAAGGGGGTAGTCCTTGACTACATCCAGCCACCTGCGATGCCTCATGTTCAGGTTCGACTGATCCATGATATGTCTCAAGCTCTTGTGATCCGTATATATGGTACAACGAACCCCATATAAGTAATGTCTCCATAACTTGAGAGCGAACACCACCGCTCCCAGCTCCAGATCATGAGTAGGATATCTTGTCTCATGCGGCTTCAGCTGCCGCGATGCGTAGGCTATCACCCGACCTCTCTGCATAAGGACCGCCCCCAAACCTGTGATGGATGCATCACATAATACCACAAAATCCTTAACTCCCTCCGGGAGTGTCAAGACTGGAGACTCGCATAAGCGCTGACGAAGGGTCTCAAACGCCCTCTGCTGCTCAGGTCCCCACCATAAATCCACCCCTTCCTCATCAGACGAGTGAGGGGTACCGTAATCTTGGAGAAATCTCGAATAAATCTCTGGTAATACCTGACTAAACCCAGAAAACTCCTGATATCCGAGGGAGATCTCGGCACCTCCCACTGCATGACTGCCTCAATCTTGGTCGGGACGACCAAAATCCCCTCCTGATTAACGAGATGTCCCAGAAACTGGACCTCTCGTAACCAAAACTCGCACTTTGAGAACTTAGCATACAGCCGTTCTCGTCTCAGAACTTCTAACAACTCCTGAGGTGCTCCTCATGCTGCTCACGGGTCTTGGAATACACCAAGATATCATCAATAAACACAATGACCGAGCGATCAAGCATCAGTCTGCAGCCCCGATTCATCAGGTCCATGAATACTGTTGGCGCATTGGTGAGGCCAAACGGCATCACCACGAACTCGTAATGACCATAACGAGTCCGAAACGCGGTCTTCTCCACGTCCTCCTCTCTGACCCGGACCTGATGATACCCCGACCTCAAATCAATCTTGGAGAACCAATATGCACCCTGCAACTGATCGAAAAGGTCATCTATCCTCGGGAGTAGATAACGGTTTTTCACCATTAACTTGTTCAACTCCCGGTAATCAATGCACATCCGGTGCGAACCATCCTTCTTCCTGACGAAGAGTATCGGTGCTCCCCACGGGGAACTGCTAGGTCGAATGAACTGCTTGCCCAGCAGTTCCTGTAGCTGTGACGACAAATCTTGCATATATGGTGGTGCCAATCGGTACGACGCCTTAGCGATAGGGGCCGCACCTGGCACTAGGTCGATCCTGAACTCGACCTGCCTCTCCGGAGGTACTCCAGGTAACTCCTCCGGGAACACATCAGCAAACTCTCTAACCACTGGGACCTCTGAAACCGGAGTCTGATCCTTGTCCCGCGTATCCATCACATATGCTAAATAACCCGCACACCCGTGCTGAATACACTGCCGTGCCCTGGCGGCTGAACAAAACCCTCATCCCACTCTGGTGCCCTCACCATATACAACCAGTTCTCCCCCACTTGGGGTTCGAACTACCACTCGCTGGCCCTCACAGTCAATCATAGCACCGAACCGACTGAGCCAATCCATGCCTACAATCACGCACACCTCCCCCATGGGGATCGGAATCAAATATATCGGAAAGGACACCCCGAAAATCTCCAACTCACACCCTCGATAAACCGCAGAAGCAGAAACCCCGTGTTCGTTGGCGATAGAGACTCACAACGGACACTCTAACTCACCCACTGGCACACTGAACTCCCTACTAAATGACTAAGATATGAAGGACCGACTCGCCTCCGAGTCAAATAAAACCAAAGCAGGTAAAGAGCTCACTAAAAACATACCAGCAACCACATTTGGTGCTGCCCTGGCCTCCTCTGCGGTCAACTGGAAAGCACGTCCCTGAGCCTTCGGAGGCTCTGACTTGACTGGCCTCCCATCCTGTATCCTCAATGTAGCCGGCGCTGGAGCCTGCGCCGGCCTGGCTGCGAGCTGTGGACAGTTGGTCTTCACGTGACTAACCTGATGACAGTGATAGCATAACCTCGTATCCGATGCAGGGGCTGTCTGGCGACAATCCCTAGCATAGTGTCCCTCCTTGCCACACTTGTGGCACCCACTACCCGTCCCACAAACCCCGAGATGACTCTTGCCGCACTTTCCACAAGTGCGGCCCTGCTGGCCCCCGATCCTAGCATCAGCGGTCTTAGACCTATTAGGCGCCGGCTGCGACTGCGTCGGGGCCTGCCGCTGCTCCCTTATCTGCAACTCAATCTCCAACTCATTCCGCCTAGCGGCCTCCTGCAACTCCAAAAGAGTATCACATCGCTGGGTAGACCCAAACTGACGGATGTCAGTCTTGAGCATGCTCAGATAACGGGTCATCTGGGCCTGCTCAGAAGCAAACTCCGGGCAGAACATCGCCCTTTCTGTGAACATGCGGGTGATCTCCGTCACCGACTCCCCCTCCTGTCTCAAACTCAAAAACTCCTGCGATAGCCGTTCCCGCTCGACCCGTGAAATGTATCGGGCGCGGAACATATCCCTGAACTGCTCCCAAGTAACAGCAGCTCTCTGATCATCAGTGTACGACCCAGTCGTCAATCTCCATCAGCCCTTGGCCCCGGACCTTAGCAGGTTCAGAGCACACCTGACCCTTTGGTCAGTAGGACACGAGCAGGTAAAGAAACACCCCTCCACATCTGAAATCCACCTCATCGCCTTGATGGGGTCCTGTGTCCCATCAAAAGTAGGGGGCTTCATGTTATCGAAGTCCCTGTACTGGAAACCCCAAGTGGCTCCTCATCCTCCCCCTGCCGCTGTCACAGCTGATGCAGCTGCAGCGGCAGTCGTCTCCGCAAGGGCTGCATATCGCTCATCGAAGTACTCGACCATGGCGGTCTTAATAGACCCAAACATCTCCGGTAGCTGTGCTCGGAACGCAGCAGCAACCTCATCATGTAGGATCTCCCGAATCCTGGCGTCCAACTCCTCTGTACCCATCTGCACCACGGGTTCAGGTCTTGTTGGCCCCTCCTGGCCTCCGTCTCCTGATCGTGATCCTGAACCGGATCCAGTCACGAAGCGTCTCGTCATCGCCATTCTGAAACATACCACAAGATATCAGATAATCCACATAAATAACTGGAAACCAACTCCCGACCAAACCCTAGGGGTTGTGACTTCCTTGATACATGTATGGGTCCTGTGCCTTCAGTAGTACGGGCCCATACTACCTTCCACACCTACCCATATTTGTCTCAAGTATCACCACAACACCCTACAATATACATATACATAGCGGAATGCTAAATATCTCATATCTGGCCTCCCGGCCCCTCACTACCCACCCATCCGTTAAACTTCCACCAACTCCTGCAGCACTAGTGTATGCTAGCCATACATAACGCTGGACCCTATAGACTTTCGAATATCCAATCCTAACCTAAGCCCTAATCAATAAGAACAGAACATAAGGCCAGATCAAATATTCTCAGGCTATAAGATCTTAATTATATACAGCTGTGATGCATACACAAGTAACTACAATAATGATGTCAATCTCATATAAGGAAAACCCCAGGCTAACAGACATCATGTAATCAGGCAATTCTATCATGCAATTCCTGAAGATCCCTAGCCTAGCACTAGCATGTTGTTCTAACATATCACAATATCAAATAACGGTATGGTATTTTGGGGTCCACTTACTGGCTCCGGCTGATCGTACACTTTGCATCCTCTTTTACTTATTTTGAAAACCATTTAAATTCATTTTGAAAATCTTTCCTTGATTTGAGACTGGATTCACACGAGTGTTCCTCCAATTCACTCAAACCAAGGCTCTGATACCAACTTGTAACACCCAAAAATTTCATGCCAAATTAAAACTTTTTCAAAGCATTTGAAAAACCATTCATCATTACAAAGTTTGTTTCAAAATATATAAAATCAGAGTTTTTCTCAGAAACATAAACAAATCACGAGGAGCTGTACGATCATGCCTTCGCCTTGTCGCGATCCCCTGATGTACGTGAAACAATAAACTGAACTGTAAGACCGAAAGCTTAGTGAGCTTCCCCAAAATACCAACTCTATACCGAAATAGCCACAATAAACAACAATTACATATTAGTATGCATAATGAGCCTTCAGCCTGACTGGACCGCCTCACAGGGCCTACAGCCTATCTGGACCACTCCCGAGCCTTCGGCATGACTGGACCGCCTCGCAGGGCCTACAGCCTATCCGGACCGCTCACCGAGTATGTTGGCCTTCAGCACAAAGCAGGACCGCCTCAACCTGTAACATCCAGATTTTCAGGTATGTTATTTTGAATTAATTATTTTGAGGAACATTGATCTACTCGACGAGTTGGCGCTATAACTCGTCGAGTAGAAGCGGGGTGGCCACGTGAGTTTAATGAACTACTCGACGAGTCCAAGAGTAGACTCGTCGAGTAGGCGCTGTAAGTGGAAACCCTAGATCCCCGGGTTTGGGACCTATTTAAAGGCACTTATAGCCTCATTTGCGGCCACATCTCTCTGAGAAGAAACCCTAAACGCCCCTTGAGCTTGTGAGAGAGTCTTGAGATTTCGAGTGCATTTTGGTGTGAATTTGCAAAGGGAAAAGAAGGGTTCCAGCAAGAAGGACCAGAGGAGGGTGTCATTCTGAGATCTTGGAGCAAGGAGCTTCACTTTGAGGTAACAAATCGACCCTCTCTTTTTGTATGGTGTAGATTTCATGAATCTAGGGTTTCTTGACCCTTGTCTTCAAAGGATTTTGGAGTATTTGAAGTCCCTTTGTGGAATAAGCCTTAGATCTGGACCTTAAGAGGTCCAGAGAGTCCCAAGCATCCAACTTTATGCAGTTCCAATGGAGTTTTGAACCTAGGTTGCCATTTTAGGAGCTATTTCACCATAAGAAGCCCTAGGAGTGTTACATGAGCGTAAAGGTTGGACCTTTACGTAATTATTGGGCACTAGAAGGTCAGATCTATAGGTTAGAGAAGCAGATCTGACCTCAGAAGGTCATTTGAGTAATCTCATGGACGAAACTCGCCAAGTCCATGAGCGGACTCGACGAGTCGGATCGTGTTGCACCACGATTCGTGATCAGGGGTAACCATTGAGGGAAAGGTTGACTCGACGAGTCGAGTGAGGCCTTAGAGGATTCAGAGGACACGTATGGACTCGCCGAGTCACCCGAGTGCACTCGACGAGTCTGGTCAAAATTAGACCGTTGACTGGGGTTGACTTTTAGGGTTTGGTCAACATTTGGACATTGGACCATTGGAGGGGTAAAATGGTCTTTTCCCCTTCTGAGAGAATACAGGGAGGGATTATTCTAGCCTTTGAGAGCCGTATTAATTAGAGATAATTACTTTATATGATTAGGCGGAGGCTAGAGCAGATATTCGAGTTCGAGACTTTCCGAGATTACCCGAGTTGAGTCTTCTCACTATACATTACCATGAGTGGTATTTATGTGCAGACCGGAGGGTCTTATGTGTTATGTGTATGTTTGAGTTTATGTGCATTGTGTTATATGTATGCTACATGTTATATAGACCGGACCGGAGGGTCCAACGATTTAGACCGGACCGGAGGGTCCAACGAGCTAGACCGGACTGGAGGGTCCAACGAGCTATGGGACTGGAGGGTCCCGCTGAGACACATTGACCAGAGGGTCATACCGAGTTATAGCCTCGAGTGGCTTATGTGTTGTATGTGGTATATTGGGGAACTCACTAAGCATTTATGCTTACCGTGTTATGTGACATGTGTTTCAGGTACCAGCGAGGATCGCGGGAAAGGCGCCGGCATGATTTGTACACACTGGCAGAGGATTTTGTTTTGAGATTATGGGATATGTTTCATTATGATGACATTGGATCATGAGATTCTGGGAATATTATATATGTTTTTATTATGTTGAAAAACGAAAAATTGTTTTAAATTTTACGTTGTTACACAACCCAACCTCCAATCAAACAAACATGTGCACATAAATATCATACGCTAGCTCATATCATATAACAGTCAAACCGATCTAACAGTTCACTAGTCATAACAACATCCCAATAACCGGGATATGGACTTAACCGGTCACTAACATAGCATCATCCTATAACCAGGACACTGACCTAACCAGTTCACTAAGCGTAAGCATAACACCATCCAAACTACCAAAATGTAATAAACATATCATGCCATAATCCAGATACACATATATAGAGGTCCGACCTTGGTGCCTTAGACCCTGTTGATATAGTGAGGATAACTTACCTCGCAAGTAGCTCGGAAGGTAGCGTCAAACTCTTCCAAAAGTAGCTCCAACTCCAACACATATATTCACCAATGTCCTTTGCTATCAATATTCAATTCACCAAAATACCCTCAGAAGTCAACTGGTCAACCCTTGGTCAAGGTCAAAGTCAACTATCAAGGTCAACAGTCTATGTTGACCTCAACTCGTCGAGTACCCTCAGCTACTCGCCAACTCGCCGAGTCACTTGAGTGACTCGTCGAGTTTCTAATGTCAGTGGCCGTAAACCCCTTGGCTAACTCATCGAGTTTTCCCCTTACAACTCGTCGCGTTCATACGTGTCCAAAGGTTGGGAAAACCCTAGCCCACTCGCCGAGTCATTCGACTGACTCGCTGAGTCCAAGGCAACCTTCATCGGACTCGTCGAGTTGTTCATCCAACTCGTCGAGTACAGGACCATCTTCATGAGGCTCGTCGAGTTGACTATGCGACTCGCCGAGTCTCTTCAGACCTTCATCCAAACAGGTACTTTTCAAGCCATGCAGCGGCTCCATATTGCAGATCCAAGCTTCTAAGGCATGTTTATCACGTAAAGTTGCAAACTTTACGTGTATGCAAGGCCCTAGAGACTCTAAATGACCAATTTAAGCTTCTAATGGAGCTTTACACCTTAGGAGAGTCTCATTCTTGCAAGAGTTGGAATCTTTATGGACTTAAAGGCCCAAGAGAGTTCAGATCTGAAGTTACAACTTCAGATCTTAGCTTATACACAAGAAAAGCTTCCAAACATACTAGAAAAGCCCTAAAATTTACCCAAAAGGGATCTAGAAATGAAATGAGGTCAAGATAGCGATTTGATACCTTCCAGAAGATGCCAACTAAGATAGATTTCAGATCCCACACGTTCCTTGCTTCTGGATACTTACTCTCCAAGCTCTTTTCTCTAAAAATCCTCTTCCAAAGCTTAAGAAAACACAAATGGGAGCACACTCACACGAATTAGGGTTTCTGGATTATCAAGAGGCTGTAAGGGGAGGCTGAGGAGGCCAATGATCCTTTAAATAGGGTGCAATACCCCAGAATTTAGGGTTTCATCTGCCAGCTCATACTCGTCGAGTCCCTTCTTGGACTCGGCGAGTAGGTCACTAAAACACGCGGACCAACCCGCTGCTACTCGACAAGTGGGGCAGCCAACTCGTCGAGTAGACCTTGAAACCAAGAAATTCTTATATGAACCAATACCTGAGAATCGGGGTGTTACAGCTGTACATTTGTCGATCAAGCTCTCTCTTGGTGGAATGGTCACGTGGAGGCCATGACACTCCTGGTGGCGAACGCTATGCCATGGGAGGAGATTAAGGAAATGTTGTTGGTCGAGTACTGTCCAAGGGGAGAAATCCAGAAAATGGAGCAAGAGCTGTGGAATCTCACGGTTCAAAACTCTAACATCGATGCTTACATATCAAGGTTTAGTGAGTTGTCTCTCTTGTGTCTAGGAATTATCACATCTGAAGCGAAGAAGATTGAAATATTTATTTGGGGATTGACTGCGCCAATCCAAGGGAATGTGATAGCAGCAAACCCGACCACGTATGACAGTGCAAAAAGACTAGCCAAGAAACTATATGACCATGACAACAAAAAGGGTGCCAAAGCAGGGGAAGCGGAAGTTAAGAAAGAAGGTGATAACAATAAGGGTAAAAACAACAAGCGAAAGGGACGACAAAACTCAGAATCATCAAAGAAACAACAAACTGTGGTTGTCCATGCTGCTACTCAAGCTACCACAACACTACATGCTCCAGCCTCATCCACACCAATTGCTCCCAAACAATACTCATGGACCCTACCCAAGTGCGGCAAATGAAATTTCCACCATCACGGAGAATGCAGGGAGATGCATTGCACAAGTCGCAACCGAAAGGGTCACACTACAAGATACTGTCGAACTCAGCCTCAACAGAACCAACAGACGAACCACAACAACAACAACAATCGCAACAACAGTAATAGCAACAACAACAACAATGATGGGGCCAGTTACACCTGCTATGGGTGCGGAGGAACCGGTCACTTCAAGCGCGACTACCCCAAAGCAAACAACCAGGGGGCAGGAACATCAGGAAAGGTATTGGCATTGGGTCAAGGTGAAGCAGTTCAGGACCCAACAGTTGTTACTGGTACGTTCCTACTTAACAACACATACGCATGCATCTTATTCGATAGTGGGGCGGAGCGAAGTTTCGTTAGTAATAAATTCAAACACTTACTAAATCAACAACCCCAGAAGCTCAACGAAGCCTTCACGGTGGAAATGGCTAATGGGAAAACTGAAACAACCAAAGATGTCTATGTAGGGTGCACATTAACACTAAACAATCACTCTTTTCAAATAGATTTGATGCTCGTAAATATTAGGAGTTTTGATGTGATAATCGGCATGGATTAGTTAAGCCCCCACCATACTGATATTATGTGTTGCGAGAAGGCCGTTCGCCTTCACCTCCCCAATCACGAAACCCTAATAATTTATGGTGATAAACTTGGCGCCAATCTTCGTCTTATCTCGTGCATCAAGGCACAAAAGTGTCTACACAAGAAGAACTACGCATTCCTCGCCCATGTTGTGGATAAGACCAAAGAATAAGTAAACATTCAAGACATTCCAGTGGCATGTGACTTCCCGGATGTATTTCCAGAAGATCTTCTGGGAATACCCCCAGAAAGACAGGTCGAATTTCGAATCGACCTAATACCACGAGCCACATCAATTGCCAAATCACCCTACAGGTTAGCTCCCGCCGAAATGCAGGAGTTATCCAGCCAACTAAGCGAGCTGTTGAGCAAGGGATTCATCCGACCAAGCTTCTCACCCTGGGGAGCTCCGGTCTTGTTTGTCAAGAAAAAGGACGGATCCTTCAGAATGTTCATCGATTATAGGGAATTAAACAAGCTCACTGTCAAAAACCGATACACACTTCCTCGAATTGACGATCTATTTGACCAGCTTCAAGGAGCTAGTTATTTCTCAAAAATAGATCTGAGATCCGGTTATTATCGACTCCGAGTTTGGGAAGAGGACATTCCAAAAACTGCTTTTCAAACTCGATACGGTCATTACGAATTTGTTGTGATGCCCTTCGGTCTAACAAATGCCCCCGCTGCATTTATGGACCTCATGAATCGAGTCTGCCGCCCATTCCTTGATAAATTCATGATTGTCTTCATCGACGATATTCTTATCTACTCTCGAAGCAAAAAAGAGCATGGTCAACATCTCCGTCAAATCTTGGAAACCCTAAGAGCTGAAAGATTATATGCGAAGCTCTCCAAATGCGAGTTCTGGATCCGCAGTATAAACTTTTTGGGTCATGTAGTCAGCGAGGAGGGGATTCACGTAGATCCTTCCAAGATAAAGGCCATTGAGGGTTCGGTGATCCCGAGAACCCCAACAGAAATCCATCAATTATTGGGTCTCGTAGGCTACTATCGAAGGTTTATCCAGAAAATTTCTAAGATAGACAAACCCCTCATTGCCTTGACACAAAAGGGTGTGTCTTTCGACTGGACGGAAAAACAGGAAGCCGCATTCCAAACCTTGAAACGAGCCCTATGTAGTGCACCAGTGCTATCCTTACCGGAGGGAAACGAAGATTTCGTAGTCTACTGTGATGCTTCGAATCAAGGGTTAGGCTGTGTCCTCATGCAGCGTGGAAAGGTGATAGCTTACGCATCAAGGCAATTAAAGACGCATGAAGTAAATTACACCACACATGATCTCGAGCTGGGAGTTGTGGTCTTCGCCCTAAAGATTTGGAGGCACCACCTCTACGGTACAAAGTGCACCATCTTCACTGATCACAAAAGCCTCCACCACATTCTAAACCAAAAAGAGCTAAACATGAGACAACGAAGATGGGTTGAACTGCTAAATGATTACGAGTGCGAGATCAAGTACCACCCAGACAAGGCTAACGTGGTAGCCGATGCCCTGAACAGAAAAGAATACTCAGGTCGCCGGGTGAAAACCCTATTAATAACCATCCAATCCCACCTAACCTCACAGATTAAGGAAGCCCAAACAGATGCATTGAAACCGGAGAACGTCACGAATGAGACACTGTGTTGGATGGATAAAGATTTTGAAGCTAAAGAGGACGGAGCTTATTATTTCATGAACAGAATATGGGTCCCTAAATTTGGGGGATTCAGAGAAAAGATTATGAACGAAGCCCACAAGACGCGATATTCCATCCATCCGGGTTCGGATAAGATGTACCTGGACATTAAGCAACATAATTGGTGGCCAAATATGAAGGCAGAGATCGCCACTTATGTGGGCAAGTGTCTCACTTGCGCCAAGGTGAAAGTGGAGTACCAAAAGCCCTCAGGACTATTACAATAGCCAGTAATACCCGAGTGGAAATGGGAAAGGATACTATGGACTTGTGACCAAATTACCTAAGACGACAGACGAATTGGATGCTATCTGGGTAATCGTCGATAGGTTAACTAAATCCGCTCATTTCCTGCCAATAAAAGAATCTTACAAGATGGAAAGGTTGACACGAATCTACATCAAAGAGATCGTAAAACTTCATGGGGTGCCAGTGTGTGACATCCCCATTTTCACAACCAGAAAAGACCGATTTGTTTATGCTTTATTTTGAAAATCAGAGTAACCTTTTAAAGAAAAGAGTTGCGGAATTTGTTCCCAGAAAAACATAATAAATACGTTATCAAAGCATCTCCAAAGAAATGTATTTTATTCATTTTAAAACATTGGGATGTCATCGTTAATACAGAAACATAAGCATAAACAGAACTTACATTCATTATCACTAGTGATTTATGTCTCCTTAATCTCTCAGTGTAATGTAACTTCATATCGACACCTGTGATACAAATAAACCGAGTGGGTCAGGTTGGGAAACCTGGTGAGTACATAGGGTTTTCAACCCACAATAATATAATTATTATGTTTAATCATCAAACAATTAACCCAATTACCCATCCACATTATCTTCTTTACTCTTAAGGATTTACCCTAATAATCAAATATTCCTCGTTCATTCTTTCCTGAGGATTATCCTAAGGAATCGTCACGAAGTCCATCGTCGCCACGGTTTACCCAACATGCACTAAGTTCATAGTCACCGGGGTTTAGGCACTAAGTATGCATAGTCGCCATGGTTTATACAACAGGCACTAAGTCCATAGTCACTAGGGTTTAGGCACTAAGTCTGCATAGTCGCCAGGGCTTATCTCGTTTATTGACAATATTATTTTTGAGAGTCCACTCGCAATACATGTCAATGGGTTTTTAGAGTACACCAGGTGAACACATCGTTCACAACACCTACAGGTTGCGAGTCTGCTAGTGTCCCACCGGACTGTCTAGAATAGTCCGTGGTTGTCATCCATACTCTGCTAGATGACAGGGCCAACGCTTGGGTAAAAGGTTTCTCTCCTTGTTCACCTCTCACCCTTATCTCATGGTTTATATCACCTCTCATCTCATCATCCAACTCATATTTCATCTACCCATCTTTTACCCATCATAATTATAGGTATAAAATACATATATACAGTTTAAAATAATTAAAACATGTATTTTTTTGTTCATCCAGCATAAATATTAAGTACACATAAAATATGCAGACATAACACGTAATTTATATTAAATACTTCATATATATGTGTAAGATGAAAGTAACATGCACTCACTTGTTAAAGTGATGATTTCAAACTCGGACAACGCTTCGCTTCTTAACAATATAATTTCCTTCAACGAAACCTAGTATTATTACCACTAGATTTTAGTCTAATATTTATTGCGACTAATTATTAGTCTAGATTCGTCATTAACTCATAGTCTACTTCATGATCTATCAAGTAAGGATCAGCCAGACAGGACAGTTGGGAGGCAGGACCATTTCTGCATATAGCTTTTCTGAAATCCAACAACCAAACCTAACGTGACCATTCTAGACACCTCTCCCGTAAGTAGTTCAATCAGTATAACGACTTTGAATCACTGATAAATTTTATTTATAGGTTCATAATAACGATATTATAAGCTATATTTAAAGTAGGGTAGCATAACTTACTTAGCTAGGAGTCGGGCTCTGCAGGGGCAGAACTTCGTCGCTGAATCTTTCTAAGAGAGATTCTTGCAGCGCTTCAGCGCTCACCTTACTATACTAAAAACTACAGAAAGAGAAGTCGAATCACGAGGGACCGAAATGCTCAGGGGATAAGAAGAGAAAGACTCTTGGATCAAGAGAATGGTGCAAGAAATATGAGAGCTAGAGGCTCTTATTTATAGTGATTGAATTTTCAAAAACTACCCTCCATAGTTACTTAATAGCCTTATAGTTATATAAACGACAAAACACCCCTTTATAATACTATTTTAAATAGATTTAATGATATTTGTATTAAACTAATGTCGAAAGTACTCAACACTAGTCTTATAACGACCGCATCGTCAATACATTTCTAATGATATATATATATATATATATATATATATATATATATATATATATATATATATATATATATATATATGATTTATACTTTATTTTAATACGTAAATATGTTATTAAAAATTATAACTCATTTATACGAACTCCGTTTTTGACGTTCTTTATATCCACGTGTAGCTATCGACGAGATCACGAGATCTACAACTTTCGTTTAGACTCCGTCGGCTAATTTTGAATTTATATTTTTGTCCATATTTTTATAAAATTAAATAATTTTCTAAAATCATAACTCTCTCGTACGGACTCCGTTTTTGGCATTCTTTTTTTCTCAAAATTCATATTTTAAGGAGTACTACGATTTTCATTTTGGTCGCATTAGCTAAAAGTCAATCATTATCTTCGTAGCTTTTTACGTCATACTTCCGTTGTGCACGACTGACTTTTATATCTTATAAAAATCATATCTAATTCATACAGATTCGGATTTCGACAAAATTTATATTTTCGGGATCGGGACGACGTATACTTCCTATATATATATATATATATATATATATATATATATATATATATATATATATATATATATATATATGTTTTGGGGCACTTATTTTTAGAATTTACGGACGATTCGACTGATTTTCCGTATTTTATTATATTATAATAATCATGAAACATATAATATTCAAATAATTATTCTTTATTACGTCAAATAGGTTACAATTGTTAACACTAACTATTACTTTGGTTAAGATTATTTATCCTAGATAATCTTCTACAAAAAAAAATCATTTTTATAACGGTTTTTATATCTTAATTGACTAGCCCGAATCTGTAGGTGTTACACAGTGTCTATTATCTCGGATCGAGATAGTAGATTTACCTCACGATTTTGGCAGTCACTTCAGAAGGCAATGAGAACACAACTAGACATGAGCACTGCTTACCACCCTCAGACCGGTGGTCAAAGCGAACGAACCCTCCAAACACTCGAAGACGTGCTCCGAGCCTGTGTGATTGATTTTGTCAAGTCATGGGATACCCACTTGCCTTTGGTTGAATTCTCATACAACAACAGTTATCACACGAGCATCAAGGTTGCTCCTTTTGAGGCTTTATATGGTCGTAAATGCAGATCGCCTCTATGCTGAGCCGAGGTGGGTGACACCCAACTAGCAAAAGGACAATCACCAGACAACACTCTCACAGGGCCAGAAATCATTCGAGAAACGACTGAAAAGATAATCCAAATCAAAGCCCGACTTCAAGCATCGCGAGACCGACAAAAGAGTTATGCTTATAAACGGCGAAAGCCTCTGGAATTCCAAGTCGGGGATCGGGTGCTATTGAAAGTCTCTCCCTGGAAAGGAATGATCCGTTTTGGGAAACGGGGAAAACTGAACCCGCGATACATCGGACCGTTCGAGATCCTCGCCCGAATTTGTCCGGTAGCTTATAAGTTGCAGCTACTTTCAGAGCTCAGCAACGTACACCCCGTGTTCCACGTCTCGAATTTGAAAAAGTGATTATAAGATGAAACTCTTGTCATTTCTCTAGAAGAAATCAAAATAAACGAGAATCTCCTGTTCATCGAAGAACCAGTCAAGGTTATGGACCGAGAAGTGAAGCGTACGAAGCAAAACCGCATTCCGATTGTGAACGTTCGATGGAACGCCAAGCATGGACCGAAATTCACATGGGAACGCGAAGACCAAATGAAGCAGAAGTACCCTCACTTATTCTCTCATTCATGATCCTACCTTTCGAAAGAATTTCGGGACGAAATTCCCTCTAATGGGGGGATGATGTCACAACTAGCATTTTTAGCTAGGAAATTCTATTCTCATGTAAACATCATCTATTGTAAGGCATGTACTCTAAGTGAAAATCATACTCTATGCTTAATCAAAATCATCCATTTGAATCGAACCTCACTCAAGAAGCCCATAACCTAATACAATACATTCCATATAGTCAACTATGGGTTGAAAACCCTAGAAATCCCGGTTCAAGTTAATATAGACTAGGAATTTGGGCCTAATTGACCAATAAACTTTCAATTTGACTACTTTGGGCCTAGGAACCCTATTTGGGATCTAGTTGGACCCACATCCATGAAATTCAGGTATTTGGGTCATATGGGTCTAGAATAATCCATCTTATTTCTAATGGGCCATGATAGGCCATAACTAGTTTCATAAGCCCTAATGGGCCCAAAACTATCTTATTGGGCTTCATTGGGCCGTAAACCCCATTCCTTCACCACCTTTGGGCCGTAAACCCATAAAAGGGCCCAATGGGCCGAAATTTCCATATTAGGCCCTATAACATTCGAATATATTCACTTACGGCCCAAATTAATTCTTTTATTTCCTCCTTAAGCCCTTCTCGGGTTTAAAAAAAAGAGAAGAAATGGAAGAAGATTGACCTAGGCTTGACAACACATAATTAACCCACATGTTTCAAGGTAATCACATACTTCTAGAAGCTATTACCCTCCATGCAATAATGTTTATTCTCTCTCCTCCTTCCTCTCTTCTTATGGCCGAAAGATCCCACACCCCTCCCCACTTCATCCCTTTCAATCTCCAAAATTCTCTTTAACTCTCAAAAGTTTTTCACCTTCTTCCTATTCAAAATTTTGTGAGTTAGTGTGGGTGTTTCAAGAGAACTTCGTCAAGAACTCATCCATTTTGGTAAGCTACTCTCACTCAAGAAGTTTAACTTCATGATTTTTTTAAAACTTGTTACTCATTTGCTCTTTAAACCGTGATCTATGCACCATGAAGCTCTTAGAACTCGAAGAACTCATCAAGGGGGTAGACTAGGCCGAAAACAACATCATTTCCTCCCATCTCTTCATCAAAACCGAATCCAAACCCCAATGTGAGTTCATACCCCTTGTTTTTCGGTTTTACTCTGTTTTGGGGGAGGATACAAGTTGCTTATGTGATAGATCTATGTATTTGTGCATGTTTATGTGTGTTATCTAAGTTATATGTTGTGATTATGTGAAGAAACTTCATAGATCTAGAAAACTCTATCAAGTCTTGACCATATTTGTGAACTAAAACACTTTATACAACTTACCATAAGGATGAAAGTGTTAGACATGTTAAGGATGTTGAAAAACTAAACAAAATCTTGTAAAGGGACCATTTTTGACAAATAAACAAAAAGGACGAAGCTTTTGTGATACTTACGATTTTTCAAGGACTAAAGAGTCATTTTAGTATAAAAATGGGCTTTATGACATTATGGTTTTAAAAAGGGCCAAAAAAGTAAATTTTTCACAAAATGGGCTTAAATTGGGCCTTCACGGTTTTATGGGCCAAAATTGGAAAAATTATGACTTTTGTGGACTAAATTGTCATTTAACACAAATTTGAGCCAAAAATGTAAATTACGGTTTTATGGGCCGAAAATGTCATTTTTAACAAAAATGGGCTGAAAATGTAAATTATACATATAAATAGGCCAAAAATGTAAATTTTTATAATGATGGGCCGAAAACATCAATTTATATATATGGACCGAAGATGTCAATTTTTATGATAATGGGCCAAAAATGTTATTTTTAACCAAAGTGGACTAAAAATGTCATTTTATTTGAAATGAGCCCATAAAGGTAAATTTTTGGTCTTGAAGGACCTAAAGTGTCAATTTCATCAAAAATATGCCTAATTTGTAAAATTTCGGCTCAATGGGCCAAAACTGTCACCATTACAAAAAGTGGACTTTTTATGCCATTTTAGAAAACAATCAAGCTAAAAGAAACAATGCAATAACAAACGAACTAAATTCATCGATTACATGTTTATTGGGCCTAGTACTTACAATCAATGTTATTGGGCCTTGGTGGCCCATTTACATGCTTATTGGGCCTGGATTATACATTACATGTTTATTGGGCCTTAGTGGTCCATTTACATGCTTATTGGGCCTAGACTATACATTACATGTTTATTGGGCCTTAGTGGTCCTTCTACATGTCTGTTGGGCCTCGTACATTCGCATACATACTCGTTGGACTTTTCAAACATAGAACGTACACGGAAACATTATATATATATATATATATATATATATATATATATATATATATATATATATATATATATATATATATATATATAACATAATACAATATTCGCGTAAACACAGTTAAGGATGCTAGTGAGACATGTCGGTTGACACCTCTCGAGTGTACAATCGTAGCATGTAGTTATAATCAGAGTCTCCTGGAGGGAGAGCGAGAGTTTGTGTATAGATCTATACGGGGTGACACCCCACACCTGAGCTGTTCGCTACAGTTAGACTAGGCCAGTCTAGGGTGACAAACCTTACCTTAAACAAGCCGGCGCCTGAAAACGCCACGACAGGCGAATTCGTCATAATCAAGTATGGTTAAAACGGCTCACATAGAGATTCTCACCATCATAATTTTACGAAATACATATAGAATCTTGTTGATACAAAAACATACATACACTAATATTCGGTCTTAGGGTTTTGAGACCACAACACTTTATAAACAGAAAATATAGGATTTTCTGGGGAAACATACAGTTAAACAATACCTTCTACTTACAACAGAAAAAATTACAGAATTTTTCCGGATTACATTTTTATATACATTCCAAAAACAGAAAACACACATGCATTAGTACTTGATTTTGACACAATACTTTTAAACCATTTTTCAGAAAATATCGGATTTTCTGGCGTATCACGAACCATACAAATTTTCATTCAAACATGCTTATGAACTCACCAACATTATATATGTTGACATTTTCAAAACAACTTGTATTCTCAGGGAATCGTTAAGCGGAAAGGTCTACAAGAACATGTGGAATTTGTCATATTCTGTTATCATCATACATTGAATATTTTTGCATGTAATTTATGATACTATACTTGATGTAAACAATGTTGGTTGTATTTTGATATGTATGATGATAGTGTTGTTGTAACACCCTGTTTATTTATTAAATAAATAAACAAATTAATGAACGAATAGAAGCCCTAAAATAAATAATTATATATCAAATGATGGTCTCGTAGAGCTAATTGTCACACTCTAAGAGATTGGGGGTTAAAAGTGTAAAATTCGGACTTAATTTGTAAGTTTTATGGAAGGCAGGGACTAAATGGAAATTATTGGGACTTCATTGAAGAGATTTTGGAGGCCTAGGGGCTAATTGGTAAATCCGGGAGTTTATTTGTAAAGGATTTCAGGAGTGAGGGTAGAAAGGGTAAATCAAGGACTTAGTTTGAAAGAAGAATGAGAAGGAGGGACCAAAATGGTCATTATGGAAATAAGTTATAATAGTCACGGGTATATAAGCTATATGAGAACCCTAACCCTAACTTTTGCCTTAGCCGCCATCATCCGTTTGTTCCTTCTCCGGTCACCCATGGCTACCAAATGACCACTGCTTCCAGCCAACGTCGCCACCGCCCAGGGAAGCCGCCAACGATCCCGTTCTATCGTCGATATGGGCCACGAGTAGTCACTACGGACGAAGATGAGGAGTCACCTCCTCCCACAGTTCCATCCGCCACTGTTTCATTACCTCCCCGACCACCGAGCGCCATCTTTGGCCGTTAGAGCTGTTGTCGCTACAGTGCCGCCGCTGAGCCGCCTTTCCATGTTTCTTTCTTCTTCAACCTCCGGTCGCTGCTCCGTCCAGCAGCCGTTAGCCGCCTTATCGGTCCATTAGCCGTCATGGCAGCGGGTGACCGGGGGCGGTTGCGTCACGATTTCGAGCAGAGAGGTGTCGGGGAGAGTTGCTGCTTGTCGGGGATCCGTAAAGAAGCCGCCGCCACCACCGAGAGGTGATGGCTGCCAACCCAAAAACCATTATGCCGCCTCCGACCACCGTAGGTGGGAGTTTTGGATCCGTTTCTTTAGCATAGAAAGGGTATTTTTTTGTTAGCGTGTGTTGGGTGTGCCATGCTTGGTCGGAAAAGTTGAGAAAAGGGCCACCACCACCACCGTGAGGTGGTGGCTGCCGCCACGAGCCACCGCCGGCCGCCACTAGGGTAGCTGTGTGTGTGTATTAGATTAATTAGTGTGTGTGATTAGTGAGTGTGTGTATTATTTTTGGATAAAAACCTTGTAATTGTAATTAGTATCAATTAATAAAAATAATAATAATCACCACCGTAAGGTGGTGGCCGCCGCCGTGTGCCGCCATTGACCACCACTACCCGAGGTGGTAGTGGGTGGTGCCCCTCAAGCAAAAACCTAATGGACCTAGCCAAAACCCTAATGGGCTTAAAGATTAATTTTGGGCCTATTGGGCCATGTTTGAGTGGAAACCCTAATTAGGGTTTAGAAAACCCTAATTGTGAGTAATTGGGCCTTAGACTTATTGGACCCACTTTTGGGCTATTGAGATTGGATTGTGTAGTAAGCCCAATTTCTCCATATCATTGATCTAGTAGAGTAAAGGACTTAATGGATTAAGTCCTTAATGGGTTAAGTAAGAAACACTTAACCCTAATCATCATTTTATGTGAAACCCTAATTTCACTTGGGCTTTGTGTTGGGCCATCCAAGAACAAGCAAATGGACTAGATTAATTAGTTGGGCTTTAGGATAAGGCCCATATGAAGGATTGGGCCCAATTTGGAAAATTGGGCCATAGTTGGGGCCTAGATGGTTGTATTGATATTGGGCCCCTAGAATGAGACATGTTGGACTGGACTGATCAATTGGGCCTTAAGGGAAGTCCATGTAGAGGTTTGGGCCCAATTTGGAAAATTGGGCCATATGTTGGGCTTTGATCCCTAGTTGACTTTGGGCCTATGGATTGTGCCTTGGACTTGGGTAAGCCAAGCTAGGGGTAATATAGTAATTATCCAAAGTATGCCTTATAGTTATGTGTTAGACCCCAATTAGTAATTGGGTGTTATTTTGGTGTTGACAGTTCGGGAATCTGTCATCCAGCAGTTGGGGTTGAGTCTACGAGACTTCAGCAGTGTGAGGTGAGTTTCCTTCCAGTAGGAACGGGTCTACGGCCACAATGCCGGCCCGTTTAGTTAAGCAGTAGTTCCGGACTTCGGTCTGATGCAGTAGTTCAGTGTGCTTGATGTCTTTGTGATTCAAGCATGTCTTTGTGTTATGTGTTCCGGACTTCGTTCTGATGCAGTATGCAGTATATGTGGTATGCTAGTAGTTATGATTATGTTATGTTATGTTCAGTCAGTTCTGGACTTCGGTCCGATGCAGAGGGCAAGGCCCTGGTTAGTTCCGGACTTCGGTCCGATGCAGTTTCCGGACTTCGGTCCGATGCAGAGGGCAAGGCCCTGGCTAGTTTCGGACTTCGGTCTGATGCAGTTTCCGGAATTCGGTTCGATGCAGAGGGCAAGGCCCTGGTTAATTCCGGACTTCGGTCCGATGCAGTTTCCGGACTTCGGTCCGATGCGGAGGGCAATGCCCTGGTTAGTTCCGGACTTCGGTCCGATGCAGTTTCTGGACTTCGGTCCGATGCAGTGGGCAAGGCCCGGTAGTTGCTTTATATGTTATTGTTTGGTATGTGGTAGTTTGGGGGAGCTCACTAAGCTTCGTGCTTACGGTTTTCAGTTTGGTTTCAGGTACTCAGTTTTCAAAAGAGGAGCTCGGGAAGATTGCAGTGCACACACCATTTGTTCAGCCTGGGATGTTTATACTCTGATATATTTGACAGTTGTTATGATATTTTGAGATACATTGTTTATGATTCTTATATGACGTTTGATGAATATGGTTTTATTACTGATTTAAAACGAAATTTTCAGACTGTATTTTTGGGATGTTACAAGTTGGTATCAGAGCCTTCGTTTGAGGGATTCGGGCACACTTTCGGGTGTGTCTGAACTCAAACTAAGGAAGTGGTAAGAAGTTTTCAAAAGAAAAACCATGTTTACAAAAGGATTTTGAGAAAACAAAAACAATTTTAGAAAAGGTATAAAGAAAAGAGTTTTAGAAAAAGCGAAAAGAATTTTGAAAAAAAGAAAAGGGTGTGGTGCATGCAATCAGCCGAGCTCAAGTAAGTACTCCCAAATTACTCATACAAGATCATGTTATGTTATAATTATCAGTTCCAGTTTCAGTAGAACAGCATGCTAGAATAGGACTAAGGATCTAGGAGGATGCCTTATGTGCCTGTTATATGTGTTTCAACTTATTGAGAATTGCATGCTAGTATTGAGTAGACAGCAGTAGGATAGCCTGTTTAGGTTATGCCTGATAGTATGAGCTTAGCATTGTATGCTAGTACAGTTTCTCGTTATGAGGATAGATTTGTTTGAGTAGTTTCCTGTGTCCGAATGTTGCTTGCTTCGTGCTTTGTAGGACTCGGAGTGATGGGAGTTAGCTATTAGGTGAATACGTCACGTCACATGTGATCAGGGTTGAATAATCTCAGAGTGCTGGATTTGGCCCTATTGCGCAGCTCTCGTTTGAGTCTAACCGTTGTAGGGACGAGTCTTTTACTCGAAGGATTATCTGAGCCTCGTCACATGTGATGGTATTCAGGTGATGGCTAATTGGCATTACAAGGATGCCTTCAGCAGCTGAGGACTGGATTGGGTGGAGTCAGAGATTTCCCTAGGGCAAGCCTAGGATGAGAGCAGCAGAGATCAGTAGCAGTATAAGTGACTTGGTGGAGTCGAGGCAGTACTTGAGGAAAGTACGGATAGATGTGGAAGGTAGTATGGGCCCGTACTACTGAAAGCAGAGGATCCGTACTTGAATCGAGGAAGGCTGAGATGAGACCATGAAACTTGTAGTAGTAGCGATCCCTCGTGATATATCAGTGTTTCCGACGTTTGTCATTATGTGTTTTTAGAATGATGGTATATTACCGAGTATAGTGACGCTACGTGGTAAACCAGATGGTAGTTCTGGTGTCGACGAGGGATCAGGCTCGGACTCTGTAACCGGGCAGCTTGATGGTCAGATGAGGGAGTTCGTTCTATCTGAGAGTACGCGCAGTATCATTGACCAGACTCCTGTGATCCTCAGTGTGATCAAGGAGGGCAGTGTAGAGATTTGTGATGAGAGGCCGAGTGCATTCTGCACTGAGATAGCAGTCATGATAGAGACTCGTACGTTGATGTTTCAGGAACTCAGAGTTTGTGAAGCGTCAGATTGTCATGTGGGTTAGGGACCCCATTGTTAGCAGCAGATGGTTGGCAGATGTCGCTAACACTTTTCGTACCAGACGTTGTCTCGAAAGGAGACAAGATCCGACTTACTTCCTGTCTCCTGAGGGACAGAGCACGAGATTGATAGGAGGAGGTTGGTAGTGAGTTGAGTGATGAAGCAGTTGATGTTATGTCATTAGATGACTTTTAAACCAGATTCTGGGCAGAGTGTGCCCAGGCGATTGAGGCGCAGCAGTTGGCGCGAGAGTTGCTATATCTCCTTCAGACGACTGAGACTGTGGCAGAGATCACTGTCAAGTCTCGGGAAGGAGCTTATATGGTACTGCAATATGCAGCAGAAGAGGAAATGAGTAAGGTAAGACATCAGAACATACTGTAGAATGATAGCAGGGAGATCGTGAGTGTCTCGGGGTGCAATACCCTGAATGATATGACTTCTGGAGCTTGAGAACGGGATATGGACTTGGAGAACATTGGTAAGAGGGAACCAGATCAGTTGCTTATACTGAAGGGTCCCGGGAGGAGACCCTAGATTTAGGATTAGCTTTCGAGAGACCAGCAGGACCAGATTCGGTGCAGCACTTGCGGGAAACTGCACAAGGGAGCCTTTCGTTTCAAGGGTTTGAGTAAGTGTAACCCTGAGTTATCCTTGGTTTGTGTCTGAATTATATTTTCAAGAGATGTCATATGCCAATTGCATGCCGAGAAGCATTAGCGAATTGTGATAGAGCAATTCCCCATATTACGGGATTAGGAAAGTACAGCGTCATCTGGGTTTATTCCAAGACTGAGGAGCAGCACGAGAAGCACCTGAGGAAGGTGCTAGAGACTTTGAGGAGAGAGAGAATTTTCGCAAGGTTCTTCAATTGTGAGTTCTGGTTGCGCGGGGTGCAATTTCTTGGACACCTTGTCAATCAGAAGGATATTCGAGTCGATCCGGCCAAGTCAGAGGCCGTGATGCAGTGGGAGATTTCGAGGTCTCCAATTGAGATTCGGAACTTCCTGGGTCTAGCGGATTATTACCGGAGATTTATTAGGATTTTTAGAAGTTGTGTGATCTTTTGGATTAGCTGGTGTTGAAAACGCTAGCAATGGTAAGTGTGGTTTCTAGCAGATTGGTCATGGGTGGTGAGAAGGATTGGGAATTCTTCCAGTTTTGTGTGTTGTAAGGCATTAGCTAAATCAAAGTAGGGGAGAATCGCCCAAGGATTCAGAAGCGGGAGCAGTTTTGAGACTAGGATAAGTTTTGCATCCTTGTCTGAATGGAAGACAGCCCATGTGGTTGTATGGTTCGAGGAGAGTGTGATATGGAAGTCCGGAAAAACTTGCCAATGATGAGATCGCGTTCTCGGAATGTTTGCTAGCAAGCCTTAGGGAATCAGGTGGGGGATTCCAGTATGGACATGGGTTCAATTTTGGATGTTAGGTCGTGTGTATGCTTGACGTCGGATGTGTTCGGATCAGTAACCAGCGAATGAGATAGTGTTAGAGTGTTGTAAGTCTGCGGGTGTAGCCGTAGCATTCACTAGCAGCCAGATAGTGTAAGAAAGTGTTGTAAGTCTGCGGGTGTAGCCGTAGCATTCACTAGCAGTCGGATAGTGTTAGAGTGTTGTAAGTCTGTGGGTGTAGCCGTAGCATTCACTAGCAGTCAGGTAGTGCTAGAATGTTGTGAGACTGCAGGCGTAGCCGTAGAATACACTTGGCTGGTAGACAGCATGAGCGCGTTGTTAGGACGCGGAAGGAACAATAGTACCCAACCGTTCGGGTGTAGCAGTAAGGATATGGAAATCCACAGATTGGATTTCGGAATTATCTGGATGGATTAGATCTAGTTGAGCCAGTGATAAGACTGTAGGAACGCCACTGCAGTTTTGAGATCGAGAACGCAATGGATTGCTTAAGGTTGCTTGTTATATAAGGCTACAATTGGTTATGTAGCAATCGCGTTTATCCGTGGTTTGGTAATATCAGGATTCGACGTATGGACTCGATCAGTTAGATCAGAAAGTTATTAGAGCCTCAGTGGCATGGTAACTAGTGGCAGCTAGTTCTAGAGAAGGAATTTGTTCAGAAGTCGTGTGAGGCGACTAAGTGGGAGAGCTTTGGCTCCGCAGCCGGGCCGGAACCCGGTATTTCAGATGATTAACGAACCAATTGAGACCAGGAAGGCCTAGATAGATTTCGGGAAGCAGCCATGTGGCAACATACTGCTTCAGGCAGTTCAGTGTTCGGACAGTTTCAGTGTTTGGCAGTGTTAGTAATTGTGTTTAGGTTGCAAGTACGGATAGAATAGCTGGTTGAAATGGATAGTGACAAGTCACTCACAGTGGAAATAGTTGGGCTTTGGCCAAGTATGAGTGAATCACATGGATAAGTGGATCTGTGATTTCCGTTTTCTAGTGGGAGCCTCAGGTTATCAGTAGTTGAGTAGCCAGTTGAGGGATAAACAGACTAGATTCAACGATAATGATTCAGTATGAGTGGTCTGTTAGGGATTCATATCATCTCGAGACAACAGACTTCAGACGGAGTAGACGAGATCTTGTTGCGAGGAATTCGTTGGCTTTACGAGGATTGGTCATGGTTACCCTGGGGAGGCTAGGGTGTGCCCAGGTTGGTGACCATGCTACTCGAGTGGTTGGGCGAGTAAGGAATGGTAAGAAATGATTTCGAGGACGAAATCCAATTTAAGTGGGGGAGAGTTGTAACACCCTGTTTATTTATTAAATAAATAAACAAATTAATGAACGAATAAAAGCCCTAAAATAAATAATTATATATCAAATGATGGTCTCGTAGAGCTAATTGTCACACTCTAAGAGATTGGGGGTTAAAAGTGTAAAATCCGGACTTAATTTGTAAGTTTTATGGAAGGCAGGGACTAAATGGAAATTATTGGGTCTTCATTGAAGAGATTTTGGAGGCCTAGGGGCTAATTGGTAAATCCGGGAGTTTATTTGTAAAGGATTTCAGGAGTGAGGGTAGAAAGGGTAAATCAAGGACTTAGTTTGAAAGAAGAATGAGAAGGAGGGACCAAAATGGTCATTATGGAAATAAGTTATAATAGTCACGGGTATATAAGCTATATGAGAACCCTAACCCTAACTTTTGCCTTAGCCGCCATCATCCGTTTGTTTCTTCTCCGGTCACCCATGGCTACCAAACGACCACTGCTTCCAGCCAACGTCGCCACCGCCCAGGGAAGCCGCCAACGATCCCGTTCCGTCGTCGATATGGGCCACGATTAGTCACTGCGGACGAAGATGAGGAGTCACCTCCTCCCACAGTTCCATCCGCCACTGTTTCATTACCTCCCCGACCACCGAGCGCCATCTTTGGCCGTTAGAGCTGTTGTCGCTACAGTGCCGCCGCTGAGCCGCCTTTCCATGTTTCTTTCTTCTTCAACCTCCGGTCGCTGCTCCGTCCAACAGCCGTTAGCCGCCTTATCGGTCCATTAGCCGTCATGGCAGCGGGTGACCGGGGGCGGTTGCGTCACGATTTCGAGCAGAGAGGTGTCGGGGAGAGTTGCTGCTTGTCGGGGATCCGTAAAGAAGCCGCCGCCACCACCGAGAGGTGATGGCTGCCAACCCAAAAACCATTATGCCGCCTCCGACCACCGTTGGTGGGAGTTTTGGGTCCGTTTCTCGAGCATAGAAGGGTATTTTTTTGTTAGCGTGTGTTGGGTGTGCCATGCTTGGTCGGAAAAGTTGAGAAAAGGGCCACCACGAGCCACCGTCGGCCGCCACTAGGGTGGCTGTGTGTGTATTAGATTAATTAGTGTGTGTGATTAGTGAGTGTGTGTATTATTTTTGGATAAAAACCTTGTAATTGTAATTAGTATCAATTAATAAAAATAATAATAATCACCACCGTAAGGTGGTGGCCGCCGCCGTGTGCCGCCATTGACCACCACTACCCGAGGTGGTAGTGGGTGGTGCCCCTCAAGCAAAACCCTAATGGACCTAGCCAAAACCCTAATGGGCTTAAAGATTAATTTTGGGCCTATTGGGCCATGTTTGAGTGGAAACCCTAATTAGGGTTTAGAAAACCCTAATTGTGAGTAATTGGGCCTTAGACTTATTGGACCCACTTTTGGGCTATTGAGATTGGATTGTGTAGTAAGCCCAATTTCTCCATATCATTGATCTAGTAGAGTAAAGGACTTAATGGATTAAGTCCTTAATGGGTTAAGTAAGAAACACTTAACCCTAATCATCATTTTATGTGAAACCCTAATTTCACTTGGGCTTTGTGTTGGGCCATCCAAGAACAAGCAAATGGACTAGAGTAATTAGTTGGGCTTTAGGATAAGGCCCATATGAAGGATTGGGCCCAATTTGGAAAATTGGGCCATAGTTGGGGCCTAGATGGTTGTATTGATATTGGGCCCCTAGAATGAGACATGTTGGACTGGACTGATCAATTGGGCCTTAAGGGAAGTCCATGTAGAGGTTTGGGCCCAATTTGGAAAATTGGGCCATATGTTGGGCTTTGATCCCTAGTTGACTTTGGGCCTATGGATTGGGCCTTGGGCTTGGGTAAGCCAAGCTAGGGGTAATATAGTAATTATCCAAAGTATGCATTATAGTTATGTGTTAGACCCCAATTAGTAATTGGGTGTTATTTTGGTGTTGACAGTTCGAGAATCTGTCATCCAGCAGCTGGGGTTGAGTCTGCGGGACTTCGGCAGTGTGTGATTGTATCTACGGGACTTCAACAGTGTGAGGTGAGTTTCCTTCCAGTAGGAACGCGTCTACGGCCACAATGCCGACCCATTTAGTTAAGCAGTAGTTTTGGACTTCGGTCTGATGCAGTAGTTCAGTGTGCTTGATGTCTTTGTGATTCAAGCATGTCTTTGTGTTATGTGTTCCAGACTTCGGTCTGATGCAGTATGCAGTATATGTGGTATGCTAGTAGTTATGATTATTCTATGCTATGTTCAGTCAGTTCCGGACTTCGGTCCGATGCAGAGGGCAAGGCCCTGGTTAGTTCCGGACTTCGGTCCGATGCAGTTTCCGGACTTCGGTCCGATGCAGAGGGCAAGGCCCTGGCTAGTTCCGGACTTCGGTTCGATGCAGTTTCCGGAATTCGGTCCGATGCAGAGGGCAAGGCCCTGGTTAGTTCCGGACTTCGGTCCGATGCAGTTTCCGGACTTCGATCCGATGCAGTTTCCGGACTTCGGTCCGATGCAGTGGGCAAGGCCCAGTAGTTGTTTTATATGTTATTGTTTGGTATGTGGTAGTTTGGGGGAGCTTACTAAGCTTCGTGCTTACGGTTTTCAGTTTGGTTTCAGGTACTCAGTTTTCAAAAGAGGAGCTCGGGAAGATTGCAGTGCACACACCATTTGTTCAGCCTGCGATGTTTATACTCTGATATATTTGACAGTCGTTATGATATTTTGAGATACATTGTTTATGATTCTTATATGACGTTTGAGAATATGGTTTTATTACTGATTTAAAACGAATTTTTCAGACTGTATTTTTGGGATGTTACAGTTGTCTTGTTTCAATTATATGCATTGTGATGATATTACAAGATGAAGTCACGCACAAGCCCCCGGACGCTTCCGCCGTCTAGTTCGTGGGTGTGACAGGGAAACGATTCGAAACAGAGCGTTACAAAAAAGGGACTTAATAGGGGACTTGAAGCATGTATGTCGTATGATACCATTCTTCACATAAAGCTTGCACCTTTATGCTCAAGGATACCAAAAGAAACCCAGATCTGAAAGAACAAGCTCTTAAACAACTCAACTCATCCAAAGACCCAAAAAGAAGACCAAAATCATAATAAACTAACCATGAAGATATCTAATCATACACATGCCAATATGCAAACTTGATACCTCAAAGAGACTGTAAGAAGTGGAGAGATTCTGGATCTATGATCTTCCTTCCAAGCTAAGCACCTTCAATCTTCAAAGCTTCCTTTGAAAATGAGCAAAATAATCACAAGAATCCACTCAAGGCTCAAGAACACCACTAAGAAAGCTTAAGGGACGAATTGGGGTTTAAGTGGCAATGGAGGCTGGTAAGGAGACCAACCCTTGGGGCTTAAGGAGATTATATAGGGTGCAATTTAGGGTTTCCTTCCCTGCTGCCAACACGCCGTGTTTAGACACCAACACGCTGTGTTGGCCTTAATGAAAATCGCGCTTGTCCTTAACTAGACACGCTGTGTTGGTTCCTCTAACACGCCGTGTTCCAATCCCCAAAATGGGATTCATTCCTTACAATTGCTCCTCCAGATTCCGGGTGTTACAACTCTCCCCCACTTGTATTAGATTTCGTCCTCGAAATCGTTCCTTACCATCCTACATGCCCAGACAGCCTAAAGAATGCAATCACAACCCTAACTTTGGCTCTAAGCTACCTCATCTATATAAAGAGCCTTACCCCTTCACATTTTCGGCCACCTAGAAACCCTAGAAGGATAGTCGAAAATCTCAAGATCCCTCCTCCTATCTCCTCTCTCATTCTCTTGCTTAGTTTGGGTGTGATCTAGAGGCGTAACACTTGTGACGCTTGTTCTAAAGGTTCAAGAAGACTTGGATTTTCATTGTTATTGCTACATAACAATCAAAGGCATGTTTACTAATCATAGTTATGATTTTCGAAAATAATATAGATCTCCTAGGGTTTGCTATTTGATGTTCAAAGCTTATATGTTCAATTAAAGAAAACATAGATCAAGAATTAAGGTTGCATGCACACATAGGTTTTTGTTTGTTATGCTCAAAACCTATCAAGAAGGGAAGATCACATTGTTATGGTTCATAATGGTTCCATAATGGATAAAGTTTCCAAATTTATCCATTTGAATGATCCCAACAAACAAGATCTAGTATTTAAGTCTCAAAGGGACCCAAAAGTGCATATTTTTCAACTTAATCCATTAAGTACAAGTCTCCAACTTTCAAATCTGAAACCAAATGATGTTTAGATGGATAAAGTTTCCAACTTTATCCATAACAAGGTCACAAACTTTCAAGATCTAAACTTTATGCACTTAAAGTGACCAAAATCTCATAACACCCAAAACTAGCTAGATCTAACAATTTCATCATCAAGATTCAAACTTTATACATTTAGAAGAAAGATCAAGGTGAACAAAGTCTGGATCTACAAGCTTCAATGCAACCAACACTTCTTCAATGAGTTCCTTTTTCTCCAAGGTGCACCAAGAACACTCCAAAGCACTTAAAAACACTTTCTTTTTGCTCACAAGGCTCAATCTAGGGTTAAGGTTACAAGAGAGGGTGTTGGAGATGTGGGGGATGAGAATGGAATGAGTTTGGGGAAGTTAAGGAGCTTAAATAGGGCTCAAACCACGAAAATATGGTTTGGGTACTGATCCCGTACGCCCATCGTACTAGGGATGCCCTAGTACGCCCAACGTAACGTACACTTTGAGTACGCCCAACGTACGCGACTCAACCCCAAAACCGCTCTAACTTCAAACGAGCATAACTTCTTTATTCCAACTCCGTTTTCGACGATCTTTATATCCACGGAAAGGTATTGAAGAGTTCTACAATATTATCTAAATATCTTGGACTAAAAACTTCTAGAACAAAAATCCATATTTAATGCAAGAACCCGACCTATGATTTTCCCCATCGTACTATTCTCAAATATCGACTCATGATTCCCATATTCCCAGCTGACGAGATATGTCCTGTGTGTCGCAAGGCATGTTTGGACTCTTTTGGAGAGCATGCAGTTCACTATAAAGAACTCCCGGGGTTCAAATACAGGCATGATATGGTTATGGATGTTTTGTTTGACATATTTAAGCGTGCCGGGGTTTCCGCTAAGAAAGAGGCACCTGTTAATTTCTTGATTGACCCGACAGAAGGAAGGTCAACCCTCAGACCGACTGACATTTTGATTTTTGGATGGGTCGGAGGGAAACACACATGTGTGGATCTTACAGGGGTATCCCCTCTCGTGGGCCTGAGGGCTGGGGGTTTCACGGCGGGACATGCTGCTTTAAAAGCAGCTACAGGCAAAGTCACCAAACATGAGAAATCGTGCATGGAAAATCAACACGTGTTCATACCATTTGCATTTGATACGTTTGGTTTCCTCGCACCGGATGCGGTAGAGCTTCTTCAAAGAGTACAACGAATCATGCATAATAATGTTATATCCCCTAGATATTCGGATGTAGTCTTTAAAAGAATTAGCTTTACCATTCAAAAAGGCTTAACGGCACAACTTGTTGCCCGTTTGCCATCTCACTCATTGTACGATGACAATTAAAATTTTATGGAAACCCTTTATATTAGCTAGAAAAAAAAAAGATCTCATAACCACCATTAGTTCCTTCCAAAAGGTTTAAACATCGCCTACTTAAAGCCCAAAACCTTTACACAGTCGACTTCCGGCCCTGAATCACATAATAATCCCGAACATGGTGTTACAAAAAGGCCCTCATGTGCCTTGCATGTGAGGGAGGTGAGGGGAAGAAGGAGACCCGTGTCAAGTGTCAAGGACTAAGCTTGCAATGTTTTTCATAATTGGATGAAAGATGCAATGAAACATAAACATTAGGACCAGACATCTAATTTACTAAAAAAATCATTTGTTTAAGAGGGTGTTTGGCTTAGCTTTTGTGGGGCAAAAATCCTTTTTGTAAAATGACTTTTTGTAAAAGAACTTTTTATAAAAGTTGTTTTTTAAAATGTGTTTGGATTAACTTTTGAAGGGAAAAAGTTAAAAGTTAAAGTGTTTGGGTTAACTTTTAGGAGAGAGTAGGGAATCATATGCTGTGAATGAAGAATTAATTAAGATAGATAGGGGTATATTGGTAATTTAATATTTTTACCGTTGAAAAGTTGGGAAAAATCACATAATCGTGACTTTTCAAAAAGACTCAATTTACTCTATTGGAAAAGTCATTTCTAAAAGTCCTTTTCACTTAAACAAACATGTTTTTGATTTTTTCGATACAAGTAAAAGTAATTTTAAAAGTTAAAATAAACACTCAGATGATGTGGATGATGTTGGTCATAGATTGCGTTATTTTTCTGTGATCGGAGAACAGAATCCAAAGCTAAGCTACCATTTCGGTCACTATCCATCTATCCACCCATAACCCTTTATGACTTTTATAATCTTTGGCCCTGAGAGACACTTGACAAAATCCCAGATCAGATTTGGAGCTCTTTGTTTGTAATTTAAACCAAAAGAAGCTAAGCAACATGGTGAGCCTTTTTTCGAGGTTTTCTGTAAGCAGAAACGGTCATCGTCGTTCCCAGACTACACTTGTAAGCAAATGACATCCATCACTGTTTGATTCCTTCACCTCTTTTGGTTTTTAATCGATTGATTGTTTCCCTTGCTTGTTCCCTGGTCTGTGATTCTTGGATTTTCATTAATGGGAGTTTTTGGTGCTTTTAATTTCAGACTGTCGTATTGGTGCTTCTTAAGTAATCGATCATGGCTTCTTGTTATTGCCAGATCTGTTGGCTTTCATTTTGATAAGATAGGATTTCTGTAATTAGGTTGTGAAACAGTATGATTTCCTAGAACAATGACTTATTGTGATTTTGGCTGAATCCTAAAGTGTAAATGCTTGCGAATTTGTTATAACTAAGTATACATTTCGAGTGATTTGCGTTGATGTTTTTTCATGGTGCTTCTTGATTTCATTGCAAAGTGATTGTGATTATGCTCCTTTCTTGATAAATTATGTCGACGTAAACTATTTTTATTTCTTGGGCTGCTTAATTTCTTTTCAGGATGAGAGGGAAGTGTTACCCCCAGACACGGAAGTAGCAGAATCCTCCACAGTTGTTGGAGCGACGGCTACAACTAATCATGGTATCGAGGTTGTCATTGAGTTTAAGCCCGTTGACCACCCCACCGAGCCTCTTGACCATGATCAACCTGTTCACTGCCCATTACCCGAACCTTCAATTCTCAATGTAAGTGTTAAAATCAGGTTACTTTGTCATGTTATTAAGCTCTAAAATTTCATGGATAGTGTCAACATCAAATATTCTCCATTTGTTACATTGTATCATGCACATAGTTAAGGAAACTGTTTGGTTGTTAATTAGATTTGTGGACTAGGCCTCAAATATTAAAAGAGTACAAAAACTCTTTTGACCAAAATTTGTGCTATTAGTATTTTATAGTGATTAATAATGGGTAAATATGTAACTTTGGTTTTTGTAATTTCACTAAATAATCAATTTTTGCATTTAGTAGTTTTGGTGTATCTTTCTTCCACATCATAAACCTCTAGGCTTTGTGTTTTGAACATGCAGCAATAATGGGAATAACGGGGAGTTATATTGTAGATTGGGCTTTCATGTTACATAATAGGGTTAAATGCAAGAAAGCAGCAACAAACTTTTTTTATTTGTTTATTATGGCATCCTACTTTAATTTCTTCCTATCACAGTATTATACATTGGAAACTTTACCCAATTATAGCAATATCATCTAAATACAAAGCAATTCTCATTGCTATAATTGGGTACATTTTCAAATTACAGTGTCCTAATAAGAAAAAAAAATGAAAATACAATGGTGTAATAGAAACCTTATTTTAGCTATATGGAGGCATTTGGTTGATAAGTACGCATTTATGGTGTTCATGCGACTACAATGATTATTCATGAGTTGTTTTGTTTTTGGGTTTTGACAAAAAAGGACGGAAGAATATGGAAAGAGCGTGTAAGTGCAGGGGTGCAGAGGAGGACAGACTTGTCCATAGCGCAGGAAGGAGTGGGGCCCACACTCCCACCCCCACCCCCAACCGTACTCATACCACCACCAGAACCGCAGCCACCTGCAGCAAAATCTCAAAGAAGAACCAACCGTGTGATATTGCCATCGATCAGTGCACCTGAACATAACATTCTTAAGCTGCTAGAAGAATCTGGGATGTAATTTTGCAATTTCTTTCAGTTGTTCAACACACGTATAGGTTGGAAGACCTGCTATTTATTTTCCCTGGTGTTATTAGTATCAGTTATCAGGGGCATTTTGGTCATTTACTTCATTTTGTATCGTTTTGAACATACACAAGCACACAAAGACCATTTTTGTATGTATATTTCCCATGTTATATTGAAGTTCCAAATTAATACTGTATACAATTAGTATTTCATTAAAATAGTATGAGTTGTGTGTGCTACAATTAAAAACTTTATTTATATATAACAAATACAGATAAATTGTAGCCGGTTTGTAATGCCATGGGCCATGGAAGGGGTTTGGAGCTTAAATTTGTTTAGTTTATATAAGAATTATGGGTTCATCACTAAAATGACTAAATGCATTTGTTTATGAAATTGCTCTTTGAAAGATTCTTTTTATAAAATGACTAGATTGAGTGTTAATTACTAACATTGTGTACTTCTTCGAGCCTCTTTATCAATCTTTGTTATGAGAACAGAATAAAATCGAGAACGATGGTGGTATATATGAACCATCGAAATTTAAATTTGAATTTGATCACGAATTCTTGATTTCTTGCTAATGGAATCGAATTCAAACTATTTTGCTGATTTTTTGGAATTTCTACAATCGACAATTAAGGAATTCCTGAATTCTTGCTAATTAACAAGGTTTAGGGTGCAAGATAGATGGGATTGAAGGAAAACCGATAATTCACATACATGTTAGAAAAGTTTAAGGGCAAAACTTTGTAAATTTAGAGGGATTGAAGAGATGACATGTAGCATTTGATGAGTTGTCAGGCTATGGAAATGACATTTGTCATATTGGAGCTATTGTTTTATTAGTAAGGGTAGATTTATAAAAGATATAGATGGACATATATTATTATTTATTATTTAAAACAAAATTATTGTATGAATTTTAAATATAAATGCATTCTACTATGATAAAAAAAAAGGGTACAAATAGAGAGTTGTACATTTGCGTGCCTGTGAAGATAAAAAGGCTGGAAAGGCCGAAAAATGGTCTCGTTATTCCCGTTGGCCCAAATTAAACTCGGATTACGGCCGATCTCTTCTGCTTCTGCTTCCGGTTTCCCTCGACTGTCTCGACGATTCTACACAACAACAAGAAGCACCACCTGTTCCTCCCAAACATCAGCCATGGCTACTACCGATACGAAAAATCTGCAGCCTCCTGTAGCTAAGAAGGTGAAGCACGAAATGGAAATGTTTGGAGACGTTAGGGTTGATAATTACTACTGGCTCCGTGACGATTCTCGTTCCAATCCTGAAATCCTTTCCCACCTTCAACAAGAAAATGCTTATACTGATTTCATCATGTCAGGTAACCAACTCCCTTCTACTTGTACTCTCTCAATCTGAAGTTGATGTAGATTGGTTTTTTGCTACTTGTACTCTCTGATATGGAACTTTTTTCTTAGTAATTGAAAGAGTTCTTGTATTTTAAATATCAGGAACCAAACATTTGGAAGATCGGATTTATGCTGAGTTAAGAAGCCGGATTAAAGAAGATGATATATCTGCACCTGTTCGAAAAGGCCCTTACTACTATTACGAGCGGACTTTGGAGGGCAAGGAGTACGTACAGCATTGTCGGCGCCTTGTAGAAAACAATGGGGATGTACCATCTGTTCATGATTGCATGGCAACAGGACCAGAAGCTCCTCCTGAGCATGTGATTTTGGATGAAAATGTTAAGGCTAAAGAGCATGCATATTACAGCATTGGTGCTTTTAAAGTCAGTCCAAATCACAAATTGGTAGCATACGCAGAAGACACTAAAGGAGATGAGATCTATACCATTTATGTCATGGATGCTGAGACTTGCACACTTGTTGGTGACCCCTTGGTTGGTGTAACAAGTTATCTTGAATGGGCAGGTGATGAGGCTTTGTTATACATCACCATGGATGCGATTCTCAGGCCAGACAAGGTGTGGTTTCATAAGTTGGGTACAAATCAATCAACAGATTCATGTCTTTATGATGAAAAAGATGATATGTTTTCTCTAGATCTTGAAGCTTCCGAGAGCAAAAAGTACCTATTTGTTGGATCAGAGAGTAAAACTACAAGGTCTATCTTCTATTTTGATATCTCAAAGCCTGAGAACAATCTTACAGTTTTGACACCTCGCACAGAGGGCATTGATACATCAGTCAGCCATCGTGGCAATCATTTTTTCATCAAAAGGAGGAGTGATGAGGCTTTCAATTCAGAACTACTAGCATGTCCATTGGACAATGTAAATGCAACTACCATTCTTCTTCCTCATAGGGAAACTGTAAAAATACAGGATGTAAGAACTTTTAGTGACCACCTTGTTGTTTATGAGCGTGAAAAGGGTTTACCTCGGGTAACTTTTTACCCTCTTCCACCTATTGGTGAACCACTTCAAAGTCTCCAAGGTGGCCAATCTGTTGAATTTATTGACCCTGTTTATTCAGTGGAACCAGCAGAGTCACAATTTTCTTCAAGTATATTGAGATTTGATTATAGCTCTCTCAGAACACCCCCTTCTACATATGATTATGACATGAATACAGGAGTTTCAGTTCTGAAGAAAATTGAAACAGTAAGTTACATACATGATGATTGATTTTAGTCAAAAAAAAAAAAAAATCTACTCGTTAGGTCTAATGAGTTTCTTTTTTGGTGGAATCAGGTATTGGGTGGTTTTGATATCTCAAACTATGTAACCAAAAGGGAGTGGGCAGTTGCTCAAGATGGCACTCATGTTCCTATATCAATCGTCTACCGAAAGGATCTGGTGAAGCTTGATGGGTCGGATCCAATGTTGCTGTATGGATATGGATCCTATGAGGTAATAGATTTGTGTGCAAGAAATAAATTGAAACTTGTACATTACTACATTGTCACTGATGCAATTTCCATTTGTCTTGTTATGCAGATATGTGTGGATCCTAGTTTCAAAGCATCAAGATTGTCTTTATTGGATCGTGGTTTTATATATGCAATTGCTCACATTCGTGGGGGTGGAGAAATGGGGAGGAAGTGGTATGAAAATGGGAAATATCTTCATAAGAAGAATACATTCACAGATTTTATCGATTGTGCAGAGTATCTGATACAAAAGAAATATTGTACGAAAGAAAAACTGTGCATTAATGGAAGAAGTGCAGGGGGGTTGCTTATTGGTGCTGTTGTAAACATGAGGCCTGATTTATTTAAGGCTGCTGTAGCTGGAGTACCATTTGTAGATGTTGTGACTACAATGCTTGATCCAACTATTCCTCTTACAACTGCAGAATGGGAGGTGATTTATATATAATCTTTTTTTTTTCTTTGGAAACTCAAAGTAGGATGCTATGATAATATTAATATGTTTCTTTCAAAATGTGAATGACTTGTTTTATTGCAGGAATGGGGTGATCCTCGGAAAGAAGAGTTCTACTTTTACATGAAATCATATTCGCCAGTTGACAATGTGAGTGTCAATGTGTCTTGTTTCAGTTTAAATCCATCTGACAGATTATGAAATGTTGAAGTTAATTACTGATGGGTCTCTATTTTGAACAGGTAAAAGCTCAGAATTATCCAGCCATACTTGTTACTGCTGGATTAAATGGTAGGCTGTCTTTTCAAGAAGATGACAACAGTGACATATTGTAGTGTTTACTTTTTTTTATTTTTTATTATTATTTGGTAATTTGTGCCAATATCTATTGTTTAACTGGAGGTATGTATGTATGACATGTTTTGGCAGATCCACGTGTACTTTATTCAGAACCTGCTAAGTTTGTTGCCAAGTTGAGAGAGATGAAAACAGATGAGAATGTTTTGTTGTTTAAATGTGAGATGGGAGCAGGACACTTCTCCAAGTCAGGAAGGTAATAATGATTTAATATTCTTTCCTTTTGTTAAAAATGTACCAAAAACATATTTTTGGTTCAAATCTTAACCATCTGCTTCCTGTTTGTGTTTAATTTAGGTTTGAGAAACTCCAAGAGGATGCATTTACATACACTTTCATTTTGAAGATTCTGAACATGGTCCCTATCAAGGTGGTTGTATAATTGGGAAAAACGGCTTGGATTACAATTGGAAGCTTCTTTAAGGTCCTCCAAATTCTGTTTAGACGTTTTTAGCTGATTGTTATATATAGATTTCACCTTCTATCCTCTCATGCTACTATTACTATTGCTTATTTTTGTTGTATTGTATTTTGATCCACAGAACCCGTGATGTTAAAAGGGTGAACTCTGAAGGTCCTTGGCTTCTTGAGTTAGTTAAAGGAGCATTCCATCATCTATATGTGATAACATAAGACTTTGTGTTACCTTGAGTTGAATGTTTTTTAGAGATTAGTGATGTCTAAAGATATTCTTTAGTTGATTTATATGATGATGAGAGAAATGTCTTTGCACATCTGTAACGGTTTTTCTTTGAATTCAGTTTACCAAATTATACATAACAACCCTATTGAATGGTGAATCTATTCAATCTATCCAATCGATCCATTTATTTGATCCATCCATCTACTCTAAACTTGCAATATCAAATAATTTATCATTATAACTATGACCATTTTTATATGAATGATGAATATTAACGATGATCATATTTAATTCTTATGTGAATGATCATTGTCTACGGTGAACATACAATATTTAGAGATTTCTAGTTGTACAATATGATTCTTCTCATGTGAATGGTGAATATTAATGAGTAAACCAACAAATATCCTTCAACAATCGTGACGCTTGAATTTGAACTCATCAAGGATCCAAATAGATTCTTATGACGTAATCTTGGGTATCTTATTTGATAACCCGATTATTTTTTGAGATTATAAATTTATAATATAAAATAAAAGTTGGTTAAAAGTATGTGTTGTGTTTCATTTGTAATTTGCATAAAAAGTGCAGTGTTGGGTTTGATATGTAGTTTATTAATAGCACCATAATAATAAGGGAAAATGACTTATTAAGGTAACTAACTATTTCAGTTGTCCATATATAGGTAATGTTTTTTTTTTTTACACATTAAGGTAACTAACTTGTTTTGTTTGTTCACATTTAGGTAATATGACCGGTTATCACCTGTTTTTGCTTATGTGGCATCCACCTGACATATGACTTGAATACGTTGCACCTACGTGGCATGATGCATATATTGTCTTCATTGATTACACTATAACTGTGTCATACGATTCCACCCCTAATTCTAAACCCTAGATCGATCGACGATGGCTTCTTTTTCCTCATCTTATTCTTCAAAACGACAAGATGAATTTCAAGCTGATCATCCATGTGATTGCGGTTTACCATCTCGTGTGAAGATTTCAAGAACTCCTGCAACATATTCAACAATATTGATTTACCATCGAGTTTTGACAAACTCTAAATTTTCTTCCAGGGTTGTCAGGAGTTCTTGAAATCTTCACACGAGATGGTAAGCCGCAATCACATGGATGATCAGCTTGAAATTCATCTTGTCGTTTTGAAGAATAAGATGAGGAAGAAGAAACAAAACAAGTCATATGCCAGGTGGATGCCATGTAGGTGCAACGTATTCAAGTCATATGCCAGGTGGATGCCACATAAGCAAAAACAGGTGATAGCCGGTCATATTACCTAAATGTGAACAAACAAAACAAGTTAGTTACCTTAATGTGTACAAAAAAAAGAACATTACCTATATATGGACAACAGAAATAGTTAGTTACCTTAATAAGTCATTTTCCCATATATGCACCATGTCACGTAGGTGCAACGTATTCAAGTCATATGCTAGGTGGATGCCACATAAGCAAAAACAGGTGATATCCGGTCATATTACCTAAATGTGAACAAATAAAACAAGTTAGTTACCTTAATGTGTACAAAAAAAAGAACATTACCTATACATGGACAACTGAAATAATTAGTTATCTTAATAAGTCATTTTCCCTAATAATAATAAGTTTTGGGAAAAGACACCTACTGCCTAGACTATTTTGTTTGGATCTGACTGGTCAAGGGCCCGATAGATTATTATTACTTTTATGTTTTATTGTTGTGCCGTTTTTTCTCATTTTCTTTTTATCTTTTATCAAGTCAAGCCTTAAATATATTAATAATTGTATATGTATATAAAAAGAAGGGGACCAAACCGGATCCACAAGTTCTCTAAGACCTACCAGAATACATGCAACGAAGATGCTCGTGGTCTAGCTGCCCACGTGAGCACCACCCCTAGTGTTTAATGGTGGCTAGTGGTTGAACTTTTGAAGTTTTCGTGGTCATTTGTGGTGGGAAGCAGGAACCACCTCAACCAATTATTTTCTTTCTTTTTCTCTCTCTCCATTTTAAGTAATATATATATATATATATATATATATATATATATATATATATATATATATATATATATAACTAAAAATAAGAGAGATATAGTGATGGGTATACCAACCTTTAGTGGTTGTCTGTGGTGATGAGGTGACACTCAACACGTTAATAGTTAGTAGTATGTACTGTGAATGGCCTAATAGGCCTAATAGTCCACTCCACATATTTATTTGATGATGCCCCAAGCCAAGCCCCAAATGTTGAATATTATTAGCAACCAACACCCCAAGCCTTAAGGGCCTAGATGTGCACAAAGTAAAATTGTTTTTTCTTAACCAACCTAATAACCCATATAACCGGTTCAACTAAAACTGAACTGCTGGTTTGATATAAGTTTTTATAAAAAGCTGAAATCGGTTTTCACTGATTTTTTCTAAAAAGCTGAACCGAACCAGTTTTTAATTGGAAAAAACTGGTTTTTAACTTAATTTCACTTTCAAATAACCGAAAAAACAAACCAATTATAACCGAAATCCAGTCCCACGTGCGCACTGCTGACTTGAACCCGAGTCCTTTATTTGACCAAGCCAAGCCACCCAACCTTGAAAACTAAAGACAAGCATATGTAGTTCAGGAGGTAATGATTTAGTGGGACTAGAGGAGGAGACAACAAACATGGGTTTACTTCAGACTCATCTTTTACCATTCGCCTACCCCAATCAATGTTCACCTCTAATTTACACTAGAGGTGCACATCAAGAGTTGTGTTTTTTAAACCATAAAAAAAAAAAAGTTGGCTTTTTGAGAACAGGTTAATTTAAAACAGAATCACCGGTTAGGAAAAAGTTTTTATAAAAAACTGAAGCCAGTTTTCTTATAAAGCCAACCGCAAACCCGAATTTTAACGCAATTTCACTTAAAAAAACAACAACAAAAGGACCAATTATTGCCAAAACTGGTTTATGGAAAACCGGTATTTGTGCACCTCTACTCTAGATCCATTTTGACACTCCAAATCCACCTCTCCTATGGTGCCTTCTTTTCTTGCCAAACATGATATATAAAACAGCATTAAGAACTAAGAAACATGAAAAAAATAAAATACTTATGGACTTGGTTTACATTTGAAAATCGGATCTTAACAACCCTTCGCATATCAACTTACAGGACAAAAACAAAACATGACAGGACGGGGTGGTTTCCCAACCATATAACTTACTTAAGTCCCTCCCAACTGCTAACTTGTAAAAATCCAAATAAAACAACTTCTTATTATTCACCAACCATATTCTTATCTACAAACAACAAACAACAAACATATAAATTAAAAACAAAACATACTTCAATTTCCACTCTTCTTTCTACTCTTGCCTGACAAAAGGTGGTGAGCTGACATCAGTAGTACTATAAAACGAGTCCTCGGCCCCACCATAATACGTCTCTTCCTTCTCATCATCCCATTTCACAATCTCCCGTATGTACTTAAACGCCTCATCAACCGTCACCCTGTCTCGGGCCCGCGCTTGCCAAACAAACAGCTTTCTTGTAGTCAAAGATGCATACAAATCCTTAAATCTCATCGCCACATAATAGTAAGCTTGATGGGCCAGGTTTTGATTGTTGGTGTAGGGTCGAACCGGGCTGAAATCAGTGAACCACTCACACGCACTTAACGGGGTATGCTTAAGCTTCTCCTCAAAAAGATCGTATTTATTTAGAATCAAGACAAAAGGAGTGTCTTTAAAACAAGGGTGTTTCACCATCGCCTCAAAAAGTTCCTTGCTTTGAACCATTTTGTTTTGAAGTAGGGACCCGCTTCCTGTGTTGTCGGGTGACAGCCACATTTGATCATAGTCGCTTAGGGCAACACAAAACACGACTACACGCACATCCTCAAACATTTCCACCCATCGACACCCTTCGTTCATTCCCTTAGCATTTACTCTGATCAGTTGATATCTAACAAGTAACAACACATATATAAAAGATTAATCACTCGCATTAATCACTTTGAAAAAATGCTGATATACAAAATATATAAAATTACCTGGTAAGAGGTTGGGATTGGGCATCAAGATTATCGGTATATGTCTCCGACATGGGGCTACGATCATCAAGGGAGAATTCTATAAAAGCCAAGCCATTTCCTTGAGTCACACCTTCAGCATACAGTATGTCATGCTCTGAAGGTTCATATTCGTTGCTAGATACCTCAACCGCCTGAAACCCACTCAAAATTATTATTATTATTATTATTATTATCATTACTGGTTGTGACTCGGTCAGATCCAGACTGTTTCATTCAGGGTTGTGTCTAACTCAGTCAGAGATCTAACTTAATCAACAACTATCAAAAATCCCCTTAATAAGTTTATTTTGAGAAATGATGAAATGAATGAATGAATACCCACCCGACTTAAGAAGTAGTCTGCAACATCAGGAAGGAAGTGTAGTTCATTTCTCCTCTTGTATGTTTCCTGGATGGCTGGATCCTTCCAGACCTCTTCGACTAGTGGGGCATACTCGCGTGTTGCTGCAGGGAAAAATGCATCCAAATCTCCAGTCGCAATGATGTCAAGGAGCCAATCCGAAAAATGTTTCAATCTTGGGTTAAGAGAGTAGATACAGTGGCTTGCTTCTTCCTCATTACCTGAATTGAAATCAAACCATTCAATTTAAGTTTATGTTGATTTTTGAGTTCAAAAGGTAAAAAAAAAAAAAAAAAGTCAAACTACCTGTTTCGGTGGACTGATCATGTGATTCTATGGAGAGGGAGTTTTTCTTCATCATGATTGCTTCTTCCTCAAAGCGCTCACGTCCATCAAGTAGAATGCTCAGGTATCTATACATGTTGCTCTGGATCATCAGCTTGATATTTTGCAGCTCTTCATCACTAAATCTGTTCCCATATAAGAATTTTGCCTGCATCCACAGTAACCACAAGGGAAATGATCTTTATAAAGGTGATACATTCTTTTATTAACTTTTTTGAAATGAAAATGAAAATGGAAATGAAACAGGGGCATACCTGCTTAAAGATGGTGCTTGTTCCAGAACCCTCGAGTCCAAGTAATAAAAGCTTTTGAATCTTTTTGGGCTCAAAGTAATTTGGAACCGTTGTGTAATTGCTGGCTTCATCCCTCTCTCTTTGTGGCTGACCTTGTGGCACAGGCAACGAGAACAACGTACAAAGAAACCGTGTTGAAGCCTTTTTCCCAACAAAATAACAGAAAACCATTTTATCCACCATACTTTTTTTACAACATATGAAAATATCATACATTACATAATAATAATAGATAATAGAGAATAATACAATACATACCTTTTCCCAAATATTTCCCTTGATATTATTCTGACCTTCTTCCTCATAACGCCCATCATCATAAACCCAGAAATGCGTGTCTCGAGGACATTGCACACTTGCCATCTGAAACAAATCAATACAACAGATGTCAAATAAATTTCCATATCACTCACCAAACATCTGTAATAAAAATACTATCTAACCTACCTTCAGCACTTTGAGCTCAAGTTTTGTAATTTCTCTTCCATTCATGTAAACTTCTGTGTTTCCATTGCTTGCAGTCGGACTAAGTTTCCCAGTGAAATTCAAGTTTGAACTCACAACTCTATCGGGTTTATCTCCCTCCTGAAACATTAAAAACAAAAACATTACAATCTTTAAAACCAAACATATACATACAGAAAACTCACTACATGGTTTTACTTACCTTTCCCCAAAGACCGGATTCTTTGTCATACCAATACATTCCAGGTTTTAACTTTCGTGGAGGCAATGGGCATCCCAAAAGTTCAGCCATTTCTTCAGGTTTAAGTGGATACCCATTAACAATTAATTGCTCGGGTCTTAGCTGATTAGCAGAACATTCTTTTTCTGCTTTCATAATCTGTTTCACTTCCAAAGGACTAAGCAACCGAGATAACAACCTCGAATTCTTCCCTAAAGTAAGACGTTTTGACTCATCAATCGCTTCACCAATACAAGTAACACACTTTCTACCCTCGGGCATCGATCCCATTGCTCTAAGAACACAATTACTACAATATTTTGCATCACAAACCAAACAAGATTCTTTCGTTTCCCACTTCCCTTTCCCACATCGGTAACAAACTCGTCTTTTTGTTGTCTTTTTCTTCTTCTTTTCTTTAGAAACTGCAACGTATTCGGGGTATCCGGGCCCCACGTCTTTCCTCTCGGATCTATCGATTGTGTTGAAAGTGACTACAGGAGCTCGACCTCGTCTCACTTCGTTTCCATTAGCATCAATTTGTAGGTTTTGAGAAGAACTAGGAGACCCTGAAGGGGAAGCTGAAAATGAATCACCATTATGCAAAACGGAAACTACAGATTCAGAACTCCTTGATAATCTTGGACTTTGATTTGGGGAATCTGTCACATGTGCAATATAAGAAACTGGCAAAGGTATAGGCTCGATTACAGGGGGGGCTTCACGAGTGATGGATCTTCTTGAATCTGAAAATGATTCGGCTACAGATGCTGTAGGGATAGAACGGGAATTTACTTCTAATGGTTCAACCCTTGGAACCTGATAAGGAACATTAGGACCCATGTATTCCATAGCAATTGAGTAATCAAGTTCATCACTTTCTTCAGGTACTGCAGCTCCAGGAGGTAGCATCTTCTTCACAAGCTCCTTCCAATCTTCTGCCCCGTTTTCCTCCATATCCCTCATACCAATTTCTTTGGAAACTAATAGATCTTCAAGAAACGATTTTTTTAATCAAATTGGGTCTTCATGTCACCAAATATCAATAATCCAGTTCAGAGAAGCATAGATTCGACTAATCTGTAAAAAATACCCAAATCAGATTAAAGAAGAAAAACAACCCAGATGTACTTTTCGGAACTAAAGGATCTCAAGAAACGATTTTTGAGTCAAATTAGGTCATCACAGAAGTAAATTTTGACTACCCAATTCAGAGAAGCATAGATTCAACTAGCTCTTAAAGTACCCAAATCAGATTAAAGAAGAAAAATACCTCAATTTACGAGAAATTCCCCGATGAGTTTGGTGAAGTCAATATCTCCTCATATTCAACAGCCAAAAAAGGGGAAATGGTTGCAACCAATCCAAAACAAGGCCCCACCACACACCTCAAAAGGAATCAACAAATTCTGGAACACATCGCACAAACTAAAGTCAAAGTCTTCATCATCGCAGTCAAAGTCTAACTTTTTCGATCTTCAAAAGCCTTCAATTTTGAACAAAAAGATTAGAACAACCAATCAACGAAACGACAGACGACCCGAATGAAGAAACCCCTTTGAATCTGTCAAAACCTAACAAGTTTGAAATCCAAATTCACAAGATTTGAAAGATTCAAATCTAAACTAATTGAAGATGTCAGATTTCTTAAACAATTGCAACTATATGGAAGGAGCATCAACAGGATAAAGATTTTGTCAGCAACAAAGAAGGCAAAAAAAGAATAAAAAGACTTACTTTGGAGCAAGTATCTGGCTTTTAGAAAAGAAAAGAGTAAAGGGCATCAAGGAAAGGCGAGAAAAAGGATGAGGGGCGTGCGGGTACACTGTGGAAGATAAAAAAATATTTTAACCGAGAAAGTGACAAGCAAAGGGAAGATGAATCTGAAAGCTATTTACTTTTTTAACCTTTTGGGCCTCTGAAAACTGAAAAGAAATCAAATGGGTACTACTGGTGCTTGTAGGGAAAAGCTTTCTAGGGAACAACCCCGACACACTTCCATTGGAGGCTACAGGCTACAATCTACAATCTACATATACATACAAATCTGTGTGTTTTTGGGTGGTTGTGTGTTGTGTGTGTGAAAGAGAAAGAGGGGAGGTGATGGTTGATGCCTTGATGGTTTGTGGAGACCATCTAGCGTTGTTATATAGCGTAATGTGTCATAACCATTATTTTTGGTGTCTGAAATAATTGTAGTTTCTAACCAAGTATACATTGTAATGTTCTCAAAATTCTATGAAAAAGAAATTTGTTATCAATTTTTTTGTAAACGAATAATATCAGATTGAGATATGAGTTAAGTATATATTTATGTAATTTGTATTGAACTATATTTGTTTAAAACTTATTTAGATCGTAACATCATAATCTCATATGTATGGAACTTGTGGTAACATTTTTAGACGTAGAACCATCCCTACACATTCGGGGGTTCATTTTATTTTCCGCGATGTTAAGGTAAAGTCACCATCAAATACTAATCACTAAGTATGTACAACAAGATTTTTTTTTTTTCAACCATGCATACATAAATGTTTATCGCAGCGAAGTCGCAAGGTTATATATATCATCTATTTAAGGGTTAACTAGATTATATCTCTTAGCATTTGTGTGATTATTGCAATTTATTGCAATGTGATTATTGGTCTCCTTTCTTTTGTTCGTCATTTATTATGTCGTTCAATTATGTCCATATACATCATATTTTGAGTTTGTCGTTCCCATGGTAATACCGATTTTCGTCAAGTATGTGTTTAAGATGAAGACTAACGCAAGAGAAAACAAACATGCATATTAGAGTGAATCAAATCCAATTAACTTTGACCAACTGAACCAAATTGATCTACCCAAACATTAGATTGTATATGTTTTATCAATTTGATATTTAATGTTGTGTAAAGAAGTTTAAACGCATATTCCCAACATAATCAATTCTTTTATTAAGCACAATAACCAAATTGCTTACACAAACTTACAATTGAAAATTCACTACATAAACCCTAAATCTACTCTCAACCTATATTATAATCTGGATTTAATAAAAGAACAGCATTAAAGAAATAGACTATGTTATCTACTACGTCTAAGAGGAATAACACGAGAGCATCTCAGAGAGCAACTAGGTGAGATATGAGAGAGTGAAAATGACTAAATGAGCCAAAAACTCCACTCTTCCACATTAAGTACATGGGTAAAAACCCGACCCATGGAGCAGGAAGATCCGCGCATCAACCCGGATAACTTTGTGACAAAGCAAGTCGCAGTCCACCAATATCTACACTTTTACAAATAACACCCAAACAACAAAACTATAACAATAAAAACTTACACAAATTTACAAACACACCCCTGCAAAATAGAGGAATGTTAAGTTTGTACAAATCTTTAATACTTTTAACACCCCTCTGCAAACTTAACACGGTTAGAACTTACCCACTTCTGAAATGATCAACTAACCTAATTTTATTTACAAGAAATTCATGTTGAGAACTAACCAAAGACTTTGTTAGTAAAAAGTGCATAACACAATTTTTCATTCCACTTTCTAGGAGCATGTTTTAAACCATATAAAGATTTGACAAGTTTACAAACTTTAGTATCGCCTTTAGTGCGATATCTCGGAGGTTGAGACATATAAAATTCCTCATACAAATCACCATAAATAAAAACATTGTTAATATCCAATTGATATAAAGGCCAAGATTTATTAACATATAATGAAATTACTATACGAACAGTTGCAATTTTTGCAACAGGAGATAAGGTTTCTTGATAACCAGTCCCTTATCTTTGATTGTAACCCTTAACCACAAGTCTAGCCTTATACATTTCTACTTCCCCACTAGGTTTATATTTGATTCTATAAAGTCATTTACAACCTATGGGCTTTCTATGTTTAGGAATATCGATTAATTCCTAAGTATTATTACGATACAATGCTTTCATTTCATTATTCATGGATTTAAACCAGTAAGGATCAGTAGAAGCCTCAAGATAGTTAGTAGCTTCAATAGTTGAAAAGAATAGGTAATAGTATTTTCAATATCATATTTGTGTTTTCCTTCAACAACATAGTCATTAAACTTAACTAGCATACGAGATTCACGACGAGACTTGGATGACCCTAATAAGTGACCAAGTGTGGGTAAAGAACTAAATTGATTATTTTCCTCGGAAACAATATGACCAGATGAACTATGCATAATCCTATTAGAAGGAGGCTCATGTGCCTCGCCATTTTGGTTGTTGACTTGACTATTATCAGTCTCATTCATGGAATTGAATGCACTAGCACCATCCGACTGATGGTTAACACTCAAGTCATCTAAATTTATTGAATCATTAGTATATTCATTAAGAATAACATCATCATCATAGGAAAAAGGGTCTACAAGAGTTAAAACTTTAGTAGAAACGTCAATAGGCATGGTTGATGTCACAACTCCAAATTTTTAGACCTAGCAAAGCCTAAACCCTAACCTAATACACGTGAATTTAAATTGCACTCCTTGTTTCATTGTATCCTCTATAGCCTTAAGGACTTGTTTATAAGCTTGTAACTAAGCTTGTATTGAAAACTAAGTTGGTTTAGGTAAGTATAATTCAAGTTTGACAAAAGAATAAAGTTTAAAACATATATAAACTTAACATTTAAGGGTAATTATAAATTATATATATATATATATATATATATATATATATATATATATATATATATATATATATATGAGAAATCGGTTTTTGGAATCAAATATCAATCCAAAACCGAATTCCCTTAAAGAAAGAAAGCAAAAACCGAAATCCTTCCTTCCTTGTTGACTAGAAACCGAATTCATGGAAGGCTTTGACCCAAAACCGATTTCCTTGCTTCTTTTTGACCTTAAGACCGAATTCTTTGTTCTCTTTGACTTGAAACCGACATCAGCCTTTTCTAGAAGAACCAAGACCGAATTCACTTTCTATTGGACCACCATAACCGAATTCTCCATTCCCTTTTGACCAAGAAACCGATTTCATCACATGATAATCCCTTCGATACACTTTCCTAAGCTTACATTCACCGCCTCATAAGTTCCTTCACATATAAGTCACAATTTAGATCTATTTCTCTCATTTCACACAAGCAGTAAACTTCTCATTCTACAAATTCTCTCAAGTATCATTCTTCATTTCCATCTTCAAAGCAGTTAACCTTCAAACTTTCAAACTTCATTTGAACATTCAAAACAATATCTAAGAATCTCTTCACAATAAGTAAGTATTATACATATTAGTTTAGTTTTTTTGAGATACTTATATTTCAAAGAATCATATTATTCACACACTATTGTGTGTTTTAAAACCATTAGGAACACGACATCTTTCCTGTAATATAGCCCGAAGGTCACCGTTTCTATTCCGTATTCAAAACCGTTACCACACATAAGGTGAGTTCATACCCCCATATTTTTCTAAGCTTTTTCAATGTTTTTAGGGAGGGGGGGGGGGGGAATACAAGTAAAACACAAGAAATTGTGTGTTTTAAAAATATAATTCACTTATTATGTTTTCTTACCGTTAATATGTATTTAAACGTGAAACTTGTTAAAACATGGAAATAAACTATAATAGGTATAGTTTATGGATCATATGTATTATTTTACAAAGTCTAGGTTGAAACATGGAAATAAACTTATAAACTATAATAAATATAGTTTATGGATCTTTTTATAAAAATTACCTGTTATTTATAGAAAGGATTTTCGCATTATTACTTGTAAATTCGTTGAAGCTAATTGTGAGACACATCTTCTGTTGGATATAGTGTCTAAGTCCATAACTTTATTTGGTATGTACTTGACCCGACCCGGCATGGTCCATTTGGGTTGCATGGCATTGCAATACTTGGATAGACTAGATGAGAGAATAAGACACTTATGATTATTAATATATTATAAGTTCTAATATATTAATAATAGTATTATTTAATTAGTATTGATCAAGTATTAATCTAGTATTAATTTGGTGATCAAAGTGAGACTAATTAAATATATAGGGTTGATTATGACAATCATCAATTCTTTTATGGTGGATTAATGATCCATGGTTTATGGGTTTGGTTATAACCATATGGAGCTCCATGGATAGTCCATGGGAGTTACAAACCCATGGGTCATGGGAAATCAATAGTCATGACAATTAAGGGCATTCATGTGTAAACCCTAATTGTGACAACACTATAAAAGAAACCCTATGGCTAGCAAAATCGTGACCTAGTGTTACTAGAGAGGGCATAACCGATTTTGAGTGCTAGTAGTATTCTCTCAAGTTATTCCAAGTCTTGTGGTGTTGTGTGAAGCATTTGAGGCACAACATTTGGGGTGCTAGGCTCACAAAGTCTTGAAGGAATCCAAGCAACAACAAGGTATGTATTTCTACTAGTTTTTATGTTTTATGTAATCCCCATGCCATGCTAGCTAGGAAATAACCTTGAAAAAGAAATTTGCATGTATATAGAGAAAACATAGATTCAAGGTTATTAGGGTTGCATGTACACTTAGGAAGTGTTAGAATGCTCAAAACCCATCAGTGGTATCAGAGCCTAGGATTGTTTTCTGTATACTTGATGCAAAACTGCTTAAAAATCGAAAATTCTGCACTCTGACGACTGAACTCGCCGAGTCCATGGGGAGGACTCGCCGAGTCCATGAACAAATTCATTCTACTCGCCGAGTAGAATAATGCACTCGGCGAGTAGGAGCGTGCTGGGCAGTTTTTTCGAGTTTTGTTGCTGGAAATGGATTAAGATCATTATCCCAATCTGTTTTGGACTTGTAAAATCTGTTTTTCAAAATGATAATGATTATGTTAACCCATTTTACATGGCTTTTATCAATTTTCAAGTATTGTATATAGTTATATGATTTCTTGAAATTGCTTGACATGAATTTGTGTTCTTATGAGTTTTTAGAAGATCATAGGAATTATATGTAACCTCCATGTATGTTTAATTCATGATCTTAATGGCAATGATGGTGTCCATAACTTGTCCTCAAGTTATGGATAACCAAAAGTCACTTCTTTAAATTGTGATTAAAGAACTAAAGAAGTTTCATAAAATGAAGAGTCTTCATTTTATGAACCATTAAAACTCATAAGTTACAAATTGAAGAGACTTGGAATAGTTTCAATTCTTGCCCTCAAGTTTTGGAATTTGAAAAGTCTTACACTCTAATACTTTAATTCCAAATTAAACCTTAGATTTTTAAAAAGTTTAAAAATCAACACTTATACTATTATTATAATTTTATTATATAGATATGTATAAGAATATGTCATTCTTACCGTTAGTAGGCCTCATTCACGAAGCCGGTCTATAAGGGGGGTATAAGGTTGTTGCCTATAAAATGGTGACTTAATGGGTGTCCACTCTCACCCACCGCTTCCTTGATCGGTGGAGGGTCGTTAGCCGAACGGGTAGGATACGACTTTAAATACTTGTTAAAAGTATAATGAATTATAAAGTAACTATACATTATAAATTCCCAATCTTAGTTACTTTAGGAAAATGTGAAATTGGTGCTAGCCCATAAAATTATACTTTGTACCTTACCAAGTCGTTAGTGGAGCGTGTGTGGTTAACCGGCACACTAACATGGACTAGTAAGAGTGGCAAAGGGTAACTTGACTTTATTATAGATCGGTGGAGCGTGTGTGGTTAACCGACACATCGATTAGGTAATATTGTTGAGGGTACCAAGTCAATTTGTATGGTTATTCACACCTTGTTTGTGATCCTCGGCATCCCAGTCACAAACTTGAGAGGGCACAATCGAGATTCAAACATGCCATTGAAAAGTTCAATGTATCTCAAAAGATCTAGGAGTTTCAAAACCAATAAAACCTAATAATAAAATATTCCGTTCTTATGGTGGAAATTGGTAAATCGTCATTTACCTACCTTCAAATATTTTATAGTATGGATTACGGCATCCCTCTTCCAACTATAAATAGTTTGTTGGATCCTAGCCTTAATATTTCATTTGGGTGAATTATTAAGGATTCCTAATATAATGAAACTTGTCTTTCTTTCCTTTCAGATGTCTTCCAACAATGCTTCTGGCTCAAACCCAACAGGCTCCTTTTCCCTTATGAACTTGTGTGGTAAGGTCATCTTTGATGGATCCAATTTCAATGAGTGGATCAGAAACATCAGAATGATTACCCGCTATGAGGACAAAGAATATGTCCTCGATAGGGAGCTTAAGGTTGTGAGTGAAGCCACTGCTACTCCTGAAGAGTTTGCGGAGTTTGTTGCACATGAAAAGGATGCTACTAAAGTAGCATGCATCATGATGGCCACCATGACTCCTGAACTTCAAAAATCCTATGAAGATTTCTACCCCTATGAGATGCACCTGGATCTGATGGAAAGGTACCATCAGAGCGTGCGTCAGGAGAGGTATGAAATCATCTCCTCCATGATAACCGCAAGGATGAAGGATGGTGAACCCATCACCGGTCACTTGTAGAAGATGCAAAGGTTCGTTGACCGGTTGCTGAAGCTAAATGTTGACTTTCCTGAGGAAATGGCTATTGGCATCATTCTCCATTCCTTACCTCCAAGTTATGATCAGTTTCGTATGACTTATCATATGAACAAGGAGGAAGTCACACTTAGCAAACTTCAAGGACTCTTAAGGACAACTGAAAATGGCCTTAAGGGTAAAGCGGTTGCTACTTCTACTCCTTCAACAGCCCCTGTTCTGGCTATTGGGCAGGGAAAGGGTAAGAAGAGGAAAAGCCCTTCGAAGGGTACCAAGGGTAAGACTCTTGATGGTTCCTCTTCAAGTGGGACAAAGAAAGGTCCCATTACTCCTTCTTCAAACCCAAAGGAAGCACAATGCTTCTATTGCCAGGATAAGGGACACTTCAAGCGAAGCTGCCCTAAATATATGCAAGATGTAAAGGATGGGAAGGTTAAACCCATCCATGCAGGTATTTACACAATATTGTCTAATAACTCATCTAATGCTAATTCTTGGGTGCTTGATACAGGTTGTGGTATTCACATTTATACTGATTTACAGGCACTAAGAAGAAGTGAGCAAGTGGAGCACGGGAAGATAAACTTAGTCATGGGCAACAGGAAAGCATCACCTGTTACCAAGATAGGAGTTTATTCTTTATTGCTTAATAATGGGTTAATGTTAGATTTGAATAAGTGTTGTTACTCGCCCGAAATGGCGAGAAATATTATTTCTTTTCATGGCTTGTACAAACAAGGGTTTTCATTTTCATTTGATAATAAAAATGGTGCTATTAATGTTTATTACAATGATGTATTTTACTTTAAAGCATTACCTTGTGATGGTGTATATGAAGCCGTGAATGTTGTAGACAATCTAGGAAATAATGTGTTGTATATTGATTCTTCAGATAGCTTGGATAAAACATCCTTGTGGCATTGTCGTCTTGGACATGTTAACAAGAAGCGCATAGGCCAACTCCAAAAGGCTGGAGTCTTGGAATCATTTGACCTCAAGTCAGATGATAGTTGCGAGTCTTGTTTACTTGGAAAAATGACAAAGTCACCCTTCACAGGTACTTGTGATAGGGGTGAAGGTTTGTTGGACCTTGTACACACAGATGTGTGTGGGCCCTTCAGAGTTGCTACAAGGGATGCTAATCGCTATTATGTGACTTTCACTGATGATTACAGTAGATATGGATATATTTACTTAATCAAGCATAAGTCAGAAACCTTTGAAAAGTTCAAAGAGTTTAAGCAGGAAGTGGAGAATCAATTGGGCAGGAACATCAAGATGCTCCGATCCGATCGGGGAGGAGAGTATCTTAGCATTGAGTTCCTTGACTATCTTAAGGAATGTGGGATTGTCTCACAATTGACACCTCCCAGAACACCACAGTTGAATGGTGTAGCTGAGAGGCGCAATCGAACCTTGTTGGATATGGTTCGTTCCATGATGAGTCGAGCTTCGTTACCAATCTCTTTCTGGGGGTATGCCTTAGAGACTGCCGCCCATATCCTTAATCTAGTCCCTACTAAAAAGGTTGCCAAAACACCTCACGAGATGTGGACTGGGAAAGTTCCCAATTTGGACCACATCAAGATTTGGGGTTGTGAAGCTTTCGTGAGGCGTGAGACTCATGATAAGCTTGAACCTCGAAGTGAGAGGTGTATTTTCATCGGCTACCCACAGAGATCCTTTGGTTACCTCTTCTACAGACCCAGTGATAATGTGGTTTTTGTAGCGAGAATAGGAGTCTTTCGTGAGAGAGAATTCATAAGCCAAGGGGACAGTGGGAGGCAAATTGACCTTGAAGAGCTTCAAGAGTCAAGTGGTGAAGGAACCTCAAATGCTATCGAACAACCTGAGGAGGAAACTCCTGTTGATCCGATAGATGAGTCTGTACCTCCAAGACGTTCCACTAGGGTGAGGAACACACCTGATTTTTATTATGGTTATCACATCACCACTGAAGGTGATACATTTATTAGTGATAGTACACTAATAGATTTGGATGATCCTAATAATTACAGGGAAGCCATGGCAGGCCCTGAGTCTGCTAAATGGAAGGAGGCTATGGACAGCAAGATTCAGTCCATGTATGACAATCAAGTTTGGAACTTGGTTGACAATGTACCAGGTCGTAAGACAGTTGGGTGCAAATGGATCTTCAAGAAGAAGACCGACATGGATGGAAAAGTACATACATACAAAGCGCGACTGGTTGCGAAGGGCTTTACTCAAACTCCGGGAGTTGACTATGATGAGACCTTCTCACCAGTAGCTAAGATTAAGTCTATTAGAGTATTGTTAGCCATAGCTGCATTTCATGATTATGAAATATGGCAAATGGATGTCAAAACCGCTTTCCTTATTGGAAAGTTGGCTGAGGATGTTTACATGGCTCAACCAGAGGGTTTTGTCGATACAAGATACCCTAATAGAGTGTGTAAGCTTGATAAATCCATTTATGGATTGAAACAAGCATCTCGCAGATGGAATCTTTGCTTTGATGAGAAAGTCAAAGAGTTTGGCTTTTCTAGGAGTGAGGATGAGTCTTGTGTGTATGTCAGGGCTAGTGGGAGCATAGTTAGCTTCTTGGTGTTGTATGTGGATGACATACTTCTCATAGGAAACAACGTCCCAACCTTGCAGGAGGTTAAATCTTGGCTTGGGAAGTGTTTCGCTATGAAGGACCTTGGGGAAGCTGCCTATATCCTAGGGATAAGGATATTGAGAGATAGGAGTAAGAGACTAATTGGACTTAGTCAAAGTACTTACTTGGATAAGGTACTGAAGAGGTTCGGTATGCAAGAATCCAAGAAAGGAGAATTACCAATCCAGAGTAATGCCAAGCTGAGTAAGACTCAGAGTCCGAGTACAGAGGCTGAGATAGCTGAAATGAGTCAAATACCATATGCTTCCGCTGTGGGCTCGATCATGTATGCTATGACTTGTACTCGCCCTGATGTGGGCTTTGCTTTGAGCATGGTCAGTAGATATCAAGGGAACCCTGACAAGGCACACTGGACAGCGGTAAAGAACATTCTCAAGTATCTGCGGAGGACTAAGGATTGGGTCCTTACCCTCGGAGGCAGTGATGACTTGAGAGTGGAAGGATATAGCGATGCTAGCTTCCAGACTGATAGGGATAATTTCCGCTCTCAGTCGGGCTGGGTCTTTATCCTAAATGGAGGGGCAATTACTTGGAAAAGTTCCAAGCAGGAGACAGTAGCTGATTCTACTTGTGAATCAGAGTACATAGCAGCAAGTGAAGCAGCTAAGGAGGCGATATGGCTAAAGAACTTCATCGGAGACCTTGGAGTTGTACCAGCTATAAAGGAGCCAATGGAAATTTTCTATGACAATGAAAGTGCGGTTGCTTTGGCTAAGGAACCGAGAGATCACGGGAGATCTAGGCACATTGACAGAAAATACCATTTCATCAGACATCGAATAGAAGGACTCCTCATGGCTAAGAGGGTATCATCAGATGAGAACCCGACAGATCCCCTCACGAAGGGACTGAGCAGGGTTAAGCATTTACAGCATGCGAGGCGCATTGGGCTGAAGGATGATATTAGTTTCAATAATTAGATTCCTGAAACTTGTAAAATGTAATTGACATTTGATGATAAATAAAAGTTGTTATTTATTTATGAGTAAGGTGTTACTATCTTGTGTTGATTGTTTACTATGTTTCAATTTTGCATGTTTTTACTTCCAGAATAATTATGTTATTATTCAAACCATCCACAGTCAGTCAAACTTTGGAAGTAAGTATTGATTTAAGACTGTCATGAATTTGGCTTGTATGATTTGTCTGAAAGTGCTTTGGACAATGCAATGGTTGCTACAACATTCATGAGTACACATAAGGGCTGAGTATTGGATCCAACCCACGCTCACTTGCATCACTTCATGGAATTTATCTCGAGTGATCGTGAGACGGTAATATCATATAAATCTTCAAACCTAGAGATATGAGTTGTTGACTATGAGTTGGTTATTCATTGATTGCACGAAAACGCATTGGTAACTCGATGTCATAAAACGTGCCTTTGTGAATAATTTAACGAGTAGTTAGTACAAGCATATCAGTCGAAGTTTATATGTTCCTTCTAGAAATAGAAGCGATATCTGGGCCCCTCGATGATTTGGTTTTGACCTATGTACCGGGCCCGGTCAGAACCTAATTGATGTGTTCAATTTAGTTCTATGTCGAAACAAATCAGAGATCGAGAAACAAATGCTGGACAATAAGTAAGACCATGTTCCATGTATTTGTCCGGCTGATATCATGAGAACAGAGGATTATATGATCACTTATCTTAAATGGCGTATCATCATCATCTCAGTTCCGAGAGACTTTGAAAGAGCTACGATTGCTAGTTGGATTGAAGTCATATTTGCAAATATAGTTATTAGACTTATCCAAGTGGGAGACTGTTGGATATAGTGTCTAAGTCCATAACTTTATTTGGTATGTACTTGACCCGACCCGGCATGGTCCATTTGGGTTGCATGGCATTGCAATACTTGGATAGACTAGATGAGAGAATAAGGCACTTATGATTATTAATATATTATAAGTTCTAATATATTAATAATAGTATTATTTAATTAGTATTGATCAAGTATTAATCTAGTATTAATTTGGTGATCAAAGTGAGACTAATTAAATATATAGGGTTGATTATGACAATCATCAATTCTTTTATGGTGGATTAATGATCCATGGTTTATGGGTTTGGTTATAACCATATGGAGCTCCATGGATAGTCCATGGGAGTTACAAACCCATGGGTCATGGGAAATCAAGAGTCATGACAATTAAGGGCATTCATGTGTAAACCCTAATTGTGACAACACTATAAAAGAAACCCTATGGCTAGCAAAATCGTGACCTAGTGTTACTAGAGAGGGCATAACCGATTTTGAGTGCTAGTAGTATTCTCTCAAGTTATTCCAAGTCTTGTGGTGTTGTGTGAAGCATTTGAGGCACAACATTTGGGGTGCTAGGCTCACAAAGTCTTGAAGGAATCCAAGCAACAACAAGGTATGTATTTCTACTAGTTTTTATGTTTTATGTAATCCCCATGCCATGCTAGCTAGGAAATAACCTTGAAAAAGAAATTTGCATGTATATAGAGAAAACATAGATTCAAGGTTATTAGGGTTGCATGTACACTTAGGAAGTGTTAGAATGCTCAAAACCCATCATCTTCATGTACTTACCTAAGTACCAATAGAAGTCTAGCCTTATGAACCAAAGTCTCCTGGATGTAGAGCTTGAGTTTGTGTATAGATCTATACGGGATTGACAATCCCGCACCCTGACTGTTAGCTACAGTTTGACCGGCAGGTTTGCGGGTGACAAACGACATTAATGTTTACGACGTCCGCAATACGTCGTAAGGTTGCACGTCCATCAGTATGGTTATAAGAACTCACAAAAAGAAAAAAACAATATATTTACGTAGTAATATACTTTTCCTAAACAGTCTCAAGGGATATTAACTATGTGATCACTCAGTATATACAATAGGGCTATATAAAATTGAAGTCCGGTAGACAGTGGAATGTGTGATTTCCGCCTTACTTTCTGTTCTTTGTTTGGTTGTGGGCTTATGTGACATCCCCATTTTCACGGCCAGAAAAGACCGATTTAATTTATGCTTTTAAAATAAAATCAGAGTAATCCTTTGATTAAAAGAGTTGCGGAATTTGTTCCCAAAACAAAATATCATAAAATTTATCAAAGCATTTCTTAAAGAAATGCTATTTTCATTATATAACAAAATCTCGGGATGTCATGTTCCGATACAATCCAAAAGCATAAACAGAACTTACATTTATCTATACTAGTGATTTACATCTCCTTTACTCGCTCAGTGTAATTTAGCATCGTATCGATACCTGTGATATAAATATATTGAGTGGGTCAGGTTGGGAAAACCTGGTGAGCATATAGGGTTTTCAACCCACAATAAAATATTATGTTATATTTAATCATCAAACAATCAACCCAATTACCCACCCCCATTATCTCCTTTTATTTCTTAGAGATTTATCCTAAGAATCAGCTATTCCTCGTTCATTTATTCCTAAGGATAATCCTAAGGAATCGGCATGAAATCCATCGTTGCCAGGGTTTTCTCAACATGCACTAAATCCATAGTTACCAAGGTTTATCTCGTTTATTGACATTATCGTTTTCGAGACTCCTCTCGTAATACAGGTCAATGGGTTTTTAGAGTACACCGGTGAACATCAAGTCCACAACACCTACAAGTTGCGAGCCTGCTAGTGTTCCACTAGACTGTCTAGAATAGTCTGTGGTTGTTATCTCTACTCTGCTGAATGACGAGGCCATCGTTTGGGTAAAGGTTTCACTCATTTTTCACCTGCCACCCTCATCTCATGATCTATATCATCTTTCGTCTCATCCTCAAACTCATATTTCCTCACACACCAACTATTTCATCTACCCATGTTCTACCCAACATATTTGTAGATATAAATTACATATATAGTTTAAATCATTTAAAAACCGGTATAAAACATTCATTCAACATCCATCTCAAGTAAGCAAACTATATATATATATATATATATATATATATATATATATATATATACACACACACACACACACACATAGCACGTATTTTATAACAAATACTTCATATCTATGTGTAAGGTGAAAGTAACTACACACTCACTTGATAAGACGATTATCAGACAGCACTACGGCTCTTCAAGTACTATTCTTCGATGAAACCGGGATATCTTCACAAACCGGGCTTCTCGCGGGCAGAGTTTCGACTTAAAACTCTTTTCTTCTCGGGATCTTCGGGGCTTCGGGATTTTCTTCGGGTGTCGGGACGATACCGAGGCTTCGGGGGTACTTCAAGACAGCTAGAGAGGGTATAGGGAGTGAGAGAGTGAAGGAATTAGCAACCATGGCCGGCTGTCGTTCGGTTTCTATTTATAGGGCCGATTTTCTGGATTCACGTCATGAACCTCAAATGTTCACGTCATGAACTTGGTCCTGCACATGTTATGGCGTTCGTCATCAGTCCACTTGCTCTGGAAGGTGTCCATCACCTGTTCAAGTCGTGAACTCTGACAGTGGTGGAAGTTCGTGCCCCGAACTTCAGAAATTCATATCTCTCGCATACGAGCTTCGTTTTCGACGTTCTTTATATCCACGCGTAGGTGAGATTATGCTCAACAACTTTCATTTAGACTTTGTCGGCTAATTTTGACTTTATTTTTATTATATTATTTTTAGTAGGCCGGGACAGGAAAACTCCGTTAGAAATTCATAACTCATTCATCTGACGTCCGTTTTCGTCTGTCTTTTTACCGTTGGACTACTATCGACGAGATATTAGATTCTCATTTAGATTGTTTCGGCTGGAAATCACTCGATCTCATATTCGAACTTTGGGCTGCATACCGCTAAGTCGAAACTTCGAAAAATCATAACTTCCTCATACAAAGTCAGATTTAGACGTTCTTTTTATGCACGCTCTCAGTTTAACGTATTCTACGACATTCGTTTAGATCGCTAAGGCCAAATATCGCTCTATCGTAAATTCACTATTTACGTCGCGTAGTGTCGTGCCGGTTTTGTCGCGAAACTTCGACAGGTCATAACTTTTTCGTTATAACTCGGATTTCGGTATTCTTTATATATCCGGAATCCTTGTCACGACCACTACAACTTAGTTAATATTATTCATTATAAATAATATTTTATCAAAAAGTCACTTTTGATGCTTATCGTCTCTAAATTGACTGGCCCGGATCTACGAGCGTTACAATTATCTCCCCCTTAGGATGATTACGTCCCGAAATCATCAACGAAAATAGGGCTTGTACAATGATTCCATACGTTATCTTTTCATCCTAGGTAATAATCGTAACTTCTATGTTTCTTCGAATGAGTATCTAACTCTTGGACTTCTTGACCGCAGGCGATGCTCAATCTTGCACCTGCTCATCGTACTATGTTGGACTTTCAATCGTAACCTACGAGTTACAAAATAAATCCTTATTGAGGACTCCTTCTTCTTCTTAGGATAAGTACTTTCCTTTATCTATTGTAACAGATCGATGAGTCATGTTCTAATGACCTTTCATCGGATGATGCAACACTTAGACTCAAGTCTCTTAGAGTCAAATTCCAAAATGGAATATACCTTCCTTCATATTCTAATGTGATATAATCACATTTTAGCATGTATCATTTCTAGCTACAAGCTTCTTTAACATGTGACAGATTGGTATCAGAGCATTGTTTATAGTGAACTAAGTATATCAACCTATAAAAGATATACAACTATAAATACAATGAGACTAAAACACTCTCACTAAGAACTATACTTTAAAATATAACAATATTTTATAAAAGTATATATAAATACTAGAACAAGTATCACAAGAAGAACAAAACAAAAGTATTTGGATGTTGGACACTACAGTCAAACCTAGACAATTATGTAATCATATCTGGGATAAATATAGCCTGATCAACTATATTTATCTAAGATACGACCAACATGTGTTTGGGAGTGATAGTGGTGTTGCAACAAGTCTAAAACTTACCAACCCTATATACAAAGAAATGCTAGAACAAAACATAAAGTTAAAATACTATAGGAGTATTTTAAGTACTATAACTAACTTATGTGAAAACTAAAAGACCTTTACTGGTAAGGCTATAATTACCGAGTGTATACATTAAGGTTATATATAATTAGGATTTTATAGACTTAGAATTGGTGATTTTCACTTTACTTCATGTTCCTTGTTTGGTTGTGGTTTTAGAGTAGGATCACTTATTCGAAGGTCTATATGATCTTAGTTATATATAATCTATATACACTACGTGATTATAGAAAGACCCGGTAAGGATCATCCTCGTAAAAAAATATTTTTAATAAAAATGTTCTATTAATCTCGTAGATTCTTTAGACATTCCCATTCTCGCACAACCGACACACCTAGACATCACAAACAGCCAATAGAGGAGTCGAGGCAGAACCAAAAGAGGGTTTATAAGGAGGATTCTGAGAAAGAATCAGACGAAGAGAAAGGCACTAGAGAGATCATTGACAAACCTTATCCTATCAGGAACAAACTAGAGAGTACCGTATGTGTCACACTAATAACTAAGAAACTAATATAAATTAGTGAGTTAGTGACTACACTACTCACATTATGTGTTAAGTTACCGTACCTTTCGTCACAACTAGTAACAGTAAAATCAAGAGAGATACTTCCTTCCAAAACCCATGAAACCCGATCAACTTAAGATTTCAATATCTATATCCTACTTTGTTAAATTTAACATCTGAACAAAACCTATTACTACTCTCTACCATGAATACATCATAGGGATGTAGGTCGAAACATTGAGAACCGCACAACAAAACGAGAAATATATATGTATATATAAATAGATAAAGTATAACTAGAAACAACCATAATTACTTATCGACTCATTTCACATCATGTAACAAAATTATGTCTTCACATGGAAATAACCAGCCAAGCGACGAAACGTCATTTCTGCAGATAGACCCTGCTACTTTTCAAGTTGCGGTTACGGCCGCCGTGACAACCGTCATGACATATTTCAATGCAAATAACGCTAGTGAAAATGGAAATGGTGTAGACAATTCAAACCGTAATAACAACCTAGGAAACCAACAAGTATCTACCTACAAGAATATCCCAACCCACAAACCTAAAAACATGAAACGAAAGTTTCGGAACGAAAAAGGGGGCAACAGGCTGTAGTAGTCCCTACCCCCAACGACCCTACTATCTCGACACCGACAACACCATATTTAGGAAACCTCCCGCACTGCAACAAGTGCAACTACCATCATTATGGAATTTGCCGAGAGTTGCAATTCAATAGGTGCAACAAGAAGGGACACACCGCCCACTTTTGTAGGACTCCGATCCAACACATCACTTCAACTCCCAATGTTGGAATAGGTCCAGTATGCTATTTATGTGGTGAAATGGGACATTTCAAAAGAGATTGTCCAACAGAGAGAAACGACGGAGGAGAAGGAGGAGTTTAACGATAGGACATAAAGGAGCAACGAGGAACCTTCTAGGATTTTGGTATGTTTTCTAAACAACAATAATTAAACATTGAATTTTCACGAAAAATATTTGACAAATAAAATTTAAAATCATAAGTTAACACATCGTTCATATAAAAACTAAGAACCCTTGCAGGTAAGCTATGATAGCTTAGTGTATACATTAGGGTCATTTATAATTAAGAGTTGTAGGCTTAGAGTGAGTGATTCCGCCTCATTTCCTGTTCCTTGTCTGGTTGTGGATTTAGGGCAGAGTCACTCAGTCGACTGTCTTTCCAATCTTAAGTATACATGACTTGTATACACCAAGCGATTATAGAAGGACTTGTTAGGGATTATTTTATGAAAGTTCATCATTTTCGATTATCAGAACACTCGTACTGCTAGTACTCGCTAAATGCGGAACATAATGTTCGTAGTAGTAATAACAAGGATAAAACTAAAAGCACTGAAAACATATGCATAGAATAGTTCATTGTTCTAATAATCACTTCTTCCAAATTGACTTAACATCTGTTGCGATAAGTAGTTCCGATGTCGTCTTTAGAAATGGATTGGTTTAGTCCTCACCATACCAATTTCCTATGCTACGAAAAGACTCTTCGCTTTAAACGACCGTCTAATGAAATCCTTTCAACTTATAATAACAAACTTAACACAAACCTCTGTATCGTCTCTCGCTTCAAAACTCACAAGTACCCATGCGAGGGGTACCAGGCCTTTCTAGCATACCCCGTAGATAAGAAACTTAAAGTGAAACACACCGAGGATGTTCTGGAAGTTCGTAACCTTCCCGAAGTATCCCCAACAGACTTTTGGGAATACCACATATGCAGCAAGTCAAGTTCAAGCACAGAGGCTTGGGATAAATACGGTTAACCTATCACTGTTAAGTGTATATGCGAGGGTGGTATATAATTAAGATTCTATAGACCTATGATGTGTGCTTCCGCCCTATTTCCTGTTCCTTGTCTGGTTGTGGACTTGGGGAAGAGCCACCCATCCAACCATCTTTATAAACTTAATTATATACGACTTATATACATGAGACGATGATGAGTGAACCAAGTATGAGTTCTACCATGAACTTCAGGACAGAAACTGCCCAGAACTACGAGTGAACATTCTACCAGTTGGATAAACGTAGTCAAGTAAGCTAAATCAACACACTCTCCACCAATCTGAACAGAAGATCAGATAGAACCAAAGTACCTACCTCTTTCCTAGTACCTAGTAACCACTCAGAATTCAAATTTCGGGACGAAATTCCCTCTAACGGGGGGATAATGTCACAACGCCAAAATTTTAGACCTAGCAAAGCCTAAACCCTAACCTAATACAAGTGAATTTACATTGCACTCCTTGTTTCATTGTATCCTCTATAGCCTTAAGGGCTTGTTTATAAGCTTGTAACTAAGCTTGGATTGAAAACTAAGTTGGTTTAGGGTAGTATAATTCAAGTTTGACAAAAGAATAAAGTTTAAAACATATATAAACTTAACATTTAAGGGTAATTATAAATTATATTAATATATATATATATATATATATATATATATATATATATATATATATATATATATATATGAGAAATCGGTTTTTGGAATCAAATATCAATCCAAAACCGAATTCCCTTCAAGAAAGAAAGCAAAAACTGAATTCCTTCCTTCCTTGTTGACAAGAAACCAAATTCATGGAAGGCTTTGACCCAAAACCGATTTCCTTGCTTCTTTTTGACCTTAAGACCGAATTCTTTGTTCTCTTTGACTTGAAACCAAAATCAACCCTTTCTAGAAGAACCAAGACCGAATTCACTTTCTATTGGACCACCATAACCGAATTCTCCATTCCCTTTTGACCAAGAAACCGATTTCATCACATGATAATCCCTTCGACACACTTTCCTAAGCTTACATTCACCGCCTCATAAGTTCCTTCACATATAAGTCACAATTTAGATCTATTTCTATCATTTCACACAAGCAGTAAACTTCTCATTCTACAAATTCTCTCAAGTATCATTCTTCATTTCCATCTTCAAAGCAGTTAACCTTCAAACTTTCAAACTTCATTTGAACATTCAAAACAATATCCAGGAATCTCTTCACAATAAGTAAGTATTATACATATTAGTTTAGTGTTTTTGAGATACTTATATTTCAAAGAATCATATTATTCACACACTATTGTGTGTTTTAAAACCATTAGGAACACGGTATCTTTCCCGTAATATAGCCCGAAGGTCACCGTTTCTATTCCGTATTCAAAACCGTTACCACACATAAGGTGAGTTCATACCCCCATATTTTTCTAAGTTTTTTTCAATGTTTTTAGGGGGGGGGGGGATACAAGTAAAACACAAGAAATTGTGTGTTTTAAAAATATAATTCACTAATTATGTTTTCTTACCGTTAATATGTATTTAAACGTGAAACTTGTTAAAACATGGAAATAAACTATAATAGGTATAGTTTATGGATCATATGTATTATTTTACAAAGTCTAGGTTGAAATATTTAAATAAACTTATAAACTATAATAAATATAGTTTATGGATCTTTTTATAAAAATTACCTGTTATTTATAAAAAGGATTTTCGCATTATTACTTGTAAATTCGTTGAAGCTAATTGTGAGACACATCTTCGTGTACTTACCTAAGTACTTCTATATAGCCTTATGAACCAAAGTCTCCTGGATGCAGAGCTTGAGTTTGTGTATAGATCTATACGGGATTGACAATCCCGCACCCTGACTGTTAGCTACAGTTTGACCGGCAGGTTTGCGGGTGACAAACGTCATTAATGTTTACGACGTCCGCAATACGTCGTAAGGTTGAACGTCCATCAATATGGTTATAAGAACTCACAAGAAGAAAAAAACGATATATTTACGTAGTAATATACTTTTCCTAAACAGTCTCAAGGGATATTAACTATGTGATCACTCAGTATATACAATAGGGTTATATAAAATTGAAGTCCGGTAGACAGTGGAATGTGTGATTTCCGCCTTACTTCCTTTTCCTTGCTTGGTTGTGGGCTTAGGGCAGATTCACCCATTCAACTGTCTGTTCGATCTCGGTTATATACAACTCGTATGTATTAAGTGATCATAGGAGGGTAGTATCGTAACATCAAGTTTTTTAAGGCAAACACATCTCCAGCTAGTTTTTCTCATAATTAAAACTAGGTATCATTAAACTAAGTATGGTAATTATACTTGTGCTTTTCGGTCTTAGAACGATTAAAACTACAAATCAGTTTTATAGAAAATATAGGATTTTCTATGATAAACATCGTTATTTTAAAGGTAAACAGTTTTCGATTTAACTTTCTGAAAACAATAACAATTATTACTGAAAACAATGTTTTACAATAAAGTGAGTGGAACTAGGAACATGTTTACAAAAGGTTCAACACTTATTTATAAACTAGTATAACATAAAGGACCTTTAATGGTTAATTCTATAATTCTTTAGTTTATATATCAGAGTTATATATAAATAATATCCGACAGGCAGTGGAATGTGTGACTTCCGCCTTACTTCTTGTTCCTTGTTTGGTTGTGGGCTTAGGGCAGATTCACACATTCAACTGTCCGTTCGATATTAGGTTATATATCGTTAGTATAAACTAAGTAATTATAGAAGGGACTATTATGGTTACCATTTTACCAAGAAAATATAGGATTTTCTGAAGGAAACACATTCATTATATCTAAAAGAATCATTAATGTTAATTCTGTGATTACTTGGTGAATAGACTAGAGTTATATGTAATGAAGATCCGACAGACAGTGGAATGTGTGACTTCCGCCTCATTTTCTGTTCCTTGTTTGGTTGTGGGCTTAGGGCAGATCCACACATTCAACTGTTTATTCGATCTAAATTATATATAATTTGTATTCACTAAGTAATCACATAAGTAACGAGTACGGTCATATTACTCATTAAGAAAATATAGGATTTTCTGGAGGAACATGAAAACTTTTCCAAAGAACAAAGTGTATACTTTTATAACAAAAATACTTATGAACTCACCAACTTTAATGTTGACACTTTTTCAAACCACTTATATTCTCAGGATCATTAGTAGACAGGTACTCTCTCAGGTGTTGCGAAGACGGAGCTTTACGTCTCATCTTTTGTTATAGTTTTAATGTAAATCATGAAATGTTTTGAACATAATGTAAACTTTATATTATTAATACGATGGTTGTTGTTACTTTGATTACTATGATGCATGTGTTGTGATACTTAACTTGACGTCTTCCGCCCCCGAACGTTTCCGCCGTTCTGGTTTGGTGGTGTGATAGTTGAATTCAACTTGAAAAGAAAATACAGACTCGTAAAACTTCACGTCTTTGGAAATAAACACAAAATTGGTTTCAAGACTTAAAAGCTTGTAACCCTTTTTTTTTCAGAAGAAAAACCAAGTAAAACACATTTTTCGGCTCTTTCAGAAAACTTATCAAGATTATTTAATTTTGTAGCAAAACATTAACTGCCAAACACCCTAAGATTTTCAAAGCTGAAAGTCTTTTTAAAAAACAAGCTCATAAGGTGACAATCCTTTTAGAACAAAAGTAGGCATTCTATTTACAATCAGATTTATGTTTGAAGTCCTTAGGATAACCAATCAACTTATAACACTTTTCAGTTAGGTGGTCCTTAAGACCATGATTCTTACATAGTAAATTTTGATTTCTTCCACGAATTTTGTTTTGTCCTTTCCTATTATCATTGAACTTACTATTGAAAGTCAATGATTGAGATTTAACAAAATTAGAAGAGGACAAATAACCTTTTTTTTATTTGACTATTCACGAGAAAGAGTAGAAAAGGCAATATTGACATTAGGTAAAGGATCCATTAACAAAATGTGACTTTTAACCTGATTATAAGAATCATCAAGACCACTTAGAAATTAAATAAGCTTCATGAGCTTAGCATGGTTATTTAATTTAGTGGCAGCCTCACATGTACACTCAGTAAGGTCAGTATTACCATCAAATTCTTTCCAACGAGCATCAACTTTACTGAAGTAATCAGACAATGATGAACCATTTTGTTGTATGAATTAATTTATTGATGTATGTTAAACACGACATAACCATAAACTTTATTATATGTTTCAAACAGTTCATTCCAAATAACTTCAACAATTTTAGAATACGCATGACCAGCATATATAGACTCAACAATAGACCCAGGAATCCAAGAACATACAATTGCATTAGCACGCTCCCATTTTAAGGTTTTACTTTCATCAACAATACTTTTTTTAAAGATCCATCCACAAACCCTAACTTATTTCTAGCTCTAAGAAGTAAGACCGTAATCACAGAACTACGCCATAATCTAAAGTTCTCATTACCTGTAAGTTTAATAGTCACAATAGTAGTGACAATGTTATCAGAAGGATGTATATATAAAGGATCATCAAAGTCAATAGTTTTAGTTTTACCACTACCACCAGGAGTCTTACCACCAGTAGCCATAGTAAAGAATTAGAAGTAAAGTCACACAAGAAAACATAGACTTATGTGCAAACTTTATAGTCTAGATGGTCACCACAGTATGTCGAGGCCCAAGACAAGTCCACACAAGGTTGAAAAACAATGAGCAAGCGGAAATGCAAGTAACAAGTAAAAAAGTGCAAGTAAGTAACTGGCATACTCAATACAACCAGAATCTCCCACAACTATTACTAGAAAGAGATTGAAAATGGAATGAGAAACAACTCACAAAGGTCCAATAGACACTTTTGGAGAGACTGTATCTCTTTGTTTTGTTCCCTACTAGAGTTATTTCTATGATCAACTCGGTTCTTTAGTAGAGTTACTCAAAACTTCAATATAGATTGACCGATCGAACGAACATCGATGAGCAGTAGGTTGAAGGTTTCTTTTAAGAGTATTGATTACAACCACCAAAGAGAGAAAAACCTATAATCACAAGTTCACAGCAATACAATCTAGTAGTAACGAAGATCTTAAACAAAAAAAGTAAAACAATAATAGAACCCTAGATCGACACCAATAGTGAACGATCTACAAGGATCTATAAAGGAAACCTTAGATCTGGCGCATATTGTATCTGATCTACACGGTTAACTGTAAAACCTAGATTTGACATGAATAGTGTCAGATCTACAAGGATCACAAAAATAACAAGAATCGAAGCGGAAGAACAAAAAAAAGTACAAAAAACCCTAACCTTCGTTCCGAAACAACTACGAGCCAAACACGATCAGTCAGATGTAACAATCCGAGCACTGTGGCTCTGATATCATGTAAAGAAGTTCAAAAATAATATTCCCACCGTAATCAGTTCTGTTATTAAGCATAAGAATCAGATTGTTTACACGAAATTACAACTGAAAACTCGCTACATAAACCCTAAATCTACTCTCAACCTATTTACACTATGGATTAAATAAAAGAACAACATTAAAGATTCAAGCCAAAATGTTTCCCTCTTCTAGTTTGGAATTAGGTCTGGGTTTCATTCAAATTTCAAAATAGTCTTTTTAATTATAGCTTAGGTAATAAATTTACACATTAAACTGAATTTGTTTTATCTATTTGATAATTAATGTTGGATATCCAATATATAAAATTAGATCAATTAAATGAACATCCAATGTTCATCAAATTTTATATCAAAATAACCTTGAAAAATATTTAAAAACATAAATTTAAAATGTACTTAAAAGATATTGATGGATTAAGTGTCTAACCCAATAACTAAATTGTTATACACTTGAATTAAAAGCAAAGTCTTTTTTGGGTTGCCCTCAAAACTAGTAACTGACGGAATGACTTTTGGAGAGAGAAGTTGATTTATTGGTTTATTATATGATTAATAAATAGTAATAAATGATTTATTAATATAGTATGAGACTAATATATTAATTAGAAATAATATTATTTAATTAATAATTAATCAAAAAATAATTAGAATTAATTTTGGGATTAATTAGATTAATTAAAAGTGCAAAGACTTAAGTTGTAATTGTTCAATAGTTGAACAATAGAAGGATTCTAGATCCTTCCTAGGGGCAACAAAATTTAGGAGCCTCCTAGGGTTTCTATAATGTCCTATATGGATAATAAGGAAACTAGATAAAGCTATATTTAAAATAATATTATTTTATTTCATATTAGGGTTATGGTTTTCCTATCAGCTATAAATAAGGTTCCTTGGACTCCTTATTTTCTTCCCATGCATACCAATAGTTAGAAGAGTCGAAATTCTACTTCCATCTCCTCTCTCCTCTCAAGTCTTCCATTGCTAGGGTTTGGGTACTGATGTAACCCGAAAATCGTCACGAGGCTGATTGAGTCGAGATCTTGGATGTGTGCTTCGTTGCCACTAGCGAGCCTCGATTTGATTCCTGTTACACTCATAAATGAGATCGTTAGAGTCGGCCCATGACTTGCGTCTTGGGAACGGCCTCGACGGTCAAGTTAGTATCGATACGAAACAAGGTCGGGTCCTTCGAGTGGAAGGAACTCGATTGTATGTATATATATATATATATATATATATATATATATATATATATATATAGAGAGAGAGAGAGAGAGAGAGAGAGAGAGTTGGAACTTACCCTCTTATGTGGGTTGAGAGGTATATATATAGGCAAATGTACCATTTTCTTGGAGAGGAAGCTTTACAGTTGTTCATGAGGAGGATGAGGTGATTAGTGTACTTTTTGACTTGGGAAGGAGCAAACCGAAAATGGCCGAACCATAGGAAAAATGGTCGAACCGACAGGAAATGACCGAACCAACCGAAAATGGTCGGACCGTCCGGAAATGGTCGAACCATCCAGGAATGACCGAACCAACCGAAATGGTCGAACCGTCCGAGAATTACCGAACCGTTAAGAATTGGTCGAACCATCCGAAAATGGCCGCATCGTCCGGGAATAACCGAACCAACCGAAAATGGACGAACCGTCCGGGAATGACCGAACCGTTAAGAAATGGCCGAACCATCCAAAAATGGCTGAACCGTCCGAAAATGACCGAACCGTTCAGAAGTGACCAAAATATCGAGAAATGCCCGAACCATTTCTAAAAGGTCGATGAGATATACATATCAACAAGTCCCCCAAGTCTGAAGTAGGAGCGAGTCGATGTCTGGCCCTGCTTTGGACTTATAGTAACATGCATACGCAATCAAATGTCTTCAAGTGCATGTAAACAAGATTAGAGTTATAACAACTCTGTTCATGTTAACATTTATTCGCTATGACTTCGTATGTTCATGAAGCTTTAGTAAATCAAAGGCGTCGTATACTATCGATATGTCGAGAAAAACTAATGTTGATCGACTTTCCTTGAAAAGGGTTTGGCGTCATAGGAGAGACTAATGGAGTAAATCAAATTTGGGAACAACATGCATGTCGAGAGCCGACAGAAGGATGCGTTGTTGGTGGTGGCGGCGACGAGGCATAGAAGAGAGATTTATGGAGGTTGTGGACTGTGTTTCTGACAACAATAAAAGAGAGGTCACATTGTCACAATCTCAAGTACATATTGATCATATAGGGAATGAATAAGGGGGAGGGGGTAGGTTTTAAGTGGGAAAGGGGCCACCTAATTTATTAAACAATTTTCTTGACATGTAATAAAAAATAAACAACAAGGATAAAATAGCCTTTTTTGGGTCTATTAGGTGCAACCTTTACGTGCATGCAACCCACATCAAGTCATAAATGGAGAAATAACTCTAAAAATGGCAACCTAGTCTCCAATCCTCCATGAACAAACAAAAAGCAGAATGGGGAAGGTTCTCTGGACCTCTATGGGTCCAGATCTGAGGTCTAACCCAGCAAGGGACCATAAACTCAACTCTTCAAGCCTTCAAAGGTTATAAAAAACCCTAAATCATAGATCTTAACCCAAAACAGAAAGGAAGTTCGATTTGATACCTCAAAAGTGTAGATCTGAACTTGAAAACCCTGGATCCACAGCTCCCTTGATCTCCTCTTGTTGGAAACCACTTCTCCTTTGCTAAAACACACAAGAAATGGTGAATTAGCCTTCCTCTTGCACCACAAACGCTCTCTCTCTCTAGGGTTTCTCAGGGGTGAAGTGGCCGCAATGGAGGCTATAAAGGCCTTTAAATAGGGCACAGATCCCGAGAGTTAAGGTTTCAAATTACAGCGCAGACTCGCCGAGTCCACGCATCGACTCGTCGAGTCCTTCATTAAATCAGACAAGAAATGCGCGATCCTACTCGGCGAGTCTGAGCTCCTACTCGCCGAGTCCCTCCCTAAAACTCAAGATAAATACTTAAAATAAGATACCTGGGAATCCGGATGTTACAATTCTCCCCCACTAGAATCAGACTTCATCCTCGAAGTCTTGCTCGGCAAACAACTCTGGATGCTGCTCCCGCATCTCCAACTCCGGCTCCCAAGTCAGCTCGGACCCTTTCCGATGTTGCCACTGGACCTGCACCAGGGACACTTCCTTGTTCCTCAGAACCTTGATCTTCCGATCCCGGATCGCGATTGGTCTCTCAGCATAATTCAGGCTCGCATCCACCTGAATATCCTCCAGCGGTACCACCGCCGACTCGTCGGCTATACACTTCCTCAACTGAGACACGTGAAAGGTATCATGAATATGGCTCAGCTCCTCAGGTAGTTCCAACCGATAAGCTACCCTGCCCACCCTCGCAGTCACCCTGAACGGACCGATGTACCGGGGCCCCAGCTTGCCCCTCTTCCTGAATCGGATCACTCCTTTCCAAGGAGATACTTTCAGGAGTACGAAGTCCCCTACCTGGAACTCCAACTCGGATCGTCGCCGATCCGCATAACTCTTCTAACGACTCTGAGCCGTCAGTAACCTCTGTCTAACCCGCTGTATCTGCTCTGTCGTCTGAAGCACTATCTCAGTGCTACCCATCACGCGCTGCCCTACTTCTCCCTAGCACATAGGAATTCGACACCTCCTCCCATATAACAACTCAAAGGGAGGCATACCAATACTCGAATGGTGGCTGTTGTTGTAAGAAAACTCAGCCAACGGCAGATACGTGTCCCAACTTCCCCCGAAGTCCATCACACATGCTCGGAGCATGTCCTCGAGCGTCTGAATCGTCCGCTCACTCTGTCCGTCCGTCTGGGGGTGGTATGCGGTACTGAAATGCAGCCTCGTACCTAACTCCTCATGGAACTTCTTCCAGAATCTGGAAGTGAAACGTACATCTCGATCTGACACAATCGAGACCGGTACTCCATGACGCGATACCACCTCCCTCACATACAACTCTGCCAACCTCTCAGCAGAAGAGCTCTCACTGATAGCAAGGAAGTGATCGCTCTTAGTCAGCCGGTCGACTATCACCCAAATTGCATTGACACCCCTCGCGGTCCTCGGCAATTTGGTGATAAAATCCATAGAAATCTGTTCCCACTTCCATTGGGGAACCTCAAGTGGCTGCAATTTGCCATGCGGACGCTGGTGTTCGGCCTTAACCCTGCGACAGGTCAAGCACCTCTCAACAAACCATGCTACATCCCTCTTCATACAGGGCCACCAATAGTCCTTCTTCAGGTCCAAATACATCTTAGTGGCCCCGGGATGGATCGAGAATTTCGATCGGTGCGCCTCCTCCATCAAAGTGGTGCGCGTCCCGCCTGCATACGACAGCCAAATCCGACCCTGAAAGGTCATAAGCCCACGACTATCGGTAACAAACTCAGGTACCTGCCCGATCACCCGCTCCCTCTTGCGGTTCTCCGGTATCACGGCCTCTGCCTGGGCCTCCCGAATGGTGTCCAACACCGGAGTCATCACTGTCAGTCGCATACAAGTGTCTCGAATCGGGGCACTCTCCGCCCTACGACTCAGCGCATCAGCTACAACATTACCTTTGTCCGGTTGGTACAGGATCTCACAATCGTAATCCTTTACCACGTCCAACCATCTCCTCTGGCGCATATTCAGATTGGGCTGATCCATCAAATACTTCAAGCTCTTATGGTCAGTGTATATGGTACACCGAACCCCATACAAATAGTGACGCCAGATCTTAAGGGCGAACACCATTGCCCCCAATTCCAGATCGTGGGTGGGATATCTCGTCTCATGAGGCTTCAGCTGCCTCGATGCATACGTTATCACATGCCCCCTCTGCATAAGTACTGCACCCAACCCCGATATCGATGCGTCACAATACATCACAAAATCCTCCATCCCTTCCGGGAGGGCTAACACATGGGCTTCGCATAACTTCTGGCGAAGTGTCTCAAATGAGGTCTGCTGCTCCGGACCCCATGAAAAAGCACCACCCTTCCGGGTCAACCTGGTGAGAGGCACGGCGATCTTGGAGAAATCTCTGATAAATCTCCGATAGTAGCCGGCCAATCCTAGAAAGCTCCTGATCTCGGTGGGTGATCTTGGCACCTCCCACCTCATAACCGCCTCAATCTTAGCCGGATCGACCAAAATCCCATTCTGGTTGACGAGATGCCCCAAGAACTGGACCTCCCGTAACCAGAACTCACACTTGGAGAATTTGGCATAAAGCCTCTCCGTCCTCAATACCCCGAGGATCTCTCTCAGATGCTCCTCGTGCTGCTCTCAAGACCTCGAATACACCAGTATATCATCGATGAACACGATCACCGAACGATCCAACATCGGTCTGCACACCCTGTTCATGAGATCCATGACCGCTGCTGGTGCATTGGTGAGCCCGAAAGGCATCACCACGAACTCGTAATGCCCATAACGAGTCCTGAACACCGTCTTCTGGATATCCTCATCACACACTCTCATCTGATGATATCCAGACCTCAGATCAATCTTGGAGAACCAAGACGCTCCCTGCAACTGATCGAACAAATCGTCGATTCTCGGTAATGGGTAACGGTTCTTGACCGTCAACTTGTTCAACTCCCGGTAATCAATACACATCTGGTGTGAACCATCCTTTTTCTTGACAAAAAGGATCGGTGCTCCCCAAGGGGAACTACTCGGTCTAATAAACCCCTTCCCCAGCAGCTCCTGAAGCTGCGAGGATAACTCCTGCATCTCTGGCGGCGCAAGGTGATAAGGCGCCTTGGCGATAGGCGCTGCACCTGGAACCAAATCGATGCGGAACTCTACCTGCCTCTCGGGAGGCACACCCGGCAACTCCTCGGGAAAAACATCCAGGAACTCACGCACTATCGGAACGTCATCCACCGAACTTGGCCTCCCAGCGGCCTCTCGTGTGTCCATCACATAGGCTACAAACCCGCTGCAGCCCTGCTGTAAACTCTGTCTCGCTCTGGCAGCCGAACAAAACGCCGACCCACATCGGGTACCCTCGCCGTACACCGTAAGTACTCCCCCACTAGGGTCTCGTATCGTCACCAACTGTCGCTCGCAGTCTATGACAGCCCCAAATCGGCTCAACCAATCCATGCCCACTATGACACATACGTCCCCCATTGCAATCGGGACTAGATCTATCGGGAACTCAACACCGAAGATCTCGAGTACACATCCTCGAATCACATCCGTAGCATACACCGCTCGCTCGTCAGCTATGGAAACTCGTAGAGGCCGAGTCAACGCCTCTCGTCGGCTACTGATGTGCCGACTAAACGCTATCGACACAAATGATCGACTCGCACCCGAGTCAAATAACACTAAGGCAGGTACAGAACTCACAAGAAAAGTACCTACGCATATCATCATATAAGCACAATATCTCAACTCAGCATAAATAGATAAAGAATACATACCAGCCACAACATCGGGCGCTGCGCGGACCTCCTCCGCTGTCAACTGGAAAGCTCTCCTGCGAGCCTTCGGTGCCTCGGCCTTCGCTGGCCGAACCTCGGTAACCCTAGCAGCAGGTGCAGATCCCTGTGCTGATCCCTGATGTAACTGCGGGCACTCGGCCTTCCGATGGCCAGTCTGGTTGCAATGAAAGCAAACCATAAATCCCTTGGGGCAATCCTTGGCGATATGCCCCTCCTTGCCACATTTGTAGCAAGCACCTGATCGACAGACGCCATCATGTCCCTTTCCGCACTTCCCACAAGTGCGGCCCTTCTGGCCTCCAGATCTCGTATCAGCGGACTTTGCCCGCTTGGCTGCCAGCTAAGACTGTGCCGGCCGCCGATCCATCCTCTGAGACTCGGCCTCCTCCCTGGCCTGAGTCTCCAACTGAATCTCCCTCTTCGAGGCATTTTCCTGGAGCTCAGCAAATGTCCGGTAAGTCGAGTTCGACACGAACTCCCGAATATCCCTCCTCAAAACGCCCAAATACCGGCTCATGCGTGCCTGCTCGGTAGACACCTGCTCAGGGCAGAACATCGCCCTCTCATGAAACTTCCTGGCAACCACTGTAACAGAATCAGTACCCTGCTTGAGGGTCAAGAACTCCTGAACCAACCGTTCCCTCTCCACTGGGGGAACATACTCGTCTCTGAACATGGTGGTGAACCTCTCCCAGGTCACCGCTGAAATCTCTGCAAGAGTGAAGCTCGCCGTCACGAACTTCCACCAGTCCTTCGCTCCCAAGCGAAGCTGGTTCAACACGAACCGTACTCTCAGATGCTCCGGATATGAACACGTGTAGAAGCATCCCTCGATATCAGAAATCTATCTCATCGCAGCGATCGGATCCTGCGTCCCGTCAAACTCTGGTGGCTTCGTGTTGCTGAACTCTCGAAGCAACAACGAGTCACCTCCCTGAGGTCTGGCAGCAGCCACAGCTGCAGTAGCTACAGCAGCCGCAGCCTCAGTCACTGCTGCGTACCGCTCATCAAAAGTCCCAATCAATGTGGTCTTGATAGACCCAAACATCTCCGGAATCTCGGCTCGAATCGCCGCTGCCACCTCATCGTGGATCATCTGACGAAGCTCCTCGTCACTCACGCCACTCGGCTCAGGTCTGTGACGTGTCCCAACCATGATGTCTCTGAAATACAACATAATAATATCAGAGACTCGCTCGAGCATACTCGCACTCGATAACTCAACCCTACTTGTTCCTTAGTACCCAAAGGATTCTTACTTAGAGTGCGCACTGCTCCGGTGTCTTCAGTAGTACGGGCCCTATACTACCGTCCACACTGCATCAGTATTCACCCTAAGTCCTCCTCCTTGAATCCCATATCACAAGCACCCTACATCTCGCTGGCATAGGCTACCCTTCAGTAGACCTCTCATAAGCTCCTCACTGCTATCTAGTCACTCTCAAGCATCACATAGCAGCAGAAATCTCCCTAGGCTAAGGCATCACAAATCAGGCCACTCTAGTCCTAATATGAATACCTAGCCTACTCTAGCATGCATATCATGACATATCTCATAACACATAATGTAAGGGTATTTTGGGAAATCACCGTTCAGGCGCTGGCTGATCGTACACACTGCTTCCTTCTGCCTTTCTCAAAATTTTTTACTCTCTTAGAAAAATTGTTTATTTTATGAAAAACTTACTCAATTCCTCAGTTTGAGTTCAGATTCATCCGAAGATGCACCCGAATCCCTCAAACCAAGGCTTTGATACCAACTTGTAACGACGTAAATTTTCAAAACAATTTTTCATTTTTAAATCATACTTTCAATCACACGATAACCACAAACATAATGTATCCACTGTGTCATAACAAAACATGTCCCATAATCTCAATAACATAAACTCCATGAGTGTGTACGGATCATGCTGGCGCCTTCCCGCGATCCTCGCTAGTACCTGAAACACATAACACAACAACTGTAAGCATAAATGATTAGTGAGTTCCCCAAAATACCACATACCACACATACGCCTTTCCAGGCCATAACTCTGTAGGATCTTCCGATCCATGTGTCTCAGGGGACTTCCGTCCCGAATCCTGGTAGACCTTCCGGTCCTACCCGTATCGACCTTCCGGTCCGTAACCTCCTGACCTTCCGGTCCATATCATCCTGACCTTCCGGTCCTTACCATACATAACATACATAGCACATACATATCACATAACCGCATATAGCACATATATCATAGCATACAAGACCTTCCGGTCACACATAGGTACCCTTCCAGGTACAGTATAGTGAGAAGACTCACCTCAATGAAGTCGGATAAACTCTCGTGCTCAACGTCCCGACCTAGCCTCCTCCTATTATTCAAATAGCATTCCCGATCAATATTCTCTCATAGCCTCATCTCTACAGATTGGGTAGAAGTCCATTCTACCCTTCCCTGAACTCTCTTGAATCAGTCTTGACCAGAACCCTAAAGTCAACAAAAGTCAACGGTCAAACTTTGACCCGACTCGTCGAGTGCACATGGGCGAGTCGGCGAGTCCATGCGGGTCCTGTGAATCCTTCTAGTCTCTCTTGGCTCGTCGAGTCATCCTTCCACTCGACGGGTTTCTCCTGTCACGAATCGCAGGGCAACCCCGACTCGACTCGTCGAGTCCACTTATGGACTCGGCGAGTTGCTTCCATGTTCTTACTCAAATGACCTTCTAAGGTCAGATCTGCTTCCCCAACTATCAGATCTACCCTTCAAGTGCTCAAATGTCACATAAAGGTGCAACCTTTACGTGCATGCAACCCACATCAAGTCATAAATGGAGAAATAACTCTAAAAATGGCAACCTAGTCTCCAATCCTCCATGAACAAACAAAAAGCAGAATGGGGAAGGTTCTCTGGACCTCTATGGGTCCAGATCTGAGGTCTAACCCAGCAAGGGACCATAAACTCAACTCTTCAAGCCTTCAAAGGTTATAGAAAACCCTAAATCATAGATCTTAACCCAAAACAGAAAGGAAGTTCGATTTGATACCTCAAAAGTGTAGATCTGAACTTGAAAACCCTGGATCCACAACTCCCTTGATCTCCTCTTGTTGGAAACCACTTCTCCTTTGCTAAAACACACAAGAAATGGTGAATTAGCCTTCCTATTGCACCACAAACGCTCTCTCTCTCTCTCTCTCTAGGGTTTCTCAGGGGTGAAGTGCCCGCAATAGAGGCTATAAAGGCCTTTAAATAGGGCACAGACCCCGAGAGTTAGGGTTTCAAATTACAACGCGGACTCGTCGAGTCCACGCATCGACTCGTCGAGTCCTTCATTAAATCAGACAAGAAATGCGCGATCCTACTCGGCGAGTCTGAGCGCCTACTCGCCGAGTCCCTCCCTAAAACTCAAGATAAATACTTAAAATAAGATACCTGGGAATCCGGATGTTACAGTGGAGGGAGCCCAATTTTACATATGATCCAACTCACTATCTAGCAATCGACAATCCAGTAATCAAAAAGACAAAATCCCATGTTTTTTTTTCCAATTTCAATAATTCACGAGACAATTAAAAATTGCAATAACTTATGTTTTAAAAAAAACAAAACTGAAAAAATGGTCCATATGGTATGCATTTTTTCTGAGGTTTAGTCCAAATCTCGACTTTTTTGGTTTCGTGGTCCTTTTGAGCTAGTTTCGTTGCGGATTTGGTCCCTAAGTAAATTGAAATGACTTCAATACCATTAGGGTATTTATTTTCTATTTTTCTTTCATTTTTTTAAAATGTAATAATTATTTATTTATTTAAACAATAAAAAATAAGAGGGCCCACCCCTCTCTCTCTCTCTCTCTCATCTTCCCCATCATTTCTCGTTTTTTCCCTTGAATCCCAATCTGGAACATGATACCAGGTCAAACTCCTTCACTTCACCACCTTTTTCACCTAATCACAAACCAAAACATCCTAAAACCCGAACCATCAAATGGGTGTCAGAAATTCGTGAGTCGAGGAAGAAATCACGGATATGGCTCGGGACATACCGACCCATTTATCGTCCCCAACGGATGTACATGCTACAACAACTAAAGCAGTTGCCATGGATGCATTTGAATTTCCACCAAAAAGGTCTGATTTTGCATTACTGATAAACCCCGACCCCCAAAAAGGTTGGTTTTTTATTTGGCTAGTAATCCTTTTTGCATCTGGGTTTATCTATGTTTGTAGTCATTGGTTAAACCATCATCTTCATCTTCATTTTATCAAAAAGTATAGTTGTACAAGGTATCTGGTTCCATTATAAACCATTGTAGATGATTGTGGTGATGAATGTAGTGGTTTGTTGGTGTAGAAAGATGTGTATGTGTGTGTTTTCTCTGGTGATGCCAAAGAGTTAGTGTGGGCGATAGTAGTGGTGAGTAGTTTTGAAGGTTGTGGTTTTGAGGAGCAAATCATCTAATTTAATTGTTTAGGTTTCAGAGGGGATAGATATAGATTGAGGGAAAGATGGAGAGGGATATATAGGGTTGTTGTTTTTTAAACCTAAGGAAAATGAAGGGTTCATTGGACTGTGGAAGCATGTCGATGAGCGGGCGTCGCATTTTCAAAGGTTCACCAGAAAAAGCTTGCCACGAGATCTGGGCGTTGGAAAAAGCTTGACACGAGATCTGGTGTGTGTTCTTGTTCTGATGACGAATTCCTGTATCTAATTTGATGTTCTTGAGACATTTGTTGATGAATTTTTTTGGGGAAGAAACCATTAAAGAGCTATGGTAAAGGGAAAAAGTAATGAAGAAGAAGAAATGGGCATTAACAAGAGAGAGAGAGAGAGAGAGAGAGAGAGAGAGAGAGAGAGGTGGACCCTCTTCTTTTTTATTGTTTAAATAAATAAATAATTATTATATTTAAAAAAATGAAAGAAAAATAGCAAATAAATACCCCAAGGGTATTAAAGTCATTTCAGTTTACTGAGAGACCAAATCCGCAACGAAACTAGCTCAAAGGACTACGAAGCCAAAAAAGTCGAGATTTGGACTAAACCTCAGAAAAAATGCATACCACAGGGACCATTTTTGCAGTTTTGTCTTTAAAAAATTGCGCTTAAATTTAAAAATTGCATTTGGGCTAATGTAGATTTACGACAAACAAGAACTTACGTTTTGTTTCAGTTCCAAACTTCCAAATTTGTGGCGACTTGAAGGCTCAAACGGAATTTCTTGTTTCTTGATTTTCTAATTCTACTGGACTCCGCATCTCATTTTTTTTTATTTCATTCTTGCTCTGGTTTTTTATTGTCAAATGAAATTAAAAAAGTATTTCACTATTCCTAGTTTCTAAATCTAATGACCTGTTTTTTTAACAGATGCACATTCATATATTCATGTATTCTAGCAAGTTGCTAGGATACAAAAAGAAAGTCAATTACAAAGGATTTAGAAGCCAAGCATTCCAAACTACATCGGAGTTAGAAGCTCGGTATTTCAACCAAGAAAACGAAAAAAAGTTGAATATTATAAAAAACAAAGTTTTTTTTTGATTTGCATATCTCCAAACAAAAAAGAATTCTGAAGTCGCCACATAAACCAACACGCAGTGAAGACGATCACTTCCAAGCGATGCTTTATGGTCGTAGCAAGATTGCAATCATCAATCCAAGATAACCACTCCTTAATGGATGGAACCACAGGAAAGGTCATCCCACACCACCTCGCCACAAGCCCCCAACCATCAATCGCCACATGACAAAGACAGAACAGGTGTTGCACAGAGCCACAGACTCCACCCTAAGACCACATACTGGACAACCGATTGACGGGAGCTCCAACCCTTACTTAGAAATATTAAGCCTTGTTGGAATTCTATCCAGAGAGAGCCTCCAGATAAAAGTATTAACCCGCCTCGGTACAATCTTACACCATCAATTAACGATGTAACATCCCAATTTTCTAGACCAAAAATTTCGTTTGTAATTAAGTGACTTGTAAAACAATTTACTGAAAACATCATTGATTCATATCATTTCATAAAACATAATCACGTGTCTCAAACTATATCATCAAAATAGTAAATATATGTCAGAGTACAATCCCATGGATCTCAAAATGCGGAAATCATATGTGTGCGATGCGCTGCTACCGTGCCGGCTCCTTCCCCTTCGCTGAAGAGGTACCTGAAACAAAACTGAAAACTGTAAGCACGAAGCTTAGTGAGTTCCCCCATCATACCACATATCATAAACATATACCGCCTATCCATCAGTATCTTTCAACCGATATCTGTTTGGCATAACTGGAAAGCTGGACTTCCCTTCGGTATCTTTCAACCGGTAGCCGGGAGCTGACCTCCCCTTCGGTATCTTTCAACCAGTAACCGGGAGCTGACCTCCCATTCGGTATCTTTCAACCGGTAACCGGGGACTATTTCACCCCTACCACTACCACATAATAACATAACATAAACATACTACTAGGCATGCGTGGGTTCTGACGACCCCTTCGGTATCTTCCAATCGGTAACCGGGGATTATTCCCCCTACTACCACTATCACATGACATCATATTGTGCTAAAACATAAAACATATCAAGTGGTAGCAAACCTAGATAATTATCACAAAGACAATCATCTACCAACCAACTCCTACTAGTGGGCCGACATTGTGGCCGTAGACCCACTGCTACTGGAAGGTAACTCACCTCAGTGCCGTGAAGTCTGAATTTTCCTCGATGCCGGGATCAACTCCTCTCAACTCCTACACATAACAACCTTCCTTAATTTACCATTACATACTCTTAACCCTTACAAGGGTTACTTAGGTCAAAGCCAAAGTCAAGGTCAACACCTTGGTCAAAGTCAACTCTGGGTCAAAGTCAACATCTGGTTGACTCAACTCGCCGAGTTGACCCAACAACTCGCCGAGTCCCCTAGTCCTTGAAACGCTAAAACCTCGACCCTACTCGTCGAGTCTTGCATGAACTCGCCGAGTTCTTCTTCATACAAAGTCGGGACTTTCTACAACTGACTCGCCAAGTTCATCCTTGAACCCGTCGAGTCCTTTTTATGCAAGAAGACACATCTAGTCCTGGACTCGCCGAGTTCCTTATGAACTCGTCGAGTTCTTCTTCATGCAGTTGGGACATAGTCTTGAACTCGCCGAGTTCATCCTTGAACTCGTCGAGTTCTTCGATCTACAAGTCCATCTTGTTGAGTCTTCTTCTATACTCAACCAGATCGATCAAAAAAAGAAAAGGTTGGGGAACCATAACCCGACTCGCCGAGTCCCCCAAGGTCCAAGTCTCCCAAGTCGATTTCAATCGGGCTTAATGCATCCAGAACATAGATCTGGCCTCTTAGGGTCCATATTACACGTAAAGTTACAAACTTTACGTGCATGCAAGGCATCATGAGCCAAAAACACCATTTCCAAGTCTAAAAAGAAGTCTACAAGATGCATGGGGCTCTTATGACAATAAAGTTGGCACCTTTATGCTATGGGAACCCTTAATGGTTCCAGATCTGAAGTCATACCCCTTTAGAACCACAAAATCCCGAATATGGCCCTACTAAAGCTTAGAAAAGGTAGAAACTTGCCCTAACTAGAGATCTAAGAGATAAATGGTCAAGGTTGGAGCTTTTTACGTTAAATAAGCTGGAAATGAAGCAAAACCTCTGGATCTACTTGCTTCTTCCGGAACCCCCAAGCTCCCACTTCTTTCTTCAAGCTTCAAACAACCAAAAACATACAAAAATGGCTCAAGAACACGCCAAATGCTTTAGGGTTTCGAGTTAGGGCTTTTCTGGACCGTGAGAGGCGATGGAGGCTGGAATGGGACAAGTTAAGACGTTTAAATAGGGTGCAAACCCTAAAGATTAGGGTTTCATCCAGGCAGTCCTACTCATCGAGTCGGGCTCCCGACTCGTCGAGTTGGTTACTTAAAACTCGCGTCCAGAATCCAGTCTACTCGACGAGTTGGGCTTCCAACTCGTCGAGTCCCAGTGTAAAACATACAATTCTTAAATTTAAAATACGTACCGGGAACCGAGCGTTACAAACGACACCACTATCCATTACAAAAACATTTTCAATATGTTTCCTCGTAACCTGAACCGATAATTCCCCTAATGGGTCCAATGACCACCAAAATCAGTTAGGATTATCTGACACCACAACATCAAGTAATAACAACTCAAAATCATTTAGTTTCTCTTGCTCACAACCACCACGAACATGTCTGTGCCAATTCCACCGCCAATTCCCTTGAATCCAACGATCATAAACCAAACAATCAGGATCAAGGTCAAGTCTAAACAACTTATGAAACCACAACATTAAAGGGCTGCCCAATCTATACATCATGGCAAAATAGAATAGAGTTCCCTCTTCCCAATCTCTTATCTAGTGTGTCAAATGGAATCAAATTAGAGGAATTCATTTTGCGAATAGCAGCTATAATTTTTGACCATGCACTACCCGTATAACTACTCCTGGACGAACCTAAAGCTTCATCACTACCATAGATAACTTTCATTAATCTGACCCAAGATGCTTGGCATTCAGTAACGAACCTCCACCTCCATTTTTGGATTAAAGCATTGTTAAAAGCGTTAAGTTTACCTAAACTAAGACCTCCTTTTTCAAAAGAAGCCACCACCTGATCCCACTAACACGCTTATTCTGAATGACTGAAATTTTGAGGCTTAGTCTAAACCTCACATTTCAATGCGCAACAAACTCCTATAAACATTAAAACTGGTGGTGGTGATCGGGTCATGGTATTGGTGTTATTGCAGGTGACTACCGTCATCCTTGTAGTTTCATCGGAGGTCGGACAAAAACCCACCAACCTTTTCCAACCAATAATGACGGTAGTCACCTACGATAACACCACTACCATCACCCGATCACCACCACCACCACTTTTAATGTTTATAGGAGTTTGTTGCGCATTGTGTGGGATATGGAGGATTCCAACGGATTGTGAAGAGGTTGTCGCAGGTAGCTACCGATAATTTTGGGTGGAAAAAGTTAGTAGGGTTTACGTCGGACCTCCGATGAAGGTGTTTGACGGTGATCCCGACTTCTCGTTGATTAGAGGCGACACTTTTGTGTATTCCAATAACTTTGTGGTGGAACTAATAAAATTAAAAAGAATTAATATTATACAATAAAAATAAATTAATAATATAATAAATAATATTTATTATATAAAGAAAATAATAAATTAAAAGTAATATTCCAATAAAAAAGAATTAATCCAAAAAAAGGAATTAAAAAAATTAACTAAAATAAAATAATAATCTGATAATGTAATATTTATTAGGATATAAATATAATAAATTCAAAATAATATTTGTTAATATATAATAATCCAATAAAAAAAGTATTACTCCAATAAACAAAATTAGCTAAAATAAATTAATAATCCAATATAATAATATTGATTAATATATAAATATTATATATTAGAAATAATATTTATTCATATATAATAGCTCAACTAATATATCCAATAACAAATAAATTAAAAAAATTAATAATCTAATAAAACAATATTTATTAATATATAAATAGTACATATTAAAAATAACATTTATTAATATAAAATAATTCAATAAAAATAAAAAGAAGATATGTAGAAATGGTCATTGTAGTTTGGCTGCAGAAATGATCCATAAGGATAAAATAATCATTTTAAAAATTATTAACAATCAAGCTGTTAAAATTAAGGGAAGAGAAACCAAAAACACAACAAAAATTATTAAAAACTAGAAAGGTTACCCCCGCTACGCGGGGGCCAGAAGCTTTCAATGTTGTTTCCGAATTGATAAATATGACAGACATAGAAAGTGCAAGGATGAAAAGTCCGAGCTTTGCCCCGGACAAAAAATGTAAAAGTTTTGACTGCAAGGACCAGAAGTGTGAAAATGGCTAAAGAATTAAAGGGGTAGGAATTAGCAACTTTTTAGAAAAGGGATCAAAGTTGTCAAACCGTTAAAGTTTTGTGGCCAAACTTTAAATATTAAAAGGTTCCAAAAAAGTGTAAAAATATTGATTGCAAGGACCAAAAGTGTGAAAATGGGTAAAGAATAATTACCAAAGTTGCCAAAAAACATCCAAATTTAGTATTCCTAACTTCCAACAATAATACAGGGACCAATTCTGCCAAAAAAATAGGAAGTTTAATGGAACACAAACAAAAGGACAAAACCTGGACAAAATATCCCAACTTTACTATTTCTTTCTTCCACAACTTTAATATATATATATATATATAATAATGACAAACTCTCTGACTTTTTAAAGATTTGAACCTTTGAACAAATAAAATATAAAATGAATACCATCAGCCGCCCGAAGACCAGAGCAAACATCCGGTTTAATAGGTTTCCGGACCGTTCGTATTTGAACTACTGAGCTGGAAAAACTCGGTTCAGCGGCCCTTTGTAGACCTCTTCCTTACCCACAAATTTTCTTGGTTTCAAAATGCCGTTATCCACTATCCCAACTGCATTCAGCTTACCAACTGCTGTCCCTTCTGTTCTTCAACACAAGCAGGTACATCAATGTTCATCCTGTCCACATATCCTCTTGATTGTTCCTAATTTCCCCGTAATGCACAAAACCAGGCGATTTTATCTACTAACTTAGCCATTCTAGGGCATTTTCATCTCCGCTTTTGATTTTATAGATTGTCGATAAGTAAGTTGGAGCATATTGGATAAATAAGCTAAACTTTAGAAGCTAACTTGCAGGTGAATTTGAATTCGAACTTCGGGGGCTCAAGAAGAGTGGCGATGAACAAGATTGGTAGAGATGTTGAGTTTGGTGTTAGGTCAGTTTCTTCTTCGATTCCGTTTGATGTGCCGTTTCCTGGTGATTATGAAGAACTTCTTGATCAGGTTGGAATGATGGATTTGAACAATAGTGCTTGAAATTTGTTTGTTTTTTTGACATAGATCCATAACAACAATTTAGTATCTAGAATTTGAATTTAAATCTGCGATTAACAGGCAAAAGAAGCAACTCAGGTAGCTTTGAATGATGGAATACAGTTGATGGTGAGTTAGTTCATTACTTATTCTTATTTATGGATGGAAGATGCAAAAAATTACATGTCTATAGTTTCTATAGAGTTTGTACTCCACAACTTTCAACCTCAGGAGATTGAGTTTCCAACTGCTGGGCTGGAATCCGTGCCAGGTTTTTTCTTATTCAACAGCTCCTCTTTGTATTTTTTTATTATTTAATTTTCAATTCATGTCCATTAGTGTGACTATTGAGCTTAAATTATATATGTTAGGCGATGGTGAAGGTGGTATTGAAATGACTGGAAGTATGCAATTGATTCGTGAATTTTGTGACCTTCTTGTAGTACCAGAAAAGGCTACAAAAACCAGAATAGTATGTAAATAAACAGTCTATGTAATTCTAATATCTGTTTCACCATATTTTATTATATATATACGTTGGAAACTGATGCACCAAAACTTGCAGTTTTTCCCAGAGGCTAATGAAGTTCAATTTGCAAGAAAATCAGTATTCGGAGGTGCTTCTTTCAAGTTGGATTATCTAACAAAGCCCTCATTTTTTCAAGATTTTGGTATTGTTGAAAAGGTTAAAATGGTTGATCGTGTTAAGGAAGAAGATGAACTGTTTATAGTCGGCTATCCTTATTTCAATGTCAATGGTATTTTATTTTTCTTCCATTGTAAATTTAGCTGCTTTTTTAGCAGAAGGTATTTTAAGCTGCCATAATTTTTGAACACAGAAATGCTTGTTGTGGAAGAGCTTTACAGGGAAGCAGTGGCATCCACTGCTAGGCAGATGATCATATTCAATGGGGAACTTGATCGTATCAGATCAGGCTGTATCCTTGGCTTTCTAATTCTTAGGGTTATTTCTTAAAAGCTTACTAGCTTAGAAGATTGATAACTATTTTTTTTTGTTGCTGTTGTTGTCCTTGAGATTAAAAACAAGATTACCCATCATTCTTCTATCCAAAACTTGCTCAACTTTCCAAGACTCTTTTTCCTGTGATGGAAACTGTGTATTACATCCATAATTTCAAAGGTCGCAATGGGGGAGCCCTTTTCAGGTTTGCAGCAAATGATAATATCTTGGCCCACAATAGAGATTCCTTACAAAACCTTCAAATTATATAATTGATTACTTGTTGTTTTTCATCACCCTGAAGCACATTTTTTTATTATAAAAATCCAATTAGGTGTTACCCTGGCCCATGGAAAGTGCTAAGGAGATTGGGAAGTCGATATGTGTGTGTGCATCAACAGGAAGAGATGCCAACCCTCAAGGAGGTTGCTTTGGATATTCTTCCCTCAGCAGCTTAATTAAAAGATATAAGCTAAGTTAGTTTGCATATGTCAAACTCTGGAAATCCTTCATGCTTGTAGAGATCTTTTGAATGATTTTAATTTGTGAAATTTCAATTGCTTATGGCTGCAGTCCTCTTGTGGCCCCGCTTTCACCTTCTTCATGATTCATACATCGGTTCACTGGTTTAATTATATGCTATAAGCCACTGTTTGTTGTTTGTTTAATCAAGTCAGTTTTTCATAGTTTCTTACAATCAGATCATTGTTGTTTGTTTGTTTAACTTGGAACCTGATAAATATATCCGTGGCTTATTGGAACTCAATCTGTGACTATCCTATCCTTGTATTTAATCTTAAAAACAAAATATTTGTTACACCACTTCAATCAGTACAAAATGCAAAAATCAGTGAGTTTTGAGGGACTTGTATGTAGGTGATTCATCCATAATTAGGGATCATCACCCAGAATCATGCCTGAGTGAACCATTTTAAGACAAATCACAAATCTGAATCAATTGATAGGAGTGTATATGCAAATGTAAGCTTTCCATGAATGGAGTTGTTGAACCAATTTACTGCAAGAACAATATTTTCTTAACCATTCTGGAAAAATATGGAAAGTTGGTGGGCAAAATTAACCTTTTCCTTCTTTTTATGTTAGGAAACGTTGGTATACTCTTTTCATTCTTTTTCTTTCTGGTCTTATTTTGGATATTGTAGTTCTATGACTTGTAGTTCCATAAAAAAAAAAAATCTTGTCTTATACTGATATGTAATCAAATTCAAACGACAAAAAAAATGATCTCTTAAAGACCCATGCACAATTAGAGCAATTAGAGTGTTGGTTGATACAATAGTAATAGTAAGAAATGAATAAAAAAATGTTGTTACATAAATTGTGTTCTATATTGGACGAAACTCAATGCCACAAACCATGAGACCAGCCATGGTACCTTCAAAACTTATGAGTTTCAAATCCATAGGAATAGAATCAGAATCATCAGAGATGGTTTCCCACACTATGACCTCCATCCACCCATCTTCCCTCTGTTTTGGAATCCATTTAATTTTATCCAAGTCCACTATGTTTGGGGATCTGAAAGAAATAATTTTGGTTCTTTCCTTTTTGTAAGGTAGTAAATCCCTTGCTTTCACTGGACATTTGAGCCCACCACAATTTTCTGAAAGCTTGAACACAAGGAAACAAGCATAGGCCGTATCTGATGAGAGCATTTGTGTTTCAATGTCACATTTGATATGTAATTCATGGCAAGAGAGAATCTCAACATATTCTCCAAATCTGCACCTATATATTAAGTCATCATGTAATTGCATCATTCCGTCAAAGATCAAATAAAGATGAGTTTATGATATTTGACTCAAAAAGCAAACCTGAATTGGGCTTCAAGTTTTATTTTGTAGGACTTCACATCTGAATGGTCATATATAACAGCTTTTGCGGGTAGCATATGGCATTTCTTCCGGTTCTCTTTGCTTAGTGAAAATATCTGTTCATCATAGAGTTTCAAATTTGCATTATCCAACCGGAAGAATTTTATATATAATACATATATATATATATATATATATATATATATATATATATATATATATATATATATATATATATATATATGATCAAAATTTGTGGTGTTCCCTACTTTCGGTAAATTAAAAACAAAAAAAGAATCAAACCTTTTCACCCTTGTCAATAAGAATTCCTTTGAAAAGAAGGTTGTGGAGCTCCTCTTTGGAGGAGCTTCGGATATTGTTTTCAGACCGGTTGATTATTTCTTGACAATAATCAATTGTCATTTGTTCAACCAAATCCATGTTTGACATTGGTTTCAAGGGTCCTATGTTTCTTTCATAATTTAATTCTTCATTACTATTAGTATCCACCTGCATACAATGGCATGACTATGTCAATATAGCATATAATTTGTTCATCTTCTCCTTACATACATATACATACATACATACATGCACGATGCACACATTCTTTGACTTACATGGTGAATGGCCTGAAACTCTATGCCTTCAACAAAGATTCCCCCACTTCCACAATGATAACGAGAAAAGCTCTCTAAAAGAACATCAAATTCAATCGCACTTTCCTTATCATTATTCCAAAATCGAAACAGTTCAATTGTAAGCCAATTGCTTCCAGTTTTCCACTCTGCAAAATATGCATTTAAAGTTTCATCTGACTTCTTGTATTTTAGGTTCACATATAATGGTCGACTAGAAACCTTTCTTCGATCACAAAACTTGAACACTAGGTAAGCTCTATACATGACCCCAGGGGTTAAAAATTGAGTTTTTATGTTGATTCGGATGTTGAGATTTGAGAGATCTGGTATCTTTGCAACCTTTGCAAACCTACACAGATATATTACAACATTAAAGACCCTATATTATAATAAGTGTATTGATCGAATGTTCAACTGCAATTAACCTCTTCATAGGAAATGAAATAAAGTCGGAACCTCATGAATGAGAAAAAGAGAGACCTTGATTTTCGTATAGATCTCCACTTCACATTTTTGTAAGAAAACTTTGTCGCTGAGATCACTACATTTTTCACTCCATCCATGCTTATTGAAAACCACTGTTACAAAATAAGACCATCAAAAGTGGTAAAAGAATGAGAGAGAAAGTTGATTGTTTATGGATCGCATACAACAGAAATGGTTAAGATTGAATCACCAGTTTTTCATTGGGAATGAGAATTCCTGAAGAAAGGAGGGAATGGAGATCCTTCTTGGAGCTTATATTTGATACCAGATAATTGGACACATGGATTATTTTCTCATAATCTCTAGGCAGCTTTTGCTCCCATTCCCACTCATCCTGTGTATAGGTGAAACATTAACACATCAGAACTACAAACAGTTAAAGCTTGGACTTGATCATGAACAAAATTTCATCATGAAAATGAAGGAACTTACTTGACATTCGAAGGCTTTCTCAAGTTCTTTTACAACCTCAGCCATTGTTGGACGTTCCTCTAGCCTTTCTTGCAAACATTCATAGGCAATTGTTGAAAAAACAACTAAAGATTTCACATCAATTTTTCCCTTCATATCATGAAAGATAATATCTTCCAATCGTTTGTTTTGGAAGCATTGTGCAGCCAACTGTGAAAGAAATATCACTCGATCATCTTCACCTCCATGGAGTGACTGTTTCTTATCAATATTTTGTGTTTCAATTGCCAATCTCCCTGATAAGATTTCAAATAAAACCACACCAAACGAATAGACATCCGATTTCTGGGTTAAATTGCCTGTGGTTGCATATAGTGGATCATAATAACCTAATGTCCCTACACCTTTGGGTATGATAAAATCAGAAATAACAGCTTTCCAGTCATGATTTAGTAGAATGATACTGCTTTTTATGTCTCCATGAACTGAATATTGGGTATCAGCACCACTATGAATGTGAGCTAGCCCATGTGCAGCATCAATGCATATCTTTAGGCGTTGTTTCCATGTTAGACTTGTGTTTTTCACATGCCTTTTCAGACTTCCATTAACCATATGCTCAAAAACAACAATCCTCTCACCTGCCTCTTCACAAAATCCTAAAAGAGGAATGATATTCTTGTGGCTATAACTATAAAGCATTGTGATCTCTTTATAAAATTGGTTTCCATTTGAAGTAACTATAGGATTAAGCCGCTTTACAATAACAGCATGGTGTCCCTTGGAATGAGAAAGTTCTCCTCTATACACAGTGTGATGTACTCCTTGCTCCGTTACATCACTAAAGTCATTTGTAGCAAATCTAATTGCATCAAGAGAAGTTCTTAGCCTCTCCACCCCTTTTACATGAGATTTTAATGCTTTTTCAAGTTCTTCCACCACTTCAGGCATTGATGGGCGATCATCTCGATTTTCTTGCAAGCATTTATATGCAATTATTGCAAATATAACTACTGAATCCGGACAGATTTCGTCATCAAAAGTGGAAGAAGAACCTTTTTCAAATTCTTTCTTTAACTTAGGATCAAGAATCTCAATGATCTTATTCTGTTCGAAGCAACGTTTAGCCATGTGGGGTAAAAATTCTGGGTCATCTTTGGATCTTGGAAAATAAGCCAACCTTCCACTTAATATTTCAACTAAAACCACTCCAAATGAATACACATCTGACCCCTTTGTTAACATACCTGTCTTGTGATATTGTGGATCAACATACTCAAGTGTTCCTGCAACTTGAGTCATTACAAAGGTGGCTTGTAAATTAGCAGGCCCGATTCTTGATAACCCAAAGTCACTGATCTTCCCCACCCAATTTCGATCCAACAAAATGTTTGAGCTCTTTATATCACGGTGTATAATCCTATGATACTCTCCAACACCGTTATGAAGAAATTCAAGTCCATGTGCAGCATCAAGACAAATTTGAAGACGTTGTGCCCATGTATGATTGTTCCTACAAACATACTTATCAAGGCTTCCATTTGAGGCATACTCTGAGATAAGAATACGCTCATGACCTTCATCACAGAAGCCAACAAGTTTGACAAGATTTTGGTGCTTAAAATAAGGAAGCACTGAGATTTCTTGTAGGAACTCTGCAGTTCCTTGTCCGTATCTACGATCTAATCGCTTAATGGCAACTGTGCTTTTTCTTCTTTCGAAGCCTGAGAGTTCAATCATAGAAACTTCGCGATATACGTTTTCTTTGATGTATTTTTGTACATCAAAATGGAAGAGATCTGCTTTATACACTTTCCCATATCCACCACGTCCTATTAGAAAATCATCATGAAAATCACGAGTTGCTAACTTTATCTGTTCTAATGGAATTTTCATGTGTTCCAAGTTTTTCACCTGCACAATTGTCATGAAAAAGTTATATGCTCTTGTATGTTTGTATGTATGCATGCATGTGTGTATGTTTCATATACAACATTTGAACAAATTTTCCAGGAGTTCCTGCCATTGTATATAGAATCATAAGTTTCATTACCTTGTAGCAATCTTCGTCTTCTGGTTTTCCTTTCAAACTTTGTGCAACCTAACATTTACACCAGCCATACACAAATAAGATCAATTAAAGATGTGAACTGATGACTAGGACAGATAAATATTGGTGGGCACAATGTGAACCTAAGATTGTGATGAATAAATGAATAAATGCAACTTACTTGTTGAAGAGCCAATGCATTCTCAAATTCCTGTTGAAGTCTCAAGACTTGTTCAAGTTTTTGCACAATTTGAATCATTGATGGGCGTTGCCATCGACTGTTTGCCACACATTGATATGCAATAGCTGAAAAAGCCTCTAAGGAATCCAGGTTCATCTGTTCCCTTAGAATGGGATCTATGATCTCATTCAATTTCCCCTCCTCATAGCGCTCACAAGCCAATGGACCCAGAAATTGTTTCTCATCTTCACTTGTCTCATATACTAATCTTCCACATAAGACTTCAAACAACACCACCCCAAAGGAGTATACATCTGATTCTTTTGTTATAATCCCAGTTTTCAAGAACATCGGATCCACATACCCATTTGCACCAAAACCATCACTAATGATCTGAAGCATAGGATCCATCATGGAGAGGCCCAAACCACCTATCTTTGGTTGCCAATTTGTGTCTAATAGAATGGTTCTGCTCCTAATGTCACGGTGAAGAACACTATGGCCTTCAAGACCATTGTGAAGATAATTCAACCCATGAGCTGCACCAAGGCAAATTTGGATGCGATTCATCCAATTCAGCTTTGCACTACTTAGATAGTTATCCAGGCTTCCGTATGCAACGAACTTCTCAACAAGGATCTTCTCATCATGTTCATCACAGAAGCCAATAAAGGAGACGATATTTACATGTTTGTATGAAGAAAGCACTTTGATCTCATTTAAGAAATGGGTTACTCCATGGTTAAATCTCCGATCAACCCGCTTTGCTGCAATCTTGATAGGCGTTCTTGAGTGTTTGTGTATAAGCTCTCCCATGTACACCATCCCGTAACCACCCAGTCCGATGACATTTTCAGGACCAAAATTGTTGGTTGCCTGTTTTATATCTTCAAATGGAATTCTAAACTGATCTAGTTTTTGGAGGATTCTGATGTCATCTGGTTTTTGGAGGATTCTGATGTCATCTGGTTTTTGGAGGATCGACATGACGATTCAAATTGGTAGCCAAATTACAGAAGGTATTGTAATTTGTAAGTAAAAGTGAAGTTGTGTTGTGGATAAACTAAAGTGAAGAGACTGTTGATGAGGGTCATGAACACACATTTAGATAATGCAAAGACAATCACGTGCATACGTAGCTCCTTTTATCCCATTGAATTGAATTTGTCAACGATTTAAAAGGCAGCCAAAAATGACTACATTATGTATGTAGCCGACAAATCGTGACAGTTACCTACTTTTGTCGTATTGGATCAAACGGTCAAAGAGTCAATAATCGAAGAGGTCGGTGATGGCCAGAACTGGGAAATGAGAACACGTGGAGCAATCGATGAGGCAACGATGACCATTGTGATGTGTGCGATGAGAGAACCCATATATACTTTCTTCTTCTACCTGAACCTCCCATTGGGGGTGGTGAGTTCAACTCCAGGCTCTGTACTTACTCTTTAGGGGGCGGGGGTGGGGGCGGAGATTATATGGGGAAGCTTGGGCTTTGGTTGGGCTTGGGCTGACTTTAAAGGAAACATCATATCCTATTTTTTACATTTTTTTTACAAAAATATCAACTTATAACACTAGTGCAGTTTAGATTATTATACGTCATTATTAGTTAAAATATTTATTTTAAAAATATAAGTTATAAATATATATATAAATTATCAGGGGCGGAACACAGACATTAACATTGGGGGCCGAAATCGAAACTAAAATTTGATGGGTATCTTTTTGGAAAAAAAAACTAGATTTCAGTAACACTTATACTTTTGGTTTATGAGTCGATTCTTTTTACGTTTTTTACGAAAACTAAATTAACTGCTAATGAAGAACTATGTTTCATCTAAAAGAATTTTTCATATTTTCTTTTTGGAAAAAAATGTTCAGTTTTTGTCTTACTTTTCTAAATATAATTTTACCAACATACTATTTGTCTTCTCAAAACCTAATTTTATACTACTAAAGTAAGTAGATGCATTAAAATATCTACGACAAAAATAAAAACAAAAGGTTGTCTCCTAATAACAAATCTACAAGCATTTATTTTTATATGGTATTATCTAGTAAAAAAGTCAAAAGCTAGTTTACAGTCTGCAACATAGTGTACTAAAAACAATAAATACAGTGACCATCACGATATCACACTATCATAGACTCTTCTTTATTATACAATATCATACAAAAAGAAAGAAGTTGTCTGGATTTACAAATTACAAGGCGGAAGAGATGAAAGGTTCACAGGCGGTTGGAGATATGAGACCCCAAAGACGTCGGCATTCAGCGACTCGAGAAGATGTTCAAACTGGAGAAGAAACCCACAGTGACGGAGAGGATGAGAAAACGAGTGTCAGCCACCATGGTTAAGGGCAAGGTTTTCAAAATCATTTTGAAGGTTTTTTAGTTTTTTTTCTTCTTCCCATGTTATTAAATAGTCGAAAATTTAAATCTTTATTCTTTATGGATAAGTTTTCCTTCAAATTAGGAAGCTTAGGTACTAGTAAAGTTTATTGGAATATCAGTTTTTCTTCAAAATAGTAATTTTAGTTTTTGTAAAAAAGTTCTAGTTTTTTTTTCTTTTTTCATTGGTATTCTAAAGTGTTTCTCTACTTATAGGTAAACTGAATACATTAGCATGTTTACAAACAAGTATGAAAAGGTTAAAAAGCAGGGGGGCCATGGCCTCCCCTGGCCCCTAAAGGGATCCGCCCCTGTAAATTATCAAAGTCATTTTTTCATACATACCAAAGATCATATCCATTTACAACTTAATAATTAACAAACATGTATTTCAATTCCATTTGATTTTCAAATCTCATGCTAATTATTTTTATCATTTCATTCCAATTTAGTATATGCTAATTATTTTTGTCAATTTATTCCAATTTAGTGTTGGGTCATATATAGAAGGATAATTTTTAGGATCTTGTCTGTACCACCTCATTTTTATTAGTTTTTTAAATAATGCGGTGTAACAAAATGTCCAATAATAATAATTCAAGTTTGGATGTTACAACTTCATATCACTACACAATCATAATAAAGTTACATAAATACAAAAACTAAGTCCACAATGACTTACTTATAAAAAAAACATTCTTCAAGTTATGATCAACATATTATTTCCAAATGACCAAGTCTTCAAATTTTTGGAACTGGATCTGAGATGCATGAAATAAACATATAATATGTAAGACAATAATAGCTCGTTAGCTACATGCGTTTAGACATAATAAGTTTATCAAAACAACGGATAAAAACTTTTATTCCAGAAAAACTTCATGCAATATATTAGATATGCAATGTATGTTCACATACAAATGAAACCTTACGTGTATTCACATATCATGCATCCGCATTGATATACGATCTTACCTCTGTATTGATATACAGTCGATCAATTATATAGTATAACGATATGAGCACATATGCATTACTCAAATAGTGTCACCTTATCATCCTTACCATATATGGAGAACAAATCAACCTATGAAGGTATCTTAGGAAGTGTTTGACTTATCTTTTTTAGAGGCAAAAGTCCTTTTTGGAAAAGTTACAAAATGTCAGGTTTTCCTGACTTTTCCAAAAAGTCAGTTTTTCTTATATCAAAAATCCAAAAGTAGCTTTTAAAATCCTTTTACCAAACATCTTTTACATTTTATCTTTTCCAAAAATGACTTTTGCCTCTCAAAAAGATAAGCCAAAAACCCCCTTAGACCTCTACTTTACGAAGCGATGTAGGATCCCATGAAAGTCCTTATCCCATATTTGGGATATCATGTGTTTATACATTATGCTTGTACATCACACCCAATGTATTTATGAAGACCATTTTTCTTTTATACAAGTCAATCACACACAAAAGTCATGGTATGTTCTTGTGTAAACATAAACTTGAATATATTGAATACAATCATATGACCTTGCATAGAACTATAACAATATAAGCTTTTACATGTTCACATAAGAATTCATATATCATACGTCGTCATTCAAAATCATTTAAACATTCATACCAAATAGGCATACTTGAAAATATTCATAATCATTTGCATAGTAAACTTTGTATCATAAAATCATTTATTTTGCCAAATATCCTATAGTGAGAAAAATCCACATGTACCAACCTTAGTAGCTAAGTATGTCTAACTTTTGTGAAATCACAATAACATCACAACAGTGCAAGAGTTTAACCCCTTTACACAATGGCTTGCTTGGATTACATTAATACACCTTGTGGATTCCATCACTTATTCTTTCATGAAAAAAACCAACAAAGTTATTGTAGTCCATATTCACAAAATCAATAAGATTAAAATTTAAGATTGTATGGTATGTATATGTTAGGAGGTTTGGAACAAAAAGACCTTCGTAATGTATGCTCAATATTAATGACTGTGAATCACCAACACCATTGTGCATGAAAGTTGCCATCCTACATGTAGCGAACTTTAGTGTGGAGATCAGGGTTCAAAGTTCTAACATTGTATATAGTTGAAGCATAATTATATCTTAATTAATGTTGTGTATAAATTATGATTGGAGTTTATGGACAAAAAGCCGTTACTTTTTCTACAAAAATAAAATACTTATTTGATTCCGTGTTATCTTGTTACACAAATAATTGTTTGTAAAATTTCAACCTTTTTTCTAAGTGGCATCCTAAGTTAATGAAACATATACATAATATTCTAAATACAAGTATCTAAAACAAATACCGATTTGATTTCATGTTATCTTGTCACACAAATCATTAATGATAAAAAGTTCATCGGATAAAATTTATGACGAAGTTATACAAAGCTTATAAAACCATGATAATTAGTTTTTCATATATCCTTTTCTTTTGTTTACTAATAGTTTTATATTGACAAAAATTTAAATATATTTTTTGCTATTTATGCAAATCACTAAAATTTAGATAATTCAAATCCAAAAAAGGACCTTACATTCTTTTTTCTGAAAAGAACCTTCCACTTTTTTTATATTTTTTTCGGAAAAAACTCTTAATCCTTTATTTATTTATTTTTTCCAAAAAAACCATTAATATTTAACGGGGTTTTTAAAAAAAAATGCTAAAAGAGCCAAATAAAAAATACAAGGTTTTTTTAGAAAAAAAAGTTTTTAGCGAGGAAAAAAATACTATAAAAATACGACTTTTGATATTAAACCAATAATTAAATAGATTTTTTTCTATTTAGGGAAATCACTAAAATTTGGATAATTCAAATGAGAAAAAACATCATAAATGGTCCCTGTGTTTTTCCAAAATCTGAAGTTTAGTCCCCGTGGTTTAAAAACGTCATAGATGGTCCCTGTGCTTTCAAAACTTTTGACGATTGGTCATTATTGCTAAATCCGTTAACTGAAGGGTATTTTCGTCATTTCACTACCATAGGGACCATTTATGATGCTTTTTCTTATTTTTTAAAAAAAGAAAATAATATGCAAAAGGTCTCTCTCTCTCTCTCTCTCTCTCTCTCTCTCTCTCTCTCGGAAAAACACCCCTTTTAGACTCCCCCACCCTATTCTTCATATTCTCGTGTCTATTCACCAACAACCTCCCTTCCCTTATGTCCATCATTTTTCGATCACTCGACAGTTATTCAAGGGAGCTAGTGGGTTTCTTGGTACAGGTTACTGAGTGAGAAAGAGAATCAAGTGAGAGAGGGGAGAAATTTAGAACCAGAAAATAGAGCAGGGTTTGTGATTCGATTCAGCCACCGCTAGTGCCAAAGTTTGATCAGATCGATTCAGGCTCTTTTCTATTCGCTTTCTTTCATCATTCTACTTTCATGTTCCTTTTTATAATTTGTCGCCTGTAGATTGGATTTGGTTATAAGGAGGCTGTGATGATTTTGTTTTTTGTAGTTGATCTGAGCATTAAATTGGGGAAATGGTGAAATTTCATCCTGTATCTTGGCGGGGCAACCATTGTTGCAGCCATGGCGGTGTGGCCCATTTTTCCGATCAAAATAACAGATCTGAGCCTTAAATGTTAATGTTACTGTTGATTTCTTGATTCCAATGAGGATTATCAGAGAATCCATTGCTAGTTTAGGTAGTCTTGTTCCTATATTGGTTTCAGAAGGGGGCTAACACCATGGATGTGGGTCGATCCGTTTTGGGCCAAATGGAACCCAGAACCTGTTTAGATGCAGGAACATGGGGGACAATGGGTGTTGGTTTAGGGTATTGTATTGCAGCAGCAATAGCTTCGCCTGATCGGCTTGTGGTTGCTGTTGAAGGTGATTCTGGGTTCGGATTCAGTGCCATGGAAGTCGAGGTTTGCTTTCTTTTTCTTTTTTTCTTCCCTTGAATCTAACTTCTTCTTTTTTCAAGTGCATTTTTGTGGGTGTGTTTGTGTGTTTTTCCTTTAATTGCAGGTTGAGAAGAAGGGGCAGAGAACGAGATGGCCACCTGCAGATCTAAAATGGAAATAGAAATTGGGGAAGGGAAATGAGGTGATGTATCTAGGTGATGACGAGAGAGAGAGAGAGAGAGAGAGAGAGAGAGAGAGAGAGAGAGAGAGAGAGAGAGAGAGAGAGAGAGAGAGAGAGAGAGAGAGAGAGAGAGAGAGAGAGAGAGAGAGAGAGAGAGAGAGAGAGAGAGAGAGAGAGAGATTTTATTTAATTATGTTTATTTTTTTAAATACAAGAAAACATCATAAATGGTCATTGTGGTAGTGAAATGACGAAAATACCGTTCAGTTAACGGACAAAAGTTAACGGAGTTAGCAATAAGGACCAATCGTCAAAAGTTTTGAAAGCACAGGGACCATTTATGACGTTTTTAAACCAGGGAGACTAAACTTCAGATTTTGGGAACGACTATTTATGATGTTTTCCATTTGATAATCCCATTGTCTGACCCTCTCTCTCTCATATTCCCCACACTACATACTGCTTGCAGGCCGACATCATCAACTGCCGTGAACAGTAAAGACTGATCGTATGTTTTCGTCTCCTTTAAGTTACACACACTCCAACACACACACACATACATACGAATTATTTGTTCCTATACGTCAGCCACCGAATAGTAACGTCAAATATTTTGTCAATTTCACCCAACCTTGCAGGCCGATTTTGACTTATGTCGTAGTTTGACCGGAATATCTAGGTTCATCAGATCGACGATGTTGATTGGATTTTGAAGAGATATATTCTTGAGTTTTTGGAGTGTGGGGTTTAGGTTTATGGGTTTAAATGATTACGTTACGTATAGTGATTGATTAAGTTTTGGGGTGAAGGGTTTAAGGCAATGACTAGTGGTTATTGATAATTGAGGATCAGAAACGCAGATTAAGATGTCGAATTCGAAAGTAGTGTATGAAGGGTGGATGGTGCGGTATGGGAGGAGGAAAATCGGGAGATCTTTTATACATATGCGGTATTTTGTGCTGGAATCGAGATTGCTTGCTTATTACAAGAGGAAGCCTCAAGATAATGTGGTAAGAATCAACAGTGAAGTTGAACTGGATTACCGAATGCATGCACTATGCTGTATGCTTTACAATTTTGCATTTGTGTTTGTTGTTTCTTCAGTAATCAGGATTTTGCGTTTCATAAATCGTAGTGAATTTTGGTTGGAAGCATTACCTGTTGGGGCAGATGAAATGTATTTATACTTGTTGTATTACATTTGACTGTGGGTTTCATTAGGTTCCAATCAAGACATTGGTTATCGATGGCAACTGTAGAGTGGAGGACCGAGGCTTAAAAACCCAACAAGGACTTGTAAGTTTCTTTTAATCCACCTTTTTAATGTATGTGTTGATATGTGGATTGGAACTTAAATATCTTGGAGCATATAGGACACATGTCTTGTTTCTGAAGCTTGGTTGTATTGCTAGTTTAGAAGGATTATGCCATGTTGTAGTGTTGTCTTTTCAGTAATGGAGCATGAAGTAGTTTGCTTCCTGTTGTTGGCATATTGTGCTAATTTTACTTCACTTGTTTTTTGGGGGAACAGATGGTGTATGTTTTGCTTATATACAACAAGAAAGAGAAATACCATCGGATGACTGTATGTGATCTTTTTCTCCTTTCTTCTTTATGTATAAGGAAAAGGAACCATTTTTAATTTGCAACTGTTTGGTGTTGAATAAATTGTCTCTTTTGTATATAGATGGCAGCTTTTAACATCCAAGAGGCACTTATCTGGAAAGAAAAAATAGAATCTGTTATCGATCAGGTATCTTTTCTTACAAACTCATATTATTGGTATAACCAGATCTTTTCTTACAAACTCATATTATTGGTATAACCAGATCTTTGCTAGCTATTGTTTTAATGTTCATTTTATCTCAAGAAAAACTTTGACATGTATGTATGATCAAGTCTTGTCATTTCCACCTACTGATCACATACATCTTTGACTTTTAAATGACTTGAAGCATCAGGAGTCCCTAGCTGCTAATGGGAATAAATATCAGTCTTTTGAATATAAATCTGGAATGGATAGTGGAAGAAATGCTTCCTCATCAGATCAGGAAAGTCAGTAAGTAAACTTCACATGTATTCTGCATTTGATTGTTAATATTACACATCTATACACTTTATAGCCATTATCTCGTGTTTCTTTAAGTATAGTTTTAGCTGTTCCTGGTTTGTAGGTATAGTGCTGCTGAAGATGAAGATGATTCAAATCCAAGTTTACTTCGAAGAACAACAATTGGAAATGGTATAATTGGTTTCTTCATTTGTTTAATCACTCTTTTGCATGCTTTTCTACCTTTTCTATAGCTCCTTTATCTGGCATTAGCAGGTCCTCCTGAATCTATATTGGATTGGACTCAAGAAAGTTCTACATTAGCAAGCCAAAATGCAACTAATCAAGCAATTTCTAGGAAACACTGGAGGCTTCTTCAATGCCAGAATGGTAACATAGTCTTATTAACTACTCTGTTACTTGAACTAATGGACTAAAGGGTATTAATGGGATTTCTCTTGTTAAAATTTCCAGGACTTCGTATCTTTGAAGAGCTTCTTGAAGTTGATTTTCTTGTAAGGATTATCTGCTTATATCTCTGTTCTTGCATTTACATAATTACAACACTGTAATAGGAAAAAAAATTCATGTTATTTTTTTATGCAGCCAAAGAGCTGTAGTAGGGCTATGAAGGCTTCTGGTGTTGTGGAAGCCAGTTGTGAAGAAGTATTTGAGCTTATAATGAGTATGGATGGAACACGTTCTGAGTGAGTTTTGTTGAAAATTCATTTATGCTTTAGTGTTCCTTTTTTTATATAATTATCTTCTCTCCATAGCATGATATATTTTTGTTCATTAAACATATGCAGGTGGGACTGTAGTTTCCAAGATGGTAGCCTAGTTGAGGAGGTGGATGGACATACAGCTATTCTTTATCACAGGCTTCAGCTCGATTGGTTCCCAACGTAATACTTTTATTGTTTTTATTTTATTATTACTATTTTTCTTGGTTATATAAAGAAACAGAAAGCTTTCTCATACTTTTAACAGATTTGTATAATTGAAATTGATATTTCAGGTTTGTATGGCCACGTGACCTTTGTTATGTGCGATATTGGCGCCGAAACGATGATGGAAGTTATGGTGAGTGAATGCATTTACCATTTTACCCTTGCTGCTTCTCTTATCATATTTAGATATATGTATGTTTTTGTCATCTTGCAGTTGTGCTGTTTTGCTCAAGGGAGCATGAAAACTGTGGTCCACAACCAGGATATGTTCGGGCTCATATTGAGAGTAAAATTTTCCCTTCATTGAAACTCTTCTTAGAGGCTTTTTCTCTTAGCATATGATTTATGTAATATTATGTAATGCTTACTATTATGTGTTTGTATGTGAGCTTGATTTAGGTGGAGGGTTTAATATTTCTCCATTGAAAGCTCGAAATGGGAGGCCAAGAACACAGGTTCAGCATCTTATGCAGATTGATCTGAAGGGATGGGGTGTGGGTTATGTGTCATCATTTCAGCAGCATTGTTTGCTACAAATGTTAAATAGTGTTGCTGGACTTCGGGAATATTTTGCTCAAACAGATGGAAGGACTGTTCCTCCAAGAATTCCAGTTATGGTTAATATGGCATCATGTAATGTTCCCTCAAAGGAGACACATAAAAACCAGATGACTTCCATTCATGATCGAAATCAGTCCCTAGATAATGCTGCAAAAATGATGGATGAGTACTCAGATGAAGATGAAGACTTCCAAATCCCTGATGAAGAGGTTAGGACTTAGGAATAAGGCTTATTTAATTTATATTACAATGTTTTCTTCACTGGAAGACCAAATACCAACATCTATCTGGATATAAAATGTTTTCAGGCATATCGTGTTGAGCAGGAGATGAAAAGGGCAGGTTAGAAAGTATTCATTAATATATTGTTAGAAAGTGTTTTGTTTTTTTTTTAGCTGATATGATGGATCCATGTGTTAAAGAAGTTGTTGAAGAAGAAGCTATTGTTGAAATGGACTTGTCGTGCTTTTCGGGCAACCTTAGGCGAAATGACAATGAAAGTGGGCGTGATTGTTGGAGAATATCTGATGGGAACAACTTTAGGGTGCGTAGTAAGCGTTTTTGCTATGATAAATCAAAGGTTTGTATCACAATTTTTGTATATCTTTTTTCTTCCTCTTAAGTCTTAAGTCTTAACTTTTCCCTTTCTAAATCTAATCTAAAGATGCCTGGGGGAAAACATCTTATGGATCTTGTTGCTGTTGACTGGTTTAAAGACACCAAAAGAATGGACCATGTTGCTAGACGCCCAGGTTGTGCAGCACAAGTAAGTAGTTATGATTTGTGAAGTTGTTAATTCTACAGGTTCTTTATTCTAACATGTTTATATACTTATTTCTGTATAGGTTGCTGCTGAAAAAGGGCATTTTTCCATGGTGTTCAATCTCCAAGTAAGTAATCATGTTGTTTGTAATGTTATGTATTATGTATTATGTATTATGTATTATGTATTATGTAGGGAAGAAATAAGAGTCTTTCTACTGTTGACTGTTGAAGGTACCTGGTTCCACAAACTACAGCATGGTTTTCTATTTTGTGAGCAAGGAATTAGTACCTGGATCTCTTGTGCAACGTTTTGTTGATGGTGATGATGAGTTTCGTAATAGTAGGATGAAGCTCATACCATCAGTCCCCAAGGTATTTGACTTAAGTTTGACCATGATACTATATAGTTTTTGACTTATCTTTTGACATCATGTTAATACTTATAGGGCTCCTGGATTGTACGACAGAGTGTTGGAAGCACACCTTGCTTACTTGGAAAAGCAGTTGACTGTAACTATATCCGTGGTGCCAATTACTTAGAAGTAAATCATACCTCCTTTTCTCTCTTCTCTTCTTGCCTAATCAATGCATTAAGTCAAAATGAAATAGTGACTAAGGGGCTGTTTCTTTTTTGACCTAATGAGCTTAGTAGGTTAAGCACTTTAAACTGGAAAGCTATGGATGGTTGTTTCTTTGACTTAATCTGGACAGAACTAACTTTGTTCAAATGTTTTTTAATGTGGTTGGCAGGTTGATGTTGATATTGGTTCTTCTACTGTAGCTAATGGTGTATTGGGTCTTGTAGTTGGTGCCATCACTAGCCTTGTTGTGGACATGGCTTTCCTTGTACAGGTAGGTCTCTTAACTCCTTTCACCTTCTACTTTAATTCCAACTCTTCTATAGCTTTTTAGCCTAACCTATTTATTAATTATTATAGCATCTTATTTTCATAATCTTTTTCTTATTATATAATAAATATTACTTTCTTATAAGACAATAGATTTTTACCTTGTGATGTTTATTTATTTATTTATTTATCAGGCAAACACTATAGACGAATTGCCAGAGAGACTAATTGGTGCTGTTCGTGTTTCCCATTTAGAGCTATCATCTGCTATTGTTCCAAAGTTGGAACCCGACACAAGTTAAATATACAAACTTCAATGTGGTTACTTTATAATCTGTGTTTACAGCTTAATCAAATCATTTGTCAATGAATGAGTAAGGCCCTGTTTAAGTAAAAAAATATTTGACAAATTGATGGCAGACTTGGGGAAATGGAAGGAAAAAAAAAAATAAACAAGGGCAGATTTGTAACAAGTTAGGATTTGGTACTTGCATAGAAGAAGATGTTAAGCTGTTCAATACAAAGTTGTAAATGGCATTGTTCTTAATTTCAGATCTTGTTACATGCGTATGGTTTCCTCTCCCCCTTGTCATATTATTAATACACAGTGATTCAAAGATTGTTTTCATAAAACAATGAAGAATGCCAAAACTTCATTAGTTAGTTGATACAACGTCTTATGCATTTGGAAAATACACAAGAGCTAGGTTTGAATTTGATCATGACTTCTATTATGAACAACACAGTACAACCATAATATATACTATACTAATACAAATACAAACACACTAATTATAGTAACACATAACTCACACAACATAAAACATTTTGTTTTTAGGTATGTGTGCTCATTAAAAACTATGAACTCATCTTGTCTATGTAATTAGCATCACGTAGCGCTCTCCTACCACTTGAAAAGCTAAACGACCTTGCATTCATCAACATAGGTATAACCGGTTATAAGCTCACATCTACCATCTTAGATAACATATGACATCAAAAGTCTAAGTAACACTCTGGTACACCTTAGACAAGTACTAGAGACCTATAAGACCCTCTAAAGAAAATCAATACTAAAACACACTTTTCATGGATCGTGTCTCGGAACCCCCCGCCCCAATCACATGACTTGATGCCCCCGACCACAAAAAAGGAAAACTCCCAATTTGGCCACAGTTTCGATCATATTTCATCGCAATAGTTTGTTTATTGATTTTCTATTTATCCGGGGTGTATGGTGATATCATAATGTAACGTCCGCAGATTCGGACTAGTCAATTTAGAGATAATGAGCGTCAAAAATGACTTTTTAACGGAACATTATTTAGAAGGAATAATCTTAACCAAGTTATAATATATTTCACAAGAGTTCCGTACATATAAAGAACGCTGAAATCCGAGTTATAACGAAGAAGTTATGACTCATCAAAGTTTTACGGCAAAACCGGCACGACACCGCGTAACGTAAAAAGTGAATTTTTGATAAATTACTTTTTAGCCTTAGCAATCTAAACGAAAGTCGTAGTATACGTTAAAACGAGAACGTGCATAAAAAGAACGTCCAAATCTGACTTCGTATGAGGAAGTTATGATTTTTCTAAGATTTAGCATAGCAATGCACAGTCTGGAATTCGAATTTTAGATCAATCGATTTTTAGCCGACACAACCTAAATGAGAATTGAAGATCTCATTAATAGGAGCTCAACGATAAAAAGACAGTCGAAAACGGAGTCCGTATGTAGAAGTTATGAATTTTACACGGTCGTTAACCGTGTAATCTTCTCATACTGTTAAATTTAAAATCGGTTGAGAATTAGCCAACGGAGTCTAAACGAAAGTTGTAGAGTAAGTCTCAACGTACGCGTGGATATAAAGAACGTCGAAAACGGAGCTCGTATGCGAAAGTTACGGAATTTAGAAGTCAGAACGGTGCTGATGCGAAAGGGGTGACGTGACTTAATCTGAACCATTGCTTTCTCCCCAAGCCTTGCCACCAGAGGGTGACATGTGGCACCAACTCGACGAGTTGGAGGCCAAAACTCGACGAGTAGGTCCAAAATTCAGCCTATAAATAGCATGCGAGACTGTCTTCACTTCTCACACCAAAACCCCTTCACTTCTCTCTAAGCCTCCCAAAACCCTCCTAAAGCCCTAGTAACCTTAAGGTGCTGGAGGAAAGCCCCGGAGCGCCCAAAGTGTAACATCCCAAAATTTCAGACCAAAAGTTTCAGATTTAAATAAGTTGTTATAAAAACCAATAGTATAAAAACATCCATAATATTATCCAATGTCAAAACCAGTGTGTCAATAATCAAAACATGTCATCATAAAATAATATCATAGTATAATCCCAAAGATCTCATATGCGGAAAACATAGTGTGATGCGCTGCGATCGCCCCAGGCTCCTTCATTTGAAACATAAGTACCTGAAACAAAAGCTGAAAGTCGTAAGCATGAAGCTTAGTGAGTTCCCCAGATACCACATTCCATACATATCAACTGATCCATACATGCCATACATAACCATGAGCCATACATATATCATAATCGAATAAGGTGCTATGTGCCGCACATAGTATTGCCATTATGCCACGGGCCGCCACGTGGTCTTTCTTGCCAAGCCGGGGGCCACCCCCTGGGTCTTACAGAGAAGTGCCAAGAGCCACCTCCTGGTCTTCCATGCAAACATCACAAAGACAACTAGCATACATACTACTATACTTGGCTAATCAGCATACAGTGTGCCAGGAGCCACCTCCTGGTCTTTCATGCATAATGCCTAGGGCTAACCTCCGGGTCTTCCTACCATACATAATATCATATAGTGTGCCAGGAGCCTCCTCCTGGTCTTTCATGCATAATGCCTAGGGCTAACCCCCGGGTCTTCCTACCTTACATAAACTAAACGGGTCGGCATTGTGGTCGTAGACCCATACAAACAGTGAGGAGACTCACCTCACAAGCTGACTGCTAAATTGTAACACCCATAAAAATTGAGCCAATTTAAAACATTTTAATTCATTCAAAGACCATTAAGTTCATACATCTCGTTTTCAAAATAGTTTAAAGATCAGAGTATCCCCCAGAACCATATCACACAAATCATAAAACATGAGGAGCAGTACGATCACGCCTTCGCCTTGCCACGATCTCCTGAAGTACCTGAAACATAAAACTACAACTGTAAGCCCGAAAGCTTAGTGAGTTACCCCCAAAATACCAACCACACATAATCATACTCATAACATATCACAAATAGAACAACCATGCACATCAGGTCTACGATGTGACTGGTCCGCCCGCACCGGGCCTTCAGTCCACCTGGTCCACCCTCCGAGTCTAGCCATGTACATCGAGTCTATAGTGTGATTGGTCCGCCCGCACCGGGCCTTCAATCCACCTGGTCCACTCTTTGAGTCTACAGTATGACTGGTCCGCCCACACCGGGCCTTCAGTCGGCCTGGTCCACTCTCCGAGCCTCGGCGCGTATGGTCCGCCCTCTCGGGCCTTCAGCCTATCCGGACCGCTCGCTGGGCCTTCAGAATATCCGGTCCGCCCTGGGTATGTTGGCCTACAGCACAAAGCAGGACCCGCCTCAACCCAACCCCCGTCAAACAACCATGTGCACATAAAACAACTAATCACATAACAAATCCTTAACCAAACTATCAGTCTAACAGATCACATAGCATATCAACATCCTAACCAGGATTCCGACCTAACCGGTCACTAGCATAACATTACCCTATATCCCGGGTATCGACCTTAACCGGGTCACTAACATAACAACATCCTAAATACCAGGATGCAAATCTAGCAAAGCAATAACATAACAAACAATACCCGGATTTCCATCCGATAAAGGGCCGGCCTTGGTGCCGTAGACCCTGTCGATATAGTGAGGATAACTCACCTGCAATTGCCGACTGAAAAGATAAAACCAAGTTGCTCCGACCACCGACACGATCTTCACCACAGAACACTACCAAAGAACCAATTCCATTAATACCAGAATTACCAAAATACCCTTGGAAGTCAAACTGGTCAACTCTTGGTCAAAGTCAAAGTCCTCAGTCAAAGTCAACCTTCCTGGTTGATTCTACTCGCCGAGTCGACCCGTCGACTCGTCGAGTTCCTATACCCAGAAACTCCCATAACACGACTCAACTCGCCGAGTCGCCCCAAGACTCGTCGAGTCCAACGATCTCCGAGTCCCATACTGTCCAACTCACTGAGTCGCCAACCGACTCACTAATCCAAAGCTTTAACCACAAGAGGTTAGGTTCTGCGACCAGACTCGCCGAGTCCAAGAACAGACTCGCCGAGTCCAAGGCAATCTTCAACAGACTCGCCGAGTTGTTCTTCAACTCGCCGAGTTCATGCACATGTTCATACAACTCGTAGAGTACACCCATGTGACTCGCCGAGTCTCTTCAGTTCTCAATCCATTCAGAGGCTTTTCGAGCCATGTAGGGGCTCCAATCCATAGATCCACCCTTCTACAATCTAACCCTCACATAAAGTTGCAAACTTTAAGTGAAACCAAGGGTTTAAAGGTCTAAATCACTCTAGGGCTTGGGTTTGAGACAAGGATCCTTTCAAACAAACCTAAAGGATGATGCTTTATGCTCTCATAGCTGAAAACTAACCTAGATCCGAAGTTGCAACCTAAAATCTAGCCTCTAAACCCGACATAGATCTCAAACAAGCTAAGGGACCCCAAATCAACCACCATGGATGAATCTAAAAAGGAAATAGCTTAGGATAAAGGCTTCTTACCTCTGAGATGTGCCCAAACAGATGTAGATCCCAGATCCACACAAGCCCCTTGATGTTAGCCTTTAATTCCTCAAGCTCTTTTCACCAATTTCCTCTTCCAAGCTCCAATCTCCTCAATAATGAAGCCTCACACGAAAATTAGGGTTTCTGGAACTCTCAGGGGGATTAGGAGGCTGGGAGAAGGACATAAAGTCCTTTAAATAGGGTGCAACCCTCGGGATTAGGGTTTTCTTCCTACAACACCAACTCGTCGAGTCCAAGTCTCCGACTCGCCGAGTTGGCCACTTAAACTCTGATAGAATCCCGCTCCGACTCGGTGAGTAGACGGACCTACTCGTCGAGTCCCTTTCCTAAATTTACACTTTGCACCCTCCAACTTCTTGCTTCCGAACTTGGGATGTTACAATTCCCCCCCCCCCCACTTAAATTAGGCTTCGTCCTCGAAGCCTACTGCAATATACGCTTCAGAACAAACCCCTTGTACTGCAGACTCCAATTTCTCATTTAACTCAGGTTCTTGCAAACCCTATTACCGCATCTCTCTTCTAACGACTTCTTCTCGCGTGGCATCCTTTCCACTATTCCAAGCCGACCATTGGCCTTTCAACTCAATAGCACCACGTACCACCCACGTATCACCCGATGACACTATCCCTTCATATCAGGGACATACCTTCGCGCCCTGCTAGCACTAGCTACCACAATCACCCACTGAACTCTGTTGAGACACTAATCCATCTTCCTTCGCCCAAAGTTGGCGATAACCCTGACAATTCGCAACCCGGAACAAATCCGGTTCCACCCTCTGGTTCTATCCCTTACGCGCTGACAGGATACTACATCCCTCAGCTCCCGTAACCCATCAACCAATCATATCGCGTAACCACTCGTACCTGGCCTAATCAGCCTCGGGCTGGAATGCCAACACACCAGGTCCAATCAATCATAGGGTCCGGTCATCCGCATGATGGAATACCCCAGATTGAAATACCTCCTCATGCACAACTCACGCCTACAACCATTCTCGGAACCAAGGACCTTGTCCTTGTGTCACCCTCGAACCCTTCGGTTCGACACAATGGAGTGCAACCCACTCACACCTCCCTATCACGATCTCTAGGTCCTTGACCTCCGACTGTAATATCCTTATACAGTCCTCAGCACCGGTCCAGACTACTCCCGAGTCTGTTAACCTGCTGTCTCACCTTCCCTCTGTCCCAATCTCCAATCTGGAACCACTATCCTCCTCCTCTTCCAAGGAGACTGAAAACATGCCTGCGCATCATCCAACATTGCCACAACCTTAACGGGCATCCAACCCGTATGTGCTCCCATATATCTGGTACAATCCCAGTGCTTACTACCAAGCACTTTCGATCATCCATTTACTCCACTGCCTCCCTCTCAGAGGACCCACACTCCTTCCGGAGTTACATACCCTTCCTTTCCAGGAAGTCTACTCAACAACCCTTACCGCACCTATAAGTGCCACTGAGCTAAACTCCACTCTACACTATCCATGTAAAGCAACTGCTATTCTCGGACTCCCATATACTCCGGATCCGATCACATAACTAACAAGGCCCACGCACGGCCTCCAGCCAACTTCATCATCATGATCAATACTTGGGGCCAGACCATATCGATTACTATTGCATGGTGACATATTCACTCATTCTCCTCCTACCGATCCACTAACACATACAGAGTCTTCAGCATGACTGGACCGCCTTTCCAGGCCTTCAGCCTATCTGGACCACTCTCAGAACCTTCAGCATGTCTGGACCGCCCTCCTGGGCCTTCAGCCTGTCTGGACCGTTCCCCGAGCCTTCGGTCTGACTGGTACGCCTTCCGGCCTTCAGTCTATCCGGACCGCTCAAAACTGTCGTACGTCACCCTGAACCATCCTTCCCGGGAACCTCTCCCATGCAGTCTGTTCTAGCCCTCTTGGGGTTCCGAACTCCAGTTCCGTTCCTGGAATCCTTTCCATGGCCTAACCCAGGCCTCATATCGACCAACTACCTCACCTGAAACCATGGTATGTTCCCTGCCCCACTTGTCTATCACTTGCTCCAATCATGCCACACTCTCGGCTAACAACACTGATAAATCTAAGCAGCTAACCAACCCTGGATACTTGCTGTTTTACCGGAGAATTTTCCAATTCTCCCCACTTAGTGTACCAACTACTAACTTCCGCTGACAAACCGGCATAACTCGATCGACCTTACTTGATAAAGTTTCCCTCCTCATCTCTCGGAACTAAATCCCTCCGGAGTGAGCAAACTCCACAGAACACTCTCCCGTCATCGCACATCCCGAACTCCAAGGAAGTTCGAATCTCAACTGAACACTTCTCGCATCGCAGTTGCTATTCCTAGCAACGAGATCATATACCTTATCTTTCGACCAAGAATTCTCCTGAACGCTAACTACAACTCCTAACTACTAAGGTCCTCAATCATACTACGAACACGCGGAACAATGCAGACAGATTTACAATACCACACAAATAACAAGATAACAAGATATCAAAATGGGAACATACCCGCAGCTGCGTCCGGCTCTGCCCTGACCTCCTCTGCTGTAAGATGGAAAGCACGACCCTGAGCCCTCGGAGGCTCCGCTCCACCCTAACCCCCGCCAGTAATTCTCAAAGTGGCCGGTGTTGGAGCCTGCACCGATCCTGCAGCAAACTGCGGGCAGTTGGCCCTCAAGTGTCCAACCTGATGACAGTGATAACAAATCCTCATGTCCTGAACCGGGGCTGACTGGCGGCAATCCCTCGCATAATGCCCCTCTCTCCCGCACTTGCGGCACGTACCACTGGACCTACAAACTCCGGTATGACCCTTCCCACACTTCTCACAAGTGTGGCTGCTCTGACTTCCAATCCTAGAGTCAACGGTCTTAGGCCGTTTCGGCGCCGGCTGCGACTGCACTGGGGCCTGCCTCTGCTCTCGTAACTGCAACTCCATCTCTAACTCACGCCGCCTGGCGGCCTCCTGCAACTCTAACAAGGTATCACACCTCTGCGTGGACACAAACTGCCTGATGTCCCTCTTGAGCATACTCAGATATCGGGACATCTGAGCCTGCTCTGAAGCAAACTCTGGGCAAAACATCGCCCTCTCAGTAAACATCCTGGTGATCTCCGTCACCGACTCTGAATCCTGCTTCAACTCCAGGAACTCCTGAGCCAACCTCTCTCTCTCTCAACCCGTGGAACATAACGGGTACTGAACATTTCCCGGAACTGATCCCACGTAACCGCAGCCCGCTGCGCGTCAGAATAAGATCCCGTAGTCAACCTCCACCAATCCTTCGCTCCGAGCCTCAAAAGGTTCAGAGCACACCTCACCCTCTGATCCGCAGGGCATGAACACGTGAAGAAACAACCCTCCACGTCTGACAACCATCTCATAGCAATGATAGGATCCTGAACTCCATCAAAGGTAGGGGGCTTCGTATTATCGAAGTCCCGATACTGAAAGCCTCGACCGGATCCTCCCCCTGCCGCTGTTACAGCTGCTGTAGCTGCCGCGACAGCCGTCTCAGTAAGAGCTGCATAACGATCATCGAAGTACTCTCTCATAGCGGACTTAATAGTCCCAAACAACTCTGGGATCTGACCCTGGACAATCTCGACCACCTCCTCGCGGATGATCTCCCTGACCCGGTCCTCTGTCAACATTGGCCCCTCCTGGCCGATAATCTCAGGTGCCACTGGGGCCTCCTGCTCACCCTGTCCTGATCCCGATCCGGATCCAGTCACGACACGCCTCGTTGTCGCCATACTGCAATACACCAACGAGATCCTCAGATACCTCGCATAACCTCTAACCAACCACCTAGGGGTTGTGACTTCCTTGACACGCGTATGGGTCCTGTGCTTTCAGTAGTACGGGCCCATACTACGTTCCACACCTACCCATATTTGTCTCAAGTATCACCACAACACCCTAATAATATACATCACACAACGAATGCTCAATATCTCATAACTGGCCTCCCGGCCTCACACAACCCACCCATCCATGAAACTTCCACCAACCCTGCAGCACTAGTGTATGCTAGCCATACATGACGCTGGACCCTATAGACTTTCGAATATCCAATCCTACCCTAAGCTCCCAATCAAACAAGAACAGAACATAAGGCCAAATCAAACATTCTCAGGCTATAAGATCTTAATTATACACAGCCGTGATGCATACACAAGTAACTACAGTAATGATGTCAATCTCATATAAAGGAAACCCTAGGCTAGCAGGCATCATGTAATCAGGCAATTCTATCATGCAAATTCCTGAAGATCCCTAGCCTAGTACTAGCATGTTGTTCTAACATATCACATAATCAAATAACTTGCATGGTATTTTGGGGTCTACTTACTGGCTCCGGCTGATCGTACCCTCTGCGTCCTCCTTTACTCATTTTGAAAACCTTTTGAAAACTATTTTTGAAAATCTCTCCTTGATTTGAGACTGGATTCACACGAATGTTCCTCCAATTCACTCAAACCAAGGCTCTGATACCAACTTGTAACACCCATAAAAATTGAGCCAATTTAAAACATTTTAATTCATTCAAAGACCATTAAGTTCATACATCTCATTTTCAAAATAGTTTAAACATCAGAGTATCCCCCAGAACCATATCACACAAATCATAAAACATGAGGAGCAGTACGATCACGCCTTCGCCTTGCCACGATCTCCTGAAGTACCTGAAACATAACACTACAACTGTAAGCCCGAAAGCTTAGTGAGTTACCCCCAAAATACCAACCACACATAATCATACTCATAACATATCACAAATAGAACAGCCATGCACATCAGGTCTACGGTGTGAGTGGTCCGCCCGCACCGGGCCTTCAGTCCACCTGGTCCACCCTCCGAGTCTAGCCATGTACATCGAGTCTACAGTGTGATTGGTCCGCCCGCATCGGGCCTTCAATCCACCTGGTCCACTCTTTGAGTCTACAGTATGACTGGTCCGCCCACACCGGGCCTTCAGTCGGCCTGGTCCACTCTCCGAGCCTCGGCGCGTATGGTCCGCCCTCTCGGGCCTTCAGCCTATCCGGACCGCTCGCTGGGCCTTCGGAATATCCGGTCCGCCATGGGTATGTTGGCCTACAGAAAAAGCAGGACCCGCCTCAACCCAACCCCCGTCAAACAACCATGTGCACATAAAACAACTAATCACATAACAAATCCTTAACCAGACTATCAGTCTAACAGATCACATAGCATATCAACATACTAACCAGGATTCCGACCTAACCGGTCACTAGCATAACATTACCCTATATCCCGGGTACCGACCTTAACCAGGTCACTAACATAACAACATCCTAAATACCAGGATGCAAATCTAGCAAAGCAATAACATAACAAACAATACCCGGATTTCCATCCGATAAAGGGCCGGCCTTGGTGCCGTAGACCCTGTCGATATAGTGAGGATAACTCACCTGCAATTGCCGACTGAAAAGATAAAACCAAGCTGCTCCGACCACCGACACGATCTTCACCACAGAACACTACCAAAGAACCAATTCCATAAATACCAGAATTACCAAAATACCCTTGGAAGTCAAACTGGTCAACTCTTGGTCAAAGTCAAAGTCCTCAGTCAAAGTCAACCTTCCTGGTTGATTCTACTCGCCGATTCGACCCGTCGACTCGTCGAGTTCCTATACCCAGAAACTCCCATAACACGACTCAACTCGCCGAGTCGCCCCAAGACTCGTCGAGTCCAACGATCTCCGAGTCCCATACTGTCCAACTCACTGAGTCGCCAACCGACTCACTAATCCAAAGCTTTAACCACAAGAGGTTAGGTTCTGCGACCAGACTCGCCGAGTCCAAGAACAAACTCGCCGAGTCCAAGGCAATCTTCAACAGACTCGCCGAGTTGTTCTTCAACTCGCCGAGTTCATGCACATGTTCATACAACTCGTCGAGTACACCCATGTGACTCGCCGAGTCTCTTCAGTTCTCAATCCATTCAGAGGCTTTTCGAGCCATGCAGGGGCTCCAATCCATAGATCCACCCTTCTACAATCTAACCCTCACATAAAGTTGCAAACTTTACGTGAAACCAAGGGTTTAAAGGTCTAAATCACTCTAGGGCTTGGGTTTGAGACAAGGATCCTTTCAAACAAACCCAAAGGATGATGCTTTATGCTCTCATAGCTCAAAACTAACCTAGATCCGAAGTTGCAACCTAAAATCTAGCCTCTAAACCCGACATAGATCTCAAACAAGCTAAGGGACCCCAAATCAACCACCATGGATGAATCTAAAAAGGAAATAGCTTAGGATAAAGGCTTCTTACCTCTGAGATGTGCCCAAACAGATGTAGATCCCAGATCCACACAAGCCCCTTGATGTTAGCCTTTAATTCCTCAAGCTCTTTTCACCAATTTCCTCTTCCAAGCTCCAATCTCCTCAATAATGAAGCCTCACACGAAAATTAGGGTTTCTGGAACTCTCAGGGGGATTAGGAGGCTGGGAGAAGGACATAAAGTCCTTTAAATAGGGTGCAACCCTCGGGATTAGGGTTTTCTTCCTACAGCACCAACTCGTCGAGTCCAAGTCTCCGACTCGCCGAGTTGGCCACTTAAACTCTGATAGAATCCCGCTACGACTCGGCGAGTAAACGGACCTACTCGTCGAGTCCCTTTCCTAAATTTACACTTTGCACCCTCCAACTTCTTGCTTCCGAACTTGGGATATTATAATATATTAATATGAAATTGTATTATATAATTAGTATTGATCTTAAATTAATTATGAATTAATTTAGTGATCATAAGGTGACTAATTAAATAATGGGCTATTGTACTTATATAGTGTGGGCTAACACTCATAAGGAAATGGGCTAAGCTTGAATGGGAGTCCATGGATGATCCATGGAGCTTTTAACCCATGGATCCTTGGAATAGGAAAAGACATGGGTTATTAGGGTTTGCATGGTTCATAACCCTAATCATCTACACTATATAAAGAGGCTTATGGTGCTTGAGAAGACACTATGTGTGTGTGCATAAGGTGTGGCCGATTTCTAGAGTATTAGAGTGCTCTCTCATAAGTTTTCCAAGTTTGTGGTGATTTGTGATTTCCATTTGAGGCATTCACATTATTGGTGCTTGGCTCTCAAACTCTCAAGGAATCAACTCACTAACAAAGGTATGTAATTCTTCTAGTATCTTTTATGTTTAAAAGTACCCCATGTATGCTAGATAGGTTATGAACCTTGGAAAATTATTTTGCATGTATTTTAGACAAACATAGATCCAAGGTTTCTAGGGTCGCATGAACACCTTAGGAGTGTTAGTTTGCTCAAAACCCAACAGTGGTATCAGAGCCTAGGCTTGTTTGTTTGATACTTGATGCAAACTTGTTGAAAAACTCAAGTTTTCTGCATTCTGCAGAATGAACTCGCCGAGTCCATGGGGGGACTCGCCGAGTCCATGAGTAAATTCATCCTACTCGTCGAGTAGGTTCGTGCACTCGACGAGTAGAAGCCTCAGAATGCAGATTTTCGAGTTTTGCTGCTGGAAATGGACTAGAAACATTACCCTAAACTGTTTTGGTGTTATAAAACCTGTTTTAGATGGTGTAATGTTTATGCTAATCCATTTACAATGGCTTATATCAAAATTGCATGATGATATGTGTTCATATGTTCTTGGAATTTTTGATATGATGTTCATGTTCTTATGAATTATTGTTAGATCATAGGAATTATTTGCTAAATTGTTTATTGATAATTCTTGATCATTTATGTGTTTTAATGGAGTCCATAATTTGTCCTCAAGTTATGGATTTCCAAAGGTCACTTTCATTTATGCACACTTAAAACACATAAGTTACATGAAAATGAAGAGTCTTCATTTTATGAACCTTTAATTCATAAGTTATGAAATGAAAAGTTTTGAATAGTTTCAAAACTAGTCCTCAAGTTTTGGAATTTGTAAAATTACACACACTTTAATATACTTTAATTCCAAACCCTTAGAGTTTTAAAAGTTAAAATTCAACCCTTATACTATTTATAACATTAATGGTTAATTATTATATATATGTATAAGATTAAGTCGTTTTACCGTTAGTAGGCCTCATTCACGAAGCCGGTCTATAAGGGGGGTATAAGGTTGTTGCCTATAAAATGGCAACTTAATGGGTGTCCATTCTCACCCACCGCTTCCTTGATCGGTGGAGGGTCGTTAGCCGAACGGGTAGGACAATGACTTTAAATTCTCATTAAAAGTATAATGAATATTATAAAGTAACTAAACCTTTAATAAATTCCCAATCTTAGTTACTTTAGGAAAATGTGAATATGGTGCTAACCCATGAAATTCACACTTTGTACCTTACCAAGTCGTTGGTGGAGCGTGTGTGGTTAACCGACACACTAACTTGGACTAGTAAGGATCACGAAGGGTGACTTAATGTTTATCATAGATCGGTGGAGCATGTGTGGTTAACCGGCACATTGATTAGGTGATAATATTAAGGGTACCGAGTGAATTTGCATGGTTATTCACACCTTGTTTTTTGATCCTCGGCATCCCAGTCACAAAACTTGAAGGGCACAATCGAGATTGAAACATGCCATTGAAAAGTTCAATGAATCTCAAAAGAATCTAGGAATTTCAAAACCAATTAAACCTAATAATTCATTTCGTTTTTATGGTGGAAATTGGTGAATCGTCATTCACCTACCTTCAAATATGTTATAGCTTAGATTACGACATCCCTCTTCTAAGTTATAATATATTGTGTTGGATCCTAGCCTTAATATTACATTTGGGTGTATTATTAAGGATTCGATATATCTAATCTAAACTTGTTTTCTTCTTTTTAGATGTCTTCCAACAACAATGCTTCGGGCTCTAACCCTACTGGCTCCTTTTCCCTCATGAACCTTTGTGGGAGGGTCATATTTGATGGTTCCAACTTCATGGATTGGATCCGGAACATCAGGATGGTCACTCGTTACGAGGACAAGGAATATGTCCTCGATAAGGAGCTAAAGGAGCTTGATGAGTCCACTGCTACTCCTGAGGAGGTCGCTGAGTATCAGGCACATGAAAGAGATGCCACCAAGGTGGCATGCATCATGATGGCCACCATGACAGCTGAACTCCAAAAGTCCTATGAGGACTATTACCCTTTTGAGATGCATCAGGATCTGATGGAAAGGTACCATCAGAGTGCTCGTCAAGAGCGGTATGAAATAATCTCCTCCATGATCACTACCCGTATGAAGGATAGCGAACCAATCACGAGCCACATGCAGAAAATGCAAAGGTATGTGGACCGTCTAATGAAACTGAATGTGAACTTCCCTGAGGAGTTGGCAATTGATATCATTTTGCACTCCTTGCCCTCGTGTTATGATCAATTTCGTATGACATACCACATGAACAAGGAGGAAGTCACACTCAGTAAACTTCAAGGACTTCTGAAGACTGCCGAAAGTGGTCTTAAGAGTAAGTCGGTTACTACTCCTACTCCTACTACTACCCCTGTTTTGGCTATCGGGCAAGGCAAAGGGAAGAAGAGGAAGCACCCTTCGAAGGGTACCAAGGGAAAGTCCCTTGAAGGCTCCTCATATGGAACCAAAGGTGGTTCTATCACTCCTTCTGCCATCCCTAAGGATGCTGAATGCTTCTACTGTCAAAATAAGGGGCACTGGAAGCGAAACTGCCCAAAGTACTTGCAGGATGTCAAGGATGGGAAAGTGAAACCATCCCATGCAGGTATTTACAATATATTGTCTAATAACTCACCATATTCTAATTCTTGGGTTCTTGATACAGGTTGTGGTATTCACATCTGTTGTGACTTGCAGGGCCTACGAAGAAGTAAGGATGTGGAGCACGAAAAGATAAACTTAATCATGGGGAACAAGAAGGTTATACCTGTTGCCAAGATTGGAGTTTATAATTTGTTGCTAGATAGTGGGTTAAAGTTAGATTTGAATAAATGTGTGTACTCGTCTGAAAGGGCGAGGAATATTATTTCCTTTCATGCTTTGTACAAACAAGGTTTTACCTTTTCTTTTGATAATGAAGTTGGTAGTATTAATTCTTTCTTTAATAATGTTCTTTATTTTAAAGCATTACCTTGTGATGGTGTGTATGAAGCTGTATCGGTTGTAGATAATTTAGGAAATAATGTATTATGTATTGATTCTTCTACTAGCTTGGATAAAGCATCTTTGTGGCATTGTCGTCTTGGACATGTAAGCAAGAAACGCATAGGCCAGCTCCAAAAGGATGGAGTCTTGGAGTCGTTCGACCTCAAGTCGGATGATAGTTGTGAGTCTTGTCTACTTGGAAAAATGACAAAATCACCCTTCACTGGTACTTGTGCAAGGGGTGAGGGTTTGTTGGACCTTATATATACTGATGTATGTGGACCATTCAAAACCGCCACAAGGGATGCTAATCGCTATTATGTGACTTTTATTGATGATTTTAGTAGATATGGTTATGTCTACTTAATCAAACATAAGTCAGAAACTTTTGAAAGGTTTAAAGAGTTTAAACAGGAAGTAGAAAATCAATTGGGCAGGAACATTAAGATGCTTCGATCTGATCGAGGTGGTGAGTATCTTAGTACTGAGTTCCTCGACTATCTTAAGGAGTGTGGGATTGTCTCACAATTGACACCTCCCAGGACACCACAGCTGAATGGTGTAGCTGAGAGGCGTAATCGAACTTTGTTGGACATGGTTCGCTCTATGATGAGTCGAGCTTCGCTACCAATCTCTTTTTGGGGGTATGCCTTAGAGACTGCCGCCCACATCCTTAATCTAGTCCCTACAAAGAAGGTTGCCAAAACACCTCATGAAATGTGGACTGGGAAAGTTCCCAATTTGGACCATATCAAGATTTGGGGTTGCGAGGCTTTCGTGAGGCGCGAGACTCATGACAAGCTCGAACCTCGAAGTGAAAGGTGTATTTTCATCGGCTACCCACAAAAATCCTTTGGTTACCTCTTCTACAGACCCAGTGAGAATGTGGTCTTTGTGGCTAGGAGAGGGGTCTTTCGAGAGAGAGAATTTATAAACCAAGGAGACAGTGGGAGGCAAATTGACCTTGAAGAAATTCAAGACTCAATTGGTGAAGGAACCTCAGACACTAGCAATCAACTTGAGGAGGAAATTCCTGTTGATCCAGCTGACGAGTCTATACTTCCGAGGCGTTCCACAAGGGTTAGGAACACACCTGAGTTTTATTATGGATTTCATATTACTACGGAAGGTGATACATTTATCAGTGACAGTACACTGGTAAATCTGGATGAACCTAACAGTGTTAAGGAAGCCATGGCAGGCCCAGAGTCTGCTAAATGGAAGGAGGCTATGGACAGCGAGATACAGTCCATGTATGACAATCAAGTTTGGAACTTGGTTGACAATGTACCAGACCGTAAGACAGTCGGGTGCAAATGGATCTTCAAGAAGAAGACCGACATGGATGGGAAGGTGTATACTTATAAGGCTCGACTGGTTGCGAAGGGTTTTACTCAGACTCAGGGTATTGATTATGATGAAACCTTTTCACCAGTAGCAAAGATTAAGTCTATTAGGGTTATGCTAGCCATTGCTGCATTTCATGATTATGAAATATGGCAAATGGATGTCAAAACCGCTTTCCTTAACGGAAAGTTGGCTGAGGATGTTTACATGAATCAGCCAGAAGGTTTATGGATTGAAACAAACATCTCGAAGTTGGAATCTTTGTTTCGATGTGAAGGTCAAAGAGTTTGGTTTCTCAAGAGGTGAAGATGAGTCTTGCGTGTATGTCAGAGCTAGTGGGAGTATAGTTAGCTTTTTGGTACTGTATGTGGATGACATACTACTCATAGGAAATGACATCCCAACCTTGCAGGAGGTTAAGTCCTGGCTTGGGAAGTGCTTTGCTATGAAGGACCTTGGAGAAGCTGCATATATCCTAGGGATAAGGATATTAAGAGAAAGGAGTAAAAGACTAATTGGACTTAGTCAGAGTATCTACTTGGATAAGGTGTTGAAAAGGTTCAACATGCAGAATTCCAAGAAAGGAGAATTACCGATCCAAAGCAATGCCAAACTGAGCAAGGCTCAGAGCCCGAGTACAAAAGATGAGATAGCTGAGATGAGTCGATTACCTTATGCTTCCGTTGTTGGCTCGATCATGTATGCTATGACTTGTACCCGTCCTGATGTGGCCTTCGCTTTGAGCATGGTCAGCAGATATCAGGGGAACCCTGGCAAGGCTCATTGGACTGCGGTAAAGAATATTCTCAAGTACCTGCGGAGGACTAAGGATTGGATCCTTACCCTTGGTGGGAGTGATGACTTGAGAGTAGTAGGGTATAGTGATGCTAGCTTTCAGACTGATATGGATAACTTCCGCTCTCAGTCGGGCTGGGTCTTTACCTTAAATGGAGGGGCAATCACTTGGAAGAGTTCCAAACAGGAGACTGTAGCTGATTCGACTTGTGAATCAGAGTACATAACAGTGAGTGAAGCGGCAAAGGAGGTGATATGGCTGAGGAACTTCATCGGAGACCTTGGAGTTGTACCAGCTATTAAGGAGCCTATGGAGATTTTCTGTGACAGCAATAGTGCGGTTGCCTTAGCCAAGGAACCAAGAGATCATGGCAGATCCCGACACATTGACAGAAAATATCACTTCATAAGACACAAGATAGAAGAGGGACTCCTCATGGCAAAGAGGGTATCGTCAGATGAGAACCCTGCGGATCCCCTTACGAAGGGACTGACGAGGGTGAAGCATTTGCAGCATGCGAGACGCATCGGGCTGAGGGACGATATTAGTTTTACAGATTAGATAGTTATTACTGAAACTTGTAAAATGTAATCGACGTTTGATGATGAATAAAAGTTGTGATTTATTTATGAGTAAGGTGTTGCTATCATTGTCAATTATTTACTATTGTTTCAGCTTTGCATGTTTTGACTTCCAGAATAATAAGTTTATTCAAACTCTCCACAGTCGGTCATATGTCGGAAGTAGGTATGAATCAAGACTGTCATGAATAGGGATTGTAGATGACTAAAGGTGTTTAGCCATAGCAATGGTTGCTACAACATTCATGAGTACTCATAAGTTATGAGTATTGGAATAAACCCACGCTCACTTGTATCACTTCATGGAATTTATCTCGAGTGATCGTGAGACGGTAATATCATATAAGTCTTCAAACCTAGAGATATGAGTTGTTACCTATGAGTTGGTTGTGCATTGATTGCACGTAAACGCATCAGTAACTTGATGTTATAAAACGTGCCTTTGTGTGCAATTCAATGAGTAGTAGAACAAGCATATGAGTCGAAGTTTATCTGTTCCTTCTAGAAATAGAAGCGATATCTGGGCCCCTCGATGATTTTGTTTTGACCTATGTACCGGGCCCGGTCAGAACTAAATTGATGTGTTCGATTAAGTTCTTTGTCAAACAAATCAGAAATCGGGAAACAAACTGCTGGACAATAAGTAAGACATTGTTCCATATATTTGTCCGGCTGATATCATGAGAGCAGAGGATTATGTGATCACTTATCTAAAATGGCGCTTCATAGTTCAACAGAGTTTTCGTGAGCTACGATTGCCGGTTGGTTCCTGAAGCTATATAGGCAAATACAGTTATCAGACTTATCCAAGTGGGAGACTGTTGGATAAGGTGTTTAAGTCCATAACTTATTTGGTATATACTTGACCCGACCCGACATGGTCCATTTGGGTTGCACTTCACCCGAACTATTTATATGGATAACATTATGAGAAGAGTATATTTGTGGCCTACTAATATATTATAAGTTATAATATATTAATATGAAATTGTATTATTTAATTAGTATTGATCTTAAATTAATTATGAATTAATTTAGTGATCATAAGGTGACTAATTAAATAATGGGCTATTGTACTTATATAGTGTGGGCTAACACTCATAAGGAAATGGGCTAAGCTTGAATGGGAGTCCATGGATGATCCATGGAGCTTTTAACCTGTGGATCCTTGGAATAGGAAAAGACATGGGTTATTAGGGTTTGCATGGTTCATAACCCTAATCATCTACACTATATAAAGAGGCTTATGGTGCTTGAGAAGACACTATGTATGTGTGCATAAGGTGTGGCCGATTTCTAGAGTATTAGAGTGCTCTCTCATAAGTTTTCCAAGTTTGTGGTGATTTGTGATTTCCATTTGAGGCATTCACATTATTGGTGCTTGGCTCTCAAACTCTCAAGGAATCAACTCACTAACAAAGGTATGTAATTCTTCTAGTATCTTTTATGTTTAAAAGTACCCCATGTATGCTAGATAGGTTATGAACCTTGGAAAATTATTTTGCATGTATTTTAGACAAACATAGATCCAAATTTCTAGGGTTGCATGAACACCTTAGGAGTGTTAGTTTGCTCAAAACCCAACAGGTAGAAGACCATTCCACCCCTCACATACTCTTTTCCAAAGGTCTTCCAAAAGTCAAACTAGGTCAACCTTGGTCAAAGTCCAAGTCAACGGTCAAAGTCAACGCTCCAAGTTGACTCAACTCGTCGAGTCACCCCCTGAATCGCCGAGTTCCCATGCTACTCATAGTCGCGAAACCACGAACCAACTCGTCGAGTCCCTTCACAGAATCGTCGAGTTTCTTCTGTACATAATCGGGACAATACCAACTTAACTCGTCGAGTCCCTCCCTGGACTCGGCGAGTTCTTCAGTCTGTTAAGGCTTCCTTAATGGATTAAGCCACTATACTTCAGATCCCAAGTCCAAACTTTGAATACACTCTGGAAATGACCTTAGAAGGGTAAAGTTTCCAACTTTACCCGTTAATACCCTCACTTAATGCCCTAACTCTTTAAGACATAAATCTTGGTCGACAAGTTACGCATACACCAAACTAATGCATCCAAACATAGATCTGGACCCAAAACTCCTCATAACATGCAAAGCTCCTGCCTTTTTCCCTCCATGAATGGCCTTTTGAGCTAAAAAGGCCAAAAGAACACTCTATTGCTTGCATGGGGACTCCTATGGTATAAAGTTTGCACCTTTATGCCATAACAACCCTTAATGGTTCTAGATCTGAAAATATAACCTTTGGGACGTCGATTCTTCACATGCTAAGATACTTGGACCAAAAACCCTTATAAAGTGACAAAGAAGAGATCTATCAAGCTAAAGGTCAAGATGGAAACTTGATTACCAGAAAATGATGAGGATAGGATGTTGCTTCTGGATCTACAATCTCTTCCTTGAATCCCCAAAGCTTCCCCTTCTTCTTCAAGCTTTAAAGCACTCAAAAATACTCAATAATGGCTTACACACTCAATAAAAACTCTAGGGTTTCGTGGGTTAGGTTCTGGACAATGGGGGGTGTTAATGAGGCCAATGGAGGGAGAATAGGATGCTTAAATAGGGCACCAAGTCCCGGATTTAGGGTTTCCCAAGTCCAGACCAACTCGCTGAGTTGGTCCTCCAACTCGTCGAGTAGGTCACTTACCCTGCGACTGCAAAATCCGCTCCTACTCATCGAGTTCCTTCCTGGACTTGATGAGTAGCCTTCTTGATTTAGGGTTTTCTTTCCTTCATTGTTCTTCTAGATTCCGGGTGTTACATGAAGGCTCCGAGAAAAAGAGCTTTTTGGCTCGGAAGTTCTGCCCGGCAGAGCCCGGTTCCTCGCTAAACCCCCTGTAAGTTGAGTTATGCTTACCGTACTTTAAGTATAACTTATGTTTAAGTTAATTATTGTTATTATGAACCTATAAACAAGATTTATCAGTGATTCCAAGTCGTTATGTTGATTGATCTACTTACGAGGATGATGTCTAGGCTGTGATTTAGTGAGGTGTTTAAAGTGGGATTTCCAAACTGATGGAATTTGAGCACTACAACAATCCTATGGTGTACATGCAAACCCTAAAGCTTTGGATCTAGTTTGTCTAATGAACATGCAATAATCATCCAAAGCTCATAAGCCCTAGATCTATCATATGATAATCGATATTAACATAAGAATAGGGTTTAGATCTTACCTTGATTGTTATATAGCAATAACAATCTCAATTCCTCTTGTTCTTGACTTCTGAAAGCTTAGTGCCTCAAATCTTGCACCTCTAATGGAGTCACAAACATCATAAGCAAAAAGATGAACAAGGAGAGAGGGAGGAGGCACCAAAAACGTCCTAGGGTTTCTCTTAGAAGGTTGGACACGTTTTTGGGAGCCTTAGGGGTCTTTATATACTTGTGTGGGCTGCTAGGGTTTCAGGTGAAACCCTAATTCTCTGCTTAGGCCTTAAGCAACCCATGGAGTCCCTCTAGAAATCCCTTGGACGAAAATCATATGGGCTTCCCATAGATTTCGTCCAATGCCCTTTCCATTGGAATCTATAGCCCAATTTGTAACTATCATATAATTGCAATATCAGTCCCCTTTATTTAATTAATCTCTTTTAGCCACAAAACTAATTCTTAATTAATTCTTGAATAATATTAATTAAACAATATGATTTCTCTTTTAATATATTATTCATATAATATATTAATAAATCATAATTAATCATCTTTCTCCATAATTCATCCTATCAGTTGCTATGGTGAAGGCAACCCAAAAGGACCATGCTCATAATCGGGCCAAGTACATACCAAAATAGTTATGGGCTTAGACACCTAATCCAACAGTCTCCCACTTGGATAAGTCTAATAAATATTTTGCATATGACTTCAGAACCTGATCAGCAATCGTAGCTTTCAAAAGCCACTGTCAACTCTGATCTTATCAGTAACGCGTCCTTTAGAAAAGTATCACACCCCAAACCGGAACGGTGGAAACATTCGGGGGCGGAGGACGTCATGTTTAGTATCACAACACATACATCATAGTAATCAAAGCGATTCAAAAACTCTTTTTAAAGTATTAGTTTGATTGTTTGTAAAACTTCATTCTTATAAGTACATGCTTAACTCAGTAGATAAATGAGTCTTTTCTTCAAGTCAGTAACAGTTCAAGTAAACATACTAGTAAACTATAATAGGTATAGTTTAGGGGGTTCAATTCATACTATAACTAGTACAGGGAGGAACATACTATAACTAGTACAGGGAGGAACATACTATAACTAGTACAGGGAGGAACATACTATAACTAGAACAGAAGAACAAATCATGATTTACATACTTATACCTTACACACCCAGTAACCTAGGAAGGGAATGTATCATTAACTCATTGTTCTAAACAAAATATGATAATAAACATGGTATAAGGTTATATATATATGTGGTGCATCTACAAATGTGCCAGGTTATATATATGGGGTACATCTACAAAGTACTGGAGTTATATATTGGGTACATCTACAAAGTACCGGACAATAATAAATAAAACATGTTAATATATACAAAATTCACAACAGTATCGACAGAGGCGTTAAGAGTGCAGGATTTCATTACTTCTAGTAGTCGTCCTAACAATAGAACAACGCCACATAACTTACTCGTAACATGAACATTTAGTTATAAGGGGGTCTATAATGTTAACTTTATGATTCCTCGGTAGATACATCAGGGATATATATTAATCGGATCTGACAGGCAGTAGGATGTGTGCTTTCCGCTTCATTTCCTGTTCCTTGTTTGGTTGTGGGCTTAGAGTAGATTCACACAATCTACTATCTATTCGATCTTAGCTATATATATATATATATATATATATATATATATATATATATATATATACTGTATACACCAAGTAATCATAGGGAGTAACAGGTATGGGTCAGGTCATAACATACAAATTCAGTAAACCGTTTTCTAATACAAAAACATACTTTTCGGATAGTTCATCAAGTAAGAGAAACTAGAAACTTATTTGTAAAAGGTTTAATTCATTTTATTAAACCAGTATAACTTAAAGGACCTTTAGTGGTTAATTCTATAATACCTTAGTTTATACATCAGGGTTATATATAATTAATATCTGATAGGCAGTTGGATGTGTGCTTTCCGCCTTACTTTCTGTTCCTTGTTTGGTTGTGAGCTTAGGGCAGATTCACCCATTCAACTGTCCGTTCGATATTAGATTATATATAGCTAGTATAAACTAAGTGATTATAGATGGAACAATTGTGGTTACCATTTTTACTAAAGGAAATATATGATTTTCTTAAGGAATGTTTTCATCAAATAAAGGAACTATTACAGTTAACTCTGTGAGTACCAAATGAATACGCCCGGGTTATATACAATGAAGATCTAACAAACAATGGGATGTGTGACTTCCGCCTCATTTCCTGTTCCTTGTTTGGTTGTGGGCTTAGGGCAGATTCACACAATCAATTGTCTGTTTACTCTGGGTTTTATATAACTTGTATCCATTTAGTACTCATAGAAGGGATTGTAGAGTCATTTTTACTTATCTTTCAATCACATCAGAAAATATAGGATTTTTTGGAGGAACAGACGAACTATTCTAAAAGAACTTACAGCTTACTTTTCATCACTAAAATACTTATGAACTCACCAGCTTAAATGCTGATCTACTCTTTCAAAATAACTTGTATTCTCAGGAAACTAGTAGACAGGTACGCGCTCAGGGATTCAGAAGATGGAGCATAGTAGCTTCATGTCTTGCTTTGTTATTTACTTTAGAGTCAACCTTTTGTGAATCTAATACTTTGTAAACACTTTAATATTAATGTAATGGTTTTTTGTTACTTTGATTACTATGATGCATGTGTTGTGATACTAAACATGACGTCCTCCGCCCCCGAACGTTTCCGCCGTTCCGGTTTGGGGGTGTAACAGATCCAATCTGTCACAATAAGGGATCATATATTCCTCCATTCTAGATATCGTATGAACTAAGACATGGATTTAATCATACTCTCTGTTCATGTGTTGTTTCCCGATTTCCGATTTATGACGGCTGACAACAGACTACAATTGAACACATCAACTTAGTCCCGGCTTGGCCAAGCGCTTAGGGTGTCATCTTTAAATCATCTAGGGGCCCACAAATATCGCTTTTATCCCACATTGGGTAAAAGGAACATATAAAATTCGACTCAAATGCTCGCTTATACCTACTCATCAAATCACACACAACAATATGTTTTATAACACTAAGTTACTGGTGCGTTTACATATTATCAATGTGCAACCGACTTGTAAATAACAACTCACATGTCTTCGTTTCAAGAATATAAGATATTATCGTTTCACTAATCACCCGTGATAAAATCCATGAAGTGATTCAAGTGAGCGTGGGTTTAATCCAATGCTCAAATCTTAATTCATAAGCACTCATGAACGTTGTAAAAAACTTTTGCTATGTCTAATACACTTTAGACAGTCTACAAACCAATTCACGACAGTCTAGCTTCAATACCTACTTCCAAAGTATTTATCGATTGTGGATGGTTTAAATAATCTTATTATTCGGGAAGTCAAAACATGCAAAGTGAAACACAAGAATAATCGAATCCAATATGGCCTCAAACTTGTGAGTATAAATAAAACACCTTTTATTTAGTCACCATATTAATTACACATTATTCATTGTATAATGTTTCGGATAATCAACTTATTACTTGAATTATAACAACTGTTGTCCCATGCTCCAAGCATGCACACTATGTTTACCTATGGTCAATACTTTGTGAAATAGATCAATTGAACACATTTCCAACGATACTCATTTCACAACTCCTAATCCTTATCATAAGTGTAAGAATACCCAATTCTTGCCACTACTAGAATATGTTAGATTCTAACATTTTATGCAACGATCCTTTCGTAATGCCACAACACAAAGTCACCAAGACTCGGCCAATGGAATTACAAAGTGCTCTCTTATGAAGTCTCACATTCAAAGTACATTCCTTTGAACATCCTTCTTGCATAAAAGTTTCTAATCTAGACATAGATTCTTAACGTCCAATTCCCAATATGGAAACATTTCCATATTTTCCATATGACAACTCATTCTTAATAGAGTCTTATCTATTCATAATAACGTCAATATGTTCCATTCAATACTTTACTTCCAACTGCGCACAAGCGACCAATCCTTAGCGAACCTCAGATTGTCCTTGACAGTTGTTTAATCAATTTAGTCAAATCCGGTTCTGATCCTTTTCCCTCTTAATGCCCTAAGCATTTGGAAAATCAGAACGGTCGGATATTATAGCATATGCAATCGATCCTATACCCAAAGAGTATGGGACGCGATTCATAATGTCTTACATAAAGACGTGATACTTTACCAGTCTCCTGCTATAATATTTCTATTTGCCATATTCTCATAATTTTGATTATGAAGAGGGATGTCATAATCATAACCAAATTTTGAGAACGCAATTATCCTTTCCATATATAGAATTTCCTTACGTTGAACCATTTCAACATAACATTCATATATATATATTTGACTAAATTTGACTAAATGAAGTATAATATTCTCTCCCTTAATTATAGCAAAACAACCTTTCAACCCCTGCAACTTTGCAAAGTGAAACTTTTGTTTTCTATAATTAATATTGCTAACTTGCAATACTTAGAATAATCATGCTCCCACTAACATGATGATTATTTCCTTAGCAGCATAACACTTATGCTCCCACTAGCTTTGACATGTATTCAGAAATCAGCTGGACTTCTAGAAATCAATACTTATTTACTTTCTTAACCAAAGTTCATATTTCCGATACGATACGCTTCGATAAACTTTTATCTAAGCTCATATACTCTTTAGAAAGTTCAAATGCGTGTCTAAACAGTTTCAGAACTTATATCAACAAGTCTTAATTGTTCAAACTAATTGCCAAATCCCACAATTCGAACTATGAAGAGGGATGTCGTAATCATAATCGAATTTGAGAACACAATTTACACAATAGCTATCTCCTTAAAATCTTCCTAGTGAAAGCGTTTCCTCACAATCATTTTCATGAATTAGAGAGAAAACTTATGACACTCAGATTTTATAGTGTATGCGTTCCTATCCATGTGAATTTTCCATAACCATAATCGTAAGACAAGGTTTGCGACAAATCCAAACTCATATGAACTGAACTTGTTCAATCTCAATTTCTTGCCTCATGATAGCACGAGTGCCCACCATTGTTTCTGTTGGATAAGGTGTCTAAGTCCATAACTATTTCTGGTATGTACTTGACCCGACCCGGCATGGTCCATTTGGGTTGCATGGCACCATGCAATTGGATAAACTAAAATGAGAGAAATAACACTTATGGTTTATTAATATATTATAAGTTCTAATATATTAATAATATTATTTAATTAGTTTGATCAAGAATTAATTTAGAATTAATTAAGTGATCAAAAGATAACTAATTAAATATATGGGTAGATTATGTAAATCTTCCATATCTTATATAGTGGGCTAAGAGGCTCCATGGATTATCAAGTTGGGTTCCACCCATAGGATGTTCCATGGATGCTCCATGGGAGTTACAAACCCATGGGTCATGGAAATGAAGAGTCATGACACATTAGGGTTTACATGGTGTAACCCTAGATGTGTCAACACTATATAAGAAACCCATTCTCCACCAAAATAGGCTACACTAAGAAACAAGAGGGCTACAACCGATTTTGCAAGTGTAAGATTCTCTCAAAGTTTACTCCTTTGCATTTGGTGTTGTGTGAAGCATTTGAGGCATCACACTTGGGGTGCTAGGCTCACAAGGTTTCAAGGATCATAATCAACAACAAGGTAAGTTATTCTATCTTTCATTCAAGTTAAAAATGTTCCCCATGTATGCTAGATAGGAATATAACCTTGGAATTCAACTTTGCATGATTATTAGACAAACATAGATCCAAGGTTATTAGGGTTGCATGTACACTTAGGAAGTGTTAGAATGCTCAAAACCCATCAGTGGTATCAGAGCCTAGGTTTGTTTGTTGTTTTTTTTTTGTGTGCAAACAGCTTGAAAAAAAAATCGTTTTTCTGTTTTCTGCTCGTATGAAAGTTTGCACATTTGTTGCTGGAAATGGACTAGAAACATTACCCTAAACTGTTTTGATGTTTTAAAGCTTGTTTTAGATGGTGTAATGTTTATGCTAATCCATTTACAATGGCAATTATTAAAATTACAAGTTTTTTTTTAAAGTGTAATTTTTGATTCTTGAAAGTGTTCATATTCATGTTCTTGAACTTATGAAGATTAGATGATCATAGGAATTGTTTGTAACCTTCATGGTAGTTTAATTCATGATCATAATGTGTTTTAATGGAGTCCATAACTTGTCCTCAAGTTATGGAAAACCAAAAGTCTCACTTTTATTAAAGCCATTAAAAGAACACAAGAGTTATAAAAATGAAGAGTCTTCATTTTTATTACTCAATTAATTCATAAGTTATAAGAAATGAAAAGTTTTGGAAGTTTACAAAACTTGCCCTCAAGTTTTGGAACATGTAAAGTCTTGATTAAAACTTTAGTTCCAACCCTTAGAATTTTAAAAGTTAAAATTCAACCCTTATACTTTATAATATTATAAGTTACTAATATATATATGTATAACAACAAGTCGTCTTACCGCTAGTACGCCTCATTCACGAAGCCGGCCTATAAGGGGGTATAAGGTTGTTGCCTATAAAATGGCAACTTAATGGGTGTCCACTCTCACCCACCGCTTCCTTGATCGGTGGAGGGTCGTTAGCCGAACGGGTAAGACAAGGACTTATAAATTCTCATTAAAAGTATGATGAATATTATAAAGTAACTAAATGCTTTTATTAAATTCCCAATCTTAGTTACTTTAGGAAAATGTGAATAAGGTGCTAATCCATGAAATTACACTTTACACTTTGTTTAAGTCGTTGGTGGAGCGTGTGTGGTTAACCGGCACACTAACTTGGACTTAACAAGGTAGGTAAAGGGTGACCTAAGGTTTACCATAGCATCGGTGGAGCGTGTGTGGTTTACCGGCACATCGATTGAGTGATAAACCTTGAGGGTACCAAGTGATTTGCATGGTTACTTCACACCTCGTTTTGTGATCCTCGGTATCCCAGTCACAAAACTTGGAGGGCACACTCGAGATTGAAACATGCCTTTGAAAAGTTCATTGAATCTCAAAAGAATCTAGGAATTTATAAGAACCAGTTAAAAACCTAATATTTATATTTCGTTTTTCATGGTGGAAATTGGTGAATCGTCATTCACCTACCTTTCAAATATGTTATAGCTTGGATTACGACATACCTCTTCTAAGTTATAATATATTGTGATTGGATCCTAGCCTTAATATTACATTTGGGTGTTTTATTAAGGACTCTCTTAATATCTAAACTAATCTTGTTCTCTTCTTTCAGATGTCTTCAAACAATGCTGCTTCTGGCTCTAATCCTAAAGGCTCCTTTACCCTTATGAACTTGTGTGGGAAAGTCACTTTTGATGGATCCAACTTCAATGAATGGATCAGAAACATCAGGATGATTACCCGCTATGAGGACAAAGAATATGTCCTTGACAAGGAGCTTAAGGAGATTGATGAGACCACTGCAACTCCCCAGGAGATCGCTGACTTCCGGGCACATGAAAGGGATGCTACAAAAGTGGCATGCATCATGTTGGCCACCATGATAGCGGAACTCCAAAAGTCCTATGAGGACTTCTACCCTTTTGAAATGCACCAAGATCTGATGGAAAGATACCATCAAAGTGCACGACAAGAGAGGTATGAAATCATATGCTCTGTCATAACAACCATGATGAAGGACGGGGAATCCGTCACGAGCCACATGCAGAAAATGCAAAGGTATGTGGATCGGTTGCTGAAGCTTAATGTGAACTTCCCTGAGGAGCTTGCAATAGATATCATTTTGCACTCCTTACCATCGTGCTATGATCAATTCCGCATGACATATCACATGAATAAGGAAGAGGTCACACTCAGCAAACTTCAGGGACTCCTCAAGACCGCAGAAACAGGTCTTAAGGGTAAGTCGGTTGTTAACACTCCTACTCCAAACTCCGCCCCGGTTTTGGCAATCGGGAAAGGTAGAGGGAAGAAGAGGAAGAGCTCTTCGAAGGGTACCAAGGCTAGGACCCTTGATGGCTCTTCTTCAAGTGGAACCAAGAAAGGTTTTGTCACTCCTTCTTCTGACCCTAAAGAGGCTGAATGCTTCTATTGCCATGAAAAGTCACATTGGAAGCGGAACTGCCCAAAGTACCAGCAAGATGTGAAGGATGGGAAAGTTAAACCCAACCATGCAGGTATTTACACTATCTTATCTAATAACTCACCCCATTCTAACTCTTGGGTCCTTGATACCGGTTGTGGTATTCATATCTGTTCTGATTTGCAGGGACTAAGAAGAAGTGAGAATGTGGAGCATGGAAGAATAAACTTAATCATGGGGAATAGGAAAGCTTTACCTGTCACCAAGATTGGAGTTTATACTTTATCGCTAAGTAGTGGGTTTAGTTTAGATTTGAATAAATGTTGTTATTCGCCAGAAATGGAAAGAAATATTATTTCCTTTCATGCATTGTATAAACAAGGTTTCACCTTTTCATTTGATAATGAAGTTGGTTCGATTAATGCTTTCTTTAATAATGTTTTTTATTTTAAAGCATTACCTTGTGATGGTGTGTATGAAACTGTATATGTGGTTGATAACTTAGGAAATAATGTATTGTGTATTGATTCTGTTAATGATAATAACTTGGATAAAGCATCATTATGGCATTGTCGTCTTGGACATATAAGCAAGAAACGCATAGGCCAACTCCAAAAGGATGGAGTATTGGAGTCATTTGACCTAAAGTCAGATGATAGTTGCGAATCATGCTTACTTGGAAAAATGACAAAGTCACCCTTCACAGGTTCTTGTGAGAGGGGTGAAGGTTTGTTGGATCTTATACACACGGATGTGTGTGGGCCCTTCAAACATGCCACAAGGGATGCTAATCGTTATTATTTGTCTTTTACTGATGATTACAGTAGATATGGATATGTCTACTTAATCAAGCATAAGTCAGAGACTTTTGAGAGGTTTAAAGAGTTTAAACAGGAAGTCGAGAATCAATTGGGCAGGAACATTAAGATGCTTCGATCCGATCGAGGTGGTGAGTATCTTAGTTCAGAGTTCCTCGACTATCTTAGGGAATGTGGGATTGTCTCACAATTGACACCTCCCAGGACACCGCAGTTGAATGGTGTAGCTGAGAGGCGTAATCGAACCTTGTTGGATATGGTTCGTTCCATGATGAGTCGAGCTTCGCTACCAATCTCATTTTGGGGGTATGCCTTAGAGACTGCCGCCCATATCCTTAATCTAGTTCCCACAAAGAAAGTTGCCAAAACTCCTCATGAGATGTGGACTGGTAAAGTACCCAAACTAGACCACATTAAGATTTGGGGTTGCGAGGCTTTCGTGAGACGCGAGACTCATGATAAGCTCGAACCTTGAAGTGAGAGGTGTATTTTCATCGGCTACCCACATAAATCCTTTGGTTACCTCTTCTACAGACCTAGTGAGAATGTGGTCTTTGTAGCTAGGAGGGCGTTCTTTCGAGAGAGAGAGAGAGAGAGAGAGTTCATAAGCCAAGGAGACAGTGGGAGGCAAGTTGACCTTGAAGAAATTCAAGAGTCAAGTGGTGAAGGAACTTCAAACCCTAGCACTCAACTTGAGGAGGAAACTTCTGTTGAGCCAATTGACAAGTCTGTACCTCTGAGGCGTTCCACAAGGGTTAGGAATGTACCTGAGCATTACTATGGATTCCATATTACTGTGGAAGGTGTTACACTTATCAGTGATGAGACGCTGATAGGTCTGGATGAACCTAACAGTTACGCGGAAGCCATGGCAGGCCCTGAGTCAGCCAAGTGGAAAGAGGCAATGGACAGCGAGATACAGTCCATGTATGACAATCAAGTTTGGAACTTGGTTGAGAATGTACCAGGTCGTAAGACTGTAGGGTGCAAATGGATCTTCAAGAAGAAGACCGACATGGATGGTAATGTACACACTTATAAGGCACGACTGGTTGCAAAGGGTTTCTCACAAACTCCGGGAGTTGATTATGATGAGACCTTTTCTCCAGTGGCCAAGATTAAGTCTATTAGGGTTCTGTTAGCCATAGCCGCATTTCATGACTATGAAATATGGCAAATGGATGTCAAAACCGCTTTCCTTAATGGAAAGTTGGCCGAGGATGTTTACATGAGTCAGCCAGAGGGTTTTGTCAACATAGAGTACCCTAATAGAGTGTGTAAGCTTGAGAAATCCATTTATGGGTTAAAGCAAGCACCTCGCAGATGGAATCTTTGCTTTGATGAGAAAGTCAAGGAATTTGGCTTTTCTAGGAGTAAAGATGAATCTTGTGTATATGTCAAGGCTAGTGGGAGTATAGTTAGCTTTTTGGTATTGTATGTGGATGACATACTACTCATAGGAAATGACATCCCAACTCTGCAGGAAGTTAAGTCCTGGCTTGGGAAGTGTTTCTCTATGAAGGACCTAGGAGAAGCTGCCTATATTCTAGGGATAAGGATCTTGAGAGACCGGAGTAAAAGACTAATTGGACTTAGTCAGAGTACTTACTTGGATAAGGTGTTGAAGAGATTCGGCATGCAGGACTCCAAGAAAGGAGAGTTACCCATCCAAAGTAACGCCAGATTGAGTAAGACACAAAGCCCTAGTACTGAGGCTGAGATAGCTGAAATGAGTCGAATACCTTATGCTTCGGCTGTAGGATTGATCATGTATGCTATGACGTGTACTCGACCTGATGTAGCCTTTTCTTTGAGCATGGTTAGCAGGTATCAGGGGAACCCTGGCAAGGCACACTGGACTGCGGTAAAGAATATCCTCAAGTACCTACGGAGGACTAAGGACTGGGTCCTTACCCTCGGTGGGAGTGAAGACTTGAGAGTTGTAGGGTATAGTGATGCTAGCTTTCAGACTGATAGGGATAATTTACGCTCTCAGTCAGGCTGGGTCTTTACCTTAAATGGAGGAGCAATTTCTTGGAAGAGTTCCAAGCAAGAGACAGTGGCTGATTCAACTTGCGAATCAGAGTATATAGCAGCTAGCGAGGCAGCAAAGGAGGCGATATGGCTGAAGAACTTCATTGGAGACCTTAGAGTTGTACCAACTATTAAAGAGCCAATGGAAATTTTCTGTGATAGTGAAAGTGCAGTTGCCTTAGCTAAGGAACCAAGGGATAACGGGAGATCCAGACACATCGACAGAAAATACCATTTCATCAGACATCGAATAGAAGAAGGATTCCTCGTGGCAAAGAGGGTATCATCGGATGAGAATCCAGCAGATCCCCTCACGAAGGGACTGACTCGGGTTAAGCATCTCCAGCATGCTCGGAGCATAGGGCTGAAGGATGATATTAGATTTAGTAGTTAGATAACCTTGAAATTTGTAAAGTGTAATTGACATTAGATGATGAATAAAAGGTGTTTTATTTATGAGTAAAGTGTTGCTATCTCTTGTCGATCGTTTACTACATTTCTTTTGCATGTTTTGACTTCCAGAATAATTATGTTTGGTATATCATATTATTCGAACCTCCACATTCGGTCATATGTCGGAAGTAGGTATGAATCAAGACTGTCATGATTGGTTGCAGAGGTCTAAGTTGTTGGACATGGCTACAACACTCATGAGTGCTCATAAGTTCTGAGCATTGGACTCAACCCACGCTCACTGGAATCACTTCATGGAATTTATCTCGAGTGATCGTGAGACGGTAATATCATATAAGTCTTCAAACCTAGAGATATGATTTGTTACTTATGAGTTGGTTATGCATTGATTGTACGTTAACATATTGGTAACTCGATGTTATAAAACGTGCTTTTGTGTATAATTCAATGAGTGGTAGAACAAACATATGAGTCGAAGTTTATCTGTTCCTTCTTGGATTAGAAGCTGATATCTGGGCCCCTCGATGATTTTGTTTTGACCTATGTACCGGGCCCGGTCAGAACTAAGTTGATGTGTTCAATTAAGTTCTTTGTCAAACAAATCGGAAATCGGGAAACAAACTGTTGGACACAAAGTAAGACACTGTTCCATGTATTTGTCCGGCTGATATCTAGAACAGAGGATTATATGATCACTTATCTTAAATGGCGTATCATCATCTTCTCAGTTCCGAGAGACATTGAAAGAGCTACGATTGCCGATCGGTTCCTGAAGTATTGCAGTTATAGTTATTAGACTTATCCAAGTGGGAGACTGTTGGATAAGGTGTCTAAGTCCATAACTATTTTTGGTATGTACTTGACCCGACCCGGCATGGTCCATTTGGGTTGCATGGCACCATGCAATTGGATAAACTAAAATGAGAGAAATAACACTTATGGTTTATTAATATATTATAAGTTCTAATATATTATTAATATTATTTAATTAGTTTGATCAAGAATTAATTTAGAATTAATTAAGTGATCAAAAGATAACTAATTAAATATATGGGTAGATTATGTAAATCTTCCATATCTTATATAGTGGGCTAAGAGGCTCCATGGATTATCAAGTTGGGTTCCACCCATAGGATGCTCCATGGATGCTCCATGGGAGTTACAAACCCATGGGTCATGGAAATGAAGAGTCATGACACATTAGGGTTTACATGGTGTAACCCTAGATGTGTCAACACTATATAAGAAACTCATTCTCCACCAAAATAGGCTACACTAAGAAACAAGAGGGCTACAACCGATTTTGCAAGTGTAGGATTCTCTCAAAGTTTACTCCTTTGCATTTGGTGTTGTGTGAAGCATTTGAGGCATCACACTTGGGGTGCTAGGCTCACAAGGTTTCAAGGATCATAATCAACAACAAGGTAAGTTATTCTATCTTTCATTCAAGTTAAAAATGTTCCCCATGTATGCTAGATAGGAATATAACCTTGGAATTCAACTTTGCATGATTATTAGACAAACATAGATCCAAGGTTATTAGGGTTGCATGTACACTTAGGAAGTGTTAGAATGCTCAAAACCCATCAGTTTCCAGGTTGTTAAGCATCTCACCTACACATATCAATGTACTTTCCATTGAACAAGGTGCTTTGCTTTTATGTAGTCAAATGAGAACTCATAGAACTCACATACATAGTAAACTTAACTGGAATGGCACATAAACAAAATTATGTCAACACGATAGGTTATAAACCTCAAGTCGTGTGCTAGTGATTAACTACAGGTTTACTCTTGATTAGTTCTTGAAACTTTTCAAGATCTTTAAGACTGCCATTGTCCTCTTGACATATATGATTCTCTTGTCAAGAAACATTCCTTGGCAACCAAATATTCAAGAGTTAGTGTAGTTTTTATCAAGTTTAACACTTCACACAATTGGTCCTAGTTGGTCTTTGTCTTCTTCAATACATCACAACTTACCAATTTCATAAGAATACTTTTCAAACTCCACATTTGATAAGTGTTATAAACCTTCTTAAGACATGTCACTCAAGTCACAATCTTGGAGTATAACTTTAAGACTTGATTTTGGAACGAAGTATGAATCATCTTTTGATTTAACCGTTCCAACAATTCACGATTCCTCTTCTTAGCCATGGAAATGCACTAAGGTGTCCTTAGAGGATCAATTCTGATATGGTATCATAATCACTAAGATGATCATAAAACATGATACAAAAGTACTCTCCCATCTTTTCAGATTGAAGAAACTTTTATCTTTCTGCCTACTTGATTCTTCTTATTCGTTCTGCAAATCATGACAAATAATTTTAGACTAAACTGTAAAATTGGTCCTCGTGGTTTCGCAAAAAATGTGGATAAGGTACAAAAAGTTTCCGACTTGCATGGAAGGTCCAAAATCAGAAATTTTCCGTGGATTTGGTCCCTGATGGATTTGAAAAGACTACTTTACCCTTATCATTCATGTTTTACATTTTTTTATTTATTTTAATATTTAATTAATTATAAAAAATAGAAAATGAAATGTCACCCACCCCTCTCCACCGTACCCCACCTTCTCCCTCCCTCTCTTTTTGACTCTCTTCCCCATCTTCTTCTTCATCACTCTTCTGCAAATCAAAACTCATACACACATATGAACAAAAAACCCAGTCAAACAGAAAACCCAATTGATCCTAGATAAATGGCTTGGATCTGTGTTAGCAACCTTCATCCTCTTCATCCCATGTTCTTTAACCTGGAACGAGATGGGTTTTTAATCTGAAGAAGGAGATGTTTTTCAAATTTAGTCTTCATCATTCAGATATGAGTTTCAAAGATATTGGATGTTGCCTCCAAGAACTAGTAATGGATTTTCTGGGTTGTTCATCCATTTTTCAAGTTTGTGTTGAACAAATTAGAGCCCTAATAATATGTCAAGGATGAACAAAGGGATTTGAATCAAATGCATCGATCCTCATATTGCAAAAATTGTATTGCATCAGGAATAACCGAGGTTCGAGAACCCTTCTACCGCCGTCCCTCCTCGGTATCGATCCAATATGAGAGGATGGGCATAGACTTTGTTAGGGTGCAAAGTCACTCTTGGATGTAGTGTTTTAGGCTTTCCCTTCTTGTATGTGTAAATAGGTTGAGTCTTTCCTATAAATAGGAAGTGAGTCACTCCCATTATGTAAGGAACCATTTTGGAGTGTTAGACTAGAGAGAGAAATTGTGTACAAACCCATTTGTATATCCTTTCTAGATCTAATATGAGCTTACAAAGATTTATTTACTCCTTGTGTTCTTGAATTTGTATGATAATTCACTAGATCTTTTCTAATTTCGCACATGTCATCATAATCAACACCACTACAATTGGTATCAGAGCGGGTGTTCTTGATTAGATCAAGAATTGATCCTTGATGGCTATCTAGATTTGGTGATTCTTCATGCTCTTATTAATCTTCGTGTTTAGAGAGTGTTTTGTGTTCTAGAAATCGAATTTTTCCTTGATTTGATCCATAATTCGATTTTCTCTCTCTAGAATACTTGTTTGTACCACTTTCTCTCACTAGAATTTGGTTCATATTCACTTTCTCTCTCTAGAAAAACCCAATATCTTATCGATTGATCAAAAATGGAAGAAACAATTTGTGAAAATTGGTTTGTAGAGGATCGTCCATGGTCATTCACTTTTGAAGGAGTTCTCAATTGTTTTGTAACCGGGTATTTTAAGCGAAAAGCACGCATTTCTAAGGAGAAATGTGAATGTGGAAAGTTCAATGGCTATCCTATAGATCATGATAATCATAAGGTGTTGCTTGATCGTTTGGTAACAACTTATCATGAAAGAAGGAAGAAGAAGAAAGATGGTGAAGTAATTGAAGGAATTAGTCTTGATGAATGCAAATATGGTGATAATGTTCTTGCTTCTTACCCGGATGTTCATGATGTTTAAGAAAAAGGAGTTCAAGTTGATTCTTATGATGAAAAAGTTTTTTGCTCGATTGGAGTTCAAACCGATGATATTTTGTGTTCTTGTGATTCGTTTGAAGGAATGATTCCTTATCGGAAGCCGGTGATCCAAGAAATTCATAAGTATCAAACTCCAAAAGATTTGATTCAAATTCACAATGTTGAAGTTGTGGAAAGTGGGTTTGTTCATGAAGTCAAGTCTTCAAGATGCAAAAAGATGAGAAAGAAAAAGAAGAAGAAGATCAATCGCAAAAACAAGCGGGTTTACTCACAAAAATCGGCAAACGTTGTGAAGCCGAAATCCGTTAAACAAATTTGGGTTCCAAAGCAACAATCTCCAAATGTTGCATTGAATTTGAAGTCAAAACCCAAATGTGTTGGTGGTTCTTTTGAAGATGTTCAGGGATCGTTGAAGAACACGAAGAACACGAAGAACGAGTTGTACATCTCGCATAATGGGTGGTATAATGTTCAAATTGGAGATTTTCTTGTTCCGAAAAAAGAACCAAGATCTTCTAAATTTGATTCGTTCGTTGAAAACGGATCTCGATTCGTCAAAAAGGTATCTCAAATTCTCAAATGGATTCCAAAACGTTCATAAATTCGATTCGTGCGTTTCGTTTTTAATTTTTGATCGTTTTGACTCAATTGGATCGAATTCGTTTCAAGCCCTAGATCCAATTTATTTTCTTTCATAGATCAAACCCAAACAAATATCAAAATCAATTTCCAAAATTCCGAGTCCATTACTCTTCATCCAAATTTTTAACCGAGTCCAAAAAGAATTCAAATCCCTGTTCATTCCTTTAAGCCCAATTCGGATTTTGATCTACTGTGTTTGCTTTTGACTTGTGTATCACCGACTTCATTGTTTTAGATGAATCGATTATATTTTTTTTTCTTTTTCTATTCACTGTTCATGAGCCGGTCGATCTTTGATTACTCAATTTCATTCTTGATTTTCAATATTTCTTGTGTCAGCATTCATTTAATCGAGAAATAAAATCTGTGATTCACTTCGGGAATTTTGGTTTGAGAAGGTAGAATCGAATTGTTCTTTTGAAAACGAAAGTCAACCTGAAAAGTCAACATTCATGTTCTTGATAAATTGAACACGAAATTGTAAGTTAAACTGGATTTGGAGATAGAATGTTGATATCGATTTTGGTTGATGACCTGATTTCGAAGCCAGAGACTCGGTTGATTTTGAAAATCAGATATTGATTTTAACTTCTGGTATTCGATTGTTTGTTGTCGATGGTCATTGAAAGCGAAGGACGAACCTGTATTGAAATCAGGTTCGATGGTCGGTGGTTTGATTGGATTTCGATCTCTATGCTTAGAGTCAATTTCAGAATTCGATTTGGAGATTATCGACTGATGAACTAAAAGTCAACTGAAAAAAAAATTCAAAAACGAATGGGAAGGATTGGTTTTGATAACGAACTGGATGAGTAGATGATTTACTTTCGAAGGTTTGTTTTTTGATTTCGAATGGTTGGAGACGATTATTCATTGTCGATGGTTGGTGATTCAATTTTGATCGACAACCAAAAAGCGAAGAACGCAAAGTGACTGGTCGAGTTTATTTTGATGTTGACGATCTGGAAAACGAATTGGAAGTTTAAATGAGTTTTGTTGTGAGTATTAATTGATCGATACTATGATTGAGAATCGAGAAAGGATTCGACTTTTGATTTCGAAATATAGTGGTCGTTGGCTTACTGATGACGAAATTGTGTTGATTTTGGAGTCGACGAGTATGATTTTGAAGTTGTAATCAACTGGGATGAGTCAATGTTCAATGTCGATGTGCGAAGACTTGGATGATTTTGATTTCACTGTATTTGGAATTCATGTATTTGGTTTGAGGTCGAACAAATCAAGGCTCAAGGTTGAATGTGTTTGTGAATATTGATGTCAATTTATGGTTAATCTGATTTGCTTGATATCAACTGATGTTTGGATTTCTAAAGTTTGGAGTTTGGATTCGTTATTGGAATGTGATATCAATGGAAGTATATTTGATGTCGATGCTTGTACTATGATTTCGAAAATCGTGATTTACCTTGAATTAATGCTTTGATGTTGAGGTTGGGTAACTGATAACGAAGGTCTCAACTTGATTGTTTGATAATGAAGGGTTTGAAAACGAAAGTTTGTGTTGGAGACTTTCGAATCTATGGAATTTGTTTTGGGTTAATTGAAACGAAAGCAGATGGAATGTATGTTCAAATCATGTGTTGGTCATCACTTGTAAAAGCGAAGGGTGATGTATTTCGAAAGCTTGGAGACTGGATTTGTTTTTTTTAACAGATTGATGAGAAAAAGCGAATAGCTATTAATTTTGGGAAGAACTCAATTAACTAAGTTTTTTTGAAGGGTGTGGATTCGCGCTTCGTTATCATCGATCATACATGATTCGTTAACAAAGCCCTCCGGATAAAAGCGAAGCCTGTTGAGATTTCTTTACTGGATTCACGAATTGGTGAAGAAGAAAACTAAAAGTTTCGAATATTACCCCTAAACTTTCGAAGCCATGATACTTTAAACTCACAGATCAAATTTTCGACAAGTGTGCGGAATATTCGAAACTAGTCCCTTATGTTTCGAAAATTTAGCTGTTCATACCTAACTTTCGAAAATGAGTCCCAAAGTTGAGAAAATGAAGATTTTACAGTTTTGGTCCCTGCAGTTTGTGCGAATTAACATTTTCTACCCAGTTTCGCAAATGGGGGAGAATTTCGCATATTAGGCTGGTTTTGGCGCAATGGGTCCCTACAAGTTTCAGAAAGTGACAATTTCTACCCGGTTTTTGAAAAATCTTGCAACTTTCAAACAAAAAGTCAAAAAATTTCATAAATTGGAAATTTTTTGTGGCTTTTTCGTGATTGTTTTTTCGTGCAAGATTTTTGGTGTTTCATTTTTGGCATACATCAAGGGGGAGTTTTGTAAAGTTCATTCCTCGAGCGCTTCTCACCCTTAATGGGTTTTATAATCATTTTTTGATTATAAAAAGGGGGAGAATGATGGGTATTCGAAGCGGGTTTCTCGGATATTCGTTTGCGGATTTGAAGACCGGTGTTACTTCGAGGGGGAGTTTGGTCTTGATCGCGCTAGCTCGTTGGAGATTGAAGCCGAACATCCAATCCTAACTTTGACGGGGAGAATGTTAGGGTGCAAAGTCACTCTTGGATGTAGTGTTTTAGGCTTTCCCTTCTTGTATGTGTAAATGGGTTGAGTCTTTCCTATAAATAGGAAGTGAGTGACTCCCATTATGTAAGGAACCATTTTGGAGTGTTAGACTAGAGAGAGAAATTGTGTACAAACCCATTTGTATATCCTTTCTAGATCTAATATGAGCTTACAAAGATTTATTTACTCCTTGTGTTCTTGAATTTGTATGATAATTCACTAGATCTTTTCTAATTCCGCACATGTCATCATAATCAACACCACTACAGACTTGTTTTGATATCTCATCCCACACAATTGGGGAGGGTATTATTCTTGGATCGATTCCTCAGTCAGACCATTTGCAGTTAGGTATTGAGATGATAGAGGGTGAAGATGGTGATATGGGCATATTAGTGAACAGTGATGAAAATGGTTGATGTGTAGATCTGGTAGCTTGGAGAAGAAGATGGTATTTGTGATGTAGGTCTAGTGTGAACTCAATGGTGATGTGGGGAATATGGAACCCAGTTACAAAGCAATATTGAATTTAATCAATTATCCCCTTCTCTTTAATCATTTCTGTTTAGATGGATTTGTTGGAATGGAGGTAAAGGGATAAATGATTTGATGTGTTAGCTCATAGTAATCATAGAAGGTGTGAGGTTTCTTTGATTTGAGGAACATAGGATAAATCTGGGATGAAAGCAAGAACACGATCAGAGAGAAAGAGAGAGAGAGAGAGAGAGAGAGAGAGAGAGAGAGTGTGTGTGTGTGTGTGTGTGTGTGTGATAGAGAGAAAGAGAGGGGTATGAGAGGGGGTCCGATGGATGGAGAGGTGGGTGGGGTGTCTAATTTTTTATTATTATTATTAAATTTCAAACTAAAAAGAATTAAAATGAATAAAAAATGGAAAAAAGAAATTAAAAGGGTAAAACAGTCTTTTCAACTTTTTCAGGGTCAAAACCACAAAAAGTTTTTGATTTTGGACCAACGGTGCAAGTTGAAAAGATTTTGGACTCCATCCACATTTTTTTGCTAACCACAGGGACCAAATTTGCAGTTTAGTCAATAATTTTATTGTTCTTTATGGTGGACTCGACCAGCGCACAACCAAATGTACCCGATCTCCTAGTCCTTCACTTGAATCACATTCTTATGTGAACAAGGAATTAGTCTTGATTTCCCAAATATGAAGGTTTTCATTCATCACACAATACCAGTTGCATGATTCAAAGTTTATGTCCAATTGAAACTTGGGCGATGAGAAACTTTCCTTATTTGGCAAAATCTTGACATTACCACAAATAACATAATTAAGAATCAAATCCATTCACAATATTGCTAACAATAGAAAAATTTAAACACCAATTTTCATAAAATCCATTGCAAGGAAACATAAACAAGACAAAATCAAAATTTATTTTATTGCGGAAAAATCTTGTCCTTACAATGCGATTACAAATGAAAACTATGTAAATATTATTTAGTAATCTATCCTAACTCTAAAGTAGCAGCTCAAAAATCCGATCTTTGAATCATGCGATCGAAATCCATTTCTTCATGACCAGATTCAACTCACTTCTTTCTTTTAAGATTCCTTTTTCTTCGATCCTACAAAACATTAAAATGTAATCTTATCACGTCATGTATTAAGAAACTAAAATGGGAACTTAATAGAGTTAGATAGTGGATTTTACCTGAAGTAGAGCCATACATCTTGACTCTCCGATCTCTCAGATCTCTCAGGTAGTCAGGGCAGCTTCGTAACCAATGCCCATTCTCTTGGCAGTAGAAACAAATGGACTCTTTGGGAATGACACAAGGAACTATCTCAGAATTTACCTTTTCTGGACTTCCAATGTCGCCATTTTCAATGTCCATGGAAGTTTGGGACGCTGATTCACCAGACAAATTTGCATGACCAGTGCGCCAAATCATTGTTGATTCAGCAACAATAAGCAAATAGGTGAGATCAATGAGGGTCACGTCATGGTCCATCATTTAGTACTCTCTAACGAACTCACTATATGATTCAGGAAGCGACTTAAGAACCCAGTCAACAGCCAGTTCCTTGGAGACAACAATACCCAACATACCCAACCTGTCAATGTGTGACTTCATCTCTAAGACGTGTGCACACACAAACTTTCCATCTTCGTGTTTACTTGCCAAAAGGGCTTAAGTGAGCTCGAACTTTTCAAGCCTTTGAACTTGTGGGTCAGGGAGAACAATAGGAGGAGGTGGAGGAAATGAAGAATGATCTCTTGTTCCTCAATCAAATCGTGGAATATCATCTTCATGTGGAAAGCTTGTTCCAAGGGATTTAGGAAGACCATAGTTAGAATCAGACATCTACAAAACGGGAGAAAATTCAAGTCAGTTGATTGAGTCCTTAATAAAACACCCAAATGAGATATTAAGGCTAGTGTAACGACGTGAAAATTTAAAATAATTTTTCATTTTTCAAACATAACATATCTCATATAAATCATCCCAAACTCAAGTGTGTCAAATGTAATCACGGTAAAACATATCCCAGAATCTCAAATACAAAATCCTCTATCAGTGTGTACAAATCATGCCGGCGCCTTCCCGCGATCCTCGCTAGTACCTGAAACACATATCACATAACACGGTAAGCATAAATGCTTAGTGAGTTCCCCAAAATACCACATACAGCACATAAGCCACTCGAGGCTATAACTTGGTATGACCCTCCGGTCAATGTGTCTCAGCGGGACCCTCTAGTCCAGTAGTTCGTTAGACCCTCCAGTCCGGTCTAGCTCGTTGGATCCTCCGGTCCGGTCTAAATCGTTGGACCCTCCGGTCCGGTCTACTCGAGGACCCTCTGGCCTCGGAAGTCGGTGGACCCTTCGGTCCAGTCTATATAACACATAGCATACATATATCACAATACACATAATCTCAAACACACACATAATACATAAGACCCTCCGGTCTGCACATAGATACCACTCTAGGTAATGTATAGTGAGAAGACTCACCTCGTATGATGTCTAGTAAACTCTCGTGCTCGATATCCCCGACCTAGCCTCCGCCTATCAAAATGATAATATCTCTAATCAATACTTTCCTCATGTTCTCATCCCTAAAGAATGGGTAGAAGACCATTCTACCCCTCCATGGCCTCTCATGAATCAGTTTGACCAAACCCCCAATGTCAACTCCAGTCAACGGTCCAACTTTGACCAGACTCGTCGAGTGCACTCGGGTGACTCGGCGAGTCCATGTGTGTCCTCTGAATCCTCCTAAGGCCCCACTCGACTCGTCGAGTTAACCTTTCATTCGACGGGTTACCACTGATCATGAATCGCAGGGCAACCCAATCCGACTCGTCGAGTCCTCTTATGGACTCGGCGAGTTCCTCCATGGCAACACTCATTTGACCTTCTGAGGTCAGATCTGTTTCTCTAACTTATAGATCTGGCCTTCTAGCACCCAAAAGTCACGTAAAGGTTCAATCTTTATGTCCATGCACCACACATCAAGCTCTATTTGAAGAAATAGCCCTTAAAATGACAACCTAGACTCAAAACTCCCATGGGACTGCATAAAGCTGGATGATTGGGACTCTATGGACCTCTCAAGGTCCAGATCTAATGTCATATGCCACAATGGGACTCCCCATGCTCCATAATCTCAACAAAAAGGGGTAAAGAAACCCTAGATTCATGAGATCTACTATATACACAAAAATAGGCATGTATTCTTACCTCAAACAGAAGCCTTTGATGAAATAGAAGAAGTTTTGAGCCCCCTCTAAGCAGCCTAGCTTGAATCTACCTTCCTTCATTGCAAGAATGCACTATGGTGGTGTAATTAGCTGTTTCCCTCACTCTCTATGCTCTCTGGTTCGTTAGGGTCTCTCAAGTGTGTGTGTGGCCGCCAATGAAGGCCATAAGGTTCCTTAAATAGGGCACATGCCTAAAGATTTAGGGTTTCTGTCCACAGCGCGGACTCGTCGAGTCGACTCACCGGCTCGTTGAGTCTATTCATTAATCCGAGTCACCAGTCGCGATCCTACTCGACGAGTTTAGGCGTCAACTCGTCGAGTCCCTCTTCTTAACTTAAAAATAAATACTTAAATTATGATACCTGGAAATCCGGATGTTACAGCTAGGACCCAATATAATGTTCTACAACTTGGAAGAGGGATGCCGTAATCCAGATGCAGAACTGTAACATCCGGATTCCCAGGTATCTTATTTTAGTTATTTATTTTGGGTTTTATGGAGGGACTCAGCGAGTCCGCGCTGTAAAGTGAAACGCTAAATCCCCGGGTATGTGCCCTATTTAAAGGCCTTTATGGCCTCCATTTGCGGCCAATGCACCCCAGAGAAACCCTAGAGAGAGCAGTGAGAGAGTTGAGAGCAAGAAGAGGCTAATACATCACTTTTGGTGTAGTTTTGCTAGAAGGAAGAAGGAAACACCCATCTAGAGCGTGAAGGGAGCTTGGATATGGGCTAATCATCTTGAGAGTTCATCTCTGGAGGTATAATCCCTTCTATTTCGTGTTGATATGATAGATTTCATGATTTTAGGGTTTTTACCTCCATTTTATGTAAGATCTAGTGAGTATGAGGCCCCCTTTGTGTTAATAGCATCAGATCTGGACCATGAGAGGTCCATAGAGTCACTATCCCTTAGCTTTATGCAAGCAAATGAAAGATTGGGGACTAGGTTGCCATTTTTAGAGTTATTTCTCCATTTATGACTTGTTGTGGGTTGCATGCACGTAAAGGTTGCACCTTTACGTGACATTTGAACATTTGAAGGGTAGATCTGATAGTTAGGGAAGCAGATCTGACCTTAGGAGGTCATTTGAGGATGAACATGGAGGCAACTCGCCGAGTCCATAAGTGGACTCGACGAGTCGAGTCGGGGTTGCCCCGCGATTCGTGACAGGTGTAACCCGTCGAGTGGAAGGATGACTCGACGAGCCAAGAGAGTGGAAGGATGACTCGACGAGTCGGGTCAAAGTTGACCGTTGACTTTCGTTGACTTTAGGGTTCTGGTCAAGACTGATTCAGGAGAGTTCAGGGAAGGGTAGAATGGCCTTCTACCCAATCTGTAGAGATGAGATCATGAGTGAATATTGATCGGAGATGTTATCTGAATAATAGGAGGAGGCTAAGTCGGGACGTTGAGCACGAGAGTTTATCCGACTTCATTGAGGTGAGTCTTCTCACTATACATTACCTAGAGTGGTATTTATGTGTAGACCAGAGGGTCTTGTATGCTATGTGTATATATATATATATATGAGTTATGTACATTGTGTTGTATGTATGCTATGTGTTGAACAGACCGGGCCGGAGGGCCTAACGATATAGACCGGACCGAAGGGTCCAACGACACAGACTGGACCGAAGGGTCCGACGAGCTATGACCGGACCAGAGGGTCCAACGAGCTACGGGACTGGAGGGTCCCGCTGAGAGACATCGACCGGAGGGTCGTATTGTAGCCTCGAGTGGCGTATGTGTTGCATGTGGTATATTGGGGAACTCACTAAGCATTTATGCTTACAATTGTTGTGTTATGTGTTTCAGGTACTAGCGAGGATCGCGGGAAGGCGCTGGCATGATCCGTACACACTGAGAGGATTTATGTATTTGAGGATCTTGGGATTTGTTTATTGAAGATAACATGTGTTACATTGGATTACTATGATATTTTATGAATGAGAGTATGTTTTTAAAAATGAAAAATTGTTTTGGAAATTTACGTCGTTACAAGAACATTTGAAGGTAGGTAAATGACGATTTACCAATTTCCACCATGAAAAACGAAAAAGAAGTTTAGGTTTTAAATGAATTGAAACTCCTAGATCTTTTGAGATTCATTGAACTTTTCAATAGCATGTTTAATATCGATTAGGCCCTTCAAGTTTGTGACTGGGATGCCGAGGATCACAAACAAGGTGTGGATAACCATGCAAATATACTTGGTGCCCCCAATGTTACAGTCACCTAATCAATGTGTCGGTTAGCCACACACGCTTCATTGATCTATGACAAGCATCGAGTCACCCTTTTCCCCCTTCGCTAGACTCAAATTAGTGTGCAGGTTAACCACACACGCTCCACTAACGTCTTGGCACGGGTACAAAGTGTAATTTCATGGAATAGCATCAATTCCACATTTTTCCTAAAGTAACTAAGATTGGGGAATTTATAAAAACATTTAGTTACTTTGTCCTTTATTATACTCATAATGGAAGGTTGCGTCCTATCCTACCCGTTCGGCTAACGACCTTCCACTAGTCAAGAGTGCGGTGGGTAAGAGTGGATACCACATGACGGCCATTTTACAGGCCACTTCCTTAAACACCTCGTATAGACCAGCTTCGTGAATGAGACCTACTAACGGTAAGACTGACATTTAATTATACATATATAATATTAGACATTTAATTTTATATATAGTATAAGGGTGTATTTTACACTTTTAAAATACTAGGTCGTTTTATTAATTTTCTCTTTTAATTAGCTTAATAAAACCATAATGGTGCAATTTGAACTATTCAAAACATCAAGGTTCTAAATTTAAGATTTCAAAATTAAAGCTATTTAATTAAATTTTAAATTACAAAACCAAGAGGTACATTTTTGAAACTTTTCAAATTACTAGGTTTTTAGAATTTAAATATCTCAAAATTAAACTTTTAATCAAAAATTTTAAATTCCAAAACTTGAGGGCAAGTTTTGAAACTTTTCAAAACTTTCTAGATCAAATTACAAAATAATTTAATTAATCAAATAATTGGTAATTATCTAAATTTGACATAATTCATTTTTATGGCAAGATAATCCAATCAAATAATTCAAATAAATCAAGTTTATCATATAAGGCAATGATTATCTAATTAATTGACAATTATCTTTTATTTTGGTAAGGATAATCACTCCAAATCAATAAAAATCGGCGATTTTAACAATTAAAAACGTTTTTGGTAATTATCCCACAGCAAAATAGGTCAAAAAACCCGAAAAATCTGGCATCTGATACTCCGACTCGTCGAGCCAACATTGGACTCGTCGAGTTGCCAGTGAACTCGGCGAGTTCACATATGGACTCGTCGAGTCTAGCCTCCAGATCCAAAAAATTTCGATTTCCAGTTTTGAATAATCCTGTAAAGCATCAAATACATCAAACAAACAGCCTAGGCTCTGATACCACTGATGGGATTTGAGCACTACAACAATTCTATGGTGTACATGCAAACCCTAAAGCTTTGGATCTAGTTTGTCTAATGAACATGCAATAATCATCCAAAGCTCATAAACCCTAAATCTAGCATATGATAATCGATACTAACATAAGAATAGGGTTTAGATCTTACCTTGATTGTTATATAGAAATAACAATCTCAAATCCTCTTTTTCTTGACTTCTGAAAGCTTAGTGCCTCAAATGTTGCACCTCTAATGGAGTCACAGACACCATAAGCAACAAGATGAACAAGGAGAGAGGGAGGAGGCACCAAAAACATCCTAGGGTTTCTCTTAGAAGGTTGGACACGTTTTTGGGAGCTATAGGGGTCTTTATATACTTGTGTGGGCTGCTAAGGTTTCAGGTGAAACCCTAATTCTCTGCTTAGGCCTTAAGCAACCCATGGAGTCCCTCTAGAAAGCCCTTGAACGAAAATCATATGGGCTTCCCATATATTTCTTCCAATGCCCTTTCCATTGGAATCCATATCCCAATTTTCAACTATCATATAATTGCAATATCAGTCCCCTTTATTTAATTAATCTCTTTTAGCCGCAAAATTAATTCTTGACTAATATTAATTAAACAATATGATTTCTCTTTTAATATATTATTCATATAATAAATTAGTAAATCATAATTAATCCTCTTTCTCCATAATTCATCCTATCAGTTGCTATGGTGAAGGCAACCCAAAAGGATCATGCTCATAATCGGGTCAAGTACATACCAAAATAGTTATGGGCTTAGACACCTAATCCAACAGTAAACAGTATACTTTGTATGCCAAACAGACCCTACCTCCAATATGATCCTACCTGGTTGTTCCTTACTTGATAGATCATGAAAGTAGACTTTGAGTTAATGATGAATCTAGACTAATAATTAGTTGCAATAAAGATTAGACTAAAACTTAGCGATAATAATGCTAGGTTTCGTCGAAGGAAAATAGAATCGTTAGAAGCGAAGCGCTGCCCGAGTTTGGAATCATCACTTTAACAAGTGAGTGCATAGTTACTTTTATCTTACACATAGATATGAAGTATTTAATATAAATTACGTGCTATGTGTGTATATTATCTGTGTTCTTGATATCTATGCTGGATGAACAAAATATACATGTTTTACTTGATTTAAATTGTATACGTATTTTAAACCTATAATTATGATGGGTAAAGATGGGTAAATTAAAGATGAGATGAGATGATGGATGAAAGATGAGATGAATGATGAGAGATGAAAGATAATATAGATGAACATTGACAGGTATGGACTTAGTTCCTGATAGATAAACCCTGGCAGCTATGGACTTAGTGTCTGATAGATAAACCCTAACAACTATGGACTTAGTGCCAAATAGATAAACCCGACAGGTATGGACTTAGTGCCTTACAAATGAACGTCGGCAGCTATGGATTTTGTGCCCTATTGTAACGCCTAGTTCCTGGTATGTATTTAATTCAAAATTTTATTCGTTTTTATGTAGTAACTCGACGAGTTGGAGGCCCCAAACTCATCGAGTAGGGAATGGATTTGGACGCGGGTTTTGAAGTCTACTCGACGAGTTGGGAGCCTCAACTCAACGAGTAGGACTGGCAGAATGAAATCCGAATTTCTGGGGTTTGCACCCTATTTAAGCATCTTAAACCCTCCATGTTGGCCTCATTTACAGCCTCCAAATCCCAAACCCTAAATCTCGAAACCCTAATGCTTTGTGTGAGTTTGTGATCCATCCTTGAGAGAGTTTTGTGTGTTTGAAGCTTGTGGAAGAAGAAGAAGCTTGAGGATTCAAGAAGAAGCTAGTAGATCCAGAGACATCACTTCATTCTCATCATTTTCTGGTAAGCAAGTCTCAAACTTGCTTAGTGAATTCTTAGATCTCCTTGTTATCACTTTATTGAGTTTTTGGTCCAAGAAGCATGATCCTTGGGAAATGGACGTCCCAAGTGAGTATACCTTCAGATCTAGAACCATGGAGGGCTTTCATGGCATAAAGGTGCAAACTTTATGGCCATTGAAGCCCCATGCAAGCTTTAGGATGTCATTTTGGCCTTTTAAGCTCCAAAAGGCCATGCATGGAAGGAAATTTAGGATCTTTACGTATTTCTGAAGTATCTAGGGTCCAGATCTCAGTGTATATGTCTTAGTATGGAGTATTGATGGCTTGTGGACCAAGATCTAGGTCCTAAAGAGTTAGGGTTTGAGCTAAATCCATTAAGTAAGGGTATTAACGGGTAAAGTTGGAAACTTTACCCTTAAAAGGACAATTTAAGTGTATATGTGGAGTATGGAGCTTAGATCTGAAGAATAGGGGCTTAATCCATTAAGATGAAGCAACAGACTGAAGAACTCGACGAGTTGGTTCGATTTGTCCCGATTCTATAAAGGACAGAACTCGGCGAGTCTGAGGGAGGACTCGACATGTTGACTCGTTTTATCACGACTGAGAGTAGCATGGAAACTCGACGAGTCAGGGGGATGACTCAACGAGTTGAGTCAACTCACCGTTGACTTTGACTTGACTGGTCGTTGACTTTGACCTTGACTTTGACTTTGACCAAGGTTGACCTGTGAAGGGTTTTTGAGTATGGAATGGTATCTAAAAGGTTATTATGTATAGGGTGTGAGTAGAGCCGGTTGCAGAGCAGAGACGTTTCAACTATTCACACGACACTGAGGTGAGTTTCCTCCTGCAGGAACGGGTCTAAGGCACCAATGTTGGCCCGTGTAGAGTATGTATGATGATTAGTAGCTAAGTGTTGGCAGGGCCCGTATCTTATCCTTATTTATGATTAGTAGCTAAGTGTGGGCAGGGCCCGTATTTTAGTATTATTTGAGTATGAATATGAATTGGTAGATTATGATTATTCTTTTTGTCTGCGTGATACTTGTATGTATGTCTAGTTGGCGGAGTGTAGCAGGGGTCCGTATCTCCTAGATAATTCAGCGTAGGCAAGGCCCTTACCTCCTAGCCGGCGGAGTGTGGGCGGGGGCCCGTGTAACGCCCGTAGATCCGGGCTAGTTAATTTAGAGACAATAAGAATCAAAAATGAGTTTTTGATGGAAGATTATTTATAAGGAGTAATCTTAACCAAGTTGTAGAATGTCACAAGGGTTCCGTACATATAAAGAATGCCGAAATCCGAGTTATAACGAAGAAGTTATGGCCCGTCGAAGTTTCGCGACAAAACCGGCACGGCACTACGTGACGTAAATAGTGAATTTATGATAGAAGGCATTTTAGCCTTAGTAATCTAAAAGAAAGTCGTAGAATACGTTAAACCGAGAACATACAAAAAAAGAACGCCCAAACCTGTATACTTGCTATTGAGCGGTTTTTGGCCTACGCGACCTAAATGGGAGTTGAAGATCTCATTAATAGGAACTCAACGATAAAAAGACAGATGAAAACGGAGTCCGTATGAAGGAGTTACGAATTATTCGCGGTTATTTAACAGTCTAATCTCCTCCTACTGTTAAATTTAAGATCGGTCGAGATCTAGTCGATGGAGTCAAAATGAAAATTATACATCTTGTTTTTACCTACGCTTGGATATAAAGAACGTCGAAAAAGGAGCTCGTATGCGAGAGTTATGATTTTTCTAAGTCGGGAGGCTGTTGTGCGAAATCGGGTGACGTGGCAAAATCCTGGCCGTTGCTTCCTCCCCAAGGCTAGACACCAGATGGTGACACCTGTCCTGGAACTCGACGAGTTTTGGTGATTTCCAGCCTATAAATAGAGTGTCGGGGCACCCTCATTTCTCACACCTTCCAACTTCTCTTTCTCTCTCTAGAACCTCTCTCTAGCTCCCCTTAAGCCCCCTAAAGTCTAGGTAAACCCCCTAGCACCCGAAGGAAGCCCCGAGGCTCCTGAAGCCCCGAGAAAAGAGCCTATCGGCTCGGGAACGCTGCTCCAGCGAAGCCCGGTTTTGCGAAAAAACCCGCTGTAAGTGAGCTACGCCTACCCTATCTTTAGTATAGCTTATGTTTCAATATAGTAATGTTATTAGGACCTTATAATAATTATTTAGGCTATTATTATGAGTTATATAAGTGTCGTTATAATATCTTTTTAACCACTCGCGGTACGGGGAATCTGGTTTGGAGGGCCGCTTGGGTTGCTGGATTTCAGAAGTGCTATATGCCAAAATGATTCTGCCCTCCGGTGTTCCATGTCTGGCCCCTGTCTGTACATAGTGGGTGAAGAGTATTGTGTTAACGCTTATACAATAGTAATAATAGTTAGACTATTAATTAGTCTCGTTGAACATTAGACTAAACTCTAGTGGTAATGATACTAGGTTTTGTCGAAAGAAGTTGTGTTAAGTAAACGAATTGTTGTCTGAGTACCGAGTCACCGCCTCATCAGGTGAGTGCATAGTTACTTTCATCTTACACATAAATATGAAGTATTTTATATAAATTATGTGTTATGTGTGCATATTATTTGAATACTTGCTTTCTATGCTCGATGAACGATTTTATACATGTTTTAAATAATTTAAACTGTATATGTATTTTATATCTACGAATATGTTGGGTAAAACATGGGTAGATGAATGATGAGAGATGAAAGATGGTATGAGTGCACATTGGCAGCTATAGACTTAGTGCCTAACAAATAACATCGACAACTATGGACTTAGTGCATATCGAATAAACATTGGTAGCTATGGACTTAGTGTTGGATAAGGTGTCTAAGTCCATAACTATTTCTAGTATGTACTTGACCTGACCCGGCATGGTCCATTTGGGTTGCATGGCATCATGCATTTGGATAGACTAAATGAGAGAAATAACACTTGTGGTTTATTAATATATTATAAGATTCTAATATATTAATAATATTATTTAATTAGTATTGATCAAGAATTAATTTGGAGTTAATTAAGTGATCAAAAGAAGACTAATTAGATATATGGGTTGATTATGTAAATCATCCATAAGTTGTATAGTGGGCCTAAAGGCTCGATGGGTTATCAAGTTGGGCTAAGGTCCATAGGATGCTCCATGGATGCTCCATGGGAGTTACAAACCCATGGGTCATGGAAATGAAGAGCCATGTTACAGTAGGGTTTACATGGTGTAATCCTAAATGTAACACACTATATAAAGAACATGTGATCTACCAAAATCGGCTACACAAGTAGTTGCAAGAGGGCTAGGCCGATTTTTCAAGTGTTCTATATTCTCTCAAAGTAATTCCAAAGCATTTGGTGTTGTGTGAAACATTTGAGGCATCACACTTGGGGTGCTAGGCTCTCAAGGTTTTCAAGGAATCAAAACAACTACAAGGTATGTAATTCTAGCCATCTTTTATGTTTAAAGTTCCCTATGTATGCTAGATAGTTTTATGAACATTGGAAAAAGTATTTTGCATGTATTTTAGACAAACATAGATCCAAGGTTTTCTAGGGTTGCATGTACACTTAGGAGTGTTAGAATGCTCAAAACCCATCAGTGGTATCAGAGCCAGGTTTGTTTGTTTGATACTTGATGCAAAATAGTGAAAAAAAGTCAAATTTCTTGTTGTCTGCATGATGAACTCGTCGAGTCCATGACTAAACTCATCCTACTCGTCGAGTAGGTTCGTGCACTCGACGAGTAGAAGCCTCAGAATGCAGATTTTCGACTTTTGCTGCTGGAAATGGACTAGAAACATTACCCTAAACTGTTTTGGTGTTTTAAAACTTGTTTTAGTTGGTGTAATGGTTGTTCTAATCCATTTACAATGGCCAATATCAAAATTACATGATTATATGTGTTCATATGTTCTTGAAATTTTGATATGACTATTCATGTTCTTATCGGTTCTTGATAGATCATAGGAATTACTTGTTAAAACTTGTTTAATGCTGAATTCATGATCATTATGTGTTTTAATGGAGTCCATAACTTGTCCTCAAGTTATGGATAACCAAAAGTCACTTTGTATTAAATCCATTAAACGAACACATAAGTTACAAAAAATGAAGAGACTTCATTTTAATAACTCATAAGTTATGAACTGAAAAGTTTTGTAAAGTTACAAAACTTGCCCTCAATTTTTGGAACATGTAAAGTCATCTAGTAAACTTTAGTTCCAACCCCTAGAATTTTAAAAGTTAAAATTCAACCCTTATACTTTATAATATTATAAGTTAATATATATATATATATATATATATATATATACATATATAAGATCAAAGTCGTTTTACCGTTAGTAGGCCTCATTCACTATAAGGGGGGTATAAGGTTGTTGCCTATAAAATGGTAGCTTAATGGGTGTCCACTCTCACCCACCGCTTCCTTGACTGGTGGAGGGTCGTTAGCCGAACGGGTAGGACAATGACTTAAGAATTCTCATTAAAAGTATAATGATTATTATAAAGTAACTAAATGTTTTATAAATTCCCAATCTTAGTTACTTTAGGAAAAAATATGAATAAGGTGCTAACCCATGAAATTACACTTTGCACTTTTATTAAGTCGTTGGTGGAGCGTGTGTGGTTAACCGGCATACTAACTTGGACTTAAAAAGGTAGGCAAAGGGTGACTTAAGGTTTTTCATAGGTCGGTGGAGCACGTGTGGTTAACCGACACATCGATTAAGTGAAAAACATTAAGGGTACCAAGTAATTTGCATGGTTACTTCACACCTTGTTTTGTGATCCTCGGTATCCCAGTCACAAAACATGAAGGGCACACTCGAGATTGAAACATGCCATTGAAAAGTTCAATGAATCTCAAAAGAATCTAGGAGTTTCTTAAAAGACCAAATAAAACCTAATAATTTATGTATTTCGTTTTTCATGGTGGAAATTGGTGAATCGTCATTCACCTACCTTTCAAATATGTTTTAGCTTAGATTATGACATCCTTCTTCTAAGTTATAATATATTGTGATTGGATCCTAGCCTTAATATTACATTTGGGTGTTTTATTAATGACTGTCTTTATATCTAAACTAAACTTGTCTTTTCTTCATTTCAGATGTCTTCAAACAATGCTGCTTCTGGCTCAAACCCTACCGGCTCCTTCTCTCTCATGAACCTTTGTGGGAGAGTCATCTTTGATGGATCCAACTTTACAGATTGGATCAGGAACATCAAGATGGTCACTCGGTATGAGAACAAAGAATATGTTCTCGACAAGGAGCTTAAGGTACCCGAGCCGATTGCTACTCCTGAGGAGCTTGCTGAATATGAGGCACATGAAAGAGATGCTACCAAAGTGGCATGCATCATGATGGCCACTATGACAGCCGAGCTCCAAAAGTACTATGAGGACTACTATCCTTTTGATATGCACCAGGATTTGATGGACCGCTACCATCAGAGTGCTCGTCAAGAGTGATATGAAATAATATCCTCCATGATAACGACCAGGATGAAGGATGGTGAACCCATCACGGGCCACATGCAGAAAATGAAAAGGTATGTGGACCGTTTGCTGAAACTTAATGTGAACTTCCCCGAGGAGTTGGCAATAAATATCATTTTGCACTCCTTACCTTCGTGTTATGATCAATTCCGCATGACATACCACATGAACAAGGAGGAAGTTACCCTTAGCAAACTTCAAGGACTCTTGAAGACCACCGAAAGTGGTCTTAAAGGTAAGTCGGTTGTTACCACTCCTACTCCTACTCCAAACTCAGCACCTGTCCTGGCAATCGGGAAAGGTAGAGGGAAAAAGAGGAAGAACCCTTCAAAGGGTACCAAGGGTAAGACCCTTGATGGCTCCTCTTCAAGTGGAACCAAGAAAGGTTTCGTCACTCCTTCTTCTGATCCAAAAGAGGCTGAATGCTTCTATTGCCATGAAAATGCACGCTGGAAGCGGAACTGCCCAAAGTACTAGCAAGATTTGAAGGATGGGAAAGTAAAACCCAACCATGCAGGTATTTACACTATCTTATCTAATAACTCACCCTATTCTAACTCTTGGGTCCTTGATACCGGCTGTAGTATTCATATCTGTTCTGATTTGCAGGGACTAAGAAGAAGTGAGAATGTGGAGCATGGAAAGATAAACTTGATCATGGGGAATAGGAAAGTTTCACCTGTCACCAAGATTGGAGTTTATACTTTGTTGCTAAGTAGTGGGTTTACTTTAGATTTGAATAAATGTTGTTATTCGCCAGAAATGGCAAGAAATGTTATTTCCTTTCATGCTTTGTACAAACAAGGGTTTACCTTTTCTTTTGATAATGAAGTTGGTGGAATAAATGCTTTCTTTAATAATGTGTTTTATTTTAAAGCATTACCTTGTGATGGTGTGTATGAAGCTGTGTCTGTTATAGATAATTTAGGAAATAATGTGTTGTGTATTGATTCTACTAATGATAATAACTTGTATAAAGCATCATTATGGCATTGTCGTCTTGGACATGTAAGCAAGAAACGCATAGGCCAACTCCAAAAGGATAGAGTATTGGAGTCATTTGACCTAAAGTCAGATGATAGTTGTGAATCATGCTTACTTGGAAAAATGACAAAGTCACCCTTCACAGGTTCCTGTGCTAGGGGTGAAGGTTTGTTGGGTCTAGTGCACACGGATGTGTGTGGACCCTTCAAAACTGCCACAAGGGATGCTAATCGTTATTATGTGACTTTTACAGATGATTATAGTAGATATGGATATGTCTACTTAATCAAGCATAAGTCAGAGACTTTCGATAGGTTTAAAGAGTTTAAACAGGAAGTAGAGAATCAATTGGGCAGGAACATTAAGATGCTTCGATCCGATCGTGGTGGTGAGTATCTTAGTACAGAGTTCCTCGACTATCTTAAAGAATGTGGGGTTGTCTCACAATTGACACCTCCCAGGACACCACAGTTGAATGGTGTGGCTGAGAGGCGTAATCGAACCTTGTTGGACATGGTTCGTTCCATGATGAGTCGAGCTTCGCTACCAATCTCATTCTAGGGGTATGCCTTAGAGACTGTCGCACATATCCTTAATCTGTCCCTACAAAGAAGGTTGCCAAAACACCTCACGAGATGTGGACTGGAAAAGTTCCTAATCTAGCCCACATCAAGATTTGGGGTTGCGAGGCTTTCGTAAGGCGCGAGACTCACGATAAGCTCGAACCTCGAAGTGAGAGGTGTATTTTCATCGGCTACCCACAGAAATCCTTTGGTTAACTCTTCTACAGACCTAGTGAGAATGTGATCTTTGTAGCAAGGAGGGCTGTCTTTCGAGAGAGAGAGTTCATAAGCCAAGGAAACAGTGGGAGGCAAATTGACCTTGAAGAAATTCAAGAGTCAAGTGGTGAAGGAACCTCAAACCCTAGCAGTCAACTTGATGAGGAAACTCCTGTTGATCCAATTGACGAGTCTGTACCTCTGAGGCGTTCCACAAGGGTTAGGAATGCACCTGATCATTACTATGGTTTCCATATTACCACGGAAGGTGAGACACTTATCAGTGATGAGACACTAGTAAGTCTAGATGAACCTAACAGCTATGCGGAAGCCATGGCAGGCCCCGGGTCTGCTAAATGGAAAGAGGCAATGGACAGCGAGATACAGTCCATGTATGACAATCAGGTTTGGGACTTGGTTGACAATGTACCAGGTCGTAAGACAGTTGGGTGCAAATGGATCTTCAAGAAGAAGACCGACATGGATGGTAATGTACATACTTATAAGGTGCGACTGGTTGCAAAGGGCTTTTCTCAAACTCCAGGAGTTGATTTTGATGAGACCTTTTCACCAGTAGCCAAGATTAAGTCTATTAGGGTATTATTAGCCATTGCTGCATTTCATGACTATGAAATATGGCAAATGGATGTCAAAACCGCTTTCCTTAATGGAAAGTTGGCTGAGGATGTTTACATGTGTCAGCCAGAGGGTTTTGTCAGTACAGAGTACCCTAATAGAGTGTGTAAGCTTGAGAAATCCATCTATGGATTGAAACAAGCACCTCGCAGATGGAATCTTTGCTTCGATGAGAAAGTCAAAGAGTTTGGCTTTTCGAGGAGTGAATATGAATCTTGTGTATATGTTAAGGCTAGTGGGAGCATAGTCAGCTTTTTGGTACTGTATGTGGATGACATACTACTCATAGGAAATAACATCCCAACCTTGCAGGAAGTGAAGTCCTGGCTTGGGAAGTGTTTTGCTATGAAGGACCTTGGAGAAGCTGCCTATATCCTAGGGATAAGGATTCTGAAAGACCGGAGTAAAAGACTAATTGGACTTAGTCAGAGTACATACCTGGACAAGGTGCTGAAGAGGTTCGGCATGCAAGATTCCAAGAAAGGAGAGTTACCCATCCAGAGTAATGCTAGATTGAGTAAGACTCAGAGCCCGAGTACCGAGGCCGAGATAGCATAAATGAGTCGAGTACCTTATGCTTCTGCTGTAGGCTCGATCATGTATGTTATGACTTGTACTCGTCCTGATGTGTCCTTTGCCTTGAGCATGGTCAGTAGATATCAGGGGAACCCTGGTAAGGCTCACTGGACTGCGGTAAAGAATATCCTCAAGTACCTGTGGAGGACTAAGGACTGGGTCCTTACCCTCGGTGGGAGTGATGACTTGAGAGTTGTAGGGTATAGTGATGCTAGCTTCCAGACTGATAGGGATAATTTCCGCTCTCAGTCGGGCTGGGTCTTTACCTTAAACGGAGGAGCAATTACTTGGAAAAGTTCCAAGCAGGAGACAGTGGCTGATTCAACTTGCGAATCAGAGTATATAGCGGCAAGCGAGGCAGCAAAGGAGGCAATTTGGCTGAAGAACTTCATTGGAGACCTTGGAGTTGTACCAGCTATAAAGGAGCCTATGGAAATTTTTTGTGATAGTGAAGTGCAGTTGCCTTAGCGAAGGAACCAAGGGATCACGGGAGATCCAGACACATTGACAGAAAATACCATTTCATCAGACATCGAATAGAAGAAGGACTCCTCGTGGCAAAGAGGGTATCATTGGATGAGAAACCGGCAGATCCCCTCACGAAGGGGCTGGGTAGGGTTAAGCATCTCCAGCACGCAAGGAGCATAGGGCTGAAGAATGATATTAGTTTTAGTAGTTAGATAACTTTGAAATTTGTAAAGTGTAATTGACATTTGATGATGAATAAAAGTTGTGTTTATTTATGAGTAAAGTGTTGCTATCTTTTGTCAATCGTTTACTATTATTTCTTTTGCATGTTTTGACTTCCAGAATATTTATGTTGTGTTTTACATATTATTCAAATTATCCACAGTCGGTCATATGTTGGAAGTAGATATGAAGTAAGACTGTCATGAGGTGGTTGTAGAGGTCTAAGTTGTTGGACATGGCCTCAACACTCATGAGTGCTCATAAGTTCTGAGTATTGGATTCAACCCATGCTCGCTGGTATCACTTCATGGAATTTATCTCGAGTGATCGCGAGACGGTAATATCATATAAGTCTTCAAACCTAGAGATATATCTTGTTACCTATGAGTCGGTTATGCATTGATCGTACGAAAACGCATTGGTAACTTGATATTATAAAACGTACTGTCGTGTGATTCAACAAGTAGTAGAACAAGCATATGAGTCGAAGTTTATCTGTTCCTTCTTGGATTAGAAGCGATATCTGGGCCCTTCGATGATTTTGTTTTGACCTATGTACCGGGCCCGGTCAGAACTAAATTGATGTGTTCAATTAAGTTCTATGTCAAACAAATCGGAAATCGGGAAACAAACTGCTGGACAATAAGCAAGACATTGTTCCATGTATTTGTCCGGCTGATATCCAGAACAGAGGATTATATGATCACTTATCTTAAATGGCGTATCATCATCTTCTCAGTTCCGAGAGACCTTGAAAAGAGCTACGATTGATGATCGGTTCCTGAAGTCATACTTGCAGTTATAGTTATTAGACTTATCCAAGTGGGAGATTGTTGGATAAGGTGTCTAAGTCCATAACTATTTCTGGTATGTACTTGACCCGACCCGGCATGGTCCATTTGGGTTGCATGGTATCATGCATTTGGATAGACTAAATGAGAGAAATAACACTTGTGGTTTATTAATATATTATAAGATTCTAATATATTAATAATATTATTTAATTAGTATTGATCAAGAATTAATTTGGAATTAATTAAGTGATCAAAAGAAGACTAATTAGATATATGGGTTGATTATGTAAATCATCCATAAGTTGTATAGTGGGCTAAAGGCTCCATGGGTTATCAAGTTGGGCTAAGGTCCATAGGATGCTCCATGGATGCTCCATGGGAGTTACAAACCCATGGGTCATGGAAATGAAGAGCCATGTTACATTATGGTTTACATGGTGTAACCCTAAATGTAACACACTATATAAAGAACATGTGATCTACCAAAATCGGCTACACAAGTAGTTGCAAGAGGGCTAGGCCGATTTTTCAAGTGTTCTATATTCTTTCAAAGTCATTCCAAAGCATTTGGTGTTGTGTGAAACATTTGAGGCATCATACTTGGGGTGCTAGGCTCTCAAGGTTTTCAAGGAATCAAAACAACTACAAGGTATGTAATTCTAGCCATCTTTTATGTTTAAAGTTCCCCATGTATGCTAGATAGGTTTATGAACCTTGGAAAAAGTATTTTGCATGTATTTTAGACAAACATAGATCCAAGGTTTTCTAGCGTTGCATGTACACTTAGGAGTGTTAGAATGCTCAAAACCCATCACTTAATACCTGTTAGATAAACGTTGGTAGCTATGGACTTAGTACATGTTAAATAAACGTTAGTAGCTATGGATTTAGTACCTATTAGCTGAACACCGGTAGCTATGGATTTAGTACCCTATGAATAAGCTTTAGCAACTATGGAATTAGTGCTTTACGAACAAGCATTGGCAGCTATGGACTTAGTGCCTATCATATAAAACCTGGAAGCAATGGTCTTCGAAATGAACGAATGCAGGATAGATGATTCTTAGGGTAGATCCTTAAGAGTAAGGAAGATAATGGGGATGGGTAATTGGGTTGATTGTTTGATGTTTAAACGTAATAATTAAATTATTGTGGGTTGAAAACCATATGTACTCACCAGGTTTCCCAACCTGACCCACTCAAGCTTATTTGAATCACAGGTGTCGATACCAAGTTACATTACACTTAGAGATTAAAGAGGTGTAGATCACTAGTGTAAATGAATGTAAGATCTGTTTATGCTTATGTTTATGTATTGATGATGACATCCCAAATGTTTTAAAATGGATAAAAATACATTTCTTTTGAAATGCTTTGATAACGTATTTATCATGTTTTTCTGGGAACAAATTCCGCAACGTTTTTATTAAAAGAGGTACTCTGATTTTTATAAAGCATAAACAAAATCGGTCTTTTCTGGCCGTGAAAATGGGGATGTCACAGCCCATATCTCCTAGTTATCAGGGTGTGGGTGAGGCCTGTATCTATGAGATAGTGGGCGAGGCCCGTATCTCTGAGATAGTTGAGTGTGGGCGAGGCTCGTATATCATAGTTAGTCGAGTGTGGGCGGGGGCCTGTATCTCCTTTAGTATGGGCGAGGCCCGTATCTTCTAGCTGCATGTTATATGATATGTGTATGGTATGTGGTAGTTTGGGGAGACTCACTAAGCTTCGTTCTTATAGTTTTTAGTTTTGGTTTCAGGTACTTCTAGTAGCAAGGGGAAGAGCTCGGGATGACTGTCGTGCACACACCATTTGTTTAGCCTGGGATGTTTTACTATGATATATTGACATGTGTTTTGATATGATACTCTGATTTGATACGATGACGTATGTTTTTGGATGAACTGATTTTGGTATCTATGGTTTATTTAATAACTAAAAATGAATTTTTTGGTCATGATTTTTGGGATGTTACACCTATAAATGGATATTGGCAGCTATGGACTTAGTGCCTAACAGATAACATCGGAAGCTATAGAATTAGTGTCTGTTAGATGAACCCTGGCAGCAATGGACTTCGTGTCTATTCCTTAGGACAATCCTTAGTAATGAATGAGTGAATGATAGATAATTCTTAGGGTAGATCCTCAAAAAATAAAGGAGATGGGTAATTGGGTTAATTGTTTGCTGATGAAACATAATAACTTTACTATTGTGGGATGAAAACCCTATGTACTTACCAGGTTTCCCAACCTGACCCACTCAGTTTATTTGTATCACAGGTGTCGATATGAAGCTACATTACACTAAGAGATTAAAGGAGATGTAAATCACTAGTGTAAATGAATGTAAGGTTTGTTTATGCTTATGTTTATGTATTGACGATGACATCCCAAAGTTTTTATATAAACAAAATACATTTCTTCGGAAATGCTTTGATAATATATTTATCCTGTTTTTCTAGGAACAAATTCCGCAATATTATTCTTTAAAATGAATACTCTGATTTTCGAATAAGCATATATAAAATTTTTAAAATGACCGTGAATTTAGGGATGTCACACATAACACCATACTAACATCAATATATCAAAAAAAAACTTATTGACTTAAGTTGTCTAAAGTCCTAACTAAATTGGTATAATGTTGAAGAATAAAAGTAAAGTCCTTTTAAGTTGCCCTCATAACCAAGAAATAACTTGAATTAATTAGATAAGAGAGATATGTGATTTATTAACATATTATATGATTTATATATTAATTAGAAATAACAATAATTAATTAAGAATTAATCAAAATTAGTTTGAAATTAATTTTGGGTTAATTACAATTAATTAAAGGTACAAGCTTTGAGTTGTAATTGTTTAATAGTTAAACAATGAAGATGATATAGAATCCTCTTATGATGGCCGGTTTTTGGGAGCCTTTGATAAGGTTCTGGAAGCCTCCATTTGATAACCAGGAAACTAGATAACTGTCTGATTTGAAATATTATTATTATATGTTAAAATCAAGGGTTTCCAAGCAGCTATAAAAAGAGCCTTAACCCCTTGAATTTTTGGCTAAGCCTTTTTAAAGAGTGAAATCTGAAAATCTCACCTCTCTCCCCTCTCTCCTCTCAATCTTAGAGTTTCTTATGTTGTGGGTGTGAAACATTAGAGACTTATACATTATTGGAGCTAGGTTTTCCAAAGAGACAAGAAGATTTTGATTAGCATGTTTGGATCTACAAAAGGTATGTATTCTAAACATGATTTTCGAATTCATAGGGTTTAGTTGTGTTCTTCATAAGTATGTTGCTATTAGATGTGAAAAAGACATAGATCCTGAAACGTCCTAAAAACCAAGACCAAAAATTTCATTTTAATTATAATAAAAACCATCAAACCAAACGAGTTTTATAAAACCATACAAGAAAATCAGAGTATGCCAAAAGACCAATCCAATACATCAGAGCAATGTAAAGCAGAAATCATAGTGTGTGTGTAAATTTAGGTCTAGCAATTGGGTTGGGTTCGGGTTGGCGGGTCACGGGTTGACGGGTTCGCGGATCAGAAAACATAAACTCAACCCAACCCATATAATATATGGGTTGAAGGGTTGGTGGGTTGGAAACCTCAACCCAACCCAACCCATATAACCCGTTTAATAATATGGGTTCACGGGTTCACAAGTTAATGGGTCAAACCCAACCCATATAACCCGTTTGATAAATAAACAACAAATTTTAAAAAATGAGGTTTTTCAACATAAATTCATAAAATGATTAAAGTAATTAACATAAAAAAAAGGTTTTCAACATAAATTTATAAAGTCAATAACATCCAAATAAAAATTAAAAATAAAAACATTCATAGAAAGTGGATGTGTTCTTCGTTCGTGACTTGTGAAAATAACGACATGTATTTTTTCTTTTTCTGATTAACGAACCGCAAATGCAGATTAGTCACATACGAATACGGAAGAAATACAATGATACATAATATTTCGAATACGGATGGAAATTAAATTTCATTAATAATTAAATATATCATTTTTTTAAATGTAATATATATATATATATATATATATATATATATATATATATATATATATATATATATATATATATATGGGTTGGCGGGTTGCCCCGCGAACCCAAATAGATAACCCAACCCAAGCCATGAAATAAACGGGTTGGTGGGTTGGCGAGTCAGAAATCTCAACCCAAACCCGTCTATTTCGGGTTGGGTCAATGTCGGGTTATGAGTTGGGTCAAGAGTTGCCACCCCAATGTGTAATACGGTCATCACGAACTCTTCCCCTTCGAACCAGAAGTACCTAAAACAAAAACTGGAAATCGTATGCATGAAGCTTAGTGAGTTCCCAAAAACACCACATACGAATACATATAAAACATATAATGGGCCCCACCCGACATCGAACCCTGCTCGAAACAGATATGTAAGTAGCATGAGATGGGCCCCGCCTCATCACATTCATCAGACCCCGCCTGGTATACATACAGACACATAAACACATGCAAGAATCACAAAGATAAATAACCCACAATACACTCATCAGGCCCCGCCCGGTATACATATCACATAACTTACATGCAAGAATCACGCAGACAACTAGCTTCCTAATCATATGTAACGCCCGTTTATTTAAATAAAATAATAAATGTAAGTCCCGGACTAGTTTGTGAAGAATTTTGAAAGTCGAGGGTTAAAAGTGTACGTTCGGGACTTAAATTGAAAAGATTTGAAGGCTTAAGGGTTTATTAGTAATTTAGGGATCTATTATGAAAGAAATTTATGGGATCAGGGTCTATTTGGTATGTTTTGGATTTAGTTTGAAAACAAATTAGGATGGAGGGTCTGAAGTTGAATAAATTGATCAAATGTTTGAAATGGGACTCGGGATATACCCGTATCCCTTCCCCACATCGCATCCTTTAACCCTAAACCTAAACATTTTGTTCCAGCCGCCACTACTCCTCATCTCACTATTCCGATCGGTCAAGGAGGTCGCCTACTGCCCCGCCGACGACCACCGCCACGACTGCCAGACGTCATGCAGAATGTCGCAAGGGTTGCCGGGCTGGGTGGCGCGATCACTGTCGTCGTTCTTCGGCAAGGACTCAACCTTCACCTCCCATTTCTTCTCCATATCGACTAGCCCATGCTGTTGTCGCCACCAGTCGCCACTTACAACGCCCTCGGCTGTCGCTGGTTCCGTTCCGACCACCGCCGCTACTGGGATCGTTCCAACAGCAGCTATCCGCCACCTCCGTTTCAACGACATCCATCCGCTGCCTTCCCTGAGCGCCACTTTCTAGCCATCGTGACACCGCCGCTGCTGCCTAACGGCCGATGAAGAGAAAAGTTGCTGCTTCGACGTGATTCAGTTGTCGAGATCGCAACCCCAACCGTCGTCCCCGATGTTGAGGGGCGGTTGAAGACGATGAGCCACTGCCACTCTCTACCGTCGACGGCCGCCTCAAGGTGGTTGTGGGTGTAGTTTTGGGTGTGTATTCATGTGTTGTTACTGTTCCGACAGTTAAGAGATTGTATGTGTGGTTGTATTTTATTAGTTGTATGTTTGTTGGGGGGTTTTGGGTAGCCGGAGTCCACAGAAGAGCCACCGCCACCACGAGCCACCGCCGGCCACCATGGTGTGGCTGTGTGTGTGTGTGCATTAGTTAGTGTGTGTATTTTGGATAAAAGCCTTGTAATTGTAATTATCATGAAATAATGAAAATAATAATAGTAACCACCACCGTGAGCCGCCATTGACCACCACTACCCGAGGTGGTAGTGGGTGGTGCCCCACAAGCAAAACCCTAATGGACCTAGCCAAAACCCTAATGGGATTAAAGATTTATTTTGGGCCTATTGGGCCACGTTTGGGTGAGGAACCCTAGTTAGGGTTTAGAAAACCCTAATTGTGAGTAATTGAGCCTTAGACTTATTGGACCCACTTTTGGGCTATTGAGATTGGATTGTGTATTAAGCCCAATTTCTCCATATCATTTATCTAGTAGAGTAAAGGACTTAATGGATTAAGTCCTTAATGGGTTAAGTAAGAGACACTTAACCCTAGTTATCATTTTATGTGAAACCCTAATTTCACTTGGACTTTGTGTTGGGCCATCCAAGAACAAGCAAATGGACTAGAATAATTTAATGGGCTTTAGGGTAAGACCCATAGGAGGGTGTGGGCCCAATTTGGAAAATTGGGCCATAGATGGGCCATAGTTGGGCCTAGATGGTTGTATGGTATTGGGCCCTTAGAATGAGACATGTTGGACCGGACTGAACAATTGGGCCTTAAGGGAAGTCCATGCAGAGGTTTGGGCCCAATTTGGAAAATTGGGCCAAAGGTTGGGCTTTGAGCCATAGTTGGACTTTGGGCCTTTGGATTGGGCCTTGGGACTGAGTCAAGCTAAGTTAAGGGTAAGGTAGTCTTTTACCCCAAGCATGGAATTATGGATATGCGATAGATCCCAATTATTAATTGGGTGTTATTTTGGTGTTGACAGTTCGGGAATCTGTCATCCAGCAGCCAGGGGTTGAGTCTGCGGGACTTCAGCAGCGTGGGATTGTGTCTACGAGACTTCAACAGTGTGAGGTGAGTTTCCTTCCAGTAGGAACGGGTCTACGGCCACAATGCCGGCCCGTTTAGTTAGCAGTAGTTCCGGACTTCGGTCCGATGCAGTAGTTTAGTGTGCTTGATGTCTTTGTGATTCAAGCATGTCTTTGTGTTATGTGTTCCGGACTTCGGTCCGATGCAATATGCAGTATATGTGTTTATGCTAGTAGTTGTGATTATGCTATGCTATGTTCAATCAGTTCCGGACTTCGGTCCGATGCAGTTTCTGGACTTCGGTCCGATGCAAAGGGCAAGGCCCTGGTTAGTTCCGGACTTCGGTACGATGCAGAGGGCAAGGCCCTGGTTAGTTTCGGACTTCGGTCCGATGCAGTTTCCGGACTTCGGTCTGATGCAGAGGGCAAGGCCCTGGTTAGTTCCGGACTTCGGTCCGATGCAGTTTCCGGACTTCGGTCTGATGCAGTTCCCGGACTTCGGTCCGATGCAGAGGGCAAGGCCCTGGTTAGTTCCGGACTTCGGTCCGATGCAGTTTCCGGACTTCGGTCCGATGCAGAGGGCAAGACCCTGGTTAGTTCCGGACTTCGGTCCGATGCAGTTTCCAGACTTCGGTCCGATGCAGTGGGCAAGGCCCAGTAGTTGCTTTATATGTTATTGTATGGTATGTGATAGTTTGGGGGAGCTCACTAAGCTTCGTGCTTATGGTTTTCAGTTTTGGTTTCAGGTACTCAGTTTTTAAAAGAGGAGCTCGGGAAGATTGCAGTGCACACACCATTTGTTCAGCCTGTGATGTTTATACTCTGATATATTTGACAGTTGTTCTGATATTTTGAGATACATTGTTTATGATTCTTATGTGACGTTTGATGAATATGGTTTTATTACTAATTTAAAACGAAATTTTCAGACTGTATTTTTGGGATGTTACATCATAATAAACGATCGGCCAGCATCGGTGCCTTCGATCCGCCAAGCACTAATCTAGAAAATCCCTGGGCTAACATCATCAAATAATACCCAATTAATAATTGGTCCACAACCTAAAGTTCGAATCCTAGTCTGATGTCCAATACTCAGGGTAAAAGTCCATTTTACCCTTTCCTCACTTGGCCCAAAATTTGAGGCCCAATCCAATAACACCATGTTAGGTTCAGTTATATGCATCATTTTATCATATTTTATTAATCATTTTCGCAACATATTGTGTGTATTTAGCATGTATTTCATACATTTTTATTACATCATTTGTTTGGGACAATTTTACTCGTTTAAGCTTAATTTTTGCAGATTTATGTAAGCGGATAATGATATTTTTGAGCACCGATAAAAGTCACACTGTAACATCCCGATTCCCAGGTATGAGATTTCTGGCTTAAAAGGTAATTTTTTCCTTTTGAACTCGTCGAGTTGAAGACCTTAACTCGATGTGTTGGAAACTTCCCAGCTCGTCGAGTTGTTGAGAAAAACCTGACGAGTTGGTGGCTGTTTATGAACCCCTAATTTTTAGCGTGTTGCACCCTATTTAAAGGCCTTATGGCCTTTGGATGGCCTCCTTATCCGCCCCTCTGTCCAGAAAATCGTAGTTCGTGCATTTTCTCTCATTTGTGTGTGCGTGTGAGCTTGAGGAGTGTTTCTTGGTGTTCTTTTGGAAGGAGTTTGAAGTTTGAAGAAGCTTGATTGAGAGGAAGGTTGTAGATCCGGGATCTTCTCTGTTGTTGCAACCATTCTGAGGTATAAAGTCGAAACCTTGACCACTTACTGCTTAGATCTCCTCCTTGGAAATTTATTGGTATTTGGGTCCACTGGAGTCATTCTTGGGTTTGGTCATTTCTGGAAGTTGCCACTTCAGATCTGGGCATTTTGTGGCCTCCTTGTGCTTAAAGTTTCAAGCTTTATATAGATCTAGGCTTCCTTCATGTTCTAAGTCCTTTGTTAAGCCAGATTTCAGTGTTTTAGCCTCTTGGTGTCTTGCATGGACGTAAAGTTAGCAACTTTACGTGGTTTTTCCAACCCTTGGGTACCGGATCTACATTCTTGAGCATTAAAGGGATGAGTAAGGATTGAATGAGTTAAGATGGGAAAACTCGACGAGTTGTCCTGACAACTCGACGAGTCAGATCTGGTTTTCCTGCTTTTTCTGGAAAGCTGTAGGAAATCGACGAGTCGTCCGGAGGGCTCGGCGAGTTGGCTCGGACTATCCCGTTTTCTCTGTGTGCTGACGAAACTCGACGATTTGGCTTATGCACTCGACGAGTTGGGTCAACATGGACCGTTGACCATGACTGTTGACTGTTGACTTTGACCATGGATGACCAAGTTTGACTTTTGAGGGCATTTTGGGTATTTTGAGGTTTTGATAAAAGGGGTCATATGGTGGTTGTAGGCTGTTGAGTTCGGAGCTGAGTTTTTGGAGTTGGATTTTACCGGTTCAACACTACTTGAGAGGTGAGTCTTCCTCACTATGCTTATGGGTCGAAGGCACCAATGTCGACCCTGTTGGATTGTTATCATGGTTTCTCGTATGCTTGTTGTGGTAGTAATTTGTTAGATTGGTATCCTGATAGATAGGATGATGCTATGCTCGTTGATCTGTATGATATGCACTTCCCTGCTAATTGATTATGTATTTATGAGTTATGTATATGTCGACATGTGTTGTATGGTCGGGTTGAGGCGGTCCTGCTTTGTGCTGAAAGTCAACAGACCCAGGGCGGTCCGGATACACTGAAGGTCCTGCAAGGCGGTCCATTCAGGCCGAAGGCCTGACGAGCGGTTCGAATAGGCTGTAGGCCCTGTGAGGTGGTCCAGTCATGCCGAAGGCCCGAGAGCGGTACAGATAAGCTGTAGACCCTGCGAGGCGGTCCAGTTAGGCTGAAGGCTCATTTATGCATGTTGTGTTTGTTATGTTTTGTAGTGGTATTTTGAGGGAAACTCACTAAGCTTTGGGCTTACAATTGTTGGATTATGTTTCATGTACCTCTAAGGATCGCAGAAAGGCGAAAGCGTGATCATGCACCTCTTCATGTTTTTGTTTATCGATCTTGGGATTTCTCTTATATGAATCTTATTTTGGAAACAGTTTGTAAACAATGATGATTTTGGAATGTTTTAAAAGTTTAAATTTTTTACGAATTTTATGAGTGTTACACACATGGAAGGCCTTGCAACCGCAATTGAAGTCCCATAACAGTGTCCATGACAAAGAAATAAAAGGAAGCTATTTTAAGATTTTTTGGAAATTTGGCAGCATTGCGTGGTCTTAATCAAGTGAGTGGATCGAAGGGTAACGAGGTCCGATTGAGCTGAAATTCTATTGGTGGCTTTATAACTCGTGGATATTTAATCTGAACGGTGGAGATCGGATTTGAACTACGTTAGTTTCACCTTGGGCCACGTCAACAGCAGCAAAATTCTGCCCAACATCATAAAATGGCAGCCCATTATGAATTAAGTTTATCCCAAAATCCATTTTGACAGCCCACACGATTTAATCTATAACCCAAATTCCAATGTCAATGTCATGGTAAAAGTCCACAAGCCCACAATTCAGAAAAAAAGACTCACGTTACCAACAAGAGGAGGGATCAATTTCTTTGGAGTATATATATTCACACACGCAACATTTTTTTGGGGGAACAACTCCACACGGACGAAAAAATACAAAAAGAGGCAAGAAGGAGAACGGTGACTTGAAGATTTTTTAACATCAAAAAAATCTTATTCTTGTAGTAAGTTTTATTTTCCGTTAATTGAATTGTAGTTTCCAGTGTTTAGTCGTATTAATCGGCTAAACCACCGGGGTTGATGTTTGGATTGGTTTAATCATTTGATTTTGTTTTTAGATCCTTGTGTGAGATTGTTATTTAGATTTAATACGCACCTATCCATATGATTTCTTGTAACATCCCAAGACCAGGTATACCTTATAAGCCCTTGTTCTTTTGGTAAATTGTCAAGTTTAGCCCTTCTTGAAAAAAGTGGTAAATGAGTACGCGGGGACGTACGCGAGTGTACACTCAGCGTACTCATATGCGTGTTTTTGACGCGGAAGCCACCTAGTACGTTGGGCGTACCAGAGGGTACGCTGGGCGTACTAGGCCCAGAGTGAAAACCCTAATTTGGGGTGTGTCCCTATATAAAGGATATGATGGCCTCATTCCTGGCCACCATTCTTAGACAAACAACCCTCCCAAACCCTAATCCTCATTCTTGAGCTTGTGTGTGTGTCCATTTGAGAGAATTAAGTGATTTTATGTGTTCTTGAAGTGAAGAAGGAGCTTTGATGAAGAAGGAGTGGGAGTCTAGGCTATAGATCTGAGCATATCTGTGTTGGAAGCTTCATTTGGAGGTATAAAGCTCAAAGCTTTCTCACTCTTTTGTTTTGTGCATCATGTTAGACCATTTTAGGGTTTTGGTCCCAAAGTTGCATGCTTTATGAGAAAATGAGCTCCAAAGATTATGAGCAGCCCCTTTAAGTGTCCTTAGGGGTATAGTGTCATAAAAATCAAGACTTGGACGTTTGATTCAACCCATGCATGAGATATGAGCATTTTGAGATAAGAAAATGAGAGTTTTGGGTGTTTGTGACTTTATCAGCCATGCAAAGGCTTAAAGTCACTGACTTTCTGGAGTAAGGGCCTTTAGGGAGTCCAGATCTGTGATATGAGCCAAGGTCTTAACTGATTAAGACCAAAAGAGTAGAAAGAGCTAAACTGGGGCGAACGCCGAGCGTACTCCCAGTATGCGCAGCGTAGGGTTGAGAATCCCCGATGCATGCGTGGCACCAGAGTACGCCCAACATAAAGATCATGTACGCGCAGCGTACTCGCTGGCATTGACTTTTGGTTGACTTTTAGGGTTTGGTCAATTTGTGGACTATTAAGGCCGTGGAGGGGTAAAATGGTCTTTTACCCTTCTGTGAGTTTGTAGAAGGGTTAGTCTAGCTTCATTGAGAGTCGTTATTAATTAGGGATAATTGTCGTATGTGTTAGGCGGAGGCTAGACCAATGATTTGAATTCGAGATTATCCGATTTCTTTCGAGGTGAGTCTTCTCACTATACTTACCATGAGTGGTATCTTTGTGTGACCGAGGTGTCTTATGTGCTTACCTGTGTATTGTGATATTCTGCATTATGTCTTTGTGATTTATGCTGAGTATTATTATTATGAGCTTATTGAGTTAGGACCGGAGGGTCCACCCGAGTTGTGGGACTGGAGGGTCTCCACTGTGACACATTGACCAGAGGGTCGTATTGAGTTAGCCTCGAGTGGCTAATGTGATGAATGTGGTAGTTTGGAGAACTCACTAAGCTTCGTGCCTACCATGTTGTGTGTTATGTGTTTCAGGTACCTCTCGGGATCACGGGAAGGCACCAGCTTGATTGTACACACATTTGAGTTTGAGATATGTTTTTGGAGAATCCTGGATTTGTGTGATAAACAGTATTGGGACATGTGTTTTGATAACTTAATGTTTGTGGAACCTTTGTGATTTTGAAATAAGATAATTGAGTTTTTAAAAGAAAATTTTTGTTTGAAAATTTACGGTGTTACATTTCTAATTTTCATTAATTTCGTTGTTACAATTTTAGTTGGGCTTGAGCAACCCGGTTAGGGTTTTAATAATGAATTGCTAATCAATTACTTGAATACGTAATTGTTCTTTTAATTGGTCTAAATAGCAAATAATACACTAGTATTATGGAATCATATTGGTACAATGTAAATTCTCCGAGCTCACGTGAGGGTTCATTGTGTTTGGTGTTTCGTGTGTGCTTTAATGCGACTTTCACCTAATTACAAATTGCTCGTTTGATAATTTTGTAGTGAGTGAATTCTAATTGAAATATTTGTTTTAGTTATATAAGTTCACATCTTGGTTAAAGAGCTTGTTTTAATCGAGTGTCTGGCGAAACGGGTTGTCAGAGCTTGTTGACAACCGCGACCAAACTAGAAATTATACAAAAATCATTGCATGTAAATGGGCCCAATATGGCCCTATTTCCTAAATGGGCCCAAAACCCATCATGGGCCTAATCCAAGAAGGCCCAAAGTCTATCAATGACCCAAATACAGAAAACTAGTACCCAAAAGCCCAAAATCACATCTCACATCGTGACCAGTCCTTGGTCACGTCGTCAGAGTCATCCGTGGGGACGGGTGACTCATGCTCACGTCGTGAGGACGGTCTGAAGCCAAAATCACCTTTTCAACGTTCTTAATCCATCCAGCCACCCTTTTCTACATTTCCAAAAGCTAAAGGGGACCCTAATGGTCCATAAAAACGCTTACTTTATGGACATGCATGCACCATGCATGTCCCCTCACTATTTTAGATCAAAAGTAGGAAAATGGCCTCAATTTCTCATGCAAGCCTCTAATAGTCTACCAACTTCCAGATCTAGATGATATGATGATAGGAAGGCCATTTGAATCCATAAAGTTGCTAACTTTATGGATCTACTCCACTCCAATCAAGCTAAAACATAAGAAAATCGGAACAAAACCTAGATCTAGCCATGAAATGAAGTAAATCTTGAGTCTTGATACTTACAATGGTCCAAACAAAATAAGAGTTGATGAAGATGATGATCCTAGGCAACTCCCTTCACAATGATGCTTCTTCTTCTCTCATTTTCTTTCATTTCCACAAGCAAAACACCAAATATCTCAAGGAAGACCGAAATCTAGGGTTTCCAGAGGCTTAGAGGGTGAGAGAGGCTGAGGATGGGCAACCCTAGCCTCTCATTCCCTTAATTACTCAAAAATTAGGGTTAAGGGTCATTAAGACGCTCTCATGTCGTGAGACTCCGAAATGTGGGTCAACTGGTCAACGACTACTCACGACGTGACCCACAAGATCTCACGTCGTGAGGACCCTCAAAATGCAATAAATAAATAAATTTAGTACCTAAGGGATCAGGATGTTACAGATCCATTTTGGTTGCATGTACCCTTAAGTGTTAAGAGATTTTCCGCATGTACATTGTATTGGTAACCTAAAATCCCAAATAAAATTCCCTTCAAATTAAACACATACATCCCCTTCAAACACATACATCCCCTTTCATCCCCTTCAAAAGTTGGTTTCAAGCCTTCTATCCCAAAATAGAACGATATAGAACAATTAGTATGAAAAGGACTGAAAACCATGTCATATGCAAGGCACATGGGATTGCAAGGCACAATTGGAATGCTTGGCCTCCCTACCAAAGGGCTACGCTTGGGGAAGGCGGGCCTTCTAGCTAGTATATATAGGATGCCTTCGATTTGACAACATAAGGATCCCAAATGAGCAACATGAAGACTTATATTGAAGGCACTTGACTAGTCTGGTTTTTGCTTATGTCATTCTAATTATCAGGGGGCCACAATACTCTATTTGTTTTTCGAAAACTCTCTTAAACCTTTGTACAACCTTTCCTATTATCCCCTATGTCTTTAGACTTTAAAAATACACCCAAAAGTATTGATTTCACCCTTTGAGCAGATTAGGGAAATGTACCTTTATTCTTAATATAACTTTCTCATTTAAGTAAAAAACACTTGATTCTTTTTGCGTTCACCTTATTTTTTAATTTGTACACATAATATGCTAGAACTTGTAATAAATGTGATTAGTCCAATAGGTTTGAGTGATACACCAAATAATACACTTGTAGCATCTTACTTTCAAGACCTCATCATTTGACTCGTAACCTGTATACATTATATAAATCCCAATTAAACATTTTGAGGATGTAACATTTTGAGTATGTCAAAGTTTTGTATGTCAAATTATAGATGTCACATTTAACATGCATTGTATTGTATTGATAGTACAAGATAAAGATAACCACCACTAGTGTTCAACATCGACCTTACAAAAAGATGGATGTTACAATCAAGCTCTCCCAAACCTGAAGGGGTGAATTTATCACATCCCTTCCAAGTTCCAACTTAATGGTTGATCAAGTCATGTAAGACTTAGAATTGAAGAAGCTCCCTTGTTTGAGTCTTCATACTTTGTCCATGAATATATCAATGGCTGCTACCGACTATGTGTTAAGTAACAACACCTATATATAATTGTCAACATTCAACTTGAAACATTTTTTGAGGCAGTCTCAATAAAGGTGATAAGGATTATTACTACCGAACCTATTTAACTAGACATTAGATGTTCATCATTAGTTGCTAGTAAGACATTAATTGGTAAATAGTCCATCTATTACAAAGATGTTGAGGCCTCCTAAGTATCAGTCTCAATAGACATCCATCATTAGTTACTAGTGAGATATTAATTGGTTGATAATCCATTTATTACCCAAGATTTTGAGGCCTCCCAAATATCAGTTGGTGTTCCAACTATACTCATGTCATCAAAAGTTATAGCTACTAATTTCATGTCATCAATATTATTAGCCTCTCGACTCCTTAATCACGTGTGATCCTAGAGGAACTTCTATGGATCTCGAATCTCTTTTAACCAAAGAAATAGAAGATGAAGAAGGCATACCAACACCGAGTTCACATGTAGAGTCTTTGTTTCCTGAAAAGCTAGTTGCTAGTTTATAAGCTAGCTAATAAAAAATGGCGTTTAGTAAAAACTAGTTGATAAACTATGTCAAAAATATAAAATAGAAGAATATGTTTTTATAATTAATTAAATGTATATTCGAACATTTTATAAAAGCTCATGCAATTGCAAAAGTTTTCTTTAAAAACTAGCTTATAAGCTACTTTTTGATTTGCCACACATGACAACTTAAAAAGACTTGAAAAATAAATTGTTTTATCAGCTAATTGCATCTCGTCAAACTCAACCTTAATGTTACAATTATCTGATTTTTGTGGGATCAACTATTAGTTTGATACCAAGTATAATATAATTAATTATCCAGAAAAAAAATACATTAGTCTTTTTATCCCTTTATACATAATATCAACCTCTCTGTCTTCTTCCATGGTGCATCAACTGTTGTTTTGGGGCTTTGCGCGAATTAACTTAAGCATGTGGACTCATTTGTTAATTGTGATACAAATATGGATGTTTTAAGTTTTTGGGATATGCACAAGTTAACCAAAATGTAATGAAAATGCTAGTTTTCTTCCTATTTTTAGAAAAAGGAAATATGTGGACCTTGTTTTTCACATCGACGATGACAGTACCCATTTGCACCATGTTTCTTCCATTTGTAATGTTTTAATCTACTTAACAATACATTATAATGTTTTTGGTTATTTTATATAAAGTTACTTAGATACTAAGAATTTTCAAAATCGCAAAAGTTGGTTATTTGATAATTACAAATTTAAACAAATGATGTGGATTTTTTTTTTTCAAAATCACAAAAGTTGGTTATTATTATTTTTTTCTTCTAAGTTCTACAACCTTCGTCGTGTCTATTGAAGTTCGCTTTATTATTGTTATAAGGTTTTCAAGTTCCACGTGGACATAGGTGGATTAATTTAGGAGTAGTTTAGTATATATTTGTATTTGTCGTTAAAAAAAAAAGTTTTCAACCAATAGAAACGTATTCAAACACCATCAACGACAACATATTTTTACAAGTGATATATGCTTCTCATAATATTATACAATCATTTTCATAATCGAAGTCCAAACACCTGCTTAATAGCTAGATAATAACTTAAATGATAACCACTTTTTAAAAGAGTAAATGTGTGTTCATGTAATAATATTGGGTGTATTCGACAAAAGTAGCTGGTAACGGGTAGCGGATTGTTGGTAGCTGGTAGCGTTTTTGCTTAAACGCTACGTGAGCTAACTTTTGGATTTAGAGGGGTTTTTTTAAACTAAACGCTAAAAGCTTGTAGTGTCAAACGATACATTTTGTTTAAAACGGAGCATTTTGTCAAGTGCTAGAAATTAGAAACTCTCAAACGCTCTCAACGCTCCGTATCGAACACATTCCAATTTATGCAACAAACTGGGTTTTTAGACTATCGGTATGTTTGTGAGCCAACTTTTAAGAGCTTTTAGTGATTTATTAAAAAAACGAATTAGAAAAAAGACCTTGTTTGGGAATACATGTTTAAAACTTTTATTTTAAACAAAAAAACTTATAATCTAAAATGCTTTTGAGAGTTTTTAGATTTTAGTTTTATATAATTTTACATCTTTTCAATTATTTTAGTTTTTATGTAGTAACATAAAAAACATTTTTCTCAGTTTAACCATCCAATTTTCATTTGTTCTAAAAAAAACACTCATGTTTGGATAAAATGACTATTGTGACTATAATGACCTTCAAATGTCGTTCAAACAATTCTTTTAGTTTTAAAAAAAACAATCAATATTTCAAAAAAAAAAAAATCAGCGCGATCACTAACTGAGTTCTATTTGTGTTTTTACTTTTAGGCTTATTTTTGTCGGAAAAACTAATCAAAATTTATAATCCTTTGTCCTCCATAAACAGACATATCTATATTTGTCAGATAAAAACACAAGAACACAATATGCACAACATCAACAATCCTTTTATTAACAAAGAACTAGTTGGTTTACACTGAACTTACAAAAAAGAGCTCACTACAATCACACTCACAATATAAAAAAGAAAGAAAGGATTAGACTACACAGGAATTACAGCCACAAAGGCAATCTGAATAAAGACCTTTGAAACCATAACTTCTATCACAAGAACAACGAAAGAGAACGCAAGTGAAACATCCCAAAAAGCATGATAAAAATTTTCATTTTTATAAAACATTTCCACAAGATAACCATAGATAAACAACCATTGTTTTCGAATCATATCCGTGAAAATCAGAGTATCAACATAATCTCTCAAAACATCCCAAATAGGAGAACGTGTACGATCACGCCTTCGTCTTGCCCTGGTCGTCAGAAGTACCTGAAAACATTGAAATCAACAATTGTAAGCTAAAGCTTAGTGAGTTCCCCCAAAAATACCCCACATAACAATACATATACAATGCATGCACACTGGGCCCACAACATCACATTGGATTGCCCCTGAGCCCACAACATAAGACTGGATTGCCCCTCCTAGCCCACAACTCATGATTGGTTTTCTCTCGAGCCCACAACATAAGACTGGATTTCCCGTCCCGACCCTCAGCTTATGATTGGATTGCTCTCGGGTTTGTTGGCTTACAAAACAAAGCATTACCGCCTCAACCCAACCATACTATGTCGACATATGCAAACAGATAAACAATAGCCAACAATACAGGTAATCATACAGATCTACCAATCTAACAGGTCACTATAGTATACCAACATCCTGCACACAAGGATACATATTGCAGTACAAAGTATAATGAGAAAACTCACATCGTAGTCCATAAGATAACAGTAATGATCATCGATCCGATAAACAGCTCTACATGTTACCTATACATCAACCAAGAACCAAACCTCAAACTGCAACCCAAAACCCTAAGTTTGACCTAAAGTCAAACTTGGTGAAAAGGTCTACGATCTGGTCAAAGTCAACACTCAAAAAGTCATTCAGCCGGTCACCACATCATGACCACCCATTGGTCATGTCGTGGCATAATAAAGACAAAATAACTGCAGATCAGTCCCTCGTGACGTCGTAACCACCCAAAGTGTCACGTCGTGACAAACGCTCTGGACAGACTAAATCCTTAAGCTCTTAATCCTTTAAGTTAAGCAACCAAACCTTCTAGAAGGCATTCTCTATCACAAAATACCATAAAAAGCGTAGCTTTTTGGACATGCATGTCCAATGCATGTCCCAAACACAAGCTAGGACAAAATGATGTAAGAAAATAGGGTCAATATCTCATGCAAGAGTTCAAAACTCTATCAAACTTCAGATCCAACACTTTTATCTACAAAGGGACTCTGGGGATCCATAAAGTTGGCAACTTTATGGAACCCAACACTCCATCTAGCCTAAACATGAAGAAAAGCACATAAAAACCTAGATCTATGCACATGGGATCATAAAGCATGGAGCTTGAATACTCACAAAGGTCCACATTTGTGTAAGAGAAGATGATGGTGAGTCTTACAAGCTAAGATGATGCACCAAAACTCTATCTCTTCTTCTTCTTGGCTAGAAATCACCCAAAAATGGATCTCAAGGATCAAAAATGGAGATTAGGGTTCTACAATTAGATATTAATATCAATATACTTTCAAACAAAGAAATATTTTGTTAAACATTCACAACGTGTCCATCAATAGCTGATTGTTTTGATCTGGTTCAGATTTGGTTCAAATCATTGTCACATCTTATAATACTTACGGAGCTACTGAAAGTCGTTTAGTTAAATTAAGTTGTCTAAAATCCTCGAAAATCGCACCAAAAATCCGACTTCTTTTTTTATTTACATTTTTGTGATCATAATTTTTATTAAACTCTGAATATTATAACATACTATTTTATTTTAAGAATAGGATGGTATTATTTTTTTGGAAACGGAAAACGAATTAAATGGAGCTTACTCGTAATATTTCAGCGAGCACTCCATGTTCGAGCTCCTTTATAGGGCAAACAGAGCTTCCATAGAGACTTTCAGGAAAAAATTTGGCACATGTGACATCATTAGAGGTAGTTTAAGGGAATCGAATTTCCAACCACATGCTTCAATAAAATCTGGTGCATCAACCCAACTAGGCTAGATATCACTTGCAAGAATATGATGATATTGATATGTAATTATTAAGATTTAAAAATTAATAAATTTTATGTATTTTTAGTAAGGTTCTAAAAAGCTCGTCATGACTCCAAGGCTTGTGTCTACCGCCAAGCTTTGTCAAAATGCCGTCTTAACTAATATATGTGTATAAAATAGAATAATAGTTGAAAATACATATAAAAATATTAATTATATACAAAATTGTCACCTTAAGTCACGCCTTACAAACGACGTGGCTCGCCAAGGCTCGGAAAAGCTTAAGGCTTGACATTGCCGCCAAGTCACGTCTTACGTTATGTAGAACCATGATTTGTAGAAAATAAACAGTTAGAAATTAAAGAATAGTGCGCAAAAATATTCTAAAAACAATAATCGTTTTTTTAATTTAATAATATTTTTAAAATATTTTTATCATTACTTTATTACGAAGATTAGCCTTTTTCTAATCTGTAGTCTATTCATGTCGTTATCGGTATGAAGAGAATGAAAAGCGTATATTATTGTCTATAAATGAGGCCACGTAGAGATTCGAAGCAACGCAAATTCTTCAAATCAACCACCATTCCAACATTCCCAGAATTCATTTCCACGACACGAGGGTGGGTACCCTTGCCCCCATCACTCTCATTCTCCGACGTTTTATTTCATTCAGAGTTTTGTTATCGGTGGCGTGAATCGTGATGGCGGGGCAATCCCGTAAATGGATGATTCTGATGGCGACCATATGGATCCAGGCCTTCACCGGTACCAATTTCGACTTCTCGGCTTACTCGTCGGAGCTTAAGAAGGTTCTGGATATTTCGCAGATGGAATTGAACTACCTGGCCACCGCCTCCGACTTAGGGAAAGCGTTTGGGTGGTCGTCGGGACTGGCGCTCATTTATTTGCCGATATGGATGGTGATGTTCATCGCGGCTTTCATGGGGTTATTCGGTTACGGGGTTCAGTGGCTCCTCATTCGTCGTATAATTACTCTCCCTTATTTTCCGGTGAGTTACAATTCCCCCAATTAATTCATCATCATGCATCCATGCACGAATCCATGTCAATTAAACCTACAATCCTAATTCTTCCCCAATATTTTATAATTTTACAACTTAACCCTAATGGTCAATTGCATGGAGTCTCGTCTTGAAAGCGACGTCAGGTGTTATCAAGTCGTTCTACGGTCATGCCATTGACCCCAATAAATGCCTGAAATTGAACAGTTGTCATTGTTTTTCAAAAAATTAAATTGAAACTTATTGATGATAACCTACAGCTTATAAGTTTAACTCGACCATTAGAAATGATGTTCAATCAATTTGTTACGATCTTTTTTTTTTTCTCATCGGCTGATCACAATGTTGATTATCGCCTTGGTAAATTCAGTTCTAAGGGACTTCATTTACCATTGAATGCAGGTATTTCTACTGTGCTTATTGGCAGGATGTAGCATCACTTGGTTCAATACATTTTGCTTTGTCCTATGCACCCAAAACTTCCCCACAAATCGACCTCTAGCCATCTCTCTCACTGTAAGCTTCAATGGCGTAAGTGCAGCCTTATACAACCTCGCAGCCAAAGCCATAGACCCAACCTCCTACTCCCTCTACCTTCTTCTCAACGCCTTCATTCCCCTCTTCACCTCTTTTGCCGCCCTCATCCCAATTCTCAGGCAACCACCACCAAATTCAAACCTAATTTCAACTGAAACACTCCGCCATGATCGAATCATATTCATCATCTTGTTCATCTTTGCTGTCATCACAGGTATCTATCTCGTTGCCATCCCTCCAAATCCTGCAAAACTCTTCTTTGCTGGTGCCATCTGCCTCCTTGTCCTCCCCTTAGGAGTACCGGGAATGGTTTATGCTCGAAGTTGGTTTACACAAAATGTAACCCCGAGAGTTGTCAAACGAACAAGCTTCATGCTTGATGATGATGATGATGATCTCGGGCTCCGTAAAAAGCTCATCAATGGTAGCCATGATGATGATGATAATGATGATGGTGGTGATGGAGATGGTAATGGGTGTTGGGAGATGGTAATAATGAGTGACAGATTGGCGTTTCTTGAGGAAGAGCATGATACGAAGAGGCTCCTATTTAGGATTGATTTTTGGTTGTATTACTTTGCATACTTTTGTGGTGGAACAATTGGGCTAGTGTACAGTAACAATCTAGGCCAGATAGCTCAATCTCTTGGTTTAGCTTCGACTACTTCCACGCTCATCACACTCTATTCCTCTTTCTCTTTCTTCGGCCGCTTACTTTCAGCAGTTCCAGATTTCTTGAAAGCGTAAGTAAATAAATCTGGCATCTTTTCAAGATGTTTGGCATAGCTAATAAAAAATTATTTTTGGTAAGCTATCTAGAAGATATATAAAATGACATAAAAATGCATTTAGAAAAATATGATTTTATAATTAATTAAAAGTATATTTGGAAAAAAGTTAAAAAAACTCTTGAAAAACTAGCTTTTTAAAAAACTATAGTTTTTAAACTACTTTTTGGGTTGACAAACATGACAACTTAAAAAACCTCAAAAATTAAGCTAGCTTATCAACTAGTTGTTGCATGCCAAACACATCCTAAGACTGACACTGACACTGGCACCAGGACAAAAATTGCAATTTTTATCCCGTACAGAAAGGTGGAACGGAATACGGACTTTCTCTCGGTCTCCCATTTGTGTAAAAGACATAAATGCCCTCCCGATCATTGAAAAAATATATATACATGTGTATATAGGAAGTTGTATGTGGCAAGGACCGGATGGCTAGCCATAGCACTGGTGCCAACACCATTAGCATTTCTCATGCTCTCGTTGACAGATGCCAAGATAGCGCTTCAAATTGGAACTTGTCTCATTGGTTTAAGTTCGGGTTTCATTTTCTCATCAGCCGTGTCGATTACATCGGAGCTTTTTGGACCTAAAAGTGTTGGTGTTAACCACAACATTCTCATCACAAACATCCCAATTGGTTCACTCTTTTATGGTCTTGTTTCCGCCTTTGTTTATGATGGAAATGCTCTTCTTACAACAGCATCCGTTTGTATGGGAAGAGACTGCTATTTTGGTACGTTTGTTTTGTGGGGTTGTGTTTCGGTTTTGGGTTTGGTTTTAAGTGTGTTGTTGTTTCTAAGAACTCGACATGCTTATGCTGGACGTAACCGGGTTTCTCTAGTATCATGATCCACTTACATTTGTTCAGTTTTTACTTCTTTTTGTATCACCGATACAAAGAGAACCCCGTACTTTGTCCATACCCTGGTGAACTTTCAAGGGAAGATGCTTCAATGGTTGCATTCCCCTTAGGTTCATAAACGAAGAATGTTCATACCATGTTGTATAAATTTTGTGTTTATAGTATATACCTCACTGTTTGTTCATATGTGGTTCAAGCTTTCTTCAAAACATCTAAACTAACAGGGTGTTTCGTTCAAGGGATTTGGAATTGAATTTCATTCCAATCACTTAGCAAAAAGGTACATGTCGAGTTGTTGGTAAGGTGTCCCTCAACCGGTTGGTTGAAGTTGTTTTTTCGGTAATGAATTGTAAAAAACCATCTGAAGAGTATTTTTCTGTTAAAGTTGTTTTTTTCAGTTTCAAGTTATAAATTGCATTCTAATTAAAGTGTTAAAGTTGATTGGATTCAGATTACAAATTGGATTGTGATTGGATTTAGATACTTGATGATTGTTGATTTGATGTAATTTCCTTGACATATTGCTTTCTAGAAACCAAACATCCATTTAATTATGCAATTATTTATACAATCACTCGAAAAATATCGGGAATTCAAAAAAAAAATCAATTGATGATAACAAATCTAGCAACCGATATCTATAACCCTGAGGCTGTAAGTCCAACTCTCTGTAGAAATATTAGTGTATGAGTATCAAAGTATGTTCCCTGTTTCAATATAACCACCTACGCAATCATCAAGAACCGAATGGAGATGGAGTATAACCTAAGGGTAAATACAAAACGTTTCATTCTTTATACAAAGAAATAACCTCTCATATGCTAACGCCATTTTTCTAGCTGTAAACATGGAGGTTGCATATCTCTGGCAAGCCTTCCCTCTCTGAACAAGCCTCCCCGGACCTTCCGCCACCACCACCTCCAACGCCTCCACCAAAGACTCCACATTCGGTGAAAACATAAACCCAAATTCATCATCAACAAGAATCGTCCCTTTGATGCTCGGAAACCGTGATGCCATCACCGGTTTCCCAGCCATCATAGCTTCCATAAGTGTTAGATCAAGCCCTTGTGGCCTAAGTGTCGGGTTCACAAAGATATCAATCCCATTATAGAACCCTCGAAGCTCTGTTGGGCTCATTGAACCCAACACTTTGACCTGTGGTCCTAGCTCCATGTACCTTTGTTGCCAGGGTCCAGCCCCAGCAACAACCAAGTACACATTTGTGTACTTTTTCATCAGTTTCGCAAAGGCTGCGTACAACAAAGGGTGCCCTTTGTCTTTCACTAGTCTCCCAGCCACCCCAAGGAGTAAACTAGCATTCTTGGGTACCCCAATTTTGGATCTAAATTTCTTCCCCAATTCTGGATCTTCCCGGAAATCGTCCTGGTTAACTCCATTCACAATCACATGTACTCGTTTGCTCGGGATTTGGTATACATCTCGCAACATTTCGCCACAACTGTCGCTAATAGCAATGTGGTGTCGGTAATTTCTAAAGAATCGGATTTCGTTTAGGACTTTCGGGATCATGACTTGTAAGCTTTCGTTAAAAGACGGGGACATGGGCTCTTTGGGATTTCGTATAAGATCTTGGTAGATGCTTGATGAGACGCTTTCTAAAGCGATCCCGTGCCATGACACTGCAAGATTCGGGATATCACGAGCTTTGTAATGAGGTAACGCGACACTTTCCGTGTGGACCACGTCAAACGGGCGCACCTTGTTTTCCTCCTCGTACTGTTCCATTGCCTTGTTGTACCGCCATTGTCCCGGTTCGTTGCCCTCGTGGAAATGGATGATGAGGGCATTATCGTCTTTTCTCTTGGTGTTGATTAAACTAACGTCTTCGTTTGGTGGGGAAGTGAAGATATGGATCTCATGGTTGCGGGTTGCTAAAGCGGTGTATAATGTGTACGCGTGTCGCTCCATTCCTCCCGGGGTTGTTCCAACCGGCCATTTTCTAGTGAAGACGGCTATTTTGAGGGGGACAGGTGGAGGGATGTGGGAGGAGAAAGTAAGGTGGTTCCAGGAGAATTCGGCTGAGCGGAGGTCACCGGAGAAAGAGGTTGAGGTGGTGGAGGCGGTGTTGCAGATGGAGGCAGGAGGGGTGTGGAGGAGGAGGAGGGCTGGGATTGTGAAGAGGAGAACACAGAAAAGGGTGGTGGCTAGGCTGGATTGGATAGAGCAAACAGGCTTCTTGGTTTTGGTGGCCATGGTGGAGATGGTGGTGGTTTGCGGTGGTGGTGATGGAGATGGAGGTATTGTCCTTTTGATGATGTTTGGTCTGGTTTTTGTAGTTGTGAACATGGTGTGCGTGGAATATAGATAGTATAGGGATGGGTGGGAAGGTATACACGCACTTAAGCAAGTGCTTTTTGTGCTTTTCCAAGTGCTTTTCTCACGTTTCTTTTGGGAATTTGAATGTGAATTCTTGTGACTCACACAATCTTCTTTCACTCATTATCATGTGTAAATTGTATACCATTTTTTCTATATTATAGTATTATATTATACTATACATAAAAGGAAGCTCATTAGTAACAAATTTTCACAAGGAAACCGATATAAGGTTGATAAACAGACGATATAAATTTATCGAGGTCTCTTATAATCATTTTCAAGTAAAACTTAATTTTATTAAATTTTTTAAAAAGAAAATAAAAGTCAACCATTACCATTGTGAGTGGTTGCTTGCCTGAAATCAGACCACCCATGGGGCATGTGTAGTGTAGGTGGTAGGAGTGAAATTAGGCACAGATTTTGGGGGCTTTTAATTTATGTAAACATGAAGAAACTTTTGACTTGTACAAGTCTCACCCTTATACTTTTCAATTTATTTAAATGTATTGTAGTGCGTATTCAACAATTTAAGGAGCGTTACAGAATATAAGCTTATTGCTTGGCCATGAATTAAGCTTAAGCACCCTATGCAACTGACTTCAATTTTACTCGACCTTTTTATAAACTGGTTTCTACTTTTGTAATAAAGTAGAGGAGTAGAGTAGATATGAAGTAAATCAAAATCTTATTATACATGTGAATTTTGTAATACATATATCATCATCATCGATAAAAAAGTGACACTGCAAATAGGCGAGAACCTGAAACTGATACATGTGTAGATTATACAACACCAGTCATAGATAGCATCTTTGGCACAGCTGGCATCTGCACATATAAATATAAATATATAATAAAAGAATCCATCAATCAAACATAACTTCCCATTTGTTGCATGGGTTTGTACTGTGTTTGGCATATAGTAGAATGAGATTAGGATAATGTCAAGTCAACCGGACATACATAAATTGCAAATTTTAGTCCAACCCAAAAAAATGTGAAATAATGTTGAAAAGACGTGAATGCCCTCGTCCTCACCATCAAAAACAGTTGTATGAAAGCGCGTTCGCTGTTATTAGGAGAAGCATTTGTTGCATCAAGCATTGAGATTGGACCATGGAATTGGAAGCATTGCATTATCTTGCTCATCATGGTTTACTTGGTCACCAAAAAAGCAAAAATGTTGTTTTGATGATGACATGGAAATGGAATTATTAGCATCATCATCAATCATGGGCTCAAAAGTATTGGAGTATGAATCGTTTTGTGGCTCTGACAACAAGGAGGAGGAATTTGTGACAACTTGGGAAGACCAAGAATTGTCTAAATCATTGCCATTGCCATTGCTATCACCACACAAATTCGATGTGTAATTTTGATTATCAACATTCACTGTTACTGTTTGTTCTTGAGCATACCTGCATGTTCCATTTTCAAAACAAATAGGAAAGGAATTAACACACACCAAATTTCTCTCATTTAATTTTAATGAAAACGTCAACAACCACAATCAATGTCTAGAAATCCAATGCTCTCTTATTTGGTATGATGGAATAATGGAATGGGTCATTCAATTACATTTCATTATTCAACTATATATTTTTTTTCTATTTCTTATGCATAACTACTACACACCTAACAAAAACAAAACTATTGTTTTATATAATCAAATTAAGATATACCTCTGGCTCTGCAGTCTGCACTAACAGAAGTTACATATAAATATATTTGATGTTCGTTTCAAATATATTTTGTATATATTTCACAAATAATCTATGAGATTTTCATTCATCATCTTCTAAAAGTTTGTTTACTGAAATATAAAAAACTTTATTGAATAAAACTACCATAACATCTAAAATAAAAATAATAAAAACCAATTAAACTAAAGTTTTACTTTAAAAAAAATCAATTAAACTAAAGTTTTACTTAAAAAAAACATTGGTGCTATTAAAGATTTATATAAATAAAACAAAATTTATAGTGAAAATAATAAAAATCAATTAAACAAAAGTTTTACTTAAAAAAAAAACAACATCGGTGCTATTAAAGATTTATATAAATAAAACAAAATTTATATTGGGGTCATTCCATTCCTTTAAGGCATGAGAAAAAAAAACACTCATTCCTCATGGAATGAACATCAGCCTAGGAGAAGGAATCACATTCATTCCATTCCTACTTGGTACACAAACATGATTTATAATTCCATTCCAGTTCTGATCTCTCCATACCAAACACTACCTAAGCACAAATGGTTCAAGTTTGGGAGTTGGGACTACATATAAATAATATCTAACCTCAGTGGGAGATTTTTTTTTTTTTTTTGGTTATAATATTAATAGTACACTACACAGGTCAATATATTTATGGCAGACCTTTTGTGGTTCTGACATGGTTGACCACTTGACCTAACCATATACAAGTATGTTCATAAACAACATTTTCTTAATGATAAATGCATTAACAAAAATGGTCTCAAAATGAAAAGAAAATTAAGTACCTACGATCTTTGGTGTTGGTCCCATACGGATGAGTATCCAGCTGCAACTTTGATCCATTGTTTCCAAAATTATAACTCCCTGTCCCCGAATTAGTAGTGATGGGATACAACGATTTTGCAGTTGCAGATACAGTTGCAGTGCTAATAACATTCTGGTAGCTCCCCCCTTTGGCAGTTGATTGAGATTCCACAGGCTTTCTTGAACGATTACGACCACGGTTCATGTGGCGCTCACAGTATTTTGATTCGTGAAAAGCCTCTTTCGAGCACCTCCACTTTTTACCATCTGTCCTCCGGCACCTCCCTGGCTCAGGATCAAACTTTTTCCCGTAGTACAAACTTAAATTCGTATATCCCACTGCAAATATTTGAATCAAATCAGAAACATATCTCTGTATCTGTGCATCAACAATACATTCCAGAAAACGTTATTCAAACTTACAGGCAGGATGATGGAGCAACTTAGCAGATAGAGCCTCCAAGCTCCGTCTAATCGGCAAAACAAGGTCAGAAGGGACAGGCACCCCCGCCACCAAGTACTTATATATTAAAGCTTGATGCTCCAGCTCCTGCCACTGAACTGCCGTGAATGGTGCCCTGTACCAGTCTCCGCCACCACCACTTACCGCCACTGACTTGCTGCCACTCATCTCCCTCCCCAAACAACTAGTTCCTCGTTTATTTGTATATTAAACTGCAAGAGATATAAATATAGACAAATTACACATCGTGTTCATAATATATATGAACAGGAATGAGGGTAAAGGTATATAGAAGATTTTACCTCTCAAGGAAAGCATCTAGGGTTTGGTCGTGATGGGGGATAATAAACGAATACAAGCAGGAAATGGAATTTACAAATAGGAGGGCGGTGGAAATTTTACAAAAATGAAGTAAAATGTAAAAGTCAAACATATAAGGTACCCTGAATTTTTATTTTATAATTAAAAATATATTTATTATCTATTTTTTATTCATATTTATAAACTGCAAAAATAGTCCCTGTGGTTTCTCATTTTATGTGGCTACGGTCCAAACGTTTGAAATATTGCAGATTTGGTCCTTTTCAATAAGTTTTGTTGTGGTTTTAGTCCCTCATCCGTTAACTTCCTTAAAATGACAATTTTAACCCCAGGGACCATTTTCGCAGTTTTGTCTTTTACTATACTATAAGGACCATTTTTGCATACATTCTTTTTAATTTTATAGAAGTATTATATATTAATAGATATTATTTTTAATATATAATATTATATAATAACAAATATTTTTTATTGGATTATTAATTTATTTTAGTTGATTTTAAAAAAAAAAATTGTTGGAGTAATTCTTTTTTATTGAATTATTATATATCAATACATATAGTTTTTAATATATAATAATTTTATCATAATAAATATTATATTATTGGATTATCAATTTTTTTTAGTTAATTTTTGTAATTTTTAATTATTTTTTATTGTATTATTACTTTTAATTAATTATTTTCTTCATATACTAAATGTTGTTTTATTGGATTATTAATTTATTTTAGTTAATTATGATTCTTTTAATTTTTTTGTTAAAGTAATTCTTTTTTATTGAATTATTATATATTAGTACATATAGTTTTTAATATATAATATTTACATCATAATAAATATAATATTATGGGATTACTATATATTACAAAACATTATTTTATTGGATTATTAATTTCTTTTAGTTGATTCTTTTTATAATTTCTTTTTTGTTGGTGCAATTTTTTTATTAGATTATTATATATCAACAAATATTATTTTTAATATATAATATTTACATCATAATAAATAATACATTATTGGATTATTAATTTTTGTAATTTGTTTTTTTGAATTATTAATTTGTTGAAATATTACTTTTAATTTATTACTTTTTTAATATAATAAATTTTATCTTATTGGATTATTATTTTATTTTTAATGTATACTATTAATTGTTTTTAATTTTATTAGTTTCACCACAAAGTCGTTGAAATACGTAAAAGTGTCGTTTATCATCGTCAAAAATTGGCAGGATCACCTCCAAACACCTTCATTGGAGGTTCAATAGATACCCTACCCTATTTCACCTAGCGTTGTTGGTAGCCACCTGTGACAACCTCTTCATAATCCACTGGAATCCTTCATATCCCACATAATGCGCAACAAACCCCTATAACATTTATAAGTGGTGGTGGTGACCGAGTGATGGTGGTGGTATTTTCCTTATGGTTTCTCATTATAAGCTAGATGAAATGAAAGTGTTTGGCAGCGATCCTAACGATTTCGATGATGAGAAACGACGGTTTTGCGTATCCCATGACTTTGTGGTGGAACCAATAAAATTAACAAGAACTATTATTATAATTAAAAATAAATTAACAATCCAATAAAATAATATTTAGTATATGAAGAAAATAATAAATTAAAAGTAATAATCCAATAAAAAATAGTTAAAAAGAAATTACAAAATTAACTAAAAGATAATAATAATCCAATAATATAATATTTATTACGATATAAATATTATACATTAAAAACTATATTTATTGATATATAATAATTCAATAAAAAATAATTACTTCGACAATTGTTTTTTTTTTTAAAAAGAATTAACTAAAATAAATTAATAATCAAATAAAACAATATTTAGTATATGGAGAAAATGATAAATTAAATAATCCAATAAAAATAATTTTATAAAAAGGATTAAAAATATTAACTAAAAGAAATTAATAATCTAATAATATATATTAAAAACTATATGTATTGATATATAATAACTCAATAAAAAGAATTACTCTAACAAAAAAAAATTAAAAAAAATCAACTATAATAAATTAATAATCTAATAAAACAATATTTATTAATATATAATATTATATATTAAAAATAATATTTATTAATATATAATACTTCAATAACATAAAAAAGAATGTATGCAAAAATGGTCCTTATGGTATGGTGAAAGACAAAACTACGAAAATGGTCACTGGGGGTAAAATTGTCATTTTGAAAAAGTTAACAGCCAACCAGTTAAACTTAACGGATGAGGGACCAAAACCACAATAAAACTTGTTGAAAAGGACCAAATCTGCAACTTTTCAAACGTTTGGACCATAACCACATAAAATAAGAAACCACGGGGATCATTTTTGCAATTTTGTCTAGTATCAAACATTTTCGTATACAAAAACTTATTTTCCTAGTGAAGACTACCCATATCCTTTGTCCTTCAATTGGTGCTTCCTGACCAAGTTGTCTTCACTCCTTGTTCAATTAATACATAAAGGTCTTTAACATATAATTCAACATATCAAAAGAGTTTAATTCAATTTCATATTCAAAATAACCATTTAACTGATCACTTGAACTTTTCATGAACTAACTAAGTTCTTGTCACACTTCCGACCGGCAGCAGAAACCTCAGGCTATTTGGTTTATTTATGAATTACAGTTATTGAACATACATTTAGCATTACAAAAATAACATTATAAACAAAATACACACTTCTGTTAATATCGAATAGAGATTATATTGTTTCGTACTTCAAGTACATCATTACATAATATCCAAAATATGATAATCGCCTTAACATGTAGGCATCAAACACAAACAAAAGTGGAACGGTGATTGATAACAAAGAATCATCATAAGTAACAATGTGTGTGTATGTTAGGCGTGTCAAACCCAACAAATAAAGGGGTACAAATAACTCCAAAAACACTGTTACTTTGCACTAAAAACGTAATACAAGGTAAGCAGGGACGATCCACAGAGACACGGGACAAATGCTTATACCTTTTTGCGCAAGGTACAATATGATCACAAAAGAGGGGGATTTAAATGCAATGATTCAAATAAGAGCTAATTTAATGAGTAAGCAATTGATTAAGTGAAATAAGTTCAAGATTTGTAAGTACTCCAACTCTATGCAAGATAAATTAGCAATGTGATTCCATGGATGACAAGATATTTGTTTAATTCTATCTAAGTTGGTACTTGAAAGTGTTAACAAGCTCTAACACTTCCCATTCACCACAATAATTAACCAAAACAAGCTCTTTGATTAATCCTAACCTTACTAACCTAATCTAAACAAGCTCTTAGAATTAGATTGAAAGGTTGCTTTAAACTTTATGTGAATGTTCCCAACAACACTCAATACTCCTCACAAGCTCGGGAGTGTAAAAGTGTGTGAAAAGATTTACACTAAATTCATTCAATAGAAATCAAATTAGTGCTTGTTACCTAGTCCAATTTACAAAACAATTGCGGATTTTGAAATTAGATAACTTGAATGATCTAACCCTAATTCAAATGGCCAATAAGAATCACAATTAGAATCAAACATTCGATTGAGACAAAATCAAATTCACTAGATAGAAAATTGAAAGCAAACATCAAGTCATATGATTGAAATCACAACTAGAAGTCAAGACATAAAGTTGGAGAATCTAGGGTTCTAGCCACTCATGACTAGAACAAGATCAAAAATATAGAAAATGAAATTAAAGTTCTTACAAAATGAAATCAAATGTTCCCAAGTGTTAATCAACTTCAAAATCCTCAAGAAAATCGCCTTCTCTACTCCAAAAGTCGACCCCCTCCAAAAAAACCGATTGTCTCCATTATATGAGAGTAAAACTACTTTAAAAACTGTCGAGACGTTTACACGGCCCGTGTAAATTAAAGGGTGCAATTTACACGACCGTGTAAACAAGAAAAGTAGAATGCTCCTGTATATGCGTTTACACGGCCCGTGTAAATTATAGGCTTCCATTTACACGGCCGTGTAAACTCCTGTAAAACCAAAATCTTCATTTTCTTCATAACTTCCTCCTCGATGCTCCAATAGCCCTGAAATTTTACCCTCAACTCTTTTTAACCTCCTAAAGCAAGATCCAACCTCTAAAAGTCCCTGAAATATTACAAAAGTGTGTGAATGGAATTTCATCATGAAAAATCCCGAAAATATGCAAAATGCATGAGTTTAAACCTAAATGCAATGTACTTTTATGAAATAAAGCTACAAAATGGGTACATGAAATGCACCTAACAGTGTATCATTCATGGTCTTATGTTCCTGAGAAAACATGTGTTTTGAAAATACGTCAACATAAAGTTGAGCTCACATGTTTTGAATATGTGTATATTTATAACAAAAATATTTTTATACAGTATATAGTTATTTTTCAACTTATATAATATATATATAGTATTTTTTTAACTTGAAATTATAAAATATAGTGTATAAGTATCTACCTAACTTATAATTAGTTTTGTCGTAAAATGTATGTGCTATGTACAATTGTTTACTTATAATATAAGTTTTGTACCAACAAAAGTTTGTGCACTTCGAGTATAAGTGTTTGTGATACTTATACATGACATTGATACTTGTATAATGTATGAGTATACATGTCTTAGAGTGGAATTGACGCTACATGAAACTATAATCGATGATATATGAGGTTCAGACCTCTGCTTGGTGCTACAAGGGGTGCACCCGATCAAATATTTTGGACGCTTCATCGATGTTGGAACTAAAAACAATAGGACAGTTCGTCACGCGGTATGATTCGTCAGACAAGGGGTTGTCGCTAGAAACCTCGGGTGGGTGTGTCAACCTGTATAAATCTATACAAAACTTCATCGCTCACACGAGATTAACGATTATAGGGCGGATGGCTTTACTAAGTTTTTATTCTTAGTTGATGATTGCATATCTCATGTAGACTTTATGAGTTTTAACAGTCCCAACAGTAAGTGAATGCGTGTGTGTAACGTCCCAAAAATTCATAGAAAATTTTTCATTATAAAAACAATAAACCATACAAACGAGTTGTTCCAAAACCATTCAAAGTGAATATATCATTTAAACATCAGAGTAAAAATCACAAATATGCAATGCGGAAAACTCTAGGGATGTTGTGCAGTCACGTCGGGCCCTTCCCTTTAAAACCGAAAGTACTTGAAACCATAAAAATGAAATCGTAAGCTCAAAGCTTAGTAAATTCGCCAAAATACCCCATACCATACATAGAATAGAGATTGTTATGTGTCAACCATAGTCTTACAATTAATATCATGCAATGATCTGTATCATGGTTTTTTCTTACAAAGCCAAGGGCCAAAACCCAGTTCTTACAAACAAGTATCAAGAGCCACCTCCTGATCTTCTTTGCAAGTATCACAAAGACAACTAGCATCCTACATATAACTGCGAGTGTACATACTTTGGTCTTGCATACAGTTTTCCTAGAGCCATATCCAGGTCTTTCATACAATAGCCATGGGTCACCACCTGGTCTTCCTATATAACATAATCCAGTAGCCCGACATTGGCGCCTTCGACCCATGAGTACAGTGAGGAGACTCACCTCGATCGGTAAACGAATGGATCTCACACACGAGCTGTCGGTGCTGAATTCCCTCCCACTAACATATCTACAAACCAAACTCTAATTAGAAATTAAGGTAAACACTTCACCTTAGCAATTCCAGATACCAAGATAAATCCTCATTTGGGCAAAAGACCATTTTGCCCTTCTAAGTCCTCAACCCCTCACAGTTGGCCAAAAGTCAAATTGGTCAAAAAGTCAACGATCAGCCTTTCGTTGACTTACGTGTGATGTACGTCTTACACTATGCATTACGTATAGTCTTATCCAGAAAATAGGCAAGAATTAGGCTACGTTGGGCGTACAGATTACGCCCCGCATACGGCGTGTAACATCCCATAAATCAAGGTAAAAATTTTCATTTTTAAACCAAGAGGAATCATTGTTTTCAGAAAAACCCCAAACTAAAACCAAACATTTACAAAACATTGTTCTCAAAAGTAAGTAGAAATCATATATCAGAGTGTCCCAAATCAGTATCATCAAAACCAAGAGGATGTGCACGATCACACATTTGCTTTCCTACGGTCATCTGAAGTATCTGAAACATAAAACCGAAACTATAAGCCAAAGCTTAGTGAGTTCCCCCACAGTACCACCACACAAACATATAACAACATGCATATTGGGTCCACAACTAACAAACTGGATTACCCATGCATATTGGGTCCACAACTAACCAAGAGGAGGCGATGCCGGTCGCCGAAAAGTCTAGAGAGAGAATCGAGAGGGAGATAAAGCTGGAGAGATGGAGAAAGATATGAGGAGGAAGGGAGATATACCTCTCCCTTTTATAGCCATCAAAAGACCACAAAAAGTTAACACTTGGCTCCATCCTCTTCTTGACAAGTGTCATCATTTAGGTGGTGACACGTGTCATTTTCTCGAACCATGTGCCAATTTCCAACGAAAAACGACTTCGTATATATATATTTTTTTCGAAAACACCATTTAAATGTCTCGAACATGGTGTTCTCAGATATGTATTTGGACCTATGAAATAGCTAACCCAACCCAACCCATTAAATAAACGTGTTGGTTGGTTGGCGAGTCACTCTAACTTTCAATTAAAAGTTTAGCAAAGGAGAACAACACTATTGATGTCAATCAATGTTATCAAAATTAGACATATTCTTAATCCAATTAAAAATGAAGCTTTGAATGTTATTTACCGTCTTTAAAGGGCTCACTCTAACTTTCTTGAAAATGAGCCAATTTCTAGCCTTCCATATAAGTCACAAAGTCGTGTAGACCAACGAAAGCCTAAGGAGGGAACACCTTTTGTTACGAAGAAGAGAGTTGAGCTGCAAGGGGAGATCACTTACATTGATCGGACTATGGGGAAAGATAGACAACCACGAAACCAACCAATTCTAAATAACTTTAGTAAAGTTATATCCAAAGAAAACGTGATCGACATGGTCAGTATACATGTTGTAGAAACAACATAAATTCGAAACAACCTGCACTCCCCTCCTTAAAGATTCGAAGAAAGAGAAATCTTGTTCTTAAGCAATCGCCAAACAAAATAGTTAACTTTTAATGGGATCCACCGGACCCAAGCAAAACTCGAATCAGTAACACACAGATCAATGTCAGCCACCAAACTCCTCAAAGACTTATGCTTAAGTATGGGGACATAAAAATATCAATCTTCAAAACACTTAACGTCATGAATGTCTTCGCATCAATCTTCATCACCATCTCAACATAAGCCACACAATTTTTGTATCATAAAAAACACATCTTTACATGTATAAAAACATTTAAAAATGTATAAAAAATTTATCTTTACATGTATTAAAAACGTTTTTAAAGTTCTATTTTTGATTTAAATATTTTTATACATGTATTTAATAATACGTATAAATATGTTTAAATGAGAAAAGGACTTTAAAAACGTTTATAAAGTGTAAAAATATATAAAAATGTTTTTCCATATATATTTTGAATTAATTTATGAAATAGTCATAATATTTTGGTTTTTTCAGAAAAGTCATAATATTTTTGGACCATTTTACGAAATAGTCTCTTATTAATTTGTTACCGGTAAATATCAAAATGCAACATTTTAACAGTTTTTAAAAGGGATAATGACTTAAAAGGGTAATATATTTTTTGATTTGTACATATTTGGTCACTGAGTTTTTTTTGTCCACATTTACCCCTTCAACTTGTTAAACTGTACACATTCATTCCTTATGACTGGCTATTCCAGGTTATCCGGTAAAAATGACTTAATAGGGTAATATATTTCTCATTTTGTACACATTTAGTCCTTAATATTTTTGTACACATTTAGTCCTTAATTTTTTTTTTGTTGCAAAATAAGTCATTTTTGTTTTTGTACTTATTCAATACTTATTAATGATTTCTTTAGGTTTTTCTCACAACATCTTACGTGGAAGTAAGGTTCTAAAAAACTCACAATGGCTTCGCCATGGCCCAAAGGTTTGTACATGCCGTCAAGTTTTACCAAAATGTCGTCTTAAGTCATATATGTGTATAAAAATGAATAATAGTAAAAAATACATATAAAAATATTAATTATATACAAAATTGCCGCCTTAAATCACGATTTACAAACAACGTGGCACGCTAAAGCTCGGAAAAGCTTGAGGCTTGACATTGCCGTAAAGTCACGCCTTACATTATTTAGAACCTTACGTGGAACAATCATTAATGAGGTGTTTTGGGCTTTTGATGCTTATGTTCATCGCGATCTCGACTACTTGGTTGCTTAGGTCATGTGTTCTGAACGTCATAACTTTTTCATACGATCTCGGATTCTAACGATCTTAATATCCAAGTGTAACGGCCGTAGATTCGGGCTAGTCAATTTAGAGACGATAAGCGTCAAAAAATGACTTTTTAATAGAAGATTATTTAGAATGAATAATCTTAACCAAGTCATAGTATATGTTACAAGGGTTCCGTACATATAAATAACGCCGAAATCCGAGTTATAACGAAGAAGTTATGACCCGTCGAAGTTTTACGGCAAAACCGGCACGACACCGGGAGATGTAAATAGTGAATTTATGATAGAAGACTTTTTAGCCTTAGTGGTCTAAACAAAAGTTGTAGTATACGTTAAACAGAGAACATAAAAAAAAGAACGTCAAAATCTGACTTCGTATGAGGAAGTTATGATTTTTCTAAGATTTGACATAGCAGTGCACAACCTGAAATTCAAATTTTAGATCGATCGATTTTTGGCCAACGCAGCCTAAATGAGAATTGAAGATCTCATTGATAATAGCGCAACGGTAAAAAGATAGACGAAAACGGACGTCGGATGAAGAAGTTATGAATTTTTAATGGACTTTTCCTGTCCCGGCCTGTTAAAAATATAACTTTAAAAATAAAGTCAAAATTAGCCGACGGAGTCTAAATAAAAGTTGTAGAGTACGTCTCCACCTACGCGTGGATATAAAGAGCGTCAAAAATGGAGTTCGTATAAACAAATTACAAATTATAATAGCATATTTATGTATTAAAATAAAGTATAAATCATATATACGTACACATATATATACATATGTATATATCATTAGAAAGGTATCGACGATGCGGTCATTATAAGACTAGTGTTGAATACTTTCGACATTAGTTTAGTACAAATATCGTTAAATCTATTTAAAATAGTATTATAAATGGGTGTTTAGTTGTTTATATAACTATAATGTCATTAAGTAACTATGAGGGTAGTTTTTGAAAATTCAATTACTATAAATAAGAGCATTGGGCTCTCATATTTCTTACACCATTCTCTTGATTCAAGAGTCTTTCTCTTCTTATCCCCCGAGCATTTCGGTCCCTCGTGATTCGACTTCTCTTTCTGTAGTTTTAGTATAGTAAGGTGAGCGCTGAAGCGCTGCACGAATCTTTCCTAGAAAGATTCAGCAACGAAGTTCTGCCTCTGCAGAGCCCGACTCTTAGCTAAAACCCCCTTGTAAGTAAGTTATGCTTACCCTATTTTAATATAGCTTATATTTAAAATTAGTATTGTTATTATGAACTTATAATAAATAGTTGGGCTATTATTATGACTTATATAAGTGTCGTTATAATATTTTTTTAACTACTCGCGGTACGGGGAATCTGGTTTAAAGGGCCACATAGGGTTGTTGGATTTCAGAAGTGTTATATGTCAAAATGGTCCTACCCTCCGGTGTTTTATGTCTGACCCCTGTCTGTACATAGTGGTTGGAAAATATTGTTTAAACGCTTATATAATAATAACTAGAAAAGATTACCCGGCGTTGCCGAGGTCGGAAGGTATTGCTTTGTAAAGTAAAGTAGCATGTTGGTTGCTTTTTGTCCGTTAATGTAAGGGTAATTTGGTCTTTTCAGGTAGTAGGGACTGAATTTGTAACCATGGGTAAACCATATGGACCATTTATGGAATTTTGGCGGTGGTGGTGGTGATGACAGATGGTGGGTGGGTTTATGGTATTGGGATTTAAAACCAAAAAGAGAATGTTAAATCTGGTAAACCACATGGACCAATCGTGTAATTTTGTCTAATAATAATAATAATGATGAGGGACCATTTATGCCAAAAGACTAAATACTAATAATATGGGTTGTTTGTGAACAAAAGCATAAAGATGAAGGGTCAATGTTGTAAGTTGGAGGACCAAAATTGACAAAAAAGGTGTCACTTTACTGTTAAAATCTTTCATAACTTTAATATATATACTAGAAAGGTGTACCCCGCTACGCGGGGGTTAGAAACTTTCAATGTCGTTTTCAGAATGACGTGTCTATTATATGCACGTAAAGAAGACCTATGTTGAGTAATAGCTAAGTTCTGAAGTCATTTCTAAATTCTTTCTGAAGGAGCAAATGTGTCAAAATCTCCTCCAAAAAAAAGCATAACTGCTACAAATATTTGACTACAATTAAAAGTAACTAATATGTTCTCAAAATATAAAAACAACAAAGAACCGTTTGATTTTTCATTTACCAAATTTAGCTCACTTGATTCAGTGAAGCTTTTATTAGGATTTTGAAAAAACGGATAGTGAGAGAGAACGTTTGGTTTCGGATTTGGATCTTGCTATTGGTTGTTATATGTTTTCGTTTATATTGAACATATGAAGTGTGCGACAGAATATGGATCAAAAGACATCCGTTCATTAGCAGGTGATTACATGATATTAGATTACATACATTCTGCATACATTAGCAAGGATGTTAGATGGGTAACTGGTGGAAAAAGCAGATGATGTTGGTTGGTTATGTTGTTGGGTGGTCTGTGACGATTTTGTTGCATATGTCGATCGCTGCTGGCATGTTTTCTTGCATCATGTCGAACATATCAAGCATCTGTGTCTTTGTCGAGGTCGGCGATATAAGTTGCTTGTATGGCAGTTGGTCTGGGGCATCTTCTAGCAGAGTCTGCCATTTCTTAGTTGTCTACCATAGAAAATCTTAGGCCTATTTTGGTAATATCAATCTCATAGAAACAAAAGGTAATGATGTAGTAACTTTAAAATGAAGGGTTGTAGGTTTCACTGATCTTGTATTATGAAAGAACTCATAATACTTACCACCTTTGGACTTCTGTTTGCATTTCTGTAAACAACAACAACAACAACAAACTTTTCAGGATATGAAGAGTGGAAAAAGGAATCGTATTTATGAAAGTAGATATTGTATTTGTAGTACCTTATCAACAACATCACTCGATTATATCTTGTCAACCTCCACACAATCAATCAGCTACGAATTTTGTGTATTATATGTAAACGGTAAACACGATGCACATGTTAACTCTACTATTAACAAAAAAAAATTATTAATTCTTTATTGGACAGGAATTCTCACCCCAGGTGCTTTTCCAGGGAAACTGCAATAAATAAATAAATAAAAATAAGGATGCAGAATTTGAAGAAAACGTTTAGATCATGATCGAATCACATTGAGAACAAACACTAAAAGCATGCAGAATTTATACAATAATGAAAGAGTGATTATCGGACAAACCTTGTTGCAACTTTCGAAGCAACGCAGTCGAGAATCTAAAATTAAAATAACCACCGGCGAGGAAACCGGCTCCTTTTGCTTCCAATCTGCTAATGCGTGACGAAGGGTATGGGTAAAAAACGAAAGACAAAGATGCGGTCAAAAAATGTTTAAAGAAAGAGACTTGCATGGGATTAAAAAAACACTTTATCCTAACACATTAGAATTACAAAATACGGTAATTAGATTCTTGTAATGCAATAAAGACTATTGGTCCCCAGTTAAAGTGATCAATATTTCCATATGTTTGTAATATTACCTGGGATTACATTCTACACCAACTGTAGTAAGTGCATCATGGAGAACATATATAAAGCAGAAAGATTTCAAATCCTCTACAGAAGTATAGCAAACAGAGAGGCAACAACCTATATTACCTTCAAAACTGAAACTTTTCCAACAAAAAGGCTGCATAAATCAGTTGTACACAAAAATGGACTGACCTGAAAGGCTGAAACTACCACCTAAAATCCAGAGCACGGATATCATAAAGTAAACAATAGCTTTTTCTGTATCCTGACAAAAAAAAAACAAAAGAAATCATACTGATTAGCTTATTTTCTTGTACACAAAGCACATGTCAAATGACTGCAAATCCTTTTGCCATTTCCAGTTATGAAAGAATCAAAGGATCCTCCAAACACACATACGCATACAACCGTTCATTTGTACATATGCAATCGCTCAAAGAAATCTGAAATTTGGACTTATTAGATAAGCGAAGTCAAATGTAGGCATTGAGAAGTCCCAGGTTGTAAGTGGTGTAACTTATCTGACCTGTTTCACAAAACTTGGAATTCTCACCTGGGTTGACTTCATTTTTGTCAGAAATCAACTATGTTTCCATCAATTGAGTGGACTGAAGTCTAGAAACAACGCTGGGTAGAGTAAAGAGTAATTAGGATGTTTCATCGCCACTATGTTCGATGGTCTACGATCTCTTCTGGTCGCCTCATCTTCTCCTACATGTGAAAATATAATAGCTTCATATAGGGCACAAAGGGTGTAGGTGGTAACTGAAGCACGAAAAACGAATAGTGATTCAAAGAGGAAAAGGGGGGTAGCGGGACCTGAGATGTTTCTTAAAACCAGAATCGAGCCCTAATCTGACACGAACTGAAGCAGACGTAGCGATGGCGGTGGTCAATCGCTTCTTACAAAGTCTCGGAACGACAGATGGTGGTAGCGGCGCCGATCGATGCTTTTCAGGAACATCGACATGCTGAAGAAGTTGGAGGTGGCAGAATCGAGCCCTAATCTGACACGAACTGAAGCAAACGTGGCGATGGCGGTGCTCAATCGCTTCTTACAAAGTCTCGGAACGACAGATGGTGGTAACGGCGCCGATCGATGCTTTTCAGGAACATCGACATGCTCAAGAAGTTGGAGGTGGCTCATCCCACGAAAGGTTAGTGGAGTTTCGATCATGTGTGGTTGATGGCAAGAAAGGTATGAAGCAGAAATATGAGAAGAATCCAGAACATATCGATCTGATGCACGATGGTCAACACGTGCAGACGCAATACAGTGGGGGGAGATAAAGACCTGAACGACGGATATTTCTTACCATGGTCGAGGAGCGAGCCCGATGAACAGTAACCTAGTTAAAGTGACACACAAACAAAAATAGAGGGACCGGAAATGTAATTTAAGGGACCAAAATTTGCCAAAATGTCTCAGGTTTACTGTTAAAACTTTTCACAACTTTAATATATAATAATAATAATAATAATAATAATAATAATAAGACTAATAATTAGTCACGATAAATATTAGACTAAAATGTAGTGGTAATAATATTAGGTTTCGTCGAAGGAAATTATTTTTAAGAAGCGAAGCGCTGCTCGAATTTCAAGTCGTCACTTTAACAAATGAGTGCATAGTTACTTTCATCTTACACATATATATGAAGTATTTTAATATAAATTACGTGCTATGTGTGCATATTGTCTGAATACTTGCTGTCTATGCTGAATGAAAGATTTTATATATGTTTTAAATGATTTAAATTGTATATGTATTTTATATCTACAAAATATGTTGGGTAAAACATGGGTAGATGAAATATGAATTGAATGTTGAGATAAGAGGTGATATAGACCATGAGATAAGGGTGAGAGGTGAACAATGAGAGGAGCCTTTTACCCAAGCATGGCCCCGTCATCTAGCAGAGTATGAATGACAACCACATACTATTCTAGACAGTACAGTGGAACACTAGCAGGCTCGCAACCTGTAGGTGTTGTGAACGATGTGTTCACCCGGTGTACTCTAAACCTTGGCGATCATGCATACTTGGTGCCTAAACCCTGGCGACCATGCAGACTTGGTGCCTAAACCATGGCGACTATGCAGACTTAGTGCCCGTTGTGTAACCGTGGCAACGATGGACTTCGTGCCAATTCCTTAGGATGATCATTAGGAATGAATGAACGAGGAATAGCTGATTCTTAGGGTAGATCCTTAAGAATAAAGAAGATAATGAGGATGGGTAATTGAGTTGATTGTTTGATGTTTAAACATAATAATTATATTATTGCGGGTTGAAAACCCTATGTACTCACCAGGTTTCTCAACCTGACCTACTGAGTTAATTTGTATCACAGGTGTCTATATGAATTTACATTACACTGAGGGATTAAGGAGATATAATCACTAGTGATAATGAATGTAAGTTCTGTTTATGCTTATGTTTCTGTATTAACGATGACATCCCAATGTTTTAAAATGAATAAAAATACATTTATTCGAAAATGCTTTGATAACGTATTTATCATGTTTTTCTGGGAACAAATTCCGCAACATTTTTATTAAAAGAGGTGCTCTGATTTTTATAAAACATAAACAAAACTGGTCTTTTCTGGCCGTGAAAATGGGGATGTCACAGTTGGTATCAGAGCATTAGTTTAAGCGAACTAGGAATAAGGATTTATTTCTAGACTTAAACTTAGAATGCTAAGCGATGATTATGAGGAGTGTGTATAATATATTTTAGGTAGTACACCTAAATAGACGCAAACACTAGCTTTATTTAGGGAAAATGGCTAACATGCTTTTATGTGCTAAATGATTTGTGATGCTTTATGCTATCGTTTGATCGGATCTATGGTCTGTTTCCGACCGGATCTGGAAACTTTATGTGTTCAGATTTCTAAACGTATAGTTACGGTATTAGAACTGGCATGTAACTTTTCGGAGTGATAGGGAAATTTACACGTCGATCGTAAATAAAATATTTCCTATCTTAATTCTCGTCGTTACACACCGAACGTCTGAATTGGTGTATAGATCGAAATGGCAAGAACCCAAAGTGGAGTCGGGAACGCAAATGGAATAGGAATCAACAGCCCCCAGTGATTGAGCAAATACATGTTGTAGTAGAAGCTGCACCTGAACCAATCACCATGGCTATAGTACAAGCCATGATTCAGGCTATGTTAGCTGAACAAATGGAAGAAATGAGGAGGATGTTGCATGAAAATAGGGACGAACCTATCATGCCCATTGAGCAACCTGAGCTGATTCCTGAGCAATCGGAGGAAGGGAACTATAGCCGCCCTGTGAGTCAAGTTGGGACTCAAGGAGAACGAAGGAATGACCCGGAGAGGGGAAACGACAAGGATGGACGAATGTATAAGAACTTCTTGGGTGCCAAGCCACCAAGCCTTTCCGGAAGCCCAAAGACGGTTGAGATTATGGACTGGATCTCCGAACTGGAGATGGTGTTTGAGAGCTGTGACTGTAGCGACAAGCAAAAGACCGTCTTTGCAGTCAGAAAACTAAATACTGGAGTGCTAAGTTGGTGGAAGTTGTTGGCAGATACAATGCCACGAGGAGAAGCCATGCGAATGTCTTGGGAAGCATTCGTGGAGCAGATGAAAATGCAGTACTGCTCAGAGATAGATCTGATAGACCTAAACAACGAATTTCAGAACCTGAAGAAAGGAAAGATGAGTGTGGATGGGTATGCCACCACATTCATCGAGAGGATGAAGCTATTCCCCTACTTGGTGCCTACTGAACACTCCAAGAACGATAGATTTGCTAACGGACTGCCCACAGATTTTGGCCCAACAGTCAAAATGGCAACTACCTTGAAAACAACCGTTAGAGCAGCCAGGAATGTTGAGACCCAGATTAGGGAAAAGGGTATGGAGAGAGCTGAAGTTGGCGAGAAAATGAAGTATGAAGGATCTTCAAAATCCAACAAAGAAAGGAAATTCTCAAAGACTGAAGGAGGAAGAGGAGGTGAAGCTAAGTGGTGCGAGAAGTGTAAAAAGAAACACTTCGGGAAATGTAGCGAGGAGCTGACTTGCTACAAATGTGGAAAGACAGGGCATTACGCTAGCAAGTGCGTATGCAACAAGAGGGTGTGCTACAGATGTAACAAAGAAGGGCATGTTTCTAAAGACTTTCTGGAGAAAAACGAGGCAACAATGACAGTTTAACAAGTTGAAGGGATAAATGTGAACGAAAAAAACTCAGTGACCAAATGTGTAAAAATTAAAAAATATATTACCCTTTTAAGTCATTATCTCTTTTTAAAATTTTTATATAAAAAAAATTAATTTAAAAATACTTGGTAAACCAGCCCAAAATATGATTTAGCTTTTATTTATAAATTTCCAAAACCAAATTAAATTATATTCATCCGGCCCTCTTCGTCCTTTATCGTTCCCAATCCATCTATCTCTAGTGTCTACGACGCTAACCTAACCTAACTCATCATCTATCTATCGTCTTCTCGCGAACGCCGAAAACCATACCCTATTCTCCATCCATTCGCAGAGCAATAATGGTGTGCATACGCAAAGCAACGATGGATGACCTGTTTGCAATGCAGGCCTGCAACCTCTTCTGTCTCCCTGAGAACTACCAAATGAAATACTACTTCTATCACATCCTCTCCTGGCCCCAGCTCCTCCACGTCGCCGAGGATTACGGCGGAAAGATCGTTGGATACGTGCTTGCCAAGATGGAAGAAGAGACCACGGAGTGTCACGGCCACATCACTTCCCTCGCCGTTCTCCGTACGCACCGTAAGTTAGGGCTTGCGACAAAGCTCATGACCGCCTCACAGAACGCCATGGAACAGGTTCGTTTTTTCAAATTCAGATTTAATTTTTTCTTTGTGTTCAATTACAATAAATTCGATCATACTTGATCTATCTTGTTTCACTTTAGGTTTTATACGTAGGGCTTCTGTACATACATAGGTGTTCAACTAACATCCTATTTGATCGCATCTGTTAGTAAAACTGTCTTCTAGATTCCTGTGAACTCTAAATCATGTTATTTTTTGTTTTGGCATTGATACAATTGAACATCCCTTCCATCTGAACTCTGAAGATCAAATAACAGAAGAAACGACACATCATGTATTATATTTATATCTGTAGTGAAATTTATGCGTTTTACAAGTATAGTATTATACTTTGATTATGCTTTCTGGAATCGAGTTAAGGTTTCTTGTGATTACAAGTACACACAGGTCTGTATAATCGTATTTTGATGTGTTTCTCCATTATATGTGAGTGATTTATGTAGTATATTGTGTTGTGAATACTAGGTGTTTGGTGCGGAGTATGTGTCACTGCACGTGAGGAAGAGTAACCGTGCAGCGTTCCATTTGTACACAGAGACACTTGGATACCAGATCCATGACATAGAGGCAAAGTATTATGCAGACGGGGAGGATGCATATGATATGAGGAAGCAGTTGAAGGGGAAGAATCAGCATCAGCATCAACATCAGCATCAGCATCAGCATCAGCATCAGCACCATCATCACCACCATCATGCTGGTGGTTGCTGCTCTGGAGATGCAAAAGCCGAATGAAGAAGGAAGATATGATTTAGTTGTAAAAGGATGGTTGTTATGATTGCAGAGTCACTTGTTTCTGTACACTTGATATTTGAATTTGAGGCAGGCAAGCTGTCCAGGAACTTTATGCTAATGTGCATTTTTTATTGTTAGTGTTGGTTTGGTGCCATATGTTTTTCAATAAAAAAGCTGATAATATTGTGGCTTCTTTGCTGAAACTGAGTCCTTTACTAATATGTTACTTGACATGGACAAACGTTGTAGCTTTATTTGTGATGTTGTTGAGGAGAAGGTGCACATGAGAGATTTAGAGCGAATCCATGTCCCACTTTTTTGGTGGGTCTCATGGATACCAAATTTACTACAATTTGTTTTTGTCATGGGGCTTATGTGGAGTTTATTGCCCAGGAAGTTGAGTGGATCCTTGCTCACCATGTATCTAATCGATCAAATTCATTTGATTTAAGTCTATTGAATCTATATGACCCTTTTGATATGCCTACATGATCCATTCATCTAATCTACCTCCTGATGCATCCAGTCAATCCATTCATATGATATCAGCTACACCAATCAATCTCTATTTGGTCCATCTAATCAATCGATTCATCCATCTGATCCGATCCGATCCATCCATTGATCCATCTAATCCGTCAATTTAGCCATCCATTGATCCATCTAATCCGTCAATTTAGCCATCTATACGATTTATGCATCCATTGCTCCATTCTATCAACTCACTCATCAGTTCATCCATCAATCCATAAGATTCATCAATCTGATACATCAATATGGCCCATCTAATTTGTCTGTTTGATCCAATTGATCCACCCACCTAATCGGTCAATCAATCTATCCAGTTGCCCATTCTTCAAGCCATAATTCATCCATCCAATTTATGCATTGGACTAAGCAAGTATGGATCCATCTAACTGAATGTTCCATGTAATCCATTCAATAGTTTGATCCCTCTATCCACTCAATCCATCTAGTTAGATCCATAAAATCAATCCATTAGTATGGTCAACATATGTAATCTATCTATCTATCAAATCCATATAATACATCCACCCCATCCATCTATATCGAATCCATTGAATCCAACCATCCCCAAAATCCGGCCAATCCATCAAATTAGAAAGATAAAGTAGATGGATTGGGTTGATGAATGATATTGATGTGCGGGGTGGACAGACACATATGAATATGGATGGAGAAATTGATTGATCTGGGTCGATGGATGACTTAAATAAATAAAATGAATGAGCTGATTAGATGAATTAAATAGATAGATTGATAAGATATATCAATTATCGATGATTTGATGATGGATGAATCAAATTGATCAATTTGATGGATACAATAGATGGTTGGATCAATTGAACTGATAAACGATTCATCTATTAGACGAATAAGATGAATTAATCAATTAGATATAGTATATGGATGGACCGAATGTATGTATATATGAGATAAATAGATCGGTCGAATGGATTGATGAGATGGATTAAATGGAGAAACCAATTGAATAGATTATAAATTCAATACATATGGCGGATCCAATAAATTTGTCTCATTGACATGGGTTGCCTTGTCCCAACCTTTTGGATGGAATGTGCGACTTCAATCAACAATCACAATTTTTAATTTTTGTCTTATCGACATGTGTTACATTCTCTATCCCACCTTTTTGGATGAAACAAGAAAGTTACAAAGTTTGTCATTTGTCCCACCTTTTTTAAAGGGACAAAAAAGTTATTGGGTTTGTGCCATTAACATCTGTGTCGATTGTCGGTACAACCTCATGTTGTCATTACAATATTACGTCGTGGGATAACTTACATGTAAAACAATTTGTTTTAAGATGTAAATTTTTTTATATCGGTTTTGCTTGGTTAGTTGGTGGGAGCAATCCTGGAGTGAAAGGCTGAAGTAAAATCATTGTACAAGAAGCAGTAGAAACCACCCCTTGGTGACTTGGTAACAAAATAATGAACATGAAAAGGTTGTAAGCATTTGACATTTCCACTAAAATCAAAACATACAAGTATTATACCCGAGTGACATTGGCTCAAATCCTCATGTAATGTAATCTGGAAGTGTTGTTATGGTTAGCAGCTAAGCATCAAAGGGCGTAGTAGAATGAATGATATAGAGTAACATTTGACATCCATAAGGCTTTGCTTCCTAATCTCTGGTTTTAGCTTTGAGAATCACAGAACTGAGAGTAATCGCATTGGCATGGTCCTTTTCTCACCTACACAAACAAACATTTCTACTAACATCCAACAACAATATTATGATCACGTTTCAAATCCACCATGAGGATGAGAAGAAGGGCGTTCAAGTCTTTTTGCACATGTCAAATGGATGGTTATAGTTAACATACCTTGCGAAATGTGAAGGATACTCTTCTTGAACCCCTTCTAATCACGGTATCCTTCACCTTGTCAACCTACCATACAAATTGTCAAGGAAAATATCCAACAATTAAGATTCTCAACCTACTAATGACTATAAGTCTATATATAACACAGAACAAAATTTAAAGTTACATAGTGGAATCATATCAAAAGAATATGCAAATTAGCAAGAACTGAAAAGCTTGCAAGATGTACCTTATGGTGCGGAATATAATGTTGCCAAGCATATCTTCCCTCTCCAGAAAGCAACAACATTGATCGAGGAGCCAGATAAATTGCCCTTCTTCTAGAATTTGACCTTTCCTTATCTCTATCATTATCATCATCAGACCCTCTAAACTCCATAATGCAAGGCCCTGATAAAGAAAGGCTGTAAATTGATCCCTCAAATGCTGAATGGGTATCTATATGTGGGGATAAACCCACACCCGTTGGGTATTCATTTACCTGTAATTAAAAACTTTATAAATCATTACAAAAAATGGGAACACAATACATGGGCTTCATAACAGTTATTTACTTATTATATAAAAGAATACCGTTAACTGGTCTAATGATACATCTGCAGCTTCATCAAGCTTCTTAAAGACTGGGATTTTTTGAAGTATACAATCAACAAATGATGGAAGGTTGCCCAATCGATGTTGTGTATTAACATTCCTTATCTACACCAGTAAAGATTATAAACATTATTTCATGACAACTTTCAAGCAAATTAAAGATTATCCAATAAATATTTGTACAACTCACATCGTAACAAAACTCATAACCATAGTGTTGAACCCTTCTCTTTGCAAGACTATGCCAAGGCCTCGCATCAACAGCAGCAAGCAATTGCTGAAAATGTCAAAAATAAATGAAAGTAGGCTTCTTTTTTCGCATTTAGCCCTATATTTATATATACACACAAAGTAAAGATCCTTCACCTCCTCTTCTTGAGCTGAAACAAAGTCATGAATCAAGTAGATGCCAGGAATATTCAACTCTGATGCTTCTAAACACACCTCAACTGAATCAGTAGCCACAACCTATCAAAAAAATTGGCAATCTTTAAGATCCATTCATAATACATTTGTTGGAATTATGGAACCATTAATTGTTGATACCTGCAATTGTGGTCTTTGCACAGAGTAACGGATGTGAAGAGAACGACCACCAAGGTCAGGACATGGACACCTGTCCAATGCTTTAAGTGCTGATTGGGCAGAATTTTCATCATAATAAGAGACAATAACACGAGAGCCACTCTCATCAGCAGGGTATACTCCTGTTACTGTTCCAAATTTACTGAATGCTGATGTGATAGAATCTATAGTAAGTCCAACAGCTGGACCACAGTTGGCAACATAAAGGTTACAACATAATTCATCATCATGTCCCTTAGGACGTGTAAATTTTGGCAACCCCATTAATCTGCAAATGATTAAGAACGTTACTCAGTTTTGAGAATTCTTTAATAGAATTGTTTTCTTTTTTGTAGGAAAACAATGCAGTCTGTTTTTCTTCCTTGAATAGATTCCATACTCTTGAATTTACAAAGATCAAGTATACAAGTAACTACGTTTTGTTTTGTAAACTCGGGGGCATGGATTTACTTTAGACAAGATTGTAGAATTGAAGGAGTTGCACAATGCATCAGTAAAAAAGTATTTCCAAATTTTATGGCCATAAGAGTGGAACCTAATGATCTGAATGAGAAATAGAAAGCATACGATTATCAGAAAACAGGTCGGGATTAAGGTCAATGCTAATGGCACCACCATCTCCTCCTACGGATTTCAATCAAGTCATAGAAAAAAATAATAATACAGTAATACAACAAATGGGAAACTCGAAGAAACAAACAAGGTGAAGAAAATCACTGAATGGAAGCAAATAAGACAGGATTCCAGTTTGAGACTATAATAGTTCTTAAAAGTCACCTATTAATTCAAAATCAATTAGCTTGTGAGAAAATCACAAACCTGCAGGCGCTTGCGTTATCAAAAACGAAAAATTGTGGTCGGAGCTCATAAATTTAGAACCTTCTCGGCGTTAAAACACGAGGCAGCTGCTCCTCCTCCGTTCTTCCTGCCACCGGCGATATCTGTATGCAGGTAATCTCTTTTTGGGCCTTCCGATGAGATAGTCAGTCGACACTTCCAGTTTCATGACTTCTTTCAAGTTTCAAGTTTCATGGGAGTACGTTGGGCTAAAATCGTAGTCTTGGGCCTAGAGCCAGGTGGATAAAACCCGGATTATTTTATCCGGATCCGATAAAATTGGAAAATTTCCATTTCGGATTCGGATAATCCCGATCCAAAATTTTTGGTTGGTAATTATCAAATCTGAATAATAAGGCGGATCAATCTATCCAGGTTTTTTGAAAATTTTCGGTTTTTGTATATAGATTTTATTGTTTTTCTTTTCAAATAAAAAATCCAGTTTCATATTATAAATATAAATATATATCTGATTCAAGATTAGACTTCAGTTGCATACTTCAAATATATTCGACTGGTCAGACCATATATCGTAGATATCTTATAACCCGATATGAAAAAAATCCAGATTATTTTGTGACCTCAACCTAGAGGTGCATGAAATCGGTTTGCTCAGGTCCAGTTTAAATGAATTTTGATTTTTTTCCATTACAGTCAGGGGCGGATCTAAAGCAAAGGGAATGGGGGGATGTGCCCCCAACGATCTAAAATTTCCTATGTAGAATTTTTTTTTTTAAAAACACATCAGATGCTTTGTAGACATGTAGTGCCCTCAACGGCTCAAGCAAGTAGCGGCGGTGCCCTCAATTACTCAGATCTCAATTTAATCATATCATAATTATTGTTGGTCTAAAAAGTAAAAATAACGAAGGAATTTAAAATCCCAAAACTAAAGCATGTCCAGGATGTTGGTTCAGGCCTCGACTCACTCTTTTTAACACCGATCAAAACAGCAAATTTGTATATATAACTTTCAAAAAGACTGATTACACACATATAAAAGAAACTACATATGCGACTATATAAAGCTGAAAGAAAACGTAATAACCCTAAAACTTTGTAGGTGCATGTGCTCCTATTAAAATGGCTACTAAACCACGTTATTCACCTCTAGACTAGGTCATCCAAAGACCAACTAAACCTAACTTATTCCAGTTATTCAGTGGCCCACTAACCCATAACCAAAAGCCCGACTTGATCCATCAAGATTATCCAACAATCACCCCCGTAATCTTGATGATTTGTTTTGAGAACAGTGGCGACTCATCATCATCTTCAATCAAATTAACTTCTTCTTTCTTCAGCACCACCACAACCATCTCCACTGCATTCTGCACCAGCATAGCCATAACCTCTGGATTCTGCACCAGTGGCCTAGTATCCACTGTGAAACACCTCCTGTTTCACGAACCTATTGTACCAGCTGGACCTGCAGAAAGACTTGACAACCTCCTTCACTGAAACTAAAAAACAAACATGGAACACCATCTGTTTCATATTGGCTCCTTTTTTTTGTTCAATATCAACCAACACAGATCACATACAGATCTGGGTCACTTCAAATCTTTTTTTTTAACCCACCCACACACAAGTAGGAGCACAGAGCTCTCATCATCTTCTGATCACACAGATCGATTTTTTTCATGTTGACTTGCTTTTCCACACAGATTAGCTTCACCACACAGGTTGCTTTCTTCTTGGTTCACCCAGAACTTCAATCCAGCACACGGCCTTCCTTTAACTCACAACATTTTTTCAGCACACATCCCTTTCTCTTCACACAGATCTTCACTGTCGCAGGAATCACCACCCGGTTCATCATCTTTATTGGCTTTTTCTGGTTCAAACATCATCACCAATTGCAGCTCTTCAGTTGCTTTCTTTTCCCCTTCGGTTTGCTCCCCAAACACATCCACATCTTCATAAAAATGGATCTACAGATGACAACCATTCACCACAGGTTTCATCAGAACCTACCTCCCTGGTTAGCTCTGATACCAAATGTTGGTTCAAGCCTGGACTTACTCTTGTAACATCCCAAGTTCGGAAGCAAGAAGTTGAAGGGTACAAAGTGTAAATTTAGGAAAGGGACTCGACGAGTAGGTCCGTCTACTCGCCGAGTCGGAGCGGGATTCTATCAGGGTTTAAGTGGCCAACTCGCCGAGTCGGAGACTTGGACTCGACGAGTTGGTGCTGTAGGAAGAAAACCCTAATCCCGAGGGTTGCACCCTATTTAAAGGACTTTATGTCCTTCTCCCAGCCTCCTAATCCCCCTGAGAGTTCCAGAAACCCTAATTTTCGTGTGAGGCTTCTTTATTGAGGAGATTGGAGCTTGGAAGAGGAAATTGGTGAAAATAGCTTGAGGAATTAAAGGCTAACATCAAGGGGCTTGTGTGGATCTGGGATCTACATCTGTTTGGGCACATTTCAGAGGTAAAAAGCCATAATCTTATGCTGATTTTCTTTTTGGTTAATCCTTGGTGGTTGATGTGGAGTTCCATAGCTTGTTTGTGAGCTATTTCGAGTTAGAAGCTTAGATCTGAGGTTGCTACTTTAGATCTAGACTTTTGTTGGTCCAGAAAGTCATAAAGCATCAGTCTTTGAGTTGTTGGTGAAGCCTCTTTGTCATAAACCCTAGCCCTAGAGTGTTTTGGGCTTATATCTCCTTGGTTTCACGTAAAGTTTGCAACTTTATGTGAGGGTTAGGCTGTAGAAGAGTGGATCTATGAATTGGAGCCCCTGCATGGCTCGAAAAGCCCCTGTATGGGTTGAGAACTGGAGAGACTCGGCGAGTCTCATTGGTGTACTCGACGAGTTGTATGAACATGTGCATGGACTCGGCGAGTTGAAGAACAACTCGGCGAGTCTATTGAAGATTGCCTTGGACTCGGCGAGTCTGTTCTGGACTCGACGAGTCTGGTCGCGAAACCCTAACCTTTTCTGGTTAAGCCTCGAATCGGTGAGTCGAGGGACGACTCTGTGAGTTGAGTCGTGTTATGGGAGTTTCTGAGTATAGGAACTCGACGAGTCGACGGGTCGACTCGGCGAGTAGAGTCAACCAGGAAGGTTGACTTTGACTAAGGACTTTGACTTTGACCAAGAGTTGACCAGTTTGACTTCCAAGGGTATTTTGGTAATTTTGGTATTGGTTCCTTGGTAGTGTGCTGTGGTGAAGTTCGTGTCGGTGGTCGGAGCAGCTTGGTCGTATCTCTTCAGTCGGCAATTTCAGGTGAGTTATCCTCACTATATCGACAGGGTCTACGGCACCAAGGCCGGCCCTTTATCGGATGGAAATCCGGGTATTGTTTGTTATGTTATTGCTTTGCTAGATCTGCATCCTGGTATTTAGGATGGTGTTATGTTAGTGACCTGATTAAGGTCGGTACCCGGTATATAGGGTAATGATATGCTAGTGACCGGTTAGGTCGGAATCCTGGTTAGGATGTTGATATGCTATGTGATCTGTTAGATTGTTTGTCTGGTTAAGGGTTGTTATGTGATTAGTTGTTTTATGTGCACATGGTTGTTGACGGGGGTTGGGTTGAGGCGGGTCCTGCTTTGTGCTGTAGGCCAACATACCCAGGGCGGACCGGATATTCCGAAGGCCCAGCGAGCGGTTCGGATAGGCTGAAGGCCCCAAGAGGGAGGACCAGACGTGCCGAGGCTCGGAGAGTGGACCAGGCCGACTGAAGGCCCGGTGCGGGCGGACCAATCACACTGTAGACTCGATACGCATGGCCGGACTCGGAGGGTGGACCAGGTGGACTGAAGGCCCGGTGTGGGCGGACCAGTCACACAGTAGACCCGATGTGCATGACTGTTCTATTTGTGATATGTTATGAGTATGTTTATGTGTGGTTGGTATTTTGGGGGTAACTCACTAAGCTTTCGGGCTTACAGTTGTAGTGTTATGTTTCAGGTACTTCAGGAGATCGTGGCAAGGCGAAGGCGTGATCGTACCGCTCCTCGTGTTATATGATTTATGTGATATGGTTCTGGGGGATACTCTGATGTTTAAACTATTTTGAAAACGAGATGTATGAACTTAATGGTTTTGAAATGAATTAAAATGTTTTAATTTGGCTCAATTTTTATGGGTGTTACAAGTTGGTATCAGAGCCTTGGTTTGAGTGAATTGGAGGAACATTCGTGTGAATCCAGTCTCAAATCAAGGAGAGATTTTCAAATGATTTTCAAAAAAGTTTTCAAAATGAGTAAAGGAGGATGCAGAGGGTACGATCAGCCAGAGCCAGTAAGTAGACCCCAAAATACCATACAAGTTATTTGAATATGTGATATGTTAGAACAGCATGCTAATACTAGGCTAGGGATCTTCAGGAATTGCTTGATAGAGTTGCCTGATTATGTGATGCCCACTAGCCTAGGGTTTCTTTATATGAGATTTTTAGTATTCCTCTAGGAGTGAGAATTGAGGGCTTGTTATAAATGTTTGTGCTTAGGGCGTTGTGGTGATACTTGAGACAAATATGGGTAGGTGTGGAAGGTAGTATGGTCCCGTACTACTGAAAGCACATGACCCATACGCGTGTCAAGGAAGTCACAACCCCTAGGTTGTTGGTTAGAGGTTAGTTCTCAGAGGTTATGCGAGGTATCTGAGGATCTTGTTGGTGTATTGCAGTATGGCGATTACGAGACATATCGTGACTGGATCCGGATCGGGATCAGGACAGGGTGAGCAGGAGGCCCCAGTGGCACCTGAGATTATCGGCCAGGAGGGGCCAATGTTGACAGAGGACCGGGTCAGGGAGATCATCCGCGAGGAGGTGGTCGAGATTGTCCGGGGTCAGATCCCGGAGGTGGTCGATGATCGTTATGCAGCTCTTACTGAGACGGCTGCCGCGGCAGCTACATCGGCTGTAGCAGCGGCAGGGGAAGGAACCGGTCGAGGTTTTCAGTATCGGGACTTCGATAATACGAAGCCCCTACTTTCGATGGAATTCAGGATCCGATCGTTGCTATGAGATGGTTGTCAGATGTGGATGGTTGTTTCTTCACGTGTTCATGCTATGCGGATCAGAGGGTGAGGTGTGCTCTGAACCTATTGAGGCTCGGGGCGAAGGATTGGTGGAGGTTGACTACGGGATCTTTTTCTGATGCGCAGCGGGCTGCGGTTACTTGGGATCAGTTCCGGGAGATGTTCAGTACTCGTTACGTTCCACAGGTTGAGAGAGAGAGGTTGGCTCATGAATTCCTGGAGCTGAAGCAGGATTCGGAGTCGGTGACGGAGATCACCCGGATGTTCACTGAGAGGGCGATGTTTTGCCCGGAGTTCGCGTCGGAGCAGGCTCAGATGTCCCGATATCTGAGTATGCTCAAGAGGGATATCAGGCAGTTTGTGTCCACGCAGAGGTGTGATACCTTGTTAGAGTTGCAGGAGGCCGCCAGGCGGCGTGAGTTGGAGATTGAGTTGCAGTTGCGAGAGCAGAGGCAGGCCCCGGTGCAGTCGCAGCCGGCGCAAAAATGGTTCAAAACCGTTGACTCCAGGATTGGGAGTCAGAGCAGCCACACTTGTGAAAAGTGTGGGAAGGGTCATACCGGAGTTTGTAGGTCCGGTGGTGCATGCCGCAAGTGCGGGAGAGAGGGGAATTATGTGAGGGATTGCCGTCAGTCAGCCCCGGCTCAGGATATGAGGATCTATTATCATTGTCATCAGGTGGGACACTTGAGGGTCAACTGTCCACAGCTTGTTGCAAGACCGGTGCAGGCTTCAGCACCGGCCACTTTGAGGATTACAGGTGGAGGTCAGGGAGGAGCGGAGCCTCCGAGGGCTCAGGGATGCGCTTTCCAGCTTACAGCAGAGGAGGTCAGGACAGAGTCAGATGCAGCTGCGAGTATGTTTCCATTTTGATATCTTGTTATCTTGTTGATTATGTGGTATTGTAAATCTGTTCGCCTTTTTCGCATGAATCATGGTATGATTGAGGACCTTAGTAGTTAGGAGTTGTAGTTGGTTAGCGTTCAGGAGGATTCTTGGTCGAAATGTAAGGTTTATGATCTCGTTGCTAGGAATAGCAACTGCGATGCGAGAAGTGTTCAGTTGAGAGTCAAACTTCCTTGGAGTTCGGGTGTGCGATGGCGGAAGGGTTATTCGGTGAAGGTTACTCACTCCCGAGGGAGTCAGTTCATGGTTAAGAGGGAATATATGGAGTAAAGGCGATTGAGCTAGGCCGGTTTTGGGCATTGGTGGTTAGTAGTCAGTGCATTAAGTGGGGGGGAATTGGAAAATTCTCCGGTGAAACAACATGCATCTAAGGACGGTGAGCTGTTTAGATTTATCAGTGTTGTTAGCCGAGAGGGTAGCATGATTGGAGCAAGTGATAGACAAGTGGGACAGGGAACAGACCATGGTTTCAGTTAAGGTAGTCGGTCAATGTGAGGCCTGGGTTTAGGCCATGGAAAGGATTCTGGGAACGGAACTGGAGTTCGGAACCCCAAGAGGGCTAGAACAGTATGCATGGGAGTGATTCCCAGGAAGAATGGTTCAGGATGGCGTATGACAGTTTTGAGCAGTCCGGATAGACTGAGGGCCAGAAGGCGTACCAGTCAGACCGAAGGCTCGGGGAACGGTCCAGATAGGCTGAAGGCCCAGGAGGGCGGTCCAGACATGCTGAAGGTTCTGAGAGTGGTCCAGATAGGCTGAAGGCCTGGAAAGGCGGTCCAGTCACACTGAAGACTCTGTATGTGGTAGTGGATCGATACGAGGAGAATGAGTAAATATGTCGCCATGCAATAGTAATCGATATGGTATGGCCCCAAGTATTGATCTTGATGATGGAGATGGCTAGAGGCCGTGCGTGGGCATTGTTAGTTATGTGATCGGATTCAGAGTATATGGGAGTTAGAGAATAACTGTTGCTCTACATGGATAGTGTAGAGTGGAGTTTAGCTCTGTGGCACTTATAGGTGCGGTAAGGGTTGTTGAGTAGACTTCCTGGAAAGGGAAGGTATGTAGCTCCGGAAGGAGCGTGGGTCCTCTGAGGGGAAGGCAACAGAGTAAATGGATGATCGAAAGTGCTTGGTAGCAAGCACTGGGATTGTACCAGATATATGGAAGCACATACGGGTTGGATGCCCGTTGAGGTTGTGGCAATGTTGGATGATGAGCATGCATATTTTCGGTCTCCTTGGAAGAGGAGAAGGAAAGGGATTCTCGATTGGAGATTGGGATAGAGGAAGGTGAGACAACAGGTTAACAGACTCGAGAGTAGTCTGGACCGGTGCTGAGGACTACATAAGGATATTACAGTCGGAGGTCAAGGACCTAGAGATCGTGATAGGGAGGTGTGAGTGGATTGCACTCCGTTGTGTCGAACCGAAGGGTTCGAGGGTGACGCAAGGACAAGGTTCTTGGTTCCGAGTATGGTTGTAGGCTTGAGTTGTGTATGAGGAGGTATTTCAATATAGGGTATTCCATCATGAGGATGACCGGACCCTATGATTGATTGGACCTGGTGTGTTGGTATTCCAGCCCGAGGCTGATTAGGCCAGGTACGAGTGGTTACGCGATATGATTGGTTGATGGGTTACGGGAGCTGAGGGATGTAGTATTCTGTCAGCGCGTAAGGGATAGAACCAGAGGGTGGAACCGGATTTGTTCCGGGTTGCGAGTTATCAGGGTTATCGCCAACTTTGGGCGAAGGAAGATGGATTAGTGTCTCAACAGAGTTCAGTGGGTGATTGTGGTAACTAGTGCTAGTAGGGCGCGGAGGTACGTCCCTGATATGAAGGGATAGTGTCATCGGGTGATACGTGGTGCTATTGAGTTGAAAGGCCAATGGTCGGCTTGGAGTAGTGGCAAGGATGCCACGCTAGAAGAGGTCGTTAGAAGAGAGATGCGGTAATAGGGTTGCAAGAACCTGAGTTAAATGAGAAATCGGAGTCTGCAGTACAAGGGGTTTGTTCTGAAGTGTATACTGCAGTAGGCTTCGAGGACGAAGCCTAATTTAAGTGGGGGAGAATTGTAACATCCCAAGTTCGGAAGAAAGAAGTTGAAGGGTGCAAAGTGTAAATTTAGGAAAGGGACTCGACGAGTAGGTCCGTCTACTCGCCGAGTCGGAGCGGGATTCTATCAGGGTTTAAGTGGCCAACTCGCCGAGTCGGAGACTTGGACTCGACGAGTTGGTGCTGTAGGAAGAAAACCCTAATCCCGAGGGTTGCACCCTATTTAAAGGACTTTATGTCCTTCTCCCAGCCTCCTAATCCCCCTGAGAGTTCCAGAAACCCTAATTTTCGTGTGAGGCTTCTTTATTGAGGAGATTGGAGCTTGGAAGAGGAAATTGGTGAAAAGAGCTTGAGGAATTAAAGGCTAACATCAAGGGGCTTGTGTTGATCTGGGATCTACATCTATTTGGGCACATTTCAGAGGTAAAAAGCCATAATCTTATGCTGATTTCCTTTTTGGTTAATCCTTGGTGGTTGATGTGGAGTTCCATAGCTTGTTTGTGAGCTATTTCGAGTTAGAAGCTTAGATCTGAGGTTGCTACTTTAGATCTAGACTTTTGTTGGTCCAGAAAGTCATAAAGCATCAGTCTTTGAGTTGTTGGTGAAGCCTCTTTGTCATAAACCCTAGCCCTAGAGTGTTTTGGGCTTATATCTCCTTGGTTTCACGTAAAGTTTGCAACTTTATGTGAGGGTTAGGCTGTAGAAGAGTGGATCTATGAATTGGAGCCCCTGCATGGCTCGAAAAGCCCCTGTATGGGTTGAGAACTGGAGAGACTCGGCGAGTCTCATTGGTGTACTCGACGAGTTGTATGAACATGTGCATGGACTCGGCGAGTTGAAGAACAACTCGGCGAGTCTATTGAAGATTGTCTTGGACTCGGCGAGTCTGTTCTGGACTCGACGAGTCTGGTCGCGAAACCCTAACCTTTTCTGGTTAAGCCTCGAATCGGTGAGTCGAGGGACGACTCTGTGAGTTGAGTCGTGTTATGGGAGTTTCTGAGTATAGGAACTCGACGAGTCGACGGGTCGACTCGGCGAGTAGAGTCAACCAGGAAGGTTGACTTTGACTAAGGACTTTGACTTTGACCAAGAGTTGACCAGTTTGACTTCCAAGGGTATTTTGGTAATTTTGGTATTGGTTCCTTGGTAGTGTGCTGTGGTGAAGTTCGTGTCGGTGGTCGGAGCAGCTTGGTCGTATCTCTTCAGTCGGCAATTTCAGGTGAGTTATCCTCACTATATCGACAGGGTCTACGGCACCAAGGCCGGCCCTTTATCGGATGGAAATCCGGGTATTGTTTGTTATGTTATTGCTTTGCTAGATCTGCATCCTGGTATTTAGGATGGTGTTATGTTAGTGACCTGATTAAGGTCGGTACCCGGTATATAGGGTAATGATATGCTAGTGACCGGTTAGGTCGGAATCCTGGTTAGGATGTTGATATGCTATGTGATCTGTTAGATTGTTTGTCTGGTTAAGGGTTGTTATGTGATTAGTTGTTTTATGTGCACATGGTTGTTGACGGGGGTTGGGTTGAGGCGGGTCCTGCTTTGTGCTGTAGGCCAACATACCCAGGGCGGACCGGATATTCCGAAGGCCCAGCGAGCGGTTCGGATAGGCTGAAGGCCCCAAGAGGGAGGACCAGACGTGCCGAGGCTCGGAGAGTGGACCAGGCCGACTGAAGGCCCGGTGCGGGCGGACCAATCACACTGTAGACTCGATACGCATGGCCGGACTCGGAGGGTGGACCAGGTGGACTGAAGGCCCGGTGTGGGCGGACCAGTCACACAGTAGACCCGATGTGCATGACTGTTCTATTTGTGATATGTTATGAGTATGTTTATGTGTGGTTGGTATTTTGGGGGTAACTCACTAAGCTTTCGGGCTTACAGTTGTAGTGTTATGTTTCAGGTACTTCAGGAGATCGTGGCAAGGCGAAGGCGTGATCGTACCGCTCCTCGTGTTATATGATTTATGTGATATGGTTCTGGGGGATACTCTGATGTTTAAACTATTTTGAAAACGAGATGTATGAACTTAATGGTTTTGAAATGAATTAAAATGTTTTAATTTGGCTCAATTTTTATGGGTGTTACAACTCTTTTTAACACCGATCAAAACAGCAAATTTGTATATATAACTTTCAAAAAGACTGATTACACGCATATAAAAGAAACTACATATGCGGCTATATAAAACTGAAAGAAAACGTGATAACCCTAAAACTTTATAGGTGCATGTGCTCCTATTAAAATGGCTTCTAAACCACGTTATTTACCTCTAGACTAGGTCATCCAAAGACCAACTAAACCTAACTTATTCCAGTTATTCAGTGGCCCACTAACCCATAACCAAAAGTCCGACTTGATCCATCAAGATTATCCAACACAGGACTCGTGAATATCAATCCCTAAAGCCACAAATGCTTAAATTTAGACAAGTTTACAGAAACAGTCCCTATCTTTTAAACAAAAGTACATATCGCTTATTAAAAAATACTTAACTTTTATAGACAAGTTTAGTCCCTGTGTTTTAAACAAAATGGCATATCCGCCACTATGGACAAGATCCCTAACTAGTGCACCCTACGGACAAGATTCTTAGATCCACCACTGATTACAGTAAGTGAAAACAATGCATACTTTTATAGGCGAGCTTTGTTCTTATTTTTTACTATATCCCCACATTCTTATTGTAGTATATAATACTTGGTTAATGATAATGTGGTTTAAGACGAGCTTAATGGAACTTAAGTTGTTAAACTTCATCATCATTTCTTGTAACCACTCGTTGTCATATGTCCATGTTGTGTTTTGCTTTTGAAATATTTCCTTGACTAGGATCTATTGTGGATTTAAGTTCCATGACCATTTTTATTCTTTTATTTTAAATGCATGTATCCAATCTGAAATATGATTTGAATTTTGAAGCTATTTCTTATTCATTTTAAGGCATAAAATGAATAAATTTGCTCAATTGTCGTTGTAAATCTTCCATACACAGGTTAACTATGTTTCTACATAAGTCTAAGAGTATATATGGTTAAATGCTTATTTTCTTAATTTATGCAACAAAATTTTAGACAAAATGGGGTTAATTTTATTTATGCAATAATGCTTCACTTTTCTATTCATTTCATTGGTACAGAGACAAGATCGAGGTTCTTGATTCTTACAAAGTACAAGTCTGTACTTCAGTATTAAATAAAAGCATATACATGGCATAATTTACAAAACTGATATTATTACGGTGACATTTTGGGGGGTGTAAAACAAGCCTCTTTTCCCAAACAACATCGTGGGCTTGGAATAGGTGTTGCTGCAACATAATTTGTATTTGATTGATCATCACTTAATAACGATGATGCATATGAAGCTTTTTCAGCTTTTAACAAACTGAATTTCCCCTGTGGCTCTATCTGTATGTTGTTAATATTATCCATCAGTGTCGGTGTGTGCCTTGCACTTATACTGTAAACATTTCCAGAAATACCTGACACATTTTTTATCCCTGGAACTGGAAGGGTATTTGTTGCAATTAATAGCGAATTGGGATCGATCAATACATCTTGTTGAGCAATGTCTCCGATTCTAGTCAGTATGTTGAATGCCAAGTTTCCAAGAACACGAGAATATGCTTCCAAAATCGCATGTCCAATATCCTGTATCAGTTTCACGAGACACAAATTTTATTTTAGTCTAATCGACAACTTGTCCTAAAAGTAAAAGGGGAGTTAATTAATTAATCACTTTGCTCACCTTGCCATATTGGATTTTCATGACATCAAGAAATGTTTGAGGAAGGTTGGGGTATCTGATTCTGATTTGCTGCAAAAGAACTTCAGCTCGGTTTATCAAGAACTCCATCTTATCAAGCTCCATTGATGGATCCTTTAAGGACCATGATGTTCTTGCTCTTGCTGGTGATTTTGATGCACTGGTTTGTTCCATGATTTTTTCTTTCCAGGCATATATCGCTGTTTCTAGTCTATTAATAGTCTCAAGAGCAGCCTGTTCAGATTTTAAGTTTAGCAAGTTCAGCATCCCGATGGCTGAAGAAGAGATTGTATTCAGTGTTTTATAAAGATCATCACCAAGACTCGCCTTTCCAGACTGCAACATATGTAAATCAACACACAAAGCGATTAGGATTTACGACACATGCATTTAGGCTGCATTTATTACGCTGTCATAGTCACAGTCACAGTCAGTGGGACAAGCAGCCCAGTCCCACAATTACAGTCACAGGCACAGGCACAAACACAGTGTTGTTATGTTTTTGTTACCTTGGGAAGTGCGTCTCCAATGATTTTTGGAATAGGCATTTCGATTAAGATGGTTTCATTTATAGATTTGGCAGCTTTGAAAATTTGGTGGACTAATTTCGCCTGATTGAGAAGCTTCTTCCTTTCACCATCAGAGAGCCCATTTACGGGTACTTGTGGGACAGGAAGCCACCCTCTGTTGTTCCTTTTGTCTGCTTGGAGATGGACACCTCCTTCCTCATACCAAAACTCTGAATGTTTCATTGAGTCTAAAGTTTCCTGTCATATATTTTCAATTCAATGATGGATTGAGATTATGTCATTTGAATTTAATCATGTAATGGAAGAGAGCACGAGGACATACAAGAAGCATGGAGTCTAACTTCCGTAGTGCTGGGAGATTCATGTGAATGTCCCCACGAGCTTTTGGTCTCATTATCTGCTTTGATTCAATGTCAAATGGAATACGTACAAAACCTGTTAGAGTTTTTTAAAGTGAAAGTTGAAAATTTTACTATTAATTAAGGAATGCATGCCTCTAGAGTCCGGCCATTGGCACCATATTGCTTAGCGGGAACCAACTCAACCATATAGTTAGTAGGTGCAAGCAACCACTCCATTTCTCTTCTCCACTTGCTCTTTCTCTCATCTCCCAATGCCTCTAGTTTCCATAGCTCCCCAAATACACTTCCTGTCATTTCAATCACCCATTGTTAATTGGTTGCTATTTTCTTTTAAGGAAAAAGTTGAATTTCACCAGCCAAATGTATTTTTGGTACACCAAGCATCCTTAAAACAATTTTTTGTGTTATTTATACTATTATCACCTGCTATTTTCGACGCTTATAATACTTATATGGCGTTCCAAAATGATCGCTGAACTTTTGTTTATATACCAATGTCACTTTTGTTTTTATAACATAAGTTCTTGCGCTTTTTATTTATTATTAACAATAAATACACAAAAAATAACTATTTTTTTTTTCTTTTTATACTTTTTTGACCTTTTAAAAATAATTGAAATTAACCCCTCAATAGGAGATCCAAAAACTCCAAATACCGGAAAATCGAAATCACAAATGCAAATCTAAAATCCAAAGACCAACGAAAAACCGATCAATTTTTTGTTTTTGGATGAAGAAACATCTCTGATTTGATTTGCCTTTCGATATTTGCTTTGTTTACTGAACGTATGTGTGTAAAACAGTATAAAAAGCATTAAAAATTATATTTATTAATAATAAATAAATAATATAAAAGCACAAAAATAATAGTATAAAAGATAACTTTTACAGCACCTTAGGCGTACAAATAAAAGTTTATTGACCATTTTGGAACGCTATATCAAGGGCGTAGCTAACATATGAGAAGATAGGTCCTAAAATTTGAATTTCATTTATAATATATAAAAATTAAGAACTACCTTAAAAAAAAATAGAAGACCTACTTGAGTTTGTTTTTTTTTTAAATGTCTTAAAAAAATCATTTTAAAAGGGGCAAAAAATAAGTTATATGGGGGCATTTGTGCTATTAAATATAATATATAGTTTTTATAAAACAATAAGGTATCAATGCATTAATAATCAACTAATTTTTCATTAAATCGTTCGGTTTTTTCAATTATACGGTTTTTTTTAAATTTTAATTGGTGGTGACTGATCGGTTTTTTCAGTTATATTTCTTTAAATCGTACACGACCCGACCCGACCCGACCCCTCACAAGTGTTGTTGATTTTTTTATCGGCTTCACTTAGTTTGGGAACCACGTGATATTTTGTTCTAGATTCGCCACTGCGCTATATACGTATTAAAACCATTGACCTATAAGACCGATCATAACAAAAAGAGGAAAGTTTTCGTGTTGACATTCAAAATTTTCCTTTTTTTTTTTATTAAAATCTTTCGCTAATTCCTTAGAGGTTGCCTGATTTGTAGTTTAGTGTTATAAGAGAGCGAACAATGTACCAGCGAGTTTTGTTATGGAATTGGACAGAGCCAAAGCGGAGGAATGACCCTTTCGCCCTCCGGTAGTATCTTCACCCAACAAGAGCTTTGCGAATTTTTCTTTCATTATTTCCACATCAGAGATTTGTGGTTTTGTTGACACTTTTTCTTTTTTGACACTTTCTGAGTACTCCCATTCGTCTGGTTGTTGTTCATGTTCATGTTCATCCCTTTTCATGATTGTCCACTGAGAAGAAAAGGATCCTCCTGAAGCATTGTTGCTAGAAGAACAACTTGAATCATCTTCTTCATCAAGAGAGTCAATAGTTGGACATTCATCTCCTCTACTTGCAACACTTTCATCCTCGCATGAATTAGCATTAAGAATGCAGCTTTCAAGTCCATTGTATGTCATAATTCCTGAAAGATTTTAATTGAACTCAAATTTACATAAAAATGTTTGAAAGTTGTTGTTATGGTTAATTTTGGGAAGGGCATCGACTATGAATTATGGTTTTAGTGTAACGAAATTTATTTAATTAAGTCTTAGAGTTTGATGTAGAACATGGGGATTCTACAAGATAAGAGTATATTAGAAGAGGGTAGTTGACACAAGTGATACTGTTACTAACTATCAAATAATGCAGATTCTTCAGTGACAACAAGCACATGCTGCAAGTGTTGTAGCTGCATTTAAAAACTGTCTCTAGTTTTCATATAGAACGCAGTATAGGATTTTTTGTTTTTTTATGTAAGGAAATAAATGGCAAAGTTGCAATTTAGGCAAAATACCACTAGAGTCGTGACATAAAAAATAATTCCTCACATGAAGATAGATGGATAGATGACAATTTTTTTGACACTTATTACATTTTTGTGGGCCCTCATAAATGAATTTATATACATAAATAAATGTACAACTTTTGGGTCGACCTTGAGTACCACTACTTATGTACAACTTTGTTATTATTCAGTTCCTTTATTTTCTTTTTCCCATTTTCCATTTTATAGATCATCTTCTTCTTCTTCTTCTTCTTCTTCTTCTTCTTCTTCTTCTTCTTCTTCTTCTTCTTCTTCTTCTTCTTCTTCTCTTTTGGTTCTAGTATTATTTTCCCCTTTTTTATGGTTATCCACAGTTTCAAAAGGTATATTTAAAGTTTAATCACCTTTATAAGTCAATTTCGTTATATTTGGGCTAAGATAGAAACAAATCTACAAAAATATTTTTTAGGGTAGCTATTATTATATTTTTGCAATTGTAATACTAAAATATGGTACCTTTTTACTATAAAAAAGCAAAATTTCAGACTACCAAGTACCAAGTCAAGTCAACCGTTATTTGATGCAACAAGAAGGGTTGTAACTTGTATCCTAGGACAACCACATAACACATTATGCGCATTGTATTATATTTATAGAGTGATTAATGTTTTTTTTTTTGATATAATTTGAATGAATTATATTTTGCTTTTAAAAAAATTAATAGAAAAGGAAAAGTGAAATTATGAAAGGTAACATGGAGAGAATCAGAAACCGGAGATGATCCAACTAGAAACTAAGCATTTTTTTATGACTTTTCAAAAGCTAGAAAATGACTATTGTGTCCCCACCACCACCACTTAGGTATCTTGTAGTGATTTCTTTTCTGGGTGTGGGTGTAGTACAACTAGTTACATAAATAAAAAGTCAAAAAATTTAAGGACCACTATCTCCATGTCGGTCGATAAATAAATATTTGGTAAACAATAGCCATGCAATTTTCATGGCTATTCACCATCACTTTCGTATTCGAATTTCTTAAGCTTTTTCATCCCGACTACTACCGCAATATTTGGTATGTGTAAGTTAATATATTTTTTGAGATTATTTGAATTTGGTGTTTAATAAAATTATGAAAATAGCTTATTGTAGATTATATACTAATTTATAAGTTATTTGTAATAAATTATTGACAAGCTAACTTATAAACAAAAATTTAGCTTTTTAGTTAGTGTGACAAACACAACTAATTTTTCGGGATAGGTTGTAAAGCAAAACTTATGACCAATGTTTTTCAAATGTTTTTGACCTTGATTTAAAAAAGAAATAATTATCTTTTAATATATATAAGAAAAGTTGTTATTATTATTATTATTATTATTATTTTAATTTTAGAAATTATGAAGTAACCTAAAAGTCACACAATCATTTTCCTCCTAAAATAGGCAAAATGTACGTTTATATTTTAAATACAACTAGACGAATGCCCGCGCGTTGCGCAGAAACACCTATATAGTTGAAGTTTTTAAAAATATATGTTTTTTTAATATAGCAATAACATTGTTGTTAAATTTGATATAACAATTCGTAATTTCGTATACTAAATTGATATAATATATTGATTATGTTGAATTATATGATAATATATAAATCTATTATAACTGCATAATGTCAATCGTTTGAATGACTTCTATCCGGGAGTTACACATGAATAAAATTAAATATAATATATGGTTTAATGTTATTTATAGTTGTTGTTATTGTTAATTAATTTTTTAAAATTTATTTGCTTAATGTTTTAATTTCTATCATTATAATTATTTAAAACATCAAACATTATTTTTTGATTTTAAAGGTAACAATATAATCATTTATATAGAGTTATTTTTAACTATTGTTATTTTAAGTTATTTTAAGCTACTTATTTGAAAACTTTTAACGATTATAAAAATATCTTTAGGAAATATTTTAGTTAAATTGATATTACAATTTAGTTTTGCATTTATAACTACAATTTATCACTTTTACCTACTTACAAAATATTCTTTGGTTTTTTAAGTGAAACTGAAAATTATATTTAAGTTGACAATGTAATGTTATATTTAAATTAACAAGTTAAGTATTTTGTCCAATTTGTTCAAAAGTTGTAGTTTTAAACTGATAATGGTTTATATAAAACAACATATTAAATCTAATAAATTAAGTATAATATGTTAAAAGTTAAAGACATAACTTTATAAGTAGAAGTAAAAATATTATTTTAAAATTGAAATATAGTATATTTATGATTATACTTTAGGTTTGATATGTTTTTAACCTTATTAACCAACTTATAATCATTATTAGAAAGACACTACAATTAATCATTTTTAACTATTTACAAAATATTTTTTGGGTTGTTTAAGTTAAACTAAATTTTATATTTAAGTTGACCCTGTAATGTTATATTCAAATTAATAATTTTAGTATTTTATACAAATTGTTCCAAAATTGTATCTTTAAAATGATAATAGTTTACAACCAATAATATATTAAAACTAATAAATTAAGTATAATATATTAAAAGTTAAAAAATATAACTTTATAAGTAGAAGTAAATATAATATTTTAATATTGAAATTTAGTTTATATATGATTACACTTTAGGCTTGATATTTATTTAACTTTATTAACCAACTTATAATTATTATTAGAAAGAAATTGAAAAGTCATGGGAGTTTCAAATGAATGTGGCGAAAAGAAAAATGTTTCATTTATAATATAGTATGATATGATATGATATGATTGGATTATATTTAAATACAAAAATGCAATAGATGACAATTTTTTTTTGGAAGTGATTTGTACACAACAATTTTTTTCTATACATAACAATTTATGTTTTATGGAATTGTACAATACAACACTTTAATAAATAAATTATTATGTATGGAAAATTTCTGTTATGTACGAATCAGTTTTTTTTTTTACTTCTAGTCACTTGGAGTGAGTTTTCAACCGCTATCATAAAAGAAAAGTGTGCGATTTTCATTTACAAATTTCAAATATTTCTAGAAAGCATTTTGAAAATAATTGGTGGCACAAACAATAATGGACGACGTATGGGATTTCACAAAACATATTAGTTGTTGCTTTCAACAATGTTTGATAGTAGTTAAGTGGGTAGAAGAATCAACATCCACACACTATTTACAAAGAAGACAATGCAAGACAACATACCGCTAGTCTCTAGACACTAGTTGACACTTGAATCACGGCAATTATTTCCAAATTCACAACAATTTTTGAATTTATAAACATAAGTTTTCACTAATAGAGTTTGATTTTTATAAAAAATTAAATATTATTCTATATTTTCTTCCTAATCATCCTCCTATTCATGTAAGATTATAGCATGTAGATACCACTAATTCTGTTTTCTTAATCATCTCTCTTGATTTTGACACTTATCTTAATCTAATAAGTATGATGATAAAAAGAAAAAAAATGTATGAAGATATTTAATTTCTCAATTTTTATTAGTATATAAAAGACTAGATAGGATTATATACCATGTATATACATGAAATCCAAAAGTAAACAAATTAATATCATAAAAAAAGGTTTTTACTTGTTAAAATAACATAAACAAATTTCGCCTTTGAATCATACATATATTATTATCTAGAGGGTGTTTGAAATTTTATTTTGAACTTTAAAAGAGTTTTTAGGCAAATTACTTATTGACTTATAATGGTGAGAAAATATATTTTTTTTAAAAGTGTTTGGATTAACTTTTATGATGAGAAAAGTCAATAAGTCGATAAGTTGTTTTTTAAAAACTATTTATCTTAACTTATACATGTTTTAAAGAGTATTTGTTTTTACAATCTAAAAAGTTATAAAGAGTTTTGAAAAATTAAAAATCTTAACTTATTGAAATATATCTTTTGAAGAATCGATGAGAATGCATTTTAAAAGTCTTTTTCATATTATCAAACATTTTTTTGACTTATTGACTTTTCAAAAAGACAATAAGTCAATAAATTGTTTTTAAATGAAATACCAAACACCCTCCTAGTCTATACACTTTAACTGGCTGGGATCGATGCCATATTCCACATAAACGATATAGGGTTTTTTATTCTTTTTTTGGATTAAGGATTGATTTTTTTTTTCAGTTATTGTTTTTTTTTTTTTAAAAAAACAACTTTAAGTTTTTTTCGGTAATTAATTGAAAATGTTAGATTTTATAGAATTCAAAGTTTTGTATATTTTCTGTTTTGAAAAAAATAACAAATTCTCTCTGGTTAAATTTGAAAAGAAGAAAAAAAATTCTAGCAGTTAAAAACCTAAAAAACACTGTAACATTGGATAACAACTAACAAAAAGATCTGAATCCCAATAAAGCCCAATTGGTTCAAGTTCAACTCATCAAAAATACTACTTATTAAAATTTTGAAAAATATAAACCAAAACCAGTGAGTTCTATCAATTAGATGCAAAGAAATTAAGTGGCATATGAATTTTCTTGATTATGAATTCGTAACCAAATGTGTGTGTGCATGAAAGAAAAGAAAAAAGAAAAAAGAAAATATACCGTTTGGTGTTTGATCAAAATCGATGCTATTGCTGATTTCTCTGGTCCACGTACAACAAGCGAGTCTTCTCCTCAATAACACCATCTTCAATGGACTATTATCTATATTTAAATTTAATGTATGTGGCCTCGAAGCTTTTCAGATGCTATTTTCGGCGGGGACTACAAAAACTAGGAACCAAGGTCCTGTATCACAACAATAACCCATTAAAAATAATAATAATAAAGTTTTGATTCTCATAGGTATTTTCATTCCTCATTGTCGACTTATTTTGGATTTGCATAAACAAGAACAAAATTTCAACATTAATAATATAAAATGATTGTATTAGCGATACAAAGACATAACCAGAAATCTATTTCAACAAATTAATACTAAAAGAAATCTATCTCAACAAATTAATACTAGAAGAACAAAATTTCAATATTTAATGATATAAAAGATTTAAGTGTAACTAAACATATTACATACCATAAGAATTGAATGGCAACTAGATAAAATCACGATTGTTTACATTTGGTTACGTAGCAAATGTATAAAAAAGATTGTGATTGAACATTATTTATGATTTTTAACAATGGAACATCAAAAATTATTTTGCAGGTGGTCACAGTTGGAACATTAATGTGGCCTATCATTTCAAATCAAAAGGTCCATGGGTATAAAATGTTCTAGTGACGTGTAGCGAACAAATTATAACATGATTTTATTTCTTCATATTCTTCTCGTTGCATAGATATAATATCCTAATAAACAAGACTTTTATAAAATTACATATTCCACGAAATTTGTTTTTATTCTAGATGAAAAAAATGATCGAATTATTTACACAGTTGGACTTCATGAGGTGCTTTGAATGTACTTGCCAATTCCCTAACTTTTAAGGGTTATCAACCTTAAAATGACATTGACATTGTAACAAACTAAGAAAGAAAACATTACCAAATGCCAATGGTGTATTTAATTAAAATAATTACAGACAAAAAATGACAAATAACTGATAACAGAGGTTAGCTAAATGTCAATTTAGAAAATGACACATACCAAAAATGTATCTACACGAATCTCCTTCATAAAAATCAAAATAACCGAGGACTCGTTGGGTGCTATGTTTTAAAAAGTATAAAATCACCTTTGATCTTCTTCTGGTTTTATACAATCTTTTTTTTTTTTTTTTTTTTTTTTTTTTTTTTTGTCGAAGAAAAAACTAACGTTTGGTTTTTTTATTTATTTATTTAAGGTAAAGAACTTTCTTAGGTGGTTATCTTAAATTAGAAAATGATAAAAGTTTGTCACCTTTATATGCGGTTACCTTTTTCACTAAATTTTATATATGTTATAAATAAGATATATATTTTTTTGGTAATCATTTGTCTTTAACGGTGTAGACATAATAGAAGTTCTATATGTCGATTTTTTCCTCTTATTTATTAATATCGAAATAGTTCGATGATGTGCTTTAATTTTATTATTTATCATTTAAAATATACTATAAATAAATAAAAATAGCGTTCATTGTTAAATACTTAAATATAAGCTTTATAATAAATTTAATAAAATAATATATTTGTGATGTTAGAAACCAGACGTGTCCACATAGAAATTCAGATATCTGTTTATAATGTAAGAATTAATATGATAATAATCATTTCGTCGTATTGTCTCCATCACAAGGGAAGATCAATTTTCGTTTTCTGAGAGTACAAACTTTATAGTTTCATAAGTGAAGTTGGCATTTAATTTTATTTATTTATTTATTTGGTGTTCTTTATTGTTATTTTTCTATAAGATAAACATATTTATTAATGCTGATCCTTCTTTACATAATTACACAATGACTCTCTCATAAAAGTAAGAATAACGTTTTTTATGATGATCCTAGTTACCACATATTATATAAAATAGAAATATCTAGTTTCACAAAGTACAAAAAGTAATGGTAAAACCTAAATTTAGTATATACAAAAAATATATATCATGTAGTATGATGCATAGTAGGCATAAATAATAAAATTCATCCCCGATCAACCAACCAATATTCTGAAAATAACTTTTGCTTAAATATTATTCAAATTTTAAAGTTATATATATTGTTTAATATATATAATATAACTTAAGCGATAAATAGATGTTAATTTCTTTAAGTTTTTATAATCACATAGGAACAGCTAAGATAATTTTGAAAAAAGAAAAAGAAATGTTTTAGTTTTAGTAATTACACGCAAAATTGAAGATCGCATTGCTGATTGCACTCATCAAAGAGATTACCAAAATTTCAGAATTGTGCATTTCAAATCTGATCGGATTTCGAATCAATCGTTCACAGGAAAGAGAACAGATTTAGCAATAAAGGGAGAGGAATATACCTTCTGGATCAGAGCATTTGATTGATTAATCTCTTCTTCATGAGTTATATGACTGCAACGAGACATGCATCGAATTGCCATCGCCATTAATGAAGAATCTAAAGCGAGAAAGAAGGAAGAAGGTCAAATTGGTAGGTAAACTGCTGCAATGCTCATTTAATTGGAATCCACCATCTCTGAGTGATGCTGTACTGTGTGTGTCAGTGTGTGTGTAAGAGCAAATGCAACGGTAAAGAAGAAAGAGAGAAATTTCGTTTTATTTTATAATGATGGGGAGTATGGGATCAAGTGGAGCAGTAGTTGGTTTGTTCCCTCTCCAATTTAGATATGTGGTGGATAGTCCGAGTAACAAAACCAGTAATACGGGTGGCAATCACATTGGTTCTGATGTCTCGGGTTGGGCAGTTAGAAAACATGGCCCAGATACAATATGTATGATTAGATTTTTCATATAGTTCAACACTAATTGTATTTATTAAATGCGTACATAATTCGCCTAATCCGTTTTATACGGGTTTACGAGTCATAATCATGCTCACATGTTATAATCGTGTTGTGGTTTCTGTCAATAAAGATTCACATGTGAATTTTTTGACTGATTCGTTGGAAGGAAAATCAACGTTTAGACTAACCAACATTTTAGTTTTTGGATGAACATGAGAGAAACACGCATCTGTAGATCTAACAGGAGTTTTCCCCTCTTGTGGGCTTGGGGAGTGGGGTTTTCACTATGAGGCGGTCTGCTTTAAAAATTGTCTAATGCAAAACGGCTAAATATGAGAAAATGTGCATGAAAAATCAACATGCATTTATATCTTTCGCGTTTGATACTTTTGGTTTCTTGCGTCAGATGATGTGAAGCTCCTTAATAGAGTCTAACAGATCATGCATGGTATTGTTGTGACCCCTACATCTATAAATGTGATTTTCAAAAGAATTAATTTGACCTTCCAAAAAAGATTAGCAACGTAACTTATTGTTCGTTTACCCTCTATGCCTATCGGATTCATAGGACACCATTGTATAAGAAATTATATACATCACTTTCATTCATTTTTATTTTTTTAACATATTTCATACTATTTATAAAATTATTTGCCTTAGTTTAACCAATAAAGCTTATATTCATAAGAAAAATTATTGGTAGAAGATCTTATATTAAAGAACATTCAAACATAATTACTATCAAATTTGAAAATGGCGATTTTCACCATGGTTAGAGACAACATCAGGTCTTGAGAAAAATCAGGGGGAAATTAGACTCAAAATGTAAACTTTGAGTTTATAGATCCTGAATTTGACTCTCGATGATTTTTCTAGATTTTTTTTAAGACAGTGGTTGAATAGACATTTTCCTACAATTCCTAGCTTTGAGTTTTTGGGGTTAATTGACATCTTAACCCATTAATCCATAATCAAAACAGAAAAATGAGTTGAGGAATATGTTCTTACCTCCTAGAACTTCAGATGACACAAAGTAACAAGATGAAGAGAAGAAGTCAATCGCTATACCACCAAATCCTTAAAAAAGTGCAACTCTTCTTCACTTGAATCACACTAGACTAATAGGAAATGAAAACTCACAAGAACACACTCCAAATAGATGATGTTGGCTGCAAATAGGGTTACAAACCCGTATTATAGGGTTAACGTCGCTTAAATACCCCATAACTTCCATAATTGGCCCTCAAAGTATCACAAAATGACACCTAGACCTATATACACGATCAAGGTTCATGTTATTACACTTTAGCCCTCAAAAGTTAACTTTAAACCAATTAAAATGTTAGTTTAAAAATAAAATTTGACATAACACCAACATCGATGATGGATAAAAATTTGGGTCGTTACACATATCCCCGACCTGAAACTACAACTCTGAACGGCGTCGGCCCACATAGCTCTTCTACCGACTTTGTGCCGTCAACAATATTTGTGCGACCTGCTGAATAAGTTGGGCCGTATTGAGCACCACCTCTGTGCTCCCCATTACTCTCTGACCAACCTCCCCCCCCCCCCCCAACAAACCGAGGTCCGACACTTCCTCCCGCAAAGAATCTCGTAAGGAGGCATACCAATGCTGGCATGATAGTTGTTGTTGTACGAAAACTCAGCCAAAGAAAGGTAGGAGTCCCAAATCCTACCAAAATCAATGATGTAGGCCCTCAATATATTCTCGAGATTCTGAATAGTCCTCTCACTCTGGTCTTCCGTCTGCGAATGATAAGCAGTACTGAAGTGCAGTCTGGTACCCAACTCCTCATGGATTCTCTTCCAAAACCTGGAAGTAAACCGAACATATCGATATGAAACTATAGACACAGGTACCCTATGACGAGCCAAAATCTCTCGGATATAAATGTCGGCTAACTTCTCAGCAGATGAACTCTCCCGAATAGCAAGGAAATTGACACTCTTGGTCAAACGATCCACAATAACCCAAATAACATTGAGTCCCTTTTCCGTTCGTGGTAACTTTATGATGAAGTCCATGGTGATTGTAACATCATGTTTCGAGAAGTTTCTTATTTTGGGATTGTGGTCAATAACTGGATCGAGTAAAGGCCTTGGGCTTCAAGGGAACGGGGTTTAGACCTTATTAGATGTTGATGATGTTGGTGAAGTGATTAAAGCCTTCGAGTTGTGCCTTCGATTGGGGTTTCAACGAAGAAACCCAAGGGTTTTAACTCTATGTCGAAGGGCAGCAGGGTTGAAGCCGTTGTGGCAAATACGGCAGGTCATATGATGGGGCCTGCAGAGCGGGTGACTCGGGCTGCTACAAGTGCAACAAGACAGGGCACTTTAGCAAGGATTGCACTGCTATTATCACCACCACCCAGACATCAAATCTGATTTGCTTCTATTGCAATCAGAGGGGCCACAAGAAGGCCAACTGTACGATCATAGCATCAGGAGGACTGGTAGCAACACCTGCTCCAGCGACCTTACGGATTACTAATGGCCGCCAGGGCAAGTCGGATGTGCCTGTTGTGAGGAGTAGAGCTTTTCAGCTGACAGCCGAGGAGGCTCGTGCTGTACCTTATGTGGTGACGGGTATGTCTCATCTCCTTAACTCTTTATTTATGTTGATTTCTCTATGAATATTTGTGTGTTTTGTTTTAGGATCGTTCCTTGTGAATAGTATCTCTGCCTTGGTATTGTTTAATTCGGGGGCTACCCAATCTTTCGTATCTCTTGTGCTCACCAAGAGATTTGTTGGAGCTTCGGGGGAAATGGATCGTCCATTAGAGGTTGAGATTGCAGATGATCGATCTGTCCAGGTATCGAGGGTTCATCAGTATTATGTTCTAGAGATGTTCATCGAGTAGTATCTGATTGATTTGGTTCCTATTCCTTTGCGTGGGGAACAAGGTTATTGTAGGGATGGACTGGTAAAGCCCCAATGGGGCAGTGATTAATTGCGAGCATCAGATGGTATGCATTCGGACCCCAAGTGGGGGAGAGTTAGTGGTTCAGGGAGAGAGAGCTCAGCAAGGGCCGGTTTTATGCTTAGTAGCTAGGTCCAAACGTTATCTTCATCAGGGATGTTCCGGTTATGTCACCTATGTTATGGATACCTGGGAGAAGGGTAAGGCGACTGTAGATGATGTGTTGAATGTACGGGAGTACCCGGATATGTTTACAGGGGATATTACTAGAGTGCCTCCAGAGAGGCAAGTGAAGTTTCAGATTGACTTGGTTCCTGGTGCAGCTCCGATAGCCATCGCTGCGTTTCATGATTATGAAATCTAGCAGATGGATGTCAAAACTGCTTTCCTTAATGGAAAGTTGGCTGAAGATGTTTACATGTGTCAGGCAGAGGGTTTTGTGGATGCTAAATACCCCAATAGAGTGTGCAAGCTTGAGAAATCCATCTATGGACTGAAGCAAGCATCTCGCAGATGTAATATTTGCTTCGATGAGAAAGTCAAAGAGTTTGATTTCTCTAGGAGTGAGGATGAGTCCTGTGTATATGTCAAAGCTAGTGGGAGTATAATTAGCTTTCTAGTATTGTATGTCGATGACATACTGCTCATAGGAAACGACGTTCCAACCTTGCAGGAGGTTAAGTCCTGGCTTGGAAAGTGTTTCGCTATGAAGGATCTAGGAGAGGCTGCTTATATTCTGCGGATAAGGATTTTGAGAAATAGGAGTAGAAGACTAATTGGAGTTAGTCAAAGTACTTACGTGGATAAAGTGCTAAAACATTTTAGCATAGAGAATTCCAAGAAATGGGAGCTACCTATCCAGAGCAATACCAAACTGAGTAACACTCAAAGTCTGAGTACTGATGCAGAGATATCGGAAATGAGTCGAGTGCCATATGCTTCCGCCGTTGGCTCGATCATGTACGTTATGACATGTACTCGCCCTGATGTGGCTTTTACGTTGAGCATGGTAAGACGATATCAAGGGAACCCAGGTAGAGCTCACTAGAGCTCACATCGACAGAAAATACCACTTCATCAGACATCGGGTAGAAGAATGTAACCCGTAAATTTTCAAACAAAATTTTTCATTTTAAAAATCATATAATTCTCGTAACACATTTTACAAAAATCTCATTGATTTAATTTACAAAACACAACTCCATAATTGTTTGATTAGTACTCCAGGATCCTCAAAACATAACTCCTGCTCTGGTGTGTACAATCAAGTCGGTGCCTTCCCGCGATCCTGAGAAAACCTGAAACACATATCACATAACACGGTAAGCACGAAGCTTAGTGAGTTCCCCAAAATACCACACACATCTCAGTAGCCTATCATGGCTATACTCAGATAAGACCCTTCGGTCAATGTGTCTCAGTGTGACCCTCCGGTCCCAGAACTCAGGTGGACCCTCCGGTCCTAACTCAATAAGCTCATAATAACAATACTCAACATAAATCACAGAGACATAATGCAGAATATCACAATACACAATAAGCACATAAGACATCTCAGTCACACAAGGATACCACTCATGGTAAGTATAGTGAGAAGACTCACCTCGGATGATGAACAACCCCTAAAAACGCTGCTGCTGCGCACCAGCCTCTATCTCTGAGCCAAACCCACAATTCACCCAATTAGGAACTAAGTCCAAACTCTCAATCATTAGGTATAAAGGTAGCCCACTAACTAGCCCATCAATAATCTAAACCCATTGGGCCCACCAAGTCCCAATAATAAATGGACTCTCCCGAGGCCCAAATTCTCAAATCTAAATGGCAACCCCACTCAAGGGCCCAAAGCACACACACACACACACACACATATATATATATATATATATATATATATATATATATACATATTCCTCTGGTCCAAAACTTTATTGCAACCAGTCCAAACTCCAGGCCCAATACTCAAGGCCCAAAATGAGACTTAACCCAAAAGTCCACAGTGAGGTTACGCGGGGTGTACCTTCCTTGGTACGCTCAGCGTACTCACGAATTCAAATTGGCCATCGGGGACACTTGGTCAGTACGCGGGGCGTACTGGAATTACGCTCAGCGTACGTCCAAGATTGTTATCTCCACTCCCTTGGTCTTAATCCGTTAAGACCATAGCTATACTCTTAGATCTGGTCTCCATAAAGGCTCATACACAATAAAGCTCGTGACTTTAAGCCTTTGCATGGCAGATCAAGTCCCAAACACAAAAACTCTTACTCTTTACTCCGAAAAATACTCATATCTTAGGCATGAGGTGGTTCCAACGTCCAAGGCCTCATTTTTATGAATCCTCTCCACTAGAAACACTTAAAGGGACATATATTAGGCTCTGGAGTTCAACAACTCATAAAGCTTCAAGCTTTGGGACTCAAAACCCTAAAATGGACCCAAAACAAAAACTAGCACATCAATAAGCAAGTTTCAAACTTGATACCTCTGGAAGATGCACCAACAAGAGAAGAACATAGATCCAAAAGCTAGATGCTCAAGCTATTCTCTTTCAAAGCTCCTTCTTCTTCAAAAGCCAAACATAACAAGTCATCACCCCACTAGATCCACATGAGAAAGCCACCAAGATTCAAACTTTATGCTTTCTGGAGCTAGATCAACCTGATTAGGGCTTGGATCCACAAGCTCCAAGCCAAGCAATGTTTCCTCAAGGAACTCCTTCTTCCACAACATGTACCAAAAACTCACTAAATCACCAAAATACTCAAGAATCACTCAAATGGAGGCTTAGGGTCGATTTCTAGGGTTTAGAGGGATGGAGGCTGAAGATATTAGGGTTAGGTTATGAGATAAGGAGCTTAAATAGGGTCCAAGACCCTAAAATAGGGTTCAGGTCTGATTAGCGTACGCCGAGCGTATATATGGTACGTCCAGCGTACTCCGAAGAACATTCGCGACCACCCCTGGTCAGTACGCCCAGCGTACTTCCTTCTTAACTAGTACGCCCAACGTATGCTTTGTGTACGCCCAGCGTACTCGGGTACCACAAAAATTCTGAAGGCCATAACTTCTTCGTTATAAATCTGTTTCCGACGATCCTTATATCCACGAAAAGGTAACGAGATGCCCTACACTTCTATCAACTTTATTCCTCCTGAAGCCCACTCGAACTCAGATCCAAAATTCATGAAAAGCTCGAACCAATGCCTTTAACAATACATTTGGGCTCTGAAGCACAAATCGAACTCTTTTATCACACAACCTGTCTTACCCACATCCCAAAAGGGCCTAAACCTTTCTCTTTCAAATCCTCAAAACCTTCTCATACTCGGATTAAGGTCCACGGGCCTTAAATCACAAAACTATCCAGAACAGGATGTTACAATTCTCCCCCACTTGAATTAGATTTCGCCCTCGAAATTGCTCTTTATCAACGCATAGGTCGAACCCAATAATCCGAGAAGCACCACCGAAAGGACCTCATATCATACAAAAATCTCTTTCAAAAACACCTAAACCCAACAGGAACTCCCGACCCCGAAGAAGGACAGACCTAACTGCCGCTGCGATACTCGATCTGACTCTCCAGGACTTGAAACTCTAGTGGTCTATCTCCCTTCCAGACCACCCTCGCAAAACATCATCGTGCTAATCGCCCATCGGCGAACAGACCCTAAGAACACTCTTCCAACTATGATTCTGTAACGACGTAAATTTCCAAAACAATTTTTCATTTTAAAAACATACTCTTATTCATAAAATATCATAGTAATCCAATGTAACACATGTTATCTCAATAAACAAATCCCAAGATCCTCAAATACATAAATCCTCTCAGTGTGTACGGATCATGCCGGCGCCTTCCCGCGATCCTCGCTAGTACCTGAAACACATAACACAACAACTGTAAGCATAAATGCTTAGTGAGTTCCCCAAAATACCACATGCAACACAAACGCCACTCGAAGCTACAATACGACCCTCCGGTCGATGTGTCTCAGTGGGACCCTCCAGTCCCGTAGCTCGTTGGACCCTCTGGTCCGGTCATAGCTCGTCGGACCCTTCGGTCCAGTCTGTCTCGTTGGACCCTTCGGTCCGGTCTATATCGTTGGGCCCTCCGACCCGGTCTGTTCAACACATAGCATACATACAACACAATGCACATAACTCATATATATACACATAGCATACAAGACCCTCTGGTCTACACATAAATACCGCTCTAGGTAATGTATAGTGAGAAGACTCACCTCAATGAAGTCGGATAAACTCTCGTGCTCAACGTCCCGACTTAGCCTCCTCCTATTATTCAGATAACATCCCCGATCAATATTCACTCATGATCTCATCTCTACAGATTGGGTAGAAAGCCATTCTACCCTTCTCTGAACTCTCCTGAATCAGTCTTGACCAGAACCCTAAAGTCAACGAAAGTCAACGGTCAACTTTGACCCGACTCGTCGAGTGCACAAGGGCGATTCGGCGAGTCCATGCGGATCCTCTGAATCCTTTCAGCCTCTCTTGGCTCGTCGAGTCATCCTTCCACTCGATGGGTTACACCTGTCACGAATCGCGGGGCAACCCCGACTCGACTCGTCGAGTCCACTTATGGACTCGGCGAGTTGCCTCCATGTTCATCCTCAAATGACCTCCTAAGGTCAGATCTGCTTCCCTAACTATCAGATCTACCCTTCAAATGTTCAAATGTCACGTAAAGGTGCAACCTTTACGTGCATGCAACCCACAACAAGTCATAAATGGGGAAATAACTCTAAAAATGGCAACCTGGTCCCCAATCTTTCATTTGCTTGCATAAAGCTGAGGGATAGTGACTCTATGGACCTCTCATGGTCCAGATCTGATGCTATTAACACAAAGGGGGCTCATACTCATGAGATCTTACATAAAATGGAGGTAAAAACCCTAAAATCATGAAATCTATCATATCAACACGAAATAGAAGGGATTATACCTCCAGAGATGAACTCTCAAGATGATTAGCCCAGATCCAAGCTCCTTTCACGCTCTAGATGGGTGTTTCCTTCTTCCTTATAGCAAAACTACACCAAAAGTGATGTATTAGCCTCTTCTTGCTCTCAACTCTCTCACTGCTCTCTCTAGGGTTTCTCTGGGGTGCATTGGCCGCAAATGGAGGCCATAAAGGCCTTTAAATAAGGCACATGCCCGGGGATTTAGGGTTTCACTTTACAGCGCGGACTCGCCGAGTCCACGTATCTACTCGTCGAGTCCGGTCATTAATCCAGTCAAGAACTCGCGATCCTACTCGGCGAGTCTGAGCGTCTACTCGCCGAGTCCCTCCATAAAACCCAAAATAAATAACTAAAATAAGATACCTGGGAATCCGGATGTTACAATTCTCCCCCACTAGAATCAGACTTCGCCCTCGAAGTCTTGCCCCGCAAACAACTCTGGATGCTGCTCCCGCATCTCCAACTCCGGCTCCCAAGTCAGCTCGGACCCTCTCTGATGTTGCCACTGGACCTGAACCAGGGGCACCTCCTTGTTCCTCAGAACCTTGATCTTCCGATCCAAAATCGCGATCGGTTTCTCAACATAATTCAACCTCGCATCTACCTGAAGGTCCTCCAGCGGCACTACCGCTGACTCATCGGCTACACACTTCCTCAACTGAGACACATGGAAGGTATCATGAATCTGGCTCAACTCCGCAGGTAGCTCCAAACGATACGCTACCCTGCCCACTCTCGCGGTCACTCTGAACGGACCGATGTACCGGGGCCCCAGCTTGCCCCTCTTCCTGAACCGAATCACTCCTTTCCAAGGAGACACCTTCAGGAGTACGAAGTCTCCCACCTGGAACTCAAGCTCGGATCGTCGCCTATCCGCATAACTCTTCTGACGACTCTGAGCCGTCAATAACCTCTGTCTAACCTGCTGTATCTGCTCTGTCGTCTGAAGCACTATCTCGGTGCTACCCATCACACGCTGCCCTACCTCTCCCCAACAAATAGGAGTCCGACACCTCCTCCCATACAACAACTCGAAGGGAGGCATACCAATACTCGAATGGTGGTTGTTGTTGTAGGAAAACTCAGCCAACGGCAAGTACGTGTCCCAACTTCCCCCGAAGTCCAACATATATGCTCGAAGCATGTCCTCGAGTGTTTGAATCGTCCGCTCACTCTGTCCGTCCGTCTGGGGGTGGTAGGCGGTATTGAAATGCAACCTCGTACCCAACTCCTCGTGGAACTTCTTCCAGAACCTGGAAGTGAAACATACATCTCGATCTGACACAATCGAGATCGGCACCCCATGCCGCGATACCACCTCCCTCACAAACAACTCTGCCAGCCTCTCAGCAATCTTTAATAAATCTCCTATAATAGCCGGCCAACCCCAGAAAACTCCTGATCTCAGTGGGGGATCTCGGTACCTCCCAACTCATCACCGCCTCAATCTTGGCCGGATCGACCAATATCCCATTCTGATTAACGAGATGTCCCAGGAACTGGACCTCTCGTAACCAGAAATCACACTTGGAGAAATTGGCGTAAAGCCTCTCCGATCTCAGAACTCCGAGGATCTCCCTCAAATGCTCCTCATGCTGCTCTCTGGATCTCGAATACACCAATATGTCATCGATGAGCACGATCACCGATCGATCCAACATCGGCCTACACACCCTGTTCATGAGATCCATGAACGCTGCCGGTGCATTGGTGAGCCCGAAAGGCATCACCACGAACTCGTAATGCCCGTAACGAGTCCTGAACGCCGTCTTCTGGACATCCTCATCACGCACTCTCATCTGATGATATCCAGACCTCAGATTAATCTTGGAGAACCAAGACGCTCCCTGCAACTGATCAAACAGATCATCAATCATCGGCAGTGGGTAACGGTTCTTGACCGTTAACTTGTTCAACTCCCGGTAATCAATGCACATCCGGTGTGAACCATCCTTTTTATTGACAAAAAGGATCGGCACTCCCCACGGCGAGCTACTCGGTCTGATAAATCCCTTCCCCAACAACTCCTGAAGCTGTGAAGATAACTCCTACATCTCTGGTGGCGCAAGGCGATAGGGCGCCTTGGCGATAGGCGCCGCTCCCGGAACCAAATCGATGCGAAACTCCACCTGCCTCTCGGGAGGCACACCCGGCAACTCCTCGTGGAAAACGTCCGGGAACTCACGCACTATCGGCACATCATCAACAGAACTAGGCCTCTCCGCTGCTACTTGTGTGTCCATCACGTAGGCCACAAACCCACTACAGCCCTGCTGTAGACTCTGCCTCGCTCTAGCAGCCGAACAGAATGTTGACCCTGAACGGGTACCCTCGCCGTACACCGTAAGAACTCCCCCACCATGCCCACGATGACACAGACATCTCCCATCGCAATCGGGACCAAATAAATCGGAAACTCAACGCCGAAGATCTCGAGTACACATCCTCGGATCACATCAGTAGCATACACCGCTCGCTCGTCGGCTATAGAAACTCATAGAGGTCGACTCAACGCCTCTCGCTGAACACTGATGTGCTGACTAAATGCTAATGACACGAAAGATCGACTCGCACCCGAGTCGAATAACACCAACGCAGGTACAGAACTCACAAGAAAAGTACCTAAGCATAACACAATATAAGCACAAAATCTCAAACTCAAAATAGGTAAGTAAAAGAATACATACCGGCCACGACATCGGGGGCTGCGCGGACCTCCTCCGCTGTCAACTGGAAGGCTCTCCCGCGAGCCTTCGGTGCCTCAGCCTTCGCTGGCCGGACCTCGATAGCTCTAGCAGCAGGTGTAGACTGATGGTTTTTGAGCATTCTAACACTCCTATGGTGTACATGCAACCCTAGAAACCTTGGATCTATGTTTGACTAAGATACATGCAAATAATTATTTTTCCAAGGTTCTTATCCTAACTAGCATGGCATGGGATACTTGAATCAAATAAAACTAGTAGAATTACTTACCTTGTAGTAGTAGTTGATTTCTTGGAGTTTGAGAGCCTAGCACCAATAATGTGGATGCCTCAAATGGAAGTCACAAATCACCACAAACTTGGAAACTTGAGAGAATAGTCACAAACTTCTTGAAATCGGCCCTCTTGGTTTACACACATCAACTAGTCTTATGTCAAGAACCAAAGCCTCCTTTATATAGTGTGGTGGATTAGGGTTACATCCATGTAAACCCTAATACCCACGTCTTTTCATTTCCATGAGATCCATGGGTTAAAGCTCCATGGAGTATCCATGGACTTTCCATGCAAGCCTAGCCCACTCCAAATAAGCATTAGCCCACACTATATAAATACAAGAGCCTATATTTAATTAGTCATACTTTTGATCTCTAAATTAATTCTAAATTAATTATAGATCAACACTAATTAAATAATATGATTTTATATTAATATATTAGAAATTATAATATATTAATAAATCATAACTTATACTATTCTCAAAAGATTATCCGTAAATTGTTCGGGTGAAGTGCAACCCAAATGGACCATGCCGGGTCGGGTCAAGTACATACCAAATATAGTTATGGACTTAGACACTATCTCCAACAGTCTCCCACTTGGATAAGTCTAATAACTACAGTTGCAAGTATGACTTCAGGAACCGATCAGCAATCGTAGATCTTAAAACTCTGTTGAACTATGAAACGCCATTTTAGATAAGTGATCATATAATCCTCTGTTCTAGATATCAGCCGGACAAATACATGGAACATGGTCTTGCTTATTGTCCAACATTTGTTTCCCGATTTCCGATTTGTTTGACATAGAACTTAACTGAACACATCAATTTAGTTATGACCGGGCCCGGTACATAGGTCAAAACAAAATCATCGAGGGGCCCAGATATCGCTTCTAATCCTAGAAGGAACAGATAAACTTCGACTCATATGTTTGCTCTACTACTTGTTGAACTACACGCAAAGGCACGGTTTATAACATCGAGTTACCAATGCGTTTTCGTGCAATCAATGCATAACCAACTCATAGGCAACAAATCATATCTCTAGGTTTGAAGACTTATATGATATTACCGTCTCACGATCACTCGAGATAAATTCCATGAAGTGATACAAGTGAGCGTGGGTTGAATCCAATACTCAGAACTTATGAGCACTCATGAGTGCTGTAGCCCCGCTTTGTCTAACATCTTAGACCTCTACAAGCCAACCCATGACAGTCTTGATTCATATCTACTTCCAACATATGACCGACTGTATAGAGTTTGAATAATATGATATAAACCATAACATAATTATTCTGGAAGTCAAAACATGCAAAAAGAAATAATAGTAAACGATTGACAAGAGATAGCAACACTTTACTCATAAATAACAGCTTTTATTTATCATCAAATGTCAATTACATTTTACAAATTTCAAGATTATCTAACTACTAAAACTAATATCATCCTTCAGCCCTATGCTCCGAGCATGCTGGAGATGCTTAGCCCGAGTCAGTCCCTTCGTGAGGGGATCTGCTGGGTTCTCATCCGATGATACCCTCTTTGCCACGAGGATTCCTTCTTCTATTCGATGTCTGATGAAGTGATATTTTCTGTCAATGTGTCTGGATCTCCCATGATCTCTTGGTTCCTTGGCTAAGGCAACCGCACTATTGCTGTCACAGAAAATCTCCATTGGCTCCTTTATAGCTGGTACAACTCCAAGGTCTCCGATGAAGTTCTTTAGCCATATAGCCTCCTTTGCTGCCTCGCTTGCTGCTATATACTCTGATTCACAAGTGGAATCAGCCAATGTCTCCTGCTTGGAACTTTTCCAAGTAATTGCCCCTCCGTTTAGAGTAAAGACCCGGCCCGAATGAGAGCGGAAATTATCCCTGTCAGTCTGAAAGCTAGCATCACTGTACCCTACAACTCTGAAGTCCTCACTGCCACCGAGGGTAAGGACCCAGTCCTTAGTCCTCCGTAGGTACTTGAGGATATTCTTTACCGCAGTCCAGTGTGCCTTGCCAGGGTTCCCCTGATACCTGCTAACCATGCTCAAAGCAAAGGCTACATCAGGTCGAGTACACGTCATAGCATACATAATCGATCCTACAGCTGAAGCATAAGGTATTCGACTCATTTCTGCTATCTCAGCCTCAGTACTAGGGCTTTGTGTCTTACTTAATCTGGCGTTACTCTGGATGGGTAGCTCTCCTTTCTTGGAGTTATGCATGTTGAACCTTTTCAACACTTTGTCCACATAGGTGCTTTGACTAATTCCAATTAGTCTTTTACTCCTGTTTCTCAAAATCCTTATCCCTAGGATATAGGCAGCTTCTCCAAGGTCCTTCATAGCGAAACACTTCCCAAGCCAGGACTTTACTTCCTGCAGGGTTGGGATGTCATTTCCTATGAGTAGTATGTCATCCACATACAGTACCAAAAAGCTGACTATACTCCCACTAACCTTGATATAGACACCAGATTCATCTTCACTCCTTGAAAAGCCAAATTCTTTGACTTTCTCATCAAAGCAAAGATTCCATCTGCGAGGTGCCTGTTTTAATCCATAAATGGATTTCTCGAGCTTACACACTCTACTGGGGTACTCTGTACTGACAAAACCCTCTGGCTGAACCATGTAAACATCTTCAGCCAAGTTTCCATTAGGGAAAGCGGTTTTGACATCCATTTGCCATATTTCATAATCATGAAATGCAACAATGGCTAACAGAACCCTAACAGACTTAATCTTGGCCACTGGTGAAAAGGTCTCATCATAATCAACTCCTGGAGTTTGAGAATAACCCTTTGCAACCAGTCGTGCCTTATAAGTGTGTACATTACCATCCATGTCGGTCTTCTTCTTGAAGATCCATTTGCACCCAACTATCTTACGATCAGGTACATTGTCAACCAAGTTCCAAACTTGATTGTCATACATGGACTGTATCTCGCTATCCATAGCCTCTTTCCATTTAGCAGCCTCAGGGCCTGCCATGGCTTCCGTGTAGCTGTTAGGCTCATCCAGATTTACCAGTGTGTTATCACTGATAAGTGTCTCACCTTCTGCAGTAATATGAAAACCATAATAATGCTCAGGTGCATTCCTAACTCTGGTGGAACGCCTCAGAGGTATAGATTCTTCAGTCGGCTCAACAGGAGTTTCCTCCTTAGGTTGAGGGCTAGGGTTTGAGGTTCCTTCACCACTTGACTCTTGAATTTCCTCAAGGTCAATTTGCCTCCCACTGTCTCCTTGGCTCATGAATTCTCTCTCTCGAAAGAATCCTCTTCTTGCTACAAAGACCACATTATCAGTGGGTCTGTAGAAGATGTAACCAAAGGATTTCTGTGGGTAGCCGATGAAAATACACCTTTCGCTTCGGGGTTCGAGCTTATCGTGAGTCTCGCATCTCACGAAAGCCTCGCAACCCCAAATCTTGATGTGGTCTAGATTGGGAACTTTTCCAGTCCACAACTCGTGAGGTGTTTTGGCAACCTTCTTTGTAGGGACTAGATTAAGGATATGGGCGGCAGTCTCTAAGGCATACCCCCAAAATGAGATTGGTAGCGAAGCTCGACTCATCATGGAACGAACCATGTCCAACAAGGTCCGATTGCGCCTCTCAACTACACCATTCAACTGTGGTGTCCTAGGAGGTGTCAATTGTGAGACAATCCCACGTTCCTTAAGATAGTCAAGGAACTCTGTACTAAGATACTCACCACCACGATCGGATCGAAGCATCTTAATGTTCCTGCCCAACTGATTCTCCACTTCTTGCTTAAACTCTTTGAATTTCTCAAAGGTTTCTGACTTATGCTTGATTAGGTAGACATATCCATATCTACTAAAATCATTAGTAAAAGTCACATAGAACCGATTAGCATCTCTTGTGGCGGTTCTGAAGGGTCCACACACATCCGTGTGTATGAGGTCCAACAAACCTTCACCCCTAGCACAAGTGCCAGTAAAAGGTGACTTTGTCATTTTACCAAGCAAACAAGATTCACAACTATCATCTGACTTTAGGTCAAATGACTCCAAGACTCCATCCTTTTGGAGTTGGCCTATGCGTTTCTTGCTTACATGTCCAAGACGACAATGTCATAAGGATGCTTTATCTAAGCTAGTGGAAGAGTTAATACACAATACATTATTTCCTAGATTATCTACAACAGATACAGTTTCATACACGCCATCACAAGGTAATGCTTTAAAATAAAGAACATTATTAAAGAAAGCATCAATACTACCATTATTATTATCAAAATAAAAGGTAAAACCTTGTTTATACAATGCATGAAAGGAAATAACATTTCTTGCCATTTCTGGCGAATAATAACATTTATTCAAATCTAATGTAAACCCACTATTTAGCACCAAGGAATAAACTCCTAACTTGGTGACAGGTGAAGCTTTCCTGTTTCCCATGATCAAGTTTATCTTTCCCTGCTCCACATTCTCACTTCTTTTTAGTCCCTGCAAATCACAACATATGTGAATACCACAACCTGTATCAAGGACCCAAGACTTAGAATGAGGTGAGTTATTAGACAATATAGTGTATATACCTGCATGGTTGGGTTTTACTTTCCCATCCTTCAAATCTTGCTGGTACTTTGGGCAGTTTCGTTTCCAGTGCGACTTTTCATGGCAATAGAAGCATTCAGCCTCATTAGGGTTAGCAGAAGGAGTGACAAAACCTTTCTTGGTTTTGCTTGAAGAGGAGCCTTCAAGGGTCTTACCCTTGGTACCCTTAGAAGGGTTCTTTCTCTTCTTCCCTTTGCCATGCCTGATTGCCAAGACATTGGCCGCAGTTGGAGCTTTTGAACAAAACTTCGATTTTCAAGTTTTGCTTGAAGAGGAGCCTTCAAGAATCGTAAGTACATATACAAAAATTGAAATTTTGATACGAGCTTTTGAACAAAACTTCGATTTTCAAGTTTTTTTTTTTTTTTTTTTTTTTTTTTTGCATCAAGTATCAAATAAACAAACCAGGCTCTGATACCACTGATGGGTTTTGAGCATTCTATCACTCCTATGGTGTACATGCAACCCTAGAAACCTTTGATCTATGTTTGACTAAGTGATATCGCAATAATTATACATATATTTCGAGCGATATTTATGTATTTTTAGCTATATTTTGGTATGATTTAAGATAAAAGGTACTTATAAAGTTTGAAATTCCATTTTACAGCTAAAAATCATTTCTGAAGAAAAAGGAGAAGAAAATGTGCAAAAATCCGCAAAAAGAAGTGAAAGAAATTACACGAAGAAAAACGAGATCAAAAAGTCAAAGAATTCAAAAATAGCCACGTTGGAAAGACGAGAAAACAAAATAAAAATATAAAAAAAAAAGGAATTTAAATTAATTAATGAGGTTTAATTAAAATAAATTATTGGGAATTAATTATTTAATTTCTAAATAATTTATATTAATTAAATTAATTTAATTTAATTTAAATTGGAAAAAGAAAAAAAAAAGAAATAGAAAAGAAACAAAAATCTAGCCCAAAATCGGAGCCCAAAACCCGGAGCCCAAAGACGGCCTGATCCGTCCACCAGAAGACCCGAACCGAATCCGAGATCCGACCCGTCCGCCCCGCGTCCAATTGCCCTCACAAACTGATCCGGTACACGACCCGACCCAGAGATCCGAACCGGGTTTAGGATCCGCGCTTTTTTTCGATTATGACGTCATCGACGACGTCACTCGGATCCGATCCATGCCCGGCTTCGACCCAGCTCCGACCCGAGCTCCGATTCGTTTTCTCTCACATGAAGATCCGCGTGTCGACCCGATTCCGACCCAAAATCCGATTCGGAACTATTCAGCTTCTAAACGACGTCGTTTTATGCTCCAGATTTGCCAATTCCGATTCCATTCCATTTTTAACCATTTTTTCTCCACTTTTTCCTATTTTAAACCCATTCCTTTCCAACCAATACTCAATAATTCACCACCTTTAAACTTTCCAACCTTTTATTCCCATCTTTTTAATTCTTTTGAATTCTTTTTCATTAGATCCAATCTCAATTTATTTCTTTTTGGTATTTAATTCTCCCAATTTTTACTATAAATACCACCATTTTTCACCAAAAAAAGGGAGGAGAAAAGGGAAGACATTGCAATTATGCATTTTGATACACAAATTTCTTCCAACCTTTGAACCAATTTTCTACAATTGGGGATTCAAGAGTCAAAGAGCTAAGGAATTGAATATTGCAGTGGCATTAGGGACTACATCGGGTTTGTTTTATCGAAATGTTTAACATTCTCAATATGTTTTCTATATATGTTGTAACTTTAATTATGGGCTAAAATTCCCTTTGCTTTCACTTGGATAATGAAACCTTGAAAATATGATTTAATTTATATTATTCGGATACTAATTGTTATTTATTTTATCATGCATATTTGATCATTTATTTTTATACGTTGAATTTTTGTAATAAATTTTCCTATAACTAAGTTAATATTTTTAAAGGATCAATTTAAATATATTATCTTGAATCATAAATTTTTCATGACCATTGATATTTATGACTAGTGATGGACAAAATCCTAGGATTAGGCAAAATAAAATACTAAAAATTTAACATGTATATTTTGTATCGTATGACCAACTTACGATTCCTATTAGTTTTACGACCACTAAAATTAATAGTTTGATCAAATGTTTGCATGATACGAATTAAATATTGTTAATAAAATTGTTAATTGCATGACAATTGTTTTTAATTATTTTTATTATCAAAACGGTAAAAATTAGATCATGATTTTTAACCAATTTTAGAAATCGGTAAATAACTAATAATATCCATTGCACTTAATATAAATCATTCATTACTAAAAGGTGGAATTAAATCTAAGTGAAAGCATCCTTATCATTCTTGATTCTTAAAAACCAATTCTTGTTCTATATTTGTTTTTACACTTTAATCGTTAAAATTCTCATTATTTGTCTCGTTACTAAAAATTCCCCCAAGTTTCTTATCTTTTAAGTTAATTAGCGACAAATAGTCTAAACGTAAATCATACTCGTTTCCCCAAGTGTTCGACATCCGTTCTTACCATTGCTATATTACAATTACAATTAGGTACACTTGCCTAAGTCGTGTAGTAAATTCTAGCATCGGTAATTTCGACCCTATAAATTTAAGACTAGAGTGAAATTTACACATCACTAAGATACATGCAAATAATTATTTTTCCAAGGTTCTTATCCTAACTAGCATGGCATGGGATACTTGAATCAAATAAAACTAGTAGAATTACTTACCTTGTAGTAGTAGTTGATTGCTTGGAGTTTGAGAGCCTAGCACCAATAATGTGGATGCCTCAAATGGAAGTCACAAATCACCACAAACTTGGAAACTTGAGAGAATAGTCACAAACTTCTTGAAATCGGCCCTCTTGGTTTACACACATCAACTAGTCTTATTTCAAGAACCAAAGCCTCCTTTATATAGTGTGGTGGATTAGGGTTACATCCATGTAAACCCTAATACCTATGTCTTTTCATTTCCATGAGATCCATGGGTTAAAGCTCCATGGAGTATCCATGGACTTTCCATGCAAGCCTAGCCCATTCCAAATAAGCATTAGCCCAGACTATATAAATACAAGAGCCCATATTTAATTAGTCATACTTTTGATCTCTAAATTAATTCTAAATTAATTATAGATCAACACTAATTAAATAATACGATTTTATATTAATATATTAGAACTTATAATATATTAATAAATCATAACTTATACTATTCTCAAAAGATTATCCGTAAATTGTTCGGGTGAAGTGCAACCCAAATGGACCATGCCGGGTCGGGTCAAGTACATACCAAATAAATGATTTATTAATATATTATAAGAATAATATATTAATTAGAAATCATATTGTTTAATTAGTATTTAATCAGAAATTAATTTGGAATTAATTTTGGGATTAAAGGAACTAATTTAAAGAACGGAGACTGGTTTTGCAAATCATTGATAGTTGCAAAGTTGGGCTGATGGACTCCTTTGGGAGGAGTGGATGAAATCTATAGAAGGCCCTATAGAATTTCGTCCAAGGATTCTCGATAGGAGGTCAATGGACTTGTAACATCCGGATTCTCAGGTATCTTATTTTAGTTATTTATTTTGGGTTTTATGGAGGGACTCGGCGAGTAGACGCTCAGACTCACCGAGTAGGATCGCGAGTTCTTGACTGGATTAATGACCGGACTCGACGAGTAGATACGTGGACTCGGCGAGTCCGCGTTGTAAAGTGAAACCCTAAATCCCCGGGCCTGTGCCCTATTTAAAGGTCTTTATGGCCTCCATTTGCGGCCAATGCACCCCAGAGAAACCCTAGAGAGAGCAGTGAGAGAGTTGAGAGCAAGAAGAGGCTAATACATCACTTTTGGTGTAGTTTTGCTAGAAGGAAGAAGGAAACACCCATCTAGAGCGTGAAGGGAGCTTGGATCTGGGCTAATCATCTTGAGAGTTCATCTCTGGAGGTATAATCCCTTCTATTTCGTGTTGATATGATAGATTTCATGATTTTAGGGTTTTTACCTCCATTTTATGTAAGATCTAGTGAGTATGAGGCCCCCTTTGTGTTAATAGCATTAGATCTGGACCATGAAAGGTCCATAGAGTCACTATCCCTCAGCTTTATGCAAGAAAATGAAAGATTGGGGACTAGGTTGCCATTTTTAGAGTTATTTCCCCATTTATGACTTGTTGTGGGTTGCATGCACGTAAAGGTTGCACCTTTACGTGACATTTGAACATTTGAAGGGTAGATCTGATAATTAGGGAAGCAGATCTGACCTTAGGAGGTCATTTGAGGATGAACACGGAGGCAACTCGCCGAGTCCATAAGTGGACTCGACGAGTCGAGTCGGGGTTGCCCCGCGATTCGTGACAGGTGTAACCCGTCAAGTGGAAGGATGACTCGACGAGCCAAGAGTGGCTGAAAGGATTCAGAGGACCCGCATGGACTCGCCGAGTCGCCCTTGTGCACTCGACGAGTCGGGTCAAAGTTGACCGTTGACTTTCGTTGACTTTAGGGTTCTGGTCAAGACTGATTCAGGAGAGTTTAGGGAAGGGTAGAATGGCCTTCTACCCAATCTGGAGAGATGAGATCATGAGTGAATATTGATCGGGGATGTTATCTGAATAATAGGAGGAGGCTAAGTCGGGACGTTGAGCACGAGAGTTTATCCGACTTCATTGAGGTGAGTCTTCTCACTATACATTACCTAGAGCGGGATTTATGTGTAGACCAGAGGGTCTTGTATGCTATGTGTATATATATGAGTTATGTGCATTGTGTTGTATTTGGTTTAGTCTTATTGTTTGTTAGTTAACGTAAAAAAAAATAAAAAAAATAAAAAATTAAAATTTTTTTTAAAAATTTTTAAAAAGAAAATATTAAAAACAAAATTAATAAAAAAAAAAAGACGAAATTGATTTAAAATATTAATTTTACTTATTAAAAATTTTTAAAAAAAAAATTAAAAAAAAAATTATTATATATATATTTTTTCTTTTAATTTAGTATTGCATAAATTTTCTTAGTTGTAAGTTAATTATAGGTTGTTAAATTTTCTTAGTTAATTATAGATTGTTAAATTTACTTATAAAAAAAAAATTAAAAATATTATAAAAAAAATAATATATATATATTTAAAAAAATTTATTAAAATTTTTTTTTTTAAAAATAAAAAAATAAAAAAATGGTATCAGAGCCATGTTTATATTGCATTAATAACCTTATTTAATTCGCATGTAATACGAGTAATTCTACTTACCAGAACAGAGTTTGGAATTAGTACGTTGGTTTTGGTTGCTGGATTTCAGAAAAGTTATATTTATAATATACACCGAAATGATCCTGCCTCCCGGCTGCCTCTCTCTGTTTGTTCTCTATTTGATAGTCGAAGTATTACACAAAAATTAAATAAATAATTTATGCAGTATAATCAATTCACTTTATTTAATTTAAATGATTTTAAATTTCGAATTGAAAGGACAATTTCTTCACCTTCTACGAGAAACTCCTTTTGCAAAAAGAGAAAGAGGATATACCCCTCCAACTCACTGAAAACAATTAAGTGAGGGGTAGAGTCTGGCTCATGACTCATTCAAAAAGAAGCGCTTGCGGGAGGCAACCCGATGTTTGTTTTGATTTTTGAATTTGGTGTGTTTATTTTCAGTATGTTTGGTGTGAATTTTCTTTTTAGTTTGTGTTTTTGTTTTCAATAAAAGTGCTTTTTAATGGTTTTATTTTTCTGTGAAAGTTACTTTTCAGTTTAGAAACAGGTGATGGTGAGAATGGTGTAAAGTAAATTTCTGAAGTACAAATTACAATTGGAGCAATGGCATCACATAAGTGTGGGGTGATTCCCCACAAAGAGGAGGATGGAGAACTGAAGCTAACACTGACCAACGGGAGAGCATTATTCGAAGGATGAAGCAAGTGTTCGGCCGACACAAGTCAAATCCAATTCACTCAGCGAAAAGGAGTAATTGATCTAATAACGCAATGTGTACTTGGCCAGTATACAAAGCGTTAAATTCAAGAATTGCGAAGAGAATCCCAACAATTGCATTACGCGACGCGTCCAAATCTTATACGCGACACGTAAATGCACCTGTTCAGAGAAATTGTGCGGAAAAAGATTCAGATGCCACACTTACCTAAATCTCCAGCTGGTTCAAAAAGAAAAGATTTACATGCACTTCAACATCATAAACAGAAAAATGCACTCAACACTTGTCCCACGCAATTTAGGATTTCGACCTCGCCACTACAATACCCCAGAGGAGTCTGTTCCTTTTTCTCCCTTTTTACTTTTATGTGCTTTAATTTTACATACAATGGGGACATTGTATGATTTAAGTGTGGGGTATGGGGTCGAATAAGGAAACCAAGCATTTTTGATAAAAATTGAGGGTCGAATAAGGAAACCAAGCATTTTTGATAAAAATTGAAAATTTTGAAAATTTTTGCTAGATTCACATTTATTGAATAATGGTTTAATTCAGAAATCTAGTAAAAATTAAAAAGTTTTATTGTGTTGAAACTTAAGTTGTTAACGTTGTGTGGGATGATCCAATGCGAACTCAAATGTTTAATTGAACCAATAGTATGTTATAGGACATTTGTGGCTTCCCTATCCTAGTGAAATCATGGAACAAAAACACAACTTTGCTTAGTTTGAGGGCCATAATATGTTTAGCATCGTGTACCAGAAATATATCCAGGAGAGCTTATGTAGTCATTGCACTCTAAACTAATATCTCTAACCAATAAGAGTTGAAGTTAAGTTCCCTTGCTTAAGCATATGTTTTTATTTTTCAGGATTGCTAGTAAAAAAAAAAATAAAAAAATTACAAAGTTTGAGAATAAAAGTCTACAAAGCTATGAAGATCAAGAAATATCATGAAGAAAAATTCCAAAAATCAATGAAGACTCTAGAATAAAGGCAATTTGCCAAGTTATTAGTTATTGTAATTTTTATTTCTAGGTTATTTTTCCATATGTATGCTTGGGGACTTAGTAAAAATACTTTGAGGTTAAGAAAGATTTCTGAGGATATATTCGGAGGGATGCATAAAATGAATGTTGTTCAAATGAAGTGGGCAAGTGTTTATGAAGATTGTGAGTATTTAGGATTGGGGAAGTTTTAAGAATCATTAGACACAAATGTATGCATTGAGTTTTCGATGTAATGGCTGGGTTCAAGACGGATTGTCTTGTGCGATGTTGGTGATGAAAGTTTTGATATGATGACATGCTAAAGTTAGTTTTGCTTGAGGACAAGCAAAGTTCAAGTGTGGGGTATTTTGATATCGCAATAATTATACATATATTTCGAGCGATATTTATGTATTTTTAGCTATATTTTGGTATGATTTAAGATAAAAGGTACTTATAAAGTTTGAAATTCCATTTTACAGCTAAAAATCATTTCTGAAGAAAAAGGAGAAGAAAATGTGCAAAAATCCGCAAAAAGAAGTGAAAGAAATTACACGAAGAAAAACGAGATCAAAAAGTCAAAGAATTCAAAAATAGCCACGTTGGAAAGACGAGAAAACAAAATAAAAATATAAAAAAAAAGGAATTTAAATTAATTAATGAGGTTTAATTAAAATAAATTATTGGGAATTAATTATTTAATTTCTAAATAATTTATATTAATTAAATTAATTTAATTTAATTTAAATTGGAAAAAGAAAAAAAAAAAGAAATAGAAAAGAAACAAAAATCTAGCCCAAAATCGGAGCCCAAAACCCAGAGCCCAAAGACGGCCTGATCCGTCCACCAGAAGACCCGAACCGAATCCGAGATCCGACCCGTCCGCCCCGCGTCCAATTGCCCTCACAAACTGATCCGGTACACGACCCGACCCAGAGATCCGAACCGGGTTTAGGATCCGCGCTTTTTTTCGATTATGACGTCATCGACGACGTCACTCGGATCCGATCCATGCCCGGCTTCGACCCAGCTCCGACCCGAGCTCCGATTCGTTTTCTCTCACATGAAGATCCGCGTGTCGACCCGATTCCGACCCAAAATCCGATTCGGAACTATTCAGCTTCTAAACGACGTCGTTTTATGCTCCAGATTTGCCAATTCCGATTCCATTCCATTTTTAACCATTTTTTCTCCACTTTTTCCTATTTTAAACCCATTCCTTTCCAACCAATACTCAATAATTCACCACCTTTAAACTTTCCAACCTTTTATTCCCATCTTTTTAATTCTTTTGAATTCTTTTTCATTAGATCCAATCTCAATTTATTTCTTTTTGGTATTTAATTCTCCCAATTTTTACTATAAATACCACCATTTTTCACCAAAAAAAGGGAGGAGAAAAGGGAAGACATTGCAATTATGCATTTTGATACACAAATTTCTTCCAACCTTTGAACCAATTTTCTACAATTGGGGATTCAAGAGTCAAAGAGCTAAGGAATTGAATATTGCAGTGGCATTAGGGACTACATCGGGTTTGTTTTATCGAAATGTTTAACATTCTCAATATGTTTTCTATATATGTTGTAACTTTAATTATGGGCTAAAATTCCCTTTGCTTTCACTTGGATAATGAAACCTTGAAAATATGATTTAATTTATATTATTCGGATACTAATTGTTATTTATTTTATCATGCATATTTGATCATTTATTTTTATACGTTGAATTTTTGTAATAAATTTTCCTATAACTAAGTTAATATTTTTAAAGGATCAATTTAAATATATTATCTTGAATCATAAATTTTTCATGACCATTGATATTTATGACTAGTGATGGACAAAATCCTAGGATTAGGCAAAATAAAATACTAAAAATTTAACATGTATATTTTGTATCGTATGACCAACTTACGATTCCTATTAGTTTTACGACCACTAAAATTAATAGTTTGATCAAATGTTTGCATGATACGAATTAAATATTGTTAATAAAATTGTTAATTGCATGACAATTGTTTTTAATTATTTTTATTATCAAAACGGTAAAAATTAGATCATGATTTTTAACCAATTTTAGAAATCGGTAAATAACTAATAATATCCATTGCACTTAATATAAATCATTCATTACTAAAAGGTGGAATTAAATCTAAGTGAAAGCATCCTTATCATTCTTGATTCTTAAAAACCAATTCTTGTTCTATATTTGTTTTTACACTTTAATCGTTAAAATTCTCATTATTTGTCTCGTTACTAAAAATTCCCCCAAGTTTCTTATCTTTTAAGTTAATTAGCGACAAATAGTCTAAACGTAAATCATACTCGTTTCCCCAAGTGTTCGACATCCGTTCTTACCATTGCTATATTACAATTACAATTAGGTACACTTGCCTAAGTCGTGTAGTAAATTCTAGCATCGGTAATTTCGACCCTATAAATTTAAGACTAGAGTGAAATTTACACATCACTAAGATACATGCAAATAATTATTTTTCCAAGGTTCTTATCCTAACTAGCATGGCATGGGATACTTGAATCAAATAAAACTAGTAGAATTACTTACCTTGTAGTAGTAGTTGATTGCTTGGAGTTTGAGAGCCTAGCACCAATAATGTGGATGCCTCAAATGGAAGTCACAAATCACCACAAACTTGGAAACTTGAGAGAATAGTCACAAACTTCTTGAAATCGGCCCTCTTGGTTTACACACATCAACTAGTCTTATTTCAAGAACCAAAGCCTCCTTTATATAGTGTGGTGGATTAGGGTTACATCCATGTAAACCCTAATACCTATGTCTTTTCATTTCCATGAGATCCATGGGTTAAAGCTCCATGGAGTATCCATGGACTTTCCATGCAAGCCTAGCCCATTCCAAATAAGCATTAGCCCAGACTATATAAATACAAGAGCCCATATTTAATTAGTCATACTTTTGATCTCTAAATTAATTCTAAATTAATTATAGATCAACACTAATTAAATAATACGATTTTATATTAATATATTAGAACTTATAATATATTAATAAATCATAACTTATACTATTCTCAAAAGATTATCCGTAAATTGTTCGGGTGAAGTGCAACCCAAATGGACCATGCCGGGTCGGGTCAAGTACATACCAAATAAATGATTTATTAATATATTATAAGAATAATATATTAATTAGAAATCATATTGTTTAATTAGTATTTAATCAGAAATTAATTTGGAATTAATTTTGGGATTAAAGGAACTAATTTAAAGAACGGAGACTGGTTTTGCAAATCATTGATAGTTGCAAAGTTGGGCTGATGGACTCCTTTGGGAGGAGTGGATGAAATCTATAGAAGGCCCTATAGAATTTCGTCCAAGGATTCTCGATAGGAGGTCAATGGACTTGTAACATCCGGATTCTCAGGTATCTTATTTTAGTTATTTATTTTGGGTTTTATGGAGGGACTCGGCGAGTAGACGCTCAGACTCACCGAGTAGGATCGCGAGTTCTTGACTGGATTAATGACCGGACTCGACGAGTAGATACGTGGACTCGGCGAGTCCGCGCTGTAAAGTGAAACCCTAAATCCCCGGGCCTGTGCCCTATTTAAAGGTCTTTATGGCCTCCATTTGCGGCCAATGCACCCCAGAGAAACCCTAGAGAGAGCAGTGAGAGAGTTGAGAGCAAGAAGAGGCTAATACATCACTTTTGGTGTAGTTTTGCTAGAAGGAAGAAGGAAACACCCATCTAGAGCGTGAAGGGAGCTTGGATCTGGGCTAATCATCTTGAGAGTTCATCTCTGGAGGTATAATCCCTTCTATTTCGTGTTGATATGATAGATTTCATGATTTTAGGGTTTTTACCTCCATTTTATGTAAGATCTAGTGAGTATGAGGCCCCCTTTGTGTTAATAGCATTAGATCTGGACCATGAAAGGTCCATAGAGTCACTATCCCTCAGCTTTATGCAAGAAAATGAAAGATTGGGGACTAGGTTGCCATTTTTAGAGTTATTTCCCCATTTATGACTTGTTGTGGGTTGCATGCACGTAAAGGTTGCACCTTTACGTGACATTTGAACATTTGAAGGGTAGATCTGATAATTAGGGAAGCAGATCTGACCTTAGGAGGTCATTTGAGGATGAACACGGAGGCAACTCGCCGAGTCCATAAGTGGACTCGACGAGTCGAGTCGGGGTTGCCCCGCGATTCGTGACAGGTGTAACCCGTCAAGTGGAAGGATGACTCGACGAGCCAAGAGTGGCTGAAAGGATTCAGAGGACCCGCATGGACTCGCCGAGTCGCCCTTGTGCACTCGACGAGTCGGGTCAAAGTTGACCGTTGACTTTCGTTGACTTTAGGGTTCTGGTCAAGACTGATTCAGGAGAGTTCAGGGAAGGGTAGAATGTCCTTCTACCCAATCTATAGAGATGAGATCATGAGTGAATATTGATCGGGGATGTTATCTGAATAATAGGAGGAGGCTAAGTCGGGACGTTGAGCACGAGAGTTTATCCGACTTCATTGAGGTGAGTCTTCTCACTATACATTACCTAGAGCGGGATTTATGTGTAGACCAGAGGGTCTTGTATGCTATGTGTATATATATGAGTTATGTGCATTGTGTTGTATGTATGCTATGTATTGAACAGACCGGGCCGGAGGACCCAACGATATTTTTTCGAAGCTTATTTTTATACTTTTTGTGCTCCTTAATGACCAAAAAATTGAATCTCTTATAATGATAATTAGCAAATTTATGTCGTTTTTTGCCACTCATTTTTCACAATATTCTTCAGAAATTCCGGACCGAAGGGTCCAACGACACAGACTGGACCGAAGGGTCCGACGAGCTATGACCGGACCAGAGGGTCCAACGAGCTACGAGACTGGAGGGTCCCGCTGAGACACATCGACCGGAGGGTCGTATTGTAGCCTCGAGTGGCGTATGTGTTGCATTTGGTATTTTGGGGAACTCACTAAGCATTTATGCTTACAGTTGTTGTGTTATGTGTTTCAGGTACTAGCGAGGATCGCGGGAAGGCGCCGGCATGATCCGTACACACTGAGAGGATTTATGTATTTGAGGATCTTGGGATTTGTTTATTGAGATAACATGTGTTACATTGGATTACTATGATATTTTATGAATGAGAGTATGTTTTTAAAATGAAAAAGTGTTTTGGAAATTTACGTCGTTACAAGTTGGTATCAGAGCCTTGGTTTGAGAGACTCGGATACACCTCCGGGCGTATCTGAACTCAAACTGAGGATTTGAGAGAATTTTTCATAAAAGAAACAATTTTTCCAAAAGAGTAAAGGACTTTTGAGAAAAGTGGAACGGAGCAGTGTGTACGATCAGCCAGCGCCCGAACGGTGATTTCCCAAAATACCCTTACATTATGTGTTATGAGATATTATGTGATATGTTATGCATGCTAGAGTAGGCTAGGTATTCATGGTTAGGACTAGAGTGGGACTGATTTGTGATGCCTTAGCCTAGGAGTTACTGCTACTATGAGATACTTCGAGAGTAAGTAGGTAGCAGCGAGGAACTTATGAGTGGTCTACCAGAGAGTAGCCTGAGTTTAGTGAGATATAGAGTACTTGTGATCTGGGACCCTAGGAGGAGGACTTGGGGTGAATACCGATGCGTTGTGGAAGGTGGTATAAGGGCCCGTACTACTGGAAACACCGGATCGGTGAGCAGTCCAAGTAAGAATCCTCAGGGTACTAAAGAACAAGTAGGGTTGAGTATCGAGTGCGAGTATACTCGAACGAGTCTCTGATTCTTTTGTGTTGTATTTCAGAGACATCATGGTTGGGACGCGCCACCACCCAGGAGGCAGTGGTACCAGTGGTACCAGCGATGAGGAGATTCGTAGATTGATTCACGAGGAGGTGGATGCGGCCATTCAAGCTGAGATACCAGAGATGTTCGGGTCTATAAAGACCATGCTGATCGAGACTTTTGATGAGCGGTACGCTGCTCTTACTGAGGCTGCTGTTGCTGCGGCCACCGCAGCTGTCGCTGCTGCCAGGCCCCAGGGAGGTGACTCATTGCTGTACCGAGAGTTCAGCAACACGAAGCCACCAGAGTTTGATGGGACGCAGGACCCGATTTCTACGATGAGGTGGATTTCTGACATCGAGGGATGCTTCTACACCTGCTCGTGTCTGGAGCATCTGAGGGTTAGGTTTGCGCTTAACCAGCTTCGCTTGGGAGCGAAGGATTGGTGGAAGTTTGTGACGACAGACTTCACTATGGCAGAGCTTACTGCGGTGACCTGGGAGAGGTTCATCACGATGTTTCGAGATGAGTATGTTCCCCCTATGGAGAGGGAACGTCTAGCCCAGGAGTTCTTATCCCTCAAGCAGGGAACTGAGTCTGTGACGGTGATTACGAGGATGTTTCACGAGAGGGCGTTGTTTTGCCCTGAGCACGTGTCGACTGAGCAGGCACGTATGAGCCGATACTTGAGCATACTGAGGAGGGATATCCGTGAGTTCGTGGCGAACTCGTCATACCGGACATTTGCCGAGCTTCAGGCAAATGCCCGGAAGAGAGAGATTGAGCTGGAGACTCAGGTCAGGGGGGAGGCCGAGTCTCAGAGGAGGGACAGGCGACCGGCACAGGCGCAACCGACAGCCAAGCGGGCAAAGCCCGCTGATTCGAGATCTGGGGGTCCGAAGGGCCGCACTTGTGGGAAGTGCGGCAAGAGTCACGAGGGGGTGTGCAGAGCTGGGGTGTGTTACAAGTGTGGGAAGGAGGGGCATTTCGCGAGGGATTGCCCCAAATGATTCTCGGTTTGATTTCATTGCAACCAGACCGGCCATCGGAAGGCCGAGTGCCCTCAGCTACTACAGGGATCAGCACAGGGGTCTATGTTGGCAGGTTACTACCGGAGATTCATTCTGGATTTGTCCAAGATAGCGGTGATGGGTTTTATACAAACAATCCTATGTGCATGCAACCCTAATTTGGATATATGTTTTCACTATTAGACATACAACAAATGAACAGAAAAGAAAACCCTAACATGCATCTAAAATTTCGAAATTCACATACAAAAGATTAGAATACATACCTTTGTTTCTATATAGTAATAACAACTAGTTCCTTGAATTTCCTTAGCTCTTGAGAACAAGTACCAGAGATGTAGTACCTCTAATGGCTCACAAACACATTAGAGTGAGAGGATGAATATGAGAAAGAGGAGAGAGGGTAGCTTGCTCCAAAAATCATCTCTTCTAGGGTTTCTCCAAGGGGTGGACGAAATCTAGAGCCTAGGGGGTCTATTTATACTTGAGGCTAGCTAGGGTTTCAGGGTGGAAACCCTAATCCCTTAGCTTAGGGCCTAAGTAAGTCCATGGACCTCCTTGCCTTAGGCCTTGGACGAAAACTCCTAGATCCTTCTAGTGTACTTTTAATTAGTTCCTTTAATCCCAAAATTAAGTCCAAATTAATTTCTGATTAAATACTAATTAATAATATGATTCCTAATTAATATATTATTCTTATAATAAATCAGCCTCTCTCCTTAACATTCATCCTGTCTAGTCACCAGTGTGAGGGCAACCCAAAAGGACAATGCTACTATCGGGTCAAGTATATCCCAATTATAGTTATGAGCTTAAACACCTAATCCAACAGTCTCCCGCTTGGATAAGTATAATAACTATAACTGCCAATGTAACTTCAGGATCCGATTAGAAATCGTAGCTCTCAATAGCCGTTGTCGAACTCAGACGTGGCCTTTAGATAAGGGATCATGTAGTCCTCCGTTCTCAAGATATCATGCGGACAAATACATGGAACATAGTCATACTTATTGTCCAGCAGTTTGTTTCCCGATTTCTGATTTGTATGACATAGAACTTAATTGAACACATCAACTCAATCCTGACCGGGCCCGACACATAAGTCAACACAAAATCATCGAGGGGTCCAAGATATCGCTTTTAATCCTCTTAGGATAAAAGGAACAGATAAACTTCGACTTATATGCTTGTACTGTTTACTTATTAAATCGTACACAACAATACGTTTTATAACATCAAGTTACTGATGCGTTTACACATTATCAATGCACAATCAACTCGTAAACAACAACTCATATATCTAGGTTTAAAGACTATATGATATTATCGTCTCACAATCACTCGTGATAAATTCCATGAAGTGATTCATGTGAGCGTGGGTTTAATCTAATACTCAAATCTTATTTCAAGAGCACTCATGAACGTTGCAACAAACTTTTGCTATGTCTAAACGCTTAGACAATCTACAAACCAATTCACGACAGTCTTGCCTCAATACCTACTTCCAAAGTATGATCGACTGTGGATAGTTTAAATAATCTTATCATTCAGGAAGTCAAAACATGCAAAATGAAACAATAATAAATAATTGACACAAGACAGTAACTTTACTCATAAATAATACTCATTTATTTAATCATCAAATGTCAATTACATTTTATCTATTAGAAGTTTCTAAAAAGCTATCTAATCAATAAAAATAATATCGTCCTTCAGCCCAATACTCATAGCATGCTGCAAGTGCTTAACCCTACTCAGTCCCTTCGTAAGGGGATCTGCTGGGTTCTCCTCTGACGATACCCTATTCACTAAGAGGAGTCCCTCTTCTACTCGATGTCTGATGAAGTAGTATTTTCTGTCGATGTGCCTGGATCTACCATGATCCCTCGGTTCCTTGGTTAAGGCAACCGCACCCTCGTTATCACAGAAAATTTCCATAGGCTCCTTTATGGCAGGTACAACTCCAAGGTCTCCAATGAAGTTCTTCAGCCATATTGCCTTCTTCGACGCTTCGCTCGCTGCTATGTACTCTAATTCGCACGTTGAATCAGCTACGGTCTCCTGCTTGGAACTTTTCCAAGTTACTGCTCCTCCATTCAGGGTAAACACCCAGCCCGACTGAGAGCGGAAATTATCTCAGTCGGTCTGAAAACTGGCGTCACTGTACCCTCGCACTCTCAAGTCATCACTCCCACCGAGGATAAGGACCCAGTCCTTAGTCCTTCGCATGTACTTAAGAATGTTCTTTACTACAATCCAATGAGCTCTACCAGGATTCCCTTGATATCTGCTGACCATGCTCAAAGCGAAGGCCACATCAGGGCGAGTACATGTCATAGTATACATGATCGAGCCAACAGCGGAAGCATATGGTACTCAGCTCATCTCTGCTATCTCGACATCGGTACTCGAGCTCTGAGTCTTACTCAACTTGGTATTGCTCTTGATTGGTAATTCTCCTTTCTTGGAATTCTCCATGTAGAAACGTTTCAACACCTTGTCCAAGTAGGTACTTTGACTAAGTCCTATTAGTCTCTTACTCCTATTTCTCAGAATCCTTATCCCTAGGATATAGGCAGCTTCTCTGAGGTCCTTCATAGCGAAGCACTTCCCAAGCCAGGACTTCACCTCCTGCAAGGTTGGGATGTCGTTTCCTATGAGCAGTATGTCATCCACATACAATTCGAGAAAGCTAACTATACTCCTACTAGCTTTGACATATACGCATAACTTATCCTCGCTTCTTGAAAAACCAAATTCTTTGACTTTCTTATCGAAACAAAGATTCCATCTGTGAGATGCTTGTTTTAATCCATAGATGGATTTCTCAAGCTTACACACTCTATTAGGGTACTTCGCATCGACAAAACCCTCTGGCTGACTCATGTAAACATCTTCAGCCAACTTCCTATTAAGGAAAGCGGTTTTGACATCCATCTGCCATATTTCATAATTATGAAACGCAGCTATGGCTAGCATAACCCTTATAGACTTGATCTTCGCTACTGGTGAGAAGGTCTCGTCATAGTCAACTCCAGGAGTTTGAGTAAAGCCATTCGCAACCAATCGCGCCTTATAAGTGTGTACTTTCCCATCCATGTCGGTCTTCTTCTTGAAGATCCATTTGCACCCGACCGTCTTATGACCTGGCACATTGTCAACCAAGTTCCAAACTTGATTGTCACACATGGACTGAATCTCGCTGTCCATAGCCTCTTTCCACTTTGCAGACTCCGGACCTGCCATGGCTTCCTTGTAGTTGTTAGGTTTATCCATATTTATTAGTGCACTATCACTAATAAACGTATCACCTTCAGTAGTAATATGGAAACCATAAAACTCAGGTGGAACGCTAACTCTACTGGAACGTATCAGAGGTAAAAACTCGTCAATTAATTCAACAGGATTTTCCTCCTCAGGTTGTGTTCTAGTGTTTGAGGTTCCTTCATCACTTGATTCTTGAAGCTCTTCAAGATCAATTTTCCTCCCACTCTCCTCTTGGCATATGAGTTCTCTCTCTCGAAAGACTCCTCTCCTCGCAACGAAGACAACATTGTCACTCGGTCTATGGAAGAGATATCCAAAGGACTTCTGCGGGTAGCCGATGAAAATACATCGCTCACTACAAGGTTCGAGTTTGTCGTGAGTCTCTCGTCTACAAAAGCCTCGCAACCCCAAACCTTGATATGTGCTAACGAGGGAACCTTCCCCGTCCACATCTTGTGAGGTGTTTTGGCAACCTTCTTAGTTGGGACTAGATTAAGGATATGGGCTGCAGTCTCTAAGGCATACCCCCAAAATGAGATAGGTAACGAAGCTCGACTTATCATGGAACGAACCATGTCCAACAAGGTTCGATTGCGCCTTTCAGCCACACCATTCAACTGCGGTGTCCTAGGCGGCGTCAATTGCGAAACAATTCCACATTCCTTAAGATAGTCGTGGAACTCAATACTAAGATACTCACCACCTCGATCGGATCAGAGCATGTTTATCTTCCTGCCCAGTTGATTCTCCATTTCTTGCTTAAACTCTTTGAACTTTTCAAAAGTTTCTGACTTATGCTTGATTAAGTAGATATACCCATATCTGTTATAATCATCAGTAAAAGTCACATAGAAGCGGTTCGCATCCGTTGTGGTGGATCTAAAGGGCCCACATACATCCGTATGTATGAGATCCAATAAACCCTCACCCCTTTCACAAGTACTAGTGAAGGGTGACTTGGTCATCTTTCCAAGCAGACAAGATTCGCACGTGTCATCGGACCTAAGGTCAAATGACTCCAAGACTCCATCCTTTTGGAGTTGGTATATGCGCTTCTTGTTCACATGTCCAAGACGACAATGCCACAAGCATGCTTTGTCCAAACCATTGGACGAATCGATATGCAACACATTATTTCCTAAGTTGTCTACAACCATCACAATTTCATATATACCATTACAAGACAATGCTTCAAAATAGAAAGTACCATTCAAGAAAGCATTAATAGAACCAATTTCATTATTAAATGAAAATCTAAAACCTTGTTTATACAAACCATGAAAAGAAATAATGTTTCGTGTCATTTCTGACGAGTAGCAACAATTATTCAACTCTAAACCTAACCCACTACTAAGCACTAAAGAATAAACTCCAATCTTGGTGACAGACGATGATTTCCTATTCCCCATGATCAAGTTCATCTTCCCATGCTCCACATCCCTACTTCTTCTTAGACCCTGCAAATCGTAACAAATTTGAAAACCACATCCTGTATCAAGGACCCAAGAAATAGCATGTGATGAGTTGTTAGATTGAATAGTATAAATACCCGTGAAGGTGAGTTTTATATTCCCATCATTGATGTCTTGCAGATACTTTGGGCAACTTCGTTTCCAATGCCCTTTGTCGTGTGAAACATCCCAAAAATATAGGCCACAAATTTCTTTTAAAAATCATTTATAATAAAACCATATGCCGTCCATCATCATAAAGAAAACCATAATTGTGTATCTCAAAACATCGTGTGAAAATATTGTATCAAGATCATATAAAAATATCAGAGTCTAAACATCCTAGACTGAAACTGTGGTGTGTGTCATGCGATCATCCCGAGCCCTTCCCCTTGCTAGTGGAAGTACCTAAAACCAAAACTGAAATTGTAAGCACGAAGCTTAGTGAGTTCCCCAAACTATCACATACCATACAAATATCATGCAACTAAGAGATATGGGCCCCACCCACACTCTGTTGTCTAGGAGATTCGGGCCCCGCCCACTCCACTGTCTAGGAGATTCGGGCTCCACCCACACTCCGCTGTTTAGGAGATTCGAGTCCCGCCCACAACTCTCATTGATCCAAGTATATCTATACCCCGATTTTCTAACAACAAATATGTGGGTGTGGGTGGGGAGGGGGTTAGATGTTTAAAGTTATTTTAAGAAAATCATGACAATAAACGGTTCGTTTATCATTTTTAATTTCGAAGGAGAAATTAACGGATGTTCTTACTGAAATGGCATGCCAAAAAGTGTTGGACAAATCGATTCATAAGTTGGGCATGGTAGAAATAAATCTACCAACTTAAGAAGTATGGAAGGTTGTATCTTTCGGAATTGTCTATGATTTTCTATTTGCAATGGTTTGTGTCTCGTTTTATATCTTGTTTTCTTATAAGATAAGAATTTCTCATGTATATATTTACTCTTCTATAGGAAGAATAAACATACAACCATTGAATATCAAAATCTCTGGATGCCTGCAATCCAAGAAGTAAGGTGTTAATAAGTGATATTAAAGACTAATATATAATCATCCTCTAATGGCTCAATTGGTAAGACAATGGCTCCCAATAAGCGAAGTCCCAAGTTTTAGCCGTAGGATTTCAATCAAATGTGGCCAGGAGGGGGTAATGTGACATCAATTGCAAATGCAAGGAAATAAGTCTTCTTTTTCTTCACCAAAACTGTCAACCGCCCTTGGAGGAGTCCGCTCTAAGCGAACATAACCTTAAAGACCAACATATCCAAGCCATTCTTTCCAAAAGATAAGAGAAAAGGATTTGGAAATTAATGTACGGATATTATGATGTAAATATGTAATTAAATATCATAAAGTCATTATATACAATGTTTATGAACTTTCGCCCTACGGAAGTACGATAACAGCCTTGATAGAAGTAGACAGGTTGAAAAGCATCATAATATAAAATTGGTTACAAACAAGGTTTCTTAATTGGAGAAGGTTTGAATTTGTGGCTTTGTCCTTTATGCTTTGTGTACCTTTACTTTTGGAAGGTGCAGGCCCGGCTCTGACATTTCGGAGGCCTTGTGCAAAAACTAAAATTAGGCCCCACAAATATTTCTTGTAAATATTATTAACTACATTTGCTACCACTAATTCAAAACATAAAGTTGCTAAAAATCATCTCATAAATTCACTACCATAAAATAATGTCTTCATCACTCATTAGTATCAAATAAAACTGTAAAACTGTTATAAACAACTTTTCAACAAAAAAAAACAACGCATTACTATTTTCTAAACATTGACCTTCTAGCATTTTTAGAAGAAAATTCATCTATGAGACTTTCATAATCAATATTCTCAAGAAACTCGTTCTCAATCGAAATCAATGCCAAAGCGTTTAATCTCTCTTGAGACATGGTCGAGCGCAAATAAGATTTTAAAAGCTTTAGTTTTGAAATTTTTTTTCCGTTGATGCAACTGTAATAGGAACAGTCAACAATATTTTGTATGCTAGACAAGAAACTGGATAAGTGTTCATCATTTTTAGGAAATTTAGTATTCCGTTAGCTGTATTGTGTTCAACCGGTAAATGTTTTTGTAACAACTTCAGTTTGTTGAATAAAACGCATCGGAGGCCAAATGTTAAAACGCATCTAAAATTGGAACCAAAAGTTATCGGGCTAATTTTATTTATTGATAAAACATAAAAATAGATTTTACAAAAATACCAATACTATAACTATAAATTATCCTAAAAATTGGAGGCCCCCTAAAATCGGAGGCCTGATGCGACCGCACCGCCGGCACCACCCCAGGGCCGCCACTGGGAAGGTGCCTTTGGGGTCTTCACTAGGTTTGTAAGCAACGACATAACTTGTAATCATATATCTAAACAACATTTAATATGACAATTCAATTTGATTAGTTTTCAAAAGAAAAACCCATTCTTGTTAAGAGAGTTGACAATTGGAAAAGAGAAAAGAATGTACAAATATTTATTTAAGCATTGATACTATTTTTTTTTTTACCAATTTATATACTTTATCACTGCTCGCATAAATTATGTAATCGATTTAACATACTAAACACATTACCCAAAAAATATTGCATATTTTGGTTTGAAAAATCATTGCAAATTTCATATAAATATAACATCTCTATTGCTTCTAAGTTAAATATGTGACATGTAAATGCATATTATGTTTTTTTGTACTTTATTATAAAGAAGGTTTAGAAGGCTTGAAAGCCTATCAGCCTATGAAACATGGTACAAAAGTTATGTGCAAATAATAATATGAAATGAAGGGTGGCTTTAAATCAGGGTAACGTACATTAACGTTGCCCACCAATTAGACCCAAAGATCTGCGCTCACCCCCTCCTCCAAACCTCCTATATTTTCTCTCTCGTAACCTTAATCGCTTTAAAATCCCCCATAATATCCACCATTTACATTTCCAACCCCTCTATGCTGCCCAAATATTTACAGTTAGCCCCCTCCTCCCAGTCTCAATGCCAAAGCAACCGGTACTAGGTCGACAACGCCGCACCAACCCCTTCATCTGGTGCTTCGCCGTTATCTGCTCACTCATCGCCACCTCCGTAATCATCGCCGGAATAGTTGTATTTTCAGGATACCTTGTGATCCGACCAAAAATGCCGCTCCTCTCCGTCCGTGCATCTCGTCTGGATCATCTTTACTATGATCGAACAGGTGTTATGGCTGTACGATTAACGATCCTGATCCGTGCAGAGAACCATAACCAGAAAGCACATGCGACCTTCTATGACACCAGATTGTTACTCGGTTACCACGGGCAGAACATCGCGCGACTGGTGGCGAATCCGTTCGACGTTGGGAAGAATGCGACGAGGGAGTTGAATTATGTGGTGGAGTCGTCGCCGATTCCGTTGCCGCCGGAGGAACAGTATTTGACACAGCAATCGTTGAGTAAAAGTAAGTTGATGTTGTTCTTCTTGAAAGGGAGTTCGAGGACGATGTGGAGAGTTGGCCCGTTGGGATCTGTCAAGTTCTGGCTGCATATGGACTGTGAGCTCCTGTTGCCCGTCAATGGCAGCGTGGTAAACTCCCATTGTAGCACAAAATCACATTGATATAAAGTTTTTTTTTTCTCTCCGAAATCATGAAGAAAGAGTCCTACTTTAATGTGTAGATTTAGAGCCTCAATCATTTCATTCGTTAATATTTAAATATGTTTATCATAATATTTTAAAAATCAAAATCGATGACACAGTATAGTTTGATGTGTAGATTTACACCATCTTCAACTTATTTACAGGAACAAGTGTTTTTTTTTCCACCAAATATTTAAGGAACATGAAAGTTCTTTGTTTGTGTTCATTAGCTTAATTTTACGAACTTACAAACACAAAAGTACAAACGAAAAAAATATTCATGTCCATGTTTGTTCACTAAAGATAAGTTCGTTCATATACGTTCATACAAAAGGTAAAAGAACACAAACAAACAAACATGTTCATAAACACATAAATTAACACCTAAACAAAAGTAAAAAACTACAAATCCACACATTGGAAACATTGGCAACATACGGAAACATTTTCGAAAAATCCCACCTCCTAAAAGGTTTCTTGCGCCAATCCAAATAGATAACTCTTGCATAGCATTTGTACATACAACCTGTAAAGAACATAAATAAGCGTAGATTTAATATAAAAAACATAAACGAACACATTACAAAACATTTATGCACAAAAGAACTGTTTTTTATATTTGCTCATTTTAATTAAATATATATAAAATCTTATTCATATTCATTCATTTAATAAATAAATAAACAAACACTAACTTTTGGCAAAATGGATGGAGAATACTTTGCTTAATATTCAATTAGTTTACAATCATACCTTCTTCCCTCCCTCCTTATGCGTAAACTAGTTGTTCCCTTAGACCTTAGACCATCTACGACGAGGTTCTTTCAAATTTACTTACAATGTCACCTAGTCCAAATTACATCCCACCTTGGTGAACTTCTTTCTATAATTGAAAGGCTTTCAAATGTCAAGTCAATATTCTTTTAATAATAAACTAACTTTTACCTTATATATATATATATATATATATATATATATATATATATATATATATATATATATATATATATATATATATATATATGCGCGCGCGCAAAAGTTTAACAAAGAACCATTTTAAGCCATGGAACTAAGGAACCCTTTTTAACCCTTTATCCTCATTTAATCACGTCCAACTCTATTAATTAGTCACCCAAGGGTATTTTTGGTATTGCATAGTAATCTAATTGATGGTCGTTATCTCTAATTATGTAAAACATATATCTTCTCCTTCTTATATTATCTTTATCGAGGATCAGAAGATTTTCATTGTAAAAGTTTTTCATTAAAATCGTAATAGTAGAAGTTCTTCATGGAAATCGTAGTAATCAAGTTTTCATAAGGTACTGTTTTATGTCTTTAACCTAGATTCAATCGATTTAACGAAGTTTTTTTCTTTTGATTGAAGTATTGATCGATTTTAAGTTTTATGAATTCGAAATCATCTTTCAATGATTCTTCATTGAAATCGATATTAATAATCTTCGATTATGCTTGTTGTTTATCTTATTCGATCTAGAAAAGTTTTTTATTTAACTGAAGTTTAAAATCGTGATCGATTTCAAGTTTTGTGGATTCAGAATCATCTTTTATTGAAATCAACATGCATTGCTGTTTGTTTTCTTAATGCATTCATCGATTTCAGGTTGTATGGATTTGCAATTAGCTTTTACGGATTCTGCATTGAAATCGACATTGACATCATCAAGTTTTTGTTAAGTCAAAATTATCGATTTATATTGTTGTTTTTGCATAACATCGCTGTTTAAATGTTATGTTTTTCAAATTGTAGGTGATAATTCATCCTTACCTATGGAAGCTTCTCCTTCAGATGTTAATATCATCTTTTCTGATAATCATGTTGATGTAGTAAGTGGTTTTTATTTATTTATTTATTTTATTCTATGTTTAATATTATGTGAGTTTCCTTTGTTAAGCTTGTTTTATGTTTAGAAAATTATATGTGAATCGTATCAACACTTCGTTTTATTATTCATCTATTCAGTTAAGGTTCACCGTGCGATTATTTTAAATAATTTTATTAATTTAATATAGGCAAAAGTAATGCATCAAGTTGTGAATCAGAACAGTTCAGGAGTGAAAGTGATTCTTCTTCTGATGATGATGAAATGTTTATTCCTGAGGTTCCAGATGAGATGAAGCTAAAAGAGAAAGATGTTTATAAATCTTTGAAGGATGGTGTTGAATTTTACTTGCAGTAAGCTAAAGAAGCTGTTAGGTGCATTTTGTGCACCTTTTTGCACACCTTTTAGTCCCATTTCATGCATCTATTTAGCATAATTGTTCTTCCTTTTTCTTGCATTTCATCATATTCATGTTAGTCTCTAGAACAACCTTATTTGCACACTTTCATGTCTTTTTCAGGTAAACCGGAGCTTGGAATGCGCTTTGGGAGGTGCCGGGAAGCATTGGTGAAGATTTCAGGATGATCGGGCGAAGAACGAAAAAGTTGGAAAAATCAAGTTTGGATTCGGAGTCAGAGGGGTACATGGGCTGTGTTGGATTTACACTGCAAAATCAACACAGGCCGTGTTGACCAAAATGGGAGCTGTTGACCATGCTGAACACGGGCCGTGTCAGTTTAGTGCAAATCAACACGGGCCGTGTTGGCTGCTGAACACGGGCCGTGTCAGTTTAGCCTATTTTAACACGGGCCGTGTTCGACCCAAAAACCAACTTTTGGCAGTTTTTCCTATCTTTCATATTATGGGTTGAGGGCCATTTTGAGACACACACAACATATCAGAGCACATTTTGAGAGGGGATTTCGAAGGTTTTTGCAAGGATTTGATCATTTATCATTTGGAAACATTATTTCTCTTATTTGTAAGTTGTAATTGCACATTATTTCCATCTTTTATTCTTGTGATCTTGTTCTAGCCATGTGTGGCTAGAACCCTAGTTTCTCCAACTTCATGTCTTGACTTCTTAGTTGTGATTTCAATCATATGACTTGATGTTTGTTTTTAATTTCTATCTAGTGAATTTGATTTTGATTTAATCGAATGTTTGATTCTAATTGTGATTCTTATTGGCCATTTGAATTAGGGTTAGGTCATTCAAGTTATCTCTTTTACAAAATCCGTAATTGTTTTGTGAAATTGAACAAGTAACAAGCACTAAACTGATTTCCATTGAATGAATTTAGTGTAAATCTTATTCACACACTCTTACGCTCCCGAGCTTGTGAGGAGTATTGGGTGTTATTGAGAACATTCACATAAAACTTAATGCAATCTTTCAATCTAATTCTAAGAGCGTGTTTAGATTAGGTTAGTAAGGTTAGGGTTAATCAAAGAGCTTGTTTTGGTTAATTAATATGGTGAATGAGAAGTGTTAGAGCTTGTTAACACTTTCAAGTACCAACTTAGATAGAATTGAGCAAATATCATGTTATCTTGGAATCACATTGCTAAGTTTTCATACATGAGGTTGGAGTCCTTACCATTTCTGAATTTAATTCACTCTTTTAGTTGATTACTTGTGTTTTTAATTGTTTGTTTTAATTATTTGTTTTAATTATTTCATTCTAAACCCCCCTCTTTACTGTTGGTGACCATAGTACCTTGCGCAAAGAGGTATAGACTAGTTATCATGTGTCTATGTGGATCGACCCTGCTTGCATTGTACTACCTTTTAGTGCAATATAGTGGGATTCTTTTGGAGTATATCGTACCCCTTTATTTGTTGGGTCTGACACGCCTAACAAATTGGTGCCGTTGCCGGGGACGCGGTGTTACTAATTGTTTATGCCAAGATCTTTTTGAACAGGTACGACATTGCCAATTGACTTAGAGATAGAGAAGACTGCAAAGAGGTTAAGGAAGCAAGCCAAGCTTCGTAAGAAGCAACCGGGCTCCGGGACTTCTTCATCATCTAACCCTCCGGTGATCAACATTTGGGAGGACATACCCCTCTCAAGTGTATCTGCATCCGAAACAGAAAGTCTCTGACTCTCACCACAACCATCCTCACCCAAAGTTACCACTCCACAATCTTCACCTACTTATAACATCCCAAACACTACACCCACAGAAACTTCAACAACTACTCGCACAATGGGAGATAACCATGGAGGAAATCCACCTCCAAATCCACCACCCGAACAAACCCTTCGTCAATGGTCGAGACAAGAGGTTACACAACAACCTATTTGCATCACCTATCCGGCAGCCACAAACCTTAAACTAAAATCCAGACTTATCCACCTCCTCCCAACCTTTAGAGGCTTAGAAAACGAGGATCCCCATAAGTTTCTCACAGAGTTCCACGTTGTGTGTGTTGGCATGAAACCACACAATGTCACGGAGGACCAAATCAAGCTTAGGGCATTCTCATTTGCGGTGCAAGATACAGCAAAAGATTGGCTCTATGACCTCCCATCGGGGACGGTTACTACTTGGGTAGATCTTGCACGACTCTTTTTGGACAAATACTTCCCGGAGATGAAAGCTTCAGCCCTACGGAGGGAAATCATTGGAATCAAGCAACACAAAAGAGAAGTTTTTCACACATATTGGGAGAGATTCAAGAAACTGTGTGCCCTTTGTCCTAAACATGGAATTACTGAGTATCAACTTCTCCAATATTTCATTGAAGGCATGACTCCAATAGAGAAAAGGCTTCTTAATGCCTCCAGTGGTGGGTCTTTACCCGACAAAACTCCAACCGAAATCCGCAACTTAATCAAGAACATGGCTGAAGATTCTAAGCATTCAAGTCATGATGAAGAATGGTACACGGATGCACCCCGAGGTGTAAAGGAAGTCCAAACTCCTCAAATTGAAGCTCAATTGTCCGAGCTTACAAAAGTGGTCATGATGCTAGCTAAAGACAAGGGTGTGCAGCCCACACCCCGCCCTTGTGGTATTTGCACTCAAGTGGGGCACCCAACCGACATGTGCCCTCAACTTCAAGATGAGGATTATGAAGAAGCAAAAGCCATGGGAGGCTTTTCTGGGTCAAATCAAAAGGGATATGAGCAGCCACAGGGTGATCAAAGATGGAACAACAATCAAGGTTGGGGAGGATATCAACATGGAAGTTATCAACCAAGTCAACCACATCAATACCAACAAAGACCACTTTTTCCACCACAGAACTTCCAGCCAAGGCAGCCACAACACCCTCCTCAACAAGTGGGTTCATCAAATATGTCCTTAGAGGACATAGTGAAGAGTTTGGAAACTAGTACACAAACTTTCCAACAAGAAACAAAAGCAAGCATGAGGAACTTAGAGCAACAAGTTTCACAACTTTCTACTTCCATAAGCAAACTAGAATCTCAAGGAAAGTTGCCCGCCCAAACTGAAAAGAATCCAAGGCACAATGTGTGTGCCATCACTTTGAGAGGCGGAAAGAGATACGATGGTCCAAAAGTGTCGGTTGATCAAGAGAAGAAGAAATAGTGGTCGAAGAGGCAACCAAAGAAGAGAAGAAGCAATATAAAAAAACTGCAAAGAAGCCCTTCGTCACTGAGCCTAAAGCCACACCTGCTCCATTCCCCGAACGATTAAACAGCACAAAGAAAGAACGGGAGGAGAGTGAGATTATGCAAATGTTCCAGAAAGTTCACATTAACATCCCACTCCTCGAGGCCATCAAGCAGGTACCTAGATATGCAAGGTTCCTTAAGGATCTTTGTGTATCTAAAAAGAAATTGAAAGGAAACCAAATTGTAAAAGTTGGGGAAAATGTATCCGCGGTTTTGCAAAAGAGGATGCCCCCAAAGTGCAATGATCCCAGTGTCTTTACCGTGCCATGAAAATTGGGGAATCTTTATGTACCTCGAGCCATGCTCGATCTAGGTGCATCCATAAATGTCCTACCATATTCTATTTTTAAATCAATTGGTGTAGGAACATTGAGCAAAACCGGTGTGATAATCCAACTTGCCGACCGGTCTTTGGTACATCCAAAAGGTGTATTGGAGGACGTGTTAGTGCAAGTTGATGAATGTGTTTTCCCGACTGATTTTTATGTCTTAGATATGGGAGATGATGACTCTCCAAGTTCAAGTTCCATACTTTTGGGTAGACCTTTCCTTAAAACTTCTAAAACAAAAATTGATGTCTACAACGGAACTTTAAGTATGGAATTTGATGGCGAAGTTATCAACTTCAATGTTCATGAAGCAAAAAAGGTTCCTTCTGATGTTCAATCTGTTAATTTTGTGAATATGATCCAGCCATTGGCTGAAAAGAGCTTAAACTCGATTAACCATGATTTTATGGAGTTAGTCTTGTCACAAAAATTAGACAGGGACAAAGCCAAAGAACTTGCAAAGGAGTGCGGTATAAACGAGGAGGTGCTGGAGATTTTGAAGTTCAATGATGATAAGCACATGCAGATTGATGGAAGAGAAGTAGAATTACCTACTACCAAAGCCAAATTTCTTCCACCAGTGGAACAAGCACAAGATTCGGGAGCAAAAACTCCACCGGACCCTTTAAAGAATATACATGTCAAGAAGGAGAGCACTCAACCAGTCATCAACTCAAATAAACTATCGAAGAAGTAAGAGAATGAGTTGATAACCCTGCTGAACAAATACCAAAAAAGGACTGAGTGGACAATCTCCGATATTAAGGGTTTAAGTCCTTTTTGGTTTGTGCGTAAAAAGAAAGCCAAAGGAAGGTTGAATGTTCCATTGAAGGAGGTGGCGAGAAGGTTGATGTGTTGTAGAGGCCCACATACTTAGAACGAAGCATATTAAGGGGCCAAGTCGAGCCAACGACTTAAAACAAGGGCGGCTAACCGGGAGGCAACCCGGGGGTATTTTTGTCTTTTCCTTCAAAACATTTCCGTTTCTTTGAAGTTTTTAGTTTTTAATGTTCCAAATGTGTTGCAACATGTTTTTATACCTAGAAAATGAATCTCGGGCTCCATAAATATTTCACGGATAGCTTGGGGAAGATGAAGAGGAGGTTCTCACCACAATTGCAAGGCTCCAAGAACGATTTGGTAAATTCTTTCCATATCTTTAATCGTTCATATTTTGCTTAAAAATCCAATTGGTGTGCATTTGTGACTATTTTGGACTCTTACCCGTCCCGACTACCATCCCCCACCACCTTCCGGTGATTAGGTTGTTCCACCCTCTCCAAGCATCGGGGACGATGCTTATATTCAAGCTTGGGGAGGGGTAGAGTTGTACATTAGGATCACCTCCATGCATTAAATTTCAAAAAAAAAAAAATCCAAAAAGAAGTTTTTGTTTATGTTCTTAGTTTCCATTTTTTTCCTAGTTTCTTAAAAAAAACAAAAAAATAAATAAAACATCTCCACGCATTTTCTTTTTCATGCATTTCGTTAAAAAAAAAGATTTAATACGAGATGAGACAATCTTTACATACAATAGCTTCATGAAGTGGGAAAACGAGAAATCAAATGAAAAACAAAATACCCGAGGCGACCGGATAGTTACCGGAAGTGTAGAATCAGTTATCATAACTAGGGGACCCAAACACCGTAATTCGAGACCCCAGCCTTAGAAAATAAAAAAAATTTGCATACTGAATCGTTTTGTGGGCGGTAATAACAACTTTAGGATGATTTGATTCTGAATGTTTAAAAAGAATCTTTTTCGGCAACTCCGGACCCACAGAATGCGGACCTATTTGTTGAAATGCGTTACCCTCGCGGTAACAGAGAGCTTAAGTATCAGATCCACACAGTCAAGAAGGAAGAATGGGTACAACTGTCATATCCAGTACCCAAATCAAAAATTTCAAGCACTTAATCGAAGAAACTTTCAGAAATTCAAAAGTTGATTGAAGAATTCAAAGTTCAAAATGAAGATACAAATCCAACTTCAATCAAAATCAAAAGCCGCCTCAAAGTCAAATCTGGCGAATGAAGAACTGTGTGATATGATACTTCGGGTGGGCTCACTGTTTCAGCGAAAGCTGATTCGCCGTGACGGGTTCTTAAGGATGCGTCGATACTGATTCTTGGCCATCTAGTCTTAAGGACATGAGATCCGGACTGTGTTATTTTCGCCCATAAAGCTAATTAAGGTATGAAGTTTAAATAAAACTATGGTTGGATTATTGGGTTACACCGTTTCGGGTTTTCCTCACTTTGGGAGTCTGTGATATGTGGAAGGAAGCAGGATGGTTGCCTAGGTATTAATGATTGGAGCCACATTGATGTAAAGTCTGATCATACTTATATAGATAAATTACTTGTGTTCTTAAATTTCTCTTTGGTTCATTTTGTGTCTTTAGTGCTTTTTTACATATTTTTCTTTTTCATGGTTTTCATTGCATGCATTCATTCCTAGCCTTTAGGATCTTTCTTTCCCTTTTTGCTCTATGTTTCTTTTTGCCATCTAGAAATCGTCATGTTTGTCCAGTTCTTGTTCTTTATTGAGGACAAGAAAGGTCTAAGCTTGGGGAGATTTGTTAGGTGCATTTTGTGCACCCTTTTGCACACCTTTTAGTCCCATTTCATGCATCTATTTAGCATAATTGCTCTTCCTTTTTCTTGCATTTCATCATATTCATGTTAGTCTCTAGAACAACCTTATTTGCATACTTTCATGTCTTTTTCAGGTAAACCGGAGCTTGGAATGCGCTTTGGGAGGTGCCGGGAAGCATTGGTGAATATTTCGGGATGATCGGGCGAAGAACGAAAAAGTTGGAAAAATCAAGTTTGGGTTCGGAGTCAGAGGGGTACATGGGCTGTGTTGGATTTACACTGCAAAATCAACACGGGCCGTGTTGACCAAAATGGGAGCTGTTGACCATGCTGAACACGGGCCGTGTCAGTTTAGTGCAAATCAACACGGGCCGTGTTGGCTGCTGAACACGGGCCGTGTCAGTTTAGCCTATTTTAACACGGGCCGTGTTCGACCCAAAAACCAACTTTTGGTAGTTTTTCCTATCTTTCATATTATGGGTTGAGGGCCATTTTGAGACACACACAACATATCAGAGCACATTTTGAGAGGGGATTTCGAAGGTTTTTGCAAGGATTTGATCATTTATCATTTGGAAACATTATTTCTCTTATTTGTAAGTTGTAATTGCACATTATTTCCATCTTTTATTGTTGTGATCTTGTTCTAGCCATGTGTGGCTAGAACCCTAGTTTCTCCAACTTCATGTCTTGACTTCTTAGTTGTGATTTCAATCATATGACTTGATGTTTGTTTTTAATTTCTATCTAGTGAATTTGATTTTGATTTAATCGAATGTTTGATTCTAATTGTGATTCTTATTGGCCATTTGAATTAGGGTTAGGTCATTCAAGTTATCTCTTTTACAAAATCCGTAATTGTTTTGTGAAATTGAACAAGTAACAAGCACTAAACTGATTTCCATTGAATGAATTTAGTGTAAATCTTATTCACACACTCTTACGCTCCCGAGCTTGTGAGGAGTATTGGGTGTTGTTGAGAACATTCACATAAAATTTAATGCAATCTTTCAATCTAATTCTAAGAGCGTGTTTAGATTAGGTTAGTAAGGTTAGGGTTAATCAAAGAGCTTGTTTTGGTTAATTAATATGGTGAATGGGAAGTGTTAGAGCTTGTTAACACTTTCAAGTACCAACTTAGATAGAATTGAGCAAATATCATGTTATCTTGGAATCACATTGCTAAGTTTTCATACATGAGGTTGGAGTCCTTACCATTTCTGAATTTAATTCACTCTTTTAGTTGATTACTTGTGTTTTTAATTGTTTGTTTTAATTATTTGTTTTAATTATTTCATTCTAAACCCCCCTCTTTACTGTTGGTGACCATAGTACCTTGCGCAAAGAGGTATAGACTAGTTATCATGTGTCTATGTGGATCGACCCTGCTTGCATTGTACTACCTTTTAGTGCAATATAGTGGGACTCTTTTGGAGTATATCGTACCCCTTTATTTGTTGGGTCTGACACACCTAACAAATTGGCGCTGTTGCCGGGGACGCGGTGTTACTAATTGTTTATGCCAAGATCTTTTTGAACAGGTACGACATTGCCAATTGACTTAGAGATAGAGAAGACTGCAAAGAGGTTAAGGAAGCAAGCCAAGCTTCGTAAGAAGCAACCGGGCTCCGGGACTTCTTCATCATCTAACCCTCCAGTGATCAACATTTGGGAGGACATACCCCTCTCAAGTGTATCTGCATCCGAAACAGAAAGTCTCTGACTCTCACCACAACCATCCTCACCCAAAGTTACCACTCCACAATCTTCACCCACTTATAACATCCCAAACACTACACCCACAGAAACTTCAACAACTACTCGCACAATGGGAGATAACCATGGAGGAAATCCACCTCCAAATCCACCACCCGAACAAACCCTTCGTCAATGGTCGAGACAAGACGTTACACAACAACCTATTTGCATCACCTATCCGGCAGCCACAAACCTTGAACTAAAATCCGGACTTATCCACCTCCTCCCAACCTTTAGAGGCTTAGAAAACGAGGATCCCCACCAGTTTCTCACAGAGTTCCACGTTGTGTGTGTTGGCATGAAACCACACAATGTCACGGAGGACCAAATCAAGCTTAGGGCATTCTCATTTGCGGTGCAAGATACAGCAAAAGATTGGCTCTATGACCTCCCACCGGGGACGGTTACTACTTGGGTAGATCTTGCACGACTCTTTTTGGACAAATACTTCCCGGAGATGAAAGCTTCAGCCCTACGGAGGGAAATCATTGGAATCAAGCAACACAAAAGAGAAGTTTTTCACACATATTGGGAGAGATTCAAGAAACTGTGTGCCCTTTGTCCTAAACATGGAATTACTGAATATCAACTTCTCCAATATTTCATTGAAGGCATGACTCCAATAGAGAAAAGGCTTCTTAATGCCTCCAGTGGTGGGTCTTTACCCGACAAAACTCCAACCGAAATCCGCAACTTAATCAAGAACATGGCTGAAGATTCTAAGCATTCAAGTCATGATGAAGAATGGTACACGGATGCACCCCGAGGTGTAAAGGAAGTCCAAACTCCTCAAATTGAAGCTCAATTGTCCGAGCTTACAAAAGTGGTCATGATGCTAGCTAAAGACAAGGGTGTGCAGCCCACACCCCGCCCTTGTGGTATTTGCACTCAAGTGGGGCACCCAACCGACATGTGCCCTCAACTTCAAGATGAGGATTATGAAGAAGCAAAAGCCATGGGAGGCTTTTCTGGGTCAAATCAAAAGGGATATGAGCAGCCACAGGGTGATCAAAGATGGAACAACAATCAAGGTTGGGGAGGATATCAACATGGAAGTTATCAACCAAGTCAACCACATCAATAGCAACAAAGGCCACTTTTTCCACCACATAACTTCCAGCCAAGGCAGTCACAACACCCTCCTCAACAAGTGGGTTCATCAAATATGTCCTTAGAGGACATAGTGAAGAGTTTGGAAACTAGTACACAAACTTTCCAACAAGAAACAAAAGCAAGCATGAGGAACTTAGAGCAACAAGTTTCACAGCTTGCTACTTCCATAAGCAAACTAGAATCTCAAGGAAAGTTGCCCGCCCAAACTGAAAAGAATCCAAGGCACAATGTGTGTGCCATCACTTTGAGAGGCGGAAAGAGATACGATGGTCCAAAAGTGTAGGTTGATCAAGAGAAGAAGAAATAGTGGTCGAAGAGGCAACCAAAGAAGAGAAGAAGCAATATAAAACAACTGCAAAGAAGCCCTTCGTCACTGAGCCTAAAGCCACACCCGCTCCATTCCCCGAACGATTAAACAGCACAAAGAAAGAACGGGAGGAGAGTGAGATTATGCAAATGTTCCAGAAAGTTCACATTAACATCCTACTCCTCGAGGCCATCAAGCAGGTACCTAGATATGCAAGGTTCCTTAAGGATCTTTGTGTATCTAAAAAGAAATTGAAAGGAAACCAAATTGTAAAAGTTGGGGAAAATGTATCCGCGGTTTTGCAAAAGAGGATGCCCCCAAAGTGCAATGATCCCGGTGTCTTTACCGTGCCATGCAAATTGGGGAATCTTTATGTACCTCGAGCCATGCTCGATCTAGGTGCATCCATAAATGTCCTACCATATTCTATTTTTAAATCAATTGGTGTAGGAACATTGAGCAAAACCGGTGTGATAATCCAACTTGCCGACCGGTCTTTGGTACATCCAAAAGGTGTATTGGAGGACGTGTTAGTGCAAGTTGATGAATTTGTTTTCCCGGCTGATTTTTATGTCTTAGATATGGGAGATGATGACTCTCCAAGTTCAACTTCCATACTTTTGGGTAGACCTTTCCTTAAAACTTCTAAAACAAAAATTGATGTCTACAACGGAACTTTAAGTATGGAATTTGATGGCGAAGTTATCAACTTCAATGTTCATGAAGCAAAAAAGGTTCCTTCTGATGTTCAATCTGTTAATTTTGTGAATATGATCCAGCCATTGGCTGAAAAGAGCTTAAACTCGATTAACCATGATTTTATGGAGTTAGTCTTGTCACAAAAATTAGACAGGGACAAAGCCAAAGAACTTGCAAAGGAGTGCGGTATAAACAAGGAGGTGCTGGAGATTTTGAAGTTCAATGATGATAAGCACATGCGGATTGATGGAAGAGAAGTAGAATTACCTACTACCAAAGCCAAATTTCTTCCACCAGTGGAACAAGCACAAGATTCGGGAGCAAAAACTCCACCGGACCCTTTAAAGAATGTACATGTCAAAAAGGAGAGCACTCAACCAGTCATCAACTCAAATAAACTATCGAAGAAGTAAGAGAATGAGTTGATAACCCTGCTGAACAAATACCAAAAAAGGACTGAGTGGACAATCTCCGATATTAAGGGTTTAAGTCCTTTTTGGTTTGTGCGTAAAAAGAAAGCCAAAGGAAGGTTGAATGTTCCATTGAAGGAGGTGGCGAGAAGGTTGATGTGTTGGAGAGGCCCACATACTTAGAACGAAGCATATTAAGGGGCCAAGTCGAGCCAACGACTTAAAACAAGGGCGGCTAACCGGGAGGCAATCCGGGGGTATTTTTGTCTTTTCCTTCAAAACATTTCCGTTTCTTTGAAGTTTTTAGTTTTTAATGTTCCAAATGTGTTGCAACATGTTTTTATACCTAGAAAATGAATCTCGGGCTCCATAAATATTTCACGGATAGCTTGGGGAAGATGAAGAGGAGGTTCTCACCACAATTGCAAGGCTCCAAGAACGATTTGGTAAATTCTTTCCATATCTTTAATCGTTCATATTTTGCTTAAAAATCCAATTGGTGTGCATTTGTGACTATTTTGGACTCTTACCCGTCCCGACTACCATCCCCCACCACCTTCCGGTGATTAGGTTGTTCCACCCTCTCCAAGCATCGGGGACGATGCTTATATTCAAGCTTGGGGAGGGGTAGAGTTGTACATTAGGATCACCTCCATGCATTAAATTTCAAAAAAAAAATCCAAAAAGAAGTTTTTGTTTATGTTCTTAGTTTCCATTTTTTTCCTAGTTTCTTAAAAAAAACAAAAAAAAAATAAAACATCTCCATGCATTTCGTTAAAAAAAAAGATTTAATACGAGATGAGACAATCTTTACATACAATAGCTCCATGAAGTGGGAAAACGAGAAATCAAATGAAAAACAAAATACCCGAGGCGACCGGATAGTTACCGGAAGTGTAGAATCAGTTATCATAACTAGGGGACCCAAACACCGTAATTCGAGACCCCAGCCTTAGAAAATAAAAAAAATTTGCATACTGAAACGTTTTGTGGGCGGTAATAACAACTTTAGGATGATTTGATTCTGAATGTTTAAAAAGAATCTTTTTCGGCAACTCTGGACCCACAGAATGCGGACCTATTTGTTGAAATGCGTTACCCTCGCGGTAACAGAGAGCTTAAGTATCAGATCCACACAGTCAAGAAGGAAGAATGGGTACAACTGTCATATCCAGTACCCAAATCAAAAATTTCAAGCACTTAATCGAAGAAACTTTCAGAAATTCAAAAGTTGATTGAAGAATTCAAAGTTCAAAATGAAGATACAAATCCAACTTCAATCAAAATCAAAAGCCGCCTCAAAGTCAAATCTGGCGAATGAAGAACTGTGTGATATGATACTTCGGGTGGGCTCACTGTTTCAGCGAAAGCTGATTCGCCGTGACGGGTTCTTAAGGATGCGTCGATACTGATTCTTGGCCATCTAGTCTTAAGGACATGAGATCCGAACTGTGTTATTTTCGCCCATAAAGCTAATTAAGGTATGAAGTTTAAATAAAACTATGGTTGGATTATTGGGTTACACCGTTTCGGGTTTTCCTCACTTTGGGAGTCTGTGATATGTGGAAGGAAGCAGGATGGTTGCCTAGGTATTAATGATTGGAGCCACATTGATGTAAAGTCTGATCATACTTATATAGATAAATTACTTGTGTTCTTAAATTTCTCTTTGGTTCATTTTGTGTCTTTAGTGCTTTTGTACATATTTTTCTTTTTCATGGTTTTCATTGCATGCATTCATTCCTAGCCTTTAGGATCTTTCTTTCCCTTTTTGCTCTATGTTTCTTTTTGCCATCTAGAAATCGTCATGTTTGTCCAGTTCTTGTTCTTTCTTGAGGACAAGAAAGGTCTAAGCTTGGGGAGATTTGTTAGGTGCATTTTGTGCACCCTTTTGCACACCTTTTAGTCCCATTTCATGCATCTATTTAGCATAATTGTTCTTCCTTTTTCTTGCATTTCATCATATTCATGTTAGTCTCTAGAAGAACCTTATTTGCACACTTTCATGTCTTTTTCAGGTAAACCGGAGCTTGGAATGCGCTTTGGGAGGTGCCGGGAAGCATTGGTGAATATTTCGGGATGATCGGGCGAAGAACGAAAAAGTTGGAAAAATCAAGTTTGGGTTCGGAGTCAGAGGGGTACATGGGCTGTGTTGGATTTACACTGCAAAATCAACACGGGCCGTATTGACCAAAATGGGAGCTGTTGACCATGCTGAACACGGGCCGTGTCAGTTTAGTGCAAATCAACACGGGCCGTGTTGGCTGCTGAACACGGGCCGTGTCAGTTTAGCCTATTTTAACACGGGCCGTGTTCGACCCAAAAACCAACTTTTGGCAGTTTTTCCTATCTTTCATATTATGGGTTGAGGGCCATTTTGAGACACACACAACATATCAGAGCACATTTTGAGAGGGGATTTCGAAGGTTTTTGCAAGGATTTGATCATTTATCATTTGGAAACATTATTTCTCTTATTTGTAAGTTGTAATTGCACATTATTTCCATCTTTTATTGTTGTGATCTTGTTCTAGCCATGTGTGGCTAGAACCCTAGTTTCTCCAACTTCATGTCTTGACTTCTTAGTTGTGATTTCAATCATATGACTTGATGTTTGTTTTTAATTTCTATCTAGTGAATTTGATTTTGATTTAATAGAATGTTTGATTCTAATTGTGATTCTTATTGGCCATTTGAATTAGGGTTAGGTCATTCAAGTTATCTCTTTTACAAAATCCGTAATTGTTTTGTGAAATTGAACAAGTAACAAGCACTAAACTGATTTCCATTGAATGAATTTAGTGTAAATCTTATTCACACACTCTTACGCTCCCGAGCTTGTGAGGAGTATTGGGTGTTGTTGAGAACATTCACATAAAATTTAATGCAATCTTTCAATCTAATTCTAAGAGCGTGTTTAGATTAGGTTAGTAAGGTTAGGGTTAATCAAAGAGCTTGTTTTGGTTAATTAATATGGTGAATGGGAAGTGTTAGAGCTTGTTAACACTTTCAAGTACCAACTTAGATAGAATTGAGCAAATATCATGTTATCTTGGAATCACATTGCTAAGTTTTCATACATGAGGTTGGAGTCCTTACCATTTCTGAATTTAATTCACTCTTTTAGTTGATTACTTGTGTTTTTAATTGTTTGTTTTAATTATTTGTTTTAATTATTTCATTCTAAACCCCCCTCTTTACTGTTGGTGACCATAGTACCTTGCGCAAAGAGGTATAGACTAGTTATCATGTGTCTATGTGGATCGACCCTGCTTGCATTGTACTACCTTTTAGTGCAATATAGTGGGACTCTTTTGGAGTATATCGTACCCCTTTATTTGTTGGGTCTGACACGCCTAACAAATTGGCGCTGTTGCCGGGGACGCGGTGTTACTAATTGTTTATGCCAAGATCTTTTTGAACAGGTACGGCATTGCCAATTGACTTAGAGATAGAGAAGACTGCAAAGAGGTTAAGGAAGCAAGCCAAGCTTCGTAAGAAGCAACCGGGCTCCGGGACTTCTTCATCATCTAACCCTCCAGTGATCAACATTTGGGAGGACATACCCCTCTCAAGTGTATCTGCATCCGAAACAGAAAGTCTCTGACTCTCACCACAACCATCCTCACCCAAAGTTACCACTCCACAATCTTCACCCACTTATAACATCCCAAACACTACACCCACAGAAACTTCAACAACTACTCGCACAATAGGAGATAACCATGGAGGAAATCCACCTCCAAATCCACCACCCGAACAAACCCTTCGTCAATGGGCGAGACAAGAGGTTACACAACAACCTATTTGCATCACCTATCCGACAGCCACAAACCTTGAACTAAAATCCGGACTTATCCACCTCCTCCCAACCTTTAGAGGCTTAGAAAACGAGGATCCCCACAAGTTTCTCACAGAGTTCCACGTTGTGTGTGTTGGCATGAAACCACACAATGTCACGGAGGACCAAATCAAGCTTAGGGCATTCTCATTTGCGGTGCAAGATACAGCAAAAGATTGGCTCTATGACCTCCCACCGGGGACGGTTACTACTTGGGTAGATCTTGCACGACTCTTTTTGGACAAATACTTCCCGGAGATGAAAGCTTCAGCCCTACGGAGGGAAATCATTGGAATCAAGCAACACAAAAGAGAAGTTTTTCACACATATTGGGAGAGATTCAAGAAACTGTGTGCCCTTTGTCCTAAACATGGAATTACTGAGTATCAACTTCTCCAATATTTCATTGAAGGCATGACTCCAATAGAGAAAAGGCTTCTTAATGCCTCCAGTGGTGGGTCTTTACCCGACAAAACTCCAACCGAAATCCGCAACTTAATCAAGAACATGGCTGAAGATTCTAAGCATTCAAGTCATGATGAAGAATGGTACACGGATGCACCCCGAGGTGTAAAGGAAGTCCAAACTCCTCAAATTGAAGCTCAATTGTCCGAGCTTACAAAAGTGGTCATGATGCTAGCTAAAGACAAGGGTGTGCAGCCCACACCCCGCCCTTGTGGTATTTGCACTCAAGTGGGGCACCCAACCGACATGTGCCCTCAACTTCAAGATGAGGATTATGAAGAAGCAAAAGCCATGGGAGGCTTTTCTGGGTCAAATCAAAAGGGATATGAGCAGCCACAGGGTGATCAAAGATGGAACAACAATCAAGGTTGGGGAGGATATCAACATGGAAGTTATCAACCAAGTTAACCACATCAATACCAACAAAGACCACTTTTTCCACCACATAACTTCCAGCCAAGGCAGCCACAACACCCTCCTCAACAAGTGGATTCATCAAATATGTCCTTAGAGGACATAGTGAAGAGTTTAGAAACTAGTACACAAACTTTCCAACAAGAAACAAAAGCAAGCATGAGGAACTTAGAGCAACAAGTTTCACAACTTGCTACTTCCATAAGCAAACTAGAATCTCAAGGAAAGTTGCCCGCCCAAACTGAAAAGAATCCAAGGCACAATGTGTGTGCCATCACTTTGAGAGGCGGAAAGAGATACGATGGTCCAAAAGTGTCGGTTGATCAAGATAAGAAGAAATAGTGGTCGAAGAGGCAACCAAAGAAGAGAAGAAGCAATATAAAACAACTGCAAAGAAGCCCTTCGTCACTAAGCCTAAAGCCACACCCGCTCCATTCCCCGAACGATTAAACAGCACAAAGAAAGAACGGGAGGAGAGTGAGATTATGCAAATGTTCCAGAAAGTTCACATTAACATCCCACTCCTCGAGGCCATCAAGCAGGTACCTAGATATGCAAGGTTCCTTAAGGATCTTTGTGTATCTAAAAAGAAATTGAAAGGAAACCAAATTGTAAAAGTTGGGGAAAATGTATCCGCGGTTTTGCAAAAGAGGATGCCCCCAAAGTGCAATGATCCCGGTGTCTTTACCGTGCCATGCAAATTGGGGAATCTTTATGTACCTCGAGCCATGCTCGATCTAGGTGCATCCATAAATGTCCTACCATATTCTATTTTTAAATCAATTGGTGTAGGAACATTGAGCAAAACCGGTGTGATAATCCAACTTGCCGACCGGTCTTTGGTACATCCAAAAGGTGTATTGGAGGACGTGTTAGTGCAAGTTGATGAATTTGTTTTCCCGGCTGATTTTTATGTCTTAGATATGGGAGATGATGACTCTCCAAGTTCAAGTTCCATACTTTTGGGTAGACCTTTCCTTAAAACTTCTAAAACAAAAATTGATGTCTACAACGGAACTTTAAGTATGGAATTTGATGGCGAAGTTATCAACTTCAATGTTCATGAAGCAAAAAAGGTTCCTTCTGATGTTCAATCTGTTAATTTTGTGAATATGATCCAGCCATTGGCTGAAAAGAGCTTAAACTCGATTAACCATGATTTTATGGAGTTAGTCTTGTCACAAAAATTAGACAGGGACAAAGCCAAAGAACTTGCAAAGGAGTGCGGTATAAACAAGGAGGTGCTGGAGATTTTGAAGTTCAATGATGATAAGCACATGCGGATTGATGGAAGAGAAGTAGAATTACCTACTACCAAAGCCAAATTTCTTCCACCAGTGGAACAAGCACAAGATTCGGGAGCAAAAACTCCACCGGACCCTTTAAAGAATGTACATGTCAAAAAGGAGAGCACTCAACCAGTCATCAACTCAAATAAACTATCGAAGAAGTAAGAGAATGAGTTGATAACCCTGCTGAACAAATACCAAAAAAGGACTGAGTGGACAATCTCCGATATTAAGGGTTTAAGTCCTTTTTGGTTTGTGCGTAAAAAGAAAGCCAAAGGAAGGTTGAATGTTCCATTGAAGGAGGTGGCGAGAAGGTTGATGTGTTGGAGAGGCCCACATACTTAGAACGAAGCATATTAAGGGGCCAAGTCGAGCCAACGACTTAAAACAAGGGCGGCTAACCGGGAGGCAACCCGGGGGTATTTTTGTCTTTTCCTTCAAAACATTTCCGTTTCTTTGAAGTTTTTAGTTTTTAATGTTCCAAATGTGTTGCAACATGTTTTTATACCTAGAAAATGAATCTCGGGCTCCATAAATATTTCACGGATAGCTTGGGGAAGATGAAGAGGAGGTTCTCACCACAATTGCAAGGCTCCAAGAACGATTTGGTAAATTCTTTCCATATCTTTAATCGTTCATATTTTGCTTAAAAATCCAATTGGTGTGCATTTGTGACTATTTTGGACTCTTACCCGTCCCGACTACCATCCCCCACCACCTTCCGGTGATTAGGTTGTTCCACCCTCTCCAAGCATCGGGGACGATGCTTATATTCAAGCTTGGGGAGGGGTAGAGTTGTACATTAGGATCACCTCCATGCATTAAATTTCAAAAAAAAAATCCAAAAAGAAGTTTTTGTTTATGTTCTTAGTTTCCATTTTTTTCCTAGTTTCTTAAAAAAAACAAAAAAAAAATAAAACATCTCCATGCATTTTCTTTTTCATGCATTTCGTTAAAAAAAGATTTAATACGAGATGAGACAATCTTTACATACAATAGCTCCATGAAGTGGGAAAACGAGAAATCAAATGAAAAACAAAATACCCGAGGCGACCGGATAGTTACCGGAAGTGTAGAATCAGTTATCATAACTAGGGGACCCAAACACCGTAATTCGAGACCCCAGCCTTAGAAAATAAAAAAAATTTGCGTACTGAAACATTTTGTGGGCGGTAATAACAACTTTAGGATGATTTGATTCTGAATGTTTTAAAAGAATCTTTTTCGGCAACTCTGGACCCACAGAATACGGACCTATTTGTTGAAATGCGTTACCCTCGCGGTAACAGAGAGCTTAAGTATCAGATCCACACAGTCAAGAAGGAAGAATGGGTACAACTGTCATATCCAGTACCCAAATCAAAAATTTCAAGCACTTAATCGAAGAAACTTTCAGAAATTCAAAAGTTGATTGAAGAATTCAAAGTTCAAAAATTAAGATACAAATCCAACTTCAATCAAAATCAAAAGCCGCCTCAAAGTCAAATCTGGCGAATGAAGAACTGTGTGATATGATACTTCGGGTGGGCTCACTGTTTCAGCGAAAGCTGATTCGCCGTGACGGGTTCTTAAGGATGCGTCGATACTGATTCTTGGCCATCTAGTCTTAAGGACATGAGATCCGGACTGTGTTATTTTCGCCCATAAAGCTAATTAAGGTATGAAGTTTAAATAAAACTATGGTTGGATTATTGGGTTACACCGTTTTGGGTTTTCCTCACTTTGGGAGTCTGTGATATGTGGAAGGAAGCAGGATGGTTGCCTAGGTATTAATGATTGGAGCCACATTGATGTAAAGTCTGATCATACTTATATAGATAAATTACTTATGTTCTTAAATTTCTCTTTGGTTCATTTTGTGTCTTTAGTGCTTTTGTACATATTTTTCTTTTTCATGGTTTTCATTGCATGCATTCATTCCTAGCCTTTAGGATCTTTCTTTCCCTTTTTGCTCTATGTTTCTTTTTGCCATCTAGAAATCGTCATGTTTGTCCAGTTCTTGTTCTTTCTTGAGGACAAGAAAGGTCTAAGCTTGGGGAGATTTGTTAGGTGCATTTTGTGCACCCTTTTGCACACCTTTTAGTCCCATTTCATGCATCTATTTAGCATAATTGTTCTTCCTTTTTCTTGCATTTCATCATATTCATGTTAGTCTCTAGAACAACCTTATTTGCACACTTTCATGTCTTTTTCAGGTAAACCGGAGCTTGGAATGCGCTTTGGGAGGTGCCGGGAAGCATTGGTGAATATTTCGGGATGATCGGGCGAAGAACGAAAAAGTTGGAAAAATCAAGTTTGGGTTCGGAGTCAGAGGGGTACATGGGCTGTGTTGGATTTACACTGCAGAATCAACACGGGCCGTGTTGACCAAAATGGGAGCTGTTGACCATGCTGAACACGGGCCGTGTCAGTTTAGTGCAAATCAACACGGGCCGTGTTGGCTGCTGAACACGGGCCGTGTCAGTTTAGCCTATTTTAACACGGGCCGTGTTCGACCCAAAAACCAACTTTTGGCAGTTTTTCCTATCTTTCATATTATGGGTTGAGGGCCATTTTGAGACACACACAACATATCAGAGCACATTTTGAGAGGGGATTTCGAAGGTTTTTGCAAGGATTTGATCATTTATCATTTGGAAACATTATTTCTCTTATTTGTAAGTTGTAATTGCACATTATTTCCATCTTTTATTCTTGTGATCTTGTTCTAGCCATGTGTGGCTAGAACCCTAGTTTCTCCAACTTCATGTCTTGACTTCTTAGTTGTGATTTCAATCATATGACTTGATGTTTGTTTTTAATTTCTATCTAGTGAATTTGATTTTGATTTAATCGAATGTTTGATTCTAATTGTGATTCTTATTGGCCATTTGAATTAGGGTTAGGTCATTCAAGTTATCTCTTTTACAAAATCCGTAATTGTTTTGTGAAATTGAACAAGTAACAAGCACTAAACTGATTTCCATTGAATGAATTTAGTGTAAATCTTATTCACACACTCTTACGCTCCCGAGCTTGTGAGGAGTATTGGGTGTTGTTGAGAACATTCACATAAAATTTAATGCAATCTTTCAATCTAATTCTAAGAGCGTGTTTAGATTAGGTTAGTAAGGTTAGGGTTAATCAAAGAGCTTGTTTTGGTTAATTAATATGGTGAATGGGAAGTGTTAGAGCTTGTTAACACTTTCAAGTACCAACTTAGATAGAATTGAGCAAATATCATGTTATCTTGGAATCACATTGCTAAGTTTTCATACATGAGGTTGGAGTCCTTACCATTTCTGAATTTAATTCACTCTTTTAGTTGATTACTTGTGTTTTTAATTGTTTGTTTTAATTATTTGTTTTAATTATTTCATTCTAAACCCCCCTCTTTACTGTTGGTGACCATAGTACCTTGCGCAAAGAGGTATAGACTAGTTATCATGTGTCTATGTGGATCGACCCTGCTTGCATTGTACTACCTTTTAGTGCAATATAGTGGGACTCTTTTGGAGTATATCGTACCCCTTTATTTGTTGGGTCTGACACGCCTAACAAATTGGCGCTGTTGCCGGGGACGCGGTGTTACTAATTGTTTATGCCAAGATCTTTTTGAACAGGTACAACATTGCCAATTGACTTAGAGATAGAGAAGACTGCAAAGAGGTTAAGGAAGCAAGCCAAGCTTCGTAAGAAGCAACCGGGCTCCGGGACTTCTTCATCATCTAACCCTCCAGTGATCAACATTTGGGAGGACATACCCCTCTCAAGTGTATCTGCATCCGAAACAGAAAGTCTCTGACTCTCACCACAACCATCCTCACCCAAAGTTACCACTCCACAATCTTCACCCACTTATAACATCCCAAACACTACACCCACAGAAACTTCAACAACTACTCGCACAATAGGAGATAACCATGGAGGAAATCCACCTCCAAATCCACCACCCGAACAAACCCTTCGTCAATGGGCGAGACAAGAGGTTACACAACAACCTATTTGCATCACCTATCCGACAGCCACAAACCTTGAACTAAAATCCGGACTTATCCACCTCCTCCCAACCTTTAGAGGCTTAGAAAACGAGGATCCCCACAAGTTTCTCACAGAGTTCCACGTTGTGTGTGTTGGCATGAAACCACACAATGTCACGGAGGACCAAATCAAGCTTAGGGCATTCTCATTTGCGGTGCAAGATACATCAAAAGATTGGCTCTATGACCTCCCACCGGGGACGGTTACTACTTGGGTAGATCTTGCACGACTCTTTTTGGACAAATACTTCCCGGAGATGAAAGCTTCAGCCCTACGGAGGGAAATCATTGGAATCAAGCAACACAAAAGAGAAGTTTTTCACACATATTGGGAGAGATTCAAGAAACTGTGTGCCCTTTGTCCTAAACATGGAATTACTGAGTATCAACTTCTCCAATATTTCATTGAAGGCATGACTCCAATAGAGAAAAGGCTTCTTAATGCCTCCAGTGGTGGGTCTTTACCCGACAAAACTCCAACCGAAATCCGCAACTTAATCAAGAACATGGCTGAAGATTCTAAGCATTCAAGTCATGATGAAGAATGGTACACGGATGCACCCCGAGGTGTAAAGGAAGTCCAAACTCCTCAAATTGAAGCTCAATTGTCCGAGCTTACAAAAGTGGTCATGATGCTAGCTAAAGACAAGGGTGTGCAGCCCACACCCCGCCCTTGTGGTATTTGCACTCAAGTGGGGCACCCAACCGACATGTGCCCTCAACTTCAAGATGAGGATTATGAAGAAGCAAAAGCCATGGGAGGCTTTTCTGGGTCAAATCAAAAGGGATATGAGCAGCCACAGGGTGATCAAAGATGGAACAACAATCAAGGTTGGGGAGGATATCAACATGGAAGTTATCAACCAAGTCAACCACATCAATACCAACAAAGACCACTTTTTCCACCACAGAACTTCCAGCCAAGGCAGCCACAACACCCTCCTCAACAAGTGGGTTCATCAAATATGTCCTTAGAGGACATAGTGAAGAGTTTAGAAACTAGTACACAAACTTTCCAACAAGAAACAAAAGCAAGCATGAGGAACTTAGAGCAACAAGTTTCACAGCTTGCTACTTCCATAAGCAAACTAGAATCTCAAGGAAAGTTGTCCGCCCAAACTGAAAAGAATCCAAGGCACAATGTGTGTGCCATCACTTTGAGAGGCGGAAAGAGATACGATGGTCCAAAAGTGTCGGTTGATCAAGATAAGAAGAAATAGTGGTCGAAGAGGCATCCAAAGAAGAGAAGAAGCAATATAAAACAACTGCAAAGAAGCCCTTCGTCACTGAGCCTAAAGCCACACCCGCTCCATTCCCCGAACGATTAAACAGCACAAAGAAAGAACGGGAGGAGAGTGAGATTATGCAAATGTTCCAGAAAGTTCACATTAACATCCCACTCCTCGAGGCCATCAAGCAGGTACCTAGATATGCAAGGTTCCTTAAGGATCTTTGTGTATCTAAAAAGAAATTGAAAGGAAACCAAATTGTAAAAGTTGGGGAAAATGTATCCGCGGTTTTGCAAAAGAGGATGCCCCCAAAGTGCAATGATCCCGGTGTCTTTACCGTGCCATGCAAATTGGGGAATCTTTATGTACCTCGAGCCATGCTCGATCTAGGTGCATCCATAAATGTCCTACCATATTCTATTTTTAAATCAATTGGTGTAGGAACATTGAGCAAAACCGGTGTGATAATCCAACTTGCCGACCGGTCTTTGGTACATCCAAAAGGTGTATTGGAGGACGTGTTAGTGCAAGTTGATGAATTTGTTTTCCCGGCTGATTTTTATGTCTTAGATATGGGAGATGATGACTCTCCAAGTTCAACTTCCATACTTTTGGGTAGACCTTTCCTTAAAACTTCTAAAACAAAAATTGATGTCTACAACGGAACTTTAAGTATGGAATTTGATGGCGAAGTTATCAACTTCAATGTTCATGAAGCAAAAAAGGTTCCTTCTGATGTTCAATCTGTTAATTTTGTGAATATGATCCAGCCATTGGCTGAAAAGAGCTTAAACTCGATTAACCATGATTTTATGGAGTTAGTCTTGTCACAAAAATTAGACAGGGACAAAGCCAAAGAACTTGCAAAGGAGTGCGGTATAAACGAGGAGGTGCTGGAGATTTTGAAGTTCAATGATGATAAGCACATGCGGATTGATGGAAGAGAAGTAGAATTACCTACTACCAAAGCCAAATTTCTTCCACCAGTGGAACAAGCACAAGATTCGGGAGCAAAAACTCCACCGGACCCTTTAAAGAATATACATGTCAAGAAGGAGAGCACTCAACCAGTCATCAACTCAAATAAACTATCGAAGAAGTAAGAGAATGAGTTGATAACCCTGCTGAACAAATACCAAAAAAGGACTGAGTGGACAATCTCCGATATTAAGGGTTTAAGTCCTTTTTGGTTTGTGCGTAAAAAGAAAGCCAAAGGAAGGTTGAATGTTCCATTGAAGGAGGTGGCGAGAAGGTTGATGTGTTGGAGAGGCCCACATACTTAGAACGAAGCATATTAAGGGGCCAAGTCGAGCCAACGACTTAAAACAAGGGCGGCTAACCGGGAGGCAACCCGAGGGTATTTTTGTCTTTTCCTTCAAAACATTTTCGTTTCTTTGAAGTTTTTAGTTTTTAATGTTCCAAATGTGTTGCAACATGTTTTTATACCTAGAAAATGAATCTCGGGCTCCATAAATATTTCACGGATAGCTTGGGGAAGATGAAGAGGAGGTTCTCACCACAATTGCAAGGCTCCAAGAACGATTTGGTAAATTCTTTCCATATCTTTAATCGTTCATATTTTGCGTAAAAATCCAATTGGTGTGCATTTGTGACTATTTTGGACTCTTACCCGTCCCGACTACCATCCCCCACCACCTTTCGGTGATTAGGTTGTTCCACCCTCTCCAAGCATCGGGGACGATGCTTATATTCAAGCTTGGGGAGGGGTAGAGTTGTACATTAGGATCACCTCCATGCATTAAATTTCAAAAAAAAAATCCAAAAAGAAGTTTTTGTTTATGTTCTTAGTTTCCATTTTTTTTCCTAGTTTCTTAAAAAAAACAAAAAAAAAAATAAAACATCTCCATGCATTTTCTTTTTCATGCATTTCGTTAAAAAAAAGATTTAATACGAGATGAGACAATCTTTACATACAATAGCTCCATGAAGTGGGAAAACGAGAAATCAAATGAAAAACAAAATACCCGAGGCGACCGGATAGTTACCGGAAGTGTAGAATCAGTTATCATAACTAGGGGACCCAAACACCGTAATTCGAGACCCCAGCCTTAGAAAATAAAAAAAAAAATTGCATACTGAAACGTTTTGTGGGCGGTAATAACAACTTTAGGATGATTTGATTCTGAATGTTTAAAAAGAATTTTTTTCGGCAACTCTGGACCAACAGAATGCGGACCTATTTGTTGAAATGCGTTACCCTCGCGGTAACAGAGAGCTTAAGTATCAGATCCACACAGTCAAGAAGGAAGAATGGGTACAACTGTCATATCCAGTACCCAAATCAAAAATTTCAAGCACTTAATCGAAGAAACTTTCAGAAATTCAAAAGTTGATTGAAGAATTCAAAGTTCAAAATGAAGATACAAATCCAACTTCAATCAAAATCAAAAGCCGCCTCAAAGTCAAATCTGGCGAATGAAGAACTGTGTGATATGATACTTCGGGTGGGCTCACTGTTTCAGCGAAAGCTGATTCGCCGTGACGGGTTCTTAAGGATGCGTCGATACTGATTCTTGGCCATCTAGTCTTAAGGACATGAGATCCGGACTGTGTTATTTTTTCCCATAAAGCTAATTAAGGTATGAAGTTTAAATAAAACTATGGTTGGATTATTGGGTTACACCGTTTCGGGTTTTCCTCACTTTGGGAGTCTGTGATATGTGGAAGGAAGCAGGATGGTTGCCTAGGTATTAATGATTGGAGCCACATTGATGTAAAGTCTGATCATACTTATATAGATAAATTACTTGTGTTCTTAAATTTCTCTTTGGTTCATTTTGTATCTTTAGTGCTTTTGTACATATTTTTCTTTTTCATGGTTTTCATTGCATGCATTCATTCCTAGCCTTTAGGATCTTTCTTTCCCTTTTTGCTCTATGTTTCTTTTTGCCATCTAGAAATCGTCATGTTTGTTCAGTTCTTGTTCTTTCTTGAGGACAAGAAAGGTCTAAGCTTGGGGAGATTTGTTAGGTGCATTTTGTGCACCTTTTTGCACACCTTTTAGTCCCATTTCATGCATCTATTTAGCATAATTGTTCTTCCTTTTTCTTGCATTTCATCATATTCATGTTAGTCTCTAGAACAACCTTATTTGCACACTTTCATGTCTTTTTCAGGTAAACCGGAGCTTGGAATGCGCTTTGGGAGGTGCCGGGAAGCATTGGTGAAGATTTCGAGATGATCGGGCGAAGAACGAAAAAGATGGAAAAATCAAGTTTGGATTCGGAGTCAGAGGGGTACATGGGCTGTGTTGGATTTACACTGCAAAATCAACACGGGCCGTGTTGACCAAAATAGGAGTTGTTGACCATGCTGACCACGGGCTGTGTCAGTTTAGTGCAAATCAACACGGGCCGTGTTGGCTGCTGAACACGAGCCGTGTCAGTTTAGCCTATTTTAACACGGGCCGTGTTCGACCCAAAAACCAACTTTTGACAGTTTTTCCTATCTTTCATATTATGGGTTGAGGGCCATTTTGAGACACACACAACATATCAGGGCACATTTTGAGAGGGGATTTCGAAGGTTTTTGCAAGGATTTGATCATTTATCATTTGGAAACATTATTTCTCTTATTTGTAAGTTGTAATTGCACATTATTTCCATCTTTTATTCTTGTGATCTTGTTCTAGCCATGTGTGGCTAGAACCCTAGTTTCTCCAACTTCATGTCTTGACTTCTTAGTTGTGATTTCAATCATATGACTTGATGTTTGTTTTTAATTTCTATCTAGTGAATTTGATTTTGATTTAATCGAATGTTTGATTCTAATTGTGATTCTTATTGGCCATTTGAATTAGGGTTAGGTCATTCAAGTTATCTCTTTTACAAAATCCATAATTGTTTTGTGAAATTGAACAAGTAACAAGCACTAAACTGATTTCCATTGAATGAATTTAGTGTAAATCTTATTCACACACTCTTACGCTCCCGAGCTTGTGAGGAGTATTGGGTGTTGTTGAGAACATTCACATAAAGTTTAATGCAATCTTTCAATCTAATTCTAAGAGCGTGTTTAGATTAGGTTAGTAAGGTTAGGGTTAATCAAAGAGCTTGTTTTGGTTAATTAATGTGGTGAATGGGAAGTGTTAGAGCTTGTTAACACTTTCAAGTACCAACTTAGATATAATTGAGCAAATATCATGTTATCTTGGAATCACATTGCTAAGTTTTCATACATGAGGTTGGAGTCCTTACCATTTCTGAATTTAATTCACCTTTTTAGTTGATTACTTGTGTTTTTAATTGTTTGTTTTAATTATTTCATTCTAAACCCCCCTCTTTACTGTTGGTGACCATAGTACCTTGCGCAAAGAGGTATAGACTATTTATCCCGTGTCTCTGTGGATCGACCCTGGTTGCCTTGTACTACCTTTTAGTGCAATATAGTGGGATTCTTTTGGAGTATATCGTACCCCTTGTATTTGTTGGGTCTGACACGCCTAACAGAAGTTGGATTTGATGCTAGTCTGTCAACAATAAAACGTTCTAAAGGAGAAATTTCACTTAGATATGTGATATGTAGCAGATCAGGTTTTTCTGAATGTGTCAATCATGATTCAAACAATGAAAAGCAGCCAAAACGTAAAAGGAAAGCATCATCAAAGAAGATGGGATGTCCAACTCTTATAACTTTCAAGCGTGTTGCTTTTGGTTCATTGCAATTTTGGGTATATAAGTTTGTGGAAAAACATAACCATATATAGGTTTCAAAAGAAAATCTTCATTTGTTACGTGTTAATCGGAACCTGGATGTTGTTGAACAATCGTTCATTCACAAACTTGGAGCTTATAACATTGGTGCCACTTGAGCTTATACATTGTTAAGTTTAATTAAGGGTGGTTATAATGTTAGTGGTGGTACTGTAACTGATTTCAAGAACTTTAAAAGGGATTTAAATGTTTCAGTTGGTAAAAATGATGCACAAATGCTTATTTCCAAAATAGTTCAGTGTCAAACCGGAAATACCACAACAATACACTAAAAGGGTTCTAAACCCATGAATGAAGAGATCTAGCTAATGGAGAGCCAAGGTAACGACTTGTTACCTTCAAAGTGATGCTATGATGGAATAGAATTCAGATCTACAACTTCTCCTTGTTCCAAGCTTTTTGAACTTCAAGCTCTTCTCACCAAGATCCACCTTCCAAGCTTAAAACACACAAATATGGAGAGTAAACACGATTTAGGGTTGCTGACCTCAAGGGGGGATGTAAGGGAGGCTAAGGGAGGCTAATGGCCCTTTAAATAGGGTGTAAAACCCTGGAAATTAGGGTTTCATCCTTCAGCTCCAACTCGTCGAGTTGTATCCTCCAACTCATCGAGTTGGTCACTTAAGATACGCGACCAAATTTGTTCCTACTCGACGAGTCAGGGCTTCCAACTCGTCGAGTAGACCTTTCAAAATGAATATAAAGCTAAAAAGTTTATACCTGAGAGTCGGGGTGTTACATTACTCCTTTGCTAATCGGAGCTAAAAATCCCGAAATGAAAAATACCAAAATAGGAATAAGACTTGATATGATTAGAAATGCCCAAAAAATATCATATTGCCGCTCCGCGAGCAAGGAGCGAATGACAAAGATATATAATAAAATCATGGCTTGGGAAGTTTACTACTGGAAATTGGGAAGGGCTATAAGTAGGCCGTTTGCTATTGCTATAAGGGCTGCTCGCCTTTATACGGCTTGGCTTCGCTATCGCTTCTATGTAGTGTAGTGGTCGACCTAAAAAGTCGTAAAACCGATTGTATGGGAAATACTTCAGGAAATTCTGGATGACCATCCTGTATTGCTGAATAGAGCGCCTACTCTGCATAGATTAGGCATACAGGCATTTTTGCAGAGTGGAACCGTGCAGTACCAGACACGAAAAACGTAGTCACGGACTGTGCTATAATGCACCCCAAAAAGGGAAGAGCTCCTTCTCAATCCCATTCGTACCATGTCTACTTCTTTACTATGGATCATGTCTTCGGAGGCTAATGTCGGGTACTCCAGCTTGGTAGTTTCCACCGCCTGTCCAGAGTTGAGCCCTGGGATTTGACGGCGGACTTAAAAAGCCACCTACAGACGCTTTACGCCCAATCATTCCGGATAACGCTTGCATCCTCTGTATTACCGCGGCTGCTGGCACAGAGTTAGCCGATGCTTATTCCCCAGATACCGTCATTGCTTCTTCTCCGGGAAAAGAAGTTCATGCCCACGCTGTTGGTACTGTAGGTGGCATCAAAAGATACAATATCTCCAAATTCTTTGTAGTTTCTTCTTGATGCCTCATCAGCCCAAAAGAGACCAGTAACATGACCTTTATCAATCTTGCAATCAAAAAAGAAGTTTGGAACATACTTTAATCTATCTTCCATTCTTTCAATAAGTATTTGTGCATCACGTTTACCAACTGAAACATTTAAATCCCTTTTAAAGTTCTTGAAATCAGTTATAGTACCACCACTAACATTATAACCACCCTTAATTTAACTTAACAATGTATAAGCTCTAGTGGCACCAATATTATAAGCTCCAAGTTTGTGAATGAACGATTGTTCAACAATATCAAGCTTCCGATTAACACGTAACAAATGATGATTTTCTTTTGAAACCAATACATGGTTTTGTTTTTCCATAAACTTATATACCCAAAATTGCAGTGAACCAAAAGCCATACGCTTGAAAGTTATAAGAGTTGGACATCCCATCTTCTTTGATGATGTTTTCCTTTTACGTTTTGGCTGCTTTTCATTGTTAGAATCATGATTAACACATTCAGAAAAACCTGATCTGCTACATATCACATATCTAAGTGAAATTTCTCCTTTAAAACGCTTTATTGTTGACAGACTAGCATCAAATCCAGCTTCTTTAGCATACTGCAAGTAAAATTCAACACCATCCTTCAAAGAATTATAAACATCTTTCTCTTTTGGCTTCATCTCATGTGGAACCTCAGGAATAAACATTTCATCATCATCATCAGAAGAATCACTTTCATTCCTGAACTGTTCTGATTCACAACTTGATGCATTACTTTTGCCTATATTAAATTAATAAAATTATTAAAAATAATCACATGGTGAACCTTAACGGAATAGATGAATAATAAAACGAAGTATTGATACAGTTCACACATAATTTTCTAAACATAAAACAAGCTTAACAAAGGAAACTCCATAATATTAAACATAGAATAAAATAAATAAATAAAAAACACTTACTATATTCAACATGATGATCAGAAAAGATGATATTAACATCTAAAGGAGAAGCTTCCATAGGTAAGGATGAATTATCACCTACAATTTGAAAAACATAACATTTAAACATCAGTGTTATGCAAAAACAACAATATAAATCGATTATTTTGACTTAACAAAAACTTGATGATGTCAATGTCGATTTCAATGCAGAATCCGTAAAAGTTAATTGCAAATCCATACCACCTGAAATCAATGAACGCATTAAGAAAACAAACAACAATGCATGTTGATTTCAATATCGAATCAATAAAAGATGAATCAGAATCCACAAAACTTGAAATCAATCACGATTTTAAACTTCGGTAAAAAAAACACTTTTCTAGATCGAATAAGATAAACAACAAGCATAATCGAAGATTATTAATATCGATTTCAATGACGAATCAATGAAAGATGATTTCGAATTCATAAAACTTAAAGTCGATCAATACTTCAATCAAAACAAAAAAACTTTGTTAAATTGATTGAATATAGGTTAAAGACATAAAACAGTACCTTATGCAAAATCGATTACTACGATTTCAATGAAAAAACTTCTACTATTACGATTTCAATGAAAAACTTCTACAATGAAAATCTTCTTATCGTCGATAAAGATAATATAAGAAGGAAAAGATATATGATTTACATAATTAGAGATAACGATCGTCAGTTAGATTACTATGCAATACCAAAATACCCTTGGGTGACTAATTAATAGAATTGGACATGATTAAATGAAGATAAAGGGTTAAAAAAGGTTCCTTGGTTCCATGGCTTAAAATGGTTATTTGTTGAACTTTTGCCTCTCTCTCTCTCTCTCTCTCTCTCTCTCTATATATATATATATATATATATATATATATATATATATATATATATATATATATATATATATATATATATATATATATATAGAGAGAGAGAGAGAGAGAGAGAGAGAGAGAGAGAGAGAGGCAAAAGTTCAACAAATAACCATTTTAAGCCATGGAACCAAGGAACCTTTTTTAACCCTTTATCTTCATTTAATCATGTCCAATTCTATTATATATATTATAAAACCTTCTCATTAGTTACTCAATTTTAAACCCAAATAATATTTTAATACAAAAATATAAATACAAATATAAACCGGTTTACGCTGAACCGGTCCACAGTGAGCCGAACCAGTTTGAGAACCGAATCACCGGTTTACACCCGTTCGTGATTTTAGTCATTGAAACTGGTTTATATCGTGTGAACCGGTTTGGAACCGGTATAGAACCGATCAAACCGGTTTGAGGCCGAACCAATTTTTGCTTGGCTAGGTAGTGAACCGAACCGGTTTAAAGAACCGGTTCGGTTTGAAAAATGAACCGGTTTGTGCACCACTATGTATTTGTAGTAATGCAATTGAATGGACGAAGGAGTAGGCATGCACAAACCGGTTTTTTTTTAACCGGACCGGTTCAAAAAACCGGTTCGGTTCTGATCAACGAAGTCAAAAATCGGTTCACCCCTAAATCGGTTCGGTTTCAAACCGGTTCATCACCAAAATAATTCGAACATATACAAACCGGTTCGGTTCAGTACAAACCGGTTCACCTCAAATCGGTTCACCATAAACCGGTTCCTAAACCGGTTCAAAACCGGTTCGTTGAACCATTTCAAAAAAAATCGGACGGAATTGCTTCTTTTTTACAATGTTTGCTTTGTTTCTTAGGATATCATGGCTAATATATGCATCGTTAGTTTGTAAGAACGGTTCAAGACCGGTTCATAACCGGTTCAAGACCGGTTCTCTAGACCGGTTCAAAATCAGTTCAAAACCGGTTTTCTAGACCGGTTCAGCATAAACCGGTTCGAATGGCTAGAAGTCCTAATCACTACAAACCGGCGGTTCGGTTCGACATCGGATCGGTTCAACAGTGGACCGGTTCAAGGGTGAACCGGTTTTCGGTTCGGCCACCGGTTCGGATCGTAAACCGGTTTTTTTGTGCAAGCCTACGAAGGAGTAATAAATAGGAATACGAATTATAGTGAAGCCCATGAATTATAGGTCGAGTGTTGGAGCCCAATATGTAGAACATAATGGTCTATCTAAGTAGTCCATTTATTAAAGATGTAATAAAGTTGTATCTTTATTTAGAAAATCCAGTTGAAAATAAAAGAAGTTAGATTGAATCAATCGGACACGAAGAAAAGTCTTATTTTGAAAAGCACTTAATACTCAGGGCGATTAATTTATTTATATTGTATGTTTCATAAAACAATAACTTTTTTTTTGTATAATTACTGAAAAAATGAAAAATGAAAAAAATAAAAGAAAAAAGACGTCAGGGAAATTAAAGTGGTGTGATTGAAATAAAAAATTAATATGAAGAGTGTGACCTATACCCAAAGACTAATAAGCTATAAAAAAAATCTCTACTCTAAATGCTAACATAGAGTATGAATTATTTACAATGTTATTCATATTTTATGAAAATACTGCTCATAAAATAATTTTGCAGAATTAAGTAAAATTTCAAAATCTATTTTATGAACGGAATATTTATTTTATAATTTCGAAAAGTTGGCCCCCCTATGCTATCCTTCTATTTTAGTCCTTTTAATGGTTTAACTTAACCCAGGTTAAAAGCTATAACAATCATTTAGTTTTAAGACTCCTCGTAAACTTCAGTAGTAGCATGTTTCTCAACTGATGTGCTTAATTTTAAACTGAATGGGAAGACTCATTCTAAATAAATGTAAAAGTTACTTTAAAGTTGTTTAGAGGAAATTCGTCATTTTCTTCTAGGTAAACTTCCAACCGCAATTAACTGTTTAACACATTATATAGCAATACTTTGAGAATATTGTCGTAATAGATTTATTGGCCGAAAAACTCTTATTATACATCTTATATCCAAATGACATTACTTATAGCATTTAATCACAAACCAAACTGTTAAACTTTATTTAACATAGGGTATCCCGTGCCCTTCATTCTTCTAAGAGATTCGAGAGCAGATTGAGCAGTGCAATAAGCAATAGCCTGGACTGTGACCATTGGATTCACACCCAATGCTGTTGGGAAAACGCTCGTGTCGGCAACATATAACCCTTCCACCTCCCATGTCTCTCCCATCGGATTCACAGCAGACCCTTTTGCTTCAACACCCATTCGACAACTCCCCATTTGATGTGCCGAACATAGAGGTGTTGATAGATCACTCAACACCCTTGAGCTTTCCTCTCTCACAAACCTTTCAAACTCATGATAACTCACATTCTTGACATGTATTGTTCTCCCTTTGTTGTGTAGGGTTCCTATCTCTTCTGCTCCAGCAGCTGCAAGTATCCTTAGTGATTTCTCTAGTCCTCTCTTTAGGTTCTCTTCATCTGTTATGTCCATCTGGTAAGTAATCGAAGTCTTCGGTCCTATTTCTCCAGAACCCTTGTCTCTTGCCAGTGCAAATATATGGGCTGTTCTTGAGAACTTAGATATCCGTGTCTTGAAGTCTGAACCTGAAACCCAAGGCATTAGTGCCGAGAACATACCAGGATGCAGTGATGGTGTTTGTATGATAGCACCGTATCCTGACCCCTTGAAGTCTGCAACCACGGTGGACATGACACTCATTATTCCTCCTTCGTAGCTCTTTTTTTGGACTTCCGGCCACCTCTCTGAAGGGAAGTGGCCCCATGCCATTGCCACGGGATGAATATGCAGGTTCTTGCCTATGTTGGGATTCTTTAACCCGCTTCTCTTAAGAAGTTGTGGGGTACACATAGCCCCACATGCGACAATGGTTACTTTTGACTCGGCAAAACAAACTTCTCTAGATCCGTCTTGGTTTAGGAACTCGAAGATGACCCCTTTGGCTGTGCTCCTATCCCTTCCTTTCTTTTGATCATGCACAACTTTCAGGGCCTCACATCCTGGTAGAATTGCACCATTACCGGATTCCACTAAGTCCACGAGCCATGTCTCGGAGGTACCCTTCTTTCTTCCATCTTTGCAGCCAAAGCAGCACCACCCACAGTAGTGATCTGGTGGTGAGTTTCTAGGGATATTATTGATTGGATAACCTAATTCCTCGCATCCTTTCCTTAAAACCATGTTATTGAATCCTTCGTCTTCCACTTTATACTGGACACCCATCCTCTCGCACACAACACTCATGGCTTCTTCATATAGTCTACTTTGAAACAGCTCCAGCTCATAACATTCCGACCATTCTTTCAGTACATGTTGTGGGGTTTTGATCGATGCCGACCAGTTAATCGATGAGCCTCCACCTACTGTGGAGCCGGCAAGTATCACAGCTTCCATGTTGCTTGTAGCTAACAATCCTTTTCCAAGGTACATCTCTTCCATGGATGGACCTTCAAGAAGAGAAAGATTACTTCTTGCATTATAGTTCCCCTTTTCCAATACAAGAACTTTGTAGCCGGCTTTAGCCAAAATGCCGGCAACCACACCACCGCCGGAGCCTGAGCCAACTACTACTGCATCACATTTGATGATCATTGATGGAAGTTTGGGATTCTTGTAGAATCTGGCTGGGTGACGGGGAACTGAAATGCCTAGTCTCGATCTCTGCAGGGCTTCTGCCACGACTCGTCTGGGTTTATTCAGGTAGATAACGCCTTTGTAAAGCGGGCCAAAAATGTTTTCTGTGTTGAGATTATGATGGATGGGTTGAATCAAATCAGGATCAGGTCCGCAATAATTCATGGCTTTCCAAGAGGGGTTTTCATTCTTTTCATTTACCTGCAAATAGTATACAAAATTCAAAGATAGTGTTAAAGACTTAAAAATAGATCAGAATTTTTTTTTGGCGTTTAAAGAGATTTTTTTTTTTTTTTTTTTTTTTTTTGGCTTTTGGCTTTTCATTCTTTTTATTTATCTCTTCACTTCTAATAAAAAAATAGTTTTAATAATCTTTTGTCATGTGTCATTCAAATATATCTCCTTGTTAATATTAAACCACATGTCGAAGAGATATATTAGACAACAGTTCAAAATTCAATTTAATTTTTCTAATTATATGTTAAATTTGAAATTATAATAACTTTAAAATTTTGATATATCTTTTAGTTAATAATTTCTAATTATATGTTAAATTTAAACGGAGACAGCGAGCAATGGAGAGTGCACGTGCAGTCCGTCGGAGAGAGCGAACGGAGGCAGCGACCGGCAGAGAGTAGAGAGAGTGCACGTGCAGTCCGTCGGCGACTTTATTTTTCCGGTGAGTTTCAAGACGCGTTTTTCTAGAAGGGGAATAAATTTTTGGGGTTTACTATTAAACTCAAAGCCTAGAGGCAAAAAACTTGTACATTTGATCGATTTTTGTTTTCTTTTGTTTTTTATAGAGTTCAACAAGTTTACAGTTTTTGTTTTACATAGAATCCTAGTGAAATAAAGTTAGTTTTGATTATTTCACAGATTTTCGGAGTTTGATAATTTCACATATTTTCAGATTTTTTTGTTATTTGATATCTAAAGACTATTTTTGTGATTGACAATGAAATTCATCTCACTTTGTTATTTGTTATCTAGTTTCTTAGTTAATGAATAAATTGCATAAAGAAACTATATCAGATATATACACAATCAGCTTAAAAGCTCCCGCTGAAGCAATTGTAGCAGCTCCGGCCCCTATTAGTTTTGCACCTTCTAACATATATAGTTGAGAATTCTCCTCACGTTTTTTCTTTTTCATTCACGATTTGATGTTCCTTTCTATGCAAGGAGAGGAACAGCAAACACATTTGGAGGCAAAATTCATTCCAAACCTGGGAAAAGTGCTATCAACAGCAATGACATTCTTAATTAGTCTTAGTTTCCACAAAAAAACACCTATAGTAAAGGTGCACAGGGTCTTACCGTCTAGCCGTTGGTACTCCGCATCTTCACGGAGAATTCAATTTCACCGGGTCCATGTCGGAGACAGCGGGGCAGTCGTTACACCATTCGTGCGGGGAGTCGGCGTGGCGTAAAGTGCAGATTGGGGGGGGGGGGGGGGAAAGGCCGGTTCGAATTTGTTCTTTCTTTTTTTATTTTTTTTCTTTGAAAGGCAAAGCCTTAAATTAATAGGATCTAAAATGAAAGTAACTGGAGGGGGATTTAAGCCAAACCTCCAAGCTCGAAGACAAAGAGAAGCGGGCTTTTTTTCGCCGGAAGAGGGGCCTGTTGATACTGCGCAAAGATTTTGATCCCCCGTTTAGTGAGTCGTGAAAGCACCTACCTTATGTGAGGGCTAATTTGTCCTTTTAGTAATTATATTTATATCTTAACTAATATACATACAGGTAATTAGGAATCTCAAAACCAGAGCCCCACGAGGCTCCGGCAATATATATATATATATATATATATATATATATATATATATATATATATATATATATATATATATATATATATATATATATATATATAACATGTGTGATTATTTTATTTGCTTCTTATCCCAGTATGAGACACTATATATCTTTGTGATCTTTAATATGACTTGTGTGTCTAAAAGTATTTAAGTGATATAATTTTAGTAATTCTTTATAACAGATAATTTAGGATACAAAATTTGTTATAATTCATAAGTTTTTAAATATTTTATTATACTAAACAAAAAGTAAATTTAATTATAAACAGTTGATAATTATAATTAAATATAACTTTGGGTCCCTGATGGCTCGTACAAGTAGCAACCGATCTCTGACGGATGCATGGAAAAATATGCCTTGTTTAGTAATTAACGATTAAACCAGTAACATAAATATGTGCGTTTTTAATCCATGTTTGGTGATAAAAAGGACCTTAGACCCTATATATTAGGTAAGTTCTTTTTACAACGACGGTTAGGTTGATATGTCAAACACCATAAGTTTAATTATATACCGTATTAGAAAGTGAGATATAAGTATTTTCTATTTCGTAACTAAAAAGGTTAGTTATATAATTAATGCATGTTGATACATTTTATATTCAAAATTTTGTTAAAATATTTGAAAAGTCTAAAAATACGGCACATTTTGTTGTTTGACATGCTAAGTTATCATATCTCATCATATGTAAATCTGAGATTAATTTGAAGAAAAGGGACTTGCCTGAGTGAAGAAAGCCAATGGAACGACGAATTTGAGGGCACGGAAAAACATTCTCAGGAGAAAAAAGTAGCTGAGAGACCATGAATACAATATTTTTTCTCTTTTCTTGGTTGAAAGCCTAGAGAATTTTTGTATGTAAGGAAAGTTATTTGACAAACTTTCCCTTCCGCAAAGAATCAACGTTCCGATTGCTGTTGATAAGAACCATAAGGTCAACCGAATCAAGATTTGCTTCGGGTGCTCTGTCTTCAATAGCATCATCATCGCAACCTACGATTGCCATAAAACAACATTAGCAAATTTTACTAAACTAATTGAATTATTGTAATTCATAAAGAGATTAGGAGTTCACTTGATTTGGAGTTCCAGTCATGGAAGCTGAAGTCTGGTAAAGTTTGACAAGTGAACCATCAACATGATCTTTAGAAACTTTAATTGATGGTAATAATGTGTCACATAAGGCAACCAAAGACTCCATTTGTCGAGAAGAGAGTGGACATGCATAGTTATAACTATGTTCGTTACATCTCTTCTCGTTTTTGAAAGGAGATCCCGACATACTAGTCCTCAATATATTCTTTCTTTTCCAAATCACCAGCTTTTCCCCAACACTTCTCATCGACACCCCCTATTCTGTTGCAACGTGTAAAGTTGGCGTTGTAAGTAAAATTTCCTGAAGCTTGCTGTATATTAAATTACACACTCACCGACTCAAAAAGGCTGACATAAATAAAATAGACGAGGATGTAGAAAGAGAGATTTGAAGGAAGTGGGATTTCTAGCTAGGAAGTTGAAAGAAGAGGTATTTAATATGAAAGGTAGAAGGGTAAGAGAGTCATGGCCTCATGGGTCGACCGATGGATAAGGGAGAGGGGCACCACTTTTCCACAAGGCTCAAGTCCGGTCGTCTTTGATTGGAATACGTTGCAAGCCCCTTTCAAGCTTCTTGTAAATCCTCTGCAATATCAAAGCTAAATTTGAAAGTCCAGTTGCAACTCCATATAGACAAAAATGGCCCACATAATATCACCAGTATCTATTAATAAGGTTTATTTATTTATTAAAATGGCCCACATAATATCACCAGTATCTATTAATAAGGTTTATTTATTTATTTAAGTATGTTAAAAAAAACTATTTATTTATAATTGTTTTTTTTAAGATCATTATTATTATCTTTTCAACCCTCATTTTAGAACCGACCGAATACCAAAAAAAAAAATAAGTATATAAATTCATCATTTTTTAAACCTTTTTTCATATTGATATTTTAAAAAAAAATCTATAACATGCGCATCAAATACATATTATTTGGAAAAAAAAAATTTAGAGCTTATTTCTATCGAAAAAAATATTTAAAAATATGTAAATTCATCACTTTTTAACCTCTAACCATACTCATATTAGATTTTTTAATGCATATAACGTAAAATGTGCACCATATACACATAAGTAGAAAAACGTTTGTTTTGTTTTTTTTTCAAAAAATCATCTTCTATAACAGTGTCCTATCATATTAATATGTTTTTCATCTGTAAATTAATGTGCATATATGTAGATGTGTATATGTACATATAGTGCACATTTAACGTAATATTCAAAAGAGCTAATAAATGATGAATTTGTATAATTTTAGTTATTTTTTGGATATAAGATAAACTTTAAAACAAATGTTGAAAAATCATGCACAATTGAGTTTGTGTATATATGCACATTTGTTTTAACTTTTTTTTGATATTTTTTATAATGTCTTAATTGTCTAATATGTTAATATATAAAGTGATTCGTTGAATTTATTTTTCGAAAAAATGAGTGTTTTCCATTTTTTTAAATATGCATATGATGCGCATTTTTTGTAGATTTTTTTTTTCCGAATATCAATATGGAAAAAGCTTCAAAAATGTTGAATTTACATATTTTTAGATATTTTTTTCTATAGAAAATAAACGATAAAATGAGGGTTGAAAAAGTGATCATATTGATCTTCACAAAGTTAGTGATCCCTACTTAAACTTAACTCTATCTCTCTCTCTCTCTCTCTCTCTCTATATATATATATATATATATATATATATATATATATATATATATATATATAATGGAATAATGAATATAACCTACAAAGTATAAAAGTTTAGGTACTCAAACCTAATATACTACGTCGTTTATGTATCATATATGCATTATAGACGTCCAAAGTTCTTAAAATTTAACTTCTATTTTCATTTACTTCCAAGATTTTCAGAAATTTCACCATTATCTTGTTACATAATTTTTATTCACAACAATAATATTATATATATATATATATATATATATATATATATATATATATATATATATATATATATATACACACACACACACATACATACATATAGTCTTGTAGGTGTTCGGTGAAAAGATGTGATGTAAGATGAATATAATAGTGAAATGTCGAAAATCAAGTTAGAAGTTGAAATTTAAAAACTTTGGACGATTACAATACATATAAGACACAAAACGACGTAGTACAGTGGATTTGTGTACCTAAGCTTATACACCGAATACGGTATATTCACTTTTCATATATATATATATATATATATATATATATATATATATATATATATATATATATATATATATATTATATTTATATTTATATTTATATTTATATTTATATCAGGTAAAAATGATATTTTTGGTAGGTAGGTAACAAATTTTAATCTGGATATTTTTTTTTTGCGAAACTTATAAATGAAACATTAGATTAATCAAAAATAACATCATTTACAAAAAATCCCGAAAAAAACGACTCAATAGTTCATTGTTACGACGCTTTTTTTGTTATTCATTAATTTTGTCCATAAACTAAATTTTTTGTTAATTTACTAAAAAATGAGTAATGAAAGTGTTTCTTCAGCATTATTTCCTACTAAATCATGTTAATTTTGAATCATTTAATGACTCATTTTGTCGGTTCGCCAAAAAAATATGCACATAAAAAACTTATTACCTTCTATAAGAAATTCCTTTTTTATTTGATATGGATTCTCTCTCTCTCTCTCTCTCTCTCTCTCTCTCTCTCTCTCTCTCTCTCTCTCTCTCTCTCTCTCTCTCTCTCTCTCTCGTGCAAGAATGGATATGGGCCACAATTATTCATTACTGCGAAAACTATATGTCATACAGGCGAGACGGGAGATGTAATATTCATATGTGAATATAAAATTAAATATATGAATATATGAATATTACGTACCAACGCCAATAGATTCCCTCTCCTCCGCCAACACCGCCTCTACTAGCTCTCCCACCACCTCTATCACGCCACCACCATTTCTACCGTTAACCGTTACCATCGCCACCACCATCACCACCTCCGCCATCATCATTGCCACCAACACCTCCGCCATTCACCACCAGTGCCACTACTACCACCACCACTTACCTCCGCCGCCACCACCTCAGCCACAACCACCACCACTACCACTACTAATATTGTTACCGCTTCCAACATTTGTCATATGTCAATCAAGCATACCGATGCGATGGGAGACGTAATTCATATGTGAATATAAAACCAAGTGTAAGCATATATGATTATTTGTATATATCTATTCACAAGTGATTATTCATGTTCGATTATAGTGGTTGGTAGTGGAGGTATTGGTGGTACAGGTGGCGGAGTTGGTAGAGGATGGTGTCTAAGTTGGTGGTGGCAGTGGTAGCGGTGACGATCGCAGTGGTGGCGGATGTGGTGAAGGGTGGCGGAGGAAAATGGAGGTGGTGACGTTACGTTTCATATATGAATACAACCACTCCATCGATATGCTAGATAGTTGGAGCGGAACTGAAGAAATGGATGGTCCTTATTCATTATCGTAATCTTAACATTTTTCTCTTTCTCAATAGAACTTTATATATATATATATATATATATATATATATATATATATATATATATATATATATATATATATATATATATATATATATATATATATATATATGATGACGTGCCTAAGACGGCACGACAGAATCACGCCTAGCCAAAACGCTAAGCGTTCCAGCCGGGCTAAGCCCAGCGGGCTCAGCGCCCGCCAGCGCCTCTGGGGACAGGATGCCCAGGCGAAGGGTTTGCGCCCGCTGAAGAACGCTCCCAGCTCCAAGACAAAAGAGACAATCAGGGGACAAACAGTGGATCAGACCATTACCGCCAGAGCCAATAAGATCGCCCTGACGATTGAGGATGCACGATCCTCCAATCAGCGCCTCTGATCTTGTCTCCCCAAAAAGCAATCCTGTCCAGTACGGACTGGGCAGGAGCGCTAGGTATAAAAGGATGCACTCTCGGACTCACGAGGGAGGCTCTTCTCTCCTAAAGAAGACACCAAAAACCCTAGATATCTCCTAACTTAACCGTCGGAGCGTTCTTCCGGGAGCACCCTCCCGGAAAGCGGCTGACGGCTTCTCTTTCTTGTGATCTTGCAGGGATAACGAGTAACCTGATCGACCAGTGTTAATCCAGTTGCTGACTAGGTCACATCATTTGGCGCCATCCGTTTGTGAGACGAAGAATACAAACTAAAAGCAAAAGAATGAAGAATCAATGGCGTCCGACGGCAGTGATGGACGCGACGGCTTTCAGGCTAGTCCCATACTCTCCATGGCAACGTTGGACGAAACACCGCCACCCATGGCGGACAACAGAGCAACCCTAGGTGAGGGAAGTTCTACGATAGCCACCAACACCGCCTCGCAGCCGGCAACTCACTAACCGAGAACAACTCCGGCGGGGCCACTCTTAAACACATCCCTTCAGATGCTGCCATTCTTTGTACCACCAACGCAGCAACCACCGTCGGTCCACCCAGCGATGCTACCACCAAGCCAAGTTTTCAACAGTCAACCGCCGTTTACGGTGACACCGTTCAACCAAGTGACGGGTGGATTAGGCTCAATGTTTTCCCTACCCCCACTGGCGCAGATTATGGTGGCTCATACGCCACCTATCTACTCGGTGGCGGGAACGTGGGCCGGACCGACCATTGCCTCCAACCATAACCTCCAGCAGGCCTCGACAATCAGCCCCTTAACACCAATACACCCCTTCTCCTCCGGCTATCCTCTCCAGTTGCCATTTCAACAACACTCCTTTTACGGACCAAGTCCAGGCTATCATGCATCGTCGTCATGCGGTTTAAGCCTCCAACACCAGTTACAAGGCACATCAATCGTCCCAACCCAAGACTGCCTTTCTCGCACCGTTACATCCCCGTTCGTCAAAGAGTTGCTAGACTACGAAATACCGAACACAGCCAAACTGCCAACGCTCAAAACCTATAATGGCACCACCAACCCGGACAGCCACATCGACACGTATGAGTGGACAATGACGTCTCTGAAGCTTGATGAGAGGTTCTGGTGCACATATTTCTCGACGACTCTCGATGGCAATGCAGGCACATGGTTCAAGACGTTACGTCCAAGCAGCATCTCCAATTTCGCTATACTTAAATACTTATTCCTCACCCACTTCATGCAGCTACGAAAGTACAAAGGAGATTCTCATTCCATAATAGGCTGTAAGCAAAAGGAGGGTGAAACCGTGCGAGAATATTTCACCAGGATCATAAACGCCACGTTAGATGTGCCGGGACACGACGAAGGGCTCATAGCTGGCGCTTTCACATGGGGCCTTTTACCAGGTCCCTTGTCACAAACGCTTATGGGTAAGAAACCCCAAACAAGGGCCGAGTTAAAGGAGAGGGTAGAACGATATCTCAGGCAGGAAGAAGGCGAGGCAGCGAAACAAGCATACCTAAATGCCATGACGACCAAACGCCATAACCCAAGTCACACGGACTTTCGAGGAGGAAGTAGGCACTTTGGTCAGGCAAGGAGGCCTCAGGCGAGGTTTCGCCCATTCGATAGAGACGACAGACGAAGTCGTCGACCAGAGGTGTATGCGGTATCATAGAAACAACAGCCAGCCAAGTCACCCAAGAGCCGGTATTGCGAGTACCACAAAAGCAAGACACACGATACGACCAGTTGTTCGGTACTCAAGAAAGAAATGGAGGAAAAGCAGCTCAAAGGAGACTTGGTGGAAATAGCACGAAGCTTGCACACCAAGTTTGACGCCGAGAACGCCAAGAACGCGTCTCGAGAAGGAATTCAACCCAAGGAAATATTCATGATACGTAACAAAAGAAGTAGGGAAGCACAGTCGCCAAACCATTGGATCCCCGGGCCCCCGGCGCGGACGCTCACGTTTTCTGCGCAAGACCCTCGTCCTGAGGGATGGAGAGGTGATAACCCATTGGTAATCCAGGCCTCCATCAAAGATGTGACCATACACAGAGTGTATGTCGACACAGGGAGTTCAGCAGACATAATCTATGAGCACTGTTTTCGGCTTCTCCCAGATCGATGGAAAGACAACCTGAGACCCATGGCGGGGCGGTTGGTCGGATTCACCGGCCACAACCTGTGGCTGCTGGGCACGATTCATCTCCTCCTAACAATCACCAGCCACGTTAAGCAACGAAAGAAGACGGTCCTGGTCGACTTCGTGGTCATCCGACATTCGACAGAGCACAACATCATCTTGGGTAGAACGGCCCTCCTAAAGCTAGGAGCGGTCCCGTCGACTATGCATGGAATCTTGAAATTCGACACTCCGACAGGTCCAGCCACAGTACTCGCCACCCCTCCCATAGAATTGCAGTGCTTTACGGTAATGAAGCCAGCAGAGATGACTAAAGAAACAAAGAAGCCACGACGAGATCCGGCGAAAGGAAAGGAAGTAATCAACGAAGAATACCCTGACCAGCCGATCAGCGTTGGTCATAACCTCCCAGGTCACGTGAGGGAGGCAGTAGTCAACCTACTTAAACGGTACAAACACATATTTGCATGGACTCCCACAGACATGGTGGGGGTTGATAGGAAGGTCATTGAGCATAAACTGGCGATCAAGCCAGGGACAAAAGAAGTGAAGCAGAAGAAAAGGGTCCAAGGAGGGGACCGCAAGAGGGCAATTAATGTAGGGGTGGCTAAGCTGGCGGAGGCCGGAATAGTAAGGGAAGCAGTTTTCCCAACTTGGATCGCTAATCCGGTTATGGTGCGCAAGCAGGACGGGTCATGGCGTATGTGTATTGACTTCTCAGACTTGAACAAAGCGTGTCCCAAGGACTGGTATCCCCTCCCGGAGATCAACCAGAAAGTGGAATCGCTGCAAGGGTTCAAGCTGAAGTGTTTCCTGGATGCATATAAGGGGTATCATCAGATTCTGATGAGCGAGCAGGACGAAGAGAAAACGGCTTTCTACACGGATCATGGCACCTTTTGTTACACCAAGATGCCTTTCGGTTTGAAGAACGCGGGAGCCACGTACCAGCGACTGGTCGACTCGATCTTCGCTGAGCAAATTAGGAGGAATATCGAGGTGTATGTCGACGATATGGTGATTAAGAGCTCCCATGAAAACAAAATGTTGCAGGACATCGAGGAGACTTTTCGTACACTAGAAAGGGTCAAAATGAAATTGAATCCGACTAAATGCACATTCGGGGTAGAAGAAGGACAGTTCTTGGGATACTATGTTACCAAACAGGGCATCCAGCCTAGCCCAATTAAAGTGGACGAGTTTATGGAGACACCACCCCCAGGCACTCTCAGGGACGCACAGGGTTTGAATGGGAAGATCACGGCTCTGAGTAGATTCATCTCGAAATCCGCTGACAAGGTCATGCCACTATTCCATACACTGAAGGGTTGTATTGAAAAGAACAACTTTCAATGGACGGTCGCGGCGGAAGAAGCGCTCCAGAAGATTAAGGAAGCACTACACAAGCTACCTACACTGGCCAGCCCCGTCCCGGGGGAAACACTGCGAATGTGTCTCTCGACCTCAAACGAGGCGATATCCTCGGTGTTGACCGTAGAAAGGGAAGGAGAGCAGAAGCCGGTATATTTCGTGAGTAGGGCATTACAGGGTCCTGAACTCAATTACCCCACCCTGGAAAAGCTGGTCCTGGCACTCATTTACGCGGCGCGACGTTTGAGGCGCTACTTCCAGGCGCACCAAATAGAGGTGCTAACAAATTGCCCCATCAAACAGATATTGCTCAAGCCAGAAACATCGGGCCGGCTAGCAAAGTGGGCGATCGAGCTGGGGGAGCATGATATAAGCTATCGTCCAAGGACAAGCATTAAGGGACAAGCACTGGCTGATTTCTTGCTCGAAATTCCAGATGAAGGAAACTTAGCCAAGGAAAGAATCTGGGCGGTAGAGGAGATCCCAGCCAACGACCACTCGTGGACGCTATACACCGATGGAGCGTCCAGCAGGGAAGGCTCGGGTGCAGGCTTAATCTTGACTAGCCCAGAGGGAGAGGAAGTGACCTACGCGCTTCGGTTCGATTTCCACACCTCGAATAACGAGGCGGAGTATGAAGCCTTGCTCGCAGGGTTGCGCTTAGCCAAGCAAATGGGGGCGAAGGCTGTGACAGCCCTGACAGATTCGAGGTTAGCCGCGAACCAAATTAACGGAAGTTTTGAGGCAAGAGATAAGAGAATGGAGAGATATGTGAGAATGGTGAGACAACTGATCCAGTCCTTCAGACAGTTCACGATCAAGCAAATACCTCGGAACGAGAATAAAAGGGCAGACGCTTTAAGCAAGTTGGCATCCACATGTTTCGATCATCTATCGAAGAAGGTTTTGGTAGAAGTACTCAAGGAAAGAAGTACAAATGAGCAGCAGGTGAATACCTTGACAACTACAGGGCCCACATGGATGACACCATTTATGGAATATTTGCAAAGGGGAGTGTTACCAGACGACCACAGTGAAGCCAGGAAGATACGAATAAAGGCGCCCTCATATGCATTGATAAACGGGGAGCTGTATCGAAATGGGTTTACAGCACGGTGGTTGAAATGTGTAGATCAGGCTAGAGGGATGGAGGCGCTACAAGAGGCGCACGCAGGTCAGGCGGGCGCGCACGAGGGAGCCAGAGCTTTAACTGGTAAAGTGCTCCGGATGGGAATATATTGGCCCACCATACACCAAAACGCGCTGGGAGTGACTAGGAAGTGTGGGGAATGCCAGTCTTACGCTCCAGTCCAAGCAAACCCGCCAGTACCACTGCAGAACATATCCAGCCCATGGCCATTCTACCAATGGGGCATAGACATTGTAGGCCCATTCCCGGAGGCACCTGGAAAGCTGAAGTACATGGTGGTGGCGGTATACTACTTCACAAAGTGGATTGAAGCAGAACCGCTAGCGTGTATATCAGGAAGACACATGATAAAGTTTGTATGTAAAAATATCATGACAAGGTTTGGAACACCTAAGGTGCTCGTCAGTGACAATGGCCTACAATTTGCTGAAAATCCTTTCAGAGAATGGTGCGCCGGTAAAGGGATAAATCAGCGGTTCACATCAGTGGCGCACCCACAGGCTAATAGACAAACAGAAGTGTCCAATCGAACCATTGTGAACGGCATCAAGAAACGGTTGGGTAAGGCAACGGGGAATTGGGCAGAGGAGTTACCGGCAGTACTCTGGTCGTACAGAACCACTCCACGAACAAGCACAAGGGAGACCCCGTTCAGCCTAACATACGGGACGGAGGCTGTACTTCCATTGGAGATAACTGTTGGCACGTTGAGAACGGTCAATGCGGATGAAGAAAGCAATGCCCAAGACCTAAGATTGAATCTGGACGTCCTCGAAGAGAGACGCGAGAAGTCGGAGATACGCCAAGCTGCGTACAAGCGCGTAACAGAAAGATATTACAATCAGAGGGTGAAGGAGAAAGCATTCAGAGTAGGCGAGTATGTGCTAAGAAGAAATGAGGCAAGTCGAACCAAACCTCAAGGCAAGCTGGGCCCAGTATGGGAGGGCCCGTATAAGATCATAGAAGCGAATAGGAACGGCGCGTATGTATTGGAAACAGTGGAAGGGAGGCGGATACCAAGAACATGGAACGCCAGAAACTTGAAGAAGTTTTTCTTTTAAGGGAAAAATGGCAAATAGCCCTAGTTGTCCACCGTCGTACTTAGCATACCACATTTTTAAGTACTTAGTGTACTTGATTTCATGCTCAGAGACATGATTCTCATACTTAATGTATTGGAGCCCACAGTTAATGTAATCGAATGATTGATATGCTAAATTTTAATACTCAGTGTATTAAATCTTGAAGTGATTAAATACTAAAAACATTGAATTTTATTGTTGGGTGCTTAGAGAACCCAGCCGTGACACTTAGTGTGTCAATACTAATGTGGGCAAAATAAAATGCTTAGTGCATCAAAATACCATTAGAAGGAAGCAATGCTTAGAGCATGCAACTGGACACCCAGTACACCAAATGTTTTTACATACAATCAAAAGAGTAAATTTTTAGCAAAACCCATACATCACGTGTCCAGATCAAAACAACAAAAAAGAAAGGAAACTAAAACAACCATAGAGAATATTTTCACGCCCCAGGAGGGGTAGCACACGATGCCGGAGCATCTTTGTTTTCATCACCATTGTGTCCATCGCCAACAACCATTCCCACCACCACATTCTCACCACCCACCCGAATGTCACAGTGGCCATCATCCTCAATACCCTGCCCACCCTGACCAGCATCACCTTCGATCACCTGCATAGTTTCATCGCCTCGAACCACCATACCCTCAGGGGTACCTTCTGAACCAGAGAAAGAACACAACTCCCGGAGGCCCCCAATATCCAAATCTCCCAAGCGCAATAAAGATGCATGATCCATACTCGCAAACGATAACAGAGCATCATTCACGCTAACCACCGGACCAGTGGAAGGAAGACGAGCACGAGCATCATCAGACCCAGCTCCAGCGGTCACCTTTTGAACGAATTCAATCCTAGCCACAAAAGCAGCGTGTCGAATGAGACTTATAGCATTTGTGAAATCCGAATGCTCAATCAACTTATCCACAATACGAACGACGCCCACATGCACCAACCAATCCAAATCCCGACGCGAAGCACCCACATCTGCTTGCAAAGAAGAGATTAACTTGTCACGATCAACAGCATCGCGCTCAAGACTTTCCACTTGAATCATCAAGCCTTCATTCACTTGAGTAAGGGAGTCGACCTTGGTCTCCAAAGCGGCTATAGCTTCGTCAAGGATAGCCTTCTCAGATACAAGGAGCTGACACTTTTGTTCAGCTAGTTGGAGGTCTTGACCAAGCTCGCCAACGCGACACTCCAGCCCCACCACGCGCGACTTGCATGTGGCATGGGTGGCCTCCATCTCGATAAGGGAATGGATGCGTCGGGAGCCGACAACAAGGTAAAACATGGCTTGCGCGGTGGCGTAAGCCATATTGTGGGCAAGAGCAGGATTACCCATAGCCTCCATGTCACTAACTGCAGCAGGAGGAAAAGCATGGCGAGAGAACTCCAGAGCGTTGGCACGAACAGATAACCGGGAGTCATTGTGGAGATTCCACGAAAGGGCAAAGACAGGGGGCCTGGCAGAACTCTCCCCAGTAACACCACCAAGAGGGAGTGACGCCTGGCCGGGATCACTAGAGTCCTTGACAGGAGAAAGCTTTGAAGGGAGAAACGGAACACTCGGAACAGGTAAAGGAGAGATAGACGAAACAACGTGCTGATCACGCGCCCCATGGATCCCCTCGGACTGTTGCGTGTCGTCATCGGGGATCACAACCACGCCGGTTGGCATGGAAGCCATAAAACTCAACAGGCGGGAAAAGCTACGCCTGGTCTGAATTCTTTTGGCAACAGTAGGTGCGCCGGTAATCGGCTCACCCATGGCCAAGACGGTTTTCCTCTTCGCATGCATACGCCGAGCGTCAGCAATGATACCCTCTTTGCTATCCTTGTTACTCTCCATGGAAGAGGAAAGGGTACTACCCAGAGGCATGACAGCAGAAATAGGGCGAGCATGGAAGGGATTCGTCTCCGACGCCGACTCGCCTGTAGGGGAAGTAGAAGGAGCAGCAATCAAAGCAAGATGAACCAACCGGCGAGGTGGGGGGAGCCGGTCAACTAGATCCACCTCGCGGTACTCCAACTTGCCCCGGTAGCGTTTTCGGAGAACCTCATCCATAGACAAAGAAGATTCAACACCTGAGAAGGACAGAACGCGAAGTATCAGAAAAAAAAAAAGAGAAGAGGGAGAACAAAAAGAGGAAAGGAGAAAGCTAAGCAAAGCACTTACCATCAACGTTGCAAAAGAACGCCGCCATTTTGCCACGTCGCCTCCAAGAGGGACTCATCCCTACACCAGAAAGGAGGGCCTCAGAGTAGTCCTCAGGAGATACTTGGACGCTCTTAAGGTAATCAGCAACGCCCTGGTTGTGGGGGAAAAGCTTAGGGATGGTATCAGCAAAAGCATTCGCACGATATCGACCGCTCCCAACCAGTTCCTGATTCACCCATAGCCACTTATCCTGCCAGTTCTTGGGGGTTCGTCCGTCGGGAACTAAAGCATGCCCCCCCCCCCCCCGGACTGAAAAGGTGCATTTATCTCCGGTGACGCAGAATCTGAAGAAGTACTTAAACACAAAGTAATCGGGAAGATAGCCATTAGCCCTGCAGATCATCTCGAATGCTACGACTTTGTTAACGGCATTCGAGGTCAGCATCTGCAAACTACAGCCATCTTTCTGCAGAACCTCTTCCTGAAAGTCAGTCAACGGGAAGCGGATGCCGGCGTCTAGGGTTTTCAAATAAACCCTGATTTTTCCAGGAGGGGGGGGATGAGATGCTAGAACCCGGAGAAGGAAATTCCACACCCTCCACAGATGACAAGCCATACGAAATTTCAAGTTGGCGGTATTCAGCGGCGGAGGGAACGATACCAGGAAGACTCGCCATAAAGGAGGAGAAAAGAGAAAAACTCAGAGAAAGGAAGACGAAGAAGGATAAAGGAAGGGTGAAGGAGAAAAGGAAACCCTATAAGTGTTTTTATAAAGGAACGGAAAGGGCGGGGCATTTAAAATGTCTGACACGATGACGTAACTGCCAGCCATCATGCGCAGTCACGTCGTCATTAAGGGCGGAACGGCAGGTAAAGAAAAACCAACACGTGTAAGCTAGTTAAGCCCGGAACGCCGTAACTAGCGCTGCAACGCTACGACTACCGGACTGGGGGACTTGATGACGTGCCTAAGACGGCACGACAGAATCGCGCCTAGCCAAAACGCTGAGTGTTCCAGCCGGGCTAAGCCCAGCGGGCTCAGCGCCCGCCAGCGCCTCTGGGGACAGGATGCTCAGGCGAAGGGTTTGCGCCCGCTGAAGAACGCTCCCAGCTCCAAGTCAAAAGAGACAATCGGGGGACAAACAGTGGATCAGACCATTACCGGCAGAGCCAATAAGAGCGCCCTGACGATTGAGGATGCACGATCCTCCAATCAGCACCTCTGATCTTGTCTCCCCAAAAAGCGATCCTGTCCAGTACGGACTGGGCAAGAGCGCTACGTATAAAAGGATGCACTCTCGGACTCACGAGGGAGGCTCTTCTCTCCTAAAGAAGACACCAAAAACCCTAGATATCTCCTAACTTGACCGTCGGAGCGTTCTTCCGGGAGCACCCTCCCGGAAAGCGGCTGACGGCTTCTCTTTCTTGTGATCTTGCAAGGATAACGAGTAACCTGATCGACCGGTGTTAATCCAGTTGCTGACTAGGTCACATCAATATATATATATATATATATATATATATATATATATATATATATATATATATATATAAAGGTATTTTGAGAACACAAAGGTGTACGAAAACCTAAGAACTTCTAATCCACTCAACATTTTTTGAAATTTCAAAATGAAGACTATTATTATTCTCTAAAAGTTGCATATAAGTCATATCTAGGCTAAAAAAATGACGAACTTTTATTTTGGAATATGCATAGATGTATATTTTGTATTTTTTTTCAAATGTTTAAAATAAACACAACAATGAGACTATAATATAAATGTTTAATAGATTTGAAATTTGAAAACATCAAAAAAAAATAAAAAAAAATAAAAATAAACGTGTATATATTCACATTTGATGCATATTCAAATGCGTATGTATGCACATTTAAAAAAAATTCAAATCTTCTTTTAGAGTCTTGATCTTTCTTAGACTAGCAATTTCAGTCCAATAGTAACGTTGGTTTCGATAATGATAAAATTGCAAGAATTGTCCCTGTGGTATGTCAAAACTAGTAACTTTGGTCCAAAATGGGTTTGGCTAGGATGGTCCAATAGTTTCGTTTTGTTGCGAGTTTAGTCCAAAAATTTTAAACTTTTTATAATGACGGATTTACCCTTGGTATTTTCCCTTTTTCAATTTTTTTTATTACAAAAATCAAAAAGAAAAAGAAAAAAAAGAAAATCTCTCTCTCTCTCTCTCTCTCTCTCTCCCCCTTTCATCTCCAACTCGTCTATCTCCCTCATTTCTCACTTCTCCGGCGAAGAGAGCCACCACAGTCGACTATGGAAGCTCCTCCGCCTCCCCCTGTCGTGACCCACCACCATCCAACATCCCAAATCCAAATCCACAATAGGTGTTCTTCGTTCTTGATTTTGGATCTGAAATAAAACCCAAATCCAAAAGTTGAAGGTGAAGGGTAGATCTGAAACAAAATCCACACACAAAACCTTACCTGAAACGAAAACTCATCATCGATTCGAAGAGAAACGAAAACCCAGCATTGATTTTGGATCTGAAATAACTCACTACACTTGTTTCCTCCTGTTTGTCTTTCCTGCCGGCGAGAATGAATAGAAAGGAAGCTAGTGGTCGGAGGGAGTGGCAATATTTGGTCGCCGGAACTCACAACAGCAGCGGTGGTAGCAAGCTGTTTGGGTGGCAGAGTGACGAGAGGAGCTGGGTTTCCTCCTTAGCGGTGCAGTATGACTGGAGAGAGGTAACGAGGGTGGTGAGGTCATGTACGGTGGTGAGAGGTGGCGTTGAGCGACTGGGATGGGCGGAACAAGGCTGGCAGTCGACGAGCTGACATCCGTCTCCTTCTCTCATCATCGTTGCAGATTCAAAGGGGGGTGGATGGAGAAAGTCGGGAAAGACAGTGATTAACGGTGGCAGTCGGCGACTACCTTCCCCCGTTGTCGACTGTGGTGGATCGGACTGGATATGGAACACCGATAAGTTGGTGGTGATGTTGGCATACAACTGAAGTGGAGTTTATGGTGGTCGTGGTGGTGCTGTGACAGACGAAGAAGTGGTGGATGTTCACAGTGGTCACCACAGCAACACCACCGGTGTCAAAACCACTGGTGCTCCATTCTTTGTTTGTGAAACAGGGACGAAAGGAAGAAAGGAAATGAATCAAAAGAGAGAGAGAGAGAGAGAGAGAGAGAGAGAGAGATTTTATTTTTGTTTTATTTTTAATTGTTGTAATAAAAGAAAAATGGAAAATAAAATAATAAGGGGCAAATCCGTCATTATAAAAAAGTTCATAGGAAATTGGACTAAACTCGCAACAAAACGAAACTATTTGACCATCCTTGCGAGCCAAACCCATTTTGGACCAAAGTTGCTAGTTTTGACATACCACAGTGACCATTCTTGCAATTTTGTCTTCGATAAATATGACCGGATTAAGAGTTATTTGGTTGTCACTTAAAAATTGGTTTCAAAAGAACTGTTTATATATATATACTAGGTGTGAGACCCGTGTATTATACGAGTTGATTTAAAAAAAGATTAAACATTAAATTAAAGTGTAAACAAAAAATATTTTTTAATGTACAACTTTAAAATAAGAAAGGAAGAAATGTATTTATTGCAATTTAATATCATATATATGATATTTAATACTTTACATATATAAGTATATGAATTTAATTTTAAAAATTGAAACAACCAAAAATTGACATGTGGATCATATTTATTTCCAAAATACCACAAAATGACAAGTGTCAAAACTCATGAGAGATTGATATATGGCAAAAAAAAATTTCATTTATTAAGGAGGATATATATATATATATATATATATATATATATATATATATATATATATATATATATATATATATATATATACATTTTCTAATAAATGAAATCTAAAAATGAAACATGTCAGTTTTTTAGAATGTCTCTTTGACACGTGATATTTTTCTATGATTTTTATTATTTCTTTTTTTTGGTAACAAATCAAATTCAATTCAGATTTTGAAAATACAAAATCATATCCTAATAACATTATTATGTTTATTTTGTTTACCAAATTAATTCATAATTACTTACAATCGACAATATTTTGGTTTTTTTTTTTACATTTATTATTTTTTTATCTATATAAAAATTTTAAATATACCGACCTTGGTTTACACGGGTTATAACCTACTATATATATATATATATATATATATATATATATATATATATATATATATATATATATATATATATATATATATATATATATATATATATATATATATATATATATATATATAGACACACACGATGATTATGATGATAACTTGATCCTCTTAAAACCAAACCTACATCATAATTGAAATATAAACCAATCGAACCATGTGTCAATTGTCTAGACCTAAACAGTTAAAAACCGATAAAAACTTGTATAGGTGCCAACCATACCTCTTAAATATTTTGCCCTTCGAGAGCATGCAAAACCATCGAATGCATAAATGTTTGGATTGTAGATTTCCACAACACCCGATGCGTATTAATTTCAATAATTTAAAGGCAGTTTGTACTTCAACACTTGTAACATAACTAGTGGTCTGTCATCATTTTCTTGAATTGTTGTTTTCATGATGTTCATTTTTTGATTTTATGATATAAAAGCATAGTATGTCTCGTGTGTACTAGTGTTCGAGAGACGTACATAAACCAACATCCACGTAGGGTTTCATGGTTAATTGATGTATGCAACGACTACGACCTTTATTTATGTATTAATAACTTTTTTTTAATAGATTATAATATAATCATAAACTATAACCTCCGAAAACAAATTAACTTTGTTAAAGTAAGGGTGACAATTCACGATGCAAAAAAACATTATGAAACATCTTAAAAATCATGACAAAAAATTTCATTTTTAATTATTAAATAAAACCATAGTTATCAAAAATAATCTCATCAAAACATAAATCATAGTATCTCAAAGCAATCCATCAAAACATCTGTCAAATATATCAGAGTAAACATCTCAGGCTAAAACATCATGGTGTGTGCAATGCAGTCATCCCGAGCTTTTCCCTTTGCTACCGGAAGTACCTGAAACCAAAACAAAAAACTGTTAGCATGAAGCTTAGTGAGTCTCCCCAAACTAGGGATGAAAGTGGGTCTAGACCCGGACCGGATGGACCCGGACCCAGAAAACCAGGAATCGGTTAACGGGATTTTGTAGAACCGGAAACCGGACCGGTATATAGGAACCGGTTCAGGTTCGGTTCCGGGTACGGTACCGGGTAAAGTGGGTCTAGAACCGGAAAACCCGGAAACATCAAAGTGGGTAGGTTGGAACCGGATAAAGCGGGTTTAGAACCGGAAAAACCGGAATTTTTTGGTAATTACTTACTACTTAGTGGGTTGAACTTTGAAAATTTTCATATTAATATCTCGACTTTGGGAGACTGTAACTCATTGAATATGAAACCAAAATTAACAAAATTATAGTCTAAAATCATGTACAAATTCTAAACTACACTCTAGAAAAAACTGCATGTCAATCCGACTTTAAACGAATGAGATATACATGTGTTAACATTTTCAAATAATACAAAGTACAAAAACGAATAGCTGAAAAGTTGAAAATTTTCAGTTTTGATATCCCGATTTCGGGGGACTGTAAATCAATGAATATTAAACCAAAAATGACAAAATTATAGTCTAAACTCATGTACAAACTTTAAACTACAAGTTGGAAAAAAGCACATGTCAATCCGAATTCAAACGAATTAGATATGCATGTTTTAAAACTTTCACCGAATACAAAAAAACTGAAAAACTAAAAACTTCCAACTTTGATATCTCGATTTTGGGGGACTGTAAGTCAATAAATATAAAACTAAAAATGGAAAATTTATAGTCTAAAATGATGTACAAAATCTAAACTACATTTTGGAAAAAACCGCATGTCAATCGGAGTTGAAACGAATGAGATATGCATCTTTTAAACGTTTCACAAAAACCGGTTCCGGCCCTAAAAGTCGTTCCGGTTCCTAACACCGGTTCCGGTTTTTAGACCCGGTTTACCCGGACCCGATGGACCCAAACCCAGATTACCCGGAACCCGGATAAAGCCAATTTTTAAACCTGGAACCGGAACCGGTTCTATATATTCCAGTTCTAACGGTTCTGGTTCCGGTCCGTTTCTGGTTCCGGTTCCGGTCCGTTTCCGGTTTCGGTCCGGTTTTCTGGTTCTAAATCTCATCCCTACCCTAAACTACCACATATCATACACATATTCACATATAAGCATATCGTGGGCCATGCCCTTTCATCGGGCCCCGCCCGACATCAGACAATGTCCGGCATTGGGCCCCGCCCGACATCGGACAGTGTCCGACATCGGGCCCCGCCCGGCATCGAGCAAAGCTCGGTATACATATAAACATATCAACAAATACACCTAGAATAATCACATAACATAAACAGATAAACATTCCTCGGGCACCGCCCGATATCCGATCGAAATCCAGAAAGCATATAAACATTCACCGGGCACCGCCCGACATCGAACCTTGGTCCAGAAAGCATATAAACACAAACACATGCAAGAATCACGAAGACATCAAGCATACAAACATTCCTCGGGCATCGCCCGACATCGAACTGTAGTCCGGAAAACATATAAACATTAATGGGGCACCGCCCGGCATCGAACGTTAGTCCGGAGAAACATATAAACACAAATACGGGCCGAAATTGGTGCCTTCGACCCGTTCATACATGAGGAAACTCACCTAAACTATCGGATGATAACTGAAACGTCTTTGCCCCGAAATCGGCTCTACTCAATCCCTGAACCAAAACAATCCCTTAGCTTCCATTTAATACTCACAACTCTTTAGGGTCAACCATGGTCAAAGTCAAGTCTAGGTCAAAGTCAAAGACAACGCTTCGAGTTGACTCAACTCGTCGAGTTTACCCTTCAAGTCGCCGAGTTCCCATGAATCACAGAATTGTGAAATCACGATCCAACTCGTCGAGTTTTCCTCCAACTCGCCGAGTTCTTCCTGTTAAACAGATTCGGGATCCTTCGACCCAACTCGCCGAGTTCCTTTATGAACTCGTCGAGTTCTTCAGTCTGTTAATCCTTCTTAATGCATTAAGCCCTTGTTCTTCATATCTACACCCTAAACTCCAGATCTAGACTGGAAATGCCTCTAAAAGGGTAAAGTTTCCAACTTTACCCATTAATACCTTTCTTAAATGGATTAAGCTCAAACCCTAACCCAAAAAGGCCAAAGTCTTAATCTAGACACCACCAAAACTACAAGATAGACCATGAGGTCATAGATCTGGACTCTAGGGACAAGAAGATCACATAAAGTCCCAGCTTTCTCTACATGCATGGCCATTAGACGCTCCAAGAGGCCAAAATGATGGTCTAAAGGTTGTATGGGACTTCCATGGCCATAAAGTTGGCACCTTTATGCCATGAAAACCCCTCAAGACCTTAGATCTGAAGTGCTAACCCATTTGGGACGTCCAACTCTCATGGACCATGATATTTGGACCAAACCAATCCAAATAAGCCTAAAAGAAGATCTAAAAAACTACAAAGCAAGGTTCAAGCTTTATACCAGAAAAATGTCGTGGATGAGGCAAGGATTCTGGATCTATATGCTCCTTCTTGTGTCCTCAAGCTTTTCCTTCTTCCAATGGCTTCAATCACACACTAAAACACTTAAAATGGCTCACAAACTCTCACAATAGCATTAGGGTTTCGAGATCTAGGGTTGGGACAGTTGAGGCTGGACATGAGGCCAAGAGAAAAGGTTTACGGTGTTTAAATAGGGTGCAAACCCTGGAAATTAGGGTTTCATATCTTCCAGCCTACTCGTCAAGTTAAGGCCTCCCAACTCGTCGAGTAGGTTACTTAAAATGCGCGACCCTTATGATCTCTACTCGACGAGTTAAGGTCTCCCAACTCGTCAAGTTTCTCTATAAAATGAAATAAATTATAAGTTAAATACATACCAGGAACCAGACGTTACACATTAGACACAAATAAATGGATTTTGGTCAGATATTTCAACTCATTTAATTAAACATGTTGAGATGTCATGACATATAAATTAAACAAATAAAATTAGGATCAAAACTTTCAACACAAAAATGACCAATTTATTTATATACAACTTTTTGTAATATTTTAATTAAACTGGACATGTCCAATACCAAAATCAAATAAAAAAACTTTGGGATGAATTGTTTTATAATGTGAAACAACTAATTAGTCGCCTCAGTCAATGCATATTTTCAGTTTTTATTTTTTTCATTAGTATCTCATTCTACACAATCTACCTCGCCCACTTCCGCTTCAACGTAATTTGCTTCTTCTAACGTTTTTCCGCCTGCCAAACTAGTTCTCATTCTCGTATTTCATGTTCTCTTTTTCACCTTTCAAAATCCTAGTGTTTTTAACATATTTAGTGCTTCACTTTAACATGACATGACATGTTTACAAAACCTAAATCGCAAATGTGAACACATAATCCCAAAATCAACTTATAGGAAAATAAACAAGTTCATACAACACAACATAATAATTAAATAGGTTCGGTTGGTCAAGCCGTTTCAACCTATTTAAGTTTCAATCTGACACGAATACGAAATGACACGGCACGATATCCACGCCTTGATTTACATGATTAATAACCATTAACCTTTTTTTTAATAAGTTACATAATATCATCCGATGAAATTTGTTGTTCAGAAAAGCGTAATAGTTAAACAAAAGGCCTGCAAAACTGGCCAACCATTTATTTTAAGGAAATGAATCCTTCAACACACATATATTGTGTGTTCTTCCAGCTCTTTAAGTTCATCAAGATACATACATTTAAAAACAATACGTCAACAATAAAGTTGGTTAACTTTTGTAGGTTTTGACTCAATGTTTTATAATCTAAAATGTGTTTAAAACCAATTATTTATAAAAGAGTAAATTGCAATTTGTTTTCACTTGTAATCCCACACAAACAAAAGATTTTAGCTTATTAATTATAACTTATAAAACATAGGCAATAATCAAATAAGTGTGTCGTGTTGAATTTTTAGAAAACATTAAATGTATAAATAAGTATTCAACACTTAACCATTTCAACAAATCGTTCCATTTTATTCCTGCACATTCTAGAATGCATTTTTGGGTTCTAATGCGAGCCTATAACTGACACTAGTCACACTACACACGAAAAAGCCTCTGTAGAGCATTGTGAATAGAGGTGTCTTGATCATCACTAACGTTTCATCGATGTCATGTAATAATAAGAGAAAGAACAATTACGACTGTTTTGTCTCGTTAGACGATTGTTGTAGCTAGCAACCACATACGGGGCTGTCAACCCGTATAGATCTATACCAATAAGTTTCATGTTCCTCTCGGATTAATGGTTATAACACAAAGGGCTTGTAATAAGTTTATGTTCCTAGCGGATGGAGTATTTCTCACATAGAAAGTCCCGCATTTAAAAATTCAAGGATTTTGTGCATATGTTTTAGTCTCAAACTCCTATGATTGTTTTATTGACTAACTAGTTCAAATCGTTTAAGAAAGAATATCGAGCTTTAAAACTTAAGTTATTAAGTTTTCTATACTTAGACTTTTTAAGCTTTATAATGATTTTCAAACAAAATTTTGGTAGCGTAACGACGACGTTTTGAAAAAATCCATATTTCAAATATTACTCTAAAATTTTAAATTTTCAAGTTTTAAGTTTTCGAATTTTAAAATATTATACTAAAATTTTTAGAATTTCAAATTTAAAAAATTTTAAATTTTCAAATACTTAATTTATTAGGAAATATTTTTTTTAAATAACTTTATTAATAACATAGGGTCCCGATTAATTTCCATCTAGTCCGATTAATCGCTTATCGCTAGTCGACCGCCGAGCTACTGCCGAACGATTTTTACAACCTTGATATATATATATATATATATATATATATATATATATATATATATATATATATATATATATATATATATATATATATATATACCTTAATAAACATTTAGCCTAAAATACTGAATTTTAAGAGGTACAACCCTTAAAACATCACATACAACAACTTTATGCACTAAAATGATTATGAATCTTATCCGGTCAAACAAACAAACAAGAAAGTTTCAAACCTCCGAGAGAATCAGTCCATGTATATCTTCCCGTCGTTTGACCCAGTTCCTTGAAATCCCCAATATTTCGGTGATTTTCTTATTAGGTCAATATTTGATTTTTGAATTCCAGTTTCCCAATATCGGCACCTATCACTCTTTCCCTCACTTTTTGTGGGCCACATCACTCTTTCCCTCACTTTTCTTTCCCTCACCTAAAACCCAAGGAATAGGTGGGAAGCTTCCCTCACTATTTTTTTATATTTTTTTAAAAATTTATTTCATACATATATTATACTCATTTTGTAGGGAATTAAAAACCATGAATTTTAATATATATTTTATATTTTTTTTGATAGGTATATAATTTTATAAATATTAAAAAGGATAAAAAGAAAAAGAAAAATTGTCCAATAGCATGAAGAGAGAGAGTGCGGCATTCCCTCCCCCCACCTCTTTCCCGCGGGATGTTTCCCTCACCCAAGGAGTGGTGTTCAAGAGTAAGGGAAGCTTCCCTCACCCCCTTTCCCGCTCCCACTCCATCCAGCCTTATATGTAGCATCTCACCATCATTTTGCTTCCCATTCTCCGTAAACCCTAACCACACTCCACCACCAAAACAGCTCAATTACGTCGCCTTAACATCTAAAGAGCCACCATGGTCAGCACCCTCTCTCTCTCTCTCTCTCTCTCTCTCTCTCTCTCTCTCCGCCTCTGTGTGTGTGTTTATTTGTGTTCATGTGTGTATTCGCCCTAACCAACATTTACAGGCACTACCACTCGCCTTAAACGCCATCACTCTATCATCGTTCGTTTGTTTGATTTCTAGGTTTCGTGTCTTCCCATTTATTCTGGTTCTCCTTTGATTTTATGTAATAACGAGACTTTCTTGTAGATAAATGGAAGTCGAGGTTCTGGATACGTGGTTCTGTGAAGCATAAATAGTGGTGCTTACATCTCCGACGAAACCCCTGGCGGCCGATTAATCGGATGAACTTTTCATTTTTATTTTCCTCCTCTCACCTTGCTCTTGGATTTACAACAACCGGTTATGGTTTTTTGTGTTGACACTTACAATTTTTGGTTTTACAGGATTACAAGTTCGGTTGGGTTTTTTGTGAGCACTGGTAACCACATTTGAACTTTGTTTGTTGCGCCCCTTCCTATATATGTCGGCCCCATCCAATAGCTATTTGAATTCGTCCACAAACATGCATGTTACTCCATCTCCACTCAAAAGAGGTAAAACACTCTTGTTGCACTCGCTCTCTCTACCTGTGTCCATTAGTGGGATATACTAATTACTATTTTTCTGCTCTTTGTTGTTCATTAGGTTACTGAGAAGGGAGTGAAATTTTTTATTTCTTCAAATAAGAGAAGGGTGTGTTTGACCCTTATTCTCTAATTACCCATTTGAACAATGTTTCTTTGTTTTACATTTACATATCTCCGATTTTGAGATGGAGAAGGATTCTGGATATATATTTTCTTATTTTGAATTTCTATTGATGTTTGTATTTACCCACCTCCACCATCCACGCTCATGTCTTCACCTTATGTTGATGCTAGCTGTTGCGAGACTAAAAGCATCTTATTCAACTTTTTGACTCTAAAAGTTGATAAGATTTTGATATACTTCTTCATTTGGTTAGAATAGTCTAGATGTGATTCGCAAATAGAAAATGTTAGTGTTTGTTCTGAGCTAAAATTGCAAATAAAAATATCATGATTTTATTTGGCAACTTTGGAGGTCATGTATGAAAGGAATAAGTTTGCTATGAACCCAACCATTATTATTTTTGATATGTTTCCTCTGTCTAATGTCTTGAAGTCAACAATCTCTCTAATTTCTTGAAGTTGGATACCATTGGCAATCTTCTTACATGTTGTGTGAATTGGATGGTTTAAACCATGATGTTTGTGTCAAGAAATCTACACCAGCAAAGTGAGATCAGTAGCTTAATGTAGACTATCCACTCTAAGGGAGGAGGGAGTCGTTCCCTCCCAACCCACCGAACCCACTGCCACATTACTTTTTCTTTTTTATTTTTCTTCATCTTTTCGAACTCACAACACACGGAAATCCTATCTTTTTGAACCCACTCAACCCACTCAATTAAAAAAAATACAAAACAACTAAGGTACAAGTTTTAAAACACATGGTACAAGAGAAAATAAGAAAGAGAAAGTAGAGAGAGATGATGAAGTGGGTTAGTGAAACCAATCAACCCACTCGTTGAAGCGGGAGTGGTACCGCCGATAACTCTATTGCTAATTAAGATTTTACATTTGATTGCTTTGTATTTTTTTTTTAATTGAGTGGGTTGAGTGGGTTCAAAAAGATATGATTTCCGTGTGTTGTGGGTTCGGAAAGATGAAGAATACCAAAAGAGAAAAAGTGATGTGGCAGTGGGTTCAGTGAGTTGGGAGGGAATGACTCCCTCCTCCCTAATACGTTGATTAATTGCAGTTTCTAAAGAAGGTTCTTTATGAACCAAAGTTGCAGTGGGTCAGGCTTACTTATACGAGGTTAATCTTTCCTTTTAGGCATATTTTTTCAAGTAGGTATTTGTTATTCCAACATGTTGCAAATCAAGGTCTTTGTTTTGAGGATGATCTTTAGCATGAAAATGTTTATTAGTTCGTGTGAAAATACAATCTTGTAACATTAAAAATGAAAATAAAATTCCATACTTAGTATGGTTTCTTATTCTGGTTTAAGGCTAAAAATCACCTATGGATTTTATGGAGCATATTAGGATTTAGCTTCATATTCTCATGGAAGAAAGTAACTTTTTATACGAATTAAACAAAACCTCTTTAATAATACTAATATCAATTCATAACATATGTAATCATAATTTCGCCTTTCGTGTTCTGATTTCTTGAAGCAGCTATAATAGCAATCAAAAGTTCACAACTGGCCTATTGAGTAAAAAGTATGTCTTCCATTCAATAATGCTAAAAGTAATAATATTCAAACAATGCTATTTTTTCAGGAACGAAAATAATTGATACATGTATTTTTGTTGCAACGTCAAACTAAATAAAAGTCATGTCTCATCAATTAAGTTAATTATTTCCACCTGAATTTCACTTATTGTTTTATACCGACAAAAGTAAAATAATAAATCTCATCAATTTACTGATCAAGAACCGGTTTTGGTATACCAATATTAAAATAGTTGATGTTAATTGAAAATAATCGAGTAGATATCAATCCAATAGAAAGTTTAAACTTAATAAGCATACTTTTATAAAATACAAAAAAAAAAAAAAAATTGGTAAACATGCGTGACAAAAACATGAACCTTTCTTTCAATGTTTTTCATAGCAAAAGATAAAAATAAATAAATAAATAAATAATAAATTAAATAGTGTCTTAATCAAAGTCAAATTATTATTAACTTGCTCTTATTTTTAAATAAGTATTGTTACCGTTATTATTATCATTATTGTAGACAACCCCCTTTCCCTTCTCGATAAAAATTTCAAAAAGGCATAATCACTTATTTTCTATCATCCACCGATATGGGTGCCACTGCGAAATTTATGGCTATATTGTGGAAGGTAATTAGTTTTTATTTTTCTGAAATGAAACTATTTGTCGTTTGTAGACACGAAACCATTCTTCATTTTCATTGAAAGCCTATTTGATGCATACGAAAAATAAAATAATCGGCTGAAGTACACTATCTCCGGAACAATTCAAAATTAATAGTGAAACCCGACAAACATTTCAAAGGCAGTGAAGTCTATACATTAAATGTGATGTATAGAAAGTGTTACACGATTGATAATGCACAATCAATCATGTGTCCATGTACATTTGTAAAAATCCCAACTTTTCATTTGTAATTCTTATTGATTTCGTTTCTCCTAGCATTACTCTTATTTATAATTATTTAGATGTAGTAAACTATTTGCGCAAAAGACCTAATCGCCTCTAGAAACTAATTTCTAAGAAAAACTAATTACACCCCGCGCCAACTATTTGCGCAAAAGACCTAATCGCCTCTAGAAACTAATTTCTAAGAAAAACTAATTACACCCGTCGCTTGGCGCGGGTAAACGGCTAGTACCTTAATAAGCATTTAGCCTCAAATGTTGAATTTTAAGAGGTATAACCCTAAAAGCATTATACACAACAACTTTATGCATTTGTAGAAAAAAATGATTTTATCTGGTCAACCAAAAAACCCTCCTATCGCCCCCCTGTTATTAAGCGTTATTGATTTGAGTTGGCTCATTCCCTTATCTTGGCATTCCCTATATCTCGGCAGCATGTATTCATTGTTCTATATACTTGAAGACGCATTCAAATAGAAGTTCCCATCACACTGCTACCTTCACCACCACTATTTGCCACCGTCCATCTCTCTGTATGGTGAGTTTTAAACCAAAACTCCTACCAAATACTTTCACATTCATTAACCCATTTCAATCTCGCTGCTCCATCTCTTTCGCTCACAAACCCTAGCCGCACCACTCACCTTTCTCTCTTTCTACACACCACCTTAATCATGACACCACCATCATCGAGGTTCTGGGTACGTCGGTCAATTGAATCGTTTGAATGCGTCGAATTGACCAAGTATTTCTCACATCCATCCAATGGAATCGTAAAGTATAAAAGCCTATACACGTTATAAAGCATTTACACTCTATTTCTATCTCACCCTCTGTTTCTCTCTCGCCCTCTGTGAACCACCATCCTTTCCCACCCCCACTAATAACATCATAATGCACAACGCTATGTCGCCTCCGTCCACAAACACTAGCAAACACCGCGACCAACCACTCAAAACCATCACTCAATACCTCCATCATCACATCTGAAGAGTTGCCACTGTTTGCACCCACTCTCTCGCCCCCTATTCCTCTTTTTAAATTCAACAACTTAAAGTCGTTACCACTTTCATCCTCTCTTTACAACCAAAAAATGAGATTATGCTATTGATTTTTTCAATCCAGAAATAATAGACGACCCATGAGGCTTTGATGTGTTGTCAATGGAAGACCCAAGAGGCTTAGTTCTCTATCGCTTCTATCTCCAAGTAAGAAAAATGACTTACTTTTTTGACGTTTGGCTCATATACCAATTTTGTTTGAATTCTTTCTCAGGTTGATTGTATTGCCAAATGAACCTTCGATTTATATCTTTTTTCTCAGATAGACGTTTTCTTCCTTACCACCAGTCATCATCTCTTTTGTTCGATTTTAAGGTACTCTTCATCCTCTCTCTCTCTCTCTCTTTCGTCTCTTTTGTTCGTGTCAGGCACTTTTCAAGTTATTTGTTATGAATAAATAAATAAGTAAATTACAGGGAACCAAGAATGGTTAGTATCTTAGATTCATCTTTTGGTACAACTTCTTCAATGTTTGTAGAAACGAAAGCCAAATATGGAATTATGGATCACATTATCCACCGGTAACTCCTCCATCCTCATTCACATGTTTATATATATGTAATTGGTATTATTTCATGTATGAAGTGCAAATTAATAATTATTAAAATTTCAGTATAATTTTAATGATGCATTTACAATAATATAAATTAGTTAAAATCTTCTGTAGAATATACATAGGATTGCATAAAAAAATTAATCTACATTTGCTTCCTGTTTTAGGTTCTCTGTTTCATTGATATATCCACACTAGTAAAGGTAACAGAAAGCTATTACTACATAAACTCGCAGGTTTGTTTTATTGAAGAAATATCACTCAAAAACTTCAATCGATCATATGAGTACAAGATCCTATCTCATTATATACTAAACAAAGCACAATAGAATATAACTAGGATTCTGTTATAGGAACATCTACACTTTCCTAATATACGTTTCCTTATGACTCAAGGACTATACAACTTGGACAACACTCCAAGTAATTGTGATCTTGACCAAACACGCATAACTTGCCATATTGGACTCAGATATTCACCAACAATCACCCCCTGAATTTCTAAGTCGGGGGTAATTCTTGCACGCCAGGCAATGCTCTCATCTCTACGAACCTTATTCGAGCTAAGGCCTTCGTAAGAGGATATGCTCGTTGCTTATCTCACGAAACATGTTCAACAATCACTTGCTCTTTTTCCACACGCTCTCGAATGAAGTGGAATCGAGTGTGAATGTGTTTGCTTCTTCCATGAAAGACAGGATTCTTTGACAATGCAATTACTGATTTGTTGTCTATGCGAATCAGCACCTTCTGTTTCTTCATTCCTGTCAACTCAGCTAACAACTCCCTTAACCAAACTGCCTGACACGCAGCTGCAGTAGCTGCCATGAACTCAGCTTCACACGAGGACAACGCTACTGTATCTTGCTTTTGGGAGCACCAAGTGATAGGTGAGTCACCAAGGTAGAAAACATGCCCTGTTGTACTTCTACCATCATCAACATCAACATTATGACTGCTATCACTGTAACCTATCAAGCTCATATTTTTACTTCGTTTATATACTTTCCCAAAAGTTGGAGTACCACGCCAGTAACGGAGAATTTGCTTAATAGCGTTTGCGTGATATTTTCTTGGACTTTGCATATAACGGCTAACTACTCCAACCGAATATGCTAAATCTGGACAAATGTGTAAGAGATATCGTAAACAACCCACTAATTTTCGATAATGGGTAGCTTCAACTTCTGGTTCATCTTCAGCTTTAGACAACTTTAGTCCCGGCTCCATCGGACATTGAGTTGCATTACACTCTTGCATGCCTGCCTCTTTTAGAATCTTCATAGCATAAATCTCTTGCTTCACCTTTACACAACCATTTTCTTGCAATACTTCAGTACCCAAGTAGCAAGTTAGTTCACCAAGGTCCGACAATTCAAACTGTAATGCCATTAGTTTCTTGAATTGGTTTATGAACTCTAAACTTGTTCCAGTCACGAACAAATCATCTACATAAACTGCAACTATTATGTATTCTCTATTTGCAACCTTTCTATAAACCGCATTTTCTTGCATGCACCGTTTAAAACCCATATTTTTCAACATGTTATTAAGCTTCAAATTCCATGCACGTGGAGATTGTCGGAGACCGTATAAAGCTTTTGCCAATTTGTAGACTTTTGTTTCTTCACCTTGCTTCACGAAACCTTCTGGTTGGCACACATACACTTCTTCTTTTAAATCTCCATATAAAAATGCCGTTTTTATGTCTAAGTGATGAATCTTTCATCCGTTCCCGGCCGCAAGAGCAATCAATAGTCTTATTGTCTCGAGTCGAGCTACCGACGCAAATACTTCATCACAATTTATGCCTTGCTCTTGTACATAGCCTTTAGCGACTAGACGCGCTTTGTACCTTGTAATCGCTCCATTCATATTTCTTTTAATTTTATACGACCATCTTAACCCGATAGGTTTAACATCTTTAGGCGGAGGAACTAATTTCCAAGTATTATTCTTCTCGATGGAGTCAATTTCAGCCTTCATTGCATCGAGCCAATTCTTGTTCACTTTGGCTTCTTTAAAATTCCTTGGTTCTTCATCGAATGTCAACATTAAATGATCCACATCTAACTCGTAGTCATTTAATCTTCTTGGCAACACTGAAGTTCGAGTGGACCGCCGAAGTGGGACAAAACTTTCATCGTTATTTTGATCATCAATAGGTTGTGATGGGCTGCTATCATCGTTATAAGTGTCATTGGCTTGGTCGGTTTGGGCCGAATCAGTGAATTGCTCGGTTTCTGTTGCAGTTGGGATCGAACCACCATTATCTTGAGTTGTTTGACCATTACTCCACATGACTGTAAATGTACCCGGTCCATTTCCATCTTGATTTTTGGTTTCATTATTCCATTGCCATGTCTTATTTTCATCATAAATTACATGGGCACTAATAATAATTTTATTTTCCCGCGGATTATATAACCGAGATCCTCCTGAATTAGGTTCCTTTCCAAAATATACCAACGGTCGTGACCTATCATCAAGCTTCTTGAAATGTTTTGAGACTACTCTTTCATATGCAACACAACCAAATACTTTCAAATCTTCAAGATTTGGTTTTTCACCATAAAATTTCTTGAATGGTGTAGCACCTATCAATGCTCGAGTAGGTGTACGATTTATGATGAACGCTGCATGTCGTACCGCTTCACCCCAAAACTGGTTTGGAATATCTTTTGCTTTCATTAGGCACCGTGTCATCTCGAGTAGAGTCCGATTTCTCCGTTCGACTATACCGTTTTGTTGAGGTGCATAAGGAGCCGTCAACATACGTGAAATCCCTTCTTCATCACAAAAACGGTTCAACTCAGTCGATGTGAATTCTCCACCTCTATATGTATGGAAAGTCTTGATCTATTTACCAGTTCGTTTTTCAATTGATAGCTTGAATCGTTTAATAATTCCGGATGCATCGCTTTTGTGCTTCAAAAGAAAAGACCACATATATCTAGAATAATCATCAATAAGAACTAAAATATAAATATTACCCGCTTGGGTGGGGGGATCAACCGGTCCACAAATATCTCCATGCATCATCTCGAGAATATTTGTAGCTCTATAATTAGCTTTCTTTGCAAATGACTGCTTTGTTTGTTTTCCAACCATGTAAGATTCACAAAGTTGGTCTTGATGTTGGATTGTCAGTACCCCTTTAGCTAGCTTGTGCATCAAGTTTATCGCGCCAAAATTAATGTAGCCAAGTCGCGCGTGCCATAACCAAGCTTGCTCATTAAACTTGGCTTGTAATCAATGTGGTTTTCCAACTTTTAACTTTATTTTGTAGAGTCGGTTTGCACTTCTCGGGACTTTCATAAGTAATCTTCCGTCTCCATCTCGCATGGTTAGGAAATCACCTCGCATCCGAATATCACAACCGGCTATTATAGACTGCCCGAGGCTAATAACATTGCTATGAAGTGATGGGATATAATAAATATCTTTCATTAATTTTTGCTCACCGCTTTTCCCTTCAAACAAAATTGACCCTTTTCCTTTAATGCTAACACACGATCCATCTCCAAATCTCACTTTACCCGTTATGTTTTTATTTAATTCAGAAAAATAAGAGTAGTTTCCGGTCATGTGGTTGCTCGCACCATTATCTAAGTACCAAATTCCGTCTTCATCGGCATTTGCTTCAAGTTTTGGAGGGATGTATTTGTCTTCATTCAAGAACACCGTTTCTTGAATTGTATTCATCATAAAGAACATCCCTTCTTCATGATATGTATCTCCTTCGTGTGTCTGATTAAGGTTAGCCTAGGGATGAGCTTTGGAACCAGACCGATTCGGAACCGGAACCGGTTTTCCTATATTATAACAACCGGGAACCGGACCGCCGGTTCCGGTTCCGGTCCCGGTTTTTCGGTTATTTTTCAAAGTAGAACCGGTTGAAATACTATAGATTATATGCTATCTTCTGGAGCTTGAAAATGATTCAATATTTAACCAAATTATGACTTTTTACATTCTAAATTGAAGTACAAACACTAAATTACATGATGAAAAAAGAATCAAGTAATTCCGACTTCATATGAGTGAATTATGCGCATTTTAAAAGCGGGGACAGATTCCAAAAAAATAAAAAATGCTGAAACAGAAAAAACGCAGCATTGATATGTTGTCTTCCGGGGTCTATAACTGATTCTATATCTAACCAAAATATGTGTTTTTATAGTCTAAAATGAACTACAAACACCAAATTACATGCTGGAAAAAAATTAAGTAATTCCGACGTCATATGAATGAGTTATACACATTTAAAAAATGGGACATATTAAAAAAAACAAAAAAATAATGCTGAAATAAAAAAAACGCAACATCGATATGCTTTCTTTTGGGGCATGTGTCTGATTCAATATCTAACAAAAACATATGTTTGTACCGTCAAAAGTGAATTACAAACTCCAAATTACATGTTGGAAAAAAAAATCAAATAATTCCGACTTCATATGAGCGAGTTATGCACATTTTAAAAATGAAAAAATGTCAAACTGGTTCCGGTTTTAGAACCGAGACCGGTTTTCATAAAAATGGAGAACCGGTAACCGGACCTATTACCAATTCCGGTTCCGGTTCCGGTTCCGGTTCCGGTTCTGGTCCGGTTCCGGTTCCGGTTCCGGTTCCGGTCCGGTTCCGGTTCCGGTGGTTCTAATGCTCATCCCTAGGTTAGCCTCATGATTTTTTATTCGGTCGGGGCATCTTGAAGCAAAGTGGCCATACTTGTCACACCGGTAACATTGAATATTTGAGAGATCTCTTTGCTCGCGTTGTTTTCCTTTTTGCTTTTGATCGTCACGGTTTTTAGAGGATTCCGAGTGACCATGATTTTGGGTGTTACCCCGACCACGTCCACCACCACGTCCTCTTCCTCGATTATTTAAACCCCGACCTCTACCTCTTGATGAATCGGTGTTTCTGTTGGACGATTCAGTTTTGGAATAAAGTAATTTATTTTGAGAATCGATTACTTTGTCTTCACCCTTGATTCTTTCTTCATAAGCTTTTAAGCGACCAACCACGTCTTCAAAGCCAATCGTTTTAAGGTCCAAAACTTGTTCAAGGGCTGCAACAATGTGGACAAATCGCCTAGGGAGGCTCGTAAGAAACTTCTTCGCAAGTTTTTGTTCGGTCATGACCTCTCCTAGTGAAGCGGATTTCGAAGCAATTCCGGATAATTTTGTAGCGAACTCGTCTATTGTACTAGTATCACTCATCTTTAAATTTTCGAATTCCGTGATTAGAGTTTGGAGACGGGCTTCCTTCACACGATCAGCTCCTAGGTTACGAGTTTTAATCGCTTCCCACATCTCTCTTCCAGTTTTCAAATTACCGATTTGAAGGATTAAATCCTCCGGAATCGATTGAAACAACAATCCTTTCACAATGTTGTTTTTCTTCACGTCATCTAGTTCGAGATCGATCACATCCCAAACGCCATGAATCCCGAGTAGCACCTCCATGCGCATCCTCTAAATTGTGTAGTTCGTCGATGTCAAAGTCGGACATTGGAACGTGAACGACGTGTGTTCCTTAGCCAGTGGTTGGGATGATTCTCCTCCCGACATCGTGATTCGATTTCTGATTCCTCCTTAGGTGTCGATTTATAAAAATATTGTAACCCTCAACACAAATCAGAAAACTGATTTAATAATATTTGGGCCAATTAGTGAATAAAGGGTTTCTGATTTGAACAAGGGCCCAAAAAGAAGAAAAACACATTTTTTTTAGGGCAAGACACGATCTCTTCCTCGCAGCAGGTTCACTTCGTGTGTTTGGCGATATTCCAAAACAGCTTACGACCTCAAGATTATTCACGAGCTAAGTTTAAACTATCGGCGATTCTGAACAGGAGAGTTTTAATCGCCGATTTCTCTTGCTGCTATCACGATCTCAGAATAGGTAACGATCTTCTAAGATATTATTTGCAGTCGCTAAGTTCTATTCCTGCACAGATTCTCCTCACGAGAATTTACTGAGTAGTTTTACTGCTTGATTTCTCCAAACAGATTCTGGAATAGGAATCGATTTCAGGAACTTATTTTTCTGTTTACACGAACTTGCCTTCTTCCCTTCTTTGCTTTCTTCTTTGCTCTGATACCAATTAAAGGTAAACAGAAATCTATTACTACATAAACTCGCAGGTTTGTTTTATTGAAGAAATATCACTCAAAAACTTCAATCGATCATATGAGTACAGGATCCTATCTCATTATATACTAAACAAAGCACAATAGAATATAACTAGGATTCTGTTATAGGAACATCTACACTTTCCTAATATACGTTTCCTTATGACTCAAGGACTATACAACTTGGACAACACTCCAAGTAATTGTGATCTGTACCAAACACGCATAACTTGCCATATTCGACTCAGATATTCACCAACAAGTAGGAGTCTCAGATGTTTAATTTGTAATAAAGATACAATGAGGTTTTGGCAATTCACCAAGAAATAGATAATGAAGTGGATAAAGCCTTCTTTAATTTAGTATTTTTTGTATTTTTTTTATAATTTTTATGACACTAACTTTTCAAAGATCTACCTGGTGTCATATCGTCTTGAGGTAGACTTTTTGTTGGTTTTTTTGTTGCATCTTGATATTCCTTCATGCATGTTTTTTTCTTCATAGGTCATTTGGGGGGTGGGGGGGTCTTGGTGTGTGCATGTTTTTTTCTTCTACTTTCGGTTGTTTTGCAGATCTGATGTACAGTGGTTTGGTGTTTTTCAAGTTGTTTGGAGAGGTGCATGTTGCAATTTATCGATTTTGCCCCTGTTTGTTTCTCAGATTGGTTATGCTTCATTACAACTTTTAGTGGGCGTCATTTTATCCCCCCGCTTGTCCTGATCGATATCTCCCAATGGGCTTTCTTGGTGGTGCTTTTCTTGCATTCTGGCGTTTTTGTTTCGTGTTGGACTTTTCTGCCCCTGGGGCGTTTTGGTCTGTCTGCTGTGATGTGGTGTGTCAGTGATGTCGTGACTTTCTCTTTCTCTTTTTGGTGGCGGTGTTGTTTCTGTTCATGTTTCCTTTATTCTTTGGCGTTCCACCGATGTTTGGTTGTTTGTCTTTTTTTGGATTGTTAGTTGTTGCGACTATTGCTTCTATTTGGTTTGGCTCCCTTTTGGTGTTTTGTTTCTCTTACCCCTGATATAGAAATAAAAATGTGGGGATTGGATAAAGATTTTGCTCTTTTTGGTCTTAGTTAGACAAAAATGCCCCTGATGGAATCGCTCCTGGCAGATACATAGAGGAGATAATCGATTTTTGTTGTTGTTAATAATTGATTTCGGTTTTTTGTTGGTTGTACAGATCTGGACATTACCGTCCTCTTCATCGATTTGTTATCCAGGTAACTACATATTTTGTTTTTTGTTGATAGTTGATTTGTATGTTAAGTATGAAAACAATTGTCCCATTGTTCATTAATATACTTTCAATATAAGTGGAATTGACTCTTAGTATCTTTATCAATGGTAAATTTGAGGGGTTTTGTTTTCATTTTGAATATTTTGCAGTTGTAAAAGTACCAAATGGAGTAGCAAATGGTAAAGAGAAGACATGACATGCAAAAAGATGCAAATCGAACAAAACATGGTATGATAGGTTTTTGTGTTTCCATAATGTGATTGGGTTTCCTTTATGAATTGGCCAACTTTTTAAAGTACATTCTCATTTCGCGGGCAATATTATCCACCAAAAATGAAAGTATCAATTAGATTAATGATTTGATCTACCGAATCATTGGAGAAAAGATAATTTACTATAGTTTTGATGAAACAATTATGATTGAAATAAATTCTATCCAATGGAATTCTTAAACTCACTCGCTGTTAGTGGTTTACCCCTCACTACCTTCGGTTAAAACGTTGGATGTCCAATAATATTGTTATGAAATATTGACCATAAAGTGGATTGTGTAATGGCACCAGACTGATATGCAAAAGCTTTCAGTATAGTCATTGATTCATAAATAGTCGTTGTTCAGCATGCTGAAAAGAGGGTATTTTTGTCAAGGATTCATCAATGTCCGTCTTAAGATGATTTCATATTTGCTAGCATGACTCTTGTTGATAATTGTTTAGATGTAGTAAACTATTTGCGGAAAAAAACTAATAGTCTCTTTAAACTAATTTTTGAAAAGAACTATTTGCACCATTCGTTTGGCGCGGGTAAACGGCTAATATATATATATATATATATATATATATATATATATATATATATATATATATAGAGAGAGAGAGAGAGAGGTAGGTTCAAATGTTTAAAGTAATTATTGTGTTATTGTATGCATAAATGTGGGCCAATCATAATTAAATAAAAATTTAAATAATTAAATAAATAAACAAGGGTATTTTAGTAATTTGATAAATAGCTTCCACAAATAGTCCTATAATCATGCTAGCATTCAATTTAACCTAATTTCTTTTCTTATATACAGCCGTCATCCACGAGACCCTTCTAATCACCCTGACGTCATCTTCCTCCCTTTGCCGGACAAATTATCCGACACCGGCGGCTCTTCCGGCTTCATTCGGTTCTTGCAAGCTCTAAACGATAACTACAAACCCCATTTTCAGAAACACCTCATCCTAATCATAGATGCACAAAAGGCCTCATCTCAAAAGGAATCAATCGTTATCATCCATGATAATCTCATGTTTTGTGCCGGATCAATCGTCGGCGATCTGGGTCTACCCTCCATCATAGTGCGCAGCAGCAGTTCTGCATCAAGTTCCGATTCCGACTCGGAGTCGGACGACGAAGCTCAAGCTGCTCTCGAATTACAAACCCTAGAAACGGAGCTCTTGACAAGGAGCAGCGAAGCAGCGGCGCAGGTGAGGTTTTCGGAGGTGTTTGCTTGACCGGAGAATGTGTGGGATGCGATGGGGGGCTGCTCCGGTAATCTCCTTGCTCCCCCTTTATTTCTGATTTAACAGCCAACAACGAAGGAAAATGGAAGCAGACAGAAAACGATCTAAGGGGAGTTTTTTGTTTGTTTGATTCTTTTAATAGGGAAAGATAGAAGGAAAATGGAGAGGCTGTTGGTCTCTTGATGTTCTTGGCAGAAATCAAAGAAGAAGAAGAAGAAGAAGAAGAGAAAGGAGCTGCTGATCTCTTCTGTTTGCACTAGAAAACATCCACTTCGGTGGTGTGTTCTTGACTGAAAACGAAGAAGAGAAGGAATGCAGGGGTGATTTTTCTTTTGTATTAAATATTGATTGTGAATCGATGCAGAAAAGAATAAAGAATGGAAGAGTGTTTATGTAGATGATTCAATGGATGATATTGGTGAGATTCCAATTCTATTGGAATGGAATCACGAATTCCAATTCTGTTGAAATGGAAAGACGAATTCTAATTCTGTTAGAATCACAGAAGTTGATGCTTGAAGAACAGACCACAAAATTGAAACGGACCACATTATTCTTTTAGAATGTAGTAGTCGTTGTTAGATTTTGATGTTTTCTTTCCCGGTTTGATTGTTTTTTAGTTTTATTCCTTAACAATAAATGTAATTCTTAACAATTGTTACCCGTATTCTATAAGAAATAATGTATTTTTTGTTTTTATTCTTCAATTGATTGTTCAAGGATTTGTTATTCTACAAGAAGTTTTTAAATTCATGATCAAGAAATAGGTTCAAGAATATTTTTATTATTTATGGTTGAAGAATATTTTTATTTTTGAATATACTCATAAACATATTCTGTCAGAATGTCCGAATTAAAAAAATTATAATATGTAAAATCGGATTTTTAAAATTAATAGAATCTATGATCCCTTAAAAAATGCAATTTTCATTTATTAAATCTATATTAATTGACTAAATTACCCTTGTAATTAATTAAGATGATATTTTCAATTATATTTAATTCAATAATATATATTAATCACTTTCTTAAAATAAGTAAATTTGATTGGCCCACATTTATGCATACAATAACACAATAATTACTTTGAATAGAATAACCTAGGCCTATATATATATATATATATATATATATATATATATATATATATATATATATATATATATATATATATATTCTCAAATGTGTATAGCGGTTTATAATTTTAACAGCAATATGAACGATTAGCTTTTATTAACATGTTAAATTAAAAAAAAATTTAAAATTATTTAATAGATTTCTTTAGTAAACTAAAATATTTCTTTTTACTAGAGAACAAAATTGTATAAAGCTTTTGTGGGTTTTGAATTATTACAATTGAAAATTGAAAAAATTTTAGTTTATGTCGTTACCAACTTTTATCAATCAAATTTTTTTATAGCCAAACAAATTCATATCAATTACATTTTGTAAGATACTAATAGTAATTATTTTTTGTATCAACTATAATTGACATTTGTATCAACTATAATTGACACCGTGTATGGTTTAAATAAAAATAAATTGGTATTATACCATAGTCATTATCAACTTTTATCAATTAAATTTTTTGGTAGCCAAACAAATTGATATCAATTACACTTTGGAAGATACTAATAGTAATTATTTTTCGTATCAACTATAATTGACCGTGTATGGTGTAAGTAAAAATAAATTGGTATTATACCATATTCATTTATATAATTAAATACATTATTTTTTTAATATAATTGATTTTAGGTAGGGGGATAGTAGTTCGAACTGCTAATTTATGAAAGGGGTCCGTTTCGAATATATAACGTCTAGTGGAAACTAGTCAATTATGTATGATATCGTTTTAGATATCACAATTATTCTGTATACGATTATTTTTTTTATCACTGCAAGGGACACTTGCCATACACGTAACGTGCATATGATTCATATATATACACCATACGTATGACTATGAAATCATAAAATCAATAAGTTTATTAAAAAAATGAATTAATATACGTAATTTTTGTTTGAAGTGAAGATTGAAGGATAAATAAAAGGATGTTCATCCTAATGACCTCATTTTGGTATATTAGAAATAACTTATCCTTTTGTAAATCGCGACGGTTTCAAACTCTTGCATTTTCCAACTTATCTTTTGATTTTCAAACTTATTTTTTTTTTTAGAATAAAATATAATTTTTGAAAATTGATTTTCGAATTCCTGTAAATTTATTTAAATTACTTAACAAATCTGAATTTTCGAACTCACAAGAATTTTGAAGAGACCTTTATGTTCTTACTTAGAATTTCGAACATATTTTTCTTAGATGTAATTTTTGATTTTCTTTTCCATAAATTTTGAAAATGTTTTTCATATTTGAATAATGTACGACTTATGAAGATACATGTAGATGGAGGATTGAAAATGTTGACATCATTAACAAATTTTGGGAAATGACTTTTGGTCTCGGAATTTAACATGATTCACATGGTTAATGGGAAATGATGGATGGGGTGTTTAAGTTTAATTAAGGGTTGTGCTATAAGTACCCCTTATCTAAATTTACCCCCTTAAAATCTATAAATCAATTTTTTGACATTTGATTTGACATCATAATTTTACTTTTTTTTTTTTTTGTTTTTTTTCCTATTTTGTTGTTTTTTTTTGTTATTTTTAATTCTTTTTTAATTTATATTATTATTATTATTATTATTATTATAAATTTCGCACAAAATTTTAACATTCGGACGACATTATAAATTTGAACGGCTATATAAAATCGGTTATTAATATTTTTTTGTATTTTAATATTAATATTATTATTGTTATTATTATTATAAATTCGAACGGCTATATAAAATCGGAAACATGGTATAGTGCTCAACTAAAATATTTCAATCCGCATAACGCACCACGCAATTGTAATATTGTACCAATTAATATCCGTAATTAATAGGGACAAACTTTGTTTTTATTCCGATTTTATATAGTCATTCAAATTTATAATGCCCGATTTATAAAATGTTATTCGAAATTTATAATAATAATAATATTAATATTAAAATATAAAAAATATTTAAAAACCGATTTCATATAGCCATTCGAATTTATAATTTCGTCCAAATGTTAAAATTTTGTGCGAAATTTATAATAATAATAATAATAATAATAATAATAATAATAAATTAAAAAAGAATTAAAAACAACAAAAAAACAAAATAGGAAAAAAAAAACAACAAAAGACAAAAAGTCAAATCAGGGGGGCGGAATTGGAAAAAGAGGGGGGGTACTTTTAGAAAACCCCTTAATTAATTGTCAAAATATTTTCCAATTAGTTTCTAATTAATTATTAAACCATAATAATTAATAAACTAATTTCTCCTTTATTTATTCTACTCAATTTGGATCTTGAGGGCAACCCAAAATAACCTGGTTAATATTAGAAATATTCTCAATAGTTAATAACTTGGACACCCTTTGCAACAGTCTCCTACTAGTCATCAACTATATAAGGTTCAATACTACTCTAATAATCAATAGAGAGTTAGCCATCCAATGCAACTACCGAACCCTGATCAAATCAGGATTCAACCCTAAGATAAGTGATCAACTATTCCTTCGTTCTACAAGATATTTTTATAAGTTCGAGACATGGATAATGGACAATCTCGTAATTCAAGATTATGTTTCCCCATATAGATTTGTGATATCTGCATTTGACTACTAAATTGAACACATTAATTCCAGTCAAGGCTCGGCCAAGCACTTCAGATGTCAATACCAAATCATTGAGGGGCCCATATATATCGCTTCTCCTGTTAAGAAAGAAGGAACAAATAAACTTTGACTACATAGGTTTTTGCTACTTCATCATATCATACATGAACATACTCTTTATTAACACTAGTTATGGATAGTTTTGGAGTAAACCAATGCCTAATAAAATTATAGAGCAAAAACCCACATGTAACTTGGTTTAAAGAATAGAAGATATTATCATCTTAGAATTACTCATGATAGTATCCATGAAGTAATCTTTAAGCGCAATGTATCACTCATTTCCCAGAATTGATCAAAAGAGGACTTGATGATTTTAAAGATAAGGTTTTGGGGAAAACCATATGCCACGACGTGGTAAAGAGGTCACCATGGCATGGCCATGTGTCATGGTGACTTCATTTAATGAAGATCGAGTCTGGCTTGGTTTCCACAACGTGGTAGCTGTTGCAGCCTAAGCCCAAGATTATTAGGGTTTCTATAACACTTGATTCCGGGTACTACTTCCTTGGTCCTTTAAACTCAATAAATTGCCAAAATTGGTCCCTCGTACGCTTAGCGTACGTTTGGTACACTTAGCATACTAGATTGTTTTGGACGGGAGGTTTAACCACATATGCTGAACGTACGTGGTGTATACAGGACGTACGGCTGCCAAGACCAAACCCTAATTTTTAGGGTTTGAGCCCTATTTAAACATCATTATGGCCTTTGAACACCTACCCTCGTCACCCTCTACTGTTCATTTCATCCCATTCAAACCCTAATTCATCCTTTGAGAGTTCTTGAGCTTTAGAAGTGATTTTGCGGCATTTTTGTGTGTATTCAAGAAGAAGGAGGTTGGAGACCAAGCATTTATTGAGGTTTAGCTTTTAGATCTAGAGTCTTTATCAAATTTGGGAGCTAGAGAAGGTATAAAGTTCTTACCTTGATGATTCCTTATGATAGTTTGAGTTTAGGGTTGTTTATGAGCTTTATTTGGTCCCATGGGTGCTCCTTGTGAGTTTGAGCAACTCCCGAAGTTAGATATGTTAGACCTCAGCCTCTTTGTTGTTCATGATGCATAAAAATGTCATCTTGTTGGTTTTATTGGTCCATGCATGAGTTTAGGTTGTTATTATGAGTATTGTTGGACAAAAATGGATGTTGGGTTCCATTAAGACATGCTAAGGATTAAAGTTGCAAACTTTAAGTATTAGAACCCTAAAATGAAAGAGATCTGAAAATTAGACCTTATGACTGAATGGATTAAGTGATACATGGCTTAGGGTGGGAAGCAGCCTAGTACGCTAGGCGTACCAGGCGGTACGTTGCGCGTACTGGCGATCGACCGTGTATGCCGAGCGTACGCCTCGCAGTGGCCTTGTGGGATTTTGGTCTTCGGTTGGGCTTTGGACTTTTGGGCCTTAGCTAGGTTTTGGGCCATGGACCGTTGAAGCATTAGTGGACCTCAAAACTTTATTAGTGGACCTTAAGTTGCATGAGTTGGGCCTTTATGGGCCTTGGGGGTCATTATTGTGTTATTTGGCCAAGTTTGGTTAGGCCCATTATGGGAAGGGTAAAATAGTCTTTTACTGTAGGAGTTTAGGTTTGGGATTTAGACCCATGGTTATGGGTTATAACCTAGATTTGATTAGGATTATTTTTTTGTGTTAGTTTAGGATCTTCCAGTTTCGCAGTCGAGCATCTAGTTATTTATTAGCAGATTGTGGTGAGTTTTCTCAATGTATCAATGGGTCACCAAGGTCGGCCCATTATTTGTGATATAGGATGCTAGCTATATTTGTGATATGTGTAAGAAAGGCTAGGATTTGGCGCCTGACAATTATATGAAAGACCAGGATGTGGCCCCTGACATCTGTATGAAAGACCAGGATCTTGCCCCTGGCACCTATATGGAAGACCGGGATTTGGCCCTCGGTGGGAAATTACTTGTAAGACTATGATTTGGTCCATAGCACTAACTTATTTATGTTTGGTATGTGGTACTTTAGGGAAACTCACTAAGCTTTTGCTTACAGTTTATATTTATGGTTTCAGGTACTTCCAGTACTAAGGGGAAGGGCCCGACGTGATGACACAACATTCTCCCCTCACTATTTTCCTTACTTTTTGATATTGTTGCTATGATAATTTGACATTTTCTACAATGTGATGGTTTTGGAACAATTTGATGAATGTAACTCTTGTTTAAAAATAAAAAAATTTATCATGGTTTATGGGTTGTTGCAAGTTGGTATCAGAGCCTTGGTTTGAGGGATTCGGACACACTCTCGGGTGTGTCAGAACTCAAACTGAGGAAATGATAATATTTTCAAAAGAAAAAGGAATTCAATTTTTGAAAAAAGATTTTTTTTTAAGTAAAAAGGGGAGTGCAATGTGTGGAATCAGCCAAGCTCAAGTAAGTATTTCCCAAGTTACCCATACTTATGTATTGTGATTAGTATGCTTGATATGTGAACTGCATGCTAGATTAGGACTAAGGATACCTTTAGGAATCATATGATATAATTTCCTGATTTATGTGATGTCTTATAGCTCAATAGAACTTGATTCCATGTATTACTTGGAATTAATATCGCCTAAGTTATTTGATAAGTGTATGCTTTCAAAGTTGTATATGATTAGGGTGTATAACCCTAAAATGATCAATTTTGCCTCATTTCCTGTTCCTTGTTTGGTTGTAGACTTAGGGTAGAATCTTCATTTGATAGTCTATGTGATCCTATTTTGTGTACAACTTGCATGTATAAGCCAACCAACAGTGTTGATTGAGGTTCTTGGTACTGTGAGTGGTGAGGGTTAAGAGTTCCTAGGAGAGTCTAGTATATGTATGTCGTGTAGCATGATATTTGTGTATGGTTATAGTGTGGTAACTTAGAGGAATCAGGATTGATCTTGAGGAAATTACAGGTAAGTGTGGAAGGTAGTATTGGTCCCATACTATTGGAAGCATATGACTTGTACCCGAGACAAAAGCAGACCCGGCGACTCTAAGGAGGCCTTGTGTTGGGGATGTTTTCCCTCGAGTTGTAACTGCTTGTTAGTATGTTGTTTTTCAGTTTGAGGATGGTGGTCACTCATTTGGGCTTAGGAGGTACTGGTTCTAGCTCTGGTTTGGGTTTAGGTTCTGGATCTGGCTTAGAACCGATTGATGAGAGGTTGCGTGAGCTTATTGCATCCGAGGTTACTAGTGACATTCTTGAGACTACCCCCGTGATATTCAGTACCATCAAGGAGTGGATTTTGGAGCTCATGGATGAGTGGCTCAGGACCTTTCGAGCCGAGATTTCTGCAGGGCAGATTGGGGCGCGAACTCCCTAATTTCGGGAGTTCAAGGTGTTGGATTAATGTCTAAGTCCATAACTATATTTGGTATGTACTTGACCCGACCCGGCATGGTCCATTTGGGTTGCACTTCACCGGCACAATTTATATGGATAGTCTTCTGAGAATACTATATTTATGATTTATATTAATATATTATAAGTTCTAATATATTAATATGGAATCATATTATTTAATTAGTATTGATCAAGAATTAATTTAGAATTAATTAAGTGATCAAAAAGAACTAATTAAATATGGACTCTTATATATATGGAATGGGCCAAGTTCATTTAGGTTGGGCTAAGCTTTCATGGATGGTCCATGGAGCTTTTAACCCATGGATCCTATGTAAATGAAAGGTCATCGGTATTAGGGTTTACATGGATGTAACCCTAATCCTCCATAATATATAAAGGGGTCCTTGGCTCACAAAATTGGCACAAGTGTGTGAAAATAAGAGTGGGCCGATTTTAGTGTGCATACATATTCTCTCAAGTTCTTCCAAGGTGTTTTGGTGATTTGTGATTCCATTTGAGGCTTCCACACTATTGGGGCTAAGCTCTTAAAGCTTGAAGACATCAAGCTACATCAAAAGGTATGTCATCTAACTAGAACTTTGTAGTATAGGTGCTTCATAATATGCTAGTTAGGATGAAACCTTGGAATAGTTAATATTTGCATGTATAATAGAGAAAACATAGATCCAAGGTTTATAGGGTTGCATGTACACCATAGGAGTGTTAGAATGCTCAAAACCCAACAGTGGTATCAGAGCCATGGGTTGTTTTCTGTTATATTGATGCAAATGTTTTATTTTCAAGTTGGAAAAAAAAAAGGAAAAAAAAACATGGCGTTTGTCAAATTTTAAGATAATTACTTGTTTTGTGAAAAACGAATTATTTGTAAAATTTGAATCATTTGTTATATGAGTTGAATTAGGTCAAATTTAGTAAAAGATAAAATGATATGATTATTTTATTAGTTTTAAAAGTTTGATCTAAATGTTTTAAGGAGTTACATATTTTGTCATAAAATTTTGGAGCTCAAAATTTTTTTTTTAAAGTTGTGATCTTAAGGGTTTTTGAAACTTCCATAAGTTATGAATATGAAAGTTTTTTTTTTTAAAAAAAAAATTGATTCAAAGTTTTTATGGAGTTACAAAATTTAGTGTTAATGTTTTAAAGAATTCCATAACTTGTTCTTAAGTTATGGAACATGGAAAGTTTCATCATAAAACACCATTAATTCCATAAGTTATGGAATCCAAAGGTTTTCAAAAATTACAAAACTTGCCCTCAAGTTTTGGAATTTGAGAAAAGTTTTTTATGAAAAAAAGAATTGAATTCTAAAACTCTTGGGTTCATAACTTAAACAATTAATTAAATGGTTTTAATTTTGAGTTTAATAATTGGAATTATGATGTTTTGTTGAATAGTTCAAATTAACTCTTATGGACTTTATTAATAGTTAATTAAAGCGTTTAATTAAAAGAGTATTATTAATCCATAAATATATGGTTTGAGTTTAATTAAATTAAAAGTCTAGTTTAATTAATAGATTAAACCACCAAGTATTTTAAATGTCTAAAATACACCCTTATACTATTATAATATTAAAAGTTTAATATATTATATGTATAAGAGCAAGTCGTCTTACCATTAGTAGGCCTCATTCACGAAGCCGGTCTATAAGGGGGGTATAAGGTTACTGCCTATAAAATGGCAGTTTAATGGGTGTCCACTCTCACTCACCGCTTCCTTGACCGGTGGAGGGTCGTTAGCCGAACAGGTAGGACAAGGACTATAATTCTCCCTTCATTATAAGTATAATGATAAATACTAAGTAACTAAACACTTATAAATTCTCAATCTTAGTTACTTAGGAAAATATGAATAAGGTGCTAATCCATGAAATTACACTTTGCACTTTGTTTAAGCTGTTAGTGGAGCGTGTGTGGTTAACCAGCACACTAACCTGGACTTAACAAGGTAGGCAAAGGGTAACTTAATGTTTATCATAGTATCGTTGGAGCGTGTGTGGTTAACCGGCACATCGATTGAGGGGTAAATATTAAGGGTACCAAGTATATTTGCATGGTTACTTCACACCTTGTTTTGTGATCCTCGGCATCCCAGTCACAAAACCTGAAGGGCACACTCGAGATTAAAACATGCCATTGAAAAGTTCAATGAATCTCAAAAGAATCTAGGAGTTTCAAAACCAATTAAAACCTAATAATACATTTCGTTTATCTTGGTGGAAATTGGTGAATCGTCATTCACCTACCTTCAAATATTTTATAGCTTGGATTACGGCATCCCTCTTCCAAGTTATAAAATAGTTTGTTGGGTCCTAGCCTTAATATATCATATTGGGTGTTATATTAAGGACTTAAATCAACTTTACGTGAATTTCTCCCATTGTTGATGTTTGGTTTAGACAACAATGATCTTCCCAAACCAAGCTTTCCTAATGAATATGACTTCCCGAGTTTGGCTCATGGAAGTCATACTTCTCTTCCTCCACCTCCTCCAATTATTCTCCCTAACCCACAAGTTCAAGGTCACTCAATCCCTAATGGAAAGCAAGGTTTATGTGCGAAGGTGGATTTCGATCGCATCAGAATTTTGAGCAGTTGCTTAAGAAGTTATGATATATTGCTAAGGAATAGATAACAACAATTTTCCATGTGGATTGTAAGGATAAGTTTTTCCGCAAAGTTTTAAAATAAAAGACAATTGTTTAATTTTATTTATTTGAAGTATCCTTACAATGGCATTTGTGGAAAATTGTTGCTTATATGATTCCACTGACAGCAATATTGGAAAATGGATTTGATTCTTTCATTTGTGGTAGTGTCTAAATTTACCAAATCAGGAAAGTTCCTCATCACCCAAGTTTCAATTGGACCGAAACTTGGAATCATGCAAGTTGAATAGTATGATGAATGAGAACTTTCAAGCATTGGAAAATCAAGACTAATTACTTGCTCACATGGATGTGTGAGTCAAGTGAAGGACTAAAGGGATCGAGTACACATTCTTGTGCACTGGTCATGTCCACCACAAAGCTCGTTAAGACTATTTGATTTACTAAAGTTTAGTAAATATGGTTATACTTACAAGTTTAAGTATAATTCTGAAACATTGGAAAAGTCTCAATGTATGGCAGAACGAATGGGAAGAATCAAATTAGGCAGAAAGATAAAAGTTTCTCAAATCTGAAAAGATGGGAGAGTACTTTAGTATCATGTTTGTGATCATCTTAATGATTTAGAAATCATATCACAATTAGTCCTCTAAAGGTCATCTTAGTGCATTCTTATGACTAAGAAGAGGAGTCATGAATTGTTGAAATGGTTAGATCAGGAAGATGAGTCATACTTCGTTCCAAAACAATTCTTAGAGTCATACTCCAAGATTGTAACTTGAGTGACATATCTTAAAGAAAGGTTTAAAACACTTGTCAAATGTAAGAGTAAAAGTGTCCTACTCTTGTACATTTGAAATTGGTAAGTTGTGATGTTTTGGATAAAACAAAGGCCAACTAAGGCCAATTGTGTGAAGTGTTTGTCTTGATAAAGAATCCGCACCATCTCTTGAATATTTGGCAAGATAGTCTTATATGTCAAGAGGATAGTGGGAGTCTTAAAGATCCTAAAAAGAATTTCAAGAACTAATCAAGAATAAAACCTGAGGTTCTTCACTAGCACACGACTAGAGGTTTATAACCTATCGTGTTGACATATTTTGTGCCCATTCCAGTTAAAGTTGGCTTTGCATAGGAGTTCTGAAAGTTCTCAATTGGTTGCATAACAACTTGGAAGCAATGGCAGGCCCTGTACTGCCAGGTGGCAAGAAGTTAAGATTGCATAAGTTCAGTCCATATGAGTTTGGATTTGTCATTATCCTTGTCTTGTGACTATGGTTTTGACGATTCACATGGATAAGAACACATACACCATAAAATCTAAGGGTCATAAGGTTTCTCTCCGATTCATGAAAATGATGGTGAGGAAACACTTCCACCAAGTAGATTTGAAGCAGATTGCAAAAGGTCTAAACAATTGAGACTATGATTACGGCATCCCCTTTCATAGTTCTGAAATTGTTTAGACACACATGCATGCTATCTAAGGAAAGGTGTATGATTTTGATAAAGTTTTATCAAAGCATCTCGTATCAGAAATCTGAACTTTGGTAAGAAAGTCAATAAAGTATTGATTTCTAGAAGTCCAGTTGATTTCTGAGTACATGTCAAAGCTAGTGGGAGCATAAGTGTTATGCTAATAATCATCATGTTAGTAGGAGCATGATAATTATTGTTAGTGTTGCAAGTTAGCAATGTTAATTATAGAAAACAAAAGTTTCAATTCGTGAGGCTGCAGGGATTGAAAAAGTTGTTTTGCTATAATTAAGGGAGAGGATATACTTCATTTCAGTTCTAAAGGCTTAGATTGAGACCTTAATCATCCTTAGTCAAGAATATATATATATATGAATTTCATGTTGGATTGGTTCAACTTAAGGAAATTCTATATATTGCGTTCTCAAAATTCGATTATGATTACGGCATCCCTCTTCATAGTCAAATTTTGAAAACATGGCAAATAAAAATATTGTAGCAAAAGACTGGTCTAGAATCATGTCTTTATGTGAGACATCATGAATCGTGTACCATTTGCTTTGGGTACAGGATCGATTGCATGTGCTATAATATTTGTCATTTCTAAATTTTTCCAAATGCCCAGAGGCATTAAGAAGGGAAAAGGTCTAGAATTGGATATGACTAAAATGATTAAGCAATTGTTGAGGACAATCTGAGGTTTACCAAAGATTGGTTGCTCAGGGACAGTTGGAAGTATAGTGCTAATTTTGGAAGGACCATATTGACATATTCTGAAAAGAGGCATCTCTTATTCAGAAGTGATAGTCAAAATGAGAATATGGAGTTGTCTCCATAGGTGGAAGTTATCTGTGTAAGATTAGAAAACTTAATGCAAGAAGCATGTCCAAAGCAATGTACTTTGAATATGAGACTTAGTTTCCATGGAGTTGATCTCCATTGGAATACCTTATAATGACTGTTGACAAGTCTTTGTGACTTTGTACATATTCATTACAGGAGGGTCAGTGCATATCAGTTTAAAATCTAAATAGATTTCGATAAATGATAGGAATTTGAAATTCTCACATTTTTCGATAAGGATTTGGGAGTGTGAAATTAGAATCATTGAAATTATGTTCAATTGGTTTATTTCACAAAGTAAGGATCATAGACAAACATAGAGTGCATACTTGTTGTATGGCAAAGCTATTGTTTAAGAAAAACATAGTGTACATGCTTAGAGCATGGGACAACTAGTGTTTTTAATTCAAGTATAAAGTTGATAAAACCGAAACAATGAATAATGAGTAATCAGTATGGTGATAAATAAAAGTGTTTATTTATATTCATAGGGTTTGATACCATATTTGATTCATTTATTCTTGTGTTTCACTTTGCATGTTTTGACTTCCAGAGTAACTAAGTCGCTCGTCCTGAATGATTAAGTTATTCAAACCATCCACAGTCGGTCATATGTTGGAAGTAGATATGAATCAAGACTGTCATGGGTTGGTTTGTAGAGGTCCAAGTTGGTGGACAAAGTGGTGCTACAACACTCATGAGTGCTCATAAGTTCTGAGTATTGGATTCAACCCGCGCTCATTTGAATCACTTCATGGATTTTATCACGAGTGATCATGAGACGATAATATCTTATATTCTTCAAACCTAGAGATATGAGTTGTTACTATGAGTTGGTTATACATTGATTGCACGAAAACGCATTGGTAACTCGATGTTATAAAACGCGCCTTTGTGTATGATTCAACAAGTAGTAGAACAAGCCATATGAGTCGAAGTTTATCCATTCCTTTTACCTTCGGGATAAAAGCGATATATGTGGGCCCCTCGATGATTTAGCGATGACACATGTGAGTGCTTGGCCAAGCCAGGACTGATTTGATTTGTTCAATCAGTCAGTCATCATAAATCGAAAATCGGGAAACAACAAATGGACAGAGAGAATGATTATAATCCATGTCTCAGTCCATATGATATCTAGAATGGAGGAATATATGATCCCTTATCTAATGGACAAGTCATTGACAAGGTCAGAGTTCGACAGCGGCTTTAAGAGCTACGATTGCCAGTTAGGTTTTGAAGTCATACTCAATAATAGTTTTAGACTTATCCAAGTGGGAGACTGTTGGATTAATGTCTAAGTCCATAACTATATTTGGTATGTACTTGACCCGACCCGGCATGGTCCATTTGGGTTGCACTTCACCGGCACAATTTATATGGATAGTCTTTTGAGAATACTATATTTATGATTTATATTAATATATTATAAGTTCTAATATATTAATATGGAATCATATTATTTAATTAGTATTGATCAAGAATTAATTTAGAATTAATTAAGTGATCAAAAAGAACTAATTAAATATGGACTCTTATAAATATGGAATGGGCCAAGTTCATTTAGGTTGGGCTAAGCTTTCATGGATGGTCCATGGAGCTTTTAACCCATGGATCATATGTAAATGAAAGGTCATGGGTATTAGGGTTTACATGGATGTAACCCTAATCCTCCATAATATATAAAGGGGTCCTTGGCTCGCAAAATTGGCACAAATGTGTGAAATAAGAGTGGGCCGATTTTAGTGTGCATACATATTCTCTCAAGTTCTTCCAAGGTGTTTTGGTGATTTGTGATTCCATTTGAGGCTTCCACACTATTGGGGCTAAGCTCTTAAAGCTTGAAGACATCAAGCTACATCAAAAGGTATGTCATCTAACTAGAACTTTGTAGTATAGGTGCTTCATAATATGCTAGTTAGGATGAAACCTTGGAATAGTTAATATTTGCATGTATAATAGAGAAAACATAGATCCAAGGTTTATAGGGTTGCATGTACACCATAGGAGTGTTAGAATGCTCAAAACCCAACACAAGGTGTGTAGAGCGCCTGAGTTCTTTGAGGTTAAGGACCCCATCGCTAGCCGTCGTTGGATCCCTGACATGAAGAATGCTCAGTGTATGAGCTTTTGCCCTGAGGGGGCAGAGGGGGGATTCGCGTCCTGCCTGCTGAGGGACAGAGCATGAGACTGGTGGGAGGAGGTTACCCGAGTCATGGGGGAAGACATAGTGGCAGTGATGACATGGGAGGACTTTGTTCAGAGGTTTCAGAGGGAGTTTGTACCAGCTATCGAGGTGCAGTAGCTGGCGAGGGAGTTCCGGGACCTTCGCCAGACTACAAAGACTTTGGTGGAGATTACCACCAAATTCAGAAAGAGAGCATTGTTGGTCCCGCAATATGTTGCGGATAAGGAGATGAGGAAGACGAGATATCATGATATGCTGATGGATGATATCAGGGAGTTCGTGAGCTTCTCGGGGTGCAAGGCCCTGAATGATATGATCGAGAAGGCCTGCGAAAAGGAGATTGAGTTGGAGCTTCGGACGAAGTGGAAGTCGGAGCAGGTTCAGGAAGCTGTGGGTCAGGCTAAGAGACCCAAGACCTCTGATACCCATACCAGAGGCTAGCAGGTTCGGGCCGTTGCGCCAAGTGTGGCAAGCCGCATAGTGGAGCTTGCCAGTCAGCAGGTTCAGGAAGTTTTATTTGTTGCCAGTCGGGCCACGTGAGCAGAGATTGCCTCAGGAGGGCTCTAATTTGCTTTCATTACAATCAGACCGGCCATAAAAAGGCCGATTGTCTGAGGTTGTATAGGGGAGCAGTGGTGGTGCCTGCGCCAACCATCTTGAGGATTATTGATGGCCGCCAGGGCAAGGCGGAGGCTCCTGTGGTGAAAAGCAGGGCTTTTCAGCTGACCACCGATGAGGCTCGTGCAGCGCCGAATGTAGTTACTGGTATGTGTTTTAACCCTATCTTTTATTGCTTTCTTTTGTTTATGCTTATGTGTATTATGATCTTGTATAGGGACCTTTTTGGTCAATGATTTGTCTGCTCATGTTCTATTCGATTCGGGGGCTACCCGATCCTTTGTATCTCTTGCGCTCAGCAAGAAGTTTCGAGATGCCCTGGGGACCTTGGATTCCCCCTAGAGGCGGAGATTGCGGATGATCGTACCATGAGTGCTTCGAGGGTTTTCCGTGGGTGTGTCATGAACATGTTTAGCGAGAGATTCTCTATTAATTTGGTGTTGGTTCCCGTGAGAGGATCAAAGGTTATCTTCGGGATAGATTGGTTGGGCCCCAACAGGGTCGTGACTGATTGCGAGTGGCAGCTAGTGGTTCGAACCCCAAGTGGTGGAGAACTTGATATTTTTGGTGGGAGAGCTTTGCAGAGGCCAGCTCTCTGTTCAGCTGCGAGGGCCAAGAGATATCTGCATCAGGATTGTTCTGGGTTCTTAGCTGATGTTTCTGACACATGGGTTGAGGACACGACAGAGTTAAATAGGGTACCCATTATGCGGGATTTTCCTGATGTTTTCCCCGAGGATTTGCTTGAAGTGCCTCCCAAGAGGCATGTTGAGTTTTAGATTGATTTGGTAGCCGGTACGGCTCCGATAGCCAAGGCGCCGTATCGCCCGACACCACCTAAGATGTCAGAGTTGTCTACGCAGCTACAGGAGCTGCTAGACAAGGCTTTTATTCGTCCGAGTAGTTCTCCATGGGAAGAAGCGATTCTATTTGTGAAGAAGAAAGATGGTTCACACAGGATGTGCATTGACTATTGTGAGTTGAACAATCCAACGGTACCGTTACCCACTTCCTAGGATTGACGATCTGTTTAATCAGCTTCAGGGTGCATCTTGGTTTTCTAAGATTGGTTTATGGCCGGGATATCACCAGATGAGGGTCAGGGATGAGGATGTGCAGAAGACATCCTTCAGGACTTGTTATGGTCATTACGAGTTCGTGGTGATGTCATTCGGGCTCACCAATGCACTGGTGGCGTTCATGGATCTCATGAACCAGGTCTGCAGGTCGATGCTGGATCGGTCTGTGATTGTATTTGTCGATGATATTCAGGTCTATTCCAAGACCAACGAACAGCACGAGCAACATTTGCGAGAGGTGTTGGAGATGCTAAGGAGGGAGAGGCCTTATGCCAAATTCTCCAAATGTGAGTTTTGGTTACGCGAGGTGCAGTTTCTGGGGCACATCGTCAACCAGAAGGGAATCTTGGTTGACCCAAAAAAGATCGAGGTTGTGATGCATTGGGAGGTCCCAAGGACCGTATCTCAGATTCGGATTTTCTTAGGTCTCACAGGGTATTATTGGAGATTTATCCATGATTTCTGCAAGATTGTTGTGCCTTTGACCCGCCTGACAAAGAAGAGTTTGACCTTTCGTTGGGAGCCTGATCAATAGTTGGCTTTTGAGACTCTGAGCCGAAGATTGTGTGAGGCCCCGATTCTCGCTCTCCCTAAGGGTTTGGATGATTTCGTGTTTTACTGCGATGCCTTTATTACGGGTTTGGGAGCTGTTCATATGAAGTAGGGCCACGTGATTGGTTACGCTTCTAGGAAGCTGAAGCCTCATTAGGCGAACTACTGCACTCATGATTTGGAATTAGGAGTTGTAGTTTTTGCCCTCAAGATCTGGAGGCACTATATTTATGGTGTCCGGTGTACTATCTACACCGACCAAAAGAGTTTGAGATATTTGATGGATAAGCCAAATCTGAATATGCTGTAGCGGATATGGTTGGATGTGGTAAAAGATTACGATTGCGAGATTTTGTACCACCCTGGGAAGGCCAATGTGGTGGCCGATTCTTTGTGCCGCAAGGCGGAGAGTACTCCTTTCAGAGATGTTTTCTTAAGGATGGTCGTCACCTTGCCTTTATTAGATTTAATCAAGGAAGCTTAGGTGGAGGGTTTGAAAAAAAGAAAATTGGAAGGTCGAGCGGATCAGGGGACAAGTTCCCTTGTTTATCAGGGATAGTCGTGGATTATTGACTCAGTGTGGTAGAGTTTGGGTCCCGACATTAGGTGGGGTGAGACAGAAGGTTCTGTAGGAGGCGCATAAGTCAAAGTTTTCTATCCATCCGGGGGCCACTAAGATGTACAAGGATTTGAGGTTGATTTATTGGTGGCCCTGTATGAAGAGGGAGATAGCTTGGTTTGTCGAATGATGTCTGACTTGCAGAAAAGTCATGGCCGAGCATCAGAGACCCCACGACAAGATGCAGCCTTTACCCATTCCCATGTGGAAGTGGGAGGAGATCACTATGGATTTCAACACAAAATTGCCAAGGAAGGCACACGGTGTTGATTCTATCTGGGTCATTGTGGACAGACTGACTAAGAGTGCACATTTCATACTGATTGCCGAGAGCATATCCACGGAGAAGCTAGCAGATGTTTATGTCCGGGAGGTGGTAGTTCAACACGGGGTGCCAGTTTCGGTGGTCTCGGACCGAAATGTTCGTTTCACCTCCACGTTTTGGAGGAAATTTCATGAGGAGTTGGGTACTCAGTTATATTTTAGTGCAGCATACCACCTTCAGACCAATGGCCAGAGCGAGTGGACGATCCAGATGCTCGATGATATGCTATGGGCTTGTGTGTTAGATTTTGGAGGGAGTAGGGATACTTACCATCCACTGGCCGAGTTCTCTTACAAGAACAGTTATCATGTCAGTATTGATCGACCACCATTTGAGATGTTGTATAGGAGAAGATGCACGACCCAGATTTGTTGGGCGAGGTTGGTCATTGGGTCATGGGAAGCACCGATGTGGTGCTTAAGACTACCACTACAAATAAAATGACATTTAGTGGCATAGAAAAAGTACCACTAAAAACTGAAAAGTGCCACTAAAGCCACCCTGGGAATCAGCGGCACAAAAAAATAGTGTCACTAAAAGTCGTGCCACTAAAGACCTTTAGTGGCATTTTTTGGTTGTGTCGTTGCAGCCTTATTAGGTTTTAGTGGCACTTTTCTATTATGCCACTATAACACATGTAGGTTTTAATGGCACTATTTTTATGCCACTATTTAACTGTAAAAATAAATATTATTTACATGATTTTAGTGATATTTTTAAAATAAAAAATTATACTAAAAAATTAGGTCTGGTTTTTTAAATTTTAAATAGAATATAAATTTAAAATAAGACAATTAAGATAATATATAGAAAATACAATATCATTACTTTAAATCAAACTTGTCTAACAACAATATTCTCACTACTCAAAACACAATTGTCTCCAAAAAAAAAAGATTAATAAGCCTAAATGTTGTGATAGTACTCCAAACATAATACTATTGAAGTCAATACTTGTTGAGGAAGAAACATAAAACTTGATTGACCTCTAACTTTGTATAATTATTCATCTTGAGTTTTTCTTCTAGGCAAATGGCTCATGTGGTAACGAGCATGACACCATATGAATCAACAAATTTGTCACCCTTAGAAAAGAACATAACATTGTATGAATCCATAATTTTGTCTCGCCTCCTACAAGAAAAATGAAAAAAAAACTTCAGTAAGTGAATAATCAAGAAAAAGGAACAATTTGTAAACATTGGTTTCCTTAATAGAATTCCTTCTCAGATACTACAATTTTAAACGCTTGAAGGTATAAATAAAAAGAATAGCAATGTCCTTCTCATTTATAATTTTTTTTCTAATTATAGCATTATATTATGAATAATTTTAATAGGTACCTACAACCACAATAGGCAACCATTACAACATATTAACAATTTGTATAAATATATTATTAAATGGATAAAAAAGTACCTTTATGTAACTAAGGATGATGAAACAAGAATAATTTTGAGAATGTTGCCTTAATACGTCTCGACAAAGGGTACCTGTAATGATGTACCATAAGAAAATTAAAGAATATCAAGAAGAGATATCCTAGTTCAAGAAACATTTTGATAAGAAAAAAGAACAGAAGTGCAGTAGTTTTGTTAAACTTTTTTTTTCTAATTATAACATTGAACTTTGAAAGTACAATGCTATAAGTTTACAACATTATTAGTTTGTTACCAAACTACTCCTCTAAATAACATATCACAAGCTCATAAAAACCCTTGAAATGATAAAAAAAGGAAAAAAGACATGAAATTTACCAAACTACCCCTTTGCGAAAGAATAGTTAATACACATTATAACATGAAGATTTATCAAATTTTACAGCAATTCCATGTTACATCCCCTTACTATACCAATAAGCTAATAGTAGAACCGGTAATTATGTCCCTAGTTCATGATAAATCAACATACCTTCAGTTATTAACATCATAACAAACAGACTTGGGCATGTGTGTTTACTACACTAATACACTATCAATTCATACTAACAAATATTAGCTTGGCTTCATTGGTTAAAATCTGTTGTTGCAAGGATTCATGAAAAATTAATGAAAATAAAATATAAAAAAAGCCTAAAGAGTGGATTTTTTTCCAATGTATGATAAACGGAAAACATAAGCATGCCTTTGATCTTATATACTCCGTTTATAGTTGTTTGCTTTATTTCCTATTACTATTTGTTTTGATTATGCGACTTAATATAATATCAAAATTTGTATGAAAATTCAAACCAAGAACCCAAATTGGGTTATCTTGGAAACTCATAAACAAAAAAATTAGATGAAATTAAAGTAGCCATGTCAAAACTGATGCATTTTCACCATAAAATCAGGAAAATGAGAGTGAAATTTAAACAACTATGAAAATATAAAACCCAAAAAAAGGTAAAACGATTAGACCAGATTAAAGTAATCACTAGAAGAATAACAGAAAGAAAAAATGAATATTTGTTAGAACTTACATCCTGACCCCATTCTTATATTTCCTAATCTTCATAATCCAGTTAACAAAGAGAGAATCGGTCCATATAAAAAAAATATTTGAAACTGAAAAAAATGTTCATCAGATGATATATAGAATTCTGATTACCCAAAGAGAGAATGGGAGTTCTTGTGAACTTTTAAGAGGTACCTGTTGATAATGATTGACGATAGCAAATGGAGTGGAACAATACCCGCTACAGTTGACTATAATAATGTCAATGTCGAGAGGGGAGAGCTGCGTTTTAGACAGAAGGTCTTCAAAAACTGGGAACATAACCATTTGAGCTTCGTTAATGACATCTTCATGAGCTGATCTTGGTGGGATGTAGTGTAGAGCTGGAGGAATGCACGTCTTTTGACTTTGCCCTGAAGACACCAAAACTCTAGACATGAAATCAACACTTTTTTGGTCAAGAGAGTGAACGATACGTGAGTGTTCAAGGAAAGAAAAAAAGGGTACTCTCCAAAAGTGTGGTAGCTTTAGGCAGGAGTAGTCTACAAGTTAGATTTCTGAAGAAAGAAATAGGGACTTGAATCTGAAACCTATTTCCCAAATAGATTCATCTTCAAACGCCACAACCCAAATAGAGAATCAACACATAGTAAAACCGTAAATTGGGGATAAAAATTTACCTTACAACAATCTTCAAAATCCAATCTAAATTACAAACATGATACTTTGCAAGCCCTAGTCGCAAAATCTGCTGAAAAGGAAGATTCAGACAAGAAGAGACGTAAAGAGAGTGATGGATAGGGGATGGTGTGTCTATGCAAGTGAAAGAGGAGTGAGAAGAGTGTATGCACATAGAATGAGCAAGGGAAGAAATGAGTTGAAACATAAGTCGATTTGGGGTTGGGGTGGGACGATGGTGTTGATTTTTGGAGGGTGGGGATTAGGTCAAAAAAATTGGAGATCAAGAGGGAAGATGAAAACGAATTCGGGGTGGCGGAAAACTTTTAATTTTCAGGGTTCAAAGCGGCAAAACTAAAACTGATTATGCCACTAAATGTAATTTAATTTGTAGTGTACAGAGTTGATTCAGTAGGTGCACGAAAGATTGCGGGTCGTGAAAAGTCGACAGAAGAGTTATACTGATCGACGACGTTCAGACCTCGAGTTTTAGGTAGGGGAATTGGTACTGCTGAAGGTGTCACCTTGGAAATGTGTCATCCGATTTCGGAAGCAGGGCAAGTTGGGCCTCCGATTTATTGGACCCTTCAGGATTACTGCCCAGGTAGGCAGGGTTACATACCTACTTGAAACATCCCAAAAATATAGGCCAAAAATTTCATTTTTAAAACATTAATAATACCATAAGTATCATCATCATCATATAAAATCATAAATGATGTATCTCAAAATATAGTAATATCTGTCAACATCTCAAAATCTCATATCAAATATCAGAGTAAATCTCCCAGGCTAGAAAACTGTGGTGTGTGTCATGCGATCATCCCGAGCCCTTCCCCTTGCTAGTGGAAGTACCTGAAACCAAAACTGAAAACTGTAAGCACGAAGCTTAGTGAGTCTCCCCAAACCACTACATACCATACACATAATCATGCAACTAGGAGATACGGGCCCCACCCACTCTCATGGAGATTCGGTCCCCGCCTACACTCTGTTGTCTAGGAGATTCGGGCCCCGCCCACAATCCGCTATCTAGGAGATTCGGGCCCCGCCTACACTCCGCTATCTAGGAGATTTGGGCCCCACCCACACTCCGCTGTCTAGGAGATTCGGGCCCCGCCCACACTCCGTTGTCCGACATGCACACAAGTATCACACAGACAACAAGTATATTTACTTCTATCAATCAATCACATAACTATACTCAAATAATACTATGAGTTTCGGGCCTGCCCACACTCGGCTGCTACGAGTTTCGGGGCCCGCCTACACTCAGCTACTATCATATCATATACACAGGCCGACCTTGGTGTCGTAGACCCGTTCCTACTGAAGGAAACTCACCTCGTAAGACTAACTGCTGAAAACTCGAGTGAAAAATCCATGACTGCTACTCCGGCGACTCCCCGACTATCAATTTCATAATAACACTTAATCAAAATCTGATAATCGTTCTTAGGGTAAAATGACCATTTTACCCCTGGTCAAAGTCAACATCCTGGTCAAAATCAAAGTGAAGGTCAACTCCCAGTCAACCCCAATTCGTTAAGTTATCTCCCAACTCGACGAGTTCATGCACTATAACATCCTGTTCTGGATCGTCCGTGATTTAGGGATTCGTGGGCTACAAACCGGGCATGAGGAAGTCTCGGGGCTGCGACGAGTTGAAGCGTAGGGGTTCTCGTCGCTTTTACGTACATATGAGGATCATGGGAAACGGACTTATAACAAGGGAGCTATGACAGTTTGAAGATTGGGCAAGATAAGTCCTTTAATTGAAAAAGGTGGCAACGGAGTACACTGGGCGTACGTGTGTGTACGCTTAGCGTACTCATGTGCGTGAATTTTAAGCGGATCCACCTAGTACGTTGGGCGTACAAGATGGTACGTTGGGCGTACTAGGCAGAGAAGGAAACCCTAAATAAGGGGAGGTGTCCCTATATAAAGAATGAGATGTCCTCATTCCTGGCCACCATTCTCAGTCAACAAACCCTCCAAAACCCTAAACCTTTGTTCATAGAGCTTGTGAGTGCATTTGAGAGCCTTTGAGTGACCTTGTGTGTTCTTGGAGTGAAGAAGAAGCTTTGGAGAAGAAGGAGTAAGAGTCCAGGCCCTTGGATCTGAGCATATATCTGTTGGGAGCTTCATATTGAGGTATAAAGCTTCAAGGTTTCTTACTATTTTGATTTATGCATTATAGTAGAGTATTTTAGGGTTTTTGTCCCAAAATTTTGAGACTTTATGAGATATTGAGCTTCAGAGACTTTGATAAACCCTTTTGAGTGCAATTAGTGGTGCAGTATCATAAAAATCAAGCCTTGGTCGTTGGAATCAAGCCATTCAAGAGAAATGAGCTTTTTGAGATGAGAGAATGTGTGTTTTGTGTGTTTATGACCATATCAGCCATGCAAAGGCTTAAAGTCACTGACTTTATGGAGTAAGAGCTATTAGGGAGTCCAGATCTGAGAAATGAGCTAAGGTCTTAACGAGTTAAGACCAAGAGAATGGACTAAGCAAAACTGGGCGTACGCCCAGCGTAATTCCAGTACGCCCCGCGTACTGGGTTGGTGTCCCCGATCAGATTCGTGTATGCTAGAGTACGCTGAGCGTACCAAGGGATGTACGCCCCGCGTAACCTCACTGTGAGCTTTTTGGGCTGAATTTTATAATGGGCCTTGAGGGTTGGGCATGGATCTTTGGGCTTGTGTATTAGAGACTTTGAGCAGAGAAATATTATATTATGCCTTGGGCCCTTGTGTTGGGCTTGTCACTTGGACTTGAGAGTTGGGCCTCGGGAGAGCCCAATCATTATCGGGCCTTGGTGGGCCCAATGATTTTTAGGTTATTAATGGGCTAGTTAGTGGACTACCTGTAGACCTAAAGAGTGAGGATTTCGACTTAGATCTTAATGGAGTAATTGTGGATTTTTGTCAAGTGTTAGAGACCGGTGCAACAGCAACATCTATAGGAGTTGTTCATCATCCGAGGTGAGTCTTCTCACTATACTTACCTTGAGTGGTAATCTATGTGTGACTGGAGGGTCGTATGTGCATATACTGTGTATTGAGATATCCTGCTTATTGTCTTTGTGATTTATGTTGTGTATATTTATGAGTTTACTGAGTTAGGACCGGAGGGTCCATATGAGTTACGGCCGGAGGGTCCACCTGAGTTGTGGGACTGGAGCGTCCCATTGAGACACATTGACCGGAGGGTCTTATTGAGCTATAGTCATGAGAGGATAATGAGATATGTGTGGTATTTTGGGGAACTCACTAAGCTTCGTGCTTACCGTGTTATGTGCTACATGTTTCAGGTTCTTTTCAGGATCGCGGGAAGGCGTCAGTTTGATTGTACACACCAGAGAAAAGAGTTATGCTTTGAGGATCCTGGATTGTAAATTAAATAAATGGGATTTTTGTGAAAGGTGTTTTGAGAATTACGTGATTTTAAATGAAAATTTTGTTTGAAAATTTACGTTGTTTCAAGTTGGTATCAGAGCCTTGGTTTGAGGGATTCGGATGCACCTACGGGTGTGTTTGGACTCAAATTGAGGATTTGAGAAAAAAATTCAAAAGAGATAAATTTTTCTAAAATGAGAAAGAGTTTAAGAGAAAACGAGTTGGAGCCGTGTGTACAATCAGCCAGAGCCGGAACGGTGATTTCCCAAAATACCCTTACTTTTGTGTTATGAGATATTATGAGATATTTTATGAGATATTATGCATGTTAGAGGGTAGGCTAGGTATTTCATATTTTAGGACTAGAGTGGCCTGATTTGTGATGCCTTAGCCTAGGAGTTGCTGCTATCTGTGATGTGTTTTGAGTATGAGCTGAGTAAGAGTATTTAGCAGGAATCACCTAGAGAGAGTTATGAGTTGAGTGATGATCTAGTAGAGATACCTAGATGTTCATTTGAGGAGTTTACTGATAGAGTAGTGAGATACCCATGAGAGGAAGGGATGCCTGAATATGGTAAGGTCTCTCAGAGTTGCGTATATAGCAAGTGGAGTTGTGTGCTAGAGTGATTCGATGCCTGAATGCTGCTTGCTTTGTGCTTTGTGGAACTTTTGATGATGGGAGACAGCTACTAAGTGAATATGACGATATTCAGGAGGTAGATGGCTGGCATCATAAGGAGTTGTTCAGCAGCTGATGGCAGAAGAGTGTGAGAACATAGGAAGAGCCTAGGAAGTGACTTGAGTTACATGAGTACACTGATGGATGAGGGTATTCGCTGGAGGGCGAACATGTGTATCGGGATTGGTGATCGAGAAGGTTGAGCAGCTACTTAGGAAATCTGGGACGGTCCATGTGGAAAGTATGGGTAGATGTGGCAGGTAGTATGGGCCCGTACTACTGAAAGCAGAGGACCCATACTCGAAACAGGGAGAATACCAGAGGTTCTAAGTAGCAGATTGAGAAGAGAGAACATGGTTCGAGTACCATGATTCGTAGCAGATTGAGAAGAGAGAACATGGTTCGAGTACCATTATTCGTAACAGATTGAGAAGAGATAACATGGTTCGAGTACCATGATTCATAGTAGATTGAGAAAAGATAACATGGTTCGAGTACCATGATTCGCAGCAGATTGAGAAGGGATAACATGGTTCGAGCATCATGATTCGTAGCGGATAGTACTTTTGAATTTACTAGTTGTCCTGTTGTGATTGTCTAGACGGAGGACGGATATGATAGAGTGTGGGGCCAGAGGGCCATGTTGAACGAGTTTCAGTAGGACATACTTGGAGAGGGAAATCGAGTTAGTTCTGAGAGATTCCATTGGTGAGATTCCAGTCGGATTCGCAAGACTCAGGAATGAGTAGATATGAGATTTTATTACGGTCTGAATGGAGCAATCAGGCGATAGTTGAGATGTCACTTTTTGTGACGAGAGTTGCGTTGTTCCTGTTTCCTGGGAGAAGCAAAATAGATATCGAGCTTCCGGTTTCAGAGTTGGAGGTAAACCCTGCGGGGTAGCATATGGTTGCGACCTTTTCATCAGAGTATTTGAGCAACATGTCTACTGCGAAGTATTTCCTTTACCATGAGAGAGTCATTAGTGGGGACTGAGATAAAAGAAAACAAGAAAGTACCTTCCTGGGTGAGTCATACTTTTTAGCAGCAATTGCATGTGATTAAGAGGAGTATACCAGGGCGGTGGCCCTCGTTGCTTATGTTGTGTATCGGCTGTGAGAGTGAAGTCTCCTGTTGCTATGATGATCCACACGATGGGACGTTGGATGAAGGATCAGAGACAAGGTGTGTGATTGTGCATTATTTCCAGATTGAGAGTCGTGACTAATTCGGGACAGTTGGGATATTCGGCAGTGTGTCGGTCTGAGATTTCAAGACGACTAGATGCAGTCACGTTAGGAGGATTATGAGATTTTTGTCTGGGTTACGGGATACTTGGAGTTATTTGGTCATTATCCGGAAGATCATCGAGTGCTGTGTGGTATATTCCATGAGCCGGAATTGGTACATGTGGCAAGCCAGTCTGTGGGGTGGACTTTGGTATGTCAATTGGTGATGGTTCGAACCCTGAGTGGGGGAGAACTGGGTCTTTTATTGAGAAGATCAGAGATTTGTTTAAGCGCGGTTAGAGAACTGGCTATAGATATCTGCGATACAGACACATGAGCCTTGGGTTATAGGTGGATGAGGTAAGGTTCAGAGCGAGATAATGCATGTTGTATGTGTTCAGAAGAAGATAAGGTTCAGATTGTCGCCAAGGTGTTCTCAATCATCGATGATTCCTCCGTGTTTCAAGTTGTGAGTTGGAGTATTTCGAGGATTGCGAGTTGTGCGGGTGGAAGATTGGTGGTCGAGGAAAGACGTTATGAGATTCTGAGAGGGTGTATTGTGGTATCCGAGTATGATGCCGTGAGTGGAAGATCCGCGAATGAGACAAGACATCGTGATGTTCTGTGATGGTGTACCGGGGTATTTGAGTATTACGCCCTAAACTTTTAGGATTATTTGAGACTTGATTTTGTGATATGGAAAGTGGAGTACCGAGTGGCTATTGTTCCAGTGGGAACCCTTCAGCTAATTGTCATCAAACGGGATTATCCAAGAATGTGAATGACAACAAGAGAAAGTGTTTGCCACGACGGTTGTCTTCAGGAGTAGTGATGCTTAACATGGGTGGGTGAGTGTACCTATCTATGTTGGACCGTGGAGTATTTGATAGTGGACTCAGTGTAGTAACGACTTGTGAATGAGAATATGGGGTAATAAGAGAGTAAACGGGTCTGGGTGGGAGTAATCACTTAGGAATGTCAGGGGAGACCGTGGGGAGAGACCAGGGAGAGTAAGAGAGAGTATCGTGTGACTGCGGAGGGCTGTAGCATACGTGAGTTATAGAGGGAGTATCGTGTGACTGCGGAGAGTCGTAGCATACATGAGATAGAGAGAGAGTATCGTGTGACTGCGAAGATCCGTAGCATACGTGAGATAAATATAGTGTATCGTGTGACTGCGAAGAGCCGTAGCATACGTGAGTTAGAGAGAGAGTATTGTGTGACTGCGGAGAGCCGTAGCATACGTGAGTCAGAGAGAGAGAGAGCATCGTGTGACAGCGGAGAGCCGTAGCATACGTGCGAGAGTATCGTGTGACTGCGGAGATCCGTAGCATACGTGAATCAGAGAGAGAGTATCGTGTGACTCTGGAGAGCCGTAACATACATGAGTCAGGGAGAGTACCATAAGACCGTGGGGAGCCGTAGCATTCGTGAGTCAGCGAGAGAGAGAGATAGTATTGTAAGACTGCAGGGAGCCGTAGCATTAGTGAGCCAGAGAGAGAGAGAGAGAGAGAGAGAGAGAGAGAGAGAGAGAGAGAGATAGATAGAGTATCGCAAGACTATGGGGGGGTCGTAGCACTTGTTAGTCAGTGAGAGAAAGTGTTGTATAACTGCGGGGAGCTGCAGCCTTATTAGTCAGGGTATGACGTAGAGCGGCTCTTAGGCATGGGTAGCCTTACCAGAAGAGTCTGTGAGAACCTGGGGGCCGAACCAAGGGCGAGACTGGGATCTCGGCAGTGGTAAAAAACCGTTATGTTTTGAGTTAAAGAGGGGTTGTCGCGAATCGGACGGATCGAGGTGTAATGCATGCGTATAATCGTGGAACATGGGTCATGAGTTGAGTGCTAGATTGGGATGAGTGATTCCAATTCTTTGTCAGACCAGACTCTGGTGGATGAGTTTGGTTCTATCTGTGTGGAAGACGAGCAGTTTGATATTTCGGGTAGATCTCATTCTGAGAGAGATGTGTCTCCGTCTGATGTTTTAGACTTGAGCGAGCTAGTTCGTTGGTTTGGGAAGGACCACGAGACACACAGAACTAGTAAGTAGTAGATGACATAGGTCGGAAGTGAGGCGACTTCAGGAGGGGATTGTAGTGTTCGCTTGAGGTAAGGCGAACTTCATGACTTCGCGTATCACATGAAGGGCTGAGATAGCTAGTGTGAAAGGGAGTTATAAAGAATGACTGGTCGGATGAGCAATGAGTAGCCCTTGGAGGTCCAACTGTTGGGTCGGGAGTTGACCTGGTGTTCAGTGTCGGAAGGAACATTTGAGAGGAATTGGGGCTTATGATTATGGGAGTTTGAGGATCATTCCTTCAGAAGAGTTCTGATAGCTACTCAGGCGGTGGGTCATTGATGGGATATGACCTTTCCGTTCCTTTTGAGTTACGACCGGGGTCGATTAGAGAAACATAATTGGTAGAGTGTTCCTAGAGTTTGTTATTCGATGAGCGATTAACATGATGATATCTTGCGAGGGTGGTCCGTCAGGGAGACTGTAACACCCCAATTTTCAGGTATTGGTCTATGTAAGAATTTTCTTGGTTTCAAGGTCTACTCGACGAGTTGGCTGCCCCACTCGTCGAGTAGCAACGGGTTGGTCCGCGTGTTTTAGTGATCTACTCGCCGAGTCCAAGAAGGGACTCGACGAGTAGGAGCTGGAAGATGAAACCCTAAATCCCGGGGTATTGCACCCTATTTAAAGGATCATTGGCCTTCCCCAGCCTCCCTTTTACAGCTCCTTGGCACCCTTAAACCCTAAATCGTGTGTGTGTATTTCTTTGGTGTGATAGAGCTTGGAAGAGAGATCTTGGTGAGGAACACTTGGGGGAAACAAGTAAAATCTAAGCTAGGAACTCGTGGGAAGAAAAGATATACATCAATTGACACTCTCTGGAAGGTATTAAGCTGTCTCTTTGGCTCATCTCATCTTTAACCTCTTTTTGGGTGGGTTTTAGGAAAGGATTTTGTGTTTGAGTCAAGATCTGAAGTTGAAACTTCAGATATGGACTCCCTTTGGTCTCTAGATCCATAAAGGTAGCAGAGCTTTGGCAAGTATGAGCCTTCCCTCAAGTGTTGGACTTCATTTCAAGCTTAGTTTTGTCATTTTAGGGCCTTAAAGCTTTGCATGCACGTAAAGTTTGCAACTTTACGAGATAAGCAGGCCTTGGAAGGTTGGATCTACAATCTAGAGCCTTTGCATGGCTTAAAAAGCATCTGTATGGATGAAGGTCTGAAGGGACTCGGCGAGTGGCATGGTCGACTCGGCGGGTCCGATGAAGTTGGTCGTGGGATCGACGAGTCGGATGAGTAACTCGGCGAGTCCGATGAAGATTGCCCTGGACTCGGCGAGTTAGTGAGTGACTCGGCGAGTTGGTAAAATTAGGCAAGAACTCGGCGAGTAGTTGAGGGTGCTCGACGAGTTGAGGTTAACATGGACTGTTGACCTTGCTAGTTGGTTTTGACTTTGACCAAGGGTTGACCAGTTGACTTCTGGGGGTATCTCGGGAATTTATGAACTTTGGGATGTGTTGGATATAGGTGGTGGAGTTGGTGGCGATGATCCGAGAGTTGAGCTTTCTATTTCCAGTCGGCAGTTGCGAGGTGAGTTATACTCATTATACTCAAGGATCTAAGGCACCAAGGACGGCCCTTTGGATTCTTATCTGGTTATGTTATGCTAGTATGATCTGTTAGATCGGTATCCTAGAGGGTAGGATAATATTATGTGCTATGTTGTATGATCTGTTAGATCGGTATCCTGGTAGATAGGATGGTATTATGTGCTATGTGGTATGGTCCGTTAGATAAGTTGTTGTCTATAGACTGTTATGTGATTATCTGTTATATGTGCACATGTTTGTTTGGCGGTTGAGGCTTATCTGCTTTGTGCGAAAGCCAATAGACCTGGGCTTTCCAACCTGTTGGTTGTGGGCTGTGAGTATTCCATCTCGAGGATGACTGGACTCATAGTATGTGGGCATTCCAACCTGTTGGTTGTGGGCCTGGGGTATTCCATCCCGAAGATGATTGGACCCATAGTATGATGGCATTCCAACCAGAAAGTTGAGGGCCTAGGGTATTCTAACCCGATGGTTGACTGGACCCATTGTATGTTGTTTAGGATTATATGTGTATTGTTGCGGGTATGGGTATTCTGGGGGAACTCACTAAGCTTTCGGGCTTACAGTTTCAGTTTATTGTTTCAGGTACATCAGGGGATCGTGGCAAGGCTAAGGCGTGATCGTACAACTCCTCACTTTTTATGACTTTGTTTCTGGGATACTCTGATATAACACATTTTGAAAACAAGTTTGTAATGGTTAATAGATTTGAAATGTTTTTAAAAGTTTAAATTTGGCATGATTTTTATGGGTGTTACAAAGACGGGCCACTAGAGTTTTCAAGTTCTGAAGAGACAGAACGAGTACCGCAGCGGCAGATGGGTCTGTCAAATTTTGGGATTGGGAGTTCTTATTGGGTTCGATCTATGTGTTGATAAGAAGGGATTTCGAGGGCGAAATCAAATTCAAGTGGGGGAGAGTTGTAACATCTTGTTCTAGATCGTCCGTGATTTAGGGATTCGTGGGCTGCAAACCGGGCATGAGGAAGTCTCGGGGCTGCGGCGAGTTGAAGCGTAGGGGTTCTCGTCACGTTTCTGTGGATATGAGGATCATGGGAAACGGACTTATAATAAGGGAGATATGACAGTTTGAAGATTGGGCAAGATAAGTCCTTTAATTGAAAAAGGTGGCAGCGGAATACGCTGGGCGTACGTGTGTGTACGCTTAGCGTACTCATGTGAGTGACTTTTAAGTGGAGCCATCTAGTACGCTGGGCGTACCATAGGGTATGCTGGGCGTACTAGGCATAGAAGGAAACCCTAAATAAGGGGAGGTGCCCCTATATGAAGAATGAGATGGTCTCATTCCTGGCCACCATTCTCAGTCAACAAACCCTCCAAAACCCTAAACCTTCGTTATAGAGCTTGTGAGTGCATTTGAGAGCCTTTGAGTGACCTTGTGTGTTCTTGGAGTGAAGAAGAAGCTTTGGAGAAGAAGGAGTGAGATTCCAGGCCCTTGGATCTGAGCATATCTGTGTTTGGGAGCTTCATATTGAGGTATAAAGCTTCAAGTTTTCTCACTCTTTTGATTTGTGCATTATAATAGAGTATTTTAGGGTTTTTGTCCCAAAAGTTTGAGACTTTATGAGATATTGAGCTCCAGAGACTATGATCAAACCTTTTGAGTGCAATTAGTGGTGTAGTGTCATAAAAATCAAGCCTTGGTCGTTGGAATCAATCCATGCAAGAGAAATGAGCTTTTTGAGATGAGAGTGTGTGTTTTGTGTGTTTATGACCATATCAGCCACGCAAAGGCTTAAAGTCACTGACTTTATGGAGTAAGAGCTATTAGGGAGTCCAGATCTGAGAAATGAGCTAAGGTCTTAACGGGTTAAGACCAAGAGAATGGACTAAGCAAAACTGGGCGTACGCTCAACGTAATTCCAGTACGCCCTACGTACTGGGTTGGTGTCCCCGATCAGATTCGTGCATGCTAGAGTATGCTAAGCGTACCAAGGGAGGTACGCCCCGCGTAACCTCACTGTGAGCTTTTGGGCTGAATTTTATAATGGGCCCTGAGGTTTGGGCCGGGATCTTTGGGCTTGTGTATTAGAGACTTTGAGCAGAGAAATGTTATATTATGCCTTGGGCCCTTGTGTTGGGCTTGTCACTTGGACTTGAGAGTTCGGACTCGGGAGAGCCCAATCATTATCGGGCCTTGGTGGGCCCAATGAGTTTTAGGTTATTAATGGGCTAGTTAGTGGACTACCTTTAGACTTAAAGAGTGAGGATTTGGACTTAGATCTTAATGGAGTAATTGTGGATTTTGGTCCAGTGTTAGAGACCGGTGCAGCAGCAGCATCTATAGGAGTTGTTCATCATCCGAGGTGAGTCTTCTCACTATACTTACCTTGAGTGGTAATCTATGTGTGACCGGAGGATCTTATGTGCATATATTGTGTATTGAGATATCCTGCTTATTGTCTTTGTGATTTATGCTGTGTATATTTTTGTGTTTACTGAGTTAGGACCGGAGGGTCCATCTGAGTTAGGGCCGGAGGGTCCACCTGAGTTGTGGGACTGGAGGGTCCCACTGAGACACATTGACCGGAGGGTCTTATTGAGCTATAGCCATGAGAGGCTAATGAGATATGTGTGGTATTTTGGGGAACTCACTAAGCTTCGTGCTTACCGTGTTATGTGTTACGTGTTTCAGGTTCTTTTTAGGATCGCGGAAAGGTGCCGGTTTGATTGTACACACTAGAGAAAAGAGTTATGCTTTGAGGATCCTGGATTGTAAATTAAATAAATGGGATTTTTGTGAAAGGTGTTATGAGAATTATGTGATTTTAAATGAAAAATTTGTTTGAAAATTTATGTTGTTTAATGCACTACTCAGTCTCGTGGTCAACTAAGTCAACTCATCGAGTCCCTTCCCAGACTCGTCGAGTTCTTCCTGTCATAACATCGGGACATATCGACTTTAACTCGTCGAGTCCCTCCTTGGATTCGTCGAGTTCTTCAACTTCCGAGTCCTAATCTTGTCCAACTCACTGAGTCATCTCCTAAACTCAATGGTTTCACTCACAACCAACAAAGGGGTTAGGGTTCACGACCCGACTCGCCGAGTCCAAGACCAACTTGTGGAGTCCTCCATGTGACATATCCATTCAGTGATTCTAATCCATTCAAATGCTTCTAGCTCATAGATCTGGACTCCTTAGACTAGCATTACACGTAAAGTTGCTAACTTTACGTGCATGCATGGTGTTATGAATCTAAAACACCCATTACAAGCTAACATGAAGGTCTAAGTCATAGAATAGGGCCATGGTTGAATAAAGGTGGCAACTTTGAGCTTCTAAAGCTCAAGAGTGCCCAGATCTGAAGTCCTTTCATTCCCAATAGTTCAAATGTCATAGTGACCTTGGAAATGACCCAAAAATGACAACATGCAAGCAAAGAAGGAGATCTAAGTGAGTAGCAGCCATGGTATAAGCTTTATACCTTTATGAAGACAGAAATGAGTCCTTAGCTCTGGATCTTTGACCTTCCTTCTGCAAATCCAAGCCTTTGCTTCCTTCTTCTAGCTTTAGATCACAAAAATGGCAAGAAATAGCTTAAGATCACTCAAGGTTGATTAGGGTTTCGAGATTAGGGTTTAAAGGTGATGGCGGCTGGGATGGAGGCCAGATATGATGCTTAAATAGGGTGCAAGCCCTAATGATTAGGGTTTCATCCAGCCTTACCTACTCGTCGAGTCAGGACTTCGACTCTTCGAGTAGCTCATTTAAAACCCGCGTATATTCTGCCTTCTACTCGACGAGTTAGGGCCACCAACTCGTCGAGTAGCCCTTCAAAAATGAATAAATAATAGAGTTAAATGCATACCAGGAACCAGGCATTACAATTCTCCCCCACTTGTCTTAGACTTCGTCCTCGAATTCTGCTGCATCTGAAAACAACTCTGGGTAGTGCTCCTTCATCTCCTCCTCGGGCTCCCAAGTCCACTCTGAAACCTTGCGGTGCTGCCACTGCACCTTTACCAACTCCACCCTCTTGTTCCTCAAATCCTTTGACATCCTGTCAAGGATAGCTACAGGTCGCTCAATGTAGTTCAGGCTGTCATCAACCTGAATGTCCTCGAAGGGTACCACTGCCGAATCATTCACTAAGCACTTTCGCAACTGAGAAACATGGAAGGTGATGTGGATCTAGCTGAGCCCTGCTGGAAGGTCTAACCGGTAAGCAACCCGACCCACCCGGGCCAAAAACCTAAACGGACCGATGTACCTAGGGCCCAACTTGCCCCGTTTCCGGAACCGAATGACAGCCTTCCAGGGTGACACCTTCATGAGGACCATATCGCCCACCTGGAACTCTAAATTTGAACGCCTCTTGTCGGCGTAGCTCTTCTGCCAACTCTGAGTAGTCTGAAGCCTGCTCCGGACCTGCTGGATCCGCTCTGTAGTCTTGAGTACTACTTCAGTACTCCTCATGACTCTCTGACCGACCTCACCCCAACAGATTGGGGTCCTACACTTCCTCCCGTAGAGCATCTCGAAGGGAGGCCGGTCTATACTGGCGTGGTAACTGTTGTTATACGAAAATTCCGCTAATGGAAGATATGTATCCCAACTGCCACCAAAGTCCAAAACACATGCGTGAAGCATGTCCTCGAGAGTCTGAATTGTCCTCTCGCTCCTTCCGTCTGTCTGGGGGTGGAAAGCGGTGCTGAAGTAGAGACAAGTACCCATCTCATAATGAAACCGCTTCCAAAATGTGGAAGTGAAACGCGCATCTCGGTCTGACACCACCGAGACAGGCACCCCATGTCGTGCCACTACCTCACGTACGTATATCTCGGCCAACTTCTCGGCCGATATGCTCTCCTAAATCGAGATAAAATAAGCGCTCTTGGTCAACCGATCCACGATGACCCATATCGAATCTAATCCTCGTGTGGCCCTAGGAAGCTTGGTAATGAAATCCATGGTGATATCCTCCCATTTCCACACAGGAATGTCTAACGGCTGCATCTTGCCGTGGGGTCTCTGGTGCTCAGCCTTGACCTTTCTGCAGGTCAAGCACCTCTCCACATACCACGCTACGTCCCGCTTCATGCAGGGCCACCAGTAATCAGGGCGAAGATCTCGATATATCTTTGTCGCCCCAGGATGAATGGAGAACCTCGACTTATGGGCCTCATCCATCAGAACCTGCCGTACTCTGCCCTAGTACGAAACCCAAACCCTCCCATGCACGGTCAACAACCCTCGGCTATCATAATCGAATTAGGCCACCCGAACCACAATCCTCTCACACTTCTGGCGCTCTTCCTTCAGGCCCTCAACCCGCGCCCCTCTAATCTGCTCCAACAGTGGAGTGACCACTGTCATCCTCAAACATATGTCTCTAATTGAAGCCGCTACCGCCTTGCGGCTCAGGGCATTGGCCACCATATTGGCCTTGCCAGGGTGGTAAAGGATCTCACAGTCATAATCCTTTACTACATCTAACCACCGACGCTGCCTCATGTTCATATTCGGCTGATCCATGAGGTTCCTCAAACTCTTGTGATCCGTGTAGATGGTACAACGGACCCTGTAGAGGTAATGTCGCCAAATCTTGAGGGAGAACACCACAACCCCCAGCTCTAAATCATGCGTCAGATAGTTAGCCTCGTGAGGCTTCAGCTGCCTTGATGCATAAGCTATCACATGACCACGCTGCATCAAAACTGCTGCCATGCCTGTGATCGAAGCATCACAGTAAACTACAAAGTCATCAACTCCCTCCGGCAAGGTCAGAATCGGAGCCTCGCATAACCACTTCATGAGGGTCTCGAAGGCCACCTACTGCTCAGGCCCCCAGCGGAAAACTACCGACTTCTTGGTCAATCGGGTCAAAGGAACAACAATCTTGGAGAAATCCTAGATGAATCTCCTGTAATAACCCGCTAGACTAAGAAAACTCCGAATCTTAGTTGGAGACGTCAGAACCTCCCACTGCATCACGACCTCTATCTTGACCGGATCGACCAGAATGCTCTTCTGGTTGACAATATACCCCAAAAACTGCACCTCGCGCAACCAGAACTCATACTTGGAGAACTTTGCAAAAAGCCCCTCCCTCCTCAGTGTCTCAAACACCTCCCTCAGGTGCTCCTCATGCTGCTCCTGAGTCTTGGAATAGACCAAGATATCATCGATGAAAACTATTACAGACCGATCCAACATCGGTCTACACACTCGGTTCATGAGATCCATGAACACGGCTGGAGCATTGGTGAGCCCAAACGGCATCACCACAAACTCATAATGACCATAGCGAGTCCTAAAAGCCGTCTTCGGGACATCCTCGTCCCTGAATTGCATCTGGTGATAACTTGACCGTAGATCAATCCTGGAGAACGAAGATGCTCCCTGAAGCTGATCAAACAAATCATCTATCCTCGGAAGTGGGTAACGGTTCTTCACCGTTACCTTGTTCAGCTCCCGGTACTCAATACACATGAGATGTGACCCGTCCTTCTCTTTCACGAACAGGATCGGGGCTCCCCATGGCGAACTGCTCGGCCTGATGAATCCCTTGCCTAGCAACTCCTGCAGCTGCGTAGACAACTCTTGCATCTCGGGACGAGCCAACCGATACGGCGCCTTGGCTATCGGAGCCACACCAGGGACTAGGTCAATCCTGAACTCGACCTGCCTCTCCGGAGGTACCCCAGGCAGATCTTTTGGGAATATGTCTAGGTACTCTCGCACTACTGGTACATCCTCCACTGTCGCTTTACCCTTATTCCGGGTATCCATAACATAGACGATATAACCTGCGCACCCCTGCTGAAGGTAGCGCCTAACTCTCGCTGCTGAACATAAAGTCAACCGATGATACGGCCTCTCGCCCTGAATCACTAACCCGCCCCCACTAGGAGTCCGAACCCTCACTAGCTGCTGCTCGCAGTCGATCATTGCCCCATTGGGGCTCAACCAGTCCATACCAACTATAACCTTATTCCCCCGCAGGGGAATAGGAACCAGATCCACTGTAAACTGCTCATCGAATAACTGAAGCGTACATCCTCTGTGAACCCTCGTGACCCTGACGGTCCTATCGTTTTCTATCTCTACAACAAGTGGGCAATCTAGCTCCCTTGGAGCTCTACTGAATCTCTTGCTAAGCGCGAGGGACACAAAAGATCGGGTGGCACCCGAATCAAATAGTATAAAAGCTTATATACCGTTCACTAAGAACGATCCTATAACAAAACATATAAACATAAGTAACAAACAATATCAATAAAGAGATAAGAGAAATGTACATACCCGTCCCCACGTCAGGGGCTGCTCATGCCTCCTCTGCTGTCAACTGGAAGGCTCTGCTCTTCGCCACTGGCGTCTCTGTCCAGTCCTGACGGCCGTCTGTAATCCTCAATGTAGTAGAGGAGGTGCCACCACCTTCCCTGTTGCTGCCAAACTCGGACACTGGGACCTCTTGTGGCCCCTCTGATTGCACTAAAAGCAAATCAGATCAAATGATGTGATGGTGGTCGTAGCAGTACAATCCTTGCTGACATGCCCAGTTCGGCCTCACTTGAAGCAGCCCGAACTACCTGCCCTGCACCCACATCATGCCCCCTGCCACACTTGCCGCAGGGGCCTCGCCCTTACTGGCCCTTCCCTCAGGAATCTACCTTGGGCTTTTTGCCCGCACCCTCCACGCCAGTCACAGACTCTGGCTTCCTCTTCTTCTCCATCTCCAAATCAATCTCTCTTTCACGAGCCCTAGCAATCATATCTTCCAGCATCTTGCAGCTGGAACGGCTCACAAACTGTCGTATATCGCTCCTCAACATCTCATGGTATCAGGCCTTTTTTATCTCCTCGTCCTCCACATACTGCGGAACGAGAAGGTCCCTCTCCCTAAATTTAGCGGTGATCTCCGCCACTGTCTATGTAGTCTGCTGGAGGTCCTGAAACTCCCGTGCTAACTGCTGCACCTCAATAACTGGTGCAAAATCGGTCTTGAACCTAGCCGAGAAGTCACCCCATGTCATCGCGTCCAACGCAGCATCATCCCCAATAGCATGTCCGACCTCCTCCCACCAGTCACGTGCCCTGTCCTTTATAAGACAGGACGCAAGTCTAACCTTGTCCCCCTCGGGACATCTGCTGGTGCGGAACGCGTTGGCGACATCCGCCAACCATCTGGTGCTAGCAATGGGGTCCCGAGACCCATGGTAATCGGGAGCTCCACATGCGCTGAACTCCCTGAATGTCAGTGTGCGCGACCCTATCATGGCCGCCACCTCCGTACGAAACGCACTCAACTTCTCATCCAGAAGCTCCAAAATACCCTCCTTGACCGAACCAAAGATCACAGGAGTCTGCTCTAAAATGTTGCGCGTGATCTCAGACAAAATAAACTCCATCGTCTGCTCATCCATCTGCTCGGATCTAGAGCCCGAGCCTGATCCCTCACCAGTTCCTGAAGTGCCAGTCGGCCTAGTGCGTAGTGTCACCATACTGAAAAATACACCATAAAACACATCAGTATACTCATCATATCTCGAGGGATCTAACATACTACAAGTTTCTTGGATTCATCTCAACCTTCCTTGATTCGAGTACAGATCCTATGCTTTCAGTAGTATGGGCCCATACTACCTTCCATATCTATCCGTACTTTCCTCAAGAACTGCCTCGACTCCACCAAGTCCCTTCTACTACAACTGATGATCTCATGCTAAACTCATCCTAGGCTTGCCCTAGGGTAATCACCATCCCACTCTCCGCTATTAACTGCATAAGGAGTCCCTGCTACCTCCCCCTAACTAGCTTGTGAATACTATTACATATCACTAAGACTAAATAATTCTTCGAATGAGAGATCCTACCCTATAATGGTTGGACTCAAACAAGATCTGCGCAATAGAGCTAGACCTAACCTTCTGAAATTATTTAATCCTCGCAATATGTAACGTAACATATTCAACTACTAGTTCGTAAAAGATAACTAGAACTCTTAAAAGCACAAAGCAAGCAGCATTTGAGCATCGAGTAAACGTAATCAAACATATCTCTCTCAGGCTATCCCTGACTAATCTCTACTAGCATGAAGTTCATAAAGCTGACATACATATAACAGGCACATAAGGCATCCTTCCTAGATCCTTAGTCCGAATATAACATGCAATTCTCACGAAGCTGATACAAATATAATAGGCACATAAGGCATCCTTCCTAGATCCTTAGTCCTAATCTAGCATGAAATTCTCATAAACATATTATAACATAAACTTGTATGGGTAATTTGGGAGTACTCACTTGAGCTCGGCTGATTGCATGCACCACACCCTTTTTCTCTTTTCAAAATTCCTTTTGTAAAAATGATTTTCTTTTAAATATTTTCATACCATGTCCTTAGTTTGAGTTCAGACACACCCGAGAGTGTGCCCGAATCCCTCAAACCAAGGCTCTGATACCAACTTGAAACATCCAAAAAATATAGGCCAAAAATTTCGTTTTTAAAACATTAATAATACCATAAGTATCATCATCATCATAATCATAAATCATGTATCTCAAAATATAGTAATATCTGTCAACATCTCAAAATCCCATATCAAATATCAGAGTAAATCTCCCAGGCTAGAAAACTGTGGTGTGTGCCATGCGATCATCCCGAGCCCTTCCCCTTGCTAGTGGAAGTACCTGAACCAAAACTGAAAACTGTAAGCACGAAGCTTAGTGAGTCTCCCCAAACCACTACATACCATACACATAATCATGCAACTAGGAGATACGGGCCCCACCCACTCTCATGGAGATTCGGTCCCCGCCTACACTCTGTTGTCTAGAAGATTCGGGCCCCGCCCACAATCCGCTATCTAGGAGATTCGGGCCCCACCTACACTCCGCTATCTAGGAGATTTGGGCCCCACCCACACTCTGTTGTCTAGGAGATTCGGGCCCCGCCCACACTCCGCTGTCTAGGAGATTCAGGCCCCGCCCACACTTCACTGTCCGACATGCACACAAGTATCACACAGACAACAAGTATATCTACTTCTATCAAGCAATCACATAACTATACTCAAATAATACTACGAGTTTCGGGCCTCGCCCACACTCGACTGTTACGAGTTTCGGGCCCCGCCCACACTCAGCTACTATCATATCATATACACGGGCCGACCTTGGCGCCGTAGACCCGTTCCTACTGAAGGAAACTCACCTCGTAAGACTGACTGCTGAAAACTCGAGTGAGAAATCCCTGACTGCTACTCCGGCGACTCCCCGACTATCATTTTCATAATAACACTTAATCAAAATTTGATAATCCTTCATAGGGTAAAATGACCATTTTACCCCTAGTCAAAGTCAACATCCTGGTCAAAATCAAAGTCAATGTCAACTCCTAGTCAACCCCAACTCGTCGAGTTATCTCCCAACTTGGCGAGTTCATGCATTACTTAGCCTCGTGGTCAACTAAGTCAACTCGCCGAGTCCCTTCCCAGACTCGTCGAGTTCTTCCTGTCATAACATCGGGAAATATCGACTTTAACTCGTCGAGTTCTTCAACTTCTGAGTCCTAATCTTGTCCAACTCACTGAGTCATCTCCTAAACTAAATGGTTTCACTCACAACCTGCAAAGGGGTTAGGGTTCACGACCCGACTCGCCGAGTCCAAGAACAACTCGTCGAGTGCTCTATGTGACATATCCATTCAGTCGATTCTAATCCATTCCAATGCTTCTAACTCATAGATCTGGACTCCTTAGACTAGCATTACATGTAAAGTTGCTAACTTTACGTGCATGCATGGTGTTATGAAGCTAAAACACCCATTACAAGCTAACATGAATGTCTAAGTCATAGAATAGGGCCATGGCTGAATAAAGGTGGCAACTTTGAGCTTCTAAAGCTCAAGAGTGCCCAGATCTAAAGTCCTTTCATCGCCAAGAGTTCAAATCTCGGAATGAACTTGGAAATGGCCCAAAAATGACAACATACAAGCTAAGAAGGAGATCTAAGTGAATAGCAGCCAAGGTATAAGCTTTATACCTCTATGAAGACAGAAATGAATCCTTAGCTCTAGATCTTCGACCTTCCTTCTGCAACTCCAAGCCTTTGCTTCCTTCTTCTAGCTTTAGATCACAAAAATGGCAAGAAATAGCTTAAGATCACTCAAGGTTGATTAGGGTTTCGAGATTAGGGTTTGAAGGTGATGGAGGCTGGGATAGAGGCCAGATATGATGCTTAAATAGGGTGCAAGCCCTAAAGATTAGGGTTTCATCCTGCCCGTCCTACTCGTCGAGTCAGGACTTCGACTCGTCGAGTAGCTCATTTAAAACCCACGCATATTCTGCCTTCTACTCGACGAGTTAGGGCCACCAACTCGTCGATTATCCCTTCCAAAATGAATAAATAATAGAGTTAAATGCATACCAGGAACCAGGCATTACAAAACTGGATTTTCCTGATGAGCTCAGTGAGATCCATAACACTTTCCACGTAGGGATGTCAACGGGACCAAATGGGAGCGGAAATGGTTGCCCCCGCCCTCGCTCCCGAAATCACTTGTTGCCCCCGCTCCCGGTCCCGCCCCCGGATCCCCCGCTTACACAGCCCCCGGTTACCTCCATCGCCCCCGGTCCCGCCCCCATTCCCCCGGTACTCCCGGTTTATAGGTTTAAAAATGGATTTTTTTTGCTAAAAAATTGCTTTGTTTTAGGCTAAAAATACTATTTTTAATAACTTTTGTATATAAACAAACATGTAAGCCCTTGATAAATCAAGAATTGATCAAACATAAAACATCACTAAAGTTATAAACATATATATATTTTTTATATAAATATAAATGGGGTCCCCGCGGGAGTACGAGACGGAAATACTCACTCCCGCCCCCGGTCCCGAAAATAAACGGGAGTTAATATCGCCCCCGCCCCCGCTCCCGCTCCCGAATTTTTTAAAAAATTAGTCTCGTACGGTATCGGGGTCCCACGGGAACGGGGTCCCACGGGGGTTTTTGACATCCCTATTTCCACGTGTCTCAGTTGTGGAAGTATGTAGCCGATGATTTAGCAGTAAATTCGTTGGATGATATTCAGGTGGATGAGCGCTTGAACTATGCGGAAAGGCCGATTGCGATTCTCGATAGGAAAACTAAGACTCTGCATCATAAGATGGTGAATCTGGTAAAGGTGCAATGGCAGCACCGAAAGAACTCTGAGTGGACGTGGGAGCCGGAGGGTGAGATGAGGTTTATTTGGTGATTCCTTATGATTCCTTATGATAGTTTGAGTTTAGGGTTGTTTATGAGCTTTATTTGGTCCCATGGATGCTGCTTGTGAGTTTGAGCAACTCCAGGAGTTAGATATGTTATCTGAAAATTAGACCTTGTGGCTAAATGAAGGGTGCGTTTGGTATGGAGAAAGGGAATTGAAGTAGGGAATGGAAATGCAGAGAAAGATAATTAAACTGGAGAAAGATAAATGATTCCATTGTTTGGTACCACCGAGAATTCACCGGAGAGACTTGTCCAAGAATCAATTCTCTTGTTTGGTTTTACTAAGCGATGGAATGAAAATAACTTTTTTTAACAACGTATATCGTTTTCAATCAACATTCTTTTAGGATAATGTCATTATGATTTACATGTTAATTTGTCACATTATGCATCTTTACATTTCTATTTTTTCATTTTCTCAATTATTGTTTACGAAATATATTTTTTACAATTGTTTATTGACACTTGTTAACGTATAAATCTGCAACATGAAAAGAAACATCACATTATTCACAGGATAATTAATCACAAGCTTCATGGCATAGAACCTTGCACCTTCTCATCTCCCAACTAAACCTGAAGCAATGATAAAATTCAGCACGATCATCTAGTTGTATACAATGAACAAGGAACATAACCATTAATCTTGTGATCTCACATCCTCGTTTTTATAGTTACTTTGATTATACCAATTGCAATCATCTTTGCAGCCAAACCTAAAAATCCACTACACAAAATAATGAATTGTGTGACCTCACCAATAGTCTTTACATGAACAACTCCTACCCACAAAACAAAGAAACCTACTCGAATTCATCACCAAAAATAAACAACTTCACACATTGCTCCACTTAAAGACAACACTGCCTTTTATTACAGTGTTCCTGTAATCACATTATAATTTTCTTATACTATGCTAGAAATCAATCTATAGAGTGATGTACAAGGTGAAACAAAATATGGTTGGAATTGGTTTCTAAGAATTTGTTATAATTTTCTTATATTATGCTAGAAATCAATCTTTAGAGTGATGTACAAGATCAAACAAAACATGGTAGAATTGATTTCTATGAATTTGTAACGAGTGCGTGATGAAGGGGTTTAATGGAAGCCCACTTGATTTAGAAATTAAAAAAAGCCTTACAGTAACTCTTTTGACGATTGATTGATGAAGTTAGCAAACAATACATAGTTCAATTTTGCACAACAAGAACATGAAGAACAATAGGAATCAAATTAAATTGAGATTCAATAAGCTTATTAACACCTTAAATTGGACGTTAGTTGACAAATCGACCAAAAAAAATCCAGATTTTGGTAGGGCAACGTAGAAGAGGAGATGGGCCGATTCAAAAAACAAGCGCATGAGAACTCAAAATTTGAAGCGTAATAAAAAGAATACAGTTAGTAGGGATCGAAGTCGAGCCTATCTTATTTCTCCGTTTTTTTTTATTTTCTCGGAGACTTGGAATTTCCCTTTTCCCACCTTTTCCCCATAATCAAAAGGGAATTAATCTAATGGAAATGGAATCCATTTATTTCCTTTTCTCTCTATTTTTAATACAAGCCAAACAAGAGAAACGGAATTGATTCCATTTCTTTCCTCCTAATTCTCTATACCAAACATGACCTAAGTGCTAAATGGTTTAGGGTGGCAAGCAACCCAGTACGCTGGGTGTACCAAGCGATACGCTGCGCGTACTGGCGATCGGTCGTGTACGCCGAGCAGTGTCCGTGTGGGCTTTTGGTCTTCGGTTGGGCTTTAGACTTTTGGGACTTATCTAGGTTTTGGGCCTTAGGCTGTTGAAGCACTAGTGGACCTCAAAACTTTATTAATAGACCTTAAGTTGCATGATTTGGGCCTTTGTGGGCCTTGGGGGTCATTATTGTGTTATTGGGCCAAGTTTGGTTAGGCCCATTATGGGAAAGGTAAAATAGTCTTTTACCGTAAGAGTTTAGGTTTGGGATTTAGACCCATGGTTATGGGTTATAACCTAATTTTAATTAGGGTTATTTGTTTTATTAGTGTGGGATCTTCCAGTTCTGCAGCCGAGCATCTAGTTATCTATCAGCGGACTGAGGTGAGTTTTCTCACTGTATCAATGGGTCGAAGGCACCAAGGCTGACCCATTATTTGTGATATAGGATGCTAGATATATTTGTGATATGTGTAAGAAATACCAGGATTTGCCCCCTGACAAATATATGAAAGACCAGGATGCGGCCCCTGACATTTATATGAAAGACTAGGATCTGGCCCCTGACATCTGTATGGAAGACCGGGATTTGGCCCTTGGCAGGAAATTACTTGTAAGACTATGAAATGGCCCATAAAACTAACTTATTTATGTTTGGTATGTGGTACTTTGGGGAAACTCACTAAGCTTTTGCTTACAATTTATATTTATGGTTTCAGGTACTTCCGGTATTAAGGGGAAGGGCCCAGCGTGATAGCACAACATTCTCCCCTCACTATTTTCCTTACTTTTTGATATTGTTACTCTGATAATTTGACATTTTATACTATAATATGGTTTTGGATCAATTTAATGACTATAACTCTTGTTTAAAAATAAAAAAGATTATCATAGTTTACAGGATGGTATAGTTTCCCCCATATATAAAGGCTCTAACCCATGGTCTAGGTCATTCTATTCAGCCTCTACCCTCCTGTTGTGATATGTGCTCTCATCTTAACACTGTTTCGGGATAGCTTGGTCTAGGTTAAGCATGAGAATCACAACAAAGAAAGAACTGGCGACAGTCGTTGTTCGGGAGGGGGTCCCAGAACGAAGTTACGACGGTCAAGTCAGTAATTGTATGAGAGAATTAGGGTTTAGTTTAAGGTAGAGAGTGAGTTGATCCTTTCTTCTAGAGAAGATGGCTTTGTTTTATACCTGTTGTCATGGGAGCATGTCCCTAACAGTACCTTTTGTCTTGTCTCGGCCGACAGGACGTGTAGGCGTCCTATTGGCGAATCGTGCACTACTAGCGGTTATCTACTATTGGTACAAAACTACCAGAGGGTTGTGCTCTGAGCGCTACAGTTGTTGCTATGGGAAGCGGTTATTACTGTTTTGGCTTGATATAGACTAGAGTTTTTCGATCTGAGTTGGACCTTAGCGCTAGAGCATCGGGGTCTAAGTGTGAGGCTACGTGGGTGAAGGCCCGGGCCTAGCACTTATGTTGGATAGCGACCGTCAGCTAGGTCATCCTTTAGATAACCATCTCATTATCTTTAACGTATTCCTAGAGGGATATGTTAACAATTCGCCTAGGGTAGTAAACGTCAGCGTTAGCTTGGGGTAGCTGATTTGTTCTAGCTTAGATCAAGACACATATTTGACAGAGAGGGCTCCGACGTCAACTAATGTGATAGAGCCATTTGTGCAGACAACTTCATCATTGTAACTGTTCGAATTTCCCACCTCGTACTTAAAACTTCACTTATTAGGGACGATTTCCTTTACTTTTCTCTCTTGCTGTTCAACTGTCTCCTCTTTCTCTTTGCTTTTTTTTTTCTCTTTCGCCTTACTCTTGTTATCGGTAACCAATGACAACACCAAACACCATAATCAAGCCTACATCAAGCGAGTTTGAGGGCCTGCAGGCCCGATTCGGCTTTTTTCCTGAGCACGGGGTGTAATATCCTCGAAAGGGGGCGATCGTTTCTCAACCGCCGGAAGGCAAGGTCCGGGTCCCCTTTCGATCTTCAAGGTGGGTCTTTGGCTGCCGACAACTGAATTTTTTGATGCGATCATGTGCTAATATGCCTTTTATGTGGACGATCTAACTCCAAGTGCCGTAAACAAAATAGTTGGTTTCGAGACGGCATGTCAAGCTTTGGGCGTGCATCCTCAATTTTGTGCTTTCAAGTACTACATCAATTCCTCTACCCAGTATGGCGTGCATACATTATCTCAGCGGCGGGGCGTCCATGTGTTTATTATAAACCAGAAGGCCTCTAGGAAGAACTAGCAAGAATGGTTATAGGTTAATCTCAACTTGGTCGGTTTTGTTTATCCTCGTAGAACCACTTTCTCCGCCCGGATGCATCAACTCTGGGGTGATAGTGAAACTGTGGCGCAAGTGCTGAGGAGCATTTCCTTCAATAGGGAACATTAGGAGGACTACATGTTGGCCGCAGTTGGTATGAGCACCACCTGAAGGGCACATGGGAAGATGCCTTAGTTCTTCGTGGAGAAGGATGATGAGTGTGCATCTCCTCCCCCACCTTTTTTTATATATCTCGACGCAGAGAAATCGGGGGCTTTACCGATCCCTTTATTTATGTGATTTGTTTATCATTGTAGGTTGCAAGAGGATCATTCCTTTCGAGATGATCCTGCGGGGCAGGTTCCGAGGCAGTGCCAGTATCGGGATGTGCCCCTGATGGAGATACTTCCTCCATCAGACAACACTGATCGTGCCCTGGCACTTGTTGGCCCTTCCATTGTTGTGGTGCTAGAATTCGTTCCTCAAGCTAGCCAGGAGTTGGTTGACGTTCATGTTAAGGGGGTTTCTCGCGACGATCCTCCGCCTACTGATCCGGAGGACGAGGTGTCGAAAGAGGTGGCGACTGGAGGGAGCCGCTCGACTACTAAACGGCGGTTGGAATGGTTAGACTCCCCGCTTACAGAAGGCGTCCATTCCAGCACTTTTGGAAGGTATCTTCATAAGAACCGAAACATGGACTGGGGGAGTCGGATGTGGTTCTAGACATTCCCAATGATGACGCACTGAAACTGTCGAAGGGAATTGATGAAGAGGCGACTGAACAGCCTCGTGAACCCAAGAAAAGTCGGGGGATGCTACCAACCCCAGGTAAGGTGTCTCCGGGCAAGAGTCGTAGGGTGGGCTTCAATTTGATCCAGATCTGGCCTTGCCTTCAGCGAAGGATAGTACTGTTGTAGGTGGGGTGAGACAGACGGTTCTGGAGGAGGCGCATAAGTCAAAGTTTTCTATCTACCCGGGGGGGGGGGGGCACTAAGATGTACAAGGATTTAAGGTTGAGTTATTGGTGGTCCTGTATGAATAGGGAGATAACTTGGTTAATCAAGCAATGTCTGACTTGCAGGAAAGTCAAGGCCGAGCATCAGTGATCCCACGACAAGATGCAACCTTTACCCATTCCCATGTGGAAGTGGGAGGAGATCACTATGGATTTCAACACAAAATTGCCATGGAAGGCATGTTTGTTGATTCTATATGGGTCATTGTGGACAGACTGACCAAGAGTGTACATTTTATACTGATTTTTTCTGGGTCACTGTGGACAGACTGACCAAGAGTGCACAAAATTACCAACCCTAGGGAATGTGTCTCTGGGAAAGAGTCGGAGGGTGGGCTTCAAATTGATCCAGATTCTGCCTTGACTTCCATGAAGGATAGTACTATTCTAGGTTCTTTTTCTCTGCCTTTGGCGGCCCCTCGAATCTACATCCCTGAGTGGGGGCTCACTCGACAGTCCCTTCTTACATAACATTTTGTTGCGTGTGAGTGGGTTCATCATGCATTCCCTCCTGTTACAATTGAGGCCTTGGAGCTCCTCTCTAATTCTCATATGTCCAACAGTCTCCAGTACGCGGCAACTCAAGTTGCTCCTTACTTGGTGGCCGCTGCTCGGCGCCTCTGCCAGGTTAACTCGGATTCAACAGAGCTTACCTCTGGTAGGGTCGATTGGGATGAGTTAAGGATGAACTTGTTGGGGATGGAGGAGGAGAAGTGCAAATTTGAGGAGCGTTATGCCCTCTTGGCCGGGGAGAAGATATCCATGGAGGAGTAGGTGGAAATTTTGGACGGGTCGGTGGAGCACTTTTCCCAGCGGATTGAATCCTTGGTGGAGGAGGAGAAGAAGGTGTTGAATTGCCGAGTAGAGGAACATCATGGGAAGCTGGAGGCAGAGAAGTTGAGGAGGAAGGCTGTGGAGGATGATGTGAAGTGGTTGTTGCAGAAGGGTGTTGTTCGGGTGTGGACAAGGTGGTCGAGAGCACTGAGTTCTTGATTAGAGTTAGGCGGATGAAAGCGTCATGTATGGCTGACGGTGAGGAAGGAGTTAAACAAGAGGTGAAGGAGCAGGTGGCTGCTGGGAAGTTCAATCCTAAGGAGCCGAGCGCCATCGTGGAGATGACACAGGCGATGCATGCCTTGGTGAGGGATTTTATGGAGATGGACTTCACATCATATCTCCACTTGGGTGATCTTGACCTAGGAGGCCTCCGCCAATTGTGCAATGATCCCGATGTCGAGGATGTTCCTCCAGAACATGATCCTTCCAAAGCTGGGACCTCCTCTAATTTGTTTGGTAAGTGATCCTTCCCTCCTACTGGCTGGTTTTTGTGTGAAACAATGTTTCAATTTTATTGATGTTCCAGAGATGATGTCTCAAAGTCAATACTATTAATCATTGTTTGGCCCTACATGACTCTTTTAAGTCCAGGAGTTGTCCGGCAGAATAATTTTTTTTGTCTTTTGATGATATGGTTACTTCCGTTTATGCAATGCTTGTGCTTTTAATCCCAGGTGGATTATGTTGGCCACGGGGGTACACATGCCCTTAATTTTCCTTACTGAGGCAATTCTTCCCTCAGGTTTATGTTGGCCTTGGGGGGTCGATTCATTACACCTCTTTCTTGTTTCATTAGGAATTAGGTATTTTTCTCGATGGGCAGATGTTTGTTTCGATTGGCGATTTAGCCATGTTACTAGATTTTCCCAACTTTTGACTCTAGGACTCATATTTGTTTAGGGTCCTTTGGTCATATCCTGGGAGCTCGTGCTAGGGGCTCAAAATTATCCCTTTCTTTGGGTCATAGACCATTGTTTATAGGTTGGGACTTTTTGTTTAGTTTTCTTTGTTAGGGTATCATTTTTAGCTAAAGTTTATTGATTACCCTTTCAGGACTTTGTTCTAAGTCCTAAGCCTTGGAGGGTCGCACTTCGACCCTAATAATCTAAGTTAAGCCAAGATCATCACCTTGAGGCATTTAGGACTTAGGCATTTATATTTCAAGGGAAAGGTTATGAGCCTTTGAAGACTTCATTCATGTCATGGTCGAGAGTTGTAGCCTTTTGGGCTGAATTGACAGGTTTAGGGAAAGGTTATGAGCCTTTGACGCCTATGGTTTCATTCTTACAACGGTTTCGCTCAAATGATATGGATGATCGGTCCTTGTTTCCATTTGGTAAACGTGTACAACCTCTTGTTTAGATGGTACCAAGCTTGGATAGTAAAAATGTTCTAATTGTTTTTGTTGATAGTCAATATTCTTTACTTCATTGATAACATTTTAGAAACATCTAAATTGTTTGTTGAGTAAATAAAAGAGATGACTACATCATAGCACAAATCAAGGCCTAGCTCTTGGGCCGACTTTCTGGGGTGTGATTATTCTTTTGGAGTTTGATCACATTACCCTCGCCTTGGATGTGCCTTATCTGGACCTTTCTCCTCGCTCTAGTGGTAATGGTGCAAACTGCACACACTCCGGGTCATATGAGTGACTCTTCCGTCCTGAACTTTTGGGACGCAAACTCCATATTGGTGAGCTTTTGTGGTCCTGCTTGCGTATTCCCTGGCGGCATTCAGCTTGCTCTGGGGTTGTGCGTGGCTAAAACTACTCTTTTCTAATGCCCAATCTCCTGTTTTGGAGCTTTCCACTCGCATATGCCGAGTCCGTTGATTTTCGGTGTTTCCCTTGCGGGCGGCTTAGCGGAGTCTAGTGGTATTGTGTTCTTTGTTGAGTATGTTCATTTTTTGATGTTGCTTCGTCTTGTCGGTGTTTTCACCAAAGTTTGGTACTCGCAACGGCCTATTTGCAATCCGAAGTGGTGATATTGCGTTTGTGCCCTGTGTCGAATTGAAGGGTACTTCTATGACGTCAGGTATTGGGGCCAGGCGATGTAGCTGAGACATTGCTGGAGGTTCTCCGTTCCAGGCGTTTTTCGATCCCGATTGATGTCCGGTTCTTGTCCGCTTAATAAAACGGTCAGCGGTCACTAGAGAGAGCCTGAACCCTCCTCGGGCGACGGGGGTGTGACCCCACGGCGTCTATGCCCTGTTGACCGGGTGGCCGATGGCTATTGTTTAGAGTTATGGCATGTTGGTTTTGAGAAGGAATGAGAACCAGGTATCATAGGAATTCATCCGGAAGTTTGGTTGTATCTTTGAACACATTGGGCCAACATGTTCATGGGTGAAGCGCCCCTTTGGAGACGATTCTTAGGCCTCCTCTCTTGGATTAGGTGTCTAAGCCCATAACTATAATTGCTATGTACTTGACCCGAGAGTAGCATGGTCCATTTGGGTTGCATATCATCAGGACAATTTGTTAGGATGGACTTTTGAGAAGAGGTTATTTATGGTTTATTAATATATTATAAGTTCTAATATATTAATATGAAATCATATTATTTAATTAGTAATGATCAAGAATTAATTTGGAATTAATTTAGTGATCAAAAGAGACTAATTAAATATATGGGGATTGATTGTGTAAATCATCCATTCTTATAAAGTGGGCTTATGATCCATAGTTCTTTATGTTGGGCTAAAACCATGTGGTGACCCATGGATACTCCATGGAGGTTAAAACCCATGGATCCTAAGGAATGTGGAAAGTCATGCACATTAGGGTTTGCATGGTGTATCCCTAGTTGTGCCACACTATATAAGAAGCCCCTTGGTTGGTGAAAAGTAGACTAGTGATCTTTAGAAGAGTCATAGAGCCGATTTCTAGAGCAAGCCATTCTCTCTCAAGTTATCCTTTGTCCTAGATGTGTTGTGATTCCATTTGAGGCATTCACACTATTGGTGCTAAGTTCTTAAAGGCCAAATACATCAAGGGCAACAAGCTACAACAAAAGGTATGTTATCTAACTTGTTTTATTACCCAAGTATCAAAGTTTTGTATGCTAGTTAGGGTAATACCTTGGAAAATGAAAGTTCGCATGTATAATAGAGAAAACATAGATCCAAGGTATTTAGGGTTGCATGTATACCTTAGGAGTGTTAGAATGCTCAAAACCCATCAGTGGTATCAGAGCCTAGGGTTGTTTTCAATTATACTTGATGCTACTTGTTGTTTAAGCTTGAAAAATCGATTTTCTGTTGTTCTGGATAGTGGACTCGCCGAGTCCACTGGGGGACTCGCTGAGTCCCAGCACAATTCTGACCAACTCGCCGAGTTTGTTCTTGCACTCGACGAGTTGGTGCTCCAGAGTGCAGATTTTCAACTTTTAAGGCTGAAATTGGACTATGATCGTTACCCTAAACTGTTTTTGAACTTATAAACCTGTTTTTGATGTGGTAATGATCATGCTTATCCAATTTAGAAGATAATTGTCAAAGTTTCATGTTTTGTATTAGTTTATATGATTATGCTAATTACATGAAATTTGTTTGATATGAATTATCTTGTTCATATGAGTTTAATCTAGATCATGGACATTATTTGACATGCTTGTTAGTTTATTTGATGATCTTTATGGCCTTTAATGTACTCCATAACTTGTCCTCAAGTTACGGAAAATGAAAAATTTTTCTTTTAAAAAACTTCATTAAACTCATAGGTTATGGTCTTGAAGAGTTTTTCCATAAATGTTTTTTTTATGAACTCCATAACTTGTCCCCAAGTTATGGATTTCCAAGAGTCTTTTCATTAAAGCCTATATTAAACTCATATGTTATGGATTCCAAAAGTTTTTGAAAAGTTCAAAACTTGCCCTCAAGTTTTGGAATTTGTAAATGTAGAGTCTTCTTTTGACACATTTAGTACCAAACCCTAGAATTTTAATTGTTTAAAATTCTACCCTTATACTTTATTATATTATTATAGGTTTAGTAATATATATATGTATAAGAATAAGTCAGTCTTACCATTAGTAGGCCTCATTCATGAAGCCGGTCTATAAGGGGGATATAAGGTTACTGCCTATAAAATGGTAGTTTAATGGGTGTCCACTCTCACCCACCGCTTCCTTGACTGGTGGAGGGTCGTTAGCCGAACGGGTTTAACAGGACATTTAAATTCTCATTAAAAGTATAATGAAATACTAAGTAACTAAACACTTATAAATTCCCAATCTTAGTTACTTAGGAAAATATGAATTTGGTGCTAACCCATGAAATTGCACTTTGCACCTTGTTAAGTCGTTATTGGAGTGCGTGTGGTTAACCGGAACACTAATCTGGGACTGACAGTGCGTGGAAAAGGGTAGCTTGATGTTAATCATTGTCACACCCCAAAACCGGAACGACGGAATCGTTCGGGGGTGGAGGACGTCATGTACAGTATCACAACAATGCAAAGTAGTAAACAAGCAACAACATCATCCATTGAATTAATAATATAATTTTAATACAAGTGTTTTCTGTCAAGTTAAATAGACACCAAAATATGAATCAAAATAAAAGATGAGTCTTGAACGAGCTCCATCTTCTCAAAACCTGGCATCGGTACCTGTCTACTGGCAACCTGAGGATACAAGTTATTTTGAAAGAGTATCAGCTTTAAATCTGGTGAGATCATAAGTATATTAGTGTATGTATTTGTATGAAAGTATTTGTAAGTAAGTGATGTGTGAATTTGTAAAAAGGTTTGAATCTCCTAGAAAACCCTATGTTTCCTACTAAAAGTAGCCTTCTACCAAGGCATCTAGTATCTGTGTGTGTGTCTCTTGTAAGAGTATGTATTTTCCCAAATTTGACTATCATTACCCAAAAATATACTTTCTACATTACTGTTTATTGTGTGAAGATCACAAAGTGAATGCAATGGGAAAATGAAATAGTACTGTAGTATTGTATTAAGTAACTACTGCTGTACTAACTACCTTAAACCAATTTGTATTTAAAGTACCATGTGATCGGCCTGTACCCTGCTACCGACTATAGAACGCGACAATGTAAGATGTCGGAAGAAATGACGTTTGGCACCCGTAGACTTGCAAGTCCCACTGTAGCGAGCAGCAAGGTGTAGGATAGTCAATCCAGTATAGATCTATACGCAAACTCATACGCTCCCCACTTAAGGAGATTCTGGATACAAAAACGGTCATGACAGGTAGTGCCATGCCCCGTTACGTGGCTCACATAACTGTAATAGTATTCTTGTATATGTATTGAATGTACTAGCTGTATTGTGTGTTCTCTCTCTGTCTAGTATGTATGTATGTTCTCTCTGTATGCTATTGTATGTTCTCTCTCTGTCTAGCATGTATGTTTTCTTGTAAAATGTATAGTATGTACTAGCTGTATTGTAATGTATAGACTCATGTATGAACTGACTCATTGTATGTTCCATTGTTCTAGTAATAGTATTAGTAACTTCCTAAACTATGCCTATTGTAGCTTACTAGTAATGTGATTTGTATGTATGAACATATCTGTATACCTTTGCTACCCAAAGGTATTGAATAGAAAGAAGGAACTTTTATATCTATATACATATACATAATATATAACTAGGATTCAAACGACCTTCGGACAAATAACCGATACCCTAAGTCCACAACCAAACGAGGAACAGGAGGTAAGGTGAGTTATCAGTCCTAAGTCCTTTCAATCCTACTTATATAACTATATCTATAAAGATATACATTTAACAGAAAATAAGTGCAAAAGAAATTGAATAAAAGTATTTGACATGTAAAAGAGTTTGATAAAAGTATTTGACATGTAAAAGAGCTTGATAAAACAGTTTGAAAAGTAGTTTGTTTGATAACACAGTTTGAAAGTAAGAAATCCACTTGTTTGGTAGTTATTAATCACATGTGATTGATATAATAACTATAAAAGATCAACTTGTATCCCCCCCCATAAAAGCATTTAAAATCATTTAAAAGATTGATTAAGGGGTATAAACTCACCTGTAGTGAGTGGTTTGGATGAACGGATAGTATAGGATGCTAAGTGTCAAGTGAAGACTTGAACACACACAAGGATCCTAGTTAACATATAATAACAAATATATGTATCCAATTAGTCATAAAACAACTAATTAACCAAATTAAGACGTCCTAAGACATGTAAAACACTTGATTTAAGTGTTATAAGTACTAAGGATTGCATCTAAGGGTTGTAGGACTTGGCTATTGAGTTTGGGGTCCAAGGGTAAACTCTTTTGGAGTTTACGGTTTTGGGACCAACTCTCATTGAGTTTACGGTCGTAAACCCATGAGTTTACGGCCGTAAACTCATGGTACTTTTACCATTTTGTGTTTTGAAGCTTTAAAGGTCATAAGAAGCATTCCTACTTCATGTTTAAGCCTTAGGAAGTGATTAGGGCACCATTTCACCCCTTTGTGGAGTTTACGGTCCTTGGACCATTTCTCCTTGGGTTTACGGCCGTAAACCCAAATGGTTTATGGTCTTTTTGATGTTTTAAGTCCTAAGCACATCAAGGATGGTATCTAGACTAGTATCCACGGCTTGGTAAGGGAGTAGGGCACACTTTGGCCCCTTCATTAGGGTTTACGGTCCAAGAACATCTTGGACCGTAAACACCTTTGATCTTGTGTTTCCTTATGTTTTCTAGATGATTAAGAAGTGTAGCAAGTCTTATAACACACTAGGGTAAGAGTACTTACTATGTAGAAGCTTGAAAAGGTGTTAGAAGTCCAAGAACACTAGTGTGTGTTCTTGGTGAAACTAAGAACACTTGAAGATCTACACAAATGGAATGATTTCACGGATGAAATCATGTAAGATCACTAGATTAAGTAAGATATCAACTTATTAGGACAAGAAACACTTACATAGTTGAAGATCAAGAAGGAAAATCGGATGCTACTTGAGAGGATTTGAGTTCTAGTTCTTGAAAGTGTGAAAAAGTGGTAAAAATTACTAAGTGTCATATTTATACCTCTTAGGGTTTACGGCCGTAAACACCTTGTTTAGGCCGTAAACTCCAAACTCTTGGAGTTTTGGGACTTTATTGTTGCACAATAAACCCTAGGGTATCCTCTTTCCTGTTATCTCTTGAAGTACTAACTTTAAAACACTCTAACTGTTTCCAAAAAGCTTGAAAGTTAGCAAAAACTGTTCTGACTTCTATTGAAGTGAATGGTTGTGCAGAATAGAAATTTCGGGTTGTCACATCATCCCCCCGTTAGAAGGAATTTCGTCCCGAAATTAGAATTTAAGAAAATAAGTAGTTACAAATAACTAAGTGAAAAGACGAGGATATTTCAGTTTCATCTGATCCTCTCGCTCCCAAGTGAATTCAGGTCCTCGCTTGGCGTTCCAGCGAACCTTCACTATCGGGATACGGCTTTGTTTCGTTTGCTTGACCTCCCGGTCCATGATCTCTACAGGTTCTTCCACGAAGTTGAGGCTCTCGTTGATCTCGATCTCGTCGAGTGGAATTACAAGAGTCTCATCGGACAGACACTTTTTCAAGTTCGAGACGTGGAAAGTAGAATGTACGTTACTGAGTTCGCGTGGTAAGTTAAGTTTGTAAGCTACAGGGCCGATTCTGGCAAGAATCTCGAAAGGCCCTATGTATCTTGGATTTAGCTTTCCACGCTTTCCAAAGCGTATTAAGCCCTTCCAGGGTGAGACCTTCAATAGAACACGGTCGCCCACCTAGAATTCCAACGGTTTCCTTCGTTTATCAGTGTAGCTTTTCTGTCGGTCTCTAGAGGCTTTCAATCGTTCACGAATCTGAACGATATTCTCTGTCGTTTCTCGAATGATTTCCGGACCCATGAGAGTGCTTTCAGGAATTCGTCTTTTAGCTAACTGGGTATCACCCACCTCAGCCCAGCACAGAGGGGATCTGCACTTTCGGCCATAGAGGGCCTCGAATGGAGCAGCCTTTATACTCGTGTGATAACTGTTGTTGTAGGAAAATTCGACAAGGGGTAAATGAGCATCCCATGCTTTCCCAAAGTCGATCACACAGGCTCGTAACATATCTTCCAAGGTTTGGATAGTCCTCTCACTTTGTCCGTCGGTCTGTGGATGGTAGGCTGTACTCATGTCCAGCCTAGTTCCTAGGGAACTTTGTAGCGACTGCCAGAACCTCGAAGTGAACCTACTATCTCTGTCCGTGATAATGAATATGGGAACACCGTGCAGTCGTGCAATCTCCCTAATGTAGGTTCTTGTAAGCTTCTCCATCTTGTCTGTTTCTTTGATAGGCAGGAAGTGTACGGACTTGGTCAATCTATCGACGATGACCCATATGGTATCAAGTCCACCCGTTGTCTTGGGCAACTTGGTTATGAAGTCCATAGTGATCCGCTCCCACTTCCATTCTGGTATCTCCGGCTGTTGTAGTAGGCCGGAGGGTTTCTGGTATTCGACCTTAACCTTGGCGCAAGTAAGACATTTACTCACGAAGGTAGCAATCTCTGCTTTCATGTTAGGCCACCAGTATAGCTTTTTAAGATCCAGATACATCTTATCTGAACCTGGGTGGACGGAATAACGAGTGTTGTGCGCCTCGTTCATGACCAAGTCTCTGAAACCACCGTGTTTCGGTGTCCAGATCCGATCCATGAGATATAAGGCTCCGCCACCCTTAACCTCCAAGTGCTTATCCATCCCTCTCAGGGATTCACCCGCCACATTTTTAGGTTTCAAAGCGTCGAGCTGAGCCTCCTTAATTTGTGTGGACAAGTGTGAATGGATAGTCATAGTCAAAGATTTGACTCTACGACCAGAATATTCTTTCCGACTTAGGGCGTCAGCTACTACGTTGGCTTTACCCGGATGATAACGAATTTCGCATTCGTAGTCACTAAGTAGCTCGACCTACCGTCGTTGTCTCATGTTGAGCTCTTTCTGGTCGAATATATGTTGTAGGCTTTTGTGGTCTGTAAAGATAGTGCTTTTTGTACGATACAGGTAGTGTCTCAGATCTTTAGAGCAAACCCAACAGCTCCTCGCTCAAGATCGTGTGTGGTGTAGTTGACCTCATGTGTCTTCAGCTGTCTCGAGGCATAGGCGATGAACTTACCTCGTTGCATCAGAACACATCCGAGCCCTTGATTTGACGCATCGCAATAGACAACGAAGTCTTCTATCCCTTCGGGGAGGGACAGTATTGGTGCGGTGCATAAGGCTCGCTTGAGCGTTTGGAACGCTCTCTCCTGCTTCTCTTCCCAGTCAAAGGCCACGCCCTTCTGGGTCAGTGTTGTAAGAGGTTTCGCGATGCGGGAGAAGTTCTGCTCTAACTGAATCTATTTTCTCGATCGGCGAGAAGGCATTTGATTGGATTCTAAGTTTATCCGTATGACAGTACGATCACTCGTAGTCTTGGGCAGTCTCCGTCCCAGAGTTCATATCAGAAGTCATATTGGGTTCATCCATCACAGTTTCGTGTATACGAGTCGTATGTAATTAAGAATGAAAAGGCAGTCGAATAAATGATTCTTCTTTAAGCTCACATCCAAACAAGGAAAAGAAGTTAAAGTGGAATCATCAATTCTAAGACTGTAGAACCTTGATTATCTACCACCCTTGCGTATACCTTCTCCAGCGATAGATCAATCGTATGGATCTTCGGGTTGAGCTTGACGTGCTGTACGAGTGGTACTCCGGGGAGGTTTGCTGCGGAGTCTTCGGGAAGGAGACGAATCATAAGGTACTCTCTGCATGAGCACCTCGGAGTCATGGAATGACGGCTTCGCTAGAAAGGCGATTTCGGAGAAAAGAATTTACACATGAAACTGGCATTGTGAGGGTTGAATTTACTCAAGTTAAACGATAATGTCGGACTACTCTGAATAAAAGGCGTTAGACTAGATCATAAAGGTGTTACAAAACATCACGGTGCAACTTTTACAGAGTTTAAGTACTTTAGTTTTATCTATAAGACTACTGCTGCGAACAGGGTATACTACAAAAAGCAAGTACACGCAGCACGAGAGTCCCTTGACTGACGGGGTCTCGCCAAAAAGATAAGACTCGAGTTGCACTAGTTTTTAACAGTTTATAAGTCTACTAAAACTAAACGCCCTAATATTTCAACGTGGGTCCGGAGTAGTCTCTCCTGCGGCAGTGATCCTTAGTATCTTCCCGTTTGCGCCAGAGTTCTCTGTTATTGGACAATCCTTCTCGAGGTGTCCTATCTCACCGCATAGGTGACATATCTGGCTAGCACCAGCATCAGTGGTGGAAGTAAAGTGTCGGGTCGAAGTTATGTGGACACTGTTGCTTTCGTTGTTCGTCCTTTTCAAACAATTCTTCTTAAAGTGCCCGATTTCACTGAAATCATAGCAAGCCTGGTTGACTCCGATGTCAGGGACTTGAGTGATGGGTCGTGTCGATGCTCCACAGCTACGAGCATGGTGCCCTATTTTGTGGCACTTGCAACATTGCATTTCATGGCAAGCCCCATTATGATGAAAGCTACACTTGTCACACTTCGGAAGTTTCCCTCGTATGGTCTGATCGGTGATGGTAGGGGTTGCCACTTGTTGCTGTTGCATGGCAAGTCTTTGGGATCGCTTGCGCTCCTTTTGGGCTTGACGCTTTCGTTTCCTGTTCTCAGTTTTTCGGCTTTGCAAGTCTGTGACTGTTATCATTTGTTGGCTTCCCGAATCGATACAAAGATCGGACTTGTCAACCCCCTTGCCAGCCTTGCTTGTGTTGTTAGCGCTGAGGTTTGCAAGGACAGCTGCCACGGAAGCTGTTACCACAGCTTGGAATGTAGCGGCATCGATATGAAGGATAGGGGTTTCGTCGTTCGGCTGGTTATTTCTGGATGACGACATGATTCTGTTATACAAACGAAAATGAGTTCGTGAGTGATTATGGTTGAACCTAGATGTATTTCGACCATTCATTCAAAGAGTAGGAGTAAGTTCTCGAGGGTTTGACCTACATCCCTATGATGCAGTCCTAGTAAAGTGTAGAAGTAAGTTCATAGAATGGTTGTAAAACAATTGCTATCCAACCTTCGACAAGGATTGGAAGGAATCCTTGAGCTAATTCACCATAGCTCATAAATTTGACGGAGTGAGTGTTTAGATAGGATCCTAACGATAGCAAAACGAAAGTATTTGAACAAGGATTGTTACAGAATTTAGCCGACTATCAATATCAGTGATATTTAAGATGTAATACATTTGGGAAAAATGACCTTGAAGTAGGTCTTACATCATATCCGAAGTAGCAAAAGTTTTGACGGCATATTGGTCTAACTAGAAAGTACTTACAGTACAGAGTTAGTTACCTAGAAAAGTGGTACTTAGAGCCTAGATAGGAAGACTATTCTTTCAACCAAGGAAAGAAAGGTAGAATATCTCCTACTGGTGATGGTTATCCCTTGGGTGAACCCTCAGTTCAGCCAGCTGACGCTCCATATCAAGTAGGTACCTTTCGTACACCCTCTGGCGTACTCGGAGCTCTATGACTTCAGCTCGAGTTTCAGCTAGCTCTTGCTGCAGGGTCTCATGGTCTCCTCTAGACCTCTCATGAGCATCTTCCAGACGAATGGTGCGGATGGTATGCATTCTCATATTGGTGACAACTTCCGTGATTCGATGGAGAGCTGTCATGCCCTGAATCTCGTTTCGAGCCACTATGCGGACCAGGATTGGTAAGACTCTGTCTGCTGAGCCTCCTTCACTCAGGTTATAAAAACTTTGGTCTCCATTGAATGGCATGGGCTGGTCCTGGTCTTGGCTACATGTTTCCAAGCTTTCCACCCACGGAGGCGTCGGGCCTTGAAAAGTCGGACGAGGGTTAGGATTTGGGACAGGAGCCACCGGTGGTAGGTTCTCAACTTCAGGCTCGGAGTCAGAACCATCTGCAAAGCCTTCAGCCTGGTGATCATCCACAAGGATTGGGTGATCATTTTCTGGCTCTGCTTCAAACCCTCCTCCATTACCTTGGTTAGGGAAGTACAAGTTGCTGTGGGGATGGAATCCAGCCATGTTATCTATGCGAGAAAAGGGATGTAAGAATCTAGCACATAAATAGTTTATAGTAACACACAATACCCCTATAGTATTTTAGGTTTATGTTCTGTTCTATTGTTTTCCTTGTGGTATTGTTGGTAAGTTTTTAGACTTGTTGCAACCTCACAACCACACTTAGGCACATGCTAGTCACTCCTCGGACAATATAGTTGATCATGCTATATCTTCCCAGGGTTGACCATATGTCTCTAAGTCTACTTGTGCTGCCCAACAATCGTAATACTTTTGTTTTGTCCTAGTGATACTGATTTTAGTATGAATACAGGCATGTATACTTAGTTAAATATTTTATTATTTAAAAGTATAAACTCTTAGTCAGAGTATTTTAATCCCATTGTATTTATAGTCTGTATATCTTTTATGGGTTAATATACTCAATTCACTATAAACAATGCTCTGATACCAATCTGTCGCACCCCAAAACCGGAACGGCGGAATCGTTCGGGGGTGGAGGACGTCATGTAGAGTATCACAACAATGCAAAGTAGTAAACAAGCAACAACATCATCCATTGCATTAATAATATAATTTTAATACAAGTGTGTTCTGTCAAGTTAAATAGACACCAAAATATGAATCAAAATAAAAGATGAGTCTTGAACGAGCTCCATCTTCTCAAAACCTGGCATCGGTACCTGTCTACTGGCGACCTGAGGATACAAGTTATTTTGAAAGAGAGTATTAGCTTTAAATCTGGTGAGATCATAAGTATATTAGTGTCTGTATTTGTATGAAAGTATTTGTAAGTAAGTGATGTGTGAATTTGTAAAAAGGTTTGAATCTCCTAGAAAACCCTATGTTTCCTACTAAAAGTAGCCTTCTACCAAGGCATCTAGTATCTGTGTGTGTGTCTCTTGTAAGAGTATGTATTTTCCCAAATTTGACTATCATTAACCAAAAATATACTTTCTACATTACTGTTTATTGTGTGAAGATCACAAAGTGAATGCAATGGGAAAATGAAATAGTACTGTAGTATTGTATTAAGTAACTACTGTTGTACTAACTACCTTAAACCAATTTGTATTTAAAGTACCATGTGATCGGCCTGTACCCTGCTACCGACTATAGAACGCGACAATGTAAGATGTCGGAAGAAATGACGTTTGGCACCCGTAGACTTGCAAGTCCCACTGTAGCGAGCAACAAGGTGTAGGATAGTCAATCCAGTATAGATCTATACGCAAACTCATACGCTCCCCACTTAAGGAGATTCTGGATACAAAAACGGTCATGACAGGTAGTGCCATGCCCCGTTACGTGGCTCACATAACTGTAATAGTATTCTTGTATATGTATTGAATGTACTAGCTGTATTGTGTGTTCTCTCTCTGTCTAGTATGTATGTATTTTCTCTCTGTATGCTATTGTATGTTCTCTCTCTGTCTAGCATGTATGTTTTCTTGTAAAATGTATAGTATGTACTAGCTGTATTGTAATGTATAGACTCATGTATGAACTGACTCATTGTATGTTCCATTGTTCTAGTAATAGTATTAGTAACTTCCTAAACTACGCCTATTGTAGCTTACTAGTAATGTGATTTGTATGTATGAACATATCTGTATACCTTTGCTACCCAAGGGTATTGAATAGAAAGAAGGAACTTTTATATCTATATACATATACATAATATATAACTAGGATTCAAACGACCTTCGGACAAATAACCGATACCCTAAGTCCACAACCAAACGAGGAACAGGAGGTAAGGTGAGTTATCAGTCCTAAGTCCTTTCAATCCTACTTATATAACTATATCTATAAAGATATACATTTAACAGAAAATAAGTGCAAAAGAAATTGAATAAAAGTATTTGACATGTAAAAGAGTTTGATAAAAGTATTTGACATGTAAAAGAGCTTGATAAAACAGTTTGAAAAGTAGTTTGTTTGATAACACAGTTTGAAAGTAAGAAATCCACTTGTTTGGTAGTTATTAATCACATGTGATTGATATAATAACTATAAAAGATCAACTTGTATCCCCCCCCATAAAAGCATTTAAAATCATTTAAAAGATTGATTAAGGGGTATGAACTCACCTGTAGTGAGTGGTTTGGATGAACGGATAGTATAGGATGCTAAGTGTCAAGTGAAGACTTGAACACACACAAGGATCCTAGTTAACATATAATAACAAATATATGTATCCAATTAGTCATAAAACAACTAATTAACCAAATTAAGACGTCCTAAGACATGTAAAACACTTGATTTAAGTGTTATAAGTACTAAGGATTGCATCTAAGGGTTGTAGGACTTGGCTATTGAGTTTGGGGTCCAAGGGTAAACTCTTTTGGAGTTTACGGTTTTGGGACCAACTCTCATTGAGTTTACGGTTGTAAACCCATGAGTTTATGGCCGTAAACTCATGGTACTTTTACCATTTTGCGTTTTGAAGCTTTAAAGGTCATAAGAAGCATTCCTACTTCATGTTTAAGCCTTAGGAAGTGATTAGGGCACCATTTCACCCCTTTGTGGAGTTTACGGTCCTTGGACCATTTCTCCTTGGGTTTACGGCCGTAAACCCAAATGGTTTATGGTCTTTTTGATGTTTTAAGTCCTAAGCACATCAAGGATGGTATCTAGACTAGTATCCAAGGCTTGGTAAGGGACTAGGGCACACTTTGGCCCCTTCATTAGGGTTTACGGTCCAAGAACATCTTGGACCGTAAACACCTTTGATCTTGTGTTTCCTTATGTTTTCTAGATGATTAAGAAGTGTAGCAAGTCTTATAACACACTAGGGTAAGAGTACTTACTATGTAGAAGCTTGAAAAGGTGTTAGAAGTCCAAGAACACTAGTGTGTGTTCTTGGTGAAACTAAGAACACTTGAAGATCTACACAAATGGAATGATTTCACGGATGAAATCATGTAAGATCACTAGATTAAGTAAGATATCAACTTATTAGGACAAGAAACACTTACATAGTTGAAGATCAAGAAGGAAAATCGGATGCTACTTGAGAGGATTTGAGTTCTAGTTCTTGAAAGTGTGAAAAAGTGGTAAAAATTACTAAGTGTCATATTTATACCTCTTAGGGTTTACGGCCGTAAACACCTTGTTTAGGCCGTAAACTCCAAACTCTTGGAGTTTTGGGACTTTATTGTTGCACAATAAACCCTAGGGTATCCTCTTTCCTGTTATCTCTTGAAGTACTAACTTTAAAACACTCTAACTGTTTCCAAAAAGCTTGAAAGTTAGCAGAAACTGTTCTGACTTCTATTGAAGTGAATGGTTATGCAGAATAGAAATTTCGGGTTGTCACAATCATAGATTAATGGAGCGTGTGTGGTTAACCGGCACATTGATTTGGTGGTTGTAACATTAGGTGTACCAAACTAATTTGCATGGTTATTCACACCTTGTTTGTGATCCTCGGCATCCCAATCACAAACTTGAAGGGCACAATCGAGATTTCAACATGCCATTGAAAAGTTCAATGAATCTCAAAGGATCTAGGAGTTTCAGTTCACTTAAAACCTAAAATTCTTTTTCGTTTTTCGTGGTGGAAATTGGTAAATCGTCATTTACCTACCTTCAAATATTTTGCAATTTGGAATACGACATCCCTCTTCAGAATTGTAAAGTATTGTGTTGGGTCCTAGCCTTAATATTTCATGTTGGGTGTTATATTAAGGACTAAAATCAACTGAACTTGAATTTCTCCCTCATAAATGTCTAAGTTCATACATCTATGGTCTTCCTGAATCTTTTGAAAAAGCTTTCCTTATAAAGATGATTTTCCACAAGACGATCAAGGCGAAAGATTAATCCCTTCTTCGTGCTGTAGTGGAACTTCACTTCCTCCACCTCCTCCAATTATTCTCCCTAAACCACAAGTTCAAGGTCACGCAAAGCCCTGTTGGCAGGAAGGAAAGTCTGTATGTGCTCAAGTCTTGGAGATGAAGTTACATATTGACAAGTTGGGAGAGTTTGGTGTCGAAGTCTCAAGGAAGTTGGTGGTTGACTGGGTTCTTCAATCACTTCCTAAGTCATATAGCGAGTTTCCTTAAGGACTACTATATGGGAGACCACGACATGACCCTTATTGATCTAACATATTTTCTTGTTGCTGCTGAATCAACAATGATTTGACGCACTGGTAAAGCAAATTTGACTGGAAGATCTACTCCCCAAACTTCCATGGACATTGACAATGGTAACATTGGAAGTCCAGAAAAGCATTCTCTTCCCAATGGAAAGGGATCGGCCATAGTCAACCTGGTTGACCAAATGGTAAAGTGAAGGGCTAAGTTTGAGATTGTCCCATGTGCCATTCCCAAAGAGTCCATATGTTTCTATTGCCAAGAGAAGGGCATTGGTTTTGAAGCTGCCGTATCCACCTGAAGGACCACAAGGATGGTAAAGTCAGAGTGTATGACTCTGCTTCAGGTAAGTCCGATGTCTAACTCTATTAAGTTCCTATTTGGAGATTCTTAATACATGATGTAATGTAATTACATTTTGATGTTTTGAAGAATCGAAGAATTGAAAGGAAGCTTAAGGGAAGAGTATGCTGAGTCTGAACTCGAAGAGATAGATTTTGATCGCATGGTTCGATGATCGGACTTTTGAGCTGCTGCTTAAGAGTTATGATAGATTGCTTAGGAATAGATAACAACATATTTTCACTTGTATTTGCATTGTAAGGATAAGTTTTCCGCAATTTTTTTTTATAAATAAAGAAAAATTTTGAAATTTATCTTATTTTAAAATTTCCTTACAATGGCATTTGTGAAAAATTGTTGCTTATATATTTCCATTGATAGCAATATTGGAATATGAATTTGATTCTTTCGTTTGTGGTAGTGTCATAATTTACCAAACAAGGAAAGATTCTCATCACCTAAGTTTCAGTTGGATAGAAACTTGGAATCATGCAACTTGTAGTGTGTGATGAATGAGAACCTTCATCTTTGGGAAATTAAGACTAACTCCTTGTTCACATGTATATGTGAGTCAAGTGAAAGACTAGGGGATTGGGTACACTGGGTGTGCGCTGGTCAGGTCCAGCATAGAGAACGATAAGACTATTCGTCATGATTTACTAAAGTTTAGTAAATATGGTTATGCTTACAAGTTTAAGTATATTTCTGCAACATTAGAAAAGTTTCAATGTATGGCAGAACGAATGAGAAGAATCAAATTGGGCAGAAAGATAAAAGTTTCTCCAATCTGAAAATATGGGAGAGTACTTGAGTATCGTGTTTTATGATCATCTTAATGATTATGAAAACCATGTTACAATTGATCCTATAAGGATATCTTAGTGCATTTGTATGACTAAGAAGAGGAATCGTGAATTGTTGAAATGGTTAAATCAAGAAGATAAGTCATACTTTGTTCCAAAACAAGTCTTAGAGTCATACTCCAAGATTGCGCCTTGAGTGATATAATCTTAAGAAAGGTTTATAACACTTATCAAATGCAGAGTAAATTGTTTTCTACTCTTGTACATTTGAAATTGGTAAGTTGTGATGTTTTGGACAGAACAAAGACCATCTAAGGCCAATTATGTGAAGTGTTTGTCTTGATAAGAATCCGCACCAACTCTTGAATATTTGTTTTGTAAAGGAATGGTTCTTGACAGAGAATCTTATATGTCAATAGGTCAGTGGGAGCCTTAAAGATCTTGAAAGTTTCAAGAACTAATCAAGAGTAAACCTATTGTTAAACACTAGCACACGACTTGAGGTTTGTAACCTATCGTGTTGACATATTCTTATTTCTGTGCATATGCTAGTTAAAGTTGACTATGCATGTGAGTTCTATGAGTTCTCAGTTGTTTGCATAACAACCTGGAAGCAATGGTAGGCCCTTGTGCTGCCAAGTGGCAAGAAATTAAGATTGAACAAGTTCAATCCATATGAGTTTGGATTTTTCACTAACCTTGTCTTTTGATTATGGTTTGACAAATTCACATGGATAGGAATACATACACCATAAAATCTAAGTGTCATAAGGTTTCTCTCCGATTCATGAAAATGATGGTGAGGAAACGCTTTCACTAAATAAATATTAAGAAGATAGCAGTTGTGATATTTTCATTCTCAAATTTGATTATGATTACGGCATACCTTTTCATAATTCGAATTGTGAGGATTGGCAAAAATTCTAAACATTTGAGACTTATTGCTGTAAGTTCTTAAATTGTTTAGACAAACATGTGAGCTATCTAAGGAAAGGTGTATGAGTTTGAAAAGCCTAGATAAAGTCTTATCGAAGCATCTCGTATCAGAAATCTGAACTTTGGTAACGAAAGTCAATAAGTATTGATTTCTAGAAGTCCAACTGATTTCTGGGTACATGTCAAAGCTAGTGGGAGCATAAAAGTTATGCTAGTAAAAGGAATGATTATTATGCTAGTGGGAGCATAATCAATTATGATGAATGTTGCAAGCTAGCAATGTTAATTATAGAAAACAAAAGTTTCGATTCGTAAGTTGCAGGGTTTGAAAAGTTGTTTTGCTATAATTAAGGGAGAGGAATTCATACTTCATTTCATACTTCATTTCAAATCTAAAAGCTTAGATTGAGATTTTAATCAGATTTAGTCTAATATATATGAATGTTATGTTGGAATGGTTCAACATAAGGAAATTTTGTATATGGAAATGTTAATTGCGTTCTCAAAATTTGATTATGATTACGGCATCCCTCTTCATAATTCGAATTGTGAGAACATGGCAAATAGAAATATTATAGCAAAAGGCTGATCGAGTATCATGTCTTTATGTTTGATATTATGAATCGCATCCCATATGCATCGGGTTTAGGATCGATTACATGTGCTATAATATTCACCCGTTCTAAATTTTCCAAATGCCTAGGGCATTAAGAGGGAAAAAGGTCTAGCACCGGATATGACTAAAATGGTTAAGCAATTGTCGCGGACAATCTGAGATTTACCAAAGATTGGTTGCTTATGGACAGTTGGAAGTATATTTTAAAATTTTGGAAAGGACCATATTGACATACTCTGAGAAGAGGTAACTCTTGTTCAGAAGTGTTAATCAAAATGGGAGTATGAAAATGTTTCCATAAGTGGAAGTTATTCTTTAAATCGGTGAAAGATCAGAAAACTTAATGCAAGAAGGATGTTCAAAGGAATGTACTTTGAATTTGAGACTTCACTTCCATGGAATTGTCTTCAACAATCTCCAAAGGAATACTTTGTAATATCGTTGGTCAAGTCTCTGTGACTTTTGGTACCTAGACATTACAAAGGAATCATTGCATGATAGTTTAGAATCTAACACATTCTGGCAGTGACAAGAATTTGGAATTCTTACACTGGTGATAAATATTTGGAATTGTGAAAAGAGTTTCATTGAAGATGTGTTCAATTGATCTATTTCACAAAGTAAGGACCATAGACAAACATAGTGTGCATGATTGGAGCATAGCATAAATATTGTTTAGACAAACATAATGTGCATGCTTGGAGCATGTCATAGCTATTGTTTTAATTCAAGTATTAAGTTGATTATTCGAAACATTATACAATGAATAATGAGTAATCAATATGACTCAAAAGTTTTTGGTCCATATAGGATTAGTATTATTATTGTGTTTCATTTTGCATGTTTTGACTTCCCGAATAACTAGGTTATTCAAACCATCCACAATCGATCATACTTTGGAAGTAGGTATTCAGGCAAGACTGCCATGAATGGGTCTGTAGTTTGTCTAGGACATAGCTGCAGTGTTCATGAGTGCTCCTAGAATAAGATTCAAGTATTGGATTAAACCCACGCTCATCTGAATCACTTCATGGATTTATCATGAGTGATTAGTGAGACGATAATATCTTATATTCTTGAAACCAAGACATGTGAATTGTAATTTACAAGTCGGTTGCACATTGACATATGTAAACCCACCAGTAACTTGGTGTTATAAAACATATTGTTGTGTGTGATTTGATGAGTAAGTACAAGCAAGCATTTGAGTCGAAGTTTATCCATTCCTTTTACCCTTGGAGGGATAAAAGCGATATTTGTGGGCCCCTCGATGATTTAGTGATGACAACCCTAAGCGCTCGGCCGAGCCTGGACTGATTTGATATGTTCAACTAGTCGGTCGTCATAAATCGGAAATTGGGAAACAACAGATGGACAGAGAGAATGATCATAATCCATGTCTCAGTCCATATGATATCTTGTAGAATGGAGGAATATATGATCCCTTATCTAATGGATGCGTCATTGACTAGATCAGAGTTCGACATCGGCTTTTAAGAGCTATGATTGCTAGTCGGGATTTTGGAGTCGTACTTGCAATAATAGTTATTAGACTTATCCAAGTGGGAGACTGTTGGATTAGGTGTCTAAGCCCATAACTATAATTGGTATGTACTTGACCCGAGAGTAGCATGGTCCATTTGGGTTGCATATCATCAGGACAATTTGTTAGGATGGACTTTTGAGATTATTTATGGTTTATTAATATATTATAAGTTCTAATATATTAATATGAAATCATATTATTTAATTAGTATTGATCAAAAATTAATTTTGTGATCAAAAGAAACTAATTAAATATATGGGGATTGATTGTGTAAATCATTCGTTCTTATAAAGTGAGCTTATGATCCATAGTTCTTTATGTTGGGCTAAACCCATGTGGTGACCCATGGATACTCCACGGAGGTTAAAACCGATGGAGCCTAAGGAATGTGGAAAGTCATGCACATTAGGGTTTGCATGGTGTAACCCTAGTTGTGCCACACTATATAAGAAGCCCCTTGGTTGGTGAAAAGTAGACTAGTGATCTTTGGAAGAGTCATAGAGCCGATTTCTAGAGCAAGCCATTCTCTCTCAAGTTATCCTTTCTCCTAGATGCGTTGTGATTCCATTTGAGGCATTCACATTATTGGTGCTAAGTTCTTAAAGGCCAAATACATCAAAGGCAACAAGCTACAACAAAAGGTATGTTATCTAACTTGTTTTATTACCCAAGTATCAAAGTTTTGTATACTAGTTAGGGTAATACCTTGGAAAATGAAAGTTTGCATGTATAATAGAGAAAACATAGATCCAAGGTATTTAGGGTTGCATGTACACCTTAGGAGTGTTAGAATGCTCAAAACCCATCATCCTCGTGTTCTGATTATGCTAGCCTGATTCCTTTCTAAGAACAAGTGACTTTTTTTTCTTGGTTTTGCTTTGCTTATTACGAATCGTGCAACCTTGGCGTTGGGATTCTCTTCAGCTGGGAGATCATCGAGAAGAGACTCGCACGAGAAGTGGTCTAGCGGACATTTGAGACGATTAGAGATTTATATGGCATTGGTGATCTATATTTTTATGATGTCTTTTCCCCAGAGGGCTTCTATCAGTACCTTCTTGATTTGGTGGTTGAAGGATGTTGAGGGCAACCTGTTCGAAGCATTGGTACTCGCGACTTCCTCTCGGGTGGGGGGGGGGGGGAGGGGTGTCTGTTCGACATTGAAATCCCCGCTCAATCATGTCAATTCTTGCATCGTGCTTTGGTATTTTTGGCCCTTATGATCTTTAGCGTTGTGGGTGACATCAACCCCGTTGGTGGTAGATAGAGACTCGCCTACGGTCGGAGAGTGTTTTACTCTAACCATCATTTGAATCTCGTTGTGATTCGTAGTAATTTCTACTTGGCCATCCAAGTATTGGCATTTCTACTCCCTAAGAATGAATTCTCATGGACTTGGCATCATTTGTGTTTTTGCTGGGGTTTGAGAAGTTCTTTTGGTGTCGCAGAGCAGCATTGTCTCGCTTAGGTCAGGGTGGCTAATGTGTTTCCTCTATAACTCGTCATGCTTTCTTGTTGTCATTCGGTTTGCGGCCCAGCTAGGGGAGATTAATTCTCGGGGGGGGGGGGGGGGGGGATTGTAGCTACTGGCCGTATGGTTTTGGGCTTTGCTATATTTCTCCTCTCGCCTACTTTCCCTCCTTATTGTTCTTCAATTGAGGTTCGTGCTAGCTCTGAGGCAGCGAAGGTATGATAGCCACAATGTACACACGAGCTAGTGGCAACGATAGTGGCCGATCTAGTGATTGTGATAAACTTCATGGTGGCGTGGATCATCGATGTTATGGCTCGTAGTTGGAAGAGCATAGGTCGCTCAAGCAGGATGTCATAAATTGCTGAGAAGCGTACTACTGAGAACGTGATCATACATGTGACCATGTCTCTCCTGTCATGACTGGTTATACTGATAAGGGGTGTATGGTACCTAGTGGCCATAAGTTGTGCCCTGTAACCCTACGAGGGGGTCGGCCATTGGTGGTGCTAAAATTTGCTTCTAGGAGGTTGGAAATTGCTGGAAACAGTGCTCGTAAAGGATGTCGGTACCATTGCCATTATTTATGTAGACTCGGTTGATTTGTATTTGTCTTATGTAGGCAGTTATCAATAGTGTATCCCTAGGGTTCCAACCTGGCATCCTTGGGTCTTCTGACGAGAAACTAATATTGAAGATATTTTTAGGCAGTACCTCAATGTCATCGTCTGTTTTGTAGCGCTCGCTTCTTTTGTGGGGCCTCGTGATAGTGAGATTTTCCTCCTTAACTTGGAGCTTGTCAGTGTCCTTCCGATCTCGAGTGTTCCGATGATCGGCGTCAAACTTGGATTTCAAGTCCCTTGCGATGTCGAAGAGGTCGCATGTTAGCTGTTTTTCTTCTACTTCTTTCCTCAGCACCGCGCACTCGCCGATATCGCGAGTTTCGCTCTTGTGATACTCACAGTACTTCCCTTTCTTTTTGTCCGTCTTTTGAGGTGTTTTCTCAACGACATGCACCTCAGTTTGATGCTTTCGGGGCCCATCTTTACCAAACTGACGAAATCTGCAGGATGGGTGCCTCGAGTGCCGGTTGTGCTTATTATTGCTCCTGTCATGGTGATCTCGGTCGTTAGGGCTCTGCACACGACGATACTTTGCTTCTTCTTGCTTGATGTACTCGTTTGCAACGGCCTTTAGGTTGACCTCCTTCCTTTCTTTACCCTCGATCTGTCTAAGATATTTCTCAACTTTGTATTTGAGCTCGTCTCTTGACTGAGGTACCGTCCCTTGCATCTTCTTTGACAATGGGTGAAGGCGGCAGTTACAAGGACTCTTCATGGCCCAGGATGTTGGGCGTCTTCATAGTGAATCTATCGTAATATGCCCGTATTGACTCTCCTTCTTTTTGCTTGCATGCCATTATGGAGTTCACATCTCCCTTCCCCTTCCTTAGTTGCATGAAAATGTTGAGGAAAAGGTATTATAACTGCTCGAAACTCGAGATACTTCCCGTCGCAGTGACTTGAACAATTTTCTGGCGTTTCCTAATAACGTAACAAGGAAATACGTGCGAATGAGCCCTTTGTCCATCCTCGGCGATGTCAGCGTCCACTCATAGGTGTCCATATGCTCGTCGGGGTCAGTTGTACCGTCATACTTGGGGATGTTTGGTATCATCGCCGACTGTGGGATCTCATACTACAATATCTCCTGGAAAAAATCAAATATGGTGCTTCTCACCGAGTTTTCCATGCGTGAGTATGGAAAACTACCGTACATCATAAATTGTTGAGCGTATTATGGGTTCCCGTATGCTTGGTTGTACATCGTTGCTTGCGAGAAGTATGGTTGCTGCTAGGAGCTCAATTGTGTGCTCTATTTTAGTGGTGAACCCGGTTTCAGCTACTGGAGCATGTTCGGGTTCGACCCCTGAGGCTATTTAGCATAGGTATTTAGTTGTTGAGCTGATGACAAGTGGGGGTTAGATTCTTACAGCGATGGTGTTTGGAGGATGGATCTTTATGACTGCTGGAAGTAGGGGTTGAACATCGGAGGCTGTTGAGCAAAAAGCGGAATATGCGACATTCTTGCTACTGGAGAGAACTGGTAGCTTGACAATGGGTATTGTGTGGAGGACAATATGGTCCCTGCGGACCAAGTGTTCATCCCCGCCTGCTGCGGTAGAGATTGCGGCTGAGAGACCACCGGTTGCGACTGTTGAGTCGGTGGTTGAGACTGTTGAGTCATTGTCGATTGAGGGGTTGCGGTCATGGTCGTGACCGATTGCTCTGTTGTGAATAGTGATGGTCGCCATAGGGCGGCGATTGCTGCCACTGCGGTTCCCGTTATTGGACCGGATGTCTGTGCTATTGGCGTGTGGGTGGAGGCTTATTTGTCTGACGCAGATGGTTGTGTGCCATTGAGCGACGACATTGGTATGAGTAGACACGTTTCTCCTCCGCCGTACACCATAAGTACCTTTCCTGTCATCGCTGACGTTTAGGGTTGTATCAAGGTTGTGTAACTCTGAATACACGCTTGAATGGTACCAAATGTTTGATGGGTTTTGAGCATTCTAACACTCCTATGGTGTGCATGCAACCCTAGAAACCTTGGATCTATGTTTTCTCTATTATACATGCAAACTTTCTTTTTCCAAGGTTTCATCCTAAATAACATATGATTGGGGTACATGTAATATAAAAACTAGTAGAATGACATACCTTTCTCTTGTAGTTGATTGCTTGGAGCTTTAAGAGCCTAGCACCAATAATGTGAATGCCTCAAGTGGAATCACAAATCACCACAACAGCTTGGAAGTTCTTGAGAGAGTATACTAGGCTCACAAAATCGGCTATGCCTCAAGTCTCACACACTAGTGCCAATTTCAAGTGCTAAAGACCTCTTTATATAGTATGGTGGATTAGGGTTACATCCATGTAAACCCTAATACCCATGACCTTTCATTTCCATAGGATCCATGGGTTAAAAGCTCCATGGACTATCCATGGACTCCCATGCAAGCTTAGCCCATCCTAAATGAACATTGGCCCATTCTATATATATATATATATATATATATATATATATATATATATATATATATATATATATATATATATATAAGAGTCCATATTTAATTAGTTTCTTTTTGGATCACTAAATTAATTCTTGATCAATACTAATTAAATAATATGATTTCATATTAATATATTATAACTTATAATATATTAATAAATCATAAATATACTATTCTCAAAAGACTATCCATACAAATTGTTCCGGTGAAGTGCAACCTAAATGGACCATGCCGGGTCGGGTCAAGTACATACCAAATATAGTTATGGACTTAGACACCTTATCCAACAGTCTCCCACGTGGATAAGTCTGATAAGTATAATTGCAAGTATGACTTCAGGAATCGACCAACAATCGTAGCTCTTAAAACTCTGTCGAACTATGAAGTGCCATTTTAGATAAGTGATCATATAATCCTCTGTTCTCAAGATATCAGTCGGACAAATACATGGAACAACGTCGTACTTATTGTCCAGCAGTTTGTTTCCCACGTGGATAAATCTGATAAGTATAATTGCAAGTATGACTTCAGGAATCGACCAAAAATCGTAGCTCTTAAAACTCTGTTGAACTATGAAGTGCCATTTTAGATAAGTGATCATATAATCCTCTGTCCGAAAAATACATGGAACAACGTCGTACTTATTGTCCAGCAGTTTGTTTCCCGATTTCCGATTTGTTTGACATAGAACCAAACTGAACACATCAATTTGGTTCTCACCGGGCCCGACACATAGGTCAAAACAAAATCATCGAGGGGCCTAGATATCGGTTCTAATCCTCTCAGGACTAAAAGGAACAGATAAACTTCGACTCATATGCTTGTACTAACTACTTGTTGAATCATACACAAGAGCACGTTTTATAACATCAAGTTACTGATGCGTTTTCATACAATCAATGTACAACCAAATCATAGTCAACAACTCATATCTCTAGGTTTGAAGACTTATATGATATTACCGTCTCATGATCACTCGAGATTAATTCCATGAAGTGATACAAGTGAGCGTGGGTTTAATCCAATACTCAGAACTTAAGAGCAATCATGAATGTTGCAGCAACTTTTGCTATGTCTAAATACCTTAGACATCTACAAGCCCAATTCATGACAATCTTGATTCAATACCTACTTCCAAAGTATGATTGACCGTGGAGAGTTTGAATAAAGTAATTATTCTGGAAGTCAAAACATGCAAAGTTGAAACAATAGTAAACGATTGACACAAGATAATAACTTTACTCATAAATAAATAACAACTTTTATTTAATCATCAAATGTCAATTACATTTTACAAGTTTCATAAATAGCTACCTAATTATTAAAACTAATATCGTCCTTCATCCCGATGCTCCTTGCATGCTGCAAATGATTAACCCTAGTCAGTCCCTTCGTGAGGGGATCTGTTGGGTTATCTTCTGACGATACCCTCTTTGCCACGAGGAGTCCTTCTTCTATCTTGTGTCTTATGAAATGATATTTTCTGTCAATGTGTCTGGATCTGCCATGATCTCTCGTTTCCTTGGCTAAGGCAACCGCACTATTGCTGTCACAGAAAATCTCCATAGGCTCCTTTATAGCTGGTACAACTCCAAGGTCTCCAATGAAGTTCTTCAGCCATATCGCCTCCTTCGCCGCTTCGCTTGCTGCTATGTACTCTGATTCACATGTCGAATCAGCTACTGTCTCCTGCTTGGAACTTTTCCAAGTAATCGCTCCTCCATTCATGGTAAAGACCCAGCCCGACTGAGAGCGGAAATTATCTCTGTCGGTTTGAAAGCTGGCGTCGCTATACCCCACCACTCTCAAGTCATCACTCCCACCGAAGTTAAGAACCCAGTCTTTAGTCCTTCGCAGGTACTTGAGAATGTTCTTTACCGCAGTCCAGTGGGCTTTTCCAGGGTTCCCCTGATATCTGCTGACCATGCTGAAAGCAAAGGCCACATCAGGGCGAGTACAAGTCATAGCATACATGATCGAGCGAACAGCGGAAGCATATGGTAATCGACTCATCTCAGCTATCTCAGCCTCTGTACTCGGACTCTGAGTCTTACTCAGTTTGGCATTGCTCTGGATTGGTAAGTCTCCTTTCTTGGAATTCTGCATGTTAAACCTCTTCAACACCTTGTCCAAGTAAGTGTTTTGACTAAGTCCAATTAGTCTTTTACTCCTATCTCTCAATATCCTTATCCCTAGGATATAGGCAGCTTCTCCAAGGTCCTTCATAGTGAAACACTTCCCAAGCCAGGACTTAACCTTCTGCAAGGTTGGGATGTCATTTCCTATGAGTAGTATGTCATCCACATACAGTACCAAAAAGCTAACTATACTCCCACTAGCCCTGACATATACACATGACTCATCCTCGCTTCTCGAAAAACCAAACTCTTTGACTTTCTCATCAAAACAAATATTCCAGCTGCGAGATGCTTGTTTCAATCCATAAATGGATTTCTCAAGCTTACACACTTTATCAAGGTACTTTACATTGACAAAACCCTCTGGCTGATTCATGTAAACATCCTCAGCCAACTTTCCATTAAGGAAAGCGGTTTTGACATCCATTTTCTATATTTCATATACATGAAATGAAGCAATGGCTAGCATAACCCTAATAGACTTAATTTTCGCTACTGGTGAGAAGGTTTCATCATAGTCAACTCCATGAGTTTGGGTGAAGCCCTTGGCGACCAGTCGCGCCTTGTAAGTGTGTACCTTCCTATCCATGTCGATCTTCTTCTTGAAGATCCATTTGCACCCGACTGTCTTACGACCCGATACATTTTCAACCAAGTTCCAAACTTGATTGTCATACATGTATTGGATCTCGCTGTCCATAGCCTCTTTCCATTTAGCAGATTCAAGGCCTGCCACGGCTTCCTTAAAGTTGTCAGGTTCATCCAGATTTACCAGTGTACTATCATTGATAAATGTATCACCTTCCGTAGTAATATGGAAACCATAATAATGCTCAGGTGGATTCCTAACTCTAGTGGAACGCCTCAGAGGTACAGACTCGTCAGTTGGTTCAACATGAGTTTCCTCCTCAGGTTGATTGCTAGGGTTTGAGGTTCCTTCACCGCTTGACTCTTGAAGCTCTTCAAGGTCAATTTGCCTCCCACTGTTTCGTTGGCTTATGAATTCTCTCTCACGAAAGACTCCTCTCCTTGCCACAAAGACCACATTCTCACTGGGTCTGTAGAAGAGGTAACCAAAGGATTTATGTGGGTAGCCGATGAAAATACACCGCTCACTTTGAGGTTCGATCTTATCGTGAGTCTCGCGCCTCACGGAAACCTCGCAACCCCAAATCTTAATGTGGTCTAAAGTGGGAACTTTCCCAGTCCACATCTCGTGAGGTGTTTTGGAAACCTTCTTGGTAGGGACTAGATTAAGGATATGGGTGGCAGTCTCTAAGGCATACCCCCAAAATGAGATTGGTAATGAAGTTCGACTCATCATGGAACGAACCATGTCCAACAAGGTTCGATTGTGCCTCTCAGCCACACCATTCAGTTGTGGTGTCCTGGGAGGTGTCAATTGTGAAACAATTCCACATTCCTTAAGATAGTCAAGGAACTCGATACTAAGATACTCACCACCTCAATCGGATCGGAGCATCTTTATCTTCCTGCCCAACTGATTCTCCATTTCTTGTTTACACTCTTTGAATTTATCAAAGGTTTCTAACTTATGCTTGATTAAGTAGACATAGCCATATCTACTATAATCATCAGTAAAAGTAACATAGAAGCGGTTAGCATCCCTTGTGGCAGTTCTGAAGGGTCCACACACATCTGTGTATATGAGATCCAACAAACCTTCACCCCTAGCACAAGTACCAGTGAAGGGTGACTTTGTCATTTTTCTAAGTAAACAAGACTCACAACTATCATCTGACTTTAAGTCAAATGACTCCAAGACTCCAGCCTTCTGGAGTTGGCCTATGCGCTTCTTTTTGACATGTCCAAGATGAAAATGCCACAAGGATGCCTTATCCAAACTAGTGGAAGAATCAATATGCAATACCTTATTTCCTAAGTTGTCTACAATCGACACAGTTTCATATACTCCATTACAAGGTAATGCTTTAAAATAAAGAACACCATTATAAAAAGCATCAATACTACCACATTCATTATCAAATGAAAAAGTAAATCCTTGTTTGTACAAACCATGAAAAGAAATAATATTTCTCGCCATTTCAGACGAGTAACAACATTTATTCAAATCTAATACACTACTAAGCAATAAAGAATAAACTCCAATCTTGGTGACAGGTGAAACTTTCCTATTCCCCATGATCAAGTTTATCTTCCCGTGCTCCACATCCTCACTTCTTTTTAGGCCCTGCAAATCAGAACAAATATGAACTCCAAACCCTGTATCAAGGACCCAATATTTAGTATGTGGTGAGTTATTAGACAATATAGTGTAAATACCTGCATGGGTGGGTTTCACTTTCCCATCCTTAAGATCCTGCAAGTACTTGGGGCAGCTTCGCTTCCAGTGCCCTTTTTCCTGACAGTAGAAGCATTGTGCATCCTTCGGGTTGGAAGAGGGAGTGGCAGAACCACCTTTGGTTCCACTCGAAGAGGAGCCTCTAAGAGACTTTCCCTTGGTACCCGTCGTAGGGGTCTTCCTCTTTTTCCCTTTACCTTGCCTGATTGCCAGAACTGAGGCAGTGGTAGGAGTAGAAACAACATTTTTACCTTTGAGGTTGCTTTCAACAGTCCTCAAAAGTCCCTGAAGCTTGCTCAAGGTGACCTCCTCCTTGTTCATATGATAGGTCATGCGAAACTGATCATAACATGGAGGTAAGGAGTGTAGAATGATATCTATATCCAACTCCTCATCAAAGTTCACATTCAGCTTGAGCAGACGGTCCACAAATCTTTGCATTTTCTGTAGGTGGCCTGTGATAGACTCTCCATCCTTCATTTTAGTTGTTATCATGGAGGCGATTATTTCACACCTCTCTTGACGAGCACTCTGATGGTACCTTTCCATCAGATCATGGTGCATCTCAAAAGGGTAGAAGTCCTCATAGGACTTTTGGAGTTCAGGTGCCATAGTGGTAAGCATGATACAAGCTACCTTGGTGGCATCTTTCTCATGTGCCCTAAAGTCAGCAATTTCCTGAGGAGTTGCAGACAACTCATCAAGTTCCTTAAGCTCCTTATCAAGGACATATTCCTTGTCCTCATAGTGTGTGACCATTATGATGTTCCTAATCCAGTCATTGAAATTAGTTCCATCAAAAATGACCCTCCCACAAAGGTTCATGAGAGAGAAGGAGCCAGTAGGGTTTGAGCCTGAAGCATTGTTGGAAGACATCTGAAAAGAAGAAAGACAAAGTTTAAATTAGATAAGGTATCCTTAATAAGTCACCCAAATGAAATATTAAGGCTAGGACCCAACACAATATTTTATAACTTAGAAGAGGGATGCAGTAATCCAAGCTACAAAATATTTGAAGGTAGGTGAATGACGATTCACCAATTTCCACCATGAAAAACGAAATAAATTATTAAGTTTTAAATGAATTGAAATTCCTAGATTCTTTTGAGATTCATTGAACTTATCAATGGTATGTTTAAATCTCGATTGTGCTCTTCAAGTTTGTGACTGGGATGCCGAGGATCACAAAACAAGGTGTGAATAACCATGCAAATTATCGATGTGCCGGTCAACCACACGCGCTCCACCAATCTATGATAAACATTAATCTACCCTTTGCTACTCTTACTAGTCCATTTTAGTGTTCCGGTTAACCACACACGCTCCACTAACGACTTGGTAAGGTACAAAGTGTAATTTCATGGGTTAGCACCAAATTCACATTTTCCTAAAGTAACTAAGATTGGGTATTTATAAAAGGTTTAGTTACTTTATATTTATCATTATACTTTTAATGAAAATTATAGTCCTTGTTCTACCCGTTCGGCTAACGACCCTCCACTAGTCAAGGAAGCGGTGGGTGAGAGTGGACACCCATTAAGCTGCCATTTTATAGGCAACAACCTTATACCCCCCTTATAGACCGACTTCGTGAATGAGGCCTACTAATGGTAAGACTGACTTGATCTTATACATATATATATTATTAACTTATAATATTATAAAGTATAAGGGTTGAATTTTAAACTTTTAAAATTCTAGGGTTTGGAATTAAAGTATTAATGTGTGAGACTTTACAAATTCCAAAACTTGAGGGCAAGTTTTGAAACTATTCAAAACCTTTCATTTCTATAACTTATGAGTTTTAATGATTTTAATGGAAAAGACTCTTGGAATTCCATAACTTGAGGACAAGTTATGGAGTCCATTAAAAGGCATTCAATATCAATAATTAAACTAACATGCAATGTCAAATAATCTATGATCTATCAAAACTCATAGGCATGCATAATTCATATCAACAATTTTCAAGAATCATATAAACTTAATATAAAACTTGGAACTTTGACAATTATCATTGAAATTGGATAAGCACAATCACTACCACATCAAAAACAGGTTTAACAATCTAAAAACAGTTTACGGTAATGATCCTAGTCTAATTCCAGCAAAAAAACTCGAAATTCTGCACACAGGGCCTCCTACTCGCCGAGTGCAAGAACCTACTCGACGAGTAGGATGAGATTTCACTTGGACTCGTCGAGTCCCCCCATGGACTCTGCGAGTTCACTGAACAGTGAGCAGAAAAATCAATTTTTTTAACAATTTGAATCAAGTACAATTGAATACAAAACCAGGCTCTGATATCACTGATGGGTTTTGAGCATTCTAACACTCCTATGGTGTGCATGCAACCCTAGAAACCTTGGATCTATGTTTTCTCTATTATACATGCAAACTTTCTTTTTCCAAGTTTTCATCCTAACTAACATGTGATTGGGATACATGTAATATAAAAACTAGTAAAATGTAATGCCCGTGTTTCTAGGCTAGGCATTAATATTGACATGATAGTCTAGGTTAACCTTTGTGACGCATTTTGAAGAAATGAAAAGGAATTATGTGAATATTATGTGTTTTATGTGTTATATGCTTAATTATTAGGGTTTAATTAATTAAGACTAAAAATGAGCGTCGAAAATAAATATTAGATAAAGCCGATATTTATTAAGAAAGTTGTAGTGGTCGTGACAAGGATTACAGATATATAAAGAATGCCGGAATCCGAGTTATAACGAAGAAGTTTTGACCTGTCGGAGTTTCGCGATAAACCGGCACGGTGCCGAATGTCGTAAAAAGTGAGTTTTTGATAAACTACTTTTTAGCCTTAGTGATCTAAACGAAACTTGTAGTGTTCGTTAAACCGAGAGTAGGTATAAAAAGAACGCCAAAATCTGACTTTGTATGAGGAAGTTATGATTTTTCGAAGTTTCAGCTTAGCAGTAGACAGCTAAAAACTCGAATTTTAGATCGAGTGATTTTTAGCCGACACGACCTAAACGAGAATCGAAGGTCTCGTAAATAGTAGCACAACGGTAAAAAGTCTGACGAAAACGGACGTCGGATGAAGAAGTTATGATTTTTTAACGAATTTCCTGTCCCGGTCTGTTAAAAATAATAATATAAAAATTAAAGTCAAAATTAGCCGACGAAGTCTAAACGAAAGTTGTAGAGCGTAATTTTACCTACGCGTGCATATAAAGAACGTCAAAAACGGAGCTCGTATGCGAAAGTTATGGATTTTATAAGATTTGGCGCGAAAATCAAGAAAAATCCCCAAAACCGAGGAATTTCGCACACGTGGACTTCGGCCACGTGTCCTCACTTCGCATCCGACGCGTGTCCGAAATCTGCTGAGTCACCGAAGCCACCTGGCGAGGCGTGTCATGTCCTTCTCGAGTCCGAGGTTCGGTCCAATAGGAGGCTGCCCCGTGTCCGATCTCGGTGTGTCATCAGCAGCGTGTCCGAACCATAGAGCTGTCCGAAGTGGTCCAATCAGAAGCCTCCAGCAGACCCTTCGCATGCGCAGCCACGTGCGAGCCCACGTGCGAACCCTTCCTGCGAGCCCTCGGATCAGCACCACCTGGAGCCTTCTCAGCCGTTGGATCAGGAGGCTCGCCCCTATAAATAGGAGGGTGCGAGACCTCCTGGGTATATTTTGGAAAATTGTCACTTTTAGCGCCTCTTTCCATATTTCTTTCATTTTAACGTCCCCCGAAGCCCCGGTATCAATTATAACCCCCGGAATACGCCACGAAGTGCCCGAGAAGCCCGAAAAATTTATCTTTTCGGTTTCGAATCCCGACCCTTCGCAGAGCCCGGTTTCTCAATAAAACTCTCGGTTTTATTAGAAACGGTCGTTTTAGGAAACGAATTGCTGCCCGATTTTCATTAAATCAGGTGAGTGTGTAGTTACTTTCACCTTACACATAGATATGAAGTATTTTATATAAAATACGTGCTGTGTGAATATTTATTGTTTGTTTATTTGAGTTAGATGTTGAAGGAGTGATTTATACATGTTTTTAAATAATTTAAACTGTATATGTATTTTTATCTACAAAAAAATGTTGGGTAAACATGGGTAGATAAAATAGTGGGTGTGTGATGAAAGGTGAGTTGGATAAATGAGATTATCAGTAATATAGATCATAAGTTGAGGGTGAGTGGTGAAAGGAGATCATAAGTTGAAGGTGAATGGTGAAAGGAGATCATAAGTTGAGGGTGAGTGGTGAAATATGAGATAAGCCCTTACCCAAACGGTGACCCCCGTCATTCAACAGAGTATGGATGACAACCATGGACTATTCTAGACGGTCTGTGGAACAGTAGCAGGCTTGCAACCTGTAGGTGTGTGAACTATATGTTCATCAGGCGTACTCTAAAAACCCATTGACATGTATGACATGGGCGAATACTGTCAATAATACTGTCGATAAATGAGAGCTATGGACTTAGCACCTGTTGTATAAACCCTGGCGATGGTGTGACCTTGTGTCTATTCCTTAGGATGAATCCTTAGGAAGGAGTGATAGTTGAATCTTAGGGTAAATCCTTAAGAAATAAATAAGATAATGGGGTTGGGGTAATTTGGTTGATTGATTGATGTTTAAGTATAATAAATTTATTTATTGTGGGTTGAAAACCCTATATGCTCACCAGGCTTCCAAGCTTGACCCACTCAGCTTTTTATGATTACAGGTAGTGGACCCCGAGCATAGTCGGATGATGATGATGAGTGATTTTGGATTATAGGCCAGTAGTTATAAATAACTGTTGTAAGGCTTATAATGTCTTGTTTATGCTTTTGATCTGTATCGGAACATGACATCCCGAGGTTTTGATATAAAAGGAAATTATATATTTCTTAAAGAAAGGTTTTGACAAACTTTTATCATGTTTTGTTTTGGGGACCAATTCCGCAACATCTTTTAAAAAGATTTCTCTGATTTTATTTTAAAAAGCATAAATTAAATCGGTCTTTTCTGGCTGAGAAATTAGGGGATGTCACATAGAATGACATACCTTTCTCTTGTAGTTGATTGCTTGGAGCTTTAAGAGCCTAGCACCAATAATATGAATGCCTCAAGTGGAATCACAAATCACCACAACAACTTGGAAGTTCTTGAGAGAGTATACTAAGCTCACAAAATCGGCTATGCTTCAAGTCTCACACACTAGTGCCAATTTCAAGTGCCAAAGACCTCTTTATATAGTATGGTGGATTAGGGTTACATCCATATAAACCTTAATACCCATGACCTTTCATTTCCATAGGATCCATGGGTTAAAAGGTCCATGGACTATCCATGGACTACCATGCAAGCTTAGCCCATCCTAAATGAACATTGGCCCATTCTATATATATAAGAGTCCATATTTAATTAGTTTCTTTTTTATCACTAAATTAATTCCAAATTAATTCTTGATCAATGCTAATTAAATAATATGATTTCATATTAATATATTATAACTTATAATATATTAATAAATCATAAATATACTATTCTCAAAAGACTATCCATACAAATTGTTCCGGTGAAGTGCAACCCAAATGGACCATGTCGGGTCGGATCAGGTACATACCAAATATAGTTATGGACTTAGACACCTTATCCAACAATTTTATGATATGTGCTCTGAGCTTAACGCTTTTTGGGGATAGCTTCATCTGGGTTAATCTTGAGAATCACAACAAAAAAAGAACTGTCGTCAGTCGTCGTCTGGGAGGGGGTCCCGGAACGAAGCTCCGATGGTCTAGTCTGTAATTGTATGAGAGAATTAGGGTTCATTGTAAGGTAGAGAGTGAGGAGATACCTTCTTCTGGAGAAGAAGGGTTTCTTTTATACATATTGTCATGGGAGCATGTCCCCGACAATACCTTTTGTCTTGTCTTAGCCGACAGGACATGGAGGCGACCTATTGGCGAACCGTGCACCACTAGCAGTTATCTGCCCTTTGTGCATAACTACTGGAGAGAAACGCTATGAGCGCTACACTTCTCGCTCTGGGAAGCGGTTAGTACTGTTTTGGCTTGATATAGACCGGAGTTTCTCGTTCTGATCTGGACCTTGGCGCTAGAGCACTGGGGTCTAAGTGTTAGGCCACGAGGGTGAGGGCCCAGGCCTTGCACTTATGATGGGTAGCAACCATCAACTAGGTCGTCCTTTAGATAACCTTCTTCTCCTAACTCGAAACCCTAGCACTCACTTGAGTTTTGTTGATGTTTGTATGATGTTATTGAAGTTCTAAGCCTTGAAATACATATTGTTAAGAAGAATGTGGTGTACTTGTTGGTTGAGAGGTTGTATCTACTTCAGGTCTTGCATCTCATGAATCTTATGGAGATTTGGAAGATATAAATCTTCCACCTGTATCATTCTTGTTCTCATTTTATGCTTTAGGGTCCTTTATAATCCTTGGAAAGGATGTTCTTGGATTTTTGACCAACTCCATAACCTTAGACTTTCTTGGTGATGATCTCTTAGCCTTATTTAACGGAACAAGTGTTAGTTCATGGTTCCCTTTGAACCATGCAGAAGTTTTGGTCATATTAAGGGCTTAATGGACTTAGGGTGGTAGATCTTGTCTTGTGGTGAGGTCCTAATAGATAAAGTTGAAAACTTTATCCATTAAGTCATTAAGATGAATCGTACATGGAAGTATGAGCCTTGATCTATAAGGATTAAGCTCTTAATGAGAAAATGGCTTATTGGCAGTAACCACGATGTGGCTAAGAATGGTCCACAATGTGGTAGAGTTCAGCTTCGCGACTGTTTTGTCGCGTCATTCCCACGACGTTGCTAATAGGTCACCGCGTCGTGGTGATCGTTGAATTGGTTGGCCGTTGACTTTTGTTGACCACTGACTGTTGACTTTTGACCTGTTTGACTTTGGGTCAAATATGGAGGTTTTAGACTATGAATTAAGGATTTATCTTTGTTTGGTGTAAGTCTGTTCGCGGGATTGATCAGTGCAAGGAGTGGACTGTGTTTGTGCTTCTCCAGTTCTACGATTCTAGTGAGTCTTCTCACTATGCCACGTAGGACATTGTATATCCTTTGTATATTAAGATAGAGGTATTGTTAGAGTACATGCATGTTAGTTGTTTGGGATATCTCATTGTATTGTTGTGCAGTGTAGGACATGTAGTGTCATGATATGCTAGACTTATAAGGCCTTGCCTGAGGCTTGTATGATAGTGGTTGGGTAAATTTAGTAATGGTTGCAAGTGGTTAAGTTAGATAGCGTGGAAACTCTTGGTCTAAAGCCTTATTGCATGGTTATTTTTTGATTTATTGCTTTCGGTTAGAGCATCCACACCGGTGGATGTTTAATGTCTTGCAAAAAAAATGCCAACTCAGCATAATTCATTAGTGGCATTAAAATAGTTATAAAAAAAATCAACACTGGTGATTGGTATATTAAAATAGTAATATAAAATTACTTACAAGACTTGCAAGCCTTGCAGATATAGACAGAACAAATCCAAGTGGCATTAAAAACTTGCTTAGTGGCATTGCAAGTTCTTTTTGAAAGACCCGATGTGGGTGGTCTTAGACCATATGTTCGATTGTCTATCTAATCCCTGACTACATATGATTTTATGGATTTTATGAAAGACCAAGATTTTGCTCCTAGCAATTACATGAAAGACCATGGGAGTATCATGACACTTGTATGAAATACCATGGGAGGACCATGGCAGAAAGACCATGAGACGAACATGGCAACCATACATAAGACTATGGTACAACCATAGCAATTAAGACTGCAGGAGGACTGCAGGAGGACTGCAACAATGAGTGATAGTAATATTGTGGGAGGACCATAGCATTCATATCTTTTGTACTGATATGTATGTTGTATGTATGTTGATAGGTTGGTTCTATTGTTGAGGACCTTATGTGGATTCATTGTATGTATGGTGGAATATGCGATATACTGGGAAACTCATTAAGCTTTATATGTATAGTTGTGGATACAATGTTTTGCAAGTTGTTCGTGAGAAGAGCTCGGCAGGACTACACACACGCATCGAAGATTTGGTTTCCACTGTTCTTTTTTTTTTTTTTTTGTAATTCAACGTTGTCAACATAATGGTTTTCAACAATTGAATGTCACTATTTTTTTAACTAAAAGGTTTTAATTAGTTAATCTATTTTTTAAAAAAAAATATCTTTTAAATTTTTGGTACGTTACATGCAGGTTGATCAAATACTTAAATCTTTATTAACTACTCACGAATGTTAGTCCAATCTCTATTTTATAGCCAACCACTATGGACAATCCACTAATACTCATGAAAGTCTTAAATCACTTACATCCATGAGTGTGACCGATTATGGAGGTTTGAGTAAATTAATACTCGGGAAGGGGGTGCCAAACATGCAAAATGAGAAAATAGTGATAAGTTAATTGAAATGACTGATCTTCATCATATATTAAGATCTCCACTTAATAATTGCAAAATCAAATTAAGAATAATACTGTTTAACTAAACTAAAGATGTTTAAGCCAAATCATTTGCAAATCTAATTCCTCTTGACTTTGTCTGACTGTCAGACTTAGTCAGTGACAGTGGCTTAGATAATGGATCGAACATTATTATCTTCTGATATGACTTATTGACTATGTTGTATTTACATTCGAACAACTATCAAATGTTATGGTACTTACTGGGTATATGTCTTGTGATCTTGTGTGACTTGGGATACATACTCGAGGTAAGTTCACCCTTATAGTCACAAGGAACATCAAAAGGACCATCAATGATTGAATTTCGACAATGATGTCACGAATAAATCTCTTTTAGTCATATTGTTTTCTTTGAAATTTAATCAACCGCAATATACTTTAAGTTTTTTGTTAGAACCCATATGGTGTATTACATGGTACTCTTCCAAGCTAATACTTCACCATTTAGTGAAAGAATGAATTCTGAATGAAGGTTTCTATCGATCAGATACAATTCAAGTATAATTAACAAAGAACAAACTAACTAAAATAAATAAAGAACATAAAAAGGAAAGAACACAAATAAATCACAAAGATGTCTTTCACCAAGAAAGGAGCTGTTCTCACCAAGAGAACAATTGTTACAAAGACGGTCACCAAGACGTTTACATTAGGGTTTCACCCTAATGTTGAATATATGCATAACTATACTAGTATATCCCTTCAATCAAGGAATTATATCTAATATATAATAAGAACAAATCCTTATCACCAAGATACTGGATTTACTATCTATTCTATACATATCAGTATAACTGCTTAATATACAAAGATTACATAAGATTACTATTTAGACGTTGAAGCTGATAAGATCTTGAGGCATTGACACTAATGCTGATGTTGGTGCTGGTGCTGGCAGTCGGCATGTAAAGTGTTTGACTAATCAGATCATAAGGTTTGACCTTACAATCTCCCCTATCTAATGATGTCGAAACTAATCATCTTCATAGGAGTCATGAAAAGAACCATTGTAGAACTTATCAGCTTCTTTCAAGTTTTTAGGCTTTACCCACCTGAATTCGTCAATTTGAAGATCTTCCAATCTTTTGCTAAGCTCAAGAGAAAGTAGCGCACGGTATCCTCTTTCAAGTTCTATATGACGAATTCCCTCCATGAAAAGATGAAATAAATGCTCAGTAGGTGCAGCAGAAAGATCATTAGTGCGTTGAAAACACGTGTGGTTTTGACTATCAAGATAAAAATACCATGTTCTGGTTCTTGAATGAACATGTGCTAAACTCGTTCAACACCCACTGGCGGTTTGTTGTTGATGTAGCGAGCGCCATATAGAGGAAGAAACTTAGTATACTTAGACATTCTGTGGGTGCCTATTATTTCTGAATTGGATGGTCTATACAGACCAGCTGATGGCACAAGATTCAGCTTTATGGCTTTGTTGAGAAGCTGTTGAATTGCTAATTTTATCTCTAAAGCATGAATACTTTTATGTTTATCAATAATTTTCTGAATTTGTATCCACACGCTGTAGCAAAATTTGACTAACTCACGAGCAAGCACAACCTCAATGTATTCATACTCTAGCTTCTTGTTGACAAAATAAAGCTTCATTGACTCGTTATTTGGTTTAGTGCATCTTACCCTGATGATGGGATCAGGTTTTAATCTACAAGCCAGAACATCTCCAAACTTATTTCTGTCAATCCTGTCATTCTTCTTAGAAATCTTGTGTTGTGTGACCACATTATTGTTGAACAACTAAATGTTCTTGTTTTGAACATTAGAGCTTTGAACATCAACACTTTCATCAGCCGAAGCAAGAGTCTGAGCAAGATTAATGGAGCGACGTTCTTCTTTTCTAGTTCGAATAACATCATTATGCTCCATCATAATTTCTCTAACTTCCTCAACGGTTATATCCCATTCATTAGCTAAATCATTCAGATCAATAGTGATCTTGTTTTTCTTGAAAGGAGGAGGGGCTGAAGGATCACAAGCGGCATAAGAGCTTCCAACTTCAGCGTCATTGGCTCCCCCTGAGAAGGAAGCCTTCCTCTTTCTAGTATTGAGTTGTTCATCCTCAGATTCTATGTCGTTGTGAGTTCTTTGAGGAATCTCCCCCTCAAATATAAATCAGGATAAACAATATTTAAAGGAACAACGGATTGTGCCATACACCCCAAGTTGAGAAACCCTTCATAGTCACCAGTCTCAAATTGATCACCAACATCTGAGATAGGCTGATCATTATTTGTTGCATCAGCGTCTGGGATGTTGCTCTCTTGTTCAGCTAAAATGATTGCCTTTTGAAGGATTTTTTCAATCGGATACACTTCAAGTATAATAAACAAGAACAAACTAATTAAGCAAATAAAGAACCGAAAAAGTGAAGAACACAAAATATTTACCAAATTGTCTTTAACCAAGAAAGGTTTTGTTTTCACCAAGAGAACGGGTTGTCACAGAGACGATCACCTAGACTTACATTAGGGTTTCACCCTAATGTTGAATATATACTAAACTATACTAGTATATCCCTTCAATCAAGGGATTGTATCTAATATATACTAAGATCCGATCCTTATCATAAAGATATTGGATCTGCTATCTATTCTGTACATATCTGTATAATTACCTAATATACAAAGATTACATTAGATTAAATAACTACACGCTAGACGTGGCAATGGGGCGGGTTTGGAGCGAATCGACATTGATCCAAACCCTTTTAACAAATTCCAAAATCTGATCCAAACCCGCTCCGTAACCCTCAGGGTTTTGAATAATCAAATCCATACCCTTATCCACCGAATCAGCAGATATCCAAACCCACCCCGTAACCCGTTGGTTTTTTGAATAATCAAACACATTTTACTTAAATCATAAAATCACATTTATTAAATAAAACAAATGTTGATTTAGAAAACACATTATGTACTCATAGACTTTCGATTGGAATTAAAATCATTATTGTAGTTACTTCCGATTGGTTTTTGACCGTTGATTGCATTGATAGAGAATAGGAATTACAAACTTTCTTCCGGTTGATAAATGAATTTATTGATTTATAAATGAAATTGGTGATTACATGATGATAACATCATGATTCTTGGGAGAAGAGTGGAAGTCTAGAAGTTGAGTCCTCGAGTCTTATGTAAAAACAGTTTAGTTTTTGGCCTTTTCTCTTTGGACTTTCAATTGGAATTTAAAGTAAACTTTACGCAGTATAAACTATATTGTATGATTCTAAAATTTATATGGGGCGGGTTATAAATGGAGCGGATCGATGATGATCCATACCCGACCCTTTTAATAAAAGGGTTAGCGGGTATGGGTCGTTAACGGGTAAACATATCAAAAACTATGCTCCAAACCCGTATAATTGTTAAGGGTTTGGATCGGATCAGGGTCAAAACCCGCTCCATTGCCAGGCCTACTACACGCTGATGCTGATCTTCACGAGGTGTTGACGCTGATGTTAGCGCTAGCGCTGGTGGTCAGCGTATTGAGTGTTTGACTCATTAGATCATAAGGTGTGACCTTACAATTTCCCCTATTTGATGATGTTAAACTAATCTTCAAAAATTCTTAAGCTCGTGCTCCCCCTGAGAAAGTATATGACTCTTCCCATTTTTTATTATCAGCAGTAGAAGCAACATTTATGAGTTGCAACAGACGAATAGATGATGAGCTGATAGAATATTGATATTAGCAATCAGTTTGAAAGTTTGCCCACCCCCCTAGATTTTGCTTCACTTAGTCTCACATTTAGCAGTTCATAGAATATTTATATCAGCTATCAATTTGACAGTTTGGCTCCCCCTTATATTTTTCTTCACTTAGTCTCACATTTAGCAAGTCTCTCCTCCCTTTTGACATTAGCAGCAAATATGGGACTGGAGAAGGCGATCAGTGTATCAAAGTTGCGGCTTGTAATCAAGTACGTTTGTGATGTCTCCTGATAGTATAGGTTTGAACTACCATTCACTGACATACTATTGCGAGATTTCATTAGCATGTGGTTTCATATGATGACTTATTAATCACTTTTATTAGAAGAAGAGGGAAAGAGTGGCATGATGCGTATGATAAGCTGTAGTGTTTTAACTTAACCATTAGCATAGATTTTTCAAGCCCTCATCAGCGTATGGTACATTACACTGAATCATATATATATATATATATATATATATATATATATATATATATATATATATATATATATAGAAGTAAGTTCAAATAAAAACAACAAATAATGTGAGAACGTAAAAACACTATGTTTATGTTATTATTCTGTAATGAATGATGTATATGTGTGTTGTTGAAGTAATTTTAATATGAATATTAACATTTGATTGTTCATATATTCGTTAGAATGTTATTATTCTATTATAAATTCATGTATGTGTATTTTTGTAGTAAAAATCTAATTTAGTTTTAACATATGAATATTCTTTTATTCATTGGCGAATAATGACATAAAGCTGTGGATACAAAATTCATTGCAGAATAATAACATAAAATAGTGTTTTTACGTTCTCACACTATTTACTATTTTTATTTGAACTATCCTTCTATATATATATATATATATATATATATATATATATATATATATATATATATATATATATATATATATATATATATTAAACCAAATAAAAAAAAAGAAAAAAAAAGAGTGAAATTTAAAGGATCGTCCAAGTAGGAACAAAAAAGTTAGATACTGAACTCGCAGGTTATCCATAAGCCCATGATAGACCATTAGTGTAATTTACTTAAAAATAAAATAAAAAAAGAATAAAAAAAAACTTTTTACTTTTTTATTGTGCAGGTTTCAACTCTTATTAATGATTTATGTTAGTTAACTTAGTTATAGTGTAAATAATATAATTAATTACAAGGATCCAACTATATCACTGAAAATTTGTTTTTTTACAAGTATGTTATTAAAGAAGAAAATATATCTATATATATAATCTTTCTAGGCTTGCACTATATATGACCAAGAGTTAAAGGGTGAGTTGTATCTCATTTCACTTGAGCGTGCACAGGTCGATGCATATTAAGGATTAAGAAACACGAAAAGATTGTTGAAATGATGGCGATAAGGAAAAGTATTCCAGAAGCAACATATACACCATTCTTCACAAGGTAACAGTTCCCGTCCACCCACCCTTTCCCGTATATCTGTTTCTGGCTCATGCTTGATGCGATTCCCATCAAAATAAACGCCATGAAAAAACTCGTCCTATAGTTAAAATAATATAATTTTAGAAAAAAAAATATATAGCATAATTGTTGGTGATATGTATCACTAATATTATTTAAGTGTAATTAGATAAATTTGTTGATCAATTTTTCCTTGATAAATATAAAACAAGTTAGGATGGTCTAGATTTAATATTTGTTTAACTTTGTTTTGCTTGAAAGTACATTGCTATTTATGGGCAGCCCCTCAATTGATGGGGGTCATGGGACATCGCCCCTGGCAGCAGGGTCCAAGGGATGGCAATCTCTGGCAGGGTCCAAGGAGCAGGGTCGTTTTTCGACCTAATCCTATACCCGGTTTTAAGGGGATTTTAGAGACAATTTTATAATGGTTAGAAAACTGTTATATGACAGTGTTGGTAGTTTTTGGACAAGATGTTTAATTTTGTCTTCATTATCATATACGAATTCTGGTACACAAGATTATATAATTTTCTTCATTCTCTGTTCTTGAATACTTGGTTTTATCTGATTAAAGACATTCGTGTGTGCTACCGAAATGCTTTAATCTGAAATTATGTTTCACGACTTTAAATAATCCAAGCTTTCTAAATACCTTGATTTTCAAACAATAAATACCAAATGTTCATTTTAAAAAGTTATATATATATATATATATATATATATATATATATATATATATATATATATATATATATATATAGGTTTAGGTTCTATGGAAAACAAAAAACCCTAAAAATCATAAAAATGCATAAAAAAATACTTAGAGATCACAAGACTTTTTTTTGAATTTTTTTTATAAAAAATCGTAGCTTTTTATTAAAATTCGCTGAAAAAAAAAATCGCAGCTTTTTTTTCAAAATGTTTTTCAACGAATTTCTTTAAAAAGCTACGATTTTTTCATAAAAAAATTCAAAAAAAAGTTTTGCGATCTCTAGGTATTTTTTTTTATGCATTTTTATGATTTTTAGGGTTTTTTTGTTTTCCAAATAACCCTTCCCCCTATATATATATATATATATATATATATATATATATATATATATATATATATATATATATATATATATATATATATATTCACACTAATTACTAATTCATGATAATATCAAATTGAGTACATTACAAAAATGGTCCCTAATCAAATTTTCAATTGTGGTCCCTAAGTTTAAAATTTGATAGGTTACATCTCTGTGGTTTGTGAATATTGCACTACAGGTCGTTGCTCCATATAAAAAGACCAATTACTTTATTTTTTCTTTTAACAACTATATATATATATATATATATATATATATATATATATATATATATATATATATATATATAAATTATTGTTTATTTATCTTTATTTTAACAGAATTAATATAGATTATTTATAAAATTATTTTCATTTTTTTAAATCAAATTTCCAAATTACATAAAGTTATATTATTATTATTATTATTATTATTATTATTATTATTATTATTATTATTATTTTTATTCCTATTATTGTTATTATTATTATTATTATTTATTGCTTTATTTATTGATCTTTGTTTTTGTGGTTTGAAAACCTTTTAATATTTTTGACGTTTTATTTGTATATATTGTTTAATGTTGTTTTTTTAATGTTTTGTTCGTTTAAATTATATATATTTTTTTACTTTTATTTCTATAAAAATATTAAACAATAACCTGGATAACTATTAGTCTTCCATTCAAATTATTTAATGTTGGTTTTTTTCTTTTTCTTTGTGTATATATATATATATATATATATATATATATTAGATTGAATAGTTTTACTTTGGTTTTTTTCATAAATAGTTATACAAAAAAATATAATTATACGCAATAAATGAAGAAGTGTTGACATAAAAACGAATCATGTAAACGAAAAACACATAGAACCATAAAACTGAATGAAAGAACAAATACTAACACATAAGTGAATATTGTAAACAAAAAACACATAAAAAAACAACATTAAATAATTATATTGGGCGATTTATAGTTATCTAGTTTATCATTTTAATTTGTTTTTTCATCAAAATGTATAAAAAAACATTATTATATAATGTAAACGAAGAAAATATTAAAAAACGACATCAAATAATATATTTAAATAAAACGTCAAAAATATTTGGGTTATTATTTTAATTTGTCTATTAAAAAAATATTAAAATAACAAAAAAAAAATTATATAATGTAAACAAACAAAACGTTAAAAAACAACATCAAATAATATATTCAAACAAAACGCTCAAAAATGTTAAAAGATTTTTAAATCACCAAAAGAAAGATAATTAAGTAAATCTAAAAATAAATAATAATATGATTTTATATAACTTAGATAATTGATTTAAAATAATAAAAATAGATTTATAAATAATCTGTATTAATTCTATTAAAGTTATGATCTATATATATATATATATATATATATATATATATATATATATCTTTAAAAGATATATATATATATATATATATATATATATATATATATATATATATATATATATATATATATATATATATATATATAGTTAAAAGAAAATGATAAAAGGCAAGGACTTGTAATGCACAATATTGACAAACCACAAGGATATAACCTATCAAATTTTAAACTTAAGGACCAAAACTGCTAATTCAACCAAACCGTAGGGACCGTTGCTGTAATTTTCTCTATCAATTTTTAAGAGTTTGAATCTGTATATGAATACTCATGAAGGGAACAATAGGGAGGATCTAGATTTTCGACTACAAAATAAAATAACTCAAAATACAGATTTTCAACTTTTTTTTATATTTCAAATTACAAAAAGTTTTAATTTCATGGAGGTGCAAACCTTCGCTTCCATAGTTCCATGTAAAACGAATCCGTTTGTTTGTTTACTAGTATAACGTATTGGTGAATTTTGTCGATTAGAAACAATATTGTAATTTGAAAAATATATTAAGTTATATTAATATTATCGAAATAGAAAATACATTATATTTTTATAAATAGATAGATTTTTCAGTATATAATAATTTAATAAGAAAAATATTGAAAATATGATATTATAATTGAACGGTTGTAATAGAAAAAACGAAAGAATTGATGCTCAACTTTCACATTTTGATGTTGTTCGGAAGTCTCTTTGTAGAAAACAACACCGTTTGTATTATTTTCATAATTATTTTGAAAGAAGATCACCATCAAAATGGAACTATTAGTTACATATATGACATCTTTAACTAAAAAAAAAAAAGAAAAAAAGGCAGAAGTATATATCCTACTTTCAAGAACACAAATTAATCCAGAATAATAACGTTTTCAAAAGGATACATTCGCGGCTAAAAATAGAATGTCGTTATCCTTTAGAATTGGTATATGTACGTATTAACTAAAGAAATACGTCAGGCATAACACCATTTTTAAAACCGCATATAAACATTATTCGGTTTTATTTGGAAAATTTTACCAACAAAAACAGTACTGATGCTTTTATTGAATCTTATCAATTTCAAAGTTGTAAACCATTTCATTTTACTTTAACAAATAAAATGTCAAATCTGATATAGTATCGAATATTGCAAATCGAATTGAGTAGTGGGTTTGAAACGAAGTTACCATGAGAGACACAAAATAATGCTTGCAAAGGAACTCTTTGAAGACTTGAAATCGGCTGATCTTCTACAGAAAATGAAGAACCCTGTCCCTATGACTTGGGCAATGAAGGAACATATCAAAGCTGCAATTCCATAAACAAATGCCCGGCTTTGAGGCAAATAGCATAACTTTCCATCCACTCGAATCTCCTCTTTCTGCAAAACGGAGAATTAAAACCCGCCAACTACTAAGTTCAAACGACCGGAGCTAGCCCACGTAAAATTAGCAAGTGGCTGTTTGAAGTATATATATGAAAATACCTTTGATTTCTTGAACTCACAAATGATGCATAAAGCAAAAGAAGCAATGCTAAGGAAGATGATGATGGCGATGATCAAAACATGAAAAATGATTCTGGTTTGGTGTTGTTTTTCCATGTAAAAAGATTTATTCCTGTTTGTGTATTTGGTTATTATATGATGAGAAATAGAAGCAAGAGAGAATGGAACAAGAGCTTGGACATTACTCAAAGAAAAGAAAAAGAAAAGTCGTGGTTAAAACGATTCTTTCAGTTCTTTTATGTGTCTTCGTATAGAGGGGGGGGGGGGGGGGGGGAGGGGGGGTATATGTGGGGGAGGAGAATAGGGAGTCATTGCTTCGAAGGAAGGTAGATATACCATCCCTGCTAGTTGAATATATTTGACGGATAATTGCACCTTGGAACATGGTGTGTATAAGTTATATACTAATATAATATAGGAAATGATCACGTGGGTTTATATATATATATATATATATATATATATATATATATATATATATATATATATATATTTATATATGATGCCCATTACTTCATCATGAGTTGACTAAATGGCCAACATCCAAGTTGAGTAGGAGTGGTTATATATATATATATATATATATATATATATATATATATATATATATATATATATATATATATATATATATATATATATATATATATATATATATGAAACGTTGCTTCATAATGACTTGACTAACTAGCTAACATCCAAGTTGAGTAGAAGAAGGAGGAGTGGTTATGTCAATTACTATTTCCTAAGTGTCATATTCCTTGTAATCATGATATATATATATATATATATATATATATATATATATATATATATATATATATATATATATATATATATATATATATATATATATGAGTTCAACAAGGAACCATTTTAAACCTTAGAACCAAGGAACCAATTTTTTCTCAACTTTTAGAGCAAATTTTTCATCAAAAAAAAAATAAAAATATAAATATTCATAACTTTTTATCCTTCATCCATTAATATCAAATTCGATTAAAAAATGATATTTTCATATTCACACTATGAATTTGTTTAAATTCACATTGTGAATCTGTACTGTGAATATGTGCGGATTTATTCAGTGAATTTATACAAAATTAATGATTTATAGTGCGGATTCACAATGTGAATCTGAACTGATAAAAAAAGTAAAAAAAAATTATCAAATTTGATATCAATGGAAAGAAGTTAAAAAGTTATGAATTTCTATATTTTTAGAATTTTTTTCGATAAATAATAAGATATAAAACTTGAAAAATAATGGTTCCTTGTTCTATGGTTTAAAATGGTTCCTTGTTGAACTTTTGTGTGTGTATATATATATATATATATATATATATATATATATATATATATATATCATATCATACTATATTATAAATGAAGCATTTTTCCTTTCACCACATTCATTTGAAACTCTCATGTATTTTTCTTTTCACCACATTCATTTGAAACTCCCATGACTTTTCAATTTCTTTCTAATAATGATTATAACTTGGTTAATAAGATTAAATAAATATCAAACCTAAAGTGTAATCATATATAAACTAAATTTCAATATTAAAATAATATATTTATTTCTACTTATAAAGTTATGTTTTTCAACTTTTAACATATTATACTTAATTTATTAGTTTTAATATATTGTTGGAAGTAAACCATTATCATTTTAAAACTACAACTTTTGAATAATTTGTATAAAATAATTAAATTATAAATTTAAATGTAACATTACAGGATTAACTTAAATATAAATTTTAGTTTAACTTAAACAATCCAAAGAATATTTTGTAAATAGTTAAAATTGATAAATTATATTTTATTTCTAATAATGATTATAAGTTGGTTAATAAGGTTAAGTAAATATCAAACCTAAAGTTTAATCATAAATAAACTAAATTTCAATATTAAAATAATATATTTAGTTCTACTTATAAAGTTATATCTTTACCTTTTAACATATTATACTTAATTTATTAGATTTAACATGTTGTTGTATATAAACAATTATCAATTTAAAGCTACAACTTTTGAACAGTTTGGACAAAATACTTAATTTGTTAATTTAATTATATAACATTACAATGTCAACTTAAATGTAAATTTCAGTTCCATTAAAAAACTCAAAGAATATTTTGTGAATAGTTAAAAATGATAAATTGTAGTGCTAAATGCAAATACTAAATTATAATCTCAATTTAATTAAAAGATTTCCTAAAGATATTTGTACAATCGTTAAAAGTTTTCAAATAAGTAGTTTAAAATAACTTATAATAACAATAGTTAAAAATAACTCTATATAAATGATTATATTGTTACCTTTAAAATCAAAAAACAATGTTTGATGTTTTAAATCATTATAATAATAGAAATTAAAACGTTAAACAAATAAATTTTAAAAAATTAATTAACAATAACAACAACTATAAATAACATTAAACCATATATTATATTTAATTTTATTCATGAGTAACTCGCAGATAGAAGTCATTCAAACGGTTAAGATTATACAGTTATAATAGATGTATATATTATCATAAAATTCAAAATAATCAATATATTATATCAATTTATTATACGAATTATTATATCAAATTTAACAACAACGTTATTGTAATATTAAAAAAAAAACATATATTTGTAAATATTTTAAATATATAGGTGTTGCTGCGCAACGCGCAGGCATTCGCCTAGTATATATATATATATTTGTGTACACCAAATATTCAATTATCATTACAACCGTAAAGTAGTTACTCCATGACTTGTAGGGATGAGAAACGGAACTTGGTACCCTATTTCGAAACCAGAACCGCCTCGGAACTATCGTTTCTGGAATCGAAACCGTTTTAAGTGGTTCCGATTTCGGTTCTTATTTTTACGGAACCACTACTCGTTGGGCACCCGCGCGGAACCGGTATATATATATATATATATATATATATATATATATATATATCACATATTGTATACAGTATATTAAATAGCATCATTTAAATTCTAACTCATATTCGTTTATTTATGGACTTCAATTGTTTTAATTTTTTATATCAAAAGTATGAATTTAAGATACATGAAATCAATAGAGATTATTTATTCAAGCTACTGATATTTTTTCTAATCCTCCTGATGCGACATAGATCTGAACCACCTCTTCTTTCTTTCTCTTCTCTTGATGGCAGCTAGGGCGGAGAGATCTGCTAGTCACAATCAGAGAGATGTGTTAGAGCCGCCCTAGGGACTGTGCCCCGGGAGCGGGCTCCAACGATCAAGTTAGATCTGAGATGGTTCTCCATAGCTAGAGATAACCATCTTGGTGTTGGTGTTGGCGGTAGTGTATGGTGGCTAACGGCGGAAGGTGGTGGCTGAGGCACCCGGCCGGAGTCTAGGGTGGCGGCTGAGCCAAGGGGAAAGGATACCCCTCCATGGAGGAGATACTGTTCACTTTAGAGGGGACAATTAGGTCAAGGGAACTAATTCAGGCCTTGGGCCAGCCCAATTCAGGCCCAGCTAGCAAGGAGTTGGGCAAGGCCGCCTAGAGGCGTCGGGCGAGGCTGGCGGGCGCGCACCAGGCAAGGCTAGAAAGGGAGCATCAGGCAAGGCTGGCAAGGGAGCGCCAGGAAAGGCTGGCGCTCCAGAGCTGTCTAGGCCATGCTAATGGACCATATATCATCAAGTCCCCCCAGTCCGATGTTATTGTTACGCAGCCAATTAATGGGTTTTGAGCATTCTAACACTCCTAAAGTGTACATGCAACCCTAGAAACCTTGGATCTATGTTTTACTAAGATACATGCAAATTTGATTTTCCAAGGTTCTTAACCTAACTAGCATGGCATGGGGAACTTTGAAACATAAAAGCTAGTAGGAGAACATACCTTTCTTGTTGCTTGGATTCCTTGAGAACCTTGTGAGCCTAGCACCTCAAGTGTGATGCCTCAAATGTTTCACACAACACCACAACTCTTGGAATAACTTTGAGAGAAGTCCACACTCACTCAAAATCGGCTAGCCCTCTTGTTCTACACATAGTGCCGATTTTGGTAGCCCATGGGGTCCTTTTATAGTTGTGTCACAAGTAAGGTTACAACATGTAAACCCTAATTGACATGGCTTTTCATATTCCATGATCAATGGGTTTATAACCTCCATGGACTATCCATGGAGCACCTTATGGGTTTTAGCCCAATTCAATAAACCATGGATCATTAGCCCACTATATAAGAATGGATGATTTACACAATCAACCCCATATATTTAATTAGTCTCCTTTTGATCACCAAATTAATTCTAAATTAATTCTTGATCAATACTAATTAAATAATATTATTAATATATTAGAACTTATAATATATTAATAAACCTTAAGTGTCCTTCCTCTCATTTTGTCTATCCAAGTGTTGCAATGCCATGCAACCTAAATGGACCATGCCAACCGGGTCAAGTACATTCCAGAAATAGTTATGAACTTAGACACCTAATCCAACAGTCTCCCACTTGGATAAGTCTAATAACTATAACTGCAAGAATGACTTCAGGAACCGATCAACAATCGTAGCTCTTTCAAAGTCTCGCGGAACTGAGATGATGATGATACGCCATTTAAGATAAGTGATCATATAATCCTCTGCTCTCATGATATCAGTCGGACAAATGCATGGAACAATGTCTTACTTATTGTCCAACAGTTTGTTTCCCGATTTCCGATTTGTTTGACATAGAACTTAATCGAACACATCAATTTAGTTCTGACCGGGCCCGGTACATAGGTCACAACAAAATCATCGAGGGGCCCAGATATCGCTTCTAATCCAAGAAGGAACATATAAACTTCGACTCATTTGCTTGTTCTACTACTTGTTGAATTCTACACAAAGGCACGTTTTATAACATCGAGTTACCAATGCGTTTTCGTACAATCAATGTATAACCAACTCATAGTCAACAACTCATATCTCTAGGTTTGAAGACTTATATGATATTACTGTCTCACGATCACTCGAGATAAATTCCATGAAGTGATACAAGTGAGCGTGGGTTGAATCCAATACTCAGAACTTATGAGCACTCATGAATGTTGTAGCAACTCTTGCTATGTCCAACACTTTAGACATCTACAAGCCAGCTTCATGACAACCTTGATTCATATCTACTTCCAACATATGACCGACTGTGGAGAATTTAAATAATATGATATACCATAACATAATTATTCTGGAAGTCAAAACATGCAAAATGAAATGATAGTAAACGATTGATAGAAGATAGCAACACCTTACTTATAAATAAACAACAACTTTTATTTATCATCAAATGTCAATTACACTTTACAAATTTCAAAGCTATCTAATTTTTAAAAACTAATATCATCCTTTAGCCCTATGCGCCTTGCATGCTGAAGATGCTTAACCCTACCCAGTCCCTTCGTGAGGGGATCTGCTGCGTTCTCATCCGATGATACCCTCTTTGCCACGAGGAGTCCTTCTTCTATTCGATGTCTGATGAAATGGTATTTTCTGTCGATGTGTCTGGATCTTCCGTGATCCCTTGGTTCCTTGGCTAAGGCAACTGCACTTTCACTATCACCGAAAATCTCCATAGGCTCCTTTATAGCCGGTACTACTCCAAGGTCTCCAATGAAGTTCTTTAGCCATATAGCCTCCTTTGCTGCCTCGCTTGCTGCTATATACTCTGATTCGCAAGTTGAATCAGCCACTGTCTCCTTCTTGGAACTTTTCCAAGTAATTGCTCCTCCGTTTAAGGTAAAGACCCAGCCTGAATGAGAGCGGATATTATCCCTATCAGTCTGGAAGCTAGCATCACTATACCCTACTACTCTCAAGTGATTACTCCCACCGAGGGTAAGGACCCAGTCCTTAGTCCTCCGTAGGTACTTGAGAATGTTCTTTACCGCAGTCTAGTGAGCCTTGCCAGGGTTCCCCTGATATCTGCTGACCATGCTCAAAGAAAAGGCCACATCAGGACGAGTACAAGTCATAGCATACATGATCGAGCCTACAACGGAAGCATACAATACTCGACTCATCTCAGCTATCTCAGCCTCTGTACTCGGGCTCAGAGTCTTACTCAATCTAGCGTTACTCTGGATCGGTAACTCTCCTTTCTTGGAATTCTGCATGCTGAACCTATTCAACACCTTATCCAAGTAGGTACTCTGACTAAGTCCAATTTGTCTCTTACTCCTGTCTCTCAAAATCCTTATCCCTAGGATATAGACAGCTTCACCAAGGTCCTTCATAGCGAAACACTTCCCAAGCCAGGACTTCACTTCCTGCAGAGTTGGGATGTCATTTCCTATGAGTAGTATGTCATCCACATACAATACCAAAAAGCTAACTATACTCCCACTAGCCTTGACATATACACAGGACTCATCTTTACTCCTCGAAAAGCCAAACTCTTTGACTTTCTCATCGAAACAAAGATTCCATATGCGAGGTGCTTGTTTCAATCCATAGATGGATTTCTCAAGCTTACACACTCTATTAGGGTATTCTGTAGTCTGTACTGACAAAACCCTCTGGCTGATTCATGTAAACATCCTCAGCCAAATTTCCATTAAGGAAAGCGGTTTTGACATCCATTTGCCATATTTCATAATCATGAAATGCAACAATGGCTAACATAACCCTAATAGACTTAATATTTGCTACTGGTGAAAAGGTCTCATCATAATCAACTCCCGGAGTTTGAGAAAAGCCCTTTGCAACCAGTCGTGCCTTATAAGTGTGTAAATTACCATCCATGTCGGTCTTCTTCTTGAAGATCCATTTGCACCCGACTGTCTTACGACCTGGTACATTGTCAACCAAGTTGCAAACTTGATTGTCATACATGGACTGTATCTCGCTGTCCATAGCCTCTTTCCATTTAGCAGCCTCAGGGCCTGCCATGGCTTCCGTGTAGTTGTTAGGTTCATCCAGACTTACCAATGTGCTATCACTGATAAGTGTATCACCTTCCGCAGTAATATGGAAACCATAGCAATGCTCAGGTGCATTCCTAAATCTCGTGGAACGCCTCGGAGGTACAGACTCGTCAGTCGGATCAACAGGAGTTTTCTCCTCAGGTTGATTGCTAGGGTGGGTTTGAGGTTCCTTCACCACTTGACTCTTGAATTTCTTCAAGGTCAATTTGCCTCCCACTGTTTCCTTGGCTTATGAACTCTCTCTCGCGAAAGACTCCTCTCTTTGCTACAAAGACCACATTATCACTGGGTCTATAGAAGAGGTAACCAAAGGATTTCTGTGGGTAGCCGATGAAAATACTCCGTTCACTTCGAGGTTCGAGCTTATCGTGAGTCTCGCGCCTCAATAAAGTCTCGCAACCCCAAATCTTGATGTGATCTAGATTGAGAACTTTTCCAGTACACATCTCGTGAGGTGTTTTGGCAACCTACTTTGTGGGGACTAGATTAAGGATATGGGCGGCAGTCTTTAAGGCATACCCCCAAAATGAGATTGGTAGCGAAGCTCGACTCATCATGGAACGAACCATGTCCAACAAGGTCCGATTATGCCTCTCAGCCACACCATTCAACTGCGGTGTCCTGGGAGGTGTCAATTTTGAGACAATCCCACATTCCTTAAGATAGTTAAAGAACTCTGTACTAAGATACTCACCACCTCGATCAGATCGAATCATCTTAATGTTCCTGCCCAACTGATTCTCCACTTCCTGTTTAAACTCTTTGAACTTTTCAAAGGTTTCTGACTTATGCTTGATTAACTAGACATATCCATATCTACTATAATCATCAGTAAAAGTCACATAGAAGCGGTTAGCATCCCTTGTGGCGGTTCTGAAGGGTCCACACACATCAGTATGTATGAGATCCAATAAACCCTCACCCCTAGCACAAGTACCAGTGAATGGTGACTTTGTCATTTTCCCAAGCAAACAAGATTCACAACTATCATCCGACTTTAGGTCAAATGACTCCAAGACTCCATCCTTTTGGAGTTGGCCTATGCGTTTCTTGCTTACATGTCCAAGACGACAATGCCATAATGATGCTTTATCCAAGCTAGTGGAAGAATCAATACACAACACATTATTTCCTAGGTTATCTACAACTGACACAGTTTCATATACACCATCACAAGGTAATGCTTTAAAATAAAGAACATTATTAAAGAAAGCATTAATACCACCACATTCATTATCAAACGAAAAGGTAAAACCTTGTTTGTACAAACCATGAAAGGAAATAATATTTCTCGCCATTTCAGACGAGTAACAACATTTATTCAAATCTAATGTTAACCCACTACTTAGCAATAAAGAATAAACTCCAATCTTGGTGACAGGTGAAGCTTTCCTATTCCCCATGATTAAGTTTATCTTCCCATGCTCCACATTCTCACTTCTTCTTAGTCCCTGCAAATCAGAACATATGTGAATACCACAACCTGTATCAAGGACCCAAGAATTAGAGTAGGGTGAGTTATTAGACAATATAGTGTAAATACCTGCATGGTTGGGTTTCACTTTCCCATCCTTAACATCTTGCAGAAGGAGTAACAGAACCTCTTTTGGTTCCACTCGAAGAGGAGCCATCAAGGGACTTTCCCTTGGTACCCTTCGAAGGGCTCTTACTCTTCTTCCCTTTACCTTGCCCGATTGCCAAGACAAGGGTCGCGGTAGGAGTAGGAGTGGTAACAACCGATTTACCTTTAAGACCACTTTTCGCGGTCTTCAAAAGTCCTTGAAGCTTGCTGAGTGTAACTTCCTCCTTGTTCATGTGGTAGGTCATTCGAAATTGATCATAACAAGAAGGTAAGGAGTGTACAATGATGTCAATTGCCAACTCCTCGGGGAAGTTCACATTCAATTTTAGAAAACGGTCCACATACCTTTGCATTTTCTGCATGTGGCCCGTGATGGGTTCACCATCCTTCATCCGAGTTGTTATCATGGAGGAGATGATGTCATACCTCTCTTGACGAGCAATTTGATGGTAGCGGTCCATAAAGTCCTGGTGCATCTCAAAAGGGTAATAGTCCTCATAGGACTTTTGGAGCTCGGCTGTCATCGTGGACAACATGATACATGCCACTTTGGTGGCATCTCTCTCATGAGTCCGGTATTCAGCGATCTCCTCAGGAGTAGCAGATGACTCATCAAGTTCCTTAAGCTCCTTGTCGAGGACATATTCCTTGTCCTCGTAATGAGTGACCATCCTGATGTTCCGGATCCAATCCATAAAGTTGGAACCATCGAAGATGACTCTCCCACAAATGTTCATGAGAGAGAAGGAGCCGATAGGGTTTGAGCTAGAAGCAGCATTGTTGGAAGACATCTGAAAAGAAAGAAGGACAAGTTTAGATTAGATATAAAGATAGTCCTTAATAAGACACCCAAATGTCATATTAAGGCTAGGACCCAACACAATATTTTATAACTTAGAAGAGGGATGTCGTAATCCAAGCTTTAAAATATTTGAAGGTAGGTGAATGACGATTCACCAATTTCCACCACGAAAAACGAAATAAATTATTAGGTTTTAATTGGTTTTGAAACTCCTAGATTCTTTTGAGATTCATTGAAATTTTCAATGGCATGTTTCAATCTCGAATGTGCCCTTCAAGTTTTGTGACTGGGATGCCGAGGATCACAGAACAAGGTGTGAATTAACCATGCAAATTACTTGGTACTCTTAATGTTTATCACCTAATCGATGTGCCGGTTAACCACACGCGCTCCACTGATCTATGATAAACCTTAAGCCACCCTTTGCCTACCTTGTTAAGTCCAGGTTAGTGTGCCGGTTAACCACACACGCTCCACTAACGACTTAAGCAAAGTGCAAAGTGTAATTTCATGGGTTAGCACCATATTCACATTTTTCCTAAAGTAACTAAGATTTGGAATTTATAAAAACATTTAGTTACTTTATAACCATCATACTTTTAATGAGGATTTAAAATCATTGTCCTACCCGTTCGGCTAACGACCCTCCACCAGTCAAGGAAGCGGTGGTTGAGAGTTAACACCCATTAAGCTGCCATTTTATAGGCAACAACCTTATACCCCCCTTATAGACCGACTTCATGAATGAGGCCTACTAACGGTAAAACGACTTGATCTTATACATACATACATATATATATATATATATATATATATATATATATATATATATATATATATATATATATATATATATTATTAACTTATAATATTGTAAAGTATAAGGGTTGAATTTTAACTTTTTAAAATTCTAGGGGTTGGAACTACAGTTTTCTAAAGTGACTTTACATGTTCCAAAACTTGAGGGCAAGTTTTGTAACTATTCAAAAACTTTTCAACTTCATAACTTATGAGTTATTAGTTTATTAAAATGAAGACTCTTCATTTTATGTAACCTATGTGTTCATTAATGGACTTTAAAAGGAGTGACTTTTGGTAATCCATAACTTGAGGACAAATTATGGATTCCATTAAAACACATAATGATCAAAAATTAACTAACAAACAATTTGCAAATAATTCCTATGATCTACTAAAACTCATAAGTTTATGAACATTCATATCAACCATTTCAAGAATCATATAAACACATATAAAACTTGAAAATTTGATAATAGCCATTGTAAATGGATTAGGATAACCATTACACCATCTAAAACAAGTTTTATAAGACCAAAACAGTTTAGGGTAATGTTTCTAGTCCATTTCCAGCAACAAAACTCAAACATCTGCATTCAGGGCCTCCTACTCGTTGAGTGCAAGAACCTACTCGACGAGTAGGATGAAATAACACATGGACTCGGCGAGTTCACTCAGCAGAATGTAGAAATCTTGAGTTTTTCCAACAATTTGGATCAAGTATCAAGAAAACAAGCCTAGGCTCTGATACCACTGACGGGTTTTGAGCATTCTAACACTCCTAAAGTGTACATGCAACCCTAGAAACCTTGGATCTATGTTTTACTAAGATACATGCAAATTTGATTTTCCAAGGTTCTTAACCTAACTAGCATGACATGGGGAACTTTGAAACATAAAAGCTAGTAGGAGAACATACCTTTCTTGTTTCTTGGATTCCTTGAGAACTTTGTGAGCCTAGCACCTCAAGTGTGATGCCTCAAATGTTTCACACAACACCACAACTCTTGGAATAACTTTGAGAGAAGTCCACACTCACTCAAAATCATCTAGCCCTCTTGTTCTACACATAGTGCCGATTTTGGTAGCCCATGGGGTCCTTTTATAGTTGTGTCACAAGTAGGGTTACAACATGTAAACCCTAATTGACATGGCTTTTCATATTCCATGATCCATGGGTTTATAACCTCCATGGACTATCCATGGAGCACCTTATGGGTTTTAGCCCAATTCAATAAACCATGGATCATTAGCCCACTATATAAGAATGGATGATTTACACAATCAACCCCATATATTTAATTAGTCTCCTTTTGATCACCAAATTAATTCTAAATTAATTCTTGATCAATACTAATTAAATAATATTATTAATATATTAGAACTTATAATATATTAATAAACCTTAAGTGTCCTTCCTCTCATTTTGTCTATCCAAATGTTGCAATGCCATGCAACCCAAATGGACCATGCCAACCTGGTCAAGTACATTCTAGAAATAGTAATGAACTTAGACACCTAATCCAACACCAATGACATTGGACTGGACTCAGTCATATAAAGTGTGTCATCAAGTCCCCCTAGTCCGATGTGATTGGATCACTGACAATCGGATCGGACTAGACAGAGCACCTACGCATCAAATAATAAAGAGAAACGATTGAACCTCGCCCTTGAGAGTCGTGGTGTTGTGTGATGATTCAAGTGTAGGCTAGCTTAATGATCTTTCCTTGTCAAGAGTATGATCTGGTCGGTATGATGCAACGTAGTTGTTGCTGCCATTATGCAAGGCAAGGCTACTGATAATGTTATGCGGAGCAGACTGCTATGCGACAATGATGTCGATAAGGCATCGGGCCAATGTAGCTAAGAGGTATAAGCTCGCCATTCAGGCCATGAGAGAGTTATCCGACGCAGTTGTTGTTGTAGTCACGTAGGTGGAATGTCATCGATAACTGATATGTGCATATCTACATATATATTTTACATCATATCTTAATATTTTATGCTATATTTATGCTTATTATAGAACAAAAGGTACTTATTATGCTTAATATCTGTTATGTAGCATAAAGACATTCTCGGGAGCGATATGGAAGCTGGAAGCAGGAAAATACGAGCTTAGACAAGAAGAGGACACAAGAAGGATGTTGCTAGACCGGTTGACCCCTCGTCAGTATTTTGACAATATCTCATGACTCGTAACTCCGATTAAGGTGATTCAAAACGATCTGAAAACTAGACACAATTTTGGACGACTTTCGTGTTTTGAGAAAAGTCGGAATTCCAACCACCACGACGTGGTGATCCCACCACGACGTGGTGAATGAAATCTTCGCGATTTTTGACGCTGGCTTGGAGAATACAGGATAAACACGAGGACCACGACGTGGTGGCTAGATTTTAGGCAAGTATATATATATATATATATATATATATATATATATATATATATATATATATATATCCGAACATTATGACGAATTGAGAGACTTAGAGGTGACTTTCTGGAGAAGCATTACAAAAAATAACCTCTGGAAAACCCTTAGAAGAGGAGGAAACGATTGGAGCTCAAGATTTGAAGAGATCTAGACGAAAACATCAATTTATTCGGTTTGATCATGTTTAGATTTATCTATATTGAGTTTTTGTATTTGATTTCTACCATGAGTAGCTGAATTTAGCTACCCCTGTTTAGCTAGATGAAGCTTCAACTTATGAATTAGTTTAATTAATTATGGATTTGACTTGTTGGTATTGTGCTTGTGTTTGATTTTTAATACCTAGCATGCTAATATTTGGTTATTTAGTTGCTTGAATTAATGTTCTGTGTAGCTTAGTGATTATTAAATTACATGAACTTGACACCTAGTGATTAGTGAATATTGAATTGCTAGAGCTAGGATTGACCCAATCTTAGATAAGTGATTGAAGTAATTGAATTTAGCTGTGCTGGAGAACATAAATTATGACCATAATTATGTTTGCATAATAAATCTTACATAACCTATTCATAATTGTAACATCCCAAGTCCAGATATACCTTGTAAATCTTGATCTATTGAGCATTTGTCTATTTGGCCCTTCTTAGAGAAAAGGTAGTAAATGAGTACGCGGGGCGTACTAGAGTGTACGCTCAGCGTACTCATATGCGTGCATTTGACGCGGATACCACCTAGTACGTTGGGCGTACCGGACGGTACGCTGGGCGTAATAGGCCCAGAGTGGAAACCCTAATTTGGGGTGTGACCCTATATAAAGGATATGATGGCCTCATTCCTGGCCACCATTTCCAGACACCCAAACCCTCCTAACCCTAAATCTTTGTTCTCGTAGCTTGTGAGTGCATTTGAGAGCTTGTGAGTGTAACCTTGTGTTCTTGAAGTGGAGAAGAAGCTTTGGAGAAGAAGGAGTGAGAGTCCAGGCTTTTGGATCTGAGCTTAGCTGTTTGGAAAGCTTCACATAGAAGTATAAAGCTTTAAGCTTTCTCACTCTTTTGATTTGTGCATTTATATGGAGTATTTTAGAGTTTTGGCCCAAAATATGGAGACTTTATGAGATAATGAGCTCCAGAGACCTTGATCTACCCCCTTTTAGTGTATTTTGTGGAGTAGAGTCATAAAAATCCAATCTTGGACGTTAGGAGTAAGCCATGCATGAGATATGAGCTTCATGAGCAAAGAGGATGGGTGTTTTGAGTGTTTGTGACCTAATCAACCATGCAAAGACTTAAAGTCACTGACTTTATGGATTAAGAGATATTAGGGAGTCCAGATTTGTGATATGAGCCAATGTCTTAACTGATTAAGACCAAAAATGTGAGGAGAGTGAAACCGGAGCGTACGTTGGGCGTAATCCCAGTACGCGCAGCGTAGGGGTCGAGCATCCCCGATGCCTGCATGGCAGCCGAGTACGCCCAGCGTAGAGAGTTGGTACACGCAGAGTACTCCCTGCCATTGACTTTCGGTTGACTTTTAGGGCTTGGTCAATTTGTGGACTATAAGGCTATAGAGGGGTAAAATGGTCTTTTTCCCTTCTGTGAGTTTGTAGAAGGGTTAGTTTAGCTTCAGTGAGAGCCTTATTAATTAGGGATTATTATCGTTGTGTTAGGCGGAGGCTAGACCGGTGATTCGAGTTCGAGATTATCCGAGTTCTTATGAGGTGAGTCTTCTCACTATACTTACCTTGAGTGGTAACCTATGTGTGACCGGAGGGTCTTATGTGCATATATTGTGTATTGAGATATCCTGCTTATTTGTCTTTGTGATATGTATGCTGTGTTTTATTGAGTTACTGAGTTGAGGGACCGGAGGGTCCATTTGAGTTGTGGGACCAGAGGGTCCCACTGAGACACAATTGACCAGAGGGTCTTATCTGAGCATAGCCATGAGAGGCTGAGGAGATATGAGTGGTATTTTGGGGAACTCACTAAGCTTTGTGCTTACCGTGTTATGTGTTATGTGTTTCAGGTACTTCTCAGGATCACGGGAAGGCGCCAGCTTGATTGTACACACGTCAGAGATTTGAGTCATGTTTTGAGAGGATCCGGGATTTGTTATATATTCAGTTTTTGGGATATGTGTTGGATGATTTGATACTATAACACTTTTTGAGATGTTTGAATTGATAAAAATGTGTTTTAAAATTTGAAAAAAAATTTGGTTTGAAAATTTACGTTGTTACAATAATCCATAATTGATGATGTGTTTGATTGTGTGTGACCATGCATAGTTTTACATGAATTAGTTAAATATTAGTAAATTTGGACTTCAATTACTAATAATATAATATTCGGTAACCAACTTTGATAATCCATAATTGTTAGCTAACCATAAAGAAGAAGTGGATTCGAACTAAATGGGAGTGTTTTTAGTAATTGATTGAACCTTTGTTTAGTAATTAAGTTTATCTAGACTTGCAAAAATAGATAAAAACCTTTTTAATTATTGTTTGAACCCATCTTACTTAAACTACACTACAATCCGACTAGGTACACTGCCTAGGTGCATATTAGTTAGTTAAGTTAGTTAGGATATAAATTTAAAACTAGTAGGTACATTTGAATCACCTTAATCGGAGTTACGAGTCATGAGATATGGTCAAAAACTGACGAGGGGTCAACCTGTCTAGCAACATCCTTCTTGTGTCTTCTTATTGTCTAAGCTCATATTTTGCTGCTTCCAGCTTCCATATTGCTCCCGAGAATGTCTTTATGCTACATAACAAATATTAAGCATAATAAGTACCTTTTGTTCTATAATAAGCATAAATATAGCATCAAATATTAAGATATGATGTAAAATATATATCTAGATATGCACATATCAAAACCATCTACATAGTCTGGTTTGCATGAGCATTAATAACTGTCCTGAAGGTGTTTCTTTTTGGGGCTACACCTAGCTGGATTCCCCCCAGTCTGATGTGGGTAGCGTAGGTAGCCGGACCAGACTATGATGAATAAGGCTGTAACGCCCCGACTCTCAGGTATAAACTTTACAGTCTTATATTTCATTTTGAAAGGTCTACTCGACGAGTTGGATGCCCTGACTTGTCGAGTAGGAACGATTTTGGCCGCGTGTTTAAAGTGACCAACTCGACGAGTTGGAAGACACGACTCGACGAGTGGGTGTTGGAGGAAGAAACCCTAATTTTCGGGGTTTTGCACCTTATTTAAAGGGTCATTAACCTCCCTTAGCCTCCCTTACAGCCCCTTTTGAGTCCAGAAACCCTAAATTGCGTTTTCTCTCCATATTTGTGTGTTATTAAGCTTGGAAGGTGGATCTTGGTGAAAAGAGCTTGGAGATCAAGAAGCTTGGAGCAAAGAGAAGTTGTAGATATGAACACTACTCCATTTTTAGCATCACTTGAAGGTAACAAGTCGTTACCTTGAACTTCTTTACATCTAGATCTCTTCATGCTTGAGATTAGGGCCATTTTAGCATGATTGGTGATTCATTTCGGGTAAGCATGATCTGAAGTTGCAACTCCAGATCTAGGCTCGTCTTGGTTCTTATAGTCATAAAGCTTCATCCTTTAGCAAGATAATGTCTTTTCCCCACCTAGAACTTCTTCTTTAGCTTGATTTTGGCCCTTAACACCTTGTATGTACGTAAAGTTTACAACTTTACGTAGAAAGTATGCCTTAGTAGCTTAGATCTGCAATATGGAGCTTTGGGGTGGCTTAAAGTCATCTGAATGGAGAAAGGACTGAAGCGAATCGACGAGTTGCATGGCCAACTCGACGAGTCCGATGGAGATTAGCCTTTAAGGGTTCTGCATGAACTCGGCGAGTCCGCAGGATGACTCGACGAGCCAGTTAGGGTTTTCTCGACTATTGGACATGCAGGGACTCGATGAGTTGTCTGGAAACTCGACGAGTCCACTAGGGATTTTACGACTTCTCGAGTTCTGGAAGGACTCGACGAGTCAGTAAGCTGCACTCGACGAGTAGGGTCAACATGGACTGTTGACTTTGACCGTTGACTTTGACTTTGACCAAGGGTTGATCAGTTTGACTTCTGTGGTATTTTAGTAAAATGGAAATTTATGGAAGTGATTTTATGATAAATATAGGTGGTGGAGTCCGTGGCTGTGAATTGAGAGTTTGAGTTTATCACTTCAGTTCGACATTTGCGAGGTGAGTATTCCTCACTATACTCAAGGGTCGAAGGCACCAAGGCCGGCCCTTTGGATTGTTATCCTGATATCTTATGCTAGTATGATCTGTTAGATCAGTATCCTGGTAGATAGGATGTTATTATGTTGCTATGATCTGTTAGATCGGTTTGCTTGTCTATAGACTGTTATGTGATTATCTGTTATATGTGCACATGTTTGATTGGTGGTTGAGGCTTATTTGCTTTGTGCGAAAGCCAATAGACCTGGGCATTCCAACCCGATGGTTGTGGGTCGTGAGTATTCCATCCCGAGGATGATTGGACTCGTAGTATGTGGGCATTCCAACCTGTTGGTTGTGGGCCTGGGGTATTCCATCCCGAGGATGACTGGACCCATAGTATGTTGGCATTCCAACCGGATGGTTGAGGGCATGGGGTATTCCAACCCGATGGTTGACTGGACCCATAGTATGTTGTTTGTGATTATATGTATATTGTTGTGTGTGTGGGTATTTTGGGGGAACTCACTAAGCTTTGGGCTTACAATTTTAGTTTTGGTTTCAGGTACTTCGGATGACCGTGGGAAGGTAAAGGCGTGATCATACAGCTCCTCACATTTTATGACTATGTTTCTAGGATACTATGATATAGAACCATTTTGAAAACAAGTTTTGTAATAATCATTGGCTTTGAAATGTTTTAAAAAAAAGTTTAAATTTGGCTTGATTTTTTTATGGATGTTACAAAGGCAAGGTTGTTGTATCAATAAACGACAAAGTTGTTGGCATAATATAAAGTAGCAAAACTCTTGTCCAAGATGGATGTTGTCAAATGATAAGTCGTAAGGTTGTTGATTAGGTTCCGAGAGTTGGGTGATTAGGTTGCTAGTGGGGTCATGCAGCGAGACTATTGCCGATAGCCATACAATATAATTGTTGAGGGATAGGCAGTGAGGCTATTGGTAGGAAATATGCAGCGAGACTGTTTCCGAGAGCCAGGCAACATGGATGATGAGGGATAAGCAGCGGGGCTATAGGTCGGGGTTGTACAGCAAGACCATTTCCAAGAGCCAGGAAACAGAGATGTTGGGGGATGAGCGGCGAGGCTATATGTATGGGTTGCGCAGCGAGACCATTTCCAAGAGCCAGGGAACAGAGATGCTGAGGGATACGCGGTGAGGCTACAGGTAGGGAATGCGCAGCGAGGCTGTTGCCAAGAGCCAGTCAATAGAGATGCTTAGGGTAAGCAGCGAGGCTACAGGTATGGGTTGTGCAGCGAGACCGTTACCGAGAGCCAGGCAACGGAGATGCTGAAAGGTAGTAGGTAGCGGGGCCGCTGTCGTGATAACCTTCTTGTTGGAGAGTAACCTCACTATGGCAGGATGTAATGTGGAAAATGCTTTATCGATCGTCCTAGCACAAGAGAACCATGATGATTGTGGGAGAAGAAACACCAAAGGCGTAGTGTTAAGCGTGGTATAAGCTTATGATGCATGACTTATGGTGCGCGACAATGCGCGAATTATGTTGCGTGGCTTAGAAGAAATGCTTGGGCTTAGCAACCAATAATCATGAAGATGTTATGTGGGAGAGCATCGCATGCAGATCGGGCTTAGTAGCCAGCGATTGTAGATACATCACGTTGGAGAGCATCGCGTGGAATCATGTAGGCAAAGGTTGTAAGCCTTTGAGCCTCATTGGCGAAGCATGCCGCTGGAGTCGGGCTGAGAAGCCAGGGGACTCAAGGCAAGGATGTTGAACCTTGGAGGCGGAGGTTTCCGCTAGAATGGAGTCGGGTTGACAAGCCAGGCGACTCGAGGCAAGGGTACTAAACCTTGCATGCAGAGCTTGCCTCTATAATGGAGTTGGGCTGAGAAGTCAGGCGACTCAAGGCAAGGGTATTGAACCTTGCATGCGGAGCTTGCTGATATAATGGAGTCAGGCTGAGAAGCCAGGCGACTCAAGGAAAGGGTACTGAACCCTGTTTGCATAGCTTGCCACTATAATGGAGTCGGGTTGAGAAGCCAGGCAACTCAAGGGAAGGGTACTGAACCTTGCGAGTTAGGCGTAGCAGCCTACTATCTATGTGTCCGGCCCGAGTAATCAGTCTGGGTTGAAGTGTAATGGCACCTGATGCTTTGTTGCATTTTTAGTTGTAGTGACGATCGGTGCCTAGCTTCCTATGATGTTCGTCGAGAGTTGAGGCTACTGAGAGCTGGATAGTGGAGTTGTTGTCAAGAGGTATGTAGTGGGAATATTGTCAAGAGTTGAGCGACAGGGCCGTTGAGGGCCGGGCAGCGAGCTGCTAGCGATGGATGAGCAGCACGACTACTAAGAGCTAGGCAACGAGACTCCCAAGGGTTGAACTACGAGGCTGCTCTTTCAATCTAATGTCACCTCAGGAATGCACTATCACGTACAGTATCGGCTCTTCGTATACTTTAACTCTACCCCTTTGGAATAAAAATCACTTTTGCATAGCCGTACCAACCCTTCTCCCCCCCCTTTTCTTAGAGGATGCGAGAAAAGGGAATGATGGACACATAGCTGTTGGAAACTGGGCGACACATGTGTTGAAAAAGCTAGGCAACACAAGTGCTAACAAAAACTAGGCAACGCGGTTGCCGAGATCTGGGCAGCGCGACTGCTGGAAGTTGGTCAATACGGACGCTGATAGTCGGTCCGTACGGTTGATGGGGGCTATTTCGAAATGCTTTACGAGTAGTAGTAGTAGTGTACTACTCTTATCCCTCCCTCTTTTTTTCTTTATTTTTCAAACGTAGTGTGAGTCGGAGCGTAGTGCCTCTTCTAAAATCGGAATTGTTGGGCAGACTTGCAGCATTAAGTGCCTGAATTTATCTTGCAAAAATAGCCCATTTTTGTGTTGTTGAAGCAGCCTGATAGTATGAAAAGCTTAGACGAAGCCTAAAATAAATTGGTGGAGCTCATTTGTAAGAAGTCTGCTACTTAAAATATTACAGCCCAAAGAAATCCAAATTCGTTATGGTGAAGCCCAAAAGGAACAGTTGTAGCCACTTGAAGATGATTAAAGATAATCATCCCATTCTTATTTCTTGTTCAAAATTTATTTTATCATTTTATTATTATTATTATTATTATTATTATTATTATTATTATTATTATTATTATTTTGAACATGTTGAGTGATCCGGACCGCCATACATATTCTGAAAATTCATTTTGTTGGGCGGAAACGCAACACGCGAGCTTTAAGTGGCTGAGTTGGGCCATATATTGCTTATTAAGATAACCCAATAAGATGTTCAAGTCTAAAGGAAAAACCCAAAGTGGTTGTAGCCCATTTTGGCAATAAAGGAGCCCAACGTAAATCAATATTGAAGCCCAAATACAACATTACAGCCCATTTCCAGGGAAAAGCCCAATTATTTTGTTTGAGTGTATTAGGGTTCGGCACCCACACCCATAGTCGACATCCCCTTTTTTCGATCTGTAGGAGTGTGACATCCCCAAAATCTCGGCCAGAAAAGACCAGTTTCATTTATGCTTTTAAAAGAATTTCAGAGTAAATCAATTGATTTAAAAAGGGTTGCGGAATTTGTCCCCAAAAACAATATATGATAAAATAAGGTTATCAAAGCATTTCATAAAGAAATGTATTTTCATTATAACAAAACTCGGGATGTCATGTTCCGATACAGACACAAAAACATAGACATTAAAACATAGACCTTACACAGTTATTTACAACAACATGTCTATAACAAAATATCTTCACAAGTTCACCAACTTATGCTCTCGCGCCACTACCTGTAATACAAAGAAACTGAGTGGGTCAGGCTTGGGAGCCTGGTGAGCATATAGGGTTTTCACCCCACAATAAATAATTATATTTTAATTCACCAACCAACAATAACCCGATTACCCATTCTCGTTATCCTCACTTTACGTCCCTATGACAACTGTTATTACCAGGGACTTAATCTAGGATTTTTCATCGGGACGGACACTACTGCAAAGGGGTTTCCTTAACAATAGATATCCTAAAGGCAACCATGAGGGGGATAGAATACAGCAAATGAACACCCAAGTTCATTATACCTACAGGTTATGAGCCTGCCAGCGTTCCACTGAACTGTCTAGAAAAGTCCGTGGTCGTCATCCATATTCTGCTGAATGACTAGATCACAATCACATCGAGGCCTCTCATCAGTTTATCACACATCAACTATCTACCCAAGTTCTACCCAACATTTTGTAGATAACAATATACATATGCATTCATATGCCACTTAAAACTGATAAGATATTCATTCGATATTCCAAATAAACAGATAACATATAATTACATAACACATATTTCATAGAGAATATTTTGTATACGTGTGTTAGCAGAAAGCAGCTACACACTAACTTATATCGTATAACTAATACATTCAATACTTGTATTTTAATTGGGTATATGAAAGGGAATATACACTCACTTGATCAGAAGATGATCGGACAGCACTACGGCTTGTAGAAGTAGTATTCTTCGGTAGATCTGGAAGATCTTCACAAAAACCGGCTTCTCGTGGGCAGAGCTTCGGCTCGGGAAAAATTTACTTCTCGGGATCTTCGGGCTTCGAGATGATACCGGGGCTTCGGGGGTATAGTTTTCACGTAAAACGATGTAATACGGGAGAGAGAAAGGAGAATGAGCAACAAAATTCGGAAGCATTGCTTCCTTTTTATAGGTACTGGAGTCGGCCTCGAGGCGTTCCCTAGGGGAACGCAGGGCCTTCCCACATACGTCATGGCTTACGATTATCGGATTTGACAACTGACACTATGCCCCGAACGCGGTGCGTTCCCTGAACAAACGCATGGCGTTCCCGAACGCAGTGCGTTCCCTGAAGGAACGCATGGTGTTCTCCTCCAGCTCAGCCTCGAAGTTCGTGCCCAATCTTTGAACTTCCATAACTTTCGCGTACGATCTCCGTTTTCGATTAAGCCACACAATTAAGAAATTAAGCACAAAACACATAATACTTAAATAATACATTCTTATTATTTCAAAATGAGCTACAAAGGTTAACCTAGACTATTACATTGCTAATAATGACAAGCCTAGAAACACGGGCGTTACAATTCTCTCCACCTTAGGATGATTCCGTCCCCGAAATCACACATCAACAAACAAATGCGGATAGCGACTCATCATGTCACTCTCCGTCTCCCAGGTGAGATTTGGCCCATTCGTATGTTTCCAACGGACAAACACTAACTCGACCATCTTGCGTCGCAACTTCTTAGTCTTTCGGTCAACGATTGCCTCTGGTTCTTCAATTAACCTCTTGTTCTCGTCAATTCTTAATTCCGAAAGTGGAATCATATCGGGAACTTCTCCCGTGAACTTCCTCAAGTAACACACGTGAAAATTGTTGTGAATTCCATTCAGCTCTTCTGGTAATTCTAGCTTGTAAGCTTGGTTCCCAACCCTCTGAAGAACTTTAAACGGTCCAATAAACCTTGGACTCAGTTTTCCTCTTTTACCAAACCTTATAAGTCCCTTCCACGACGAGACTTTAAGTAAAACCGAATCTCCGACTTCAAAAGTCATCGGTCGTCTTTTCTTGTCAGCATAGCTCTTTTGACGATCCTGAGCTGCTAACATTCTCTCCCTGATTATTTTCAGCTTTTCAGCGGTTTGATGGACTATCTCCGGTCCCATAAACAACTTATTCCTCCTGACTTAGGTACCCAAATACGATCTTGGAATACCTTCAGTCTGTGACTGTTTGTACCGAACACCAACATTTTGCCCAAACGTTCCTCCTTCCGGTCATTCTTCTTAGAAGCTTCCTCTTGAGCTTTCTTTATACTCTCCACAATTGTCGAGACAACTTCTATTCTCAACGCTCTTGGCCTTTTTCTCTCAAGATTGACTTTCCGACTGAGAGGATCAGCAACAACATTGGCTTTACCGGGGTGGTAAAGTATCTCACAGTCGTAGTCCTTAAGCAATTCCAGCCAGCATTGCTGCCTCATATTCAATTCTTTCTGATTAAAGAGATATTGGAGACTCTTGTGATCAGTGAAAAGTTTGCACTTGGTGCCATAGAGGTAATGCCTCCATATCTTTAGAGCGAAAACCACCGCTGCCAGCTCCAAATCGTTATTGGGGTAGTTCTTTTCATGCTCCTTCAACTGTCGAGACGCATATGCGATCACCTTTTCTCTTTGGGTCAAAACACAACCCAATCCAACCCCAGACGCATCGCTATAAATAGCGAAGTCTTCAACTCCATCAGGTAGAGAAAGAATCGGCGCCTCACATAGCTTCTTTTTGAGCTTCTCAAATGCTTCTTCGTGCTTAGCATTCCAAGTATAAGCAGCTCCTTTGTGGGTCAAAGCTGTCAATGGAGTAGCGATCGAAGAAAAGCCTTGGATAAACCTTCGGTAATACCCAGCTAATCCCAGAAAGCTTCGAATCTCCGTGGGACTTTTCGGTCGTTCCCACTTTGTCACAACTTCAATCTCTTCCGGATCAACCATTATACCTTCTTGGTTGACCACGTGACCCAAGAATTGGACTTCTCGAATCCAGAAATCACATTTGGAGAACTTTGCATACAACTTCTCCTTCTTCAAGATTTCCAACACTTCTCGCAAGTGTTTGCCATGGTCTTCTTGGCTCTTCGAGTAAATCAAAATGTCATCTATGAACACTATCACAAATTTATCGAGGAATGGTTTACAAACCCTGTTCATCAAATCCATGAATGCTGCTGGAGCATTGGTTAGTCCAAATGACATACCTAAAAACTCGTAGTTTCCATATCTTGTTCTGAATGCAGTCTTCTCGATATCCTGCTCTTTCACCTTCAGCTGATGATATCCTGACCTCAGATCGATCTTTGAAAAATAACTTGAGCCTTGCAGCTGATCGAACAGGTCATCAATCCTCGGCAACGGATATCTATTCTTTATTGTTGCCTTGTTCAACTCTCTGTAATCAACACACATTCTCATACTCCCGTCTTTCTTCTTTACGAATAGCACTGGAGCTCCCCAGGGTGATGAACTAGGTATAATGAAACCTTTGTCCAACGACTCTTGTAGTTGCATCATCAACTCCTTCATCTCTGTCGGTGCTAATCGATAAGGCGCTTTTGCAATCGGCGTGCTTCCAAGTAACAAGTCGATACGGAATTCCACTTGTCGATCAGGCGGTAACCAGGAAGATCTTCGGGAAATACTTCCGGATAATCACACACCACCGGAATACTCTGCACCTCCTTCTTTTCCTTCTTTGCATCAATCACGAATACCAAGTATGATGTACATCCCTTGGCCAAACACTTTATGGCTTTCATTAGTGAAATGATCCCAGAACTTACTCTGCGTTTGTCCCCATACACCATAAATGACTCTTTCCCTGGCGGGTTTACTTTCACTATCTTCTTTCTGCACAATATCTCGGCCTCATTGGCGCTTAGCCAATCCATTCCCAGTACGATGTCGAAACCGTTAAGTTCGATAGGCAGTAATTCCTCGTGGAACTTATTCCCATTCAGATCGATTAAGATGTTTTTCATGCGATGGCTAACAGGTACAAACTTTCCACTAGCAACTTCGACTAATAAAGCATTATCTAGTCTATCAACAGGCAAAGCTAGTTTTCTACCAAATTCATGCGATATAAAGGAGAAATTTGCTCCAGAATCAAATAAAATTTGGGCAGGCAATTTGTTTATGAGAAAGGTACCTGAAGCGACATCAGCTTCGTCTTTAGCAGCTTCCAGTGTCATCTGGAAGGCTCTCGCCTTCGGCTTTGGCGGAATATTGGGTTTTGCTGCCTCCTTTTTCTTGGGACAGTCTTTCAACATGTGCCCTTCTTCGTTGCACCAAAAACACACTCTTTTGCTAGACGGGCACTCATTGGCATAATGCCCCATCTTACCACACTTGTAGCAGGTCGCATCCTCACTACATTTCCCCGAGTGCTTCTTCTTGCACTTATCACACCACTTCGCTTCCCCTCCTTTTCCTCCACCAAACTTTTTCGAATCAGATTTCGAAAATTTGGTTCTCTTGCTGGAACCTGGTGTTCCCTCAAACTTTCTCTTCTCACCAACCTCAACCTTGTTGGTGGTTCTCCCCTTGATCATATTCTCAACAGACTTGGCAGCACAGATAGCTGCCTCTAGAGTATGTGCCTGACGTACTGGCACCGCATACTCCAATGGAAGTCCCTTTGCGTACCGGTCAACCTTTGTCAACTCATCCAGGACGATGCGCAAAGCAAACTCCATTTTATCGGTGAAGGCATTTGTGTAATCATCGACTGACATGCTGCCTTTCGTCAAAGTCAGAAACTTGTTCTCTAACTCCAACAGATTTTGAGTCGAGCAGAACTTGCGCTTGAACTGCACCAAGAGCTATGCCCATGTCAGTTGCAGTGGTTCATTAGGGTTTAGGGTCTTCCCCAGAGTGTTCCACCAGCGAACGGATCCACCCCTGAACTGACGCACTGCAAACGTGGTCTGCAACTTGCCTCTGCAGCCACAAGTCATGAAGGCTAACTCCATTTTGGAGATCCAATCCATCACTCCGATCGGGTCCTCCTTTCCAGTGAAGGTCGATGGTTTGCAAGTCAAAAAGTCCTTGTACTTGCATCCCAGTCCATCATTCCCTCCATCTTGGTTGTTGCGTCTATTAACTGGCAGGTTGGCTTGACCAATGATCCCGCTGAAGTTCTCTCCTTCAGACTGCCCTCCATTCACTTCGGGCTCTTCGACAGGAATTGACAGTTCTTCACGATTCTGCCTAAGCAGACGTCTCGTTTCTTCCATTTGACGATCCAACATCGTCTGAATCATCAATTGCACACCAACCATTGTCATTGGCTCAGGTGCTGCTGCTGCAACAACAGGTGCTTGCTCGATCACAGGTATTTGATTCCTGTTTTCGTTTGCGTTTCCAACTCCACTCCTTGTTCTTGCCATTCTTGATCTATACACTGAACAAGGTGAATCTAGATCTTCATTCACGATAGATGTTCAAATCATCCTTATCACTCCAAAATGATTGCATGCTAGTTCTAATACCGTAGTCATACGCTTAGAATCCTAAACACATAAGCTCTCCAGATCCGGTTGGCAACAAACCGAAGATCTGAACAAATAATTTCATATATGGCAATCATATAACATTTAGCACATAAAAGCATTTTAGGCAACTTTCCTAAAATAAACTAGTGCTCGTGTCTAAAAATATACAGACACACATCTCACGATCTCCACTTAGCATTCTAAGTTTAAGTCTAGAAATCCTACAAATTCCTAGTTCGCTTAAACTAATGCTCTGATACCAACTGTGACATCCCCAAAATCTCGGCCAGAAAAGACCGATTTCATTTATGCTTTTAAAAGAATTTCAGAGTAAATCCATTGATTTAAAAAGGGTTGCGGAATTTGTCCCCAAAAACAATATATGATAAAATAAGGTTTATCAAAGCATTTCATAAAGAAATGTATTTTCATTATAACAAAACTCGGGATGTCATGTTCCGATACAGACACAAAAGCATAGACATTAAAACATAGACCTTACACAGTTATTTACAACAACAGGTCTATAACAAAATATCTTCACAAGTTCACCAACTTATGCTCTCGCGCCACTACCTGTAATACAAAGAAACTGAGTGGGTCAGGCTTGGGAGCCTGGTGAGCATATAGGGTTTTCATCCCACAATAAATAATTATATTTTAATTCACCAACCAACAATAACCCGATTACCCATTCTCGTTATCCTCACTTTACGTCCCTATGACAACCACTATTACCAGGGACCTAATCTAGGATTTTTCATCGGGACGGACACTACTGTAAAAGGGTTTCCTTAACAATAGATATCCTAAAGGCAACCATGAGGGGGAAAGAATACAACAAATGAACACCCAAGTTCATTACACCTACAGGTTATGAGCCTGCCAGCGTTCCACTGAACTGTCTAGAAAAGTCTGTGGTCGTCATCCATATTCTGCTGAATGACTAGATCACAATCACATCGAGGCCTCTCATCAGTTTATCACACATCAACTATCTACCCAAGTTCTACCCAACATTTTGTAGATAACAATATACATATGCATTCATATGCCACTTAAAACTGATAAGATATTCATTCGATATTCCAAATAAACAGATAACATATAATTACATAACACATATTTCATAGAGAATATTTTGTATACGTGTGTTAGCAGAAAGCAGCTACACACTAACTTATATCGTATAACTAATACATTCAATACTTGTATTTTAATCGGGTATATGAAAGGGAATATACACTCACTTGATCAGAAGATGATCGGACAGCACTACGGCTTGTAGAAGTAGTATTCTTCGGTAGATCTGGAAGATCTTCACAAAAACCGGCTTCTCGTGGGCAGAGCTTCGGCTCGGGAAAACTTTACTTCTCGGGATCTTCGGGCTTCGGGATGATACCGGGGCTTCGGGGGTATAGTTTGCACGTAAAACGATGTAATACGGGAGAGAGAAAGGAGAATGAGCAACAAAATTCGGAAGCATTGCTTCCTTTTTATAGGTACTGGAGTCGGCCTCGAACGCTGGGCGTTCCCTAGGGGAACGCAGGCCCTTCCCACATACGTCATGGCTTACGATTATCGGATTTGACAACTGACACTGTGCCCCGAACGCGGTGCGTTCCCTGAACAAACGCATGGCGTTCCCGAACGCAGTGCGTTCCCGAACGCAGTGCGTTCCCTGAAGGAACGCATGGTGTTCCCCTCCAGCTCAGCCTCGAAGTTCGTGCCCAATCTTTGAACTTCCGTAACTTTCGCGTACGATCTCCGTTTTCGACGTTCTTTATATCCACGCATCGGTGAGATTATGCTCTACATCTTTCATTTAGACTACGTCGGCTAATTTTGACTTTAAATTTTATTATATTATTTTTAGTAGGCCGGGACAGGAAAACTTCGTTAGAAATTCATAACTCCTTCGTCTGACGTCCGTTTTCGTCTGTCTTTCTTCTGTTGTGCTACTATCGACGAGATCTTCGATTGTTGTTTAGATTGTTTCGGCTAGAAATCACTCGATCTCAAATCCGAACTTCGGGCTGTCTGCTGCTAAGCTGAAACTTCGAAAAATCATAACTTCCTCATACGAAGTCAGATTTGGGCATTCTTTTCATGCACGCTCTAGGTTTAACATGATCTACGACTTTCGTTTAGATCACTAAGGCTAAATATCGCTCCATCGTAAATTCACTATTTACGTCCCGTAGTGTCGTACCGGTTCTGTCGCGAAACTTCGTCAGGTCATAACTTCTTCGTTATAGCTCGGATTTCGGCATTCTTTATATATTCGGAAACCTCGTCACGACCACTACGTCTTCATGTATCGATATCAGTTTTATCTAACATTTTATTTTTCACGCATATTTTTATTCTTAATTCAATTAAGCCACACAATTAAGAAATTAAGCACAAAACACATAAAACTTAAATAATACATTCTTATTATTTCAAAATGAGCTACAAAGGTTAACCTAGACTATTACATTGCTAATAATGACAAGCCTAGAAACACAGGCGTTACAAGGAGAGACGCCAAGAAATATCACGCCGGTGACCAGACGTCTCGTGACTCCTGGCGGCTATTCAATGGAAGGCATCGGGCTGTGAAGGAAGATCGGAGTGGAGACGTGGTATCGCCGGCAGCAGTGCTCACTCGCACCTCCTGTGTCGAAGGTGGGTAGCGATTGGGGGTTCTTTACGATAGTTTGCGTCGGAGCTGAAGGAGGTGAAAGCTGAAGTCGAAGATGTTGTTGACTAAGCAGAGGCAACCGGTGAGGCTGACATCGGGCGGCGACAATGAAGCTATTAAGATTTGAAGGGAGTCGGCGTCGTTTGGAGACGACCAGAGCTGTAAGTGATTCAACGTCTGTGGATTAAGGCCACTGTCGTCGTTGGTCTATTTTCTCGTTTTGAAGGTGATTGCGGCAGGTGGTGGTGTGATTCCTGTTGCCCATGGTAGACAAGAAACAGAGGGTCGATGCAATTTCAGATCTAGTCTTCGGAGGCGGCTGTTGGAAGAACATGGTGGTTAGGCCGGCAGTTCATCGGTTGTGGGGTAAAGCAGAGACACCGACGACTGGAGATGGGGATGGTCGACAGGAGGTGGCATAGCGGTGACTGTTGCCGAATCCGCTCTGTTGGGTCATCGGTATTGAAGGTGGTCGAGTTGCAGGTTGCGTCTCGCCGGTTCGTCGCAGTTGATAACGACCAACAATTGGTATAGTTCGGCAATGGGTTCCGGTGGCGCGTCAGATCGAGAAAATAAAGGTATATGGCCGATGCGATGCCGCCGGTAATGGTGCTTGTTCGGAGCTGTTCTGTTTCGTCACCGGTGATAAAGATGATGGGTGTTGTTGCCTGCGATAGTTGCAGGTGTTGGTGAGATTTGGTGGAATTCGTCATCGGTTGGAAGAGATGAGAACGGTGGTTGGATATTTACACAGTTGGCGGGTGTGCCTCTTCCGAGGGGGGCGATCGACTAGCTGAGAGCGACCAGAGATGGTCTGATTCTGACTGCCCGATGAAGTTGTTTGATACGAACACATTTTAATAGTTGGTCTCAGCTTGCTTATGAGAGTAAAGGCACATGATGGAAGTTACTTTCAAGGGACCAAGTAAAATTGTCCCACTTCTTCACATCTCCCATTTTTATTGGCATGCATTTTAATTTATAATTAAGTACTTTGCATTGATTAGTGTCTAGATTCCTTTTCAGTAACCATACGCATGATTCCATGTTCATTTTGCATTTAGTATTTCCTTTTATTTAAGCTCCTGTAATTTCATTTTGAGGAGGTAATGAACTAGAAAATTGTTCCAAAGTCTTTGCTTCTTCTTCTTGTTTCTTAGGAGATTAGCCATCTCGAACCGGCTTCTATCATTTGGTGCTTTCATCATCGTCTCAATGCCTCCAAAAACCGAGTCCGGCTCCACCTCCGACAACCCCAAGGCCACCTCCGACAACACCAATGTTGCCATCAATGATCCATTGCAGGTTTTAATCCACCTCGCCACCGCCACCAACCACCGTCTCGACACCATCACTACGCATCTTGTGGCACAAGCCGACACCATGAACAACATTGTCAAACTCCTTGCAGCCAACAACAATAACTGACCACTGCCGTCGCCTCCACCGTCGTCGCTGCCACCACCACTGAACAACAACCTCCGTCCACCAAAAACTCACCTCCCAACATTTGATGGCTCCAATCCCTTAGATTGGATATTCCAAGCTGAAAACTACTTCACCTATTACGCCGTTCCACCCGCGCAACGACTTTCCTTGGCTGTTTTTTACTTCACTGGCGATGCATTAAGTTGGTACAAACACTTAGCCAACAACAATATTCTCGCTACATGGCCCGACTTCACCCGCGCTCTTGAGCTACACTTCAGTCCTTCCACATTTGAGAATCACCAAGCAACATTGTTCAAGCTTTGTCAAACAACCACTGTGCCGGCATACCAGACAGAATTCAAAAAAGTTAGTAATTGCGTCATTGGTCTCTCCCCCCTCGCCTTACGCAATTGTTTCATCTTCGGGTTATGCTCTGACATCCAATCCGAACTCGCTATCCATAACCCACAAAACCTCCACAACACCTATGGCCTAGCAAAACTAATTGAAGACAAGATTCATGCCCAACTTCCGTCTTCCGATGGTACCCTTGAGCCCCCACCAACAAAACCACCCTTATTGCCCGCCCCTTCACCATCTTCTCCGATACTTCCAATCAAGCGGTTAAGCCCCGCCGAGATGCAAAAACGACGAGCTGGCGGTTTATGTTACAATTGTCCAGCAAAGTATCAACCGGGTCACCAATGTAACCCTCCAAAGTTTCTCCTTCTTCAATCCGAGACTGACCCACCATGGACTTTCATAGCATAACCCGATTCCAGCCTTGAGGACAAGGCCATTTTTCAGGGTGGGAGTATTGATACGAACACGTTTTGATAGTTGGTCTCAGCTTGCTTATGAGAGTAAAGACACATGGGGAAGTTGCTTTCAAGGGACCAAGTCAAATTGTCCCACGTCTTCACATCTCCCAATTTTATTGGCATGCATTTTAATTTACAATTAAGTACTTTGCATTGATTAGTGTCTAGATTCATTTTCAATAACCATACACATGATTCCATGTTCATTTTGCATTTAGTATTTCCTTTTATTTAAGCTCCTGTAATTTCATTTTGAGGAGGTAATGAACTAGAAAATTGTTCCAAAGTCTTTGCTTCTTCTTGTTTCTTAGGAGATTAACCATCTCGAACCAGCTTCTATCATTGTTTCAAAGGATGTTGCGGGCGGAGAGACACAAAGAAGGAAGACGCAATCTTCAAGAAGGGGTTGAACCATGTGGGGCCATTTTGGTCTTGTTTTTTTTTCTTTTTCTGAATCTTGTAGAGTCTAGCAAAATATTTTGTCTTGTAGCTTAACGTATACATTGTATACTCCTATCTCCTCTATTTTTTATTTCAGCGTGTCCCGTGTGGGGCCAAGCTATCATTCTGTCTCTTTTTTTTGTTAAAATCTTGTAATTATTTTTTGCTTTTTGATTGATGAGATGAAAGTAACGAGTTTCTAGGTGGTTTTATGAAACCTCCAAGAAACACAACAATGTTTACAAAAAAATGCATAGAACATGATTTTCTTGGTAATATGAGCTGAAAATAAGATAAAAACTGATAGAAATTTATTTTCCCATTATCTTTGAATCGTCAAAATGAATTGAAGGTAAGGTAAAACCCATAAAAAAACGTCATCTTTTTTCTTTATATATATATATATATATATATATATATATATATATATATATATATATAAAGTGTTTTTTTTAAATGTACAAAAACATAACAATGTTTACAAACAAATGTTTTGAGAAATGGGAGTTGTACATACATATTCTCGTCTAAAAACAATTTTCTAGTGATATATGAACTGAAAATGGTAGGAATTAATAGAAACTTATTTCATTCTCCAAGCTTCTAAACAATCATAAGTAAAGGATTTTTTGAAAATACTGGATCTGAAGGTGGGGTAAAAACTCATAAAAACTTCCTCCTCTTTTTCAAACTTCTAAAAAATACAACAAAAAATCTCTTTTCTTCTCAAGCTTGCTGAAAAAACTCCGAGATATAAACAAAAAACGGATCTGATGAGGTTTTATTCTTATAAAGCTTTCTTTTCTCTCCAGCTTGTTCAACAAGCCATCAAAATATGAATAAGAATAGATCTAAAAAAAATTGTTTTCCTTATTTAAGCTTTTAAAGGAAAACACCAAAAATGTGAACAAGTGTGAGGTAAGAACTCGAATTATTTTTTTAAAAATGTACAAACATCCCAGATGTGCCTACAAACAGCTGATGCAGGTAGTGAAGTTGTCACAGAAAATCTTAACTAAAAAACGATTTTCTTAGTAATATGAACTTGATAAAAGGATAAACATGTAAAAATTTCTTTTCTCCCCAACTTGTTGAATGGGTCACTGAAAACAAAAACAAAACTAATCTGAAATGCCTTTTTAAACTTGAAAAGTGTTTGAATGAGCAGATCTAAAGATCCGAGCTTAAAAACGAAACAAGCCCATAGATCTGAACAAAAACACTAGACAGATCAGGAGATCCTAACGATAGAACGCATCAGATCGTTCGATCTGAGGGATGGCTAGTCAGATATGAACAGATTTAGAGATCTGAGCCTAAAAACGAAAAATATATCTAGAGATTTGAACAAAAAATGGAGCAAATCGGAAGATATAAGCAAAACAACGAAGTAAATCTACAGATCTTGGCAAGGCCCAAACGGATCTGAACAAGTGATGTTATACATGTACAAATCTGACCAAACCTGGGGTGAAAATGCAACAGATCTGAACGAATCTAGGTGAAAACGCGCTTGAAACGTTGTTGGACGATGGTTGCTCGTTCAAGTCTGGGATGGTGCCAAATGATGCGACATAGATCTGAACCACCTCTTCTTTCTCTCTCTTCTCTTGATGGCAGCTAGGGCGGAGAGATCTGCTAGTCACACTCAGAGAGATGCTTTAGAGCCGCCCTAGGGAATGTGCCCCGGGAGCGGGCTACGACGATCAAGTTAGATCATCTGGTAGATCTGAGATGGTTCTCCTTAGCTAGAGAGAACCATCTTGGTGCTGGTGCTGGGGTAGTGCATGGTGGCTAACGGCGGAGGGTGACGGCTGAGGCACCCGGCCGGAGTCTAGGTTGGCGGCTGAGCCAAGGGGAAAGGATCCCCCTCCATGGAGGAGATATTGTTCACTTTATAATGGACAATTCGGCCAAGGGGAACTAGGTCAGGCCTTGGGCCAACCCAATTCAGGCCCAGTTAGCAAGGAGTTGGGCGAGGCTGGCGAGCACGCACCAGGCAAGGCTGGCGGGTGCGCACCAAGAAAGGCTGGCAAGGGAGCGTCAGGAAAGACCGATAAGGGAGCCCCAGGCAAGGCTGGCAAGGGAGTCCCCAGCAAGGCTGGCAAGGGAGTATCAGGCAAGGCCGGCGCGCCAGAGCTGTCTAGGCCATGCTAATGGACCATATATCATCACCTCATTTTTTATACGTAGCGAATTACGTATTGATTTTATCAATAATTTTTTTGTAAGTTTACAATATATATACTTTTGTAAGTTTTGAATATTCAACGAATTTAACGAACCGGGTACCCGATATTGGAACTGTTACCCACCGATTTCGGTTCTGGTTCCAAAATTTAAGGAACTCCCGTTCCGATTTTGATACAAGATAATTAGGACGAGTACCCGCCTACGCTCATCCATAATGACATGGCACCTTTTAAATATTTATTTATTCAATATTTTTTTCATTTTAATTATTATTGATACAAACTAACTTTATCTTAACATCTAGATATGTCAAATATTGCATATTTTGGCTATAGAATAAAACGTGATTACATATAGGGGTGTTTAAAATAACAAAAAAAAAAAATCAGAGTATCATAGAAAACGTGGAATCTCAATGTTGTTGATGAGTGTGTACAGTCCCGCCTTTGCCTTCCCGCAATCACCGATGATAACTAAAACCATAAACAATTGGGTAAGCATAAATCTTAGTGAGTTTCCCCTATCCGAAGTTACGCCCCAGCGTACCTCGGCCTTATCCCTTCCGAGTCCGGGTGCGAGCCAGTTGTATGCGAGCTGGACCCTATCCGAAGTTACGCCCCGCATAAGCCAAGGATTACGCCCAACGTACGTCCGAGGTTGGCGCCTATAAAAGGGCTGCGGAGGCTGCCGAGGAAATCAAACCAAAACTCATTCTTTCTCTCACTACTTTCTCTCTCTAACCCATTTTAACCCCCCTATAGCCTAGGTGAACCCCTAGCACCCGAAGGAAGCCCCGAGGCTCCCGGAGTCCCGAGAAAAAGGGTCTTTCGGTTCGGAAACGCTGCTCCGAGCAAAGCCCGGTTTTTTTAAGAAAACCCGCTGTAAGTGAGCTACGCCTACGCAATTTTTAATATAGCTTCTAATTAATTATAGTAACATTATTAGGACCTTAAAATAATTATTTGGGCTATTATTATGAGTTATATACAGTGTTGTTTAACGCTTATATAATAATAATAATAGCTAGACTATTAATTAGTCGCGGTTAACGTTAGACTAAACCCTAGTGGTATTGATACTAGGTTTTGTCGAGGGAAAATTATTTTGAGATAACGAAGCGTTGTTCGAGTGCAGAGTCACCACCTTTCAAGTGAGTGCATAGTTACTTTCAGCTTACACATAGATATGAAGTATTTTATATAAATTACGTGATGTGTGTGCATATTATCTGTATACTTGCTATCTATGCTGGATGAACGATTTTATACATGTTTTAAAAGATTTAAACTGTATATGTATTTTATATCTACAAAATGTGTTGGGTAAAACATGGGTAGATGTAATAGTTGCTGTGTGACAAAATAAAATAATGAGAGGCCTCGTTATAGATGTTATTGATGATCCAGTCATCTAGCGGACTATAGATGATGACCACGGACTATTCTAGACAGTCTAGTGGAACGCTAGCAGGCTCGCAACCTGTAGGTGTTTATTTGAACTGTGTGTTTACCAGCAGTACTCCATCCCCCACATGGTTGCCTTATTTGACATGAATTGCTGAGGAATCCCCGAAGCATGTGTTGTCACCCTGATGAAAGTCCTTAGACTAGGTCCCTTGTATTAGATATTTTAGGGACGTAAAGTGAGGATAACGGGAACGGGTAATCGGGTTTGTTTGGTTTGATAAAGTTAATAAACTTATTTATTGTGGGTTGAAAACCCTATGTGCTCACCACGCTCCCAAGCCTGACCCACTCAGTTTCTTGTATTACAGGTAGTGGCGCATGAGCATAGATGTTTGGTTGAGAGATAAGGGATTATAGGCCTGTAAATATGAAATAATGTAGTAAGGCTTATGTTATACTGTTTATGCTTTTGATATGTATCGAACATGTCATCCCGAGTCTTTTAATGAAATACATTTCTTTGGAAACGCTTTTGATAAATCTTTATCATATTTTGTTTTGGGACAAATTCGGCAACACTTTTATTTAAAATGTTACTCTGATTTTCAAACAAGCATAAACAAAATCGGTCTTTTCTGGCCGTGAAAATGGGGATGTCACAGTTGGTATCAGAGCATTAGTTTAAGCGAACTAGGATTTTGTAGGATTTCTAGACTTAAACTTAGAATGCTAAGCGATGATTGTGAGGTGTGAGCACTAGCTTATTTTAGGAATTGTGCCTAAAATGCTTTTATGTGCTAACTACTTTGTGCCTGATATGCTGTTATTTGTTCGGATCTATGGTCTATTGCCGACCGGATCTGAAAACCGTATGTGTTTAGGATTCTAAACGTACGACTACGATATTAGAACTAACATGTAAACGTTTCGGAGCGATAAGGATGATTTGAACGTCAGTCCTAAATAAAGATCTAAATTCACCTTATTCGGTGTATAGATCAAGATGGCAAGGACCCGTAACGGAAACGTGAATGCAAATGGGAACCGAGATCAACCCCAGTGATACAGCAAATACCAGTCGTAGTAGAAGTTGCACCTGAGCCAATCACCATGGCTGGAGTACAAGCCATTATGCGGGCTATGTTAGTTGAACAAAGGGAAGAAACGAGGCAAATAATGCAAGAGAATAGGGACGAAGCCACCGTGCCCATTGTGCAACAGGAGCCGATTCTCGAACAATCGGAGGAAGGAAACTACAGTAGGTCAGTGGCCCAAGCTGATCCGCCAGTAAATAGAAGAAACGGCCAAGATGATGGAGTCGAGAGAAACATATGCAAGTACAAAGATTTTCTGACTTGCAAGCCATCGACTTTCACTGGAAAGGAAGATCTGATCGGAGTCATGGATTGGATCTCAGAAATGGAGTTAGCTTTTATGACATGCAGTTGCAGAGGCAAGCTGCAAACCACTTTTGCAGTACGTCAGTTCCGAGGAGGAGCAGTACGCTGGTGGAACACCCTGGGGAAGACCTTGAGCCCCAATGAGCCCCTGCAGCTGACATGGGCGGAGTTTTTAGTTCAATTCAAGTGCAAGTACTGCTCAGCCCAAAACTTGCTCGAACTAGAGAACCAGTCTCTAACCCTGAAGAAGGGAAGCATGTCAATCGATGAATACACAAACAACTTCACAGAGAAGATGGAGTTTGCCTTGCGTCTTGTCCGTATAAGCTGACAAAGATCGAAAAGTACGCTAAGGGACTCCCATGGGAGTACGCGGTGCCAGTGCGTCAGGCACATACTCTGGAGGCAACTATCTGGGCTGCCAAATATGTGGAGGATATAATTAAAGGAAGGGCTGCCAGCAAGGTTGAGGTTGGCGAGAAGAGAAAATTTGAGGGGTCTACTAAACCCAACAATAATAAGAGCAAGTTCAGTTCCAAGAAGTTAGGAGGAGGACGGAACGAAGCAAAATGGTGCGAGAAGTGCAAGAAGAAGCACTCGGGAAAATGTAGCAAGGAAGTGACCTGCTACAAGTGTGGGAAAACGGGGCACTATACCAATGAGTGCACCATCAACAAGAGGGTGTGATACGAGTGTCGTGAAGAAGGGCATATTGCTAAGGATTGCCCGAAGAAGAAAGACGCGGCAAGGCCCAACATTCCACCGAAGCCGAAGGCGAGAGCCTTCCAGATGACGCTCGAGGCTGCGAAGGAGGCAGCAGACGTCGCTTCAGGTACCTTTCTTGTAAATGGATTGCCTGCCAATATACTATTTGATTCTGGAGCCAACTACTCCTTTGTGACGCATAAATTTGGTGGGAAATTAGCATTGCCTGTAGAAAAACTTGATAATGCCCTAATTGTGGAAGTTGCCAGTGGCAAGTTCGTACCTATTAGTAACCGTATTAGGAACATCGTCATCGACCTAAACAGAAACGAATTCCACGAAGAGCTATTACCCATAGAGTTGAACGGTTTCGATATCGTTTTGGGTATGGATTGTCTTAGCGCCAACGATGCTGAGATTCAATGACGAAAGAAGATAGTAAGGGTAAACCCACCCGGAAAAGAGTCATTTATGGTGTACGGGGACAAACGCTGAGTAAATTCTGGAATCATCTCCCTGATGAAAGCCAGAAAATGTTTGTCCAAGGGATGTGCATCATACTTGGCATTCGTAATCGATGCTAAGAAGGAAAAGAAAGAGGTGCAGAATATACCGGTTGTGTGTGATTATCCGGAAGTCTTTCCCGAAGATCTTCCCGGATTACCACCTGATAGACAAGTGGAGTTTCGGATAGACTTGTTACCAGGTACAACACCGATAGCAAAGGCACCTTACCGATTGGCACCGACGGAGATGAAGGAGCTCATGACGCAACTTCAGGAGCTGTTGGACAACGGTTTCATTCGACCAAGTTCATCACCCTGGGGAGCTCCGGTGCTATTCGTGAAGAAGAAAGACGGGAGCATGAGAATCTGCATAGACTACAGAGAGCTGAACAAGGCAAAGGTAAAGAATAAGTACCCTTTTCCAAGGATTGATGACCTATTCGATCAACTACAAGGTTCGAGCTACTTCTCAAAGATCGATCTTAGGTCAGGGTATCATCAGCTGAAAGTGGGAGATCAGGATATTGAGAAGACTGCATTCAGAACGAGATATGGACACTACGAGTTCTTGGTTATGTCGTTTGGACTAACCAATGCTCCAGCAGCATTCATGGATTTGATGAATAGGGTTTGTAAACCATTCCTCGATAAATCCGTGATAGTGTTCATTGACGACATTCTGATCTACTCGAAAAGCCACGAGGAGCATGGCAAGCATCAACGAGAAGTGTTGGAAGTCTTGAAGAAGGAGAAGCTTTACGCTAAGTTCTCCAAATGTGATTTTTGGATCCGAGAAGTCCAATTCTTGGGTCATGTGGTTAACCATGTGGGAATAATGGTTGACCCAGCAAAAATCAAAGCCGTGATGAAGTGGGAACGTCCGAAGAGTCCCACAGAGATTCGAAGCTTTCTAGGATTAGCTGGATATCACCGACGATTTATCCAAGACTTTTCTTCGATAGCTGCTCCATTGACAGCGTTGACCCACAAAGGAGCTACCTATTCATGGAATGAGAAACACGATGAGGCATTCGAGAAGCTAAAGAAGAAGTTATATGAGGCACCGATTCTTTCTCTACCCGATGGAGTCGAAGACTTCGCAGTCTATAGTGACGCATCTGGAGTCGGGTTGGTTGTGTTCTGACCCAAAGAGAGAAGGTGATAGCATATGCCTCTCGACAATTGAAAGAGCATGAAAAGAACTACCCCACTCATGATCTGGATTTGGCAGCGGTAGTATTCACCTTAAAGATATGGAGGCATTACCTCTATGGCACAAAGTGCAAGCTTTTCACTGATCATAAGAGTCTCCAGTATCTCTTTAATCAGTATCTTAAGGACTACGACTGTGAGATACTTTACCACCCCGGTAAAGCAAAAGTTGTTGCTGATGCTCTCAGTCGGAAAGTCAATCTTGAAAGGAAAAGGCCAAGAGCGTTGAGAATTGAAGTTGTCTCGACAATTGTGGAAAGTATCAAGAAAGCTCAAGAAGAAGCTTCAGAAAAGAATGACCGAAAGGAAGAACGTTTGGGAAAGACGTTGGTATTCGGTACAAACCGTCAAGGACTGAAGGTATTCCAAGATCGGATTTGGGTACCTAAGTCGGGAGGGATAAGAGATCTTCTGATGGAAGAAGCTCACAAGACCATGTACTCAATTCATCCCGGTAGCACTAAAATGTATAGGGACCTAAAACCCTACTACTGGTGGCCGACGATGAAGCTCGATGTTGCAAAGTATGTGGCCGAGTGTGTAACATGTGCGAGAGTTAAGGCACAACATCAAAAACCATACGGGAGTTTAGAACCTTTACCTGTACCCATGGGTAAATGGGAAGACATCACCATGGATTTTGTGACTAAACTACCCAAGACGAAGAGCGATCACGACATGATTTGGGTAGTCGTGGATCGTTTCACAAAGAGTGCACACTTCATAGCTGCCAACGAAAGGTGGTCTATGGATAAGCTTGCAAATTCTTACGCGAAGGAAATTATGAGACTCCACGATGTTCCTCTAACGATTGCATCCGATCGTGATAGTCGTTTCACGTCGAGGTTTTGGAGGAGTCTACAAGAGGAACTGGGTACGAAGTTGTGTCTGAGTACAGCTTACCATCCGCAGACTGATGGTCAGAGCGAAAGAACGATTCAAACGCTTGAAGATATGCTGAGAGCATGTACCCTTGAGTTCCAAGGTAACTGGGATGAGCACTTACCTTTGGTAGAGTTTTCCTACAACAATAATTTCCACTCGAGCATCAAGATGGCACCCTATCAAGCTTTGTACGGACAGAAGTGTCGTACGCCGTCTTGTTGGCATGAGGCCAGAGAGAAGCAGTTTATGGGCCCCGAGATAGTCCATGAGACTGCTGAGAAGCTGAAGGTGATTAGGGAAAGAATGTTAGCAGCTCAGAATCGTCAGAAGAGCTATGCTGATAAGAAAAGACAACCAATGACTTTTGAAGTTGGGGATTCGGTTTTGCTTAAAGTCTCACCGTGGAAGGGACTTATAAGATTTGGGAAACGAGGAAAGTTGAGTCCAAGCTTTATTGGACCGTTCAAAGTTCTTCAGAAGATTGGGAACCAAGCTTACAAGCTCGAATTACCCGAAGAAATAGATGGTATTCATAACACTTTCCATGTGTGTTATTTGAGGAAGTTCACGGGAGAAGTTCCCGATATAATTCCAATCTCAGAGTTAAGAATGGATGAGAATAAGAGGATGATCGAAGAGCCCGAGGCAAATGTTGACCGTAAGACTAAGAAGTTACGACGCAAGATGGTCGACTTAGTGCTAGTCCGATGGAAACATTCGAATGGGCCGAATCTCACTTGGGAAACAGAAAGTGAGATGATGAGTCGCTACCCACATCTGTTTGCTTATGCATGATTCCGGGACGGAATCATCCTAAGGGGAGAGATTTGTAACGCCCGGGTTTCGGGGCTAAGCATTTTAGATGATGTAATAGTCTAGTTCAACTATTGTAACTCTTTTTGAAGTAATAAAGATGAAATATTTGAATACTATGTGAATTATGTGTATTTGTGTGCTTATTAATTATAAAGGTATAATTAATAAAGAATAAAAATAAGCGTCAAAATTAAAGTGTGAGATAAGCCCGATATCTTTACATAAAGTTTTAGTGGTCGAAACAAGGATCCCGGGGATATAAAGAATGCCGAAATCCGAGTTATAACGAAGAAGTTATGAATCGTCGAAGTTTCGCGACGGAACCGGCACGACACCGGGAAGCGTAAATAGTGAATTTACGATAGAGCGACTTTTAGCCTTAGCGATCTAAACGAAAGTCGTAGAATATGTTAAACCGAGAGCGTCCATAAAAAGAACGCCCAAATCTGACTTCGTATGAGGAAGTTATGATTTTTCGAAGTTTCGGCTTAGCAATGTACAGCCCGAAGTTCGAATATTAGATCGAGCGGTTTTTAGCCTGCACAACCTAAACGAGAATCGAAGATCTCGTTAATAGTAGCATAACGATAAAAAGACAGACGAAAACGGACGTCGGATGAAGAAGTTATGAATTTTTAACGGACCAATCCTGTCCCGGCCTGTTAAAAAATATAACTTTTAAAATAAAGTTAAAATTAGCCGACGGAGTCTAAATGAAAGTTGTAGAGTACGTTCCCGCCTACGCGTGGATATAAAGAACGTTGAAAAAGGAGCTCGTATACGAAAGTTATGAATTTTAGAAGTCGGTATGTGAATCTGCGAGATAAGATAACGTGGCATGATCTCAGCCTTCCCTTGCTCCCCATGGTCTTGCATCCGATGAACGACGCGTCACCCTTCGCTACGCCCCCCGTCCGAGGTTGGGTACGCCCAGCGTACCTCGGCCTTATCCCTTCCGAATCCGGGTGCGAGCCAGTTGTATGTGAGCTGGACCCTATCCGAAGTTACGCCCCGCGTAAGCCAAGGACTACGCCCAGCGTACGTCCGAGGCTGGCGCCTATAAAAGGGCTGCGAAGGCTGGCAGGGAAATCACACCAAAACTCATTCTTTCTCTCACTACTTTCTCTCTCTAACCCATTTTAACCCCCCCTAAAGCCTAGGTGAACCCCTAGCACCCGAAGGAAGCCCCAAGAAAAAGGGTCTTTCGGTTCGGAAACGCTGCTCCGAGCAAAGCCCGGTTTTTTTAAGAAAACCCGCTGTAAGTGAGCTACGCCTACGCAATTTTTAATATAGCTTCTAATTAATTATAGTAACATTATTAGGACCTTAAAATAATTATTTGGGCTATTATTATGAGTTATATACAGTGTTGTTTAACGCTTATATAATAATAATAATAGCTAGACTATTAATTAGTCGCGGTTAACGTTAGACTAAACCCTAGTGGTATTGATACTAGGTTTTGTCGAGGGAAAATTATTTTGAGATAACGAAGCGCTGTTCGAGTGCAGAGTCACCACCTTTCAAGTGAGTGCATAGTTACTTTCAGCTTACACATAGATATGAAGTATTTTATATAAATTACGTGCTGTGTGTGCATATTATCTGTATACTTGCTATCTATGCTGGATGAACGATTTCATACATGTTTTAAAAGATTTAAACTGTATATGTATTTTATATCTACAAAATGTGTTGGGTAAAACATGGGTAGATGTAATAGTTGCTGTGTGACAAAATAAAATAATGAGAGGCCTCCATTCCCCACATGGTTGCCTTATTTGACATGAATTGCTGAGGAATCCCCGAAGCATGTGTTGTCACCCCGATGAAAGTCCTTAGACTAGGTCCCTTGTGTTAGATATTTTAGGGACGTAAAGTGAGGATAACGGGAACGGGTAATCGGGTTTGTTTGGTTTGATAAAGTTAATAAACTTATTTATTGTAGGTTGAAAACCCTATGTGCTCACCAGGCTCCCAAGCCTGACCCACTCAGTTTCTTGTATTACAGGTAGTGGCGCATGAGCATAGATGTTTGGTTGAGAGATAAGGGATTATAGGCATGTAAATATGAAATAATGTAGTAAGGCTTATGTTGTACTGTTTATGCTTTTGATCTGTATCGAACATGACATCCCGAGTCTTTTAATGAAATACATTTCTTTGGAAACGCTTTTGATAAATCTTTATCATATTTTGTTTTGGGACAAATTCGGCAACACTTTTATTTAAAATGTTACTCTGATTTTCAAACAAGCATAAACAAAATCGGTCTTTTCTGGCCGTGAAAATGGGGATGTCACAAACATCCTATATACCAGGATACCGATCTAACAGATCACTACAGCATAGCAACATCCTATATACCAGGATACAAATCTAACAGATCACTACAACATAGCAACATCCTATATACCAAGATACCAATCTAACAGATCACTACAGCATAACAATATACTAGATATCAACAATCCAGGGAATGCATAACCGTATATACTCAGAGGTTAGATAGGCACCCGGATAGGTGATCCTACTCTAGAACCACAACCCAACGAGGAACATGTAAAAGAGCCTAGATCAAGAGTCCTCATTCTATCCTACATGACTAGATACAGTCCCTAAAGTATCCCTCTACTAATAGATAACCAAAACTAGTGGGCCGACATTGGTGCCTTCGACCCACAGGTAAGTGTGTAGGTAGCCACCGTAGCAATGAAGAACTCTACCAGCTTCAACTCACTTCTAATCACCTCTACTAATGATAACTGAAACAACACTCAATCCGTGGCAAACACTGCTCCTCATGCTAAACCAAAACCAGAAACAAACCCAATCAATAATTAGGGTTTAACCCAAAGCCATGGTCTAGTCCATTCCTCATCATGATGAGGGCAAAAGACCATTTTGCCCTTTATATACAAGCCCAACTATAGTAATCCCAAAACCCCTAATGGCCTAAGGCCCAAAATCAATCCATTGGGCTTCTACTGAGAACGCCTGGCGTTCGAACGTCGGGCGTTCCCATGCAAACGCCTGACGTTTGCTCGCTGATTACCAACTTCCAAACCAATGTCTTAATTGTTGTATTTGGTGTTTAAGCTCATAACTATAACTGGGATGTACTTGACCCAATTATAGCATGGTCCTTTTGGGTTGCCTTCACCAGTGCAATTTGATAGGATAGACTTTTGAGAATAAGGTTATTTATGATTTATTAGTATATTACAAGTATAATATATTAATATGAAATCATATTATTTAATTAGTATTGATCAAGAATTAATTTGGAATTAATTTTGTGATCAAAAGAGACTAATTAAATATGTGGGGATTGATTATGTAAATCAATGATTCTTATAGTGTGGGCTAATGACCCATGGATCTTAAGTAATATGAAAGGTCATTAGGGTTTACAAAGTGTAACCCTAACATTTGCCACACTATAAATAAACCCCCTCATGGCCAAAATCGGTTACACAAGTGTGCCACAACATTCTTGGAGAGTGATATTGATTTTGTGCAAATAACTTATTCTCTCAAGCCTCCTCTTGCATATTGGTGTTTGTGAACCATTAGAGGCATCACACATGGGGTGCTCAAGCTTTCAAAGGTCAGGAACTACAAGTCCTTCTAAAAGGTATGTCATCTAACTAGTTGTATTGTTCATTTGACAATTTGTATGCTAGTTAGGGAGAGTGCTTTGGAAAATTGAAAATATGCATGTATAATAGAGAAAACATAGATCCAAAGCATTTAGGGTTGCATGTGCACCATAGGAGTGTTATAGTGCTCAAAACCCAACAGTGGTATTAGAGACTAGGATTGTTTTCTGTTATACTTGATGCTTGTTAGTTTTCCAAGTTGAAAAAATCGAATTTTTGCATCTGGCTGATGGACTCGCCGAGTCCACTGGCTAACTCGCTGAGTCCACTCAGAAACAGAGCAAATCGACGTGTCAGTTCATGCACTCGACGAGTTGCAGGCTCTGGTTGCAGAAATTCAAGGTTTTTGGCCAGAATTGGATTAGGATCATTACCACAAACTGTTTTGAATCATAAAATCTGTTTTTTCTGATATGGTGGTGATCATTCTCATCCAATTACAAGATAATTGTCAATTTTTTAAGATAATTGTTGATTTATATGATAAACAAAGTTGCTTGCAAATTGTTGACTTGATATTATCTTGTATATGAGTTTAGCTAGATCAATCTAGAATCATATGATAATTTTAGTTGTTGAAAATTGATCTAAATGAATTTTAATGACCACCATAACTTGTCCTCAAGTTATGGAAAATGAAAAGTCTTATACATTAAAATGACATTAAACTCATAAGTTATGGAAATTGAAAGGACAATTGTCAAATATTAAGATAGTAGGTTAATTATTTGTATTATTTGATATGAATTGCCTTGCTATATGAGTTAGATTAGATCAATAGAATATTATATGATAATTTTCCTTGTTAGAATTGATCTAAATGTTCCTTAATGAGTTCCATAACTTGTCCTCAAGTTATGGAACATGAAAAGTCTTATCATAAATGTTTTAATGAACTCCATAACTTGTCCTCAAGTTATGGAAAGTCAAGAGTCTTTTCATAAAACCAACATTAAACTCATAATTTATAGAATTGAAGAGTTTTGACAAGTTTCAAAACTTGCCCTCAAGTTTTGGAATTTGTAAATTCTCACTAATGAAACTTTAATTCCAAACCCTACAGTTTTAAAAGTTAAAATTCAACCCTTATACTTTATAATATTATAAGTTTAATAATATATATATATATATATATATATATATATATATATATATATATATATATATATATATAAGACAAGTCAATCTTACCGTTAGTAGGCCTCATTCACGAAGCCGGTCTATAAGGGGGGTATAAGGTTACTGCCTATAAAATGGCAGTTTAATGGGTGTCCACTCTCACCCACCGCTTCCTTGACTGGTGGAGGGTCGTTAGCCGAACGGGTAGGATAGGACATTAATTCTCGTTAAAAGTATAATGATAAATATGAAGTAACTAAACTTTTATTAAATTCCAAATCTTAGTTACTTTAGGAAAAATGTGAAAATGGTGCTAATCCATGAAATTACACTTTGCACCTTGTTAAGTCGTTAGTGGAGCGTGTGTGGTTAACCGGCACACTAATATGGGACTGACAATGTGTGGCAAAGGGTAGCTTGATGTTATTCATAGATCAATGGAGCGTGTGTGGTTAACCGGCACATTGGTTAGGTGATTTGTAACATTGAGTTACCAAGCTAATTTGCATGGTTATTCACACCTTGTTTGTGATCCTCGGCATCCCAGTCACAAACTTGAAAGGCACAATCGAGATTTAAACATGCCATTGAAAAGTTCAATGAATCTCAAAGGATCTTGGAATTTCAATCCAATTAAAACTTAATAATCTATTTCGTTTTTCATGGTGGAAATTGGTAAATCGTTATTTACCTACCTTCAAATATTTTACAATTGGATTACGGCATCCCTCTTCGCAATTGTAAAATATTGTGTTGGGTCCTAGCCTTAATATTTCATTTTGCGTGTTATATTAAGGACTTAAATCAACTAACTTGAATTTCTCCCTTGTAGATGTCTAGTTCAGACAACTATGGTCTTCCCCGATCTTTTGGAAAAAACTTTCCACATGAAGATGATATTCGATAATATCATACTGCACTTCCTCCACCTCCTCCAATTATTCTCCCTGACCCACAAGTTCGAAGACTTGAAAAGTTCAAGGTCACTCAAGCCCTATTGGCTAGTAAACACCAAGATGGAAGGTCTGTGTGTGCACATGTCTTGGATATGAAGTCACACATTGACAAGCTGGGAATGTTGGGTGTCGTTTTCCCGAGGAAGTTGGCTGTTGACTTGGTTCTTCAGTCACTTCCCGAGTCGTATAGTCAGTTTGTTAAAGACTACTATATGATAGACCGCGACGTGACCCTTATTGATCTTATCTATTTGCTTATTGTTGCTGAATCAACAATGATTTGGCTCAATGGTCAAGCATATTTGATTGGAAGATCTACTTCCCAAGCTGCCATGGATATAGGTAATGACATAGATAGTCCAGAAAAGATCCATTCTCCTAAGGGAAGGGAATTGGCTATGGTCAAAAGATTTAACCATAAGAGAAAAGCCAGTTCTGAGATAGTTCCATGTGCAAATTCCAAAGAGTCCACTTGTTTCTACTTCCATTTTAAGAGACATTGGAAGCGAAGCTGCCCTGAATACCTAAAAGATATAAGAGAATGTAAAGTAAAAAAGGTTTGACTATACTTCAGGTAAGTTCACTATCTAACTATATTAAGTTCCTGTTTGTAGATTCTTAATACATGACGTGATAAGATTACATTTAGATGTTTTGTAGGATCAAATGAAGCTTAAAGGAAAGGCATGCAGTGTCTGATCGCGAAGAGATGGATTTCGATCGCATGGTTCGATGATCGGATTTTTGAGCTGCTGCTTAGGAGTTAGGATAGATTGCTTAGAAATATATTTTTCATTTGTAATTGCATTGTAAGGAAAAGTTTTCTCCGCACCTTTTATAAATAAATAAAATTTTGATTTTTTTGTCTTATTTATATTTCCTTGCAATGGAATATGTGAAAATTGATGTTTGTATTTTTAGCAATCTGGATTTGATTCTTTCGTTTGTGGTAGTATCTAAATTTACCAAATAAGGAAAGATTCTCATCACCCAAGTTTCAGTTGGATAGAAACTTGGAATCATGCAAGTTGTTTTGTATGGTGAATGAGAATTTTCGTCTTTGGGAAATTAAGACTAATTCCTTGTTCACATGAATATGTGAGTCAAGTGAAGGACTAGGGGATCAGGTACACTTGGTTGTGCACTGGTCAAGTCCACCACAAAGAACGAAGTGACTATTCGTTATGATTTACTAAAGTTAGTAAATATGGTTATGCTTACAAGATTAAGTATAATTCTGAGTCATTGAAAATTCTTAATGTATAGCAGAACGAATAAGAAGAATCAAAATCTGCAGAAAGATAAAAGTTTCTCCAATCTGAAAATATGGGAGAGTACTTGAGTATCGTGTTTTATGATCATCTTGATGATTATGAAAACCATATCACAATTTGATCCTCTAAGGACACCTTACTCCATTTGTTTGGCTAAGAAGAGGGATCAGAATTGTTGAAATGGTTAAATCAATTAAGATGAATCATACTTCATTACAAAATCAAATCTTAGAGTCATACTCCAAGATTGTATATTGAGTGACATATCCGCAAATGTAGAGTAAAATGTTTTCTACTCTTGTACATTTGAAATTGGTAAGTTGTGATGTTTTGGATAAAACAAAGACCAACTAAGACCAATTGACAGAAGTGTTTGTCTTGATAAGAAACCACACTAACTCTTGAATATTTGTTTGTCAAGTAATGTTCCTTGACAAAGTGAATCTTATATGTCAAGAGGTCAGTGGGAGTCTTAAAAATCTTGAAAGGGTTCAAGAACGAATCAAGAGTAAATCTATTGTTAATCATTAGCACATGACTTGAGGTTTGGAACCTATCGTGTTGACATATTATTGTTTTCATGCCCATTCCAGTTGAAGTTGACTATGCATGTGAGTTCTATGAGTTCTCAATTGTTTGCATAACAACTTGGAAGAAATGGTAGGCCCTTGAACTGCCAGGTGGCAAGAAATTAAGATTAAACAAGTTCAGTCCATATGATTTTGGATTTGTCACAAAACTTGTCTTGTGATTATGGTTTTGACAAATTCACATGGATAGGAACACATACACCATAAAAATCTAAGTGTCACAAGGTTTCTCTCCAATTCATGAAAATGATTATGAGAAAACTCTTTCACTAAGTAGATTTTAAATAATTAGCAATTGTGATATTTGCATTCTCAAATTCGATTATGACTACGGCATCCCTCTTCATAGTTCGAATTGTGAGAAATGGCAAAAGGTCTAAACATTTGAGACTTATTGCTATAAGTTCTAAAATTGTTTAGACACACAGATGAGCTTTCTAATAAAAGATGTGTGAGCTTAGATAAACGCTTATCGAAGCATCTCGTGTCAGAAATCTAAACTTTGGTAAAAAAAGTCAATAAAGTAATGATTTCTAGAAGTCCAGCTGATTTCTGATTTATGTCACAGCTAGTGGGAGCATAAAAGTTATGCCAGTAACAAAATAATTGTTATGCTAGTGGGAGCATAATTATTATGGTAAGTGTTGCAAGTTAGCAATATTAATTATAGAAAACAAAGTTTTCAATTCGCAAAGTTGTAGGGTTGAAAAGTTGTTTTGCTATAATTAAGGGAGAGGAACTTATACTTCATTTCAAATCTAAAAGCTTAGATTGAGATTTTAATCAAATTTAGTCAATGATTTATATGAATGCCATGTTGAAATGCTTCAACATTGGAAATTCTATATATGGAAATATTATAGCAAAAGACAAGTCAAGTATCATGTCTTTATGTAAGACATTATGAATCGTATCCCATATGCTTCGAGTATAGGGTCGATTGCATATGCTATAATATTCATGTGTTCTAATTTTTCCAAATGCTTAGGGCATTAAAAGGGAAAAAGGACTAGAACTAGATATGACTAAAGTTATTAAACAACTGCTAAGAACAATCTAAAGTTCACCAAAGATTGGTTGCTTATGGATAGTTGCAAGTATAGTAATGGATGGACCATATTGACATTATTATGAATAGACATGATTCTATTAACAATGAGTTGTCATATGGCAAATATGGAAATGTTTCCATAATGGGAGTTGCATATCAAGAATCCATGGTAAAGTTAGAAACTTTTATGCAAGAAGGATGTTCAAAGGAATGTGCTTTGAATATGAGACTTCGGATCTATGGAATTGACTTGTAACAATCTCCAATGGAAAGTTTTGTAATTGACAAAGTCTTTGTGACTTGTGTACATAGTCATTACAAAAGGATCACTGCATATAAGTTTGGAATCTAACAAATTACAGTAAGTGGCAAGAACTTGGTATTCTTACACTTACGATAAGGATTTGGAATTGTGAAATGAGTATCGTTGAAATGTTTACAATTGATCTATTTCACAAAGTAAGGACCGTAGGTAAAAATAGTGTGCATGCTTGGAGCATGGGATAGCTATTGTTTTTAATTCAAGTATTAGTTGATAAATCGAAACAATATACAATGAATAATGTGTAATCAATATGGTGATTAAATAAAATATGTTTTATTTACACTCAAAAGTTTTGGGGCCATATAGGATTAGTATTATTCTTGTGTTTCACTTTGCATGTTTTGACTTCCCGAATAACAAGATTATTCAAACCATCCACAGTCGATCATACGTTGGAAGTAAGTATGAAATAATATTGTCATGATTTGGCTTGTAGATTTTCTAAGGCATTAGACATAGAAAAAGTGTGATACACCATTCATGAGTGTTCCTGAAATAAGATTTGAGTATTGGATTCAACCCGCGCTCACCTGAATTACTTCATGGAATTTATCACGAGTAATTATGAGATGATAATATCATATAATCTTCAAACTAAGATATATGAGTTGTTGAATACGAGTTGGTTGTGCATTGATGGCATAAAAACGCATCAGTAACTTGATGTTATAAAACGTGTCGTTGTGCATGATTTGATGAGTTCAGTTATGTTCTATGTCAAACGAACCGGAAATCGGGAAACAAATTGCAGGACAATAAGTATGACTATGTTCCATGTATTTGTCCGCATATATATCTTGAGAACAAAGGAGTATATGATCCCTTATCTAAAGGACGCGTCACTGACTAGGTCAGAGTTCGACAGCAGCTTTTGAAAGCTTACGATTGTTAAGTCGGATCCTGAAGTCACTGACTAGTTATTATTTAGGATGGGCTAAACCAATGACATAATTCATGGATATTCCATGGAGGTTAACCCATGGATCCTAAGTACTATGAAAGGTCATTAGGGTTTACAAAGTGTAACCCTAACATTTGCCACACTATAAATAAACCCCCTCATGGCCAAAATCGGTTACACAAGTGTGTCACAACATTCTTGGAGAGTGATATTGATTTTGTGCAAATAACTTATTCTCTCAAGCCTCCTCTTGAATATTGGTGTTTGTGAACCATTAGAGGCATCACACTTGGGGTGCTCAAGCTTTCAAAGGTCAAGAACTAGAATTCCTTCTAAAAGGTATGTCATCTAACTAGTTGTATTGTTCATTTGACAATTTGTATGCTAGTTAGGGAGAGTGCTTTGGAAAATTGAAAATATCCATGTATAATAGAGAAAAAATTGATCCAAAGCATTTAGGGTTGCATGTGCACCATAGGAGTGTTATAGTGCTCAAAACCCAACATTAATGGCTTAAGATTTGATGTCCAAACTTCAGATCCAATCATAATGGAATTTCTAAAGCCATAAGTTGCAAACTTTATGGTCATGCATGGTTACAATGAGCCCAAAATATAAAACTCCAACTCCTTAACTCATTAAGACACCTTAAACTTGCATGGAGTGAAAGGAAGGTCCAAGATCACACTTTTATCACTGAAACTACCCTAAAACGTTCAAAAGGGATTTTCACATTTGCATTCCTCACTTATCAGCTCAGGTGTATCCCCACCTGGCAAATCACTCGAGACATTCACAATGAACTTCATGACTTGAGACTCTATGACCGAAACCCAACCTTGGCAACAAAACCCCTAATAACAGCTTACGAAGATACAGGATTTATAATGCAAACACTCCGCAGAGACTTTCTGATGCACGAATGATACTCCCAACAACCCTCAACTGCGAACTTTATCAAAACCAGTTGATTCGTGAGTCTCCCGACTTCCATCAACGCACCAACACCAAAAGATTCAACAGTTGTACGAAAGTCTTGAACTTGGAGAAATCTGACTGGGAACCGAACCTTTCCACAGGGTCTTCCTACTGCGAGGTCCCACTTGAAATATGCTAGAATCTGACAACTTGATCCCAACCACTGGTATCCAAATACACATAGAATCTGAACCCACACGACATTCATAAACCCCAATACACATACAATCTGATGACAAAGATAATTAACCCATTCATACAAGAAATTTAATTAACCAATACCAACTAAGATACTTCCATTTAACTGATCATCCGAGATTACAACCGAACTTTAAAACATAAACAGAAATTACAGATAAATACCAATACCATCCCAATTCCTAAAAAGAAGAACTACCAACCCAGCTCTCGGTCCCTGGTACTTCGTTCGTCCCATGACGACCGTCGGGCAACTGCCACTCTAAGGGTGTAGGGTCCGGGACCTCACCGAACACGAGAAAAGGACAAATAGCTCTGAAATGGCCCTCCTGGTTGCAATGGAAACAAACTCGCGTTCTCTACCCACAGTCTCTACCAAAATGGCCCTCCCCGCCACACCTGCGACATACAAGAGATCTGTCCCTCCTTCCAACCGATCCCAAACTCCGGCTGGCAGACTTGAACCACTTCGTTACAGGCTAGGACTGATCCAGATCCTGACGCTGCTCCCTTGTTTAGGTCTCTATCTCAATCTCTCGCCTCTTTGCGACATCCTGAAGCTCAGCGAAAGAACCGTAGCGCTGGATGGACACGAACTGTCGAATATCCGTCTTGAACATGCCTAAATACCGAGTCATCTGAGCTTTCTCAGAAGCAGCAAACTCGGCATAAAACATGGCTCTCTCTGTGAACATCTTGGTGATCTCCGTTACCGACTCAATCCCCTGTCTCAGATCCAAATACTCCTCAACCAGTCTCTCCCGCTCCACCAATGGAACATATCTCGAGTGGAACATCTCTGAGAACTGCTCCGATGATACTGCAGCTCACTGCTCTAGGGTGTATGAACTAGTAACCAGCCTCCACCAATCCTTCGCTCCATGCCGAAGAAGGTTCAGAGCGCACTTGACCTTCTGGTCAGTTGGGCAAGAGCAAGTAAAGAAGCATCCCTCAACATCTGGCAGCCACCTCATGGCGATGATCGGGTCTTGAACCCCATCAAACACTGGGGGCTTCGTATTGTCGAAGTCCCGGTACTAGAAAGCTCTCCCAGTGCCAGACCCGGCAGCGGAAGCCGCATCAGCGGTACTCTCAGAAAGTGCAGTGTATCGGTCATCGAATAATAGCTATGGTATCTGATCCTGAACAATATAAACAATCTCCTCACGAATGATCTCCCTAACCCAATCCTCTATCAAAACTGCCCCATCCTAGCCACCAACTCCAGCTCCTGATCATGAACCTCCAAAGGCTGCCATACTGAAATATACCAAGAAAAGATCAGACATCACAACATAGTGCTCAACCCACGAGGCCCTACTCCTATTAGTCACTTAGCAGCCTCGAAATTCCTCATGAATCTCATATGGATCCTGTGCTTCCAGTAGTATGGGCCCATACTACCTTCCACACTTATCCATAATCGACTCATAATTTATCCTAAGGTCCCAAGTCACTGCACTAGACCACTCCTACGTGTACTAACACCGCTTCTGTTACGAGCTACAACTAACTTCCTATGCACTCTTCCTAGGATTTTTTGGATAAGGTGTCTAAGTCCATAACTATATTTGGTATGTACTTGACCCGACTTGGCATGGTCCATTTGGGTTGCATGGCATCCGGACAATTTGGATAGACTTTTGTGAGAAGAGGATATTTATGATTTATTAATATATTATAAGTTCTACTATATTAATATGAATTATTTAATTAGTATTGATCAAGAATTAGTTTGGAATTAATTTTGTGATCAAAAGAGATTAATTAAATAAATGGGGATTGATTTGGTATATCATTCATTCTTATATGGTGGGCTTATGATCCATATTTCTTCATGTTGGGCTAAACCCATGTGGTTACCCATGGATACTCCATGGAGGTTAAAACCCATGGATCATGAGGAATGTGGAAAGGCATGAGTTACATGGTGTAACCCTAATATGCACACTATATAAAGAAGCCTCATCCTTGTAAAATCGGCACTTAAGTGATTCTAGTGAGGGCTAGCCGATTTGATGCATATCAATCTTCTCTCAAGTTATTCCAAGTTGTTGGTGGTGTTGTGTGAAGCATTTGAGGCATCACATTTGGGGTGCTAGGCTCACAAGGTCTTAAGGAATCCAAGCAACAAGAAAGGTATGTCATTCTACTAGTTTTTATATTACATATACCCCAATCATATGCTAGTTAGGATGAAACCTTGGAAAAATGAAAGTTTGCATGTATAATAGAGAAAACATAGATCCAAGGTTTCCAGGGTTGCATGTACACCATAGGAGTGTTAGAATGCTTAAAACCCATCAGGATTATCCTCATTCTCGCATCACCGGTTGCTTTTGTGCATGCTTATTGTACACAATATGAGATCGGATAGACTGTCGAATAATCAACTCTGCCCTAAGTCCACAACCAAACAAGGAACAGGAAGTAAGGCCAAGTCGATCATTCTAAGGCTATAAAATCTGACCATATACAACTAATCAACATACACGCAGCAATCTCACAATCAAGTAATATAAATCAAGAAAGCAGCTTCTTATATCATAAGGTATCACAGAATCAGGCATTTATATCCAACATTTTCTAAAGAATCTTACTCACTAGCATGCTTTTTCTAATAATTCATATATCAGCAAAATCAAAACTCAGTAAACATAACAAGTATAGGTATTCTAGGAACTACTCTCCTGTCCGGGCTCTGGCTGACTATACACACCACATCTTCCTGAAAAAGTCAGAGTTGAGTCAAGGCCCACGTTCCCGATCCCAAGCCAACAATCAAACAAGAACATGACAAGAGACCGAGCCCATGTCCCTAACCCAACCTTTTTATTATAAATTATTTTTTAAAAACATTCTGCAAAAACTCTTGGATCCTAGTTTGAGACTGAATTCACACAAGTGTTCCTCCAATTCACTCAAACTAGGGCTTTGATACCAACTTGTAACATCCTAATTTCACAACCGAAATATTTTCGTTTTTATTAAAGTAAAACTTCCCAAATTATAAATCCATTATTAAGAAAACCGTTTATTTCAAATTACATTTATTGAAAATCAGAGTATCATAGAAAACACAGAATCCTCAATGTTGTTGATGTGTGTGTACAGTCCCGCCTCCGCCTTCCCGCAATCACTGATGATATCTGAAACCATAAACAACTAGGTAAGCATAAATCTTAGTATGTTTCCCCAAAATACCTCATAATATAAACATACAAGCATGCATAACGACCGCTCTTCGGGCCTTCGGCCTGACTGGACCGCCTCGCGGGCCTTCAGTCTATCCAGGCCGGAATACCATGGTTTGTTGGCCTACCGCCTCAACCCAACCACTCTTCCCGAACCTCTGTGCCTTTGGCTTACAGCTGTCCTGCACCGAGTATCTTGGCCTACAACACAAAGTTGGACCTCCTCAACCCACTACTACCATACGTCGACATATAAACAATCAGGTTCAAGTAGGCACATAATACAGGCAAACAGCAATCATACAGCTCACTACCGCCTACTAGTCCTCTCACAACATACATTCCTGCTACCAGCTAACCTCCGTAGAATGCGTAACCATAAGTAACTAGAGGTGAGGTAGCCACACGAACAGATGATCCTACTCTAGGGCCACAACCAAACGAGGAACATGCAAGAAATCTAGATCAGGAGTTCTCAGGCTATCCTACATGACTACATACAGTCCCTAGGGCACTCCATTAGATGATAACCAGCAAGTACATATAACATACAGTTCTATAGATCACTATCGCATAGAAACATCCTACCCTATATACCAGGATACAGATCTAACAGATCACTACAGTATAGCAACTCCTAAATATCATGATATAGATCTAACAGATCACTACAGCATAGCAACATCCTATACACCAGGATACCAATCTAATAGATCACTAGAGCATAACAGCATGCTAAATATCAACAATCCAGGGAATGAATAATCGTATATACTCAGAGGTGAGATAGGCACCCAGACAGGTGATCCTAATCTAAAACTACAACCAAACGAGGAAAAGGTAAAAGATCCTAGATCAAGAGTCCCCAGTCTATCCTACATGACTATATATACAGTCCCTAAGGCATCCCTCTACTAATAGATAACCAAAACTAGTGGAACGACATTGGTGGCTTCGACCCACAGTACAATGAGGCGAAACTCACCTCGATATGTGTTTAGGTAGCCACCGTAGCAACGAAGAACTTGTTGGGTTTTGAGCACTATAACACTCCTATGGTGCACATGCAACCCTAAATGCTTTGGATCTATGTTTTCTCTAATTATACATGCATTTTCTTTTTCCAAAGAATTCTCCCTAACTAGCATACAATTGAAGCTATAGAATATAAAACATAGTTTGGATGCTTACCTCTTGAGTAGAGTAGAGTTCTTGACCTTTGAAAGCTTGAGCACCTCAAGTGTGATGCCTCTATTGTTTCACAAACACCAAAATGCAAGAGGAGGTTTTAGGAGAATAAGATTCTTGACTCCAAAGAGTGTGTAGCCGATTTTAGCTTATAGGGGCACTATTTATAATGTGGCAAACACTAGGGTTACACTTTGTAAACCCTAATGCTCCATGACTCTTCACATTCTTATGCTCCATGGGTTAACCTCCATGGACTATCCATGGATTATCTTATTGGTTTAGCCCAACCATATAGTCATGGATCATCAGCCCACATTACAAGAATCATTAATTTACATAATCAATCCCCATATATTTAATTAGTCTCTTTTGATCACAAAATTAATTCTTGACCAATACTAATTAAAATTTAATATAATATACTTGTAATATATTAATAAATCACAAATAACCTTATTCTCAAAAATCCTTCCTATCAAATTGCACTGGTGAAGGCAACCCAAAAAGGGACCATGCTATAATCGGTTCAAGTACATACCAGTTATAGTTATGGGCTTAGACACCAAATCCAACAGTCTCCCACTTGGATAAGTCTAATAACTATTACTGCTAATGCACCTCAGGATCCGACTTAGCAATCGTAAGCTTTCAAAAGCCTTTGTCAAATCTAACCCAGTCAGTGACACATCCTTTAGATAAGTGATCATATACTCCTCTGTTCTCAAGATATCAGCTAGACAAAAACATGGAACAATGTCATACTCATTGTCCAGCAGTTTGTTTCCCGATTTCTGATTGGTTTGACATAGAACATAATTGAACAAATCAATTTAGCTCTGACCGGGCCCGGCACATAAGTAAAAACATAATCATCGAGGGGCCCAAGATATCGCTTTTAATCCTCTTAGAATAAAAGTAACAGATAAACTTCGACATTATATGCTTGTACTAACAACTCATCAAATCATGCACAAAGACACGTTTTATAACATCAAGTTACTGATGCGTTTTCGTGCCATCAATGCACAACCGATTCATAGTCAACAACTCATATATGTTGCTTTGAAGATTATATGATATTATCATCTCACAATTACTCGTGATAAATTCCATGAAGTAATTCAGGTGAGCGCGGGGTGATCCAATACTCAAATCTTATTTCAGAAGTACTCATGAATGGTGTAGCAAACTGTTGCTATGCCTAACTCCTTAGACAATCTACAAGCCAACTCATGACAGTCTTCTTTCATACTTACTTCCAACGTATGATCGACTGTGGATAGTTTGAATAATAATAATAATAATCATAATTTTATTATTCTGGAAGTCAAAACATGCAAAGTGAAACAATAGTAAATAATTGGCACAAGACAGTAACTTTACTTATAAATAAAACTCCTTTTATTTAATCATCAAATTTCAATTACAATTTAGCTATTACAAGTTTCTATTTATCTAACCACTAAAACTAATATCGTCCGTTAGCCCAATGCCCCTTGCATGTTGCAAGTGCTTAACCCAAGTCAGTCCCTTTGTAAGAGGATCTGCTGGGTTGTCCTCTGAAGATATCCCCTTTACCACGAGGTGCCCTTCTTCTACTTGATGTCTTATGAAGTGGTACTTTATGTCAATATGTCTGGATCTACCATGATCTCTCGGTTCCTTGGTTAAGGCAACCACCCCTTCATTATCGCAGAAAATCTCCATAGGCTCCTTTATGGATGGAATGACTCCAAGGTCTCCAATGAAGTTTTTCAACCATATTGCCTCCTTCGATGTTTCGCTTGCTGCTATGTATTCTGATTCACACGTTGAGTTAGCTACAGTCTCCTGCTTGGAACTTTCCATGTCACTGCTCCTCCATTCAGGGAAAACACCCAGTCCGACTGAGAGCGGAAATTATCTTTGTCGGTTTGGAAGTTGGCGTCACTATACCCTATCACTCTCAAGTCATCACTCCCACCGAGGGTAAGGATCCAATCCTTAGTCCTCCGTAGGTACTTAAGAATGTTCTTAACTGCAGTCCAATGAGCTTTACCAGGATTTCCTTGATATCTGTTGACCATGCTCAAAGTAAAGGCCACATCAGGGCGAGTACAAGTCATAGCATACATGATCGAGCCAACTGCGAAAGCATATGGTATTCGACTCATCTCTGCTATATCAGCTTCTGTACTCAGACTCTGAGTCTTACTCAGTTTGGTATTTCTTAGGATAGATAGGTTACCTTTCTTGGAGTTCTCCATGCTGAAACGTTTCAACACCTTGTCCAAGTATGTACTTTGACTAAGTCCTTTTAGTCTTTTACTCCTGTCTCTCAATATCCTTATCCCTAGGATATAAGCAGCTTATCTTAGGTCCTTCATAGCGAAACACTTCCCAAGCCAGGACTTAACCTCCTACAAGGTTGGGATGTCGTTTCCTTTGAGTAGTATGTCATCTACATACAATACCAGAAAGCTCACTATGCTCCCACTAGCCTTGACATATACACAGGACTCATCCTCGCTTCTCGAAAATCCAAACTCTTTGACTTTCTCATCAAAATAAAGATTCCATCTACGAGATGCTTATTTCAATCTATAAATGGACTTCTCAAGCTTACAAACTCTATTGGGGTACTTTGCATTGACAAAACCTTCTGGCTGACTCATGTAAACATCTTCAGCCAATTTTCCATTAAGGAAAGCAGTTTTGACATCCATTTGCCATATTTCATAATCATGAAATGCAGCTATGGCCAACATAACCCTTATAGATTTAATCTTCGCTACTGGTGAGAAGGTCTCATCATAGTCAACTCCTGGAGTTTGAGTAAAGCCCTTCGCAACCAGTAGCACCTTATATGTGTGTACTTTCCCATCCATGTCGGTCTTCTTCTTGAAGATCCATTTGCACCCGACTGTCTTACGGCCCGGTACATTGCCAACCAAGTTCCAAAATCTATTGTCATACATGGACTGAATCTCGTTGTCCATAGCCTCTTTCCATTTTGCAGACTCGGGGCCTGTCATGGCTTCCTTGTAGTTGTTAGGTTCATCCAAATTTACCAGTGTGCTATCACTGATAAATGTATCACCTTCAGTAGTAATATGGAAACCATAAAACTCAGGTGTATTTCTAACTCTATTGGAACGCCTCAGAGGTAAGGACTCGTCAATTGGATCAACTGGAGTTTCCTCCTCACGTTGATTGCTAGTGTTTGAGGTTCCTTCACGGCTTGACTCTTGAAGCTCTTCAAGGTCAATTTGCCTCCCACTGTTTCCTTGGCCTATGAGTTCTCTCTCGCCAAAGACTCCTTTCCTCCCAACGAAGACAAAATTGTCACTCGGTATGTAGAAGAGATATCCAAAGGATTACTGTGGGTAGCCGATGCAAAATACATCGCTCACTCCGAGGTTCGAGCTTGTCGTGAGTTTCTTTTCTCACAAAATCCTTGCAACCCCAAACTTTGATGTGGTCTAAAGTGGGAACTTTCCCTATCCACATCTCGTGAGGTGTTTTGGAAACCTTTTTGGTAGGGACTAGATTAAGGATATGGGTAGCAGTCTCTAAGGCATACCCCCAGAATGAGATAGGTAACGAAGCTCAACTCATCATGGAACGAACCATGTCTAGAAAGGTTCTATTGCGCCTCTCAGCCACACCATTAAGTTGTGGTGTCCTAGGTGGCGTCAATTGTGAAACAATTCCACATTCCTTGAGATAGTCAAGGAACTCGATACTAAGATACTCTCCTCTACGATCGGATCGCAACATATTTATCTTCCTGCCCAATTAATTCTCCACTTCTTGCTTAAACTCTTTGAACTTTTCAAAAGTTTCTGCCTTATGCTTGATTAAGTAAATATACCCATATCTACTATAATCATCGGTAAAAGTCACATAGAAGCGGTTAGCATCCCTTGTGGCGGTTCTGAATGGTCCACACACATCATTGTGTATGAGATCCAATAGACCTTCACCCCTTTCACAAGTACCAGTGAAGGGTGACTTGGTCATCTTTCCAAGTAAACAAGATTCTCAAGTGACATCCGACTGTAAGTCGAATGACTCCAAAACTCCATCCTTTTGGAGTTGGGCTATGCGCTTCTTGTTGACATGTCCAACATGACAATGCCACAAGCATGATTTATCCAAATCATTGGAAGAATCAATATTTAACACATTATTTGTAAGGGTCGAATTATTGTAATTAGTCGAAGTATGTTTTGAACTCTTCAAATATTTTGTAATGTATTTTACTAGGGCGCTTTTATTCGAAGCTTTAGGGTCAATGCCTTAGTATTTTTTTTGTATGCTTTCAGTTCCCTATAAATAGGGTTATTTACTAGAGTTAGATAATAACTTTTACAGACTTGTCTACTATTCTCTGTAAAGAATTCGAAAGCATAATAGAGCATAACAAGATCATATTTACATCGTGTGTTCAAATCTCATATTCTTACTTGAATTCATACTCTGATTAATTCATTACTCGATTCATTGGTTCATCAATTGGTATCAGAGCTAGAATCATATCTCTGATCTCATTTTCACGCTGTTCAAAAAGTTTTTGAATCAATTTTTTGATTCAAAAGTTTCCGCACTTTTTGAAAGTGAAGAATTGTCTAGATCTTAGTCTGTGATTCGATTCTGCATTTGAATTGTTGAATCAAGTGTTATTCTCATCAATTCGATTTGATTCATCTAGTTTGTTTTCAAATTCTCAAATCTTTTCAAACTTGTCAAAATCTTCTTCCGTACAAAAATGGCGAGTTTCAATCTCAATTCGATGACCTCGTTTTCTCATCTGCTAGGTTCATCAACCAAAATTCCAATGCTAATCCCTGAATACTATGATCAGTGGGCTGATCGTATGCAGGATTATCTGAATGGTCTGGATGAAGAATTATGGTCATGTATTACTGGAAATGTCAATGTTCCAGTGAATGTTCAACCAATTGGATCATCTTCTACAAATTCTGGAGTTGATAATCAAACTGATCGTCTGAAGAAACTGGAGAAGAGGTGTATGAGGGAACTGCGAGGTGCATTACCTCCAGTTGTGTACAATTACGTTAGGAGTTGTACAACTGCAAAGGAAGTCTGGAACAATCTGAAAGATAAATTTCAAGGAAGTGAGAAGACAAAAATCAATTCAGTTAAACAGTGTTTGGTTGAGTTGAAAGATTTCAAACAAAAAGAAGGAGAAACAATTGAAGTTTACTATGATCGTCTGAACGAGTTAATCTATCGGTGCAATTGCTATGGAATTACCAGAACTTCAATGGAATTCAATCTCATCTTTGTAATGGGGCTTCGAAAAGAATGGAGAAGTGTAAGTACGATGGTGAAGAATCAGCAAAGTTTTGATACATCAACTCTCAATGATTTGTATAATCAATTGAAAACACACGAAATTGAGGTAAATGAAATTGTTGAGGAATCGAAGTTGAATTTGGGAGGTCCATTAGCTCTTGTATCAAAGATTTCTGAGAAAGAAGCTGAAAATGGTGATTCTAAGGAAGAAGAAGGATTCATCATGAATTCGGATGATGAAGCAATAGCATTTTACTCGAATAATCGTGTCAAGAAATTTTTCAAAAAGCCGTTCAATTCGAAGACTAAGCTTGCTGAGGTGAAAGGAAATTATGTGAGTAAAAATGTGGTTGAGGAGAAAAAGAAAGTTGAGAAGCAAGATTCGAAGATAGCTGATGCAAAGGGTGAGAAGAAGTTGAAAGGTGATGCAGGAATAGATTGTCATTATTGCAATGGTGTGAATCATCTTGAAAATGACTGTATGCTTCGAAAGAAGGATGAGAGGAAGAATAAAGTCAAAGATGAGGCATATTATGCAGAAAAGCTTGAGGTGGTTCGTGCTAAAGCAAAGAATTTGTCATTGGTTGCAAAGGGTGAACATGAGGATGAAGATGGAACTTATCAAATTTGGTCATCCGGGTCAGACGATGAGGAAATGAGGAATCCAACGCATGGGGCGTTGTATGCGAAAATGGAGAAGGACTCAGATGATGAGGAATTTGAAGTGAGGGGACGATGCTTCGTATCCAAAGCGGCTGACAAATCTCCAATGACAACAAAGGTACGTCAAATTCTCGAATCTTTTAATATTCCTACACATGCTTATGATTCTGAACTAATTTCTTTTGATGAGGCGGTTACTTATTTTGATTCAATTGTTGTGTCTGCTAGCAATGAGGCCAACAAGTTGTCAATGGAGTTGTTAGAGGTCAAAAAGAGATTAGACATGAAAATAAGCAAAATTGACTGTTTGGAATTACAAATGACAAATATAATGTGTGATAGGGATAGGTTATCGAGTGATGTTAAACTTTTGCTAGCACAAAGAAACATCTATTGTAATTCTGCTAAACGACTTTATAGCAAATTAACTGATTTACATCATTCATGTGATATAAGTAAAGAGCAACATAGAAAATTACTACATTTCCTAGCATTCGAAAGAGCCAACGTAGATAATATTTCGTATGATTGTGAACAAATAATAGCTGATTTTGACAGAGTCCCTGATGATAGATATAAATATGGAATTGTCAAAATTGATGAATGTCTTGATGCGAATGAATTAGTTAACATAGTGAATGATACTTTGACTAAATCTGAACAAATTCAAATTTTGAAAAAGACTGAGAATTCAACATATGATTCTCAATCTAATTTTGCTGATATTGAAGATAATTCTGACAATATTAGTGAAATTAATGAACTTGAAGATGTTGATTGTTCTCAGTTGTCTGTTGTTAATGTTGCTTCAACATCTAAAGGAAAAGAAAAAGTTAAGGATTTGATGGTTGAAAATGAAACTGATATACCCTCAACTTCGAAAGTTTATGATATGAACTTCGTGGATCTCAAAGACAGTCAAACTGATGATAGTGATGATGAAGATGAAGTGAACATTTCGAAGGAAAAGAAATCTTCAAAGGAAGAAGAAAGTCCTCGAATTGTGGTTGATCAGGTGTATGGTGATACACAAAAGTTCGAAAAAGTGATGAATGAAAAAGGTGAACACTATCTTGAAACGAATTCAGTGGTTTATCCAAATTTCAAATGTACAGATAATGTCATTTTTCCAAATCAAGTTTTCGTAACTACTGGAAATGTTGAGAAAACCAAACCAGAATTAAAGAAGTTAGTTGAAGAGGATAATTCAAAAACAACTGATGAAGGTTTTTTCGCAAATCAAAGCACAGTTGAAAACAACTTAACAAAGAATTCGTATGTTTTCCAACGTCAAAAACCACAAAGAAAATGGATTGAAAAATCAGAAATTGAAAAAGAGAATTCAAAACAAGTTGAAAAGGAATGTGAAAAAGTTGTCAAATTAAACTCCAAGGAATTCAAAGATCAAATTGACAAATTTTCAAAGGAAAATAACATTTCAAAAAGACAAGCAAGAAAGAAAATATTTTGGCAAAATGTTGAGTCTCAAAAGATGTCTGAATCACAATCACCCAAAAATGTTTTCAAAGCTAAAAATTCATCCTTTTCAACAAAACCTCAACATTCATATCAATCAAATCATTCAAAGTCTGAAGTGAATAAACAACCAAGGTTTTCGAAAGTTTCAGAAACTAATATTCCAAGAAAATTTTCAAATAACTCAAAACCAAATCAAAAATTCTTTCAACGTCAACATTTTAAATCAACAGTTGATACATCATATGCTAAATCTTTTATAACAAAACCAAAAGTTGATTTTGTTCCAATAAATCCAAATTTTCCAAATCAAACGAAGAAAGAAACTATGAAAACTTCACGAGAAAAAGGAATAACGTCAAGGAAGAACATTGATCATTGGCTTGAAGGAAAAGGAAAGATGTATCAGTCAAATACATTTTCAAAGGAGCAAATTCACGAAGCATATGAAAAGTATGTGAATAATTCATCAAATGACAGTTCATCGTCTAAGGATTCGAACATATCAGTCAAAGCATGGAAACCAGTTATAAAAGCAAAGAATGTTCATTCACAAACTCAGACTTCGAAGGGTAATGTCAGTGAACATTCGAAACCATCAAAAACTTATGTTTCGGTTCCTTTAAATGAAGACTTAATTGATAGTCTCAAAACAAAAGTTTGTGATTGGGTTAAAAGTTCTTCATTACATTCGAAATTGAAATCTAATTTCCAAGGACCCAAAAAGCCTTGGGTACCTAAATTTTTCCATTGAATGTAGGTACTAAGTGATGAGCAATATGATAACAAGTGGTACATCGATAGTGGTTGCTCTCGTCACATGACTGGGAAGAAGGAGAATTTACGTGATTTTCGAAGTCTCAAAAATGCTGGAGTAGTGAAGTTTGGGAACAATCAAAAATGTCAAGTCAAAGGATATGGGAAGACCACGAATGGTCAATTCACAGTGAATCGGGTGGCATATGTTGAAGGTCTTCAACATAACTTGATAACTGTTTCTCAACTTGTTGTGGGCACTGGCAATCAAGTTCTTTTTAACGAAGAAGGAAGTATTATTTCGAATGTCACAACAAAAGAGGTGTTACTGAAATCCAAAAGGAAAGGTGACATGTTCACTTTGGACATCAATCCGATAGTAGGGAAACCTGCTATATGTCTTCTTTCGAAGGCAACATCAGACTTAAGTTGGCTTTGGCATCGAAGACTTTCTCATCTAAATTTTTGAAACATCAATAAACTTGTGGTACAAGATCTGGTAAGAGGTTTACCTGTACTAAAATTTGACAATGATTCTTTATGTGCAGCTTGTGAAATTGGCAAGCAACATAAACAAGGTCATCCAATTACGATTGATTCGAAAATAGTTGCACCTCTGGAGCTCTTACATATTGATTTGTGTGGTCCTTCGACTGTTTCAACTCTCAACAAGAAACGGTACATTTTAGTGATTGTTGATGATTTTTCCAGATTTACGTGGGTTTATTTTCTCAGGCTTAAATCTGAAGTTGCACAAATCATGATTGACTTTATCAAAAAGATGGAAACAACATTGAAGAAGATTGTTCGAAAAATTAAGAGTGATCATGGAACTGAATTTAAGAATAATGTTCTTGATTCATTTTTGGTGGACAAAGGGATTTCGCCTAATTTTTCATCTCCATACACACCACAACAAAACGGTGTTGTTGAACGAAGAAATAGGTCTCTATGCGAAGCGGCAAGGACTATGTTGGCATATGCGAATCTTCCACAATATCTTTGGGCTGAAGCAGTATCAACCGCATGTTTCACTCAAAACAGATCGTTTATTCATCGTCGTTTCAACATTACTCCATATGAAATTCTCAACAATCGAAAACCTAATGTAAAATTTTTTCATGTTTTCGGATGCAGGTGCTTCATTATGAATCTCAAGGATAATCTTACGAAATTTCAAGCAAAAGCAGATGAAGGGATTTTCTTGGGATATTCGCATAATTCAGTTGCATATCGTGTGTTGAATAAAAGAACATGAAAAGTTGAAGAAACTTTTAATCTTACATTTGATGATTACTACATTAAACAAACAACAACTCAGTTTGAAAATCATCCAATTCTGAAAAACATACAAGATGAATCTGAATCCTCACAAACATTAGATATTGATTATGATTTAATTTTTGGAATTTCAGATCATGCTGTTGATGCTGAAATCAATGCAAGTGATAATCATATCTCTGAACTAACAAAGCATAATGATACTTCAACATCAAATTCTCCAGAAAATGGCGAAAGTATGCAAAACAATCCAGTGGAGGGGGAGCACTTGGATTCGAATACATTAGATGACGAACAGCATTCTTTCGAGGGGGAAAAAGAAAGGATGAATGATGATGTTGAGGGGGAGCATAATGTTGAGGGGGAGCATTCAGAAAATATTGAAGATAATAATGATTTTGATGATGCTTGTTCGATTGTAGGCTCAGAAAACGATGATATATACGAAGATGCACCTTTGGAATTTGATCCAGCATATCCGCCAATGGAAAAGTGGACAAAAGATCATCCGAAGGATCAAGTAATTGGGAATCCACAAGAGGGAGTTTTAACAAGAGCTCAAATTTGTGCAAAGAATGAGGTATTGAATACTCATCAAGAATTTTGCATGTTCAATGTTTTCATTTCTAAGATTGAACCAAAAATAGTTAAGATTGCAATGGAACACTCAGATTGGGTTGTTGCAATGCAATCTGAATTGTCTGAATTTGAACGAAACAAGGTTTGGAGGTTAATTCCTAAACCTGAAAATGTTTCGATAGTCGGGTTAAAATGGATTTTCAAAAATAAAACCGACAAAGATGGAAATATTGTTCGAAACAAAGCCAGACTTGTTGTTAAAGGATATTCACAACAAGAAGGAATCGACTATGAAGAAACTTTTGCCCCTGTTGCAAGACTCGAGGCGGTTCGTATATTTCTGGCTTATGCAGCTCACAAGGATTTTAATGTTTATCAAATGGACGTGAAATGTGCATTTCTAAATGGAGAGCTTGAAGAAACTGTTTACGTGGAACAACCCCCAGGTTTTATTAACCAAGAATTTCCAAATCATGTTTATATTTTAGATAAGGCAGTTTATGGTTTGAAACAAGCACCACGAGCATCGTATGCAACTCTTACCTCATTTTTGAAACAAATCTAAATTTAAACAAGGATCAGTTGATCCCACATTATTTCGAAAGAAAGTTGGGAATCATCTAATGCTTGTTCAAATTTATGTTGATGATATTATTTTTGGCTCGACTGACTCTGCTTTGTCTAGAGAATTCGAAGATTTGATGAAAAGTAAGTTCGAAATGAGCATGATGGGAAAAATCAATAATTTTCTTGGTTTGAATATTCGTCAAAACAGAAAAGGAATTTTTATTAATCAAGAAAAATATACGAAGAATCTGTTGGAAAAGTTTGGATTGACGAATAGCACGAAGTTACGAGTTCCAATGGCAACGGGCATAAAGCTTACATCTTCGTTAGATAAACATGCCGTTGACATAACTTTATATAGGAGCATGATTGGTTCATTACTTTATCTTACAGCTAGTAGACCTGATATCATGTTTTCTGTGTGTAATTGTGCTAGGTATCAGTCTAATCCACGAGACCCACATCTCACTGCTGTGAAGAATATCTTTCGTTATCTTAAAGGAACAATTTCGTTAGGATTGTGGTATCCTTCGAACACTGGGTTCTTTGTACAAGCATATTCGGATGCAGACCTGGGTGGTTGTAATCTTGATCGCAAAAGCACAAGTGGTGGATGTCAATTTCTTGATGGCAAATTGGTGAGCTGGCAGTCGAAAAAGCAAACATGCGTATCAATTTCAACAACTGAAGCAGAATATGTGGCTGCTGCTGCTTGCACTTCACAAATAATATGGATCCAAAGTCAATTGCGTGATTATGCAATTAATATGAAAAAGATTCCATTATATTGTGATTCTCAAAGTGCGATAAGGATTTGTCATAACCCTGTGCAGCATTCGAAGACTAAACATATAGCTCTTCGTTATCATTTCATCAAAGATCACGTGGAAGATGGAAATATTGAAGTACATTTCGTGAAAACAACTAATCAGTTAGCTGACATTTTCACGAAAGCTTTGGATGAAAAATCCCTTGTGAAGATTATAGAAGGACTTGGAATGATCGATGGAAATTCTGTTCCATGCGAAAAGGAAGAATGATGTATGATAAGGAATGATTCAGAGGTGCTGACTAAAAGATAATGCAAAATCATTCAGCATTCAGAGGTTACTGTTCATAGTCAACGCTTCAACCCCTTCGAATTCGTACATTTGTTACTTATTCTAAGGGTTGATTCAGAGGTTACTGTTCATAGTCAACGTTTCGACCCCTTCGAATTCGCACATTTGTTACTTATTTTAAGGGTTGATTTAACTGTTACTGTTCATAGTCAACGCTTCGACCTATTCGCATTCGTACATTTGTTACTTATAAGGGGATGATAAAATTTTGCATATTTTCATCAAGTACTATTTCAATTTTCGAAAATTCCAAAATCCAAAAAGATTTTCGTTTGTTTTGTCATTTAATTTTCAGAAAATTCCAAAATTCAAAAAGATTTTCGTTTGTTTTGTCATTTGATTTTCAGAAAATTCCAAAATTCAAAAAGATTTTCGTTTATTTTGTCATTTAATTTTCGAAAAATTTAAAAATTCAAAAAGATTTTCGTTTGTTCTGTCTTTATTTTCGAAAAATCAAAACATCAAAAATATTTAGATTCCTATTTCTTTTTAGTATTTTGTTGCAGATTCTCATGAAGATACAGCGGATATTATGCTTGCAGTACTCGAGTACGGTACATTTTTCGTATGAATGGATAGATTTTTCACCATTCGAACTAGTTAGGATGTCCCTAAAAGCATGCTGCTGTATGTTGACCAAAGCCTCCATGACTCAATGTGTGTGTAAGAAAGCCTTAATGAAATTATTCATACGAATATTTCTTCCCAATCAGGCTTATATTCACATTAGTCTTTGAGCTACCTTACTCTTCTCAAAATGAGTTAAGAGTTTACTGTTTGGTCCAAACACAACAGAGGTACTTTTCGTGTCTTACATCAATCTTTTTCATCCATAAAATTCTTTCACGATCACACACGAAGACATATGTCCGAGAGGTGATCAAATCCATCGAGACTTAGATATATCAAAACTCTGTGTTTATGATCTGACATCATGAGATCGTGATGAAAGTGAAACCCAATTTTCATTAACTTTTAAGGAATTGACAGGGAACTAAGTTCCAGATTTTCACGAAACTTTTGTTTCTGTACCAAAATTCGAAACTCCAAATCATATTCATTTCGAATGAGTGGTCTTGATCAAACATTCGAAACCCACGATGTTTGTTACCCAACAAGATCCAGCATATAAATTTTTTCTTGAATATGATTTCCGTGTGAGTTTCATTCGAATGTCCTAGTCATTTCAAAAATTTTCAAAGCCAACTTGTCACTGACTACACTGGTCAAACAAGTAATTTCTGTTACAATTTCTCACCTTATGTTTAGGATGACATGTAACGAAATTTTAAACCATCCTCGAAGCATTATAAAAGAAGCCCTTTGATACTTATCAACAAGTATTCGATTGTAATTCATGGGAACCCACACAAGCTATTGATCATTTCTCTTAATGATTAATGAAGTAATCTTTGCCCGGGATTTCATCTGCTTTTGTGTCAATGGTTTGACATCACAATATCCCATGTTTTTATTATATTTGTTTCTCGTCTCTATTCTTTGGAACACAGCACTCACGAAATCATTGAGGTTCTGAGTAATACCAACTCAGGCTGATGATTTCGAACTTCTGGCGTATGACTTCGCTTTTCATCCCAAAAGTGAAAGAGCCTTGCTTCCATTCGAAGGGTTCTGACAGTTACAATTTTCTTGGGGATTACAAGACAGGCTGTTTATAAATGACGTATGGTATTCTGTCCGTTTCTCAAGGCGATGTGACAGCTACTTTTTGACGCATGGCTACTTTTACGCAGTAATGGTCCGGCTTTCAAGGTGCCACGTCGGATATCATTAAATACATATCCCGCTTCAAATTCAAATTTAAGGGTTACATATAAAAGGGAATTCCAGGGGTTCATTGTCAGTTTACGCGATCAAAAAGCAAATTTCCCAAAATTCTCTGTTCATCATCATTTTCAAACCCTAACAATGGCGACTTCTGCTCATGTTGATTCTCATACCACTGAAGATGCCTCTTCATTACCAATAATGAAGATTCAAGCAACAAACTACTACTTGGAGGGTGACATTTCTCAGTACCCGGGAGAATTAAATATGCTCATAGTTACTTTGAAGAACTCGGTTTTGGCCAAAGCGATGTTCAACTCTTTCTCTGTTCCATTGTCCTGGCTTTCTCAAGCAGGATCAACTGCGACATATAACAAAGCAACTGATACGATTATTTTTCATCTGGTGAACGACAAAAAGATCAGGCTAACCAAGAAACTATTTTGCCAAATTCTTGATATTCCGAATTTGCCTCCATATGTCTCATTTACTTTTCCACAAATCGTTCATATGTTTAATGAGATGGGATATCAGCCACCATTGTCCAAGATTAGTGATTTTAAGAAATCTGGTCTTCCACGAATCTGGAATTTCTTATTTGGTATTTTTCTACGTTGTTTGACTGGGAGATCAGCTGGCCTTGATAAAGGAAGAATGAAGGTTTATGTCATGGTTGCTGGAATCTACTATGATCTTCAAGTAGATTATTCTACACAGTTGTGGAAGGAATTCCAAAAGGGTGTAGAACACACGAATGCTATTCATGGTATTTCGTGTGCAAGATACTGGAGTTTGATTCTGCAACACTTTTACAATAAGGAAGGGATTTTGGTACCCACTGATGAAGACAAAGCAGTTTTTCAATCTTACCACTATCCGAAGGAGGTTACAAATAATGCTGATGTTTTTCCTACAGTTGCTCGTATTCCAGATGCGATGCTTAAAAGAGTTGATTCTTCGAACCCGGTATTGGTAGCCTATTTGACGACAATTGATTCTTCAATTAAAACTGATGTTTTACTGGGAGGAGATAATAAGAAAACCAAGAAGTCGAGAAAGCATGAAACTGAGTCCAGATCTTCGAAATCTCCAAAGAAGAAGCCTGAAACAGTTGAAGTGATTGTTGTTGAGACTCCAGTAATTGAGCCCATTATTGAAGAAACACGAGAACATGTAGTCCTTCCTTCGAAGACTGGCATGTTTCGAAGAATTAAAATGAAGTCCACTCACAAAAGAAAGTCTCCAACGCACAAAGTGGTTCGAAAACCTCAAATAACTCATCAAGGGATTCTAATTAGAGAAGTGCCCGCACCTGTTTCACCGGTGTCCAAGAAACGAAGGGTTGAAGACATGGCAAAGCATTTGTCAAAGAAAAGGAAGAAGAAGACTCGAAAACTTGTAATCTCTACTGAGTCAACAGATGATGATAGTGAAAGAATTCCTGAAACTCCAGAGTTTACTCTTATCACCGAAAGTTTCACTCCTGAGAAGACATTTGCCATACCATCCGAAGTTTCGATTGCCAAATCAGTTCCTGAGGAGGTTCGAACTTCAGGCATCCCTGCACACGTATCTGATACGGATGCAAATGTTCATATGGGTGAAGGAGGTTCGAAGAATGAAGCTACAAGTCCATCTACTTCTGCTCCTTTTGCAAGTACTGTTTCTTTACCGTTATCTTCTACTCCTCTTACTTCAACAACAGATTCCCCAACATTCGAACACATTCTTGATCAACCCTTTACGTCTATTTTTTCTTCTCAATCTACTGAGCCACCCAAAACAACTTCACCTATTCAAGATACTGTTTATATGGAAACAGAGACTGATAATGAGGGGTTTGGCGGTATGTTTGACGACTTGGAGTTTCATGAAGAAGAAGAGCAGTTTCCAGATCACATGCTGATGACCATGAAGCAGTTTAAGATTTTAAATCAAAAGTTGAATTCAGTCATTCAATCTCAAGCAGATCTAGGGGTTGGTTCGTCTGTTTCAAGTGTTGAAGTTGATTCATTGCTGAAGGTGTTTGAATCCAGAATCATAAGTAAAGTATCGGGGATGCTTAAAGATTCTGAATCTCGAGTCTTGGAGAAGATTGATCATAATGATCAAAACAATGAACTTCGGATCAATTCTCAGAGTTCGAAGTTTGATGGTAATCTGAAAGAATTGAAGAATGTTGCAAAGGAACGACATGTTCTTTTTATTCAAGATGTGAAGAAAGTTCGAGAGGATGTCAACTTGCAAATTCACGAACTTCGTGAAGATATGAAAAGAGAAATAGCAATTGTTCAACATGAATATGCATCATTGCATCAAAAGGTTGATATCATTTGTGACGCGGTCACTCGATTTGTTAAGTTGTATGAAAATTTGAGTCCTCAAATTACTCAACTTTCAACATCCGAAAGTGCAAGCTTTGACGAAGTGCTTAAGTTGCTTAAGGAGTTAAAAGAGATTTCTGATAAGCCGGTTTCTTCTCCATTGATTACTTCTGAATTTTTATCTCAGAAGTTTATACAATTCGAAGCCATTCTCAACAAACAACTTGCTCCTCTCTTTCGCATATCAAGTCTTCTTCCAACCACAAATGTCCCACCTGTTTTCACAGGGGTGCAAGGGGGAGAAAGAAAAGCTAGTGAGTCGAAGACTAGTGGAGAAGATGCGAAAGTTGTGAGAAAAGTATTTTCTTCGAAAATCCCTACAACAAAACCAATAATTGTTTCTGCTGAACAGGTGACTTCAACAGTCGTAACAACAATACCAATTGCAAGGTCAATTTCGAAAGGAATTGTGATTGGTAAATCTTCGGAGACTGGTGGGAGTGGTTCAAAACCAAAAGAGACAACTGACATTCAAGCATTGAAAGATAAAGGGAAATCGATTGTTGTGGAAAAATCAAAAGAAGAAAAGAAGGCTGAAGTTGATGCTGAAATCGAAAAGCTCAGAATAGTTCAAAGCATTATGGCTCAGCGAGCAAATGATCCGAAGGGAATGGATAAAGGGGATCCAACTAAACACTATAACTACGAAACAATCGAGGCCAAGGTTGTATTCAATCACATGTATTCATTTGAGAAGAAACCAAAGCAGAGTTATTTGGTCACAAATACTGATGCAGGCCAATTGGATTTTCCCATAAACGAAATGATGTTTATCATGCCTCAGTTCAAAGCAGAAGGGAATTTTAAAAATAAAGATGAAGGTACACACATAAAAATTCGTTTTCATGCTGTTCTTGGAAAAGTCCCTGAGGAAGTTTGGTCTTTAATAAAAATCAAGAAGGTCATAAGTATGAAAAAGGATGTGGTTTTCGAAAACACAGTCCAAAATGTTAAGTATGTGGTTGCCAGGGCAAATGGAAATATTTGCGAATTCACTGTTGCAGATTTTCCATTAATGAACTTGTATGATCTTATACAAGTTGCATTACTTTTGAAAGACAAATCATTCTCATACCTTCAAAACACAGAACCAGATGAATTCAAGCTTGGAGTAGCTCACATCAAGATTTTTATCGAAAACTATTATGAGTGCTTGGCACTAACAGATGTTGAATTAGCTACTGCTAAAGGAATGGAAATTAAAGCTCTGATGGCTCCTACGAAGACTCGGGTTGAATTGAAAAAGTATGATGATGGTGAAATTTGCCTGAAGCCTTTTGGAATTGTCTTCGCAGGAAAAGACAAAGCTGGAAAGTCTAAACGGTTCTTATTCCAAGCAAGTGAAGTCGAGAGATATTCAACATCTCAATATACAAACTTGATTGTTCATATGAATCATTGCAAGAAGAACAATGAAGGCGACAAGAAAGAGATGAAGAAGATTATCTCCTGGTACACGGAGATTCGAAGAGTATTACTGTATTCCATCACACTTCTTACAAATTGAAGACTTCGACTATGATTACAAAGGGGGAGATTGTAAGGGTCGAATTATTGTAATTAGTCGAAGTATGTTTTGAACTCTTCGAATATTTTGTAATGTATTTTACTAGGGCGCTTTTATTCGAAGCTTTAGGGTCAATGCCTTAGTATTTTTTTTTTTGTATGCTTTCAGTTCCCTATAAATAGGGTTATTTACTAGAGTTAGATAAGAACTTTTACAGACTTGTCTACTATTCTCTATAAAGAATTCGAAAGCATAATAGAGCATAACAAGATCATATTTACATCGTGTGTTCAAATCTCATATTCTTACTTGAATTCATACTCTGATTAATTCATTACTCGATTAATTGGTTCATCATTATTTCCTAAATTATCTACAACCATCACAGTTACATATATACCATTGCAAGGTAATGCTTCAAAATAAAATACACCATTACAATAAGCATAAATACCATCATTTTCATTATTAAAAGAAAAGGTAAAACCTTGTTTATACAAACTGTGAAAGGAAATAACATTTCTCGCCATACCGTCCGAGTAACAACAACTATTCAAATCTAAATTAAAACCATTAATAAGCAATAAAGAATAAACTCCAATCTTGGTAACAGGCGACATTTTCCTATTTTCCATGATTAAGTTTATCTTCCCGTGCTCCACATCCCTACTTCTTTTTAGTCCCTGCAAATCAGAACAAATGTGAATACCACAACCTGTATCAAGGACCCAAGAATTAGCATGTGATGAGTTATTAGATTGAATAGTGTAAATACCTATAAAGGAGGGTTTAATCATCCAATCCTTTATGTCCTGCAAGTACTTGGGGCAGCTTCGTTTCCAGTGCCCTTTTTCATAGCAGTGGAAGCACTCTGCTTCCTTCGGGTTGGAAGAGGGATTAACACAACCAGCTTTGGTTCCACTTGAAGAGGATCCATCAAGAGACTTTCCCTTGCGGCTCTTGTAGGGAGCCTTCCTCTTCTTTCCCTTTCCATGTCCGGTTGCCAGAACAGGGGCAGAAGTAGTAGTGGGAATAGACACAACCGACTTGCCTTTCAGGTTGCTTTCTGCAGTCCTAAGAAGGCCTTGAAGTTTGCTAAGAGTGACCTCCTCCTTGTTCATATGATAAGTCATACAAAACTGATTATAACAAGAAGGTAAAGAGTGTAGAATGAAATCTATGGCCAACTCTTCATCAAAATTGACATTCAATTTTAGCAAGCGGTCCACGAATCTCTGCATCTTCTGCAAGTGGGTCGTGATGGGTTCACCATCCTTCATTTTGGTTGTGATCATGGAGGCAATGATCTCATACCTCTCCTGCCGAGCACTTTGATGGTATCTTTCCATCAAATCATGATACATTTCATAAGGATAGTAGTCCGCATAGGACTTCTGCAGCTCAGCAGTCATGGTTGCAATCATAAGACACGACACCTTTGTCGCATCCCTCTCATGAGTAGTGTGTTCATCGATTTGTTTAGGAGTATCAGTGGTGACATCAATCTCCTTAAGCTCTTTATCAAGGGCATATTATTTGTCCTCATAACGAATAACCATCCTGATGTTTCGAATCCAGTCATTGAAATTCGAGCCATTGAAAATGACCCTCCCACACAGATTCATTAGGGAGAAAGAGCCTGAAAGGATTGGGTTGGAAGCATTGTTTGGGATAGACATCTGTAAAAGAAGAAGAACAAAGTTTAGGTTAGATTATAATCCTTAATATTACACCCAATATGAAATATTAAGGCTAGGACCCAACACAATATTCTACAATTGCGAAGAGGGATGCCGCAATCCAATTGTAAAATATTTGAAGGTAGGTAAATGGCGATTTACCAATTTCCACCATGAAAAACGAAATAGATTATTAAGTTTTAATTGGATTTGAAACTCCTAGATCTTTGAGATTCATTGAACTTTTCAATGGCATGTTTAAATCTCGATTGTGCCCTTCAAGTTTGTGACTGGGATGTCGAGGATCACAAACAAGGAGTGAATAACCATGCAAATTAACTTGGTACACCTAATGTTACAAATCACCTAATCAATGTTCCGGTTAACCACACACGCTCCATTGATCTATGATTAACACCAAGTTACCCTTTGCCACACATTGTCAGTCCCAGATTAGTGTGCCGGTTAACCACACATGCTCCACTAACAACTTAATAAGGTGTAAAGTGTAATTTCATGGATTAGCACCATTTTCACATTTTTCCTAAAGTAACTAAGATTGAGAATTTAATAAAAGTTTATTTACTTTATATTTATCATTATACTTTTTAATGAAGGAGAATTAATGTCCTATCCTACCCGTTCAGCTGACGACCCTCCACCAGTCAAGGAAGCGGTGGATGAGAGTGCACACCCATTAAACTTCCATTTTATAGGCAGTAACCTTATACCCCCCTTATAGACCGGCTTCGTGAATGAGGCCTACTAACAGTAAGACCGACTTTGTCTTATACATATATATATATATATATATATATATATATATATATATATATATATATATTATTAAACTTATAATATTATAAAGTATAAGGGTTGTATGTTAACTTTTAAAACTCTAGGGTTTGGAATTAAAGTTTCGTTGATGAGACTCTACAAATTCCAAAACTTGAGGGCAAGTTTTGAAACTTGTCAAAACTCTTCACATTCATAACATATGAGTTTAATTGATTTTAATGTATGAGACTTTTCATTTTCCATAACTTGAGGACAAGTTATGGAGGTCATTAAACATCATTTAGATCATTATTCTAACAACTAAATTATCACATAATTCATGACCTAACTAAACTCATAGGCAAGATAATTTTTCAAGTCAACAATTTGAAAGCAATTTTTTTATCATATAAAACAACAATTATTTTAAAACTTTGACAATTATCTTGTGTTTGGATGAGTACAAGCACTACCATATCATAAAAAAATGATTGATACAATCCAAAACAGTTTGTGGTGGTGTTCCTGTTGGGTCTAAAATTATGGTTTATACTTTGCTTTTGTAGACAAATGTACTTTTATGTCTAGGACCGTAAACAGCTTGGTGTTTACGGCTGTATATGCGTTTACGGCTGTGTTTACGGCCGTGAACAGGTTTACGACCGTAAACCCATTCACGGCCCATGTCTACTATATATAGTAAGGAGTGCATGTGAGGAGTGTAGAACTAAGCAGGGAAAGGCTGAGAGTGGAGAGCTTAAGTGTGTGAAACCCAAGGTGTTCTAGAGAGAGAAACTAGAGAGAAGAGCTAGTGTGTGTGAACTATGTGTATGGAGCATCATTCTATTCATTGAATACATCATAGATTCACTTATTCTTCTTCTCTTCTCTTTTGATCTGGCATCATCCGTTTGATTGGGATTCCACACCATCAAACGGATCTGATTGATACACAAGCAGATTGGGGACTTACAATTGGTATCAGAGCTTGGATTGTATCAATCATTTTTGTCAGATCTGGAGCTTATTTGATCTTATTTTTGAAGGATTTCTGCTTTTTTGGATAGATCTTGGCAAAATAAAGGGGGTTTGTTCTTCGCGTTTTTCATAAAAACGAGTTCTGGATCGAGTTTTGGAGCAAAAAGTGTGAAAAACGTCGTTTTTCTTCGCATCTGAAGCAGGGTTTACGGCCGGAGTTTGCTGTCGGCGGTTTACGGCTTGGTGGTATACGGCTCGGTAGACGGCTTGGTGGATTGCGGCTCGGTGAACGGCTAGGGAATTCGGCTCAGCAGCATCAAGCTCTTACCTGCACGCACATTTAAAAAATTTGGAAGCGAAATTGAGGGTGCCGGGGATCAAACACGGGTCTCCTCCAGACTCAACAAGGCACCTTAACCAGTTGAACCAGCTTGCATCACGTTTCTTTCCTTCGCAATTTAATTCAAAAGGCTTCTCGATTTCGATTCCCACTTCGCATTTTTGACACTTTTAACCCAAAATCAATTTCTTTTAATTTTAAATTCCATTTTCAAACCAAAAATTTTAGTTTTTAATTTTGACTTTTTACTTAAAATTTTGACTTTGACTTTAAAGTTTGACATTTGACTTTAAACTTTGACTTTCTCGTTTAACTTTAAATTTTCAATTTTAGCTTTTAAGTTTGACTTTTTAAGCTTGATTTTTAAGGTTGACTTTTGAGTTTTTAGTCAAAGGGCATATTTTTATAAAAATGAGTTCCTCAAGCATCCGGGTCACTGAAGTTTCTTGTTCTCAATCTTGTATTAAGACTGTCAAGTTTTTACGTGAACAAATCGAGTTGATTAAAAGAGAAAATGAAGACCTAAAATACGAAGGATATCAACTCAGAAAAGGACAAAAACCATTAAAATAAAAATTAGAAGCCAAAACAAATGATTTTAGGAAACTGCAAGAAGATTACAGCAACAAGTGTAAGAATTATGATCACATCAAAAACAAACTTGCTGCTGTAACTGAAGAACTTGACGCTTTGAAAATTAAGTGTGGAAAAACAGATGTTAGTTTCAAAAATTATATTGAGTCAAGTAAGACAGTCGAGTCCTTAGTTGAAAAACAATTGAGTTTTAAAGATAATCAAACCAAGGGTCTAGGGTATGATAAAGTCCCTCCTCCATTTAATCATTCGTATTATGTTAATCCTTTGACTCAGGAAGAGATTGACCGAGAACCATTTATGGTATACGGTAAACCAGCTGCTGAACAGGCAACTGAGGGTGTTGAGATGAAAGATACTAATGACTCTACTTCCTGTGCAGGTAAAGCAGTAGAGGATGAGAACAAGGAGAAAACTACTGAACAAAAAAACTACCCCTTGAACTCTAAATCTGTTGCTTCTAACTCAGTTACTTCTGACAAACTTGCGGTTGAGAAATACAGGCCACCAATTCCAGTGAAACAGAGTGCCTGTTGCAAGTGTGCTTGTGGGAACAACCAGCGACAAGGCAAAGACACGCCACCAGGGGCAGGAAGAAACAACTTCCCAGTGAAGAAAAAGACATGTTTTCACTGTGGAACACCTGGACACATTGTCCGAAATTTTCCTAATCGTGCATACGTTCCCTACTACGCACATGGATGGCAAAATGCGCCAAGAGGGAGATTTTCCAAAAGAAACCCCTCAAGGTCACGTTCAGACAATGGCGACTGGAATGCCACGAAGGGCAAGAGTTCAACTCCCAAGGCCAAGAAATCAACTCCCAAGGGCAAGAAGGGAATGCCGGCCCAGAAGCCAATTCCAAGAGATGCTCCAGTGAAACCAAGACCGGTTAGGTCAAAGTCATCTCGACGATCGGCTTCCAATTCAAAATCAAGTACCGAGGCACCCATCGGATCGAAAAAGAAATGGGTTAAACCCAACTACAGATGGGTACCAAAGGTTCAATCTCCCAAATCTTCTAATGATTCTAATATTTCTACATCTTCTGTTTGTGATAAACAGGACATGTCATGTGTAACGACGTAAATTTCCAAAATAATTTTTCATTTTTTAAAACATACTTTTATTCATAAGGTAATATCAAAACATAATGTATCCAATGTTATCATAACAAAACATATCCCAGAATCTCAAGACATAAACTCCATGAGTGTGTACGGATCATGCCGGCGCCTTCCCGCGATCCTCGCTAGTACCTAAAACACATAACACAACAACTATAAGCATAAATGCTTAGTGAGTTCCCCAAAATACCACATACGCACATACGCCACTCAAGGCTATAAGACCTTCCGGTCACTGTGTCTCAGAGGACTTCCTTCCCACAACCCTGGTAGACCTTCCGGTCCTACCCGTAATGACCTTCCGGTCCATATCATCATGACCTTCCGGTCCACATCATAATGACCTTCCAGTCCTTCTCATTCATCACATACATATCATATAACAGCATACAGCACATACATCTCATAGCATATAAGACCTTCCGGTCACACATAGGTACCATCCTAGGTACAGTATAGTGAGAAGACTCACCTCGTACGAAGTCGGATAAACTCTTGTGCTTGACGTCCCGACCTAGCCTCCTCCTATCATCCGAATAACATTCCTGATTAATACCCTCTCATAGTCTCATCTCTAAAGATTGAGTAGAAGGCCATTCTACCCCTCCCTGAACTCTCCTGAATCAGCTTGACCAAAACCCTAAGGTCAACTGAAGTCAACGGTCAACTTTGACCCGACTCGTCGAGTGCACATGGGCGACTCGGCGAGTCCATGCGGGTCCTCTAAATCCTTCTAGCCTCATTTGGCACGTCGAGTCATCCCTTCACTCGACGGGTTACTCCTGTCACGAATCGAGGGGCAACCCCGACTCGACTCGTCGAGTCCACTTATGAACTCGGCGAGTAGCATCCATGGCAACACTCAAATGACCTTCTGAGGTCAGATCCACTTCTCTAACCTATAGATCTAACCTTTCCATACCCACTAATCATGTAAAGGTGAAACCTTTACACTCATGCAACACATATATGGTTCCTTTTGAAGAAATAGCCTCAAAAATGGCAACCTAAGTTCATTCCTTCTATAACACTTCATAAAGCAAGATGGATAATGCTCTCTGGACCTCTATGGGTCCAGATCTGAAGTCTAACACATAAAGGGACCATAAACTCATCAATTCAAGCCATAAAAAGGGTATAGAAAACCCTAGATTCATAGATCTTAACCAAAACAGAAAGAGAGTTCGATTTGCTACCTCAATACTGCAGATCCAAGCTTGAAAACCACGGATTAGCAATCCTCTTGACCTCCTCTAGCCGGAAACACCTTCTTCTTTTCAAAACAACACCAAAAAGGATTAAAATGGCTTGCTCTCACACACAACTCGCCCAAGCTCTCTAGGGTTTATCTCTCTGGACTGGTAGCCGCAAATGAGGGCTATAAGGACCCTTAAATAGGGCACGGGCCCAAAGATTTAGGGTTTCTGCCGCCAGCACGGACTCGTCGAGTCCACCCTTAGACTCGTCGAGTCCCTTCATTAATCCAGTCAGCAAATCGCGATCCTACTCGACGAGTCTAGGCATCAACTCGTCGAGTCCCTCCTCATAACTTAAAAAGAAATACTCAAATTGTCATGCCTAGAAATCCGGATGTTACATCATGGGAGAGAGTACCTTTCAAGGATGACAAAGGTCAACCCAGTTTCAAAATGGACTGGGTTCCAAAGGCCAACTGATCCCGCTCTGTGTTGGAGCAGCTATGGAGGCATATCATCAGACTTCGGTTTGTTGGTACTGGTTGTTCCAGGCACATGATAGGAGGCATCTCTCAACTGTGCAACACTCAGAACTTTGTTTGAGAGTATGTGTCCTTTGCGAGAAAGGAAGAAAGGAAAGGATCACTTATAGGGTTAGTGCTTAACGATGTGAAGAATTTTCGGATCTGTTCTGAGATTATGCATGCTGTTCTCAGACCTTCTGGATGCAAATTTAATCGGTGACTTACGGTTTGATTTTTCTTCTCGATACTCCTGAGTTTATCTTAAACTTATTCGTTTTGAAGACAATCTTTTATTTTCTTATAGTTTTTCGTTAGTAGGTTGTTTTGGGAAGTGATATGAAGTATAGTGCTAAAGGGCAATTTATGATGCGTGTAATGCACTAAAGCTGAATTATCTAGACTCTGCATTCAATGTGCTGGTAGGCACAAAGGATTCAAAAGGACTAGACATTGATTGACCATGAAAGGACTAGACAATATAGACTTAGATAGTTTCATTTGGACTGACCATACGACGCTCGGGTAGATTGAGCAGTGAGATATACATGGGAATCTGCGGATACATTAAATGATCTGTATCTAGAACTGTGGATTAATTTTTCCTCGATGTGCAGACTTTGTTCTTAATTCCGGTATTGACGGGGCAACTGGGGAATTCCGATAAATTAGGTTTATAGAAAGTTATTTTCTTTCTTTCTTACTGTCAGTCATATGTTACCTCCTCTGTGTGATCGAAAGATCCGACCTGGACTGCAACATATGCAACTCTGTCTCTCTGCATCTTCTATCTATGCAATTCTTTCTGCCTGTTAGCCATATGTTGTCTCTTTTGCGTGATTAACAATCCGACCTGGTACACAGCATATGCAACTATTCTACTTCTTAATCCCTCCAAATCTGGTTAGTCATATGTTTCACTCTCTGCGTGATTGGAAGAGATCCGACCTGAGTGTACAACATATGCATTCTAAATCTGACTTCTTCCTTAATAATTGTCTGCTCATCTGATGTAAGGAGTATTCTGGAAGTCCTTGATTATTGGGGTATATCAGGAAGCAGGAAACACGTTCTAGTACAACTAAAATTGAACATTAATAGGTTGTCTGTATATCTTGCTGCTTAATTTAAGTGGACAACAATATCCTTAGTCGTCGTCAGCTAAATGTCCATTTAGGAATATATATCACAATGACTTGTCACTTATAATATGTCCCAATTGTCAACATCTTTTGTGTTTAAGTGGACCACAATACCGGTGATTGACCAGATCTAGACATGCAGGCGTGTGCCGATAAACGATATTGGATTGCTTGACAACTTTGATCCCAAATATTTTTTGTTTTTGTGAAATTTGTTCATAGTTTTCCTCTATGCACAAATTTAGGGGGAGAATTAAAAAAATTCAAAAATCAAACAAAATTCAAAAAAATTCAAAAAAATTCAAACAAAAATCAGAAAATTCAAAAATCAAACAAAAATCAGAAAATTAAAAATCCAAAAATATTTTTGTTTCTGTTTTATTTCTTATTCAGAAAAATCAAAAATCCAAAAATATTTTTGTTTCCGTTTTGTGTGCTAAATTTTCTTTTAGTTTTGTTTTGTCTTGAAAAGTGAATTCAAATGTAGATGAGACTCATGGAGACTGAATCGAAAATTTCCAAGCCAAGGCTTCATCCGTGATCATCGAAAAATTCTCATTCAAAGGAGCAAGAAATGAAGATTATTCTTCCAACATTCAATCCTTCAACCCCAGAAGCAAGGTCAAGTTGTAATTGAAGATCATGTGACGGATTGCATTGAAGCCTCCTCAATCAGTCTGCTGCTATCTTGTACCTGCTGAAGTGATCCAGAAGTTTCGTTCTCTATTCTCTCTGAGGATTCTCAAGCTGAAAGTGCTATCTTTCAAGAATCTTATCAAGAAGCCTCCTCACCCAACGTGCGTTCAATGCCAAATTCTGAAGAAAATCCCAACTGCTCAAGATAAAGTCATTCATTGAAGATTCATATGTTCATCTTGAAGTCATGAAGATATCGAAGATTAAAGCTGAAGCCAAAGCTCCCAATGAAGATTAACAAGAAAAGCCAGCTACTTTTTAGGGGGAGTTTGTTGGGTCAGTTAGAAAAGAAAGCTATAAACCAAGGGGGAGATTGTTGGGTCTAAAATTATGGTTTATACTTTGCTTTTGTAGACAAATGTACTTTTATGTCTAGGACCGTAAACAGCTTGGTGTTTACGGCTGTATATGAGTTTACGGCTGTGTTTACGGCCGTGAACAGGTTTACGGCCGTAAACCCATTCACGGCCCATGTCTACTATATATAGTGAGGAGTGCATGTGAGGAGTGTAGAACTAAGCGGGGAAAGGCTGAGAGTGGAGAGCTTAAGTGTGTGAAACCCAAGGTGTTCTAGAGAGAGAAACTAGAGAGAAGAGCTAGTGTGCGTGAACTATGTGTATGGAGCATCATTCTATTCATTGAATACATCATAGATTCACTTATTCTTCTTCTTCTTCTCTTCTCTTTTGATCTGGCATCATCCGTTTGATTGGGATTCCGCACCATCAAACGGATCTGATTGATACACAAGCAGATTGGGGACTTACAGTTCCTAATCCAAACCATGCCAAGAAACTCGAAATTCTGCAAACAGGGCCTTCAACTCGTTGAGTACATGAACTGGACTCGCCGAGTTGCTCTGTTACTGAGTGGATTCGTCGAGTATGTTCATGTACTCGGCGAGTTCACCAGTCAGAGGCAAAAATTTCGACTTTTTCAGCTTTGAAAAACTAGTAAGCATCAAATATAATTGAAAACAATCCTAGGCTCTGATACCACTGTTGGGTTTTGAGCACTATAACACTCCTATGGTGCACATGCAACCCTAAATGCTTTGGATCTATGTTTTCTCTAATTATACATGCATTTTCTTTTTGCAAAGCATTCTCCCTAACTAGCATACAATTGAAGCTATATAATATAAAACATAGTTTGGATGCTTACCTCTTGAGTAGAGTAGAGTTCTTGACCTTTGAAAGCTTGAGCACCTCAAGTGTGATGCCTCTATTGGTTCACAAACACCAAAATGCAAGATGAGGTTTTAGGAGAATAAGATTCTTGACTCCAAAGAGTGTGTAGCCGATTTTAGCTTATAGGGGCACTATTTATAATGTGGCAAACACTAGGGTTACACTTTGTAAACCCTAATGCTCCATGACTTTTCATATTCTTATGCTCCATGGATTAACCTCCATGGACTATCCATGGATTATCTTATTGGTTTATCCCAACCATATAGTCATGGATCATGAGCCCACATTACAAGAATCATTGATTTACATAATCAATCCTCATATATTTAATTAGTCTCTTTTGATCACAAAATTAATTCCAAATTAATTCTTGACCAATAGTAATTAAATAATATTAATATATTATACTTGTAATATATTAATAAATCACAAATAACCTTATTCAAAAAAATCTTTCCTATCAAATTGCACTGGTGAAGGCAACCCAAAAAGGGACCATGCTACAATCGGGTCAAGTACATACCAGTTATAGTTATGGGCTTAGACACCAAATCCAACAGAACTCTACCAGCTTCAACTCACTTCTAATCACCTCTACTGATGATAACTGAAACAACACTCGATCCGCGGCAAACACTGATCCTCACGCTAAACCAAAACCAAAAACAAACCCAATCAATAATTAAGGTTTAGCCTAAACCCATGGTCTAGTCTATTCCCTATCATGATGAGGGCAAAAGACCATTTTGCCCTTTATATACAAGCCCAACTATAGTAAGCCCAAAACCCCTAATGGCCCAAGGCCCAAAATCAATCCATTGGGCTTCTGCTGAGAACGCCTGGCGTTCCACCTTATGATGTCTGGTGTCCGAACGTCGGGTGTTCCCATGCAAACGTCTGGTGTTTGCTCGTTGATTACCAACTTCCAAACCAATGTCTTAGTGGCTTAAGATTTGATGTCCAAACTTCAGATCCAATCATAATGGAATGTCTAAAGCCATAAAGTTGCAAACTTTATGGTCATGCATGGTTACAATGAGCCCCAAAGCTAAAACTCCAACTCCTTAACTCATTAAGACACCTTAAAACTTGCATGGAGTGAAAGGAAGGTCTAAGATCACACTTTTATCACTTAATCTACCCTAAAACGTTCAAAAGGACAACTCCTACCCAAAAAGACCAAGAAAATGGGGCTAATAAGCATAAAATTCTAACATAAGCAAGATCTAAAGGTATGATGATCAAGTTCAAAACTTTATACCACAAAATGATGCGCCAAGATGCCAAGAGTCCAGATCCACAAGCTTGAGAGCAACGCCAACACTCCAATGATCTTCCTTCTCTATCAATAACACTAAAATGATACCAAAAAGATGCACAAGGCTTCAAACTCTCATACACACTTAGGGTTTTCAAAATGAGGATGGAGGCTAGAGTGGTGAAGGGTTTTGGGGTCATAATGTTCTTTAAATAGGGTGCAAACCCTAAAAGTTAGGGTTTGGTCTCTGCGTGCAAACGTCTGGCGTCCATCATAGAACGTCTAGCGTTTGAACGTCGAGCATTCTATGCCAAACGCTTGGCGTTTGGACCAAAGACTCATCATCAAGATGTTACACGAACCGCTAAAATCTTTGGTTTTTCGGTTTGGTTACGGTTCATGTTTTATGTCATAGACGGTTAACCGAAAATCCGAATTTTTATTGCCTTAATAATTTTTCCAAATAAGAATTGCAATTTGCAATAGAATAACATATTACTATTCATTATAGCAGTGCAAATTGCAACAAAATTTAAATTCAAAATAAGAAATGACATTATCAATCTATTAGACCAATAACATATCAAATTTTATTAATAACTAATGTTATGAGTCAATTTAAACAACCATGTTTATCTGATATTGCAATATCCATCTAAAATTATGGCAATTACCATCACAAATAAATAATTTAGATGGTTTTTTTCTATTAAACTTTAAACTTATATTCATCGTTTTAGTTTTTTTTTTAAAGATTGTAGTGAATTATTATCCTTGTTTTGAATATTAACGGTTAGGTTTTTTAGTTTCAAAAGACATTTATTAATTCATAGACAATTAACAGGTTAACCGAAAAAACAAGTTAACAAAGTTTTTCGGTTTAGGTTTAGATTTAAGAAATTAATAAACCGATCATTTCAGTTAACCATGCTAAATATAATTTTGATTTGGTTAACCGTCCTCCCTTGCAATACTAATTTTAAAACCTAATTTTAGTATATAAATTATTAAAAGAAAAATGCCCGCCCCATCTGAGTCCGACCCATTGCTTTTAACCCGACCCAGCCCATTTATTCACAAACAATAACGTATATATTTTATGTAGCCGTTGCAGAAAAATATCAACCACCATATCCAAGTTCTCTGAAACGCGTTTTTTCTTGCTGCCAATCTGCTCGATTCCGCCATCAACTCATCTCTCTCTTCCATCTTCTTGCAATTGCTGCTCGAACTCTTCCTCACATACTTCAATTTTGTTTATCGTTATTTGTTTCTGCGTACACTTTTGTTTTCTCTATATAATTTTGTTGTTAGTTGATCTTGAAATTGGTTATGGATGCAGGAAATCTGTCCGTCGAATCATCTTCTCTTTCCCATGGCAAGCATCGAAGGAGGAGTTCTCGTGATGAAAATGTAAGCGCGTGTGTATTTGTCTTCTTCTTGTACAGGTTTCGGTTTCGTTGTTTTATTCTGGTTTTGATTGCTAGGTTTTGTGGGAAAAAAATAGGGTTTATCTCGATTTTATGAGACCCTTTGTGTTGTATGAGGTTTTGTATGCCGATTGTGGAATCTTGTTATAATTTATCTTCTTCTTGATGTGTGATTTATAATCACACTGTTAATCAGAATTTTGTGATGGTGTGTCAGACTTTTGTTTTTGAATTGAAATTTTCATTTTGTTACGACAGTTGGACAGGTTCATCCCAAATCGTTCTGCAATGGATTTTGACTATGCAAACTACATGCTTTCGGGAAGGAAGGTTGAAAACAAAAGTACATCTCCATGTTCACCTGCTAAAGAATCTTACAGGAAGCAGCTTGCAGAAATCTTCAACATGAACAGGACACGGATCCTTTCATTCAAAAACAAACCACCCTCTTCACTCAATAGTCTCAAAGAGACTTCCCCAGTTTCCCCTAAGTTGAGATCCACAAAGCGTTGTGCCAGACATATTTCACAAGTAAGTCTTCTTCTTTCTTCAACCATCATCTTTTCATTTGTGGTCAGTTGATAAGATTCTTCATTCTTATGTGTTGTTCAACAGTCTAGTGAAAGAACTTTGGATGCACCTGACATTGTAGATGACTACTATTTGAATCTGCTTGATTGGGGTGTCACAAATACGCTTGCTATTGCTCTTGGAAATACTGTCTATCTGTGGGATGCTTCACATGGGTCAACCTCTGAACTTTTATCAACCGATGATGATAGTGGCCCTGTTACAAGTGTCAAGTGGGCCCCAGATGGAAGACACATTGCAGTGGGCTTCAACAATTCCGAGGTTCAGCTCTGGGATGCCTCCATTTCCACCAATCAACCGGTAACAAACATGTTATGAATTCTTGTTCTTTCAATACTCTTTAAGATCTTGAAAAACTTATATTATTATTATTTTTTATTTAATCAGCTGAGAACATTACAAGAAGGACATGGAGGAAGGGTGGGGTCACTCGATTGGAACAATCACATACTAACAACAGGAAGCATGGACAGTTTAATCATCAACAATGATGTGAGAATAAGATCACATATCATTGAAACATACAGAGGCCATCATCAAGAAGTTTGTGGACTAAAATGGTCAACGTCCGGTCAACAGCTGGCGAGTGGTGGCAATGACAACCTTATCAATATATGGAGCCTCCAGTCAAATCGAAGGGTCCACCGCTTTGCTGACCATACTTCTGCTGTAAAAGCCTTATCTTGGTGTCCATTCCAGAGCAATTTACTGGCTTCTGGTGGTGGAGTAGGAGACCAGTGTATAAAGTTTTGGAATTCAAACACGGGTTTGTGCTTGAATTCTGTCAACACGGGGTCACAGGTGTCATCTTTGTTGTGGAGTAGACATGAAAGGGAGCTTTTGAGTTCTCATGGGTTTAATGACAATCAACTTATACTTTGGAAGTATCCTTCTATGGTTAAGTTGACTGAACTCCATGGCCATATTTCAAGGGTGCTAAACATGACACAGGTATACTTATACTAATCTACCCATATAATAACAATATATTGACTTTTATTTACCAATAATAGCAATGTTTTTATTATGTTGTATGTGTTTCAGAGTCCGGATGGGTATAAAGTTGCATCTGTGGGTGCTGATGAAACGCTAAGATTGTGGAATGTTTTTGGTACACCAGAAATGAGTAAGAGTAAGCAAGATGCTGCAAAGGCAGAAGAACCATTTGCTTCTTTTGCACGTATTAGATGAACAAGGTCGCTTGATAAACTAGTTTTTTGTATAAATTGTGAATATCGTGTGGAACAGATTCTTGCTTTTTATATAACTAGTTAGGTCTTGAAATGTGGTTTTTTGAATATACGATTGACATCCTCATTTTCATTATTGGCAAAATTGACCCCTTTGTACATTGACAAGCTTGGTATTTTGTTGGTTTTTGTAACATTAAGAAATGTGAAAAAAAAAATGATGAAAAGGGACAAACGAAAATCAGACTGGTGCACAACTGCAGAAAATGTATGTTTTGACAGTTTGAGTGATAACGAATAGTAAGTGTGATAATTCCCAAATGAATTAACTGAATGGAAATGTTAAAATTGGAAAAGTATGTGTAATTCCTCCATGTAATATTAATATTTAAGAATAAGAATAATTATTTTTTGTGCAGAAGTGATCGATTAAGTATATTAATAATGTGGAAATAATAATAATAGCCTAAAATTAGGAGGTTTTTGTGGATTGATTTTAAAGAATATATATGATAAATTAAAAACCGGTTTGATTTGTGAAAGACTTGTGTTTTACCTTACCTTATAAGGAATTTTTTAATGGATTGAAAATCCGGAAAAGTGCTCAGCTCATCAAGTGGTAGTAGGACGAGTAGGTTCGGTTTGGTTCGAACCACTATAAAATCATAGTACCAATATTTCTAACGCTAACTCGGTATTTTATTTGATGTTAAAATAATATATCCAAGTTGATTTAAGAGAATATTGTTGATAATGATATTGCAACTACTTGTTTGCGTTCTATACTTGCAATGTCTCATTTTGATGTTAATAATAAACGTCCAACAACAATTCAATATGAGTTGTTTACATGATAATTTATGTTTTGCTTACAATCCAAGATATATACTGTGTTTAGATCAAAATGTTAGACATAATTATGGTATTATTTTTATCTTACATATTTGTAAAATCTACATAACTCTTATACATAAATTAGCTTACTTTAAATAGTTTACTAAATCAGAAAAAATTATATGATATGTGATATTGTTAATCACTGTGCTGGCACTTATATGTATGATAAAGTGAAAGATTTTTGATACTATAGCACATCAATGTTTGGTCAATTTGCACATTTAGTCACTAACGTTTTTTGTGTGCTCAATTGATCCTTAATGTTAGTAAATATTTGCTAATTAAATGAATTGGAGAAAATGTTACCGGTTTAGGGGTCACTGCTGACATGTATTGGCTTATGTGGACAACCATTTGATCATGTCATCTTATAACGTGAAAACCTTCCTTAAATGGAACCCTCATTCGAACCATCGACAATACATTGTTACCCCAAATTAGGTCAGTGCCTCCCTCCCGATACTCTACACTCAATCGATATAACCAGAGCAATGTATGCCTCCTCCGGTCGATCGATCAACCTCCTGCGTGTCGGAAACCTCCGTGATGATGAACCATGTCCACCTTGTGATTGTAAAGATTCAATAAGCGTGGAAAGGACTATCTGGACTGACGATAACATAGCTCGAAGGTTTTGGAACTGCAAAAACTTTTTGGTGAGTATTCATTTTGTTTACTTACACCGTATTTGTTATTTTGAGCTGGAAATGTACACATTTTCGTTAATCATAACCCTAACCCTAATTCTGGTCTTCCCTTTTAATCAGTCAGCTGAAGGTCCAAAATGCAAGTTTTTTATGTGGAAAGACAAAGAAATGGAGGTTGGTTACTACAAAGACCAGCTTCGCAAGATGAGGTTTGAACTGAAAAGGAAAGAAGACTTCAGTGAAGTTTCGAAGGTTCAAAAGAAGTTGGTTAAGTTGCAGCAAGCTATGGAAGCAGATAAGCAAGTGTTTGAGGCACAGTTGATGGAGTTGATGAAGCAAAACAGTCTGCTGGAGTGTGGGATCTTTGTTATGGTCATTGTAGTCATTGTCATGTGGTTGAAGTGCCCTTGAAAAGTACAGCTGATCAAATAGGTATTTATGGTTGATGGTATATAATTCCAACCATTTTTTTGGAAAGTGTATGGGTGGATGTAGAAAGTTGTTTGCTTTTGGGAAGTGTATGGGTGTATGGGCACATAGTCATGGTTAGATCCTAGTTGTAATGAATAGTCAGGTTTTTGGTTGAATGCTTGTTTGATCAGTGTGTGTATGGGATGGTAGATGTAATGGGATGGCAGTAGATGGGAACAAATTTTAATGAATTTTTGTAGATTCAATGAATGGTATGAAAGATCCTACTTGTTATATACATTGCTAAATTTAATGATATGCATGTGCTCCATTTAAAAATTGAAGTGTGGGTACCACATTGTCGGCCATAAGGACCACACTTGGTCCATTTAAAAGTGCATTGTATTTTGAATTTTGTGTAGGGGTCCTTTTTGTGCAAAAATAAGGGCATATGGACCACACGTGGTATATAAGGACATAATCAATGACAATTTAAAATTAGCTATATATGGAAATATATTCCCTTGACATGCAGTTTAACCACACAAGTCCTTGCCATGCATGCAACTTCAAAATAACATAACAAAAAGCTCAAAATAACAACCAAATTAGTTCATACAAAATACACATCACAGAAACCAACATAGTTTCATACAAACAATCATAATTGACAGCAGTTTCATAAAAACAACAACAGTACACCAAAACACATGATTTCACACTACATACCATGTTTATATCACATAAACCAACACTTAAACTTATTCTAGAGTAAGAGGTTTAGCTTCTGAATTCTTAGGTGCATCTGCATCACCACCTATCTTGCCCAGCTTCAACTTGATAATCCTTTCATATTTCTTCCTCCTGATTTTCTTCAAAAGGGCTGTAATTGGTGTTTCTCTAGCCTCCTGTTGTTGCACATGAACCTGACTAGGTTCTCCATTTCCTGATGCATCAAACTCCAAAGGAGTGAGTTCCACATCACCATAGTGTTGTTGCACATGCACCTCATTGACTGCTTCTCCATCATCATTGACTGCTTGATCACCCTCATTCACTTCATCGCCTTCATTCACTGCATTACCTTAATTACCTTCATTCACTTCATCACCCTCACTGACTCCTTGAGCACCACCCTGATTGACCCATATGAAACAATATTAGAAATTAAGAAAGAAATTGTAAATAATTAACCATCTAAATACTTATTTACTTGTTTTGTTTTTCTTCTAGCTTTGATTTTAGGAGGCCTTATCAGAGTACAAGCTCTTTTGTTGTGTCCTTCAATCTCACAAAGACTACATTTTTGTTTTTTCCCAGCCTTGGATACCTTTACCTGCTGCTTACCTTTGTTTTGTGTTTGGGTACTCTTCTTTGATTTTTCACTTAACTGGTTTTCTGTTGCATCCCTTTTCCTTTTAGTTGCAGGTCTCCCAGGTATAGTTCTACGAACAGGAGGTAAAGGTGGGGTATAATCAGTTGCAGGCCACAAGTTACTTCCATTCATAGGTGTTAACCTAAACTTGTATGCCTTCATGTAAGTGATGCTACTAAACATTTTGTCTACATATGACTCTACATCCCTATTCATATAACTAATAACTGCAACAGAATGGACACAACCCATTCCATTAAGCTGCCAAAGCCTGCACGAGCAAGTTCTTTCTTCAAGATCCACCTTATAAGCATCTGTAGTTCCTCTTACTTCAAATTGATTTAGTCCACTAGGTAAGACTTGGTAATGTCTTTGAGATTTCTTAATCTCATTCACTAATTCTCTAATTGTTGGACAAATTTGGTTGCCCCATCCTTGGCCCTTGGATTTCTTCTTGAACACCCTCTCCATCATATACATCCTCAACTCCTCTGGCATGGTGATAATTGGCTTCTTCCTAGCATCAACAATCACAACATTAAAACTTTCTGGCATTCCATTCTCCACAACATCACAGCATCTTCCTGGTTCGGAGTATATGCCCTTGACCATGTTTTAGGATCTTTGTACATCAGATACTGATGAGCACTTGGGTCTAGCACTTCAAGTTCTTTCATGGCAACCTTAAAATCTACCTCTGTTGTTGCTTTACATGCCTTCCAGAATATGCTTTCATATTGGGCACCACTATACCTTTTCCTAAGGTTTTGACTAATATGCTTGGCACACTGCCTGTGCTCTACATTGGAAGGAGTTCTTTTACAGCCTCAATCAAATCTTGTTAACAAATGGAAAGTATAGTGTATAAGGATGCAAATAGTTATGGAAATTAATTACAAACAATTAAATTACCTTGTGTTGATCCGATATTACATTGTATCCATAGCCTAAGTTAAGTCCCAAGTCATCAAAGAGTAAATCCAAAAACCACCTCCAATTTTCCTTATTCTCCACACATACTACTGCCCATGCAATAGGATAAATCTCATTGTTTGCATTCCTTCCAACAGCACACAATAACTGCCCTTTGCAGATCCCTTTAAGGAAACAACCATCTAAACCTATTATCTTCTTGCATCCCTCCTTCCACCCCTTCTTCAATGCATCAAAGAAACATAGAACTTACTAAAGTAGTTCTTCCCATCTGACATATGATTTACATCAAGTTTCACAGTGCTACCTGGATTTGATCTCCTAATCTATTTTGCATACGACCATAACTTTGCATAATGTTCAACTAGGGTACCATCTATTAGTTGGAGTGCATATTTCTTAGCTCTCCTGCATTGACCAACACTTACATGAATACAAAACTTATGTGACATAGTTGTTCCAAGCTTTCTAACACTCATCTTTTGTCTAAGTAAGAACTCTCTTATATAATGACTCCCTATCCAAGCATAAGTGAACATGGACCCTAACTTGTAGTTTCTTGCACATTTGTTGTCTGGCTTTAAAGACTTAATTTGGAAGCTTGATTCATCACTCATCCAACCTGAATGTGCACTCACCCTTGCAACACTTAACCAACAATCTTTTCCTATCATTTTTCTCAAAGCAAAGTTGGTACCCATTTGCAACAGCATAGTTGCATAACACTGATTTTAATTGAGCTAGATCTTTGAACCTCATACCAAGTATTGGGAACTGCTTTTTCCATGGAACTAACTCATTAAAAATGGAATGTTCTTAAGTTACATTGGCATCCTCTTCACGCCCATCATCATCATCTATGTTGTTATCATTTCCCTCTTCCTCTTTTCCACACAATTTATTTAGAAAGTCATCACCCTTTGTTCTATTCATAGTGACTATGTCCTCATTAAAGTCCACATCCACATCTATTAGGTTATCAATTTCGTCCTCATTCTCACCACCATCAATGCGTGAATCATCTCCATCCTCCTCTTCTACGTCAGAACCAAACCAATCGTCTATTCCTTGACCATTATGGTCCACATACATATAAATTTTACCATCCGTCCCATATGCATGAAAAATGAAACCACCATAGTCTTCATCATTAGCAATAGCAGTTATCCCATATATTAAGGGCTTACATGGTTCACAGAAGTATAACTTCTTTATACTTCCTTGCATGAACTGTTCGAGAAAGGTGATATATTCAGCGTATGTCATTCCAAAAAAATCATGATCATTGAAAGTGAATATGATACCATGGTTATACGAGAAAGGATTTCTAAGAAAAACACCTTTGGAGTTCAACTCCACTATAGGGCAGAATCCATCAGGTTTGGCGTCGAGCTAGACATTGTAGGTTGGTTGACTGCTCACTGACTTCATTCGGAGAAAATGACTTCGAACCCTAGGTTTAGTGCTTCGTAATCACTGAGAGATGAGAAAAAAGAACAAAGGAGTGTAGTTGTGAGTAAATAAATGTGTTTATTTTGACTTCTAAATCTTACGTGAATAAAAAAAATGAAATATATAATTTAAACTTATTCCAAATAAGAAATATCACCGGTTGTTCCGTTTATCGGGTGCATAAGAAGATAATTAGCCGGTATTTACTAACATTAAGGATCAATTGAGCACAAAAAAAACATTAGTGATTAAATGTGCAAATTGACGAAACATTGATGTGCTAACCCTAAAGTGAATATATACATGATTATAAAGAGTTAAACCGCTCCTATATCTGGACTAATTTGAGGAATTACCGAATTATGTGTTGACGTGAAATTAATTCTCACCAACTGAATAAAACTAATAAAATATTATCTAGATAAAAAAATGATATTTAAGAGCATATTTGTACAACTAAAAAAGAGGTTCCAAACATCCCCAAAGAATGAAAGGGAAAAAAAAAACAAAAATGAAGCTTAAAATAAAATATCGTCTCTTGCTCTATTCATTCTCACCTGAAAATCTCTTTTTAAGCGTCAAAATAAATAAATAAACATCACCAAAGAAAAGAAACAGGTTCCAAACATCGTCATCTCAAAAATCATCACCTCCGGCTAAAAAAACATGTGCTCAAAGTAAAGTAAAGCAATCATGGAGGAAGCCGGAAATTACAAACTATAAAACAAGTATATTAGCATTTGCAACATGTAACTGCATATGCTATATCATCTAAAACTCTCTTTTCAAACAAAACAAACATCAAGCATCAAACATGTTCAACAACTGAAGGAAGATGAGCTCATGCCTCTCTATGGTTATACGACTGCTATGCTATGTATGCGACAGAGCTAGGAGTCATGTAGGGTAGGGTCATGAGAAGAGAAGAAATTTATTCATCCAGATAGTAATAAGATCCAGCAAATTTCTGCTCCCTGTCCTTTGTTGAATTAAGCTTGTTGATTCTTGGCCTGTAATTAGTTGGGTCCCGCCTAAACGTGATGTTCAGATGCTGCAGCACAACAACAAATATGATGAATTCCCATTCTATTCTATTATATTTATTTATTATTTATTATTATTAACAACACACAAAATAAAATATAACTTACAGATAAGAAGAGATTCATTCCGGTTAATAATGACTGAGGTGAATTTGCAACACAATCAATAGATGGCTTCCCTTCATAAACAATCACCCTATCTGCTAAGTAGGTTGCCATTATGAAATCATGTTCAACCACAAATGCAGTCTTTTTAGCATGTAGGATGAATCTCTTTATCACTTTAGAGGCAACAATACGCTGCTCAGAATCCAGGTATGCACTCGGCTCATCTATCAGGTATATATCCGCAGGCTGAAACAAAACCACACAAAACACAATCATGTCCTTTCCTTTCAAAACTGGGTAGGTTTTCCAAAGTAAAATGATACAATAAAGATTTATATGAAAAGAAAAATTACCTTGCCAAGGCACAGACACAAAGCAACACGCTGCAATTCACCACCAGAAAGATTAACAACCTCTTGATCCATTAACTGCTCAATCTGAAGAGGCTTCATGACATCAGAAACAAACTGAGGATGCATATAAGAGTCCCGAATCTTTTGATGCAACAAATGCCTGACTGAATGAGGGAACTTGGGACTGATCTTCTGAGGCTTGTAAGAAACATTAAATTCAGGTATCTCCACATCAGAATCTTCCACAGTGTCAGGCTTCAGCAAACCAGCCTACACATTTATAATTTATTTCATCATCATCAATATAAAGCTACCTACCCAACCAGTAATCAATCTAGTAAACACATAGTAATAACACGCACCAGCATACGGATAAACGTTGTCTTCCCTGTTCCATTTTCACCAAGCATTACTATGATCTGAGAGTCTGTGAATTCACCCTCAACCACCTTAAGTGTGAAACCACCCTGAGTTTTAGCCATTGATGGGTACCTATATCGTGCATATGTTTCAATCTCTTCAGCTGTCTCTTGTGGAGTCTCAGCCACCTTTTTTTCCATAAAAAGAAAAAAGTTGATTCAGAAGAAAATGGTGAAACTGTAACAACACGCTATGATTATAAAAACATGTCAAAAGTTTACCTTAAAAGTAAGGGATTCATCACGAAAACGAAGATTTTCAGTAGGCACATATCCTTCTAGAAATATATTAATTCCTTCTCGGACAGAGAAGGGGAGTGTGACAACACCATAAGCACCAGGTTTCCCATAAAGGCAGCAAATGAAGTCTGATAAGTAATCCAGCACACTTAAATCATGCTCAACCACAATCACATAGCTGAAATCAAGACTCTCTCAGTATTTAACATCTTAAAATACTAAAACCAAATGTCAGTATTTTTTACTTTATCATAGCATTGTACTTTAAAGCTTTTTTGTATGAAAAAGCAGTGACAATGCTGCAACAGGATGAAATAAGTAGAATAACCTGTTGGGTCTAAGCAAGGATCTGATAACTTGTGCAGCTTTAAGCCTTTGTTTGACATCAAGATAACTGGAAGGCTCATCAAACATATAAATCTCTGCATTTTGTATGGCGACAACAGCAATTGCAAATCTTTGAAGCTCTCCACCAGATAAATCTCCAACATTACGATCTATAACTTGATTAAGCTCAAGATCAGCACAAAGTTGTGCCTTCACATCTCTCTCATCCTTCTGATCAAGCACTTGCCCAACATTCCCTTGAACTGCTTTTGGGATATGGTCAACATACTGAGGTTTTATGATAGCCTATTTCAATACAACAAATACAATTAGAAAATAGTAAAACATAATCATATCAACATAAATCGAATGAAGTAGAACGCACCTTTAGATTATCTTCAAGAATACGTGTAAAGTAGTTTTGCAACTCTGATCCCCGGAAGTAGGTCAAAATTTCTTGCCAATCTGGAGGGTTCTGGAAGAATAAATGAAGCCTTAATTAATATTAAAAGAATGTAAACAAATATACCATAAAGGATCAAGAGGTTTACATTGAAACGACCCAAATTAGGTTTCAATTTTCCTGCTAGAACTTTGAGAGCTGTAGACTTCCCAATTCCATTTGTGCCAACCAAACCAAGAACTTGTCCAGGCCTTGGGACAGGCAACCTGCCATTAGAGGTTTATCAAGTCAGTGTCCAATGTAAACAGCAACACAAGTGTAAAGAAGCAGAGTGGCTTGTTGACCTGTGTAATTTAAAGGTGTTGACCCCATAACGATGAGTTGTATCTTTATCCAGATCTTTTGGTAAATTGATGATCTCGATTGCATCAAATGGACATTTCTACATTAACAAAGCAAAGGATATCATGTTCTAGCTGTATGAAAACAAAAAGCCAAGCAAAGGGTATCACAATATACACATACCTTAACACATATACCACACCCTATGCAAAGCTCCTCAGAGATATATGCCACCTTGGATGCAGAAGTGACTTCAATACACAACTTACCTGCCAAAAGGAAATGCATATGAGTGTTTCAAACATCTCAAGTTCAGAAATGTTGCAACACCATCACCATTTACCCTCAAAATTGTTAGTTGAGCTAAAACACATCCCATTTCTCGTTTTTTCAAACTCACCATTTACTTCCCAACAAAGCTATAGCTACCATCAATTAGAAAAGAAACCATACAACCAAAACAAGTTATACAACCCCACCCCCCAAACCCAATTCCACTATACTATTTAATAAATCGATCGGCATCCACAAAGTTGTGCAGCGGTATCTACCCAGAGGTAAATCATAAATGAATCTCAATTACAACAAAGACTAAACCCTACACAGATCAGTACATCAAAGACTAAATCATCAGAGCAAAAAGACAACATCAGAAAACACAAAATAGGTTTCTAATCCAAATTCGATAACGAAAGAATTAGGCGATTGTACCAGTTTTGACGACAGGACAGCTCTTTTTACATTCTTGACGACACTTCTTTGGCTTGCAACGGTCCTCTTTGAGGATGGCAATACGCGTTAGTCGATCAGCCATTGCTAGGGATCGAACAGTTGCAGTTGTGAGAAGAAAGAATCCGGCGTGTGTTTGGAACACACGATGATGAGTGAAGGTAGAACCCCAGCAGACACGCACGCACAATTTGCTTAGGCTAGGGTTCTGGAGGTGGAGGGGATTGCTTTAGTTTTACTTGGGAAAGATTGCATCAACAGTCCCTGAATCATACCATACGTAACACTATATACCCGCTAACTGGTAATTGGCCATGAATAATCCTCTTCGTTACGGCATGTTAGGCTGTTGTTGATGGGTCGGTTCATATTTGTAGTCTCATTCATTTATATGATCCAATGATAGTCAATCTAATGGATCGACCCATCTAATCGGATCAATATGTGGGTCAATTCATTTAAATGCTAACTAAATTATTTTTCGTTTAGCAAATTTTAAAATACGAGAACAAAATTGTCATTACATCAATGTTATTAAAATCTCGATTTTGATCTTATGATCTTACGATTTTAAGATGCTACAAGTGAAAAACGACTTCGATCACACAACAATATCGACCTCACCTCTTTAGTTTTGTAACGTCTTAAAAGTAGGACCCGAAAATTCTCGATTTTAAATTAATAAAACAGTAACCATATCATTGGTATAAAACCAAGGTAATCAAATTTTATCACATCATCATTATCAGAGTAAATCATAAAATACGAAATCGAATGGTGTGTGCCCTGCAATCATCCCGAGCTCCTCCTTTTGAAACCAAAAGTACCTGAAACATAAATTGAAAACCGTAACCACCAAGCTTAGTGAGTTCCCCAAAATATCACATACCATACATATCAACATATACTGGGCCCCGCCCGACATCGAGCCCCGATCGGTATACAGGTCTGTCAATCATCAGGCCCCGCCCGGCATCGGGCCCTACCCGGTATACATATAAACATATAAGCAGATGAACACATACACATGCAATAATCACAAAGATAAATAGCATACATAATGGTCATCGGGACCCCGCCCCACATCAGGCCCTGCCCAGCATCGGGCTCCGCCCAGTAAACATGCAAACATAAAACATATGCGAGAGTCAATCAGACATCTAGCATCCTAAACATAACAACTCATGGGCCGGCATTGGTGCCTTCGACCCGCTAACATAGTGAGAAAACTAACCTCACACTGCTGAATCCCACAGATAAATCTTTGGCTGATGGTCCGCTAAAATCCTCGCGCTATCAACCACAGAACAACATTCAATTAATAATTGGATCCCGACTCACACTAAGAGTCCAAACTAGGTTAAAAGGCCTTTTTACACTTTACCCAATGAAACAACCCAAAAATACGGTCCAAAAATTTCGTTTTAAAATCATTATTTAAACCATAAACATCCATCATCATAATAAAACAAGAACCATGTATCTCAAAAACATCATGTCAAATACTATATCAAATCATATAAGTAATCATCAGAGTCTAAAACAATCCCAGGCTGAAACTGTGGTGTGTGCCATGCGATCATCCCGAGCCCTTCCCCTTGCTAGTGGAAGTACCTGAAACCAAAACTGAAAACTGTAAGCACGAAGCTTAGTGAGTCTCCCCAAACCACCACATACCATACACATAATCATGCAACTAGGAGATACGCGCCCCACCCACTCTCATGGAGATTCGGTCCCCGCCCACATTCTGCTGTCTAGGAGATTCGGGCCCCGCCCACACTCTGCTATCTAGGAGATCCGGGCCCAGCCTACACTCCGCTATCTAGGAGATTCAGGCCCCACCCACACTCCGCTGTCTAGGAGATTCGGGCCCCGCCTACACTCCGCTGTCTAGGAGATTCAGGCCCCGCCCGTTCCTACTGAAGGAAACTCACCTCGCAAGACTGGCTGCTGAAAACTCGAGCGAGGAATCCCTGTCTGCTGCTCCGGCGACTCTCCGGCTATCAATTCCATAATAACACTTAATCAGAATCTGATAATCCTCTCTTAGGGTAAAATGACCATTTTACCCATAGTCAAAGTCAAAGTCAAGGTCAGCTCCTAGTCAACCCAACTCGTCGAGTTATCTCCCAACTCGACGAGTTCCTGAATGCTTAAACCCGTGGTCAACTGAGTCAACTCGTCGAGTTCCCTAACAGACTCGTCGAGTTCTTGTTGACATAAAAATCGGGACAACACGATACGACTCGTCAAGTTCCCTTATGGACTCGACGAGTCCTTATGTCTGTTTGGCCATCTTAACAGATTAAGCCCCTATTTTCTAGATCCAAGGTTCTTAGCTCGTTTGTCCACTAGAAAGGCCTTCCTAAGGGTAAAGTTTCCAAATTTACCCATCCATAGCTCCTCTAAAAGGGTTTAGACAAAACCCTAATTCTTATAATACATGAATCTTGTCCAAAAGGCCATATAATCTCAATTCCACGCATACAAACCCAAATCTAAGGTCTTAGCATCTGTTGGACACATAAAGCTTCGAACTTTCCTTCCATGCATGGTCTTTTAGGGCTAAAAAGACCATAAACTTGATCATATGCTTGCATGGGGCTTCCATGGTCATAAAGTTTGCACCTTTATGCCATGGAACCCTTTCTAGGTCCTAGATCTGAGATATAAGTCACTTGGGACGTCCCAACCCCAAGGACCAAGGTTCTTGACCCAAAACTTTCATAATATGGAGATAACTAGATCTAAGAGAAGAATGATCAAGTTGGAAGCTTGATTACCAGAAAATGCAGTAAATGAAGTGTAGCTCCTGGATCTACTTCTTCCCCTTTGAGTCTTCAATCTTCTACTTCTTCTACAAGCTTCACAATGTACAAAAACACTCAAAAATGGCAAGAACTAGCTCAAGATCACTTATGGTGGATTAGGGTTTCGATAATAAGGTTTGGAGGTGATGGAGGTTGGGGTGGAGGCCAGATATGATGCTTAAATAGGATGCAAACCATGAAAATTAGGGTTTCCTCCTGATGGACCTACTTGCCGAGTCCAAGCTCGGACTCGTCGAGTAGACCATTTAAATCTCGCGTCCAAGCTGGCACCTACTCGACGAGTTAGGGCTACCAACTCGTCGAGTAGCTCTTACAAAATGAATATTTAGTAAATTAAATACATACAAGGAACAGGGCGTTACACCCAACTTGGCCCAAGGCTAGGGCCCAATTCAATTGTCCAAAAGCCCAAATTCCCAAATAACCACCCAAAGCCCAATATGGCCCAATTTTCCAAATTTGGCCCAACCCCCTTTCATGGGCCTTCATCCATGAAACTCCAATAAAATATTAACAGCCCAACAATGGAACCCTGATGGCCCAACAAGGCCCAAAACAACTAAGTTCCAACATAGCCCAGAACCTAGAGCCCCAAAACGATCGAAGCCCAATTTGCTGAGTACGCGGAGGGTACTTAGCTTGTACGCTAGGCGTACTCGTTTCAGGGCTTGTACGCGGTGCGTACAAGTTTGTACGCCCAACGTACTCCCCCTATTTGGCCAACTTTCCTTCTCCAGCTCTTAATCGATTAAGACTTCACTAAAACACTTAGATCTGGCTTCCTTAAGGTGGCTCATCACGTAAAGTTGCCAACTTTACATGCATGCATGGCTTAATGAGGCTCTTAAAGCTTAAAAGGACTTAACAAATGACTTAATGCATGCATGAGACCACCAATACCATAAAGTTTGCACCTTTAAGCTTAAGGAACCCTCTAAACATCTAGATCTACAAGAATTAGCTTCTAAAACGGTCTTAACTCATCAGGACCAACCAAAAAGGACCATAACAAGCTAAAGGGTAGATCAAAGCACGGAGTAGACAAGCTATGAACTTTATACCTCAAATGTCACCAAAAGATGGAGCTAAATCTGGATCTCTAAGCTTTCCTCCAATGAATGGGTCTTCCAACTTTTTTTTTTATCACTTCAAGGAGCACAAACCACCAAAATCAAGACCAAAGCTCAAGAGAGCACCTCACAAAGCAAATGGGCGAATTAGGGTTTTCAAGGGTAAGGAGGTTGGTTAAACAAGGCAAAAAGAGGTTATCTTATGGTTTATATAGGGTACAAGCCCTAAAATTAGGGTTTATAAACTTCTCACGTACGCTAAGCGTACTCCACGTACGCCCAACATATGTGGATGAGCTCCGCGACCAACCTGCATTAGTACGCCCAGCGTACTCCAACTTCCCTGAAGTTGACAATTCTGCCCCTAGGGACCAAATCCGCAAGACCTTACACCCCCGAATGTCCAAACTGAAAAGCACAATGAACCAAGTGTTACAAGTTTTATTATATATCCGAGTATCAGAATTTCATCTATTCAACTTGGAATCGAGCGTCACAAGTTGCAAGAAGTCTTCTGGATCATCACCAATTTTATCAATTCATCTCAAGTTAGGCACAGCACATCCATAATAATCCCCCATTTGATCTTACGTCTTACTTGTACATGATCAAAATGATCTTATTTCTAATTAAGATGTTTTATTCTTAATGTTTACGGTTGTAGCAATAAAAACTATGAGTGATGTTTAAGAAGTTAAAGTTGATTACACTATTCTTGCGAGCAAATTTGAAAATGACTTTATTTTGGTAAGATCTTACGATCCTGATCCGATCTCACGATCACGATCTTGCAAAACGTAAAACGATTTTAAGTAAGATCTTGATTTTGACAACCTTAGTTAACATTATCTAAAATACCAAACACAAACTAAATAATGTCTTTTTATCCGATTAATGGAACCGAATTATCTGGAAAAACGAATAACCCAAACTTTATTCGGTATGGGTGGGTTTGGTTTTTTAACATGATGAATTCTAAATTTCTAACAACCGCACAATTTTTTTAAGTATGTTTCACAGCCTTTAATTTTGTTATATGCAACAATGTTTAGTAAAACAAATGCTTTTATTAATTATCAGAGGGTGTTTGGGATTACTTTTGAGCATCAAAAGTCCTTCTTGTAGAAAGACTTATTGTAAAATAACTTTTTGCAAAAGGTCTTTAAAACGTGTTTGGATTGACAAAATGATTTTTGATTTAACTTTTATAGGTAAAACAACAAAAAGTCACAAAAAGTCATGATTTTGTGACTTTTAGAAGCTCTTTATTTTCTTCTTGCCAAAAGTCATTTTCAAAAGATCTTTTGAACTATCCAAACACCTTTTGGCTTTTCTTTGATTTTTTGGAAAAGTTAAAAGACAAAAGTTATTTTAAAAGCAACCCTAAACACACCCTCAGTTTCACAAAAAATTACTTTTAAGTTATAACTGACATGTTTTTAAAACATATATGATTCATAATTATTGATTAATTAAATGTGGTTATACTTAGGGAAAATGTTACAAAGCAATTGTAGTTAGGTTCGATGTTTACAAAAGTCATCCCTTATATTTTAGGATAAATTATACCATCCAAAAATTTTCTTTTTAGCATTTTGACTATTTTTCTTGGTTTCTATTTTTTAGGTTAAGAGAGGTTTCCTATTATTTTTTTTAACAGCAACAAAAAACTTTATAATCAAGCTAGCAAATAGCTAGAAAGAAAATTACAAAGTGATTTTCAATCAATCATTTCATGAAATATTTTTAGATCATCTAAACTTAAACCAAGAAAATGATTTTGATGATGTGGAAGCAGTGGGAAGTATTTATTTAAAAATAAAAAATGTATGATCATTCATGCATGTATATGTTGAGGTTTAAAGTTTTGTAAAACAAGTAGCAAGTGGTAACGATGATACATCAAACGTTATTTTGGCCCTTGAGGTCGAGAGTTCGACGGCTAACAAGTTTTTCTATTTTCATCTTAACATCTTCATCCAAAAAAATGCAATTCATCGATGGTTAAAAATAAAAAATAAAAAATATTAGGGTTTTGCAATATTTTCTCTTTTATATACACACACACACGGTTAGTATCTAAAAAGAATCACATTTTGTAATAACTAATAAGCCAAAAAAAACAACTAAAAAAGAAAAGATATCATACATAAGGTCTTCCAGTATACTCTCTACTCTCTACTATCTACAACCAATGAACATGGAGAGCTTCCAGATCACCAAACAACCTATCACTGTAGTCGTCGGTGTACTACCAACACACACACACACACATACACACACACACACAGAGAGAGAGAGAGAGAGAGAGAGAGAGAGAGAGAGAGAGAGAGAGAGATTACCTATCATTAGCTCATTGCAAGTCGTGGTAAGCATCACGAAGAACCATGATCATTGAGATGGGGATAGTGTGCACGATCATAGTGACCGTGTCACCTGGCTATGGTCATAAACAGGCCTCATGTCCAGTATACCAACAGTTTAAGAATTGAGACCAATTAATTAATAGAACAAATTACTGAGATCGTCCCTATGGTTTGGATAAAACTACTAGTTTGGTCCCTAAATTTTTTTTTGTACTCGGACCGTCCCTAGGTTATGGTTTTGTTACGTCTTTCATCCCTGTCACACATTAAAAAGACTATAATGCCCTTTTTCATTTTTTTTCATTTATTAGTATTATCTAATTAGAAAAAAGAATTTAAATAAATAAATACATGTAGGTACCTACTCATCCCCTTCACCACGTTACTCAAAGTCTGAAACATCACCCTCTCTCTCTTATTTGCGTTTGAAACCACATCACCGGAATCCACATCCAATGTCGTCGGAAGATATATTGTGACGAATGGACCGCCGACGATTACTACACCATCGGGTTTCTCTCTCTCTCTGAATTCATCTTCTCCAACTTCTCCAAAAAAAAAAATCTTCGCTCCGTTAGATCAGAGCTTTCGTCGCAGGTAGATCTTCGATTTCTTCACCTAAGGTCATCAACAATGTAGAGTTGGAACACTCATTCATAATATCGCCTCACGAAATCATTCTACTAGATATTTGCTTCATTTGATATGCTCATCGTTGACCCGCATTCATTATCAGATTCATATGGTAGACTTTTCGTTTTCATTTGCTTTAGTAACACGAGATCTGGATTCAGTTTTAGAGGGGGATTCACATGTGGATTACGAATCTGGGTTTGATTTTGAGGTTTCTCAAGATTTTGAATATGAGTTTTTATTTGATTTTGTGGTGGTGGTTGACGTGAATGAAAATGGGTTATGATGAGACCAGTAGGGAAAGAGAAAAGGGGTATTAAGAAGGGGTTTTGTTTTTGATTTCTAGAACCTGGAGGGTTTTTTTAATTTTGGTTTGGTTTGCTTTGCAGTTCACTGTGAAATCTGAAACATTTTTTGGAGGGGTTTGATTTAGATTAGTACACAGGTTTGTTTTTCTATTTTGATTTGATTTGGTTTGTTTTTAATTTTGGTTTCGTTTCATCTGATTTGATGGCGATCGATGATGGCTGGCTGGCTGGAGGTGGTGACGGTGTTGGATGGCCGGAGAAGAGAACCAGATCCTATGGATGGCCACCGACAAAGATAATTTGTGCTTAGATGGTTGGGAGGTGACTTTGGTTTCCTTTCATCTGATTTGATGGTGATCGATGGTGGCTGGCTAGCTGGAGGTGGTGACGGTGTTGGATGGCCGGAGAAGAGAACCAGATCCTATGGATGGCCGTCGACAAAGATAACCGGTGCTTAGATGGTTGGGAGGTGGCTGTCAATTAATTTGAGAGGGAGATAATAGGGTAGATGTGGGACCCATTAATATTTTTATAATAATACAAATAATTAAAAAGATGAAAATAATACAAAGGACATTATAGTCATTTTCTATCCAGCAGGGACTTAGATAGTAACGAAATTAAAAGGTAGGGATTGTCCGAGTGCAAAAAAAACTTAGTGACCAAACTAGTAGTTTTAACCAAACTATAGGGACGATTTCAGTAATTTATTCTAATTAATACAAAGGGGTTTGGTGGGTCATGGGTCGATCCAAGTTACCGACTCATCACCGGATTTTACACTATTTGTTTTTCACATCCGTATAAATATACCAACTAGAATATAACATTTTACATTTGTATAGTGATTCTGGATTTTATGTAGTAAGTTTAGTCCAATAAGAATATTACATTTGTATAAAGCGTTTGGATTTTATCTTACAAGTTTTCCAATGAAAACATAACATTTATATAAAGACCCCATTTTCATTTAAATCGGACAAATATAATTATTTTAGCTAATGAAAGACTTTAAAAAGACCATTTTGGGAATCAAACATGATACCTCATACCACAATGGACCAAAATGTTAAATATTATTGTTTACACAAAATGATAACGGATACAATATAATTACGAAAATTGAAACAGAAAATTCACCATCTATACTTAGAGCATCCATAATGGTGAATTTAAGCATAATTTTATATGATTTTTTTTTTTAATAAAACAACATTAACTAATAAAATAAAACTTTGGCATCACCTTCCCAAATCATTGTAACTAGACCTCGCAACTAGGGGTGCAAACGAGCCAAGCTACTCGGGATCGAATCGTTAAAAACTCGACTCGAAATCGATTTTAAACAAGCCCGAGCCGAGCTCGAGCTTAATATAAAGCTCGTTTATTAAACGAGCTCGAGCTCGAGCCTATGTCATTAAGCTCGATTAGGCTCACGAGCCTAAACGAGCGTTTATATAATATAATTTATTATTATTTAAATATATTAAAATAAAAACATATTAGGGGAATTATGGATTTAGGGTATTGGTAAACGAGATTCTTAACGAGCTCGAGCCGAGCTTAAGCTTATTTAGGCACGTCAGATAAAAAACGAGTTGAGCCCGAGCCCTAGCCGAACTTATATAATTCTTTACGAGCTCGAGCCGAGCTCAATACAAGAAAGCTCGAATCGAGCCGAGCTCGAGCTCGATCTTCATATAATTAAACGAGCCCGAGCCAAGCCTAGCCATGCTCGGGCTCGGCTCGGCTCGTTTGCACCCCTACTCGCAACCACATCGTTGTCTAGTTCTTCCAAATCATTGTAACTAGACCTCACAACCACATCGTTGTGTCTAGTTCTTCCAAATCATTGTAACTAGACCTCACAACCACATCGTTGTGTCTAGTTTTTTTTTTTTTTTTTTTTTTTTTGTTGAAACATTATATGGGTTGAGAGAGTTTGATCCAAACCCAACCTATTTAATTATGACGTGTCAACACATTTATTTTATCTCAGACTTGTATCGAGTTAACAGGTTAGGGTTTAGACCTTATAGATGCATTGTGTCATGTTGAGTTAAAACACAGGTTAGGGTTTAGACCTTATAGATGCATTGTGTCATGTTGAGTTAAAACACTAAAGGCATGTTTGGGTTAGCTTTTTTAGCACAAAAGTGCTTATTAGCTTATGGCTTTTAGGAAAATCTAGTTTTAAAAAATGTTTGGATAAGAAAAGCTGTTTTTTAAGAGTAAAATGGTTAAAAAGCTAAAAAGCTAAGATTTTCCAGCTTTTTGAAAGCTTTACTTTTTCCTATCCAAAAAGCTGTTTTAAAAAAAAGCTTTTCAAATACACAAACACTTTTTTAACTTAATAGCTTTTTGAAAAGCTAAAAAGCTAATAAGCTATTTTAAAAAGTTATGCCAAACACCCACTAAAATTGTTTGAAATGTTGAGTTGAAGCACTAAAAATGTTACTTGAAAGAGTTTGATTAAAAAAGGCAGCACCGCAAATATCTCATTAAGTTTAGAGGACAAAGTGGAAATAATAGGAGTTAATAAATCGAGAAGCCAGGTGATGAGGAAGGAGTGGCTAAGTGGAGTATGTGAGAAAAAGGATAAAAACAAAAAATAAAGTATTGACCTCGGTGGCTAAATCGTTTTCATATTACAAAACGATTCAACCTAAACTTTTTTCTTTTACATCACTTTTTGGTTTTGGGTCTGTCCAATTTATATAAAGATTAAAATAAAATAAAATAAAATCATCCCGTATATTAATAAACGGATCATTTTTTTAGTTGAGTTTCTCAACCTAAACTTACCCGTTTAATTTTCGTTTTGTGAAATGTCAATCCGTTTAATTAAATGAGTTGAAATCTCTCACTCAAACCCGTTTATTTCGTGTTAGGTCTTGCCATCTTTAATTTAACCCATGATGGATGTGGGATTCAGTATAAACTGTGAAATCCAACATGGCAAGCTCACAGCGACAGGCAATTCCTTTATTGATTTTACTAAGTTATAAGCTACTAACTAATTTAAAATACCGTATAGAAAATATTAATTATTTAACAACACTTAAATATCAAATTCCAGAAAATATAGTAATATCAAAATCGGGTTTAGCAGAACCTCAAGCAAGCTTCCAGCTCTTTTTCATCTTCACAGTTATAACCCAATTGGTATGCCCGCGCTACAACATATATAAACAAACATATATTCATAAGTCATGAAACTTATAAGCGTAAATTGCGTTTTTGGTCCTTGAGTATAGTAACATTTTTGCAATTTTGGCCCTCAAAAATTTTCTCTTGCAGGTTTGGTACTTATCTGAGGTTTTTGTAACATTTTGGGTCCATGTTCCAAGCAAATGACCAAAAACCTCAAAGGAAGACCAAAATTGCAAGAGAAAAGTTTTTGGAACCAAAATTGCAAAAATCAGTTATACTACTAAGGGACTGAAACCGTAATTTACTCAATTTATAATCTAGTTGATGTAAAATTAAATTAGTACCAAAACGGCCCGATCCCATGAATGGCTCTGCTTCATCTGTGACACCAACTTGTTGCTGTTCTTCCTAATAATTTTCAACAAAAATAAAATCATGTCTCTTTCTTTTTAAGGAAAGTATTTTAAGGTCAACTTACCATATCTCCAGTTTCAGATGGAGAAAGCAATCGATCAAAACAATGGCCAGAAATTGTACAAACCAAGAGCTCATTTTCTGGATCAAGGACAACATCCTTGCAAGTATCATCACACACTGCATAACCAAAGTAATAATCATTAAAATGTTTGCAACAACATATGAAGATGAGAAACAGAACGTACCATGAACATATCCAGTAGTCTCGCAAACAAAAACATCTCCAATTTGATAGTAAGAACAGGTTTCTCCTGAACAATTGTGATCAGAGAACACCTTGTCTGTTAGTCCTTTGCTCTTCTTCCATATGGAGACTTGATCAGCAACAGACTTGTCTAGAATCATCCAGTCATCTTTCAACTACACATGTTTAATCAATAATATAGTCAATCACAGTCTAAGTCCAAATCACGCCAAACACAGTACAACCTGTTCTGTTCTGTTATGTTATGTTCTGTTCTGTCATGTCATGTCATTGTCTGTTCTGTAATTTCCTGCTTAAATGGAATAGCAATGAACTTTATTCACCTGACAAGGGAGAGGTGCTTGACTTCTCTTTGCTACTTGCATTTGGATGTAGTACTCTTTGAACTCATTCGGGCAGTTTCTAACAAACTCAACCATGTCTTCTTCATCACGCTACACAAGGGAAAGTTTGTTTCTTTGAAAGGTAAGCAACTTAGGGATGGAGGAATAGTAAATTATTATGATTTAAATATCAAAATGATGAATTTTGTGTTTTAGTTGGTAAATCTACCTGAATATAAAGCTTCTTCCAAGCACGATCACGCAAGGTTTTTGTTGGTGGCAAGATTCCCCACCGCATACAGTACCTACATACAATAATCAAAGATAATTTGTAAACAACAAACTTATAATTGTCGTTGGAGTTATGAGACAGAAATTACTCACAGGCGACGCCATAAAGATTCATCTGAAGATGCGAAGTTTAGGAATCTACAGACCAATGAGCATGAAGCAAGATCCTGCAATTTTTTCAAGATCATCATCAAACCCATCCGAGGAAAGTTTGTAGCAAAAAATCAAATAGATCTATTTCAACTTGTATTTAGAAAAGAGTAATCAAAGGGAGCAGTTAGTAGTAGCACCACCTCAGAGGAGAGAAACTTGAGGATATGAGGGAAGAGCTCTGGAGGAATCCTGCTGAAGAAACCATCGTCTATCCTCCTTGGATTTATTACTCTGTTATTCACGCCACCATTTTGCTCCATCCGAAGCCGCTTCGGCTGTCGCACGTCCTCTTTCTCTGATCTTGCATCTTCCTGAATATCACACCAAAATCCAATTTTAAGCTCGGAATATTAGATCACCGAACTAAATTAACCATATAATATAATTTTTCACACACAGACACATAAAAAGCTCGAATCTAGATAACAAGATCGAAAACCCAAGTTGATCATTTTCAAACAAAGAATTACGTGTTACCTGATCGGAGATCTCTGAAAGAACTTCGGATTCTAAAAAATGAGCTAGATGTTCGTCTTCATCTTCTGAAACGGTCATGATTACACCACAAATTCTCAGATCTAGATAAATAATCTGTTGTAGCAAATATAAATTTAGACGGCCGGAACAGGCGGCCGGAAAAGCACGCCGGCAGATCTGGTTCTCCGCTGATGAGTTCTGAATGGAAAAATCCCCTAGGAGAAAATTGGGGGCTCCTTTGCGTCGCACATATTCGGGTCGGGTCGGGTCGCGTCGATCGGGTAGCTACACATCCACCACCATTATCCTTTTCTTTTTCTTTGGAACCGTCAATTTCATTTTACAAAAAATAAATTACATGTCAAATTAATGATAGTATATTGGATAAATGAGTAAATGTATTTTTGATAATCAATATTTTAACATTATTCTTCATCTTAACAAATTGATTCTATAAGATATAACATTTTTACTGTTATTATATAAGTTAGTTATCGTACAAATCAGTTAACATGTCTATATTTTATACATATGAGTTGATTTTTTAAGGAGAAGTTGCATTTCCTTTTATTTTAGTGAAAAAGATAAACCTAACTAAAAATTTTAACTATTTTGCAAGAAATATCCCAAAAAAAAAAAAAAAAAAAAAAAAAAAGACACATTACCCATGTAGGTTGTGTCATCTTTCTCAAAATGTTATCTATGATTTGGTTAGTACCAAAATGGCAAAAAACAATTTTCTTTATATTTTTAATGAAATTGTATGTATAACCCAAATATCGCAGTCTAATTGAAGAAACCACATACCATGAAGGTCTATTTGTTATTTCGATGATTATACCGGTTATTTGTTAAATTTTTTTAACAAATTTATAAAATTAAGTTAAATTTTGTAATTTTCTCTTTATGTTATAGTTTATTACTAAGTAAAATAAAGTTACCAACCAAAAAATATGAAAAATCCAAAAAACCATTACACTTTGACACATTGTTCCAAATTAGTCTGGAAATAGTTTTTTTATCGATCTGAATACTTAAATAACTTTTTATCGATCAGTATAAATTCGATTTTGTCTACATTTCGACCTAAGTTTTTTTTTTATGTTTGCGTACTTGTTTTATATATGGTTCCTACGTATTGATCGATCACATATAATACGTTTTTTTATTATTTGAACTTCCGTATGTTATCTTTATAAAATAATCTTACTTGCTTATTTATATACGTGTCGATATAAATTCAAATTTCTTTTACGTTTTGATGTAAATTTTGTGTATGTTTTTGTGCTTATTTTTATGTATGTTTCTTACGTATGAGTTCAATCACATATAATATATTTTCATTCGACAGTATAAACCGGAGTTATTCAGTGACACCAACCTCCTATATTAATCTACCAACAGATGCAGCAGTGTCTAACTTTTATCAATGTAATCGTCAAAATTCAACTTAAACATATTACTGCTGTCACAACATGCAGCGGGTAAAATCCTAGTTTAAGGTAAACATACGTATATGTAATATCATGAATATAACATTTGTTATAACTCAATGGATTAAATCTACATGATTCTATAACTTGCACATAAGCTATAAGTTTATAAATTAAACATGCAATCATATGAGAAACGTATGAGTGAAATCTCTAATTATTCATCTCCTTGGAAATTTAATTCTCTATATAGGCATCATAATCCATCAGATTTGATCAACAAAACACTATTACGAAAAAAATCACAAAATAACATAATCATTAACAACCACATATCATTTCCAAATAGCTGTTCCATGTTTCTTTTAATATTCAATGCTAAATTTTTTGAAGTTGCAAAAAATGACAGACATTTGCTCTTGAACAGGACAAAGTTTCTAAGGACATTTTTAAATGATAACAATGGCAAAATCTCATTTTTCACAATATGAGAACTAGTCAAGCGACTTTATCTTTTGGCCAAAAAGTTGGTTTCAACAAGTACAAGTAACAAAAAAAAAAAAAACCATTTATGACTTCTCTTGTAGCAATTTATCAGCAACTGGGAAGTCCGGTATTATATCCACTGGAACCTGCAAAATACAAATCAAAATAAAATAAGGAATAAATATAAGGGGTAATTAAAGTTATATATTACTAAATAGTAAATACATGTTAAGTAATTTACCTGAACCATTTCTAGTTTTTTCAAAGCAAGTTTTAAAGGCTGTGTCATGACACAGTATTTTGTAAGAAGTTGTCGAGCAGCATCTTTGTCCCCTTTTCCTTGTGTTGTTAGTATAACCCTACTTAACCCCTCAACTGCATCTTCAATCTATCATTTATCAAACCAGAAAGTAATTTTCATTATCATCCCAATAGGAACTTGATCTATAAGTTACCAAAAGAAAAAAAACAACCACACTACCTTATCAAAGTCAACAGAAAATGTTTCATCGGGATGTAAAACAAATGCCCCTTTCTCAAATAACCAGTTGAATTGTAAAGCTTGACCTTTTCTGATAACAAATTTTCAAAATAATAATAATTATGAAGTGAAAAAAAAAACATTTTTAATCAGATTAATATATAAACAAATCGAGTGGAGTACCCATGAGCTTCCTCTAACCCAAAACGTACAGACCGGAAGCAACCTGCAAGGTAAGAAACGTACATTGACTTCACCAGGCTCTTTGGAAGCTCATCCTGGTCAATCCAATGGTCAACTTTTCATTATCTTCAAATTTACTTTACCCACATTAATATTTTAATTAAAAATAATATATATCAACAAACTACTGACCTTATCAATAAGAAATTTTAGGGCCCACAAACCAACAATGTCGGCTTTGGCTTCTTCCAAAGCTGAATGGAGTTCTTGTAGCTCCTGTTTGTTGATTCATATAAAGCGATTATAATTTTATAAAGATTATTAAATTTGGTAAAAAGAAAAAGAAAAAGAAACCCACCAATCTCACAGTTGACTTTTGACCATCTGGAAGTGTTATTGTATGTGGTCCTATCCCATGACAACACTCATGGCAAATTGTGTGAGTGAAAAAAGAGTCAAAGTCAACAAGTTCCCGTTGTTCCTTTATAATGCATACATCAGCTATAGGCTGCAGAATAAGCTTGAACCTGTTTTCAAAACAAATAAATAAATTTTAAGAATATATGTAATGTAGATAGTAGGAAAAAAAAAGTAAAAGAATGTACTTAATTACTTTGCCTCAGAAACATTCTTCAGCATCACCATTGATGTGCCACGATCTTTTACTATTCGCTCATCATTTGGAAGATTAAATGCAACTGTTTGAGGACCCTTCACATCCTGCAATAACATTATTAATCTTTTAAATCATTTTGTCTAATACCAAAACTAAAAAAAAACAATATACACATGAAATTTTTCATTGTAATTTTAAAGGACTCACCCCCGAATTATAAACAAGATGCACGACACGTATAGGTGCGGATATTACTTCTGATGATTTATAAATGTTGTCCAATGGAAGATTTTGCTCCAAAATCTACATAATTTTAATTAATTGGATATATAGGGAAAAAAATAAGGTTTAATTTAAAATTGCACCTGTAAATGGTCCCCAAACAGTTTAACTTGAGCAGTTGCTTTATCATCCCGAATTCCAATAAACGCCTCAAATGTTGCCTAAGAAAGATTTTTAAAAACATTATTTGTTACAAACAAGGTATATAGTATGTGTATAGATTGACTCAAAAGTAATAAAAAGAATTGATTAATTTTTGTGTCAGTTCATAATCCACATTAAAATCAACACAAAGAACTTGTTCAGTTGTTCTAAAAACAAAAAGATTTTAAATATAACAAAAACTATATATAATACCTTGTATCCGAATAGTACATCTTCATAAGTCTCATATGGGCCAATAGTAACATCCACCTTAGAATCCTTTAAAACAAGAAAGATGTACACCATTATAAAAACATTTAAATATTGAACAAACTAATTTTTTTACTAGTGAATGAAGATTTAAACTTGATTTTGCTAAACTTTTGATTCATTATTATATATGTGACAAGGTCCTGGAGGTGGCAATTTCGACCCATTTTATACTCGGGTTAAAAAAAAAAGTAATCTAATTTTTGGTCTCCAGGTATAGCTGATTTTTGCAATTTTGGTCCTAAAAAGTTTTATCTTGCAATTTTGGCCCTTATTTGAGGTTCTTGTAACAATTTTGGTCCTTGTTCCAAGTGAAATGACTATTTTTGGCTCACTGAGTATAGCTGATTTTTGCAATTTTGGTCACAAAAGTATAGTCATTTTACTTGGAACAGGGACCAAAATATTATAAAAACCTCAAATAAGGATCAAAATTGCAAGAGAAAACTTTGTGGGACCAAAATTGGCAAAATGAACTATACTCAGGGACCAAAAACGTAATTTACTCTAAAAAATTAGCAACTAACCAACTCCATCCAGGCTATATCCGAGTCATAATAGTCATTTGAAAGGAAAGCATCAGCCTTGCTATGTAGAAGTTTCTTCAAACTATAAAACCATAAATGGCATTAAAACACTTTTACTTTCTTATAACATGGAGTCTAAAAAATTTAGCAAACTGTTTTTTTCTTACCTAGGTGAACTTGTCAAATCACCTGCTTTATGCAATAATTCAGCAGCTTTTGCAAGAATTGCAGAATACTCTTGAGAATAAGGAATGCTATAGAGATCACTGGAAGGAGTAACTTTATTATTGGAATTGGAATGCAAATCACTATGCCTTTTAATAACACTGAAAAATCCAGCTACATCTTGTTTTTCATCACCTGAAAGCCCTTTTGTCCACAACTCAAATTCCTAATTCAAAAAGAAAGCTCTGAGTCAACAGGCAATAATTTACAACTTTGCCACTTGTAAAAATAAAAAAAATAAAAAAAAGTTTACCATTTTATCCATGTCTGAGGGGTAGAAATTAGCACCAGGTGGTTTCTTCAAGGGAAAGGCAGCCTTGTATTCAATTCCATTCCACCCTGGAATCGGCTTTGTTGATTCCGGAAGTAATCTAATGGCAGCATCTGCAGTCGTCAAAAATGCTTCATTTTCATCAAGGCAAGACCTACAAAACCAAATAACCTTAATTTACACAAATACCAAAGATATGATGAGTGGTCTTATAAGGTACTTGTAGAACAGGGTCTTACCATGGGCTTTTGTTTACTGAATAATAACTCCATTTTAACTTGTCAAAATGGGACTTATGAGCATTCCCCTTTAACCATTCTCTTAGAGATGGATTGCTGAACAAAACCTGCTGATGGAAAATATCATCCATCATTCTTGCAGCATGAATGAGTAACACTAATGCTTCCTTGTCCTCCTTGGTCAAACCGGTCAACTGTGGAAAAAGAATAAAGATTCATATTAAAAAAATAATTCATATTGTAGTAAAACTGATGCTAAAGTGAGAATACAATTATACAACCTCTGCAGTAAGTGAGATAGGAGCATAACGATTGAGCTTCTTTTGAAGATCCAAACTTGGTGCTTCCACATTGCAATGGTACCTTTTCATAATTATATCAAAAAGTTGACCATATTGCCCCTCTAGACTGTAGGAAACATACTCAGGATCTTCTTTAGCAAGGGCTTGCTTATACTCCTCAATGGAGATATACTTAACAGCAGAAACTTCAGATTCCTGAAAGAAAAAGAACAAAAACATGTTTAGATTTCAATAACAACTTAATAAACTTTTGGTATATATACTCAAAATAAAAAATGATTGAATTATACATCACCTGAAGAGTAAAAGCCTCCAAGGGAATTGGGGATACTGTTGTAACGAGATAAACATCATCAAATTCATTATTAATGAAATTACCATTATTTGTGACACTGCGATTACAAATTTATAACAATAGCAAGTCATGGAATGATAATCAGAACATTTAATCTCTGTAGCTTAATGAAAAACATGTTAATAAGAAAGTAAAGTCTACCTCTGTTGCAGGAAAACAAAAAGTAATTCAAAGGCATCATTTGGGAGTGTCAGACCAAGCTCTTCTTGAAGCTCTCTCCTGCAAACAATAAACATATAACAATGAATTAGTTACTTATATCAATGATTAGATCCAAAATTTGCTTCCACGAGAGTTCAATAATTTACCTAGCAGTGATAAGAGATGAATCCCCAGCAGATATATGACCAGCACTAGAGATATCCCATAATCCAGGCCATGAATCCTTGCAGTCAGCCCGTTTCTGTAGAAGAAGTTCTTGTGTACTTTCAGCAAAAATCCACACATGAACAGCTCGGTGATAATCCCCATCTCTGTGAACAGCTCCTCTGTACAAGGTAGATTAAACAGTAATTGTGACTTAGAGGGATGGTTGGGTGATTTCAAATTAATCTCAACATCTGATTATTTTGACCTTAACTAATGACAATCGGAATCATAATCAGTTTCCGAACACTCTAACATTGATATTGAACTTCAAATCACAATAATAAGTTTAGAGTTTTGACACACATCCAAACACTCCCCGGGGAGTTCTAGCATGATCAGGAAGCCCTAGAAGCATATAGTATAGAACCCCTTCAAATGTAGTCCGACTCGAAGATGAAAACAGTTATGAAATTAAAAACTGTAGAAAAGAATTATGAAATCTGACCTGGGTTTGGAGATACCGGTTTTTTGACCAGTTTTAGTGAGGACGTCGAAGCGTTCTTCTTCATTTGAGTGATCAGTAGCGCTCATTTTTCTGCTATCTTTTTAAAGGATTGTGTGATTTTGCTTTGAGTTCAAGTGAGAGTATATAAAATGTCAGCTGAAATGGAATTGCTTCGCAAGCAAAGGAAAAGATAACCGATACGAATAATATGAAAATGCAAAGAAATCAAATGGAATTCATAACTAGTCAAAGTTGCAAGTCTAGTAATTTTTATTTTTTTTATTTTTTTAAAGTTAATGGTCTTGGTCTTTAAGTTTGATTTTTGTTATGGTATTTGTCCCATCTGATATAAAAAATGACTTCTCTACTTTTATGTTTTTTTTAAAGTTATTTTTTGTTAAATATAGTAAGCCTCACATGGCTCAACGTTCTACCTAGACCTGACAAAACATGCCACGACACGAAAACCCGACACGAACCCGACACGAAATTAGCAGGTTAGGGTCAGAGATTTCGACACGTTTATGTAAACGGGTTGACACGACACGACACGATAATTAAACGGGTAGGGTTAGGGTCAAGATTTTCAACTCGAAGATGACTCGAATATGACCCGTTTAATTATATATTATTTATAAGAATTTCATATTTTTATAAATATATTATATGTTATAGACTTGTAGTGGACCAAATTCAAGAATTAGAAGTAATATTCAAATTTTCAAATTTACTTAATTTTAGTCATCCTCACCACCTATCATTTTTGCTCCCAAACTTTAACTCTTTTCATTTTTCCTTCTAAACTTATTATAAATTTTGTCATTCCATCTCATAACTCTAGTGTTTCACTTTTTCCTTTTTGCCTACACAACTCCTACTTTCAACCCTATTTCAACCCGACATGACACAACATATTTACAAGGTCTAAACCTTAACCCGAAACCTGACACGAAACCGACACGAAAATAAACGGGTTGACACGACACGACACGATAATTAAACGGGTCGGGTTAGGGTCAAGCCCTTTCAACCTGTTTAATGTCTTGACACGACACGAACCTGACACGACACGACATGTTTGCCAGGTCTAGTTCTACTTCTACCCCCCACCTAAGACTAAGGCTAGGTGCATGCCTCCGCCATTGTACATGTAGTCATGTACCTACACGGCGTTGCCCGATAGGAACACCACGCCGACTAGCACGGTGGTTGTGCTCATTAACTCCGACCGGGATTGAGTCACGCCATAATCATTCCTTGATGCATTGTCTCTTTTCCATGTTGAGAAAGAATGTGCATAAAAGGAGTGTACATTGAGCATTTATATGAAATATTGATAGGAAATACGGTGGTCCCGACATGATACAAATGTTAAAAGGGAGAATGAGAAAGGTATAACATGTTAGGGCTTAAAAGGGTTGTGGTAGAGATATGGATTTCCAATGGATCGCATAAGTTCGTTTTTCAAACTGATATATTTACCCTATGTATGGGTTACAATAAATTCAGTCAATGATAATCCAAAGGGACACTTACAGGTTTGGGCAGAGAAACATAAGTCAAATTGCTAGAAGAATTATGAGTTCGTCAGAGAAGAATAAAAGTTAAGAAGGATGTGTCTTGGCTCAAATAGAAGAGCCCTATTTATACTTGACAATTAGGGGTCTCTGTCTTCTGAATTAGTTAAGTAAATCTAGAAATTAATGGCATCATCAATGGTTTTCAAGACTGACAAGTTTTGCCAATTTTACCATAGTTACCTATTAAAATCCGGATTTTCCACTATGATTTTAATTTAAACTTTTGAAGACCTTTTGGGGGGATACCCATCGACCACCACCAAGGGCTCTACCCCTTAGACCTCGTTAGGGGCGTTGTCCCTAGTACTCTACAAGGGGGTCGCACCCCCTTACCCCCCCCCCCCCCCCGGTCGTTAGTCGTACCGAGTTATAATTCAATGTTATATATGTGTGCACAACGCACTCTCCAAACATATAATATATAGTATAAATTATAAACCCCTAAGTTTATATATTAGCTCCAATTACACAAAAATGGTTGATGACACTAAAACCATCGACATAACACGACATATAGTCTAAGTGCATTATGAAAGTTTTTTCATGAAAAACTTACAAGTGAAAAAACTTAATTTTTCTTAACAATATGAGACCTTCGGGTTGTTTATTTATAGGACTATTGTGTAATTATCAATTTCTAATAGGTAGAAAAGTTATTAGATCCACCAAATTGTTGAAAAGACTAGCTTGTTAATTAACAAGATATTTGAAAAAACTCCAACAATAGTTCTTTCAAATTCTATGAACTTTTTGAAATAGGAAAACTCTCAAAAAATCAAATCATATTAAGGAAGAAACAAAAGGTAAAGTTTTAAGAAATATTTTATTTATTCTGTTAAATCAGCGTCACGTTATTTTTCTTCATTCTCCTCCCACCTTTAAAAATGGACTCTCCTCTCACCTTAGAAATGGTAACAACTCACTTACCCTTTTTTTAATAAAACATATAAAAAATTTACAAAAACAAAATAAAAAACACGATATTTTCCATGAATTCAAAACTAAAATACTAAAAATACATAAATTAAAACATAAAATAATTAAAACAAGCCTAAAGGTTTATTTTTTACATCTTTATGGTTTTTTTTCGTAGCGTGCTTGTTGTTTTTCTTCATGCACTTTTGCTTTTTAGCCGATTTTCTTTATCAAACTCCAAATACATGTCAAAATCAAATTATATTGTTGGCATGTCATTCCCAATTTCTCTAAATGTTCGCTTTGTTGATATCCCGCTACATTAGATGAAGACCCTTTCTTTTCCGTTTTATTCATGCATGTTATTTCTTGAATTTCAAGGTTGAATATGAATCAAGTATCCAATGAAGTTGTGTAAGTTAAGTCGGATGCTGTCGTTCTTTTCGAGCCACCGATTTTCTTGTGTAATGTCACCACTTCGAGCCATTTCAGAGAACATGGTACAACCTTCAAAACTTAAACAAATTTAAACGCCTTCCCTCTATTTGGATCATGATGTATTTTGAGCGTCGCGACGAAAATGTTTTCGTTTGATTGATCGCTTTTTCGTTGCAATTTTTAGATTATTGTACAAATCATTAAACTTCGTCCCTACTTTGTTCATCTCTCGATACTTGGTGATAAGTTGGGTTTTTTGTGTTATTCGCCACACCCCATTCCCGATGAAAACTTTCCTAATTGTTTCATAAATGTTGATCCGCTTGTGAATTACCGGTCGATGTGTCCTCCGATAGGTTGATCTATAATTTGGCCAATGTTATTTCTTCCTCTGATGTCCACAACTGAAACGGTTTCCTACATTTTCTTCTTTGTTAGGATTGTTTGGCTACGGGCTTAGGTCTTAGGTCTTGAGTCTTGAGTCGGTTGAGAGCTGAGTTTCCAAAACATATTCGGTTTCCGGCTCGTTGTGGGTTGGGTTTCAGGAAATTGAGTGAAGTTGGGAAATAAGGTTGGGGTTAGGTTTTGCGATGGATAATACGTTTGGAAACCTTGAAATTGAAATTGGTTAGGTGAAAAGATAGGGGCGTCAAACGTGTAGCTGGTTAAACGATGTTGGAGAATCAAAACCAAATATGTTTATGGTGTTGGGTTTTATTAGCATCAATACACTTGATCATGACAGCGGAAACAAACAAAAATTACCTAAGTGTACATGTATCCTAAAATCTAGGTTTTACTAGTTATAGCAATGTACTTTCAAAAACAAATTAAAAGAAGAATACTAACCTCTTGCTTCTTCGATTGAGACCTTGTGAATGACATAATTTGCAATAGATGAAGGACCCAAAGTATAATCTCTCTAATGTAGTCGGATACAAACACCAAAAGCTAATAAGGAAAACCCCTTAGGAAGGTTTAATCGAAAATCACTAACCCTAGGAGCGAGATTATAATTTTTCGACTTCTAAGAGAGAGGGAGAGAGAGAGAGGTGGATGATTTTTACAAAGGGAATCAGCAGCGAGGCATTGATCCCTAGCAGTCTATTTATATACAGCAGGTAAATTCTTAAGAGATTTAAACTCTAATCCTTATCTAATTCAAAATATGCCTTATCCCTATCAGCGACTCTCCAAAACTGTCTCCGTCATCTCTCCATAAGCTTCTAGATTATTCTAATTAATCTCTAGAAATTAATCAATATTCAAGCTTTTTAATTAATTAAAACTATTTAATTAATTTCCAAAATAATTTCTAATTAATTTATTAATTACTTAATAAATTAATAACTTATTTTTCTCCATTTCTTTATTTCTATTTGGGCGTTGTGGACAATCCAAAAAGACTCAGCTATTATTAGAAATATTATTAAAATAGTTAATGACATTTGACACTATTTCCAACATCTAGTTGATGTATTTGAAGTTATTACCAACAATTGGTTACTTGTGGATGTTAGGGATGGTGTTGTTGGTTGAATTGTTTAAAGCCATTTTGGAAAATATTTGAAGAGAATATTGTTTTGTAGATGTGGTTCAACTATATATATATATATATATATATATATATATATATATATATATATATATATATATATATATAGAGAGAGAGAGAGAGAGAGAGAGAGAGAGAGAGAAAGAGAGAGAGAGGTGATTCTTGGTTAATTTCCACAATGAGAGGCTTGACCTGCGTCATTTTTAGGGGGGTGTGGCGGTGTTATCGTGGCTACCACACAATCGTGTGGGGGTATACCCACCAACATAACACCCACCTCGCTCCTTAGTTGCTCCTTTATGCATAAATCATAAACTCACAAACCACACAATATTCGCCAGATTTTTGCAGGGGGTGTGAATGTTCTTGAAGTATATTTTTTTACTGCAAGAGATGGAAATGTGGCTAAAGATTTATCTGTTACTTATGATTTGATGGTTGATTAGACACTTGGACATCCCAAAAAATTGTAAACATATTCTCATTTAAAATGTTTTAAGTTTGTTGGGGTTTCCGCTACATGTTTTATAGAAGTTTAGTCTTTTATAAAGTATAATGTTATTTTTAAATCGAATTTAATTGCGGGATATCGTGGTCAAATGGTGGTACCCAAAGGAAGGAAATGGGTTAAATTGGTTTTATTTTCGAGACTTGTAAAGGTTAAAAAATCAAGTTTATGACCTAATTCGTAAATTTCACATAACCACAAGGATGATTTATGTGGTTTATCACTTTATCCTCAAAACAAATGAACATTGTACATAAATAGTGAAATAGCTAGCAAGTATAAAGCATTCTAAGTGGTTAAAAATAATTAAAGAGTACAAATGTGCATTAAAAGTATACAAATGTCACTAAAAATTGAGCCCAAACTAGGTTGCTATTGTGGGTCGAGAAGGGTAAAAATGGCCAAATCGACGGTTTACATGGCTTGGAAGCTATCAAGAAGTCGCATTAGAGTTACATAACCAATGTGTTTAAAGATGAGAACACAGTTCCTTCTTGAGTTTTTAGTGTTTTAAGATGAGAACACAGTTCCTTCTTGAGTTTTTAGAGGCAATTTTAACGATTTGGAAGCATTAGGGACGAAATCTTCAAAGTATAGCACTCCAAATTAGAAGATTATTATGGAATCGAAGGTATATAACCCTAACACCCAAATTAGAGGATTATTATGGAAATGAAGCATAAGGGACGAAATCTTCATGTGTTTGAGCCTTTGAGCTTCAAAATGAATCTAGGATTCATTAAGTTCTAAGGAAGTGATAAATACTTGTGAGTTAGTTGTAAACAGATAAAGGTTTATAAGTAGCAAAATTGATAAGTACACTACATATGCCTTTGGTTTTAGATCTTTTTTTTAAAGCCACATTGGTAACTTAAAATGTAGCACATTAACATACAAAACACAAGGTTGTGACTTGAGTGTCACACCCTAGAATCCACCAACACCCAAAAACCACCTAGAAACCATGTAACATTTTGAAATAAAGGGTATTATTGTCATTCATTACCATGCCAGCATCAGCTAGCTAGACTTGACAAAATGCTGGGACAATAACTTAGCAATCTCCAAGAATCCAACTTGGTCCTTTCCATTGAATATTGTCTTCAATTTGGCATCACACAAAATCTCCTTCTTGTTCGATGGGTTCTGCACAATGATATGACAACAGAATTCAGCAAACCCTTCAAGTTGCAATATTTGATTGGGAAAAAACGTTTAAAAATCTATTTGACTAATAATAAAATGTCTTAATTTCATGGGATGATAAGAGCATACATTATATAATCCATATTGAATTATAATCCATATTGAATTGATGAACTAATCACTTTTAAGCTGTAAGGAAGCAATTGCTAGACAATTTCAAGCCAACAAATCCCCAATAAATTCGATTCATTCCTTCCCTAACCAAAAAGGAAAGAAACATGCAAGCCTCTGGTTGTAACAAGCTTTGAACACAAGGTGAAAACTTCCTACAAACCTTAAGTTACTGATCCTCTTTCATGTAATATATATACGAAAATTACACGAAGATCACAGAGTGTAAAGAAATGATAAAGTTGGAATCACGAACCTGTAGGTTATTACTCTTGATGTAGCCCCAAACTTTCTTTACAGCGTCGGTTCGAGAAACTTCAGAGACGCCGAGAAACTCTCCAAGAGGTTGAGATACAGGAACGACTTTGAGAATACCGGCGGGGCGGCCACGCTTGGGTGCAGCGGCGGTGGCGGTGGCGGTAGCGGAGCTGTTGGCGGCTGACATCAAAACTCTGCAACCTTGATGGAAAGCCCGAATCGACCACGCCATTTTTCAACTTTAGCTGCTTGCAGAATTTCTTGAGTTTGGCAACACTCCAGTAAAACCCTAGACTCTTACGAAAATGGAGGGAAGACTAGTACTAAACTTAATGAGTTTGAGCTTTGACCCAGTATCTCTTTTTCCCTTCGTCCCTGGTTTATATTTAAATTGCAAAATACACCCTCAACGTTTCCGTAATGTTAAAAAGACCCCAACACTTCTTGTGGAATGCAAGGATAAAATCATGACAAATTGACTTAATGAGTTGAATCAGAAAACCATTCAATCAAAAACCTTAACTTAATGAATTCAGAGACCAACTCTTTACCTTTTTTTCCAATCAAAAAAATCATTAAATCAAAAATTTTAACTTAATGAATTCAGACACCAACTCTTTATCTTTTTTTTCCCAAGAAAAAAACAGTTAAATAAAAAAAACTTAACATAATGATTTCAGACACCAACTCTTTACCTTTTTGTCCCCGCTTATATGTGGAATGCAACGATAAAATGATTATTTAGTCTCATTCAACCAGTTTATTATAGACTATATATCTTAGACCTTGTTATCCAATTTTATCCACAAAGCAATATTCATTCATCCACTTTACTCTTACAAGACTTAATGGAAAAAAGGAAAGAACCCCTAAAACTTGTCTCCATTAAACTCTTTTATAAAAAAAAAACAACACCTTAGTAATGTCATAAAAAAAATGTCAAACAAGTGTACAATCTCAATGTGATGAATCGGCACGTCTAAGGTGGCGGTGATGATGGCTACGGTGACGACTTCCATATCTTTGTTGCTGATCAGAGTCTGAACTTTCACGCCGCCTATGTCCACTCCCTTTTCTCCTCTTACTCCTATCATCTTCTTCTGATGAACTTGATTCAGACCGTATTTGTTTCTTCTTCTTCTTCTGTTCACTTTTACTCTTCTTTAACCTCCTTCCACCACCATCATCATCATCAGACAAATTGTGTTGATGGTGGCCAATCGTTGGTGGTGAGCGCGCCTTGTCTTTGTGTTTTCTCTTGCCACTAGACTTCTTATGCTTGCTTGTAGAGAAGTTAGCTAGCAGATCAGGGATAACCGACTCACCAAGAAACCCTACACATAGTAGTACACAGGATATCAATATTCTATACAATGTACAATCTAATATAAGCTACATATGTGTGTGTGTATTTGGAATTTAGTTTACAGTTAGGCTTACCTCCATATTCATCAAATATATCCTCTGCAACAATCTGCTGATTTGGATCATCTGGTCTGAACCCACCACGAGGTGGACTCATTCCAGGCTTTTGTTTTAACTCCCACTTAAGAGGCTGCAAAATGAAATTACATATCAAAACCAACATTACTATCCTACTTTACAGTGATTATAAAAGATAGGACCTATTATGCTAAATCACCTCAGATGCTTCTGTTTGAGCTATAATAGCAGTTAACGGATCATCTCTTTTCAATCGGCTTTCTTCATTAGGCATTATAGCATCCTTCAATGGACATTCTCTATCACCACTTTGGTGCCCATAAGCTCCACATCTCACACATTTTACATTCCTTATTTCAATTCCAAATGGCCTTGCCCTTCCAGCTACACCCGTCTCTAGCCTGAAAAAAAAAATCTTGTCATTTCATTTCTATTACACAATCTGCAATACTTGGGATACGAACTTTGGGGCATTTTTAAGGGCTTCAAATTGTTCTTCTGTTGGTAGGACACGACCAAAAACATCTTTAGGTCTTGACTTCTTCTTTTGATCATCGGGTGGCATTGGATTTTGCAACCTGCAACAGAAGCATAGCTATAAGTTATTTTATATTAGAAAATCATTGAAATGCAATCAGTAATATGATAAGCATAGACATAATCAATTACATATGGGCTGCCTCTGTGTCCTCTGAACGTGGATCTTGTGAGGGTTCCTGAGTTTTCTTCTCCTCAGCAATCTCTGCAGCTTTGGCACTTTCAGCATTATAACCAGGTGGTCGGATATACATGAAGCTAACAGCTTTCATCATCTCCATCTTCAAATTTGCAGGTCAATTAAAATCAAGTCAGACAAACAAATGTAACATGAAATCAAACCTAAGACTCTATCAAACTTCAAGCTAACAAATATTCTAAACAATGGAAAACAGATGCGAAACCTCACTTTTTCCTTCTCTTTTTTTGAAACAAGGGCAGCCTGGCGGAAAAACTCCTGTTCTTGAGCATACTGCGTGACGAAACCATTACAAAACAAGAGGTTAGGCGCATTAGGGATAAAATCTGGAGCAATCCGACAGATAAGTAATTGGGGAAATTGAGCAAATGTTTCAATAAACAGTGAATTGACCTAGAATTACCTCACGGGCAACTTCTTCGGCACGACGTTCTTGTTGGGCGTTAGTCTGTTCCGCAATCCATTTGCGGCGTTGGTTAGGGTAGGAGAGAGGATGCCATGGCTTTTGATTAAGGTAAGAATGAGACCAAGCAGTTCCCGACTTAGTTTTGTAATCAACTTCTCCATCGGCAGTTTTGTCTGAGAATCTCTTGCTTAACCTTGGCCCTCTTTCTTCATCATCCATGGTGATCTTCTCGTTCTTTGAAACTCTGATCGAACGAAGATTTATTTTCTAGTTGCTGGGAGCAAATTTCACGAATGGTTTTTTATTGGGCCACCATCCAAAGGCCAGAAGGGTATGGCCAATGGCCCAATGCCCGCTTGACCCGACCCAGTTACTTTTAAAAGGTGGATTGTTATTTCAAAATGAGATAATGACTTAAAAGGGTAATATATTTTTCGATTTGTACACATTTGATCACTAAGTTTTTTTTTTCGTCCACATTTACCCCTTCAACTTGTTAAACTGTACACATTCGGTCCTTATGACCGGTTACTCCAGGTTAGCCGGGAAAAATGACTTAATAGGGTAATATATTTCTCATTTTGTACACATTTGGTCCTTAATATTTTTGTACGCATTTAGTCCTTAATATTTTTGTACACATTTAGTCCTTAATATTTTTTTGTTTTAAAATATGTCATTTTTGTTTTTGTACTCATTTAGTACTTATGAATGATTTTTTTTAGGTTTTTCTCACGACATCTTACGTGGGACAATCATTGATGAAGTGTGTGGGGCTGTTGATGTTTATGTGTAACGTCTCATTTCCACAACCAAAAATTTTTATTTTTAAATAAGGCAAAACTCTCTAATTATATATCCATTATTAAGAAAAAAAACGTTTATTCAAAAATACATTTATCGAAAATCAGAGTAATATAAAAAAAGCAAAATCCTCAATATTGTTGATGAGTGTGTACGGTCGTGTCTTCGCCTTCCCACGATCAACGATAGAACCTGAAAACATAAACAACTGGGTAAGCACAAAGTTTAGTGAGTTCCCCCAAAATACACGATACAACAAACATATTATCATGCATAACATGCCCACACTCATCAGACTGGAATACCTTGGCCCAATCAGTCATCAGACAGGAATTCCAACATGCAACAGGTCCAATCAATCATCGGACTGTAGGAAAATTAGGGTTTGTGGTGGAGATCTAGATACCAACTTGGATCGTGATATCACTTTCCGAACTGATATTTCTACCCTATGCCTGGGTCACAAGAAATTCAGCCTAGGATAATCCAAGTGGACATCTACGTTTCTAGGCACAGAAAACGTAAGCCAATATGCTAGAGGATTCTGTGAAAGTATGATGAAAAATGAGAGCTTAAGATCGTAACCCTCTTTTTTAGAGGAAGAGCGGGACCCCAGCCAGGGGCTCTGCCCCTTGGACCCCTCTAGGGGCGCTGCCCCTAGACCCCGCCAAAGGGGCGCTGCCCCTTTGGAAACCCCGGACCCGGGGGCGCTGCCCCCGGAACCCCGACTAGTCGTCGAACCGGCTTCTAATTCGATCTTATACATGCGTGCACTCCGCGCAACCCCGTACATATAATAGAGAACAAATTATGAAGCCCCTTAGCTCACATGTTAGTTCCAGTTACTTAAAATGACATGGTGACACTAAAATCACCAACACGGACTGGAATACCCAGGGTTTGTCGGCATGCCGCCTTAACCTAACCGCTCTTCTCGAGCCTCCGTGCCTACGGCTTACAGCCGGCCCTATCCCGCCACATATAGCAGGACCACCTCTACCTATCCCGCCAGCATATGGTTATCCCACGTAAGATGTTGTAAAAAATCTAAAGAAATCATTCATAAGTATTGAATGAGTATAAAAACAAAAATGACTTATTTTGAAACAAAAAAAATATTAAGGACTAAATGTGTACAAAAATATTAAGGACTAAATGTATACAAAGTGAGAAATATATTACCCTATTAAGTCATTTTTACCGGCTAACCTGTAGTAGCCGGTCATAAGGACTATATGTGTACAGTTTAACAAGTTAAATGGGTAAATGTGGACGAAAAAAAAAGTCAGTGACTAAATATGTACAAATCAAAAAATATATTACATTTTTAAGTCATTATCTCTTTCAAAATATATTATTACAACTTGAAAAAACACAAAAATTATATAAATGGTCTTTATTTATCGCAGAAAATACCATAGAGGCCTTGCACCGACCATCCAATGGACCATGGACTAAACCACCAATACCTGAAAGGACTATTTCCATAGGATCCTTCCGTCCAACAAGATACATCTCGTGTAATTTGGTCGCTATAACTATCCAACAATACATTTGAAATAGGAAGGATAAACAAACCTACCCGGTGGACTGTTGAGCTACAAGTCCAATTTTATCCATTTTTCTCGGTTAGGGAAACTTGAAGGGGCATGAGAGACCTCTTTCAGTTCCTTTTCCCTATTTCAGAAGCGAAGGAAGGGTAATCAGTTGGTTAATTGGTTAATTTATGACTTTGTATTACCATAGTATCATAGCTTATTTGATAGAGACTCACTAAATATGGTTCTTTTCACATTTTACTCACGGTACTGATACGATATCGCTTATTAAGGAATACTTACGCAAAGGTAAATATCATAGAAACTTCGTTGACTTCACCTTAAGGTTGTCTTTATCCTGAGAACCCTCAGGAATATTCAGAGACTCGACTAATTCTTCTAGGCCTAGGACTTGAACATGAAACCATTAGGTTAAAAACTCAAATTTAGGTTACAAAAATAAGGAACTTTCTAATTAAATAAAAGTAAGTGGAAGGAACATAAATGGGCTCCTTCGGTTACCGTAGATTATTTAGAGAAATTTTGAACATGGGTCATCATTAAAAGATTAAAACGTTGCACCAATGGTGCTTACGACTAACTTTGTTAAACAACAAGTGTTAATGTCATATGAAATTTCATTTTGTTTTGTCTTTTTAAATGATTAATACCTAAAAAATATAAAACAAAAAATTTCACCCCGCGTGTAACGCCCTGTTCTAAATTACTCAATTATAGAATTTCAGAGGCCAAGGCTAGGGGCGTTCTAGTCTTTTAAGAGTCCTAGAGGTATTATTCGAGAAGGTTTTGGGCCAGGGAGTGTTGTTAGACGCGTAGAGCTTCTCGCCACCTTTCCGTGGATATAAAGTTCATCGGAAACGGATCTAGAATGAAGGAGTTATGACACTTTGAAGATATTGACATTTATGGCCCTTAATGGAAAAGTTTACAAGGCAGTCCCTAGCATGCACAAAGTGCACGCGTGTTTAGCTGGGTACGCCCAGCGTAGCGGGGCAAAAGTTCATTTAGGTTGGGCTAAGCTTTCATGGATGGTCCATGGAGCTTTTAACCCATGGATCCTATGTAAATGAAAGGTCATGGGTATTAGGGTTTACATGGATGTAACCCTAATCCTCCATAATATATAAAGGGGTCCTTGGCTCACAAAATAGGGACAAGTGTGTGAAAATAAGAGTGGGCCGATTTTAGTGTGCATACATATTCTCTCAAGTTCTTCCAAGGTGTTTTGGTGATTTGTGATTCCATTTGAGGCTTCCACACTATTGGGGCTAAGCTCTTAAAGCTTGAAGACATCAAGCTACATCAAAAGGTATGTCATCTAACTAGAACTTTGTAGTATAGGTGCTTCATAATATGCTAGTTAGGCTGAAACCTTGGAATAGTTAATATTTGCATGTATAATAGAGAAAACATAGATCCAAGGTTTATAGGGTTGCATGTACACCATAGGAGTGTTAGAATGCTCAAAACCCAACAGTGGTATCAGAGCCAGGTTGTTTTCTGTTATATTGATGCAAATGTTTTATTTTCAAGTTGGAAAAAAAAGGAAAAAAAAACATGACGTTTGTAAAATTTGAATCATTTGCTATATGAGTTGAATTAGGTCAAATTTAGTAAAAGATAAAATGATATGATTATTTTATTAGTTTTAAAAGTTTGATCTAAAGAGTTTTTTGAAACCTCCATAAGTTATGGATATGAAAAGGTTTTTAAAAAAAAATTGATTCAAAGTTTTTTTATGGAGTTACAAAACTTGGTCTCAATGTTTTAAAGAATTCCATAACTTGTTCTTAAGTTATGGAACATGAAAAGTTTCATCATAAAACAAGTATTTAACTCCATAAGTTATGGAATCTAAAAGTTTTCAAGAGTTACAAAACTTGCCCTCAAGTTTTGGAATTTGGAAAAAGTTTTTTTATGATAAAAAATAAAAAAAAGAATTGAATTCTAAAACTCTTGGGTTCATAACTTAAACAATTAATTAAATGGTTTTAATTTTGAATTTAATAATTGGAATTATGATGTTTTATTGAATAATTCAATTAACTCTTATGGACTTTATTAATAGATAATTAAAGTGTTTAATTAAAAGAGAATTAATAATTCCATAATGACATGGTTTAAATTTAATTAAATTAAGAGTATAGTTTAATTAATAGATTAAACCACCAAGTATTTTAAATGTCTAAAATACACCCTTATACTATTATAATATTAAAAGTTTAATATATTATATGTATAAGAGCAAGTCGTCTTACCATTAGTAGGCCTCATTCACGAAGCCGGTCTATAAGGGGGGTATAAGGTTACTGCCTATAAAATGACAGTTTAATGGGTGTCCACTCTCACCCACCGCTTCCTTGACTGGTGGAGGGTCGTTAGCCGAACAGGTAGGACAAGGACTATAATTCTCCCTTCATTATAAGTATAATGATAAATACTAAGTAACTAAACACTTATAAATTCCCAATCTTAGTTACTTAGGAAAATGTGAATAAGGTGCTAATCCATGAAATTACACTTTGCACTTTGTTTAAGCTGTTAGTGGAGCGTGTGTGGTTAACCGGCACACTAACCTGGACTTAACAAGGTAGGCAAAGGGTAACTTAATGTTTATCATAGTATCGTTGGAGCGTGTGTGGTTAACCGGCACATCGATTGAGGGGTAAATATTAAGGGTACCAAGTATATTTGCATGGTTACTTCACACCTTGTTTTGTGATCCTCGGCATCCCAGTCACAAAACCTGAAGGGCACACTCGAGATTGAAACATGCCATTGAAAAGTTCAATGAATCTCAAAAGAATCTAGGAGTTTCAAAACCAATTAAAACCTAATAATACATTTCGTTTATCTTGGTGGAAATTGGTGAATCGTCATTCACCTTCAAATATTTTATAGCTTGGATTACGACATCCCTCTTCCAAGTTATAAAATAGTTTGTTGGGTCCTAGCCTTAATATATCATATTGGGTGTTATATTAAGGACTTAAATCAACTTTACATGAATTTCTCCCATTGTTGATGTCTGGTTTAGACAACAATGATCTTCCCAAACCAAGCTTTCCTAATGAATATGACTTCCCGAGTTTGGCTCATGGAAGTCATACTTCTCTTCCTCCACCTCCTCCAATTATTCTCCCTAACCCACAAGTTCAAGGTCACTCAAGCCCTAATGGCAAGCAAGGTCTATGTGTGATCACATCTTAGAGATGAAGTCACATATTGACAAGCCGGGAGAGTTGGGTGTCAAAGTCTTGAGAAAGTTGGATGTTCAATCACTTTCTAAGTCACATAGTGAGTTCCTTTGGGACTACTATGAAACAGACTATGACATGAACCTTAATGATCATATCTATTTGCTTGGTGCTGCTGAATCAGCAATGATTTGGAACGATAGTAAAGCAAATTTGATTAGAAGATCAACTTCCCAAAAACTTTATGGACAGTGACAATGGTGACACTGGAAATCCAGAAAAAAACATTCTCTACCCAATGGAAAGGGATTGGCCATAGTCAACCCGGTTGACCAAATGGTAAAGAGAAAGGCTAAGTCTGAGATAGTCCCATTACCAAAGGGTCAATATGTTTATTTTGCCAAAGGAAGGGGCGTTGATTGCAAAGCTGCCAAATTTACCTAAGGATGTTAAAGTCAATAAGTTTGACTCTACATCAGGTAGAGCCCATTATCTAACTCTGTTAAGTTCTATTCTGAGATCCTCATTACATGATGTGACTGGGTCACATGTTGATGTTTTAACAATCAAAGAATGGAGAGAAATCTTAAAGGAAGTATATGCTGATTCTGATCGCGAAGGTGGATTTCGAGCGCATCAGAATTTTGAGCAGTTGCTTAAGAAGTTATGATATATTGCTAAGGAATAGATAACAACAATTTTTCATGTGGATTGTAAGGATAAGTTTTTCCGCAAAGTTTTAAAATAAAAGAAAATTGTTTAATTTTATTTATTTGAAGTATCCTTACAATGGCATTTGTGGAAAATTGTTGCTTATATGATTCCACTGACAGCAATATTGGAAAATGGATTTGATTCTTTCATTTGTGGTAGTGTCTAAATTTACCAAATCAGGAATGTTCCTCATCGCCCAAGTTTCAATTGGACCGAAACTGGGAATCATGCAAGTTGAATAGTATGATGAATGAGAACTTTCAAGCATTGGAAAATCAAGACTAATTACTTGTTCACATGGATGTGTGAGTCAAGTGAAGGACTAAAGGGATCGAGTACACATTCTTGTGCACTGGTCATGTCCACCACAAAGCTCGTTAAGACTATTTGATTTACTAAAGTTTAGTAAATATGGTTATACTTACAAGTTTAAGTATAATTCTGAAACATTGGAAAAGTCTCAATGTATGGCAGAACGAATGGGAAGAATCAAATTAGGCAGAAAGATAAAAGTTTCTCAAATCTGAAAAGATGGGAGAGTACTTTAGTATCATGTTTGTGATCATCTTAATGATTTAGAAATCATATCACAATTAGTCCTCTAAAGGTCATCTTAGTGCATTCTTATGACTAAGAAGAGGAGTCATGAATTGTTGAAATGGTTAGATCAGGAAGATGAGTCATACTTCGCTCCAAAACAATTCTTAGAGTCATACTCCAAGATTGTAACTTGAGTGACATATCTTAAAGAAAGGTTTAAAACACTTGTCAAATGTAAGAGTAAAAGTGTCCTACTCTTGTACATTTAAAATTGGTAAGTTGTGATGTTTTGGATAAAACAAAGACCAACTAAGGCCAATTGTGTGAAGTGTTTGTCTTGATAAAGAATCTGCACTATCTCTTGAATATTTGGCAAGATAGTCTTATATGTCAAGAGGATAGTGGGAGTCTTAAAGATCCTAAAAAGAATTTCAAGAACTAATCAAGAATAAAACCTGAGGTTCTTCACTAGCACACGACTTGAGGTTTATAACCTATCGTGTTGACATATTATGTGCCCATTCCAGTTAAAGTTGGCTTTGCATAGGAGTTCTGAAAGTTCTCAATTGGTTGCATAACAACTTGGAAGCAATGGCAGGCCCTGTACTGCCAGGTGGCAAGAAGTTAAGATTGCATAAGTTCAGTCCATATGAGTTTGGATTTGTCATTATCCTTGTCTTGTGACTATGGTTTTGACGATTCACATGGATAAGAACACATACACCATAAAATCTAAGGGTCATAAGGTTTCTCTCCGATTCATGAAAATGATGGTGAGGAAACACTTCCACCAAGTAGATTTGAAGCAGATGGCAAAAGGTCTAAACAATTGAGACTATGATTACGGCATCCCTTTTCATAGTTCTGAAATTGTTTAGACACACATGCATGCTATCTAAGGAAAGGTGTATGATTTTGATAAAGTTTATCAAAGCATCTCGTATCAGAAATCTGAACTTTGGTAAGAAAGTCAATAAAGTATTGATTTCTAGAAGTCCAGCTGATTTCTGAGTACATGTCAAAGCTAGTGGGAGCATAAGTGTTATGCTAATAATCATCATGTTAGTGGGAGCATGATAATTATTGTTAGTGTTGCAAGTTAGCAATGTTAATTATAGAAAACAAAAGTTTCAATTCGTGAGGCTGCAGGGATTGAAAAAGTTGTTTTGCTATAATTAAGGGAGAGGATATATTTCATTTCAGTTCTAAAGGCTTAGATTGAGACCTTAATCATCTTTAGTCAAGAATATATATATGAATTTCATGTTGGATTGGTTCAACTTAAGGAAATTCTATATATTGCGTTCTCAAAATTCGATTATGATTACGGCATCCCTCTTCATAGTCAAATTTTGAAAACATGGCAAATAAAAATATTGTAGCAAAAGACTGGTCTAGAATCATGTCTTTATGTGAGACATCATGAATCGTGTACCATTTGCTTTGGGTACAGGATCGATTGCATGTGCTATAATATTTGTCATTTCTAAATTTTTCCAAATGCCCAGAGGCATTAAGAAGGGAAAAGGTCTAGAATTGGATATGACTAAAATGATTAAGCAATTGTCGAGGACAATCTGAGGTTTACCAAAGATTGGTTGCTCAGGGACAGTTGGAAGTATAATGCTAATTTTGGAAGGACCATATTGACATATTCTGAAAAGAGGCATCTCTTATTCAGAAGTGATAGTCAAAATGGGAATATGGAGTTGTCTCCATAGGTGGAAGTTATCTGTGTAAGATTAGAAAACTTAATGCAAGAAGCATGTCCAAAGCAATGTACTTTGAATATGAGACTTAGTTTCCATGGAGTTGATCTCCATTGGAATACCTTATAATGACAGTTGACAAAGTCTTTGTGACTTTGTACATATTCATTACAGGAGGGTCAGTGCATATAAGTTTAAAATCTAAACAGATTTCGATAAATGATAGGAATTTGAAATTCTCACATTTTTCGATAAGGATTTGGGAGTGTGAAATTAGAATCATTGAAATTATGTTCAATTGGTTTATTTCATAAAGTAAGGATCATAGACAAACATAGAGTGCATACTTGGTGTATGACAAAGCTATTGTTTAAGAAAAACATAGTGTACATGCTTGGAGCATGGGACAACTAGTGTTTTTAATTCAAGTATAAAGTTGATAAAACCGAAACAATGAATAATGAGTAATCAGTATGGTGATAAATAAAAGTGTTTATTTATATTCATAGGGTTTGATACCATATTTGATTCATTTATTCTTGTGTTTCACTTTGCATGTTTTGACTTCCAGAGTAACTAAGTCGCTCGTCCTGAATGATTAAGTTATTCAAACCATCCACAGTCGGTCATATGTTGGAAGTAGATATGAATCAAGACTGTCATGGGTTGGTTTGTAGAGGTCCAAGTTGGTGGACAAAGTGGTGCTACAACACTCATGAGTGCTCATAAGTTCTGAGTATTGGATTCAACCCGCGCTCATTTGAATCACTTCATGGATTTTATCACGAGTGATCATGAGACGATAATATCTTATATTCTTCAAACCTAGAGATATGAGTTGTTACTATGAGTTGGTTATACATTAATTGCACGAAAACGCATTGGTAACTCGATGTTATAAAACGTGCCTTTGTGTATGATTCAACAAGTAGTAGAACAAGCCATATGAGTCGAAGTTTATCCATTCCTTTTACCTTCGGGATAAAAGCGATATCTGTGGGCCCCTCGATGATTTAGCGATGACACATGTGAGTGCTTGGCCAAGCCAGGACTGATTTGATTTGTTCAATCAGTCAGTCATCATAAATCGAAAATCGGGAAACAACAAATGGACAGAGAGAATGATTATAATCCATGTCTCAGTCCATATGATATCTAGAATGGAGGAATATATGATCCCTTATCTAATGGACAAGTCATTGACAAGGTCAGAGTTCGACAGCGGCTTTAAGAGCTACGATTGCCAGTTAGGTTTTGAAGTCATACTCAATAATAGTTTTAGACTTATCCAAGTGGGAGACTGTTGGATTAATGTCTAAGTCCATAACTATATTTGGTATGTACTTGACCCGACCCGGCATGGTCCATTTGGGTTGCACTTCACTGGCACAATTTATATGGATAGTCTTTGAGAATAGTATATTTATGATTTATATTAATATATTATAAGTTCTAATATACTAATATGGAATCATATTGTTTAATTAGTATTGATCAAGAATTAATTTACAATTAATTAAGTGATCAAAAATAACTAATTAAATATGGACTCTTATATATATGGAATGGGCCAAGTTCATTTAGGTTGGGCTAAGCTTTCATGGATGGTCCATGGAGCTTTTAACCCATGGATCCTATGTAAATGAAAGGTCATGGGTATTAGGGTTTACATGGATGTAACACTAATCCTCCATAATATATAAAGGGGTCCTTGGCTCACAAAATTGGGACAAGTGTGTGAAAATAAGAGTGGGCCGATTTTAGTGTGCATACATATTCTCTCAAGTTCTTCCAAGGTGTTTTGGTGATTTGTGATTCCATTTGAGGCTTCCACACTATTGGGGCTAAGCTCTTAAAGCTTGAAGACATCAAGCTACATCAAAAGGTATGTCATCTAACTAGAACTTTGTAGTATAGGTGCTTCATAATATGCTAGTTAGGATGAAACCTTGGAATAGTTAATATTTGCATGTATAATAGAGAAAACATAGATCCAAGGTTTATAGGGTTGCATGTACACCATAGGAGTGTTAGAATGCTCAAAACCCAACAGGTACGCCCTGCGTAAGGCTGGTGTACGCCCAGCGTAGCGGGGCAAAAGATCGCGGGTTTTTAAGGCGTACGCCCAGCGTACGAGAATTACGCCCAGCGTACGCTAACAGCCTCTAAACCATATTTTGGGAGTGTCACTATATAAAGAACATAATGGCTTCAACCCTAGCCCCCATATCAGCCTCCCCAACCTCAGAAGAAACCCTAGAACGTCCCAACCTTCATTTTGTGAGATCTTGACCTTGAAAAGCTTATTTTGGTGGTTTAAAGTTTGGAAGAGAAAAGAAGAAGATTGGCAAGGAGGAACCTTGGAAGCTAGAGCTTATAGATCTGGGATAAGTGCTTCATTTCGGACCTCTACAAGCTCGGGGAGCCGAGGAAGCAGCAGTCGGGGAATTTCCAGTCAGCAGTAGAGGGTTATCAGCAAGTTCAGCAGTGCAGGTGAGTTTCCCTTTGTGTGGATGGGTCTACGGCCACAATGCCGGCCCATGTAGTTATGAGTAGGAAGACCCGGGGGTTAGCCCTAGGCACTGTTTGCTAGTATGATATTAAGGACCAAGGTCCAATGTCGGGCGGGTGCCCAAGGAATGGTTTGCATGATAGAGTATACTTGTTGTCTGTGTGATACATGTATGTGCCTGGTAGGGAGGTGAGTGTGGGCGAGGTCCCGTATCTTACCAATAGCAGAGTATGGACGGTGTTCCATATCTCATTAGCAGCAGAGCAGGGGCGAGGCCCAAGTTAGGAAAAGAGTGAGTGTGGGCTGGGCCCGTATCTCACTATCAGAAGGAGTGTGGACGGGGTTCCACGACTCATCAGTATCAGGACAAGGGCGAGGCCCAAGATAGGCGAGGCCATAGAACGGGATTCAGTAGTATATGTTCAGTTATGTGTTGTGGTATGTTTATGTGTTAGTATATGTTAGCGGGCGGGGCCCAGAGACAGGTGGGGCCTAAGAGAAACAGATCTGTATCCGAGCGGGGCTCGAAGCCAGGAGGGGCCTGGAGCGGCGGGGCCGTTGTAGCGGGCGAGGCCCGAGATAGTGGGCGAGGCCCGAAGTAGCGGGCGTGGCCCATTATATGCAGTATGTGATTACGCAGGGTATGTGGTAGGTTAGGGAACTCACTAAGCTTCGTGCTTATAGTTTTCAGTTTTGGTTTCAGGTACTTCCGGTAGCGGAGGGAAGAGCTCGGGATGATCGCATGGCACACACCATAGTTAGTCAGCCTGGGATGTTTTACTCTGATGAAATGAACAAGTGTTTTGGAAATGAAACTATGATTTGTCATATAAACCTTTTTGTATGTTTGAATGACTTAACGCTATGAATTAGTAATGTTTTAAAAGAAATTTTTGGACTCGAAATTTGGGATGTTACAAGTTGGTATCAGAGCCTTGGTTTGAGGGATTCGGGCGCACTCTCGAGTGTGTCTGAACTCAAACTAAGGAAGTGGTATAAAGTTTTAAAAGGGAAAGAGTTTTAGAAAAAGCGAAAGGAAATTTTAGAAAGAAAAGAACTTTGAAAAGAGAAAAGGGTGTGGTGCATGTAATCAGCCGAGCTCAAGTAAGTACCCCAGAATACCCATACAAGTTTATGTTATGTTTATCAGTTTCAGTTAGTAGAACAGCATGCTAGATTAGGGCTAAGGATCTAGGAAGGATGCCTTACGTGCCTGTTATATGTGCTTTTGAGCTGCATGATAGTACTGGTTAGACAGTAGTAGGATAGCCTGTTTAGGTTATGCCTGAGTATATGATATTATGTCGCATGCTAGTACAGTTTCTCGTTATGAGTATAGATTTGCTTGAGTAGTTTCCTGTGTCCGAATGTTGCTTGCTTTGTGCTTTGTAGGACTCTGAGTGATGGGAGTTAGCCATCAGGTGCATACGTCACGTCACATGTGATCAGGGTTGAATAATCTCAGAGTGCTGGATTTGGCCCTATTACGCAGCTCTCGTCTGAGTCTAACCGTTGTAGGGACGAGTCTTTTACTCGAAGGATTATCTGAGCCTCGTCACATGTGATGGTATTCAGGTGATGGCTAATTGGCATTACAAGGAGGCCTTCAGCAGCTGAGGACTGGATTGGTTGGAGTCAGAGATTTCCCCTAGGGCAAGCCTAGGATGAGAGTAGCAGAGATCAGTAGTAGTAGAAGTGACCTGGTGGAGTCGAAGCGGTTCTTGAGGAAAGTACGGATAGATGTGGAAGGTAGTATGGGCCCGTACTACTGAAAGCAGAGGATCCGTACTCGATTTGGAAAAGGCCGAGATGAGACGGGGAAACTTGTAGTGTGAGTGTGATCCCTCAGTAGAAATGTGTATGTTAATGACAGTTATGCTATGTTGCAGAATGGTGACACTACGGGGTAGACCAGTTGGCGGATCAGGCGCCGGAGAGGGATCAGGCTCGGGTTCAGGGACCGAGCAGCTCGAGGAGCGGATGAGGGAGTTTGTATCAGCCGAGGTTACGCGCAATATTCTAGATCAGACTCCTGTGATCTTTGGCACGGTCAAGGAGGGCATATTGGAGATGTTGGATGAGAGGCTGGGAGCCTTCCGTGCAGAGATGGTGGCTATGATAGGAGCGCGTAATTTGACATTCCGAGAGTTTAGAGCTTGTGGCGCACCAGATTACCATGGGGCTAGGGACCCCATCGCTAGCAGCAGGTGGTTGGCCGATGTTGCCAACGCCTTTCGTACGAGCCGATGTCCCGAGGGGGACAAGGTCCGACTTGCCTCCTGTCTTCTGAAGGACAGAGCACAGGATTGGTGGGAGGAGGTTGGACATGCCATTGGAGATGATGCTGTGTTGGACGCGATGACATGGACTGATTTCTCGGCTAGGTTCAGGGTCGAGTTTGCACCAGTGATCGAGGTGCAGCAGCTAGCACGAGAGTTTCAGGATTTGAAGCAGACGACTGAGACTGTGGCGGAGATCACCACCAAGTTCAGAGAGAGAGCCCTCCTCGTGCCGCAGTATGTGGCGGACGAGGAGATGAAGAAGACTCGATATCACGAGATGCTGAGATGTGACATTAGGCAGTTTGTGAGCAGGTCCAGCTGCAAGACGTTGGAGGACATGATTGCTCGTGCCAGAGAGAGAGATTGATTTGGAGTTAGAGAGGAAGAGGAAACCAGATGAGGTTCAGGTAGCCATAGGATCGGGCAAAAGGCCCAAGGGGTCAGATTCGAGATCGAGGGATTATCAGAACCGCAGCCGATGCGGGAAGTGTGGCCGGACGCACGAGGGTGCGTGTAGGAGTGGTAGTGGTGGAGATTCCGGTTGCTTCAAGTGCGGCCGGACTGGTCATTTTAGCAGAGATTGTACTGCGACCACCACTCAGGGATCAGACCTGATATGTTTTCACTGCAGTCAGCAGGGCCACAAGAAGGCCCAGTGTCCGAGTTTGCTTTCAGCAGGACGGGTGATAGCACCTGCCCCTGCGACGTTGAGGATTACAGACGGCCGACAGGGCCGAGCAGAGGCGTCTGCGGTAGGAGGCAGGGCTTTCCAGATGACTACCATTGAGACGCGAGCAGCACCGGACGTTGCAGGTGCATATCTTTTATTTCCTCGTTAACTTTTACTCATGATTATATTGTACGGTTCTGCATCGTTATTGGTATTAGTATTTCAGAATTGTGTGGCCTGCTTGTGAGTAAGATATATGTCATCTGCATACCGAGGACTTTAGAATGATAGTTAGAGGATGTTCCTTTCTAGAGCGGGTTACTTAGGATGCAGTAACTGTAGCATGCCTGTGTATGACTCGATGGTGTCCCGCTAGTTTCAGGAAGGTGTTGTTGAGTGATAGATCGGTTAGATCCCTGGCCGTGGTAAGCTGGGGTTTGCAGCAGATTGGTTGTTGGATGATCGGAAGGATTGGGAATTCTATTCAAGCACCGAGCCGCGAGGTATTAGTAGAATCAAAGTGGGGGAGAACCCTCCGAGTGTTCAAGGGCAGGAGCATGCAGATCCAAAATGAGTACGCGACCTTTGAAAAAGAAAGGAAGTGGCACGGCGACTGATGGATCAAGGAGCACAGGGCTGGGAGTTTGAGAAACTTCCCAACATGGAGTTCATGTCTTCGAGCTGGTTGGTAACTAGTCTGGGAAAATCAGGTTGGAGCAATCGCATGGGGGACTCGAGTGAGTCGGAATGTAGATTGCGAGAACGTTCGGCATGGGATGCTTTCAGATTAGTAGTCAGTGACAGAGACAACATGGGGAGCTTGGTAGGACTGCGGGATAGCCGCAGCATTCCCTAGCAGCGAGTTAGTGAGGGAAGTGATGTAAGACTGCGGGTAAGCCGTAGCATTCATTAGCAGTATAGTTAGCGGAGTGTGGGCGGAGGCCCGTATCTCCTAGTGATCAAGGTAGAGATCAGGAAAGGGTAGTTTGTTGAGAATAGTATGGAGTTAGCCTGCGTAGCCCTAGAGAGGTGAGACCTTGGGAGAGGCCGCTCCAGGATTCAGTTGGGTGAGACCCGTGGGCGAGGCCCGTATGTGAGTAGCAGTATAGGTGAGACGTGAGAGCAGGGTTGCTCAGTAATATGGTTTTGGATGAGACCCGTGGACGAGGCCCGTGAGATTATAATAGCACAGGTGGGACCTGGTAGGTACCTTAGGGTCAAGTTAGGGGATCGAGGATCCCAAGACTTGTAGCGCCAGAGTGGCAGAGTAGATGGAGCAGTATTAGATAGCCGAAGTTTCTTCGGAAGTCGCTGGGAGCGACTAGGAGATTATGTTGGGAGTAGCGACCGGTGGGAGTCCGGTAATCCAGATATGGATAGATTAGTGGGGACCAGGGTGGTCTCGGTTCATCCAGAAGGCGGATAAGGGACATCATAACTTCCAGTTAGTGGCAGTGATGATAAGAGGACTATGGTATAAGACAGCTAATTGACTGAGGGTGCTACGCCTCTCACAGCAGGGTTGGATAATCTCAGAGGGAAGGGTTTGACCCTGTTGCGCAGCTCTCGTTTGAGTTTTAACCGTTGCAGGCATGAATCTTTTACTCGAAGGACTATCTGATCCATTCGTTGGGATGGGTGCTCATCACTAAATTGTAGTAGTAAGAAGTATTCAGTGTGTACCGGCAGTAGTGGTCAGCACTGGGAGTGACTGGAGTAACGGATATCGTGAAGGGTATGCCCTTCACAGTGTTAGAAGAGAGGATTAGTTAAGGTATGTTGCCTCGGGAAGGTCAGAAAACATGCATGGAAAAGGGGGTGAATCCCTAGGATTCCCAGTATAAGTACTCGGGGAGTACCAGAGGATTGTCGGACGAGTAAGTTGCGTTCTCAGAATCGACGGGATTAGAGTGCACCCGAGGGTATTATCTGCAAGGACTAGCTTTAGTTGGAATGATCGGACAGGAAGGCAGTAAGCAGATTGCAGGATAGTTGGCAGTAGCGGACTTCGAGGACGAAGTCTAGTTTAAGTGGGGGAGAGTTGTAACGCCCTGTTCTAAATTACTCAATTATAGAATTTCAGAGGCCAAGGCTAGGGGCGTTCTAGTCTTTTAAGATTCCTAGAGGTATTATTCGAGAAGGTTTTGGGCCAGGGAGTGTTGTTAGACGCGTAGAGCTTCTCGCCACCTTTCCGTGGATATAAAGTTCATCGGAAACGGATCTATAGTGAAGGAGTTATGACACTTTGAAGATATTGACATTTATGGCCCTTAATGGAAAAGTTTACAAGGCAGTCCCTAGCATGCACAAAGTGCACGCGTGTTTAGCTGGGTACGCCCAGCGTAAGGCTGGTGTACGCCCAGCGTAGCGGGGCAAAAGATCGCGGGTTTTTAAGGCGTACGCCCAGCGTACGAGAATTACCCCCAGCGTACGCTAACAGCCTCTAAACCCTATTTTTGGGAGTGCCACTATATAAAGAACATAATGGCTTCAACCCTAGCCCCCATATCAGCCTCCCCAACCTCAGAAGAAACCCTAGAACGTCCCAACCTTCATTTTGTGAGATCTTGACCTTGAAAAGCTTATTTTGGTGGTTTAAAGCTTGGAAGAGAAAAGAAGAAGATTGGCAAGGAGGAACCTTGGAAGCTAGAGCTTATAGATCTGGGATAAGTGCTTCATTTCGGACCTCTACAAGCTCGGGGAGCCGAGGAAGCAACAGTCGGGGAATTTCCAGTCAGCAGTAGAGGGTTATCAGCAAGTTCAGCAGTGCAGGTGAGTTTCCCTTTGTGTGGATGGGTCTATGGCCACAATGCCGGCCCATGTAGTTATGAGTAGGAAGACCCGGGGGTTAGCCCTAGGCACTATTTGCTAGTATGATATTAAGGACCAAGGTCCAATGTCGGGCGGGTGCCCAAGGAATGGTTTGCATGATAAAGTATACTTGTTGTCTGTGTGATACATGTATGTGCCTGGTAGGGAGGTGAGTGTGGGCGAGGTCACGTATCTCACCAATAGCAGAGTATGGACGGTGTTCCATATCTCATTAGTAGCAGAGCAGGGGCGAGGCCCAAGTTAGGAAAAGAGTGAGTGTGGGCTGGGCCCGTATCTCACTATCAGAAGGAGTGTGGACGGGGTTCCACGACTCATCAGTATCAGGACAAGGGCGAGGCCCAAGATAGGCGAGGCCATAGAACGGGATTCAGTAGTATATGTTCAGTTATGTGTTGTGGTATGTTTATGTGTTAGTATATGTTAGCGGGCGGGGCCCAGAGACAGGTGGGGCCTAAGAGAAACATATATGTATCCGAGCGGGGCTCGAAGCCAGGAGGGGCCTGGAGCGGCGGGGCCGTTGTAGCGGGCGAGGCCCGAGATAGTGGGCGAGGCCCGAAGTAGCGGGCGTGGCCCAGTATTTGCAGTATGTGATTACGCAGGGTATGTGGTAGGTTAGGGAACTCACTAAGCTTCGTGCTTATAATTTTCAGTTTTGGTTTCAGGTACTTCCGGTAGCGGAGGGAAGAGCTCGGGATGATCGCATGGCATACACCATAGTTAGTCAGCCTGGGATGTTTTACTCTGATGAAATGAACAAGTGTTTTGGAAATGAAACTATGATTTGTCATATAAACCTTTTTGTATGTTTGAATGACTTAACGCTATGAATTAGTAATGTTTTAAAAGAAATTTTTGGACTCGAAATTTGGGATGTTACACCGCCCTTACTTTTCGTCTCTATATTTCTTTCATTTGGTTGTTTTCATAATCAGTCTTATGCCACCCATCAGAAAACTAGAAAGAGCATAAACAACGAGTTTTTATCTTTAATTCTCTATGTGGGTATGCTAGAAAAGTGTCATCGTCTTCAGCCCAATCCTACATATAAACCTCTTTAACCCCTCAATTGGTTTGTACTCACCTTCTCAAACCCATTTTCGATTTCGACTCAACCTCGTTAGAGCTACCTTCAATAATGACCGTGTTTACAAGCTTTCCTTTCAAAAACTCGATATTGGATGAACTATATCGTTGATTTAGGGTTTTCATCACAATAGTTAGTTTGGTGCATGGTTTCAACAACGTCGTTCCATTCTCGTAGACCCACTCGACTCAAAACCCAACTCTTTTCTTCTATTTTCTTTTCGAAAAACACAATGAGATAAAAAAATGATTTTGTTATTTCAAACCTATAAGGATAGTTTGGTGAAGAACATTTAAATAACAAAAGAAAAAAAAAGGAATTGAAGGAACTACTCACACTTTTGCCTTGATACGTAGAAGGCAACAAGGATGATCAGTTTGTTTCAATTTTGTAGGTTTTGGGAATTTTGTTTTAATTTCTTAGAATTTTATGAGATTTGTTTTGATTTCTTAAGATTTTTCTTGGTTTTCTTTTTTATCTTGCTCTTGGTATGCATATCTTCTAGATTTGTGTTTTATTTCAATATGTGATTTGTTAGATCTAACGCTAATAAGTAGGGATGAGCAAAAGGACCGAACCGGCCGGAACCGGCCGGAACCGGACCCGACCCGGGAACCGGCTTCGGCCAAAATCAAGAACCGAACCGGCCCGGCGGTTCTACCGGTTCCCGGTTCCTACTGGTTCTTGTCGTGTCTTCAAATGTTGGAACCGGTCCTCGAAAAATAGCATCATACGGTTCCGGTTTTTGCCGGTTCTACCGGTTCCGGTTATATCGGTTCCGATTCCTACCGGTTCCCGGTTCCAAAAATCCATAAAAATAACGTCCCGGTCCCGGCCCCGGCCCGACCGGTTCCATCGGGTTCCTGTTCCGGTACCGTTTCCGGCCGGTTCCCTCGGTCCATATGCTCATCCCTACTAATAAGCACCATCTGAAACTACTTTGGGCGTGTTCGGCACGGATCGTTTGAGAGTGTCTGATAACTTCTAGCTTCTAGCGTTTGACAAAACGCTCCGTTTTGAACAGAAAGCCTTGTTCGACACTACAAGCTTCTAGCGTCCAGTTTAAACAGAACGCTCCAAATCCAAATGCTACTTCATGTAGCGTTTAACAAAACGCTACAAGCTACCCGCTACTAGGTAGTTTTGCCGAACACGCCATTTACATAAATGTGTCCATGCTTGTTTCGTATCTAAAACTGCCATGAATTCATATAAGTCAATGAAGTCACACACACACACACACACACATATATATATATATATATATATATATATATATATATATATATATATATATATATATATAATCAAGTAGGAACTCAAAAAATGGTAGGAACCGCGATGACAATTTTTGGCCTTAAGATTGAAAAAATAAATGGTCAGGATTTGATTTTATCTATCGTCAAAATCTCACGAGATGATATGACATTTTTGTAATTAATTGCGAGATTTTGATAATTTTCGGGGAAGGTTAATTGTTTGAAGGGTACAAGTGACAAGAACAAAAAGATTAAAAGAAAAAAGAAAAGGAAAATTCGGCCATATGGCCTCTCCAGGAGCTGACACGTGTCCCCACCCCAGCAAAACCAGTGTCCAGCCCTTATTGGCTGGTGAATTTTTTTTCCACCCGCTTAGTTTTTCGGCCATAACTTTTTTTTTTTCTCTGAAAAAAAAATATGAAAAAATCAAAGTTCTTAAAAATTAATTCTCTACAAAATGAGCATGAAAATTTGAAACTTTTTTTATTTTTTATTTTTTATATTTATTAAAAAAACCCAAAGAAAAATTCTTCAAAAATTATAAAAATTTAAGGAATACTTCTACTCACTATTCTAATGACTTTGTAAAAAAGAATATTTAAAAAATAAGATGTTTTAGATACTAAACTTGATTTTAAAAAATTAAAAATTTTTAAAAAAAATGTTGAACATAATATGATCAAAATAGAGATGATTCAAAATATTTATGATTCAATATATTTATGATCCTTAACTTGTTATGATATAAAAATATTCTGATTCAAATATTTAATGATCCTTAATTATTATATTTTTTATGATTCAAAATTAAATGAATCAAAAATTATAATGATCCAAATGTTGTATTGAACAAAAACTTTATTTAATTCAATATATTATGATTCAAATTCACATGATCCAAATTAACATGATCCAAATTAAAATGATCCAAAAATGTATGATTCATAATATCGTTATGATTCAAAATACTATGATTCAAAATTTTATGATCCAAAAATAATATGATTAAAAAAAAAGTATGAATGGAAAATATTATGATCCTTAATATTCTTCTTATTTGAAATTTTATAATTGTTAAACATTAAAACTCAAACCGATATTTAGTTTAAAAAATCAAAAAAAAAAAAAAACAAAAAAAAGACTAATATCTTCAAGTATGTAGTAAATTTTATAATTGTTGGAACCGGAACCGCTTATATCGGTTCCTAAAATTTTGGAACCGGTTTCAGTTCCGGTTACCCGGTTGCTAAAAACTTTTAAACTATTTTAAGTTAAAGATCATGGAATTTTTTAACAATTATCTTATAAATAGAGACCTGCCGATTTATAATGAGTCACCTACCATATCCATGATCACAAATAAGATGTGAGATAGGATGCAAAGTTTTCTACAACTTGATAGTCATTGTATTTTATAGCTTCCATTCATTCAAATTCACTTATCCCTCAGACGATACGGGATGTTTGGGTACTTCTAGTTATATCAATATTGTAAACATTGGCTGTTGATTAACCAACATTCTCCTATATAGATGTCAATTTTCATTGTCATTTTAATAGTATAACCTATAATGATTGTCCGCTTTAATTATTTTTAATAGTATAAACTATAAATATTGCCTACCGTAACTATCGAGTTGTGTTTTTTACAAAAGCATTTTTAAATTTCTTTTTAATTTAAAATCACAACGATAATTTAGAATTTGGATAATCATATTATGTATGTATTGAAAAAATAGAATTATATATATATATATATATATATATATATATATATATATATATATATATATATACAGAGAGAGAGAAAGAGAGAGAGCTAGGTTCAAATGTTTCTAGCAACTATTGTGTTTCTAAATGCATCAATCACAAATTAGCAAATAATTATGTAATTAATTAAATCAAAAGGGTATATCCGGTTTTTTGCTAATAATTAATTATGGTATAACAAATATATAATAGTTGTATCCCTAATAAAACGCATAAACATAAATAAATGGGGAACTATCGATCACCATTAGTATCTTGAACAAAGGAGATCTGATGCATTTTCATTGTTTCAAAAACCAATGATTCACATATATAATTATTTTTTCATCACCATCATCCCTCGATTGCATTCTATTTTTCTCAAAAGAATGTGTGCAACCACAATACCGCTGCTCACCCAAACGATGTTGATTTCTTTGCCGCCACTATGTCAGAACCCTAAATCGACACCATGACGATCTTCGCTTCTTCAATTTTACAACTGTAAACTACAGATTGAAGTTCGTTATTGTGTAATTTCTTTTTTCCCATTTCTTTTCTGTTAATAAAACTCTAATCGCCTTCTTTTTGTTTGAAATACCTTGCCGATTGAAGTTTGTTCCAGTTCGAGATACATCAGCCGATTATTCACCCTATCGTGACATATCGAAGTTCTTAATTCTTATTTGATTGTAATCTTTCACCTTAATTTCACTTGATTTTAAGTTAAAATGAAATCATTCTTTGTTATAGGTGGATTGGGTTTTGTGGGTTCAACATTCTTGTTCGAGCTTTTGATCTAAGATCAACTTGAACATCTTCTAAAAATATGGAGTCCAATATGTTAAAGGTATTAGCTATTTTTTTTTTCTTGTTTTTTCTTTTAGTGTTAAGGATTTGTAGTGCCGCAAATTAAGATTGTTCATTGGTGGATTAGTTCAAAATTTTGAGGCTTTATATTCAATTTTAATTATATGGTATTTATGAATTATGGTAAAAAGTAGTGGATTCTCTTAGAATTTATAGTTTTTATTCGCTTAGAATGCAATGAATTTTATAGTTTCTACTACATTCTATTAGCTTTTATAGTTTCTACTACATTCTGTTAGAATTTATAGTTTTTATTCTATTAGAATGCACTTAATTTTTTAATATTTGAAACTTGATTACATTTTCTTTGTTCATATAGGTTGTGAAGAGGCTACCAGTGATGTGGGAAAAGAAGAATACATGGAGAACGAGAGTGTATTCTATCAGAATGTATATTCTGGTCGAATATTTAATTAGAATAATCTACAATATAATGATAAGACTATATGTTATAGTATATTCTGGTAAAATATTCAGTTAGAATAATCTACAAATTGTGTCTGTTTTGTTATTAGTGAGTGTTTCATTATGATATAATAGTATATTAAGATTTTAATTTTTTAAGAATGCGATGACAAAAATTTAACTTGTATCAAAAAATTTGTTATTCTTAGAAAGTTCATTCAATCAAAAAATGTTGTTATTTCGTTTGAAGAATGATATGATCTGATTTTCATTCTATGGGAATATGTACTCTGACATTCAATCAAAATATGTACTCTATAGGAATATGTATTCTGACATTATCATAGAATATATCATTTTAACAAAATGTCATTTTGACAGAATAAATTCCGTTATTATAAAAAATACGATAGAAATAATATTGAATTACTTAAAAAAATTCAGATTTTAAATTTAGGAGAATTAATTATCCCTAAAAATCCGAAAATTTCTTTTTATAAATGTAGTTAATTGTCCAAAATACCCTTTTGCTAAAATTTATATAATTATATGGTACATGTTATCCCATTGTAATATCATACACTCTCAAATCATGTCCATTTATTAATTCCATTTGTTGGTCCAGATCTATGCATTCTGGCACACAATAGTTAGTAAAAACAAAATAACCTAAGCCTAGCTTATATATATATATATATATATATATATATATATATATATATATATATATATATATATATATATATATATATATATATATATATATATATATGGCGGTTATCCAGTGGGTAGCGGTTCCAAGAAAATGGGTTTGACGTTTGTACCCTTGACGAAATGATTGATGGAGAATAATCTTTGCGGTTCCTATCATTTTTTGGGTTTCTACCGGATCCGGACCTTTTATATATATATATATATATATATATATATATATATATATATATATATATATATATATATATATATATATATATATATATATATATATTAAAAAGGTGCATCGCTTTCGCCATATGACTTTACACTTTCTTATTACACAATGTCTCCCTTTTCCGCACGAAACTGCGTCCCCGCGAAGCAGGGATAAGACATTTTCTAGTTTGTATGAATGCCAAAGCACATGTGAGTATTTGACTATTTGTATGCTAATACAGTAATACTCCACCTCAATATACATTATGGAGTAAATTACACGAATCGTCCCTCGTCCGGGTGCCAAAAATCAAATCCAGTCCCTATTTTCAAAAATTAACTCGGATCGTCCCTCGTTTGGTTAAAAGTTGCACTTGTCATCCCTCGTTAGTTTAAATTTACACGTTTCATCCCTTACGAGACATGAAATGACTATTTTGCCCTTTTTATTTTATTTTTGATTTATTTTATTTTTCTTACAATTAATAATAATATACAAAATAAAATAAAAACCTCATCCCTCCCACCTTATCTAACCCCTTCCCTTCTAAACCCACTTTCCCCTAAAGCAAAATCATCACCACCACCGGACAACTTAGCACCACCATTGACCACCGCCGGACCACTACACACCACGGTTGACGACCACCTCTTTTTCTTTCAAAACACTGTCGATAACCCCTTACCCCCCTCTTCTTCCCAAGGGTCCTTAACCCACCATCGTCGACCACCAGGCCTTATAGAAACACCAGCCGAAGCAAGAGAGACGGAAACACCAACCATCACCACCTGTTCGCAGATCTACACTACAGGTGGTGTTAGATTTGATTTTTTCCAAAGAGGTGAGTAATGGCAGACTTGATTTCTTCAAGGTTGAAACTCTGTTGATTTTGATTCAACACAAAACCGTCTCATATTACTCTGGTGGAATGTACCTCCGATCTAGGGTTTCAGACGTAGATAGAGGCGAAAAAAAAGTAGATTCATTCTTCTGTTTCTATCAGGCGAGGGGTGAGGGAGAAGACGGTGATGGTTGTGCGCAGATGAAGAGGGTGGTGGTTTCGAATGCAGATGGAGGCGGCGATGGTTGCTGCAATGATGGCAAAGAATAAAGAAAAGAGATGTGTGGTTGTGGTTTCCGGCAACTTCATGGTTGTCGGCGACTTCGTGAATGGTGTGCAGATCTTAGACGATGGTGGACAGGCGGCGAACGGAGAAGCAGAGATGGAGCAGTGGATGGTGGTCTTCATCTGGAGACCTGGTTTCAATGATGTAGAAGGAAAGGGGGAAAACGAAGGGGAAGGGGGAGTCGGGAGGGGTGGGTTGATTGGTAGGGTATTTTGTTTTGTTTTTCTTTTTTTTTTTAATCTAAAAAAATGATAAATACATATTAAAAAATTAAAAAATAAATTATTAAGGGTAAAAATGTCATTTTATGTCCACAGGGACGACCCGAGTGAAAAAATAATTATACAGGGACGGTCTGAGTTAATTTTTGAAAATAGGGATTCAACGTGCTTTTTGGCACCTGGACGAGAGACGATTCATGTAATTTACTCTACATTATGTAAGTGTATCATTTAACAAAAAAAGGATATGATGTCTATACTTGAACATTAATATCAAATTTGTAAATTATCACCTTAGAACCATTCCTACAAGCTATAACAAAGGATACCTATCTATCGTGCACGTAAATTAGTCAAGCCTTATTATGATTATACTTTATTCACTTATAGGAATCATTCGCCATGTGCACGTGTTTAAGTATTAAAATAACTATACTTGAACATTAATATCAAATTTGTAAATTATCACCTTAGAACCATTCCTACAAGCTATAACAAAGGATACCTATCTATCGTGCACGTAAATTAGTCAAGCCTTATTATGATTATACTTTATTCACTTATAGGAATCATTCGCCATGTGCACGTGTTTAAGTATTAAAATAAAACCACTAGATTATGCTAATATATATAATATTTTGTTATTATCGTATGGAATATATGTGCTATTTCGATTCATATTTACTTTCCATGATATATCTTGAAAGAATAAGAACATGCTTTGATGATGAGACTTGGCGAAATGTGGCATATACTTTGTCGACAATGTATAGTCTCTTCAAGAGTCAAGACACATAGTATCCCATTATTTTTTAAAAATGCACGATATATATATATATATATATATATATATATATATATATATATATATATATATATATATAATTGAAATTCTTTTGAGAACTAATATTTGTACGAGAATTTGAGAATTTTTAATCCGACCAATATTTTTTTCAAACTAATGCCATCATTGTACTGAAAATGTGCATCTAAGCCGGATCAAAACCAAAAAACATTCAATGATTTTTTTTTTGTTGAAATGTGCATATATGCACATTTGAATATGCATCAAATGTGCATACATTTGAATATGCATCAAATGTGCATATATTTGAATATGCATCAAATGTGCATATATGCATTTTGTTTTCAAGTAAGATTTTTTTTTAATGTTTGCCTTAGAGTCTCCTGGCTGTGTTAGTTTTGAAAATTTTTATAAAAAATACAAAATATACATACATGCAAATTCATATGTGCATATACACAATTAAAAAAAAGTTCGTCAAGTTTTTTGAGCCTTGATATGGCTTAAACGCATCATTAGAGACTAATGATGGTTTTCATTTTGGAAAATGTTGAGCAGATTAAGAGTTCTCAAGTTCTTGTATAACTTTAAATTCTTAAAATATTTAACCATATATATATATATATATATATATATATATATATATATATATAATAGAGGTTCATTTGTTTAAACTAATTATTATGTTATTGTATGCATAAATGTGGGTCAATCAAAATTAAATAAAAAATTAAATAATTAAATAAATAAATAAGGGTAATATAGTAATTTGTTTAGTAACTACCAAAAATAATCCCTATAATTATGATATTTGACTTTTAACCTAATTTCTCTAGTTTATAAAACCTACAAGTATTACGGCAATGGAGATACCGTCGATGGCAGAGGACACAGGGCTATTTCGGATTGGGGAAGAAGCTGAAGGCATCATAAGCTCACAGGCGGTGCGTAGTCGGTCGATTCGTGAGGAGAGAGTATTTTCCGGGTCGTATTAATTCACACATCGTTCTTCTTTATTAACCCTAGTCGTCGATGCCGATGATAAAAAAAGATAAGAGGCTTGAGCTTGCCCCTTTGCCGACCAACACCATCAGCCACCATCGTCACCGAACACCAACAACCACCACCATCCCTCTGGCCATAATCTTCCATCGACAGGAAGAACGCGAGGCGACTGCTGCCTCGTATTTGCATCAATTTCCATCGACGAACTCGTCACCATCTGATTCACTTGCAGAACTGAATTCCTCATCCTCAACAGGTGGTTTATACTCCTCATCATCTTACAAACCCACCTTCTTTTTGCCCTTTTTGTTTGCGTTTCGAGAAATAGGAACCGAACCTATAAACGAAGACGCTATTGTGTCTAAACCCATTGCTTTCATTCTCGCCGTGTTCTTTTCAATTCTTTTCATTCTCTGTTTCTCGTACTCTGTAGCTTGCATAAGGGAGGTTAGTTCTTTAAGCACTTACTTTGAAACAACTAATTGCATTCATAAATATTAGTTGTGTACTAGTGTTGTGTTGTTACTGGAAAAGTTGTTTGTGTCGATTACAGGTAAAATTTTTGATTTTTTTTTAGTATTTTGTAGTGTTTTAATTTAGCAATTCAGCTTAAACAGGCATCAATTTGTACTCCATTTGCTCCCAAGATGGTGTTAATTTAGCAATTCATCTATCATTTATGCATAGTTCAATAGCAGCATCAGAACGTTTTGAAGTAGAGATAAAGTACATTGGTTTGTTGGAGGTGCAACAATTTTGTGAATAGGACTCTATATGTCATCCCAAGATGGTGTTAGCTCTTTTTATATTATCTACTAAGATAGTCTCGTTAGGCTCTATAAGATGACATCCTTTAGTGGTTTAATTTTATTTGGGACTAATATGCATATCAGAATGAGCAGTTTTTTGGCTGCATTTTATGAATTGATTCATATTTCAATTTATGTTTTTTTTTTCCTGATTTAACACTTCATTTATGTGGACAGTGCAGGATATTGACAAGGTTAAATTCTGAAAAGGTATCAAGTATGTTTATGTAGATGATTCAATGGATGATATTGGTGAGATTCCAATTCTATTGGAATGAAATCACGAATTCCAATTCTGTTGGAATGGAATGACGAATTCCAATTCTGTTGGAATCACAGAAGTTGATGCTTGAAGAACGGACCACAAAATTGAAACGGACCACATTATTCTTTTAGAATGTATTAGTCGTTGTTAGATTTTGATGTTTTCTTTCCCGTTTTGATTGTTTTTTAGTTTTATTTTTTAACAATAAATGTAATTCTTAAGAATTGTTACCCGTATTCTATAAGAAATAGTGTATTTTTTGTTTTTATTCTTCAATTGATTCTTCAAGAATTTGTTATTCTACAAGAAGTTTTTAAATTCATGATCAAGAAATAGGTTCAAGAATATTTTTATTATTTATGGTTCAAGAATATTTTTATTTTTGAATATACTCGTAAACATATTCTGTCAGAATGTCCGAATTAAAAGAATTATAATTCCTAAAATCAGATTTTAAAAATTAATAGAATCTATGATCCCTTAAAAAATGCAATTTTCCTTTATTAAATCTATATTAATCGACTAAATTACCCTTGTAATTAATTAAGATGATATTTTTTAATTATATTTAATTCAATAATATATATTAATCACTTTCTTAAAATAAGTAAATTTGATTGGCCCACATTTATGCATACAATAACATAATAATTAATTTGAATAGAATAACCTAGACCTATATATATATATATATATATATATATATATATATATATATATATATATATATATATATATATATATATATATATATATATATATAGAGAGAGAGAGAGAGATTAATATTATAGCAATAATTATTATATGAATCTAAGAACAAATATTAGCTATTGATCATACCAAATTTGAAGGCTTAATATTAGCTATTGATCATTGATTAAATTGTATGGCTTATATTCATATGTTAATTAATCTTCCTATGACAATTTAGGAAGATTGTATATAACTTGTTTTGATAACCATTTTTTTAGATCATTGATTAAAATGGATGGCTTATATTCATATGCTAATTAATCTTCCTACGACAATTTAGGAAGATTGTATATAAATTTTTTTAATAACCATTTTTTTAAACGGCTGTATATATTATAAAAACACATTCTAGCGAAATGCTAGAGAGCAACAACAAAAAAAAACATTTACAAGGGACAAACCATCCAATCATTCTAATTAAAATCAAATATGGAAGCTCGGTTATTAAACCAAGAAAAAGAATGAAGAATAATAGAATCAAAAATGGAATTTTTGTGTATTCGAGTTGTATCTCCTTCAAAAACTTGCGAGTTCCGATATCTCCAAATCGTCCATGTAGTAGTAACCCCAATAACCTCCAATTTAACCTTTGTCATTGCCGACATTCGTTAATCATTCACCCAAGAAAGTCATTCCCTAATAGAAGCTACATTAGGAAACGTGATTCCACACCATCTCTCCACTAAACCCCAAAAAACCATAGCCACCTGACATTTAAAAAACAAATGTACAACATTCTCTCCAACCATATTACAACACGGACACTCAATATTAGTCAAATCCATTCCCTTTTTGGAAAGATTGAAACGCGTACGCAATCTATCTAGTAAAAGTCTCCACATAAAGATGTTAACTTTTCTCGGAAGAGCCTTACACCATCTAGTTGGATGCAAATTAGCCGGTAACATAGCCTCATCTGTGACAATCCGTAATTTCAATTCTTGTAAAAGTCAATCTTGGTCAACGAAAGTCAAACATATCAAATAAAGGTCAAACTTATTTCTTTAATTATATTAATTTGGTTAGATTAATGAGTTATAAGAGTATCAACCTTGTATTCAAAAGTGTTGTGTGTTTTGGGGGGAAACATTTGGAACCAAGAACCTTCGCATGAGCCGCAAACCCTCGCATGGGCGGTAAGCCTTCGGACCGCAAACTCTACCATATATATATATATATATATATATATATATATATATATATATATATATATATATATATATATTTGACTGAAATAATCATCACTTCTACACTTCTAGTCGAAAACTCAAACTTTTTCTCTCAAGATCTTCAACCGAAAACCCTCATTCTCTCTCAACTATCATCGAGAATCCCTTTGAATCTTCTTAGGATCTTGCTTAAGATCTTCAAGTGTTCTTCATTCGTCAAGATCCTTGGGCCGTGAACCCTTGAATCTCCTTCTTTTCATCAAGAACACTCAGCCGAAAACACTTGAATCTTCAAGTGGCCGTGAACTGTTTACGGCCGTAAACACCGAAGCCCAGCCGTGAACTCCAAGCAGTCACTCGATTTCGCTTTTAACACTTCTTTTGTAATTAATTCTTACATCCTAGGTTGTTTCCTTAACACATTTGAGGTTATATTCATTAATTTCATGCCAATATATCGCGTGAAATGCATTTTAGGACTTGTTTTGACTTGTGGAAACAATCATCCCACATCGAACATCCAAACGAGTCACTCACTTAAGGTGAGTTCATACCCCTACAATTTACCTTTTAAATGCTTTTAGGGGGAATACAAGTAGAACACAATAAAATTGTGTTACCATTTACATGTGAAAAACAAACAAAGGATTTCTTATGCTTTTAAATGTTGTTAAACTCATTTTCAAACTCTTTTAAACTAATTTAGATTGCTGTTTATTATTAAAATCGTATTCATTCATATATTTATGTATAAGTATGCTTTAACGGACTTAGGACTATTGCTAAATACATTGACTACTGTTCCTTGTTTGGTTGTGGGCTTAGGGTAGGATCACTAGTCCGACTGTCGGCTAAATCATAGTTATACATCCTAATATATACATGAATATTAAACCCCATTTTCAAAGTACATACTTAACTCAGTTACATACATTGGGCAATTGAGTCTTTTCTCCAAACCAGTTACAGTTCAAACAAACATTCTAGTAAACTATAATAGGTATAGTTTAGAGGATCAATACATACTATTTTCTAGAACAGAGGAACAATACATGAATCAATACCGACATACTATTACTATTCATTACAAAGTATACTATTCATTTACAAGAACAAAAAGGAACTTACATACTATAACAAGAACAAGTAAAACTAAAATGTGAGATACTACTTCATGGCATAGCAATATTCTTGCTATGTCACGTTTTGTAACTAGAGTCTCCTGGAGGGAGAGCGTGAGTTTGTGTATAGATCTATACGGGATTGACCATCCCACACATTGCTGATAGCTACAGTGGGACTTGCAGGTCCACGGGTGACAAATGTCATACCATTTTCGACGCCTGAAGAACGTCGTGTTTTATACTAGTCAATCGAGCATGGTTATAACCTAATCACATTTTAACCTTAATTAACCAGTTTGGTTACAAGGCAGTTAATGCATCAGTAGTTTATTTTACACAATTCTACTATAAACCTTCATTTTCCATTTCATTCATACGATGATATTCTCACCCGAGATATACATACTATTTTTCTAGTAAATATGGTTTACAAATATGGAAAACATACTTTTTATACTATTTCAAGTACAAACATACATTTTATACTATCACAAGAGAACAAACATGTAAAGCAGTAGGGTCTTGGGTAGAAGACTACTTTTCATTTTTAAAAGAAAATATAGGATTTTCTGGAAAGTATACAAACACTTTACTAAACAAATACAAACATTTTCATGAAACAACTACAAACATTTGACACTAAATACTTACGAACCCACCAACTTAAATGTTGATACTCTCTTTCAAAATAACTTGTATTCTCAGGAAAGCAGTAGACAGGTACAATGGATCGGGTTTTTAAGAAGACGGAGCATGTTCAAGACTCGTCTTTTATATTTTGCTATATACATTTTTGGTGTCATACAACTATACTCAGAACACACATGTATTAACTATTTTATTAATGCAATGGATGTTGTTGCTTGTTTTACTATTATGCATTGTTATGATACTGTACATGACGTCCTCCGCCCCCGAATGTTTCCGCCATCTCGGTTTGGGGGTGCGACATCATCAATATAGTCTCTAGTACATTTCACCGAAAAAACTTTGTGCTCATCAAGACGCCACCAAAGCCGATCTTCAGAACCGGAAACGAAGGCACCTTGTAAGACCTCCAACATGTTCTCCGATTGTTGTTCTTCCCTACCCCCACAAACTACCCGTCTCCAATTCCAAACCCACTGATCTTGCTCCCACCTATCTTTTACCCAACAGTCTTGATTCAACTCCAATCGAAAGAGTCTATTAAATCGAGACTTAAAGGGTTGATTTCCCAGCCAAATGTCTTCCCAAAACCGAATGGTATCTGTGACAACCTAAATTTCTATCTTGTAAAGTCAGCCAATTCAATCAAAAGTCAGAATTGTATCATTTACCTTTTAGCCTTGCTAAGGGTTATTCTATGAGTTTTTAAGCCTTGTACACTTAGGATTAGATACTAAGAAGTGTGAGTAATGGATCTATGGAATGCATTCGAGCCAAGAACATCAACAAGGGATGTTCACGGCCACAAACTAGGTTCACGGCCGTGAACCCATGTTTGGCCGTGAACCCCTCACTACACATATAGATTTCCTTCATTTTTCTCGTTTTCTCACATCTTCCAACCAAGAACTCTCAAACTCTCTCAAGTATCATCAAGGGAAACCCTCCCTTCTCTTCAAAAACGTAAGTGATACTCCCCTTTTTACTAGTTAATCTTCATATACAAGTGAAACCCTTTGATAACATCCTTGAATTCATCACTTTTCCTTCAAGATCTTCAAATCACCATCTTCTTCACCAAGAACACACACTTGTTCTTGGGTCGTGAACACTCTAAAAGCTTCCAAAACGTAAGTAGCTCATTCATCTTCTAGTTGTCCATTAGAAACACTAGCATCCCCATGAAACAAACACCTCTTTGGCATGATTCTTCAAGAGTTCATAGCCGTGAACCCTTCATAGGATCATGGTGTGGCTGTAAACCCTTCATAGACCAAGGTTGGGCCGTGAACACATCATGTGTTCTTGGCCGTGAACACTTCTAAGGCCGTGAACACTTCCTTATGTGGTCGTGAACTCCCTTCAATCAATCATATGTGATTGTAACACTTCATTGCAAGTGTTTCCTAGTACCTAAGATTGTTCCCTTACATGATTAGTTTTTATATAGACTAATTGTATACATATATGTTGTCACACCCCCGAACCAGACGGTGGAAACGTCCGGGGGCTTGGGTGACTTCATCTTGTAATATCATCACAATGTATATAATTAAAACAAGACAACACCATCATCATACATACCAAAATACAACCATCATTGTTTACATCAAGTATAGTATCATAGATTACATGCCAAAATATTCAATGTATGACGATAACAAAATACGACAAATTCCACATGTTCTTGTTGACCTTTCCGCTTAACGAGTCCCTAAGAATACAAGTTATTTTGAAAATGTCAACATATATATATATATATATATATATATATATATATATATATATATATATATATAATGTTGGTGAGTTCATAAGCATGTTTGAATGAAAAGTTTTGTATTGTTCGTAAAACGCCAGAAAATCCGATATTTTCTGAAAAATGGTTTAAAAGTGATGTGTCAAAATCAAGTACTAATCCATGTGTGTTTTCTGTTTTTGGAATGTATATAAAAATGTAATCCGGAAAAAGATCATGTATTTTCTGTTGTAAGTAGAAGGTATTGTTTAACTGTATATTTCCCCTGAAAATCCGATATTTTCTGTTTATAAGAGTGTCGTGGTCTCAACCCTAAGACCAAATATCAGTGTATGTATGTTTTCGTATCAACAAGATTTTATACATGTTCCGTAAAATTTTGATGGAGAGAATCTCTATGTGAGCCGTTTTAACCATACTTCATTAAGACGAATTCTCCTGTCGTGGCGTTTTCAGGCGCCGAATTGTTTGAGGTAAGGTTTGTCACCCTAGACTAGCCTAGTCTAATTGTAGCGAACAGCTCAGGTGTGGGGTGTCATCCTGTATAGATCTATACACAAACTCTTGCTCTCCCTCCAGGAGACTCTGGTTACAACTACAAGCTACGATCGTACACTCGAGAGGTGTCAACCGACATGTCTCACTAGATCCTTAACTGAGTTTACGCGAATATTGTATTATGTTATGTATAATGTTTTCCGTATACGTTTTATGTTTGAAAAATCCAACGAGTATGTATGTGAATGTACGAGGCCCAACAGACATGTAGAAGAGCCACTAAGGCCCAATAAACATGTAATGTATAGTCCAAGCCCAATAAGCATGTAAATGGGCTACTAAGGCCCAATAAACATGTAATGTATAATTCATGCCTAATAAGCATGTAAATGGACCACTAAGGCCCAATAACATGAAATGTAAGTATTAGGCCCAATAAACATGTAATCGATGTATTTAGTTCGTTTGTTATTACATTGTTGGTTTTAGCTCGATTGTTTTCTAAAATGACATAAAAAGTCCCACTTTTTGTAATGATGACATTTTTGGCCCATCAAGCCGAAAATTTACAATTTAGGCATATTTTTGATAAAATTGACACTTTAGGTCCCTTAAGACCAAAACTTTACCTTTATGGGCTTATTTCAAATAAAATGACATTTTTAGCCCACTATTGTTAAAAATAGCATTTTCGACCCAATATCATGAAAATTGACATTTTCGGTCCAATTATATAAAAATTGACATTTTCGGCCCAATATAATAAAATTGGCATTTTTAGCCCTTTTTAACCGAAAAACAACATCTTTGGCTCAAATTTGTTTAAAATGACAATTTAATCCCCAAAAGTCATAATTTTTCCAATTTTGGCCCATATAACCGTGACAGCCCAATTTAAGCCTATTTTGTGAAAAATTTACTCTTTTGGCCCTTTTTAAAACCATAATGTCATAAAAACCCATTTTTATACAAAAATGACTCTTTGGTCCTTGAAAACCGTAAGTATCATAAAAGCTTCATCTTTTTATTTTTTTGTCAAAAATGGTCCCTTTACAAGATTTTACTTAGTTTTTCAACATCCTTAACATGTCTAACACTTTCATCCTTATGGTAAGTTGCATAAAGTGTTTTAGTTTACAAATATTGTCAAGACTTGATAGAGTTTTCGAGATCTATGAAGTTTCTTCACATAACCACAACATATAACTTAGAAAACACACATAAACATGCACAAATACATAGATCTATCACATAAGCAACTTGTATCCTCCCCCAAAACATAGTAAAACCGAAAAACAAGGGGTATGAACTCACATTGGGGTTTGGATTCGGTTTTGATGAAGAGATGAGAGGAAATGATGTTGTTTTTGGCCTAGTCTACCCCCTTGATGAGTTCTTCGAGTTCTAAGAGCTTCATGGTGCATAGATCACGGTTTGAAGAGCAAATGAGTAACAAGTTTTAACAAAATCATGAAGTTAAACTTCTTGAGTAAGAGTAGCTTACCAAAATGGATGAGTTCTTGATGAAGTTCTCTTGAAACACACACACAAACTTATGAAATTTTGAGGAGGAAGGGGAGTTCTTGAGAGGATATTTGAGAGAGTTTGAAAGAAAAGTGAAGGTGGTGAGGGGTGGGTTCGGCCGTAAATAGAGAGGAAGAGAGGAGAGAGATTAGAAAATTTTGCATGGAGGGTAATAGGTTTCTAGATGTATGTGATTATCTTGATACATGATAGATAATTATGTGTTGTCAAGCTTAGATCTTCTTCCATTTCCCTTTTTTTGTATTATTGTTGGGCCGAGAATAGGGTAAGGAGAAAGGAAATGAGAAGAATTGGGCCCTCTCTTGTCTTATTTCGAGTTTATGAGGCCTAAAGTAATTATTTTTCGGCCTATTGGGCCTTTATGAGGGTTCACGGCCTAATAAGATAAAAGAAATGGAGTTTATGGCCCATTAGGGATTATGAAACCAATTATGGTCCATCATGGCCCGTTAGAGATAAAATAAATTATTCTAGGCCCACATGGCCCAAAATACTTTAATTTCATGGAACGTGGGTCCAATTAGAGCCCAAATAGGGTTCCTAGGCCCAAAGTAGTCAAATTGAAGGTTTATTGGTTCATTAGGCCCAATAAGAGAATCCTAGCCTATAATAAATCTTGAACCGGGATTTTTAGGGTTGTCAATCCATAGTTGAACCTATGAGATGTATTGTAATAGGTTTTGAACTTAAATCAAGAGTTTGGATTCAAATGGATGGTTTCATTTAACATATAGTATGATATTCACTTAGAGTACAAGTCTTACTGTAGTTGATGTTTACATGAAAACAAAATTTCCTAGCTAAAATGCCAGTTGTGACATATGTGTCATTATATGCTTAATAGGATCCGTTTGTGCTCGAGACTTCACTTGACATACTTAGCATCCTATATCGATCTTTCATTCGAATCACTCACTACATGTGAGTTCATACCCCTAAATTTACCTTTTAATGATTTTAAATGCTTTAATGGGGGGGGGGGGGGGAGGGGAATACAAGTAGAAAACGATATAGTTGTATAATTAATCACATGTGATTTATAACTATCAAACCAAGAGATTCCTTATACTTCAAAACTGTGTTACCAAACAAACTGTTTCAAATCCTTTTATAAACTGACATCAAGTCATCAATAATAATTCAAATGGTTAAAACACTTTTTATATGATAAACTCTTTAAACGTTTTACAAAACTCTTTTAAACTTATATATTGTCAAAATCATGTCTATATAAATATAGTTATATAAATAAGGTTTAAAGGGCTTAGGACTGATAATTCGCTTTATTTCCTTTTCCTTGTTTGGATGTGGACTTAGGGTATCGGTTGTTTGTCCGAATGTCGCTTAAATCTTGGTTATATATTAGGTATATGTATGTAGGTATAAAAGTACTTCAAATCAGTTCAATACCTTTGGGTAGCAAAGGTGTACAAACATGATCAGTCATTCAATTACAGAGCTTACTAGTAAACTATAATAGGTATAGTTTTGTAACGACCCAAAAATCATGACTGAAAGTTTCCTTTTAAATCATTACTTAAAACATAATTGTCAAACCATAAAGGAAATCATAACATAAATCAGAGTATAAATTCCAAAACTTATTTTCATTATCAGAGTAAAACATCCCAGGCTGTCTAATCAATGGTGTGTGCCCCCGAAGCGCTCCGCCAGTGGATCTGGAGGTTAAGCAGCCGCTTATGGGCGACCAAGAGCGGCACGAAGAGCTGGCAAATCGACTCAATCACCACTTCCTTGGCATTTTTTCTTTCTTTTTTTTAGGCATTGAACCCCACCGCTCCGTGGGGTGCTGAGTGGTGTCCTCCCCTCCCTAATACCTAATACATAGTTCCGTCTATGGAGCCTAAAGCTTCAACCATGGCATAGCAGTAAGCAGTAAGTTGGCAAGCTTGATTTGAGAAGTGGTTACCATCAGATTCGGGTGTTTGAAGATGATATACACAAGACTGCATTTCGAACTCACCAGGGCCTCTACGAACAAGTCAGTACTCGCACTATTGGGAGAACATGCGTCAAAGAAGGTCGTTTTCTTTTCCGTCCTTGCACTATTGTACGAATTTATCCCTGTACCTAAAAAAGTCTTTATTTCACGCTGGAGCATTTGTAAGCGACGGGATCTTAGCAGCTTCTTCCCGTGGGCCGCTATAACTATCCAAGAATACACTCGAAACTGGAAGGATAAACAAACCCACCCGGTGGACTGCCGCGAGCGGGGTAAGTCTAAAAAATCATTTCACCGGCACTCAGCCCTTCCCCCCTTACTCCAAGAGAGACAGTTCAACATGAGGGACATCTAAGTCCTCTAACATGCGATCACCCCGAGCTCTTCCCTCCGCTACCGGAAGTACCTGAAACCAAAACTGAAAACCGTAAGCACGAAGCTTAGTGAGTTCCCCAACCTACCAAATACCCTGCATAATCACATACTGCAAATATTGGGCCACGCCCGCTACTTCGGGCCTCGCCCACTACCTCGGGCCTCGCCCGCTACAATGGCCCCGCCGCTCCAGGCCCCGCTTGGCTTCGAGCCCCGCTCGGATACAGATCTGTTTCTCTTAGGCCCCGCCTGTCTCTGGGCCCCGCCCGCTAACATATACTAACACATAAACATACCACAACACATAACTGAACATATACTACTGAATCCTGTTCTATGGCCTCGCCTATCTTGGGCCTCGCCCTTGTCCTGCTACTGATGAGTCGTGGAACCCCATCCTCCACACTCCTTCTGATAGTGAGATACGGGCCCAGCCCACACTCACTCTTTTCCTAACTTGGGCCTCGCCCCTGCTCTGCTGCTAATGAGATATGGAAAACCATCCATACTCTGCTATTGGTGAGACACGGGACCTCGCCCACACTTACCTCCCTACCAGGCACATACATATATCACACAGACAACAAGTATACTCTATCATGCAAACCATTCCTTGGGCACTCGCCCGACATTGGACCTTGGTCCTGAATATCATACTAGAAAACAGTGCCTAGGGCTAACCCCCGGGTGTTCCTACTCATAACTACATGTGCCGGCATTGTGGCCGTAGACCCATCCACACAAAGGGAAAGTCACCTGCACTGCTGAACTTTGCTGATAACCCTCTGGTTGCTGTCCGGCAGCCTCTCTGAACCGCTGCTCCCCTAGCTCCCCGAGCTACTATTATCAATATAACACTTAGTTCCAAACTGAATTCTAGAAGTCAAACTAAGTCAACTCTGGTTAAAGTCAAAGTCCTGGTCAAAGTCAACCTTCCAGTTGACTCGACTCGCCGAGTCAACCCGTAGACTCGCCGAGTCCTTAAACTCAGAAGCTCTCAAAATACGACCCAAACTCGCCGAGTCACCCCAGGACTCGTCGAGTTCAACGATCTCTGAGTCCCATCCTGTCCAACTCACTGAGTCACCACTCAACTCACTGATCTGTGTCTTAACCAAAAGAGGTTGGGGGTTCTGCGACCTGACTCGTCGAGTCCAAGAACAGACTCGCCGAGTTCTAGGCAATCTTCAACAGACTCGCCGAGTTGTTCTTCCAACTCGCCGAGCCCATGCACATATTCATACAACTCGTCGAGTACACCCATGTGACTAGCCGAGTCTCTCCAGTTCTCAATCTATACAGTGGCTTTTCGAGCCATGCAGGGGCTCCAATCCATAGATCCACTCTTCTACAGTCTATCCCCCACGTAAAGTTGCAAACTTTACGTGAAACCAAGGAGCTAAAGGCCCAAAACACTCTAGGGTTAGGGTTTAAGGCAAAGGGGCTTCACCAACAACTTAATGACATAAACTTTATGGCCTTCTGGACCATCACAAGTCTAGATCTGAGGTAGCAACCTCAGATCTAGGCCTCTAACTCGACATAGATCTCAATCATGCCCAAAAGCCCCAAATCTCAAACATAAGATAGATCTATTTGCAATAAAGCCAAAACACAGCTTATTACCTCCCATATATGCTCCAACTGAAATAGATCCCGGATCTACACCACTCCTTTGCAGCAAGCCTCTTAATCTCCAAGCCCCTTTCCACAAAAATCACTTATCTAGGCTCTAAATTGCTTCCAAGGGCTCTCACTCACGGTTTAGGGTTTCTGGATCTATAAAGGGGAGTAAAGAGGCTGGGGAAGGGATGTAATGTTCTTTAAATAGGGCACAACCCCCAGAATTAGAGTTTTTCTCGCCCAGACCAGACTCGCCGAGTCTACTAGCCGACTCGCCGAGTCGGTCACTTACTCTAACCCCGGATCCCGCTCCGACTCGTCGAGTTCCTCCCTGGACTCGACGAGTTGACTCATGACTTAGAGCTTTTCTTTTATTTTCTTGGTCTTTCCGATTCTGGGTGTTACAACTCTCCCCCACTTAAACTAGACTTCGTCCTCGAAGTCCGCTACGGCCAACTGTCCTGCAATCCGTTCACATCGCCCCTGCCTGATGACTTTAACTTCGGCCGACCACTCCCATGGACCTTCCGCCCGGTTACCCGGAATAAAACTAGTCCTCGTAGTTATCAATCCTCAAGTGCACCCAAATCCCGCCAATCCTGAGCACATCACTCTCTCAACTGACAATCCTTCTAGTACTCCCCGAGTACTTATGCTGAAATCCTAGGGGTTCACCTCCTTTGTCCTTGCGCGTTTTCTGGCCTTCCCAAGGCAACGTTCCACCACGAACCACCTCCTTTTCCACTGTGAAAGACATATCCTTCATGGTATACATTACTCCAGCCACTCCCAGTGCTGGTTACTACTGTCGATACCCACCGAACACTTCATGCTACTATAACTTGGCGCTGAGCACCCAACCCAACGTATGTACCAGATAATCCTGCGAGTAAGAGATTCATCCCTGTAACGGTTAGACTCCAACGAGAGCTGCGCAACAGGGTCAAACCCTTCCCTTTGAGATTATCCAACCTTGCTGCGAGAGGCGTAGCACTCCTTGGTCAACTAGCTGTCCCGCGCCATACTTCTCTGTCGTCACTTCCCTGCCTTAAAGTCCTGTCATTTCTCATTCGCCTTCCGAATGGACCGAGACCACCCTGGTCCCTCTACAAATTCTGCCGATAACTGGGTTGCCGGGCTTCCACCGGTTACTAAACTCAAGATCAATCGCTCAGTCGCTCCCAGCGACTTCCGAAGAAACTTCGACTATCTAAACTGATCTATCTATTCTGCCACTCTGACGCTACAAGTCCTGGGATCCTCGATCCCCTATCTTGTCCCTAAGGTCCTTACCAGGTCCCACCCGCGCTGCTATAATCTCACGGGCCTCGCCCATGGGTCTCACCCGAACTATATCTTAGAGCGGTCTCTCCCTCTAGTCTCACCTGCCTAGCTACTATCGCACGGGCCTCGCCCACGGGTCTCACCCGAACCATACTACTTAGCAATTTTGCTCCTAGGTCTCACCTATACTGCTACTAACATATGGGCCTCGCCCACGGGTCTCACCCAACTGTATCCTGGAGCGGCCTCTCCCAAGGTCTCACCTCTCCAGGGCTACGCAGGCCAACTCCATACTAATCACAACGAACTACCCTCTCCTGACCCCTACCTTGCTAACTAGGAGATACGGGCCCCGACCCACACTCCGCGAACTAGGAGATTCGGGCCCCCGCCCACACTCCGCTAACTAAACTGCTTATGAACACTACGGCTTACCCGCAGTCTTACATCACTTCCCTCACTAACTCGCTGCTGGGGAATGTTGCGGCTGTACCGTAGTCTTACATCCTAACTAAAAATCACGTCCTGCCGAGAAAATCTTCAACCTGGTTTCCCAAGCCGATCATCTTCTGATCACTATTATGTTGGGTTTTGTGCATTCTAACACTCCTATGGTGTACATGCAACCCTATAAACCTTGGATCTATGTTTTCTCTATTATACATGCAAATATTAACTATTCCAAGGTTTCATCCTAACTAGCATATTATGAAGCACCTATACTACAAAGTTCTAGTTAGACGACATACCTTTTGATGTAGCTTGATGTCTTCAAGCTTTAAGAGCTTAGCCCCAATAGTGTGGAAGCCTCAAATGGAATCACAAATCACCAAAACACCTTGGAAGAACTTCTGAGAATATGTATGCACACTAAAATCGGCCCACTCTTATTTTCACACACTTGTGCCAATTTTGTGAGCCAAGGACCCTTTTATATATTATGGAGGATTAGGGTTACATCCATGTAAACCCTAATACCCATGACCTTTCATTTACATAGGATCCATGGGTTAAAAGCTCCATGGACCATCCATGAAAGCTTAGCCCAACCTAAATGAACTTGGCCCATTCCATATATATAAGAGTCCATATTTAATTAGTTATTTTTGATCACTTAATTAATTCTAAATTAATTCTTGATCAATACTAATTAAATAATATGATTCCATATTAATATATTAGAACTTATAATATATTAATATAAATCATAAATATACTATTCTAAAAAGACTATCCATACAAATTGTGCCGGTGAAGTGCAACCCAAATGGACCATGCCGGGTCGGGTCAAGTACATACCAAATATAGTTATGGACTTAGACATTAATCCAACAGTCTCCCACTTGGATAAGTCTAAAACTATTATTGAGTATGACTTCAAAACCTAACTGGCAATCGTAGCTCTTAAAGCCGCTGTCGAACTCTGACCTTGTCAATGACTTGTCCATTAGATAAGGGATCATATATTCCTCCATTCTAGATATCATATGGATTGAGACATGGATTATATATCATTCTCTCTGTCCATTTGTTGTTTCCCGATTTCCGATTCATGATGACTGACTGATTGAACAAATCAAATCAGTCCTGGCTTGGCCAAGCACTCACATGTCTCATCACTAAATCATCGAGGGGCCCACAGATATCGGTTTTATCCCGAAGGTAAAAGGAATGGATAAACTTCGACTCATATGGCTTGTTCTACTACTTGTTGAATCATACACAAAGGCACACTTTATAACATCGAGTTACCAATGCGTTTTCATGTAATCAATGTATAACCAACTCATAGTAACAACTCATATCTCTAGGTTTGAAGAATATAAGATATTCTTGATCCGCTACTTCGGGCCTCGCCCACTACCTCGGGCCTCGCCCGCTACAACGGCCCCGCCGCTCCAGGCCCCGCCTGGCTTCGAGCCCCGCTCGAATACAGATCTGTTTCTCTTAGGCCCCGCCTGTCTCTGGGCCCCGCCCGCTAACATATACTAACACATAAACATACCACAACACATAACTGAACATATACTACTGAATCCTGTTCTATGGCCTCGCCTATCTTGGGCCTCGCCCTTGTCCTGCTACTGATGAGTCGTGGAACCCCGTCCACACTCCTTCTGATAGTGAGATACAGGCCCAGCCCACACTCACTCTTTTCCTAACTTGGGCCTCGCCCCTGCTCTGCTGCTAATGAGATATGGAACACCATCCATACTCTGTTATTGGTGAGACACGGGACCTCGCCCACACTCACCTCCCTACCAGGCACATACATGTATCACACAGACAACAAGTATACTCTATCATGCAAACCATTCCTTGGGCACCTGCCCGACATTGGACCTTGGTCCTGAATATCATACTAGCAAACAGTGCCTAGGGCTAACCCCCGGGTCTTCCTACTCATAACTACATGGGCCGACATTGTAGCCGTAGACCCATCCACACAAAGGGAAACTCACCTGCACTGCTGAACTTTGCTGATAACCCTATGGCTGCTGTCCGGCAGCCTCTCTGAACCGCTGCTTCACTAGCTCCCCGAGCTACTATTATCAATATAACACTTAGTTCCAAACTGAATTCTAGAAGTCAAACTAAGTCAACTCTGGTTAAAGTCAAAGTCCTGGTCAAAGTCAACCTTCCAGTTGACTCGACTCGCCGAGTCAACCCGTAGACTCGCCGAGTCCTTAAACTCAGAAGCTCTCAAAATACGACCCAAACTCGCCGAGTCACCCTAGGACTCGTCGAGTTCAACGATCTCTGAGTCCCATCCTGTCCAACTCACTGAGTCACCACTCAACTCACTGATCTGCGTCTTAACCAAAAGAGGTTGGGGGTTCTGCGACCTGAATCGTCAAGTCCAAGAACAGACTCGCCGAGTTCTAGGCAATCTTCAACAGACTCGCCGAGTTGTTCTTCCAACTCGCCGAGCCCATGCACATATTCATACTACTCGTCGAGTACACCCATGTGACTCGCCGAGTCTCTCCAATTCTCAATCCATACAGTGGCTTTTCGAGCCATGCAGGGGCTCCAATCCATAGATCCACTCTTCTACAGTCTATCCCCCACGTAAAGTTGCAAACTTTACGTGAAACCAAGGAGCTAAAGGCCCAAAACACTCTAGGGTTAGGGTTTAAGGCAAAGGGGCTTCACCAACAACTTAATGACATAAACTTTATGGCCTTCTGGACCATCACAAGTCTAGATCTGAGGTAGCAACCTCAGATCTAGGCCTCTAACTCGACATAGATCTCAATCATGCCCAAAAGCCCCAAATCTCAAACATAAGATAGATCTATTTGCAATAAAGCCAAAACACAGCTTATTACCTCCAATATATGCTCCAACTGAAATAGATCCCGGATCTACACCACTCCTTTGCAGCAAGCCTCTTGATCTCCAAGCCCCTTTCCACCAAAATCACTTATCTAGGCTCTAAATTGCTTCCAAGGGCTCTCACTCACGGTTTAGGGTTTCTGGATCTATAAAGGGGAGTAAAGAGGATGGGGAAGGGATGTAATGTTCTTTAAATAGGGCACAACCCCCAGAATTAGGGTTTTTCTCGCCCAGACCAGACTCGCCGAGTCCACTAGCCGACTCGCCGAGTCGGTCACTTACTCTAACCCCGGATCCCGCTCCTACTCGTCGAGTTCCTCCCTGGACTCAACGAGTTGACTCATGACTTAGAGCATTTATTTTCTTTTCTTGGTCTTTCCGATTCTGAGTGTTACAAGTTTAGAGGATTACTACTTACTATTTCTAGAACAATGAAACTTACATAAATCAGTACTTACATGAGTTAGTTCTTACATGAGTCAGTTCATACATGAGTCAGTTCAAACATACTATAACTAGAACATGAAGCAACATACTATAACTAGACCAAGAAGAAACATACTATAACTAGAACAGGAAGAAACATACTATAACTAGAACAGAAAGGAACATAATATAACAAGAAGAGAAAGTAACATACATCCTTTTACAATAACAAGATAACGTTAATGTGAAACCACTACTTCACGGCATAGCAATATATTTGTTATGTCGCGTTTTGTAACCAGAGTCTCCTGGAGGGAGAGAGGGCATTGTGTGTATAGATCTATACGGGACTGACAATCCCGCATCCCAACTGTTAGCTACAGTTCGGCAGACAAGCCTAGGGGTGACAAATGTCACATCAGTTTCGACGCCAGCAGGTTGTCGTGTTAAATACTAGTCAATCAGTATGGTTATAACCACATCACATCTTAACCTTAATTAAAAAATTGGTTTTAAGGTAGTTAGTGCTTCAGTAGTTACTTTATACAACATTACTGTACACTTTCATTTTCCCATTACATTCATATAGTGATATTCTCACATAAAAGGTAATGTAAGCTATTTTCTAGTAATGATCGTCATAAACTTGGGAAAACATTCATTTTTACGAAAGAACAAACATACAAAACAGTCGGGTCTTGGTAGAAGGCTACTTTCCATTTTAGTAGAAAATATAGGATTTTCTAGGAAGTATACAAACATTTACATCGAAACACTTACAATCATTTACATCAAAACACTTACAAACTTTTGCATCTAACTAAATGCAAACATTTGACACTAAAATACTTATGAACTCAGCAGCTTAAATGCTGATCTACTCTTTCAAAATAACTTGTATTCTCAGGTCACCAGTAGATAGGTACACTGGACCAGGTTTTGAGAAGACGGAGCATGTTCAAGACTCGTCTTTTATTTTGATATTTACATTTTTGGTGTCTTACAAATACATTCAGAACATACTTGTATTAACTATATTATTAATGCAATGGATGATGTTGTTGCTTGTTTTACTATTGTACATTGTTATGATACTGAACATGACGTCCTCCGCCCCCGAACATTTCCGTCGTTCTGGTTTGGGGGTGTGACAGTATCACCCTTGCCCAACCTCCTTTCAATAGTATTTAAAGGAACAATATTAGAATTATGCATCTTGAGAATTATAGAGACCAACTTAGACCACACACCCACTCCACCTGTTTTCGAACCGCCAGCAATAAAGCCTCCAGATTGACCATGAATAGATTGAATCACTTTCCTCCAAATTCCATTAACATCATGCAAAAATCCCCATCTCCACTTTTGTAAGAGTGCATTATTAAAGGTTGTCAAGCTACCAACATTTAACCCTCCTTTATCAAAACTTGCGAGCACATTAATCCCATTTAACCCACTGGATTTTACGGCTATCTTCATCACTACCCCAAAATAAATTATTCCTCAAAGCCTCTAATTTATTAATCACCCCAACTGGAACTTTAAAAATAGACATATAATAAATTGACAAACTACCTAGAACTGATTTAACAAGAGTTAACTGACCCCGATAGAAAGACAATTAGCTTTCCATTTTGACAATCTATTTTTAAATTTATTTATCATCACATCCAAACCAACTACTCTATTCATATTAGAACCAACTGGTAAACCCAAATAAGAAAAAGGGAATTTACCAATTATACATCCCGCTTGATCTGCCATATGTTGAACCTCAATATCATCCACCCCAATACCAAACAAAGTAGATTTCTGCATATTAAGTTTTAAACCTAACATCTTATAAAAGTCCTCCAACACCTTCGAAATGTTACCAGTTTCCAATTGAGAGCATTCTAAGACAAACACCACATCATCTGCATACAAAAGGTGAGATATTCTAAAATCTTCCCTTCCAATTCGCACCCCACGGATCAATTGACTATCCACCGCCTCCTTGATCAACATATGAAGCCCCTCCATGGCAAGTATAAATAAGAAGGGGGAAAGTGGATCACCTTGTCTCAATCCTCTTTCCAAAGAGAACTCGCTAGTAGGGCTACCATTTACTAGAACCGAAGCCCTAGAGGACAAAAGACACACCTTAACCCACCTCCTCCGCTTTTCACCAAACCCAAACTTGCTAAGAATAAAATCTAGGTATTCCCAGCTCAAAGAATCATACGCCTTCTTGAAATCAATTTTAAAAATGAACATTTTTTCTTTATTTTCTTAGCCCAAGAAATCAACTCCAAAAGAATTAAAGGACCATCAAGAATTTGTCTCCCTTTAACAAAAGCAGTTTGTTCACCCGACACCAAAGAGTTGACAATATTAGCAAGTCTTATAGCTATTAACTTAGCTATAATTTTATATTGAACCCCGATTAGAGGGATAGGCCAAAAGTCTTTGACAAGAAGGGGATTTTGAATTTTCGGTATCAAAGTAATAAAAGAAGCATTACACCCATTCGAAATTACCCCTGTCTGGAAAAACTAGTTGACAAAAGCCATACTATCAAATTTCAGAACATCCGAATTTTTTTTTCACAAAATAGAAAGAGAAACCATCCGGCCCTAGTGCTTGTAAGAAGGAACATGGTTGGTTGTCATAGGTAATAAGTTACAAATTTGGTTACTTCGAGTACCGGAAGAACCTTTTCCATAACGATTTTCCCTGGGAAATCGATTACTACCACTATCCATAACATAGTTCACAACAAAAAATTGTACTGTGTTGGGAGGCATAGTAGTAACAAAACTAAGAAAATATCTAACATCACTATTGTCAAGAATCTACATAACTATATTTAATACATGACATTGAAAAGATAGACAAATTTGATTTGTGTGTAACCTAGACTTGGAAGCAACCAAGGTAACTAACCCAATGAAGTTGATATCACTGGTTATATCTGTAACGCCCCATTTCTGGTATGTGATTTAAATAAAGTAATTTTCATTTTCTTAAGGGATACTCGACGAGTCTGTAGCCCAACTCGTCGAGTAGAGACGGGATGTTCACGCATTTTAAGTTGGCTACTCGGCGAGTCCATATGAAGGGACTCAGCGAGTCTGCCTGTCTGGATGAAGCCCTAATTTCAAGGGTTTGTACCCTATATAAACGTCATTATAGCCTCCCACCCCAGCCTCCAGCACCTTTAGAGCATTTCCCCTGTAAACCCTAGCCCCCATTATTGAGCTTGAGTGTGTTTGTGCTAGTTTGGAGGTTTTGGAAGAGAAGGAAAGAAGGAAGGATCCAAAGGAGAAGAAGAAGATCCAGAGTCTCTTGATCATCAGCCTCACATTCTGGTACTAAAGCTTGTACCTTGTTTGTTATTTCCATTTGATAGTCTTGTATGCTTAGATGTGCTTCTTTTTGGGATTTTTTGGATCCAAACTCGAGATTGGGACTCCTATAAGGAAATGGATCATAGATCTGAGTATATTTGAGCTGTAGGAGCTCAAAGTAGCTGCCTTTATGCACCCAAGGTCGAGTTCCAAACCCTAAGACCCCATTCTTAGCTTATTTTGATGTTCTAGCCTCATTTCTTCATGCATTCACGTAAAGTTGGAAACTTTACGTGTAAAACCAACCCTAAGAGCCTAGATCTATGATTTGGAAGCACTGAAATCGATTAGAATCAACTGTATAGTAATAGCATGCTTGGGACTCGGCGAGCTGTTCTTCAGGCTCGACGAGTTGTTCTTGCGACTCGGCGAGTCGCAGACTGGACATGTTCATATGATGAAGGAGAACTCGACGAGTTGTTCATACAACTCGGCGAGTCGGATGAAGTTAGACTCGATGTATGTATCGAAGAAGAACTCGTCGAGTCTTCGCCAAACTCGACGAGTAGAAGCGAGTAGAGGACTAGAACGGATGAAAGGGACTCGGCGAGTTGGCGGCCCAACTCGGCGAGTCCGGTCAACTGGAGGTTGACTTTGACCAGGAAGTTGACTTTGACCAGGAAGTTGACTTTAACCAGGGGTAAAATAGTCATTTCACCCCCAGTTTTAGAGCTGATGGACGAGAGGTTAAGCACCTTCCGTGCTGAGGTGGCGGCTATGATGGGGTCGCGCACACTCACCTTCAGGGAGTTTTGGGCTTGTGGAGCTCCAGACTACCATGGGGCACGTGATCCCATTGCGAGTACCAGGTGGTTGGCGGATGTCGCCAATACGTTCCGCACCAGCAGATGTCCCGAGGGGGACAAGGTCAGACTAGCATCCTGTCTTCTGAAGGACAGGGCATGAGAATGGTGGGAGGAGGTCGGGCATGTCATCGGGGATGACACAACGCTTGATGCCATGACTTGGACTTATTTTACTACCAGGTTCAGAGTCGAGTTTGCACCGGTTATTGAGGTGCAGCAGTTAGCCAGGGAGTTCCAGGATCTCACCCAGACTACAGAGACAGTGGCAGAGATTACCGCCAAGTTCAGGGAGAGGGATCTTATTTTTCCTCAGTATGCAGCTGACGAGGAAATAAAGAAGGCCTGTTATCATGAGATGTTGCGGAGTGATATCTGCCAGTTTGTGAGCCGGTCCAGCTGTAAAACGCTGGATGATATGATTGCGAGGGCTCGGGAGAGGGAGATAGATCTGGAAATGGAGAGGAAGAGGAAGCCAGAGGTGGCTTGTGGTACAGGGAGTTCGGGCAAAAAGCCCAAGGTGTCAGATCACAGACCTAGGGGACAGCAGAGCCACAGTCAGTATGGCAAGTGTGGGAGATTGCACGACGGGGCGTGCAAGGCAGGTAGTGCCGGTTGCTATAAGTGCAGCCAGACCGGGCATATGAGTAGAGATTGTACAGCTACTACTACCGCCACCGCAGCAGCTGACCTGATTTGCTTCCATTGCAATCAGAGGGGACATAAAAAGTCCCAGTGCCCGATTTTAGCAGCAACAGGGAAGGTGGCAGCACCTGCCCCTGCTACCTTGAGGATTACAGACGGCCGTCAGGGCTGGGGTGAGACGCCAGTGAGGAAGAGAAGAGCTTTCCAGATGACAGCAGAGGAGGCGCGAGCGACTCCTGATGTGGTGACAGGTATATATTTTCCGTTTATCTCCTTATTGATATTGATCATTTCTCATGGTTATATGTTTTCATATAGGGTCGTTCTTAGTGAACGACATTTCAGCTACAATATTGTTTGACTCGGGGGCTACCCGATCATTTGTGTCTCTTGCACTTAGCAAGAGGTTTAGCAGAGCTCCGGGGGAGCTGGATTGCCCATTAGAGGTTGAGATAGCTGATGACATGACCGCCAGGGTCGCGAGAGTTCATAGGGCGTGTTCGCTGCAGTTATTCGATGAGCAGTTTTCAGTGGACTTGGTTCCCATTCCCCTGCGAGGGAATAATGTTATAGTGGGTATGGATTGGCTGAGCCCCAATGGGGCGGTGATTGATTGTGAGCTGCAGTTAGTGAGGGTTCGCACTCCCAGTGGGCGAGAGTTAGTGATTCAGGGCGAGAGGCCACAGCGCGGACCGATACTGTATTCAGCAGCGAGAGCGAGGCGCTACGTTCAGCAGGGTTGCGCAGGGTACGTCGCCTATGTCATAGATGCCCGGGAGAAGGGTAAGGCGACAGTTGATGATGTGCCAGTAGTACGAGAGTACCCAGACGTATTCCTAGAGGATTTGCCTGGAATACCTCCGGAGAGACAGGTCGAGTTTCGGATTGACCTGGTTCCGGGTGCGGCTCCGATAGCCAAAGCACCGTATCGGTTGGCTCCTCCAGAGATGCAGGAGTTGTCTACGCAGCTGCAGGAGTTTCTAGACAAGGGTTTCATTAGGCCGCGTAGTTCACCATGGGGAGCCCCGATCCTTTTCGTGAGAAAGAAGGATGGGTCGCACCGTATGTGCATAGATTACCGGGAGTTGAACAAGGTAACGGTGAAGAACCGTTATCCACTCCCAAGGATAGACGACTTGTTTGACCAGCTTCAGGGAGCATCTTGGTTCTCCAAGATTGATCTACGGTCAGGATATCACCAGATGCGGGTCAGGGATGAGGATGTGCAGAAGACCGCTTTTAGGACCCGCTATGGTCATTATGAGTTTGTGGTGATGCCGTTCGGGCTCACCAACGCTCCAGCCGCGTTCATGGATCTCATGAACCGCGTATGCAGACCGATGCTGGATCGGTCTGTGATAGTGTTCATTGATGACATCTTGGTTTATTCCAAGACTCAGGAGCAGCATGAGGAGCACCTGAGAGAGGTGCTAGAGACGCTGAGGAGGGAGAGACTTTTCGCGAAGTTCTCCAAGTGTGAGTTCTGGTTGCGCGAGGTGCAGTTCTTTGGACACCTTGTCAACCCGAAGGGTATACTAGTGAATCCGGCCAAGATAGAGGCCGTGATGCAGTGGGAGGTCCCGAGATCTCCAACTGAGATTCGGAGCTTCCTAGGATTAGCAGGGTACTACAGGAGATTCATTCAGGATTTCTCCAAGATAGCAGTTCCGCTCACCCGACTGACCAAGAAGTCGGTGGTGTTTCGCTGGGGGCCTGAGCAGCAGGCAGCATTTGAGACCCTCAGGCACAGATTGTGCGAGGCGCCGATTCTCACCCTGCCAGAAGGAGTAGAGGATTTTGTAGTCTACTGTGATGCTTCGATCACAGGTATGGGAGCAGTGTTAATGCAGCGAGGGCATGTGATAGCTTACGCCTCTAGACAGTTGAAGCCTCACGAGGCTAACTATCCGACGCATGACTTAGAGTTGGGGGCAGTAGTGTTTGCCCTCAAGATTTGGAGACATTACCTCTATGGGGTCTGCTGTATCATTTACACGGATCACAAGAGTTTGAGGTACCTCATGGATCAGCCGAATCTGAACATGAGGCAGCGCCGATGGTTAGATGTGGTGAAGGACTACGATTGTAAGATCCTTTATCATCCGGGCAAGGCCAACGTAGTGGCCGACGCCCTGAGCCGCAAGGCGGTAGCCGCCCCGATCAGGGATATTTGTCTGAGGATGACGGTGATTACTCCATTGTTGGAGCAGATCAGAGAGGCACAGGTTGAGGGCCTGAAGGAGGAGAGACAGAAGTGTGAGAGGATTGTGGGCTGAGTAGCTTCCTTTGACTATGACAGTCGAGGATTGTTGACCCTTCATGGGAGAGTTTGGGTATCGTACTGGGGAGGAGTACGGCAGGTACTGATGGATGAGGCCCACAAGTCTCGGTTTTCCATCCACCCAGGGGCGACGAAGATGTACAGAGATCTTCGACCCGACTATTGGTGGCCCTGCATGAAGCGGGACGTAGCTTGGTACGTGGAGAGATGCCTGACCTGCAGGAAGGTCAAGGCGGAGCATCAGAGACCCCACGGTAAGATGCAGCCGTTAGACATTCCCGTATGGAAATGGGAGGATATCACCATGGATTTCATCACTAAGCTTCCCAGGACCGCACGTGGAGTTGATTCGATTTGGGTCATAGTGGATAGGATGACCAAGAGCGCGCATTTCATACCGATTCAGGAGAGTATATCGGCCGAGAAGCTAGCTGATATTTATGTGCGCGGGGTAGTGGCACGGCATGGAGTGCCTGTCTCGGTGGTGTCACACCGAGATGTCCGGTTTACTTCCAGATTTTGGAAGCGGTTTCATGACGAGATGGGTACTCGTCTCCATTTCAGCACCGCTTTCCACCCTCAGACGGATGGACAGAGCGAGAGGACGATTCAGACCCTCGAGGACATGCTTCGGGCATGTGTACTAGATTTCGGTGGCAGTTGGGATACGTATCTTCCGTTAGCGGAGTTTTCATATAACAACAGCTACCACTCCAGTATAGACCGACCTCCCTTCGAGATGCTCTACGGGAGGAAGTGCAGGACCCCAATCTGTTGGGGTGAGGTCGGTCAGCGAGTCATGGGGAGTACAGATGTGGTACTCAAGACCACAGAGTTGATCCAGCAGGTCCGTAGCAGACTGCAGACTGCGTAAAGTCGGCAGAAGAGTTACGCCGACAGGAGGCGTTCGGATTTGGAGTTTCAGGTGGGCGATATGGTCCTCCTGAAGGTATCACCCTGGAAGGGTGTTATAAGGTTCCGAAAGAGGGGCAAGCTGGGCCGCAGGTTCATTGGTCCTTTTAGGGTTTTGGCCCGAGTAGGTCGGGTCGCCTATCGGTTGGATCTTCCAGCAGAGCTAAGCCAGATCCACAACACTTTCCATGTTTCTCAGTTGAGGAAGTGTTTGGTGGACGAGTCAGCGGTTGTACCCTTGGAGGATATTCAGGTTGATAACAGCCTGGATTATATCGAGAGACCAGTTGCGATCTTGGATCGGAAAACGAAGACTCTGTGGAAGAAGGTAGTCCAGCTAGTGAAGGTGCAGTGGCAGCACCGAAAGGGTTCAGAGTGGACGTGGGAGGCCGAGGAGGAAATGAGGGAGCATTATCCAGAGTTGTTTATAGATTCAGCAACAGCAGACTTCGAGGACGAAGTCTAAGATAAGTGGGGGATAGTTGTAACTCCCCATTTCTGGTATGTGATTTAAATAAAGTAATTTTCATTTTCTTAAGGGATACTCGACGAGTCTGTAGCCCAACTCGTCGAGTAGAGACGGGATGTTCACGCATTTTAAGTTGGCTACTCGGCGAGTCCATATGAAGGGACTCAGCGAGTCTGCCTGTCTGGATGAAGCCCTAATTTCAAGGGTTTGTACCCTATATAAACGTCATTATAGCCTCCCACCCCAGCCTCCAGCACCTTTAGAGCATTTCCCCTGTAAACCCTAGCCCCCATTATTGAGCTTGAGTGTGTTTGTGCTAGTTTGGAGGTTTTGGAAGAGAAGGAAAGAAGGAAGGATCCAAAGGAGAAGAAGAAGATCCAGAGTCTCTTGATCATCAGCCTCACATTCTGGTACTAAAGCTTGTACCTTGTTTGTTATTTCCATTTGATAGTCTTGTATGCTTAGATGTGCTTCTTTTTGGGATTTTTTGGATCCAAACTCGAGATTGGGACTCCTATAAGGAAATGGATCATAGATCTGAGTATATTTGAGCTGTAGGAGCTCAAAGTAGCTGCCTTTATGCACCCAAGGTCGAGTTCCAAACCCTAAGACCCCATTCTTAGCTTATTTTGATGTTCTAGCCTCATTTCTTCATGCATGCACGTAAAGTTGGAAACTTTACGTGTAAAACCAACCCTAAGAGCCTAGATCTATGATTTGGAAGCACTGAAATCGATTAGAATCAACTGTATAGTAATAGCATGCTTGGGACTCGGCGAGTTGTTCTTCAACTCGGCGAGCTGTTCTTCAGGCTCGACGAGTTGTTCTTGCGACTCGGCGAGTCGCAGACTGGACATGTTCATATGATGAAGGAGAACTCGACGAGTTGTTCATACAACTCGGCGAGTCGGATGAAGTTAGACTCGATGTATGTATCGAAGAAGAACTCGTCGAGTCTTCGCCAAACTCGACGAGTAGAAGCGAGTAGAGGACTAGAACGGATGAAAGGGACTCGGCGAGTTGGCGGCCCAACTCGGCGAGTCCGGTCAACTGGAGGTTGACTTTGACCAGGAAGTTGACTTTGACCAGGAAGTTGACTTTGACCGGGGGTAAAATAGTCATTTCACCCCCAGTTTAGTTATCAGTATTTGACTGAGTATATTTATGGGAATTGTAGCCGGGGAGATACCGGAGCAGCAGCAGACAGTTCCCGAGTAGCTTTTTCAGCATCCAGCTTACGAGGTGAGTTTCCTTCCAGTAGGAACGGGTCTACGGCCACAATGCTGGCCCGTTTAGTTAGCAGTAGTTCCGGACTTCGGTCCGATGCAGTAGTTCAGGGTGCTTGATGTCTTTGTGATTCAAGCATGTCTTTGTGTTATGTGTTCTGGACTTCGGTCCGATGCAGTATGCAGTATATGTACTATGTTAGTAGTTATGATTATGCTATGCTATGTTCAGTCAGTTTCCGGACTTCGGTCCGATGCAGAGGGCAAGGCCCTGGTTAGTTCCGGACTTCGGTCCGATGCAGTTTCCGGACTTCGGTGCGATGCAGAGGGTAAGGCCCTGGTTAGTTCCGGACTTTGGTCCGATACAGTTTCCGGACTTCGGTCCGATGCAGAGGGCAAGGCCCTGGTTAGTTCCGGACTTCGGTCCGATGCAGTTTCCGGACTTCGGTCCGATGCAGAAGGCAAGGCCCTGGTTAGTTCCGGACTTCGGTCTGATGCAGTTTCCGGACTTCGGCCCAATGCAGAGGGCAAGGCCCTGGTTAGTTCCGGACTTCGGTCCGATGCAGTTTTCGGACTTCGGTTCGATGCAGTGGGCAAGGCCCAGTAGTTGTTTTATATGTTATTGTATGGTATGTGGTAGATTGGGGGAACTCACTAAGCTTTGTGCTTACAGTTTCAGTTTTTGGTTTCAGGTACTTCCGCAAGTAAAGGGAAGAGCTCGGGATGATGGCATGACACACACCACAGTTTCAGTTTTATCCTGGGAGTTTTATTAAGATATTTCGATATGATTGATATAGTATTTGTTTTGACACAGTTACTTGACTTTTAAGTTACTCACTCTATGGTTCTTAGTATGTATGACATTCAATGATGTGATGTTAGTAATATTAAAACAAAAATTTTTGGGTCGTATTTTGGGATGTTTCAATATCTATACCAAAGCATGTGTAATATGGAGCAAGATATTGCATACATCCGTCGATACGTTGCCATTGCCCTCCACTAGAAACTGGAACTCGGGAAAAAAACCCCGTATACGTACTCATTCCGAAACGTTTTTCGAAAGTATCGAACACATAAATATATTAAAAACACAAATGTATTGCATATTTGGAAGCAAAACATAGAAAAACCCTATTTCTATCTCTTCGGAACGCCAATCCGGAATGTACGGTCGTTCCGGACGTCAGTCTGAAATGCACTTTTCCAACCCAGAAGGTACAGAGTGTCAAATTTCGGACCCCAATCCCACTAACTGACAACCCCTTCGGAACAATATCATAAATACTCCGGAATATCGTATTCCGGAGCACACCTCCAGAACAAAATATCGTGCTCCGGAACACGATCTTCCGGATCAAGTGGTCATTTTTCCAAAAAAAAATGTTAGTTATTTTTGTTAAAATGGTTGTTTATAAGGGTTAGTGATGATATATGGTCCATTGGCATGGCCTAGACTGCTCCAGCGCGCCATCCTGGCCTGGCGCGCTCCTGCCAGCCCTGCCTGGCGTTCCCTTGCCAGCCTTGCTGGGGACTCCCTTGCCAGTCCTGCTGGGGACTCTCCTGCCGGCCCGGCCTGGCGCTCCCTTGCCTGACGCCCTCCTTGTCATCTCTTCCTGGTGCGCGCCCGCCAGCCCCGCCCGACGCCTCTGGGCGGCCTTGCCCAGCTCCTTGCTAGTTGGGCCTGAATTGGGCTGGCCCAAGGCCTGATCTAATTCCCCTTGACCTAGTTGTCCCCTATAAATAAAATAGTGTCTCCTCCATGAGGGAGGACTCTTTCCGAAGTGGTTCAGCCACCACTAGGATCTCTCCTAGACCTTTTCCCCAAGGTTGTTACCCCATGGCTCAGTCGCCACACTATACTCCGGCCGGGTGGCTCAGCCGGCACCCGCCGCCGTCAGCCACCATACACCACCACCAGCACCAAGATGGTCCTCTCCAGCTATGGAGAACCATCTCAGATCTTTCAGCTGATCTAACTTGACCGTCGGAGTCCGCTCCCGGGGCACAGTCCCTGGGACGGCTCTAACGACTTTGCACTGTGATGCCCAGATCTCCGCCGCAGCAGAAGACCAGAAGACTCGCCGGAGGTCGATGTCGCATCATTTGGCGCCATCCCGGACTTGAACGAGCAGCCATCATCTCGTTCTTGCCTAGATCTGTTCAGATCTGTTGTGCTTCAACTCAGGTTTGACCAGATCCGTCCATATTTAACACCATTTGTTCAGATCCGTTTGGCTCTTGCCAAGATCTACTCCATTTTCAGTTCAGATCTGTAGATCTGTTTTATCTTTAAGCTCAGATCTCAAGATCTGTAGTGTCTTTTGTTCAGATCTCTTGATCTGATGTGTTCTATCGTTCAGATCTCCTGATCTGCTTAGTGTTTTTGTTCAGATCTATGGATTTGTTTCGTTTTAAGACAAGATCTTTGGATCTACCCTAGTTTTTGTTCATTCAAACACTTTTCAAGTTCGTAAAGACATTTCAGATTAGCTTCGTTTTCTTTTCAGTGACCCATTTAGCAAGTTGGGGAGGAAAGAAAATTTTACAAGTTTTTGAGTTTATAACCCACCATTGTTTGTATTTATGATGTTTTCTCTTCAGAAGTTTAGAAAAAGAAAACGAAAATTTGTCCTGTTTCTTTGTTCATGCTTTGATAGCTTGTTAAGCAAGCTGCAGAGAAACAAAAAGTTTTATAAGAAAAATAATTTGTTAGATCCGTTTTTGTTTTTATTTTTGGGTTTTTTCAGCAAGTTGACAAGAAAAGAAGCTTTTTATGAGTTTTACCTCATCTTTTCTTCATAAATTATCAGAAAACCCTTCCCAAGTTGTGCATTTTCGTGCATATTTTTACTTGGTGTAACACCCATTTGTACACATAGTTGTAGGGCTTGTACATTTTACAAAACCTTCAAAAAAAAAGAGAAGAAGGGAGGAGAAGCTTTGATAGGTTTTTACTCCACTTCGAATTCATATATTTTTAGAAAACCAGTTCTAGTTGAGGTTTTCTATATGAAATATCATTTATTGAAGCATTCTGTTGTAAGCAATGCTATATTACTTGTACACCAATATGTTTGGTGGCATTACACAAACCCATCAGAGACCATCTTTTATTACCTTACCTTAAAAGTTACCCTACCCTCAATTTACAGTTTAGCAAACAAATTATTATTATTATTTAAAAAAAAAGAAGTGGAAGACAGCTGAACATTTGCGTACAAACTACGTAATTCTCCACACATCTAAACAAGAATATAGAGCTCTAAGACAAATCACGTGGGGCCCATGAGTGTAGAAAGCTTTGAAAAGTCAGCAGGAAAAGACAAAACCGGGAATCACAACCAATGCACCAACGTTTTCTCTGACTAGCACCAGCACCGGTCAACGACCTTTTTTCCTTCATGCGCCGCCGACGACTAGAGCCTGACCATCTCCGGTCGTTCTCGATCGGTCAACCACCCCTTTTCGATGAAAACCTTCCCAATCCACCTTTTGCCGCCGGAGACCGGTCCAAGTCACCGTCGGTCGCCGTTAGCAGCTTTACCGGACCACCCACGGTCGTTCCAGCTTTGACGAACCACCCAGTCGCAGACCACCTTCAACCGACAACACAGCAAAGCAGCTCCGCCGCGGAAATGTGTCTGCTCTGATCTCGCCTACAACCAACGACGAAGCTCCAGCGAGAAACCCAAGGTTGTTCGACGACCACTGTAATACAAAAAATACCGAAGCGTTTTCAGCTGTCAAAACTTTCTTCAAAACTAATAAAAATGGTGCGCCTAAACCCAAAGGAATTCTGAATCTTCAATCGGTTTCAAAAAAAAGAAAAAAAAAAGAAAGGAAAGAAAAGAAAAGGAAGAAAGAAAGAAGCATAGGATTAGCATTTTAGCCCACAATCAAACAAATGGGCTCTGATTAATTCGTAAATGGGTTCCATAAATTCGATTTTGGGCTTCACAAAAATCAGTATTTGTATTTTATTGGGCTACTCCATCAACAAATAAAATGGGCCACCTTTGCAAGACAAAGTACATTGTTTAAAGATCGTGCACCGCAAGCCCCGCTCAACAAATACACTTCACAATACAAATAGGTTTTCAAAAAAAAAACAATCAAAATGGCCAAATTATCGTAAAAAAAAATTAGCCCATCAGTCAATGCTCAAATGCTGTGATTCCACCCAACAAAATACGTTTCAAAATACGCTTGGCGATTTCAAAAAAAAAAAAAAGAAAAAGAAAAAGGGAGCCCAAAGAGTAGTACGCTACTACTACTTGCGAAGTGTTTCGAGATGATCGTGACAGAAAATCCGAATCGAGTTATGGTTTCAAGAAAAACATACTTACGATTATATTTGGTTATGTTGCCTTTACAGATAATCGCTCCAGCGTCGCGGCACTCAGAGCACGCCAACAACAAACTCACGTAACAAAGCCCGGTCTGTAAAGCATTTATAGGGGACTTGTGAAGTGTGCACCGCTGACCAGTCACTCACCGGGGCTCGCGTGCGGCGCTCAGAGCGTCTATTTCTATTAACAACTTTCAGCTGTGACTGGAACGCGGGAATCACGGACCAAGTACGTTGTATCTATTTACAGACTTCGGGGCTCGACAACAGTCTCAGAGACTATATGGCGAGGTTATGACTCCTAGCTACCCCGACCCGACATTTTATCGACATCAGTATCATGTAATGCTCTTTAGCAGCCTCGGTCTGCATGATCGCAGCAACAGTTATGCTGCATCTCACCGACCGGCTCGCACTCCTCTCAACGAAGGAGCATCAAGTCAGCTCAAGCTGCATAGGCAATGTTTTGCTCGTCGCACAACCCCACGACTCTCGTGGGCGAGGTTCAGTCATTCCTTTTACTTTTTAATGTATTTGGTGCTTTATCTAGTCCGATCCGATAGTCAGCAACCCAATCACATCAGACTAGGGGGACTTGACGACGCACAGTTTATATGACTAGTTCCAGTCCGATGTCATTGGCCGCGTACCAATAACACCAGACTGGGGGGACTTGATGATATATGGTCCATTGGCATGGCCTAGACTGCTCCAGCGCGCCATCCTGGCCTGGCGCGCTCCTGCCAGCCCTGCCTGGCGTTCCCTTGCCAGCCTTGCTGGGGACTCCCTTGCCAGTCCTGCTGGGGACTCTCCTGCCGGCCCGGCCTGGCGCTCCCTTGCCTGACGCCCTCCTTGTCATCTCTTCCTGGTGCGCGCCCGCCAACCCTGCCTGGGGCGCGCCCGCCAGCCTCGCTCGGCGCCTCCGGGCGGCCTTGCCCAACTCCTTGCTAGTTGGGCCTGAATTGGGCTGACCCAAGGCCTGACCTAATTCCCCTTGACCTAGTTGTCCCCTATAAATAAAATAGTGTCTCCTCCATGAGGGAGGACTCTTTCCGAAGTGGTTCAGCCACCACTAGGATCTCTCCTAGACCTTTTCCCCAAGGTTCTTACCCCATGGCTCAGCCGCCACACTATACTCCGGCCGGGTGGCTCAGCCGGCACCCGCCGCCGTCAGCCACCATACACCACCACCAGCACCAAGATGGTCCTCTCCAGCTATGGAGAACCTGGGGCGGCTCTAACGACTTTACACTGTGATGTCCAGATCTCCGCCGCAGCAGAAGACCAGAAGAGACGCCGGAGGTCGATGTCGGATCAGTTAGATTACTCAATTTCCCAATAAACTATGTATATATTAACCTACAAAAATGTTAACGAAAATAATTAATAATAAATTTGGATTTTTTTTGTGGTTTACTATACTGATGTTTAAAGGTTATATATGTAATTTCGTAACAAAAGATGATTTTTCCAATATGAATTAAGTATTAAAATAGATTTTTCCATATAACCCCATAAATATATTAGAATATAATTAATACTTACATTTTAGAAATATGGACATAGTAGAGGATAAGCATATCAAAATAAGTTGTGTATAAATTAACTTTCAAAGATTATGGACATAGTAGAGGATAAGCATAGCAAAATAAGTTGTGTATAAATTAACTTTCAAAGATTTTAAGGACAATAATTAATAATAAATTTGACATTAGTTTTGTGGCTTCTATACCGAGGAATTTCATATCTTATAATATAATTTATATTTGTTGCATCATATTGATTTGAAACTTGCACAACTCATCAATTTCCAACTAATTAACTATCATTAATTTAATTTTAACACATTAAAGTTATTTACACAACTCATCAATTTCCAACTAATAAACTATCATTAATTTAATTTTAATACATTAAAGTTATTTATAATTTTAAATAAAGTACATCCTTTTCAATTTCTCACATAAAATATACTTAAATTAGTGATTTCTCATACATATTGATTTGAACCATATTAATATTTCTTCTTCCACTAATTAACAATCATTAGTTTGATTTTTAGTACATTAAACTCATTTATTGATTTGAAACTTATACAATCCATCAACATCCAACCAATTAACTATTTTTAATTTGATTTATAGTAGTTAAACTCATTTGTAATTTTAATTTTAATGATAACTCTTTAATTTTAACATGAAATGATTTATTACATGTATTTACTTGAAACTTATACAATTTTTCAACATCCAACTTATTAATCATCATTAATTTGATTTTAGTACATTAAACTCATTTATAATTTATAATTTAATGCTAAGTATTCAACTTTCAACATAAAATATACTTAAAACTTATTAATTTATGTCAACTAAAAATAAAAAAAGTTCAAAGACTATTTTTAAATATTTACAAAAGAAATAATATAAGGTGAAATGTAAAACTTAAATCGAATGTCAAATTATTAAAAAGGTTGACTAAAAACTAATTTTTTCAATAATGAAGGTTTTCCAAACTCGTAGTTTTTGAGTTAATTAACGATAAAATTTATTTAAAAAAATTAAAATCTATATTATGTTATTTTGAAAACAATATTTATATTTAAAACGATAATCATGATCAAAATAAAAAAATAGTAAAATTATCAATGTTTTAAAAACCGGTTTGAACCGGCCGGTCGAACCGGTTGGACCGGGAATCGGGGAAGTGAGCGGTTCAACTATCACCAGTTTTATGTCTATTTCTGAACCGGATCGAACCGGCCGGTTTTTACAAAAATCTGGTTGAACCGGTTCAATTAAACCGGTTGAACCGGTTTAATTGAATAAAAACACATGGAATCGAAACATTTTGCATAATAAACTTTGGTAGTTTTTTCACATTTATTAAAATTTTTCTGAATAAAAGCACATGATAAATGTTATGAAGTTTTTTGATGCATTTACAATCATCTAGGACTTTATTTTCTTTTTAATGCATGTGGATTGATGTAAAACTTATGGTTATGAGTTATTTTAATGTATTTACAATAATTTACAACTTGTTTTCATATGTATTTTAATATTTGAACTTGTGGACATCATATTCTTGATTTGTGTATGTAGGTATATATAGGAAAATACGAAAAAAGATGAAAATTATAGAAACCGGTTAAACCGGAAACCGGTCACCATGCCGGTTCAACTAAAAAACCGGTTTTTAAAACATTGAAAATTATTATTTCATAAGACAAAATTGCAAAAATGGTTCCTGTGCTTGGCAAAATTATGTGCTTTTGGTCCAAAATGAAACGTTGGTGCACCACTGGTCCAAAATTGAATCTTTCTATCGTTTTTGGTCCCTATCTACTTAAAAAGACCATTATGCCCTTAGAGTTTGTTTTTCCATTTTTTATTATCTATTTTTATTCAAAAAAAACCCCACCACCACTTAAACCTAAAAGTGATTTCAGCAATTTGTTTTCAGCCTCCACACCGGGAAGTCACTATCGCCGCCCGCCGCCAGATGCTTCCACCTCCCCTTTCATAGTCGGCCACCATAATCGCCGGAAAAACGTGCTCGATGGGCGTTATCCAGTTCACCACTGTCACCACTTCTCTGCTACAAATCTGGTCTTCCACAACCTCCATTCTCGTCGTCAACATTCAACATCGCCACCTACCGGAGTTCATCAAAATCGAGATACAAATCTGGATTGAGAAGTTCTCCGTCTCTCTTTTCTGTCTCTTATGTTGTTACCATTACCAGATCTGTGCATAAACAAAGTTAATGGAGATGAACGTCGGTGGTGCAGAAGGGTGACAACTATCATCAACTACCACCACCTGTATTGCGATAAAAGACCATCACCGCTCATTTAGTTCTCCATTCGAAAATTGTGTTCATCCAAACGTTGATTGACCCACCTACAGTCCCTCCATACTTCTCCCTTCCTCTGATTTTGACAGGTGATATGATTTCTATAACAATTTTCGATTTCTAGATCTTGGAAAGGGAAGGTTATGGACTTGGAAACATTTCCAGGTTGCCGATTCACCAATGCATTCACCAAATCTAGGGTACACAAACCTAGACACCATATACTTGAATAAATTGTCATCTTTACATTAGGGTTCATCTTGGTGGTGATGATACAGATGGTTGGAATAAAATGCTCAAAATAAGTGGAGGTTGTAGGGGGTTGTTTGGCTGGTGTGGTGTAGGTGGTCGTACGTGATGTAGGTGGCTGTTGGTAGCGGTATAAGGGTGGTTTACGGAGGTTCCTGTAAATGTATTATATTAGGTGTCAAAGGAGAACGGTTGTGTTCCGATGAGGAGGAGGGCGGTCCGTCGGTGGTGGTGGTTCCAAATATTAAAAAGAAATTAGGAGGGGTGGGGTGGGTAATTGGCATTTTTTTTTGGTTTTTAATTGAAATAATAAGAAATTAATAGCAAGAAATTAAAAAAAATTAATTAAGAGCATTTTTGTCATTTTAGGTAAGGTATGGACCAAAACCACACAATAATGCCAACCATAAGGACCAAAAACGATAGAAAAATCTAATTTTGGACCAGTGGTGCACCAATGTTTCGTTTTGGACCAAAAACACATAATTTTGCCAACCACAAGGACCATTTTTGCAATTTTGTCATTTCATAATAATAACAAAATATTTTGTTAGATTCCGCTCAACGTGCAAATATTCACCTAATAAAGAATAATGACATGTGAACACCACTTAAAAAAATTCTTTTTTAATCACATCTCTTAAATTTGACATTGATCTTGAATAATGAGTAGAAACATAAGTAGATCACGAACTTCATACTTGCTATAAAAGTCTCAAAGATTACGAAATACACTAAATTGTGGAAACTTCGTAATGAACACATTTTAGGTCAACTTTTTTCAAGTTATTGCTAATAGCTTACCAATTTTAACATGCATAAATTTGTAAGTGATTGTTGGTGATTTGTTATCATCAATGTTATTTAAGTGTAATGGGATTACTTTGTTGACTAAAAATGATCTTGATAAATATTAAACAAATAAGGAAGGTGTGGAGTACACACTTGTTTAAGTTTGATCAAGTATCAAAGTATACTGTCATTTAGGGGCGAAGCCCCTGAACGAACGGGGGTCCGGGGGCAGCGCCCCTGGGAGCGGGGTCCAAGGGGCGGCAGCCCCTGGCGGGGTCCAAGGGGCAGAGCCCCTGGTTGGGGTCGAACTGCATTAAAAATGCATCAGAAAATCCAAATTTTGAATATTTGACCCGTTTTTGACTTAGCATTAATCCTTATACAAAACCCGGATCTATAACAGTTTTGACTGTTGAGAAAAACTGTTATATGACAGTTTTGACAGTTTTTCAGACAATGAAGGTTTATAACCAATTTTTAGTCAGTTTTCTGGTACTCACGAAATTACACCATCTCATTCTCTTTCTTTCTCTCTGATTTTCTCTAAGTCTTATCCAATTGAGGATTTGGAAATACCACCCAAATACTTCGATTTGAAAGTGTTTTATCACGATTCTCAGATTTCCAAGTGCCACTAAACCATATTTCTAACAGTGATCAGATAAATTTGTACGCAATCTGCAACATTATTGTAGAAATTGGTAAGAAGTCATGAATACATTGAAAATATATATAATATTATTGTACAAATAAGTCAATATTCCATTTTGTAAAATGATAAAAGAGTATTACATTTTCATGTTATTTAGCATTGAGTTTGTATTTTGAATGCATGTATGAGTTTCTTATCTACTAAAACGTGCCAAGTGCACCTTTTTGATAAAATATCTGTAAATGTAATCAGTGAAAAAACCATAGTGAATCTTCAAGAATACACAAATAAAAAAAGATAACCAATTTACTTTTTGATGGATTTTTGAATGTCTTTTATTTTTCTTTTTACAATTTTGTTCATCAAATTAACCATCAAAACACTGGTTTTGTCCGTTGACATTTTACATCCTCAATAAATAAGTACGCTCGTACAATCTTAAAAGAATCTTAAAACTATAATCAAATATCATGCTATGGTTGAATAGTGGTTTATCATTTCTAAAGATAACATTCATAACGATAAACTAATGGAACTAATAATACTATATCATCTAGAATCGTATTATTTTCAAGAAAAGTAGATTCTGTCATACACAATTCTTTAATCGACGGTTCCTTTTTTACATTTTTAGGAGGGTGGGGTTGAGGTTGGGGTTTGCATCTAATACCATCCTAACACTACCCAGCCACATATATAAATAGTAATAAAAGGATGCATGGGTCATATGACTTATATCTAGTGGAGACCGTTTCTTTGTTATTATTAGAAGGAATCATAAAAAATGAAATGGAGAAAAGAACTAAATGAAGATAAAATAATTAATCATTACATATTGTTATCACTTATCATGCGTGGTTGCTTTAAAATAACAGAATTATTTATTAAGACTGTTTTTATGTATCTGAATTAAATTAAGCTGATAAATAGAAACAACCATTCTCATTTTAGAAAAAGAAGCTTCAAGTAAATTGAGATATACGACTACATAAACTACATATACATGCACTTCTCTTCTTTTAAATATATGGTAGCGACAGTATTTTCCGGGGATGAAGACATGAAGTGATGAAAAAAATCGCAGACCAGAAACTAATACTTTGAGAAGATCACCATATCGACATTTTCTGACAATGAGGAGTTATTTCCATTGCGAAACCCAGTGAGGGTGTGAATGTAAAAGAAAAGGTTGTTGAAGGGTCAAGGGTTTGGGGAAGGCGATAATAAGGATAAGAGAAAATGTCATTTTAACCCAACGAATTTGTAACATTTGTTTTAAAAGGTCACTTGTAACATACACGTTTTGAAATCGTGTTATGTAATTTGAAAAGTTAATAATATTATGAAATATTATGTGAAATTGAGTGTTGAGTTCTAACAGATAGTTTTTACTAGAAATAAAGTAAAACTATGTTTAGAATCACTCATAAAATGTTGGAAGTCTTATTAGATTCCAATTAAAAGCCAAATAGTGAAATTTAGCGAAAATATAAAATTTGAAATAAGTAAAATTTTATTATTGAAAGTTGTAGATAATCTCGTTAGAAACATATAGGCGAAAACCTCATCGAAATCCGAGTTATAACGAAGAAGTTATGACCAATCGAAGATCCGCGATAAAACCGGCACGGTGCCGAATGACGTAAAAAATGAGTTTTTGATAAACTACTTTTTAGCCTTAGTGATCTAAATGAAAGTCGTAGTATTCGTTAAACCGAGAATTTTGATAAAAAGAACGCCAAAATTTGACTTCGTATGAGGAAGTTATGATTTTTACAAGTTTCAGCTTAGCAGTAGACAGCTAAAAACTCGAATTTTAGATCGAGTGATTTTTAGCCGACACAACCTAAACGAGAATCGAAGGTCTCGTCATTAGTAGTACAACGGTAAAAAGTCTGACGAAAACGGACGTCGGATGAAGATGTTATGAATTTTTAACGGATTTACCAGTCCCGGTCTGTTAAAAATAATAATATACAAATAAAGTCAAAATTTTCCGACGAAGTCTAAACGAAAGTTGTAGAGCATAATTTTCTCTACGCGTGAATATAAAGAACGGCAAAAACGGAGCCCGTATGCAAAAGTTACGGATTTTAGAAGGTCGGGGTACAATTTCCGAGAAACCTCGCAAGGATAAGGCTGATTTTGGTGAGTCATCGCGCCACGTGTCCGAGCCGAAGACCCAGCTGCTGACGCGTCGCCTTCTGATTCGTCCGAGCAGCGGCCCAATCCCCGTCCGACGTGCTGCTGTCTCCGTGTCCGATGCATGCGCTGTGCGTCCGAGCGTCCGACGCGTGTAGTCTCGCATCCGACGCGTGTTTGGTCCGGAGTCCGAAGCGCCAGCTGCCCCCCCCCCCCTAGTGTGTCTCTCTCCCTCGCTGCCATGTGTCCCTTCTCGGCCGAAGCTCCGGATCTCCTCCCTATAGATACAAGGCCTGCGAGCCTTGCCGAGGAATTTTAGACTTTTGCCATTTTTGACCCCAAAATCAATATTTTTATTATTTTGACATCCCCCGAAGCCCCGATATCATTTTTAGCACCCGAAACACGCCCCGAAATTCCTGAGAAACCCGAAAAATTTATCTTTTCGGTTTCGAAGCCCAACCCCCGCAGGGCCCGGTTTTCAAGAAAATTCCCGGTTTTCAACGACGAAAGTCATATTTAGAGCCAAAATGCTGCACAAATTATTATTTTGACCCCTGGTTAATTCAAAGTGAGTTTAATATGTAGAAACAATTGTATGTTATGTGTTATATGTGCTATGTGCTTTTCCATGTTATCATCTCGAATTGTTGTATCCGCTATTTTTATAGCAAGGTTGTACCTCTGACTTGAAGTGTATGACATAGGCATCACTTGGGTATTGGTATGAACCGTTGACCATGAAGTGTATGACATAGGCATCACTTTGGCTTCGGTAGAATGATATTCCTGAGTATTTTCCCGTGTTATTTTTATTTCTGCTATTTATGATAGCAAAGCTATACCTTTGACCATGTGATCAGTTTAAGAACTCAGATTCACAGTGGTACTGGTATGTAGCCTCTGGCCATGTAGAGCATGTCCCCCAGTAAGTGAATGACTCTATTCTATGGCATTCGCAGATGGTTAGACAGGGCGTGAAAACCTGAAATCTACCAAAATGTTAATCCGAAGTCGTATGTCTTCTGTGCCATTTGGGCCAAAGCGTTATTGATGTATATCAAGTATGGAAATTGTTATGTCTCAATGATTGTATATCCTTGAATCAAATCAATTATTGTTAGGGAAAGCTTATCACATTATGCCTTTGTTGTTCCTTGCTCCTATTTGCTTCTGCCATATTGGTATATATATGGCATAACGTTATATTGTATCTATTATTGAACTCACTAAGCGTTATCGCCTACCCCTCCCAATGTTTTAACATAATGCAGGCAATAAGCACCCAATATAGTTGGAAGACTTAGAATAGTTGTAATATTATTTTTGTATTTTGGTTTAGGTTTGTATAGATTTACAATATCCTTGGTAGTTATGTAAAATCTTAAAACATAGTCGGTTTGTATCCAATCCTTTGTAATCACTTTATCAATGTAAGATAAATATTGTTTTATAAATATGCATGTAGCATGTTTTGGAGTAACTTTATGAAAGTTTAGAAATATGAAAGTATACAAAGGGGTCCTTTCATCACTCAATTATTATTTTATGTACATTAAGGGAATGAAGTCACATTTGACCGTTTTAAAATGTCATTATGTTAGTAGATACCTGGTTAATAGGTAATATGGGTGCCACGAAACAAATGACGGTGCCATGCCATTAAATGAATTGGCCACGTGTATTACCTTTAATTTGAAATGCTTTAAATAAGTTGATTTCGTTCTTCACCCCTCTCGTCCTCATTCAAGAAAAACATTTGCTCCCATTAGAGTTCCTGTCGATGGTAATATTCGTCGCAATCAAAGTTCATTTCTAAGGTGTCTTCATCAACAAATCTATTTGATACTTTGATGGTATTCATCATGTGTTCGAGAATATCGATTTTATTAGTACGTCTTATAAGGAATTTGTTGGTTTTCTTGAACGATTCACACAAGAGAACGGTGAGAAGCTTTATTATTGTCATCCGGATTTAGAAATCCTAGAAGGTTTAACATTGATTTCTAATGAACTTGAACATCAAGAGTTTATAGACATTGCTTCTTGGTGTAGAGTTCAACTGTCTGTATATATGGACCATTTTGGTAGTAACATGTAGGTATTCTCTGATGGAGTAAGTAAGGAAAATGAAAATGAAGACAATTGTTTTGTTATGTCAAACATGTCAATGTAAATGGAAGATGGTGTTGACCTAACTGAGTTCATGAGTCCAGTCAATCCACACAAGAGCAACATGGAAGGAGTAACCTATGAAGGAATAAGTCAGGCAAATGGAAATGAGGATGCCACAGAAGGTGAAAACCCGCAAGATGATGAAGATGACAATGTCCTAGATGTGAAAGGTAAAGCAAAGTTCAATGAAGAAAGTTCTTTTTCTTTAAAAGATTTGCTAAGATATTCAGATCCTCGGTTTGAGTCTGGAATCACACGAATATTCATCCAATTCTCTTAAACCATGGCTATGATACCAACTTGTAACGTCCCCATTTTCAGACCAAAAGTTTCATTTTTATTTATTCAACTATATCAGAGTATAGTTACATTATGCGGAAACATGTGACGAATACACGTGTGTACAGTCAAACATTGCCCTTCTCACGAATCAATAAAGTACCTAAAAACATTTATAATCAACTGGGTAAGCATAAAGCTTAGTGAGTTCCCCAAAATACCATATACCACAATACATATATCGGGCCCTGCCCAATAAGCATATAAACATGCCCCGACTATACTACACAATGGGCCCCACCCATACTACACAATGGGGCCCACCCAACCTACATATAAATGGGCCCCGCCCGATCTACATGACGGGTCGCGCCCGACATACATAACCATATTACACGTATAGTGACTACACTTTTAGGCTCCACTAATATAGGCACATAGAGGCTATACTTTCTACTCTACTAACTTTGAGTACACTAACATTGAGCACCTAGAGACTATACTATCAGCTTTACTCTACCAGCTCTTATAACCTAACACACATGGATATGTATTGTAATACACAGTATAGTGAGGTAACTCACCTAAGCAGTTACTCGGACAATCGACAACTATCTGGGTGATCATATTGGCGACCAACTGGCGGATAACGCGTCTAACAAGTATTAACTTATAATACTATAACTTATTACTCCCGATGACAATATGGTAATGAAAGCTAGATCTTTCACTAATCCCAATAAATACTAAGAGTTTTATCAAATAAGGATCAACCAGGCATGACAGTTAGGAGGCAGGAGCATTTCAGCATATAGCCTTTTTGAAATCCAACAACTAAGCCAACGTGTCAATTCTAGACACCTCTCCCATAAGTAGATCAATCGGTATTATAACTGGAATTACTGATAAATCTCATTTATACATTCATAAAAACGACTATGAATATAAAAATAAGTTACACTTAAAGCATAGTAAGTGTAGCCTAACTTATAGAGAGTTTCTAGCGAAAACTGGGAAGATCGCAGGCAGGACTTCAATACCGAGCAATTCTATTTGGCCAACCCTCTGCCTCAGAGTTTCACTAATGTGGAGTTCTTCAGACTCTCGAAAACACTCCAAAATTCGGACCAGAGAGAGATATGTGAGAGAGTTTGGTGTGGGAAAGGGAGGGGAAAATGAGGATATTTATAGGCAAATTTTTAGGGAGGCGCGTCGCGCACTCTCGACAACGTCTCTCCTCTGAAATGTTGCCACGTGTTTGCCCGTGGCGTAAAACGTGAATTTTGTAAATTCCATAACTTTCTTCATATGAACTCCATTTTCGACCGTCTTTATATCCACACATAACTATCGGAGATCTACATCTTTCATTTAGACTCTGTCGGCTAATTCTCATTTTATTTTTAAAGTTATATTTTTAACAAACTTAAAGTATTAAAGTTTGTATAAAAATCATAACTCTTTCATATGACATCCGTTTTCTACTGTCTTTATATCGACAGAATCCTAATCACGAGATCTTCAACTCTCGTTTAGATTGTTTTGTCTAACAATCGACCGATCTAAAATTCGGTTTCAGTGTCGCGCGCTGCTGCGCTGAAACTTCTAAAAATCATAATTTCCTCCTATGAAGTCAGATTTAAGCGTTCCTTATATGCACACTCTCACTTTTATGATTACTACGACATTCATCAAGACTAGTTATCCTAAATAGTCTTCTATCAAAAACGTCTATTTACGTAACCGGTCGTTTATATTGTAAGGGGAAAATGCGGTGTTAAATTTTCGTTTGCATGTTTCGATGTATGGAGTTGGAACAGATTAGAGCTAAACTTTTTTGGGGTTTGGAAGACCAAAACCAGATTATTCACTGGGTTAAGTGGGAGGTTATGCTTAATGACAAAGTGAATCGTGGGTTATCTATAGGGAGTTTGAAGTCTTTTAATCATGCCTTATTGTATAAGTGGAGGTGACGATACTGAATAACCATAACCTCCTTTAGGTTGACTTAATCAAGAGTTGTTATGGTAATGATGGTGGTTTTTCTTTGTCTTCTCCAGATAGGTCGAAATCTGGAGTGTGGATGGGTATTTCCAATTCTGTTTCGGATTTGTATTCCTTTCGATTCCATGCGTAGAAAAGTGGATAATGTTGGATTAGGTGTCTAAGCCAATAACTAAATTGGTATATACTTGAATTAAAAACAAAGTCTTTTTTGGGTTGCCCTCAAAACTGGCAATTGACTAGAATGACTTTTGGAGAGAGATGTTGATTTATTGGTTTATTATATGATTGATAAATAGCAATAAATAATTTATTAATATATTATGAGATTAATATATTAACTAGATATAGTATTATTTAATTAATAATTAATTAGAAATTAATTGGAACTAATTTTAGGATTAATTGGATTAATTAAAAATGCAAGGACTTAAGTTGTAATTGTTCAATAGTTGAACAAGAGAGGTTTCAGAACCTTCCATGGGTTATGGACGGTTTTTAGAAGCTTTTTAAGGATTTAAATTAACCATTAAGGATAATTACCAAATTTGAAATAATAGTATTATATTCAAATTAGGGTTTCCGAGGCTCCTCGTATCAGCTATAAATAGAGCCCATTGACTCCTCATTTTCGGCCACCACTTCTACCAAAGGAATAGCCGAAAATCATATTCTCTCTCCTTTCTCCTCAAGTGTTCTTATTTTCTAGGATTTTAGTACAGACCATTAGAGGCATTGGATTTCTGGTGCTTGCTTTCCAAGACATTTGTAGAAAGGAAGTGACTTGATTATTTGTTATAATAATCAAAAGGTATGTAAACCCTAATCCCTTGTAATTTTCCATTATTTTAGGGCTTCCTTAGGGTTCTTGATGTTCATTAGATTATTGCTATCAATAGATAAAACTTAGATTCAAATAGGTTGCATATGAACTTAAGGGTTAAGTGATTTCGCCTCATGCTTTGATTTATAACCTATAAAACTTATCAGATAATGGCGATAGTATTAGATTTTTGATTGATGGTTGGTGTGGAGATATTATGTTGAGAGCCCGTTTTCCTCGGTTATTTGTTATTGCTAGTAATGGTGATGCGTTTTTATTGGGAGAACTTTCAATGGTTATAGAACTTTGGTAGTTGAGTTTTAGCTTCTAATCTTATTCAATTATCTGCCTTGTTAGAGTTGGTTCAATTGCCAAACAAGTAGGATTCGTGGTGTTGGACGATTATGGCTGAAGAGGTGTTCGTGGTTAAGTAGGTGCGAATTCACTTGGATAGATAGAAACTTCATGCATGTGGTATAGGTACCAGGTGGAATAGATTTCTCCCAATTAAAATTAACATTTTTATTTGGAGACTGGTGCTTAATAGACTTCCTACGAGACGTAATTTGGATAGAATAAATGTAGAGCTTGAGTCGCTTTTGTGCCCGTGCTGTCAAGAGTAGCAAGATGTGAATCATATTTTCCTTAATTATACCTTAGCTCGTCAACTTTGGCTAAAATTGGCGTCTTGTGTGGATCAGTCAATTCCGTTTTTTACCTTTATTTCTGAGTTGTTGCAGTGGATTGAAAACTTGATGACTTCTCGGTTTCATAGGGTCATTATGGAAGCAATTTTCATTGCATTTATTTGGGTGTTGTGGACGTATCAAAATGCGCTTCTTTTCAGAACCAAGAAGTACAAGGAGTTTTTGTTTGATTCAATTATTTCTTTTTCGTTCAATTAGTTTTGTAATAAGAATCGTAAATCTAGAAGGAATTGGAATGAATGGATGATAAATCCGCTCATGAACTAATTGTTTTTGGCTGGCTAGCTTTTTTTAATACATACAACTTTTCAAAAAATAAATAAATATAACATTAAAATATTAATAATGGTAAATATGTCATTCATAAATATTTAACACCTATTTTTAATAGGTTTAAAAAAAAGACTAACAATGCTAGATTTTAAAACCACAAAGACCATGGATATAACATTTTCTAAAGTTATCCAAAAGGTTCAACTTTTCAAAAATCATAGTGACCAATCGTGAAAATTTTGTCAAAAAGTTATGTTGATAACTTTCATCCTTCAGTAAAACCACAAAAGGGTTTATAACGTTGAGTGTAAATGGATTGTTAAGTTAGGGATTAAGCCTGTAACAAAACTAAACATCGATGATTTCCAGATTTAATAAAAGACATGGACTAGGAACACATTCTACCCCACACCACAAGGATCATAAGTATAATGTACTCTAGTTTAAAGCTAGAGAATGTTATTCTACATGATGTAAAAATAGTTAGACAAAATTTCACCATTGGTCATATGGTTTTTGAAAAGTAGCACCTTTAGGATAATTTTAGAAAGCATTACACTGATGGTCTTTGTGGTTTCAAATCAAACAATGTTAGTTATTTTGGCCAACTCTATTGAAAAATGCCATCAAAACTATCTAAAATGACATATTTACCCCTATGTATTTCTTTTGTCGTTTTATTAGGGCCCTATCCCACCCTTCTCTTCGTGTGTATGTATGTATGTGTAAGTTTAGAACCATCAACATTCTTCATTCATCCCTAAGAATAATGGATACTCCAACTGTGACATCCCTATTTTTACGGCTAGGAAAGACCGATTTTGTTTATGCTTTATAAAAATCAGAGTACCTCTTTTAATAAAAAATGTTGCGGAATTTGTTCCCAGAAAAACATGATAAATACTTTATCAAAGCATTTCCGAAGAAATGTATTTTATTCATTTAAAACATTTGGGATGTCGTCGTCAATACAGAAACATAAGCATAAACAGAACTTACATTCATTTACACTAGTGATCTACATCTCTTTTAAATCTCTCAGTGTAAAGTAGCTTCATATCGACACTTGTGATACACATAAGCTTGAGTGGGTCAGGTTGGGAAACCTGGTGAGCACATAGGGTTTTCAACCCACAATAATATAATTATTATATTTAATCATCAAACAATCAACCCAATTACCCATCCCCATTATCTTCTTTTACTCTTAAGGATCTACCCTTAGAATTATCTACCACTCATTCCTAAGAAATTTTCCTAAGGAATAGGCACGAAGTACATCGTCGCCATGGTTTATACAACAGACACTAAATCCATAGTTTCCAGGGTTCATCCAACGGGTGCTAAGTCCATAGCTCATTTATCGACAGTATTATTTTCGGCAATCCACCCGAAATACATGTCAATGGGTTTTTAGAGTACACCGGGTGAACACGTCGTTCACAACACCTACAGGTTGCGAGCCTGCTAGTGTTCCACTGGACTGTCTAGAATAGTCTGTGGTTGTCATCCATATTCTGCTAGATGACGGGGCCAACGTTTGGGTAAAGGCTTTTCTCACTTTTTACCTCTCACCCTCATCTCATGATCTATATCGCCTTTCATCTCATCTTCCAACTCATTTTTCATCACACACCAACTATTTTATCTACCCATGTTTTACCCCCAACATATTTGTAGATATAAAATACATATACAGTTTAAATCATTAAAAACATATATAAAATCGATCATCCAGCATAGACAACAAGTATTCAGATAATATACACACATATCACGTAATTTTATATAAAATACTTCATATCTATGTGTAAGATGAAAGTAATATGCACTCACTTTTGTAGCGTGATATATAAAATCTAAACGGTCAGAAGCTCGTCGTTGTCAGGCTCGGGAAGGGAAACGACCTTCGGAAACGAGAGAGAGGGAAAAGAATTGGTGTAAGGATTGAAAGGGCTGAACTTGCTATTTATAGGGTGTTCTGGGCCCATTCACGTCGTGAACCAGACTTGTTCACGTCGTGACTTTTGATCCTGGTCATCCCCTAGGCTTGTAGTGTGTCTTCTAGGCTCGAAAGGTATCGTTCACTGAGTTCACATCGTGAACATTGTGTTCACGTCGTGAATGCAGTCAGGTCTCGAAGTTTGTGCTCCGAACTTCAAAAATTCATATCTTTCGCATACGAACTTCATTTTTGACGTTCTTTATATCCAAGCGTAGGTGAAATTATGCTCTACAACTTTCGTTTAGACTCCGTCGGCTAATTTTGACTTTATTTTTAATATTATATTTTTAACGGGCCGGGACAGGAAAAGTATGTTAAAAATTCATAACTTCTTCATCCGACGTCCGTTTTCGTCTGTCTTTTTACCGTTGAACTAATATCAACAAGATATTCGATTCTCGTTTAGATTGTGTCGGCTAAAAATCGCTCGATCTAATATTCAAATTTCGGGCTGCATACTGCTAAGCCGAAACTTCGAAAAATCATAACTTCCTCATACGAAGTCAGATTTGAGCGTTCTTTTTATGCACACTCTTGGTTTAACATATTCTATGACTTTCGTTTAGATTGCTAAGGCCAAATATCGTTCTATCGTAAATTCACTATTTACGTCGCGTTGTGTCGTGTCGGTTCTGTTGCGAAACTTCGACGGGTCATCACTTCTTCGTTATAACTCGGATTTTAACGTTCTTTATATGTACGGAATCCTTGTAACATATACTACAAATTAGTTAAGATTACTCCTTCTAAATAATCTTCCATCAAAAAGTCATTTTTGACGCTTATTGTCCTTCAATTGACTAGCCCGAATCTGCGGGCGTTACACCAACTCCTTGAGACCCAAATCTAGATTGCTGGAAAATCAAGCCACCACCACACTTTGTTCATGTTCCCTTCTCTTTTGCTCATTTTCCTATTTAGTTTTAATAGATCAAGTTATAAGGCGATTAGAAATTATTCATATATTTTTTAACACATGACCAAAACGCGGCTTGTATAATTACGATTGGCTTTATCCTGTAAAGAAAACCTTTTTGTTATTGACCTTAAGAAACCTACAAATTTGAACTTTGTGTTTTGTCAGTGTCCTATTCGGTGAAGTAGTTGATTGTTTGACAGATGATGAGGAGAGAGACTGGAATAAGAACCAGATATGGTGGTGGCAGAATTTTCCACGAATGATGACCTGAATGATGCATAAAATCTCAGGACCACCAAAAATTAATACTTTGCGAAGATCGACTAATCGAAATTTCTGTAATGCCCGCAAGATAGGGCTAGATGATCAAGGTATAAAATGATAATTTATCTTCACGACTAGGGATAAGATTTAGAACCGGAAAACCGAACCGGAACCGAAATCGGACCGGTACCGGAACCGTTAGAACCGGAATATATAGAACCGGTTCCGGTTCCGGGTTTAAAAATTGGCTTTATCCGGGTTCCGGGTAATCCGGGTTTGGGTCCATCAGGTCCGGGTAAACCGGGTCTAAAAACCGGAACCGATGTTAGGAACCGGAACCACTTTTAGGGTCGGAACCGGTTTTTGTGAAACGTTTAAAAGATGCATATCTCATTCGTTTCAACTCCGATTAACATGCGGTTTTTTCCAACGTGTAGCTTATAGTTTGTACATGGTTTTAGACTATAAATTTGCCATTTTTAGTTTTATATTCATTGACTTACAGTCCCCCAAAGTCGAGATATCAAAGCTAAAAGTTTTTAGTTTTTCAGTTTTTTTGTATTCTGTGAAAGTTTCAAAAACATGCATATCTAATTCGTTTGAAGTCGGATTGACATATGGTTTTTTCCAAATTGTAGTTTAGAGTTTGTACATGAGTTTAGACTATAATTTTGTCATTTTGGTTTAATATTCAATGATTTACTGTCCCCCGAAGTCGGGATATCAAAACTGAAAATTTTCAATTTTTCAGCTATTTGTTTTTGTACTTTGTATTCTCTGAAAATGTTAACACATGCATATCTCATTCGTTTAAAGTCGGATTGACATGCGGCTTTTTCCGGAGTGTAGTTTAGAGTTTGTACATGATTTTAGACTATAACAACGTAAATTTCCAAAACAATTTTTCATTTTAAAAACATACTTTCATTCATAAAATATCATAGTAATCCAATGTATCACATGTTATCACAATAAACAAATCCCAAGATCCTCAAATACATAAATCCTCTCAGTGTGTATGGATCATGCCGGCGCCTTCCTGCGATCCTCGCTAGTACCTGAAACACATAACACAACAAATGTAAGCATAAATGCTTAGTGAGTTCCCCAAAATACCACATGCAACACATACACCACTCAAGGCTACAATACGACCCTCCGGTCGATGTGTCTCAACGGGACCCTCCAGTCTCGTAGCTCGTTGGACCCTCTGGTCCGGTCATAGCTCGTCGGACCCTTCGGTCCAGTCTGTGTCGTTGGACCCTTCGGTCCGGTCTATATCGTTGGGCCCTCCGGCCCGGTCTGTTCAACACATAGCATACATATAACACAATGCACATAACTCATATATATACACATAGCATACAAGACCCTCTGGTCTACACATAAATACCACTCTAGGTAATGTATAGTGAGAAGACTCACCTCAATGAAGTCGGATAAACTCTCGTGCTCAACGTCTCGACTTAGCCTCCTCCTATTATTCAGATAACATCCCCGATCAATATTCTCTCATGATCTCATCTCTACAGATTGGGTAGAAGGCCATTCTACCCTTCCCTGAACCCTCCTGAATCAGTCTTGACCAGAACCCTAAAGTCAACGAAAGTCAACGGTCAACTTTGACCCGACTCGTCGAGTGCACAAGGGCGACTCGGCGAGTCCATGCGGGTCCTCTGAATCCTTTCAGCCTCTCTTGGCTCGTCGAGTCATCCTTCCACTCGACGGGTTACACCTGTCACGAATCGCTGGGCAACCCCGACTCGACTCGTCGAGTCCACTTATGGACTCGGCGAGTTTCCTCCATGTTCATCCTCAAATGACCTCCTAAGGTCAGATCTGCTTCCCTAACAATCAGATCTACCCTTCAAATGTTCAAATGTCACGTAAAGGTGCAACCTTTACGTGCATGCAACCCACAACAAGTCATAAATGGAGAAATAACTCTAAAAATGGCAACCTAGTCCCCAATCTTTCATTTGCTTGCATAAAGCTGAGGGATAGTGACTCTATGGACCTCTCATGGTCCAGATCTGATGCTATTAACACAAAGGGGACCTCATACTCACTAGATCTTACATAAAATGGAGGCAAAAACCCTAAAATCATGAAATCTATCATATCAACACGAAATAGAAGGGATTATACCTCCATAGATGAACTCTCAAGATGATTAGCCCAGATCCAAGCTCCCTTCACGCTCTAGATGGGTGTTTCCTTCTTCCTTCTAGCAAAACTACACCAAAAGTGATGTATTAGCCTCTTCTTGCTCTCAACTCTCTTACTGCTCTCTCTAGGGTTTCTCTGGGGTGCATTGGCCGCAAATGGAGGCCATAAAGGCCTTTAAATAGGGCACAGGCCCGGGAATTTAGGGTTTCACTTTACAGCGCGGACTCGCCGAGTCCACGTATCTACTCGTCGAGTCCGGTCATTAATCCAGTCAAGAACTCTCGATCCTACTCGGCGAGTCTGAGCGTCTACTCGCCGAGTCCCTCCATAAAACCCAAAATAAATAACTAAAATAAGATACCTGGGAATCCGGATGTTACAAGAATACCGAAATCCGAGTTATAACGAAGAAGTTATGACCTGTCGAAGTTTCGCGACAAAACTGGATATGATGAACAGGGTTTGTAAACCATACCTTGATGGATTTGATGAACATGATATGGACACTATGGACACTATGAGTTCTTGGTTATGTCGTTCGGACTAACCAATGCTCCAACAACTTTCATGGATTTGATGAACAGGGTTTGTAAACCATACCTTGATAAATCTGTGATAGTGTTCATAGATGATATATTGATTTATTCAAAAAGCAAGCAGGAGCATGACAAGCATCTGCGTGAAGTGCTAGAAGTTCTGAAAAGGGAGAAGATGTATGCAAAGTTCTCCAAATGTGAATTTTGGATTCAAGAAGTCCAATTTTTGGGTCATGTGGTTAACCAAGAAGGGATAATTATTGACCCAACAAAGATTGAAGCTGTGATGAAGTGGGAACAACCAAAAACTCCTACGGAGATTCGAAGCTTTTTAGGATTAGTCGGATATTATCGAAGATTTATCCAAGGCTTTTCTTCGATCGCGACTCCATTAACAGCTTTAACCCACAAAGGAGCTACTTATACTTGGAATGAGAAGCATAAGGAAGCCTTTGAAAAGTTAAAGAAGAAATTGTGTGAAGCACCGATTCTTTCGTTACCTGAAGGAGTTGATGACTTCGCAGTTTATAGTGATGCCTCTGGAGTTGGGTTAGGTTGTGTTCTGACCCAAAGGGATAAAGTAATAGCGTATGCATCGAGGCAATTGAAAGAGCATAAAAAGAACTACCCCACTCATGATTTGTAGTTGGCAGCGGTAGTATTCGCCTTAAAGATATGGAGGATCTATCTTTATGGTACTAAATGCAAACTTTTCACTGATCATAAGAGTCTTTAATATCTCTTTAATCAGAAGGAATTGAACATGAGGCAACGGCGCTGGCTAGAGTTACTCAAGGACTACGACTGTGAGATACTTTACCACCCTGGTAAAGCAAATGTTGTTGCTGATGCTCTCAGTCGGAAGGTAAACCTTGAAAAGAAAAGGCCAAGAGCGTTAAGGATTGAAGTTGTCTCGACAATTGTGGAAAGTATAAAGAAAGCTCAAGAGGAAGCTTTAGAGAAAAATGACCGAAAGGAAGAACGTTTGGGCAAAACGTTAGTGTTTGATACAAACGGTCAAGGACAGAAGGTATTCCAAGATAGGATTTGGGTACCTAAGACCGGAGGAGTAAGAGATCTTCTGATGGAAGAAGCTCACAAGACCATGTACTCGATTCATCCCGGCAGTACAAAAATGTATAGGGATCTAAAACCCTATTAGTGGTGGCCGACGATGAAGCTCGATGTTGCTAAGTATGTGGCCGAGTGTGTAACATGTGCTAGGGTTAAGGCACAACATCAGGAACCGTATGGGAGTTTAGAACCTTTACCTGTACCCATGGGTAAATGGGAAGACATCACCGTGGATTTTGTGACTAAACTGCCCAGAACAAGGAACGGTCACGACATGATTTGGGTGGTCGTTGATCGCTTCACTAAGAGTGCGCATTTCATAGCAGCCAATGAGAAATGGTCTATGGATAAACTTGCGAATTCTTACGTGAAGGAAATTGTGAGGCTTCACGGTGTTCCGTTAACGATTGTATCCGATCGTGATAGCCGTTTTACCTCAAGGTTTTGGAGGAGTCTACAAGAGGAATTGGGTACCAAGTTGTGTTTGAGTACAGCTTACCATCCGCAAACTGATGGTTAGAGCGAACGAACAATTCAAACGTTGGAGGATATGCTGGGAGCATGTACCCTAGAATTCCAAGGTAACTGGGATGAACACTTACCTCTAGTAGAATTTTCTTATAATAATAGTTTCCACTCGAGCATCAAGATGGCACCTTATCACTCTTTGTATGGAGAAAAGTGTCGAACGCCGTCATGTTGGCTGGAAGTCGGGGAAAAGCAGTTTATGGGACCTGAAATAGTCCATCAGACTGCTGAAAAGTTGAAAGTGATTAGAGAAAGGATGTTAGCAGCTCAAGATCGAAAAAAGAGCTATGCTGACAAGAAAAGACAACTGATATCATTCGAAGTTGGATATTCGGTTTTACTTAAAGTCTCGCCGTGGAAGGGACTTATAAGGTTTGGTAAGAGGGGAAAATTGAGTCCAAGGTTTATTGGACCGTTTAAAGTTCTTCGGAGGATTGGGAATCAAGCTTACAAGCTAGAATTACCAGAAGAACTAGAGGGTATTCATAATACCTTTCATGTGTGTTAGTTGAGAAAGTTCACGGGAGATGTGCCCGACATAATTCCAATTTCTGAATTAAGGTTGGATGAAAACAAGAGGTTAATTGAAGAACCTATGGCAATCGTTGACCATAAGACTAAGAAGTCGCGACGCAAGATGGTCGATTTAGTGCTTGTGCGTTGGAAACATACGAATGGGCCAAATCTCACCTGAGAAACGGAGAGTGACATGATGAGTCGCTACCCGCATTTGTTTGCTGATGTGTGATTCCGGGGACGGAATCATCCTAAGGGGGAGAGAATTGTAACGCCCGTGTTTCTAGGCTAGACATTAATATTGACATAATAGTCTAGGTTAACCTTTGTAACTCATTTTGAAGAAATGAAAAGGAATTATGTGAATATTCTGTGAATTATGTGTTTTATGCTTAATTATTAGGATTTAATTAATTAAGAATAAAAATGAGCGTCGAAAATAAATATTAGATAAAGCCGATATCTATTAAGAAAGTTGTAGTGGTCGTGACAAGGATTACGGATATATAAAGAATACCGAAATCCGAGTTATAACGAAGAAGTTATGACCTGTCGAAGTTTCGCGACAAAACCGACATGGTGCCGAATGACGTAAAAAGTGAGTTTTTGATAAACTACTTTTTACCCTTAGTGATCTAAACGAAAGTTGTAGTGTTCGTTAAACCGAGAGTATGTATTTAAATAGAACGTCCAAATCTGACTTCGTATGAGGAAGTTATGATTTTTCTAAGTTTCAACTTAGCAGTAGACAGCTAAAAACTCGAATTTTAGATCGAGTGATTTTTAGCGGACACAACCTAAACAAGAATCGAAGGTCTCGTCAATAGTAGTACAACGGTAAAAAGACAGACGAAAACGGACGTCGGATGAAGAAGTTATGAATTTTTAACGGATCTCCTGTCCCGGTCTGTTAAAAATAATAATATTAAAATTAAAGTCAAAATTAGCCGACGATGTCTAAACGAAAGTTGTAGAGCGTAATTCTACCTACGCGTGCATATAAAGAATGTCAAAAACGGAGCCCGTATGCGAAAGTTTTGGATTTTAGAAGTTTTGGCACAAAAATCGAGAAAAAAATGCTAAAACCGAGAAATTTCGCATAGTCATGCTTCGGCCACGTCACCTTCGCTCAATGCGCGCCACGTGTCCGAACTGCTGAGTCATCGAGGCCAGTTGGCGAGGCGTGTCGCACTCCCTCGCATCCGAAGTGTTGGTCCAACCGCGGTCCGACGCATGCCCTTCTTGACGTGTCCGAGCTTCGCAAGCGCGCCACGACTCCACCCTCGGACCCTAGTCCTCGGTCCAATCAGAAGCCAACAGCTGGACCCTCGAACGCGCATGCTCCTCGCATCTGCTGACACCTGGTCGCTTCTCAGCCCTCGGATCAGAAGCCTCGCCCCTATAAATTGTAACGCCCGCGTTTCTAGGCTAGACATTAATATTGATGTAATAGTATAGGTTAACCTTTGTAACTCATTTTGAAATAATAAAGAATGTATTATTTGAGTATTATGCGTTTTATGCTTAATTGTGTGGCTTAATTTAATTAAGAATAAAAATAAGCGTAAAAAAATGTTAGAACCGATATCGATATATGAAGACGAGGTGGTCGTGACAAGGTTTCCGAATATATAAAGAATGCCGAAATCCGAGTTATAACGAAAAAGTTATGACCTATCGAAGTTTCGTGACAGAACCAGCACGACGTTGTATGACGTAAAATACGAATTTAAGATAGAGTGATATCTAGCCTTGGTGATCTAAACGAAAGTCGTAGAATACGTTAAACCGAGAGCGTACATAAAAAGAACGTCTAAATCTGACATTGTATGAGGAAGTTATGATTTTTCTAAGTTTCAGCTTAGCAGTATGCAGCCCGAAGTTCGAATATGAGATCGAGTGATTTCTAGACGAAACAATCTAAACGAGAATTGAAGATCTCGTCGATAGTAGTCCAACGGTAAAAAGACAGACAAAAACGGACGTCAGATGAAGAAGATATGATTTTCTAACGGAGTTTTCCTGTCCCGGCCTACTAAAAATAATATAATAAAAATAAATTCAAAATTAGCCAACGGAGTCTAAACGAGAGTTGTAGAGCATGATCTCACCTACGCATGGATATAAAGAACGTCGAAAACGGAGCTCGTATGCGAAAGATATGAATTTCCGAAGTTCGGAACACAAACTTCGAGGTTTGTCAGAACTCACGATGTGAGCAGGGTCCTCACGACGTGAGCAGGCAAGTTGCAATGACGCACTGGATGATGATCGAGCTCACGACGTGAGTATAAGAGGCTCACGACGTGAGCATAACATTTTTGCCCTATATATAGAAATCAAAGGGGCAGCCGGGTTTGGTTATTCCTTTCTCACACTCTCTCCCATATTTCCTCGTTTTGCGTGCAAGAAATGCCCCCGAAGCCCTGGTATCATCCCGAGACCCGAAGCGAGTCCCGAAGCACCGAAGATCCCGAAAAGAAAAGAGTTTCCGAGCCGAAGCCTTGCCCGCGAGAAGCCCGGTGTGTGAAGATCTCCCGGTTTCACTGAAGAACACTACTCTTAGAGCTGTAGTGTTGTCCGATCATCTTCTGATCAAGTGAGTGTATATTCGTTTTCTTCTAACACATAGATATGAAGTATTCTTTATAAAATACGTGCTATGTGTTTATATATTATATGTTTATTTGAACTAGTTGTTGAATGGATGTTTTGTACAAGTTTTAAGCTGTATGTAAATGTATATATTTTTATCTACTAATATGTTGGGTAGAACATGGGTAGACAGTTGTTGTGTGATGAAATAAAATGATGAGAGGCCTCGTTGTTGTTGCTGATTCAGTCATCTAGCGGAGTTTAGATGACGACCACAGACTTTTCTAGACAGTCCAGTGGAACGCTAGCAGGCTCATAACCTGTAGGTGTTAATGAACTTGGGTGTTCATTTTCTGTACTCCATCCTCCTCATGGTTGCCTTTAGGACATCTATTGTTAAGGAAACCCCTTTGCAGTAATGTCCGTCCCGATGAAAATCCTAGATTAGGTCCCTTGTAATAGTTGTTGTTTTAGGGACATAAAGTGAGGATAACGGGAATGGGTAATCGGGTTATTGTTGGTTGATGAACTAAATATATTTATTTATTGTGGGTTGAAAACCCTATATGCTCACCAGGCTCCCAAGCCTGACCCACTCAGTTTTATTTGCATTACAGGTAGTGGCACGAGAGCATAAGTTGGATGACATTGTCAAGATATTTTTGGATTATAGACCAGTAGTTATATGTAACTGTTGCAAGGTCTATTTTGTATTGTTTATGCTTTTGGTCTGTATCGGAACATGACATCCCGAGGTTTTGTTATATAATGAAAAATACATTTCTTTATGAAATGCTTTGATAAATTCCTATCATATTTTGTTTTGGGGACAAATTCTGCATCTCTTTTAATCAAAGGATTACTCTGATTTTATTTAAAAGCATAAATTAAATCGGTCTTTTCTGGCCGTGATTTTGGGGATGTCACGGTTGGTATCAGAGCATTAGTTTAAGCGAACTAGGAATTTGTAGGATTTCTAGAATTAAACTTAGAATGCTAAGTGAAGATTGAGAGATAAGTGTCTGTTATATTTAAGACACGAGCACTAGTTTATTTTAGGAAAGTTGCCTAAAATGCTTTTATGTGCTAAATGGTATATGTTTGCCATATATGATATTATTTGTTCGGATCTATGGTTTGTTGCCAACCGGATCTGGAGACCTTATGTGTGTAGGATTCTAAGCGTATGACGACGGTATTAGAACTAGCATGTAAACGTTTCGAAGTGAATTGGATAATTATCTATGGTGAATGAGGACCTAAATTCACCTTGTTCGGTGTATAGATCAAGAATGGCAATAACAAGAAGTGACGTTGGAAACGCGAACGAAAACAGGAATCAACGGCCTCAACCACCAGTGATTGAGCAAGCTCCTGTAGTAGCTGCAGCACCTGAGCCAATGACAATGGCTAGTGTACAATTGATGATTTAGACAATGTTGGATCGTCAGATGGAAGAAACTAGACGTCTGCTTCAGCAAAATCGCGAAGAACTTTCAATTCAAGTTGAAGAGCCCGAAGTGAATGGAGGGTCGTCAGAAGGAGGTAACTTCAGTGGGACTGTTGGTCAAGCCAACCCACCAATTGTTAGGCAGAATAACCACGATGGAGGGAATGATGGCCTTGGATGCAAGTACAAAGATTTTCTGACTTGTAAACCATCGACCTTCACTGGAAAGGAAGATCCGATCGGAGTTATGGATTGGATCTCGGAAATGGAGTTGGCCTTTATGACATGCGGTTGCAAGGGAAAACTACAAACCATATATGCAGTACGTCAGTTCAGGGGTAGCGCTGTTCGTTGGTGGAACACTCTGGGAAAGACCCTAAGCCCTAATGAGCCACTGCAACTGACTTGGGCAGAGTTCATGGTGCAATTCAAGCGCAAGTTCTGCTCGGCCCAAAATCTGCTAGAGTTGGAGAACAAGTTCCTGACATTGACAAAAGGCAGCATGTCAGTTGATGAATACACCAATGCATTTACAGACAAGATGGAGTTTGTTTTGCGCATCGTCCCAGATGAGCTGACAAAAGTTGACCGATACGCGAAGGGACTCCCATGGGAGTACGCGGTGCCAGTGCGTCAGGCACCTACTCTAGAGGCAGCAATTTGGGCTGCCAAGTCTGTTGAGGACATGATCAATGGAAGAACCGCCAGCAAGGTTGAAGTTGGTGAAAAGAGAAAGTTCGAAGGAACTTCAGGTTCCAGCAAGAAAAGCAAATTTTCGAAGTCTGATTCGAAAAAGTTTGGAGGGGGAAAAGGAGGCGAATCGAAATGGTGTGAGAAGTGCAAGAAAAAGCACTCTAGGAAATGTAGCGAGGATGTGAGCTGCTACAAGTGTTGAAAGACGGGGCATTATGCCAATGAGTGTCCGTCCAACAAAAGAGTGTGTTTTGGATGTAATGAAGAGGGGCACATTTTGAAAGACTGTCCGAGAAAGAAGGAGGCAGCAAAACCCAATATTCCCCCAAAGCCTAAAGCAAGAGCTTTCCAGATGACACTAGAAGCTGCTAAAGAAGAAGCTGATGTCGCTTCAGGTACCTTTCTCGTAAACAAATTGCCTGCCCAAATTTTATTTGATTATGGAGCCAACTACTCCTTTATTTCGCATGAATTTGGTAGAAAACTAGCTTTGCCTGTTGATAGACTAGATAATGCTTTATTAGTCGAAGTTGCTAGTGGCAAGTTTGTACCTGTTAGCCATCGTATGAAAAACATCTTAATCGACCTGAATGGGAATAAGTTCCATGAGGAATTATTGCCTATCAAACTTAACGGTTTCGACATCGTGTTGGGAATGGATTGGCTTAGCGCCAATGACGGTGCAGAAAGAAAATAGTCAAAGTAAACCCGCCAGGGAAAGAGTCATTTATGGTGTATGGGGACAAACGCAGGGTAAATTCTGGAATCATTTCTCTAATGAAAGCCAGAAAGTGTTTGGCCAAAGGATGTACATCATATTTGGCATTCGTGATTGACGCAAAGAAGGAGAAAAAGGAGATGCAGAGCATTCATGTCGTGTGTGAGTATCCGGAAGTATTTCCCGAAGATCTTCCTGGATTACCGCCTGATCGACAAGTAGAATTCCGTATTGACTTGTTACCAGGAACGACGCCAATAGCAAAAGCACCTTACCGATTAGCACCAACGGAAATGAAGGAGCTGATGATGCAACTTCAGGAGTTATTGGACAAAGGTTTCATAAGACCTAGTTCATCACCCTGGGGAGCTCCGGTGTTATTCGTGAAAAAGAAAGACGGGAGTATGAGAATGTGCATTGACTACAAAGAGCTGAATAAGGCAACGATAAAGAATAGATATCCGTTGCCGAGGATTGATGACCTGTTCGATCAACTACAAGGTTCAAGTTATTTTTCAAAGATCGACCTAAGGTCAGGATATCATCAGCTGAAGGTGAGAGAGCAGGATATTGAGAAGACTGCATTCAGAACACGATATGGACACTACGAGTTTTTGGTTATGTCGTTTGGACTAATCAATGCTCCAACAGCATTCATGGATTTAATGAACAGGGTTTGTAACCAATTCCTTGATAAATCTGTGATAGTGTTCATAGATGACATTCTGATTTATTCGAAAAGCCAAGAGGAGCATGGCAGACACTTGCGCGAAGTGTTGGAAGTCTTGAAGAAGGAGAAGTTGTATGCTAAGTTCTCCAAGTGTGATTTTTGGATTCGAGAAGTCCAATTCTTGGGTCATGTGGTCAACCAAGAAGGAATAATGGTTGATCCAGCAAAGATTGAAGCTGTGATGAAGTGGGAACAACCGAAAAGTCCCAGGGAGATCCGAAGCTTTTTAGGATTAGCCGGATATTACCGAAGGTTTATCCAAGGCTTTTCTTTGATCGCTACTCCATTAACAGCTTTGAATCACAAAGGAGCTACTTATGCTTGGAGTGATAAACACAAAGAAGAATTTGAGTTGCTAAAGAAGAAGATATGTGAAGCACCGATTCTTTCTTTACCCGATGGAGTTGAAGGCTTCGCTGTCTATAACGATGCGTCTGGTGTTGGGTTGGGTTGTGTTTTGACCCAAAGAGAAAAGGTGATAGCATATGCGTCTCGACGGCTGAAAGAGCATGAAAAGAACTACCCCACTCATGATTTGGAGTTGGCAGCGGTAATATTTGCTCTGAAAATATGGAGGCATTTCCTCTATGGCTCGAAGTGCAAACTTTCCACTGATCATTAGAGTCTCCAATATCTCTTTAGTCAGAAGGAATTGAATATGAGGCAGCGACGCTGGCTAGAATTACTTAAGGACTACGAATGTAAGATACTTTACCACCTCGGTAAAGCCAATGTTGTTGCTGACGCTCTCAGTCGGAAAGTCAATCTTGAAAGAAAAAGGCCAAGAGCGTTGAGAATAGAAGTTGTCTCGACAATTATGGAGAGTATAAAGAAAGCTCAAGAGGAAGCTTCAGAAAAGAATGACCGGAAGGAGGAACGTTTGGGCAAAACGTTAGTGTTTGGTACAAACGGTCATGGACTGAAGGTATTCCAAGATCGTATTTGGGTACCTAAGTCAGGAGGAATAAGAGATCTTCTGATGGAAGAAGCTCACAAAACCATGTACTCAATTCATCCTGGCAGCACTAAAATGTATAGGGACCTAAAACCCTATTACTGGTGGCCGACGATGAAGCTCGATATTGCAAAGTACGTGGCAGAGTGTGTGACATGTGCGCGGGTCAAGGCACAAAATCAGAAACCATACGGGAGTTTAGAACCTTTACCTGTGCCTATGGGTAAATGGGAAGACATTGCTATGGATTTTGTCACTAAACTGCCCAGAACAGAGAATGGTCACGACATGATTTGGGTGGTCGTTGATCGCTTCACTAAGAGTGCGCACTTCATAGCAGCCAATGAGAAATGGTCTATGGATAAGCTTGCGAATTCTTACGTGAAGGAAATTGTGAGGCTTCACGGTGTTCCGTTAACGATTGTATCGGATCGTGACAGTCGTTTCACCTCAAGATTTTGGAGAAGTCTACAAGAGAAATTGGGTACCAAGTTGTGTTTGAGTACAACTTACCATCCGTAGACTGATGGTCAGAGCGAACGAACAATACAAACGCTTGAAGATATGCTGAGAGCATGTACCCTGGAATTCCAAGGTAACTGGGATGAACATTTACCTTTGGTGGAATTTCCTACAATAATAGTTTCCACTCGAGCATAAAGATGGCACCTTATCAAGCTTTGTACGGACAGAAGTGTCGTACGCCATCTTGTTGGCTTGAGGCTGGGGAAAAGCAGTTTATGGGACCAGAGATAGTCCATCAAACTGCTGAAAAGTTGAAAATAATTAGGGAGAGAATGTTAACAGCTCAGGATCGTCAAAAGAGCTATTCTGACAACAAGCGAAGACCGATGACTTTTGAAGTTGGAGATTCGGTTTTGCTTAAAGTCTCGCCGTGGAAGGGACTTATAAGGTTTGGTAAAAGGGAAAAGTTAAGTCCAAGGTTTATTGGACCGTTTAAAGTTCTTAAGAGGATTGGGAATCAAGCATACAAGCTAGAACTACCCGAAGAACTGAATGGAATCCATAACACTTTCCATGTGTGTTATTTGAGGAAGTTCACGGGAGAAGTTCCCGATATAATTCCAATTTCTGAGTTAAGAATTGATGAGAACAAAAGGTTAATTGAAGAACCAGAGGCAATCGTTGACCGAAAGACTAAGAAGTTGCGACGCAAGATGGTCGAATTAGTGCTTCTCCGTTGGAAACATACGAATGGGCCAAATCTCACCTGGGAGACGGAGAGTGACATGATGAGTCGCTATCCACATTTGTTTGTTGATGTGTGATTCCGGGGACGGAATCATCCTAAGGTGGAGAGAATTGTAACGCCCGCGTTTCTAGGCTAGACATTAATATTGATGTAATAGTCTAGGTTAACCTTTGTAACTCATTTTGAAATAATAAAAAATGTATTATTTGAGTATTATGTGTTTTATGCTTAATTGAATTAAGAATAAAAATAAGCGTAAAAAATGTTATATAGAACCGATATCGATATATGAAGACGAGGTGGTCATGACAAGGTTTCCGAATATATAAAAAATGCCGAAATCCGGGTTATAACGAAGAAGTTATGACCTATCGAAGTTTCGTGACAGAACCGGCACGACGCTGTATGACGTAAAATACGAATTTAAGATAGAGCGATATCTATCCTTGGTGATCTAAACGAAAGTCGTAGAATACGTTAAACCGAGAGCGTACATAAAAAGAACGTCTAAATCTGACCTCGTATGAGGAAGTTATGATTTTTCTAAGTTTCAGCTTAGCAATATGCAGCCCGAAGTTCGAATATGAGATCGAGTGATTTCTAGACGAAACAATCTAAACGAGAATTGAAGATCTCGTCGATAGTAGTCCAACGGTAAAAAGACAGACGAAAATGGACGTCAGATGAAGAAGATATGATTTTCTAACGGAGTTTTTCTGTCCCGGCCTACTAAAAATAATATAATAAAAATAAAGTCAAAATTAGCCAATGGAGTCTAAACAAGAGTTGTAGAGCATGATCTCACCTATGCGTGGATATAAAGAACGTCGAAAACGGAGCTCGTATGCGAAATATATGAATTTCCGAAGTTCGGAACACAAACTTCGAGGCGTGTCAGAACTCACGATGTGAGCAGGGTCCTCACGACGTGAGCAGGCAAGTTGCAATGACTCACTGGATGATGATCGAGCTCACGACATGAGTATAGGAGGCTCACGACGTGAGCATAGCATTTTTGCCCTATAAATAGAAATTAAAGGGGCAGCCGATTTTGGTTGTTCCTTTCTCACTCTCTCTCCCATATTTCCTCGTTTTGCGTGCAAGAAATACCCCCGAAGCCCCGGTATCATCCCGAGACCCGAAGCACAGAAGAACCCGAAAAGAAAAGAGTTTCCGAGCCGAAGCCCTGCCCGCGAGAAGCCCAGTGTGTGAAGATCTCCCGATTTCACCGAAGAACACTACTCTTAGAGCCGTAGTGCTGTCCGATCATCTTCTGATCAAGTGAGTGTATATTCGTTTTCTTCTAACACATAGATATGAAGTATTCTTTATAAAATACGTGCTATGTGTTTATATATTATATGTTTATTTGAACTAGTTGTTGAATGGATGTTTTGTACAAGTTTTAAGCTGTATGTAAATGTATATATTTTTATCTACTAATATGTTGGGTAGAACATGGGTAGACAGTTGTTGTGTGATAAAATAAAATGATGAGAGGCCTCGTTGTTGTTGCTGATTCAGTCATCTAGCGGAGTTTAGATGACGACCACAGACTTTTCTAGACAGTCTAGTGGAACGCTAGCAGACTCATAACCTGTAGGTGTTAATGAACTTGGGTGTTCATTTGCTGTACTCCATCCCCCTCATGGTTGCCTTTAGGACATCTATTGTTAAGGAAACCCCTTTGCAGTAATGTCCGTCCCGATTAAAATCCTAGATTAGGTCCCTTGTAATAGTTGTTGTTTTAGGGACATAAAGTGAGGATAACGGGAATGAGTAATCAGGTTATTGTTGGTTGATGAACTAAATATATTTATTTATTGTGGGTTGAAAACCCTATATGCTCACCAAGCTCCCAAGTCTGACTCACTCAGTTTTATTTGCATTACAGGTAGTGGCGCGAGAGCATAAGTTGGATGACATTGTCAAGATATTTTTGGATTATAGACCAGTAGTTATATGTAACTGTTGCAATGTCTATTTTGTATTGTTTATGCTTTTGGTATGTATCGGAATATGACATCCCGACGTTTTGTTATATAATGAAAAATACATTTCTTTATGAAATGCTTTGATAAATTCCTATCATATTTTGTTTTGGGGAGAAATTCCGCAACTCTTTTAATCAAAGGATTACTCTGATTTTATTTAAAAGCATAAATTAAATCGGTCTTTTCTGGCCGTGATTTTGGGGATGTCACATAAATAGAATGGTGCGAGACCTCCCGGTGGTAATTTGGAAAATTGTCATTTTTCACCCCTTAAACAATATTTCTTCCATTCCAACTTCCCCCAAAGCCCCGGTATCATACCAAACACCCGAAACACGTCCCGAAGTGCCCGAGAAGCCCGGGAAATTTATCTTTTCGGTTTTGAAGTCCGACCCTCGCAGAGCCCGGTTTCTCAATAAAACTCTCGGTTTTATTAGAAACGATCGTTTTAGGAAACGAAGTGCTGCCCGATTATCATTAAATCAAGTGACTGTGTAGTCACCTTCATCTTACACCTAGATATGAAGTAATTTCTATAAAATACGTGCTATGTGTAATTATATTAATTGTTTAATTGAGGTGACTGTTGAATATATGTTTTATACAAGTTTTAAACTGTATATGTATTTTATCTACAAATATGTTGGGTAAAACATGGGTAGACGAAATATCCGATATGTGTTAAAATGATGAGAGGCCTCGATGTTATTGTGATCCAGTCATCTAGCGGAGTATGAGGGACGACCACGGACTTTTCTAGACAGTCCAGTGGAACATTGGCAGGCTTGCAACCTGTAGGTGTTAATGAGCTTGGGTGTTCAATTGCTGTACTCCATCCCCCACATGGTTGCCTTATTTGACATAAATTGCTGGGAAACCCCCAAAGCAGTGTTGTCGCCCCGATGAAAATCCTTAGACTAGGTCCCTTGTGATAGATGTTTTAGGGACGTAAAGTGAGGATAACGGGAATGGGTAATCGGGTTATTGTTGTTTGATGAAATTAATAAATTTATTTATTGTGGGTTGAAAACCCTATATGCTCACCAGGCTCCCAAGCCTGACCCACTCAGTTTTTCATATTACAGGTAATGGACCCTGAGCATAGTCGGATGATGATGAGAGATTTTTGGATTATAGGCCAGTAGTTGTAAATAACTGTTGTAAGGCTTATAATGTCTTGTTTATGCTTTTGATTTGTATCGGAACATGACATCCCGAGGTTTTGATATAAAAGGAAAATATATACTTTCTTAAAAAAGGTTTTGATAAATTTTTATCATGTTTTGTTTCGGGGACCAATTCCGCAACATCTTTTAAAAGGATTTCTCTGACTTTATTTTAAAAGCATAAATTAAATCGGTCTTTTCTGGCCGAGAAATTAGGGGATGTCACAGTTGGTATCAGAGCATTAGTTTAAGCGAACTAGGAATTTGTAGGATTTCTAGACTTAAACTTAGAATGCTAAGTGATGATTGTGAGATGAGTGTCTAGTATATTTTAGACACGAGCACTAGTTTATTTTAGGAAAGATACCTAAGATGCTTTAATGTGCTAAATGCTATATGTTTGCCATATATGCCATTATTTGTTCGGATCTATGGTCTGTTGCCGACCGGATCTGGAAACCTTATGTGTGTAGGATTCTAAACGTACGATTACGATATTAGAACTAACATGTAAACGTTTCGGAGTGATAAGAAGAATTTAAATATCTATCGAGGATAAAGACCTAAATTCGACGTATTCGGTATATAGATTATAATGGCAAGAACTCGCAGTGGAGTTGGAAATGCAAACGGAAACAGGAACCAACAACCTCAACCCCAAGTACTTGAGCAAGTACATGTTGCAGGAGCTGCACCTGAGCCAATGACGATGGCTGGGGTACAAGCAATGATGCAGATGATGTTGGATCGCCAAATGGAGGAGACAAAGCGATTACTACAACAGAATAGGGAAGAAACTACGATACCTGTTGAACAGCCCGTATTGAATGAAGGGAAATCAGTAGGAGGGAACTATAGTGGGGCTCTTGGTCAAGCCAACCCACCGATAGTTAGACAAAACAACCAGGATGGAGGAGTTGATGGACACGGATGCAAATACAAAGATTTCATGGCATCTAAAGCACCATGTCTATCTGGAAGTCCGACACCGGGGGAAGTCATGAACTGGATCTCCAAAATGGAGACGATGTTTGAAAGCTGTGAGTGCAGCAACAAACAAAAGACCGCACTTGAAATTCATCTGTTAAAGTCTGGTGTACTGAGCTGGTGGAAGTTACTAGCTGATTCGATGCCCAAGGGAGAAGCTAGCAAGATGTCTTGGGAAGATTTTGTGGTACAGCTAAAATTACAATACTGCTCAGAGCAGGATCTTCTGGAAATTAATAATGAGTTCCAGAATTTAAAGAAGGGAAAGATGAGCGTTACTGAATACGCTACTAGTTATACGGAAAAGATGAAGCTTGTTCCTCATCTAGTTCCAACTGAAGTCTCTAAGGTCAACAAGTTTGCCCTCGGATTACCAGCGGACTTTGGTCCGATGGTTAAACAAGCAACCACTTTGAAAGCTGCCATCTGGGCTGCTAAGAATGTGGAGATTCAGATCAGAGAGAAGGGTCTGGAGAGGGCAGAAGTTTGTGAAAAGAGAAAATTTGAAGGAACTTCAGGTTCCAACAAGAAAAGCAAATTTTCTAAGTCTAAGAAGTTTGGAGGAGGAGGAGGTGAAGTGAAGTGGTGTGAGAAGTGCAAGAAAAAGCACTCTGGGAAATGTAGTGAGGGGGTGACTTGCTTCAAATGTGGAAAGACTGGGCATTATGCCAACGTGTGTCCGTCCGACAAGAGGGTATGTTTTCAGTGCCATGAAGAAGGGCATGTTTTTAAAGACTGTCCGAAGAGGAAGGATGCAGCAAAGCCCAATCTTCCACCAAAGCCGAAGGCAAGAGCCTTTCAGATGACACTTGAGGCTGCAAAAGAAGAAGTCGATGTAGCTTCAGGTACCTTTCTCGTAAACGAATTGCCAGCCCAAATTTTGTTTGATTCTGGAGCCAATTACTCCTTTATATCGCATGAATTTGGTAGAAAACTAGCTTTGCCTGTAGATAGACTAGTTAATGCCTTATTAGTCGAGATTGCTAGTGGCAAGTTTGTACATGTTAGCCATCGTATGAAAAACATCCTCATTGAGTTGGATGGGAATAAGTTCCACGAGGAATTATTGCCTATCGAGTTAAATGGATTCGACATAGTTTTAGGAATGGATTGGCTTAGCGCCAATGATGCCGAGATATTGTGTAGGAAGAAAATAGTAAAAGTAAACCCGCCAGGACAAGAGTCGTTTATGGTGTACGGAGACAAACGCAGAGTAAACTCTGGAATCATTTCCCTATTGAAAGCCAGAAAGTGTTTGGCCAAGGGATGTACATCATATCTAGCGTTCGTGATCGATGCTAAGAAGGAGAAGAAGGAGGTGCAGAATATTCCGGTGGTTTGTGATTATCCGGAAGTCTTTCCCGAAGATCTTCCCGGATTGCCCCCTGATCGACAAGTAGAATTTCGTATCGACTTGCTACCAGGAACGACGCCGATAGAAAAAGTACCGTATCGATTAGCACTAACAGAGATGAAAGAACTTATGACACAACTTCAGGAGTTATTGGACAAAGGTTTCATTCGACCTAGTTCATCACCCTGGGGAGCCCCTGTGTTATTTGTAAAGAAGAAAGACGGTAGCATGAGAATGTGCATCGATTACAGAGAGCTGAATAAAGCGACGATAAAGAATAAGTATCCGTTGCCGAGGATCGATGACCTGTTCGACCAATTGCAAGGCTCGAGCTATTTCTCGAAGATCGATCTTAGGTCGGGATACCATCAACTAAAGGTGAGAGAACAGGATATCGAGAAGACTGCGTTCAGAACAAGATATGGACACTATGAATTTGTGGTTATGTCGTTCGGACTAACCAATGCCCCAGCAGCTTTCATGGATTTGATGAACAGGGTTTGTAAACCATACCTTGATAAATCCGTGATAGTATTCAACAACCTCAACCTCAAGTAGTTGAGCAAGTACCTGTTGTAGGAGTTGCACCTGAGCCAATGACGATGGCTGGGGTACAAGCAATGATGCGGATGATGTTGGATCGCCAAATGGAGGAGACGAGGCGAAATGGAGGAGACGAGGCGATTACTACAACAGAATAGGGAAGAAACTACGATACCTGTTGAACATCCCGAATTGAATTAAGGGCAATTAGTAGGAGGGAACTACAATGAGACTCTTGGTCAAGCCAACCCACCGATAGTTAGACGAAACAACCAGGATGGAGGAGTTGATGGACGTGGATGCAAATACAAAGATTTCATGGCATCCAAACCACCGTGTCTATCTGGAAGCCCGACACCGGTGGAAGTCATGAATTGGATCTCCGAAATGGAGACAATGTTTGAAAGTTGTAAGTACAGTAACAAACAGAAGACCGCACTTGCAATTCCTCTGTTAAAATCTGGTGTATTAAGCTAGTGGAAGTTACTAGCTGATTCGATGCCCAAGGGAGAAGCTAGCAAGATGTCTTGGGAAGACTTTATGGTACAATTAAAATTGCAATACTGCTCTGAGCAGGATCTTCTGGAGATCAATAATGAGTTCCAGAATTTGAAGAAGGGAAAGATGAGCGTTACTGAATACGCTGCTAGTTTTACGGAAAAGATGAAGCTTGTTCCTTATCTAGTTCCGACTGAACTCTCCAAGGTCAACAAGTTTTCCCTCGGATTACCAGCGGACTTTGGTCCGATGGTCAAGCAAGCAACCACTTTGAAAGCCGCCATCTGGGCTGCTAAGAATGTTGAGACTCAGATCAGAGAGAAGGGTCTGGAGAGGGCAGAAGTTGGAGAAAAGAGAAAGTTTGAAGAAACTTCAGGTTCCAACAAAAAAAGCAAATTTTCAAAGTCTAAGAAGTTTGGAGGAAGAGGAGGAGGCGAAGTGAAATGGTGTGAAAAGTGCATGAAAAAGCACTCTGGGAAATGTAGTGAGGAGGTGACTAGCTACAAATGTGGAAAGACTGGGCATTATGCCAATGAGTGTCCGTCCAACAAGAGGGTATGCTTTGGATGTAACGAAGAAGGGCACGTTTTGAAAGACTGTCCGAAGAAGAAGGATGCAACAAAGCCCAATCTTCCACCAAAGCCGAAGGTGAGAGCCTTTCAGATGACACTTGAAGCTGCGAAAGAAGAAGTCGATGTCGCTTCAGGTACCTTTCTCGTAAACGAATTGCCTGCCCAAATTTTGTTTGATTCTGGAGCCAATTACTCCTTTATTTCGCATGAATTTGGTAGAAAACTAGTTTTGCCTGTAGATAGACTAGTTAATTCTATAATTGTCGAGATTGCTAGTGGCAAGTTTATACCTGTTAGCCATCGTATGAAAAACATCCTCATTGACTTGAATGGGAATAAGTTCCACGAGGAATTATTACCTATCGAGTTAAATGGTTTCGACATAGTTCTAGGAATGGATTGGCTTAGCGCCAATGATGCTGAAATATTATGTAGAAAGAAGATAGTAAAAGTAAAACCGCCAGGGAAAGAGTCGTTTATGGTGTATGGAGACAAACACAAAGTAAACTCTGGAATCATTTCCCTAATGAAAGCCAGAAAGTGTTTGGTCAAGGGATGTACATCATATCTAGCGTTCGTGATCGATGCTAAGAAGGAAAAGAAGGAGGTGCAGAATATTCATGTGGTGTGTGACTATCCGGAAGTCTTTCCCGAAGATCTTCTCGGATTGCCCCCTGGTCGACAAGTAGAATTCCGTATCGACTTGTTACCAGGAATGACGCCAATAGCAAAAGCACCGTATCGATTAGCACCAACAGAGATGAAAGAACTTATGACACAACTTCAGGAGTTATTGGACAAATGTTTTATTCGACCTAGTTCATCACCCTGGGGAGCCCCGGTGTTATTTGTAAAGAAAAAGGACGGGAACATGAGAATGTGCATCGATTACAGAGAGCTGAATAAAGCAACAATAAAGAACAAGTACCCGTTGCCGAGGATTGATGACCTATTTGATCAGTTGCAAGGTTCGAGCTATTTTTCGAAGATCGATCTTAGGTCAGGATATCACCAGTTAAAGGTAAGAGAGCAGGATATTGAGAAGACTGCGTTCAGAACAAGATATGGACACTATGAGTTCTTGGTTATGTCGTTCGGACTAACCAATGCTCCAACATCTTTCATGGATTTGATGAATAGGGTTTGTAAACCATACCTTGGTAAATCCGTGATAGTGTTCATAGATGATATCTTGATTTATTCAAAAAGCAAGCAGGAGCATGAAAAGCATCTGTGTGAAGTGCTAGAAGTTCTGAAAAGGGAGAAGTTGTATGCAAATTCTCCAAATGTGAATTTTGGATTCAAGAAGTCCAATTTTTGGGTCATGTGGTTAACCAAGAAGGGATAATCATTGAACCAGCAAAGATTGAAGCTATGATGAAGTGGGAACAACCAAAAAGTCCTACGGAGATCCGAAGCTTTTTAGGATTAGCCGGATATTATCGACGATTTATCCAAGGCTTTTATTCGATCGCGCCTCCATTAACAACTTTGACCCACAAAGGAGCTACTTATACTTGGAATGAGAAGCATAAGGAAGCCTTTGAAAAGTTAAAGAAGAAATTGTGTGAAGCACCGATTCTTTCGTTACCTGAAGGAGTTGATGACTTCGCAGTTTATAGTGACGCCTCTGGAGTTGGGTTAGGTTGTGTTCTGACCCAAAGGGATAAAGTGATAGCGTATGCATCGAGGCAATTGAAAGAGAATGAAAAGAACTACCCCACTCATAATTTGTAGTTGGCAGCGGTAGTATTCGCCTTAAAGATATGGAGGTACTATCTTTATGGTACTAAATGCAAACTTTTCATTGATCATAAGAGTCTTCAATATCTCTTTAATCAGAAGGAATTGAACATGAGGCAACGACGCTGGCTAGAGTTACTCAAGGACTTCGACTGTGAGATACTTTACCACCCTGGTAAAGCAAATGTTGTTGCTGATGCTCTCAGTCGGAAGGTAAACCTTGAAAAGAAAAGGCCAAGAGCGTTAAGGATTGAAGTTGTCTCGACAATTGTGGAAAGAATAAAGAAAGCTCAAGAGGAAGCTTTAGAGAAAAATGACCGAAAGGAAGAACGTTTGGGCAAAACGTTAGTGTTTGATACAAACGGTCAAGGACTGAAGGTATGCCAACATAGGATTTGGGTACCTAAGACGGGAGGAGTAAGAGATCTTCTGATGGAAGAAGCTCACAAGACCATGTACTCGATTCATCCCGGCAGTACAAAAATGTATAGGGATTTAAAACCCTATTACTGGTGGCCGACGATGAAGATCGATGTTGCTAAGTATGTGGCCGAGTGTGTAACATGTGCTAGGGTTAAGGCACAACATCAGAAACTGTATGGGAGTTTAGAACCTTTACCTGTACCCATGGGTAAATGAGAAGACATGGATTTTGTGACTAAACTGCCCAGAACAAGGAACGGTCACGACATGATTTGGGTGGTCGTTGATCGCTTCACTAAGAGTGCGCATTTCATAGCAGCCAATGAGAAATGGTCTATGGATAAACTTGCGAATTCTTACGTGAAAGAAATTGTGAGGCTTCACGGTGTTCCGTTAACGATTGTATCCGATCGTGATAGCCGTTTTACCTCAAGGTTTTGGAGGAGTCTATAAGAGGAATTGGGTACCAAGTTGTGTTTGAGTACAGCTTACCATCCGCAAACTGATGGTTAGAGCGAACGAACAATTCAAACGTTGGAGGATATGCTGGGAGCATGTACCCTGGAATTCCAAGGTAACTGGGATGAACACTTACCTCTAGTAGAATTTTCCTATAATAATAGTTTCCACTCGAGCATCAAAATGGCACCTTATCACGCTTTGTATGGAGAAAAGTGTCGAACGCCGTCATGTTGGCTGGAAGCCGGGGAAAAGCAGTTTATGGGACCTGAAATAGTCCATCAGACTGTTGAAAAGTTGAAAGTGTTTAGAGAAATGATGTTAGCAGCTCAAGATCGACAAAAGAGCTATGCTGACAAGAAAAGACAACCGATATCATTCGAAGTTGGAGATTCGGTTTTACTTAAAGTCTAGCCGTGGAAGGGACTTATAAGGTTTGGTAAGAGGGGAAAATTGAGTCCAAGGTTTATTGGATCGTTTAAAGTTCTTCATAGGATTGGAAATCAAGCTTACAAGCTAGAATTACTAGAAGAACTAAAGGGTATTCATAATACCTTTCATGTGTGTTATTTGAGAAAGTTCACGGGAGATGTGCCCGACATAATTCCAATTTCTGAATTAAGGTTGGATGAAAACAAGAGGTTAATTGAAGAACCTATGGCAATCGTTGACCATAAGACTAAGAAGTCGCGACGCAAGATGGTCGATTTAGTGCTTGTGCGTTGGAAACATACGAATGGGCCAAATCTCACCTGAGAAACGGAGAGTGACATGATGAGTCGCTACCCGCATTTGTTTGCTGATGTGTGATTCCGGGGACGGAATCATCCTAAGGGGGAGAGAATTGTAACGCCCGTGTTTCTAGGCTAGACATTAATATTGACGTAATAGTCTAGGTTAACCTTTGTAACTCATTTTGAAGAAATGAAAAGGAATTATGTGAATATTCTGTGAATTATGTGTTTTATGCTTAATTATTAGGATTTAATTAATTAAGAATAAAAATGAGCGTCGAAAATAAATATTAGATAAAGCCGATATCTATTAAGAAAGTTGTAGTGGTCGTGACAAGGATTACGGATATATAAAGAATACCGAAATCCGAGTTATAACGAAGAAGTTATGACCTGTCGAAGTTTCGCGACAAAACCGACATGGTGCCGAATGACGTAAAAAGTGAGTTTTTGATAAACTACTTTTTACCCTTAGTGATCTAAACGAAAGTTGTAGTGTTCGTTAAACCGAGAGTATGTATTTAAATAGAACGTCCAAATCTGACTTCGTATGAGGAAGTTATGATTTTTCTAAGTTTCAACTTAGCAGTAGACAGCTAAAAACTTGAATTTTAGATCGAGTGATTTTTAGCGGACACAACCTAAACAAGAATCGAAGGTCTCGTCAATAGTAGTACAACGGTAAAAAGACAGATGAAAACGGACGTCGGATGAAGAAGTTATGAATTTTTAACGGATCTCCTGTCCCGGTCTGTTAAAAATAATAATATTAAAATTAAAGTCAAAATTAGCCGACGATGTCTAAACGAAAGTTGTAGAGCGTAATTCTACCTACGCGTGCATATAAAGAACGTCAAAAACGGAGCCCGTATGCGAAAGTTATGAATTTTAGAAGTTTTGGCACAAAAATCGAGAAAAAAAATGCTAAAACCGAGAAATTTCGCATAGTCATGCTTCGGCCACGTCACCTTCGCTCAATGCGCGCCACGTGTCCGAACTGCTGAGTCATCGAGGCCAGCTGGCGAGGCGTGTCGCACTCCCTCGCATCTGAAGTGTTGGTCCAACCGCGGTCCGACGTATGCCCTTCTTGACGTGTCCGAGCTTCGCAGGTGCGCCACGACTCCACCCTCAGACCCTAGACCTCGGTCCAATCAGAAGCCAACAGCTGGACCCTCGCACGCGCATGCCCCTCGCATCGGCTGACACCTGGTCGCTTCTCAGCCCTCGGATCAGAAGCCTCGCCCCTATAAATAGAAGGGTGCGAGACCTCCCTGTGGTAATTTGGAAAATTGTCATTTTTCACCCCTTAAACAATATTTCTTCCATTCCAACTTCCCCCAAAGCCCCGGTATCATACCAAACACCCGAAACACGTCCCGAAGTGCCCGAGAAGCCCGAGATATTTATCTTTTCGGTTTTGAAGCCCGACCCTCGCAGAGCCCGGTTTCTCAATAAAACTCTCGGTTTTATTAGAAACGATCGTTTTAGGAAACGAAGTGCTGCCCGATTATATTAATTGTTTAATTGAGGTGACTGTTGAATAGATGTTTTATACAAGTTTTAAACTGTATATGTATTTTATCTACAAATATGTTGGGTAAAACATGGGTAGACGAAATAGCTGATGTGTGTTAAAATGATGAGAGGCCTCGATGTTATTGTGATCCAGTCATCTAGCGGAGTATGAATGACGACCACGGACTTTTCGAGACAGTCCAGTGGAACGCTGGCAGGCTCGCAACCTGTAGGTGTTAATGAGCTTGGGTGTTCATTTGCTGTACTCCATCCCCCACATGGTTGCCTTATTTGACATAAATTGCTGGGAGACCCCCAAAGCAGTGTTGTCGCCCCGATGAAAATCCTTAGACTAGGTCCCTTGTGATAGATGTTTTAGGGACGTAAAGTGAGGATAACGGGAATGGGTAATCGGGTTATTGTTGTTTGATGAAATTAATAAATTTATTTATTGTGGGTTGAAAACCCTATATGCTCACCAGGCTCCCAAGCCTGACCCACTCAGTTTTTCATATTACAGGTAATGGACCCCGAGCATAGTCGGATGATGATGAGAGATTTTTGGATTATAGGCCAGTAGTTGTAAATAACTGTTGTAAGGCTTATAATGTCTTGTTTATGCTTTTGATTTGTATCGGAACATGACATCCCGAGGTTTTGATATAAAAGGAAAATATATACTTTCTTAAAGAAAGGTTTTGATAAATTTTTATCATGTTTTGTTTCGGGGACCAATTCCGCAACATCTTTTAAAAGGATTTCTCTGACTTTATTTTAAAAGCATAAATTAAATCGGTCTTTTCTGGCCGAGAAATTAGGGGATGTCACAAATACCCCCTCAAATTCCATCATTTCTCATCCCACACTCTCTTATCTCTCTCTGAAAACTCTCTGGTTCTTAAGCTCCAACTTTTTCGAACATCTGAACCTTTTAGCTAGGCTTTAGGATATCTCAGAGCTCGACTAATAGGAACTCTCGAGTTAAAGTTCTGTCAGTGCAATCTCCCGATTTTTTCTAGAAAATCTTTGTAAGTTAAGCTACACTCATATCACTTTCAAGTGTAACTTATATTTATGTTCATAGTCGTTATTATGAACTTATAAGTAAGATTTATCAGTGATTCTAAGTCATTATACTGATTGATCTACTTACGGGAGTGATGTCTAGGCTGGATTTAGTGAGGTGTTTAAAGTGAGATTTCCAAACAGTATACTTTGTATACCAAACAGAACCTACCTCCAATATGATCCTACCTGATTATTCCTTACTTAATAGATCTTAATGTAGACATTAGGATTGTTGAGGAATCTAGACTATGATTGGTCTCAAGGATATTAAACTAAGACTCAGTAATAAATAAACCTAGGTCACGTCAAGGGAATACTCAAGGTGTTAGGCGAAGCTTTGCCTAAATCACTAGTCATTCACTTTTAACAAGTGAGTGCATAATTACTTTCATATTACACATAAATATGAAGTATCTATTAATTGTTATATGTGTTTACTATTCGTGTTCTTGATATATGTGTTATGTGCAATAATATGATATGATTTTACTTATATAAATTACATTATCATATTTGAATTTGCGTTGGGTAGTAAAGGGTTTTGGGAAAATAAAATAATGGGTTGGGTAGTAAATGGTTTATGGGAAAATAAAATAATGGTGAGAGGTTACACATTGTATTACCGGGACTAGTCATCTAACTTTTGTTAGATGACGACCACTAACTATTCTAGATATTTGTAACACCTGGTTCCTGGTATGCATTTAAATTATTTATTTATTCATTTTGGAAGGGCTACTCGACGATTTGGTGGCCCTAACTTGTCGAGTAGAAGGCAGAATATGCGCGGGTTTTAAGTGAGCTACTCGACGAGTGGGACAGTCTGGATGAAACCCTAATCTTTAGGGCTTGCACCCTATTTAAGCATCATATCTGGCCTCCACCCCAGCCTACAGCACCTCGAAACCCTAATCAACCTTGAGTGATCTTGAGTTATTTCTTGCCATTTTTGTGATTTAAAGCTAGAAGAAGAAAGCAAGGACTTGGAGTTGCAGAAGGAAGGCTGAAGATCCAGAGTTAGGGACTCATTTCTGTCTTGATAGAGGTATAAAGCTTATACCTTGGCTTCTATTCACTTAGATCTTCATTTGAGCTTGTATATTGTCACTTTTGGGCCATTTCCAAGGTCATTCCGAGATCTGAACTCTTGGGGATGTAAGGACTTCAGATCTGGGCACTCTTGAGCTTTAGGAGCTCAAAGTTGCCACCTTTATTCAGCCATGGCCCCATTGCATGACTTAGACCTCCATTTTAGCTTGTGGTGGGTGTTTTAGCTTCATAACACCATGCATGCACGTAAAGTTAGCAACTTTACGTGTAATGCTAGTCTAAGGAGTCCAGATCTATGAGTTGGAAGCATTGGAACTGATTAGAATCGACTGTATGGATTTGGTATATGAGGGACTCGACGAGTTGTTCTTGTGACTCGGCGAGTCGGGTCGTGGACCCCTAACCCCTTTTCTGGTTTGAGTGAAACCGTTGAGTCTAGGAGATGACTCTGTGAGTTGGGCAAGATTAGGACTCGGAAACTAAAGAACTCGACGAGTCCAAGGAGGGACTCGACGAGTTAATACGTTTTGTCCTGATGCAATGACAGGAAGAACTCGACGAGTCTGGGAAGGGACTCAACGAGTTGACTCGGTTGACCACGAGTCTGAGTAGTACATGAACTCGCCGAGTTAGGAGATAACTTGACGAGTTGGGGTTGACTGGGAGTTGACCTTGACTTTGACTTTGACCTGGATGTTGACTTTGATCAAGGGTAAAATGGTCATTTTACCTTGAGAAGGATTATTAGATTTTGACTAAGTATTATTGTGATATCGATAGTTGGGGAGTCGTTGGAGTAGCTATCAGATATTCCTCACCGTGAGTTTTTGCAGACAGCTTTGCAATGTGAGTTTCCTTCAGTAGGAACGGGTCTACGGCACCAAGGCCGGCCTGTATATGTGATATGATAGTAGTTGAGTGTGGGCGGGGCCCGAATCTTATAGCAGCCGAGTGTGGGCGGGGACCGAATCTCGTAGTATTATTTGAGTATAGTTACGTGACTGTTTGCTAGAAGTAGATATACTTGTTGTATGTGTGATACTTGTATGTATGTTATAGAGCGGAGTGTGGGCGGGGCCCGAATCTCCTAGACAGCGGAGTGTGGGTGGGGCCCGAATCTCCTAGACAGCGGAGTATGGGCGGGACCCGAATCTCCATGAGAGTGGGCGGGGCCCGTATCTCTTAGTTGTATGTTATATGTATGGTATGTGGTAGTTGGGGAGACTCACTAAGCTTCGTGCTTACAGTTTTCTGTTTTGGTTTCAGGTACTTCCACTAGCAAGGGGAAGGACTCAGGATGATCGCATGGCACACACCACAGTTTCAACCTTGGATGTTTAGACTCTGATATTTTTCTCATATGATTTTGATATAGTATTTGACATGATGTTTTAAGAGATATGATTTGTGATTTATTATATGATATTAATGGATTATGGTTTTTCGTAAATGATTTTAAAAAGAAATTTTGGGTCTGTATTTTTGGGATGTTTCAATTCGGTGGAACACTAGCAGTTAGTGTTAATGATCATACTTTTCAAGGAAAATGAAAGTTGTTCATCCGGGTACTCTATCCCCATCAGGGTTGCCTTATTGACACATACTGCTACGGAATCCCTGAAGTAGTATTGTCTACTCACAGAGATCCTTAGGGTAAATCTTTTAGGTTTTGCATTTTAGGGTCATAGAGAGTGAGAATAACGGGAACGGGTAATCGAGTTAATTGTTTGTTGAGAATAATAAATAATATTATTGTGGGTTGAAAACCCTATGTGCTCACCAAACTCCCAAGTCTGACCTACTTGGTTTCTTTGTGTCAGAGGTAGCGGTACGAAGATACAATCCACCAAGAGATTCGAGGAGTTTAGGTCATTAATACAATAAGTTAATGTAATGCTTGTAATGACTATGTTTATGTTTATGTTTCTTCTATCAGTTATGACATCCCAAATTTTTATTAAATCAATGAAAAAACATTTCTTCAGAAATATTTTTATGGGACCAATTCCACAAAATGAAAAATACTCTGTTTTAAAATAAGCATAATCCAATGAAAAATTGTTTCGATTGCAAAACCTAATGAGAGTGTCAACAGAAAAAAGAAAAGGTTGTTGAAGGATGTGAGGAAGATGATAATAAGGATAAAAGAGTCGATGAGACCCATATTTATTAAACATTCTTATAATTAGGTTAATAATAAATATAACATTAAAATATTAACAAAGGTAAATATGTCATACATAAATATTTAACCCTTATTTTTAATGGGTTTATAAAAAAAGACTAACAATATAAGATTTTGAAACCATAAAAATTATGTATATAATGTTTTCTAAAGTTATCTGGAAGGTTTTATTTTCGAAAATAGTAGTGCCCAACGGTGAAATTTTGTCAAAAAATTATATTTGATAACTTTCTCATCCTTCCATAAAACCACAAAAAATTCAGAGATGTATTTAAAGATTATATGCGATAAGAAAAAAGCTTATTGTATTTTCACATCTTTTAAAAAAAAAAGATTATATGTGATAAGAAAAAAGCTTATTGTATTTTCACATCTTTTTTTCCCCTGAACCACCTTGGTGGTGGTTTATAACTTTGTATATGCTTATACTTGTAACCATTTCATTACATGATTTTCTTCTATTACTTTTATCAAAATGCCTGACATAAAATACCATAATCATTGAGATGCTAACACTTTCTCCATGAAATTATTCTTTCCTCTTTTTCTAAATCAACATTTCATCTTAATTTAACGAAAACCGGACGAATAGTATGCAACTAATATGACTATAAATATATATTTTATTTTAGATATGTTGTTAAAAACTTTTTTAAGTATAATTGCATATTTATCTTTTTTGTCAATAAGAATTTTTAAAGTCAAAGAGAAACAACAATTGTAGCCCAACTAGCTATCTTTTTAAGTTGTTAAAACTTAAAATTTAAAGTTGTGTTTGGGATTTTATTAGTGTATTTTTTAAAGTTTATTGTAACGTATTGATTTAGGAGAAAAAAAAAAGACTATTTGGGTGAGATGAAAAAATGTTTTGTCTAAGAAATGGGACTTAGAATTGGTAGTTTATTCGCTTTTAATCGAGCATTGCTCTTCGTAAGGAGATGAGCCTTCGTTGTTGAACAAATTGCTCGCAGAGTTCATGTCATAAAGACAATTTATAGTGTTGATGGTCACGTTACTTTACATCACTCACCAGATTACAACTTGTATATAATTATTTTTACAACAATTTTACAATTTTCCTCAATGTCTTCTTACATAATTATTTTCTACAATTTTTTATAGATATATCATTTTTATGTTATTTTATATTTGTTATGCCCGCTAATATTTAGTTATTTACCAAACACTTAGACCTCGTTTGTTTTTCTACAAAGGTACTTTTTGAGCACTTTTCCCTTCTGGCGGGTAGACGTTTCTCAAGTGCATGTCTTCTTCCGTAAACATGGAAAAAGACAAAGACATTTAACCACTTCCAAAACAAACAATACCTTACTAATTTATCAAAACAAGCTTATCCGACAAAACTACCAAACACAATTTAAAACTGTTTACAACAAATTTAGAAGTCATAGGTTTTAAAACTACACTTATGCCAACAAAATTAATCTCATAAAACCGAAGAACTCTACAGAATCAAATCAAAATCAACTATAGTGTTTTCTCTTCTTATATTAACCGTGAGTGAGACCTGTTCATGGGGCACCTAGGAATGACATTTACCCTTTTAGTTTTGTCATCAATCCTATATGCAGTAAACATATTATGAACAGATAGTAATAAATTAATTTTTTAGGAATGGTTTGTTAGAAGCTTTAGGCGTATATGTAAGGAATCAGTTAGCTTTACTTTTAATAGGAAAAGTATTTATTTCTTTGAATCCTTCACTTTAACTTTACTAAAAAATTCACCTGCTTCCCTACATTGTTCTCGTTTAGTTAGAGGCATTACCGCTATTAGAACAGAATCAATTCTCCCCCCACCTTGATGCCCATAAACACTAATTTGACTTGTGTTTTTAATCATTTCCTTTTTTACTATGATTTCCTACAAATTTCCTAAATATTTGCTTTCGTCTTCCTCCATGGGCCCACACATTCAATCAAGGAGGTGTTGGTCTTCGAATTTCTTTACTTTTATTGATTCGTGTATAACTTAACCTCCAGTCCATGACATGCACATGGATCATTCCACATAAAGGGTTATTCTCTCTGCAACACAAACCTAAGCCGAGTTGGCCCACACCACCCCGTTCTAGAAGCATCATCATGTGATATGCAAACCAGATATACAACAGTCTGCCAGATGGCTTGACAACCGTGCTTCGGCTGCGGCATGTCAGCTTGATTTGACTCACGATTGCGAGTAGCTCAGAGACGCGGCACATGTTATGAAAGTGGCGGCAGTACACCATAGAAACCGGGCCCACCTTATCAGATTCTCTTGATACCCTGAGTTTCTCTTGACCATACTCAAGCATGCATACACACATACATTATGTATATATATACTCATGCAAGTTACTTTGTGAAGAAACATAAGTGTTAAAAACCAAAGCATATAGACATCATTACCACTTGGCCAATGGCCATGGCCCTCCACTCGGTGGTTCTAAACCCTGAAGACACCACCACCACCACCACCACCATTACTAAACCAATGGAAGAACTTTCAACAATGGTGAAACCTGATCAGGCCTTATACCTCATAACATTAAAGGTCTTTTTACATCACCACCCGTTAATTTCTTTGAGTTAATTACATAAATGTTTTTCATGGTGATTTTGTCATTCTTTTCAGTTTGAAGAGGTTGTTTATAAAGTCAAACTTGAAGGTTCAAGAGAGAAGACGATACTAAATGGGGTAACAGGTATGGTTTGTCCAGGAGAGATACTAGCAATGTTGGGTCCATCAGGAAGCGGTAAAACCACCCTCCTGACCGCCTTAGGCGGGCGGCTGACCGGAAAACTCTCCGGGAAAATAACATACAACAGCCACCCGTTTTCGGGTCCCACCAAAAGAAAAACCGGATTTGTGACCCAAGATGATGTTCTTTACCCTCATCTAACCGTGACCGAAACCCTCTTATTCACCGCTATGTTACGTCTCCCAAAAACCCTGACTCAAGCCGAAAAGGTGCACCAGGTGACTCGAGTCATAACTGAGTTGGGTCTGACCCGGTGTCAGAATAGCATGATTGGTGGCCCACTATTTAGGGGTATATCAGGTGGTGAGAAAAAGAGGGTGAGTATAGGTCAAGAAATGTTAATTAACCCAAGCCTTTTGTTGTTGGATGAGCCGACTTCCGGTTTGGACTCGACCACGGCTCACCGGATCTTAACCACGGTTAAACGGCTTGCGAGTGGTGGACGAACCGTGGTCACCACAATTCACCAGCCATCGAGCCGGATCTACCACATGTTTGATAAAGTGATCTTGCTCTCTGAAGGCTCACAAATTTACTATGGTTCTGCTTCCACAGCTTTGGACTATTTTTCTTCAATTGGATTTTCCACGTCTGTTACAGTCAACCCGGCTGACCTTTTACTTGATCTTGCTAACGGTAAATTATTCTTTCAACTCAATAATTTGATATAATATTATATTTATGTGACTTTTCATCATTATTAATCACAAAAAAAGTTTTTAAATGTCACAGGGATTGCACCTGATTCAATGCATGATTATGAGCAAGGTGAAAACACGGACGATGAGAAGAAATCAATAAGGCAACAACTCATCACTTGTTATGAAACAAGACTGAAAACTGATGTATGTGATTTGGATGTTTGCAATTACAATCTTGGAAAAGAGGCTTTGCCAAGTAAGTGTTTGTAAAAATAATAATAATAATAATAATAATAATAATAATAATAATAATAAAAAGAATCAATGAATACTGTGAAATTTGTTTTTTTGGAATGTAAAGGTAAAATGATCATTGAGTCTCATTGATACAGTTTATTCTGACTAGAAAAGAAAATGACATTATGTATACAACACTTTATCCAGGAAACCGTATGGAATCAGAGCAATGGTGTACAAGCTGGTGGCATCAGTTCAAGGTGTTGGTTCTCAGAGGACTTAGGGAGAGGAGATTTGAAGCTTTCAATAAGCTTAGAATCTTTCAAGTCATAAGTGTTGCTATACTGGCTGGACTCCTATGGTGGCACACTCCTTCGTCCCATATTGAAGACCGAGTGAGCATTTTCATCTCAAAACCTCATCATATACAAAAATCTTAACTAAGTTACTTGTTGTTTGCTTTTGACTTAATGTACTTAACAGAGACATGACTTAATCTAATAAGCTACATATGAGTGTTTTCTTTTTGACAGTTTCCATTAAGTCCTAACATTTTACAAATCTATTCCCATGCATCCTTTTCTTTCCATTCCCTAAGTGGGCCGTCATTTTTTCAAATATATTTTTACCGGACAACACTTAGAGGTTGTTTTTTTTTTTATTATCAACTCCTGAATGGGTAAAATGACTAGAGTGATAATGATGTCTGAATAAACATACATAAGAAGCGCCTGAATGAGTCTAAATGACTATTTGACTTTTACATTCCACGACATATAAGAACGGCATATAGGTAAAGGATTAGTGTCTTATTACATTAAGTTATGTTTTTTTGGCTTAAACCATTAAGTCATTATGTCCAAATTAAGTAATAAAGAAACAATCATACAGTATAGATATCCAGATTAAGTGTTTAACTTTTAAAAACAATTTGGTTGTTTGATGCAGATAGCAATGCTTTTCTTCTTCTCAGTATTTTGGGGATTTTACCCACTCTACAATGCGGTTTTCACTTTCCCTCAAGAAAGAAGAATGCTAATAAAAGAGCGTTCATCCGGAATGTATCGTCTCTCCTCTTACTTTTTAGCAAGAACCATAAGTGACCTACCACTTGAGCTTGCACTCCCAACTGCTTTCACCTTCATACTTTATTGGATGGGTGGGCTAAAACCCGACCCGCCCACTTTCATCCTTTCACTCCTTGTTGTCCTCTACAATGTTCTCGTGGCCCAAAGTCTTGGACTTGCAATTGGTGCTATACTTATGGATGTAAAACAAGCCACTACTTTAGCCTCGGTTACAACTCTGGTTTTTTTAATTGCCGGTGGGTATTATATACAACAAATCCCGACATTCATAGTGTGGTTAAAGTATTTGAGTTATAGTTACTATGGTTACAAGCTTCTTCTTGGGGTTCAGTTTGATGAGAACGATGTTTATGAATGCTCCAAGGGTGTTTATTGCCATGTTGTGGATTTTCCGGGGGTTAAATCCGTCGGATTGAAGAACTTACATATAGATTTGTTGGCTATGGGGTTCATGTTGATTGGATATCGGTTCATTGCTTTTCTTGCATTGCACAGGGTCCGGTGAAGTTTACATGAGGACCAGTTTTCTTGGAAGAGAAATAATATTAGATTTAGATCACATGTTGCAAGAATTTTGATCACATTTACCAAAACGCCCTTGTGGCAAGTGTATGCATAAAACTAACTCGCCAATTTGATAAAAAGAATTATTAATAAAATTAATGAATGGAGTGGTTATAAAAATGATGTTTGGATTGAATATATATTATGTTGTTTCCGTTGCTACCATTATATCAAACTACGATTGGTCCTGTTATCTTCCATTTCAAGAAGGGTTACATGCAAAAAAAAAATGTACTTTCATTGATTTTTTATTTTAGCATCCTACTTTCATTCTTCCCATTACAGCATTATACTCTAAAATATCTACCTAATTTATCACCTTCGTTGTAACACAAAACAATTTGAAGTGCTATAATTTGGTAGATTTTTCAAAATATAATGACCTAATAAGAAAATAAATGAAAGTACAATGCTATAAGTGGATATATTTTTCAAGCTTAATAAGAAACAAATGAAGATACAATGTTGTAGTATAAAGAGACGGAAGTAGAATGTTGTATTCACAAACAAATCAAAGTATATTACAATTTTGTTCATAGTTTTTGTTTTAATTTTAGTATAACCTATATCAATGATGATATCAAAAGTACTAAATTAACCCCAAATAGTCAAAGTGCATCTCTTTTTCCTTAAACGGGTAGTAAATTACAACGGCTTCAAGATGATAATGACATCTAAAGAATATTCTACAAACAGAGTGATCTTTTTCATATAATATGAACCACACAACTTTTCATAGATATGTATTGATACCTGAAGTTAGGTAAGTTTTTTTTTTAAGATTAAGGAGAAAAAATTAAAGATTTAGCCCAACTCAATCAAATGACCAACATGTGGAATCAAAGTGACATCAACATAAATCTTTATCCACCATTATAGCAGATCTTTTCCCAATTTAGACCTATAAATTTACTGTATCAAAGAATGGCATTGAGAATAACCACTAGGTTATGATAAAGCTTACTTGACCAATCAAAACAAACATGCTTTTGTCATGTCAGCTCCATTTACATCCGATGTCATTTCCAAATCCCTAAGAATATATAACAGACTAGCCAAACAAAATAGGTTCCCTAGGGCAAAAGTAAGGAGTTGTTTCTTTATTTTTCCTTATTAAGTCATGTATGGGTAATGATGTGTGTTTGGATAAAGTGTTGTACTCAGAAGGTTTGTTTCTTTTCTAAATCGAATAAATCGTCTAAATGAGTCTAAAATGACCATTTTACACTTATATTCAAATCTTTTTTCCACAATATTCATCAAGTGGAGTTGGGAGGAAAAAAGAAGGGTAAATATGCAAAAGGTTAGTTTGTCTTAATAAATTAAGCCAGGTATTTTTTTTGCTTAACCCATTAAGTCATTTTGTCCGGATCAAGTAAAAAAGAAACAACCATGTATAGTTGTTCAGATTAAATGTTTAACCTATTCAGCTCTAAGGCAATGCCTATGCTTGAACCTCATACCTCAGTAATGACATTTGTATTGACCTTGGTTAGGCTTTTCTAATTTAGCTTTTCAACAATTCTGAAAGTTGTAGAATAAAAAAAGAACATAAATACTGCTTTGATGCTTGATGATCTATCATTTGGTGTAATGATTCCATATTTAATTGAATAATAACAAATGGTCATTCTTGCTTTGAGAACCTTCTCGATCAACTATTGGAAGTAATAATCCTTCATTCATATCTAAAATGTCTATATATCAAAATACCCAACTTGAAAATTCTCCAAATCCAAAGAGAATATTGGTGATAAAGGCCAGCTGGAAATTACAAGTTCAGTGTGTAAATAGCACTCCAACTTCAATTGGGCATTCAAGTCAATCATACAAACCTAACTTGGGCGGATTTGGGAAGAAAGTGAGGGAAAAGAAAATTTTAAGTTTTATTTTCTTTTTCCTCCTAACTCAGGAACACGGAAACTTAAAATTTTCATTTCATTTCCTTCGAACTCGGGAACACGGAATAATTAATATTTTCCTTCACCTCCATTTCTTTGTGTCAAAATTTTCCTTCCCTTTCCTTTAATTAATTTACAAAAAAACTCGGGAACAAAAGAAACATTAGTGCGGATTTTTTTTCCGTGGGTAAATAAAGCTTACATAACATGTGCAGGAATACGAGCTGTTTGGGATCGTTTATTTGAAACAACTAAAACCTTTTAGCTAAACATCACAAAAATAACCATATCGTATGAAATGTTTTTTTAATATGTAGAGTAATTAGGTTTAGTATTGGAGAGTTACACCTTGTTTCCTAGTTCAACTTAAAGAAAACAATTTAGGGGGGGGGGGGGTGTTGAAAAGAAAGTAAAAGAAATTTGTGTTCTTGAGTTTCATTAAACGAAGGAAATGGAGGAAACAGAATGATCACTTTTCCTCCTAACTTTCCTTCCGATTTAGAAGGATTTAGAGAGAAATAACGAAATGTTTAATTTTCGTTCCACTTTTCTACAACTCGAAAACACAAAAGACAAATTTCTTTTATTTTCCTTTCTCTTCTTTTTTCTCCCTACTTTCTTTTCTCTTCTTCTTTTTTTCTCTGCTACAACTTAGGAACTAGACATTAGGCTACTAGGTAAGGAGCACCTTTCACGGGTAGAAGCTGATATGGAGAGTTTTTACCGATGAATACCACCCCAAGTTATAATAGGTGTCTTGTGGAGTAGGGGTGGTCACAGATCTTCACGAAATGCACTTCTTTATCTCTCTTCTTTTCTTATTTCTCTCTCTTCTTCACCGGCGAACACTATTTCCACAACCTTATGAAATGGTTGTGGAATGGTTTGATGATGATGTGACTTATATTTCATGCATGAGGATACCTCATAGGCCATAGCCTTATTCGTACCCATTTACATAGTCAATACTACTATTTTATGTCTAACGTAAAATTATTCACTTGTTTATTATAATAAAGTAACATATAGCATAACGTTTTTCATCACATTTCTTAATTTACATATAAAATCTACCATTCTATATGCGGATCCAAGATTATGTATCTATTTCTTGGACTATGACCACTAGCAAAAAATATTAATTTGCGATGCATTTCTATTTGAGTTGTCATCAAAGCAATGAATAAATATTTCTTCTTGAATCTCTTGAACCATGGATATACAAAATCTTGGACCTTTGAAATTTCGGATCATACTTTTCTCTTGATTCTTTTTGTGTTTTCCATTTACCGAAAAAGTGATTTGCACCATCACTTGGTTCGAATATAACAACTCATGTAGATGTGTCATAAACCTCATAACTCATTATTTGACTAATAATAATGATTAAGCTCTTACACATCTTTTTTCACATGTATGTCATCATTTTCTTGTTTAGATGACAGGTTAAGTGGTTGTTAATCATAACCAAGTAGTTTATAAACGTTGCGTAAAGGTAGATTGGCTCATGAGATAGGACGCTCTTTAGGATCAAATGTTTTGGATTGTGGTTGAATCTCCAAACAATCTTCTTGGTTGGACGACAACTAAAACACAAACAACCTAACCATTTATCATTATAAAAATCAAACAACAAAATTTATAACTAGTTTGACATAAGTTATATATTATATTTCAAATATATAACACATATATGGCGTTTCTATCAAAATCCTAAGTTCTTTGTTGTTAGATTTAAATATGGAAACAAGCATTATGAAATATTATGTTCATTAGTTGCGAAAAAATGTTCAAGGACTATGAGATTAATAAATAATAGTTCAAACTAAGGTACATGTATATTTTCAGTTGTATAACACTTCTAGTGTATTTATGTCATAATTATAATTTATGTGTCCAGTATTAATAAGAATGAAATATTATGTTCATTAGTTGCGAAAAAATGTTCAAACACTATGAGATTAATAAATAGTTCAAACTAACTTACATGTTTATTTTCAGTTGTATAACACTTCTAGTGTATTTATGTCATAATTATAACTTATGTGTCCAATATTAATAAGAACAATCGAGAAATATACATTGCAAAATATTATATTCATTGATTGTGAAAATATGCAAGCATTATGAAATTAACAAATAGTTCGATATAAGATATAAATCTATACACATCTAAGATGTTGACGTACTCATAAAATTCATTTTTACATAATATTATAACAAAACTGATAAAACTTGCATTATGAAAATTTATGTTCTTCAGCCATGAAAAAAATCAAGCACTTTGAAACATAAATAATAGCAAAAAATACATGGATTCAAGAAAATGAAAATGAATAATTGGACATATATATATATATATATATATATATATATATATATATATATATATATTCAAATGAAAACATTCCTTAAATTGAGAACAATTGAGAACAAATTTGAACCGCTAGTTTTAAATATTATAAATTTCAAATTTATTAAAAAAATATTTCATATTTAATATATATATATATATATATATATATATATATATATATATATATATATATATTCAAATGAGAACATTCCTTAAATTGAGAACAAATTTGAACCGTTAGTTTTAAATATTATAAATTTCAAATTTATTAAAAAAATATTTCATATTTAATATAAATGTTTATATCCGTCACACATATAGTCTCTCTCTCTCTCTCTCTCTCTCATCTTAAGTTAGATCTGGACCACCGAATCATTGCCAGAACCACCATTACGCCACCGTTGGGACCACCGTTACGCCGCCGCCGAAACCACTGTAACACTGCCGGAAAGTTGCATTTTCATTCTTAATGGATCTTCTTGTCACTTCCTTGCTTCACTACCACTCGTTCACTCACCGGAAGCCATTTCCTTCTCGTCTCTTTTTCGATCTCGTTTTCACCCGTCACCGGATCTGGTTTAACCAGATCTAGATCTGAAGTAGAAGTCTATTGTTGAACTACATATCGGACCAGAAAAGCATCGCTTTGATTTCTCCATCACTACTCGCCGTTGATTTCATCTGTGTCGGACCTCGGACCTCCGTCGAACCAAACATCCACTTCGAGATGTATAGTCTGCTTCTCGAATCTTACCTAAAACACTCCAACGAGTAGAGTAGGTTGTTTCTCGCAATCAACACCATCCCTTGCTTCCGGAAGAAAGCGAAATGGTCCATCAGATAGATCAACGGATCTGAAATCTTCACAGAACGGATCATCGATTTCTCTTCCGTTGAAGGTACCTTCTTCTCGGCAGCTTCAATGCCATTTTTTTTGTTCAAAAAACGTGGGCTCGTTGAGGGATAATACATTGGTACGGGTAATAAACAACCACTCATTTTAAAGCAGGAAAACTCGACTTTGTTCCATTATCATCCTTCTTAGTAACCTCTGTATCATATTCATACTTCCCTTTCAGAGACAAAATCGACTGAATGAACTTCAAAAAAAAGTGTGAACAAAGTAATAAATTCCGCCAAAACTTTATCCCAAACCCTAAGTGAGATTCAAGATATTTGAAAATTTTCAAACTAGGCTTCTTCGTTGTTTGAGAGACTAATATGATTTTTTTGAGTTTAAAGAAAAGGGAAATTGTTAGAAAAGGCTCAATATTGTCAGGAAAGTTATACTTTAGTCCCAATATATTTTTTTAAACATAAAAGTCCCGATTATTTGTAAAAACACGATAATATGTCATTTCCTGTTAAAAGAAACAAAAGGACTTTTTTGTAAACTTGAGTCAAAATGAAATAATCGAGACTTTTATGTTCAAAAAAAAATCTTTGGACTAAAGTGTAACTTTTTCGAAAATATTAACACTTTTCTAGCAATTTCCCTAAAGAAAACTCATAGAAAGTGAACGAATAAAATATACAGAGAGTCGTATCTCTTTTTTAAATTTATTTGATTTCAACTTTTTATGTAGGAATAGAGCATGCTGGTAGCTTAGGCACACAAAAGTCAAACATCCAGTCTTTTCGCATATGAAACCCAAAAAGGTACCATTTATGTGTTTTTAAATTTTTTTATATTAATCTCAATTTTATTTATATTCATCATGTTTATTCATGTTTTTTACTCATTATTTTCCCTTTATTAAAATATTTTAATTTTAAGTTGCTTAAAATAAGTCTTTAGTTACAATGTATAAACGTTACAAAACAAATAAGAAAAAACATACTCATTAGTTATTATTTTAATTTGTTTTTTACGATCAAAATAATTTCAGAAATATCTGTTTGTTAAAATATTAATTTTTTTGCTTAGTTAATTTTGCTTATAGTATGTTAAGATGAAAAACAATATGCTTTTACAAATTTAAAGTAAACATACAATTTTTTTTTTAATATATGAGAAAAAAGATATTAAATTAAAAACACGAAAACAAATTTTTTCCATATAAATCATATGTGATTTAAATATAATCACGTGTGATTTAAACGATAACAACTATCGAATCGAGAAGGAAAAATGAAACGTGTCCACATAAATCATATGTGATTAAATACATACAATCACATGTGATTAAATACACGATAAAAACTATTAAATCGGGAATGCGAAAACGAATCTTGTCAATATAAATTATATGTGATTAAATACATATAATCACATGTATCTGATCATATATAATTTATGCGGACAAAATTTATTTTCTCGTTCTCGATTCAATAGTTGTTCTTGTGTATTAATCACATATGATTATATGTATTTAATCACATATAATTTAAATGGACAATATTTGTTTTCACTTACATATTTGATTCAATAGTTGTTATATTGTATTTAATCACATCTTATTTATGTGCATACGATTCATTTTCACATTCTCGATTAAATAGTTGTTTGTTGTCCACATTAATCATATTGATTAAATATATATAATCGCATGTGATTAAATAAATAAGAAAACCTATTGAATTGAAAACGCAAAATGAATATTGTCCACTTAAATTGTATGTGATCAAATACATATAATCATATATGATTAAATACACGAGACCAAATATTGAACCGAAAATGCAAAATGAATATTGGCCATATAAATCATATGTGATTAAATATATATAATCACATGTGATTAAACCCACCACTTACCGCCACCACCGCAACCTACCACCCACCACCACCACCATTCACTCACCCACCACTACCCATTACCTGCCACTCACCACCACCCACCACCCAGGATTTGTTTTTTGTGTTCTCGATTAATTAATTTTTCTCGTATTTTAAATCATACGTGATTCAATACACGAGAACAAAAATTGAATCAAATGTGAATAAAATGGGTGGTGGGTGTTGGGTGGTAGGTGGCAGTGATGGTGGTGGTGGTGGGTGACGATGGAGGGTGGTGGTGGTATGTATGTATTGGGTTTAATCATTATATACACGAGAACAACTCTTGAATTGAGAATGTGAAATTGCATCTTATTCACATAAATCATATGTGATTAGATACATATATTCACATGTGATTAAATAGACAATAACAATTATTGAATTGAGAATACGAAAATTTATCTTGTCCACATAAATCATATGTGACTAGATGCATATAATCACATGTGATTATACACACGAGAACAAGTATTAAATTAAGAAAACGAAAAGAAATATTTTCCATATAAATCATATGTGATTAAATACGTACAATCACTTGTGATTAAATACATGAGACAAACTATTGAACTGAAAATGGGAAAATGAATATTATCCTCATAAATCATATGTGATTACATATGATTATATGTATCCAATCACATATCATTATTTGGTCAAGATTTATTTTTTCTCATTCGATTCAATAGTTTTTCTCTTGTATTCAATCGCATGTGATTAATATATCTAAGACATAAATGAATTTTGTCAATATAAATCTTATGTGATGAAATACATATATAATCACATGTGATTACATACATCTAATTGTTCTTTGTCAACTTTAATCACATGTTATTAAATACATTTAATCACATGTTATTATATGTATCAAATCATATATGATTTATACGGACAAAGAAGAATCTAGTCTATATAAATCATATGTGATTAGATACATACACATGTGATTATATACAAGAGAGCAACCATTGAATCAAAAACGTGAAAACAAATTTTTGTCCACATTAATCACATGTTATTAAATACATATAATCATATGTGATTAAATACATGAGAAAAATTATTGAATGGAAAAAATGAAAACGAATCTTGTTCATATAAATCATATGTGATTAGATACATATAATCACATGTGATTAGATACATATAATCACATATGATTATATACACGAGAACAACTATTGAATCGAGAACACAAAGATAAATATTGTCCATATATATCATATATGATTAAATGCATATAATCACATGTGATTATATGTATCTAATCGCATAGAATTTATGTGGAAAATATTTATTTTTGCGTTATCGATTCAGTTGTTGTTATTGTGTATTTAACTACATGAGATTATATGTATGTAATAAGATATGATTTATATGGACAATATTCGTTTTTGCATTCTCGTTCAATAGTTGTTCTTGTACATTTAGTCACATATGATTTATGTACATTTAGTCGCATGTTAGCGTTTTCGATTCAATAGTTTTTCTTTTTCCACATTAATCATATGTGATTAAATACATATAATCACATATGATTAAATAAATGAGAAAAACTATTGAATCAAATATGCAAAAACGAATATTATCAATATAAATCATATGTGATTTGATACATATAATCACATGTGGTTACGTACATGAGTACAACTATTGAATCGAGAAAGAAATAATGAATCTTGTCTACATAAATCGTATGTGATTAGGTACATATAATCACATGTGATTATATGTATTTAATCACATATGATTTATGTGGACAATATTCATTTTTGCATTTTTAGTTCAATAATTGGTCTCGTGTATTTAATCACATGTCATTTTTGTGAAAAAGATTTGTTTTCATGTTCTTGATTCAATAAATCATATGTGATGAATTATATATATATATATATATATATATATATATATATATATATACACTAGCCGTTTACCCGCGCTAAGCGACGGTTGTGAATAGTTTTGGTAATTCGTTTCTTTTCGGCGAAGAATGATTGGTTTCAATTCAACGATTATTTTGCTTTATGAGATATGTTATATTAAAAATAAGACACTATGTAATGACAAATGTCACTAACCATTAGTTTTAGTTCAACAATTCATTTTCTTTCCGAGGCATAGTGTATTTTTTAATGTATTTGCCCCTTGTATTTGTCGCTTTTATGTATGTTGGATAAGTGTTTTCATATATTTGATCTATTCTTTCGAAAATATATCATTTTTTAATTCATGATAATACAGTGGAAAAAAGCATTTTTTTATTTGTAAATTTAGAGTATACTCCAACTAAGTTTTCAATCCCCCAAAGCTCGTTGCTATTGATACAAAAAATAACCATAATCTAAACAAAATGTTTTGAATAAATCCTCATTAAAATAAAGAAGATGAGAACCTTTTTACCTTGCCTCTAGAACTTAATTGTTTTTCTTATGACTTTAGCCGTGAAATCAAGTGTTTAATTTAACCCATTTGTAGAAGGCTTACTTTATTTATAATAGTGAAATTCAAAGGTCTATCATGTAAATTGGGAATTTGGGCCATTGTTTACCCATTTTCCGATATGTGTTCCTCCTGTATGGTCAGAGGGGTCTAAAGCACTGCCATCATCAATTTGGAAAGACCGTTTCAGTTTTGAAACACACAAACTGGTGATAAAGGGGTATAACACATTAGAAAATGGTAAAATAGAATTAAGTTGAAATTTCTTACCATTAGTTCAGGAGTAACCAATATCGGTCTTTCTTAATTGAAACTCTCATCAATTCTTTTGACTCTTTCTCCCTTCAAACTTTGCAAAATAATAATAATAATAATAATAATAATAACCATTAAAACCAACATCTGAGTGGGGTTTGTTTAAGACAAATACACAATAAATCTTCATTGCATTCATACACCATATAAATTGGTACCAATAAATGGAATTACTAAAAGACCAATCCGGGGGCGGCGAATACTTTGTTTCAACAATTACTTTCCTTTTGGGACGAAAACCATCTAGACCATATATGTAACTAAAAAAATTGGGACAAAAACTAATTTGATCAAAGCTATTTTCCTGTTTTAACTAATTAAAGTATTTAACGTTTTTTTTTCGACCTTGCATCTTGCGAGGTTGAGGTTTACTTTATATATAATAAATGAGCTATATACAGGAATATATATATATATATATATATATATATATATATATATATATATATATATATATAGCTCATTTATTAAGTAAGATAAATATAAACATACTAAAATCAATATATGTTATGTGAATGAATACACATAAATTAGTCAGATGTTAATTTGGTTTTGCAGATAGAAAATGACACGATGTTATTTTATCAAAAAAATTGTTATTTTAGTTTCATTAATAGAAAAATAAATTTAAAGTTTGACGTTGAATCTAACTAAAAAGTTATGTGCATTTAATTTTGTTATGTATTTAACAATTTCAGTGCACAAAGTATAAAATATTAGATTAAATAAATCAATTGATTGTAAAACGTATAAGTAAATATTAGAATGAATTTGACTCCTGTATGAGGATTGAAGATACATGTAGTAACCCAAGGCCAAATAATTTGATGAAACAACCGAAAACAAATAACATATTAAAGATTTGAAACATGTACAACAATGTAAGCATCTTAGATGAATACATCATACATCTTTGTAACTCTTGAATTACATCAAAAAGCATAATCAAAGTAAGGGACATGACAATGCTTATCCACGAACATTAAAATCATCTTGAATGTACTCATCATCAACTATGCAACTTTTATCTTTATCTTTGGAGTTGTCCTGTTTGAAGAAAATTACAAAAAAGAAGAAGGAAAGACGTAGTACACTTGCAGAGGTCTGAATGAAGAAAAAAATTACGACTAAGAGTACATTGTCCTAATAAGAAACAAAATTAGAAGTACATTTATATATCCATGTAGATACTTCAAAGAGAAATATCTTGATAACAGAAAAAAAATGAAAGTATGGTGGTGTAAAAGAAGTATATTAAGTGTCATGTCATAATAAGCTAATAATTGTAAGTAAGATGCTCATAAAAAGGAAGCCTAAAAAATGAATTGTAAGTAAGATGCCATGTCATAATAAGCTAATAATTACAACCATTTAAATACATGCAGATGCAGTCATGAGAGCGATATTATCTGAATGCAAAATAAATATGTAGATTTTCAAAGCACATAGTCCTATTAATAAAATGAATTGTAAGTACACAACTATAGTTTGGTAGATTCCTCAAAGAAAATGACTTGGATAGAAAAAAAGATAGTAAATTGAAGTAGGATGCTAAAATAATCATATAAATGAAAGTACGACACTATTCCTTGTATTTAGTTGTTTTCAGTGCAAAGAATAAGATAAAATGGAAGTACGATATTAGCTAATCTGCAATTGCATTCAAATATTAAGAATATTTATAATAGCAAATGTGCAATTTGGGTGAAAATAAACTTAACTCGAGCTTGTAAGGGGATATAATTCTCTAAAATAAAATCATTCTTTCTTTTAACCATGAGAATCACAATCAGTTGAAGAGATGAAGTAACAGATCCCTGCTTCGAAAAAAATGAGAGATTGGACATCAAATGAAAAAATTATCCAAAACCTATAAATCAGATAAATTATTAAAACAACTCAAAAAAATAATAAAATTCTTACAATCCAAAAACGAAACCAAGATGTATTAAACACAATAATCATATTCAAGTTTTGAAACATATTGAATTAACTTGAACCAATATTCTGCACATTGGGTATTAGGCAATAGACTCCTGCAAAAAAATCATGTAAAAGAAACTCATAAATTGTGAATAAAATAAACAACTAACCCTAAAACTGGTTGGAAATAGTGTGTTCTGATCTCATCAAATAATCTGACATTTATGAATAGCTTCAAATAATCTTAAACAACATAGGTGAGTGTAAGAATCGGTATATCCATGAAAAACAGAGTAAAATCAATATATGACAATTAAGTAAAACTAAAAAAAACATGGAATAGAGAATTTGATAGAACTATTTACCTGGATGGTGGTGAAGCCCAAGATGGTTAGTGAAGGCTTCAACATTGGGGTTTAATTACAGTGTGAATAATTAAATGGATAAGAATTCAGTAACTAACGTAAAATGATATATTTCTTTCATGAACTGGAGTTATCAGTTTGAAGATATACCTGAATCGATACAGATAGTTGAGAAATGTCAAAAGGACACAAATGCCCTTGGTACCACTTAAACAGGAAAGCTTTACTCTAGATACACATATATGGGGCCGGTAAGGCATACCTGCAAACATCATACCAAAGCAGTTAACAAAAAGTAAAAAATTATCATGTAACCTGTAGTGAAAACCAAAAACAAATATTAAAATCCATGAAGCTACATGGGATTACCGATAAAAAGATGCTTGGAATTCAAAATCGTAAAATGAAATCAATCATTCGTGGTCTTGTTCAACATTTATGTGGATATTCACATCCCTAGACAGAGAAAGAAATTGTGAGTAGTGGTGGTTTGTGAGTGTGTGTGCGCCAAGACATACAGAGAAAGAAAGCCCTAGTTGTCCCAATTGGTCTAGCTGTCCCAAAGGTCCTAAACTTCACCCTCGATATTAAAAAATATCAAGAAAATATTTCCTTGATATGCATATGCCTTAAAAAAGCGATGACATAACCACATATGGGGGCGGCGACAATATTTAGGATGATTAGAGCGGCGACGGTGTGGTGGTGCTATGATGGTGTCAGGGCATAAATCAATTCAAGTATACATAATCAAACACTTACATTACTATAACTAAGGAATATCGGCTGTAAGCAACTTCGATGGATTTGCCTTCGTATCTTGCGAGAGTTCTGCAGTGCTGTGAATTTGCGTTGGTGCGGTGGATTGTGGTGATAGCGGTGGTGTGATGGCAGTGGTTACTGGTTAGTAGTCTGGCGGTGGTGAGTGGTGTTTAAAGTTAGTCAGGTTTACTTTAGGGTTACAAAGAAGGAGTAGAGCGAAGCAGGTAGTTGAAGGTGGCGTTTAGTTCCCCATAAACGGTCGAAGGCGGTGAAAGAGTGTGAGAAAGATACTATATTAAAGAAGTTCAGCATATAGACCCCAAATATAAAGTAAGGAAGGCCAGAACCCAGAGATATATGCCGAGATATCAGGATTCAATATAGAAATAGAGACTCGTTCACGTAGGCTTGGTCAAAAGCCTACAAATAAGGTATGTATGCATTAAGTAATTGTAATTATTGCATTATCGTTTGTAGAATTTGTATTATAATATTACTTATATAGTGATTTGTTGTACTTTAAGCTTAAATATTTGGACGTCTTAAATCTATTTTTAGAAATAGTAAGGTTTGTATAATAATATAGTAATATATATATATATATATATATATATATATATATATATATATATATATATATATAAACAACTAAATTAAGTATACAATTAATTATACATGAACAATTGAACATATGGGTCCACAATGAAAAACACCAATATCAAATGGATACTATATGTTTAGTAGATATTATTAATTAACCAAAATAAAAAAATGTTTATTTATTATTACTACTATTATTTAAGAGATATTTAAATTATAAATTTGACTAAGTTAATTAAAATAAATAATTTGGTTTGAGTGTTTACAGAATTTAAGGGCATCCACAATGCATTGAACTCCATAGAGTTCAATGGATTGCCACATCATTTTTCTACATTCCATACAACTCAATCATTTTTTTCCTACAATGCATTGAACTTTACAAAGTTTAATAGAAAGTTACAAAAGCTAATTTATAGTATGTATTTAAGATTAGAAAACTTTCCTTTTCCCACTTAAGAGTTCAATGACCATTAAACTCCAAATCCATTAAATGTCTAGGTCACATCTCACTATGATAGAGTTTTATCCATTAAATGATAACCAGAATTGTGACCTCATTCAACCATACCATTGAACTCACCAGTGTGAATGCTCTAAGCATAACCCTGAATGCTATCCTCTTTCCTTGCACTATAGTTGAGGACCCCAACCTTGGTCATCGATTTGGATAAGAGCAGGACAAAAAGATGGTGTTGTTGATTGATCCAAGAAACTAGCATTCTATTGATGTCTCGTGTAGATCATTTATCAACTTACTTGCATATAATTGAGGATATTTGTTAGATCACCAACTTCATATGTATTTTATGCATTGTCTTCTTTAAGAGACATTGTTTATGAATTTTTCGACGATAAATGTTGTTTTGTAATGGTTTTTTTATCACATCTTCAACATGTATATATGTAAAATTAATTGAGTACTTAAAGATTCATTCAATAGCTATTATTGTGACTGTTTGGATGTACTATAGGTTCGTAAAAAATAAATCACACTTGTGAAACAATATCAATCTAAAACCAGAAGAACCGTAAATCATTAATTCAAAACAATTAATCAAGAAGGTTAGTAAACTAGAGAACCCTAATATCATTAATTCAAGACAATTAGTCCCCAAGGTTAATACTTGCTTTTAAGTAAATGAAATTTTGATTAATTTAAAATATTTCCAGCCTTTAGCCATTTTAGTAAAATAACTAAAAATGACTTGTCGTTAACATTACCCTATTTAATGATAAACTTAACTTGTACCACAATCCAACTATTTTTGGTCCTACAAAGATATCATCCAACTATTTTGATCCCAAAAAAAGTTATTATATTCCACCAAATGTAATATTTGTATTTGTAACCGACAAGTCAACTGCGTTAAACGTGTGGCAATAATGTATTGCTTACGTGTATGATCTAATCCAAATCCAGTTATCCCCTGGAGAAAATTCCAAAATTGCAACATTTTCCCCCTTTTTGTTTACGTTTACTTAAATCTCAAAAATCAAAATGACCCCATCATTACTTTCCACTCAATTCACCTAACATCATTTTTCAAATTGGTTGAAGTTGAACGACTGATCAACAACTGATTTGTTAGATACACCAACAGATTTCAAAATTTGTGTGCGTGTGTGTCAACGGATTAGATGAGGATTGCATCAGGCGGTGGCGGTGGCGCTGGTGGAGAAGCATGGAAGGCACACGCGGCGATGGCGTTGGTACAATTGTTCAATGGAGGATATCATGTCATCACAAAAGTAGCTCTGAATGGTGGAGTCAATGAGATTGTTTTCTGCGTGTATCGTGACATCCTTGCCATCTCTATCCTTGCTCCCATCGCCTATTTCCGTGAAAAGTTAGTCAACTTATCAATTGTTTATTCCTGCTTAGAAATTGTGGTTCGAATTAATGCCTTCTGTTATTTAAATACTGATGAAGAGTTGCCAGATTTTTCATTGTGTTATGGGACAATATAACAGCTGTTTTTCCTCTAACTATTCTAGGGTTGAAATGAGATTGAATCGAGAATAAGGTAATTGTAGTGTTTTGGAATGGATCTCTAGAAGTATAGTTGATGCCGGAAAGATTCCCCTAGTCAATTCTGCTTGTACTTGCAATATACTTTAAGGATACCTCCAAACCTCTAGTACAGAGTAGTTTATCATGCTAATTAAAAAAAAAATTATATGGATTAGATTTATTCTTGTACTATATTAGTCAGGACTTACTGTAATTACTAATGCATCAGGCAAATCCCACTGGATTTCTCATTCTTACATAGTTACATTTGATTGTTTTTAATGAGATTTAGCATTCACCATAATGTTGAACCAAGAACAAGGACATGGAGAAGAACCAATGTTGCAAATCCGACTCTCTTTTCTTTCATTACAAGATGATATACAATGTTGCTTTTTGCTGGTGATAAAAGTCAAATATGTTAATTGGTGCACATAACCCAATATTTGTATTCACGGATAACCTACTAATCATCATTTTGACCTGTAAATACTACTCGTTATCATCAGGGAAATATGTGAAACTAAAGTTGGTTTGATTTTATGTTGTTTGTAGGAGAATCAGACCAACTATGACTAGGCAGTTGCTCATGTATTTCTTCTTTCTTGGGTTGACAGGGTAAGTTATAACCTGGTTGACCATGATAAAACTTTTAAAAGTTATCTACCCGTTTGACTCAGTTATTTTTGTTGACACTTTATGATTCATTAAGATAACACATTTATAACATTTCTTATAGTCCCTTCTATGGCTATTGTTCCACTTATTAATTTCTTGTGTAGGATTTTTGGGAACCAGCTTTTGTTTCTTCTTGGTCTTGGCTACACAAATCCAACCTATGCTGCAGCCATTCAACCTTCAATTCCTGTCTTCACATTTATACTTGCTGCAATGATGGGGTAATATATAATGGCAACCTTTACTTATAAAAATATTATTTACTAATAATATTTAATAAACATGTTTTATATGTGATGTGATAAATGCAGTACAGAAACAGTAAATGTGCTGAAAAGTGAAGGTCAGGCAAAAATTGGAGGCACCTTAGTTTGTGTTTCTGGTGCCATTTTAATGGCTATCTTCAAAGGACCAGCTTTACTAGGGTTTGCAAACACTGCCCCTGAAATAATTCCAGCTGGACAACCAATGTTTTCTAATCTTGCAACCTTAGGAATTGACAACTGGCACATTGGTGTTCTATGCTTAATAGGAAACTGTATATGCATGGCTACCTTTCTAGCTGTTCAGGTAGTTGAATTATTGTACATTTACTTTATTAAATGGTTTGAACTTGAATTGAAGTATGATTTTTTTTTATTGAAATGAATTCAGGCTCCAGTGTTGGCTATGTATCCTGCAAATCTATCAGTTACAGCATATTCGTACTTTTTTGGTACACTTTTTATGGTGGTGACAGCTGTCTCCTTCAACAATGAGTCAATGAACTGGCATTTGACTGGGTCCGAGGTTTTGGCAGTAATTTATGCTGTAAGTATCTTCTCTGTTCTCCTTGTATTGTATAAAACTCTTATACAGTTATATGTCTCTTACTCGGTCTCGTAAGAAGCTGAGTCTTACTGATAAAATTTACATGATGTTTTTTTTTTTTTTTTAAAATAAAATAAAATAGGGAATCATCGCGTCTGCATTGAACTATGGACTTCTAACATGGTCGAACAAGATAATGGGACCCGCTTTGGTTGCTCTTTATAATCCACTTCAACCTGCTGCTTCTGCTTTTTTGTCAAAAGTATTCCTTGGTGACCCAATCTATTTGGGAAGGTCTGTTTTCTCAGCATCCAACTTAATTTGATTTTTCCAAATGATGGTTTATTTTTTATTTTATGAACAGCATTTTGGGAGGATTGTTGATCATAGTGGGGTTATATGTGGTGACATGGGCGACTTATCGGGAAAAACAAAAGCAACAGGCAGCCTTAGTAGGTCGTTCCTCAGAGCCACTCATAGACCAGATTTTTGGTGGGCCTTCCCCATCACTACTTAAGTCTACAGATTAAGGACCACACACACACACACACCAAATGGCAAATGTTGTTGTTGTTTTCTTCTGTTTTTACCTTTTGCCCTTCAATTGTATTTTTGGTTTTTGTGCAAAATGTGTAAGCAGAATAGTGACAGATAGAAATATATATTCTTCCATTTTGGGCTTTTCCTGATGGGGTCATTCATGAGTGTAATGAGTCTTCCCACAGAATATGTCCCTATCACTCATAGCAGAAAGAAAAAAAAAATGTGATGTTGTGGTGATGATATGGTGTTGTTTTTATGGAAATATTTCAAGTTAATTGGGATATTTGGTGAAAATTCTTCATACTCCTTCCATCTTGGAAAATGTTTGGGATGTTTAACTTGCGGGTGGACTTGGAAAATGGGGCTTTGGTGATAGAGAAAATACATCGACTATTTCACTTTTTTTTTTAATCTTGGAACAACCAGATATCATACAAGACCATTGGTATAACTTTTTATGGAACAAATTTCTTTCTAAGATTGAGTAAAAAGAAACCTATGTATCATTGAATTTTAAAATTGGAAATATGACAAAAACTTTTTGCATCAAAAATGGAAATATGACAAAAACTTTTTGCATCAAAAATGGAAATATGACAAAAACTTTTTGCATCTTGACTTGTTATATTTAAGTTGTGTTTGGTAGATCAACGGGAAAACTAGTTTTTAGGTGAAAATGATCTTTAATTTCTCTATATGTTAAAAAACTTATGGAAATGTATATTTGAAAATTTTGTGAAAAGCCCTAATTAGCTTATCAGTAATACTTTACGGACTCGTTACATTGCAATAAACTTCGAACGTTAACTTTGTCCAATTTTAGCTTAATTGTGAAGCAGCCCATACATTTCCATTAATTATAAATTAAGCTTCTGACTTTAATTTATATGATAATGCCCTGTCAAGCACTTTTACCCTTTATATAAAATAAACTTTCAAAGTTGAACTCCCAAAACCTTTTCAAATCCAAGTTAAATTACTTTATAAAAGCCATTGAGTTTCGTGATGAACATGCATAAACAATTTTAATTGTGAAGTGTGCCTTAAATGTGACCGAATATATTCTCACTTAGAGTATTGATGACCATGGGTATCATTATGCTGCGAGAGACGAAGATTTCAAAGTGTAAAGTGATAATAGTTTGATTCTTTAGGGAAAGGAAAATATGGAGAATATATGTTGCATGAAGAGTCTTAAGTATTTTTTTAGAGGCGACAAAAATTGATACGATACGAACTCAATTAAACAGATTTTGGTAAGATATCTAATCCGTTTAATTAAACTGGTTGACACGACACAACGCAAAAATTTAATGGATACGATTAGGGTTGATAATTTCAACTTGAATATGACTAGAAAATGACTGGTTATTTATATGTAAGTTTTACTTTATGTCTTTAAATAAACTAGAAAGACTCAAGAACAAAACCATAACACAAAAGAAAACATCTGAGTTGAGTTGTTTTGTAATGTAGAAACGACTTAGCCGTTTAGGTCAAGACTTCGTTTTTAGTTTTTTTGTTATGTTTCAAACTACAATGCCCCCCCCCCCCCCCCCCCCCGCGACCACTATTTCCTCCTCATGATCTCGCCCTTCGCCTCCCAACTCATACTTTTTTCCATTTCCCTCTAAACTTATGAATTTAGTCATTCCACCTCTTAACTACTTTTCTTTCCGTCTACCTAACTCATACCCTTTCAACATGTTTAACTGATACTCTTTCAACATGTTTAGTGTTTCAACCTCACATGCCACAACACATTTCAATGTATGACCCTAACCCGAAACCCGAAACGAACTCTCTATGAAAATATATGAGTTGACACGACACGACATGTTAATTAAACGGGTTAGGTTAAGGTCAAACTCTCTCAACCCGTTTATTGTTTTGATATGACACATTTGTCAGGTCTAATATTTTCTATAAATGGGTTAGTTGCGAAAGCAACAAAAAAAAAATGGAAAATGTTAATTGACAATAAGTTGATTTTTCAAGGGAAAATATGGAAAGTATATGTTACATAAAGGGTGAATATGCGTGTCAACAAATGGAATAACGACTTGTAAATTTAGTCATTACGCTTATTTGTATGTTTATATGTCATTAAACTTGTTGAAATTGTTCAAAAATTACTAATATGACCGGTAATACTAGGTTTTGCCTAATTCTAGTGGTGAATATGGGTGTCCACAAATGGAATAATGACCTGTAAATTTTGTCATTACGCTTGTATGTCATATTAAACTTGTTGATTTTGTTCAAAAATTACTAATATGACCAGTAATAGTGGCTTTTGTCCATTTCAGGTATATTGTCCAGCGAAATATGAGTTTTTGGCCATCTTCTCCGACAAGTTCCAAAGGGTTTTTTCGAATTCTGAAAACTAAAATCAGTTCATTAGTAGGAAACAAAAAACAATGGATGATTTGATGAATGTAATAAGAATTTTCTTCATGATCTTTGAATGGATTTTTGAACGAAGTTTGAATGTTATTCATGATTTTTGAACAACATATGAAGAGTATTCATGATATTTAAACAAAAAACAGGAGCATTTTGAAAACAAATCGAAAATCTGAATGTTCATTTTCAAAAATTGGAAATCATAACCCTAAATCTTAATGATGTGTTCATTTCTGAAAATCATAACCATAAATCGAATATTTAAATGTTCTTCAATGTAAATCGAAAATCATAAACATAAATCGAAAACTTTATGGTAATTGAAAAAATGGCAATCACAGGTTATTTCCCACGTGAGTTTTTATTTTACATATGATTTTGGTTTTGGGTATTTATAGTTTATCTAAATAATTACAAAAAACTTAGATATAAATAAATATATCATTTTCAGTCATATTCAAGTTGAAATTTTCAACCATAACCTTATCGGTTTAATTTTTACTTTGTGCCGTGTGAATCATTCAATAAACGAGTTAAAATATCTAACTCAAACACGTTTATTTTGTATCGAGTTTATATCAGGTTATCGTGTAGTGTCGATTTGTGTTACTTCTACCCAATGTTTTAAAAACTGGTTTGAACCAAGAAAGAGAGCGGTTCAACTATCACCGATTTTATGTCTATTTCTGAACCGGAACAAACCAGTTGGTTTTTACAAAAATTTGGTTGAATCGGTTTCATTAAATAAAAACACATGAAAAAAAACTATTTTACATAATAAACTTTGTTGATCTTTTTCACATCAATTTAGATTTTTCTAAATAAAAAATATGGCGAATGTTATGAAGTTTTTTGATGCGTTTGTATTCATCTAAAACTATATTTTGTTTCACTATTATACTTTATTTTCTTTTTATGCACGTGGATTGATGCAAAATTTATAGTTATTTGTTATGTTAATGTATTTGGATTGATCTACAATTTGTTTTTATGTATGTATGTATGTATGTGTAGGAAAAAAAAGATGAAAAATATAGAAACCAGTTGATCCGACAGTCGAACCAGTTAAACTGATAACCGATCACTATCAGTGGCGGATCCAGGATGGAAATTAACCGGGGTCCATCATATAAAAAATACAAATAAAATTACAACACTTTGAAATTTTAGGATACTTATAGTTTTTTTCAGTAAATAAAAAATCAATAAGGGACTTTTCTTTTAAGAGTGGGTGCCATTGAGGGTGTTTCTTAGTAAAAGGAAAATTATTTAAGGGTATATATGGTAATATTATGGCTCTAATCCTCTTCCAAGTGGGGTGCTTGGACCCCACCTCTAACAAGCCGGCTCCGCCACCATAACGATTCACCTAAAAACCAATTTTTAAAACATTGTCTTTACCAAGCCGCATAGTAAGATAAATAACTAAAGGATTCAAAACATGCTAACCGACTCTTATAAAAACTTTATATTTTAACGTATCTAAAAATAACTATATAAAAACATATTTTATTTGAAAAACTTAAAATTTTTAATGTAATTTTGCCTTAACTTTAATATAGAAAAATACAGAAGTATAAGAAAGCATATCCAAAAGAATATACTAAAAATAAATACGATGTTGATAGTTGATTAAATTAAAGAAGTAACATATTCTTATTTATTATATTTATTATTTAATTTAACTATATATGTAGAATCTACCAAATGTTGTATTTTTATTTTTATTATAATATGTTAATTTAATTAATATAAAATTATTAAGCTATATATTGTATTTTTATTGGTCTTTTAGTATTGTTTTATAAAATATTTTGATTATAACAATAAATATTATTTTATATTTAAATAATATTATTATCGTTAACTGATTTTTTAACATGATATTATAACATAAGGTAGAGTTAATTTTACATGTTTTTGTGGTTTGATCAAATTGTTTCATGTGTATCTTTTGTTTTTCATTTTGTACTGTATCCAGTTAATTTTAAACTTACATGTTTCATTCATTTTCATACATGAAATGATTATCATGTCTTTACTAAATACTTTAGTATCTATATTTATTATTATTACTTATTTCTTTTATCAGAGACCCACTATCTTAACCTATCCCACCATTTTCCCCTCAATGTTAAAATATCTAACAACTATTGACTTTCGACGACTACCATCGGTCACTTCCTTCGAAAAACCCACTACCAAACCCGGGGAAGGATAGGGGTAGGATGGTGGGGTCTAATATAAATAACAAATAAATATTTAAAAAATAGGCAAGGGCAGTATAGTCATTTTATATATGAATGAGATTAGACCTAAGAAATGTGTTGTGATGTGCCAGGTTTGTGTCGTGTTGAAATGGTAAAAAGTTGGGACTTGAGAGATCTAGATCCTAACTAGGGATGCAAGCGGATCGGGGATTCCCCGCTACCCGTGGGGACCCGACCCGAACGGGTCGGGGATTCCCCGTCTTAGCGGGTAACGGATCGGGGATGGGGATTAGATATCTTACCCGAAGCGGGGACGGGGCGGGGACAGTTATACTATTATCCACCCCGTTTGAAACCCGATATATATATATATATATATATATATATATATATATATATATATATATATATATATATATATATATATATATATATATATATATATATATATATATATAATTTGTAATTAAAGTTAGGCACGGTTCCAATTCCCACGATTCACTTCCACTGTTTTCATCTCTTCGAGAAGCACAGCCGACTCTTCGTTCTTCGGTCACGTTCACGCTTCACATAATCAAGGTTCAAGACATTAATGTCTCCCCTCTTCAAGAATAAAACCAGTTTTCAATCCTCGATCCTAAACCCTAGATATTTGATATCGACACAGTTGTATCAAGGTTCAAGAGTAAATTTCAATGGATGATCTTCCTTTTCCAGCACTAAATCCCAACCCCAAGTAAGTTTTTTATTTATTTATTGATTTCACATGCATCTGCTTACCGATTTTCTGTAATTGATTTCTCAATCTCATGTCTAATTAGTGATAATCGGTTTTCTTTATTATGTAATCGATTCTCATGAATGTAGAATACCTATATAACCTGAATGATTTTTATAATGTATTTTCTTTAAATCTAGATTTCTCATGTATGGAGTTTTATGCCTATAATATGTATGATTTGGTTGAAATCTGATTTCCCATATACGATTTTTTTTCATGTATTTTAGTCGAGACCTTATTGTATTGTGGAACTTCAGGGCTATACTCAAGATTGATTGTTAAAACCCGCAATTGGTAGATACCCAAATGGTATAAGTTGAATCGATTAATTTCTAAAAGTACTATTAATTGATAATCATCTGATTTTCAATACGTCTTTGTGCTCATCATATATATATATATATATATATATATATATATATATATATATATATATATATATATATTTCTGAATGTTTGTATAATCTGGTATGTTTGAATCAATTAAAGTGAATAACATGGATTTTGTGTAAATTTTGTATGATCTGGTATATTTTAAATTTCATAACATATGTCTAAGTCTTTTTGTATAATCGAATATCATCTAATTTTTTTGATTGCATAATTGTAGTGTCGCGCAAGATCAACAGGCTCACAACCAAACAGAAGATTGGCAGTTTGGATTCATTTTACAAATAAAAAAATTGATGGAGTTGATAAGGCCGTTTGCAACTTTTGCGGGGAAAAAATTGAGTGGAAAAAGCAATAATGGCACTACACACTTGCATTATCATTACAAGCTTTGTGGATCCAAACATTCTAGATTTTGATACATATGAGTGAAATTAAAAATTGTTATTTTTATATTAGTTTCTTAATAAACATGAAATTGTCGTTATTTTTTGTATTTTGTGTCTATGAGAATGAAGTATTAACATTTAAGTAATTTATTTGTAATGATTATTGTTTATTTTTTTTATATTCTTTAGATTTAGAAAAACAATTGGATTTTTTTTTTATAAAACGGGTATCCATCGGGTTCCCCGTATCCGGCGGAGATTTTTTCACCCAAACCCGTCGGGGATTTAGCGGGGCGGAGGCGGGGATGGGTATGGAGATTGGAGGTCGGGTACGGGGACGGGGATTATGGTCTCCGCCAATATCCGCCCCCGTTTGCATCCCTAATCCTAACCCGACATGTTAACGTGTCATGTCGTGTCAACCTAATTTCTTTTGTCGAGTTTCACGTTGGGGTTAGACCTTAAAATATGTCGTGTCATGTGAGATTGAAACATTAAACATGTTGAAAGAGTAGAAGTTAGAAAAATTAGTTGCTAAGTGGCAAAATGGTTAATTCATAGTAAGCTTATACTGCATACTGAAAATAGTAGAAATTAGCGAGGCAGTAGAAATTACGGAGGCAGAGGGGCGACATCATAAGACGGAGGTAATGGTTGAGGCTGTGTAGTTTATGGAAAAACGAGAAAAATGAAAATAAAGTTTTAACCTAGACGGCTAAGTCGTTCCATATTACAAACTGATTGAACCCAAACTCTTTTTACATATTATTTTGGTTTTAGGTATTTCTAGTTTATCTACAGAATTTACAAAACTTACATATAAATAAATGAGTCATTTTCGAATCATATTCGAATTGAATTTACCTTACAAATTTAATTTGTGTGTCGTCTCGTATCAACATATTTAATTAAACATATTGAAATATCTTACTTAAATCTATTTATTTCGTGTCGTGTAAGTTTTTATCAACTCTAATTGGAATGAAGTGTGCAGGTTTAAAACTAAATCGGATGGTCCGAATAAAAACGAAAAAAATAAGGATGAAACGAGTAGATCGGAGCAAACCGGCCGGACGATTTGTTATTATAAATTCATGTAATTTACTCTAAAAAGTATTGTTATTATAAATTTGTGTAATTTACTCTAAAAAGTATTTGTTATTATAATCATGTAATTTTTACTCTAAAAATATGTGGATTGGAAGCCTGCTAGTTTGAACGAGGGGTATATTGGTAATTAAGATTACGGCAATCACGGCCTGGGTTTTTCATAGGTTGTGGCATTGAGCAAAGGGGGGCAGGCCCCGAAGATCTTCTGAGAAGGTATCAAGGATTCAAGGTCGATCATGGAAGGTGAACACAAACAGAGAAATTGGATGCTTCCACCACCCACCGACCGTCCAGTTCGTGTCTACGCCGACGGCATATATGACCTTTTCCACTTCGGCCATGCTCGTTCCCTTGAGCAAGCCAAAAAATCGTAAGTGCTCTCGACTGCCCCCACCTTTATCGATTTCGTAACTTTTGATTCCATACTGAAAATATGGATCTCGCTTTTGGTTGGTCGATGGAGTATGTGTCTGAGAAAATTTTGTTTGACCTTACTTTATACGACTTCTGTTTCATAATTGTGATTATGTTAACTTAATGTGGTGGTGTTTGGATGGAAACGGCGTGTAGAGATATATTAAGGTTGGAGAAGAGAACTAGGTGCTTGTAGTTTTTCGAAGTCTCTTCTCAACTTTGCATCCATTGATGGCAATGAATAGGTTAAATTTCAGTTAACGAACCAGAGAAGATCTAATAACAATTGATAACAAGGCATACTACTTATTGATGTTAATGCTCTGTATCAATGAATTTGGAAATTGTAACCGTGTTTTTGAGTTCCTTAATACATTCAAACGAGTTTATAGAAGTCAAAAGTTTATTAGACAAACTTGGATTTTAGCTAGGGCAGAAAGCACTTCCAGAAATTTTACTCACATCAATTCCACTCCTCATCTCATTGTCTCTATGTATTCATGTCAATGATACACTATCACATACACGAGTCTTTGATTTGTGTTAGTTAATCATCCCGTTTCTGTTTAGAATTGTATAAAGTGTGCAGATCTTGCAACTTCTCTTCTCATCTTATCCTAATACAGGTTTCCAAATACTTATTTGCTTGTTGGATGTTGCAATGATGAAGTCACCCACAGCCTGAAGGGTAAAACGGTCATGACTGACAAGGAGCGTTATGAATCTCTTCGCCACTGCAAGTAGGTTTGATATGTGATATCATGCTTGTATTAATGAACTTTATGATGATATTCTAAAATGGTGTTATGCAGGTGGGTTGATGAAGTTATTCCAGATGCACCATGGGTACTTACACAAGAGTTTATTGACAAACATCAGATAGACTATGTGGCTCACGATTCTCTTCCGTAAGGTCAACCTGTCCAAAGCTGCATTCCTTTTGCTCCTCAAACCCCCAAGGCCTTCTTTGTCTTGAAGGGGTATATATATAAAAAGTTTCATTTTTCTCATATAACACTTCATATTCCTCTCTTTGCATGCATATACACGTATACATGATTCATGTATATAAGCATACAGACTTTTCTTTTTTCATGAAAGGTCATGGCTGTCTATGTATACGATGCATATGGTTATGAAAATATTAATTGAAAATTTGGACTTTTATTGTGTAGTTGTAAATTTGGTGCATATAATTGTGGACTGCGTGTGATATATTAATTGTGTCTGACTTCTTAAAATCAGTTATGCCGATGCAAGTGGTGCTGGAAAAGACGTCTATGAATTTGTAAGTTGAAGTTGTTATTAAATATTACGATATGCCCCTTCTTCTGCTGAATTTTATTAGCTTCATGTAGTTATTATATAAAAAACCACCATGTGTACTCATTAGTAGCTTTCTTATGGGTTATTTCCTCTTTTTTCTTCATTAAGTGCTGTATGGGTAATGATGTCTGTCTGGATAAATTGTTGTATACATGAGGTCTGTTTCTTTTCTAGACTGAATAAACTGTATGAATGAGACTAAATGACCGTTTTACCCTCACATTCCAAAAAACAATTTTCGCAATATTCATCAATTTTAAAAATATTAGTTCATTTTAACATGAGAGTAGATGGGAGGAAAAATGAAGAAAGACAAATGGGTAAAGGGTTAGTGCCTTAATATGTTAAGCCAGTTTTTTTTTTTTTGGCTTAACCCATTAAATCATTTTTTTCAGATTAAGTCAGAAAGAAACAGCCATGTATATCTATCTGTAAAGATTTAGTTCTCAACTCATTGAGCTCATTTAGTTAAAAAGAAACAGTTCTTCAATGTTATAAACTAAATATACCAATTACCATCATAAAATATTCAGCTTAAAATCTCAAACTGCTTCCTTACTATGATAGATTTTGAACATATTTGTTATTTAGGTCAACTTTATTTACTTTGATGTATTGATGATATTTACATTAATACCCTTTTTAGGTGAAGTCAATTGGAAGATTTAAGGAGACAAAACGGACAGATGGGATTTCCACATCAGATATAATCATGAGAATTGTAAAAGACTATAACGAGTATGTGATGCGCAACTTGGATCGAGGGTACTCAAGAAAAGATCTTGGTGTCAGCTACGTAAAAGTGTGTTTTTCTTATTGATTAATTAAAACCTATTGTTTTATATTTTTTTAGATCAATTTATTGTCTCATGCTTTTTTAGGTTGAGGTTTGAGTTTCCATCTGTTTCTTTGTTTTAGGAAAAGCGGTTGAGAGTGAATATGGGTTTAAAGAAGCTGCGTGAAAAAGTAAAAAAGCAACAAGAAAAGGTGGAAGAGAAGGCAAGTATTTTTATAATTTCATTTTCTGCACATTAGAGACACTACTTTGTAGATTATAAGAGTAAATTACATTGTTTGTCCCTGAGTAAGCTGATTTTTCTATTTTGGTCCTTATTTGCGTCTCTTGTAACATTTTTGGTCCATGTTCCAAGTAAAATGATTATTTCGGTCCCTGTGTATAGTTCTTTTTTGCAATTTTTATCCGAAAGTTTTTCTCTTGCAATTTTGGTCCTTATTTGAGGTTCTTGTAAAGATTTTGGTCTTTGTTTTAAGTAAAATGTCTATTTTTGGTCCCTGTGTATAGCTGATTTTTGCAATTTTTGTTCCAAAGGTTTTCTCTTGCAATTTTTGTCTCAAATAAGGACCAAAATTGCAAGAGAAAAACTTTTTGAAAAATCAACTTACTATTTTCTTGGTGACCAAAAATGTAACTTACTCTAAGATTGTGTAATAAATGGTTGGGGATATACTAAATAAATAGGATAAGAACAAGGATTCCATATAAAATTGTAGATGCAGTTTGACCAAAATAACCCTGTTGGCTGAACCTTGTGTGATTTTTTTTTGAATGTTGCAGATCCAGACGGTTGCAAAAACTGCTGGTATGAATCATAACCTGTGGGTTGAGAATGCTGATCGCTTGGTTGCTGGTTTCCTTGAAATGTTTGAAGAGGGTTGCCACAAAATGGTTTCTTTTCTTCTCTTTCTCTTCCATACTTTCTTATATATTTAGGGTTGAGATCCAGTGATAACCCCTTTTTTTTCTGTTCTAATCTGAATATATATTTAATAAATCTTTCAGGGAACAGCCATCAGAGACAGAATACAAGAACAGTTAAAGGCAAATGGAAACAGGAGGGGACTCACGTATGAGAATAATGAAAATGAAGAGGAAGAAGATGAAGATGAATATTATTATGATTATAGCACCGATGAAGAAGAGTTATCCAGTGGATCAGAATGAATCAACATCTGTGTGGTGTGGACATTATAGAATGTGTTTGTGTGATATAAATGGCGTGTTTTAGTCTGTGTATCATAAATTTGCAATTTGGCTTTTCAGTTGGTTTTCTAAATGTACCCAAATTTAAGGGTTTCAAGTGACAGGAAGTTATGTTTTGGACTATTTTGACACTTTGTTTGATATTGTTTTTGGTCATCTGGTTAGGTTTTTTGTACTAACCCTCATCAACTTAGTTTTTTTATACATATATCCATTTGATTTTGCGAGGACATGTAGGACTCGAATGTTGTATCATGTGCAAATGAAAAGACTATTGTCCCTAGATACTTCTAGACCAACACTTTCTTCACATTATTGATGATAGGTTTAGCTCCAATGCACATGTTAAAATAACATTTTAAAAGTCCAAGGTTATAAAAAAAATAATACTAATAAATCGTACCATGAACGGTGATGTATGTAAATCATACTGACAATATTTTAGAGTGCCAAAATGTCATGTATGTAAATCACACTGACAATAGTTTAGAATGCCAAATTGTATTTGAACCTTAGACATCTTGTATGAAATTCTACATCTTAACCACTAGATTAGAATGCCAAATTGTATTTGAACCTTAGACATCTTGTATGAAATTCTACATCTTAACCACTAGAGAGACTTTCAAGACAATGTTAGTATCCATAAGTGGTGGTATGGAGCCACATTGTGATTTATTTTTCTTATGTTCACTGAGTGATCGGTTGGCGTGATATTAAAACGAGTAAATGAGATTTTTTATCCCTGTCTTATAATAAATAACATCAATATTTAGTTGTGTTATTTAGCCAATGAGGTTCAGTTCAACTGATCTGGATGGAGGCACACTCAAGTTTTCCCCTCCCAAAGGTTTTTGGGGGAATGGTGTTGAGTTATATATGTGTCCAAAGCTGTGAAGCTCCTTAATGGAAAACTAAGTTGCTAAGGATGTTATCTTCAGAGAGGGAGGGTTTGAACCCCGGTTCATTGGGTATTATGACATACTGCCATATCGAATGTCATTGTCTGCTGCACTAAACCGTCGTTCAAAAAAAATTGTGTTTTTTAGAATGTTTTTTTATGTGATAAATGTATAACTTATAATAAATATATTTATGTTTTAAAATTCTAGACGGAACGGATCATAAACGGATCGAATCGATAGTGATCAATACTCGACCCTTTTAATAAAAGGGTTAACGGGTAAACGAATCATAAAATATGATCCAAACCCATTAACTTTGCACGGATTTAGAGCGGATCAGAGTCAAAACTCGTTCCGTTGTCAGATCTAAACATAAATGATTAAATTAAAGCAAAAAGGGATGAGAAAACATTAATAATCCAAAACTATATACATGATTTTCTATAAAAGAAAATTAAAAATATAATTAATAAGTAGTTGTTTTGGTAGTTAATTTAATTTTTTTTAAATGCAACCGTTTATTATTCGTGTGTATATATATATATATATATATATAAGGGTTCTTTGGAAAACAAAAAAACCCTAAAAATCATAAAAATGCATAAAAAAATGCCTAGACATTACAAAACTTTTTTTTGAATTTTTTTATCAAAAATCGCAGCCTTTTTGACAATTTCGCTGAAAAAAAAAATCAATTTATTTTATTTTTTTTTTTTGTAAAAAAAAAAAATTTCAACGATTTTATGTTAAAAGCTGCGATTTTTTGATAAAAAAAATTCAAAAAAAAGTTTTGTGATCTCTACGTATTTTTTTATGCATTTTTATGATTTTTAGGATTTTTTTAGGGTTTTTTTGTTTTACATAGAACCTAAACCTATATATATATATATATATATATATATATATATATATATATATATATATATATATATATATATATATATATAAAAGGCTATTATAGAATATCTTCCGGGGTACTCCACAGTCCAAATGATCTACATTTGCTGGCCAACAAGAGAAAAGCTCAACCCTGACAACAAAATAAGAAACTACTGAACAACCATTGAAAGTTGAAACCCCAAAAAAATTATTAAAAAATAAACGGATCGTATTTTGGGTAGGATCGCAAGTAGGATCGTAAGATCGTATGTAGGATCGGGATCCGATCCGATCCTACCTTCCCTTAATTTTATTTATTTATTTATTTATTATTTTTTTTTTGCAAATGATTTTTTTTACTATTTTATGTCTTTTACCCTTTACCAATTTACCATTTATCATTTTGTGTTGTGACTTATGATTAATATTTTGAAGTTTTTATAACTTTTGAACGAAAAATTGAATGTTTTAATATTTTTCATGTTTTAAATTTATAAATTAAAATTATGTTTTATTTTGTGGAATCTTAGGATTCCGATCCCGCTCTTGCAAACCCAAAAACGATCATACGTAGGATCCCGATCTTGACAACTTTGTTGTATTCATTTGCTATGTTTTATATATATATATATATATATATATATATATATATATATATATATATATATATATATATATATATATATACACATTGATTTTAAATTAAAATATAATTTTCTTCAACAATTAGCGGAGAAAATGAAATATTTATGTTATTATTATCCTTTAAATCTATACCTATCTAAGTTAGTATTCTATTATAACTTAAAATATTTCACTAATAGTTATGTACAAAATAACTCATTTCATAAAATATCATAAAACTCTATAACTATTTTAAACGTGCAATCTATTTTTTTTTTTTTTTATGAAATTCGATAGACAAAAATAGTCATCATATCATCATATCGCTCTTTTTATTATGGCTAGCGTAGACATAATATTTTTTTCAATGAAAGTTATTTTATTTAATTGTATTGTATATGATAATCAATTTGAATTACATAGATATAATCGATAAAAAAAAACAGGTAACGTGATTATGAAACGAAGAAAGGGACAAAGAAGGCCCGAGATGGATTAAAATAATATTATGCTTTCTTCATTTGTGTATTAAAAAAATCAACTTTAATTATTACATGTCTAAATTAGTATAATCATACTCTTTACATTATTTCTAATAATTGATGTGAAGTTAACTTTATTTAAATCATTATAATCTTTTCGTTTATGCATTTAAAAAAAATCCAGTTATCATTTATTTTTGAATAAAATACAAAACTCAAATCACATTATCGACAAACACTAGTCAATTAAGATTCATACGCAACTAAAGTGCTAACACAATAATCTTATCACACATTTAATGCTTAATATGACTGTGTTTTGTGTTCATCAAGTTTAATGCCCCTTAAAAAACTACTTAAACGATTTTATTTTGTCTTTCAAGCAAGCCCAATATAAGAATTTTGAACACTTAGGGCTTGTTTGGAGTTGGATCTGATTGGGTCAAGGTCTGACTAAGTAAGATGCATATCAGAGCTTCTAAATATAATATCAAAATTTCTTAATCTGACCAAGTCAGACATTGCTAGGGATGTAACTGATTTCGGAACAAGACCAGAATCGAAATAACCAAAGACCGATTAAGGAGTGACCAGGTAATCGAAAACCGGACCAAATTAAAAGCATATCAAGCAACCCCTTAAAATGATATCACACACTTTCAAAGGAGAGAGTGACATTAGTTTTATAGCTTTAAGTCGTTATCGAATATCGAGTTTAGATGGTTTGCTACGTTGAGTTTTGAGCCTTGATCTTAATTATGAGTCTATAAGTATTATAATAATTATTCATTTCAAGAATGACACATTTGTTTTCTAATAGATTCTATTAGATACTTAATAATGTCCCAGAAGTTACTAGAAATTATTAAAAATATTAATTACTTTTCATTTATTACCAACTTTTATTTAGTAAAATGTACATTTATAATTTTTATTAGGTATGTACAAACTTTGGCTCACATGGAAGAAACCAGGTAGAATTTGGCACCGAAGCTTTTGAAAGTTTTAGAGAGCTTTTAACTTTTAAATAAATGCTAAAAAACGAAAAAATTTGTTCGTTCTTTTTATTTTAAATAAAAAACTTAAAATCCAAAAACTACTTTAAACAAATTTTGGGAGCTTTTAGCTTTGATTTGTGTATAGTTTTACACTTTCAAAAGTTAACAGTACTTTTGTATAAATTACAATTTTTAGCTTTCAACTACTAGTTACCAGCTATTAGTTTTTAACTGTCAATTAGTTTTGTCAAACATATACTTAAGTAATCGAACTAAAATCAAATCAAAATGATTATATTTTGTCTGTTATCGATTATGAATACTATTATACATTCAAGATTCTTTAGAAATCAGTTACGATTCTCTCTAGTCCTATTCATAAAAGGAGTAATTTTTTTTTCAAGTAAAAGCAAACTTAAGTATGTATTTGGTTCTCAATCCGATTTAAAAATTGAACAAAATTTTTATCATAACCAAGTTGGTTTAGAATAATTTGGTTTCATGGTCTTCTATTTTTATTGTTTTGTTTCTATAAATTCCAATATGATATGAATCTAAACCGATACACACACCTATATTTTACATCGAACAAAAAAAATATAATAAAAAGTAGTGACGGAATCGGGACAAAGTCCAAGGTGTAGCACATATAATTTCGGGGTAACACGACGGAAAATTAACACTATGCCGAAAAAATTCTCAAAAAATTTACCTTATGCCTGGAAATTTAAGAGGTAACACATGTCACCCCTAAGGCTACACGGTGCACGACATACCGCACACCGCGATGGCTTACATGGCACTACAACAATGCGAGAAACACAACTCCGACTAGGGAGTTTTAGTGCGGTAAGCTTGTCGCACGGTGAGTTTTCACCGCGGAAGATTGAGTCGTTTAAGTGTGTGTGTGTTTTAGTGTCTTTTGGTGTGTGTAACTATTTACAAACGGTAATTTTTTTAATATTAACACACACACACACACATATATATATATATATATATATATATATATATATATATATATATATATATATACACACCATATTCATTTTTATATGCATCTTTTTCAATTTCAACTATTAAACCTCTTTAAAATGAAAGTCCTTTGAATTTTGAAAAGGAGAAGTTGGAGGACAAAAAGAAAGCTAGAGAGAAGAAGCAAAGAAGTTTGGATATGAAATTTTTAACAAAACCCTTCGATTATCTCAGTGAAATCGAGCTCCATATGGTTTTCAAGGCTAGAGTGGACATTATGAAAAAAATATTATAAATAGTGTTTTTATTTGATTGTTGTTTTTTAGCTATGTAATCGTTCTTAATTAAATTAATGAAGTGTTTTTCTTTTTATTAATTTTATTAAACTACATTTTATCTAATTAAAAAAATACCAAAAGTATAGTAAAATGTGGTATGACACCCATAGTTTTGTGGGGTGAGAGAAAAATGAAGTGATATAAATGAAACATAAAAATTATTAAAAATATCAAAAGAAAATTCATTTAGAAATTATACACATATTTAGTAGCAAGAATCACTGAATCACATCAAAACAAAAAAGAAACTACGTAAATATATATGTAATGCAAATTGTTAATGAATTAAAATATGATAATACAAGTTGATAAAAAAATTCTAATTATCGTATAAATTAGTTAGAAATATATAAGTTTATTACATAAATAACAATTTGCGTTTTTTATAGAGATGAATGATCTGTCAATGTCCGTTACAGATGCGCGTGATCTCACGCGCTCCTTAACCAAACGAAAACTCACCAAATCCGGTTTCTGTGTATCCACTACTCTTTTGACATCCCTTCCACACCGAACCCAAACCCTCTTCAATTCCCCTTTGTATAATTGGCTTCACCAGCAATAACCCACTCTCTTTTATGAATCTGGATTGTGGCTTGAGAACCAGATCCTGCCGTGTCATTCAAGAGACTTCCATGGCTGTTGCTGCTTTAGAACTCGAAGATGACGCTGAAGAAATTGATGACGGTTTGAAACAGAGCTGTTGGGCTAACATGCCTCAAGAGCTCTTGAGAGAGGTCTTGATCAGGATTGAATCATCCGAAAATAAGTGGCCTTCCCGGAAGAATGTTGTTGGTTGTGCTACTGTTTGTAGGAGTTGGAGAGAGATCATGAAGGAGATCGTTAAGAGGCCTGAGATTTCCGGGATGTTGACTTTCCCAATTTCTGTCAAGCAGGTTTACCTCAATTCCTACAACTATGTCTGATTGTTTCGTTTTTTTTTTGTGTGCCTCGATGATTATCAATCGTTTTAGGGTTGGGATTTTGTTGTATGATTCACTATTTGGGTGTATCCCTTTATTGTGTGGTAATTATTCTGACGTGTTAGTTCATATCTATAAGTTTATAAGGATTTTGTTGGGTGTAGACAAAGGGATACACAAGGGATTGATTGTGTTAATCACATAAGGAAACAAATATTAGAATACATATATGGTACATGGGCTGAGAAATTAAGAGATAGCCATATCTATTATACTTGTATGATCCACTATTAGGGTTGATTATGTGTTACTTATCCACTTATTTAGACTGTGCATGTATGGCAACTGACAGCCAGACAGTTTGATTGGTATTCTGATTTCTGAATGATGAGTTAAATGATAAATAATTACCATTTTATTCCTCTGTCTGAATAAGTATTAAATGAAAACATGGTTGTTTGATCAGTTTTCTTAACTAACAGAAAATTACAATCTAAATGAGAAAAGAAACAGAATAATATCACAACTATTTTAACAATATAAGATATAATCAAACCAAGATTCATGAAAATTTAACAAAGTTATAAAGAAAACACCATAAAACAATAGAATCAACAAATGAAATACAACTTGCTCAAATGTTCTAAAAGCACACATGTCATTACAGCTCCTTTATTCCATTCTCTAGTTTCACACACGTACATTAAACCACACATGGACAAAAAAGGACAAGCTTCATTTGAATTTTTATCCCACAAAAGATAGAGTAAGATGTTTTCATTTTTCTATTTGAGTTCTGTTTCTTATTTTTGTAAATCTTGATACTTTTTCATCAAATTGACACCTTATAGGGTTTTTTTTGTTCCTTTGTTAACTATCACATGCCTCATATGTCACAAGTTTCCATATAGTTAGTGTTTGAGATTGATATTTCTTGCTGACACATGTGAATACATTGTTACATAATGTATAAGCTCCTAATTTTTTTTCAAATAAATGTATAATTAGGAGTTTTGCAGTTAAATTGGCTTCTTAACTGTTTCAGTTAATAATTAATAGTTTCTTGCTAACGTGCAGCCTGGACCTAGAGAATCTCTTCTCCAATGCTTTATAAAACGGAAACGGTCTACTCAAACATATTTCCTTTTCCTTAGTTTGACTCAAGGTAAAGTAAACATCTTTTTTTTTCTAGGGATAAACGCATGAAATAGAGCAATGTACTTTTTTTTTAATTATTATTATACCATTGTACTTACATTTCTTCTGTAAAACAACATGGTAATAAGTAATAAAGTTGGAATTCCTAAATTTCTTTTTAGCTTGATTAAATTTGAAGGGTATTTCTTGTTTTATTATGAGCTCTGTGTTTTCTCACATTTGGGTTCCATATTTACTATTTTGTCCCTGTAATCTGGCAGCACTTGCTGATGATGGAAAGTTTCTTCTTGCTGCTCGCAAGTTTAGACGCACCACATGTACGGATTACATCATCTCATTACATGCTGATGACATGTCAAAAGGGAGCAATAGATATATTGGAAAATTAAGGTGAGGATTTACACTTACAATTACCATTTGAAACATTCGGTTTGTTATGATATGATTGGAAAGTAAAGTAAACATCATATTCTTTATATGATTTGATGACATAGGTCAAACTTTTTGGGAACAAAGTTTATTGTATATGATGGTTTGCCACCTCATGATGGAGCTAAAATGACAAAGAGTCGTTCCACAAGATTTATGGGGTCCACTCAGGTTTCCCCTAGAGTTCCTGCTGGAAGCTATCCAGTAGCTCACATCTCATATGAGTTGAACATGTTGGGATCCAGGTATGCTTATATTATATCAGGTAGTGTTTGGTATGATGGAATCAGGGAAGGAATGGAATGGTTCGTTCCATTCCAATGAAAAAGAAGCTTTTTGTTTTGCCTGATGGAATGGAATGGACTGTTCCTGGAGGAATCTGATTCCTTGTATAAACTTTTTCTTATTTCTTTGACAAAAAGATGATTATTTTTTTTTTTATATAAAAACTTTTCTAAAATTTAGTCTTTATAACAAAATTAAAAAGCAGGGGTCCAAGAAGAATGCAATGCATCATGGATCCAATTCCAAGTTCTTCCATTGAAGCTGGAGGTGTGGCCCCCACACAAACCGAATTCCCCCTTTCCAGCGGTGAATCTTTTCCTTCAATTCCATTCTTTCGTTCAAGATCAAGCTGTGTGGAAAAAACCTTAACCACCAGTCAAAGTCAAAGTCAAAGTCAAAGTCAAAGTCAAAGTCAAAGAGACGGACCTCTTGTTCTAAAAAACAAATCTCCAAGATGGCATGAACAGCTTCAATGTTGGTGTTTAAATTTTCAAGGGCGTGTCACGGTTGCTTCAGTGAAAAACTTCCAGCTGGTAGCCACACCGCCAGCTGGACAATCGGGCCCACAATACGAAAAAGTTATTCTTCAATTTGGGAAAGTAGGGAAAGATGTTTTCACCATGGATTATCGCTACCCAATCTCTGCTTTTCAAGCATTTGCCATCTGTCTAAGCAGCTTTGACACCAAGATTGCTTGTGAATGAGATAAACACATGTTACAACCTACAACTTACAACTTTCAAGTAATTGCTTATATTATATATTACATGTTTGGTCTCTGAGTATTGCTGATTTTTGCAATGTTGGTCCCTAAAAGTTTTCTCTTCCAAATTTGGTCCTTATTTTGAATCTTCTTAACGATTCGGGTCTGTGTGTTGTCTAATTTTTTTTTATTTTTTTTTTAAATATGAACATTTTGCGCTTGAATCAAAACTGGGAAAAAATAACAGTATACAATAATGACCAAATTTGTAATTTTCTCTTATTTGTTGATCGAGGTTTATAACATTTTATATTTGCTTATGATTTTTTATTTTGTAATACTACTATAGAAGTACCAAATTCAAAATGAATATGTGCACATATAAAATGTTATAAACCTCAATTAAAAAATAAGAGAAAATTACAAATTTGGTTATCATGGTATACTGTTGTTTTCAGTTTTGATCCAAGGGCAAAGTGCACATTTTAAAAAAAAAAAAATTAATAATAATAGCTAGTCTGTTTAGCTTAACCGATACAGGGACCAAAATTGCAAAAACTAACTATAGTCGGAAATAAAAATGTAATTTTGGAGTCATAAAAGTCCTGTTACTTATAGTTTTCTATGGTCTTATTTATTTATTGCTTATTTGGTGTCTTACAGGAACAAATTTGATGGGATTAAAAAAAAAATAAAAAAAAAACAAAAAAAAATAAAAAAATCATGTATGAGATGGAAATAAAAGAGGTATGGTATGGTATGGTTTCATGGGGCATGAATGTGCAGATTTGAAGACTCTATGCATGCATTGATGAAAGTGAGTAGAGGGAAATTCAAATAAGAAGCCTCATTCCATTCCAATCGTAATTGTTATTGATGGTGATGGTGTGGGTTTTCGGTCTTTTTTTTTTTTTTTTTTTTTTTTTGTTGTAAATAGTATTTATTTCGTTGCGTTAAAAAAACTGTCAAACTGCTTGTTTTGTTTTCACCTTTTCATTTCATTAATATATGTTATATGTTTGCTGTGGAACCATACAATACAATACAATTTACTGATTTTACTTTCCAGCTATTTTTACACACAATTTTTCATTCAGTAAAAAAAGCAGCTTTTTAACTGTAAATATTGTGTTATGATCCATTCCATTGCCCTCCCCTCTCTTTATGCTTATTTCTCCGAACCTAAGGCTTTAGAACATAAGGTAAATCTCAGTTCCCCCCCCAACAGCAAGGAAGGTGACTAGGTGAGATTTTACTTATGACTTACGTGGGAACAAGGATGTTAAGACACTTGTTTTTTTTGTTGGGTAAATGTGTTATACCATTTACGTTGATTATTTACATGTCATGTCATATTTTTTTTTAACTGCAAAAAGATTTTATTAAACTAGCGACCTACAAGGAGAGTACAAAGACGGAACAATTACATAATTGCTAAATTGGGATAAGATTCACCCATCTTGTTGGATTTGGGAACGACAACAACAACTAATCTATAAACTCACAAACCATGGACACAACAAACACACCAGAGAAATAAAAAACAAACCCATCTATCACTACTATCCCCAAGAGAAACAGAGGATAATAAGGAGACAAAGGTCGGGAGCTGAAAGAGCTTCACTCCTCACTGAGCTCGTTGAAAATAACCCAATCAGTACAAAGTTTGGTTTGAACTGTGGCCCCATTATCTAACTCCAACGCATACGGTGTAGGAAAATGTCGATGCAAAGGTGTATCAACCAACCAGATATCATTCCAAAAAGAAATAATAGACCCATCCCTGAATTGTAACCGACATAAGGATAAAAGATCTACTCCTTTGTTATGAAGATCATGAACTCCCTTCAACGAAACTGACCTTTTATGAGGAGGTAAGTCTCTATCCGGTAAACCATGAATGCCATGAATCGTACTAACAACTTTCACCTTAAAAAACCTTTTTTTGCATCCGAAAGTGTCATACCCACTTGAACAACAAAGCACGGTTTAACGCAAAAAAGGCTACTAATCCCCAACCCACCATTTTTTTACTTAGCCATCACTTGCTTATTTGCTATCATTTATCCCAACTAATCCATGTAATTTTCCACTCCTCCAAATCATCCCCTATAAAAATTGATTTCTCAACGACTCCATTTTCAAAAGAATAGTCAACGGAGCCTTAAAAAGAGACGTGTAATAAGTAGGGATTGCTCCCAACACTGATTTGACTAGGGTCAATATCTCTCCTACCGATAATGACTTTACTCTCCATGTAGGATTCGTCATAGACCTGCACCCCATCACCACCGCCACCATATACACCTCAGAGTCTGTGACACCAATCCCGAGCAAACGACAATTCTGGAGATTAATTTTAAACCTTGAAGATAAATGAAAACAATGCAGAATCTGAACAATATTTGAAAAATTAGAAGAACTCCAATTCCCGATAAAAACATCATTTGCCTAAAATATGTGAAATAATCCAAATCAAAATGCTTGTGAAAAAACAGCAGCCATAGTATGTTTAAAAGCTATATTTAAACTATTTATCACCAAAAGAAAAAGGAAAAGGGAAAGCAGGTCGTCATGATGTAAACCCTTGAGAAATCGAAATCATTAGTAGCATTATCATTAACCACCACCAATCATGTAGATGAGGTTAAGAAGCATTAAATTCATTTCCTATACTTGTGACTGAACCCATATCGCTCTAGGATATCATTTAACAAACTCCAACTAATTGAGTCGTATGCTTTAGCAAAATCTACCTTAAAATCATCACTTTCTTTCTCTTAGTTTTTACACCAAGACCCCACCTCATTAAGAATAAAAGGCTTGTCTAGACTTTTTCTTCATTCGACAAGCATTGATTGCTCAATACTGATTAAATCACCCACCACCTTACTTAACTTATTGGCTAAGATCTTCCTAACTATTTTGTATTGACATCCAATTAAGCTTATCGGTCGAAAGTTAGAAACAAACTTAGCATCTCGGATCTTCGGGATTAGAGTTATAAACTGAAATTGTGATATCCCGTAACCCTCTTTCATTCAACATAAAAGGTATATATATAAATTACAAAGGAAATGTTCCCAAATACAATTGGGATGAACAATACTGGACTAATAATACATAATACACAAATAATGATATGTTAACAACCCCTGTAGTGTAACATCCCAATAATACAGCCCAAAATTTTCGTTTTCAAATCATTATTAAAACCATAAATATCCTCATCACATAAAAATCATAAGTCATGTATCAAAGTCACATGTCAAAATATATCAGAGTATAAACATCCCAGGCTAAACAAATGGTGTGTGCACTGCAATCTTCCCGAGCTCCTCTTTTGAAAACTGAATACCTGAAACCAAAACTGAAAACTGTAAGCACGAAGCTTAGTGAGTCTCCCCCAATCTACCACATACCATACACATAGCATATCAAAAATAACATAACTCTGGGACTACTCCCAACTACATCGGGACGAGTCTCGGCATCGGCTTACCCGACATCGGACTCCTGTCCGGCATCGGGCTCACCCCGGCATCCGACCGCATCGGGCATCGGGCTTGCCCCGCAATACATAATACATGACATAATGACTAACATACATCGGGCTTGCCCCGACATCGGGCTTACCCCTGAACAATTAACACATAACATATAACATAATCGCATATACTGCATCGGGCTTGCCCGGCATCGGACTGGAGTCCGGAACACATAACACATAACACATATACATGCATGAATCACAAAGACATCAAGCATACTTAACTACTTCTCGGGACCGCCTCGACATCAGACCGAAGTCCGGAAACATATAAACTGCATTGAGCTAACCCCGGCATCGGGCTCACCCCGGCATACTCTACTACTTAAACGGGCCGGCATTGGTGCCTTAGACTCGTTCCTACTGGAGGAAAACTCACCTCACACTGCTAAAGTCCCGCTGATAAAACCCTAGCTGTTGGATGACAGATTCTCGAATCTGTCAACATCAAAATAACACCCAATTAATAATTAGGTTCTAACACATATTCATAAATCCATGCTTGGGGTAAAAGACTACTTTACCCCCTAACTTAGCTTGACTCAAGCCCAAGGCCCAATCCAAAGGCCAAAAAGTCTAATAATGGACCAAGGCCCAACTATGGCCCAATTTTCCAAATTGGGCCCAAACCTCTACATGGTCTTGCCTTAAGGCCCAATCATTTATTCTTGGTCCAACTCTTGGCATTCTAAGGGCCCAATACCATATAATCATCAAGGTCCAATCTATGGCCCATTTATGGTCCAATTTTCCAAATTGGGCCCAAACCCTCATATGGGCCTTACCCTAAAGCCCATCTAAATGTTCTAGTACATAAGATTATTCTTGGATGGCCCATATTGGCCCAATTACCAACGCCCAATAGGAAAGCCCAACTCAAGGTCCAAGTGAAATTAGGGGTTTTACATAAAATGACGATTAGGGTTAAGTGTTTCTCACTTAACCCATTAAGGACTTAATCCATTAAGTCCTTTACTCTACTAAATAAATGATATTAAAAAATATGGGCTTAATACACAATCCAATCTCAATGGCCCAAAAGTGGGTCCCAATGAGTCCAAGGCCCAAAGTATCAAGAATTAGGGTTTTCTAAACCCTAATTAGGGTTTCCCACCCAAACATGGACCAATAGGCCCAAAACTAATCATTAAGCCCATTAGGGTTTTGCTAGTGCGGCACCACTCACTACCACCTAGGGTAGTGGTGGTCAATGGCGGCTCACGGCGGCTACCACCACCTTACGGTGGTGGTTATGGTTCTTTTCATTACATCTTTTGCTAATTACAATTACAAAGCTTTTAATTCAAAATAAACACACACACACACACTAACTACTCTAACACACACAGCCACCCTAGTGGTGCCGGCGGTGGCTTGTGGCGGTGGTTATTCCCGACTTTCCGGCTAAACAAAACTACATACAACACACACTAAAACACAATACGCCATCACACACCTAAACACATAGCAGCACACGCACACAGCCACTTTCCACGGTGGCTGGTGGCGACGGGAAGGCGGCAGCTAACGGCGGCAGTTAGTAGTGATCGGAGACGGGACTTCCAGAAATCATGGAGAATAGAGAGAGAGTGTGCAGCCGCTACACACACACACGAAGCATACATCACGCAGCCACTCCTCTCGGTGGCACACGCTTAGTCGGAATAAAATGGTCTGCCACTTGGGACGGTGACGACGCGAGACAACTGTAATGCCCGTGTTTCTAGGCTAGGCATTCATATTGACATTATAGTCTAGGTTAACCTTTGTAACTCATTTTGAAGAAATGAAAAGGAATTATGTGAATATTATGTGAATTATATGTTTTATGCTTAATTATTAGGGCTTAATTAATTAAGAATGAAAATGAGCGTCAAAAATTAAATTTTAGATAAAGCCTATATCTATTAAGAAACTTGTAGTGGGCGTGACAAGGATTACGGGTATATAAAGAATGCCGAAATCCGAGTTATAACGAAGAAGTTATGACCTGTCGAAGTTTCGCGACAAACTGGCACGGGGCCGAATGTCGTAAAAAGTGAGTTTTCGATAAACTACTTTTTGGCCTTAGTGATCTAAACGAAACTTGTAGTGTTCGTTAAACCGAGAGTAAGTATAAAAAGAACGCCCAAATCTGACTTCGTATGAGGAATTTATGATTTTTCGAAGTTTCAGCTTAGCAGTAGACAGCTAAAAACTCGAATTTTAGATCGAGTGATTTTTAGCCGACACGACCTAAATGAGAATCGAAGGTCTCATAAATAGTAGCACAACGGTAAAAAGTCTGACAAAAACAGACGTCGGATGAAGAAGTTATGAATTTTTAACGGATTTCATGTCCCGGTCTGTTAAAAATAATAATATAAAAATTAAAGTCAAAATTAGCCAACGAAGTCTAAACGAAAGTTGTAGAGCGTAGTTTTACCTACGCGTGCATATAAAGAACGTAAAAAACGGAGCTCGTATGTGAAAGTTATGGATTTTAGAAGTTTTGGCGTGAAAATCGAGAAAATTCGCATAGTCACGTTTTTGCCACGTCACCTTCGCTGAAAGAGTGCCACGTGTCCGAAATTGGTGAGTCATGCGAAGCCACGTGTCGCCTTCCCTCGCATGAACAGTAGCTGCGTGTCGGATTCTGATTCGACCGAAGGGAGGCCCAATCCGAAGCTCGCAGCTGGACCGAGCCTCGCACCGCCTTAGCCTCCGAGCCTCGCAGATGGACCACTAGACCTCGGTCCAATCAGCAGCTGCCACCGAGGCCTTCGCACGTGCAGCCACCTGCGCACCCTCGCCTGCGGACCCCACCACCAGACCGACTTCGGACCCTATAAATAGAAGGGTCATGCGAACCCTCCCGGTTACTTTTGAGATTTTGCCATATTTAGCCCCTTTCTTCATATTTTCTTCATCTTAACATCCCCCACAGCCCGATTATCGATTATAAGCCCCGGAATACGCCACGAAGTGCCCGTGAAGCCCGGAAAATTTATCTTTTCGGTTTCGAAGCCCGACCCTCGCAGAGCCCGATTTCTGAATAAAACTCCCGGTTTTATTAGAAACGATCGTTTTTAGGAAACGAATTGCTGCCCGATTTTCATTAAATCAAGTGAGTGTATAGTCACTTTCATTTTACACATAGATATGAAGTATTTACCTTATAATACGTGCTATGTGTAAATATATTAATTGTTTATTTGAGGTGACTGTTGAGTTGATGTTTTATACAAGTTTTAAACTGTATAAGTATTTTTATCTACAAATATGTTGGGTAGAACATGGGTAGATAGTTGGTGTGTGATAAACTAAAGTGATGAGAGGTCTCGATGTGATTTGAGATTCAGTCATCTAGCGGAGTTTGGATGACGACCACGGACTTTCTAGACAGTCCAGTGGGAAACATTAGCAGGCCCGCAACCTGTAGGTGTTAATGAACTTGGGAGTGTTTATTCGCTGTACTCCATCCCCCTCATGGTTGCCTTTAGGACATGTATGGCTGAGGAAACCCCTTAGCAGTAGTGTCCATCCCGATCATATTCTTTAGGCTAGGTCCCTTGTGAAAAGTGTTTAGGGACGTAAAGTGAGGATAACGGGAACGGGTAATCAGGGTTATTGTTGATTGGTGAACTTAATAAGTTTATTATTACTGTGGGTTGAAAACCCTATATGCTCACCAGGCTCCCAAGCCTGACCCACTCAGTTTTTTTTATGATTACAGGTAGTGGACCCCGAGCATAGTCGGAGGATGACGTGAGATTTTTGGATTATAGGCCAGTAGTTGTAAATAACTGTAGTAAGGCTTATAATGTCTTGTTTATGCTTTTGATCTGTATCGGAACATGACATCCCGAGGTTTTGATATATATGGAAAATATATACCTTCTTAATGAAGGGTTTTGATAAACTTTTATCATATGTTGTTTGGGGACCAATTCCGCAACATCTTTTGAAAAGATTTCTCTGATTTTATTTTAAAAAGCATAAATTAAATCGGTCTTTTCTGGCCGAGAAATTAGGGGATGTCACATCAACGGAGCAGGGGAAGGAGAGTACGGCAGCAGTACGCACGAAACTTCGCTTCCCGGTGGTCCTTGCTCTCGCCGGCAGCATGAGCTTCAGCGGCTGTCCTCAACTTGCGGCTCCCACCTTCATCGTCGACTGGAAGCATATCGAAATGGAGAAGAAACGGGAGGAGGATAATGATAACGGAGAGCGACGGATGTCTCGGATGAAGGAACAACGCAACAGCAGCCTCGGTACCCGTCATCGGAGTCGCAAGGGGGTTCGTCGGCGGTTCACGATGGTCTCACGGAGGCGGCGGCTGGACGAGAGGTGATAAGGTGGGGGTGGCAGCTGGTGCTACAAGTTAGGGTTAGGGTTAAGTAAAGCATATATAACCGACACCTCTAATGCTCTTTCCCATAATAACACAACTAGCCCCTCTTCCATAAAACCTTTTCAAAATAGCCCCCATATTTACCTATTACACCTTTAATCTTACAATTATTTTCATAATCAATCCAACAGTTACTAAACAGCCCCTCCCTTACAATTTGTTTTCAAAAGAAGTCCATATATTACCATTAAGCCCTTAGCTCCCAAAATCTCTTCAAATTAAGTACCGTAAGTTACCATTTAGTCCCTGAGCCTCCAAAATCTCTTCAAATTAAGTCCCAATAGATTACCAAGTAGTCCCTGTCCTCATAATTATTTACAGAACCAATCCAAAACTTACATATTTAGCCCCCGACTTCTAATATTGTAACAAATAATTCCTCGAGACCAACTCTTATTATATAATTATTGATTTTAGGGCTACTATCCATTCATCAACTTTATCTATTTATTTATTTAATAAACAGGGTGTTACATATAGTAAGATTGAGATAAGAATCCAGATGTTTAAGTTGAACCGAAGCTCAAGAAAAAGAGGTGACGGAAGACTTTTAGTGAAAATGTCAAGATATTAGGAAGAATATGACACATGTAATACATGGTTTTGGGATCACTTCTAGGGTTTCCATAAGCCTTCTGTATGTTAATAAGGAAATGATTTGAACTGGATTTAAATCTATTATTTAATTATTCAAATCTTGTTGTGTCCCTAAGTTACCTAAACTATAAATAGTACCCCTTGGGACCTCAAATTCATGCATACACTTCCATCAAAGGTGGTGAACGAAATTTTATACATATCCTCCTCTCTCCTCAAGTGTCTTCTAGTTCTAGGGTTTCGGTGTGAGTGCTTAGAGGCATCATCCTTTTGGTGCTAGCTTTCCAAGCTCAACAAAGGAAGGAATCAAGTAAACTTGTTTGCTATAACAAATTTAAGGTATGTAACTCTACTTTGTGATTTTCAAAATTTACCAGGGTTCATCATAATTTTGTTATTCAAAGTATGTTGCCTTAATGTGAAGACATAAATCCTTTTAGGTTGCATGCGTCGTTATTAATTGTTAAGTGTTTTTCCGCATTGTGTATGTTGTTGTAACCTACTAAACCCATCACGGCCGACTTCACGACATGAGCCTTCCATGGTCAAGTCGTGAACACTTCCAGACAAATTAGTCAAGGAACCTCCCATCACCACGTCCTGACACTCTCCTGGTGACGACGTGACCGCTGTCTGAAGCAAAATCCTAATTATTTGAGTCCTTAATCCTTTAAGTCTTCAGCTCCAACCTTTCCAGAAGCTTTAAGGGACTCCAAAGGTCCATAAAAATGACAACTTTATGGACATGCATGCTCCATGCATGTCCTCTACCCATTCTAGGTCAAAATAAAGGAAAATAAGGACAAAACTCATGTTTGGAGTCCAAAACACCACCAATCCTCATATCTGAGACATATGTTAATTAAAAGGCCTCAATAATCCATAAAGTTGCTAACTTTATGGATCTCATGCATTCTACCCAACCCAATCATGAAGAAAAATGAATAGAACTTAGATCCAACATGCTTAACTGAAAAAGGCAAGAGTTTAGGACTTACAAAGGTCCAGAAACAACACAAGTTGGTGAGGAAGAGGCTTGATTGCTGAAACAATGCACCAAATGGACCTTCTTCTTCATCAAAGAGCTAAAACCATCCAAAAAATGAGTCAAAACCACCAATATAAACTAGGGTTAGGGTTTATGAGGTTTAAGGGAGATTAAGGCTAAGAAATGAACCCTAAGTTCGAGTTTAGGGTACTTAAATACGAAGAAAACCCTAAAAGATCATGGGCTTGAGCTGCAGCCCTTTTCACGTTGTGACCAGCTATGTGTCACGGCGTGACTGCTCAGGTTGTCACGTTGTGACCACTCTTTGGTCACGTTGTGACACTCGGTTTTCCCAAAAAACCAGGTTTTTAACTCCTTAATGCCCTTAAATGATCCAATCCCGGAAACGGGTGTTACACGTGGGTTCTTCGTGGTAATTAATGGCTTCTAGAAAAGCTTTGTGTGAATCTGTAAACTTATCATAAGAAACTATAACAACCCAAAAGTAGTGATACAATTTTTCATTTTTAAAATCATCAAAACCATACATCAAGTGTCTCAAAACCATCATAATACAAATGTATCAAGATTGTCACAACCAGGAAATTCTAATGCTTTTGTAAACGTTAACAAGGATAACATTTGTAACTAAAACTTGAAAGCATGCATGATGTTTATCCAATGACAACAAAATTCCATCAAACACTCTATACAAACACTTCAAATGGTCAACAAAAGATTGGAAACCCTAAAAATCTCGGTTTAAATCCATTATGGACTAGGATTTCCTTATTGGGCCTAATGGACCAATAAGTTTCCAATTTGACTAGTTTGGGCTTAGAACTCTTAATCGAGCTCTAATTCAACCCACCTTCATGAGATTTGACATTTTGGGCCATATTGGGCCTAAAATGGAATAAACTACTCCAATAAACCTTATTGGGCCATAACTAGCCTAATTAACCTTGTTGGTCCATAACAAATATAATTAGCCCTAATGGGCCATAAAATTCATTCTTTTATGCAAATTGGGCCGTAAACTACCCTAAAGGCCCAATGGGCCGAAAACTTCTTTATGGACCTCATAATTTCGAACCAAGATAAGAAGTGGGCCAAATTAAATTACCTCCTTCCTCCTAGCCCAAGAATTCAGCCCAAGATAAAAAAAAAAGAGAGAAATAAGACTAATGGGTTATTAAGGGGGGGGGGGTGATACCTCAAAATTGTATGGGGGATATCCATGCACCATTCTCACATCCCCATGCATCTATCACCTCACTACTTCTCTCCTCCCTTTCTTCTTCTTATCTTTGGCCGAGGATCACACACACACACACACACCTCACTTGAATTTTCTCTCAAACACTCACAACAACAACCCCTCATTTACTCTCAAAAATTTCGAGATCTAGGGCATTTCAAGAAGGTTTTTTCATAAAAAATCATCATCCTTGGTAAGTTGTTACTTAGATCCATGGCTTAGTTTCTTTATTTCATCAAAAATCTCCTCTTAACTCATGCAAAATTCGTGATCTGCTCCTTAGAATCCATCTAAACCAAAGTCCTCTCAAGAAGCTTACTAGGGCCGAAAATCACATCAACCTCTCCCAATTCTTCTTCAAAACCGTGAGCAACTAAGCAAGGTGAGTTCATACCCCCTTGTTTTCGGTTTTTACTTGTTTTTTGGGGGAGAATACAAGTGTTATGTGTTGATCTATATGTGTATGCTTGTTATATGTGATTTCTTTGGTTTGTGTTGTGAAAACATGATATTATTTGTTATATCTTGAAATCTATGGCTAAAATGTGAAGGATACATAAACAAATAACATAATAAACAACATACTTCAAAGATCTAAGAGTCTTTAGGCTTAAGAAGTGAAAACAAAGTCAAAAATCCTTATAAGTGTCATTTTTGCAAAAATAACAAAGATTTTGGTAAAATATGATATTTTCGGTTTTACAAGGATAAAATAGTATTATTTACATAAAAATCTGACTTTTATGAAAATAACACTTTTCTAGGGGTCAAAAACATAAATTATAGCTTATTGGGCTTGCATTTGGGCCTCACGGGTTTTTGGGCCCAAAGTTGCGAAAAATGAAGAGTTTTGGGGGCTGAAGTGGTAAACTTATCAAAATATGAGTCTAAAATGTGAATAAACTATTTTAGGGGCTGAAAATGACTTTGATGCAAAAATTTGACTAAAAATGCAAAGTTTTTGATTTTTGGGGTCAAAATTGTAAAACTTACGGAATTTGAGCCAAAAATGTAAAATTTTTACAAATAAGGGTTGGAAATGGTAAATACAATAGTGTTGGGCTGAAATTATTATTTAAATAAAGTTTGGGTCGAAAATGTCAAGAAAAATCGTTTAAGGAGCACAAATGTCAATTTTCATAAAAATGGACTAAAAGTGCCATTTTATGGATAAAGGGGATGCAATGGTAAAACTAAATGTTTTTGGGCCGAATAAACAAATATTAAATTATTGGGTTAAAAATATCAAGTTTATAACGCATGGTTTATATATATATATATATATATATATATATATATATATATATATATATATATATATATATATATATATATATATATATATATATATATATAACCAAGCTTCGTTATAAATCAAACGTCAAAGTATTTTAACACTTCGAATAAACATTTAGCTTACAACAAATACCTACACTACGAATTTAAAATCGATAAACTAAAAATGATTCAATGATTGGGCTGAAAAATCTTCTGTTCGTGCTATTGGGTCTTTATGGCCCAATATCATGATAATTGGGCCCAATATATTCACACATTTAGCTTACTCCCCCACACCTGAGCTGTTCGCTACAGTTAGACTCGGCCAGTCTAGGGTGACAAAATCTTAATTCAAGACCGGCATTCGATAAAATGCCAAGACAGGCGAATTAGTCATTATTATGCATGGTTATAACGACTCACATAGAGATCCATTATCATCTAAGTAATCATGGGAAATCATATTCATACGCTGTGACGATGCAAAGAGATTATACAATAATACAAAACTATCATACCTTTTATATCGGCAAACATCGGGTTTTCCGGGGAACAACATTATTCACTTCTACTTACAACAACTATAATACAATGAACTATTATAAAAGGCATTTCACTTTTACATGTTTTGAAATCATATACACGTATACTTATGGATCATCACATTTTTTTTGTAAACAATTTCTGTTACAGAAAATATCGGATTTTCTGGGTTTTACAAACAATACAAAACATTTTCACATCAAACCGGCTTATGAACTCACCAACATTATATATGTTGACCGTTTTCAAAATAACTTGTGTTCTCAGGTAACCGTTAGAATGAAGAATTATCAAGCGTGTTCCTGAAAGTCTTTTGTGTGATGTCAATCGATAAACAATTTATGTTTTGGATTATGTAATGTAAACAATGTACTTGATGTGAACAATGACGGTTGTAATGTATTAATGCATGGTGATGTTTATGTTATGTTTCATGTATATTCATTGTGATGATATTTCAATTTAAGTCACACGAGCCTTCGGACGTTTCCGCCGTCTGGTTCGGGGGTGTGACAAAGATATCACAAGGGCCAAGAATCACCAAGAGGGTTATGATTAGGGTTTTATGAGGTTAGAGAGTGAGGGAGTCTGAGGATGGGCAAACCCTAGGCCCCCCTTATTCCTTAAATACCCAAAAAAATAGGGTTTTTGGTCTCTAGGTGGTTGTCACGTCATGAACAATATATGGTCACGTCGTGACACTAAAACTGACCAACCCGCGAATCATGGCCGTGTTACGAAGTGACGATGCATCCCTCACGTCACGACCCACCCAAAAATGCAAAATACTTGGAATTTTAGTACCTCGAGGATCCGGATGTTACATAAACAAAGTTAGCAAGATCATGTATCGTCGAGGCATGTTGATCGTGTGTCGGTGATGCATGATGTATGTGGCTGCCGGGACACAATCCCCCTAGAACTTGACAGGAAGGTTTGCTTCAAACTTTAGGGCGTGTGCTACCTCAAGAATATGTCTATGTTTACGTTCCACAACACCATTTTGTTGTAGGGTGTGGGGACAAGTGGTATCAAACATGATTCCTTCCTTATTTCATTGTTAATGATACAAATTCACCACCATTTTCAGTTCTTATTATTTTAACTTTTTGGTCAAATTGTGTTTTGACCATACTATGAAAGTTCATCAAACAAGCTCATGCCTCACTCTTTTATTTCATCAAATATACCCACAAAGCTCTACTGCAATCATCAACAATAGTGAGAAAGTAACTAGCACCCGAATATGCACGTGTACGATATTTACCCCAAACATCACAATGTATTAACTCAAAACAAATATAAGTTTTTATTGAACTCTTTGGAAAGGGAAATCTAGTTTTCTTTGCCTTTACACATGAATCACAAATTCTACCCTTAAAACCATTACAAAAACTACCTAATACACTAACATGTTTAAGCTTGGACTGAGAAGCGTGACCCGATCTTTGGTGTCATAGATCCATATTTCTTGTCGTTATCGGCGCTCTTCTTTGCCCCACTTCCATGCTCATTTGGTATAGACCTTTTTTGCACTCACCCACACGAGTAAGGTTCCTCGAGAGTAAGTCCTACATATAACAAAAATCAGGAAGAAATGTTATGGTGCACTGCAAATATTTGGTGAGTGTACTAACAGAAAATAAGTTGCAGTTAAAGTTAGGCATGTGCAAAACTTTATCAATACTGATATTGTTTTGTAACTTGCAATCTCATATCCATTCAACAATTATCTGATCACCGTTAGGAATGGTGACGGGAGGCTCAAAGGCGTTCTTAGTGACATTTCCAAGTAACCTTTGATTGCAAGTTATGTGTTCAGTTGTGCCAGAGTCAACGACCCAAGCCTCGTCGTGATCAGTCTTACCATCCATGTTAACAGTGGGAGAAACATTGGTTTCTTATTGAAAAATGTTTGAGTAGTCTTTGGTACTGTTCAGTTAAAAAACCAGGTATGGGACTAGGTTCTCAGTTTGCGTAGGATACCTTTGCCTTCCCTTTTCCTATTTTCCTTTACATGGCCATCAATCCTAATACCCGATACGTTTGAAACAACTGTCCTTGTTGTGACCCTTTTTTCCTACAGAAGGTACATTCTGATTCATCCATGTTCCCTTGTTTGGGATCCTTATGCACCGCCTTTTTGTTTTGTTGCCTATGATCACCGCTAATCTCCTTTCTCCCTTGAACAAATGCTTGAAAAATTGCAGTTTCGTTTGTGTGTTTCTTGGCAGCAGTGATGGCTCATTGGTGCTCGTCTTCCACCATCAGGTGATAAGCTACGCCTAGGCTTGGTGTGGGTTTCGTGGCTAGAATCTGAGTTTTTATAGTGGAATACTCACTGTCAAGTCCCATGATGAATTCATAAAGCCTTTCTCTATCTTTGGACTTATTTAACCTTTTACCCTTATCACACGTACAACCAACACACTCACAACGAGGGGTGGATGTCATCGACTGTATTTCATTGGATATGGTTCACAACTTTGTGTAGTAACGGGAAACAAAACTTCCTTCTTGCCTTGTTTTTGTAAGTGTCTGTTTCAATTCATACGCCCAGGGAGCACTCTCCTTCCCAAATCTTTCTTCAAGATCACTCCAAATCTCGCTAGCTGCATTAGCGTATTTCACACTTGACCTAATGTCTTTCTCCATGGCAGTGGTCGACCACCCTTTTATCATGGCATCGCAGCGCATCAACTACATATAGGTTTCTAATTTCGCATCTTGTTTCTCGATAGTCCCATCAATAAAACCGATCTTGTTCTTGGCAAAAGAAATTTTCTCATCTCCTGAGCACAATCGTTGTAGTTGTTGTCCATTAGAACATCTTTCACATGCATCTGCTTAGGATATTCTGAGGAGTGGATGTAGTATGGTGAATTGGCGTCAATGGTGGTGACGACTCCATCTTTCGATGAATCTGGTTTGTCTTTCACCATCTTTGGTGACGTGATTCTCTATAGCAGATGTGAGAACTACTCTGATACCATAAACAAATTGATTATCGAAAAGCCTTACTTCCATTTAATCATAAATATGGTATATATATATACACACACCGGAAAATGTACAAATCCTTATTCTAAACAAACTCTATTTAGAAGCCTAGAAGCCTATAAGACAGGAAAAGATAAAAGGAAACAAATCATAGTAATCTACTATGATAGGATAATAACAAGATTTCTTTAGAAGATGAAGTCTATTGTATTAAAATGCATTCTGAAATAATATATTATGGAATCATTTTGATAATATTCTATTAGTTTTTTAGTTTTTTTAATGCATTCTGAAATCATTGTATAACAAATTTGTATGTATCATAATTGCAAAAATCACAATCACCTGTATCATATGTGTATGTAGCATAATCGTATTTATTTTTAAAGAATGTTATTGTAAAAATTCGTTTATGGTGTATTCTAAAAGAATGATATCGTAGATTGGTACTGTTGATTATTTGCAATCAAATCTCAAAAATCCCTACAAATCTAATCAAATTATTAATTAACAAAAAAAAAAATCAAGAATGAATACATTCTTTCATAATGAAAAATTAGTTTTTGATGATTGTTCGAATGTATTCTTTTAGAATACATTTGGATTATTTTTAAAAAAATTATCCCTTGATTTTCGGCAAAATGCCTACAAATATGATTTTTTTTCCTTTTATATTTATTGTCTAAAAGACTAATATACCCTTGTAGCAATTATTTTTAGAAAAGTGGTTACTTATTTAATTTTAATACTAGGTTATAACCCGTGTACTACACGGTTGCCGAATCTAAAGAACATATATAATAATAAAAAACATAGTATTTAATCATAAATTTGAAAGCACTTGTTCATGAACTTAAAATGGTAAAAATAATACATAATTACAGAAATAGCAAATACCCAACATTTTCGTCACAAATAAAAAACTTTTAAAAAATACAATGCTATAATATAATTGGAAACTACATACATAGATCCTTCATCATAAATAACAAAAAAGAAAATCTAAAAGAATAAATTTTAACCGAAAGGTCCATGTTTCGTTAAAAATAAATGTTTGAAACAATATCACATTCTAGTCCCCATTAAAATACAACACGTAACTTTACAGGAATGGTACCTATGTAACATAGAAGTATAAAAATTTAACTTTTTCAGTTAATAGTTACTATTTTGTTGATAAAAAAAGTTTGAAAAATATAGCAAAATGTTAGTCCTTTTTAAAATGCATTTGTTATATATAAGAAAAAGTTATGGAAATGGTCCTCAAAATATAGTGAAATAGTATAAATTTCTACCTAACCATATTTTTTTACATTATATATGCTTATGTAGTTAGGAGGTCACTAACAAACAACTGATTTTTTATATGTTTTATGGGTTCTAAATGATAACAAATGAAGGTTGTACAATTGACAATCAGATAATTACACAAAACAAATAAATTGTTTATGCATGCTAAATGCTAAATAGGTCACATATATAGGTTGAGTTGGAGTAAAACATTATTCTCCAATTTTTATTAAACATTATTCTCCAATTTTTATTAAATACTGTTACATGCTAAATACCAAAACATGTCACATCTATTCTAAAAACATATATTCTAAAAAAAAGGAAAATCAGAGGCTATACTAAGCAAAAAATATAAGAATATGTTTCCATTTCCATGTAACACCCAGAATCAGAAAGACCAAGAAAAGAAAGGAAAAGCTCTAAGTCAAGAAGTCAACTCGTCAAGTCCAGGGAAGAACTCGACGAGTCGGAGCGGGATCCGGGTTATAAAATAAGTGACCGACTCGGCGAGTCTGGTCTGGACGAGAAAAGCCCTAATCTTAGGGTTTGCACCCTATTTAAAGGACCTTATGTCGTCTCCTCATCCCCCTTGTCGGCCAGAAGCTTCTTTAAGCGATTCCAAACCCTAATTTGAGTAAGAGGAGGAGGAAAGTGAACTTGGGGCTTTTGCAAGAGGAAGATTTGGAGGATTTGACCACTAAGGAGCTGGAGGATTCAACTCTTTGGTTGTGAGCATCAGTTTGAAGGTAACAATCTGTCACTTTGCCTTTGTTGCTTCTAGATCTTTTCTTGGATGATGTTTTGGGGCCATTTTTGGCATGTAAAGGAGCCATTTCGAGTTAGAAGTCCAGATCTGAGGTTGCTACTTCAGATCTAGGCTTGTCCTGGTCCGAAAACCCATAAAGTATCAGCCCTTGGTGTGTTGGTGAAGCATGTTTGTCTTAAACCCTAGCCCTAGAGTGTTTTAAGCCTATAGCTCCTTGGTTTCACGTAAAGTTTGCAACTTTACGTGAAGGATGGGCCTTAGAAGAGTGGATCTACAGTTTGGAGCCCCTACATGACTCGAAAAGCCACTGTATGGTTTAAGAACTGAAGCGACTCGGCGAGTCACATGGGTGGACTCGGCGAGTTGTATGAAGATGGGCAGGAACTCGACGAGTTGGAAGAACAACTCGGCGAGTCTGTTGAAGATTGCCTAGGACTCGGCGAGTCTGTTCTTGGACTCGACGAGTCGGGTCGCAGAACCCCCAACCTCTTCTGGTTAAGACGCAGATCAGTGAGTTGAGCGGTGACTCAGTGAGTTGGACAGGATGGGACTCAGAGATCGTTGAACTCGACGAGTCCTGGGGTGACTCGGCGAGTTGGGTAGTATTTTGAGAGCTTCTGAGTTTAAGGACTCGGCGAGTCTTCGGGTTGACTCGGCGAGTCGAGTCAACTGGAAGGTTGACTTTGACTAGTACTTTGACTTTAAGGTGAGTTTCCCTTTGTGTGAATGGGTCTACGGCCACAATGCCGGCCCATGAGTAGGAAGACCCGGGGGTTAGCCCTAGGCACTGTTTGCTAGCATGATATTCAGGACCAAGGTCCAATGTCGGGCGGGTGCCCAAGGAATGGTTTGCATGATAGAGTATACTTGTTGTCTGTGTGATACTTGTATGTGCCTAGTAGGGAGGTGAGTGTGGGCGAGGTCCCGTATCTCACCAATAGCAGAGTGTGGACGGTGTTCCATATCTCATTAGCAGCAGAGCAGGGGCGAGGCCCAAGTTAGGAAAGGAGTGAGTGTGGGATGGGCCCGTATCTCACTATCAGAAGAAGCGTGGACGGGGTTCCATGATTCATCAGTAGCAGGACAAGGGCGAGGCCCAAGATAGGCGAGGCCTTAGAACAGGATTCAGTAGTATATATATATTTAGTTATGTGTTCGTATATGTTAGCGGGCGGGGCCCAGGGACAGGCGGGGCCTAAGAGAAACAGATCTGTATCCGAGCGGGGCTCGAAGCCAGGCGGGGCCAGGAGCGGCGGGGCCGTTGAAGCGGGCGAGGCCCGAGGTAGTGGGCGTGGCTCGGTATTTGCAGTATGTGATTATGCAGGGTATGTGGTAGGTTGGGGAACTCACTAAGCTTCGTGCTTACGGTTTTCAGTTTTGGTTTCAGGTACTTCCGGTGGCGGAGGGAAGAGCTCGGGGTGATCGCATGGCACACACCATTGATTAGACAGCCTGGGATGTTTTACTCTGATGAAATGAACAAGTGTTTTGAAAAGATACTCTGATTTGTCATATAACTCTTTTAGTATGTTTGAAATGATTTAATACTATGGTTTAGTTATGATTTAAAAATGAAATTTTGGCCTTGAATTTTGGGATGTTTCAAGTTGGTATCAGAGCCTTGGTTTGAGGGATTCGGGCGCACTCTCGAGTGTGTCTGAACTCAAACTAAGGAAGCGGTATAAAGTTTTTTTTTTTTAAAAAAAAAAGAAAAGAGTTTTAGAAAAAGCGAAAGGAAATTTTAGAAAGAAAAGAACTTTGAAAAGAGAAAAGGGTGTGGTGCATGCAATCAGCCGAGCTCAAGTAAGTACCCCAAAATACCCATACAAGTTTATGTTATGTTTATCGGTTAGTAGAACAGCATGCTAGAGTAGGACTAAGGATCTAGAAAGGATGCCTTATGTGCCTGTCATATGTGCTTTTGAGCTGCATGATAGTACTGGTTAGACAGTAGTAGGATAGCCTGTTTAGATTATGCCTGAGTATATGATATTATGTCGCATGCTAGTACAATTTCTCGTTATGAGAATAGATTTGCTTGAGTAGTTTCCTGTGTCCGAATGTTGCTTGCTTTGTGCTTTGTAGGACTCTGAGTGATGGGAGTTAGCCATCAGGTGCATACGTCACGTCATATGTGATCAGGGTTGAATAATCTCAGAGTGCTGGATTTGGCCCTATTGCGCAGCTCTCGTCTAAGTTTAACCATTGTAGGGACGAGTCTTTTACTCGAAGGATTATCTAAGCCTCGTCACATGTGATGGTATTCAGGTGATGGCTAATTGGCATTACAAGGAGGCCTTCAGCAGCTGAGGACTGGATTGGTTGGAGTCAGAGATATCCCTAGGGCAAGCCTAGGATGAGAGTAACAGAGATCAGTAGTAGTAGAAGTGACCTGGTGGAGTCAAAGCGGTTCTTGAAGAAAGTACGGATAGATGTGGAAGGTAGTATGGGCCCGTACTACTGAAAGCAGAGGATCCGTACTCGATTCGGGAAAGGCCGAGATGAGACCGAGAAACTTGTAGTGTGAGTGTGATCTCTCAGTAGAGATGTGTATGTTAATGACAGTTATGATATGTTGCAGAATGGTGACACTACGGGGTAGACCAGTTGGCGGATCAGGCGCCGGAGAGGGATCAGGCTCGGGTTCAGGGACCGAGCAGCTCGAGGAGCGGATGAGGAAGTTTGTATCAGTCGAGGTTACGCGCAGTATTCTAGATCAGACTCCTGTGATCTTTGGCACGGTCAAGGAGGGTATACTGGAGATATTAGATGAAAGGCTGGGAGCCTTCCGTGTAGAGATGGTGGCTATGATAGGAGCGCGTACTTTGACATTCCGAGAGTTTAGAGCTTGTGGCGCACCAGATTACCATGGGGCTAGGGACCCCATCGCTAGCAGCAGGTGGTTGGCCGATGTTGCCAACGCCTTTCGTACGAGCCGATGTCCCGAGGGGGACAAGGTCTGACTTGCCTCATGTCTTCTGAAGGACAGAGCACGGGATTGGTGGGAGGAGGTTGGACATGCCATTGGAGATGATGCTGTGTTGGACGCGATGACATGGACTGATTTCTCGGCTAGGTTCAGGGCCGAGTTTGCACCAGTGATCGAGGTGCAGCAGCTAGCACGAGAGTTTCAGGATTTGAAGCAGACAACTGAGACTGTGGCGGAGATCACCGCCAAGTTCAGAGAGAGAGCCCTCCTCGTGCCGCAGTATGTGGCGGACGAGGAGATGAAGAAGGCTCGATATCACGAGATGCTGAGATGTGACATTAGGCAGTTTGTGAGCAGGTCCAGCTGCAAGACGCTGGAGGACATGATTGCTCGTGCCAGAGAGAGAGAGATTGATTTGGAGTTAGAGAGGAAGAGGAAACCGGATGAGATTCAGGTAGCCACATGTTCAGGCAAGAGACCCAAGGGGTCAGACTCGAGGTCGAGGGATTTCCAGAGCCGCAGCCGATGCGGGAAGTGTGGCAGGACACACGAGGGTGTGTGCAGGAGTGGCAGTAGTGGGGATTCAGGATGCTTCAAGTGCGGCCGGACTGGTCATTTTAGCAGAGATTGTACTGCTGCCACCACTCAGGGATCAGACCTGATATGTTTTCATTGCAGTCAGAAGGGCCACAAGAAGGCCCAGTGTCCGAGTTTGCTTTCAGCAGGACAGGTGATAGCACCTGCTCCCACGACTTTGAGGATCATCGACAGTCGGTAGGGCCGGGCGGAGGCGCCTACGACACAGAGCAGGGCGTACCAGTTGGTTTCAGATGACATGCGAGCAGCCCCGGATGTGGCAGGTGCGTATTCTTTAGCTGCTTGACAGTTTTATTTATGATTTAATTACTACAGCACTGCATCGATATAGGTGATTGTACTTTGGATTCTGTTTCCTGCTTATGATTGAGTTATATGCCATCTACATACCATGGGTTTAGAGTAGTAGTCCGTAGTTGTATCCCTTTAAGAGCAGGTCACTCAGAATGCGGTCGCTGTAGCAAGCGTGAGATTAGGATTCTAGAAGTATTTCACCAGCTTTCAAGGACGGTGGCGTCGTGGTATTGGTTAGTTTTGGAGCACCAGTAGCGGTAAGCATAAGTTTTTATCAGATCGACCATGGGGTGGTAAGAAGGATTGGGAATCCTTTCCAGACAGTGAACTGTAAGGAGCTAGTTGAATCGAAGTGGGGGAGGAACCCTCGTATAGTCAGGAACGGAAGAAAGTGCGAAGATGGGATGAGTTCGCAACTTTGTTGAGCATGATAGTAGTCCGAGTGGCTGAACGGATTGAGAAACGCGTGAGTTGGGAGTTGGGAAACTCCCCGGTGTTGGGTGCGTGTAAGAGCGATCGGTAGATGATTGGTTTGGGAAACCAGGTTGAAGATTTTCTCGGCAGGGCGTGATTTTAGTTAGGATGTAAGACTGCGGGTAAGCCGTAGCATTCATTTGCAGTTTAGTTCGCGGAGTGTGGGCGGGGGCCCGTATCTCCTAGTTAGCAAGGTAGGGGTCAGGAAAAGGTAGTTCGTGTGATTGGTATGGAGTTGGCCTCCATAGCCCTAGAGAGGTGAGACCTTGGGAGAGGCCGCTCCAGGATACAGTTGGGTGAGACCCGTGGGCGAGGCCCGTATGATTAGTAGCAGTATAGGTGAGACCTAGAAGCAGGATTGCTAAATAGTATGGTTCGGGTGAGACCCGTGGGCGAGGCCCGTGCAAAAGTAGCTAGGCAGGTGAGACTAGAGGGAGAGACCGCTCTAAGATATGGTTTGGGTGAGACCCGTGGGCGAGGCCCGTGAGATTATAGCAGCGCAGGTGGGACCTGGTAAGGACCTTAGGGTCAGGATAGGGGATCGAGGATCCCAATACTTGTAGCGCCAGAGTGGCTGGATTGATAGAGCAGTATAGATAGCCGAAGTTTCTTCGGAAGTCGCTGGGAGCGACTAAGAGATTGTGCTAGTTGTAGTGACCGGTGAGTACCCGGTAACCCAGTTATCGGCATAATCTGTAGAGGGACCAGGGTGTTCTCGGTCCATTCGGAAGGCGAATGAGAAATGGCAGGACTTTAAGGCAGGGAAGTGACGACAGAGAAGTATGGCGTGGGACAGCTAGTTGACCGAGGAGTGCTACGCCTCTCGCAGCAGGGTTGGATAATCTCATAGGGAAGGGTTTGACCCTGTCGCGCAACTCTCGTTGGAGTCTAACCGTTACAGGGATGAATCTTTTACTCGCAGGATTATCTGGTCCATACGCTGGGTTGGGTGCTCAGCGCCAAGCTATAGTAAGCATGAAGTGTTCGGTGGGTATCGACAGTAGTGACCAGCACTGGGAGTGGCTGGAGTAATGGATACCATGAAGGATATGTCTTTCACAGTGGTAGAGGAGGGTTCGTGGTGGAACGTTGCCTTGGGAAATCCAGAAAACGCGCAAGGACAAAGGGGGTGAACCCCTAGGATTTCAGCATAAGTACTCAGGGAGTACTGAGAGGATTGTCAGTTGAAGAGTTGTGTGCTCAGGATTGGCGGGATTTGAGTGCACTTGAGGAGTGATATCTACGAGGGCTAGTTTTATTCCGGGTAACCGGGCGAAAGGTCCATGTGAGTGGTCGGCCGGAGTTATAGTCGTCGGGCAGGGGCGATGTGAACGGATTGTAGGACAGTTGGCCGTAGAGAAACTTCGAGGACGAAGTTTAGTTTAAGCGGGGGAGAGTTGTAACACCCAGAATCAGAAAGACCAAGAAAAGAAAGGAAAAGCTCTAAGTCAAGGAGTCAACTCGTCGAGTCCAGGGAAGAACTCGACGAGTCGGAGCGGGATCCGGGTTATAAAATAAGTGACCGACTCGGTGAGTCGGCGAGTGGACTCGGCGAGTCGGCGAGTGGACTCGGCGAGTCTGGTCTGGACGAGAAAAGCCCTAATCTTAGGGTTTGCACCCTATTTAAAGGACCTTATTTCCTCTCCTCAGCCCCCATTGTCGGCCAGAAGCTTCTTTAAGCGATTCCAAACCCTAATTTGAGTAAGAGGAGGAGGAAAGTGAACTTGGGGCTTTTGCAAGAGGAAGATTTGGAGGATTTGAACACTAAGGAGCTGGAGGATTCAACTCTTTGGTTGTGAGCATCAGTTTGAAGGTAACAATCTGTCACTTTGCCTTTGTTGCTTCTAGATCTTTTCTTGGATGATGTTTTGGGGCCATTTTTGGCATGTAAAGGAGCCATTTCGAGTTAGAAGTCCAGATCTGAGGTTGCTACTTCAGATCTAGGCTTGTCCTGGTCCGAAAACCCGTAAAGTATCAGCCCTTGGTGTGTTGGTGAAGCATGTTTGTCTTAAACCCTAACCCTAGAGTGTTTTAAGCCTATAGCTCATTGGTTTCACGTAAAGTTTGCAACTTTACGTGAAGGATGGGCCTTAGAAGAGTGGATCTACAGTTTGGAGCCCCTACATGACTCGAAAAGCCACTGTATGGTTTAAGAACTGAAGCGACTCGGCGAGTCACATGGGTGGACTCGGCGAGTTGTATGAAGATGGGCAGGAACTCGACGAGTTGGAAGAACAACTCGGCGAGTCTGTTGAAGATTGCCTAGGACTCGGCGAGTCTGTTCTTGGACTCGACGAGTCGGGTCGCGGAACCCCCAACCTCTTCTGGTTAAGACGCAGATCAGTGAGTTGAGCGGTGACTCAGTGAGTTGGACAGGATGGGACTCAGAGATCGTTGAACTCGACGAGTCCTGGGGTGACTCGGCGAGTTGGGTAGTATTTTGAGAGCTTCTGAGTTTAAGGACTCGGCGAGTCTTCGGGTTGACTCGGCGAGTCGAGTCAACTGGAAGGTTGACTTTGACCAGGACTTTGACTTTAACCAGAGTTGACTTAGTTTGACTTCTAGAGTTCAGTTTGGAACTAAGTGTTATATTGATAATAGTAGCTCGGGGAGCTAGAGGAGCAGCGGTTCAGAGAGTTGTCAGACAGCAGCCAGAGGATTATCAGCAGCTTCAGCAGTTTGAGGTGAGTTTCCCTTTGTGTGAATGGGTCTACGGCCACAATGCCGGCCCATGTAGTTGTGAGTAGGAAGACCCGGGGGTTAGCCCTAGGCACTGTTTGCTAGCATGATATTCAGGACCAAGGTCCAATGTCGGGCGGGTGCCCAAGGAATGGTTTGCATGATAGAGTATACTTGTTGTCTGTGTGATACTTGTATGTGCCTAGTAGGGAGGTGAGTGTGGGCGAGGTCCCGTATCTCACCAATAGCAGAGTGTGGACGGTGTTCCATATCTCATTAGCAGCAGAGCAGGGGCGAGGCCCAAGTTAGGAAAGGAGTGAGTGTGGGCTGGGCCCGTATCTCACTATCAGAAGAAGCGTGGACGGGGTTCCATGATTCATCAGTAGCAGGACATGGGCGAGGCCCAAGATAGGCGAGGCCTTAGAACAGGATTCAGTATTATATATATATTTAGTTATGTGTTCGTATATGTTAGCGGGCGGGGCCCAGGGACAGGCGGGGCCTAAGAGAAACAGATCTGTATCCGAGCGGGGCTCGAAGCCAGGTGGGGCCTGGAGCGGCGGGGCCGTTGAAGCGGGCGAGGCACGAGGTAGTGGGCGAGGCCCAAAGTAGTGGGCGTGGCTCGGTATTTGCAGTATGTGATTATGCAGGGTATGTGGTAGGTTAGGGAACTCACTAAGCTTCGTGCTTACGGTTTTCAGTTTTGGTTTCAGGTACTTCTGGTGGCGGAGGGAAGAGCTCGGGGTGATCGCATGGCACACACCATTGATTAGACAACCTGGGATGTTTTACTCTGATGAAATGAACAAGTGTTTTGAAAAGATACTCTGATTTGTCATATAACTCTTTTAGTATGTTTGAAATGATTTAATACTATGGTTTAGTTATGATTTAAAAATGAAATTTTGGCCTTGAATTTTGGGATGTTTCAAGTTGGTATCAGAGCCTTGATTTGAGGGATTCGGGCGCACTCTCGAGTGTGTCTGAACTCAAACTAAGGAAGTGGTATAAAGTTTTTTTTTTTTTTAAAAAAGAGTTTTAGAAAAAACGAAAGGAAATTTTAGAAAGAAAAGAACTTTGAAAAGAGAAAAGGATTTAGTGCATGCAATCAGCCGAGCTCAAGTAAGTATCCCAAAATACCCATACAAGTTTATGTTATGTTTATCGGTTAGTAGACGTGCTATTCTTCCACATAAAATGTTATCCACAATATACCGAACCCCCCCCCCCCCCCCTACACCCACACACACATAAACATATATTATTATGTTCATACATGATCATGTTATGTTAAGTCAATTTGGTTTTAAATTTGCTTATATTTTAATTGTATTCTATAGGTCATAAAAATAGTGTTCTCGTTACACCGTTAAAGTGCATTTAAAACGGATAATTCTACCGTATAAGATGTTACATTGGACGTAATATTTGCGTTAGATAAACTTATACGAACACATCATGTCATAAAGAATGTCTCAATTATACACAAGATTTAATAATGATATATACCAATTTGATAATCTAAAAAATTTAGTAATGTATTAATTTAAAATTGATGGTCATTTTATCGCACTCGTGATAATTGTGATTTTATTACATTATCACTGTATTTTGAAAAAAAAAAAAAAAAAAAAGTAGTGTAAATTTTTAGCCCATTCTTGGGAACAATTTTAAAAATTGACCAAGACTCGGGTTTCAAAAATTACGCGCATTCTTGCGGGTTATTTCCATAAAAGACCCTATATTCTAACTTTTTTTCTTTTTAAACCTAAAAATTTTTTCTTTTCCGAAAAAGACCCAACTTTTATGTGTTACTTGTTATTTCAGACCTAGCAGGTCACCAATAGGTAAATTAGGTATTTTTGTTTCATAAAAGACCATATATTTTGTAGTTGTTTCCATTTTAGACCTAAAATGTTTTTTTTTAAAATAAACATTATAATCTTCAAGACCAAATATATAAGGTAGTTGTTGACTACACCGAAAAAGAAAGTATACATGTATACACTAAAAAATGTTATATAATCTATTATCTTTTGAACGAATATAACCTAAAAGAATTGCAAAATTTTATTTTTGTCTAAAATGTATAATTAAACTTTATCTTGGATATATATTATATCATTAAACATGATATATTGTTTATAGAAAATGTTATTATTACCGATAATAAAAAGTTTGATGTTAATTTGATATTTTTTTATAACATGGATAATACATGGCTAAGAAGAATCTTTTAGCATAATAACAAAAAAAATTATTTTCATTAAATCGGTGTAGTTCAGTACTTTATACAACTAGTGTTAAAGGTTGTAACCAATTTTAAAGTTGAGTTTATTTTGAAATAAAAAAAACATTTTAGGTCTAAACTGGAAAAAAGTACAAAATGTAAGGTTTTTTATGAAATGAAAATACTTGATTTCCCTTTTGGTAACCTCCTGGGGTCTAAAATAACAAGTAATAGGTAAAAATTGGGTCTTTTTCGGAAAAGAAAAAAGTTTTAGGTCTAAAAAGAAAAAGAATCAAAATATAGGGTCTTTTATGGAAATAACCCCGTTCTTGCATGAAAAAGGCGAGAACTATCGAAATTGAAACACAGAATTCACGATACAGTCTATGATCCGTCTCTCCCAATTGTCACTCGGCAGTCTGATCGATTTATTCTCTTCATCAAGTAATCTTTCAACCTCGATCTTTTCCCGGCGTCCAGATTTCTGATCGATGGGGTAAAACTACGCCTACGTCGCATAGGTTTGTGTTTTGCGGTTACGAAATCAGAAATTCTTATCCTGTTTTTCCTTGATTGTATATTAAATCGCATGGTTTTTCTGTAAAACATCAAATATTTTAGCTGTTCGATTTGATTATTTTTATATGTTTTCCCTGTATTTATTTTAGCCTTACAAATGTTATAGTGTACGATTGACGATCAATTGTCAAATAGGCGATGGATACAAGTACTTATCAAGGTGGGACGGGTGGTGGTGAATCCACCATGGAATCTGTCGACTGGAGGACTCAGATGGCAGCAGATTCGCGAAAAAAAATTGTCATTAAGATGTATATTTCTATATACTCGAATTGATGTCTTAAGTCATAACCTATCTTTATCTGCATGCTTAAGAATTTGATTTGATCACTTGATAATTTTACTTGCAATAGTGCTGATGTTCCCGAAACATTTGCAGTATGGCATTCCCATCAGAGTTTTTCAATTTGGTTCCTTTTGAGTTCCTTTTCTTTCTTTTTCATTTGTACACATGGTAGTATACAAATGATAAACAAAAGGATTGTTTTCTTGTTTCGTGTAAGTTTCAGTTTATCTATGGGGATTGATATGTTCATGGCTCATTCTAAGTATGATCTTAACTCTGCACCTCTATTTTACCAAGTCATGTTTTTATGTAGAATGGATACATTGAAGAAGCATCATCCATCTTGGGCATTAGAGAAGCCACAGGAAATTAAGAGTATTGCTCAGAGGCTTGAGGAGAAGATTTATACTACCACAACAAGCCAAGTTTGTATATTTGATCCCTTGATGTTGGTGTTGTGTGCATGTGTGCTTTTCACCTTTTTATTGTGCTAATAGTTGCAACCATCTCGTATGAAACTGTAGCATATATGAAAGTTCATTCAAGATACATCGATATATCAAGATGCTGGAATCTTTTTCATGAGTTACTTTGATACATATCATTTTGCTCTTTTTCATTTGCAGTCTGATTATGTGCGGAAAATATCTATGAAGCTGTTGACCATGGAGAGTAGGTCTGCAAATCTTGTGCCCAATTCTTTGCAGTGCAACTCTGCTAGTAGTAGTGTGAACCCCTCTGATCCAGGTACTTCAGTATCTTATAATATCAGAGCTCATGGTTATGCTCTATATATATGTATGTATATCACCTCAAACTCTTTCAAGTATTTTTACATGATTATTCATAAACCTTGAGCAGGCTCTCATGGCATCCATCAAGTCAACAACCAAGGGCAACCCCTTCCTATTCCTGTTCCATCTAATCACCCTCAAGCAACTCAACAAATCTTATCACAGAGCATCCACAGTAATATTCCTTCATCTGGAGTACAAGTTTCTGCTGGTGTATCATCTGCATTACCACCTGTTAATGGTCTCTCACAGTCTACTATCTCAAATATTTCCTCCCAAAATCCAAATTTACAGAACATTCAAAACTTTGTAAATCAAAGGCAGATACCAACAAGGCAACAACAACAACAACAACAGTCTCAAAACTCACAACAATATCTATATCGACATCAGATACATCAAATTGCAAAGCATAATCTGCACATTCAGCAACAACATCAGAATTTGTTGCAGCCAAGTCATTTCCAACCTTCTTCTCTCTCTACAGCTCAACAAAATCAGCAACCTGTGATTCAACACCACCAACAATCAGCCCTAAGACAGCAACCACAGGCCTCCATTGTCCACCAGCAACCACCACCACCACAGTCGAATCCAATGGGCCAACAAACAAGTGCAACAAACTTGCAACAACCACAACAGCCAAGGTTACTATCCCAACAGAATAACCCTTCCAATGTACAGCAGCCACATCAGCACTCAATTGGTCAACATAAAAACTTTCCTACAATGAATCAGCAACACACCATGTTGAACAATCAACATTCAACACAAGTGATGCAGTCTAAGGTGTCAATTCCACAACAGAATCAGTCAATGCAAGGTCAACGTTCACAACCAGAATTACAAGTGATGCCACAGTTACAAACACAGTCAGGTCAGCTGCAGCACCAATTAAATATGAAACTGCAGTCAAACATGTCTCAAAGGGATATGCAACAGAGGCTTCCAACATCAGGTGCTTTTCAGCAGCAAAATGTAATAGATCAACAAACAGAAACAACTATTCCAACAACAGAGAGCTATGCCAGAGGCTTCATCAAGTAAGCTATATACACATCTCATGTGTGTATTGTATATTTGTATGTATACACTACTTTTTAATGAGTTAATCCATAGAAGTTTTTATTATTCCTCTGTAGCATCATCAGATTCCACAGCTCAAACAGGAAACCAAAATAATGGAGACTGGCAAGAGGAGGTGTATCAAAAGGTGCTCTGCTTAAAGCTATATACTTTAATGGTTTTTTGATTATATGAAATGTATTATAGGGTTTAGGACACATGATCACAAAATAGCTCTTTTTAATACATACAATGTTAACTAAAGTGTCTGTATGTCCTGCTACTGTAGTTTTTAATGACTTATGATTCTTCTCTTCACAGATTAAAGCTATGAAGGATAAATATATGCCAGAGTTGACTGAATTATACCCAAAAATCATGATAAAATTGCATCTGGTAAGTTGCTCATTAAATTGTTGATATCAATAGCAAAGAATATTAAATTCGCAAAATCTATCTCATGGATGACTTTAGTTGACTTGTGTTGACCACCAGCATGATTCTCTTCCTCAGCAACCAAAGAATGAACATTTTGAGAAGACGAAAATGCTTAAACACATATTTGATAGTTGCTTGAACTTCCTACAAGTTCCCAGAAGCAACATATTACCCATATATAAAGAAAAACTTGATCTATATGAGAAACAGATTATTAACATCATACTCACATTTAACCGAAAACCCGGGCCCCACCTGCAACAACCACTTCCTAGTCCTACACAAGTACATCCTCATGAAAGCCACATGAACTCACCGAATTCCACCATGTTTCAACTGAAACAACTTCAACCTCATCATCAAATGAAGCACCATTTTTTGCAAAAACAACAGCAGCAGCAATTTAACAGACAAACAAAGCAGCAGCAGTTGCAACTGCCTCATATTGGTGTCAAGATGGAATCTCTTACAAAACCCGGACCTCCATTTTCACCTCAGATTTCATCTCCAAATGTTGACCAGCAAAACCCGTTGACTTCTGTTGCTAAATCCGCCACCTGTACGCCTTTGCAATCTGCAAACTCGCCATTTACCATGTCGTCCCCGTCAACTCCTTCTACATCTCATATTCTAGGAGACTCTGAGAAGGTTAATTCGGGTATTCCTAATGCTGGGAATGTTGGACACCAATCAAATGTTGCCTCTCATTCTCAGTCTCTTCCTTTTGGGACACCTGGCATATCGGCTTCCCCTTTGCTTGCAGACTTCACTAGCCCTGAAGGAAATCACGGAAATAAGGCATTGGTTGTTTCTGGAAAGTCGAGTAGTACTATAGAAAAGCCCATAGAGCACTTACTCAAAGTGGTCAGTAATCACATAAAATGAAATCTTTTCTTAAATTTCTCTTCTTTTTCTTAAGTCAAAAAGAAACAGCCCCCAACTCTTGAACTTTTTTTTTTTTTTGCTTGATAGGTGAAGTCGATTTCAGCAAAATCTTTGAGTGCATCGGTTAGTGACATCGGGTCAGTTGTCAATATGATTGATAGCATTGCGGGATCAGGAGCAGGTAACAGATCAAGAGCTGCAATTGGTGAGGACTTGGTTGCCACAACAAAATGTCGCCTTCAATCAACAACTACTGGAAAAAGGAAAATGAAAATGGAACCCTTAAATGTTGTATCATCTGCCAGCAGTGTAAATGATAGCTTTAAGCGTTTCAGTTATTTGGAGGCCTCAGAGTTGGAATCGACTGCAACTTCTAGCATAAAAAGACCTCGGATTAAGGTATAATACATGTTTTTATCCATGTTAGGGTTTGTTTTATAGGTTCCCAAATTATATATTTATATTAAAAATGATGCAGACTAGCAATGCCCTTTTGGAAGAAATAAGAGGGATAAATTGGGGACTCATTGATACTATGGTTGATATCAGTGAGGAAGATGCAGGTTCAGGAATCGTTGTCAAGTGCTCTTTTGGCGCTGTAAACATTAAGTCACAATATGCTTCAGCAAAAGTGGTTTGTTTCTTTTTAATCTCATATAATTCATATGTTAGGACCCGTTTGTTATGGAGGATAGATTGGACTGATGTGACAAAAATTACAACTTTTTGTTCCACCCAAAAAAGTGGGAGAGGGATTTGTGCAAAAGACGTAAATACCCTTTTCATAGGCTAATCTGGTGTCCATTTTGTCCTGTATAACAAACGCGACTTTTAGCATTCTTTCTCCATGGAGTTGAAATTTTCTTTAATGGTTGTGCAGTTACCTATACAACCATTGCGATTGCTTGTTCCTGAAAATTATCCAAATTGCTCCCCCATACTGTTGGATAAGTTTCCGGTTGAGATTAGGTGAGAAAATCTCTTCTTTTTGTCTGATGTTTCGTGTTATGTAACATATGAATACCAATCAAGGTTAGGGTTTAGGGTTTACGGTTTTCATAATCAAATTTTCCTTAAATGTGATCTGGTGGAACCTAATCGAATTGGAATTCAAGATTCCTTTTGATAACACGTTTTTGGTTGCCAAATGAATGGAGTTAAATTATGTTGGAACCCTTCACATTCCCTCTCATTCATGGAGTTGGTTTGGAAGGAACTCAATTCCATTCCTTCTTGTATATGTTAAAAAAACACCATATACCCCTGTTATATAATAAATGTAAAAAATAATTATATATTTGGTGTTGAAAAGGGAGAGTAAGGAGGAGGAATTGGAGGATCTTTCAATGAAAGCAAAATGGAGGTTTCATAGTTGTGTGCGAATGCTTTTGGAACCCATGTCACTTGAGGAGATGGCAAGGACTTGGGACACTTGTGCTCGTGCAGTTATTTCCGAATACGCCCACCAAACTAGTGGTGGTGCTGGTGGGACCTTCACCTCTAAATATGGACCCTGGGAGGATTGCCTCACTTTCACTGCTTCTGCTTAAATTCTTACATTCTTTGTTTCTCACCTCATCCTACATCTATATAATATATTGCCAAAATTTGTTTAATGAAAAATACAAAATAGAAAGTTATTTGTGGTTTCATGTGCATATAGGATAGAAAGATATCTCTTTTAGTATTCACAACCATAAATATGGTCAATGTAATGGGACTTGGATTTGTAATTGAAAGTTAATAGAAATTGAAAGTTCATCACATGGATGTCATGTCATTAATTGCAATGAATCATTAATTAACAGAGTTTGTTATTTGTAATACTTATATTCACAAATAATAACAGATTTAACAAATCCATCATTATTTTGATTAATCACAAAAATAACCATCAATTTTCTTAGGATTGTTTATTATTCGGATAAAACCGAATTGTCCAATTGAACAATTTGTATTTATGGATTGGTTATGACCAAAACCAAATAATTATTTTCAATTTTGGATTGGTTTTTGGTTATTAAAATGAAAACCGAATAGTCCAATCAAACCGAATAACAATTATTTTTTATTTATTAAGATATTATCAATGACATGACATGAATAATTCTTGGATTTAAACTTAAAAAATCAAGCTTGTCAATGTTAACATTATATATATTCTTTTTAAAACTTTTTTGAATTTTGAAAACCAAAGAGTAAAAACCGATCTAACCGAATTATAATTTGGTTGGTTGAGATTGAATTTTGAATTTATGTTTAACTATTTACATCTATGTTTCAAAAACCGAAATCAATTCAGATGAACACCCCTAAAAATTGTAGCTCATAAATTTGCGAATTGCTCTCCAAGAAAAAAAAAACTTAAAGGAATTTTTGAAAATCAAATTAAAAAAAATCAAAATTAGAAAGTATGAGAATGTTCATAATTTATAAGAAGTGAAAATGATGGTAAACTTAACGGGAATAAAATAGAATAAGATTGCAAATAGTTAAATTTTATTTTATTTGTGAAATACACACAATTCTAAAATTTAATTATGTTCCAATCTAATATATTTTTATTTTAAAGTGTTTAAATCTCAAATGATTAGCGATCAATCATCTTAGGGTGTGTTTGGGTTAGCTTTTTTTATCATAAAAGTGATTTTAGGAAAAGTGCTTATTAGCTTATTTTTCAAAAAGTTGTGTTTAAAAAGTGTTTGAGTTAGCTTTTGTGGTAGGAAAAACTGAAAAGCTAATAAGTTGGTTTTAAAAAATGTTTGACTTAACTTTTTAGATGTAAAATGACCAAAAATGACATAGTTATATATTTAGAACCATTTACCATATAATATTTCACAGTTAATAATTTTTATACACAAAATTGATAATTTTTTAAACTTTTTCTTTTACAAAATATATAATATTAATTTCTTTTACAAAGTAAATAATTTTTTGATTAGACCATGATAATATTAAAATTGAGTTCATATAAAAGTTGAATACAAATTGTAAATAATTCATTAAAATACCATAAGTGACGTAAAATTACATTCATCCCTACAATTCCATTATATCTTGCGCAATAATATCTCGTATCGCTGCCATATACGAATCATCATTATCCGTGCGATGTGTAGTTGGACCTTCTTCATGACCTTCACTACCAGTGTCACCTCCTGTGGGATTGTAAGATTCTTGTTGTGCTCTGTTAAACGCTTCATCAAACATACCAACCTTTCTAATATAGTTATGAATCGCCATCGATGTTATCACAATACGCACTTGGTTTTTGTACTTGTAGTTAACATGCATGTCTCTTAATAACGCCCACCTAGCTTTCCACACTTCAAAAGTTCGTTCAATGATATTTCACAATGATGAGTGGTGAAAGTTAAACGTCTCTTTCGCTCCACGAGGAGCACGCATAGCAGAAGTCTGTCCTCGTCGAAAATCCGGTATATGATATCGAATATTAGTACCTTTGTATGGAGCAAGATACCCTTTAGTATTTGGGTATCCGGCATCAACAACATACTATTTATCTATAAATAAAACAAAGATATGTTATTCGTTTCAAAAAGTATTAAAAACATAAAACTTGTGTGTATGAAAAAAAATTATACTAACCACCCCTTGGATGTGGAAAATGAAGATCCGGTTTTTGTAAGGCTTCATTGAATATTCTTGTATCATGTGTAGTCCTCTCCCATCCGGCCCACACAAATGTAAAGCACATGTTAAAATCACAAAAAGCCATTACATTTTGTGTAGCGTATCCCTTTCGACCAATGTACTTCGCTTCCTCCTTTTGTGGAACGGATGCCTTTATATGTGTCCCATCTATAGCGCCAATGCAATCCTTGAATAGATGATATCGACGTTTGTTTAGTATATATTCGGGAACATCATCATTATAATTTTCAGCTAGTTTGATGATGTCGGCACTCATCTTCAGCACGGATGCCAAAACTAAATGAAAATGCCTATGAATCGTTTCTCCAGAATGATTAAATTTTTTTTGAACAAATCTATTACTACATCCATGAGCCAAAGTCATCAAGAACATGCCTAGTGCTTCCTCAATAGACATATTTCGTGTTTGTTCCAATCCGTAACTTGTAACAAGATGTGTGCATAATTGTCTAAAAACAGGTACGTGCACTCTAAACATCTCATAACATCTTCTAGGATGGCCATTTAAAACCTCATTAATAAACATTTGCCCTGTACGGTTTGAAGTGTGACATGGCATACGTATTTTACGACATAACAATATCCCTTTTAGAGCTAATCCGCATAACATTTTGAATTCTATATCCTCTTCCACCAAACACACTTCATTATCATCGAATGAATTAGAGTCATCACTTTCCATCCTACATAAGTAAAAAAAATATATCGATTACATTATGGAAACAAAATAACCCATAAAATAAAATGTTGATTACATTACATCAAAGGATAAATCAAAGGATAAATCAAAGGATAACACATAAAGTCATAACACACAAAGTCATAACACATAAAGTCATAACACATAACACATTAAGTCATAACACATAAAGTCATAACACATGAAGTCACACAAGTCGTTATTTTATTAGTAACTTCAAGAACTCCATCTTTGCTTCATCAGTCGTTGGAAACATAAAAGTTTCACGATTTTGGGATTTGGTGAAGGCAAACAATGCTTGTGAATAGTCATTGGAACCTTCATCGAAACCGGGAAACTTTATGACAACCGCCATGCAATCAGTTATTGTAGGAGAGGGGTTATTTTGTGGAAAGGTTTGTGTGCTTTTTGTTGATATGGCATCCAATAAAGCATCTACTTTTTCCTCATAAATTGAAGTTTTACTCTTGGTTGATGGGCTGTTGCCAACATTCTTAGACTTCTTCCTTTTACCCGAACTACTTTCAAGGAAACTTGTAAAAAAAGGCTCATCATCATCTAAACTGATTTCATCACTATCTCCTTTCCCCTCCTTATTTTCTTCATTTTGAAACTGTAACAGAGTCATAGTCTGATTTCCAGTGGCAACGGAATCCCGAACCAAAAGAGCATATTAAGGGTCGAACATGCTCAAATCTGCATCCCTAAATTTGGCATACTCTTTATTCGCCTACAAGATAAGCAATTAATGTTTAACTCATCGATTCCACTATAGCATCATAACATAAAATAACTAAAAAGAATATTAAAGCATATATCCAATTTCACAGTTAGCACAACTAACAGGAAAGAAAGTAAAACAGCAAACCAAGACAATTCATCAATTTCATTGTTAACATAAAAGTTTCACAGTTATACAACTAACAGGTTCATCAATTTCACTTGTTAACATCAATAATCCCTCTCCAATTTCATGAATTTCTAGTTTTATAGTTATAATTACTCACTTTCATTGATTCCAAAAAAAATGGTGGATGGAATACCCACTGTGGGTACCGAACCCAAAAACCACAACAGTGAATTCATGAACACACAAAAAAAATAGATGAACATACATATCTGAGATGCAATAAACAGAAAAAAAATCGGAGAAGGAATTGATGAACAGAAAAAAAAAAACTCGAAGATGCATGTCCAGATGCATCAAATCTAGATTCAATGTAAACTGAAAAAAAAAAAATCAGAGATTGAGGCAACTCTTACCCGATCGAAAGTAGAGGTCGAAGCCCAAGTCGGCGCCGCTGAGGATGGAGCAGAAATCGAAGGAGGATGGAGGAGCAATCGGAGGTACTAATGAGAACGAGAGATATTGGTGAGAGATTGGGGATGAACGAATGTGAGGGTATTTTTGTAATTCTGGAGGTAAAAAGATAAAAAGCTCCGATTCCTTAGCTTTTTGGAGCCTTCATATTTTGCCTGTTGAAAAAGCTTAAAAAGCTGCTTGAAAAGCTATTTTACCTTACCCAAACACAATTTTAACTTATTAGCTTTTGGAAAAGCTAATAAGCAATTTTAAAAAGCTATTCCAAACGCCCACTTAATGATGGCAATAAAATCAGTATTATACAATGTATACCAAAGGCCAATAGCTATGTTTGTCATAAGATGGGTCTGGTTTGTAGTAGTCATCACGTGTAACCTGAAAATTGAAGTTAAAACAAAAAAATATGGGAAATGGACTTAATAAGGTAATTAAATTTTCGGTTTGTTCACATCTAGGTAACTATCTTTTTTTTGTACACATCTAAGTAACAAACTTTTTGAAAGTGTTCACATATGACTATTATGACCGGCTGTAGCAGGTTACATCCGGTCATAATGGTCATATGTGAACACTTCCAAAAAGTTCGTTACCTAGATGTGTACAAAAAAAGATTGTTACCCAGATTTGAACACACCGAAAAGGTAAGAGTAAATTAAACGAATGGTCCATGTAGTTTGGGTAATTTATGTGTTTGGTCCCTAACTTATTTTTTTAACTCGGATGATCATTACTGTTTATTTTTGTTGTGTGTTTTGTCCCTGTTTTACCTCAAAAGACTATTGTGCCCTTTTTAATTTTTTTATTTTTTTTCTTATTTATGTACTTATTTTTTATATATTTTAAAAAAAGTTGATAGACCCCACATATTTGTATCTCCTCACCCTAAACCTGAAACCACATTTAAGAAATTTAAGTTGGGTCTCACTAGTCACCATTCCATCTCTCATCATCCTCAACTTTTATTTCCTTTCCATCTTTAGTGATATTGACGTCTTCATCATCCCTTATTTTTTCGGTCCTTCAACTCCGACGAACCAACCCCACAACCCACTGTCTCTTCTGTAACGCTCTTCCGAATTGACTTCTAGTCTGAGGCTGTGGGCCGAAGGTTGGTCTTCATAAGGAGTATGGCTCTAGAGAAGGTAAGATCTAGGTCCATTTGGGTGCGGGTGATGTATTAGAAGTGTTTCGGGTGTTCGGGTTGTGTTTTGAAGCTTAGGGGTATTTCGGTGATGTGTCAGTTCGGGCTTTTGTGGATAATGGATTTTTGTTCGGAAGGTCTAAAGTAATATATGAGTTGATAGATGTGTAGAGATTCCCGTTACCTTTCCGTGGATATAAGGATCGTTGAAAACGGATTTATAATGAAGAAGTTATGGCTTTCGGAAGTTTAGTAGTTTCAGGCTTAGTCGAGTACGCTGGGCGTACACAAGGAGTACGTTGGGCGTACTAGGGAAAAAGGGAGTATGCTGGGCGTACCTTGGGTTACGCTGGGCGTAATGACCAGGAGTGGTCGCGAAGGTTCTCTGGAGTACGCTGGGCGTACCAGAATTACGGTGGACGTAATCCCGTCAGATCAGAACCCTATTTTAGGGTCTTGGTGTGACATCCCCAAAATCACGGCTAGAAAAGACCAGTTTCATTTATGCTTTTAAATAAAATCAGAGTAATCCTTTGATTAAAAGAGTTGCGGAATTTGTTCCCAAAACAAAATATGATAAGATAAAATTTATCAAAGCATTTCATAAAGAAATGTATTTTCATTATATAACAAAACCTCGGGATGTCATGTTCCGATACAGACCAAAAGCATAAACAATACAAAATAGACCTTACAACAGTTACATATAACTACTGGTCTATAATCCAAAAAATATATTGACAATGTCATCCAACTTATGCTCTCGGGCCACTACCTGTAATACAAAGAAAAACTGAGTGGGTCAGGCTTGGGAGCCTGGTGAGCATATAGGGTTTTCAACCCACAATAAATAATTATATTTAGTTCATCGACCAACAATAAACCCGATTACCCATTCCCGTTATCCTCACTTTATGTCCCTAAAACAACAACTATTACAAGGGACCTAATCTAGGATTTTCATCGGGACGGACATTACTGCAAAGGGGTTTCCTTAACAATAGATGTCCTAAAGGCAATCATGAGGGGGATAGAGTACACCGGTGAACACATCGTTCACAAAACCTACAGGTTATGAGCCTGCTAGTGTTCCACTGGACTGTCTAGAAAGAGTCTGTGGTCGTCATCCATACTCCGCTAGATGACTAGATTAACAACAACATCGAGGCCTCTCATCATTTTATTTCATCACACACCAACTGTCTACCCATGTTCTACCCAACATATTAGTAGATAAAATATATACATTTATATACAGCTTAAAACCTGTACAAAACATCCATTCAACAACTAGTTCAAATAAACAAATAATATATAAACACATAGCACGTATTTTATAAAGAATACTTCATATCTATGTGTTAGAAGAAAACGAAAATACACTCACTTGATAAGACGATGATCGGACAGCACCTCGTCTCTTAAAATAATCTTTTCCGATAAAACCGGGATGTTTTTCTTGAAAACCGGGCTTCTTGCGGGCAGAGTTTCGGCTCGGAAACTTCACTTCTCGGGATCTTCGGGGCTTCGGAACTTGCCTCGGGTCTTGGGAATAATATCGGGGCTTCAGGGTATTTCTTGCACGCAAAACGAGGAAAATTGGGGAGAGAAAGAAAGAATTTTGGCAAAAGAAGTCGGCAGCCTCGCATGCCCTTTTATAGCAGCGAGACCTCGGACTACGCTGGGCGTACCGAGGCCCTACGTTGGGCGTACTCCGGATAAGGCTTCCACGTGGCGAAGTCTCGGTGGAGGAACGTGGCCTCTTCTGGACCGAGGAAAGCAGCAGTACGCTGCGCGTACCCATCTCGTACGCAGGGCGTACTTCGGTGTCGACATGTACGCGGGGCGTACCTCCTTGTACGTTGGGCGTACCTCGCATCCCCAGGCTCTCTTCGGATAAGCTTTGGTATGCGTGCCACGATCTTCAAAAATTCATAACTTTCGCATACGAGCTCCGTTTTCGACGTTCTTTATATCCACGCGTAGGTGAGATTATGCTCTACAACTTTCATTTAGACTTCGTTGGCTAATTTTGATTTATTTTTATTATATTATTTTTAGTAGGCCGGGAGAGGAAAACTCCGTTATAAAATCATAACTTCTTCATCAGACGTCCGTTTTCGTCTGTCTTTTTACCGATGGACTACTAACGACGAGATATTTGATTCTCGTTTAGATTGTTTCGGCCAAATATCACTCGATCTCAATTTCGAGATTTGGGCTGTATACCGCTAAGTCGAAACTTAGAAAAATCATAACTTCCTCATACGAAGTCAGATTTAGACGTTCTTTTTATGCACGCTCTCGGTTTAACGAATTCTACGAATTCCGTTTAGATCACTAAGGCTAGATATCGCTCTATCTTAAATTTGTATATTACGTCATACAGTGTCGTGCCGGTTTTGTCGCGAAACTTCGACAGATCATAACTTCTTCGTTATAACTCGGATTTCGGCATTCTTTATATAGACGGAAACCTCGTCACGACCACTACGTCTTCATGTATCAATATTGGGTTTATCTAACATTTCATTTTCACGCTTATTTTTATTCTTAATTCATTTAAGTCACACAATTAAGCAATAAACATATAATACTCAAATAATACATTCTTATTATTTCAAAACGAGTTACAAAGGTTAACCTAGACTATTACATCAACATTAATGTCTAGCCCAAAAACACGGGTGTTACACTTGGACCCTATTTAAACCCCTTATCTCATAACCAAACCCTAACATCTTCAGCATCCACCCCTCTAAACATTAGAAATCGACATATATCATCCATGGTGGCATTTTGAGCTTATGGAGTCCATTTTTGGGGTGTTTAACCCATTTCCAAGAAGTTGGAGTTTGATGCAAGGATGGGAATCAAGGAGGAGCTTATGGATTTGGCTTTTAGGACTCATTCTCAGCTTAATGAAGGTATAAAGCTCTAACTCACACAATTAAGCAATAAACATATAATACTAAAATAATACATTCTTATTATTTCAAAACGAGTTACAAAGGTTAACCTAGACTATTACATCAACATTAACGCCTAGCCCATAAACACGGGCGTTACAATTCTCTCCACCTTAGAATGATTCCGTCCCGGAATCATCAACGAAAATAGGACTTGTATAATGATTCCATATGTTATCTTTCCATCCTAAGTAATAACCGTAACTTCTATGTTTCCTCGAAATAGTATCTAACTCTAGGGCTTCTTGACTGCAGACGATGCTCAATCTTGCATCTGCTTTTCGTACTATGTTGGACTTTCAATCATAACTTTAAAGTTACACAATAAGTCCTTATTGTGGACTCCTTCTTCTTCTTAGGATAAATACTTTCCTTTATCTATTTTGACAGACCGATGGGCCATGCTCTAATGATCTCTCATCGTATGATGCAATGCTTAGACTCAAGTCTCTTAGAGTCAAATTGCAGAATGGAATATACCTTCCTTCATATTCTAATGCGATATAACCACATTTTAACATGTAGTATTTCTAGCTACTAACTTCTTTAACAACGAGCGCGATACAATTGGTCGCATTGATTTCACCCTTCTGACTTAAGTCAAATGTTACATCGAGCTTGGTTCTCCGAACCACGTAACAAACTCATTGTAGTCAGACTCAATTCGATATGACCACTAGGGTCGGATTAACAACCATCTTACTAGTCATTACCGAAACAATGGTAATGACATACTTGAATAAACAGAATCAATTACTAGCTTCTTGGTAACCTTGTGACTTTCCCTGATCCAAGCGTGAGTCATGTGCTTCCAGTAGTATAGATCTCTACTACCATTCACACCTACTCATACTCGTCCCAAGTATTGTCTCGCAGTCCCCAAGTCCTAAAATCACAAAACAAATTAACACATACGAATGTGTCCAAATAATCATAGAAATTTTCCTAGACTCTACTAGGACTTCTTCCATGCGTATCTTCAATCATCAATTCTACTTTAACTCGATTGGTGATGGAAATTCCAGATTATGGGACAACTTCAAGAATTACACCAATCGTTCCATCATCCTGCCAATCGAAGGTGTACTTCAGACGTACTGTTATTTTATCAGACATAAACTAAAGGCAAGATACCACCTTCGACATCTTCCGATAGGTGTCACTCAATACATCAGATAACAAAACCAGGGTTTATATTAATTCTGGAAACTATTACACAAAACTTCAAGTTCAACAGTGTACACCCCGTATTCCATGTTTCCAATTTAAAGAAGTGCTTATCCGACGAGACTCTCGTCATTCCATTAGAAGAAATCAAAATCAACGAGAATCTCCTGTTCATCGAGGAACCAGTTGAAATCATGGACAGGGAGGTGAAGCGTACTAAGCAAAGTCGCATTCCGATTGTGAAAGTTCGATGGAACGTGAGACGCGGACCAGAATTCACATGGGAACGTGAAGACCAAATGAAGCAGAAGTACCCTCACCTATTCTCGCATTCTCAAAACTAGCTTTCAAAAGAATTTCGGGACGAAATTCCCTCTAACGGGGGGATGATGTCACAACTAGGAATTTTGATGCTTTGTAACAACAACAATGATAACATTGTGAACCAAAAATGTGAAAGCATGTAAGATGCTTATTCAATAACAACAAAACTTCCATCAAACACTTTATACAAGCACTGCAAATGGTCAACAAAGAATTGGAAACCCTAGAAATCCCGGTTTAAGTCCATTTTGGATGAGGATTTTCTTATTGGGCCTAATGGACCAATAAGCTTCCAATTTGACTATTTTGGGCTTAGAACTCCTATATGGACTCTAATTGGACCCATTTTCATTTATTTTAACAATTTGGGCCATAATGGGCCTAGAATGAAATAAAATACCCTAATGGGCCATAACAAATCTAATGAACTTAAAAAGGCCTTAAGACTCATACTCTGATGTAAATTGGGCCCATATCTTGGACTTAAGCACTCAAGGCCCAAACTCTCTCCTTTCTTCTCTATCTCTCGGCCCAAGTTTAAAAAAAAAAGAATTAGAGGATTAAGGAGGATTAGCCACCTCCTTAATACCTATGGGATATCCAAGCAACTTCACATGTTTCCATGCACATCCTTTCATCCCTTTCTCTCTTTTCTTCTACTACTCTCGGCCGAGAGTATCACACACACACACACACACACACAATTATTTCACTTAAACACTCTCAAGAACACACTACAACTCCTTCACTTCTCCTTCAAAAATTTCGAGATTAGGAGCTTTCAAGTAGGATTTTCCCTAAGAGTCATCATCTAAGGTAAGTTGATGCTTAAATCCATGATCTAACTACTTCATTTCATCAAAAATCTTCTCTTAATCTATTCAAACTCGTGATCTTACCTCTTAGAACACATCTAAGCCAAAGATCCTCCAAGAAGCTTGCTAGGCCGAGAATAGCATCAAACTTCTTCCATTCTTCTTCAAAACCGAACCCACAAACTCAAGGTGAGTTCATACCCCTCTCTTTTCGGTTTTCACAAGTTTTATGAGGGAGAATACAAGTAAAATGTGTAGATCTATGAGTATGTGTATGCTATGTATGACTTCATGTATGTATGTGTGATTTTATGTGCCTATGTGTTGAATATGTAAACAAAAAGGAAAGAAATCTCGAGATCTATGGCATAAGAAGGAAAACAAACATGATCTAAGGTATACTACACTAAACAAGTCAAGAAAAGTACCCTCTAAGATTAAAATCAACATATAGCAACATAAAACCAATTTTTAGGCTTAAATTGTCAAATAAACAAAAATTAGGTTAAAATTGCCATTCACGGTTTTTCTTAAGGGTCAAAGGAGTCAAAACAGTTAAAATAAACGTTTTTATGAATATTATGCTCTTCAAAGGACTTGAAATGTAAATTGTAGCTTAATGGGCCAAATTTTGGGCTTTTCGGCCCATTAAGCCCAAAATTGCGAAAAAAACAAATTTTCAAGGGGCTGAATGATAATTTTTACAAAACAAAACTATTTCAAGGGTTAAAATGCTTTTCTTTTCCAAAAAGGATAAAAAATGAGGTAAAAAGTGTAAACAAAACTATTTCAAGGGTTAAAATGGTTTTCTTTTCCAAAAAGGATAAAAAATGTAAAGTTTTTGGAATTTGGGCCAAAATTGTAAAAGTTGCAAAAAGTTTGGACTTTAACCGAAAAACACTTTTCTGGAAGGGATGAAACTGCCAAAGAATAAGCTTTGAGCTAAAAATACCACTTGAACAAGTCTATGGGTCAAAAGCGTCAAGAAAATAGTTTAAGGGCTTAAAATGTCTTTTGTTTGTATAAAGGACTAAAATTGTTATTTTTATTAAAGAAGGGCTGAAAAGGTCAAAACCAACATGTTGAACCAATTATTTTATTGTTAAGATAATTGAATCAAAAATACCAAAAACTACAACTCATGAAAATAGAAAGATGAATATACGTATAAATCCAAAAATCGTTATAAACAAATCGATCGGTCTCGTGTCGATACAAAAATATCAATCGTCCAATCAAACCTTCCAACAATTATACAATACCTAAAACAAGTAAACATTCGAAACTTTGGGCTTGAAAGTTACAATCATGCTTGTTGGGCCTTTGTGATCCATTAACATGATTTTTGGGCCCAAGGGATAATAATAATAAATGTTATTGGGCCTTCTATGACCCAATTTCATATTTAAGGGACCCTCAATGGCTTTAAGTGCTATTGGGCCTTAGTGGCCCATTAGCATTGCTAGTAAGGTCCAAGTAAATCAAATGCGAAATGGGCCAACGTGTCCTTCGTATACCCAACAGCCTAAAATAACTCACGAAAGTAGCAGGACTTTGTATTCCTCTTCTCCTCGTTTGTTAGGCTTATGTGTAATCAAAGTAAACAAAATTCAGGTCGTTAATCAATAGTAATCAATGTTGTTTGGATTAAGTGAGTAATAACGGGTGACACCTCTAAGGGTCGTTCGTAGTCTGTAGTTATAATCAAAGTCTCCTGGAAGGAGAGCGAGAGTTTGTGTATAGATCTATACGGGGGTGACTCCCCCACACCTCAGTTGTTCGCTACAGTTAGACTCGGCCAGTCTAGGGTGACAAAATCTTAAGATCAATCCCGGCGTACGTTAGGTTGCCAAGACAGACGAAATAGTCATTATTATGCATGGTTATAACGACTCACATAATTAATTAATCCAATACCATCCGAGAAATCAAGGAAGAGTAATCAAAATCAGTCGTTGTGACGGTATAGCAATTTGAAAAACAATTATATTTTATGTTATCGGAAAACATCGGGTTTTTCGAGGAAATCAATACCACTCGCTTGTATTTTTCTATAACTATAATACCAAACTCCCTTTTATACACGTTTTGAAATCATTCCTGCATCAACTTATGGATCTTCACACTTTGGTAAACAATTGTCTTTTCAGAAAATATCAGATTTTCTGGGTTTTATAAACTACACAAATCATTTTTATCACAACCCTGCTTATGAACTCACCAACATTTCATATGTTGACGTTTTTCAAAATAACTTGTATTCTCAGGTAACAGGTAAGATGCAGGGTAATATCAAGTATGTTAGGAAGCTATGTTTTGAAAACTCTTAAACAACTTATGTTATGGATGTGTAATATTTAAAACAATGTACTGGATGTGAACAATATCAGTTGTAATGTATTGATGCATGGTGATGTTTATGTTATGATTCATTTATATCCATTGTGATGATATTCAATTTAAGTCACGCGAGCCCTCGGACGTTTCCGCCGTCTGGTTCGGGGGTGTGACAGGTTGGTATCAGAGCTCTGTTTATAGTGAACTGGCATATCTAACCACACATTGATATGCAACTATAAACTAAAGAGGGACTAAAACAACTCTTAACAAAACAAATAAAACACAACGACAAAACATCTTTACTTGTACGATATAGGAAAAAGAACATAATACCAAGTCAAATAAGATAATACTGACATCTTGGTTAAGTCGGGACTGTTCTTAGTTGTATTAAGGGGTGGATGTAGCCTGATCAACTACATTTTCTCCGAAGTACAACTATTACATACCCCGGTAAAAACCTCGATGGACGGTAAACCTAAAAACATACCCCTTGTTACCAAGGAAAGAACATCAACTCAATCTACATAATAATTAAAACATCTTAGGAATAATATTAGTACATTTATATACTCTCGCAGACTGCCTGGCCGGCTTCCATCACCCCGGAGATCCGTATTTCCCTAATCAGGGAAATAACGGATGGCTGGAGGAGGAACCTGAAGAAGACCCTGAGGAAGGGTCTGAAGAGGAACCTGAGGCAGAAGTCGAGGGCGGACCTGCCGAGCCCGTGGAGGTCCTGGAAGAAGAAGAAGACGAAGAGGACTTCGAGGAGGAACCTAGCGATGACGGTGATTCGGACACGGAGTCCGAAGTCATCAACCCCCCTTACCCGACTAGGGTGCCCGCTCACCGGATGGGCCCGACTGGTCCTACACCCCCCTGGGGTATCGATCTTTGGAGGTGGAGCAGATAGCAGGGACAGCGACCTCCGTTTGGCATGACACGCGAGTTCTACGACTTGAGGGAGGGAGGACCAGCTGATCGCGCGCTTCCGGTCATGGTGAGACGATTGCGGAACACTGGCGACCTAGCTCAGAGCACCGTCGATCAGATGCACCAGATGCGGGCTAGAGTTGAGCGTGCAGAACAGGAGACGCTAGAGGTTATCCGAGGGTTCCACATGAGGCAGGTGAGGTGGGAGACTCGCCTCCGAGACGCAGAACAACAGGTGGCTCGCCTTCAGGGAGCGTCCACTTCTTCAGCACCACCCCCCGGCACATCCCGCCATGACTAGGACTAGTCATATCTATCCTTAGTATTATGCTTATATGATCTATGCAATGTACCATCGACTCTATGTTTAAGTGATTACACTACTCATAGAGCCGTTACGCTGCCGAACCTACACCACTTATGTATGCTCCTTCGAGCAAATTTTCATGTAACAAAAATGCGGATAATATTAATGGAAAATTTTATGTGTTCTATTGTGATGTTGTTATCCGTTATGTGTTATGTATCCATGATTGTATGTTAACATGCGGAACCACTTAAGTATACACCATACACCTAGTTTATAGGACCACAATCTCACAAAAAAATAATAGGCGCTCAACATCTTTCCGTTCAATGACATAAAGATGCCCCAACGACCAACCCGTGGAAACCCTGGACCAACCACACCCGAAGTCAACTCAGCTGCATTCCAAGCAGCTGTATCTGCTGCGGTTACTGCAGCCATGGCGCAAATCCACCAAGGGATCAATGGTGGAGTCAATGGACAAGGAGATGGAAGTTCGAACAACGGAATAAATCAAGGACCTACCAAGACATGCTCCTACAAGGATTTCACCAACGCCAAGCCACGAACCTTTAATGGCACAGGTGGAATGATAACCCTAAAGAGATGGATGGAAAAGGTGGAATCAGTATTTGAGATATGTGAATGCCCCGAGGAGGTGAAAGTGAAGTTCACCGCATACATATTTGTTGACCAGGCTCTCACCTGGTGGAATGGACATGTAGAGGCCACGACTCTCCCCGTATCCAACGCTATGCCGTGGGCGGAGTTGAAAGAAATGCTGATGGTCGAGTACTGCCCACGAGGCGAAATCCAGAAAATGGAGCAAGAGTTATGGAATCTCACCGTTCGAAACTCCGACATAGATGCATACATATCAAGGTTTAGTGAGCTGTCACTGTTGTGCCCTGGCATGATCACTTCAGAGGGAAAGAAAATCGAACGATTCATCTGGGGATTAACCTCCCCAATTCAAGGAAATGTAATAGCTGCAAATCCTGAAACCTTCGACAGTGCCAAGAGGTTGGCTAAGAAACTGTACGACCACAACAACAAGAAGGGCGAGAAGCCAGTGGAAACTGAAGGCAAGAAGGAGAGTGACAACAAGAAGGAAAAGAACAACAAGAGAAAAGGGCGACAAGGCTCAGAGTCGTCAAAGAAACAACAAACAGTGACAGTCAATGCTGCAACCACCCAAGTACCCTCCACACCACATGCTCCAGCTTCAACTAACCCAAGTGCCCCTAGGCAATATTCTGGGAATCTCCCAAAGTGCAACAAGTGCAGTCTTCATCATAATGGCGAATGCAGAGAGATGCATTGTACCAGTTGCAATCGGAAGGGTCACACGACAAAGTATTGTAGGACCTATCCTCCCCAAAATCAGCAACAAGGAAACAACAACAACCGCAACAACAACGGCAACACCAACAATAGAGGCAATAATGCAGGATCAAGCCCTACCTGCTATGGATGTGGAAAGACTGGGCATATCCGTCGAAACTAATGGGTTTTAAGCATAAGAACAATCCTATGTGCTCATACAAACCCTAATGCTTGGATCTAGGTTTCTCTATTGTACATGCAATGAATCCAAGACTTACAAACCCTAGATTTATCAAATAAGAACTGAAATAAGGGTTTAGTAATTACCTTTGATTGTTATATAGCAATAACAATCAATCCTTGCTTCGATTGGCTTCAGAAAGCTTAGTGCCTCAAGTGTTGCACCTCTAATGGAGTCACAAACACCACTAAGCAACTTGGATGAAGAAGGAAGAGAGAGGAGGCACCAAAACGGCTGGAAACCCTAAAGGATTACTTGTCCACGTTTTTGGGGCTTAAGGGTCCTTTATATACATGTAGGTTATTAGGGTTTACAACTAGGAAACCCTAATCTGGCTGCTTAGGCCCTAAGCAGCCCATGGACTCCTTTAACATATCCCTTGGACGATTTCTAATGGGCTTCCCATAGAATTCATCCAACCTATATATTATTAGGTGATCCATAGCCCAATCGTAATTTTCTTATAATTACAAATCCAGTCCCCTAAGTTTAATTAATCTCTTTTAGCCACAAAATTAATTCTTAATTAATTCTTGACTAATATTAATTAAACTATATGATTTCTCCTTTAATATATTATTCTTATAATATATTAATAAATCATAATTAAACCTTTCTCTCCTTAATTCATCCTACATATTGTTATGGTGAAGGCAACCCAAAAGGACCATGCTCATAATCGGGTCAAGTACATACCAAAATAGTTATGGACTTAGACACTAATCCAACAGTCTTCCACTTGGATAAGTCTAATAACTATTCTGCGTACAGAACCTGATCAGCAATGGACTTAGACACTAATCCAACAGTCTTCCACTTGGATAAGTCTAATAACTATTCTGCGTACAGAACCTGATCAGCAATCGTAACTTCCAAAAGCCGCTGTCAACTCTGATCTTATCAGATACGCGTATCCTTTAGATAAAGGATTATATATTCCTCCATTCTACAAGATATCGTATAGACATGAGACATGGATTGAAATCATTCTCTCAGTCTATGTGTCGTTTCCCGATTTCCGATTTATGACGACCGACTAATTGAACAAATCAAATCAGTCCTGGCCCGGCCGAGCACTTTCCTTTGTCATCACTAAATCATCGAGGGGCCCACAAATATCGCTTTTATCCCACCTTGGGTAAAAGGAATGGATAAACTTTGACTCAAATGCTTGCTTGCACCTACTAATCGAATCACACACAACAATAAGTTTTATAACACCAAGTTACTGGTGCGTTTACTTATCATCAAGGTGCAACCGACCAACAAATAACAACTCACACGTCTCGGTTTCAAGAATATACAATGTTATCGTCTCACCAATCACTCGTGATAAAACCATGAAGTGATTCAAGTGAGTGTGGGTTTAATCCAATACTTTAATCTTATCAAAGCATTCATGAACTCTGCAGCAAACTTGTGCTATGTCTAAACACTTTAGACAATCTACAGACAGATTCATGACAGTCTTCCTTCATACCTACTTCCAACGTATGACCGACTGTGGAGGTTCGAATAACCTAGTTATTCTGGAAGTCAAAACATGCAAAATGAAACGCAATAATAATATTAATCCTATATGGTCCCAAAACTTTTGAGCGTAAATAAAAACACTTTTATTTAAACACCATATTGATTACTCATTATTCATTGCTTACTATTTCAGAAAATCAACTTATTACTCGAATTATAACCACAATTGTCCCATGCTCCAAGCATACACACTTTGGTTTCCTATGGTCCATACTTTGTGAAATAGATCAATTGAAAACTTTTCCAATGAAACTCATTTCACAATCCCCAATCCTTATTATTAGTATAAGAATACCAAATTCTTGCCACTTTTAGAATATGTCAGATTCTAACATTTTATGCAATGGTTCTTTCGTAATGTCATAGCACAAAAGTCACCAAGACCCGACTAATGAAATTACAAGGTATTCTATCAGAAATTGTTACAAGACAATTCCATAGACGTGAAGTCTCACATTCAAAGTACATTCCTTTGAACATCCTTCTCGCATAAAAGTTTGTAATCTAGACATATTTCTTAATATCCAACTCCCATTAATGGAAACATTTCCATATTTGCCATATGACAACTCATTCTTAATAGAATCTTATCTATTCATAATAATGTCAATATAGTCCATCCAATACTATACTTCCAACTACTCACAAGCGACAAATCCTCAGTGAACCTCAAATCGTCCTTTGATAGTTGTTTAATTATTTTAGTCAAAACCAGTTCTAGTCCCTTTTCCCTCTTAATGCCCTAGGCATTTGGAAAATTTTAGAATGGTCAAATATTATAGCATATGCAATCGATCCTATACCCGGAGCGTATTGGACACGATGCATAATGTCTCACATAAAGACATGATACTTCATCATCCTTCTGCCATAATATTTTATGTGCCCTGTTCCCACAATTCGAACTATGAAGAGGGATGCCGTAATCATAATCGAATTTTGAGAATTCACTATGTATCCTTGACTAAATTTATTAACATTTCTCGATCTAAGCTTTAGAATTTTGAAACGAAGTATAATATTCTCTCCCTTAATTTTAGCAAAACAATTTTTCAACCCTTGCAACTTTGCAAAATGAATCTTTGTTTTCTATAATTAATATTGCTAACTTGCAATACTTACCATAATAATCATGCTCCCACTAAAATGATGATTATTTTCTTACCAGCATAACACTTATTCTCCCACTAGCTTTGACATGTATTCAGAAAACAATTGAACTTCTAGAAAACAATGCTTATTGAATTCCTTAAGTTCATATTTCTAATACTTAATGCTTTGATAAGCCTTTATCTAAGCTTTTTAAGCTCGTACACCTTTGCCTTAGATAGCTCACATGTGTGTCTAAACAATTCAGAATTTATGTTACTAAGTCCCAAATGTTCAGATCAATTGCCAAATCTCACAATTCGAACTATGAAAAGGGATGCCATAATCATAATCGAATTTGAGAATACAATTTTCACAATTGCTATCTTCTTAAAATCTCTCTTAGTGAAAGCATTTCCTCACAACCATTTTCATGAAGGAGGAAAACCTTATGACACTTAGATTTTATGATGTATGTGTTCCTATCCATGTGAATTTGTCAAAACGAAAGTTTGCGACAAATCCAAAACCATATGGACTGAACTTGTTCAATCTTGATTTCTTGCCTCGTGGTAACACGAGTGCCCACCATGTCTTCCAAGTGGTTTAGCAACTCACCCTTACATATCAATGTACTTTCCATTGATCAAGGTGCTTTGTCTTTATGCATTCAAATGAGAACTCATAGAACTCACATACATATTTAGCTTAATTGGAATGGCACAGAAACAAATAATGTCATCACGATAGGTTATAAACCTCAAGTCGTGCACTAATGATGATTAACTAGGTTTACTTTTGATTTGTTCTTGAAACTTTTCAAGACCATTAAGACTCCCACTGACTCCTTGACATATAGGGTTCTCTTGTCAAGAAACATTCCTTGACAAAACAAATATTCAAGAGTTAGTGTAGTTTTTATCAAGACTATCACTTCACATAATTGGTTCTAGTTGGTCTTTGTCTTATCCAAGACATCACAACTTACCAATCTCAAATGTGCAGGGATAAGAAAACTTTTCCAAATTCCACATTTGTCGAGTGTTATAAACCTACTTAAGACTTGTCACTCATGTCAGAATCTTGACTCTAAGACTTGATATTGGAACGAAGTATGATTGACTTCTTGATTTAACCATTTCTACAATTCTCAATTCCTATTCTTAGACATGCAATTGCACTAAGACTCACTTAGAGGATCAATTGAGACATGACTCTTAATCATTAAGACCTATCATAAAACACAATAAAAGTTACTCTCCCTTCTTCTTAGAATAGAGAAACTTTTATCTTTCTGCCTACTAGATTCTTCTTATTCGTTCTGCTATTTATTGAAACTCTTTCAATCAACTCAAAAATTATACTCAATCTTATAAGTATAACCATATTTACTAAATTTTAGTAAATCATGACGAATATCTTTATTACTCTTGTGGTGGATTTGATCGACGCACAACCAAGTGTACTCGATCTCTTAGTCCTTCACTTGACACTTTGTCAAGGAATTAGTCTAATTTTCAAATATGAAGTTTATCATTCATCACACAATGCAGGTTGCATGATTCCAAGTTTCTGTCCAATTGAAACTTGGGTGATGAGAAACTCTCTTATTTGGCAAATTCTCGACATTTCCACAAACAACATAATTAAGAATCCATTATTGCTAATAATAGAAACAATCAAACATCAATTTTTCATACACACCATTGCAAGGATAAATAAATAAGACAAAATCAAAATTTATTTTATTGCGGAAAAATTTGTCCTTACAATGCAATTCAACTGAAAACTATGCTATTTCATATTTCTTATCATTCTATCCTAACTCTAGAGTAGCAGCTCAAAAATCCGATCCTCGAGTCCATGCGATCGAAATCCATTTCTTCATGATCAGATTCAGCACGCTTCTTCCTTAAGCTTCCTCTCTTTTCTTCGATCCTGCAAAAAACATCAAAATGTAATCTTATCACATCATGTATTAAGAATCAACGAATAGGAACTTATAGAGTTAGTTAGTAGATTTTACCTGAAGTAGAGCCATACGTCTTGACTCTCCCATCTCTCAGATCTCTCAGGTAAACAGGGCAGCTTCGTCTCCAATGCCCCTTCTCTTGGCAGTAGAAGCAGATGGACTCTTTTGGAATGGCACAAGGAACTTTCTCAGAATTTACCTTTTCCGGATTTCCAATGTCACCATTTTCAATGTCCATTGAAGTTTGGGAGTTTGATTTGCCAGACAAATTTGCTTGATCAGCACGCCAAATCATTTCTGATTCAGCAGCTATAAGCAAATAGGTCAAATCAATGAGGGTCACGTCATGGTCCATCATATAGTACTCTCTAACGAACTCACTATATGATTCAGGAAGTGACCGAAGAACCCAGTCAACAGCCAATATTTCTGAGATATCGACACCCATCATCCTTAACCTATCAATGTGTGACTTCATCTCTAAGACGTGTGCACACACAGGTTTCCCATCTTCGTGTTTACTTGCCAAAAGGGCTTGAGTGAGCTTGAACTTTTCAAGCCTTTGAACTTGTGGGTTAGGGAGAATAATTGGAGGAGGTGGAGGAAGTGAATAATGACTCTCATTTCCTTGATCGTATCGTGGAATGTCATCTTCATTTGGAAAGCTTGTTCCAAGGGACTTGGGAAGACCATTGTAAGATTTAGACATCTACAAAACGGGAGAAAATTCAAGTTAGTTGATAAGAATCCTTGATGTAACACCCAAATGAAACATCAAGGCTAGGATCCAACACAACATTCTACAACCTAGAAGATGGATGCCGTAATCTAGTTGCAGAATATTTGAAGGTAGGTAAATGACGATTTACCAATTCCCACCATGAAAAACGAAAAAGAAATTTAAGTTTTAAATGAATTGAAACTCCTAGATCTTTTGAGATTCATTGAACTTTTCAATGGCATGTTTAATCTCGATTATGCCCTTCTATTTGTGACTGGGATGCCGAGGATCACAAACAAGGTGTGAATAACCATACGAATCACGTGGTGCACCCAATTGCTACTATCACCTAATCAATGTGTCGGTTAGCCACACACACTCCATTGATCTATGATAAACATCGAGCCACCCTTCGCCACCAATGTCAATCCCAAATTAGTGTGTCGGTTAGCCACATACGCTCCACTAACGTTTGACAAGGGTACGAAGTGTAATTCCATGGATTAGCATACAAATTCACATTTTGCCCTAAAGTAACTAAGATTGGGAATTTGTAAAAGCATTTAGTTACTTTGTACTTCATTATACTTATAATGGAAGGTTTCGTCCTATCCTACCCGTTCGGCTAACGACCCTCCACTAGTCAAGAGTGCGGTGGGTAAGAGTGGATACCCATTCAATCGCCATTTTATAGGCAATTTCCTTAAACACCCCTTATAGACCAGCTTCGTGAATGAGGCCTACTAACGGTAATACTGACTCTTTACTCATATATATAATATTAGATTTTTAATGTTACATATATATAGTATAGGGTGTATTTTACACTTTTAAAATACTAGGTGGTTTTATTAACTTTCTCTTTTAATTAAACTTTTAATTAACTTAACAAAACCATGAGGGTGTAATTTGAACTTTTCAAAATACTAGAGTTTTAGAATTTAAATATTACATAATTAAGCTATTAATCAAAATTTTAAATTCCAAAACTTGAGGGCAAGTTTTGAAACATTTCAAAACATTAGGTTTTAGAATTTAAATATTTCAACATTAAACTTTTAATCAAAATTTTAAATTCCAAAACTTGAGGGCAAGTTTTGAAACTTTTCAAAACATTAGGGTTTAACTATTTAAATTTCAAAAACAAAACTTTTAAGTGCAAATTTAAACTATAAAACCTAAAGGGAGTAATTTAAAACTATTCAAACTTACTAGGGATCAAATAACAAATAATATAAATCAAACAATTAATTTAGTGATTATCTATATTTGACCTAATCCAATTTTAGTCACAAGATAATTACCAAATAATTTGAATAATCCATATTTATCATATAAAGAAACTATTATTCAAAAGATTTGAAATTATCTTTTGTTTTGGTAAGGATAATCATTTACATACAATAAAATTCGGATTTTATTATCAAAAAACGATTTTGGCATCAATCCTACAGCAAAACAGCAAGTAAATCCCGAAATATACTCTGTCAGACTCCCGGACTCGCCGAGTCAGTCTTGAACTCGCCGAGTCCAGATACTGACTCGCCGAGTTGAGTCGGACAGAGAAAAAAAAATGATTTTCAGTAGAAAAACGACAATTGCATCACATACAACAGAAACCAATCAATGCTCTGATACCACTGATGGGTTTTAAGCATAAGAACAATCTTATGTGCTCATACAAACCCTAATGCTTGGATCTAGGTTTCTCTATTGTACATGCAATGAATCCAAGACTTACAAACCCTAGATCTATCAAATAAGAACTGAAATAAGGGTTTAGTAATTACCTTTGATTGTTATATAGCAATAACAATCAATCCTTGCTTTGATTGGCTTCAGAAAGCTTAGTGCCTCAAGTGTTGCACCTCTAATGGAGTCACAAACACCACTAAGCAACTTGGATGAAGAGGGAGGAGAGAGGAGGCACCAAAACGGTTGGAAACCCTAAAGGATTACTTGTCCACGTTTTTGGGGCTTAAGGGTCCTTTATATACATGTAGGCTATTAGGGTTTACAACTAGGAAACCCTAATCTGGCTGCTTAGGCCCTAAGCATCCCATAGACTCCTTTAACATATCCCTTGGACGATTTCTAATGGGCTTCCCATAGAATTCATCCAACCTATACATTATTAGGTGATCCATAGCCCAATCGTAATTATCTTATAATTACAAATCCAGTCCCCTAAGTTTAATTAATCTCTTTTAGCCACAAAATTAATTCTTAATTAATTCTTGACTAATATTAATTAAACTATATGATTTCTCCTTTAATATATTATTCTTATAATATATTAATAAATCATAATTAAACCTTTCTCTCCTTAATTCATCCTACATATTGCTATGGTGAAGGCAACTCAAAAGGACCATGCTCATAATCGGGTCAAGTACATACCAAAATAGTTATGGACTTAGACACTAATCCAACAGAAACTACCCCAACATCAACAACCCTGGGAATGGAGGAGCAGGAAGAGTGCTGACCATGGGACAAGGAGAAGCGGTTCAGGATCCCGCTGTTGTCACCGGTACGTTTCTCCTAAACCACGCTTATGCATGCATCCTATTTGATACCGGGGCAGAACGAAGTTTTGTGAGTAATAAGTTCAAACACTTGTTAAAACAACAACCCCATAAGCTTAATGAAACCTTTACGGTGGAAATGGCTAATGGGAAAACAGAATCCACTGGGGAAATCTACATCGGATGTACCCTGACCTTGAACCATCACGTCTTTCAAATAAACTTAATGCCTGTTTCCATTAGGAGTTTTGATGTGATTATCGGCATGGACTGGTTAAGCCCCCACCATGCTGAAATTATGTGTCACGAGAAGGCCGTTCGCCTTCACCTCCCAAATCACGAAACCCTAATTATATACGGAGACAAACCCAACACTAACCTTCGTCTTATCTCGTGCATTAAGGCACAAAAGTATCTACGAAAGAAGGACTTGACGTTTCTAGCTCATATAGTGGATAAGTCCAAAGAAGAGATCAATATTCGAAAAATCCCTGTGGCTTGCGATTTCTCGGATGTATTTCCTGAAGACCTTCCGGGGATACCCCCAGAAAGACAAGTCGAATTCCGAATTGATCTAGGGCCAGGAGCTACTCCCATCGCCAAATCACCCTATAGATTGGCTCCTGCGGAAATGCAAGAGTTGTCCAGTCAACTCAGCGAGCTTTTGGACAAAGGATTCATCCGACCCAATTTCTCACCTTGGGGAGCTCCGGTCCTCTTTGTTAAGAAGAAAGACAGTACATTTAGGATGTGTATTGACTATAGGGAACTTAATAAGCTCACTATCAAAAACCGTTATCCACTTCCGAGAATCGACGATCTATTTGACCAACTCCAAGGAGCAAGTTACTTCTCTAAGATATACCTGCGATCCGGATACCACCAGCTCAAAGTTCGGGAGGAGGATATCCCCAAAACCGCCTTCCAAACTCGTTATGGACATTATGAATTTGTCGTAATGCCCTTCGGTCTAACGAATGCCCCTGCCGCATTCATGGACCTAATGAATCGAATCTGCCGACCATTCCTTGACAACTTTGTCAATGTTTTCATCGACGATATCCTCGTCTATTCTCGAAGCGAAGAAGAACACGGCCGACATCTCCGACAAATCCTGGAAACCCTGCGAACCGAAAAGTTATACGCAAAACTCTCTTAGTGTGAGTTTTGGCTCCGTAGTGTGAACTTTTTAGGTCATGTTGTTAGTCAAGAAGGGATACATGTGGATCCTTCTAAGGTCAAAGCCGTTGAAGGATGGGCGATCCCAACAACACCCACCGAAATTCGTCAATTCTTAGGTCTCGCAGGCTACTACAGGAGGTTCATTCAGAACTTCTCCAAAACAGCCAAGCCACTTACCTTGCTTACACAAAAGGGCGTACCCTTTGAATGGACGGATAAGCAAGAAGCTGCATTTCGGACTCTGAAGCAAGCACTCTACAGTGCACCGGTACTATCACTACCGGAAGGAACAGAAGACTTTGTAGTTTATTGTGATGTGTCGAATCAAGGTTTAGGCTGTGTACTCATGCAGCGTGGAAAGGTGATAACTTATGTGTCCCGGCAACTAAAGACACATGAGGTGAATTATACCACCCATGATCTTGAATTAAGAGCTGTGGTCTTCGCCCTGAAAATTTGGAGGCACTACCTTTATGGTACCAAGTGCACCATTTTCACCGACCACAAGAGTCTCCAGCACATTTTAAATCAAAAGGAGTTAAACATGAGACAACGAAGATGGGTTGAATTGCTGAACGATTACGAGTGCGAAATCAAGTACCACCCAGATAAAGCTAACGTAGTAGCTGATGCCTTAAGTCGAAAGGATTACTCGAATCGTCGTTTGAAGACTCTCTCCATAACCATCCAATCCCACCTGACCTCGCAAATCAGAGCAGCCCAGTCGGATGCCATGAAGGCAGAAAACAGGACGAGCGAAGCGCTACGTGGAATGGAAAAGAATTTCGAAGTGAAGGAGGACGGATCATATTACTTCATGAACCGCATTTGGGTCCCTAAACTTGGAGGATTCAGAGAAGTAGTCATGAATGAAGCCCACAAGATGCGATACTCCATCCATCCGGGTTCAGATAAAATGTACTTGGATGTCAAGCAACATTATTGGTGGCCTAACATGAAGGCAGAGATTGCCACTTACGTTAGCAAGTGCCTCACATGTGCTAAAGTAAAAGTGGAATATCAAAAGCCCTCGGGATTACTACAGCAACCATTAATTCCCGAGTGGAAATGGGAAAGGATTACTATGGACTTTGTGACCAAACTACCCAAGACGACTGATGGTTTGGATACCATATGAGTAATAGTTGATAGGTTGACAAAATCCGCTCATTTCCTGTCAATAAAAGAATCATACAAGATGGAACGTCTGACAAGGATCTATATCAAGGAAATCGTGACTCCACAGAGTGACCATATCTATCATCTCAGATAGAGATAGTAGGTTTACTTCACGCTTTTGGCAATCGCTTCAGAAGGCTATGGGAACACAACTTGACATGAGCACTGCCTACCACCCACAAACAGACGGGCAAAGCGAGCGAACCATTCAAACGCTAGAAGACATGCTTCGCGCATGTGTGATAGACTTTGGAAAGTCGTGGGATGCCCACTTGCCTTTGATCGAATTCTCGTACAATAACAATTATCACTCAAGCATCAATGTCGCTCCTTTCGAGGCATTGTACGGGCGTAAATGTAGATAACCGTTGTGTTGGGCTGAGGTAGGAGACACTCAGTTAGCAAAAGGACAAACATCAAACAATGCACTAACGGGACCAGAAATCATACGCGAGACGATCGAGAAGATAATTCAGATCAGGGCCCGACTGCAATTATCACGAGACAGACAAAAGAGCTACGTCGATAAGCGGCGAAAGCCCTTGGAATTTAGAGTCGGGGATAGGGTGTTATTAAAGGTCTCTCCCTGGAAAGGGGTGGTTCGTTTTGGGAAGCGGGGAAAACTAAACCCTCGATACATTGGACCCTTCGAGATTCTTGCCCGAATCGGTCCGCTGGCTTATAGACTGCAGCTACCCGCTGAGCTCAGCAGTGTACACCCTGTATTCCATGTTTCCAATTTAAAGAAGTGCTTATCCGATGAGACTCTCGTCATTCCATTAGAAGAAATCAAAATCAACGAGAATCTCCTGTTCATCGAGGAACCAGTTGAAATCATGGACAGGGAGGTGAAGCGTACTAAGCAAAGTCGCATTCCGATTGTGAAAGTTCGATGGAACGCGAGACGCGGACCAGAATTCACATGGGAACGTGAAGACCAAATGAAGCAGAAGTACCCTCACCTATTCTCGCATTCTCAAAACTAGCTTTCAAAAGAATTTCGGGACGAAATTCCCTCTAACGGGGGGATGATGTCACAACTAGGAATTTTGATGCTTTGTAACAACAACAATGATAACATTGTGAACCAAAAATGTGAAAGCATGTAAGATGCTTATTCAATAACAACAAAACTTCCATCAAACACTTTATACAAGCAATGCAAATAGTCAACAAAGAATTGGAAACCCTAGAAATCCCGGTTTAAGTCCATTTTGGATGAGGATTTTCTTATTGGGCCTAATGGACCAATAAGCTTCCAATTTGACTATTTTGGGCTTAGAACTCCTATATGGACTCTAATTGGACCCATTTTCATTTATTTTAACAATTTGGGCCATAATGGGCCTAGAATGAAATAAAATACCCTAATGGGCCATAACAAATCTAATGAACTTAAAAAGGCCTTAAGACTCATACTCTGATGTAAATTGGGCCCATATCTTGGACTTAAGCACTCAAGGCCCAAACTCTCTCCTTTCTTCTCTATCTCTCGGCCCAAGTTTAAAAAAAAAAGAATTAGAGGATTAAGGAGGATTAGCCACCTCCTTAATACCTATGGGATATCCAAGCAACTTCACATGTTTCCATGCACATCCTTTCATCCCTCTCTCTCTTTACTTCTACTACTCTCGGCCGAGAGTATCACACACATACACACACACAATTATTTCACTTAAACACTCTCAAGAACACACTACAACTCCTTCACTTCTCCTTCAAAAATTTTGAGATTAGGAGCTTTCAAGTAGGATTTTCCCTAAGAGTCATCATCTAAGGTAAGTTAATGCTTAAATCCATGATCTAACTACTTCATTTCATCAAAAATCTTATCTTAATCTATTCAAACTCGTGATCTTACCTCTTAGAACACATCTAAGCCAAAGATCCTCCAAGAAGCTTGCTAGGCCGAGAATAGCATCAAACTTCTTCCATTCTTCTTCAAAACCGAACCCACAAACTCAAGGTGAGTTCATACCCCTCTCTTTTCGGTTTTTACAAGTTTTATGAGGGAGAATACAAGTAAAATGTGTAGATCTATGAGTATGTGTATGCTATGTATGACTTCATGTATGTATGTGTGATTTTATGTGCCTATGTGTTGAATATGTAAACAAAAAGGAAAGAAATCTCGAGATCTATGGCATAAGAAGGAAAACAAACATGATCTAAGGTATACTACACTAAACAAGTCAAGAAAAGTACCCTATAAGATTAAAATCAACATATAGCAACATAAAACCAATTTTTAGGCTTAAATTGTCAAATAAACAAAAATTGGGTTAAAATTGCCATTCACGGTTTTTCTTAAGGGTCAAAGGAGTCAAAACAGTTAAAATAAACGTTTTTATGAATATTATGCTCTTCAAAGGACTTGAAATGTAAATTGTAGCTTAATGGGCCAAATTTTGGGCTTTTCGGCCCATTAAGCCCAAAATTGCGAAAAAAACAAATTTTCAAGGGGCTGAATGATAATTTTTACAAAACAAAACTATTTCAAGGGTTAAAATGCTTTTCTTTTCCAAAAAGGATAAAAAATGAGGTAAAAAGTGTAAACAAAACTATTTCAAGGGTTAAAATGGTTTTCTTTTCCAAAAAGGATAAAAAATGTAAAGTTTTTGGAATTTGGGCCAAAATTGTAAAAGTTGCAAAAAGTTTGGACTTTAACCGAAAAACACTTTTCTGGAAGGGATGAAACTGCCAAAGAATAAGCTTTGAGCTAAAAATACCACTTGAACAAGTCTATGGGTCAAAAGCGTCAAGAAAATAGTTTAAGGGCTTAAAATGTCTTTTGTTTGTATAAAGGACTAAAATTGTTATTTTTATTAAAGAAGGGCTGAAAAGGTCAAAACCAACATGTTGAACCAATTATTTTATTGTTAAGATAATTGAATCAAAAATACCAAAAACTACAACTCATGAAAATAGAAAGATGAATATACGTATAAATCCAAAAATCGTTATAAACAAATCGATCGGTCTCGTGTCGATACAAAAATATCAATCGTCCAATCAAACCTTCCAACAATTATACAATACCTAAAACAAGTAAACATTCGAAACTTTGGGCTTGAAAGTTACAATCATGCTTGTTGGGCCTTTGTGATCCATTAACATGATTTTTGGGCCCAAGGGATAATAATAATAAATGTTATTGGGCCTTCTATGACCCAATTTCATATTTAAGGGACCCTCAATGGCTTTAAGTGCTATTGGGCCTTAGTGGCCCATTAGCATTGCTAGTAAGGTCCAAGTAAATCAAATGCGAAATGGGCCAACGTGTCCTTCGTATACCCAACAGCCTAAAATAACTCACGAAAGTAGCAGGACTTTGTATTCCTCTTCTCCTCGTTTGTTAGGCTTATGTGTAATCAAAGTAAACAAAATTCAGGTCGTTAATCAATAGTAATCAATGTTGTTTGGATTAAGTGAGTAATAACGGGTGACACCTCTAAGGGTCGTTCGTAGTCTGTAGTTATAATCAAAGTCTCCTGGAAGGAGAGCGAGAGTTTGTGTATAGATCTATACGGGGGTGACTCCCCCACACCTCAGTTGTTCGCTACAGTTAGACTCGGCCAGTCTAGGGTGACAAAATCTTAAGATCAATCCCGGCGTACGTTAGGTTGCCAAGACAGACGAAATAGTCATTATTATGCATGGTTATAACGACTCACATAATTAATTAATCCAATACCATCCGAGAAATCAAGGAAGAGTAATCAAAATCAGTCGTTGTGACGGTATAGCAATTTGAAAAACAATTATATTTTATGTTATCGGAAAACATCGGGTTTTTCGAGGAAATCAATACCACTCGCTTGTATTTTTCTATAACTATAATACCAAACTCCCTTTTATACACGTTTTGAAATCATTCCTGCATCAACTTATGGATCTTCACACTTTGGTAAACAATTGTCTTTTCAGAAAATATCAGATTTTCTGGGTTTTATAAACTACACAAATCATTTTTATCACAACCCTGCTTATGAACTCACCAACATTTCATATGTTGACGTTTTTCAAAATAACTTGTATTCTCAGGTAACAGGTAAGATGCAGGGTAATATCAAGTATGTTAGGAAGCTATGTTTTGAAAACTCTTAAACAACTTATGTTATGGATGTGTAATATTTAAAACAATGTACTGGATGTGAACAATATCAGTTGTAATGTATTGATGCATGGTGATGTTTATGTTATGATTCATTTATATCCATTGTGATGATATTCAATTTAAGTCACGCGAGCCCTCGGACGTTTCCGCCGTCTGGTTCGGGGGTGTGACAGGTTGGTATCAGAGCTCTGTTTATAGTGAACTGGCATATCTAACCACACATTGATATGCAACTATAAACTAAAGAGGGACTAAAACAACTCTTAACAAAACAAATAAAACACAACGACAAAACATCTTTACTTGTACGATATAGGAAAAAGAACATAATACCAAGTCAAATAAGATAATACTGACATCTTGGTTAAGTCGGGACTGTTCTTAGTTGTATTAAGGGGTGGATGTAGCCTGATCAACTACATTTTCTCCGAAGTACAACTATTACATACCCCGGTAAAAACCTCGATGGACGGTAAACCTAAAAACATACCCCTTGTTACCAAGGAAAGAACATCAACTCAATCTACATAATAATTAAAACATCTTAGGAATAATATTAGTACATTTATATACTCTCGCAGACTGCCTGGCCGGCTTCCATCACCCCGGAGATCCGTATTTCCCTAATCAGGGAAATAACGGATGGCTGGAGGAGGAACCTGAAGAAGACCCTGAGGAAGGGTCTGAAGAGGAACCTGAGGCAGAAGTCGAGGGCGGACCTGCCGAGCCCGTGGAGGTCCTGGAAGAAGAAGAAGACGAAGAGGACTTCGAGGAGGAACCTAGCGATGACGGTGATTCGGACACGGAGTCCGAAGTCATCAACCCCCCTTACCCGACTAGGGTGCCCGCTCACCGGATGGGCCCGACTGGTCCTACACCCCCCTGGGGTATCGATCTTTGGAGGTGGAGCAGATAGCAGGGACAGCGACCTCCGTTTGGCATGACACGCGAGTTCTACGACTTGAGGGAGGGAGGACCAGCTGATCGCGCGCTTCCGGTCATGGTGAGACGATTGTGGAACACTGGCGACCTAGCTCAGAGCACCGTCGATCAGATGCACCAGATGCGGGCTAGAGTTGAGCGTGCAGAACAGGAGACGCGAGAGGTTATCCGAGAGTTCCACATGAGGCAGGCGAGGTGGGAGACTCGCCTCCGAGACGCAGAACAACAGGTGGCTCGCCTTCAGGGAGCGTCCACTTCTTCAACACCACCCCCCGGAACATCCCGCCATGACTAGGACTAGTCATATCTATCCTTAGTATTATGCTTATGTGATCTATGATATGTACCATCGACTCTATGTTTAAGTGATTACACTACTCATAGAGTCGTCATACGAAGTCAGATTTAGACGTTCTTTTTATGTACGCTCTCGGTTTAACGAATTCTACGAATTCCGTTTAGATCACTAAGGCTAGATATCGCTCTATCTTAAATTCGTATTTTACGTCATATAGTGTCGTGTCGGTTTTGTCGCGAAACTTCGACAGATCATAACTTCTTCGTTATAACTCGGATTTCGGCATTCTTTATATATACGGAAACCTCGTCACGACCACTACGTCTTCATGTATCAATATTGGGTTTATCTAACATTTAATTTTCACCCTTATTTTTATTCTTAATTCATTTAAGTCGCACAATTAAGCAATAAACATATAATACTCAAATAATACATTCTTATTATTTCAAAACGAGTTACAAAGGTTAACGTAGACTATTACATCAACATTAATGCCTATCCCAGAAACACGGGCGTTACACTTGGACCCTATTTAAACCCCTTATCTCATAACCAAACCCTAACATCTTCAGCATCCACCCCTCTAAACATTAGAAATCAACATATATCATCCATGGTGGCATTTTGAGCTTATGGAGTCCATTTTTGGGGTGTTTAACCCATTTCCAAGAAGTTGGAGTTTGATGCAAGGATGGGAATCAAGGAGGAGCTTATGGATCTGGCTTTTAGGACTCATTCTCAGCTTAATGAAGGTATAAAGCTCTGAACTTGACCATTGAATGCTTAGATCTATTATGTTGAGTTTTTGGATCTTTTTGGTCCCAAAAATGGGGCTTTATGGTTCCAAATCCGTTTTTAGGCTTAGGGTTGCCACCCTTGATGCTATTTGAGTCCCTAAGGCAGAAAGATGCCATCTTGATGGTCTTAATGGGTTCATGCTTGAGTTAGGGTCACTTTTATGGAAGTAGAATGCCATTTTTGGAGTTTGGGTTTGTTTGGGGCATGCAAAGTCACCAAGTCAGTGACTTTATGGGTTTAGATGTTAAGTATAGCTCAGATCTGTAATTTGGACTTGTTGGATCAAGTATTAAGCACTTAATGGGTGTTGTGCATGAGCTACTTGTACGCTGGGCGTACTACGTAGTACGCTGCACGTACAATCCATTTTCTCAGGATGACTTGGGCCTTTGAGGACTTCGGACCTTTGGGCCCTAATGGTTTTGGGCTGTATTTGTTGATAGTTGGGCCTGAATGCATCTTTGGGCCAATAATGGAATAGTTAGGCCTATTGGGCCTTGTGGCCCAATATAGAAATGGACTTCACATTTGTGGGCCTCGGTTTGGGCCAATTCTTGGAATAGGTTGTTGTGGGCCTTCGTGGGCCAATTTGGTCAGTATTATTGACTAAGGAGAATATTGAGCTTTAGTATAAGGTCCATTAGAAAGGTTTGGGCCCAATTTGGAAAATTGGGCCATTGACGGTTTTATGGACATTATAATGTTGGGCTTTTGTTTTGGGTTCGGACCTTAGTTGTGGATCATATTGGGCCAGGAGTAAAATGGTCATTCTACCCCATGCGTGGATTAAGGATTGTGGTATGGGGCCCAATTGCTAACTTGGGTATATTGATTGGTAGTGGCAGCTCGGGAAGCTGGCGGGGCAGCAACTAAGGATTTCTTCAGGAAGCTTCTGTTGGGTTTTCTACGCATCAAATACACTCTAAAAGTAGGTAGCGGAAAAATCGAAACAACGATATACCTAAGTGTACATGCAACCTATGGATCTATGGCTTCATGCTAATTACATCAACCCTAGAAAACTAAAACATAAGTAAGAAAACATACCTCTTATGTAGCCCTTGATCTCCATGCTTGAGATCTTGAACCTCCATGAAGTTGCTTGGATGAAAGGATCCAAACCAGAATCCCTCTAATGGTATCACACCCAATGACACCAAAGAGTGGAATAAAAATAACTAGGAGAAGGGTCAATTTCACAAACCCAAAGGGGTTAGAAATCGTCCCTAAGAGGGGGAGGAAGAAGGGTTGGCGAAACTTCAAGCCAAGGTGCAAGGAGGAATGAAATCCCTAAGGCCCTATTTATACCCTTGGATGCCTCCTTAGGTTTAGTACTCCTTCCCATGTGGGATGGAGGCCTAACCACGAAATTTCACTCCTTTCCCATGTGGGATGGAGTGATTTTCATCCAACCCTAATCCAATAAGGTTCTGGAACATTCCTGATTAACCAACTATCGATTAATCAACATTCAACCCTTTAATTAATTAAACTGTTAATTAATTTCCAATATATATTTCCAAAATATATTTCCAATTAGTTTCTAATTAATTATTAACCATAATAATTAATAAACCAATTTCTCCTTTATTTATTCTACTCAATTTGGGTCTTGAGGGCAACCCAAAAGGACCCTGCTATTATTAGAAATATTAGCAATAGTTAATGACCTTGGACACTATTCCAACAGTCTCCCACTTGGACAAATCATCAACTATACGAGGACTAATATTTCTCCAATAATCAACAGAGAGTTAGCCATCCAATGCAACTACCGAACTCTTGATCTAGTCAATATTCAGCCCTTAGATAAGTGATCAACTATCCCTTCGTTCTATGATATCTGTATGAATTCGAGACATGGATAATGGTCAATCTCAGAATTCAAAATTATGTTTCCCGATATAGATTTGTGACGACTGCATCTGACTACTAAATCGAACACATCAATTCCAGTCAGGGCTCGGCCAAGCACTTTAGATGTCAGCACCAAATCATCGAGGGGCCCATAGATATCGCTTCTCCTATTGAGGCAGAAGGAACGAATAAACTTCGACCACATAGTTTTTTTCTATTTCATCATGTCACACATGGACATACCCTTTATAACTACCAGTTACGGTTAGCGTTGGAGTAGACCAATGCATAACAGAATCATAGAGCAAAACCCTACATGTATCTAGGTTTGAAGAATAGAAGATATTATCGTCTTAGAATTACTTGTGACTGAATCCATGAAGTAATCTCTAAACGTGGGTTGGTCCAATACTTAAATCTCTATTAAGCACTCATGAGTGTTAGCGCAATCTCTTTGCTATGTCCAATTGATATGGACAATCCACTAATACTCATGACAGTCGTGAATCACTACTTATTTCCAAGAGTATGACCGACTGTGGACGTTTGAGTAAATTAATACTCGGGAAGTGGGTTCCAAACATGCAAAAGTGAGAACGCAGTGATAGGCTAATTGAAATGACCGAAATCCATCATATATTAAGATCACCACTTAATAATCGCCAAATCAAATTAAAACTTATACTGCTTAAAGTTCTCGGGTTTTAAAACAAACCAAACTAAGAGTGTTTAAGCCAATTCATTTGCAAATCTAATGCCTCTCGACTTTTTCTGACTGTCAGACATGGTCAATGACATCGGCTTATGGAATGGGTCGACAACATTATCTTTCGATATGAATCATTGACTATGATGTCTTTACATTTGACTCACTATCAAATGTGTTGGTACTTACTGAGTATGTTTCATGTGAGCTCGTGTGACTTGGGATCCATACTCGAGGTAAGTTCACCCAAAGTCACAAGAAACTTCATAAGGACCATCAATGATTGAATTTCAACAAAGATGTCACTAATGAATCGCTTTCAGTCACATTGTCCACTAACCAACTGCAATATACTCTAAGTATGTTAAATCCACTATGGTGTATTACCTGGTACTCTTTCAAGCTAATATATCACCATTCAGTAAAAGCACGAATTCCGACTGCGAACGGAATTGCCTTTATTAGTGCGGAACTTAGCATCAATGTCACTCTTACAATGATCTCTTCCATACTATCAAGATCATCTCTTCTATCCTCCAAGGTCACTTAAGAATGTTCTTGATCTTGATTCATTGATTCTTGCCAAATTGATCTAATTAAAATTGTCATACTCAAGGCATACGAGTCATTGGATCAAGTACATGTCATGACATTTATGATCGATCCCATAGCAGAAGCATGTGGGACACGACTCATTTGCTTTAGCTCAATAGTAGAACTAGGACATTAGCATTGCTCAATGTCATGCCAGCCTAAACTCCTTTTTGAGTTCTGCATGTCGAGTTTCCTCGACATTCAATGTACTTTGGCTTAATCCAATGAATCACTTTGATCTATCTCCATAGATCCTTATTATGCACGTGTCTTGTATCTCCCATGTATATCATAGCGAAACAGTTCTCATACCAAGCCAAGCTTTTACACCTGCTAAGTTATAATATAGTTTCCTATAAATCGTACATTGTCTATGTATAATACAAGGGTGACTACAGTGCTCCCACTAGCACTGACATATATATGGCTTATCTATGTTTCTCGAAATTCAAACTCCTTGAAATTTTCTCATTAAAACAAAGATTCCAATTACTCCCACTATCTTTGACATATATATGGCTTATCTTTATTTCTCGAAATTCAAACTCCTTGAACTTTCTCATTGAAATAATGATCCCACTTGCGAGATGCTTATTTCGGTCCATAAATGAACTTATTAAGCTTACACATCCTTCAAAACCTATCTTGGTTTAATTATGTGTTCGTTCCAATCCATGATTGTCTCTACTTGAAGATCCACTTGCACTTAACGGCTAAGGTCAAGTGCTTGATCTACAACATACATGGATTGAATCTCACTTTCCAAGTCTTCCTTCCATGTTGTAGCCTTTAGGGCCTACCATAGCTTCCGATAGCTGGTACACTCTGATTGCTCCATACCAGTGACTCATTTACCTCAGTAATATAAACTTCTTATATAACTAGGTTCATGACGTCTTCTATCAGATCTATAAGGAAAAAGTGGAAATATGTCATTTTCCTTAATAGCTCTTTCAACTCCAAATTGCATGCTATGTCCAACTTTAGGCTCTTCGTTGGTTAACTCTTGAATCTTATCAAGATCAATGTGGCTCCCACTAGCCCTTTTGGAAATCAGCTCCCTCTCATGGAAGACTGCCCTTCGAGCAACATACACTTTGTTCTCAGAAGGATTCTTAAACAATTATCCAAAATGTTTGATGGGTTCTCCAACGAGGATAACACATCTCTATTCAAAGTCCTAGATTGTCGAGCGCTTCACGACGAGCGTAAGCCTCATAATCGTAGACTTCCATATATGGCAGTAAGGATAGAATCCCACTTCACATGACATAGAGTGTTTTATGAACCTTACTAGTTGGTACAAGACCAAAGGACTTCTTGTAACACTATTCATGGTACAATCCACGATTTGTTAGCAAATACAGTGCGAGTCATATAGTACAAAATCAATGAACGATTTGTTTCTCTATCCAACTAACACTTCCTAGTGGCAGTGTTTTGGGAGGAGACAGATCATGAAACTCTTTCACAATTACTTAGATGATCGATAAAGTTTGCACTGAGATTCTCACTATGAGTGTCTCATCCTATTGCCCAATTGATTCTCAACTTCATTTTATGAGAGCTCTGAACACCTGAAAGGTTTCAGACTCACATTCATACGAAGTTGGTATCACCATGTATTGTGATTAATCTGAACGGTCCATTAGTGTAAACTAATTCCAACAGATACTCACATCAACCAGTGAAACATTCATCATCTATCTTGATAAACAAGATTTGCATTTATCATGAGACTCGAGGTCAAATGATATCCAAAATCCGATCCAACTGGATACTTGGTAATGCATTTCTCGTTTATGTATCCAAGACTATGATTCCACAAATACATTTCACCCAAAACTTTGGATGTATTTGAATCAATACATATTGTGGTCATTGTGAACGATCCATTAGTTGAACTAACATCAACAGATATTCACAATAATACACCTTATTTAAATGTTCGAATCAATTTTGAACGATTGCTACTATACTAGCTTCATAGATTTCATGACTTTCTTTTAACATGTTAGAATGCTCCACATTTAAATAAGTCATAACTATCTCATGAATCGTAGTATAAACAATTTCAATTATAATACCATAGACTAAACATTTTGAAAGGAGTTGTCTTTTGATCCTATGAATGTAGCAAGGGCTTGGCATTCATGATCAAATTATCTTCTCCATGTTTTAGTCTTCTTACTTTATTTTAGTGACTGCACATTCTTGCAAATGTCAGCACTAATCCTTAGCAAAACACTTAAGGTTTAGAAGTAATGTTTCGATGGCATTACAAATCTATATATTTGATTGAACACCAGACATGGGAGAAATTAGTTATCTTTTGATCCTTTGGAAAGTAGCACGGGCTCGTGATCCACAATCAAATTTAACTGCTTCATGTTCCAGTCCTTTCACCTCAAATATACATTTGGGCAAGTTTAATTTCTTAGTCCTTTTCTTGTTATGGAAACGAGCAATTATCAGAACATGTCTTAGAATAAGCCTTCCTTTGTCCTAGGTATTAGGGCCTAGATTAGGTATACCCACACTAATCGCCTTTTAAACCGTGTGCAATTGGCTTTCTTCTTCTTGATACTTCTATTAATGATAGTAAAATATGGGAGTGTTTTGAAGTTTGAGTTTCTATGACTGCCATGTTAATTCCAAAAGGAAACTTTAACATGCTCCACAACTCCTTCATGGTCATTCCAAGTTGTTCATATCAAAATCAAAATGAATTGATTATATGTACATGTCAGCTAGTCGATTAATCCTAGTCAACTCCTAACTCAAGGAAATTCCATTTTACTTCAATATGTCATTTTACAACGTACATTTGACAATTGCTCTTTCTAACACTTTAGAATGCAATGTTTGAAGTAACCAAGGAATAGCTTTAACAAAGGCATGATCTTTCTTTTCGTTTATGAGAACTACTCCCAAACTACGAATTTGACAAGATTGATCATCCTCATAACTAATCCTTTCAAAGGTTTTATAGCAGTAGATTTTAGTGGATAAGGTTATAGACATCATTCAATAACAAATTCCATTATAGTTTGTTTTACTTATCCTTAGAAAATAATCACCCTAAATAAAATTATTTTATAAGGCTAGGATCCATATTTGGCTCCATGATGTGTAAAGGGATGCCGTAAACACACCATAAAGTTATTTAGGTAGGCAAAGCCCTTTGTCAATTTCGATCACCACGAAATTCCTAGATCTTTGAGATTCATTGACTATCAATGGCATGTTAATCTCGAATTATGTTCATCTCAAATTCAATGACGGGGTCGCCGCGGATCATTGAACAGATGGTGAATCGACCATACAAAACCGCATGGTCCCCGGCTCAAGTTACGCTTGAGATTCGCGAGTTCCACATCATTCTCTACTTATACTCTCCAATTGACGTGCCGGTTAACCACGCGAGCTCCATCAACAAGTTATAAAGAGAATGTGCAACTTTTATGGATAACATAAAATTCACATTAAATAGATTGAGAATTAACCTTGCAAAATCGCATGGTCCCCGACTCTTGCGAGTTCCATATCATTCTCAACTATACCCTATATTGATGTGCCGGTTAACCACACGAGCTCCATCAACAGAATATAAAGAGAATGTGCAATTTTCATGGATAATATAAACTCACATTCTATTAATAAAACGGGATTTTGTTTTATACTTGTATTTAAAATACTTTTAGATTGACCATTATCACTATCAAACCCTTTCGGTAACTCCATTCACAAAATGCAATTGGGCGGTGAGGGTGGTAAGCGCGAAGCATATTAAAAACCGACCTCATTAGGAATCAAAGAGACCTCCTTAAACCCCTACATTAGAACGGGTGAGCCTAGTCGATGTAAGACTGACAATGTCAATATTAAACACGCGAGGGCGCATGTTGTAACTTTCTTATACATATAATAGACACAATTCTAATATATATAAATATAAGGGGTAAATTTAAAACTCTTTAAATTTAGTTGTCTATTATTAATTCTAATTAATTGCGAGGATGCAATGTAACAATTAATAAATCAGGAGGGGGTAATATTCAAATTTATAAATCTCTTTTATAAATAATATCAAATATTTAAATTCACTATTTAAATAATAGATAAATATTCAAATTCAAATAAACACATAAAGATTCAAATTCAAATAAACATATTTAAACAATATTTATCCATTAATAAATATTCAAATTCAAATAAAACATTTAAATAATATTTATCAATTTTCAGATTTAAAACATTTTAAAATTTGGTAATTATCCATATTTGATAAAGCTTCATATTTGAAAATGGAAAAAATCCGAAAACCCTAATTCTGCCGAGCTCACGTCGTGAGCTGCGACTAGGGTTTTAACCATTACGAATTTTTCAATAATCCTTCTACCATTCAATTTCAAACAAGGTTTTACAGAAAACATGGATCTAGGGTGAATATAACCATGAACCAATGGCTCTGATACCACTGTTGGGTTTTCTACGCATCAAATACACTCTAAAAGTAGGTAGCGGAAAAATCGAAACAACGATATACCTAAGTGTACATGCAACCTATGGATCTATGGCTTCATGCTAATTACATCAACCCTAGAAAACTAAAACATAAGTAAGAAAACATACCTCTTATGTAGCCCTTGATCTCCATGCTTGAGATCTTGAACCTCCATGAAGTTGCTTGGATGAAAGGATCCAAACCAGAATCCCTCTAATGGTATCACACCCAATGACACCAAAGATTGGAATAAAAATAACTAGGAGAAGGGTCAATTTCACAAACCCAAAGGGGTTAGAAATCGTCCCTAAGAGGGGGAGGAAGAAGGGTTGGCGAAACTTCAAGCCAAGGTGCAAGGAGGAATGAAATCCCTAAGGCCCTATTTATACCCTTGGATGCCTCCTTAGGTTTAGTACTCCTTCCCATGTGGGATGGAGGCCTAACCACGAAATTTCACTCCTTTCCCATGTGGGATGGAGTGATTTTCATCCAACCCTAATCCAATAAGGTTCTGGAACATTCCTGATTAACCAACTATCGATTAATCAACATTCAACCCTTTAATTAATTAAACTGTTAATTAATTTCCAATATATATTTCCAAAATATATTTCCAATTAGTTTCTAATTAATTATTAACCATAATAATTAATAAACCAATTTCTCCTTTATTTATTCTACTCAATTTGGGTCTTGAGGGCAACCCAAAAGGACCCTGCTATTATTAGAAATATTAGCAATAGTTAATGACCTTGGACACTATTCCAACAGCTTCTGCATTCGAGGTGAGTCTTCTCACCATACCAATGGGTTTAAGGCACCAAGGCCGGCCCATTTTATGTTATGTGGTACACTAGCTGTAGTAGAGATATGTGGTATGGTAGTTAGCTTTATGCTAAGTGGTATGCTAGTGATTATATGATATGTTTTATGCTAGTTGTCTTTGTGATACTTGCATGGAAGACCCCGGGGGGAGCCCGTGGCATTGGATGTAAGACCATGTGGGGTAGCCCATGACAGTCCTAGGTAAAGACCATGTTAGGTAGCCCATGACATTGGAAGTAAGACCATGTGGGGTAGCCCATGGCTTTCCTAGGTTTTATGTATGCATGGCTTATGTGATACATGTAGCTTTTATAGCTAACATGATATGTGTTATGTGGATTGTGTGTATGGTATGCTCTGGGAAACTCACTAAGCTTCGTGCTTACATGTTTTGTTTATTGTTTCGGGTATCATCATTTTGGAAAGGAAGAGCTCGGATTGATCGCAGTGCACACACCTATGATTTCCGCAATGAATGATTTTGGGATGAACTATGATAAATGTTTTACTTAATGATGATTTGAAATGTTTGGAATAAATGATATCTATTTTTAGGTTATATTAAAAATGAAATTTTTACCCCTGATTTTTGGGTCGTTACATCTTCATTGAATTTTCCACCACCACAACCCAATAGAAGGGATGTGGTGTTGGTTCGCCAAAGTTGAAGGACCGAAAAAGAAGGGATAGTGAAGACGTTGATGTCATTAAAGATGGAAAGGAAAGAGAAGTTGAGGATGATGACAGATGGAATGGTGACTGGTGGGACCGAGCTTAAATTTCTCGAATGTGGTTTTAGGTTTAAGGTGAGGAGATACAAATATGTGGGTCTATTAATTTTATAAAATATATAAAAAATAAATACATAAATAAGAAAATTAATTAAAAAATAAATTAAAAAGGGCACAATAGTCTTTTGAGGTAAGACATGAAGCAAACGCACAACAAAAATAAACAGTTGGGATCATCCAAGTTAAAAAAATAAGTTAGGGACCAAACGCACAAATTACCGAAACTACAGGGACCATTCGTGTAATTTACTCTTACCTTTTCGGTGTGTTCAAATCTGGGTAACAATTTTTTTTGTATACATCTAGGTAACAAACTTTTTGAAAATGTTCACATATGACCATTATGACCGGTTATGACCGGATGTAACCTGCTACAGCCGATCATAATGGTCATATGTAAACATTTCCAAAAAGTTTGTTATCTAGATGTGTACAAAAAAAAAGATAGTTACCCAGATGTGAACAAACCGAAAAGTTAATTACCTTATTAAGTCCATTTCCCAAAAAATATCAACAAAGTAAAAAGTAAAAAAGATACTAAAATTTTCAAAATAAACCAAAACAATATATACAAGCTTTGTTGTATAAATAATATTATATTTTGAGATTTTTTTGTTTAAATCTAAAAAATTTTTATTTTATTTTTAGTAGGTTTAGCGTTAATCCTCTCTAATAAATGAAAGTTTTTTTTTTTTTTTTTTTTTTTTTTTTTTTTTTTTCACTTGTCACATTCTCATTCAATTTGCCAAATGTCATTTTATAGTTATTTTGAATTAATTTTTTTCCACATGTCATTTTATTAGTTTTTTATATTTTATTAAATTCCACATAATATTTTAATGTAATAATTGCAATAAATGTAGTAATAAATGAATATCAATTTATTAATCAACTTACTTTTTAATTTCAAAATTTCCAAAATTAAAGTTTATTAATTTTTATTTATTTAAATTATTTGTTTAAATTTAAAAGTTAAAAAAACATTTACATTATAATAATTCATTACTTTTCTTATTTTCTTATAAATTTAAAGTATATATATATATATATATATATATATATATATATATATATATATATATATATATATATATATATATACATTAATCCATGTAATACATGGGTTTCACAACTAGTCTTCTAATAAAAGATATAAAATTTTTAGAAAAAACCCTCAATATTTTTGGGAAAACAACCTCATATATATTTTTTTTAATATGTTTTAGCTCATAATTCTCATGCCGTTTTCAACATTAAAATCTAAATGAAACATTATATTATTTTTCAATAAAACAAAATGTTGATGTGTCCAAATATACATATTAAAATCTATTCAAGGATGTTTAGAACATAAGACATACCATATCATTTTCTTCTCAATATTACACACCATTTTTTTCTCAAGGAAATACCTACCCTTCACTGAATTTTATTATTTTCTAAAACAAATTTTACATTTTGTTAAAATTGATTATATTTGTGGATATTAATTAAGCTAATCATATTTTAAGTTAATGTTAAAAAAAGCAACATTTTGGAAATGGCTTATTCCGGACCAAGTTATGCCACCATAAAAAAATATATTTTTTTGACAAATGAATACACTTTGAACCGACATTTTGGATTCCGAACCAATATTCCAAAATTTCCACAAAAAATTAGTATTTTGGAGTTTGAAGAACAAATCTGAAATCCTATGAAAATTTCAGAATTTTGAAACAACCATTCGCTTTTTATTAAATTCTAACAAAAAGTTAAATAAACATAACAAATGAGATGTATATACAATACAAAGGATTAAAATGAAACATTCGTTTCAAAAAGGTGATAATAAACATTTAAAAATGCAGATTTTGAAACATGAGTATAACGCATAGTTCCCGAGTTTAACAAAAGAAACAAAGAGAATAGAAAGTCAAGAGAAAAAGGAAAGGAAAACAATTTTTTTTTGTGTTCCCGAGTTTAAGAAAAGTAAGAGGAAATTAATCATTTTGTTCTTTTCTTTCCGAATTTTCCCAAATCGAAAGCAAAGTTAAGAGGAAAAGTGATCATTCCATTTCTCTCCGCTTTCTTCCTTTAATGAAACTCAGGAACATCATTTTCTTTTATTTTTTTATCATTTCCATCCATTTCATTTATCTTCTCTCGTTAAGTTGAACTCGCGAATTGGATGTAAGAGTTTTTTTATAAGTTTTTTTGTGCAAATAAGAAAAATTATCTGTTTAAATTGAGTCCCGTGTATTTTATTAATTAATAACAATAAATAATGAAATATAATACATATTAACAAATACATAATAAAATAAATAATAAATAAATAAAATGTTGATGTCATTAATCCTTTTCATATACATGTTTGATTTTCAATTGAGTTTCAATCCCGCTCAAACCCTTCACTATCTCTCATCTCTCTCGCTACAGTTGGTAACTCCATTTCTCTCTAGATTCATCTCATCTCATCCACACCTTTGCTGGTTCCATTTTGCTGTCTGCCTCCACTCTCAACGATCCAATCCATTGATTCACGACGGCATGACCGTTTTCCCCCTTTCTTTCTCACTTTAGCAATATCAATTTTGAAAACCCTAGAAAATATTTTGCTGTACATTCATGGATAATTTCCACATATACGAAGCCATCGGCCAAGGAAAATACTCCGTACTGAGCTCTTTATCTCTACTGTTATGTATATTCTTCTACCATTTTGTTTCAGTTCAGTAATCGAATTGTGTGCTATGGTTTGCAGACTGTATATAAAGGGAGGAAGAAGAAAAGCGTTGAATACTTCGCAATCAAAAGCGTTGATAAATCTCATAAGAGCAAGGTTCTTCAGGAAGTAAGTCAACTGTTTTACTTACATGTTCGAAATCGAATGTTTTAGAAGGATATCGTAATTCAATTTCAGATCCATATCAATATTCTCTCCTTACGGTGATAATGCGGCATAGGATCTACCATACTTGCATAGTTTTCTTTCGTTATTCAAAATTTCAATCTAAGCTTACTATTGGAGTGTCTGGATATCCATCTAAACTGATCATTGCGATAATCAGTTTGGATCGTTTGGCAAAGAGCGATTATAGTTTTGAGGATTTAGGTCAAAATAAGCAGATTTTGGATTGTAAACTTACCCAAAAAAACCTTGACATTAATCAACTTACTATCTGATATTCAAGTCATAAAATCACATCCAAAATGCAAATCCCAACACCACTCATTTCTTCATTTTTAAATATTGTAGATCGTAATTGATTTTGGTATACGGGGTTCTGTATTATTGAAGTGTGTTTAGGATTCTGTTATGGTAAACACGTCACTGTACTTTTACATTCCTTATTGAGTGCAATTTAACAAAAAGCTTATCTTTCACATACTTGCACTTCCACAGTCATTATCAATTACATGTTTTTTTGTCCAATTCTAATCAAATTAAGTAACATGAATGGTTGATTTGGGGACAAGAGCATAAGTGTAAGAAGAAATTTGATAGAGAAAATGTTAATGTTTCAATTGCTGTTGATGATTTGTGCTGCAGGTTAGAATTCTTCACTCTTTGGATCATTCTAATGTACTCAAATTTTATGCATGGTAAGCCAAACCCAACATTTTCAATTTTTTATTATATAAATGTTTTTGAGTTTCTAGTGTCTGTGACACTTTGAATTATCATTGTGGTTATATATCTTTGTCTTAGATGAATTGTTTATACATTAGACCATGTATTTTTCTTGTTTTGAAATAGGTATGAAACTTCTGCTCATTTGTGGTTGATTTTAGAATACTGTGTTGGTGGTGACCTCCGGACATTACTGGAGCAGGTATGGACAAATCTTTATGTTTTTCATGCAAGAAAAAATCACCTGGATGAATGAAACAAAAATAACAAATTCAACAAACTCAAAATTGAGTAAAAGTGTGCTTGTTCTTTCTTAACCCGGGATGTACCTTTTTTAGAAAGAAAACAGTTTTATACATTTGGGTTCAATATATCAAAAGGAAACAAAGGAAACCGACATTGTTTTATCAGTTACTAAAGGCTTCAAATTGTTTACTAGTGTTATATTCAATTAAGATTGAAATTAGCACAAAGTCATTTTCTTCATCTTAGTAAAGGAATAAATCATATGAAAGTTAGTTTAATTGTTTTAATACATATTTTGGAGCTAGTAACACTTGTTAATCAACCAACATGGATTGTTGCATTACAGGACAATAAACTTCCAGAAGATTCAGTACATGATCTTGCACGTGATCTTGTTAGAGGTTTAAGGTAAAACAATTTCTCTTTTTAAAACATAATAATACATGATTTTAGAGTTTGTATCATCTGACGCTGTTCTCAAATCAATGTAATAATCAGTTATCTACACTCCAAGGGAATCATCTACTGTGACTTGAAACCATCAAACATTTTATTAGATGAAAACGGTCGTACAAAGGTAATTTTTTGCAGTATTTATGATTCTCTCATTGGTTTTTATGCACAAACATTTTTCATAATGGTTGATATGTATAATGTATTGCAGCTTTGTGATTTTGGGTTATCCAGAAAATTGAGCGACATATCTAAAACACCTTCTTCTCTTGTAAGTGTTCCTAACAATTTTGCACTCGTTTTGGTTTTTCAGTGGTCATTATCTTGAATATTATTAATTACATAACACTTTTTTTTTTCTTTCTATATTGTTTAGCTACCACAAGCAAAGAGGGGCACTCCATGCTACATGGCTCCTGAGTTGTTCCATGATGGTGGAGTGCATTCATATGCTTCTGATTTATGGGCACTTGGTTGTGTCTTATATGAATGTTATTCTGGTAGACCACCCTTCATTGGAAAAGAATTCACACAATTAGTAAAATCAATCCTCACTGATCCAACTCCATCTCTCCCAGGCAATCCCAGCCGTACATTTGCTAATCTTGTCAGTTCTCTTTTAATCAAAGATCCCACTGATCGAATCCAATGGTCAGAAATCACCACTCATGCCTACTGGAGAACACACCTTAGTCCAGTCTCTTTACCACCTCAACCTGCTTTCGATAACATGATACAGCTTTCTTATAAGCCTTCTTGCCTCACAGAACGAGAACGCAATCTTCAAAACAAAACCCCACCAAGAAACCGCGATAACTCTTCTAAACTCAATGAAACACCCAAAAACCGGAAGATTCAATCCAAGCAGAAAGATGTTTCGAGTAATACAAAGGGTGTGAATCTGTTGCGCCTTTCCAGGATAGCAAAATCGAATTTACAGAGGGAAAACGAGAAGGAGAATTACCGAAGGCCATTGCCGAATAACTCTGAACATGACACTGATGTTAAAATTGAAAACACAGATATGGAGCTTGATTTTAACGAGAATACAGAGGACGATACCCAAGACGAGAACGAACTTCCTGCTACGCCTAGTCGTAACCTTACCGTTGATGAAAATTTATCAACTCCAGATCCCGAAGAGAAAATAATACATGAAATTGATGCGTCACCTTTGATTAACACAGACGAATCAAGAAGAACTGATCATGAATCGGAATCCTCAGTGCCTGCGACTCCACCGACTGCTTCACCTCAGCCCAAAACTCAAAGAATAATCGAAGATTCAGGTGGTGTGGTTAGCCTATCACAGGTGGTTTGGCATTCATCTGACCTGTCGGTGCGACCTGTGATGCCGAGTAAAAAGTCCGACAAACAATCAGATGTCCTCCCGTCTCTGCCATTTGACGCGATTCCAGCTTCCGATCTCGTGAAATTACCAAAAGACCAGTTAGATGTTGTCACAAAATCAATCGTAACCATACTAAATGGAAACACCACGATCGGTGAGAAGCAGAACGTGATTAGATACCTTGAGATGTTAAGCACGAATGTCGAAGCTGCCAATATTTTGACCAACGGCTCAATAATGCCGGTTCTTGTGAAAATGCTCCGGCAATCAAAGGCCTCTGCTTTGCGTGTTATGCTTGCTTCACTTCTTGGCTTGCTAATACGCCATTCTACTTATATCGAGGATGAATTGTCGAATTCTGGTATATTGGGTGCGTTGAATGAAGGTTTGGTAGATAGGCAAGAAAAAGTTAGAAGATTCTCGATGGCTGCTTTGGGGGAGTTGTTGTTTTACATATCTACTCAAAACGACCAATCCAAACCAACAATCCCGCCGGAAAGCCCGTCGAAGGAAACCAAAGCCTCATCAGGGTGGCAGGTCAATTTTCTTCACAGTTGCTATGATCAAACAACAAACTTTCATTTATTTGTATGTAATAGTATTATCCACTTTATTCTTTTTATTTGTATATTGATTTTCAGGTTCCGAGTACATTGATTTCACTGGTGACGTCACTTTTACGTAAGGGAGAAGACGACATAACTCAGCTTTACGCATTACGAACAATAGAAAACATCTCAAGTCAAGGAGGCTACTGGTCAACTCGTTTTACCAGCTCAGACGTTATCAATAACCTCTGCTACATCTTCCGAGCTCCCGGAAAACAAGAAACCATCCGACTCACTGCCGGATCATGTTTAGTGCGATTGGTCCGTTTTACCCCTCCCACCATCCAACAAGTAATGGAGAAACTCACATTCAAAGAAATGGCCGGAGCCATCTCAAAAGGAAACCCTAAAGAACAACAAATCTGCTTAAACCTTCTAAACATGGCGGTGCTTGGCGGCAATTTCTTCCCTAACATCGGCCGCCACCTTCTCCCGCTGGTGGAGGACAAGAATTTAGTCCCGAATCTTATCTCGTTGATTGAACACGGTGGTGAGGTTTTGAGAGGGAAAACCCTAGTTTTTGTGACGTTGCTTTGTAAGAACAGGAAGCGGTGGTTAGGGCAGTTTTTCTTGAACGGGAAATTAATGTCGACTGTGGATAGGTTGGTGGTGAAGGAGAAGGGCGTTTATTTGCAGCAGTGTTTGGAGGCATTTTTGTTTGGTGTGGTGGCTGTGATTCCGGGGTTACTGGAGACTGTAATTTCCGATGTTCAGCAACTGATGGGAGGGGGAGGTGGAGGGAGACGACATACGCTGGTTGCTGCTTTGACTGGTAGAGCTTCTTCAAAGACCAATCTTCAACTTTTTTCTGTTGTTCTAAACCTGCTTGGAAGTTCTTCTTTTAAACATAAAGTCGTGAATGCGGAGGTTCTTCAGCAACTTAAAGTTTTAATCAAATTGGTGGAATCACCGTTCCAGGTAAACACGGTAACCAACTGTTTTGATACTGTGGGATTTGATGGAATTGGAATTGGAATTCAATTCCATTCCAGTCCCGTTTTTGGTTGTTAACACACTATAAAAAGCGAAGATTAGACTTAAATTCCTTCAACCCTTCCCTAGGAATTTGAAAATTTTTCTACAGAACTAAACTTTGTACATTTGACGGAATGGAATCTTATATTCCAATTCCGTTGGTACCCTTAAAAGATTCCAATTCCTTCCAGAATTTTTTTTGAACAAACCACCTTCTTAATAAATTTCTGTTTATTATAAATATATATAATTGGTTTTCTGGTTGCATTTATTTCAATATATTATATATAAACCGAAGGGTATTTTTGTCTTTTATCAAAAAGCATATATTGAAATTGCACTTCCACTAACCTTCTCTAGGATGGAGAAATCCATGGAACATGTAATTTGAAGAATTCAAACGAGAATTGAATTCTGTACATCTGTCAACCAAACACTCCAATGAATTAAATAAAATGAAAAAACCAATTTTGTGATTTTTTTTTTTTTTTTTTTTTTTGAATATATATAATAAGTAGGAATGTTGTTTTCCCAATCCAGATAAGATGTAAACATTTGATTTGTGATTGAATTTTTCAGGGAAGGGATGATTTCCAGATAACCCTTCTAAGGGTACTTGAAACAGTGACAGAAGAAGCCTCTTTCATTGAGGAAAACCACTCGGGTTTTGTCCATGAAATACTTCCAAGTCTCTCCATTGTTTGCAAAGCAAGCAAAGATGGAGACGCAAGATTCTTATGCTTGAAGATATGGTTTGAAGTGGTGGTGAGTTTGTTATACGAATCATCATCATCTCATGATAACAATGGAAAACGAGAGGAATTGAAACAAATATGCCATCATCATTTCCTCCCTCTGTATCCACAGCTAATGGAAGATGAAGATCCAATTCCTATATATGCACAAAAACTAGTCGAGATGCTGGTAGAATTCAAGATCATCACACAGCAATGATTAATGAATCTTCTTCTTTTTGGATTTATCTTCCAAATGATTTGTATGCTATATATGTTGTGCACACTCATTGTTTCCTCAACACAAAGAAACTCTATGCTTATGTTCATTTCAATTGTACCTCTAGTTGCCCAGTCAATGTTATCACTATGAGTTTTGATGAAACTATATTAGTCTATACTTATATTTAATAATGGAGATTGAGCAAATCAGTTTAATCAATTAACTTTTTTTTAGTAAAGATTCAAAATGATTGTTATAGATTTGCTCTTTCCAGGCTGTTTACCTTTTAAATAGACTAATCTTAAGGGATGTGTTTTTTAAACCTTAATGTGTGTAATTTTGTCGGTATTCTAATTTTTGTAATTATTTTAGTAAGGAAACAAATTATTTTTAATGTTTTTAAAATGTCTAGTTACACACTTTATAAGACCATACGATATGCTAAGCACGAGACCATTTGTGGTATATGTGGCCACGAACCACAATCGTGCACACCGTCCCGGTGTGTCGTTGTCGTGAGTTGTGGTCATTGTGTTTCGTGATGGCTACGACGAGCGTGGACGACCAATGAGAATTTGGCTTGCCAATTCGACTGTTCAACTGTTTATTTTTAAAATTTTTAATTTTTTTTTCCAAACAAATTACCTATATATACACAAAACATAACATTCACCTTTCATCAAATTTTACACTCTTTATCACACAAAAAGACATGAATTTCTTTAAGAATTTTGACTCGGATGATGACGAAGAATTCATCTCAATTTTCTTCAATGTTGTGTAACACATTCACGATGAAGAAAGGTCGAATGTTGCACGCTCAAGAGTGGTCGTCAATCGTGATCGCCGAAACATAAACAACTTATTGGTACGTAATTATTTTGCCAATAATTGTCTTTAAAATGATGACTTGTTCGAACGTGGTTTCTGTCTAAATAAGACTATATTTCTACGTATTAGTAATACTTTAGAGGTCCGTTATGATTTTTTTAAACAAAACCCTAATGTTAGAGGAAGAGTGAGTTTTTCCAGTATACAAAAATCTGCAGTTGCGCTTAGGTATTTGGGATACGATATAGCATTTGATGCACGTTTCTCTCTTTATTGAATGAAAAACTAATTAAAAAAATTTATATGTTGGTTTTTTGTATTTAAAAACTGTATTTTTATTGGATTTTTTAATTAAAAAAAATAAAAAAATGATGTGGAGTGGAGTGTAGTGGTGAGTATCCCATATGTTTAGTGGTAGTTAGTGGTGATGATGTGATACCCACCATTATAGTGGTTAATGGTGAGTATTAAGGATGACCTTATATCAATAAAAATGGACAATGCACTTTTATTTTTTCAACAAAACTGAAAAAATGGTCCATGTGGTATGCATTTTTTCTGGGTTTTAGTACAAATCCCGACTTTTTGTTTTTTTGGCTTCATGGTCCTTTTGACCATGTTTCTATGTGGAAATGGTCACCGAATTAACTCCCGTTGAGTTGCTGTTAACCACCTCATGTGCCTCCTACGTGAGGGTATATTCGTATTTTCACCTTTTAGGGACTATTTTTGCAGATATAAAAAATTATATCACCTTTAAATGTTCCCCACCGTTGCGACCATCCCCAACGTCTCTCTTCTCCCCTTCTTCTTCTTAAGCTCTTACAATAGCAATGGTGATATGTTTTTATGGAAAGTTTGTGGTGGTGAAAATATCATGAACCTCACTGGATCCCGAAAGGAGATTTTATGCTTGCTCTATGAACGATTCTGTTTGTGGGTTTATTGGGTAGCTTGACCCGCCAATGTGTGCTAGGGCTAAAACCATCAAATCTAGTCTCCTAAGAATTTTTAATACAATGCAGAAACGGTGCAATGGATTGGTTAGACGTATTAACATACTAGAAGAACAATGCAATGGACTAATAAGCATGAACATCTTGGCGGCAAATTGCAATGCAATGAGGATAAATCTTTGAAACTGAAAATCTATCTATCTATTTACAAGTTGGTTTATGTTTGTGATTGTTATTTTCGGTATTTGGTTTGTGTAGGGGTTACGGTTATATAAAAAAGGGGGGGGGGGGGTTGTTGATAAGTGATCAGGAGTATTAGTATAAAAATGGGGTTTTTGTGGTAAGTTGATTTGATCACGTTTGTTATGAATTATGTTGTTAATGATATATATATATATATATATATATATATATATATATATATATATATATATATATATATATATATATGGTATGTTGTTATGAATTATGTTGTTAATGATATATATGGTATGAAAGTATGAAAATGTGACAAAATAAGCACATCAATAGAACCAAAAATACATTACCAAAATATGTATCAAAGTATGACCAAAATGTACCAAAATAAGCACATCAATAGAACTAAAAGTACATTACCAAAATATGCATCATAAATTGACCAACTTGCAATGTTATATCTATCAAAATTTGACCAAAATGCACATTTCATTAACCACATCAGTTGAACCATAAATACATTACCAAAATAAGCATAAATGTGTCATTGCACCACATCATTACAACCAAAATACAATTAAAGTGTCATTGCACCATACATAAAAGTCTAACCATAAAAGTGTCATCCCAAAACATAACAACCAAGTTTTCAACAAAATATAACCAAACTCACAGGAAAAAACCTACATGAAACCATACCAACTTCAAAAAAACTTACTTCTTGGACTGATTCCCACCTTGCCCTTTACATGTCCTAGAGTTGTGTCCCTTATTCTTGCATTCTCCACAAGTAACACTAATATGCTTCCTTGATAGCTTTTGCACTCCACCATCAGCTGGTCTATGACAACCTTCTCCTTGTGTAGCACCTTGACTTCCCCTTTGTCTTTTGCTCAACCTTTCACCCTCACTCCGCCTTCTTTTTTTCTTAGGACTTCCCACATGAGTGTGATGTGGGGGATGGATTAGCTTTGTTGGGAAATCACTTTTGGGCCACATGACTCTCCCTTTGATTGGCTTGACCTTAATTTGAATAGGATTTTTTCCATACAACATTGGGCTTGGCTCTTCTCATCTCTTCCTAACCTAATCTAAAAAAAAACGGACAACACAAATCGCCGCTCTCGTTCATTCTCACATCTTCTCAACAACATTCTTCCATTCCCATCAAATCGGACGTCAGAGCTCGCCATCGTCTTCATCTTCGTAGGTCCGTCATCGTCTTCACCTTACCGTCACTCACCATATGCATCACCTCTCGTTGCCGATGTTGTAGGTTCACCGTCGTCTTCATCTGCCATCGTCTTCATCTCACGTCGACATGTAAGGTTTTTTTTTTGTTTTTTCTTCAGATTTTTGATTTCTAACGTATAGCCTTTGATAACCGATTTTATGCTTTTCAGTTGTTATTTATCCTTGATCCACAATTCCTAATCGTTCTTCATTCTAAAACGTGAAATTACACTCTACATTTATTTACAACATTCGATTTTATTCAATTGGATTGTTCTAAAATGTGGAAATCTAGATTTTTTGATTAGTTTGATGTTTTGGTAAAAAAAATCAATTTGTTAGTAAATTTCAATAACAGTAATGTAATGTAGTACATGATCGATTTTTGTTGAGTTGTTAACAAGCTTTGCTAAAATCTTTGTTGAAATCAGAAAATTATGCATGTTTATGTTGATTTCTGATGTAGTTGTTCCTATAACCGATTTTTTGCTCTAAGTATGTTATTTATGTTTTCTGAAAATAATTTGTGCTGATTTCTTATCAATGTTTGATAAAATCTTTGCTGAAATCAGAAACTTATATACAAGTTTATGCTTATTTGCTGATTTTATTGTATAATCTTTGCTTATATGTTTTTTTTTTCGTTTTCTGATTCATGATGCATTGTTGCTGAATTGTCATCAATTGAAGTTCTTATTATGTTGAAATATCATTATTTTTTGTTGCTAAAGTATGTATTCCATATTTTTTTGTTATTAGCAATGAGAGATAAACATACATGGACCAACGAGCAAATAAAATTCTTATTGCACACTTGTATAGAAGAAGTACAAATTGTGGGTAAAAAGGTTTGAGTTTGCACAAAAATTTATGGAACAAGTTAGGAACAACCATTAAGGAAAATTATGGTGTGAATTTGACACAAAGACAATTGAAAAACGCCTATGACTACCTTAAACCCAAATACACATGATGGTTATACTTGAAAAACAAAACTGGCAACCTTTACAATCCTCAAACAAACACTTTTAACTTAACAAATGAGGAGTGAGAGGACATTAAATATATATATATATATATATATATATATATATATATATATATATATATATATATATATATGTGTGTGTGTGTGTGTGTGTTTTCTTAATATAGTTGGCAATTATTCTTATACTACTTTTGTTACATTGATTGGGTTTAGGGATATCCGAAAGCCGTTTCTTTGAAAACTATCCCATTGTTGTTTTCAGAGCTTTGTGCATAACTCTTTGATGGAAACAGTGCCTCTGGTAATCTCAGCTATGCCACATCCCAAACACCATCGGGACATGGATCATCTTCTTGCCATGTTGTACCACTACAGGTTATGGACACCCCTTCTATTAACATAGACGAGGATGATTACTTTTCCAATCATACTAGTGAGCCTTTTACCCAACCACCACCTTCTGGTGCTTCACCTTTTGCTGATTCACCTTCTGCTGCTTCACCTTTTGGTAACCCAAACAAAATCGCAAAACCTCAACTCCTAGACCTCGAGCTCCTAGTGCCTCACCTGATCCACTTTCTAGTGCCTCACCTAAAGCTTCTATTACTGTTGATGATTTAACACTAGAGATGCAAAAAGCTCTACGACATTTGACTCAAGGGCCTACAATTCGTCAATGTTTAGAGAAGCTAGAGTTGCTCGAGTTAGGCCCAGTAGACCCTCTACGATTTGTTGCTTATCATATTTTTGGAGGGACCATGAATATAAGAGAGATGTTGGTAAATTTGCCCATTGATCCACAAATATTAAGAGGATGGATCGAGATGAATGCTTCAAGTTTAGGAGTCGTAAAGGATGGAAAGATTGTCCGTTAAGTTTACATATTTGAGTTGTTTAGGTTTTAATTGCATGTGTTGGAACTATGTGGTTATGTTTTTTGGTTATTTGGTACTTGAATTTTATGTTATTTGGTACTTGAGTTTTATGTTTGGTTATTTGGTACTTGAGTTTTATGTTATGTTATTTGGTACTTGAATCTTATGTTATGTTATTTGGTACTTCAATTTTATTTTATGTTATTTGGTACTTGAGTTTTATGTTTTGCTATTTGATTAACAGGTTCCTAATGGATCACAACAAAAAGATACTTCTCATAATTCTAATGTACTTGTATGTCTGCTACTTTTTGAAAAGGGGTGTGAAATGAGAGCGTGACAACGATTCAGAAATGACGGGACATGAATTTACGTTAGAGTTACTTCACCATAATCCTTCACAATGTGTTGAAGTACTACGCATGTCAGGTGAATCATTTGTCCGACAATGTGCTCATTTTAGTGTAAATTACGCGTTAAAGGATAACAAACATGTATCGGTTAAGGAAAAGATGACTATGTTTTTGATGATGATTGGTCATAACCAACGTTAACGTTACGTGATTATCAAGCGAAAATTTTAACACTCAAAGAAAACAATTCATAAATTTTTCATGAAGTGTTGGACAGAATGCTGCTTTTCGCAAATGACATTATAGTACCAACTTCTTTTAACCCGAATCCAAACATTCTAGGACATAATAAGAGGCTTCAACGGGTTTTTAAAGGAGCAGTTGGTGCACTTGATGACACTTTGATATATGTTGTTGTCCCTGCAAACAAGCGAACTTTATATAGAAGTAGGTGAAACGACGATTGTTACCAAAATGTATTGGCAATATGTGACTTCAACAAGATGTTTACGTTTGTTGTGGCCGGTTCGGAAGGGATAACACATGATTCTAGAATATTATCAGAAGCATTAGCAAATCCACATGCACCATTCCCGTTTCCACCATCAGGTAAGTTTATGGTTATTTAAATAGTTTTATCTTAGTTTAAAAACAGTTTTTTTTTTTTTTTTTTTTTTTTTTTGCAATTTTACAGATAAATATTATCTTTGTGATGCTGCCCATGCAAACATTCGAGGTTTTATGGCACCGTATCGTAATGTGAGGTATTGGCTTGAAGATTTTCGTCGAAGACGTGCATTAACCAATAAAGAAAAATTTAACCATGCACACGCAAAACTTCGGAACGTCATTGAGCGTGCTTTTGGTGTCTTGAAAGCACGATTCCCTATATTTAAGTGGATGACACCATTCTCATTGGTTACACAACGAAACATTACTCTTGCATGTTTCGTGCTTCATAATTTTATTAAGAAGAGAGGGACTACGTGATAAGTATTTTGGACGATATGATGAACCAAATATATCGGTTCGGAATAACAATGTAGTCCTTGATGATGATGAAGATGAGATTCTAACGCATGGTACTGCATCGGACTGTGAATATATGACCCAATTACGGGATGAAATTGCCGAGCAATTGATGCAAAATATGGAATGAGAATTATTAAAGTTTGGTTGTATGAATTTTATCTCAAAATGTTATTGTAAGACTAATTTGGTTGTATGAATTTTATTTCAATGTTTTAAGACTAGAATTATTAAATTTTCGGTATTGAAAAACTATTTTCTGTTAATTAAATCAATTTATTTTAATTTTTTAATATCTGCAGCAGCCTGCAGATGTTAAAAAACAAACACGCTTCTTATTACAGTCTGCATCCATTTGATCTACCTCTTCTGCTGCAGAGGGTTGTAAAGGTGGTCCGCAGACTTTATGAAATTTTGTTTAAAAAAAAACAAACAACGCCTTAGTCTCTCAATCAAATACAAAATTAGAGTTACTAAAATTAGTCATGAGAGTAAGGTTATACCTTTATTTTTCTTAATCATGTCTAAGAACCACCACAAAATCCCTACATGCTTGAGAACCATCATGACTTCTGAGAAACTTATCTATTATCCCAGAACCACCACAAAATCCCTACATGCTTGAGAACCATCATGACTTCTGAGAAACTTATCTATTATCCCATCATCTCGACACTGCATATAAAAGAAACAATAAATATTGTAAATATATAACATTGATTTGAAATGATTAATCGTTTACTCATATTCTAACAATACATTCAGTAAAAAAAATAACTATTTTTATATATACAACAATCTATCCAAACATACATCATTATTCACTAAGTCACTTTATCCATACAAGAGTTAATGACAGAAATAAAGAAAAAACCGATGTGTTTATGATGTGTTTATTAGTGATATATCAAAGTAGAATGCTATAACATGTATAGAAAGCACAGTGTTGATCTTACAAAATATCAACAATGAGATGATACTTTTTCTCCTTTTTTGAGATATAAATTGAGGAAATTAAAGAAGTGTCATAAATTAGAACAATTAGCTCATGAGTAAATGCAATAATTTTGGTTAAGTTGGTGTTAAGACGACTAACCTTAAAAGTTAGTTATGAACTAACTTAGTCAGTTTGAAGTTTGAAGTTTGATGTCTGATGTCAGGTTAGATGTGAGAGGCAGTTTGGCAAATGAAGTCATAAAATGCTTTTCGACTTGGCCTTGAAGGTTAGTTAGCTTAGCAATGGTACAAAGTTATTTGGTTAGGCTTAAGATAGACATACAGATAAATGTTATTTTTTTATAGGGTTAATCTTATAAAAGATTTTATATTTTGTATTTTTCCGAATTAAATCTTAACTTTATTTTTTTGCCTGAAAAAGACATTGTATTTTTTTATTTTTTCTTATTTGGCTATTTTAGTCATTTTTTCCAAAAAATATTGTAAAATGTGAGAGTTTTTTTAGAAAAAAAAAGTTTGAGGGTTTGTTTGGAAACAGTTAACAGGTTGATGGTTTTTTTCGAAAAAAAAAAGACACTTCAGGGTTTTTTTCGAAAAAAAATATAAAGTCTTTTTTTGGCAAAAAATTAAAGTGGAGGTTTAATCAAGATAAAACACAAAATATAATATTTTTTGTGAGATTAACCCTTTTATATATATACTTACTTTTATTAATGTTTCTAATTATGCTTAACAACAATATAAAATATGTTTGAATGAGTTACGGTATTCCAAACATTTAAAATAGAACAAATATAAAATAAGATATTACATTATTGTGTTCATTTAATTACGATTGTCCATTTATTTTAAAATATTATTGAGATCCATGTCCAGTTGCTCACTACCACAGTCATTCTAGTGTTCCAATTGATTGTTAAATAAGTTATTACACGAAATAACAAATAATTTTACCTTTTCTGGTAATCAGTGGATGTAAAAAGTTGATCCATTAATAGCAATAGCCAATAAGAGAAAGCAGAGCATAGCAATAGGTTTAATCGTAGTTGCCGCAAAGTCTTTTCTGAACTAATTGCATTTCCAAATGGAACTGCTTACCAAACACTCCCAACTTTTTCGATACAAACTATAAACCCCACTCCTCTATATAATATTCGTCACACTCTTCGTGCTCTTCGCCCCTCTTTCTCTTTGTTCAAATCCACATTCGCTATCAGATCTCATTTGATCTTCCATTTACCATCATCAATGGCTTCCGTCGCAGGATCTTCGACTTTTATGGCATCTCTTTCATGCCACAAGCCCAATCAGGTGAAACAAAACATACATTCTTCGATTTCTTTGAAATTTTTACTCGATCTTAATCTGATCACACTAATCCTTGTTGTTTTTGCATATTTTTTTGAGATGTTGACGGTTTTTCTTCGTTTTGCTATAAATTTTAATACTTTTCAGCTTAGTTTGTTGGTTCCTATTTTCTTACCTTGATTTAGTGATGAATTTTCGTATTAAATTATCTTAAACCCTATTCTTGATCCTGCAAATTCGATACCAGAATTTAGGGCAAATTTTGGACTCATAGCTTTCGTGTGATGGTCTTCTGATTTTATGATGTTTCGTTTTGTGATTGTATGAAGGACAGGGCACTAACATTCGTTTGGAATTTGAATTTTTACGACCTTAACAGAATCAACCATGTACTTACCTAATTTGATCCATGCGTTCTTCCGTTATAACATACAAGATTTAGACCTCAATTTCACTCTGCTATCCGATTTTCCTCTGTTTCTGATCAAATTGGGTTTCCAATAAGTAATTTGGTTTGGTGTATAGCTTCATTATACGCCTGTTTTGCTAAAATTCGGTTCTTTTTTTTACAGGCGCTTACCAGGGCTTCTAATTTCAATTCAGTATCACTTGCTACCAATGGGAAATCCTTCACCTCCCTTAAATTGCATTCTGCCTCTTCACGCTTCAGGATTTCCTGTGCGGTATATGTTCTATCCTCTTCTTTCTTCTCCATTATATGATAGCATCAAACATCTCATTGATTTTCAAAGCTTAAACATTAACATATATAGATAGAGTGATGTGTTTTTCTATTTCATCTACACAGGCTAAACCAGAGACAGTGGACAAAGTTTGCTCCATTGTTAGGAAGCAACTTGCACTACCAGAAGACTCTGCTGTCACTGGAGAATCCAAGTTTTCTTCACTTGGAGCTGATTCTCTTGATACGGTGGGTATTTTGTTTTCTTTATTATGGTTGAAAATTCAAAATCTTTATTCTTTTCTTTGTATATATACACCAAATTTCTGATTCATATAATATTGGTGTAAACAGGTTGAGATTGTGATGGGACTTGAAGAAGAATTTGGAATCAGTGTGGAAGAAGAAAGTGCTCAGACCATTGCAACTGTTCAGGATGCTGCTGATTTGATTGAGAAGCTCATTGAGAAGAAGTAAGAAAAATTGGAGTTGAAATTCAGCAGAATAGGGTGGTTGGTTATCCTTTTTCTTGTTTTTTTTTTTTTTTTAAAAAAAAAACCACAAAATCTTTATGAGATTGTGTTGGTTGTAATCCTAAGTCTATGGGAGTTGAATGATTAAAAAAAAAAAGAATGTTATAATATTTTGTGTTTCTTTGCAGGAATCATTTTTGTTTTATTTCTGTTGATTGTGGTGTTTTGATTGTAAAATAAAATATTATTTAAACTAGAAGTCAAAATATTCAAAGTAACACAAAGGTTTCGTCCAATAAAAAATCTTAATAATGTATATTTTTCTAAAAAGTTTTTTATCTGCGTTATGATATATTTTTTTATTACTTATTTATAAATTTTAATTTATAACTAAATAATTTGTTTTGTTTTCTATAAAGTTGAAACCTCGATTATCAAACCAATCCAACTGAATTATAATTAGGGATGTAAATGAGTCGAGCTGCCCGAGCTCGGATCGATAATTGCACGAAACGAGCCGAGCATTAACGAGTTTGAGCCCAAGCTCGAGCCTAGAATAAAACTAAGTTAGTTAACGAGCCCAATCTTGAGCCTTCAGATAAGAGCTCGTTTAAGCTCGCGAGCCTTAACGAGCTTTTGTATAATATAAATTCTATAATTTTATTTTATATATTATTATTAATTAATAATTACCATATTAAAGTTACATAAGCTTAAATATAAAGTATGTTTTAAGGTTAATGTGTATTTTTTGTGTGATTTTCAACTTCATAAATCGAGCTCCTTAATGAACATTAACTTTGTTACTAACGAGCCGATCTCGAGCTGAACTAAGCTCATTTAGGCTTCACAAATAAACGAGCCTTAACGAGTCGGTCTCGAACTTTTCATATGCTACACGAGTCGATCCCGAGCTTCACACTCCATGCTCGAAATGGGCTCAAGCCCGAGCTCGAGCTTCCATAACTTCAAACGAGCCTGACTCGATTAATGCCAAGTTCGGCTCGGCTCGGCTCGTTTACATCCCTAATTATAATTTGGTTGGAATTGAATTTAAATTTAGTTTGAACAATTAAGATCATACTTTACAAAACCAAAATCAATTTTGATTACTTGATTGGTTGAAATAACACATTCCAGAAACCTGGACACTCCAATGACAAAAAGCTGTACAATAAATCTTATAAGTAATAATAACAAGCTTTGTAAAAAAACTACCATTCAAGATACTATAAGTGTGTTTACCAAGATTAAAACCTTGTTACTACGTAACAAACCGGAAGAATCACAAAAATATCTTCCGAGATGCCTCCGTATCAATATCTAATCAACTTTTGAGATTGGTTTTAAAATAACTAAACTTAGACATCAATCTCTCGAACTTTTGAGACAATTCTCAAAGTAACTAAATTATCCAAAATGCCACGTCGTTGACATGAGTTTCGAATTTTGAATAACTTATTTTACCTTTTAATTTATTTTTACGAGTTTATTTACCAAAATGTTTAATTTTAAAAACCAAAATAAGTCTTTAAATTTACAAATAAAAGGAATCTATTAATATAATTAATGAGTTTTATACCGAAAAGTCTTATTATTTTGATTTTTTTTTGATAAAGTCATAAATCTTTTTTTTAAATAGAAAAGTCACGATTATTTAACATTTTGCCAAAATTAACGAAAAAAATCATTTTTTTATGTTAACATGAAATGACATACTATGTGATTTTTCTAAAATAATGGGATATTCCTGTTAAAAAAAAATTTAATACTTTATCAAAAACTTCCCCAAAATAATTATACTTTTCTGCATAAAACCCTATAATTAATACAAACAAACTAATTACTCATCAATCTTTTTGAAAAGATACTTTCAAAATTCATGAGAGTTTTGAGTTTTCCCCATCAATCCATATATCTTGTTTTACAAGAATTTTCGTCTAAAAAGTAGAGAATTGTGGCGCCTTACATTCCTCGTCAAATGTGGCCTTTCTTAGGCTATCCGAAATAGGGGTAGAAGAAGACGTGTGATGCTGACATGGACAACCAAGTCACGCGTAAACACCGCCTCCGTATCTGGTGGCTTAGCTGTGACGGTGATGGGAAGACACTCGAAGACAGCCAATAAGAAGGAGGGCAGCAACAATGGTCAAAATCTTCACCGTTCCTTTGTTCCTTTTTTTTATTTTTTACCGTTGGACCCCAAAAACAAAAAAAAAAAAAAAATCTTTTTCAATTTAAAAACCATATACTACAACTATAAATACCACTTATTTTACATACATTTTACACTACAAAAACATACAATCTCTTCCCATATTCTTTATTTTCTTCAATCTATGGATCCAAATCAAAATACCTCACCCACTCCAAACACTTCAAACACTCCAAATGATCTATTTGCAAATCTTAGTTACATACAATTGATAACATCTTCAATCCAACAACCACCTTTATTCACCAATCTTTCATACCACACAAACTACTGCCAACAACAACGACCATCACACTTCAATCAACCCCAATTTCAAACCTTTCAATAACAACCTTCTCCACAATTTCAACCCCAATCTTCTCAACCTCAACAATTTCACATACAACCTTCACAAATATCTCAAGTCCTATTATCTCAATCACAACCTATAAACTTTGACCACGACGACGACGCACGGGTCCAAAAAACACAACAACCAACTCGAAAAAGGAAAAAAAAAAGGGAAAAGAACCATAAAAGAGAGAGAGAGAACTACGCAATGGACCGAAGATGAGGAGGAAGCTTTAACGAACACTTTGATTTTTATATCGCAAGACGGTGACACCGGGAGCGCACAATCGGGTCAAAGTTTTTGGAATCGTGTTCTAGACCATTTTCATGCGCTATTAGGAAGGGAAACAGAGTGGACATACGATTCAGTCAATGCAAAATGGCATGACCTACGAGCATCTTCCACGGAATTTAACGACATATTTGACAATTTTAAAAATATGCAAAAAAAAAAAAAGTGATAGCAACGATTTCAATATTTTATCGACAGCATGCTACCAATACAAAATTACCAATAATGGTAAACCATTCGGCAACCAAAAAACGGTTGAAGTTTGTCGAAACGGTCCAAAATGGGTCATTTATCCGGAGACGACGCATTCGAGATCTACCACCGGATCCAACAAAAGGCCAAGAACTTCCGAGTCCGACGTGGGTTTTGGCATCGACCTTAATGATGAGTTCGACGACACCGAGGGGGAGGGTTCACCGGAAGTCCAACTTCATCGACCATCGGGAAGGGACAAATCGAGAAAGGCGGGGTCTTCAAGCGGAAAAGAGATTTGCGAAGACGTGCTTGCGGAAAAAACAGACAAGACTAAGTTTTCTAGATTTTTTTTTGAATCAACAGATGAAGCTCGTCGCCGAAAAATGACACTTACCAATCTTCAAATTTTAAACACAAAGCTGCAACTGGATCTCGACCCGAAAAATCTAGCCGCGTTTCTAAAAATCCAACAAGTTTGGGAAAAATATGGAAATTAGGTTCTAGTTTTTTAATATTTAAGTTTTATTTTCTATGTTCTTTTAGTAATTTAGGTTTAATTTTCTTTGTTTTTCTTTATGTATTTTTAGTAATTTTGGTTTTAAATTTTTATGTTTTTTAATTAATGTAATGTATTTTTAATTATTGTAGAATATTTATTTATGTTTTAAATTATGTTTTTATTTAATTTAATGTCAAAAAAATAAAAATATAAAAATATAAATATTGTGGAGTGGTAACCATTTTCAAGGGCTAGTGGTTTGATGGTGAGCTTGTAGTGGAGATAACATGTCACTAAGTTGGCAATACTTTGTGAGTGGGTTGAGTATCACCACTCCTTATAGCTGTACCCTGGGCCGGCCCCGAGAATTTGGAGGCTTTGTGCAAATTAATAATAAAAGGCATGGTAAATTCTAAAAATATAAACAATAAAATTAAAATTTTTCGTCTAATCTCGTAATATCATGGCCCGAATGCGTATGACAAGATATGATTTTTATGCCCTTATGTTTGTACTATATATATAAAAACTTTTATAGAGGAAAAAATACAGTAAATTTTATAGTTAAACAAAATCAATATTAATACAAACCAAAACCTACAAAAATCACAACAATAGCTTCATGCATTTTCTTGAAACAAATACATCTTTTATTTTATAATAATCAAGATTTTGTAAAAATCGACTTAAATTGCTTTAAATTGATAATCCATTCATTCTTTCTTGAGTCATGGTACTTTAAAGATATGATATCAAGAGCTTCAACTTTGACAAACTTCTTTCCACAGTAACAACCGTAACCGATATCGCCGACAAATTTTTTTTTATGCAACTATCACAATAGGAAACATATCCATTGTTCTTGCAAACTCCAATATTTGGATATTTGTCGAAAGACTTGCAACTTCATTTGCTTTATCAGATAAAAAATTTCTACAAAATTAATAACTCAAAAATTATATCATTTCCATTAGTATAACCTAACAATTTGATTTCTAACAAAATATTAAAGACCCTTCTTTTAATATTAGCAATTTATTTGTTTTTTTTTTTCATTTTCTATTTATAACACCCAATGGTTGTTGTCGGGGATATAACCTTACCAATAAACCAAACTTAATGTTTATTTTTTATTTTAAAAAAGCAAGTAATATGGAAAAAAATTGGAATAATGAATCATAAATCATATTTATTTTTTTAAATAGCACCATTTCAAGAAAATTATTGTAACATTCGAGCTCCGATATGTTTCTTTTTAACCCTTAATGCTTAATTCATTACATTTTTGTCCCTAGCTAGTACGCAAGCTGTACTCTATGAGTACGCTTAGCGTATAAGATATCATAAAAATATTAGGCAAACCTTCACACACAATTCCTGACCACTAGGCCCAAACATCTAAGATACACATACATCTTGCATCTACTCTCTCAAGAGTGGCTAATCATCCCCCACGCTGACCTGATATAAATTGTTGTAACGCCCCATTTCTGGTATGTGATTTAAATAAAGTAATTTTCATTTCTTAAGGGGTACTCGACGAGTCAGTAGCCCGAATCGTCGAGTAGAGGCGGGTTTTGCACGTGATTTAAGTTGGCGACTCGACGAGTCCATATTCCCGGACTCGGCGAGTCTGCCAGTTTGGATGAAACCCTAATTTCAAGGGTTTGCACCCTATTTAAACATCTTATGTGCCCCAAGACCAGCCTCCCTCACCCACAAAGAGTCCCATATGAAACCCTAGCCGTTCTTAAGCATTTTTGGAGCATTTTCTCACCTGTGAAGGTTTTAGTGCATCTTGGGGATTTGGGGAAAGAAGAGAGAAGAGAAGTATTCAAGGGGAGCAAGTAGATCCGGACTTCTGGTTGCATTTCAGTCCCCTTTGAGGTATCAAGCTCGAATCTTTGCTTATTATCAATTAGATCTCTTGAGAAATTTGCTTTTGTTCATTTTGAGCCCTTTCTAGACTTTAAGGTCGAATTAAGAGTTAATATGTTGAATGGACTTCAGATCTAAGCTTTCCAGAGCCTCTTAAGCTCAAGGTTGCCACCTTTATTGAGCAAAGTTTCCATTCCAAGCTTAGATCTCTTCCTTTAGCTTATTTTGGGTATTTGAGCTTCATATTAGCATGCATGCACGTAAAGTTAGAAACTTTACGTGAAAAACCAGCCCTAGGAGCCCAGATCTATGAATGGAATGCACTGGATTCGAGCATAATCGACTGATTAGTAATGACATGCATGGGACTCGGCGAGTCTTTCTTCAGACTCGACGAGTCGAGTCGCGAGTCCCCGATTTTCCCATTTGAGAGTTTAAGGTGGAATCAGTGAGTAGGTAATGGACTCGGTGAGTTAACGCTCAAATATAGTAGTGGAGGGACTCGACGAGTTGTTCATACAACTCGGCGAGTCAAGGACTGATCTCATTCATAGGATGAATGAGGACTCAACGAGTTGTTCATACAACTCGGCGAGTCAGATGAAGATGAACTAGATGTTAGTATCGAAGAAGAACTCTTTGAGCCTTTGCCAAACTCGACGAGTAGAAGCGGGTAGAGGATTAGAAAGGATGATAGGGACTCGGCGAGTTGGCGGCCCAACTCGGCGAGTCTGGTCAACTGAAAGTTGACTCTGACCAGGAAGTTGACTTTGACCAGGATGTTGACTTTGACCAGGGGTAAAATAGTCATTTTACCCTGAGAGTAGTTATCAGTATCTGATTTAGTGTTTATGGGATTTGTAGCCGGGGAGTTCCGGAGCAGCAGTCAGACAGTTTCAGATTTAGCATCTCAGCAGCCAGCATTACGAGGTGAGTTTCCTTCCAGTAGGAACGGGTCTACGGCCAAAATGCCGACCCGTTTAGTTAGCAGTAGTTCCGGACTTCGGTCCGATGCAGTAGTTCAGTGTGCTTGATGTCTTTGTGATTTAAGCATGTCTTTGTGTTATGTGATCCGGGCTTCGGTCCGATGCAGTGTGCAGTATCTATGTTTATGCTAGTAGTTATGATTATGTTATGCTATGTTCAGTCAGTTCCGGACTTCGGTCCGATGCAGAGGGCAAGGCCCTGGTTAGTTCCGGACTTCGGTCCGATGCAGTTTCCGGACTTCGGTCCGATGCAGTGGGCAAGGCCCAGTAGTTGCTTTATATGTTATTGTATGGTATGTGGTAGTTTGGGGGCGCTCACTAAGCTTTGTGCTTACAGTTTCAATTTTTGGTTTCAGGTACTTCGGCTAGTAAGGGGAAGAGCCCGGGATGATGGCATCGCACACACCACAACTTCAGTTTTATCCTGGGAGTTTTATTCAGATATTTTGATATGATTGATACCGTATTTGTTTCAACACAGTTACTTGACTTTTGAGTTACTCATTCTATGGTTCTTAGTACATATGACATTCGATGATGTGATTTTTAGTAATATTAAAACAAAAATTTTTGGGTCGTATTTTGGGATGTTTCAATTGTACTCACTCATGAAACTTTCACCAACCATGCAGTCACTCATGCATGCTAATCATACATAACGCTAGATCTCATAGATTGTCGAACACCTGATTCTACCCTAAGCCCTTTATCAGGAAATAACATGTACTAAGGCTAAATCAAACATTCTCAGGCTATAAAATCTTAGCTAAAATATGATTCACACACTAAGCAACTACAATAATGATGCCAATTTCATCTAGCATACACGAAATTCTCCTAGGCTATTAAGGATCATACATCAAACAATTCTAGCATGCAATTCCTGAAGATACTCAGCCTACTACTAGCATGCAGTTTTATCATAATCATCATAAGCAAATAACAGTGTGGGTGACTTGGGGTACACTTTCTTGCTCCGGTTGATCGTACACATCTCATCTTTCTTTTGTTTACCTTTGAAAACAATTTAGAAAACAATTTTGAAAACTTTTACAGATCCTTAGCTTGAGACTAGATTCACAAGAATGCTCATCCAGTTCATTCAAACCAGGGCTCTGATACCAACTTGTAACATCCCCAAAATCACGGTTAAAATTTTCATTTTTAAATTAAGAGAAATCATCGTTTTCAAACAAAACCCATATCAAAACCAAGTATCAACTACAAATATCCAATATCATTGTATCACAAAATCTTCCAGAAACATGTTATCGAATGATGTGTATGATCACACTTTTGCTTTCCCCTGATCATCTGAAGTACCTGAAACCGTAACAACCAAACTATAAGCACGAAGCTTAGTGAATTCTCCCAAAATACCACCATACAAACATATAGATAATAACATGCATACATGAGCCTTCATCATGACTGGACCGCATCGCAGGCCTACAAACTATCTGGACCGCTCTAAGAGCCTTCAACATGACTGGACCGCCATATCGGGCCTTCAGCCTATCTGGATTGGTCTCCGGGCCTTCGACCTGACTGGACTGCCTCGCAGGCCTTCAGTCTATCCGGACCGCCCTGGGTATCTTGGCCTTTAGCACCAACTGGTCCGCCTCAACCCAACAAACCATAACATGTCGAAATATACAATAAAAATCAATAATCAGCAAACACAGGTAGTCTTACATATCTCCCAGTCTAACATATATCCAACAATACATGTAGTCCTACACATCTTCCAGTCTAATCACATAACCAGTGAACACATATCTCAACATAAAAACATACAACAAACCAGGATATCTAATCTAATGGGATGACCTTGGTGACTTCGACCCATAGGTATATTGAGGAAAACTCACCTGAATCGAAGAACTCTGAAACACTGCGATACAATCCCTTTTTCTACACTGCTTGCACCCGCGAACCTACTAACACCAAAACCAGATAAAATCTCAATCAATAGTCCAAAATCCTCAAGTTTGACCCAAAGTCAAACTTGGTCAAAAGTCAACGGTCAACGGAAGTCAACAACAATCAAAGTCCAAGGCAACTGAGTACGCCCAACGTACTCCACGTACGCCCAACGAACGTGATTCAGGGCCAGTACACATAATGTACTCTTATATACACCCAACGTACATACGTCCAAGATAATTCCTTCATTTAGTTCTTAATCCCTTAAGACCTTTTGTCCAGAGCTCAGATCCAGACTCAAAACATCGACTTAAGTCATAATGTTTCCACCTTTATGACTTTCCATGGCTAGAAAAGTTCCAAAATCTAAAACCCTAACTTATTTATCCATTAAGACATCTTAATTCTTGTATGGAAGGGATAGAAGGACCAAGATCACATTTTTATGGTTCCTAATAGCTCCATAATGGATAAAAGTTTCCAACTTTAGAATGGTCCAAGCAACCAAGATCTAGTCTTTTAAGTTTCAAAGGGACCAAAAGTGCATCTTTCTTACCTAATCCATTAAGTCCAAGTTCCCAACCTTTAAATCTGAATCAAAATGATATTTAGATGGATAAAGTTTCAAACTTTATCCATAACAAGGTCACAAACTTTCAAGATCTAAACTTTATGCACTAAAGTGACCAAAAGTTCATAACATCAAAACTAGCTAGATCTAATAAATGCGTCATCAAGATTCAAGCTTTATACCTCTAGAAGAAAGATCAAGGTGAACAAGGTCTGGATCTACAAGCTCCACTGCAACCAACACTTCTCCAATGAGCTCATTCTTCTCCAAGATGCACCAAGAACACTCCAAAGCACTTAAAACCCAAGAAAATCACAAATGGGGTTAGAGTTTCGATATTAGGTTTAGAGAGGATGGGGGCTAGAGTTTGGGTTCTGATCGCGTACGCCCAACGTACTTCTGGTATGCCCAACGTACCAGGTTGATCCTCCACGATTAGTCATTTCCTAGTACGCCCAACGTATACGCTGTACGCCCAGCGTACTCGGCTTAACCCAAAACCTTCTTAACTTATAACAGTTATAATTTCTTCGTTCCAAATCTATTTTCGACGATATTTATATCCACAGAAAGGTATTGAAGAGCCTCACAATATTATATAAATATCCTGGACTAAAAACTTCTCAAACAAAAATCCATATTTCATGCAAGAACCCGGTCTATGACTTTTCCCTTTCTACTCTTTGGCCCAATATCCAGTTCAAGGGTTAAATCTCTTAACCATCAGTACCTCCTTCCACAAGGACTAAACTTTACCTCCTTAAGGCCCAGAGCCTTTACACAATCGACTTCCGACCAACGACCCTGAAATAAGAAATGACAGGAAACAAGATGTTACACATTTCTTCACTGCTATCGAAATACATTTTCAGTTGTAGAGGTGTCCGAAATGGGATGTCAAAGTTTAGTCCGAAACAATGGATGTCGAAGTGTAGTCCGAAATGGATTAAATGGTATTTATAGGAGAACCAAATTACCGGGTCAGAATTATCTACCCGTTTAACCAAATTTGAAATCATGTCCGGAACAACCCATTCCGGACCAAGTGGTCGTTTTGCAAAAAGAAAAAAATGTTATTTTTCAAAAACGGTTAGATTGCTCAATTTTTCTCTAAAAAAAACCTTAAATAACTTACGAGCAATTTACTAAAAATATAAGAGTAAATTACACGAATGGTCCTTATGGTTTTGGGTAATTTGCACGCTTGGTCCCTAACTTATTTTTCTAACTCGGAAGGTCCCTACTGTTTCTTTTTGTTACACGTTTGGTCCCTGTCTTACCTAAAAAGACTAATTTTTCCTTGATTTTTTTAATTTAATTAAATAAACACACCCCCAACTCTATCCCTCACCTTACATTACCTACCCCACCATTTTTTTCTATTTAAATAATAGTCTTTTTAGATTAAGAAAGGGACCAAACGTGTAACAAAAACAAACAATAGGGACCAAACGCGCAATAAAAAGAAACCGTAGGGACCTTCCGAGTTAAAAAAATAAGTTAGAGACCAAACACACAAATTACCCCAAACCATAGGGATCATTCCTGTAATTTACTCAAATTATTATCAAAATATAATAATTTGAAAAGAAAGGTCAATGAAGGCTTTCAAAACAAATGGGCTTTGCTTCGTCTTGCCGGCCCAACATTCTCAAACGAATCACACCAAAGGCACAGTTACATCAAATCCAACGCTGATTATGTTAGCGTGTAATCCACGCACCAATGCTCTTTTGGCATGTTTCCATTTAGTGTACATTCGAGGAATGGGCGCGTTGTTAGTCGGGGTAGGTGGTAGATATAATAAGGCTAGTCATAAATGGCGTACTGCTGAATCGATATAATTATAAACCGTGCCCTATCTCGAGGTATCATCGACTACTCACACACACTCTTACAGACGCTTTGCGGGGGTTATCTGAGGTAAAATTCGACTTTCTTTTCCATACTTTTGTTTGATTCAGATAGTTGTTCGGTATGTGTGATCTTTTTATCTGGTCCGTGAACAGATCGAAAACAAATTCGATGAATTTATTATACTTGTTTGATCATCATCATTTTCAATTTTGTTTCAGCTTGATTTTAACGCTATTTGGATATATAGTGATTTCTCTTATTGATTCATCATGATCTGATAGACAATTGTAAAGATCAACTGATATGGTCATGATTCTAAGTTCTAACTCTGAAGTCGTGATGTCGATTCGTGAGGGGTGTATGTGTGATCATCTAGTAATAAATCTGACAAAAAAACGTAGCAAACGTATCGAATACATAACAACCATGAAGGGATTATATAAGTATACTGTAAAGGAAATCATTTCATCTTGTGAGCTATGATCGGGCAATTTGTTTATACGAAGTGGAAAACTTGGTTTTGTCATGGATCGGGTTTGGAATAAATTGTTAAGATGGTATATTAATAAGTTCATGATTTTGGAGGTATTGTGGACAAAATAGTGAAATCTGAAGTGGATGGAAGGCTGGAAAAGGGGATGTGTGTTGCCTTTAGGGAAATGGTGTCTAGATTCTTTAACATCTGAGTACTTCTAAAGCAAGACCAATCTGTCCTCATTTAGTTTTTGAGTATTAATCTACTTGTTCACCGGGTTTTTGACTAATAATCTACTAAACAGGATTTGTGATTTTCAGTAATAAGGTTAACCATTATGCTCTTATTTAAGAAGAAAAGTTGTGATGTTGTCTCTTGAGTCTTGATGTCTAACATACTCACTGGTCTGAAAGTTGTAGGTGATTCGATTATAATATCTGGTTATTCAATTGTTTAGATCACATATAAAAATGGTGAAGGGAGTTGCAGTTCTTAACAGCAGTGAGGGTGTTAGTGGCACCATCCTCTTCGAACAAGAGACAGAAGGTAATAAATTTGAGTAACATTTGGATTTTTTATCGATTATAAATAGAAAATATTAGTTTAGTTATCTAATATTTAACTAATGTTTCAGGTGCTCCCACTACTGTAACTGGAAACCTTTTTGGCCTTAAACCTGGACCCCATGGTTTTCATGTTCATGCACTTGGTGACACAACCAATGGATGCATGTCAACTGGTATGTCTAATGTCTAATGTCTTCCTTTTGGGATTTGTTAAATGTTAATTACTTTGTGTCTATTGAGCATACATATCTAAACAGTGAAACATTTTCTTTTGATGATAGGCCCTCATTACAATCCTCATGGAAAGGAACATGGTGCTCCAGATGATGAGGTTCGCCATGCTGGTGATCTTGGGAATGTTACAGTAGGCGAAGATGGTATAATACTTACTTTAAATTAGGACTTTTATAGATTGAATAAGTCTTGGTTTTGCACTATATTTAAAAAGTCAAACTCTATTCTATGCCTATTTTCCATTGGTTGCATACTTTATTCAAAAAGTCAAACTTTGAGGCTGCGTTTGAAATTAACTGGGACCTGAGAAGTCTGTAGCATGTTTGAATTTCAAATTTTCTATCACCAAACATTATATGACACTACTGCTAACTTCTTATGTTTTTTTTTATCAACACAGGTACTGCAAAATTCACCATTGTTGATAAGCAGGTTGGTTCCTCACATGAGTTCATGTACCAAGTGTGTTGCTAATGCTATAAATTAAATTGTACAAATCTAACTTATATATGAATATTGATTTATGTAGATTCCACTAATTGGATCTCAATCCATCATTGGAAGGGCTGTAGTTGTCCATGCTGATGCTGATGATCTTGGAAAGGGTAAACTTCAATTTTTTTTTTTTTTTTTTGTATATTATATTATTATGTATGTGTATATTATATATACATATGTAAGACAATTTGTGTGTCTATTCTCTTTCAGGTGGCCATGAGCTCAGCAAAAGCACTGGAAATGCTGGTGGAAGGGTTGCATGTGGTAAGCCAATAATTCTTTTTAACTTTTTCCTTGTTAACTAAATGAGGAACCAAAGGAAAACAAATCACATTGCTTGCTGTGTTTAAGCCTTAAGGTGGTCTTGTCTCATATTGACATTGCATGCAGGTATCATTGGATTACAAGCTTGATTGTCTACTGCTCTCATCTCTATTCCAGGGAATACTGAGGCTTTCTTTCTTGAAAAAAAAAACCATATAAAAATTAGATGTATCTCCATACTTTCTCTCTCTCTCTCTCTCTCTCTCTCTCTCTCTCTCTCTCCATAAGTTATGGTTGTGTCACTGCTGCGTTGTTGTTCAATAAAGTATTTCCTGTGCTATTTCCATACTTGAATATCTTTTGAGCCAAGTTTTGAATTTAGACTTGTTTTATACAATTTCCCTTTTCTGTTTATTTACTTGAAGCTTCTTATGCGACACACACTACATGTCATGTCTTTTACCAAATAATATGCTAATGTTACTGTAAACGCGAGTCCAAAGTGAAACACTTAACATTAGGAATGTCACCACTCAATAAGGCTATGTTAGCGTTAGCTATATGGTAATAAACTTCCTCAACATCATAATTGTACAACTTCAGTGTTATTCTTCTCAAAATAAACATGAGTAGCATTATTTGTTATATTTCATTAAAATTTTCATTATTTAACTTATCTGCTTTTCACGTATGGTTAATTTATTTTCTTTATGTCAATACGCCAAAACTCAATATTGTTTATAATTGTGATCGTCAATCTAACCTTCTTATAGTATTAATATGTACATAGATAAACCGCATATATTTAATAAGTTTATTTTTCTAGGAATAATATACATATAAATATTTTTAAGATGTTGAGTTTTTTGCCCCATTTTGGAATAATTTGTGGCTATACACGTTTCATGGTGATGGGTAGAGTCTGCTTAAGTTTAGAAAAAAGATTGTTTTGGACCACTCTGCGTTGAGGTGGGTAAAGTCAAGATCCAACTCATTTTTACACTTGATAATCCATTTTGTTGTATTTTTTGTGATACACAATATGCTTCAACGAATCAACGCACGAGCAAACCAGACCACATACATCACGACTTGGACATCATGTTGATGTTGCTACAGTAAGACAAAATATTAGCGTGACTACATCATGACTGATGTCATGGTGTGCCGACAACTCCATATCAAAGTGTGCCGACCAGTGGGTCTCTAGAGGTTTTTAGAAACTTGATAGTGACTTTGATGTCTCAAGATGACATGGACTGTGACTTGCAGTTCGTAACCATTTTGTAGTGGGTGATCAGGGGCTATTTAAGCGTATTTGAGTGTCACTTTAATATATACTATACGCACCTAGGGGGTGTTTGTGATAACTTTTTCAGCTCAAAAGGTCTTTTTCCAAAAGTTATGGTTTAAAATGCGTTTAGATGGTAAAAAGACAAAAATTGCTTTTAAGAAGTACAAAAGTCTCAAAAGTCCCAAAAGTCAAAAAAACAAAAATTGCTTTTTAAGAAGTACAAAAGTCTCAAAAGTCCCAAAAGTCATGTTTTTGTGACTTTTGAAATCAGTCTTTTTTCCTCTTGCTCAAAAGTTGTTTAAAAAGAACTTTTTAACTTTAGACAAACATCTTTTGTACTTTTTTGAATTTTCTGAAAAGTGAAAAGTCAAAAAGTTGTTTTTTAAGCATTCCCAAACACCCTCCTATATCTCTTTTGGAGATTTCATTGCTGTTGTTGGTACTTTATTTTCTTCAATCATAAGTGATTTTGTAGCAACTCTTTGAATTGGTTGGTGAATGGTGATCAAGAATACATGTTGTGCATCTCTGTCTTTGATGTATATAATTACTCCAATTGCGGAACCATGTAAATTCATGTCTCATGAATTGATTTTATTGCCATCTATCTTTGCTTTACCTTGGTATGTATGTTTCTCTTATTATTGGACATTGTTGTCATATTTCCTAATCTCCTACATGGCCGTATGCACACTTTAATAGACATTAATTCATTAATATGCACTTTAATATTTTCATGCATACATTTATTCGTATTTTAACACAAATTTTATATAATATATACAACATAATACAATCCATTATTAGTTTAATACATAAAATTCATAACGTAATACAATCTATTATACATTAATTCATAAATTCAAATAAGTCAAACCCAAACTCTACCACCACCGAAAACTACCACACACTCACCACCACCACCAACTACCATAAACTGACACCAACTACATATGCCACTTCCGTAACCATGATTCATTTTAAATCAGAATTGTATATAAAATCATGGATTTATAGCTTAAATATTATATTCATAGTTTAATAAACCTATTAATTCACTCTCTCAAAGTTTAATGCAAAATAATTATAAAAACTAATATATTTTACGAATTTATACAACACAAAAAATAAATATATTCACAAGAAAATTTATACAAATGTTCATATATAAATCATTCATATTTTAACAAAAAAATCATAAAAGATTTACAACTTAATACAGTTAATTCACAACTTAGAATACAAAATTCATAGCTTACTTTAATAAACAATTGTTTAATACATAAAAATTATACATTCACAATCATATTTTTTACTTTAAATTTATATTTATACCTTCAGATCTATAGGCTAGTGTTTCTTTCAAAGTTTATTTGCACAAATATTCACAGGTTAAATACTACATACTCTATTGAAAATTAGATATGTGTATAATGCTTCTTTCATCTCACATTTAAAAAGCAAACAAAAAAGTATTAACAAATTCACATCTTTATATAGTCAATTTACAGGTTAATACAGTTAATTCATAGTTTAATACAGTCAATTCACAACTTAATACAGTCAATTCACAGTTTATAATACAAAATTCACAGCTTAATACAATAAATTCACAACTTAATAGACAAAAATTATATATTCACAACCATATATTCTCAACTTAAAACTTACATTTCAAGACTTTAATTCACAGTTTAATAAAACAGTTTAGGACTTCCATTCACAACATTCAAAGCCTAAAAACATACTTGATTTTGTTAAAGCATTTAATCTAACACCTTGTGTACACCATAAGAGTTCACAGTTTAATAGAGCATTTCGAGACTCTCATTCACAATTTAATAAACCAATTCAAGATTCTCATTCATAGTACTCACAATTTAAAAACATACTAATTCACTCATTCACAGTTAAAACATTAAAACATCACAATTCACAGTTTAAAAAACTAAATTCACATTATTTGAAAAAAAACTTACATAATAACACACATTCTAAATTCAATTCACAACATAACAAACATAAAACATTATTTTGAATAACATTTTATGCAAATATTATAACAAATAATAAAAAAACTTGGATTCACAACTTAATGGAAGTTAAAACTAAGATTAACAAAATCAAACAACAAAATGATTTATTAAAACACTAAATTCACACTTTAACAAACAAGAAAAATGATCGAAACAAAATTACATTTTCATCATAGATATCAAAGGCTTATAAATTTTTTTAGAATAAAAGGGCTTAGTTATAATATAATAATATGCTCTTAAAAAATCAACATCAAAAGATGTATAATTAATAATTCAAGTTTTAAAATATAGCTAAAAACTTAATAAAACACTAAAATTATAAAACGTACAATAAAGCTAAAAATAAAAAAAATAAATAAAAAGAAAAAATGAATGTAAAGGAAAATGGCATATCATATTCTTATAAAATATGAACAATACTTAGTAGACTAGGTTTTAGACTACAACAAAGAAATCAAATAAATATATTTTAGCTTAGGCTACAGCAATTGAAAGCAAATAAATATACTTTAGTTGCTTAGTTTCCGATGCATACCGACAAAAATCAAAAGGATATAAAATTACCTTTTATCTCTCTAAAAGTGTTCGTTGTCAAAAGCACCGATAAGCCAAAACCTCCATCTTCTGTAACAAACAAGCTTTGAATTTGCTTCTTCTCCGACGAACGGTTAGTGGCGAGCGGTCAGAGAGTAGAGAGGAACGCCTGATAGCAAAGCGCCAGAGGACATTGGATGATGGTAGGTTTAGAGTAGTTTTTGGATTTTTACAGTTTTAGGTAGTGATTGTATGCCATAACTGATGTTCATCTTCGATTTTTAATGAGATATGTAGAGCACCAATGGTAGAGTAACAACCGGGGGGGGGGGGGGGGTGGTCGAAGATGAACAAAGTGGATGGAGGCGATCGGAGATGAAACAGATATGGAAGGAGGCTATTGTCATTCGTTGGCTCGTAGATCGAGACTTGCAACTCACTGACAGTTGTAGAACTGGCATCGCCGCTCGCCATAGTTCGAATACCTAGCCTCACATGTCATCGGTTGTGTTTCGGTTGTCGTCGTTAGTAGCAGTTAACAATAGAAATCACAGATCTTAAGCGACGCTAGTGGTGGATCTAGACCACAAATCATAGATCTGGATGGCGACACCGGAGCTGACTTGGATTCCGGTGAGCCGGTGGTGGGGGGACATCGACGAAGACAGGAGCTGTCGGTAGTAGAAGGAAGAAAGGAAGTGAGAGGGTGATCTTTTTGAAAATTACGAGAAAAATTGATTGAGATCTATTTTTTAGATCCGTCCAATTGCAGTAGGCACTATATGGAGACGTCTGGTTTCCAAGGTTGGCATGAAAGACGTGGGTAAATAAATGGCCAAGTACCTTAATGATTTTCAGTTCGGGGTTGGTGTGTCCGGGGGTGCTGAGGCTGTGTTACACAGTGCCAATAGGGTGTTGAGTGAACACCATGCTGATGGGTCTCTTGTAATGCTGATAATGGATTTCTCGAATGCCTTTAACCTGGTGGATAGATCAGCATTGCTCCACGAGGTTAAGAAGACGTGCCCTTCTATTTCTTTGTGGGTGAATTTCTTGTACGGGCAAGCAATGAGACTTTATATCGGAGATCAACATATATGGTCTGCCACTGGGGTGCAGTAAGGCGACCCCTTGGATCCTCTTCTTTTTGCCCTCGTTTTGCACCCGCTTGTGCACAAGATTAGAGACAATTGTAAGCTCATTCTCCATGCTTGGTATCTAGATGATGGGACTGTCACTGGGGATTCAGAGGAGGTGGCTAGAGTGTTGAACATTATTCGGTTGAATGGTCTAGGCTTGGGTCTTGAGTTGAACATCAAGAAAACAGAGATTTTTTGGCCCTCCTGTGATGGTAGGAAGCTTCGTGCCGATTTATTCCCAATGGATATAAGGAGACCTTCTTTGGGGAGGAAGCTCCTTGGGGGGGGGGGGGGGGCTGTTAGCAGAGATGTAGGGTTTATTAGCGGGTTGGCCATGAAGAGAGCGGTCAATGCTGTTGATTTGATGGGCCTTCTTCCACAACCATGTGACCCGCATAGTGAGCTCCTTTTGCTTCGATCATGTATGGGCATTGCAAAACTTTTCTTTGGTTTAAGGACATGCCAGCCGATACACATAGATGAGGCAACTTTGTTCTTTGACAAAGGATTGCGCAGGCCTGTCAAGGATATGGTGGTATGTGGAGGCCCCTTCTTTGGAGACATTCAGTGGCGTCTGGCTTCTTTACCTATTCGTTTTGGTGGTTTGGGTTTGTACTCGGCATACGAGGTTTCCTCCTACACATTTGTAGCCTCGAGGGCCCAATCTTGGGCATTACAAGACCACATCTTACGTGACAGTGGCATATGTGGTATGGACTCTGATTACCTATGTGCTATGACTCGTCTTCGCGATACGATTCCGAGATTCGACTGTAGCGGTTTCACTAATAAGGACACCGCCCCCCTAAATCCCAAAAATCATTGGCATGTACCCTTTTTAGCAAGATCGTCAAAGATATGGAAGTCGAATTCGACATGATTGTTAGACAGAAAGCAGTCTTTGAGTGTCTGCGGGCACCTCATGCTCATAGTTTTCTGCTAACTATCCCTATTGATGGCCTTGGCCAGCATATGTCTCCTGTGGAGTACCGAACTATCCTTCGTTACCGCCTCATAATTCCTCTATTCCCAATTGACGAGATATGCCCAATTTACCGCAAGGCATGTTTGGATACCTTTGGGGAACATTTGGTTCATTGTAGAGAGCTCCCTGGTTTCAAGTATAGACATGATGTGGTTAGGGATGTTCTCTTTGATGCTTGTCGGCGTGCTGGTATTTCTGCGAAGAAAGAAGCGCTTGTGAACTTTTTGACGGACCCGCAGGATGGAAGGTCCACACTTAGACCGACTGACATTTTGGTCTTTGGATGGGTAGGAGGGATGTAACATCCTGTTTAAAATATAGTAATTGAATAATAAACCCGGAACCCCGAGAATTAATTTTATTATTATTTTAGATTATTATAGCCCAAAAACAAATAATAATTAGTGGGGTGTTGGTTTTGGGAAGCCCAATGACAAGATTGGAATCTCCATGGGTTAAAGTGTAATTTTGGGACTCAATTTGTAAAGATTTTCATAAGGAAAGGGGTGTTTGGTATTATTTGGACTTAATTTGAAAAGGATCCTTGAAGCTAGGGTAGAAAGGGTATCATATCGACTTTATTGGAGAATAATTTGTAAAGGAGGGGCTGAATGGTAACTATGAGACTAAATATGAAAGGAATTATGTGAGCAAGGGTAGGAAGTGTAAGTTATGGACTTTCTGTGAAAAAAATTCTATGGGGAGGGACCATTTATGACGTTATGGAATGAAGTATGAGTGGGTGCTGGGTATTTATGCAATGCGAACCCTAACCCTATTGATCATGTTACAGCCGTCTCCCACCCTTATACCTCCCTCTTATATTCAACCGGTCGCCATCTTCTATCTCTCAACTCCGGCGCCACCACCATGTCGCTTGCTCAGGCCAACCGAGACCATCGAATCCAGCCGCCATGACCGGAGAAGCTGAAGACCACCGGGGGGAGGGGGCAGCGGGTGATCCTTCGTCGCTGTTGGGTTGCTTTTACCCCCCCAGCCGCCGCTGCACTTTCGTTGTTGGAGTCGGAGTTGCCAACAAGGACCGAGCATCGTTTCTTCGCCGCTGCTGGACTGTTCCGACGAGGTCAAGACCGCTCCAATCGCTCTTCTTCTACGTTGTTCAGATCTTGCTGATGCCCTTTCGTCTGTCGCTGGCGCTGTCAACACCGTTGCTGCCTAGCCATGTTCTTTGCTGCCACAGCGCTGCTACCGGAGTCGCTGTGGGCAGCGAGTGACCGTCGGAGGCCGATGAACTGTCTTGTTCACTGCTGCGTGGCTGTAGACATCCGGGAACATTTGGGAACGGAAGGGAACTCATCGCAGCCGCCTACTGCCACCTCCGACCACCGCCTGCCGCCATAGGGCGGCTGTGTGCGTGTGTGCATATTTAATTAGTATGTGTGTGTAGTTTAGTGTGTTAGTGTGTGTTTGGATTTGGTGTTGTAAACTGTATTCGGTGCCAGAAAAATAATAGAGAAACCCCAAATCACCACCGTAGAGTGGTGGTTGCCGCCTCCTGCCGCCACCGGCCGCCGTGTCAGGTGGCGGTGTGTTTTGATTGCGTTTGGACCTCGTTTGAGGGATGTTTGGGCAATATGGGACCAATGAAACCCTAATGGGCCCAAAGAAGTCCTAGTGGGCCCAATGGAACCCTAATGGGCCAATAAGGTCCAATGTGACCTAAAAGCCCAATCAATGGACTAATGTGCTAGTATTGGGTTGGGAAACCCTAATTAGGGTTTGGAAAACCCTAAGGGCATAAAACCCTAATCGTGGGAATCGTTTGGGACACACGAGAATTAATTATTAAACTTAAAATAATAATTAATAATCATTAGCAAACTAACTTAGCAATAATGGACTTAATGGATTAAGTCCTTTAGAGGTTAACTAAGAAACACTTAACCCTAATCATCGTTTCATGTGAAAACCCTAATTTTGGGATTATGGGCTTGGACTTATCGGGACCCACATTTGGGCGATTAGAAAGGAATTGTGTATTAAGCCCAATCACACCATATGACTTATTTAGTAAAGTGAGAGACTTAATGGATTAAGTCCTTAATGGGTTAAGTGAGAAACACTTAACCCTAGTTGTCATTTTATGTGAAACCCTAATTTCACTTGGGCCTTGAGTTGGGCCTTCCTATAGGGTTTTGGTGGTTAGACTATTGATGGACCATCCAAGAACAAGTTAATGGACCAAAGTAATTAGATGGGCTTTAGGATAAGGCCCATGTGAGGACTTGGGCCCAATTTGGAAGATTGGGCCATATGTTGGGCCTTGGCCCATTACTTGACTTTTGGGCTTTTGGAGTGTGAGTTGGACTTTGAGCTTGGAACCCAATTATTAATTGGGTATTGTTTGATGTTGACAGTTCGGGAATCTGTCAATCAGCAGCTGGAGCGTACCTGCGGGACTTCAGCAGTGCCAGGTGAGTTCTCCTCACTATATCAACAGGGTCTAAGGCACCAAGGCCGACCCTTTATGGATTGTATTCGGATTATTGCATGTTATGCTTACTGATTTATATCCTGGTAGTAGGATGGTGATATGCTATGCTTTAGTGACCCGGTTGGGTCGGTATCCTGGTATATAGGATGATGCTATGTTAGTGACCTGTTAGGTCGATATCCTGGTCATAGGATTGTTGCTATGCTTTGTGATCTGTTAGATCGGTTTTACTGTTATATATATACATGCTAGTGTTATATGATGTCTATGTGCACATGATTGTCCTGGTTATTGGATGATGCTATGTTAGTGACCGGTTAGGTCTGTATCCCGGTTATTGGGATGTTGCTATGATTGGTGATCTGTTAGATCGGTTTGACTGTTAAATGAAATGAGCTAGCGTATGATATTTATGTGCACATGTTTGTTTGATTGGGGGTTGGGTTGAGACGGTCATGCTTTGTGCTGTAGGCCAACATCCCGACGAGCGGTCTGGATAGGCTGTAGGCCCTGCGTGGCGGTCCAGACGTGCCGAAGGCTCGAAGAGCAGTCCAGATAGACTGAAGGCCTGTGAGGCGGTCCAGTCAGGCTGATGACTCATTATGCATGCTGTTCTGTAATGGTTATATGATATGGTTACGTTTGTATGGCGTTGGTATTTTGGGGAAACTCACTAAGCTTCGGGCTTACATTTGTTGATTTTGTTTCAGGCACTTCGGATGATTGCGGGAAGGCGAAGGCGTGATCGTGCACCTCCTCGTATTTTCATGATTGATTCTGGGAATACTCTGATGTCTAAACTATTTTGAAAACAAACTGTAATAACTTCATGGTTTTAAAATGTATTAAAAAGTTTAAATTTGGCTTGAATTTTATGGGTGTTACAAGTTGGTATCAGAGCCTTGGTTTGAGTGAATTGGAGGAACACTCGTGTGAATCCAGTCTCAAATCAAGGAAAGGATTTTAAAATGAAATTTTAAATGGTTTTCAAAATAAGTAAAGGAGGATGCAGGGTGTACGATCAGCCAGAGCCAGTAAGTAGACCCCAAAATACCATACAGTTATTTGATTATGTGATATGTTAGAACAGCATGCTAGTACTAGGCTATGGATCTTCAGGAATTGCATGATAGAATTGCCTGATTACATGATGCCTGCTAGCCTAGGGTTTCCTTATATGAGATTGACATCATTACTGTAGTTGTTTAGTGTATGCATCACGACTGTACATTACTAAGATCTTATAGCCCAAGAATGTTTGATTTGGCCTTATGTTATGTTCTTATTGATTGGGGCTTAGGGTAAGATTGGATATTCGAAAGTCTATAGGGTCCAGCGTTATGTATGTCTAGCATACACTAGTGCTACAACGTTATGTATGTTATAACATGCGTGTGTTATTTATTTTATGTTGATATTATGTGTTATTTGTTAAATTAGATTTCAGATGCAAAATAATATTTTGAACATATAATGGTAAAAAGGTTTTATAAATAAAACAAGTTTTATTGTTAGAAAAGCGAAGTTGGATTAGAAAATTATGCCACACTCACAAAGTTAATTTTCTAGCAATTCAACAAACAAAATGGAAGATATTAATTTGGCTTTGGTGAGATCTTTTTTGGGTAATGCTTCATTTCTGCACACTTTTTCTCCTTCATGGGGAGCTTCAGGAGGTATTCTAGCTATTTGGGATCCGGGATGTATTTCTCATAAACGGTTGTTTGTGTCTACTTGGTATATTCCTATAGAGGCGACTTGGGTTCATTCAGGTTTGGATGTCCTTTTTTATTGTAGTTTATGCCCCTCAAGCTTTAAATTAAAAAAGACAATTATGGGAAGACTTATCGCAATTGATCTCTATTTTTTTTTCAGGAGAGAGCATAATAATGGGCATTTTAATGAAGTCCGGGAGGAATCAGAGAGATTAGGATTTGTTTTTAATCCTACATCCGTACATATTTTCAACGATTTCATTGATCATCTTGAGCTTGTTGATATACCTTAGGCGGTCCTAGGTTTACTTGGAGTGACAAATGGGGATCAAAGTGTAGTAAACTTGATCGATTTTTGGTTAAGGATGATTTATTAGTCTCTTTTCATCATCTTTCGGGTCTCATTTTGGAAAAAAAGATTCCGGATCATCATCCTATTCTTTTACTAGAGCATCGGGTTGACTATGGGCCTACCCCGTTTCGCTTATTCCACTTTTGGTTTGATATGGACGGCTCTGATGATGTTGTGCGGGATTCTTGGGCTAATTCTCTTTTGGTGTCTTCGGTGCAGAATCCTTGGATTATTTTTAAGAAGAACCTATAGCTTCTTAAATATAACCTAAGGGTGTGGAGTTCTACTAATCGTGATTTGATGGTTAATAAAAAGATAAGAATTCAGGAGATGATTGAGTCTATTGATCAACGGTTGATGGGTGACGATGGCTCGACTTCCTTAAGAGAGCAACAAGTTTCTTTATTGAAGGAATTATCAGACTTAGATCACATTTCTCAGGTGGAACTTGATCAGAAGGCTAAAATTCAATGGGATATTGAGGGGGATGAGAATTCGGGATATTTTCACGGGGTTATTAATCGCAAGAGACGTCAAATTGAGATCTGTGGCCTTATGATAGATGGAACTTGGGTTAATAACCCGAACTGGGTTAATAAGGAGTTTCATGGCTATTATCAGTCTCTTTTTCGCAGTAGAGGAGTTGGCGGCCCGCGACTGATGCTTCTCACTTCAATACTCCACGTGACTCACATATTGATTTTTTGCAGTCTCCTTTTACCCACGAGGAGATTAAAAAGGAAGTTTGGGATTGTGGGTCAACAAAGGCTCCAGGACCTGATGGTTTTACTTTTGGGTTCTTGAAGAGATATTGGGACCTTGTGTCTGATGATGTTGAGGTCTTTGTTATGCATTTCTTCCATCACTCTTCCATTCCGAAAGGATGTAATGCTTCCTTTTTTACTATTATCCCAAAATTTAATGACCCGAAGACCATGAAAGATTTCAGACCTATTAGTCTCATTGGTTGTCAACACAAAATTATTGGCAAACTTTTAGCTAATAGATTGGGGGAGGTGATTGATAGTGTTGTGAGCTTGGAGCAGTCTGCTTTTGTTAAAGGTAGACAAATTTTAGATGGTTCGTTCCTCCTAAATGAAGTGGTGTCTTGGAGCAAGGCGACTCTAAATCCACTTCTGTTCTTTAAGGTGGATTTTGAGAAGGCTTACGACTCTTTGTCGTGGGATTATCTTTTAGAAGTCATGCAGATTATGAGTTTTGGACCCAGGTAGCGCGGGTGGGTAAAGGAATTATTGGTCTCGGCTAGGGCTTCGGTTCTAGTAAATGGATCGCCTACTGATGAATTCCAGATTTACCGTGGCTTGAGACAGGGGGATCCTATTTCCCATTTTCTTTTTATTTTGGATATGGAGGGGTTACACGTTGCTCTGATCAGTGCTCGTACTAATAATGTTTTTAGGGGAATTTCTATTTCAGGGATTAAGATTTCCCATCTTTTCTACACGGATGATGTTATGCTTATTTCTGCCTGGGACCCGGAGAATGTATTTCGAATTATTCACATTCTTATATGTTTTTTATGGTTTCAGGGCTAAAAATCAATTTTCTTAAAATCTAATTGATTGGAGTGGGTGTTTCTTATACCCAAGTTACTAGTGTGGCGGACATGATTGGTTGTGATGCAGCTGAGCTTCTGTTTACTCATCTTGGAGTTCCAGTGGGTCAGATTATGACTCGTGTTCTACTTGGGCCTCTCTTTCTGATCGGTTTCGGTCTAGAATTTCCAGTTGGAAGTCTAAAACCATTTCCATTGGAGGAAGTCTTACTTTGGTGAGGTCTGTTCTGGGTTCGTTGGGCAGTTACTTGATGTCTAACTTCCTTACTCCTATTTCGGTTTTGTCTTCTTTAGAGGCTTTGAGGGAAATGTTTTTTCAGGGTGCAGAGTTTGATGAGAGACGTATGCACTGGGTTAGATGGGACAAAGTTTTAGCAGCTAAAGAGGAGGGAGGTTTAGGAGTTGGGAGCCTTTATTCGTTTAATATGGCTATAATGATTCAGTGGTGGTGGAGATTTCATCACTACCCCGACCTGCTGTGGGTTCGTCTCATTAAATCTTTATATAGGTATGATGGTGATTGCAGATCCTTGATCATGACTAGAGATGGTCGCCACTCTCCTTTTTGGCAAGACATTTGGATGGGGGAAGAGTTGCTTGCAACCACTTTTCACAGGATCCATGCTTTAGATACTTTTAGACAACTTACTGTCAGTGATCGAATGTCTAAGGGTTGGGACACGACTACTCTGAGACGTAATCCTAGAGGTGGAGTTGAGCAGGAACAGTGGGATGGGTTACTTACGATTGCTTGGAACATCCAGCTTTAGTCGATACATGATAGATTGGGTTGGATTATTGATACTGATGATCTGCTTTCTGTTTCTTCTGCTCGTGGCTTTATAGATGGTATTATGCTTTTTTAGGTGGTAAAGTGACCCGGTGGAATAATTGGGTTTACATTAAGATTAATATCCTTATATGGAGGATTCAACTGCTTAGTATTCCCACTAGAGAGAGACTTTCTCACAGGGGGATTATGGTACAGTCGATACTTTGCCCCATATGTTCTAGCAATGTGGAGACTATTGAGCATTTGTTCGCAGGTTACACTGATCTTTTTATGATTTGGAGATGTATTGCTATTTGGTGGGGTGTCGGGGCTGATCTCAGTTCATTACTTGATATCGTGGTTTGATTCTATTTGTATGAGAAGAGGCCAACAACAAGCGTTTGATGTAGTAGTTATGGTTACTTTTTGATGCATTTGGAATTTTTGAAATTCCGCTATTTTTGGAGTGGAGAACCCTTCTAAATCTATGTTTTTTATGAGGTTGTTTATAGAGCATTTTTTGGATTAGTAATAGATGTAGGAAAGCCAATGTCATTTGGAACTCTTGGCTCCATAATCCTATATCTGCCACAATTTTGATGTAATTCTTTTCCAGCTTCTTGCTAGTTATTTTTTAATAAAATCTCTGCCTTTAAAAAACAAGTTTTATCGTTTAAAACTAGCTAATGACAAATTTCGACGATTAAAATTATATAATTTTAAAATTGAGATTTTTGTGACATCCCCATTTTCACGGCCAGAAAAGACCGGTTTTGTTTATGCTTTATAAAAATCAGATTACCTCTTTTAATAAAAATGTTGCGGAATTTGTTCCCAGTAAAACATGATAAATACGTTATCAAAGCATTTCCGAAGAAATGTATTTTTATTCATTTTAAAACATTTGGGATGTCATCGTCAATACAGAAACATAAGCATAAACAGAACTTACATTCATTTACACTAGTGATCTACATCTCTTTAATCTCTCAGTGTAATGTAAGTTCGTATCGACACCTGTGATACAAATAAGCTTGAGTGGGTCAGGTTGGGAAACCTGGTGAGTACATAGGGATTTCAATCCCACAATGTTATATCATATATATAATTTAGAACTCACAAAATATACAATTTCACCATATATATATATATATATATATATATATATATATATATATATATATATATATATATATATATATATATATATATATATATATATATATATAAGCAACTCTTACCCCACCCCGTTAATCCTTACAACGAGACTATCCATACTCTCGGACCTTAAATTTTACCTCTTACTTAACCTATACTCTCGGATCAATAATTGTGCCCATTCCATACTCTCGGATTAGGGACAAGTGTCTATACGTAAATCCATTCTCCCGGATTAACGACGAATGACTATGTCCTATCCATACTCCCGGACTGAAGACGACTGACTATGTCTTAATCCATACTCCCGGAATAAGGACAACTGACTATGTCTTAATCCATACTCCCGAATTAATGACAATTGACTATGTCCAATCCATACTCTCGGACTAGGGACAATGACTATGTCTAATCCATGCTCCCGGATCAATGACATATACTAAGGTTCTATTCTCTGAGTATAACTCACTCGTACTCGTAAGAAAATACTACCCAATATTCCTCATAATTAATTTAGGTTTACTCTTTATCCTAAATCATCATATATAATCAGGTATGTTCTTTAACACGTATTTCAGGCAACATCAATTAACTCGCACATAAACATATAATTAATACTTCAATCAATACTTATATTAAAATCATGTTCATGAAAGGGACTATGCACTCACTTGATAAAGTGGTGACTCGGTACTCGGACAACGCTTCATTTACTTTAAAATAATTTCCTTCAACGAAACCTAGTATTATTACCACTAGATTTTAGTCTAATATCTACCGTGACTAATTATTAGTCTTATTATTATTATTATTATTATTATTATTATTATTATTATTATTATTATATAAGCATTTAAACAACACTTTCCAACCACTATGTACAGACAGGGGCCAGACATAAAACACCGGAGGGCAGGACCATTTTGGCATATAGCACTTCTGAAATCCAACAACCCTATGCGGCCCTTTAAACCAGATTCCCCGTACCGCGAGTAGTTAAAAAGATATTATAACGACACTTATATAACCCGTAATAATAGCTCAAATAATTATTATAAGGTCCTAATAACGTTACTATATTTAAATAAAAGCTATATTAAAAATTAGGTAGGCGTATATTACCTACGAGGGGGTTTGGCTAGAAGCCGGGCTCTGCAGGGGCAGGACTTCCGAGCCGAAAGCTCTTCTTCTCGGAGCCGTCGAGCGCTCCGGGGCTTTCTTCTAGCGCTAGGGGAGTTTTTGGGAGGTTTAGAGAGAGTGTAGAGAGAAGAAAAAAATTGGAAATGTGTGAAGAAAATGAGGGTGTGAGAGGTTCTATTTACAGGGTGAAATATAGCTGAACTTGGTGCCACATGTCACCATCTGGTGGTAAGACTTGGGGAGAAAGCAATGACCAAGATTGTGCCATATCACCCATTTTCGCACAACACACTTCCGACTTCTAAAATCCGTAACTTTCGTATACGAGCTCCGTTTTTGACGTTATTTATATCCACACGTAGGTAAAAATAAGATCTACAACTTTCCTTTTGACTCCGTCGGCTAATTTATGACCGATCTTAAATTTAACAGTAGAAGGTGACTACACTGTTAAATGTCCGCGTAAAATTCATAACATCTACATACGGACTCCGTTTTCGTCTGTTTTTTGTCGTTGAGTTCCCATTAATGAGATATTCAATTCTCATTTAGGTCGCGTTGGCCAAAAACCGCTCGATCTAAAATTCGAGTTTCGGGCCGTGCACTGCTAGGCCAAATCTTAGAAAAATCATAACTTCCTCATACGAAGTCATATTTGGGCGTTCTTTTTATGCACGCTCTCGGTTTAACATATACTACAACTTTTGTTTAGAACACTAAGTCCAAAAATTCCTCTATTGTAAATTCACTATTTACGTCGCGTAGTGCCGTGCCGGTTTTGTCGCGAAACTTCGACGGGCCATAACTTCTTCGTTATAACTCGGATTTCGGCATTATTTATATGTACAGAACCCTTGTAACATATACTAAAAATTGGTTAAGATTAATCCTTCTAAATAATCTTCCATCAAAAACTCATTTTTGATGCTCATCGTCTCTAAATTGACTAGCCCGGATCTGCGGGCGTTACAATTATCTCCCCCTTAGGATGATTACGTCCCGGAATCATCAACGAAATAGGGTTGTATAATGACTCCGTACGCTATCTGTTTATCCTAGGTAATAATCGTAACTTCTATGTTCCTTCGAATGAGTATCTAATTATTGGACTTCTCGACTGCAGGCGGTGCTCGATCTTGCACTTGCTCCCTATCTCACGTTAGACTCCAAATTATGACCTTCAAGTCACAATCTCGATCCTCACTGTATACGAACTTAAGATAAGTTTTTTTTATTACTACAATGGAACGATGTGTCATATTCTAATGACCTATCATCGTATGTTGCAACGCTTAGACTCAGGTCTCTTAGAGTCTTCCAGAACAGACTATACTTTCGTTCATGTTCTAATCTCATCTTAAAAGGTAGCATTTCTAGCTACATGCAACTTTTCGCGATTCCTCTACTGATCGCTTTTTATTTCAATCTTCCGTCTTGAGTCAGATGCTACATCGAACTTGATTCTCTGAACCACATAACATACTCAGCGTAGTCAGACTCAATTTGATATGACCACTAGGGTCGGAATAACAATCATCTTCTTGGTCATTACCGAAACGATGGTAACGACATACTTGAATAAAACGAAATCAATTACTAGCTCCTTGGTAACCTTGTAACTTTCCCTGATCCAAGCGTTAGTCCTGTGCTTCCGGTAGTATAGGCCTCTACTACCATTCACACCTACTCATACTCGTCTCAAGTATTGTCTCGCAGTTCTCCAAGTTATTATCACAAAAACAATTTTAAAAACATACAAATGTGTCCAAACAATCATATAATTTTCTCTAGACTCTACTAGGACTTCTTCCATGCGTATCTTCAATCATCAATTTTGTTTCAACCCGGTTGGTGGTGGAAATGTCAGACGATGGGATAACCTCATGGATTCTACCAAAAATATTTCTTTCTTCTAATCGAAAGTGAACTTCTCCCGTACTAGACGTATTATTTATTAGACGCATTCTAAAGGCAAGATATTACTCTTAAAATATCTTCCGATAGGTATCATTCACTATCGTATGCCTTCTCATTTCCTCCATTTGCTCAGTCTGCTATGAGTCCTTATCATGACATTCAATACACCAAAGCAGGCGTTCGGTGTATCGAGACGAGAATATATATAGAGGAAGATTTAGACGCGTATTCCTCCGTATTACTCCAAAAAGTTACATGCCAGTTCTAATATCGTAATTAAATGTTTAGAAACCTGAGCACATAAAATTTCCAGATCTGGTCGGCAACAAACCATAGATCCGATCAAACGATAGCATAAAGCATCACAAATCATTTAGCACATAAAAGCATTTCTGGCATCTTTCCTAATTAAGCTAGTGCTTGTGTCTATTCAGGTGTACTTCCTAAAATATATTAGACACACTCCTCACGATCATCGCTTAGCATTCTAAGTTTAAGTCTAGAAATAAATCATTATTCCTAGTTTGCTTAAACTAATGCTCTGATACCAACTGTGACATCCCCATTTTCACTGCCAGAAAAGACCGGTTTTGTTTATGCTTTATAAAAATCAGAGTACCTCTTTTAATAAAAATGTTGCGGAATTTGTTCCCAGTAAAACATGATAAATACGTTATCAAAGCATTTCAGAAGAAATGTATTTTTATTCATTTTAAAACATTTGGGATGTCATCGTCAATACAGAAACATAAGCATATACAGAACTTACATTCATTTACACTAGTGATCTACATCTATTTAATCTTTCAGTGTAATGTAAGTTCGTATCGACACTTGTGATACAAATAAGCTTGAGTGGGTCAGGTTGGGAAACCTGGTGAGTACATAGGGATTTCAATCCCACAATGTTATATCATATATATAATTTAGAACTCACAAAATATACAATTTCACCATATATATATATATATATATATATATATATATATATATATATATATATAAGCAACTCTTACCCCACCCCGTTAATCCTTACAACGAGACTATCCATACTCTTGGACCTTAAATTTTACCTCTTACTTAACCTATACTCTCGGATTTAATTCATGCTCTCGGATCAATAATTGTGCCCATTCCATACTCTCGGATTAGGGAAAAGTGTCTATGTGTAAATCCATTCTCCCGGATTAACGACGAATGAATATGTCCTATCCATACTCCCGGACTGAGGACGACTGAATATGTCTTAATCCATACTCCCGGAATAAGGACAACTGACTATGTCTTAATCCATACTCCCGAATTAATGACAGTTGACTATGTCCAATCCATACTCTCGGACTAGGGACAATGACTATGTCTAATCCATGCTCCCGGATTAATGACATATACTAAGGTTCTATTCTCCGAGTATAACTCACTCGTACTAGTAAGAAAATACTACCCAATATTCCTCATAATTAATTTAGGTTTACTCTTTATCCTAAATCATCATATTGAAACGTCCCAAAATATGACCCAAAAATTTTTGTTTTAATATTACTAAATATCACATCATCGATTGTCATGCATACTAAGAACCATAGAATGAGTAACTCAAAAGTCAAGTAACTGTATCAAAACAAATACTGTATCAATCATATCAAAATATCTGGATAAAACTCCCAGGATAAAACTGAAACTGTGGTGTGTGCCATGCCATCATCCCGAGCTCTTCCCCTTACTTGCGGAAGTACCTGAAACCAAAACTGAAACTGTAAGCACAAAGCTTAGTGAGCTCCCCCCAACTACCACATACCATACAATAACATATAGGCAACTACTGGGCCTTGCCCTCTGCATCAGACCGAAGTCCGGGAACTGCATCGGACCGAAGTCCGGAACTAACCAGGGCCTTGCCCTCTGCATCGGACCGAAGTCCGGGAACTGCATCGGACCGAAGTCCGGAACTAACCAGGGCCTTGCCCTCTGCATCGGACCGAAGTCCGGGAACTGCATGGAACCGAAGTCCGGAACTAACCAGGGCCTTGCCCTCTGCATCGGACGAAGTCCGGAAACTGACTGAACATAGCATAGCATAATCATAACTACTGGCATAAACACATATAGTGCATACTGCATCAGACCGAAGTCCGGAACACATAACAGAAAGACATGCTTGAATCACAAAGACATCAAGCACACTGAACTACTGCATCGAACCGAAGTCCGGAACTACTGCTAACTAAACGGGCCGGCATTGTGGCCGTAGACCCGTTCCTACTGGAAGGAAAACTCACCTCGTAACGTTGGCTGCTGAGGTGCTAAATCTGAGACGGTATGACTGCTGCTCCGGAACTCCCCGGCTACAAATCCCATAAACACTAAATCAAATACTGATAACTAATCTCGGGATAGAATGACTATTTCACCCCCGGTCAAAGTCAACTTCCTGGTCAAAGTCAACTTCCTGGTCAAAGTCAACCTCCAGTTGACCGGACTCGCCGAGTTGGGCCGCCAACTCGTCGAGTCCCTTTCATCTGTTCTAGTCCTCAACTCGCTTCTACTCGTCGAGTTTGACAAAGACTCGACGAGTTCTTCTTCGATACATACATCGAGTCTAACTTCATCCGACTCGCCGAGTTGTATGAACAACTCGTCGAGTTCTCCTTCATCATATGAACACGTCCAGTCTGCGACTCGCCGAGTCGTAAGAACTACTCGTCGAGCCTGAAGAACAACTCGCCGAGTCCCAAGCATGCTATTACTATACAGTCGTTTCTAATCGATTTCAGTGCTTCTAAATCATAGATCTGAGCTTCTAGGACTGGTTTTACACGTAAAGTTTCCAACTTTACGTGCATGCACAAGGGTATGAGGCTAAAATACCCAAAGTCATCAAATACTAAGCACTTAGGGTTTGGAACAAGGCCATGATTGCATAAAGGTGGCTATAATGAGCTCCTGGAGTTCAATAAAGTCCAGATCTAAGGTTTCCATCCAAAGGAAAGTCCATATCTCAAGTCTTGAATCATATAAGGCTCCAAGGAAGACATAACAAGCATAAAAGAGGGTTTAATGGAGGAATACACAAGGTAATAACTTTATTACCTGAATGAGAAACAGATGGGAGCTAACTCTTGGATCTCCTTTCTCTTCTATGTACCTTCTTTCCTTCCTTCTCTTCCAAAGCTTCCAAACTAGCACAAACACACTCAAGCTCAACAATGGGGGCTAGGGTTTACAGGGGAAATGCTCTAAAGGTGCTGGAGGCTGGGGTGGGAGGCTATAATGACGTTTAAATAGGGTACAAACCCTTGAAATTAGGGCTTCATCCAGACAGGCAGACTCGCCGAGTCCCAACATATGGACTCGCCGAGTAGCCAACTTAAATCGCGTGATCATCCCGTCTCTACTCGACGAGCCGGGCTACAGACTCGTCGAGTACCCCTTAAGAAAATGAAAATTACTTTATTAAATCACATACCAGAAATGGGGCGTTACAATTCTCCCCCACTTATCTTAGACTTCGTCCTCAAAGTCTGCTGCTGCTGAATCTATGAATACCTCAGGATAATGCTCCCCCATCTCCTCCTCGGTCTCCCACGTCCACTCTGAACCCTTTCGGTGCTGCCACTGCACCTTCACTAACTGAACCACCTTGTTCCTCAAGGTCTTCGTTTTCCGATCCAAGATCGCAACGGGCCTCTCAATATAATTCAGGCTGCTATCAACCTGAATATCCTCCAAGGGTACAACTGCTGACTCGTCCGCCAAACACTTCCAAAACTGAGAAACATGGAAAGTGTTGTGGATCTGGCTAAGCTCTACTGGAAGATCCAACCGATAAGCGACCCGACCCACCCGGGCCAAAATCCTAAACGAACCAATGAACCTGGGGCCCAACTTGCCCCTCTTTCGGAACCTGATAACACCCTTCCGGGGTGATACTTTCAGGAGGACCATATCGCCCACCTGAAACTCCAAATCTGAACGCCTCCTGTTGGCGTAACTCTTCTGCCGACTCTGTGCAGACTGTAGTCTGCTACAGACCTGCTGGATCAACTCTGTGGTCTTGAGTACCACCTCTGTACTCCCCATGACTCGCTGACCGACCTCGCCCCAACAGATTGGGGTCCTGCACTTCCTCCCATAGAGCATCTCGAAGGGAGGTCGGTCTATACTGGAGTGATAGCTGTTGTTATACGAAAATTCCGCTAACGGAAGATACGTATCCCAACTGCCACCGAAATCTAGCACACATGCCCGAAGCATGTCCTCGAGAGTCTGAATCGTCCTCTCGCTCTGTCCATCCGTCTGAGGATGGAAAGCAGTGCTGAAATGGAGACGAGTCCCCATATCGTCATTAAATCGCTTCCAAAACCTGGAAGTGAACCGGACGTCTCGATCTGATACTACTAATACAGGCACTCCATGCCGTGCCACTACCTCGCGCACATAAATATTGGCTAGTTTCTCGGCCGATATGCTCTCCTGAATCGGTATGAAATGCGCGCTCTTGGTCAGCCGATCCACTATGACCCAAATCGAATCAACTCCACGTGCGGTCCTGGGAAGCTTAGTGATGAAATCCATAGTGATATCCTCCCATTTCCACACGGGAATGTCTAACGGCTGCATCTTGCCGTGGGGTCTATGATGTTCCGCCTTGACCTTCCTGCATGTCAGGCATTTCTCCACGTACCAAGCTACGTCCCGCTTCATGCAGGGCCACCAATAGTCGGGTCGAAGATCTCTGTACATCTTCGTCGCCCCTGGGTGGATAGAGAACCGAGACTTGTGGGCCTCATCCATCAGTACCTGCCGTACTCCGCCCCAGTACGGTACCCAAACTCTCCCATGAAGGGTCAACAACCCTCGACTGTTATAGTCAAAGGAAGCTACTCGGCCCACAATCCTCTCACACTTCTGCCTCTCTTCCTTCAGGCCCTCAACCTGTGCCTCTTTGATCTGCTCCAACAATAGAGTAATCACTGTCATCCTCAGACAAATATCCCTGATCGGGGCGGCTACCGCCTTGCGGCTCAGGGCGTCGGCCACTACGTTGGCCTTGCCCGGATGATAAAGGATCTCACAGTCAAAATCCTTTACCACATCTAACCATCGGCGCTGCCTCATATTCAGATTCGGCTGATCCATGAGGTACCTCAAACTCTTGTGATCCGTGTAAATGATACAGCAGACCCCATAGAGGTAATGTCTCCAAATCTTGAGAGCAAACACTACTGCCCCCAACTCCAAGTCATGCGTCGGATAGTTAGCCTCGTGAGGCTTCAACTGTCTAGAGGTGAAAGCTATCACATGGCCTCGCTGCATCAAAACTGCTCCCATACCTGTGATCGAAGCATCACAGTAGACTACAAAATCCTCTACTCCCTCTGGCAGGGTAAGAATCGGCGCCTCGCACAATCTCTGTCTGAGGGTCTCAAATGCTGCCTGCTGCTCAGGCCCCCAGCGGAACACCACCGACTTCTTGGTCAGTCGGGTGAGCGGAACTGCTATCTTGGAGAAATCCTGAATAAATCTCCTGTAGTACCCTGCCAGTCCTAGGAAGCTCCGAATCTCAGTTGGAGATCTCGGGACCTCCCATTGCATCACGGCCTCTATCTTGGCCGGATCCACCAGTATACCCTTCTGGTTGACGAGGTGACCAAGGAACTGCACCTCGCGCAACCAGAACTCGCACTTGGAGAACTTCGCGTAAAGTCTCTCCCTCCTCAGCGTTTCTAGCACCTCTCTCAGGTGCTCCTCGTGCTGCTCCTGAGTCTTGGAATAAACCAAGATGTCATCAATGAACACTATCATAGACCGATCCAACATTGGTCTGCATACGCGGTTCATGAGGTCCATGAACGCGGCTGGGGCGTTGGTGAGCCCGAACGGCATCACCACAAACTCATAATGACCATAACGGGTCCAAAAAGCGGTCTTCTGCACATCCTCATCCCTGACCCGCATCTGGTGATATCCTGACCGTAGATCAATCTTGGAGAACCAAGATGCTCCCTGAAGCTGGTCAAACAAATCGTCTATCCTCGGGAGTGGGTAACGGTTCTTCACCGTTACCTTGTTCAACTCCCGGTAATCTATGCACATACGGTGCGACCCATCCTTCTTCCTCACGAAAAGGATCGGGGCTCCCCATGGCGAACTACTCGGCCTAATGAAACCCTTGTCTAGCAGCTCCTGCAGCTGCGTAGACAACTCCTGCATCTCTAGGGGAGCTAGTCAATATGGTGCCTTGGCTATCAGAGCCGCACCCGGAACCAGGTCAATCCGAAACTCGATTTGTCTTTCCGGAGGTATCCCAGGTAAGTCCTCCGGGAATACGTCCAGATACTCTCGTACTACTGGTACATCATCAACTGTCGCCTTACCCTTCTCCCGGGCATCTTTAACATAGGCGACGTACCCTGCCCAACCCTGCTGAACATAGCGTCTCGCTCTCGCTGCTGAACACTGAATCGGTCCGCGCTGTGGCCTCTCGCCCTGAATCACTAACTCTCCCCCACTGGGAGTGCGAACCCTCACTAACTGCAGCTCGCAATCAATCACTGCCCCATTGGAGCTCAGCCAATCCATACCTACTATAACTTTATTCCCTCGCAGGGGAATGGGAACAAAGTCCACTGAAAACTGCTCATCAAATAACTGCAGCGAACACGCCCTATGTACTCTCGCGACCCTGACGGTCCTGTCATCAGCTATCTCAACCTCGAGTGGACAATCTAGCTCCCCCGGAGCTCTACTAAACCTCTTGCTAAGCTCAAGTGAAACAAATGATCGGGTAGCCCCCGAATCAAACAATACTATAGCTGAAATGCCGTTCACTATGAACGACCCTATATGAAAACTTATAACCATGAGAAACAAACAATATCAATAAAGAGTTAAGAAGAAAATACATACCCGTCACCACATCAGGAGTCGCTCGCGCCTCCTCTGCTGTCATCTGAAAAGCTCTACTCTTCGCCACCGGCGTATCTCCCCGGCCCTGACGGCCGTCTGTAATCCTCAAGGTAGCAGGGGCAGGCGCCGCCACCTTCCCTGCTGCCGCTAAACTCGGGCACTGGGACTTTTTATGTCCCTTCTGATTGCAATGGAAGCAAATCAGATCAGCTGCTGCGGTGGTGGTGGTAGTAGCTGTACAATCTCTACTCATATGTCCCGTCCGGCCGCACTTATAGCAACCGGCACTACCTGCCTTGCACGCCCCATCGTGCAATCTCCCACACTTGCCACACCGACTGTGGCTCTGCTGTCCTCTAGATCTGTGATCCGATACCTTGGGCTTTTTGCCCGAACTCCCTGTGCCAGATACCACCTCTGGCTTCCTCTTCTTCTCCATCTCTAAATCTATCTCTCTCTCACGAGCCCTCGCAATCATATCATCCAGCATTTTACAGCTGGACCGGCTCACAAACTGGCAGATATCACTCCGCAACATCTCATGATAACATGCCTTCTTTATTTCCTCATCAGCTGCATACTGAGGAACGAGAAGAGCCCTCTCCCTGAACTTGGCGGTAATCTCCGCCACTGTCTCTGAAGTCTGGGTGAGATACTGAAACTCCCTACCTAACTGCTGCACCTCAATAACCGGTGCAAAATCGGCTCTGAACCTGGTAGAAAAATCAGCCCAGGTCATCGTATCAATAGCTGCGTCATCTCCGATAACATACCCAATCTCCTCCCACCAATCTCGTGCCCTGTCCTTCAGGAGACAGGATGCTAGTCTGACCTTGTCCCCCTCGGGACATCTACTGGTGCGGAATGCATTGGCGACATCCGCCAACCACCTGGTACTCGCAATGGAATCTCGCGCCCCATGGTAATCTGGAGCTCCACAAGCCCGGAACTCCCTGAAGGTGAGTGTGCGCGACCCCATCATAGCCGCCACCTCATCACGGAAAGTGCTCAACCTCTCGTCCATCAGCTCTAAAATACCCTCCTTGATCGAATCGAAGATCACAGGAGTCTGCTCCAGTATTGTGCGAGTAATCTCTGAAGAGAGAAACTGTCTAGTCTGCTCGTCCAACTGCCCGGCTTCCAGGCCTGATCCTGATCCCTCTCCGGCACCTGAACTGCCGACTACTGGTCTAGGGCGTAAAACCACCATTCTGAAAACACATCATGACAAACGTCAGAAACACTGATATATCTCGAGGGATCGCTACTGCTGTAAGTTTCCTGCTCTCATCTCAGCTTTCCTTGGTTCAAGTACGGATCCTATGCTTTCAGTAGTACGGGCCCATACTACCTTCCACATCTATCCGTACTTTTCTCAAGTACTGCCTCGACTCCACCAAGTGACTTCTACTGCTACTGATATCTGCTACTCTCATACTAGGCTTGCCCTAGGGAAATCCCTGACTCTATCCAATCCAGTCCTCAACTGCTGAAGGCCTCCTTGTAATGCCAATTAGCCATCACCTGAATATCATCACATGTGGCGAGGCTCAGATAATCCTTCGAGTAAAAGACTCGTCCCTACAATGGTTAGACTCAAACAAGAGCTGCGCAATAGGGCCAAATCTAGCACTCTGAGATTATCCAACCCTGATCACATGTGACATGCCGTATTCACCTAATGGCTAACTCCCATCACTCCGAGTCCCACAAAGCAAAAAGCAAGCAACATTCAGACACAGGAGACTACTCAAGCAATTCTATCCTCATAACAAGAAACTGTACTAGCATACAATGCTAAACTCATACTATCAGGCATAACCTAAACATGCTACCTTACTGCTGTCTACTCAATACTAGCATGCACTTCTCACAAAGCTGAAACACATATAGCAGGCACATAAGGCATCCTCCTAGAATCCTTAGTCCTATTCTAGCATGCTGTTCTACTGAAACTGGAACTGATAACATAACATAAACTTGTATGGGTAATTTGGGAGTACTTACTTGAGTTCGGCTGATTGCATGCACCACACCCTTTTCTCCTTTTCAAAAACTCTTTTATTTTTCAAAAATCCTCTTGAAAACATTTTTCTTTTGAAAATCTTTTTACCATTTCCTTAGTTTGAGTCCAGTCACACCCGAGAGTGTGCCTGAATCCCTCAAACCAACGCTCTGATACCAACTTGAAACATCCCAAAATATGACCCAAAATTTTTTGTTTTAATATTACTAAAAATCACATCATCGATTGTCATGCATACTAAGAACCATAGAATGAGTAATTCAAAAGTCAAGTAACTGTATCAAAACAAATACTGTATCAATCATATCAAAATATCTGGATAAAACTCCCAGGATAAAACTGAAACTGTGGTGTGTGCCATGCCATCATCCCGAGCTCTTCCCTTTACTTGCGGAAGTACCTGAAACCAAAACTGAAACTGTAAGCACAAAGCTTAGTGAGCTCCCCCACAACTACCACATACCATACAATTGTTGGGTTTTGAGCATTCTAACACTCCTATGGTGTACATGCAACCCTATAAACCTTGGATCTATGTTTTCTCTATTATACATGCAAATATTAACTATTCCAAGGTTTCATCCTAACTAGCATATTATGAAGCACCTATACTACAAAGTTATAATTAGATGACATACCTTTTGATGTAGCTTGATGTCTTCAAGCTTTAAGAGCTTAGCCCCAATAGTGTGGAAGCCTCAAATGGAATCACAAATCACCAAAACACCTTGGAAGAACTTGAGAGAATATGTATGCACACTAAAATCGGCCCACTCTTATTTTCACACACTTGTGCCAATTTTGTGAGCCAAGGACCCCTTTATATATTATGGAGGATTAGGGTTACATCCATGTAAACCCTAATACCCATGACCTTTCATTTACATAGGATCCATGGGTTAAAAGCTCCATGGACCATCCATGAAAGCTTAGCCCAACCTAAATGAACTTGGCCCATTCCATATATATAAGAGTCCATATTTAATTAGTTCTTTTTGATCACTAAATTAATTCTAAACTAATTCTTGATCAATACTAATTAAATAATATGATTCCATATTAATATATTAGAACTTATAATATATTAATATAAATCATAAATATACTATTCTCAAAAGACTATCCATATAAATTGTGCCGGTGAAGTGCAACCCAAATGGACCATGCCGGGTCGGGTCAAGTACATACCAAATATAGTTATGGACTTAGACATTAATCCAACAGTCTCCCACTTGGATAAGTCTAAAACTATTATTGAGTATGACTTCAAAACCTAACTGGCAATCGTAGCTCTTAAAGCCGCTGTCGAACTCTGACCTTGTCAATGACTTGTCCATTAGATAAGGGATCATATATTCCTCCATTCTAGATATCATATGGACTGAGACATGGATTATAATCATTCTCTCTGTCCATTTGTTGTTTCCCGATTTTCGATTTATGATGACTGACTGATTGAACAAATCAAATCAGTCCTGGCTTGGCCAAGCACTCACATGTGTCATCGCTAAATCATCGAGGGGCCCACATATATCACTTTTATCCCGAAGGTAAAAGGAATGGATAAACTTCGACTCATATGGCTTGTTCTACTACTTGTTGAATCATACACAAAGGCACGTTTTATAACATCGAGTTACCAATGCGTTTTCGTGCAATCAATGTATAACCAACTCATAGTAACAACTCATATCTCTAGGTTTTAAGAATATAAGATATTATCGTCTCATGATCACTCGTGATAAAATCCATGAAGTGATTCAAATGAGCGTGGGTTGAATCCAATACTCAGAACTTATGAGCACTCATGAGTGTTGTAGCACCACTTTGTCCACCAACTTGGACCTCTACAAACCAACCCATGACAGTCTTGATTCATATCTACTTCCAACATATGACCGACTGTGGATGGTTTGAATAACTTAATCATTCAGGAAGAGCGACTTAGTTATTCTGGAAGTCAAAACATGCAAAGTGAAACACAAGAATAAATGAATCAAATATGGTATCAAACCCTATGAATATAAATAAACACTTTTATTTATCACCATACTGATTACTCATTATTCATTGTTTCGGTTTTATCAACTTTATACTTGAATTAAAAACACTAGTTGTCCCATGCTCCAAGCATGTACACTATGTTTTTCTTAAACAATAGCTTTGCCATACACCAAGTATGCACTCTATGTTTGTCTATGATCCTTACTTTGTGAAATAAACCAATTGAACATAATTTCAATGATTCTAATTTGACACTCCCAAATCCTTATCGAAAAATGTGAGAATTTCAAATTCCTATCATTTATCGAAATCTGTTTAGATTTTAAACTTATATGCACTGACCCTCCTGTAATGAATATGTACAAAGTCACAAAGACTTGTCAACAGTCATTATAAGGTATTCCAATGGAGATCAACTCCATGGAAACTAAGTCTCATATTCAAAGTACATTGCTTTGGACATGCTTCTTGCATTAAGTTTTCTAATCTTACACAGATAACTTCCACCTATGGAGACAACTCCATATTCTCATTTTGACTATCACTTCTGAATAAGAGATGCCTCTTTTCAGAATATGTCAATATGGTCCTTCCAAAATTAGCACTATACTTCCAACTGTCCTCGACAATTGCTTAATCATTTTAGTCATATCCAATTCTAGACCTTTTCCCTTCTTAATGCCTCTGGGCATTTGGAAAAATTTAGAAATGACAAATATTATAGCACATGCAATCGATCCTGTACCCAAAGCAAATGGTACACGATTCATGATGTCTCACATAAAGACATGATTCTAGACTAGTCTTTTGCTACAATATTTTTATTTGCCATGTTTTCAAAATTTGACTATGAAGAGGGATGCCGTAATCATAATCGAATTTTGAGAACGCAATATATAGAATTTCCTTAAGTTGAACCAATCCAACATGAAATTCATATATATATATTCTTGACTAAGGATGATTAAGGTCTCAATCTAAGCCTTTAGAACTGAAATGAAGTATATCCTCTCCCTTAATTATAGAAAAACAACTTTTTCAATCCATGCAGCCTCACGAATTGATTCTTCCCATTGATTGAGACTTTTCCAATGTTTCAGAATTATACTTAAACTTGTAAGTATAACCATATTTACTAAACTTTAGTAAATCAAATAGTCTTAACGAGCTTTGTGGTGGACATGACCAGTGCACAAGAATGTGTACTCGATCCCTGTAGTCCTTCACTTGACTCACACATCCATGTGAACAAGTAATTAGTCTTGATTTTCCAATGCTTGAAAGTTCTCATTCATCATACTATTCAACTTGCATGATTCCAAGTTTCGGTCCAATTGAAACTTGGGTGATGAGGAACTTTCCTGATTTGGTAAATTTAGACACTACCACAAATGAAAGAATCAAATCCATTTTCCAATATTGCTGTCAGTGGAATCATATAAGCAACAATTTTCCACAAATGCCATTGTAAGGATACTTCCAATAAATAAAATTAAACAATTTTCTTTTATTTTAAAACTTTGCGGAAAAACTTATCCTTACAATCCACATGGAAAATTGTTGTTATCTATTCCTTAGCAATATATCATAACTTCTTAAGCAACTGCTCAAAATTCTGATGCGATCGAAATCCACCTTCGCGATCAGAATCAGCATATACTTCCTTTAAGATTTCTCTCTATTCTTTGATTCTTAAAACATCAACATGTGACCCAGTCACATCATGTAATGAGGATCTCAGAATAGAACTTAACAGAGTTAGATAATGGGCTCTACCTGATGTAGAGCCAAACTTATTGACTTTAACATCCTTAGGTAAATTTGGCAGCTTTGCAATCAACGCCCCTTCCTTTGGCAAAATAAACATATGGACCCTTTGGTAATGGGACTATCTCAGACTTAGCCTTTCTCTTTACCATTTGGTCAACCGGGTTGACTATGGTCAATCCCTTTCCATTGGGAAGAGAATGCTTTTTCTGGATTTCCAGTGTCACCATTATCACTGTCCATAAAGTTTTTGGGAAGTTGATCTTCTAATCAAATTGGCTTTACTATCATTCCAAATCATTGCTGATTCAGCAGCACCAAGCAAATAGATATGATCATTAAGGTTCATGTCATAGTCTGTTTCATAGTAGTCCCAAAGGAACTCACTATGTGACTTAGAAAGTGATTGAACATCCAACTTTCTCAAGACTTTGACACCCAACTCTCTCGGCTTGTCAATATGTGACTTCATCTCTAAGATGTGATCACACATAGACCTTGATTGCCATTAGGGCTTGAGTGACCTTGAACTTGTGGGTTAAGGAGAATAATTGGAGGAGGTGGAGGAAGAGAAGTATGACTTCCATGAGCCAAACTCGGGAAGTCATATTCATTAGGAAAGCTTGGTTTGGGAAGATCATTGTTGTCTAAACCAGACATCAACAATGGGAGAAATTCACGTAAAGTTGATTTAAGTCCTTAATATAACACCCAATATGATATATTAAGGCTAGGACCCAACAAACTATTTTATAACTTGGAAGAGGGATGCCGTAATCCAAGCTATAAAATATTTGAAGGTAGGTGAATGACGATTCACCAATTTCCACCAAGATAAACGAAATGTATTATTAGGTTTTAATTGGTTTTGAAACTCCTAGATTCTTTTGAGATTCATTGAAATTTTCAATGGCATGTTTCAATCTCGAGTGTGCCCTTCAGGTTTTGTGACTAGTATGCCGAGGATCACAAAACAAGGTGTGAAGTAACCATGCAAATATACTTGGTACCCTTAATATTTACCCCTCAATCGATGTGTCGGTTAACCACACACGCCTCCAACGATACTATGATAAACATTAAGTTACCCTTTGCCTACCTTGTTAAGTCCAGGTTAGTGTGCCGGTTAACCACACACGCTCCACTAACAGCTTAAACAAAGTGCAAAGTGTAATTTCATGGATTAGCACCTTATTCACATTTTCCTAAGTAACTAAGATTGGGAATTTATAAAAAGTTTAGTTACTTAGTATTTATTATTAATACTTTTAATGAAGGGAGAATTATAGTCCTTGTCCTACCTGTTCGGCTAACGACCCTCCACCAGTCAAGGAAGCGGTGAGTGAGAGTGGACACCCATTAAACTGCCATTTTATAGGCAGTAACCTTATACCCCCCTTATAGACCGGCTTCGTGAATGAGGCCTACTAATGGTAAGACGACTTGCTCTTATACATATAATATATTAAACTTTTAATATTATAATAGTATAAGGGTGTATTTTAGACATTTAAAATACTTGGTGGTTTAATCTATTAATTAAACTATACTCTTAATTTAATTAAATTTAAACCATGTCATTATGGAATTATTAATTCTCTTTTAATTAAACACTTTAATTATCTATTAATAAAGTCCATAAGAGTTAATAGAATTATTCAATAAAACATCGTAATTCAAATTATTAAATTCAAAATTAAAACCATTTAATTAATTGTTTAAGTTATGAACCCAAGAGTTTTAGAATTCAATTCTTTTTTTTTATCATAAAAAAACTTTTTCCAAATTCCAAAACTTGAGGGCAAGTTTTGTAACTCTTGAAAACTTCTGGATTTCATAACTTATGGAGTTAAATACTTGTTTTATGATGAAACTTTTCATGTTCCATAACTTAAGAACAAGTTATGGAATTCTTTAAAACATTAAGACCAAGTTTTGTAACTCCATAAAAAACTTTGAATCAATTTTTTTTAAAACCTTTTCATATCCATAACTTATGGAGGTTTCAAAAAACTATTTAGATCAAACTTTTAAAACTAATAAAATAATCATATCATTTTATCTTTTACTAAATTTGACCTAATTCAACTCATATAGCAAATGATTCAAATTTTACAAATAATTAGTTTTTCACAAAAACAAGTAATTATCTTAAAATTTGACAAACATCATGTTTTTTTTTCTTTTTTTTTCAACTTTGAAAATAAAACATTTGCATCAATATAACAGAAAACAACCTGGCTTTGATACCACTGTTGGGTTTTGAGCATTCTAACACTCCTATGGTGTACATGCAACCCTATAAACCTTGGATCTATGTTTTCTCTATTATACATGCAAATATTAACTATTCCAAGGTTTCATCCTAACTAGCATATTATGAAGCACCTATACTACAAAGTTCTAGTTAGATGACATACCTTTTGATGTGGCTTGATGTCTTCAAGCTTTAAGAGCTTAGCCCCAATAGTGTGGAAGCCTCAAATGGAATCACAAATCACCAAAACACCTTGGAAGAACTTGAGAGAATATGTATGCACACTAAAATCGGCCCACTCTTATTTTCACACACTTGTGCCAATTTTGTGAGCCAATGACCCCTTTATATATTATGGAGGATTAGGGTTACATCCATGTAAACCCTAATACCCATGACCTTTCATTTACATAGGATCCATGGGTTAAAAGCTCCATGGACCATCCATGAAAGCTTAGCCCAACCTAAATGAACTTGGCCTATTCCATATATATAAGAGTCCATATTTAATTAGTTCTTTTTGATCACTTAATTAATTCTAAATTAATTCTTGATCAATACTAATTAAATAATATGATTCCATATTAATATATTAGAACTTATAATATATTAATATAAATCATAAATATACTATTCTCAAAAGACTATCCATATAAATTGTGCCGGTGAAGTGCAACCCAAATGGACCATGTCGGGTCGGGTCAAGTACATACCAAATATAGTTATGGACTTAGACATTAATCCAACAACAATAACATATAGGCAACTAATGGGCCTTGCCCACTGCATCGGACCGAAGTCCGGAACTAACCAGGGCCTTGCCCTCTGCATCGGACCGAAGTCCGGGAACTGCATCGGACCGAAGTCCGGAACTAACCAGGGCCTTGCCCTCTGCATCAGACCGAAGTCCGGGAACTGCATGGAACCGAAGTCCGGAACTAACCAGGGCCTTGCCCTCTGCATCGGACGAAGTCCGGAAACTGACTGAACATAGCATAGCATAATCATAACTACTGGCATAAACACATATAGTGCATACTGCATCAGACCGAAGTCCGGAACACATAACAGAAAGACATGCTTGAATCACAAAGACATCAAGCACACTGAACTACTGCATCGAACCGAAGTCCGGAACTACTGCTAACTAAACGGGCCGGCATTGTGGCCGTAGACCCGTTCCTACTGGAAGGAAAACTCACCTCGTAACGTTGGCTGCTGAGGTGCTAAATCTGAGACGGTATGACTGCTGCTCCGGAACTCCCCGACTACAAATCCCATAAACACTAAATCAAATACTGATAACTAATCTCGGGGTAGAATGACTATTTCACCCCCGGTCAAAGTCAACTTCCTGGTCAAAGTCAACTTCCTGGTCAAAGTCAACCTCCAGTTGACCGGACTCGCCGAGTTGGGCCACCAACTCGTCGAGTCCCTTTCATCCGTTCTAGTCCTCTACTCGCTTCTACTCGTCGAGTTTGGCGAAGACTCGACGAGTTCTTCTTCGATACATACATCGAGTCTAACTTCATCCGACTCGCCGAGTTGTATGAACAACTCGTCGAGTTCTCCTTCATCATATGAACACGTCCAGTCTGCGACTCGCCGAGTCCTAAGAACTACTCGTCGAGCCTGAAGAACAACTCGCCGAGTCCCAAGCATGCTATTACTATACAGTCGATTCTAATCGATTTCCGTGCTTCTAAATCATAGATCTGAGCTTCTAGGACTGGTTTTACACGTAAAGTTTCCAACTTTATGTGCATGCACAAGGGTATGAGGCTAAAATACCCAAAGTCATCAAATACTAAGCACTTAGGGTTTGGAACAAGGCCATGATTGCATAAAGGTGGCTATAATGAGCTCCTGGAGTTCAATAAAGTCCAGATCTAAGGTTTCCATCCAAAGGAAAGTCCATATCTCAAGTCTTGAATCATATAAGGCTCCAAGGAAGACATAACAAGCATAAAAGAGGGTTTAATGGAGGAATACACAAGGTAATAACTTTATTACCTGAATGAGAAACAGATGGGAGCTAACTCTTGGATCTCCTTTCTCTTCTATGGACCTTCTTTCCTTCCTTCTCTTCCAAATCTTCCAAACTAGCACAAACACACTCAAGCTCAACAATGGGGGCTAGGGTTTACAGGGGAAATGCTCTAAAGGTGCTGGAGGCTAGGGTGGGAGGCTATAATGACGTTTAAATAGGGTACAAACCCTTGAAATTAGGGCTTCATCCAGACAGGAAGACTCGCCGAGTCCCAACATATGGACTCGCCGAGTAGCCAACTTAAATCGCGTGATCATCCCGTCTCTACTCAACGAGTCGGGCTACAGACTCGTTGAGTACCCCTTAAGAAAATGAAAATTACTTTATTAAATCACATACCAGAAATGGGGCGTTACACATATATAATCAGGTATGTTCTTTAACACGTATTTCAGGCAACATCAATTAACTCGCACATGAACATATAATTAGTACTTCAATCAATACTTGTATTAAAATCATGTTCATGAAAGGGACTATGCACTCACTTGATAAGGTGGTGACTCGCTACTCGGACAGCGCTTCGTTTACTTTAAAATAATTTCCTTCGACGAAACCTAGTATTATTACCACTAGATTTTAGTCTAATATCTACCGTGACTAATTATTATTATTATTATTATTATTATTATTATTATTATTATTATATAATCGTTTAAACAACACTTTCCAACCACTATGTACAGACAGGGGCCAGACATAAAACACCGGAGGGCAGGACCATTTTGGCATATAGCACTTCTGAAATCCAACAACCCTATGCGGCCCTTTAAACCAGATTCCCCGTATCGCTAGTAGTTAAAAAGATATTATAACGACACTTATATAACCCGTAATAATAGCTCAAATAATTATTATAAGGTCCTAATAACGTTACTATATTTAAATAAAAGCTATATTAAAAATTAGGTAGGCGTATATTACCTACGAGGGGGTTTGGCTAAAAGCCGGGCTCTGCAGGGGCAGGACTTCCGAGCCGAAAGCTCTTCTTCTCGGAGCCGTCGAGCGCTCCGGGGCTTTCTTCTAGCGCTAGGGGAGTTTTTGGGAGGTTTAGAGAGAGTGTAGAGAGAAGAAAAAATTGGAAATGTGTGAAGAAAATGAGGGTGTGAGAGGTTCTATTTATAGGGTGAAATATAGCTGAACTTGGTGCCACATGTCACCATCTGGTGGCAAGACTTGGGGAGAAAGCAATGACCAAGATTGTGCCACATCACCCATTTTCGCACAACACACTTCCGACTTATAAAATCCGTAACTTTCACATACGAGCTCTGTTTTTGACGTTCTTTATATCCACACGTAGGTAAAAATAAGATCTATAACTTTCCTTTTGACTCTGTCGGCTAATTCTTGACCGATCTTAAATTTAACAGTAGAAGGTGACTACACTGTTAAATATCCGCGTAAAATTCATAACATCTACATACGGACTCCGTTTTCGTCTGTCTTTTTGTCGTTGAGTTCCTATTAATGAGATCTTCAATTCTCATTTAGGTCGCGTTGGCCAAAAACCGCTCGATCTAAAATTCGAGTTTCGGGCCGTGCACTGCTAGGCCAAGTCTTAGAAAAATCATAACTTCCTCATACGAAGTCAGATTTGGGCATTCTTTTTATACACGCTCTCGGTTTAACGTATACTACAAATTTTGTTTAGATCACTAAGTCCAAAAAGTCCTCTATCGTAAATTCACTATTTACGTCGCGTAGTGCCGTGTCGGTTTTGTCGCGAAACTTCGACGGGCCATAACTTCTTCGTTATAACTCGGATTTCGACATTATTTATATGTACGGAAGCCTTGTAACATATACTACAACTTGGTTAAGATTAATCCTTCTAAATAATCTTTCATCAAAAACTCATTTTTGATGCTCATCGTTTCTAAATTGACTAGCCCGGATATGCGGGCGTTACAATTTTAGAGACTTATCAAACTCTAAACCTTATTTTATAAAATGAATTTTTATTAAAAACTTTATAAATGTTCTTTAGCGCTCAAACGGTAAAACTTAATACGAGTTATTAATTTTAATATTTGATCGCGTCAATTGTATTAAATTCAGATTTTATAAAAGAACATTGTTAAAATATGTTTTTAAATAAAACTATGCCATGGCTTGTTGAATGCATGAAATAACCATGATAGAATATATTTTTTAAACTAGTATTATAAAAACATTAAAAGACCCCTTATTAAATGCAAGTCTATGGCGTCCACTTTGGAAACACTCGCACGTCACTCGTATGGTCCTTGTAGGATGAAGGTCACCTAACCACTTGGATTCATCTTTTGAGGGATGAGGTAGTTTCAGACTTTCTAGTGAGATAAATGATGTCTAGCCCCTAGTTATGTTTCGGTTCTAGATGTCTTTCAAAATGGATGATTTGATCAGAAATCTGTTGTGATAAAGGTCACCTAAGAAATAGAGATTTGGGACATAGATGGGATCAAACATGTATATTAAGCTTTGTTATTAGCGATCCCATAAAACTAGGAATTATATTTTAGTATATAATTGATAATCGATATCTACCTTGTTCGATTCAGATGGACGAGATAAAGGCCACCTAACCATTTTAATTGTTTTGCAACTTGGATTCTAGACTTTGATAATCAATGTTTTTAGAAAGTAAAAGGGTATTAATTATTAAAGATATAAATACTGAAAACACTAAATAAATTTTGTTAAAATTTTGCAGTTAATAAGAAAAAAAAATTTAATCTCATTACCATACATCATCTTTCACTTCTTGAAATAATAACATTCATCAAGGCCTTATTCCTAAACCACCTACTTTGAGCAGAAAACCTAAACATGATACTTGGTGGATGCAACACTGTGATGCTGAAGATATTGCAAACATCATATTGGGAATAGTTATTCCTGATTTCCATGAAGTATTGGATAATTTTGATGTATATCAAATGTTCCGACATGTTAAATATATATTCCAACAATATAGTGATATTTGTTTTGAGCCAGTTCAAACAGTGGAATAATGCAATGCTGAAAAGAGTACCATGTGTGATCTAAGAGACCCATAGTTTACGAAATTGATAACTTTAGGCCCAAGAAATCTAAAAGGCCTACATATATGGATCATGTTTCTTCTATGGAGAAACATGATACTAGAAGAGGATCTGTCCCCCTTATCTGAAAAGAAATTTTGCAGAGACTAGTATTTCGGGTATCTACTATATATAACTTATGATTTTACTTTAATAGTCAAGTACTTGGTACTTAATGTTAATATAATATTTGCAAATGGCTTGCATATATTTCAAGAAGAGTAACTGATTGAGCACAAGCAAGTTGGAACTTCACTTTCGGAGTTTAGTTTATTATTTATGCTTAGAACATAAAATATTTATTCAGGAACAATGTATCTTTTATATTTAGCATGTATATATATACACACACACACACACACACACACATATATATATATATATATATATATATATATATATATATATATATATATATATGTGTGTGTGTGTGTGTATCAGTAAAATTTATTAAATAATTGGTTATTTACTTAATTGTTTTCATAATGATCACCTTCATATCCGATAATGATTAAAATTCTGTTTTGAGAACTAGATCTGTTAATAGAATTATAAAGTAAATAACAATGTTTTCTAAATAACAAGTTGTATATGCAAACAATTTTAACTTAAACTTGTTTTGAATCAAACTTATCTAAGACATTGTTATATTTTTTATATAAATAAAATACACATATTCCAACTTCAAGAAATGCATTTGTGAAGGAAAATAATGTAGTTTATTTGACATACGTGAATCTTATTTATATATAAAAGATTCCTAAGGATATTTTCACTAAACTGTAGAAAAATATGATTATTAAGGAACTATACACTATGATGTATGAGTTCTTTGTAATGATTGTCTACGATTTAACACAAGATACCAAATCAACTTTATTATCAACTATAGTCGTTTTAATTATATATTACATGTTAAAACATAATTATGGAACCTTTATCGAAGATTTCAAATATAAAGTTGAGACACAAACCGGTAATACCATCCATAGCTTTGGTAATAATAAAGAATGAACTAAACCTTACTACATATGGTTACTTTCTAATCGATGGGAATTATCTTCCTTTATTCTTGAGATTATGCCTCAATCACTATCACTTATACTTTAAATACAAACACCAACTAATAAGTAGGGAAACGCTTTATAACATGTAGTATAGAAAGTATCCATCTTTATCTTACTTAATGTTTTATGGATTTGAAGCCTATGTTAGACTAAAGCTTCTAAAACCAAAATATACTAATCAAATATTTGTAGAATACTCTAAAAGGTTTCTTATATTATTTATACAAACCCACCAAGAATAAGTTTTATTATTCCTCTGAAAGTTGAGTTAACAGAAAGCAAGCTTCTAATGACAAAGCGAGTGGGAGGCACATGGAAATTGAAGCAACTCAAGAACAATAGCATGATGTATCAACAATTGGAACTAGTTTCAATAAGGAATTATTGAAGATGAATAACAACTATTCATAAACACAAACTATTTGCAGATATGGTAGTAATCTTCTATAACATAAGTAATATGGAATCTCTCATTGATGAGTTGCTGTTGATGGTTTCTAGCCAATTCCTTAGCTACCATAATGTTATATCAAAATTTGCATCTAATAAATGACTTAGAGTCATGGACACTGAGATGTAATCCATGTCTAATAATCAAGTGTGGGCTTGATTAATCTTCCTCTTTATAGCAAGGCCAAAAAAGTAAGTAATTCTTTTATAAAGAATACATACATGGAGATCTATCCACATTTAGCAAGACTTGTTGTTAAAGGCTTTAATCACATTCATGTTAATGACTATGATTAAACCTTTTCTCAAGTAGCTATGATTAGATCAACAAGGATATTATTTACCATAACTACATATTCTAATTATGAGATATGGCAAATAAATTTCAAGAAAAACCGTTTTTCTTAATATATACCTACTTGAAGATGTCTATGTTGGATTATGTGTCTAAGCCCATAACTATAACTGCTATATACTTGAGTTGATAGTAGCACAATCTTTTTGGGTTCCCTTCATACTAGCAACTAGACAGGATGACCTATTGAGAGAGAGGAAGAATTTGTTATTTGATTAATAAATTGAAATAAATGATTTATTAATGTATTATGAAAACAATATATTAATTAGAAATCATAGTATTTAATTAATAGTTAATCAGAAATTAATTGGAATTAATTTTGGGATTAATTGAATTAATTTAAAGTGCAGGGGCTGTGTGGCAATTTAATGATAGTTTAGGAAAGAAGCTCTAGAACCTCCCTAGAGAGGCTTGGACAAAAACTTCCAGGGATGCCCTAGAGTTTTCGTCCAAGGGCTATTGGATGGAAGGTTGTGGGCTGCTTGGTCCTTAAGCTAAGGAATTAGGGTTTCCTCCTAAAACCCTAGCTTTGGCTCTAAGTCACCTCACTATATAAAGAGCATCACCCTTGGTATTTTCGGCCATATGAAACCCTAAGAAGAATGGCCAAAAATTGAAGCTCCCTCCTCCTCTCACATATCTCATTCTCTTACTAAGTGTGATTGTGATTCATTAGAGGTGTTACACTTGTGACACTTTCTCTCAAGCTTCAACATCTTCAAGGATTTTGGATTGTTATTACTACATAACAATCAAAGGTATGTGTCATAACCCTTATTGTGTAACTTTCGATTATTTACTAGAGATCTAGGGTTTGTTCTTTGTTGTTCTTATTGTATGTTCAATTAGAGAAGACATAGATCCAAGTATTTAGGGTTGCATGCACACATAGGATTGTATGTTATGCTTAAAACCCATCAGTGGTATCAGAGCCTAGGTTTAGTTTTCTATTGAATTGATACTAATATGAACTTGAACAAGGAGAAGAATAAAAGAATCGTCATTCTATTTCGCCACCACGACCTGGTGCCTATTGATTTTGCTCTGCCACGACGTGGTAATGTTTACCATGACGTGGTGGTCTGTCAGATCCTATTTTCAGATTTACTTGCCTAACTTGATTTATTTGGTTATTATTTGGTAATTATCTTTTATTAAATCTGCCATAATCCGATTTTTTGTAATCAAAGATAATTAAATAAGACCTAAATGTTAGGAGATAATTATAGATTAGATAATGATGAATTTATTTGATTATAATTATCTTTTTGGATGTTATTATTAATTTAATTAGTTGATTAATTAAAGGATAATTAATAAATCCATAATTGGTTTAAATTTAATTTAATTAAAAGTTTAATTTATTAAAAGATTAAACCCTTAACATTAAAAGTTATATATATATATATATATATATATATATATATATATATATATATATATATATATATATATATATATATATATATATATATATAGACACACACACACATATAAGACAAGTCAGTCGAACCGCTAGTACGCCTCATTCACGAAGCCGGTCTATAAGGGGAGTTTAAGGAAGCGGCCTATAAAATGACCGCCATTGGGTATCCACTCTTACCCACCGCTCCCTTGATTGGTGGAGGGTCGTTAGCCGAACGGGTTTGATAGGACAATTAATTCTCATTAATAAGTATAATGAAATTATAAAGTAACTAAATGTTTTTTATAAAATTCCCAATCTTAGTTACTTTAGGAAAAAGGTGAATTTGATGCTAATAAATGAAATTGCACATTACACTTTATATAAGTCGTCATTGGAGCATGTGTGGTTAACCGACACACTAATATGGACTAATAAAGGGTGGCAATGGGTGTCTCATAAATTTTTGTTGATTAGTGGAGCGCCTGTGGATAACCGGGACATTAATTAGATGATAAATGACATCGAGAGTACCAAGCTAATTTGCATGGTTACTCACATCTCGTTTGTGATCCTCGGCATCCCAGTCACAAAGTGAGAGCATAATCGAGATTAAACATGCCATTGAATAGTTCAATGAATCTCAAAAGATCTAGGAGTTTCATAATATTGAAATTGGTAAATGCTTTACCTACCTAAAATAGATTCGAATTTGATTACGACATCCTTCTTCAAAGTTCAAATCGAAAATATGGATCCTAGCCTTAATTTAAATTTTTGGGTTAATAATTAACGATTAAAATCAACTAACCTGAATTCTCTTTTCTCCTATTATAGATGTCAAGTTCAGACAATAATGGTCTTCCTCGTTCTTCTGGAAATGTTTTTGCTTCTTTATCTGAAGATGATCTTCCACATGTTGATCAAGGTGAAAGAATGTTCCCTTCTTCAAGAAATGGTGGAAATGGAAATCATGATTCTCCAACTCTACCTCCACCTCCTCCAGTGACTCTCCCCAAGTCATGTTTCCTTCAAGCTGAAAAATACGAAGTTACTCAAGCCTTGTTGGCATGCAAATATCAAGATGGAAAGTCTGTGTGAGCGCATGTTCTGAAAATGAAATCGTACATTGACAGATTGGGACTGTTGGGTGTTGTTTTCCCAAGGGAGCTAGCCATTGACTTGGTTCTACTTTCACTTCCTGAGTCATATATTCAGTTCATTAAAGACTACTATATGAATGACCATGACGTGACCCTAATTGATCTAACACACATGTTGATTGCTGCTGAAGTAGAAATGCTTAAGAGCATAAGTCAAGCAAAAGTGTTTGAAGGATCTGTCTCCCAAATTTCCATGGACATTGACAACGGTAGTCCAGAAAAGGTTTCTATTCCTAATGGAAAGGGATCGGCCAAGGTTAAACCGGTTGACCATATGGTAAAGAGAAAGGCTAATTCTGAGATTGTTCCATGTGCCAATCCTAAAAGTCGATATGTTTCTATTGCCAATTGGAAGGGCATTGGTTGCGAAGATGCCCTGACTACCTGAAAAATCTTAGAGATGGTAAAGTGAAATCGTGTGACTCTACTTCAGATACATCCATTATCTGTAGCACCTGGTTCTTGGTATGTATTTTTATTTAAGTATTTTGCATATTTGGCCTTGGACTCGGCGAGTTGAAGGCGCAACTCGCCGAGTAGAAGCGGGATGAGACGCGAGATTTAAGTGACGGACTCGTCGAGTCGGGTCCCGGACTCGACGAGTAGGCTCTGACTGGACAAAACCCTAATCTGAGGGTTTGCACCCTATTTAAGCAACCTTATACAACCTCCATCGCCCCTTTATGCTCCCAGAAACCCTCCATAGCAAACCCTAAGTGTTTTGGTGCAAGATCTAAGGCTTTTGAGTGATTTTTGTGGGTTTTGACCTCAAGGAAGGAGGAAGAGCATAGAAGGATCAAGAGGAGACTGAAGGATTCGAGTTTGGTTCATCATTTGCAGTCTTTGAAAGGTATAAAGTCTGTACCTTGCTTGCTTGTTTGTTAGACCCCTTTTTGGGGAAGATTTAGGGCTTTTTAAGCCATATGAGGTAGCCAACCATGATTGCAAACATGGTTGGGGGTCAAGACTTCGGATCTAAGTCTTGGGAGGGGTCACAAGGCAGATTTGGGTTGCTTTTGGACTCAAGGAAGGCCCCATGCAACATAAGAGCCATTTTAGAGCCTTTTAGGCTCAAAAGTCCCATGCATGCACGTAAAGTTCGAAACTTTACGTGCTAGATCGAGCTTAGGGGCTTGGATCTATCTTTTGGTCAAAGGTTGTACATCAGAAATCGAGGATTTAGGGTGTGGACGTTATCGACTCGGCGAGTCCGTTCTTGGGACTCGACGAGTCCAAGACATAAAGTCCCATGTCTGTTGAGGGTCAAAAGAACTCAGTTGGGTGTTAGAAAGGTTGTAGAAGGTCCGAAGGAGTGACCCAATGTATTGGACTTAGCCTTAGACCTGGAGTTCATGGGACTCGACGAGTGCTAGAACAGACTCGGCGAGTCCAAGGCAATCTCTTTATGGTTGAAGATGAACTCGACGAGTTATTCATACAACTCGGCGAGTCAAGGTCAGAACTTGTTCATCAGATGAAGGTGAACTCGACGAGTTGTTCATACAACTCGGCGAGTCGGATGAAGGTGAACTCGACGAGTTGTTCATACAACTCGGCGAGTCAGATGAAGTTTCATTCGATGTTCATATCGAAGAGGAACTCGTCGAGTCGTCGCTAAACTCGACGAGTAGAGTCGTGGATGAGGACAGTTGAAGAGATAGGGACTCGACGAGTTGGCGGCCCAACTCGGCGAGTCGGGTCAACTGGAAGTTGACTTTGACTTTGACTTGGACTTGGTCAGGGGTAAAATGGTCATTTTACCCTAAGAATAGATTTCAGACTCTGATTAAGTGTTTTGTGGGGATTATAGCTGGAGGATTTCCGGAGCAGCAGCAGACAGAGATTTCCCGCACAGATTATTAGCAGCTACTCGTTCGAGGTGAGTTACCTTCCAGTAGCGGTGGGTCTACGGCCACAATGCCGGCCCACCAGTAGGAGTTGTATGTTGGATGATTGTCTTTGTGATATTCATCTAGGTTTGCTACTACCTGATATATTATATGCTAGCATGATATGTATATGTGACAGTAGTAGAGTCCGGTTGTTAGGACCGGAGGGTAGGTCAGACACCCCAGATATGTCTGACAGTATGTGATGATATGATTATATACTGGCATGATATGTTATATGTGATAGTGGTAGTAGGGAGGGAATAGTCCTCAAGTTCAGTTTTCAGGACCGAAGGGTAAGTCGGACACCCCAGAAACGTCTGACAGTATGTTTACGTTATGATATATGTGATAGTAGCAGTAGGGGGTGGAATAGTCCCCGAGGTTCGGTTGATAGGACCGAAGGGTAGGTCAGCACCCTAGAATGGCTTGACATGGGTAGGTCAGCACCCAGAATGGCTTGACACGGGTAGGTCGGCACCCCAGAATGGCCGTACTGGGTAGGCCGGGCACCCCAGAAATGCTCGGCAGTATGTATGCGATATGTCTGTATGGTATGTGGTATGATGGGGAAGGAGCCGGCAGTGTGTATGCGATATGTCTGTTTGGTTTCAGGTACCTCTTCGTCTAAGGGGAAGGAGCCGGCAGTGTAGCAGCGCATCACACACACACATGATTTCCGCATGGAGTTTTCTGGGATTGTACTCTGATATGTTATTATTTTATGACTTGGGTTTTCAGACATGATGCATTGTTTTATGAGATGATGTGTGTTCACAGTATTTTCTTATGAATGTTTTTATGAGTCAGTTAATTAAAAAGAAATTTTTGGACTTGAAAATTGGGTCGTTACATTATCTAACTCCATTATTTTAATAAGTTCTTATTCGTATATTCTTAATACATGATGTGATGTTCACATTTTGATGTTTTACAAGATCTAAGCGAAAGAAAGCTTAAGAAGAGTGAGTTGAATCTGATCGTGAGAGATGGACTTCGGTCGCATGGTTCGATGATCAGATTCTGGAAGCTACTGTTATGAGTTATGATAACTTAATAGATTGCTTAGGAAATGTTTAGAAACATAGTTTTCATGTTTTTGCATTGTAAGGACAAAATTTTTCCGCTTATTATCAATAAAGTGAATTTTTGATTTATCAAGTTTACTTTATGTTTCCTTGCAATGGCATTTATGAAACTTGGTGGTTATATTTCTAATATTAGCAATGTTAAATATGGATGTGATTCTTAATTATATCATTTGTGGTAATGTCATGATTGACCAAGTGAAAAAGAATTCTCATCACCCAAGTTTCAGTTGGATAAAAACTTGGAGTCATGCAATTTGAATAGTGTGATGTATGAGAATCTTGATCATTGGAAGATTATGACTAATTCGTAGATCACATGTTTATGTGAGTCAAGTAAAGGACTACAAGATCTAGTACACATTGATGTAGACTGTTCAGATCCGCCACAAAGGATGATAACTTTATTCGTCATGGTTTATTGATGCTTCAGTAAACGTGGTTGTGTTTATAAGATTAAGCATAATTCTGACACTTTGAAAAGATAGAAGGAGTGGCAGAACGAATAAGAAGAATCTATTAGGTAGAAAGATAAAGGTTCTCCAATCTGAAAGGAAAAAGAGAGTACTTTAGTATCAGGTTTTATGATCATCTTAATGATTGTGGAACCATGTCACAAATTGATCCTCGAAGAACATCTTAGTATAATTGTTTGACTAAGAAGAGGAATCAGATATTGTTGAAATGGTTCAATCATGAGATGAGTCATACTTCATATCCAATTAGAATTTTAAAGTCATACTCTAGTAACTACAAATCGTATCTTGAAGCTTGTTTCGTACTAATTAGGTTTATAACACCTCATGAAATGTGGAGTAATTATATTTTCTTACTCTAGCACACTTAGAATTGGTAGTTATGCTGTTTTGGTTAAAAACAGAGGATAAACTAAGACCAATTCAATGAAGTGTTTTCTTGTTGAGAATCCATACTAACTTTTGAATATATGTTTTTGCTTTTCAAGGAATGTTCCTTGAAAGAAAAACTTATATGTCAAGAAGTCAGTGGGAGTCTTATTGATCTTGAAGAGTTTCAGGAGTCAATCAAGAATAAACCTTTTAGTTATCACTATCACATGACCTGAGGTTGATAACCTATCATGTTAAGTTGACACATTCTTGTTTCTGTGCATCTTCCAGTTAAGTTGGCAATGCTTATGAGTTCTATGGTTATCATTTGACTACAAAAGGCAGAGCACGTTGGTCAGTGAAAGTACATTGATCAATATGGGTACGCTGCTTAAACAACATGAAAGCGTTGGTAGGCCCTTGTGCTACCAGAAGGCAAGAAATTAAGAACAAGTACAGTTCAGTCAATGAAAGCTAAATTAGAATTTGAATTTGTCATAAACTTTATCTTATGATTGTAGGTTGGTAATGATAAATTGACATGGATGGGAACACATACACCATAAAATCTAGGTGGCAAAAGGTTTCACTCTAATTTATGAAAATGATTATGAGAAAATACTTTCGCTAGTAGATTAAAGATTTGATAAATATCATTTTGGTTAGTAGTTGTGTTAATTGCATTCTCAAATTTGCAATATGATTACGGTGTCCCTTTTCATAGTTCGAATTGTGAGAAATAGCAAGAAATGGTTTGACCGTTCACGACTTATAGCTATAAGTTCTGAAAGGGTTTAAACACACACATATGCTATCTAATGAAAGGTGTATAAGCTTGAGAAGTCTAGATGGAGATTTATAGAAGCATCAAAAATCTGTACTTCAGTAAGAAAGTCAAGAGTATTGATTTCTAGAAGTCCAGTTGATTTCTGGGTATATGTTAAAGCTAGTGGGAGCATAATTGTTATGCAAATGGGAGCATAATTGTTATGCTAAGTGTTGCAAGTTGGCAATACTAGTTGTAGGATGCAAAGATTTCAAATTTGCAAATTGCAAAGTTTGGGAATTGTTTTGCTACAGAAAGATTTAAGGGAGAGGGCACTCATACTTCATTTCAAATCTAAAAGTATAGATTGAAGTTTTAATAAAACCTTAGTCTTGGAAATATATGAATATCGTGTTGAAATGATTCAGCATAACAAATTCGATATATGAAAATATTATAGCAAAAGGCTGATAAAAAATCAGACTTTATGTAAGACATGATGTATCGAGTCCCATGTGCTTCAGATATAGGATCGTTCACATATTCTATAATATTCACTTGTTCTGATTTTTTTCCAAATGCCTTGGGTAGTGAGAAGGAAAAAGGACTAGAACTTGGTGTGACTAAAGTTATTAAACAAATGTCAAGAACACTCTGAGGTTTACTGAAGATTGGTTGCTTGTGGACAGTTAGAAGTATAGTATAGTATTTGGACGGACCATATTGACATAATTCTGAGTGGAGGCGACTCTTGTTCAGAATTTATAGTCATATGGGAATATGGAAATGTTTCCATAATGGGAGTTGATGATTAGAATCTACATGTGAGTTAGAAACTTTAATGCAAGGAAGGTGTTCAAGGAGTATGACTTGAATTTGAAACTTCATTACTTTGGAATTGATTTTGGTAACAAAGCTGCAATGGAACATTTTGTAATATCATTGGATGAGTCTCTGTGACTTTAAAGCTTTGACTTCACAAAAGGACAATGCATTTAAGGTTGAATTCTAAAACATTCTAGTAGTGACAAGAATTTGAAATTGTGAAATGAGCATCATTGGAATAGTGTCCAATCAATCTGTTCACAAAGGAAGGACCATAGAGAGACATAGCATGCATGTTTATAACATGGCATGACTGATGTTTAATTAAAATGTTTAGTTGATTACTTGAAACATTATACAATGAATAAAGTGTAATTATTATGGTGATTAAATAATAAGAGTGTTATTTATATTCAATAGTTTTGAGACCATATTTAATTAGGTTATTATTGTGTTTCACATCGCATGTTTTACTTCCCGAATAATTGGATTATTCAAACATCCACAGTCGATCATACTTTTGGAAGTAAGTGGTGAATCAAGACTGTTATGAATTGAATTGTAAATTGTCTAAGGGTTTAGATATAGCAATTTTTTGCTGCAATGTTCATGAGTACTTAGAAAATGGGGATTTGAAGTACTGGATAAACCCATGCTCAGAGAATTACTTCATGGATTTTATCACGAGTAATTTTAAGACGATAATATCTTATATTCTAGAAACGGAGATATATGAGTTATTGTTTACAAGTCAGTTGTGCATTGATAATGTATAAATGAATCAGCAACTTGATGTTATAAAACGTATTGTTGTGCTTGATTTGATGAGTGAATAGTATAAGCATATAAGTCGAAGTTTATATGTTCCTTTTTCCCTAACGGGAAAAACAATATCTATGGGCCCCTCGATAATTTGATGTCGACATCTGAAGTGCTTGGCCGAGCCTAGACTGAATTGATGTGTTCAATTAGTAGTCTGATTTCAGTCGTCATAAATAAGAAATCGGGAAGCAAAACTTGGACAATGAGATTGATTATAATCCATATCTCATGTCCATACGATATCTTGTAGAACGGAGGAATATTTGATCACTTATCTTAGGGAACGTAACTGACTAGGTTAGAGTTCGTCAGCAGCTTTGAGAGCTACAATTTGCTAATCAATTTTGAAGTTATACTGCAACTATAGTTATTAGACTTATCCAAGTATGAGACTGTTGGATTAGGTGTCTAAGCCCATAACTATAATTAGTATATACTTGAGTTGATAGTAGCACAGTCTTTTTGCGTTGCCTTCATACTAGCAACTAGACAAGATGACCTATTGAGAGAGAGGAAGAATTTATTATTTGATTAATAAATTGAAATAAATGATTTATTAATGTATTATGAAAATAATATATTAATTAGAAATCATAGTATTTAATTAATAGTTAATCAGAAATTAATTGGAATTAATTTTGGGATTAATTGAATTAATTAAAAGTGCAGGGGCTGTGTGGCAATTTATTGATAGTTTAGGAAAGAAGCTCTAGAACATCCCTAGAGAGGCTTGGACGAAAACTTCCAGGGATGCCCTAGAGTTTTCGTCCAAGGGCTATTGGATGGAAGGTTGTGGGCTGCTTGGTCCTTAAGCTAAGGAATTAGGGGTTCATCCTAAAACCCTAGCTTTGGCTCTAAGTCACCTCACTATATAAAGAGCATCACCCTTGGTATTTTTGGCCATATGAAACCCTAAGAAGAATGGCCAAAAATTAAAGCTCCCTCCTCCTCTCACATATCTCATTCTCTTGCTAAGTGTGTTTGTGATTCATTAGAGGTGTTACACTTGTGACACTTGCTCTCAAGCTTCAACATTTTGAAGGACTTTGGATTGTTATTACTACATAGCAATCAAAGGTATGTATAATAAACCTTATTTTGTAACTTTCGATTAATTACTAGAGATCTAGGGTTTGTACTTTGTTGTTCTTATTGTATGTTCAATTAGAGAAGACATAGATCCAAGTATTTAGGGTTACATGCACACATATGACTGTATGTTATGCTTAAAACCCATCAGTCTATATAGCTTATTCCCTAGGTTTTCTTATTCCATATTATCCTGACAGAATGTGTAAGCCTTCTAGATCCATTTGTGGATATTAAGCAAACATCTCAAAGTTGGACTCCTCATTTTAATATATAAATACAAGGTGTGCTTTTATATCAAAATGAAGATAACATCTATGTTTACTAAGAACTAGTGGGAGCCATAATGACATTCCTAATCTTGTATGAACAAGACATACTTAATCATGAGAAACTACATTCTTTTAACATCCATAAAATTCAAGCCAATTTAAAACTTTTTCAACCATTCAAAAACCATTAATTATTACAAAGTGTTTTCAAAATAGTTTCATGTCAGAGTATCCCAGAAATCAAAATCATAAAATATGAGGAGGTGCACGATCAAGCCTTAGCCTTCCCACGATCATCTGAAGTACAAGAAACAAAATCAATAACTGTAAGCCCGAAGCTTAGTGAGTTCCCCCAAAATACCAACGCCATACAAACCATAACAATATAATACAAACAACATGCATATATAGAGTCTATAGTATAACTGGTCCGCCCTCACCGGGCCGTGAGTCTACTTGGTCGACTCTCAGAGTCTTAAGTATGACTGGACCGCCCTCACCGGGCCTTTAGTCTATCTGGCCCACTCTCAGAACCTTCAGCATGTCTGGTCCGCCCTATCAGGCCTTCAGCCTGTCTGGACTGTTCTCCGTGCCTTCGGCCTGACTAGTACGCCTTACTGGGTCTGTAGTCTATCCGGGCCGCCCTGGGTATGTTGACCTAGAGCACAAAGCAGGACCGCCTCAACCCACCCCCAATCACACAATCAACACATAAATATCATACGCTAGCTAGCATGTACATATAGTCATACAGATCTAACATATCACTAATCACATCATCATCCTAAATACCAGGATACCGATCTAACAGATCACTAACATAACATCATCCTATAACCAGGATACAGATCTAACAGATCACTAACATAACATCATCTATAACTAGGATACAGATCTAACAGATCACTAACATAACATCATCCTATAACCAGGATACAATCCAAAAAGGGACGACCTTGGTGCCTTAGACCCTGTTGATATAGTGAGAAGAAATCACCTCGTGAGTAGCACTGGATGATAATGTCAAACTCCCAAACACAACTCCAAACTCAAACACCTACAATCATCATAGGACCCATTCTATCAAAACCCAAATTACCAAAGTACACTCAGAAGTCAAACTTGTTCAACCCTTGGTCAAAGTCAAAGTCAACGGTCAAGGTCAACAGTCCATGTTGACCCAACTCGTCGAGTTCATCTACTGACTCGTCGAGTTCCTTCAGAACTCAGACACCGAAAACTCTAGTCAACTCGCTGAGTTACCAAACAACTCGTCTAGTCCATGCAATGTACAGAAGGTTCGGGAAAACCCTAACAAACTCGTCTAGTTGGCTATGCAACTCGTCGAGTTCCTTCAACCCTTTTCTCATTCAGAAGTTTTTAAGCGAAACCAAGGCTCCAAACTGTAGATCTAGCCTCCTAGGGTGTAGTTACCACGAAAAGTTGCTAACTTTACATGCATGCAAGGCCTCAAGAGACTAAAACACCCAAAAGTAGTCTTAGGAAGAAGTTTAGGGCATGGAGAAAGGCCAAGATTAGATAAAGCTGATGACTTTAGGACTAATGGGGCCTAGAGGAGTCCGGATCTGAAGTTACAACTTCAAATCATGTTCAACTTCCAAAATGGATCCAAAGTGGGCTAAAAAGACCCTAAACTCTTGAATGGAGAGATCTAACAAGAAAATGATCAAGGTAATGACTTTTTACCTTCAAATGAAAGCCAAAACGAAGTAGATACTGGATCTACAAGCTCCTTCTCATTCCAAGCTTCTCAATCTTCAAGCCTCTTCAAGAAATGCACCAAACACACACTCTTTAGCCTCACACACACTCAAACTAGAAGGTTAGCTCGATTAGGATTTGCTTCTGGACATTAAGGTGGTAAGGGAGGATGGAGGGAGGACTTAAGGTCCTTTAAATAGGATGCAAACCCTAAAAATTAGGGTTTTCAAGCACATCCTCAATTCGTCGAGTTGGGTCCTCCAACTCATCGAGTAGGTCCTAAAGTTCATGCGGCTTGATCAGCTTCTACACGACGAGTTGGGGCATCCAACTCGTCGAGTAGGTCTAAAAATATGGAAAAAAAGCTTTAAATTTTATACCTGGGAGTCGGGATGTTACAATTCCCCCACCCCACATGAACTAGACTTCTTCCTCGAAGTCTGCTGTGGGGAACAACTCTGGATAATGCTCCTGCATTTCTGCCTCCGGCTCCCAAATCCACTCGGATCCCTTTCGATGCTGCCATTGTACCTTCACCAAAGGTATCTCCTTGTTCCGTAGGGTCTTCACTTTCCTCTCCTGAACGGCCACTGGCCTCTCTACGTAATTCAGGCTCTCATCGACCCGAATATCATCTAATGACACCACCGCATCCTCGTCTAATACACACACCGCAACTGTGAAACGTGGAAAGTGTTGTGAATCTAACTGAGCTCCTCCGGGAGGTTCAGTCTATACGTCACCTTGCCAAGCCTGGAAATAATCCTGAATGGACCGATGTATCGGGGACCCAACTTCTCCCTCTTCCTGAAGCGTATCACACCCTTCCAGGGTGAGACCTTCAGTAGTACCATGTCACCAACCTAAAACTCCAACTCAAATCGGCACCGGTCAACGTAACTCTTCTGCCGACTCTGAGCAGTTTGCAGCCACTATCTGATCTTCTGTATCATCTTGGTAGTATTTAGGACTACCTCGGTCCGACCCATCACCCTGTGACCGACCTCGCCCCAACAGACGGGGGCCCGACATCTCCGTCCATACAACAACTCAAAAGGCGGAGCACCTATGCTGGAGTGATAGCTGTTGTTATAGGAGAACTCTGCAAGGAGTAGGTAGGAGTCCCATATCCCACCGAACTCAATAACACAGGCCCGTAACATATCCTCGAGGGTCTGAATAGTTCACTCGCTTTGACCGTCTGTCTGCGGATGGTATGCGGTGCTAAAGTGCAGTTTCGTGCCCAGTTGCTCATGGAATTTCTGCCAGAAGCAGGAGGTGAATCGCACATCACTGTCTGAGACAATAGAAACCGGCACCCCATGGCGAGCAACGATCTCGCGGATATATACATCGGCTAGCTTCTCGGCCGATGAAATCTCCCGAATGGCCAGGAAATAGGCACTCTTGGTCAGTCAATCCATGACGACCCATATAGCATCATATCCCTTCGCCGTCCTCGACAACCTGGTGATAAAGTCCATCGTGATTTGCTCCCCTTTCCACATGGGAACCTCGAGAGGCTGCAACTTTCCATGCGGCCTCTGGTGCTCGGCCTTTACCATCCTGCAGGCTAAGCACCTCTCGACGTACCAAGCGATCTCTCGCTTCATGCACGGCCACCAGTAACTCAAACTCAGATCCCGATACATCTTGCTGACCCCCGGGTGAATAGAGAAGCGAGACTTATGAGCCTCCTCCAGTATAATCTGTATGACCCCAGCAGACATCGGAACCCAGACTCGAGCGCAACAGGTCAACAATCCCCGACTGTCCTGCACAAATCGGGTGATCTCACCTCTAATCCTATCAAGTTTCCAGTTCTCCTGTCGTACACCCTCATCCTGAGCTTCCCTGATTAAGCTCACAAGTGGAGGATCCACTGATATCCTCATACATGTCGTTGGAATAGAAGATCCAATCGACTTGCGGCCCAGGGCATGCACCACAACGTTCGCTTTACCCGGATGGTAAAGGATCTCGCAGTCATAATCCTTGACTACGTCCAGCCACCTGCGTTGGCTCATGTTCAGGTTCGGCTGATCCATGATATGTCTCAAACTCTTGTGGTCCATGTATATGGTACAGTGGACACCGTAGAGGCAATGTCTCTAAATCTGGAGAGTGAATACCACTGCTCCCACCTCCAAATCGTGCGTGGGGTATCTCGTCTCATGCGGCTTCAACTACCGCGATGCGTAGGCTATTACCCGTCCTCTCTGTATGAGGACCACCCCCAGTCCTGTGATGGGTGCATCACAAAACACTACAAAATCCTAAACTCCCTCCGGGAGAGTCAAGACCGGAGCCTCGCAAAGTCGTTGTCTGAGGGTCTCAAATGCCTTCTACTGCTCAGGGCCCCACCAAAAATCCACCCCCTTCGTCGTCAGACGAGTGAGGGGTAGTGCAATCTTGGAGAAATCCTGAATGAATCTCCAGTAGTACCTTGCCGATCCCAAGAAGCTCCTGATATCCAAGGGAGATTTCGGAACCTCCCACTGCATAACCGCCTCGATCTTAGTCGGATCGACCAAAATCCCCTCCTGGTTAACGAAATGTCCAAGGAACTGAACCTCTCGTAGTAACCAAAACTCGCACTTCGAGAACTTGGCATAAATCCATTATCGTCTCAAGACTCCCAATAGATCCCGAAGATGCTCCTCATGCTGCTCTCTGGTCTTGGAATACACCAAGATGTCATCTATAAACACAATGACTGAGCGATCGAGCTTCGGTCTGCATACCCGATTCATCAGGTCCATAAATATAGCTGGTGCGTTGGTGAGCCCAAACGACATCACCACGAACTTGTAATGTCCATAACGAGTCCGGAACGCGGTTTTCTCCACGTCCTCCTCCCGTACCCTGACCTGATGGCACTCGTACATCAAATCTATCTTGGAGAACCAAGATGCTCCTTGTAGCTGATCAAAGAGATCATCCATCCGTGGGAGTGGATAACGGTTCTTCACCGTCAACTTGTTTAACTCCCGGTAATCAATGCACATCCGGTGTGAACCATCATTCTTCTTGACGAAGAGAATCAGCGCTCCCCACGGAGAACTGCTCGGATGAATGAATTGCTAGCCTAGCAACTCCTGCAGCTGAGACGACAACTCCTACATCTCAGGTGTTTCCAATCAGTACGATGCCTTGGTGATAGGGGCCGCACCTGGCACAAGGTTGATCCTGAACTCGACCTGCCTCTCTGGAGGCACTCCGGGTAACTCCTCCGGAAACACATCAGCGAACTCCCTGACGACTGGAACCTATGAAACTGAGGTCTGATCCCTGACCCGCGTATCTACCATATATGATAAATAACCCGCACACCCGTGCTGAATATACTGTCGAGCCCTGGCGGCTGAACAAAATCCTAAACCCAACCTGGTGCCCTCGCCGTAAATAACCAGTTCTCCCCTACTTGGGGTTCGAACTACCACACGCTGGCCCTCGCAGTCGATCATGGCACCGAACCGACTTAGCCAGTCCATACCCACTATCACACAAACTTCCCCCATGGGAATATGAATCAAATCAATCGGGAAGGACACCCCGAAGATCTCCAAAACGCTACCCCGATAGACTGAAGAAGCAGAAATCCATCGTTCGTTGGCGATGGAGACTCGCAACGGACACTCTAGCTCTCCTAAGGGAAAACCGAACTCCATACTAAAAGATTGCGAGATAAAAGACCGACTTGCCCCCGAGTCAAACAATACCAGAGTAGGTAAGGATTTCACTAAGAACGTACCTAACATAGGTACAAAACATATAAGCATAAAATAAATATAATCAACAAGATGAGGGATAGAAACATACCGACAACCACATCTGGTGCTGCCCTGGCCTCCTCGGCTGTGAGCTGGAAGGCGCGTCCTTGGGCCTTCGGGGGCCCTGCTCTACCCTGACTCCCGTCAGTAATCCTCAGTGTAGCAAGCGCTGGAGCCTGCGACGGCCTGGCAGCGAGCACTGGACAGTTGGTATTCACGTGACCAACCTGATTGCAGTGGTAGAAAATCCTTATATCCTGAACCGGGGATAATTGGCGACAATACCTTGCAAATTGCCCCTCATTGCCGCACTTGCGGCACCCACTACCTGATCGACAAACTCCCGAATGACCCTTCCCGCACTTTCCACAAGTGCGGCCACACTGGGCTCCAGACCTAGAATCAGCGGTCTTAGATCGCTTCAGCGCCGACTGTGACTGCACCGGGGCCTGCCTCTCCTCTCTCAACTGCAACCCAATCTCAAGCTCACGCCGCCTGGCGGCCTCTTGTAACTCCAATAACGTGTTACAGCGCTGAGTAGCAACAAAAGGTCTGATGTCAGTCTTGAGCATGCTCAGATAACGAGTCATCTGAGCTTGCACAGAAGCAAACTCCGGGCAAAACATCGCCCTCTCGGTAAACATACGGGTGATCTCCGTCGCCGACTCTGTAACCTGTCTCAGCTCCAAAAACTCATGAGCCAGCCGCTCTCGCTCGACCCGTGGAATGTAGCGAGAGCGGAACATCTCCCTGAACCGATCCCATGTCACTACAGCTCTCTGCTCATCAGTATATGATCCAGTCATCAATCTCCACCAGTCCTTTGCTCCGGACCTTAGCAGGTTCAGAGCACACCTGACCTTCTGGTCAGTAGGACATGAGCATGTGAAAAATCATCCCTCAATGTCTGATAACCACCTCATGGCTATGATCGGGTCCTGGATCCCATCGAAAGTCGGGGGCTTCGTGTTATTGAAGTCCCGGTACTGGAAAGCCCGACTGGCCCCACCTCTTGCAGCTGCTACGGCTGCTGAAGCTGCAGCGGCAACCGTCTCAACAATGGCTGCATAGCGCTCACCAAAGTACTCAACTGTGACAACCCGAAAATTTTATTCTTGTAAAATTTTTCTTTGGTCAAACTCATTCCTTCCAAGATTCTAGAAATTTGATGAATTATAAGTATTGAAGCCTAGTTAAATAAGTGTATTATAGTTTGGAAGAGAAAAGCAAATGGAATTAAGAAGCTTCTCATGGTCGTAAACGAGGCTTCGGCCGTAAACAACGTGCCGACTTCGGACCGTAAACTCTTCGGCCGTAAACCCTCGTATATATATATATATATATATATATATATATATATATATATATATATATATATATATATATATATATATATAAGATTTCCTTCATTATTCACCTTTTCTCACACTTTCACCTCAAGAAATCCAATTCTCTCTCAACTATCATCCGATTTCTCATCCTAGATCTTCAAGATTGTAAGTGGTCTTCCCTTGAATTGTTGATTCCTTTCACTATCTAGTAAAGATCATTGATTTCATCCATGAAATCACTTCATTTTGGTAGATCTTCAAGTGTTCTTCTTTTTCACCAAGAACACCTATTAGTACTTTGGGCCGAAATCAACCCTTTTTGCTTCCATATTGTAAGCATCTTTTCCCTATACTTGTTATCTAGTAGAAGCTCCTGATTTGCATCCTTGAAATCAACCAATTTCCAAGAACAATGAGAGTTTACGGCCAGGAGCATCTCCTTTGGCCGTAAACCCTTTTTAACGCTACTAGTTTGGCCATAAACTCTTCTTAAGGCTAGAAATGGATGTAGAACACTTCCTTGATGCTTGAAAGACCTTAAAAACACCCTTTGGCATAAGACTTCATGAGTTTACGACCGTAAACACATAGGGCCGTAAACCCTATGGCCATAAACACATAAGGCCGTGAACACCATGGCCGTACACTCCCTATAGTGACCGTACACTCCCCTTTGATGAATCACATGTGATTCTAACACTTGGTCCAAGTGTTTCTTAGTCCCTAAAGGTGTTTCCTTGCGTGTAGTTGCTTCTAAACCCTATATTCATACCAATATATGCCATTATATGTCGTTTAGGATTTGTTTGTGTCTCGGGACTTCATTCGTGGAACTTCTCATCGTTACACGAAGCTATAATAGAATCACCCACATAAGGTGAGTTCATACCCCTATAATCAATCTTTTAAATGTTTTAAATGCTCATAAGGGGGGAATACAAGTAGAACACAATGATAATTGTGTAAATGTTTTGTGATAAACATCATTTTAAGGATTACTTATGTGTTATTAAGTGATCAATTCATTGCAAAAACTCTTTTAAAAGTTATGTTACTTTATGGTTTATAAAACTTCGTTGTTAAAGTGAAATCATAACTTAGTAGATAAATGAGTCGTTATTTCAAGGTAGTAACAATTCAAACAAACATACTAGTAAACTATAATAGGTATAGTTTAGGGATTCAGTTCATACTATAACTAGTACAAAGAGTTCATACTATAACTAGTATAGAGTTCATACTATAACTAGTACAGAGAGTTCATACTATAACTAATACAGAGAGGAACATACTATAACAGAAGGAACATACTATAACTACAACAGAAGGAACATACTATAACTATAACAGAAGGAACATGCTACAGAAGAAACATACTATAACTATAACAGAAGAACAAATCATGAAATTACTCAGGAATACTGTATTTGCATAAACCAAAGTACGAATACCACATACATGGGTTAGCAAACACGAGGTACAACGTCAAACCGGGTTTCAATAACAACGGTACAAATACAACGTACCAGGGTTAGCAAACTTGAAGAATGACACTTACATCATACCGCGTTTCAATAACAAAGGTACAAATACCACGTACCAAGGTTAGCAAACACAAAGTATGATACAAGAAAGACATAAACATATGTAAAATTCAAGTTAACAAACATGAAGTAATAACATATTATTCCAGGTTTGCACAAACAAAGGTACAAATACAACGTACCAGGGTTAGCAAACACGAGGTACAATGTCATACTGGGTTTCAATAACAACGGTACAAATACAACGTACCAGGGTTAGCAAACTTGAAGAATGACACTTACATCATACCGCATTTCAATAACAAAGGTACGAATACCACGTACCAAGGTTAGCAAACACGATGTATGATACAGGAAAATCATTAAACATAAGTAAAATGTGAAACATAAAGATTCAGTTAGAAGGTGACTTATAATGCTAACTTTATGATTTCTCGGTAGATACATCAAGAATATATATTAATTGAGTCCAACAGATAGTAGAATGTATGCTTTCCGCTTCATTCCCTGTTCCTTTTTTGGTTGTAGGTTTAGAGCAGATTCACTCAGTCTACTATCTATTCGATCTTGACTATATATATATATATATATATATATATATATATATATATATATATATATATATATATATATATATATATATATATATATATATTTCGTATACACCAAGTAATCATAAGGAGTACCAGGTATAGGTCAGGTCATAGTATACAAATTCAATACATCGTTTTCTAGTACAAAAACATATTTTCAGATAGAACATTGAGTAAACTAAACTAGAAACTTAACAGTGAAAGGTTTAATCCATTCTATTAAACCAGTACAACTTAAAGGACCTTAAGTGGTTAATTCTGTAATACTTAAGTTTACACATCAGGGTTATATATATGTAATATCCGACAGATAGTTAGATGTGTGTTTTCCACCTCATTCCCTATTCCTTGTTTGGTTGTGGGCTTAGGGCAGATTCACACCATTAACTACCTGTTCGATATTAGATTATATATAACTAGTGTAAACTAAGTGATTATAGAAGGAACTATTGTGGTTACTATTTTTACTAAAAGAACTATTACAGTTAACTCCGTGAGTATCAAAAGAATGCACCAGAGTTATATACAATGAAGATCTAACAAACAATGGGATGTGTGACTTCCGCTTCATCCCCTGTTCCTTGTTTGGTTGTGGGCTTAGGGCAGATTCACACAATCGATTGTTTGTTTGATCTGTATTCTATATAACTTATATTCATTTAGTACTCATAGAAAGGATTGTAGAGTCATTTATACTTATCTTAAATCACATCAGAAGGTAAAAGACCTTCTAAGGAACAAGCGAACTTTTCTAAAAAGAGCTTTTAACTTACTAATACATCACTTAAATACTTATGAACTCACCAGCTTAAATGCTGATCTACTCTCTTTCAAAATAACTTGTATTCTCAGGTAACTAGTAGACAGGTACATGTGCTGGGATTAAGAAGATGGAGCATAGTAGCTTCATGTCTTGTTTTGTCATTTACTTGTGTAATCTATCTTATGTGAAACACATACTTTGTAAACATTTTCTTTCTAATGAAATGGTTGTTTATTACTTTGATTACTATGATGCATGTCTTGTGATACTAAACATGACGTCCTCCGCCCCCGAACGTTTCCGCCGTTCCTGTTTGGGGATGTGACATCAACCATAGCGGTCTTGATAGACCCAAACATCTCTGGCAGCTCAGACCGAAAAAGTGCAGCAACCTCCTCATGCAGGATCTCCCGAATCCTGGAATCCATCTCATCTGGTCTCATCTGACCAATGGTCTCGGGCGCTGCTGGTCCACCCTGACTGCCCTGTCCTGATCCGGATCCGGATCTGGTCACAAATCGCCTCGTAACCACCCTACCGTAAATATACCAGGAAGATATCAGATATTCCATATAACAATGGGGAACCAACTCCCAACAAATCCTTAGGGGTTGTGACTTCCTTGCTACGCGTATGGGTCCTGTGCTTTTAGTAGTACGGGCCCATACTACCTTACACATCTACATATATTTGTCTCAAGTATCATCACAACGCCCTAACAATACACATAAGCATAGGCGGGCGCTCAATCCTCACTCCTAGAGGAAGGCTAAATATCTCATAACTGGCCGACTGACCCCACACAACTCATCCATGAAACTTCCACCAACCCTGCAGAACTCGTTTATGCTAACCATACATAACGTTGGACCATGTAGACATTCGAATACATGATCCTACCCTAAGCCCTTCATCAAACAAGAACAGGAAATAAGGCCAAACCAAACATTCTCAGGCTATAAGATCTTAGTTATATACGACCGTGATGCATACACTAAGCAATTACAGTAATGATGTCAATTTCATATAAGGAAAACCCTAGGCTATCAGACATCATATAATCAGGCAATTCTATCATGCAATTCCTGAAGATCCCTAGCCTATCACTAGCATGTTGTTCTAACATATCACAATATCAAATAACCGTAAGGTATTTTGGGGTCTACTTACTGGCTCCGACTGATCGTACACTTGCATCCTCCTTTAGTATTTTGAAAACCATTTGAAAATCATTTTGAAAATCTTGTCCTTAGTTTGAGACTGGATTCACACGAGTGTTCCTCCAATTCACTCAAACCAAGGCTCTGATACCAACTTCTAACATCCATAAAATTCAAGCCAATTTAAAACTTTTTAAACCATTCAAAGACCATTAATTATTACAAAGTGTTTTCAAAATAGTTTCATGTCAGAGTATCCCAGAAATCAAAATAATAAAATATGAGGAGGTGCACGATCAAGCCTTCGCCTTCTCGCGATCATCTGAAGTAACTGAAACAAAATCAACAACTGTAAGCCCGAAGCTTAGTGAGTTCCCCCAAAATACCAACGCCATACAAACCATAACAATATCATACAAACAACATGAATATATAGAGTCTATAGTGCGACTGGTCCGCCTTCACCGAGCCTTGAGTCTACCTGGTCCACTCTCAGAGTTTTAAGTATGACTAGATCGCCCTCATCGGGCCTTCAGTTTATCTGGCCCACTCTCAGAACCTTCAGCATGTCTGGTCCGCCCTATCGAGCCTTCAGCCTGTCTGGACCGTTCTCCGGGCCTTCGGCCTGACTAGTACGCCCTACTGGGCCGCCCTGGGTATGTTGGCCTTGAGCACAAAGCAGGACCGCTTCAACTTACCCCCAATCACACAATCAACACATAAATATCATACGCTAGCTAGCATGTACAGATAGTCATACAGATCTAACAGATCACTAATCATAGCATCATCATAAATACCAGGATACCGATCTAACAGATCACTAACATAGCATCATCCTATAACCAGGATTACAGATCTAACAGATCACTAACATAGCATCATCCTATAACCAAGATACAAATCTAACAGATCACTAACATAGCATCATCCTATAACCATGATACAATCCAAAAAGGGTCGGCCTTGGTGCCTCAGACCCTGTTGATATAGTGAGAAGAACTCACCTTGCGAGTAGCACTGGATGATAATGTCAAACTCCTAAACACAACTCCAAACTCAAACACCTACAATCATCATAGGACCCATTCTATCGATACCCAAATTACCAAAGTACCCTTAGAAGTCAAACTTGGTCAACCCTTGGTCAAAGTCAAAGTCAACGGTCAAGGTCAACAGTCCATGTTGACCCAACTCGTCGAGTTCACCTACCGACTCATCAAGTTCCTTCAGAACTCACAGACCGAAAACTCGAGTCAACTCGCTGAGTTACCAAACAACTCGTCGAGTCCATGCAGTGTCCAGAAGGTTCGCAAAAACCCTAACGAACTCGCCGAGTTGGATATGCAACTCGTCGAGTTCCTTCAACCCTTTTCTCATTCAGACACTTTTAAGCGAAACCAAGGCTCCAAACTGTGGATCTAGCGTCCTAGGGTGTAGTTACCACGTAAAGTTGCTAACTTTACATGCATGCAAGGCCTCACGAGACTAAAACACCCAAAACTAGTCTTAGGAAGAGGTTTAGAGAATGGAGAAAGGCCAAGACTAGATAAAGCTGATAACTTTATGTCTAATGGGGCCTAGAGGAGTCCAGATCTGAAGTTACAACTTCAAATCATGTTCAACTTCCAAAATTGATCCAAAGTGGGCTAAAAGACCCTAAACTATTGAATGGAGAGATCTAACAAGAAAATGATCAAGGTGATGACTTTTTACCTTCAAATGAAAGCCAAAACTAAGTAGATACTAGATCTACAAGCTCCTTCTCATTCCAAGCTTCTTCAAGAAATGCACCAAACACACACTCTTTAGCCTCACACACACTCAAACTAGAAGGTTAGCTAATTTAGGGTTTGCTTCTGGACGTTAAGGTGGTAAGGGAGGCTGGAGGGAGGACTTAAGGTCCTTTAAATAGGGTGCAAACCCTAGAAATTAGGGTTTTCAATCACAGCCTCAACTCGTCGATGTAACGCCCAGTTCCCGACACGTATTTTAAATATAAGTATTTGCATTTTTACACTGGGAATCGACGAGTTGGAGGCCCAACTCGTCGAGTAGACTGGATTTTGGACGCGGGTTTTAAGTAAACTACTCGACGAGTCGGGAGCCCGACTCGACGAGTAGGGCTGCCTGGATGAAACCCTAATATTTAGGGTTTGCACCCTATTTAAACACATTATCTTGTCCCACTTCAGCCTCCATCGTATCTCACTGTCCAGAAAAGCCCTAACTTGAAACCCTAAAGCATTTGGAGTGTTCTTGAGCCATTTTTGTGTGTTTGTGGTTATTTGAAGCTTGAAGAAGGAAGTGGAAGCTTGGTGGTTCTAGAAGGAGCAAGTAGATCTAGAGATTTTGCTTCATTTTCCAGCTCATTCAAGGTAAAAAGGTTCAACCTTGACCATCTATATCTTAGATCTCTAGTTAGGACAAGTTTCTACCTTTTCTAAGTCTTAGTAGAGCCATTTTCAGGATTTTGTGGTTCTAAAGGGGTATGACTTCAGATCTGGAACCATTGAGGGTTCCCATGGCATAAAGGTGCCAAATTTATGGCCATGGGAGTCCCATGCATCATATAAACCTCATTTTAGAGCCTTTTGAGCCAAAAACCCCATGCATGAACATCAAGTTCGTAGCTTTACGTGTAATATGGACCCTAGGAGGTCAGATCTATGTTTTGGATGCATTAGGACCATCTAAAATCGACTGAATAGTTTTGGACATAGAGGGACTCGGCGAGTCACTTATGTGACTCGGCGAGTCAGGTTGCAATTTTTCCCCAAAACCCTTCTGATATCGTGTAGTGTGTTGAGTTGGAAGAAGACTCAGCCAGTTGGGTCCATTATGGACCTGAAGATCAACGTACTCGACGAGTTCAAGGATGAACTCAGCGAGTTCAAGGCAATATCCCAACCACATGAAGATAGACTCGACGAGTTCAAGGATGAACTCGGCGAGTCAAGGACTAAACACCTTAACTCGGATGAAGATGAACTCAACGAGTTCAAGGATGAACTTGGCAAGTCATTTGTAGAAGGTCTCGACTTTGTTTAAAGGAGAACTCGGCGAGCCCTTGTAAGGCTCGGCGAGTAGGGTCGAAGTCTTGGCGTTTTCATGATTTTGGAACTCGACGAGTTGTGGGGCCAACTCGGCGAGTTGAGTCAACAGGATTTTGACTTTGACCTAGAGTTGATTTTGACCAAGATGTTGACTTTGACTTTAACCTGAGTTAACCAGAAAATGGTAATTAAGGAAGATTGTTATGTGTAGGATCTGAGAGGAGTTGATTCCGACAGCAAGGACAGTTTAGACACTTTACGACATCGAAGTGAGTTACCTTCCAGTAGAAGTGGGTCTACGGCTACAATGCCGATCCACTAGTAGGGATTGTTTGTCGAGTATTTTTCTTTGTGATAATTACTTGGGTTTGCCACTATCTGATGTGTTTTACATGCTAGTATAATATGATGTTATGTGATAGTGGTAGTAAGGGTAATAGTCCCCGGTTACCAGTCGATAGGGCCGAAGGGGTAGTATGGTACCCAGCTATGCCAGACACTATGATTATGTTATGTTATTATGTGGTAGTATTAGGGGGTGAAATAGTCCCCGTAACCGGTTGAGATAAACCGGAGGGGTAGGTCGGACACCATGATATGTCTGACAGGGGTAGGTTAGGCACCCTGGTATGCCTAGCAGGGTAGGTCGGGCACCCAGATATGCTTGACAGTATGTTTATGGTATGGTATGTGGTATGATGGGGGAACTCACTAAGCTTCGTGCTTACAATTTTCAGTTTTGTTTGAGGTACCTCTTTAGCGAAGGGGAAGGAGCCGGCACGGTTGCAGCGAATCGCACACATATGATTTCCGCCTTTTGAGATCCATGGGATTGTACTCTGACATTATTACTATTTTATGTTATGGTTTATGAGACACGTGACTAAGATTTTATGAAATGATATGAATCGTTGATGTTTTTCAGTAAACTGTTTTATAAGTTACTTAATTAAAAACAAAATTTTTGGTCTTGAAAATTGGGATGTTACAAGTTGGTATCAGAGCCTTGGTTTGAGGGATTCGGACACACCTTAGGGGTTTCTGGACTCAAATCAAGGTTTTGAAAATTTTTTACTAGAAAATAGTTTTTCTAAAAATTTAAAAATAAAAAGGTTTTAAGAAAGAACAAGGTGTGTGATGCGTGCCACCGGCCGAGCTCAAGTAAGTTTTCCCCAAGATGCCCATACATGTTATGCTATGATGTGATATGATTACGAGGACTGCATGCTAGATTAGGGCCAAGGATCTAGGAATGATGCCTTATATGCTTGTTGCCTTTATATGAGAACTGCATGCTAGATTAGGGCTAAGGATATAGGAAGATGCCTTATGTGCCTGCTATATGTGCGTATTGAGTTATATGCTAGAACTGATTAGTCAGTAATATGATGACCTGAATAGGATATGCTTGGTATGGTTACTCAATGCCCGAATGTTGCTTGCTTTGTGCTTTTGGGAGTTCTAGTTATCTTTAATTAGCTAGTAAATGAATACGATAAGTTACATATTGCGAGGACTAAATAATTTCAGAGGGTTAGGTCTAGCCCTATTGCGCAGCTCTTGTTTGAGTCCAACCGTTGTAGGGTAGGACCTTTCATTCGAAGAATTATCTGGTCTTAGTGATATGTAATGGTATTCGCAAGCTAGTTAGGTAAAGGTATCAGGGATTCCTTATGCAGCTGATGGCGGAGAGTAGGTCGGGGAGTTACCCTCGGGTAAGCTTATGATGAGATTAGTGCAGAGAGTAGTAGTAGTAGAAGGGACTTGGTAAAGTCAAGGCAATCCTTGAGGAAAGTACGGATAGATGTGGAAGGTAGTATGGGCCCGTAATACTGAAAGCAGAGGATCCGTACTCGAGTCAAGGAGGGCCGAGATAGAACCAGGGAACTTGTAGTATGTGAGACCTCCTGAAGTTCTGTATGATCCTGATGGTTATGGGTTTTGTTTCAGAATGGTGATCATTACGCGACATGGAGGAGGAGGTTCAGGATCGGGTTCGGGATCAGGTGCCGAGCCAGTTGATGAGGGACTACGTGAGTTCATTGCTGATGAGATCACTAGAGGCATCCTTGAGTCGACCCCGGTGATTTTCGGGTCGATCAAGGAGGGGATTATCGAGCTGATGGAGGATCGCCTTAGGGCGTTTAGGAGTGACTAGGCGGCTAGCCAGTCAAGGGCGCGCACACTGTCCTTTAAGGACTTCAGGGGATGCGGTGCGCCAGACTTCCACGGGGTGAAGGACCCCATTGCTGCCAGGAGATGGATTGCAGACATGGAGTCTGCCCAGTTGACGAGCTTCTGCCCTGAGGGGTCGAAGGTTCGGTATGCTGTGGGTTGCTTGAGGGACACGACTAGAGATTGGTGGGAGTCGGTTGGTGATTCTTTGGGAGCCTCACCATTAAGGCTATGACCTGGTCTGACTTTGTGACCAGGTTTAGGGCGGAGTTTGCACCGGCTGTGGAGCTTCAGAAGCTGGGCAGGGATTTCCTCGACATGAGACAGACTACTGAGACGGTGGCAGAGATTACTTCCAAGTTTCGGGAGAGGGCCTTATTGGTACCTCAGTATGAAGGAGATGAGGAGATGCAGAAAACCCGCTATCATGACATGTTGAGAGCTGATATTAGGGAGCATGTCAGTTACTCAGCATGCCCGACCTTAGATTCTATGATTTCCAGGGCGAGGGAGATGGAGATTGATATAGAGCACCTCAGGAAGAGGAAGGTGGAGACTGAGCAGGGTACTGGGGTTTCGGGAAAGAAACCCAAGGGGTTTGACTCTAAGTCGAAGGGCCATCAGGGCCGGAGCCGCTGCGGGAAGTGCGACAAGCCACATGAGGGGGTTTGTAGACTAGGGTCATCGGGCTGCTATAAGTGCGGAAAAACGGGGCACTTCAGCAAGGATTGCTCAACCCCTACCCCCACCATTCCGACATCGGAGTTGCTGTGTTTTCACTACAACCAGCGAGGCCATAAAAAGGCCAACTACCCGAGATTGACAGCAGCAGCAGCGCCAGTGGCGGCGCCAGCTCCAACGACCCTGCCGATCACTGATGGCCGGCAGGGCAAGTTGGAGGCTCCGGCGGTGAGGAGCCGAGCCTTCCAGTTGACTACCGAGGAGGCACGCGCCGCACCCGATGTGGTGACGGGTATGATTTCTTCTCCCTAGCTTTTATTATATGTTGTTTATGATATTTATGTTCCATGTTATGTGTTTTGTTAAGGATCGTTCCATGTGAACGGTATTCCAGTTCAGGTGTTGTTCGATTCGGGTGCTACCCAATCATTTGTCTCTCTTGCACTTAGCAAGAGGTTCCCTGAGTCTTCGGGCATGTTGGATTTCCCTCTACAGGTTGAGATTGCTGATGACCGATCAGTTCGAGCATCAGAGAATTTCAGAGATTGTGTTTTGTGGTTGTTTGAGGAGCGCTACCTGGTAGACTTGGTTCCTATACCATTGCGTGGGAACAATGTCATCATCGGTATGGACTGGTTGAGCCCTACTGGGGCTGTGATTGACTGCGCGCAATAGTTGGTACACGTCAGGACCCCAAGTGGGGGAGAGCTGGTGATTCAGGGTGAGAGGCCACAACGTGGACCGACTTTATGTTCAGCAACGAGAGCCAGGCGCTACCTCCAGCGAGGATGCGCAAGGTATGTCGCCTATGTCATGGATACCCGGGAGGCGGGTAAGGCGACAGTGAGTGATGTACTAGTGGTGCGAGAGTAAGCGGATGTATTTCCATAGGAGCTGCCTGGGATACCTCCGGAGAGACAGGTAGAGTTCAGGATCGACCTGGTTCTTGGTGCGGCTCCGATAGCCAAGGCACCATATCGGTTGGCTCCTCCTGAGATGCAGTAGTTGTCTACACAGCTACAGGAGCTGTTAGACAAGGGATTTATTAGATTGATCAGTTCACCCTAGGGAGCCCCGATTCTGTTCGTGAAAAAGAAGGACAGGTTGTATCGGATGTGTATAGATTACCGGGAGCTGAACAAGGTAATGGTGAAGAACCGTTACCCACTCCCGAGGATTGATGATCTCTTCGACCAGCTATAAGGGGTCATCTTGGTTTTCCAAGATAGATCTACGTTCAGGCTACCATCATATGAGGGTCAGAGACGAGGATGTACAGAAGACTGCATTCCGGACTCGCTTTAGCCACTACGAGTTCGTGGTGATGCCCTTCGGGCTCACCAATGCTCCTGCCGCGTTCATGGATCTCATGAACCGCGTATGCAGACCGATGCTGGATCGGTCTGTGATAGTTTTCATCGATGACATCTTGGTTTACTCCAAGACGCAGGAGCAGCACGAGGAGCACTTGTGGGAGGTTTTGGATACCGTGAGGAGGGAGAGCTTGTATGCCAAGTTCTCTAAGTGCGAGTTCTGGTTGCACGAGGTGCAGTTTCTGGGGCACCTTGTCAACCAGAACGGGATTTTGGTAGATCCGGCAAAAGTAGAGGTCGTGATGAGATGGGAGGTTCCAAGTCTCCATATAAGATTCGGAGTTTCCTGGGATTGGCGGGCTATTATCGGAGATTCATTCATGATTTATCCAAGATAGCCGTACCCTTGACCCGGATGACGAAGAAAGCCGTTGTATTTCGCTGGGGGCCTGAGCAACATGCAGCATTTGAGACATTGATGCAGAGATTATGCGAGGCACCGATTCTAGCCTTGCCAGAGGGCGTGGAGGATTTTGTAGTGTACTGCGATGTGTCCATTTCGGGTTTGGGCGCAGTATTGATGCAGAGAGGGCATGTCATCGCCTATGCCTCGAGGCAGCTGAAGACTCACGGGGCGAACTACCCGACACATGATTTGGAGTTGGGGGCGGTCGTCTTCGCCCTCAAGATATGGCGACATTACTGATGGGTTTTGAGCATTCTAACACTTCCTAAGTGTACATGCAACCCTAATAACCTTGGATCTATGTTTGTCTAATTATCATGCAAAGTTGAATTCCAAGGTTATATTCCTATCTAGCATACATGGGGAACAAATTTTAACTTGCATGAAAGATAGAATAACTTACCTTGTTGTTGCTTATGATCCTTGAAACCTTGTGAGCCTAGCACCCCAAGTGTGATGCCTCAAATGCTTCACACAACACCAAATGCTTTTGGAATGACTTTAGAGAGAATACACACTTCTAAAATCGGCCTAGCCCTCTTGTTTCTTATGTGTGTCCGATTTTGGTGGAGAATGGGTTTCTTATATAGTGTTGACACATCTAGGGTTACACCATGTAAACCCTAATGTGTCATGACTCTTCATTTCCATGACCCATGGGTTTGTAACTCCCATGGAGCATCCTATGGGTGGAACCCAACTTGATAATCCATGGAGCCTCTTAGCCCACTATATAAGATATGGAAGATTTACATAATCTACCCATATATTTAATTAGTTATCTTTTGATCACTTAATTAATTCTAAATTAATTCTTGATCAAACTAATTAAATAATATTATTAATATATTAGAACTTATAATATATTAATAAACCATAAGTGTTATTTCTCTCATTTTAGTTTATCCAATTGCATGGTGCCATGCAACCCAAATGGACCATGCCGGGTCGGGTCAAGTACATACCAGAAATAGTTATGGACTTAGACACCTTATCCAACAGTCTCCCACTTGGATAAGTCTAATAACTATAACTGCAATACTTCAGGAACCGATCGGCAATCGTAGCTCTTTCAAGGTCTCTCGGAACTGAGAAGATGATGATACGCCATTTAAGATAAGTGATCATATAATCCTCTGTTCTAGATATCAGCCGGACAAATACATGGAACAATGTCTTACTTATTGTCCAACAGTTTGTTTCCCGATTTCCGATTTGTTTGACATAGAACTCAATTGAACACATCAACTTAGTTCTGACCGGGCCCGGTACATAGGTCAAAACAAAATCATCGAGGGGCCCAGATATCAGCTTCTAATCCAAGAAGGAACAGATAAACTTCGACTCATATGTTTGTTCTACTACTCATTGAATTATACACAAGAGCACGTTTTATAACATCGAGTTACCAATGCGTTTTCGTACAATCAATGCATAACCAACTCATAAGTAACAAATCATATCTCTAGGTTTGAAGACTTATATGATATTACCGTCTCACGATCACTCGAGATAAATTCCATGAAGTGATTCCAGTGAGCGTGGGTTGAGTCCAATGCTCAGAACTTATGAGCACTCATGAGTGTTGTAGCCATGTCCAACAACTTAGACCTCTGCAACCAATCATGACAGTCTTGATTCATACCTACTTCCGACATATGACCGACTGTGGAGGTTCGAATAATATGATATACCAAACATAATTATTCTGGAAGTCAAAACATGCAAAAGAAATATAGTAAACGATCGACAAGAGATAGCAACACTTTACTCATAAATAAAACACCTTTTATTCATCATCTAATGTCAATTACACTTTACAAATTTCAAGGTTATCTAACTACTAAATCTAATATCATCCTTCAGCCCTATGCTCCGAGCATGCTGGAGATGCTTAACCCGAGTCAGTCCCTTCGTGAGGGGATCTGCTGGAGTCTCATCCGATGATATCCTCTTTGCCATGAGAAGTCCTTCTTCTATTCGATGTCTGATGAAATGGTATTTTCTGTCGATGTGTCTGGATCTCCCGTGATCCCTTGGTTCCTTGGCTAAGGCAACTGCACTTTCACTATCACAGAAAATTTCCATTGGCTCTTTAATAGCTGGTACAACTCCAAGGTCTCCAATGAAGTTCTTCAGCCATATCGCCTCCTTTGTTGCCTCGCTAGCTGCTATATACTCTGATTCGCAAGTTGAATCAGCCATTGTCTCTTGCTTGGAACTCTTCCAAGAAATTGCTCCTCCATTTAAGGTAAAGACCCAGCCTGACTGAGAGCGGAAATTATCCCTATCAGTCTGAAAGCTAGCATCACTATACCCTACAACTCTCAAGTCTTCACTCCCACCGAGGGTAAGGACCCAGTCCTTAGTCCTCCGTAGGTACTTGAGGATATTCTTTACCGCTGTCCAGTGTGCCTTGCCAGGGTTCCCCTGATACCTGCTAACCATGCTCAAAGCAAAGGCTACATCAAGTCGAGTACACGTCATAGCATACATGATCGATCCTACAGCCGAAGCATAAGGTATTCGACTCATTTCTGCTATCTCAGCCTCAGTACTAGGGCTTTGTGTCTTACTCAATCTGGCGTTACTCTGGATGGGTAACTCTCCTTTCTTGGAGTCCTGCATGCCGAATCTCTTCAGCACCTTATCCAAGTAGGTACTCTGACTAAGTCCAATTAGTCTTTTACTCCGGTCTCTCAAGATCCTTATCCCTAGAATATAGGTAGCTTCTCCTAGGTCCTTCATAGAGAAACACTTCCCAAGCCAGGACTTAACTTCCTGCAGAGTTGGGATGTCATTTCCTATGAGTAGCATGTCATCCACATACAATACCAAAAAGCTAACTATACTCCCACTAGCCTCGACATATACACAAGATTCATCTTCACTCCTAGAAAAGCCAAATTCTTTGACTTTCTCATCAAAGCAAATATTCCATCTGCGAGGTGCTTACTTTAACCCATAAATGGATTTCTCAAGCTTACACACTTTATTAGGGTACTCTGTATTGACAAAACCCTCTGGCTGACTCATGTAAACATCCTCAGCCAACTTTCCATTAAGGAAAGCGGTTTTGACATCCATTTGCCATATTTCATAGTCATGAAATGCAGCTATGGCTAACAGAACCCTAATAGACTTAATCTTGGCCACTGGAGAAAAGGTCTCATCATAATCAACTCCCGGAGTTTCTGAGAAACCCTTTGCAACCAGTCGTGCCTTATAAGTGTGTACATTACCATCCATGTCGGTCTTCTTCTTGAAGATCCATTTGCACCCTATAGTCTTACGACCTGGTACATTCTCAACCAAGTTCCAAACTTGATTGTCATACATGGACTGTATCTCGCTGTCCATTGCCTCTTTCCACTTGGCTGACTCAGGGCCTGCCATGGCTTCCGCGTAACTGTTAGGTTCATCCAGACCTATCAGTGTCTCATCACTGATAAGTGTATCACCTTCCGCAGTAATATGGAATCCATAGTAATGCTCAGGTGCATTCCTAACCCTTGTGGAACGCCTCAGAGGTACAGACTTGTCAATTGGCTCAACAGGAGTTTCCTCCTCAAGTTGAGTGCTAGGGTTTGAAGTTCCTTCACCACTTGACTCTTGAATTTCTTCAAGGTCAACTTGCCTCCCACTGTCTCCTTGGCTTATGAACTCTCTCTCTCGAAAGAAAGCCCTCCTAGCTACAAAGACCACATTCTCACTAGGTCTGTAGAAGAGGTAACCAAAGGATTTCTGTGGGTAGCCGATGAAAATACACCTCTCACTTCGAGGTTCGAGCTTATCATGAGTCTCGCGTCTCACGAAAGCCTCGCAACCCCAAATCTTAATGTGGTCTAGTTTGGGTACTTTACCAGTCCACATCTCATGAGGAGTTTTGACAACTTTCTTTGTGGGAACTAGATTAAGGATATGGGCGACAGTCTCTAAGGCATACCCCCAAAATGAGATTGGTAGCGAAGCTCGACTCATCATGGAACGAACCATATCCAACAAGGTTCGATTACGCCTCTCAGCTACACCATTCAACTGCGGTGTCCTGGGAGGTGTCAATTGTGAGACAATCCCACATTCCCTAAGATAGTCGAGGAACTCTGAACTAAGATACTCACCACCTCGATCGGATCGAAGCATCTTAATGTTCCTGCCCAATTGATTCTCGACTTCCTATTTAAACTCTTTAAACCTCTGAAAAGTCTCTGACTTATGCTTGATTAAGTAGACATATCCATATCTACTGTAATCATCAGTAAAAGTCAAATAATAACGATTAGCATCCCTTGTGGCATGTTTGAAGGGCCCACACACATCCGTGTGTATAAGATCCAACAAACCTTCACCCCTCTCACAAGAACCTGTGAAGGGTGACTTTGTCATTTTTCCAAGTAAGCATGATTCGCAACTATCATCTGACTTTAGGTCAAATGACTCCAATACTCCATCCTTTTGGAGTTGGCCTATGCGTTTCTTGCTTATATGTCCAAGACGACAATGCCATAATGATGCTTTATCCAAGTTATTATCATTAACAGAATCAATACACAATACATTATTTCCTAAGTTATCAACCACAAATACAGTTTCATACACACCATCACAAGGTAATGCTTTAAAATAAAGAACATTATTAAAGAAAGCATTAATCGAATCAACTTCATTATCAAATGAAAAGGTGAAACCTTGTTTATACAATGCATGAAAGGAAATAATATTTCTTGCCATTTCTGGCGAATAACAACATTTATTCAAATCTAAACTAAACCCACTACTTAGCGATAAAGTATAAACTCCAATCTTGGTGACAGGTAAAGCTTTCCTATTCCCCATGATTAAGTTTATTCTTCCATGCTCCACATTCTCACTTCTTCTTAGTCCCTGCAAATCGAAACAGATATGAATACCACAACCGGTATCAAGGACCCAAGAGTTAGAATGAGGTGAGTTATTAGATAAGATAGTGTATATACCTGCATGGTTGGGTTTAACTTTCCCATCCTTCACATCTTGCTGGTACTTTGGGCAGTTCCGCTTCCAATGTGACTTTTCATGGCAATAGAAGCATTCAGCCTCTTTTGGGTCAGAAGAAGGAGTGACGAAACCTTTCTTGGTTCCACTTGAAGAAGAGCCATCAAGGGTCCTAGCCTTGGTACCCTTCGAAGAGCTCTTCCTCTTCTTCCCTCGACCTTTCCCGATTGCCAAAACCGGGGCGGAGTTTGGAGTAGGAGTGTTAACAACCGACTTACCCTTAAGACCTGTTTCTGCGGTCTTGAGGAGTCCCTGAAGTTTGCTGAGTGTGACCTCTTCCTTATTCATGTGATATGTCATGCGGAATTGATCATAGCACGATGGTAAGGAGTGCAAAATGATATCTATTGCAAGCTCCTCAGGGAAGTTCACATTAAGCTTCAGCAACCGATCCACATACCTTTGCATTTTCTGCATGTGGCTCGTGACGGATTCCCCGTCCTTCATCATGGTTGTTATGATAGAGCATATGATTTCATACCTCTCTTTTCGTGCACTTTGATGGTATCTTTCCATCAGATCTTGGTGCATTTCAAAAGGGTAGAAGTCCTCATAGGACTTTTGGAGTTCCGCTGTCATGGTGGCCAACATGATGCATGCCACTTTTGTAGCATCCCTTTCATGTGCCCGGAAGTCAGCGATCTCCTGGGGAGTTGCAGTGGTCTCATCAATCTCCTTAAGCTCCTTGTCAAGGACATATTCTTTGTCCTCGTAGCGGGTAATCATCCTGATGTTTCTGATCCATTCATTGAAGTTGGATCCATCAAAAGTGATTTTCCCACACAAGTTCATAAGGGTAAAGGAGCCATTAGGATTAGAGCCAGAAGCAGCATTGTTTGAAGACATCTGAAAGAAGAGGACAAGATTAGTTTAGATATTAAGAGAGTCCTTAATAAAACACCCAAATGTAATATTAAGGCTAGGATCCAATCACAATATATTATAACTTAGAAGAGGTATGCCGTAATCCAAGCTATAACATATTTGAAAGGTAGGTGAATGACGATTCACCAATTTCCACCATGAAAAACGAAATATAAATATTAGGTTTTTAATTGGTTCTTAGAAATTCCTAGATTCTTTTGAGATTCAATGAACTTTTCAAAGGCATGTTTCAATCTCGAGTGTGCCCTCCAAGTTTTGTGACTGGGATACCGAGGATCACAAAACGAGGTGTGAAGTAACCATGCAAATCACTTGGTACCCTCAAGGTTTATCACTCAATCGATGTGCCGGTAAACCACACACGCTCCACCGATGCTATGGTAAGCCTTAAGTCACCCTTTACCTACCTTGTTAAGTCCAAATTAGTGTGCCGGTTAACCACACACGCTCCACCAACGACTTAAACAAAGTGTAAAGTGTAATTTCATGGATTAGCACCTTATTCACATTTTCCTAAAGTAACTAAGATTGGGAATTTAATAAAAGCATTTAGTTACTTTATAATATTCTTCATACTTTTAATGAGAATTTATAAGTCCTTGTCTTACCCGTTCGGCTAACGACCCTCCACCGATCAAGGAAGCGGTGGGTGAGAGTGGACACCCATTAAGTTGCCATTTTATAGGCAACAACCTTATACCCCCCTTATAGACCGACTTCGTGAATGAGGCGTACTAGTGGTAAGACGACTTGTTGTTATACATATATATATATATATATATATATATATATATATATATATATATATATATATATATATATATATATATATATATATATATTAGTAACTTATAATATTATAAAGTATAAGGGTTGAATTTTAACTTTTAAAATTCTAAGGGTTGGAACTAAAGTTTTAATCAAGACTTTACATGTTCCAAAACTTGAGGGCAAGTTTTGTAAACTTCCAAAACTTTTCATTTCTTATAACTTATGAATTAATTGAGTAATAAAAATGAAGACTCTTCATTTTTATAACTCTTGTGTTCTTTTAATGGCTTTAATAAAAGTGAGACTTTTGGTTTTCCATAACTTGAGGACAAGTTATGGACTCCATTAAAACACATTATGATCATGAATTAAACTACCATGAAGGTTACAAACAATTCCTATGATCATCTAATCTTCATAAGTTCAAGAACATGAATATGAACACTTTCAAGAATCAAAAATTACACTTAAAAAAAACTTGTAATTTTAATAATTGCTATTGTAAATGGATTAGCATAAACATTACACCATCTAAAACAAGCTTTAAAACATCAAAACAGTTTAGGGTAATGTTTCTAGTCCATTTCCAGCAACAAATGTGCAAACTTTCATACGAGCAGAAAATAGAAAAACAATTTTTTTTCAAGCTGTTTGCACACAAAAAAAAAAAAACAACAAACAAACCTAGTCTCTGATACCACTGATGGGTTTTGAGCATTCTAACACTTCCTAAGTGTACATGCAACCCTAATAACCTTGGATCTATGTTTGTCTAATTATCATGCAAAGTTGAATTCCAAGGTTATATTCCTATCTAGCATACATGGGGAACAAATTTTAACTTGCATGAAAGATAGAATAACTTACCTTGTTGTTGCTTATGATCCTTGAAACCTTGTGAGCCTAGCACCCCAAGTGTGATGCCTCAAATGCTTCACACAACACCAAATGCTTTTGGAATGACTTTAGAGAGAATACACACTTCTAAAATCGGCCTAGCCCTCTTGTTTCTTATGTGTGTCCGATTTTGGTGGAGAATGGGTTTCTTATATAGTGTTGACACATCTAGGGTTACACCATGTAAACCCTAATGTGTCATGACTCTTCATTTCCATGACCCATGGGTTTGTAACTCCCATGGAGCATCCTATGGGTGGAACCCAACTTGATAATCCATGGAGCCTCTTAGCCCACTATATAAGATATGGAAGATTTACATAATCTACCCATATATTTAATTAGTTATCTTTTGATCACTTAATTAATTCTAAATTAATTCTTGATCAAACTAATTAAATAATATTATTAATATATTAGAACTTATAATATATTAATAAACCATAAGTGTTATTTCTCTCATTTTAGTTTATCCAATTGCATGGTGCCATGCAACCCAAATGGACCATGCCGGGTCGGGTCAAGTACATACCAGAAATAGTTATGGACTTAGACACCTTATCCAACAATTACCTCTATGGGGTCCGTTGTACCATTTACACGGATCACAAGAGTCTGAGGTACCTCATGGATCAGCCAAATCTGAACATGAGGCAGCGTTGGTGGCTAGATGTGGTGAAGGATTAAGATTGTGAGATCTTCTACCACCCGAGAAAGATCAATGTTGTGGCCGATGCTCTTAGCCGGAAGGCAGCCCCGATCAGAGACGTTTGCTTGCGGATGACAGTAGTGACTCCGCTTCTGGAGCAGATCCGAGAGGCCCAACAGGAGGCTATGAAGGAGGAACATCAGAAGAGCGAGCGTATTGTAGGACATGTTTCCTCTTTCGACTACGATAGTCGTGGTTGTTGACACTACACCGTAGAGTGTGGGTTCCATATCAAGGAAGGGTGCGCCAGATTTAGATGGAGGAGGCGCACAAATCCTGATTCTCAATTCATCCCGGGGCGACGAAGATGTACAGAGATCTCCGTCCTGATTACTGGTGGCCCTGCATGAAGCGGGATGTAGCCTGGTACGTCGAGAGGTGCCTGACCTGCAGGAAGGTCAAGGCGGAGCACCAGTGGCCTCACGGCAAGACGCAACCGTTGGACACCCCATGTGGAAATGGGAAGATATTACCATGGATTTCATCACCAAGCTTCCCAGGACCGCGCGGGGAGTGGATTCCATATGGGTTATCGTGGATCGGTTGACCAAGAGTGCCCATTTCATACCGATCCAGGAGAGTATTTCGGTCGAAAAGTTGGCCGACATCTATATTCGAGAGGTTGTAGCTCGACACGGAGTGCCAGTCTCCGTGATTTCTGACAGAGATGTGCGGTTCACTTCCAGATTCTGGAAGAAATTCCACGACGAGTTGGGTACTCGCCTGCACTTTAGCACCGCTTTTCACCCGCAGACGGATGGTCAGAGCGAGCAGACCATCTAGACCTTGGAGGATATGCTGCGGGCATACGTTTTAGACTTTGGTGGTAGCTGGGACACCTACCTTCCCTTGGCAGATTTTTCCTACAATAATAGCTACCACGCGAGTATCGATCGCCCTCCCTTCTAGATGTTACACAGGAGGAAGTGCAGGACCCCGATTTACTGGGGTGAGGTTGGGCAGAGAGTCATGGGGAGTACCGAAGTGGTACTTAAGATGACAGAGAGGATCCAGCAGGTCCGGAGTAGGCTTCAGACTGCTCCGAGTCGGCAGAAAAGTTATGCCGACAAGTGTCGTTCGGACCTAGAGTTCTAGGTCGGGGATATGGTCCCCCTGAAGGTGTCACCTTGGAAGGGTGTCATCCGGTTTAGGAAGTGGGGCAAGGTGGGCCCCAGGTACATCGGTCCTTTCACGGTTGCAGCCTGGGTGGGAAAGGTGGCGTATAGGCTGGATCTGCCAGCCGCGCTTAGCCAGATTCATAGTACCTTTCACATCTCCCAGCTGCGGAAGTGCCTGGTAGACGACTCTGCAGTGGTGCCTCTAGAGGATATTCAGGTGGACGACAGCCTGAACTACATTGAGCGGCCAGTAGCTATCCTCGACAGGAAGTTGAAGGACCTGAGGAACAAGAGGGTTGAGCCGGTGAAGGTGCAATGGCAGCACCGCAGTTCCTCAGAATGGACTTGGGAGCCGGAGGACTAGATGGGGGAGCACTACCCCGAGCTTTTTCCAGATGCAGCAGCAGACTTCGAGGACGAAGTCTAAAATAAGTGGGGGAGATTTGTAATAAGGGTGAAATAGTCCCCGTAACCGGTTGAGATAAACCGGAGGGGTAGGTAGGACACCCCGGTATGTCTGACAGCGGTAGGTTAGGCACCCCGATATGCCTAGCAGGGTAGGTCGGGCACCCAGATATGCCTGACAGTATGTTTATAGTATGGTATGCGGTATGATGGGGGAACTCACTAAGCTTCGTGCTTACAGTTTTCAGTTTTGTTTCAGGTACCTCTTCAGCGAAGGGGAAGGAGCCGGCACGGTAGCAGCGCATCGTACACATATGATTTTCGCATTTTGAGATCCATGGGATTGTACTCTGACATTATTTCTATTTTATGTTATGGTTTTTGAGACACGTGACTAAGGTTTTATGAAATGATATGAATCGTTGATGTTTTTCAGTAAACTGTTTTATAAGTTACTTAATTAAAAACAAAATTTTTGGTCTTGAAAATTGGGATGTTACAGTCGAGTTGGGTCCTCCAACTCGTCGAGTAGGTCCTAAAGTTCACGTGGCTTGATCAGCTTCTACACGACGAGTTGGGGCATCCAACTCGTCGAGTAGGTCTAAAAATATGGATATAAAGCTTTAAATTTTATACTTGGGAGTCGGGATGTTACAATTCTGACTATGCAAGACTCTTTCGCCTTGACTCAGAAAGTGTTTCTAAGATGAAATACTTAGGAAAGACAAGATACATTATTGGTATGTAAAATATATAGAGATAGATAAAGATGAATGTTAAAGTGTGAAATTTTTTATGCATATGTTGACAATATCTTGAAATAGATCAAGATACAAGATTCCTTTGGAGGACTCTTGATATTGCCACATGACACCATTTTGAGCTTGACTCAAACTAACCTAGCCCATAGGTTTGAGCTAGATAAAATGATTAATATTCTATTTTCTTAGGAAATAAATCTATCATTTATGTCATATATGCATAAGACCAGGTATATGATTATGCTATGTATATATCATAAGATACCAATAAAATACATGGAAAGTCATTAGATGACTATAAGAAAATTTATAGAGTACTTAAGAAAAACTAAGAAAATGTATATGAGTTAATTAATTTGAAAGAAGATCTTTATGTAAAGATATACACAAGATGCTGACTTCAAACCATATAAATCTAATTATGAATTATAACTGGATTATGACTTCATTATTCAATGAAGGATAATTTTTGTTGGATAAATGTGTTTATTTAAAAACTATGAATCATTGATTGGATAAATGTGTTTATTTAAAAACTAGGTTGATTCCTTCCATTCAAGGATAACCTATAAATTTTTTGTGACTTTAAGAGTATGCGTAATGAAGCTACGAGACTATAAATCACATAAGAACACCAATCATATTCTCCACGATATTTAACTATACTTAGAATAAAGTTAAATATGAAGATGATAGTATTCACAGAATCCACACAAATTAATTATAGTCATACCCATTAATAAAGTCTTTCCTTAATCTAAGTATGAATCGTCACACTTCATCTATAGAACTTTGTTATTCTAGAAATGGGATTTGATTTGGATTTAGTATTTGGATATTGAAACATTAAACAAACACTATTATATTTTTTAGATATATTGGGATATGATCTTCACATCGATACTTGTTGTGTTCTATATTAATATGTTTAATCCATGAATAATATTATTTTTCTAAAAGTTCATATTTGATCATAATTGTGGGAGCAATTATGAAGTAAGACTAATATTAGTTGGATTGGTTGACTCTCATTAGATGAACGTAGGCAATGGGTTGTAACCAAGATTCATAAGTACTTATAAAAGAACCGGTATTGAATGAACCCACATCAAGATCACCTCATGGATTGCTTTTGTGAGTGATACTTGATAAAAGTTACTATCTGTTAGGCGTGTCAAACCCAACAAATAAAGGGTACAAATGACTCCTTAAACACTACTACTATGCACTAAAAACGTAGTACAAGGTAAGTAGGGTCGATCCACAGAGACACGGGATAAGTGTTTATACCTTTTTGCGTAAGGTACAAAAATGGTCACAGAATGGGGGGAATTTATAAGCAATGATTTAAACTATAGAATAAAGCACTAAGTAAATGATTGATTAAGTGAAATAAGTTCAAGATTTGTAAGTACTCCAACTCTATGCAAGACAAATTAGCAATGTGATTCCATGGATGACAAGATATTTGTTTAATTCTATCTAAGTTGGTACTTGAAAGTGTTAACAAGCTCTAACACTTCCCATTCACCACAATAATTAACCAAAACAAGCTCTTTGATTAATCCTAACCTTACCAATCTAATCTAAACAAACTCTTAGAATTAGGTTGAAAGATTGCATTAAACTTTATGTGAATGTTCCCAACAACACTCAATACTCCTCATAAGCTCGGGAGCATAAGAATGTGTGAATAAGATTTACACTAAATTCATTCAATAGAAATCAGTTTAGTGCTTGTTACCTAGTCCAATTTACAAAATAATTACGGATTTTGCAATTAGATAACTTGAATGATCTAACCCTAATTCAAATGGCCAGTAAGAATCACAATTAGAATCAAACATTCGATTGAGACAAAATCAAATTCACTAGATAGAAAATTGAAAGAAAACATCAAGTCATATGATTGAAATCACAACTAGAAGTCAAGACATAAAGTTGGAGAATCTAGGGTTCTAGCCACTCATGACTAGAACAAGATCACAAATCTAGAAAATGAAATTAAAGTTCTTACAAAATGAAATCAAATGTTCCCAAGTGTTAATCAACTTCAAAATCCTCAAGAAAATCGCCTTCTCTACTCCAAAAGTCGACCCCCCAAAGTAAAAAGTCGGTTCCTCCCTTTAAAAATGGTGAAAAACTGCTTTAAAACCCGCATTTACGTTTACACGGCCCGTGTAAATTAAAGGGTGCAATTTACACGACCGTGTAAACAAGAAAAGTAGAATGCTCCTGTATATGCGTTTACACGGCCCGTGTAAATTATAGGCTTCCATTTACACGGCCGTGTAAACTCCTGTAAAACCAAAATCTTCATTTTCTTCATAACTTCCTCCTCGATGCTCCAATAGCCCTGAAATTTTACCCTCAACTCTTTTTAACCTCCTAAAGCAAGATCCAACCTCCAAAAGTCCCTGAAATATTACAAAAGTGTGTGAATGGAATTGCATCATGAAAAATCCCGAAAATATGCAAAATGCATGAGTTTAAACCTAAATGCAATGTACTTTTATGAAATAAAGCTACAAAATGGGTACATGAAATGCACCTAACAAATCTCCCCAAGCTTAAACCTTTCTTGTCCTCAAGAAAGAACAAGAAAATTTAAACCGGAGAAAATAAAATAAAAGAGAAGAAAAGAAAATCAAAGTTAATTTTTTTTTTTGAAACTTGATGCAAGAAATCAAAACAAACATGAAAAAATATATCCAACCCAATTAACCCTGTTTTGTACCATAATTGAGAATGTACCTGTCATGCCTTGAGTCAACTTGGCTTTAGTCTCAAAATATTATATGATAATAGAAATAAGACTTTGGCCACTCCCTAATACAACTCAACAGAATCAAAGATCACAACACTAAATTCCTTTCAATATCATCAGGTCAATTCTTGGAACAAATTATGGTCTTACTCTCGTGAAATTATATGTGACAAAACATGCTCAACCATCTTTGTTTCATAAAATATAACAATGCCCGATTCCAGCTATTTGTTGATCAACAACAATCTTTTTCTGAAAAATCTTTTCTAAAAATTCCCTAATATTTATTCAAATTGGTTACAAACTTCAAACCACTTACACTAGTCAAAGTAATTAACATTCAGTCCAATGTCATAAGTTCAAATCCAAGTCCAAGGGAATCTTTTGACAGCCAAGTATTTTTCCTAAACACAATATTCAATTAAACTATAAACACAATTATATACAAACTTCTTAATTATATTTTTTACAAATAAAGCTCATGGCTTTCTTTGAAATCCGTGTAACGGGCTTCCAACCAACACATCCAAATCAAATGACCTTAGTGTGCTAGATTTAAAGAGATCCCTCGGGTTTACTTGCCCGAACCTCAAAGGCCACATATTAGCTTTATTTGCTATTATTAAGTTCATGACTTTCTATGGAACCCATGTAACGAATTTTCAACTCAATCAGTCCCAAACAATTTAGCTTTAGGCAATTAGATGTAAAATACCCCTCAGAGTTTACTTGTTCGAATCCCAAAGGTCACAGATTAACTTAATAATAGTTTTTTTTTTAATTTTTTATTATTATTATTTTTTTTATTTTTTCATATAAATAAGATAACATATAACACTCTTATTAATTTATTTGCTAGGCCTATTTCTTTATATTTTCGTCCTTGACTTTTCTATTGTGGGACATCTCACGGTCTATTACCGTGAGGGACTTCTAGACATTTTTCGGGGGACTAAAGGTCAACATGCAAAGACCCGTAGGTATAGTTGGAAGCTATGTCCCCAAGTACGGTATATAAAAGGGAATGAGTAGAAAAGATTTTTTTAGAGCGCTGGAAGGCTCGGAACATTGAGATTTTGTATTCTTTTTATGAAATTTTGAATTTGGCATTTTAAGTTCAATTGAGCATTACTACTCATAAGACCGGTCATATGTCCCAAAGAATTAACTCATACCTGCTGTTATGCTCCAATGTTGACAATCTTCTCACTTTCTGTTTTGCACAAGTAGCTTCGGGAGGTGTGTTCGTGTGCGATTAACTTGCTTTTAGATTTTCAATAAAAAGAGCAAGTCTAATCTCAAGGCACATGACTCATTTACCAGCTCAACTGTTTCGAAAAGATTCGGTTGCTTGGGATTGGATCAATTGTTTTTTTTTTCAAAGAATGCAATGCAAAAATTTGGATGCAAACAAAATGCAAAGAAAATAATAAAAATTAGAATAGAAAGAAAATCTTTTTGGTTTTTGAAAAATTTTCTATGCAGAAAAATGAACAAGAAAATAAAAATTAATGCAATATGTACAAAATTAATGCAACCTACATGCAACGGAATTTATGCATGGATGGATGCCCCTCCCCAAGCTTAAAATATAGTATCGTCCTCGATGCTTGGAGAGAGGCATAGTCGGCCTATTAAGAGTCGGATGGTGGAGGATGGTAGCTGATTTGGGAATGGGTCTAAAACATTCACAAATGCACACCAATTGAGTTTTAAGTAAAATATGAACGATTAAAGATATGGAAAGAATTTACCAAATCTTTCTTGGTGCCTCACAATTGTGGTGTGAACCTCCTCTTCATCCTCCCCAAGCTATCCGTGAAGTATTTTTGGAGCCGGAGATTCATTTTCTAGGCATAAAAAATAAGTTTAAAACCATTTGGGACATTAAAAAAAATTGAAATTTACCAAAGACTAAAAGTTTTAAAAGAAAGAAAAAAAAAACTCCGGGTTGCCTCCGGGTTAGCTGCCCTTGTTTTAAGTCGTTGGCTCGACTTGGCCCCTGAATATGCTTTGTTCTAAGTAGGTGGGCCTTTACAACACATTAACCTTCTCGCCACTTCCTTCAATTGAAAACTTATCTTCTACCTGACTTTTTTTTTCTTTTTTTTTTTAAAAGCACCTGCTCACAAAATGCTTGGCATAAACAATTAGTAACACCGTGTCCCCGGCAACGGCGCCAATTTGTTAGGCGTGTCAAACCCAACAAATAAAGGGTACAAATGACTCCTTAAACACTACTACTATGCACTAAAAACGTAGTACAAGGTAAGTAGGGTCGATCCACAGAGACACGGGACAAGTGTTTATACCTTTTTGCGTAAGGTACAAAAATGGTCACAGAATGGGGGGAATTTATAAGCAATGATTTAAACTATAGAATAAAGCAATAAGTAAATGATTGATTAAGTGAAATAAGTTCAAGATTTGTAAGTACTCCAACTCTATGCAAGACAAATTAGCAATGTGATTCCATGGATGACAAGATATTTGTTTAATTCTATCTAAGTTGGTACTTGAAAGTGTTAACAAGCTATAACACTTCCCATTCACCACAATAATTAACCAAAACAAGCTCTTTGATTAATCCTAACCTTACCAATCTAATCTAAACAAACTCTTAGAATTAGGTTGAAAGATTGCATTAAACTTTATGTGAATGTTCCCAACAACACTCAATACTCCTCATAAGCTCGGGAGCATAAGAATGTGTGAATAAGATTTACACTAAATTCATTCAATAGAAATCAGTTTAGTGCTTGTTACCTAGTCCAATTTACAAAACAATTACGGATTTTGCAATTAGATAACTTGAATGATCTAACCCTAATTCAAATGGCCAGTAAGAATCACAATTAGAATCAAACATTCGATTGAGACAAAATCAAATTCACTAGATAGAAAATTGAAAGAAAACATCAAGTCATATGATTGAAATCACAACTAGAAGTCAAGACATAAAGTTGGAGAATCTAGGGTTCTAGCCACTCATGACTAGAACAAGATCACAAATCTAGAAAATGAAATTAAAGTTCTTACAAAATGAAATCAAATGTTCCCAAGTGTTAATCAACTTCAAAATCCTCAAGAAAATCGTCTTCTCTACTCCAAAAGTCGACCCCCCAAAGTAAAAAGTCGGTTCCCCCCTTTAAAAATGGTGAAAAACTGCTTTAAAACCCGCATTTACGTTTACACGGCCCGTGTAAATTAAAGGGTGCAATTTACACGACCGTGTAAACAAGAAAAGTAGAATGCTCCTGTATATGCGTTTACACGGCCCGTGTAAATTATAGGCTTCCATTTACACGGCCGTGTAAACTCCTGTAAAACCAAAATCTTCATTTTCTTCATAACTTCCTCCTCGATGCTCCAATAGCCCTGAAATTTTACCCTCAACTCTTTTTAACCTCCTAAAGCAAGATCCAACCTCCAAAAGTCCCTAAAATATTACAAAAGTGTGTGAATGGAATTGCATCATGAAAAATCCCGAAAATATGCAAAATGCATGAGTTTAAACCTAAATGCAATGTACTTTTATGAAATAAAGCTACAAAATGGGTACATGAAATGCACCTAACACTATCTTTGTATCCTTAATACATGAGATACATAGTGGGACTTAAGTGTAGAGAGTATTATACTTTGATGTGGTCAAAGGCCGATCCTTAGTCGGGCAGTTATAAAAGCCATTATCAGGTGTGGTGTGAACTATGCAAGAGGCTTATGTAGTCAAGATGAGATTTGTTCCTCTTATGTATTGAGATCTAGAAATATATTGCGTGTTACCCAAAGTTGAATACCAAATGAGATTGATTATGATCCAGGTCTCATGTTCAACAAGATGCCTGTAACAAAGGGATAACTATGATGAATGACATTCTTCATCGTGTGTTATTAGGGATAGTGAAATGTTGGTAGACGTTCACCACTGTCTATATCAATCTATTATGAGTATTGTGCAAGTGGGAGATTAAAAGATCTTTATGCCTAAGAGTTATTATAGAAGGATATTTTCTAATGACATATGATCCTATAAGGTCACACCTTATAGCAAGTTACTACTAATTAATTACTTATTAGAGTAATTTTGATTATTAGAAAATATCAACAATTGTATTTAATTGAAAAACATTATTTTATGAAAATAATATTCTACCATTATACTGGAAATTATTGTTTGTAGGAAATAATAATAAAGAGAACAAGAAATAGTAAATATCATATGGTATTGATATTAAAGTTGTGTACAACGTTTTGGGCACTTAGAGTAAGTACTTTAGTTGAAACATAACTACTAATTAGGAGCTTAAGTGAAACACACTCATTTCTATTGACTTTCTTCCTCTAATCTGTGGGTTGCTTGGAAGAATAAGAGATTGACTGAGGTGTTGCATCTTACACTCGATGCTTTCCTTTGAAGTGCATACTTTCATTTACTATATACTTGACTATGATACTTACTTGGATGTATAAAAAAGGCACTACTAGCATGAAAGAGTTGGTTTCTACTTGCGTTATTCTCTCAAAAAGGGGCTGCCATATTTTTGAGAATATGAACCTCTCTCCCTCTTTTCTTCTTGCATATGGTGCTTGTGTTAAGAGCTCATATGTTGATTCTCTTTAAGGTTCATTTGGTATGAAATCTTTATGCTTAAGAACAATATATTTTCAAGTGAATACTATCATCTAGTGGTGGTATTTCCTTACTTGGTGGATACTTCTAGAGAGCTTCTCCTTTGGAGCTTCATGCATCACTTCATCAGCTTCCATCTCCCATGAGAATACAAGACTTCGAAGGTTGTAATATATTCCTTTATATGGTTGTTTTAATCTTTCCATGCTTTGAAAAATGATCATTGGTGGGTAAAATGGTTTTAGTTTATTCAAATCTAAATTGCTTCCATTGCTAATCTCGTAGTTTTGACTATATAATTAGACTATTTTTTAATAAAACCAAACATGATGGTCATAAGGGGTAGCATCCCTTAATGACATCAAGAAGCTTCATGAAGATCCATAGAAGTCAAAACCCTGAAGAGTAAAGATACCATCCTTATGTGTTAAAGATTGCTTTGAAGATTGGGTTACCATAACAGAAGACTCCCACTTTTTATGGGATTGTGTTTCCATGTTTATCTATCCTATATGTTAGGATAGATCTTTTAGTCTTTTGTTATATATATATATATATATATATATATATATACCCTACTGTGGAAGGAGTAATCTGATTTTGTTCTTTGATTACATCTTGTTCATTAATTCTTGTTAATGAATATTTTGGTTTCGGTATTTCTCTTGTTTCTACTGTTATTGCTTGCTGAATCTGTTGGGTAGGGACCAACATAGATTATGGGGAAACATGTTGGATTCTAATCCATTTGCGATGAAAGCTTAGTAAATTTAAGACCTAAATATTTGCTCTCTTTGAATTAGTGTTAAGTAATTTTAGGATTAAAACTTGTGGTTATTAGTTACTAACATATTGGTAGTATATTGCTATAATTTTGTAGTATTTAAATTCTTGTCGTTGAAATGTTTTTATTAGAAACAACCAACATAAAGTTTCCCAAAATTTCATC